>NC_044557.1:58464191-60864191 GCF_007565055.1 Rhinopithecus roxellana | reverse complement strand
TCTTCAGTCAATGCTAGATCTCAACACTTTTATTATACCCAGTGGTATGGCTAAACCCAGTGGGGAGGTCCTTTCCAAAGGAGATATCTTTTGTAAGTCTGGGCTAGTCCCAGATTCGTTTCAGGACTCCAGCTATCTCTAGTTCTACCCTTTAGGCTTCCATTTCACTGGAGGCTGTTCATTTTCTTCTCTGTTACCGTGAATTGCATTTCCTGGGGCTTTTCCAAGAAAGACTTGACCAGAGCCTTAGGGAAGAAAACCTTCTTCCCAGATGGGTCTCCACTTCTAAGAGAGAACCCACTGCATTGGAAATCGCTGCATAAAGCTCTAGCTACAGTGAAACTTGAATCAAAGCCCTGCCATGCCTTTGGCTGTCTTCATGGTTGTATTCTGGGCCAGGGAGGCTTGGTGACTCCTGGACAACTCTTCCAACTCCTTACCTCTGCCCTGTTGTTTCTGTTAATAGGGTGTTTATGATAATGACAATACCAAAACTCTTTTCTTTTTCATTTCTTTTTTGGGAGTGGGGGTAGGGGAGTATTTGATGGCTTTTGCTTGATTATTGAAGTAACCCACACTTATTACACAAAAATCTAACATTATATATTTATATATAAGGTAAAAAGTGAATCTCTCCTGTAATTCCACAACCCCTGCCTCCCCTCATAATCCCAAGACTGCTACTGTCAACAATTTTCTTCTCATTTTTAATGACGTACAGAACTAGAAGCTCTGTACTCTGCTGGGAATACTGGGAATACTTCATTCTGCACCGTTCGCCTCAGGAATTTCTATTTATCTTTATAAAAGAAAGTTCAAATAACATCTTAGTGAAGTTGCTCTGACCCAGTCAAGCCATGTTGGTCCGTCTCTTTACCAGGTGTCCAAAGTAATTCGTACATCCTACATTCAGAGAACTTACCACAATTTCATTGCAATTTTTGAATTAAATGTCTCTCCTGCTTCAAGGACTTAAAGGGCCATTTCTCTTTCCTCTTTGGTGCAAGGCATCTGACACATGAACCAGCAGTCAATGCACAAGTATTTGTTGAGTGAATGAATGAAGAAACATACCAATAAAATATTTTTCTAAAACATAGACTTTCAAGCTCTATAGTAATCATGGTCAGGAGGCTCAACATTTACATTTTTTCTGGAAAAATGTTTCTTATATGTCCCACATTCCAACAACCAGGTAATACTGTTAATTCTCATATCTTTCATTTCTTTAGACCTGAAAACTCAAAATTCTAACTTCACAGAAAATGATACAGTTGGAAGAATTTGGGATGGATGGTAGGTTATTTTCTAAGTGCCAAATGAGCATTTTGGAGCATCATTGGCCATAGGCTTTGGGCACTGACACCAGAACATTCCAGGAAATAACATTTCAAATAAACAGTTTCAAGTCCAGTAAACCACAAACACAGAAAAGTACTCAACAACACTTCACAGCAAATAGCCTTCTGTAGACGGTTACTCGGGAATGACTGATTATATTTACAAAGCACAAATAACTCTTCTGTTAGATTAATTGAATATAATTTATGCTGAAGGCTTGAATGAAAAAGTGAATCTATAAGAGTGATGAGAGGGGAAGACAGAGAAGAAGATACCAGAAGGATGAATCTTAGAAAAATATTTCCAAATATCAGAGATCCCCACTGGACCAACTCTTCAAATTAACAAGCTCCACTGAGGGGCTCTGACATGCTGCACGACACATCATCCAAGGAATAACATCCAAAAGGAGTCTCATTTTTCTTGGAAAAAGAGATTGCCACAGAGCTTTCACATTTTACCAATTAAACAGATTGGATTCCATGTAATTAAGTAATATAATTATGAACTTATTTCTTGGCCTCAAGCCCAAAGCTGTATTTCTAGTTCAAGTATATCAGCAATTTTCATCCAGAATTCATACATTACATGCTGAACCTAGCTCTTCATATTAAAATATGTAGGCAATCTACAAATAGAAATCCACAATTTCAAAATTAAAGAGTAAGACTCAATGGGTGCAATCACGGTAAGTGAGGTGCAGAGTAGATACTGGGCATTAAACATAAGCAGGATATAGAAGTGACCAGGATAAATTTAAGACTTCTAAAAATTTAGTATGAAATTTTAAAAAGTGGAGGGGTCACTAGGTTTCTATCGTACAAGGGATGGTGACTTAAGTAGAAAAGGGAAAGGATATTTTAGGGATACATAAGAACTGGCCCTAAAGTTACATTAGTATAGCAAATATACAAAGTTAGGAGGCAAAGTAATCACTAATGGGGATGGAGGTAAACTAAATTATCATCTTCTCTTACATTAAAAAAATGGTACTGTCAGAATCATGCTTATTAAGTTATAAAAGTTAACATTTATTGACAACTTGGGTTGGCCTAGCCCATGTTCTAAGTATATTCTGTGAACAGCTTATTTAATTTTCAAAGCAACTGTATGAGATAGGAACTATTATTATCCCATTACACAGACGAGAAAATTGAGGCACAGAGAGGTAAAGTAACTTGCCTAAGGCCACACACCTAAGAAATTGTAGAGCTGAGATTTGAACCCTGGCAGTCTGGCTCCAGAATCCTGTGTTTTTAACAATATACTATGGTGCCTCCTCATAACGCCTACTCAAAAGAAATATTACTCTTTATTTTAGAGGTCTATTCACATCTTTATATAGACTTTCAGAAATCTTTTGGAGATTTAAGTCCTGAATTAAAGAGACTGGTCATTAGCTATCAAAAGCTACTGAAGTCGATGTACTTTGAGAACTGGTAAAAGATGCTCAAATCACTTTTGCATGGTATTTGACACTTGTCCATGCAATTGAATTCAATTCAGTTAACAGTGATTTAGGGTCCATGCTGAATACCAAAGAAGTAGGATTCAAAGCTTAAAGAAGATATAATTTTTATTCCAATCTAGCGCAAATGAAATACTCTGAAGCTTACAGCTGAATAGAGATGAGGAAAATGAATCCAGAGCATTCAAATGACTTGCTTAAGGCCCAAAATGTAGTTTGTGGCATAAAGTGACCTAAAGTCCAATTCAAATGGGTCTAAAGAAAGTTTTTCTTTTTACTCCACCACTGTGCTTCCAATCAAGCTGGTCGAACATACTGAAATAAAATTAATGTCTAAAATCATTATCGGTGCTTTTTGAAGAGGAAAAATGTTTGACTTTCTCCTGCTTTCCTCTAGAACTCACTTCATTCTGGACTGATATGAGAAACAGAAAGAAGAGATAGCCAAGGGAATATTTTTAAGAGAAGAGGAGGAGAGAATTAACACAGAATCTCCCAGATCTTCTGTGAAGGAATGTGTGATTTTCAGGTTTATTTGCTGGATAACTTCTCTCTCAAACCTTCCCTAGTTCTAAAATTAGATATTGAAATTATGTCTATATTGATAACTGTGTGTATATGTATGTGTGAAGGTTACCCACACCATTCTAAGAGCCTTAAGAACAGAGGAGATGCTTTAAACCTACATGCCCAGGTTTTACAAAGTGCTTTATAAAAAACAAAGTAGGTGGTCAAAATCTTTTCTGTCACAGTGTGTATACAGTGTAAGATTTCCAATTAGTTTGTTTTCTTTAACAAAATGACCCTGTATTCAGGTTACCTAGATAATTTTATTAGTTTATATTAGTGGTTCTCAAACTGGAGCAACTGCTTCCCCTGGCCCCCCAGGGGACATCTGGCAATGTCTGGAGTCATTTTTGGTTATCATAACTTGAGGTTAGGGGAGGGTGCTACTGGCTTCTAGTGGGAAGAGGTCAGGGATGCTGCAAAACATCCTGTCATGCATGGGACAGACCTTGCAGCAAAGAATTATCTGCCTGGATTCCTTATTGTGGCAATGGAAATCATTCTTTCTATCCTAGGTTACTCTTTTATTTCTATGATGGAAAAATGCCTGGCCTTTATCCATTGTCCTAATAGTCCGATAATGTGTTAAGATGAATAAGGGTAAGGAAGTAGGAGGTGCTGCTGATTTTTCTTTGCATTTCGTCATATTTTCCTTGCATATTTTTAGCTGGTGTGGTTATGTTTGCTTCAGTTTTATTTGCTTGTTCATTTTCCCCAGTGGCTGATAATAACATTCGACACTTTAGATGTCTGGAGTACACATGAATAAAAATTTCTTTAAGAGGATAAGTTGTTTCTTTTCTGGGAATCAACTGACCTCAAGAGGATCTTTGAACATACCATAGTAACTAATCTGTTAAGTATTTTGTGTTTTGAGTTAAATATGTCACTACTGAGATCCTCACACGTTAGGTAACAATTTTCTAAATATTTACCAAGATCTTTAATAAGTGAGAGTGCTTCCCATGATATAAAGGCTCCACCGCCATCATCCATGGCACCCTGCCCAACATCCCAGCTGTCCAGATGTCCACTGACCAGTACAACCTAGAACAAATAATAAAAAGACAAAAAATAAAACTAAGCAAAAATGACATCAAAGAGCAAACATTTATAGGTATTCAAAATATAAAAATGAAACTTTTATATTTTCTTTTCTATTTTTATGTCTTTAAAGATATGTGTCATTATTAGTGGAAAACTTGGTAAGAAGGAATTATATAAGGGGTCTAAGGCTATCCTAATAGTAATAAAAATCCTCACTTTGTACCTTTATTTATTAATATAATTTTGACTACTAAAGAAATTGGCTTATTACTGACAGATATTTGATAAATTTATTATATGGCTTAAAACCTAAATGACACAAAAATGAAGCTCGAAACTTCAACCACATTCTTAACTGTCCCAAATTCTAGAAGAAACATAATAAACATGTATTGAATTGATTTAAATGAGAAAATGAGAACACTATTTTTTAAAAATTGTTTTATGCATTATAGATTGATGTTGAATAAATAAATAGCTGGATTTCTAAACTAGATCCAATTGAACAGGAGAACTTTTAAAGAAAATTTCAACTGACATTAGTATTAAATAAATCTAGAAATTATATTACACATTTTAAATCACAGGTTTGAAATTTTTGTCAGGAAGTATTAGTAATTCTAAGAAAATATAAAAAAATTCACTGAAACTAAATTTTGTGGACACATTTCAAACAAGTTAAAAACCAAGTAGAGTGATGCCGGGGTATATAGAATATTGGTTTGAAAAACAACGTATCTTGATCATTATAAAACATACAAATATGGAGTCAGATGAATTACATATCTAAAGAGATTTTAGAGGAAGGCATAGAATAACTTTGTCAATTTGGAGTAGGCAAAGATACCTTAAACTGGACACAAAAAGTATAAACCATAAAAGAAAAAATAATAAATTATATTTTGCATTAAACATGTCACTACTGAGATCCTCACACATTTGGTTAACAATTTTCTAAATATTTACTAAGATCTTTAATATGTGAGAGTGTTTTTTTAAAATTAGGAATCTCTAGTCATCAAAAGACCCCATTAAGAGAGTGAAAAGGTAACCCACAGAAAAACAGAAAATATTCAGCATATATATACATATGAACAGACAGTTCACACAGAAAGATATGCAAATTACTAATAATTATATAAAAAGATACTCAGCTTCATTATCATCAGGGAAATATCAATTAAACCACATTCAATACATATTGACCAGAATGGCTAAAATGAAAAAGACAAAATATGCCAAATATTTGTGAGGAGGTAAAGCAACTGGAATTCTTGTACATTCCTAGTGTAAGTATATTCAACCACCCTGGCAAAACTGGCTTATCTATTAAATCTGAATGTACACAAAACTATGACGCAGCAATTCTACTCCTCATTATATATTCAACAGGACGTGTGTGTGTGTGTGTGTGTGTGTGTGTGTGTGTGTGTGTATACTTTAATCAAAAAAGATGTACTGGAATGTTCATAACAGAGTATTCATAATAGGCCTAACCCTCCTAAAAAAAAAAGAAAAAGAAAACTCATCAAATGTCTGCTGACAATAGAATGAATACATTGTGTTGTATTTATCAACGGGACATCCACAGCAATAAGGTAGAAATGGAAAATAAACAAACACAACTCATGATAAATTTATGAGTCTCATAAACATAACGAAGAATGAAAGAAGCCAGATACAAAGTAACACATGATGCATAATTCCATTTATATAAAGTATAAAAACACACAAAACAGGAGAGTGATTACCTTTGGTGAGAAGGGTTAGTGACAAAACTGAGGTATGGGAAACCTTTTGGGGTGCTGGTCACGTTGTGTTTTTTGATCTGGGTAGCAGTTACACAGGTGTACTCAGTTTGTGAAAGTTCACCATATACACTTAGGATTCATGCACTTTCTCTGAGAATATTATACTTCAATAGAATTTTTTAAAAAGTTTTACAGATTGATGTGTATGCACAACATGTACTAAGTAAACCAAAGTTGAACCAATCTTCTTGATGATTAAAATAAAAATTGCCCATTACTTTGGGAAAGCAGGACTTTCGGGTTAAAATACTAGGGTGACCCTTTGCACTGAATGATTCACTGAGCAGCTGTGGGATCTCCCATTGACTTACATACAGACCCAGTTTAGTATGACTTCACTGTAGTTACAAACAAGCACAATCCCCCAAACTAACAAATGGCTATGTAATGAACCCAAATGGATTGTTTCTAAGGGGGAAAAATAAAGAATAAAGAAAAATTCATGTTGCAATAGCAGGAACTTCTGATTCAGAAAGAAGTGGTGTAATCCCATGTGGGACAAACAGCCCAATTAGTCAACATTCTCATGACTCTCAGAACATTTTCCCAATGACGTTCCAGTGGATTAAAAGTGTCAAAATGTGCTTCAATAAACTTTTCCTCAGATAATACATAGGAGCAACTAAGTCAAGGAAGCTATTATTTTATTCTTCAGGTTTCTTTCAGAATAACTGAGATTGTTTATGATCATACTTCTTTATGTTTTCTCCATTCTGTAATCTACTTAATGTTACTTAAACTAGTAGTTAAAAAATTGGAAAGATGGTTTTTGAATGATAGGAAACTAAACAATATTCCATAGGATAAGGTCTTTGGTATAGTGCTATAGAAGAATGATTACATATTCTTTGGATTATCAGAGCTTATTTCAGTATATATTTTTTAATCAGAAAAAAAACTGGGGCAACAATGAAATAGTAGTAGTAATTTTAATATCTATTGATTTAAAACTAGGTAATAATAAAAAGGTACTTCTAATTCAGTAGCAATGTGAATGAACTTGAATTTTCCAACTATAAGAGCTTCTGCATACACTTAGAAAATAGCAGTGCAGGAGGTTTCACTCAAAATGGAATGTGGCTAGCATTCCTTAATGTTGCCTCACAAAAGATAACCCAGAAAAATATACCAACGCGCAAGGCTACTGAAAATCTCTCTTATGTCAGGGTCAGGCATAAAAGAACATTCGTTATAATAAACTTGGATCTGATTTAGACAAACAAAACAAAACTAGACTACCTAGAAATGCTATAAACTGCAGTTTCATGAAAAATATCACCTGATAAACGTTAGGAAAATGCACAGTCCCTTCACTGCCTCTGTTGCCAGATCCGGACTCCTTTGAGCAAAAACATGGCCTAGAATCAACAGAGAAGTGGGCACCTGCCAATCTGCCCCTTGTGTTGTGAGTCCTGAGGCACTCAAGGTACTGACCAATTCCTTTCCCACAACTTCCTTTTCACCACCATCTCTTCCAAATGCAGTATAGAGTAAAAAACTAGTCTGAAAACAACAGCAATAGCAGCCGTAAACAAAACAACTAGAAAGGCAGAATGGGAACTCTAGTTCTTTGAAAGGTAGGGTTTGTTATTTGTGAGGTAGACATTAGCCCTGACTACCTTGGGAAGAGGGCCTTGGGAATAGGAGAAGAATACACCACAGTCGAACAGAAATGCACTGGATGAAAGCCTGCTAGGAGAAGGAACTGGAATGGCAACGGCATACATCCACCCGCAGGCCAGCTGTAGGTCTGAGAGTGGAGAAGGACAAAATCAAAGATGTACAGAGAGCAGCCTGAGGACAAGCCCCTCTGTTACTGGTGCATATGAAGACACTGAGTCCAAATGGATCCACCTGATTATGAGATGAAAATGAGACATATGAAAAATATGGCAGTACTAGGGAGAGGAAACAGCCTTAGAGGACTTGCATTCTTATGAAAATGAGCTAATGCAAGATACTGAAGAACATTTCACGCTCTCTGGCATTCAGTCATGGTTTCCTTCAACAATTTTTATTGAGTTCCCACTATGTGCTAGAGATACTGAAATGAATAAAACAAGCAAATATTCTGCCTTAATTGAATTTAGATTCTGGTGGGAAGATGCAAAATAAATAAACACAATATAATGATAGTTTTAAGTGCAATAGAGAAAAATATCTTTATATCTTCAGTGTGGAGTAGATTTTTAAAACAGAATAAAAATTCAAAGCATGAATAGTAGATGTATAAATTTAACTATCATAAAATGAAGCCTTTATGTTCATCAAGAGAAATCACAGAATGAGAGGAGTTGCTAGAAATTAGAAGACATTTACAATATATATAACTCAAAATGATTTATATTCAAAATGGATAAAGAATTCTTACAAATCAACAAGAAAAAGACAAGCGACCCAAAAAGCAAATAAGCAAAACACATAAAGAGGTATTTCACAGAGAGAAATTATGAACGGACAGCAAACATTTGAAAAGATGACCAATTCCATTACCGATCAGGGAAATGTAAATGTTAATTAAATTCTTAATAAGATACCACTTTGCAACTATCTGGCAAAAAATTTAAAATCACACAAATGAGATCTTGGCAAGGAGGCTGAGCAATGGGAATTCTTATCCACTCCTGGTAGGAGCAGGAAATTGTTAAAATCATTAAGGGAAAACAATTGGACATATCCTTATAAAGTTGAACATATGTACATTCCACAATCCAACAATTCCACTTTTGGTGTAAACATTAGAGGACTTCTCATACCAGGAGACATGGACCAAAATGGTCATATAGACACATTCAAAAGTTCTCAAACTGAAAAAACACAAATGTCCATCATCAGTAGAATAGATAAATAATTGTGGAATAGTCATACAATGGACTATTTTCCGTTCAGTAAAGTGAATGGAAAATGACCTAGTGATGCATTATTAAATATAAATGAATCTCAAAACAAAAATAGGCAAAAAAACAAAAAATAGACAAAAGAAATAGAAGAGTATGATTCTATAATATAAATTTCAACTAAACTAAATAATATAATCTTCAGTAATATATACAAAGATAAAGATAGTATAACTATGAAAAAAAGCAGAGCAATAGCATACCAAATTTAGGATTGTGTTTATGTCAAATGGGGGTTAGGGCAGACAGGAGGAGGTGATCAGGTACGGGAACACAGTGACCTTCAAAGACACTGATAGTGTTCTGTTTCTGCAACTCAGTGGTGAGAACATGTGTAATCCTTCCATTACTAGTCTCTAGATTGAACATAGATAAATAAAGTCTTCCATGTGTGTGATATGTTAAACTATAGCAAGAATTATCAAAGACCTACCTTTGAAAGTCAAGGGGCTCAGACAGTTTTAGAAGTGAGTTCAACCACACATTAGATATCAGATTGATCTTGTTCTATTTCAACCGTTCTAAAGCAAACAGAAAGTATAGAAAATGTCTATATTTACTTACTAAGCTATCACAATCTTGATATTAAAACCTGACAAAGATAGTGTCCCCCTTATAAACTAAACAGAGATCAAATATAATTGTAAAAATCTGCAATAATTGAATCCAGAAGCATATTAAAAAGTATTGCAATAATGGCCCAGTCATCTTCAATGGCCGTTGGTAACTAGAAGCTATAATACTTCTAATATACTAAGAAAGGGCCACTTTTGAGTCATACTTATTTTCTTGGCATGCTTAGCTTTTAACTTTCTTCATTAAAAATTACGTGAGTTGTACAGATATTCATCTAAACCTGACCACATTCATGCTGATCAATTGTCAGTAGACAACAGGCCCATCTGACAATAACGTATGTTTCATTTTACAAATGTCTTCTCAATCAAAGACCAGAAAGACAGCTACTCGGTGGGGTTTTTTTGTTTTTTGGGCTTCTGTGATTTTTTTTAAAAAATTGCAGCGGCTTTCTTCTCCTAGTTTTAATTTTATTTGGTGTATTTTAAAAGGTAGCAGGAAAAGTCTTAGGGCTACAAAGTTTGAGGCTTAATGCATTTCCAGACACAGGAAGTCCCCAAATTTTCAACAACAAAAATGATTAAATGGTTGAAAAAATATGACGTACCAAAAAAGGAGAAAAAAAAAATAACTCATTATTTAGCCTTAGAGAAGAGGCCAAGGAGTGACCTAATAATGGGCTTCAGCTAAGACAGGTCTCACTGTGAAGAATATGAACAGCAGAAGAAAGCGCAGAAGAAGCCAGGCTTGGACTGCAGCAGTGAGCATTAGGGTCATATAAGCAAGCAAGAATCTTCTGATGCAGACTTTTGTTGAAGTTAAAAAAAATGACTAACAGGGGAAAGGTTACGAAAAATTTCCTTCCTTGGAGAGTTTCTAAAATAGACTACATTCTGAGGCCTTAGACAGAAAGCTAAAAGAGAGGAGATAAATAAAACCTTTCAAGGTTCCATCCAATACAATATTCCATGACAGTTTTCAAGAATTCCTCTTCTATTCTAATAATTTTGAAGGAGGAAATGGTCTTTTAAAAAGTCTCTATAACCTCAACAGACTTTTCCCTGAGCATCTCTTTTCTGGCTGTCAAGCATCTTCCCACAATTTAAAATCTAAACACAGGTGGGCAGGCACTTCTCAAGAAATCCATGTTTTCATAATCCCCACTGGAGACAAAGACTTGACTTTCAGAGGGCAGTTGCTGAATGTATTGTGCTATTGCCCAGCACAGACAAAAGGGACTATGTTTGAACAAATATTTTCCTCCCCAATGATTCAGACTAGGTGGTCTACAGAATAAAGCTAAGCTCTTGACATACAGGGTGTGTTCAGAGGCAACACAGCAAACACGTGAGTTCCTCTTGAATTGATTTCTTATCTTCAAGCTTTTTTTTTTTTCAGTGAAGCTATTGGGTGTTAGTTTGTAGGATACAGAATCCTTTCACACAAAAATGGGCCATCTGTTCAAATGCTCATGGATCACCCAGCTGGTCCTGAAAAGAGCTGTTTCCACTCCCCGACTATCCCCTCTTACTTGTAAAGGACACTCAGATTAGATTCACAAAAAGGAAATCATGCCTATTCCTGGTTGCATGCTGTGAGCATGTTACTAGACTGATAGCTCACGATAAAATAAGAAAGACCTAATTTATCTGTGGCACATGAAAACCAAGCACTTGGTAGATTTATAAAATGTGATTGCAGTGTATTTGCAGGAAATGGCTGGAACTGACTAAACATTGACTTGACAGTAGGAGAACAGCAGAGAATGTCTATGGAAGGAAATCATTCTCATGAAATGGAGGCAACTAGTTTTAACCAGAAGTCATGATTAGACGCAACTGGAGATGATCTTCTCTTAAGTTGAAGAATCATGTATTTGAATTCCTCCTCTATTTAGCCTCAGCAACCACAGTATAAGTTGTCTCATTTGAGAGGACAGGAAGAGAAGAGCTGAATTACAACATTGTATTTGAACTTCCTGAGGTAAGGGAAGAGACACAGAGAGTTTAAGTAACTTCTATGCTAATATTGATCATCTTGCCCATAATCAAATCCAAACATGGTACAGCGCACAGTTAGAACTTCTCATTCCTTACAACTATTCACTATACGTCCTAGGCCTTTGTCATGCCAAGTGGGTAGGATTTAAAAAAAGAAGAAGACCGAGCATGGTGGTTCACACATGTAATCTGAGCACTTTGGGAGGCCAAGGAGAGGGGATCGTTTGAGGCCAGGTTCAAGACCAGCCTGTGCAATGTAGTGAGACCTCATCTCTATGAAAAAAAAAAAAAATTAGCCAGGTGTAGTGGTGTATGCCTATAGTCCCAGCTACTGGAGAGGGGAAAGTGGACTGAGGTAGGATGATGGCTTGAGTCCAGAAGACTGTGGCTACAGTGAGCCATGAATACACCACTGCATTCCAATATATACCACAGAGCCAGATCCTGTCTCCAAAAAAAAAAAGCATTTGGTACCCTACAGACTTTTTTTTTTTTTTTTTTTTTTTGACAGTTTCACTCTGTCACCCAGGCTGGAGTGCAGAGGTGTGATCTTGGCTCACAGCAACCTCTGCCTCCCAGGTTCAAGTGATTCTCATGCCTCATCCTCCTGAGTAGCTGGGATTACAGGCACGTGCCACCACACCAGGCTAATTTTTGTACTTTTAGTAGAGACAGGTTTTTGCTATGTTGGCCTGGTCTCAAACTCCCAGCCTCAAGTGATCCACCCACCTCAGCCTCCCAAAGTACTGAGACTGAAGGCATGAGCCACTGCACCTGGTCTCCTATGGACTCTTCTATGGTTCAATTTAAACAAGCTAATAGATATATCATCAATTTTTCATTATAAAAAATGGGAGTCAAGGTGCTTCCTACCAAAAGAAACAGGCTTTAACTTAAATTTTGAACATTTAGATCTATAAGCTGACAGATTCTTCTTGGCCCCTAATGGTTTCTAAAATTCCAGAATCCTACGTAGCTTTGAAAAATACCCAGCCATGATAGCCTGTGCAGTTCAAACTTACTCAAAGCATTTCTACCTTAAGCAGTTGGCTCCTGCCTGCCATATCTCTGGACCACACTGACAATGGGGAGTCAGAAGTCAATCATCTCAAGTTCCAGGACTTTTTAGTGAACTTTAGGGTAGCTGGATGGCTTCCTATGATGATGACACCTGAGAACAACTTTTATTTGGATGCTTAAATTCTAGCTTAAACATAAGGCAGTCAAGGAAGGTTACAGACATCCCTAAAAGAAGACTTCTCAATGACCTGATTTTTAATGATGTTAAAAATCAGCACAAGCTTCAGGACAGAGTGTCAAGGAGCCAATTTTACTTTGAAAGGCTCCATGCCTGCACAAGCATCCAGCTTGCTATCCAAGCACAGTATCTGCTAGCTTTTAATCCTTTTATCATACTCCACCTCATAGTATTAGCCCAGTCATTGCAGTTAATAACCCCTGTGTTCAGACTCTAGGAAACAAGCCAAATTTCCATCAGTATATTCTGTTTTAGAAAGGAGATGTTGCAAAAATTAAACATTTCATTTTCTTGCATCCTGGTTTAAAAGAATACTATTATCCCCATTCCACCGATCTGGTCTTATTTTTTATTAGAATTTACATATCTTGGAGGAAAAACGCCAGAATAGACATGTTAACTAGTTTTGTACCTAATATAAACATAATGAGAGCCAAGGAAAAGGATATATGTATTATGTATATATACCTAAAATGAAAAACTCTTCTTTTCCATTTACAATATAATGGATTGAAGCTTAACTTCAATATTCATAGTCAAATATCACATCTGCAGAAAAAAGAGAAGTAATTATCTTAGTTTCATAAGAATCAAGGGCCACTAGCAAGCTAAAATGCTGATTAACCTTATAATGTTTGTGTATCACAACTCAAAAAGAATGGTCCAAAAATGATTTCTTCTAATTCCAAAGCTAACATGAAGCATAATCATGCTTCGCAAAGCATAGAAAACTCGTCTTTTGTCCCCATAAAAGTGAACTCCAAAGATAAGGAGTAGGGGGAGCTCAAATGTTATAAAGATAGACCTGTTGGAGAGAACAAATAAAAATTAGCTTAGACTGAGAGTCCATAAGGAATAATTATTTTAAAAAGAACGTAACAGAAAGACAAGGTAATTTTTAAAACTTAATGGATACCACAGAGGAGAATGAATAGTTTAATTGTCCTCTCTCTAAATGCAATTAACTGAAATAAAAGAACATCATTAAAAAAAGACTGTTCACTTTCTTCATCAATAGACATTGTGACATTATTGTCATGTTGTGGATTTAGATTCTTAAAGTCAACCCTCATGAGGTTGTCCCTGTCCCCCTAATTATTTTGACTTGTCATTAGATTATATTCTCATACATTAAATCAGTTAAATCTCATCAGTCGATTGTAGCCATGTGTTGAATAATCACAACCTGTGGAAAACCTTAAAAAAAAAGAAAAGTAGGCTTTTTTTTTCAATTGTGCATTTTTTGAAAAACAACAATACAAACAAAAACACGTGTTTTAAAATTTAAGTTGTATTTATTAGCATAAACAGTACATTTTAATAGGCTATAAATTAGAGCAAGATTAAAGGAAATACAAGCATCAAAGTACCATTCTCACTAAATTATATTTCTCATTAAATTTGGAATGTTCGCATTGCTTAACTCAGCCCTTGATATAATCTTGTTTAACATTTCCATCAATACCTTGGAGATATCCTTATGAATTTTAAGATGATAAAAACATAAGATGAATCATTCATATGTTGGACCAAATAATCAAGATTGTAAAATATCCTGAAGCAGAAATAATAGCTTAAAACTGACAAGAGAATTCAGTGGGGATAAATCTGAAGTGCACACTGCACTTTGAGAGGGTGAGTTGATAGCAGTCTGCCTGGCAACAATCAGGAAACTCAGGTGGTGGCAACAAGCATATTGAGCTAACAGTATCTCAGTCATGGGAAAATGTTTTTAAAGATTTTAAGGTTCATTGATAAAAATAAAATAAAGCTGTTGATCATGTGAAGTAATACTCGCTTTTTACTCTAAATAAATCAAATGCTTTTTCACTCCCTTTTGTTTCCTTCCAGGACCCTTGAGGAAAGAGTTTGGAAAGAGATGGTGGTCAGAAAAGAGCTGTCAGGATTTTCCAGTGTCTAGAGGTGCATTGCTTGAAAAGCAGCGGAATATGTTACACTGGAGAAGAGAAGACTGTAAGGGGTTAGATGCTTCATCTGCAAGAACAGTAGACTTGCCCTGACGGTATAATCAGGCCAGTGAGAAGACAGCATATGCACATAGATTTGAGCTCAGTAAAGAATAAACCTGAGCAGTCCCACAAGGGAACAGTACTCCCCAGAGGATAAGCTGCCAAATATTGGCATTGTTCAAACAGAGGTGCAAGGAACACCTGCCAGGTAAAGAATGGACACCTGCCCTGGGGGGGGGGCATGAGATAGATCATCTCCAAACACACTGTCAACCTCTATGATTCTAAAAGGAAGGGTGGGCTCATCGTGACCACTATTCAGAGAGAAGAAACTCTTAATGTTTTCCTGTGATATTAGTATTTTTTTTTCTAGTAAAAATTCCTATCATCATGCTGCTCTTCAACTGGAACCAAAACAAAAATTTAACATTATATTATACTACTAGTAAAATTAATGATTAAGGAAATCTGCCATCCTAAACAGAACCTTTTATAACTTAAAATTTGCCTTCCTGAATTGGAGCTATGCTGTATTGATAACTTCCATTGGAACCCTGGGACATACAGTAGAAGGGCATAATAACTATGATCCCTGGCAATACCAACTTTTAGGGGAGAACTCCATACTTTATAGGGTCCTTTGATAGTCTATGATGGACTGTTATTTCTACATTTGACTGTTTTCACATTTATTTTTTACTTTTTGATTCTACAGATGGAAAGTTCCACAAATTGTCATCCACTGTGTAAAACAGTACTTCATTTTATCTGAGCTAAAATTACTTTCTCAAGTATGAAATACATAACAATCATAATTTTGTAGACGTTTCTAAATAAGACTTTTTTCTCTATTTGCAGGCTGAAGATTGCTATATCCCTTATAATAGTCTCATCACGCCATTTTGGTGGTTCCTTCTGAAACTTTCTTGAATTTCACTAGATTTTGGAGATGTAGCAACCAAAACTATGATATATCCTATAATTTTTTTTGTATGTTATATATAAACTGTAAGAACCTTCTTGACAGTTCCTAAGATTTACTTAATCTTTTTAATTGCATAGAGCTACATACATTAGGAAACCTACAATGACTCTAGATACCTTTGCAGGCTCCTACAATCACACCCTATCAAAGCTAGAATGACTTTAGGAGATTGTGGCCAACATTCTACTTTTCCACAGAGAAGGAATATTTGCCCAAGTGGGAGGGCCTGAAAATAGAAGCCAGAGATTTTGACCCAGAGCCGAGGGTTATTTCAGTCATATCCCTCTGTCTGCTTCACGAAAGATGGGGCAGAACCTATTTTGACTGCTTTTCTCTAATGCGTGACCTTTTATTTTAGTATGCTAAAAATTAATCTGCCAGTTTTTGCTTGCACACATGGCATAACGAGTGCTTTCAATAATTTGTCGCTACCACCTTGACATGAGCAAGTTACTTAATCTCTCTAACCTTTGTTTCCCTATCTGTAAAGTGGGAATAATAATACAAACCTACCCTTAAAAAGTGTGTTGTGAGAAATAAATGAGATGACATGTTTATCACTATCATATTCCTGGCACATAGTGTAAACTCTTTAAGTTGTTGCCATTACTGATTGTGTCATAATTATTGTAAGATGACCTCAAACATTCAATAAAAAACAATTCTCTCAGGAAAGATTCACTTGGGAAGCTGAAAAGCATAAGCATGTTTTATACAGACTGCTTATGTAGGCCCTGGTTTAGGGTACTATGCACTGCCAGTTTGAATTAGAGGAAGTATCAGTCAAAAGCACTTTATTTAGAAAGGTGAAAATATTCTAGAAATGTTGTTTGGTGAACCTAATTTAAAACAGCATGAACTTATTCCACTTAAAAACATCCATATGCCTGTGAAATAGCTAAGTTACATTTTTACTTCAATAATAGGTTGCAAAGGGGGAAGAAGCTGTAGCTTAAGCAATCACATACAAAACCTCTCTAAATAACTCTGGAGTTACAAGGTAACCAGGTAGCGCTGGGTGAAAATGAATTCAGGTGTTTGAACTGAAGCTTCCCAAAATGCACCAGGGGTTAGTTTTGACCTGATGATAGCGATTTTAAGAATGATTCCACTGTCAATGGCATTTACAGAGCTAGCAAGACTGGCCATAGACTGGCTCTCTCCCTAAAAGGGCCTTGAACACAGGAAGAACATACTTAGAGAAAGCATCAAAAGTCTGCCATATTTCACATAGAAATGAAGCTCAAGCTGGGGACTAAAAGCATTTCTTGATATCACATTTGAGCATAATCTCTGTAACGATTGACAAGCATGGGGAATGGAGAAGAAAAGGCAAATATCAGTATTTTTTTTTCTTTTTGAGACGGAGTCTCACTCTGTCGCCCAGGCTGGAGTGCAGTGGCGGGATCTCAGCTCACTGCAAGCTCCGCCTCCTGGGTTTACGCCATTCTCCTGCCTCAGCCTCCCGAGTAGCTGGGACTACAGGCGCCCACCACCTCGCCCAGCTAGTTTTTTGTATTTTTTTTTTAGTAGAGACGGGGTTTCACTGTGTTAGCCAGGATGGTCTCGATCTCCTGACCCCGTGATCCGCCCGTCTCGGCCTCCCAAAGTGCTGGGATTACAGGCTTGAGCCACCGTGCCCAGCCCAAATATCAGTTTTTTTATGCCATTACAGACATATTTTAGTGCGGCATTGCTTAAAGATGAAAGAAAAAACTAAATGGTGTGTCCAAGAAGCATTATTTCCTCTGTTTTAACTCTATAACAATTTATGAATTTTAATTTCCATAAGTTCCTTCAGGAAACAGCAATACAGTAAGACATATTTTAACCTTGTCTTTGGCCCTCTTATTACGACACAGTCATTAAGACCTGGGTTTCAGAGGCAAGCAGGCCGGGATTTGAAGTCCACCTCTGCCACTTACTAGGAACCTCAGCAAGCTGCTTGAGCTCTCTGTGCTCCCTCTTTTGTGTATCTAAAATTGGATGTTAACATCTGTCCACAGAGTTGATGTAACAGCAATTGCAAGGAAGGTCCTAATGCATTGCCTATTATCCGGTGTATGCTCAACCCATCTAGCGTCCTAATCCATTTTAGAATTTACATATTTTATTGTTTTCATAATGCCCAATTGCTATGGTGTATGTTCTTGGTAAAAGTGGCTCTGATAGTAGTTCTGAAGCAGTTGAGAGGCAAGAGACACACTCCCCTGGTGGTAGGGGGCTGGGAAATGGAAATGGGGTACATAGTTTGAAAATAAAAAAGCCTCCCCTTTCAGATTCTCACAGATTTCTACTGGGGAGAGGGGAAGAGGAGACCCTCTAACCTCAGCCTTCGGCTGAGAAACACTGGCCTTTCTAATGGCAGAGACTTTTTTATTTCCTTCCCATGTATTCCTCACAAGGCCTGGCATACAGCAGAGTCAATAAATCAATCTGAGTTTGTTTCTGTTTCATAATAAAATATGATTCAGAATCCAGTTAGTTCAGTTCCTTAAAGAAAACAATATTATGTTTTGTGATCAATGCGTAATTAAAACAAATTTCCCATTAGTTCCCCTGACCTTTACAATTTTAGTCACATAAACCCATTAAAGAAGTTTATTCTCGACTACTGTGTAATGTAACGTATTTTCTCTCAGTGATGAGTATAAACAATAAGTACATTAAAAAATGATGAACCTTTATTATAGTCTTCAAAGGTCAGAATCATACAGAGCTATGGACAAGAAATTAGGATAGAAATATGCTTAAAATGCTTCAAAAGTAAGGGTGAGACTTCTGGTCAACATGAAGCAGCAAATTCACACCATTATAAGCCTCCTCCTGTTCCAAACATGTGATAATTAGAGATGAAACATAAAAGTAAACACAGAAAGGTTACAGTTTGTCTCCAAGAACCAGATAAACATCTCTGTGTACTAGAAATGCATTAGAATCACAAGCAGTGAGTAAGTCTGAAGCTAGGGAACCTGCAAGGCTCCAGATTTAGAAGCCAGCACTGACTGCTGGGCATTCTGCTCCTACAGGATAAGAGAATCCAAAACTGGCTCACTGGAGATAAGGAGACCTAAGCCAGGTTAACTGTAAAGCCAAACAAGGAGGTTGGGCTAATAAGAAGAAGCTAAAAACAAACCTGCAACAACAACAACAAAAAAAAACATGACATACCAAGAGGAACAGTTTTATAAAAATTTGAGCCTGTGGGGGAAAAGTTGACAAAGATATGATTCAGAACCAGGCACAGAATCAAACCACCTGCTAGCTTGGTAACAGAGTATGTGATATCCCCAGTATCACCATTGGCAAGGATGGCTGATAGAACATAATGAAACCTGGGTCTGGACTGGAAGTCTTTCAGACCAGACAAAAGTGATCACAAAACCTCAAGGAAAACAAGAGTAAGCCCAGAGAGAGGGGAAAAAAGGTAATAAAAAGTGAATGTAAAATCATCCCACTCAAAATGAGTCAGCAAACCAAAATTCCAAAACCCATGAAAAGGTATAATACTAAAAATGTCAACAAGAATTAAAGCATATGAATACAAAAAAAAAAAAAATTAAGAAAACACAAAGGAAGACAGTTAGAAAGGAAAAGACAGACAAAAGGACTACAGGACTAAAACAAAACAACTAATGAAATGGCAATAATAAATCCT
Source organism: Rhinopithecus roxellana (assembly GCF_007565055.1). Classification (NCBI taxonomy): domain Eukaryota; kingdom Metazoa; phylum Chordata; class Mammalia; order Primates; family Cercopithecidae; genus Rhinopithecus; species Rhinopithecus roxellana. Next base: position 60,844,613 of record NC_044557.1, on the reverse strand, counting down.
CCCCTTCCCAATCATTACACTAAATTTTAATGAATTAATTTCCAATCAAAAGACATAGAGTAGCTGAATGGAAAACAATTACAAAATACCCAACTACATGCACTCCACATGAAATTCACTTAGGACTTAGTGACACATACAGGGTGAAAGTGAAGGGCTAGTAAAAAGTATTCTAAGCAAATGGTAACCAAAAGAATGCATGGGTGGCTATCCTTAGACAAAACATACTTTGAGTCAAAATCTATCACAAGAGACAAAGAAGGACATATATAACGATTAAAAAGTTCAATCCATCAGGAAGATATAGGAATTATAAATATATATGCATCCAACATCATTTAGATATGTAAAGCAAACATTGACAGAACTGAAGGAAGAAACAGAGAGCAATACAATAATAGTAGGAAACTTCAATACCACACTTTCAATAATGGAGAGGACATCAATATGGAAGATAAGTACGGAAACAGAGGACGTGAATAATACTATAGATCAAACAGACCTAACAGATACATATGGAACATTTCACCCAGCAGTGGCAGAATACACATTCTTCTTAAGTGCCCCAAATTTTTCTCCAAGGTAGGTAACTTGCTAGGTTACAAAAAAAGTCCTAACCAACTTAAGAAGATAGAAATCATACTAAGTATTTTTTTCTGACCACAATGGAATGACACTAGAAATTAACAGCAGAAGAAAAACTGAAAAATCTACAGATATATGGAAATTAAAGAACACACTTTTAAATAGCCATTGTGTCAAAAAAGAAATCGAAAAGGAAATTAGAAAATATTTCAATATAAACAAATGGAAACACAATATATCAAAACTTATGGGCTGCAGTTCACAAATTGGAAAAATTAATACTCTTAAAATGTTCATACTATCCAAAGCAACCTAAAGATTCAGTGTCATCTTGTAACTGAACACAGGTCTGGCCACTCACTGCTTGCAGACTCCAATTAACGAGGGAGAGGTCCAGTAGAAAGAAAGTTACTTTATTAACCAGAACTAGTAATGGGGAAGTGGCCAGATTCCCTATCTAAAGTAACCACTTTGAGTTTCTAGGAAGAAGGTAAGTATTTAAAAGGGGGGGACTTGATGTGGAAGGCAAGCAGGAGTTGTGCTAAGTACTAGATCTGCGTATCTTTTTTTTAGTGGCTATATTGGGTCTTGGTCTACCTGGAGCATGGGCTGGGATCATCTCAACAATGGCCAGGTTGTTGACTAGCTACCCAAGGTTATCTGAAATTTTGCAGCAGGGTTTCCAGGTTTGGTCTGCCTGTCTCAAGATTAAGTCCCAGAACTTTAAGTAAGCACATAATTATATACTAGCATACAGTTAGATAATGATGGGAAAGAAAGGGACATGAAGTCTTATTTTAAGGTTAAGGGGAAAAGCTTCTTCAGAGTTGGCTTCAAGGTTACATCTTGCGATTAGGGAGAAAAAAGAAAGGAGAAAAAAATTTTTTAAATGCATTTTTGAAGCCAAGCTGCTTGGTTACAATCCCTATCAAAATCCCAATGGCAGTTTGGTTGTTGTTGTTGTTATTGTTGTTTTTACAGGCATAGAAAACACAATTCTAAAATTTATATGGAACCACAAAAGGCCACAAATAGCCAAATCAATTATAAGAAAAAACAGCAAAGCTGGAAACATCACACTTCCTAATTTCAACATATATTACAAAGCTACAGTAATCAAAACAATGTGGTACTGACATAACAACAGTCATATAGACCAGTGGGAGGAGACAATGGGGATACATTTGAAAAATGTGTCATTTAGGCAATTTCGTTGTTGTGCAAGCACCGTAGAGTGTACTTCACAAACCTAGATGACATAGCCTACTCCATTATAATTTTGTGAGACCACTTTCACACATGTGGCCTGTCATTGATCAAAACAGCATTATCTGCCACATGGCATATATACATGTTCTTAGTCAAATATATTTGGAAAATGCTGTACCGATATATCTCATTGTAGAGAAACCGTTGAATGATATTTTATGCAGTATTTCTCAAATGTTATATCCATGCATTCACCAAGAATTTATCAAACCACTGTATGCTGGCCACCATACTATGTACTGGGGATACAGCAATTAACTTGACAGACAATGGCTCTGTTCTTCTCAGTTTCCAATTGGAGGACCGTCAATGTACAAGTTAACAAAAATAATTCCAGAGACTGACACATGCTATGAAAAAATAAAATCAAGTGATATGACAGATAGTGGCAGAGAACTCAGTGGCCAGAAAAAGGCCTTTCCAAGAAAGTAAGGTTTGAGTTGAGACTTGATTGATAAGAGTTGGCCACATGAAGCTCTGAGAAAGAGATCTACAGCCAAAGGGAGCAGCTGAAGCAAAGTCCACAGGGTCAGAATGAGTTTGAGTGCTGACGTCTTTCTTCACAGGTTAGATTAAGTGGCATAGTGACCCAGGAAGCTCCATTTAGGGAATCTTGAGGTACCAGAAATACTAGTTTAATTTGGATTTCAGAATTATGGATAGGCATGTTAATTTAGAAAATCAAAGAAATAAGGAAACACTACCAGATTCATCTTGCTGATAATAATTTTCTTTCAATTAGTGAAATGTGATATATTAAATTCAGAAGTCCCAAGAAATATTCAATATAGCAAACTAAAATGACAATTATTTTCTAGAATTATTTTTCTAATTATCAAATTATTTTGCTTTGGAAATGAAAGCAATGCAAGTATCTGTTATAGAAGTCCTATGGAATGGAACTAAAAGGGAAGAGTCATTTTTGAAAAAAGTCTTTCTGCTATGAAAAACTGGCAGACGAGTGCTGAAGATGAAATCAAATGGAAGAGGAGCTGGATAACCAGGGAGACACAAGCAGGGGTACATCTTTTCACAAAGTTAATTGGAAAACCAGCATCATAGAAAACGGGCCTGATATGTGCAGTCTGTGATGCTGGTATCATCAACAGGTCAGCATGACCCAGGGATTCCGCAGTGCATGAAATGAGCAGCCACTGCTGAAGGCAAGTCACCTGGAAGTCACTTGAGCTGACTACAATTCACAGCATCACCCATGTTGAACAGAGAGCAAACACAGGGGAACCTGACAGCAAGCTAATAGTGTGGAGAACTTGCTTAAGAAAGAGGACATGGTTTAGGAGCAAGAAGAAACCAGTTAATGGAGACTTCGCCCTAGGCATATATGATAAAATGGGGACAAGAGAACAAGTTAATGGGAAGGGTTTTATTTTAGTAAGAAATGAAACATCATATCATTAAACAGATTATCTTACAGAAATATATTGTAATACTTCCAACTTCAAACCTAACTTGAAAGAGGTGCTAAATTGGATATAGGTGCAAACATAACCAGGCTCCTAGGCACTCTTTCATCTTGGAAAAAAAAAAAAAGACAGCTCAATCAAATCTTGTATGGAATGGAGTGCTTTGTTTAAATCAATTTCCTGATTAGATAGGTTAGATTTTTAAAATACAGTTGTCAATCCTTCTTAAAGATATCAGCTAAGATCATTGGAACACAACAGACAGCGCTGAAGCATATCTGTGTATGTGTATACAAAATAATTAAGTTTGTTGTAAAAGATTCACCATAATACCAATATGCCATCTGCATTATGAAACATCCACAACAATGGAAATTCAAAATGAGATAACCCTCAGTTTTATATTTGCTCCCAACATCCTCATGGATCTTCCCATTACCCACTTTTGAGACTACTGTGCTCTCTGCCCCCGCTGACCCTGGCTGAACAGCAACCATGATCTCTAGGAGAGCAGGGCCCATGGCCATCCTGCTTATCATCCAATCTCTGGTTCCTTAGAGCACTCCACAAGCATTAGTTCCCCCAGAGGTCTTTTCTTCCAAGGGGGCTGACACTGGACATAGGAGACACAAGCTTTTCGATGAGCTTTAAGCAGTCTAATTCTACAACTTCTGGGGACACTGAACAAAACTTCACCTGGAGACATGATGACAAGTGCTGGGGTGTAAAGTGAGTCCTATAGCTTCAGCTACTGCTAAAAGTGAAGGGAAGTTTTTTTTTTTTATACCCTCTAGGAACCATAATCCATTAAAAAAAAAAAAAAAGGAATTTGAGGTATTTTCCCACTACTTAGGCCACTGGAAGAATTTTTTAGATTGAAAGGAATAAATATGCAAACACTGTAACCTTTTAGAAGTACAACTGTTTAAAAAGAGTATACTAGCAAGCTGCTCAAATATTCTAAAACAATGAGCAGCTTGACATTTTTCAAACCAATATTTTAAAACTCAGATCCACATGTGCACTGGAAATTAATGCCATTTGTTCAACAATGATAGACTTGATTCATATCCACGCTCGTACAGTGGATTATATTTGCTGATTTCATTAAACCTTCAAAAGGTTACAGCTGGTTGACATATGAAAAACTCCATACCTCCAGAACAGGAAATTTTGTACCAGTCCTTTTTTTAGATTTTTTTAAATAACAAAACTACACTTCAGAAAGAAATGGTAAAGCATAGGACTCTGTTCCTTACTAGCATTGATTATATTTTCAAATTTTTTATTATATCAGGATATACTAACAAGATGACAGAAGCAGGGGGTCATGAACAAATTGACTGAACATACTAGAGATACCTCAGAACTCCCAGAACTGCCTGGAGGGGACTTTGGAGGGAGGCTGCAGCTCTTGACCCAAGGCCGTAGGATGCAAAACTGGGCATGAACCATAATGAGACCACTTTTGGAATCTTGGTTGGTGGGCCAGAGGATATTTTGATCACAGACAGGACTCCGGGTTTCAGTACTAAGCAATATCAATTGTCGTACTGTGTTTTTGATAACACTAAAGAAAGAAAAATTCTCAAGAGGAATTGTAGCAGGACTAACAGAAGGCTGTATAACTCCAGAGAGATTGAAGCCAGCCTTTAAATATGCTTTTTAAAGTACTTGAATCAGGAAAAAAGAACTTCTTGACCATGCCAGAGACATATTATGACCAATGTGGGTTAAATTAGGGCTTCCAAAATCATGACAGTAATTTCTGCAGTAGGATCTTTAACATCTATTAATGTACAAAACCTTCCAGCCTAAAAGGTTTAGTAACACAAATAACTATTACATTGTCAAACCCTGAGTGACAATAAGAGTCCTGGAATTAACCCCAATACGCATTAGAAGCTTCAACTACTGTACCTAGACACATTTTTGAAAAATTTCACAAACATACAAAAAGCTACAACACTTCTCACATGTTGTATGTCACATGTTGTATGTGAGAAGTGTTGTAGCTTTTTGTATGTTTGTGAAATTATGAGAAGGCTATGTTATGACCCTACAATGCCCTTCAGGTATCTATTTTTCTACTCTTTTGAAAATGGAGGTTTCTTCAGATTCCTAATTTCCTCAGTTATTTCATTTTAACTTAAATGAACCAAGAGGGCCAGCCTGCTACTTTCTTGCTGTGCAACATTATATCCGTTACTTAGCTTCCCTGTGCCTTGGTTTCTTAACTATAAAAGGAGAAGAGTAATAATACTTAAAGTGCTGGTTATTATGAGTATTAGCAGGATATGCAGAAATCGTGTGGAACAAGGCCTGACCCATGGTAGTCAGTTATCAATGATTTGTATTATTTCAACTGTATCTATGGATTGTATGAAAATAGGTCCCACCATGATATACAGAGAAAATAATACATAGGATCTTTATAACAAACTTAATTACTGTGTATACACATCCACGGATGCACCTCAGGGCTGTCTGTTCTGTTCCACCGATCTTAGCTGATATTCAAATTGTTAATAATTTACTTCCAGGTCATTCAGTTTTTCTAATTAAAATTCTTGCCTGGCATTATCTGTTTTTTTTTTTACAGTGAAGTGCTAGAGGCTTTCCAAAGAAAGAGGATTTGCATAGGTTTGGAAGGCCAGCTGCTGACACCAGCTTTCTATCATTCAAGCCACTGGACATTACCGGGATCCAATGGGAGCCTGCTAGAAAGTCAGGTCTCCAGTAAATAATATATCTAGAGTCCTCTCAAATAGAGCTCAACTGGATTAGCTATACGTACATCATAGGAAGGTCTGGATGCAGCTCCAAGAGGTGACATTAAGAGTCATATTCAAAGTTATTTCCTGAAGTAAAGGCAAAGAGCCAAAGGGAAGAATGACAAAGAGGCACTAGACTGAATTTTTCCCAGTGTGGCTCTTAGAGCACCAGCATTGGAATTGTTGTGGCATCTGCATCAGTGCAGACTCCTGGGTCCCACCCCGGATCTAGTGAATTAGAATCTGAGCCTGGGTCCCAGGAATCTACATGTTTTTGTTGTTGTTGTTTGTTTGTGTTTAAAGGAATATACATTTTAATCAAGCACTCAGATTATTGTAATGGATGGTGTATTTCCAGAACTGCTCCAGATATTCCACCCAGGTCATGGGACTGAGCCATAAACCTATGTTGTTGGTGACAGATCTTCTGTATCAGCTAGAGGAACCATAGGTTTTTTGGCCTATGTGTCACCTCTTTTATACCCCAAGGGTCTCTTTTTTCATTTGCTTGGTCCCTGAACCCAACCCAGCCTCAAACACAGAAACGAACACTACAAATCTCGCTGGGACCAAAGAAGGCAACTGGGCAGAGCAGGCCACCCTGAAAACTTCGCTCCAAGTAACCTGCCTCTATAGGATTCCTTCCTTAACATGCATCTGGCAAGATGATCAAATTCCCATTTAAAAAACAATTGTAGGGGCTTAGGCTAAGACAGTAAGGTTTGCAAATCCAAACTCAGCCCCCTGCATTACGGGGATGAAAGAAGGGAATGGGATATGGTAAAATATCAAATAATTGCATTTTATGGTTTACTTGTGAAATCAAGTTAAACAGTCTTTGGAAGGGCAATGCTATTTCATATTCTGCCAACAAAAGTAGCCAAATTGTTTCTCTAAATTATGAAAGAGGAATATACCATTTTCAGTTATTTAGATATTGCCAAAGAAATTAATATTCTTGAGAGGAAAGGATAAGGTTAACATTCCAGCTCATACATCACCATTAAAAAGATTCAGTATTTCAGCAGTAGCTTAAATGGCTAAACACCTTCCTCTTTGGCTTATCTGCCTTATTATCACTCTTTATCAGTTCAGTGTTCTTGCATTTCTATATTTAAAAATATAAAAATGATTAAATTTAATTCATGGGTATGAGAATAGGACTTACAAATGCATTATGGATGTAAAGATACAAAAACGGTGCTTACCTCATCGAATAAAATTACAAGGTTTCATTCTAATTGTTTTAGAATCATGGTTCTCAGTTATATTCATGACATCCGTAGCAGGAAAGAAAAACATCATCTCTGGCAGGATGGACTAGGAGACCTGGAGGGGCCTGGCAAATTTTCCAGGGTCCCACAGCATGTTAGCTGGGAAACCCTCAGTTCTAAGCCGCCTTGGTTGCTCCATTTACCCAACCTCATACTGACACTCAATAACAACTCATGACTACTAATAGTAACCATATTGTACAGTTTTAAGACACACTGCCATGCTTTGGACAGGAGCCTACAAAGAAAGAACTCTTTATAGAGTGCAAACTAGGGCAATATATGGGCAGCTGAAAGTCTCAAGCTGATTTACATGCAAGCCAGTCAGGACGAAAGATTAAAAGAAACTAGGAACCCAGGCAAATTCAGCTGAGCTCTGGCATGCAAATAAAGTTTACAAATGAGAAAGATATGAAGTTTATAATAGTAAGAGTGCAAGGCCAGCACAAGTTCAGCCAATCCCAGCAGCTTGTTAAAAGCAGTTCTCCCCTACCCTACTGAAACTTTTCTGATTTCAAAGTTACATAAGCCTATCATCATCAGCAGCAGCACCAGGGGCACTCCATGTATTACCCACATTCCATCCAGCTAATTACCAAGTGCCAGACATGCTTCTATGGGAGAGGGCTGAAAGCAATTTTGTAAGTCCCTGTGTTTTCATTTATGTGAATTTCTCAGCTTTTCTAGGTCAGAGAAACACCGGGTGATTACAAGCTCTTACTTACACGGAAGGGTGAAAAAGCATGCTGGCTCATTTTAAGGAGCTGACACCACTTCCCAAGATACGGGGAAAGAAGATGAAGTGTTTGAATGAATCCAAAAGGTATTCTTTTTAAGTAGAATTAATTGATAGGAGATTTAATGTCTACTGAAGGAATCAATAAAGAGATCATATGAGGTACTCTGAGTATTACATTACCAAAGAAGACCAACTCTAGTAATAAAAGATGGGCTAGTTGATAGAAATTCAACTCCATGTAGCTCTTCCTACAAGTACAATGAGTAAAGAGCTGAAAACATTTTATAGTATTGATTTTTTCATTCATTTAGCAAATACTCAGTAGAGCCTACTTTATCTTAGGAACTAAAGTGAACTCAAGAAATACAGAAGTCAAGTTTCCTTCTCTCACTCCAGAAGCCATTTGTCCATTCTTCATCATCCCATTTGCAGGCTACACAGTAATAATTCATTTGTCTTCTCCACTAGGTTTTAGCTAATCAGCGAACGAATACATAAAAGAAGCGAAGAAAGAACGAAACTAAGGAAGTCTTGAAAGACTTCAAGACAAATTGTGCGAAGAAAAGAGAGGGAGAGCAAGGTGGGGCACTATTCCTTTCAAGAGGACACACAATCCGGTTTGCTGTGAAAGTCAAATTTGTAAAAAGAAATATTTGGAGAACTGATGGTTTTCTCTTTCTGTGTGTGAGCTAACTTCTCCATATGGCGCCAATGCTAACCATCAGTTTTATGAAGCATGATTTGCATGTGGATTTCTATTAGAATCACATTTATTTTAGAGTTGGAAAGAATTGAAAGGTCCATTTGGCAGACTTGTTTTAATGTCTTAACTATTTTTAAATATAATTTATTAGTAGACAACATAAACTTATGGAATAATGAGGCAAAAAAATAGGGCAAGAAAGACCATTTTTACAGAGAAAAGTAGAAAAATATTTATTATGATAACAGAGTCAGACTCTCATTAAGTTTTTGCTTGGTATCCCTGAAAAGAGTACTGGTGGTAAAAAGTTAAGACTTCTGCAAATACCATGCACTAAGGAGGAAAAGGAAGAACCAGAATTCTTATATACTTCTAATGGGAATGTAAATTGGCATAATCTCATTGAAAACAATTTGACATTACCCAGCAAAGCCAAGTATGTGTAAACCTCGTGACCCAGAAATTCCACTCCTAGGTATATATCCTAGAGCAACTTTTGTATGTATGTGCCAAGAGATATGGACAAAAATGTTCATAAGCAGCACTGTTTGAAACAGCAAAAACTGGAAATAACCCAAAAGTCCATCAACAGTAGAATGGCGAGGTGAGTTGTGGCATATTCACACAATGGAGTGTTATAAGCTGTGAAAATAAATGAAGCACAGCTGCATGCTGCAATATGAATGCAGTTAAAAAAAAAGCAAACTGTAAAAGACTATGTACAACTAAAACGGCAACTTTATAAAGCTTTTAAAAAAGCAACTATATAATACATTGTTTCAACATACTCATAATATGCAAAAACTAATTTTAAAAAATATAAGAGAATTAACACAAAAAAATTCCGACTAGCATTGGCAGGGTGAGGGGACACAGGAAGACCATATAGCAGGGGTCCCCAACCCCCAGCTAGCATACTGGTACCAGTCTATGACCTGTTAGGAATATAGCCGCACAACAGGAAGTGAGCATTACTGCCTGAGCTCCGCCTCCTGCCACTCAGATTAGTGGCAGCATTAGATTCTCACAGAAACCCAAACCCTATTGTGAACTGCACATGTATGCTCCTTAGGTAATTCTAACTAATGCCTGATTGCCTGATGATCTGAAGTCGAATAGTTTCATTGACTAAGGTCAATGGTATTAGTGATCTTAGGTTGAGAGATAAATTTACAGATGACTGTTTTATTGCTAGGCTTCGTAACTTACATAGATGGTACATATTCTGTTGTATATACAAACTATTACATATAAAGAATTTTTAAAAGTTCAGATACCTTGTATGATGAAATACTAAGCAGCCAATGAATAGAATAATTAAATTAGATCCACACATACTAATGCAAAAAGACTTAAAGACAAATTGAGTGAAGAAAAAGTCCCAGAATAGTACCATAGCACAATCTCATTTCTGTAACAAGGAAGCACAGAAAGTAAAAGCTCCTAAAACTATATGCTATGTATGTATCTGTACAGGAGACCTTCTGTTTGTCCCTCCAATCCTCTCTCCACCCTTCTCCACTCAGCTCTCAGGCTAAGGGGGCTGACCTGTATGGACTACATCAATAGGTTTTCTTGTTCCCTTGGCTTCCCATAGGGTTCAGTCAATGGGGGCGCTTAGAAGCAGAGAGGAAGGAGTGTATTTATTCCCAGCCCCTTTCCTGTGGTTGATAAGAACTGGCTGCATCTCTCCATCAAAGGTCTTAGCGCCCATTAGAGGGTCCTTTCTGCAGCACCCTTTCTGTGTCTGGGTTTCCATGACCACTTCCTCTCTGTGCCCCTTCAGATTTAGCGTTGATAAACACGATCCCCTGTGCTTTCGCTATACCCTCTGTAAGTCATGTAAATACTCCCTTTATTAAATTAAACCTCAATTATCCTAATTTGGTTTTGTTGTTGCTGTTGTTTAGAGACCAAGGTCCTGCTCTGTTACCTAGGCTGGAGTGTAATGGCACCATGCTACTTCATTGCAGCCTCAAACTCCTAGCCTCAAGTGATTCTCCCATCTTGGCCTTCCAAAGTGCTGGAATTACAGGCATAAGCCACCACACTGGTCTAAATTATTCTAATTTGAATGTACAGTCTGTTTCCTACTGGAATCTCAACTGATACAATTATATATGGATATGCAAGCATAGAAAATGGACTAAAAAGATACACAAGAAAAGGTTATCAGTTGTTAATGCTGGTGAAAGAAGCTAGAATGTAAAGAAGAAGGAAAACATTAATGTTTTGGCCTTTGCATTTCTGTATTGTATAACTAACTTATTTCTAAGAGGAAAGTGTCATGTAGTTTTTTGGGCAAAACAAAATTTTAAGAGTTCCAAAAAAATAATAATTTTTAAAAATGCACAAGCTGGGTAGTTTAAAGAACAAACTGGGTTCCTTTCATCTCAACATTCCCTGTGCCTAGCACAGTGCCTGCCTAGCACAGCATGATAGGAGCTTCTAAGGAATGCAGACACTGTAATCCTGTGAATATGAAACCTAAAAGATATCTTAGAAGCAACCTTAGCTTCTGTAAGGTTTAGTAATAAGAGGGAAGGGAGAAACACCTCTAGAGTCGCTCAACAGAGGCTTCCTAGAAAATGTGGCAATTGACTACAGGTATAGGCGACAACTGGACTGTCGGCTAGATCCTGGACTGCACTGTTTATACAAAGCTGAGGTCCCAAGCCCTGTGCAGGCTGAACTGTGTCACAGTCCCTGGACATTAGAATTTTACTTGACCATGTTCATACAAGTGTCTCTTCTAAGGTCTAAGGTCTGGCAGACTTCCAGAACTACTATCTCATCTCTTGCTCCCCAGGGCCTGGAGGTATCTTTTGATTATGAACTCCAAGGCAAAATCCTTTGGCCATCATGCTATGACTACTGGACTGGACTCTATCTGAGCACCTGAAGCTGGGGGAGGCCACCAATACCTGCCTTACCCCAGCAGGGAGATTAAATTCAGGTCCAGGCCCCTCCCATCTGGCCCACTCGGCCGTAGAAAACTAGGCTCTGGCTAACTCGACCTGTCCTTGAAAACTCAGATTAGATGGCACTCCCCCTGACAAGCCTTTCCTGATTCCCTGAGTTTAAGTGCTCTCCTTAAATGACCCAAAGGCACTGCATACTTCCTCTATCATAATATTTATTATACTATATTGAAATTGCCCATTTACTTGTGCATAACCTCTCAAAAAACTGTAAGCTTTTTGAGGGCAAGACTAAGCCTTATGCATCTCTCAGTCATAAGAGACAATGACATAAAGTAGGAGTCATTAAATACTGGAAAGAAAAAGGGAGGAAGGAAAGGAGGAAATGCCCAGAGAGGGAGGAGAGAGGGAGGAAGGAAGGAAGGAAGGAAAGATACCACGTGCGGCTAGATCCATACATATGACAATATAAAATAAATGACCCTGTTTTATCTGCTCTAATGACCTTTAAAGCTTTGGGTATGGAGAAATCAAGGTAAAGATAAAGTAATAGATGCATCATATGCTTACTGAGAACCTTCTCTCCACCAATAACTGCCAGGGTGATATAATTGTGAGAAGAAAACAGACCATACTCCCTTCCCCAGTCTCATTCATACATGTGGGAAAACTTTGTTTTTCAAACTTCTTATGTTTCTAAATGTTTTCAGATATTTTCCAAATATCTCCCCAATGTCTTTGGGACATTTAGATATTTCTGTATGTTTCTACTAATTGTTGACAGGCAAGAGATTTTGTGAGGTTGAGTTAATCAGCACTTGGTACAACTATCAGAGACCTGTACTGGTTCCTCTGTGCTGAATTATCTCAAGAATTCTTTGCCAAAGTAATAAAAATTAATGTTTAATGTTGGCCTCTCTGTCTCTCTGATGGCCTTACTGAATTCTGCGGTATTTAAAGCATCACAGAAAGTAAATAATGAAGGTTTGGTGTTGCTTTTTTAAACACAAATTAAACCATTAAGCAAATGAGTCAGAAATTATATAAAAGAACATTAGGAATTGAAATGGACCTAAAAATGATTTCTAAAAGATGTTAGGCAAAACTTCCATCCCATTCAGTCCAGAAATACTGCATTAGACCCATAGTAAATAGGGCTACCTTTTAACTACCTGCCACCACCCTTACCTCCTTCCAATGTGGGCCCACTGTACCCCATTGCCGCACTGCATCCGGGTGAGGGAATGCAAGCACTTCATTCTTAACACACAAACCCTGAGTTTTCTCCAGGCACAAGAGATCTACACAAAAAGGCCACAAAAATGGGAGAAAGAATATACACAGAATTATGATTTCCTATCTGATGTTCACTACTTGGGCTCATAAGACATTGGTTATGTTCATGAGAAAGATAAGCAATGCATTGTTTAAAAAAAAAAAAAAAATAGGTAGACAAATTTGGAAAGCCCAGATGGTAGGATAATGAATTTGCATCAACTTTCAATTGTCTACATGTGGTTCACTAATGGAAACCTTTTCATCTCGGGCTGAGTTCCTGGCCATCATCAGGACAGAACTTACAAGTAAAGTACCTTAAGCTATGCCACAAAGTAGATAGCTATTTTGTGCTATAATTTGAGGGGGCCTAAAAAATCCTGAAATGCAAAATCTAGATATAACCCCCTTACTGGCCTTTCCATGATACCTCAGATTTCCATGTTATACTCAACTGAAACATGTACAGTCCTTCACAAAAGGCTAATGCTATTAGGAATACAATACCTTAAACTGTTATCAGCTTGTGGTGGGTTGTGTGAGGGTGATGTGTGGGTGAGTGAACACATACTAGCTTAACATCCATTTCTCTCTCTTTTGGAAACAGAACCTGTTAACCTCTTGGGAACCTCCTCTTCCCCACTCTCATCCATGGTTTGGGTGAGACTGACCTTGAGTCCTGGTTTCAGTGGTGGGTATGTGACCTAGTTTAAGACTATCACAGTTCTATAACCCCATCACAATGAAAATAGGCACATCTCAAGCCAAACTAATGAAAGCCCTATCTAGGACCTATGCCAGAGACATTTCTCTATTTTTCTTGGGATGCCAAGATGGTAGGATATAAGCCTGTTGCCATTAAGGCCTTTTGGACACTATATGTAGGATATAAGCCTGTTGCCATTAAGGCCTTTTGGACATTATATGTAGGATATAAGCCTGTTGCCATTAAGGCCTTTTGGACACTGTGTAGGCAGCTTGCCTGAGAATGAAGCCACACTGAGAAAAGTTAAGCCTTGTGAAGGAGAGGCAAACACCTGCCATCTTCTGGAAACCTGGATTCAGCCCTAACAAAACTCTTCAGTTACACAAGCCAATAACTTCCCTGCTTGTCAAACAAGTTTCTCTAGGTGTTTGACATTTAAAATCCCAAGAGTCCTGATTAATACATAGGTATTGATGCCCTAGGTTAAGTAATCAAAATGTATGGTAGAGAGAAATGTAGGCTGCATAGTGGAAGAAAGAACACAACTGGGAGATCGTGATGATCTGTCTCTGTTCCTTTTCTGCCCATAAGTGCTTATCCTTGGGTATGGTCCTTCATAATAAAATAAGGGGGCTTAAAATAATGAACTCCAAGCTCTCTCTAGGCTTTGACATACTGTGCTTCTAGGTATGCTTTGGAGGGTGGAAAGAAGAATCCAAAAGGAGCTGCTCTACAGGGCATATTTTGTAGGCTTGCAAAGTGGGGTGGGAGTCAGGGGGCTTGTTTAGCCCAGCTGGCAGCAATGTGCAGGCAAAAAGTGGGTTGCTCACAATAAGATGAATGGTCACACAGATTAACTTCAATGACTTGACAATTTTGCCAGAACCAGTCCTGACTATCAAAGAAACAAACTTCTAAGCTGAAGTCAAGACCCTCCTATTATCCATTCTTCTCTATGAGTAAGGCTGCCCCAGAGGTGAGGAGATGAGGGAAGCGACTGACATACTTAATGCGTGACTTGGCCCCTTTTGCTCAATCATGCCCCTGCCTGGAATGCCCTCTTCACTTAGGTCCCCATGTCTAACACCTACTTGGCCTTCAGCATCGAGCCAGAGGGCTTTCTCCTCCACAAAGCCTTCCCATGCCATAGCACCACACAGTAATCTCTCTACCGTCTTTAATCCTAGGTTGCTTGTTGTGTGTTCCTCTCACTTAAAAATTACCTGATTCATGCATGGGCCTCACTGCACTGATGGGAGACTTCAGAGAATGCCAGACATGACGTGCCCAAGGGCACCCCACTCCTCAGGGATAGTCAAATGAGAATCTAGGTCCCTAGACTCTACACGCAGAGCTCTTCCCTCCATATCCACTGATGGCCCCTACTACTACCTTCTCTTCATGCTCCTGTTGCATTTTCACTTCTTATTGAATGCTGTCCAGGTGCTAGGCACTGTTAGGTTCCTTATGAACATTTTCTGCAACCATTACAGTTGCGATAGAGGTACATATCACTATTCCCATTTTATAGATGAAGCACAGAGAAGCCAAGTTATTTGCTCAAGACCACAGAGCTAAGGACAGGAAAAGCTAGGATTTGAAACCAGGGCTATGTGGTTGTGAAGCCATTTTATTTTTCTTCTCTATCACCATCATCACCATCAATACCACATGGTCATCACTGCTATTACTAAGCAAGCAGCAGGAAACTTAAAGACATTACCTTACATTGGCTCCACCTTGCAACATGGGTGTTAATCCCATTTCATTTTACAGATAAGGTCACTTCCCCCAGGAAGCCTTTGCTGACCACCACACCCTGGAATAGGATGGTGCTCCTCCTAAGTGTTCCTCTGCCCTGTGTGCTTCCTTTCCCAGTTTTAGAATTAATTTAGTGCCTTGGAAATACCAGTGTTTAGTCTCCTCCTGTGAATTAAACACAACTTGTGGGTGTTAGAATGTCTTGTCAATTACTTGTTCAGTAAACAATTGTTGAATGAATGAGTTTGACAAAGTCCACAAGAAGCTACTGCTGATGATACAGGACCACTTTCCATTTCACCCTGGACCTTCCAACCATTTACTACAGGAGGGAGCATCCACTTGCACAGAGAGCAAGAACAAATGGGCCTGGGCTGCTGAGAAGAGCAGCATAAGGGAAAAGCCATCTCCCTTTGACTGGAGCTACACACTTGGCATTTTCTCACCAAATTTGGTATTCATGACCTTGCTGGGGCCTACTGAAAGCCAAATCGAAGCTACTTCCAAGAGACAGATGGCAAAAGAGCATAACATCTGCCAGGCCTTTCAAATCACCAGTTCCCCAGGTGAGGGCTTGTGGTAACTCTTTGCAAACATTCAGTGGTCCTATCTGAGGCGCACAAGGATTCTACCATCTGAAAGAGTTGACAAACACCATCTCTTTAATCTATTTTGGCAATTCTTAGAGAATAAATCAACTAGCAAGAAGCCAATGGTTGCTAGAGTGTGGTGTGAGTATTTTAGGAAAGAACTTTATTCCTTATTACATGCATTGGAATCACAGCATTAAACCCAATTCCACAGCTGTCTACTCACTCATGCAGACATTTGTGCAACAAATATTTATTGCACACCTATGAAGAATCAAGCACTCTCCTAGATGCTGGAAAGATAATGGTGAACAAACAAAATCTGACATCTCAAACAAACTCTCTTACCTGAAAGAGGCTGTTCATGAAGCTATTTGTACTCACTGGGGTCAAAGCACAGACAATTCATAACATAATGTAGCACATCTTTTGAAAGGCAGGAGGACCAAGGGGGAAAGGGTCCAAGAACTTGTAATTCATGATGACTAGAAAGGCAGGTTAGGGCTGGGTTGTTATGAGTAGGGAAGAAACATAATCAGCTTTGTGTAGTAAAGTGGCATTTAGAGCAACGATGCCATTTAACGAACTCTAGTTCATATAATTAGAATGGATGAACTAGAGCTAGCTATATCAATGCGGATGAGTCTTTAAACATGTAATAATAATACTGTTGAATAAAAATCAAGTTGAAAATGGACACATACTTTATGATGCTGCTTGTTTCAAGTTATAATATTAAAAATCAATAACTGTGGTTTATGAGAACATGCATATGTAATAAAAATAATCAAAATATACATGGGACTAATATATACAAAGTTTTAATAAATTCTATGGGGAAGAAAGGGAAGAGACCAGGAAATACTGAGTAAAACTTCAACTATACTTGCACTATTTCCCTTCCTTCCTTCCTTCCTTCCTTCCTCCCTCCCTCCCTCCCTCCCTCCCTCCCTCCCTCCCTCCCTCCCTCCCTCCCTCCCTCCCTCCTTCCTTCCTTCCTTCCTTCCTTCCTTCCTTCCTAAGTTATCTGATGAAAACATAGCAAAGTGTTAACTGTTCAGTCTGGGTAGTGAATGTATACATGCTGGCCTTTTTCTGATTTTCTGTATTTAAAAAAAAATACGTTTGAAAAAATGTTAAACTAAAAACTAAAAAGTATTTTAAAAAGAAAGGAACATTGGAACAAGCTAGGGATCCAGAAATCTAGAATAAAAGATCTCAAGTTTCTCCCTGGGGAAGTTGCTGATTGACTAAAGGGAAATAGTCCAGAGGGATCTGTAACTATGATTCAAGGCAACAGGGCTAAACTAGTACCAGATAGATCTTTGTCTGTTCAAATCTTTCACCAAATCAAGATGCTATGTGATGCCTCTTTTCCCAGCCCTACCAAATGAAGTACCTTCTTTTTGGGCAATTATTCTCATAGAACTCTTTTTGGAGGTTGGAACAGAGGAGAAAGCAATAGTCTCAAAGTCTGAGATACTCAGGCCACTGTAGTGTTAGTCCCTGGGCTCCACTATGCAAAGTCACAGGATGGCTGTAGGTGTTTAGGGAAGGGACTCCAGCTGAAGAAAGGGAAGTCATACTAAAGGAAGCTAAGACTGTAGTGGTCATCCTTCCTGCTCTGTCTACTCTGAAGGCCAAGCTTCACCCAGCCTAGGTGATCCTAGGAGTGTATCAGGCCCAGGAGAGTTAGCATTCCACGTTAGCAAATGAAACAGGAGCAAAAGGAAGTGTGGGACTATAAAAAAAAAAAAAAAAAAAAAAACAAGCAATGGTGTTGTGGAAATAGTAAGGCAATTTTTTCTGGGGCCACTATAAACTATAGGACCAAAACTTCGTTTTTTGCCAAAACTTCTTTTTATAAGGAAAACACATACTTGTCCTTTGTGGCATAATAGAAAAGTTAAAGGGAAGTAAATAGAAAGAAAATTGAAAACAAAACCATTTTACCTATTTCATGTTTGAACCTAGCATGGCTGTAAGGCAAAAAGGCTTTCATCCCTAGGATACTCTGTAAGTGGAGGCTTGTTACCTAATATCTAACAGCATGATCTTTGCTTCAACTAGTCCCTTATGGGAAAGAAGGAAGGGCAGCCTGAATCCTGTATGTATGTTTGATGAAAGGTCAATGTGGCCTTCAGTGTGTCGTAGCCACTGACAGAAGAGGGGTGAAGAACGTTCTTGGGTCTCCTCCCATCCTTCTGTTTTGGATGTTCAGCACACTCCTGGAGACCATCTGTCAAGGTGGATGATGCAAAGGAATTTTATAAGACTTAGCACACTGATGTCTGTCTTTGCCATATAAATGTCTCTCTGTGGGAAAAAAAATCTTCATTTTCATGGCAGTGTTGATAGACCTAAGTTCAAGGAGATATAAATCTGCTGACATTCCAATTGCCCATCAAAAATTTTTCCTTATCTTGGAGTCCAACCGGATGATACATCTCCATTCCTATCCTTTTCCCAGGCATTCAAATGACAGGTGTCTGTATGATCCTGTGAAGGGAGTTGTCATTGTCCTCTGAATTCTGCAGTGACTGAAAAGTCATTGCTGGGGGAACCAGAAGAAGAGCGAAGTCTTTCCATCTAACCACTGGGAAATGGGTGCATGCAAATTATACCTCCAATAACATATGTGGTTTAAAATTAAACATCTCCAAAAAATCATCCCCACTGCCAGATATATATTTATTTATTACTTTTGGTAATCATGTTTGTGAAGGGACTGACTTATACTTTGGAAACAGCTAACCAAAGAATGAAACTTCTGAGACAGAAAATCTGTGGAGTTCAATTCCACTGGGGGAGCTACCAAGTGAGACAAATGCTCTATCTCAACCAACTCTTTACAAATAAATAGATTAACTTTTCAATCTTTCCAAAAAATCACCTAGAAAAAAGGAAATTCAACAGTTCTCTCAATTCCTCAACCAGTGAAGGTCTTCTAAGAAGTTCTTGTTGCTAGCCATCTGCTGGGCTAAAAGAAACATGGCTCCCTCTTTGCTCTGTGACTTTCTCTGTATTTGACCCCTTGATCTTGGGCTCATGTGAAACTGAGAGATCTTAACAAGAGAAGATGAGACTGTATTTTCATTTTTCATTTCTGTTGCCATAGAAACCCCTATAGTTTCTGAATATGTCTCAGGGAACCTATATCTCCCTCTTAATCTTCTAACTGAGAAGTTCAGAAAGGAGAAAATTCTCGCCTGTTGGTTTTTTCACTGCTCCAGCTGGGGGCCTTACCTCACCCAAGTTTTGACCTGAACACAGCTCTCCCTTGAGTTCTCAGTACACAGAAAATGCTGTTTCCAAAGCATAGCAATTACCGTAAGGAAACTTTTGCCTACTGAGATGCTCTAAGGCTCAGAGCTACCGAATTCTCTATCCACATTTTTCAGTGGATGCTTTCAGTTGGAAGCATACATGGGTAATTGTATCTCAGAGTATAATTCATTTGGGTGCTTATGTACACATTTCTGAAAATAAGAGACTACAGTAAAATTACATTTTCAACCTAAACTCTGCAGTGTAAGGACAGATATAGAAAAATATTAAGCATGTTTCAGAGAGACAGTCAGAATTGGTGAGAAGCCATGTTTTGAGCTATGCTGAACAAAACTGTGAGAATATCTAAATGGATTTCTGAAATTCAGCCAAATGGGAGTAACAGGAGGGGGGAATCACACTCCAGCATGCAGCATTGGAGCTGAGAGACTTGCATTGAGGAAAGCATATTAGAAAGCCTAGAAAGATGAGCATCTTTGTTTAATCTGATAAAGCAAGTCAAAAGATCATGGGCAGAACTTCTTTACAATAGGACACAGCTAAAAATACACATTCAAATAGAGCAGAACATCTTATCTTCCAACATTCCTCCTCACCAATACAATGGATCACATCTGTTCACAGAGTCTTAAATAAGACCTTCCTTATGCTGACAAAATGTAATGTTATACATTCTATTCCTTTGCCTTTGAAAGGGTCTTCGTAGGCAGTTTTAGTCCTTCCCCCGTCCCACCCCAATAAACAGAAATAAAGCACCCGGAATTTTAAACTATCACTCATGTAAATCTGAATCATCTTCCATCATTCAAAAGCCTGAGCAAGCTCTTAATATAAATGCTTGTTAACAGTTCATTACAAAGTCATGTGCAAAATTGAGGTTGGCTGGGGAGAGGATCCTCTCATTGGGAATAAATTATAATTTTTTAAAAATATAGGTTTTAAATAATTTACAATTCCTTAAAAGCAACCTGAGTTGAGAAGTTTGGGGTTTGTGTTCAGACTCAGCAGAAAGCTTTCAGGCCCCAGACTCTCGAAATTAAAATCAGACCCAAATCCAAACAAATTGTTTCTTCTGATTTGCCACCCTCAGACTCAGAGTATAATTTTCCTTCATCAGGGTCTGAACTTCGGAAGTCAATCCTGCAAGCAACTTTCAGTCTGTGAACAAAGCAAAGAGGAAACCTCTGCTTTTCACTGGGAGAATCAGTGATGTGGAGAAATCTGGCGGCTCTACAGAGCACAGACCGGTGGCTGCAGCCTAAACACACAAGGCTGTTTACTTTCAGTTCTGGAACTGTTGAGTACAGAGGTAAACTGCTTAACTGTGTTTGCCTGCTTAGCATACCACGGGAAGAAGAACCTGATTAACAGGCAAAGAGACAAGCATCTGATAAACATTTCACCCACAAATCACAAGTCTGCCTATCTGCTGCTAAACACAAAGTCAGCATCTCTCTCTGTCTCTCTCTCATGCAGTCCCCTCTTTTATATCAGGACCAAATTTTTGGCTTATTCTTACTTCGGAGTAGGCAGATACTAGATAGCTCATAAGAAAGGAACGATAACCCCTTAATAATGAATTTCCTGACATTTGATTTATGCTACCATGCCAATGTTAACTCCATTTAATTTAATTGCTTTGGTTTACATTCTTTGGAAAAGCACAAAGGAGGAAGGTTATTAGTGCATAAATGCCCCAGGGTTTGGAACTGAACGAGCACTTTTCCCTCGCTCTCTGTCTTATGATATTAGAAAATGCTTCTTGAGAGTAAAAGATGGGCACAGTCAACCCATAAAATGAATTGAGTAATTGGTTGGTTGTAAAACACCATGATGAACTTCAGCTGTACGGGACCTGTTGGTCTGGCCCTGCATATTTTCAGTGCTTGTGTCTGCTTTAACGCTGATGCAACTGGGGAGGTCACAACTGCGTTGTGGCATCACATATGCTACAGTAGATAAAGCAGGGCAAGGTGGAGGAATAAACCAGAATTAAATCCCAGAGAGAAAATGTCACACTCTGAGATTAGAAGGAACCCAGGTCATCTCAGGGCTGGGTGTATTAGAAAGAAAGAAGGATCTGAAATCTAAGCAGGCAAGAAAAGGTGGTGGAAACATCTTACTTAGCTTGGTTCCTGGAGTATAAAATTCCTCACTGGTGGGTTTCTAGGTTGGAGTAAGTGGAACCATGTTCTAATTCCTAGGAGAGAGTCCCCGAGACCCCTTACCTTCCCTCCAATGAGACAGCATAGAGTTTTCAACACTTCTCCAGCACCAACTGTTTCACAAGGTGCCTATCTCCACTGTGCTATATGCCCAGGACTACCTCATTAAATGACTGAGGGAGGTATCATTTCCCGTGACATCGATGAAGTCTAGGAGCACAACCCCTCAGGAGCACAATAATGTGAACAGAGCCCCTGGAGCTTGGCCTTTCCTTGCCTTGGAAAGGTATGAATTCCAGAGTGACCTAGATCCACCCTTAATGTGCTTTGTTTCCCAGCAAAGCCTTCAGTGTCAGGGAACTGGCACAGCCAAGCATTGCTGGACCAAGATTTTCCTTGGAGACCTCATCTGGATGCATGCACCATGGGGAACACCAGCCTAGCAGGGGAAGCAACCTTGTTTCTCTTTCCCTAAAACATCATCAGGAAGTATCTTAATCATTCACTCTTGCTTCCTCAGGGCTACCTCATCTAGAGACTTAGAATGACTCAGAAGGAACCCTCAGAAGGAACACAGGGCATTGCCCTCTGCACTCAAGGCAGTATATAAATAGAGTCACATGAAAGTATGTCATATTTAAAGCATCAAGGAAAGATTTCACAATGTTAATCAGAAAACTGTTCTCAAAGTTTAATAATCATCACTCCGCTACCTAAATTTCTCATGTTGTAGCTTAAGCCCATTGCTCTTTCACTATTGCAGCCAAAGATATTCTTTTATGTCAGAAACGTGGCAACTTAACAACAAAGTAACAAACAGAATGCATGTTCTCACTCAAAGTGGGAGTTGAACAATGAGAACACATGGACACAGGGAGGGGAACATCACACAATGGGGCCTCTCAGGGGGTTGGGGGCTAGGGGAGGGAGAGCATTAGGAGAAACACCTAATGTAGATGACGGGTTGATGGGTGCAGCGAACCACCATGGCATGTGTATACCTATGTAACAAACCTGGACGTTCTGCACATGTACCCCAGAACTTAAAGTACAATTAAAAAAAAGAAGAAGAAGAAGAAGAAGAAGAAGAAAGGAGGACTGGCTTGCAAATCCTCCTAGGAATCTACACATTGCTTTTCAATGAGGTAGCCCAGTGTCTAATATATAGGAGGCATTCCATAAACATTTATTGAACAAACAGATTGTTCAGACATTTAAAACACTTGTTAGAAAGATTCCCTCACTCCCAGCCCCACCCCAAAGTGATAGAGACAGAAAGAATAGCTTGAAGCTACAAAGAGACAGACTTATATCTGGACTGGTCAGAGCTGCCCAAAGATGGGCAAGGCTGCATTGGGAATAAGTTCCATGTCAGTGTTAAGTATTTGAACTGGACAACCAGAAGGATGTCAGAGGTATCTGGGAGTTGGAAGGGTGGTTAGGCTAGTTGATCTTCAGAGTAACTTAAGCCAGAATACTAGGCCAATTACAACTGTCTTGAAGAGGTGGCTATTTAATAGTGAGGTTTCCTAGATTTTCAGAGAAGACAGCAATCACATCCAGGTACAGTGGTGTTCTCAGCCTTGGCTGCACATCGTAATTGCTTGAGCTTTTAAAAATGCAGAGGTCAGCCAGGCGCGGTGGCTCACGCCTCTAATACCAGCACTTTGGGAGGCCGAGGTGGGCAGATCATGAAGTCAAGAGATGGAGACTATCCTGGCTAACATGGTGAAACCCTGTCTCTACTAAAATACAAAAAGTTAGTCGGGTGTGGTGGTGCACACCTGTAGTCCTAGCTACTCAGGAGGCTGAAGCAGGGGAATCACTTGAACCCGAGAGGTGGAGGTTGCAGTGAGCTGAGATCGTGCTACTGCACTCCAGTCAGGTGACAGAGCAAGACTCCATCTAAAAAAAAAAAAAAAAAAAAAAGTTGCAGAGGACTTGCCAGGCACAGTGGTTCATGCCTGAAATCCTAGCACTTTGGGAAGCCAAGGCGGGCAGATCACTTGAGGTCAGGAGTTCAAAACCAGCCTGGCTAACCTGGCAAAACCCTGTTTCTACTAAAAATACAAGTATTAGCTGGGTGTGGTGGCGGGCACCTGTAATACCAGCTACTCAGGAGGCTGAGACAGGAGAATCGCTTGAGCCCAGGAGGTTGCAGTGAGCCGAGATCACACCACTGCACTCCAGCCTGAGGGATGGAGTGAGACTGTGTCTCAAAAAAAAAGCAGAGGCCTGAATTCCACTGCCCAAAGGCTCTGGTTTAAATCATCTAGGGTTCTAGGGTGTAGCCTAGTCAAAAGGAGTTTTTTACAGCTCCCCAACTGCAGCCAAGTATATGAAGCACTGAACAGGAAGAAACTGAAGCAGCTTCATTAAAGGAGAAATTATGCCAAGGCCTTAAATGATAGATTTGGATAAATGGAGAGAAAAGAGAGGCATTATTGTCATAACCTGATATGTGTTTGATAAACACATAGAAAGCATCTATATATGAACCTCAAAAGAAGGATACTTTACTAAATTTTATTACAACTTAAGAGCATTTCTTCTTGGGTATAAATCCCAAGTGGGTTTCTTTCACTCATTCAATAAATATTTCCCAGATATTAGTCACTCACAGTTACTTTTGGCCCCAGCCCAGTGATATGTACAGCAGAAGGGGTTACACAAAAGGGTAGATTGCTTGTTAAAACAAAACAGAACAAAAAATTAAAAAGTCAATTAAATTATAAAGGGTTAGTGAAAATATTTTTAACGGATCCAAAGTAGATGACATTTCAACTTTGACACTTGAAAGTATTAATATCCACAGAAGTTTATTTTTCAATTAATTCAATGGTAGCTGGTAAATTAAGCCCACCAAGCCAAGTACTCAATAATCAGTTACAGTATCTAGCCTGGTTTAAATCCATCTCCTTTTCTCTGAAAGATGGGTGAATCAAATATTTCTCTCCCAACTTTCCAGGTATAGTGTCTGCTTTCGAAAACACCACAATTAGGGAGTGAATGGGTGATAAAGCAAACTGCATTAGCCATTAGAAGAGTTATGCTGCATGGATGTAATCATTCTTGGTAAAAAAAAAAAAAAAAAAAAAAAAAAAAAATCAATGCGCAAGAGTTGCAAAATATTCTTTTCAAATGATAGATAATAAATCAAATGGGCATGATTAATGTCAGCACAGTGAAATTTGCAGTGGCGCTTTGGGTTACAATATTTTCTTGTCTGCCTAAATCTGCTGAAAAGAGGTTGTAGAGAAAGAGAAGCTATATATATATTCAGGAAATGAGTAAGTCCAATTCTAAACACAGTGCTGTGTTTCTGCACATTAAATAGAGTAAATGCCCACCCTGGTACTCTTTACCAGAAAATGAAAAACTCTGACATACTTCCATTTAAGGCATTTGGGGATGGTCACACAGAGGTTGAAGTAGATGCTATGGAATCACTGCCACCGCCCCCACCCCCACCCCCAACCAAAAACTCTGCGTCCACCTTTGAGTTCACCTGCAGCCTAGGTGAACAGAAACTATGCATGCCCTTGCCTTCCACTTTTCTGCCTGAAGTCTCTCTCCAGTACTAAGGCTTGCAAAGCCGACTCGGAGGGCATCCTGAAAATGCCAGGGATTTAATGCCCCCAAGATAACTCTTAAGTCAGTGAGACCTGAAGTAAATGAATAAACATCTCAGCTTTCCCATCCTTCAGTGGGACAATTCTGAGGCATGTTCTACAAAGTTTCTCAAAAAACCCTCAGCAGGACTAAAGCCAGTTACCTATAAGCAGTTTCCCACATCTTAATGCACCTTTCATTATTTTGTTGTTATTTTCCCCCTTTCCCCTCCTTCTTTACCTCACTGTTGCTTCCTGGAATCACCTATCAAATAAAGTACTTGCTCCCAATTCCTTATTATAGGGTCTGCTTTGAATAACCAAACTGAAACAGAGCATCCTATCTCTCATTATCATCCTAGCTTGGCCAGGGAAATGGTGCTTCGAGACTATGCTTCACATGCATGTAATTGGGGCTCAATAATAGTTGATTGGACGAATAGATAGGTGGACTGATGGATGACTAGATGGACAAAGAAGAGGGTGTTACTGGGGACAATGGATAAAACAAGAGGAGAATTGAGACTGGAGCCATGGGGAAAAATGACATTTGAGAGGGAAAAAAAGAGAAAAAGAAGTTGAAGAAGGTGACTAAATTATTCCCAATGGACAGGTTCTAGAATCTGGTTAAAGGCTTCTGGTGAAAGATATGCCAGTGTAGGAATGGAAAGGAGGCATTTCATCGGCTAATGGGGGTTGAACACATTTTTAAAAGGCACTGTCATTGAATACCCAGACTATATGTTTAACTATCTATCCACTGACAATTCAATGTCATATTTTATACTGTTTCTTTATACTCCTTTTCTACATCCAGTGGCAAGAGATCATAGAGGTATAGTCAAATGGTTTGTAGCCTACTATCTTCTACTGACTCCTGACTCAAGGAAAGATGAGGCTTCTCTGGCAGAGGCAGCTCCTACAACTCTTCTATGCCTGCAGGAAATTAATTCCCAATGGAACATATGGAATTGGACTGAGGGTATGGGTCAATGTTGAGGAGTTGTCTCCATTGCATAGTCCTCCTATTACTTTGATTTTAAAAGTCAGCTGATCTTACGGGCTATGCCACCCAATCAAGCCCCAGAGGACTATTCTGACACAGCTGTGGACACAGGAAGCCCACTGCACACCACCATGGTCAAATCAAAACCAATCATGTATGTACTCATCCTAAAGAAACTGGCTCATAAGTACATTATAACCTGTGTATGTAGTCACTTGAGAGGAGTTTCTGCATTGGAAATGGAGGTAACTAGAAGGAATTTGGTTAAAATTGCTACAGATACATAGCTTCATTCCATTCTATTGGAAAAGGGTACAATATTGAAATGCTTTTAGGTTGTGGGAGACATTGGTTTGAAAACTGTAATATATATTTACTTCTTTTAAGCAAAACAAAACTTAATATATGGGGTTGTGAAGAGCAGGAAAATGATGAATGGTCCCTGCCTCACGTTTTGGCCACCAGTCAGTCAAATAGTTTTCAATCATGTTTGGCAGCTCAGGTCGAGTACATGGAATTCACAGCAGTCTGTCCTCTTCCAAAAGAGAGAAACAAATTAGGGGGTTAATCCTTGCTGTCTGATGAACTCCCACTGTCCGAATCACATGCTGCTGAACAAACAGCTTTATAGGCTCTGTTTGCAAAAAGCGTTTATCATCCAAAGATTTTTTTTTTCTTTTTTCCAAACCCTCTACTTATGTCATCTTGCAAAACAGACAGTTGGGAAAGTATGAGGGGTTGAGCAGGGTTGGGAGGAATGGGTTGTCATAGTTACTGTTTATAAATATGGGTCTGAACCAATTCCAGTGCTGGTTATACTTTGGAAACATCTTTTTAATTAGACGGTCAGTAACTTAAAGCTGCATACTCTTTATTGTCACACAAGAACAACACAGGTCTCTGGAATTAAGTAATTTAATCCAATTTTAAAGGATAATTTAAAAAATTATTGCTACTCTTGGGGGGAAATGGAATATTCTCCATATCTTAAAGTAAAATTTTTGGTGAAATAATGTAATACACATGAACTTATTTAAATTATAATCTAAAAATAATAGAGCAGACATCCAAAATCAAAGTTATTACTAAAATGTCCCCCCACCTCATCTATTCACTTTCTCCTCCACATGGTCACAGTTATAACTTTAATTATGAATAAGATAGTGCACTAAGATTATATAAAACCAGTAATATCAGGTTGCTTACTATATTATTTTGGGACACAAGTCTTAGAATTTCTATAAACGTTTTTCACAGAAGGAAGAAGAACACTGAAAGCTTAATTAGGGAGTGTGGGAAAGGTGTACTGTATTGTCATTACAGCAAACAAACTGCAATATAGTATCATGGGAAGACCTCCCTGTCTCATGAAGTAGCAGTTTTCTGTGCAGCCACATCTCTTCCTGCTGAGCACATTAACTCCTGCCTCAAAAACATGACATCCAAATACGGGACTCAAAACAGGTGCTCAGTAGGTATTTGTGGAATGAATGAACACCTAAAAGGTGATCTAACCACATGGAGTGGGATAAAAACAGAAAAAAACAAGAGGTGTATCAACATTCCATTCTTCACTTTCAGTGGAACAATGACAGAAAATTGAAAGGCATTAGGTTCTGGAAGCTGAGCAATAAATAAAAATGCTCTCTTTTCAGATTGGCAAATTTGTTGTTTTCTTCAGCTCAGTATTAGGCAGCAATCCACAGTCACCAGTGGTAACCTGTCAGTTGCACAAATGAATGAACTGCAGTAGAAAAGAACAGGTGCATGTTCTACACTCACAGTAAAGGGAGAGAGAAATGAGAAACAGAAAAAGAAAGGGGGATTGAAATCAAGTAGCCTGGGTTCAATTTCCACTTGCCGCCTGAGCAGCTATGTGTTTGTATAGACTCTCGGAGCCTCAATGGCTTCATCTGTAAAATGGGAGTTAATAATAACACTTACTTTATAGGATTGGGTAAAGTTCAAATGGCGTGTGTGATAAGTGCTTTATAAGCCATACAGAATAAAATAAATCAGAAATTCGAGTCTCAATTTTGCTCCTCAATGCCAACCGCATTAGCTTGCTTAGCTGCTATAACAAAATCCCACAGACAGGCTGGCTTAAACAACAGAAATGTATTTCTCACAGTTTGGAGGCTTCAAGTTGAAGATCAAAGCAGTTGGCAGGGTTGGTTTCTTCTGAGGTCTCTCTCTGTGGCTTGCAGATGGCCGCCTGTTCTCTGTCTCTTCACAAGGTGGTCTCTCTCTGCATGCCCCTAGTGTCCCTTTGTGTGTCCAAATTTCTTCTTCTGATAAGTCACACTGAAGCAGACCCCACCCTAATAGCTTAATGGCCTAATTTTAATCTTTTCAAGATGAAAGATCTCTAAATATGATCACCTTCTGAGGTACTAGGGGTTAGGGTATGTGTGAATTTGGGGGGAACAGAATTCAGCCCACAACACCAATTAAGTACGAGCTTTAATATAAAAACGTGGTGGGTGGGATATTGAAACAATGCTGAAGGCTGATCGGCTGACTAATTAGCAGAATGGCAGAATTAAATTATAGCATTTGGAAAGAACAATATATTATAATTGTTAAGAAAACAAGTCCATTACCAAATAACACATTTATTTCCACCAATGGCCTCACAACATTAACAGCTAAATGGAGTAGCTAATGGACTTTAGATCATAGGAAATGATTCGTATTGCTACTCTTCCTTGGTGCTAGAACACAATCTTTCAATTTAATAGGGCTCAGTGAAGAAAGTACCACTGCTTCCTTAGATTGCTGAATTTTCTATGCCCAGTTCCCAACCCCTCTATCCCCCAATTTTTGCACTAAACCTTTTCAAGTTATTTCAGACAATCATCAAATATTAGCTCAGCATTATGTTAACTGTCATGATATATAATAACAAATGAAGGTAACATTTATTGAAAGCTTACCACATACCAGGCATTATGCTGTATTACATACATTATATTGTTTAATCTTCATACAGACCAATAATGTTTGTATTGTTATTATCCCAATTTTAACGTAGATGAATTGAGGCTGAAAGAAGTTAATGACTTATCTATTTGGTAAATGAAGGAGCTAAAGCTCAAACTCAGATCTGTATAACTCCAGAGTACATATTCTCATTTGTTACCTTTTCATCTTAACCCTAACTGGACTTCTAAGTTAAATTTCACTGCTAAAGTGATTAGTTCTAAAGATTAGGCCACACCAGGCGGGCGCGGTGGCTCAAGCCTGTAATCCCAGCACTTTGGGAGGCCGAGACGGGTGGATCACGAGGTCAGGAGATCGAGACCATCCTGGCTAACACGGTGAAACCCCGTCTCTACTAAAAAAAATACAAAAAACTAGCCGGGCGAGGTGGCAGGAGCCTGTAGTCCCAGCTACTCGGGAGGCTGAGGCAGGAGAATGGTGTGAACCCGGGAGGCAGAGCTTGCAGTGAGCTGAGATCCGGCCACTGCACTGCACTCCAACCTGGGCAACAGAGAGAGACTCCGTCTCAAAAAAAAAAAAAAAAAAAAAAAAAAAAAAAAAAAGATTAGGCCACACCAAAGTCACAGCAAATCTGCATGGAAATAAAATTTTAAATATGAAAGATGTCTCTATCTAATTAAAAAATCAAGTTGTTTGGGGAACCTCCCAAATTGAAGTACCCTCAATTTCCTCCAATCTTTTCTAGGTCACACAAGAATCCTTTCTAGGGGCCGCATAGCTATGGGACATAAAACCAGGTTAACACTTTCAAATGTGAAATTCTAGTTTCAGCCCAACATTGACATTTAACTTCTCAGATGGTACTTGAGCAACATAATATATCTCAGAGGTTTTAGTTTACAATTAGTAAACTAAATTAGTAGTAAATTCTTAGATTTCAGTAAGCACATACTGAGGACATATAGTAGAGTCAGCCAGCACAGAGTTCACAGTACACATGCGTTAGTGAGTTAGATATGATCCCTGCCCTAGATGGGTTTATTGTTTAGTGAAGAAAATGACAAGAGTGTGGCATGTGCCACAGACTGAATGCTGTGGAAGCCAAGGACAAAAAAACTTACTTTGGAAGATTCAGGAGTACCTTCTCCAAAGAGGTAACATGAGCTGAGTTTAGTGTGGTCATAGAAGTGTAGACCAGGTATGGGACTTCAGGTTTAAGTTGGCACACCCTTTTCTCTCCACAATCACCTCTCACAACAACCAACAGCACAAAAAACATGAAAGACATCTGTAACACTGAACCACACAAAGTGAAGATGTCAAGCAGATATAGGAATTCTTACTGACAGCACAGTAAAGCCAGAGTAACTTATGTATCCATGGGGTAATCTTAGGGTATACCTAAGAGAAACAAATGCATTACTGCAAAGAACCTAAGGAATGTGCAGGAATTAGAGGTACCAGGTACCACTAAAGCAGAGTAAGTCATAGGGTTGAAAGCAGAAAGTTTTTTAGAAAGCATGTATGAAATCCTTATACACCCTTAGGTCTCTAAGTCCTTCATGCCCAATGAGGCAACTGCAACCCACATCCTTCCAATGTCAGGAGATAGTATAAGTCTCACAGTAAGTGACTCAGAAAGGCTTGGGACTTAGTGACCCGGGCACAGTGGAAGGTGAGATGAGGTGAGACACCAATCTAAGAACAAGGAGGTGAAGTGAAAGCCTACATAGAAGAAAATGAGACCTGCCCCCACCAACCCCCAGTCTCCTTCCCCATTCAGTTTCCGGACACCAGCAGCCGGATTCCTAGCTATGCATAAATATACCTAATGAAGTAGCCTGAGTAAACAGAAGGTCCTGGGAAGTAAGAATCAGGGGCAAGAAGAAACTGGATACCATCTGGTAAGTTTGATCATGTGGGGAAAAGTCTTATAGGGTAAGAAATGGGTACAAATAAAGAGTCAATTATTGGTCCCAGGATTTAAAAAATAGGAAAGCAATGTAAACACTAAATGTCGATTTAACAAAAAATGTGAAAAAACTATGTTGCAAAGAAATGGATGAGGGAAAGGAGGTGCAATAAAGGTATATCCTTATCTATAATAATAGGAAATCATTGTATAATGTTTAAAATTGATATCTCAAGCTGTAAAGTACATTATTTAGATTTTAGACAAATTGATGTGAACAGCTACAAGAGTTGAAAGTGCTGTTCTTGGGGAACAGGTAAGGGTGGAGAAGGAGTGAGAGAAAGGGGCTGCTAGTTTTTATTATAAGCCTGTCAGCACGAATTGTCATCTTTAGCTATGCATTATCCCCTGGATAAATTTAAAACATAATTTTAAAGAGAATAGTATGAAACAATGTCACTGCAGGGAGTTGGAATAAGGTGCACTAAGAGTACACTCTATAAGGCTAAAGGTAACAGTAACTATACTATAAGCACTGTACTCTAGTTGATAAAGCTGTTCTCCACAGGAGTATGAGTTAACAATTCTGAAACAATACATCTATGCTGGAACTGGACAATGAATGGTGGGTGAAGGGAACCAGGTTTTTCACTGTTGGGATCTGAGCTTACAGAAAAGCAAGAGGACAAAGTTAGAATGTGTTGAAAGATTAGAGTTGGAGATATCAGTATGCATTCATGTTTATCTTAATAGGTACAAATGATTACACAGAGAAATATTTATAGATATGTGTATACCGATAGGTTAGTATACAAGCATACATCTTCTTGCTCTTTCAGCTGAGAAGACCTAGAAGCAATGACACTCTAGACGTAATGAGCATAACTAACACCAGGTCTGTATTTTTAATGCCATTCTCCACTAAAAGGAACCAGGGTTCCTTGGAGAAATGGCTGATTCTAGCACCGGAGGAGGAAATAAGAGAGATAAGCCAAGAGCACTTTGTATTGCCAGAAAGTAAGGAAGGGCTAAAAAAAGACCAAAAATCAAAAAACCCCACAACAATGGGAGTATGCCAAAGGGACACAAGAGCCACTGAAAGAGCTCCCAATGGCCAAGGCTGTAACAATATGAGCAACATAATAAATAAACTAGTACTAGATTATAACCAGTACTTATAGAATAAGTATTCATGCATCCACAGTAATACAAATAAGCTATAAAATAAAGAAGGAAAATAGATAAATCTCCTGTGTAGAAGAATTATGAAAAATATGTATACAAACTACACACTTAAGAAGGTGGAGTATAACGCCATCTTGTTTTTTAAAATCCTGGAATTAATAACTGCCTCTTTCTTTGTACCTGTCTCTCACCTTACAACTCTTTAGCGTGGGCTACACATAGTGCAGTGATTTCCTTCCAAAGAGTGCAACGTGTAAAAGGAGAAAAGAAAGAAAGAGAACCCTGATGAACACTACCTCAGCCAGGTGATCAAAGTTACCATCAACAGTAATCAGCATTTTGATAGTTTGCACCCTGATGTGATGATGTGAATGGCAATTTACCTCTGTGGTCTTCCTCTCTGAAACACGTTACCCCAGTCTAAACTTTTGAAAAACATCAGACAAATCTCAATCGGAAGCATGGTACAAAATATCTGACCATGCTCTTCCAAATTGTAAAGGCCATCAAAAACAAGAAAAGTCTGAGAAGCTATCCCACCAAAAGGGGCCTAAAGGATGTGACTTCAAATGTAGTGTGGTACTCTGGATAAGATCCTGGAACAGGAAAAGGACATTAGGGAAAAACAGAGGAATCTAAATAAGCTATGACTTCAGTTAAAAATATTCAATATTTGTTCATTAATTGTGACAAATCTACCACACTGAGGTAAAAATGTTAATAGTGGGAGAACTGGGTGTGGGCTATATGGAAACTCTGTACTATTTAAATTCAGTAAATTTAAAACTATTCTAAAGTTCTTTAAAAGTCATTTTAAAAAGATAATGGTCATGAATTTCCAGTTATTTCCTGCTCGAATCCATTTTAAACTCACATGTTTCTAAAACTCTGGGAAGAAATAAAGTTGTATAATAAAGAATATTATTTGGTTTAATTCATATCTATGATCCCATTGAAAACTGGAACTTTCTGAATCTTACACAATAACCTTCACTATTCTTTCAAAACGCTTCAGATCATCATGACACATAAATAGGAACTGGAAGATGGAGGCTGTATTAGGATACTTTGTCAGCAAACACCAACCAATCTGGGCCAATAGAGACAAAATTAAAAGATGTATTGGCAAGATATGAGTCAACTCGCATACTCTAAAGTGAAGCTGCTTAAGCACACCTCATAAAGGAAGGGAAGTAGGCAAGTCAAAGGTAAGCAGTAGGAAATCCTGCCTTCTCTTCAGAAAACTCTCCTAAGAGGAATCAGATCTTTCTTTTATCCATTCTTACAGGGATTCTACTCAAAGCTCAAATTCTAGGAGCAGAGATAGTCTGGATAGCCTCAACTGAATCATGTGATCACTTCCAGGCAGAAAAGAGAAGAAAATCTTAATTGGGATGCCACTTGGCCTATATGCAAAGTGGGAGAGTAGGTTCTCTTGAGCAATTAAGGTACTATGTCCAGAAAAAGAGAAGGCAGATTCTGGGGGGGGCTGAAACATCGGCTGCCTAAGTTCCTTTAAGGAACTTTCAATCCAAAGGGAAGGTTGAGGCAAGCAGTGCATTTAGAGCCCGGCATTCTGAAATAGAGGACAGAGGAGGCGAATTACCAAGTAGGGATGCATGACCCTCAAGAGAGAAATCCTAAGATCTGTCCTCAATACTGGGAGGACTGTGATAGGAGGACACAGTCAGACACCTGTGAGGTCTTCTGGAAAAGGAGCATTCAATGAGAAATAAGTATGGAAAAACCCAAATGACTTAAAATTCATCAATAAATAGATGTAGCTCATTTGGTCTACATGGATGGGTAGTATGTTTTCTCTTATTTCCTTTTATGCAAATACTATTTTCAGAGTGAATTTTTTTTTAGAATATGTACAAATCCATGAATGAAAATGAAAAATTATGTTCAGTCTTAGGCATGTCTCCAGTGATCAGTGTAGTTATTTTGGTGTTCAGCAATTTCAGCTGTAGGCTTCTAGTTACAGAATGTGTACACTCCTGGAATAGGAAGTTACAGATGCTTCAGGAGCTTTGAACACAGGAGAGTCACCGAAAAAAAAACCTTCCCAAGGCCCCAACTCTTAAAAACATTGGCCCCCCAAGTAGCAGGACAGGAAGGGTAGTTGCAGGCATCAGTTATCACTGGGCAAGTCAGTGTCAAGGACTGCTCAATAGTTCTCTGGCTCTTTGGTTCTTTTCTTAAACAAAAAGCTTTCCAGTCATGTGAGGCAGGTAAAACAGATAACCCTGGAAACTGACATCCTGTGTCACAATCCATCTTTTATGATAACTTAGAAGATTTCCCTCTGATTATTCCATCAGTGATTTCAACGCCAAAAAGCCAGCTGCAGTAAGTAATTTTTCCCATTTTTGACTGTACAATGGACCATAATTGGCAGAAATGTATCCCACAAGTCAGTCTCTAACCTACAATTTCAGCTTACATCAACAAATTTTTCCATACTGCCAAGTGTTATTCCATCTGAGCAATCGCCTTGTTCCTGGCATCTGAGTATGCCACTTCCTGTTCGGTGTGCTGGAGGTGGGGACGATTGTGGCGAGTTGGAGTCAGCAGACTGGGTTTGAAATTAGTCTAGTGGAATTCTGACCAAAGTCCCTTACTATAATTTTAAAATAAATCGTCCCAAAATGACAAAGTAGGAGCAACGGTATATTCCCCTCACTGGAAACTGAGATGTTTAATGGAAAAAGAATGCCAAAACTGCAGGGAAAATTACTATTACACACAAAAAATTTGTATTTCAGATTTGTGGACACAAGTCAATTATATTTCCTAAACCTGTTCAAGGGATAGATAAAATGCCAGCCAACCTCACAGTGTTTATTATATCTATTAATTTTCTACCATCAATACTTGCTGAAAGTACCACAAAAGAATTCCTGGAGCTCCATAAAGGGCCCTGTTCTTTTCCTTTCACAATCTTACTTCCATTGCTAAAAACGGCTCTGTGATGGAGGCATTCAAGGAATGAATCAAAACGGTTTTTTTCTCATATTTAGTTTGTAGTAACCACCCTTGCCATTTTATAGCTATAAAGTCCTTAGGTTGCTGTCTCCTTTTACGAAACGAATCAAAGCAAAACACAAACAAAAAATTCATACCCAAAGAGAGGTGAAGTTGTCTGATGACATATTGAAAGTACTCAATAAATGTTTTTCAGAATCATTTTAAAATGACAGTATCTCCACCACTAATATAATTTTGTCTACTGAAAAATGACAAAATTTGTTTTGTCTACATATCTCAACTTAGCACCACAATCCTCCAACACACACAGCAAAATTAAGTAGAGAAGCTTGAACACAATGAAAAGAACAGGAATTACTTTCTTTAAAAGCCATTTATAATCACTTTGTAAACTCAAAGTGTGTTTAGGAAATATTATTTTGCAATTTCTTTTCTGTGGTGTTCAAGGTAATTATGTAGGTGTGTAAACAGCAAAGCAATGGCTAAGAAATAAATGACAACAATATCTTGTTTTGTGTAAAGTTTTCAGCAATAGGCAAGACTTTAGACTGAATAATGATGATAATATAAATAGCTAGACAACCAAAACAGCTTCCCATAAATTAGCTCTTTGAAAACTTTAGTTGATGAGCAATTTTTCTGAGAGATGGGAAACAGAAAGAATTTATTCTCCATCCTGAAATCATACCTTGGAGCCTTGGCTAGAAGGGGAATTAGAAACTATCATCCAATAAAGCTTGAAAGCTTATAATGGGTGGAGGGCCAAACACTGAAAAGACAGAGGAGAGTCCAATCCATTTAATTTCCTCTTCCTACACCTAACATGCTTCTCCTCTTTGCAAAGCTCCCTGCCCCTCACTTTCATTTAAGAACTAATTTACCCACAACCTTGAGCCAGGGAAGCACATAGCATTCATAACTTGAGAACAGATAGGTATTTACTGTGCTGGGAGTACTGCAACGATGATGTGTTTGGATTAGGAAGACTTCAGATGCCAGAGCAAAAAGCAAAGGACCATATGTGTTATAACCAGTTTTTAAAATGCTGCCAGTCCCACCAGCAGTGTGGACAATGGTCCATATGTACGGGACATCTGCAGCTATATACATGGTTGCCTGATTGCTTGCTCAATGCTTTTGCATGTTTAGTAGAATTAAAGGATTTAATACAGATTCCTCTTCTTATCAGAGAGTCATGGGGTGTTTCCCCCTAGAATATTATGTTTGAAGCCCCTCCTTTCTAAGAGAAGAAGGGGTATGAGGATGTTGGTTGACAGGTGCTCGTGTATGTGTGTGGTGGGAGGAGAAGAGCAGGAGAAAGAGGATAACACAGTTGGTCCTGGCCTCTCCAGAGTGAGGATGTCATTATCGGATGAGATGTCGGCATGTGGCATGGCTTGCAGATTCCGCTCAGCAGAACATTTTTCTTCCACTGCGCCTCCTCATGTGTGGCTCAAAACGGCCCCGTTTAGAGATAAAGAGAGGAAGTTTCAGAATAGAGCATATGGAATCATTCTATGTAGCTGAGGGAGATTTGATCTCTGAGACTATTTAAAGATTCTAAGCCTGCAGCAATATAACCGGGTTATTTCTCTTAATACTCCTTCGAGGTAGGTCAGATTCTACCATTTCCTTCAAAGAACTGGCAAAGGAATTCACGTTCCTTTATTTTAGTGTTATTTCTGTAAAACTCTGGAAAAAACCTATATAAGGTCACACATTTGGCTAGCACATGTCTGATTTACTACATTCATGAAAAAATAATAACCTGTTTATATGCCCCTGAGTCCTCAAAATAGCCTTATCTTTAAACGTGTTCTTTAATAAGCATTTTAATCATTATTATTATACTAGAACTTTGAGACTTTTTTCTGACATTAAAAGGCTAGAGTAAAACAAACAATATGCTCACAAAGTTGTATTTGGCACATAGAGGATATTTTCACGTTCGCATGCAAGACAATACAAAGAATGCCTGTCTCACCACCTTGCTCGCAGTGAAAGGATAAAACATGAAAGTAACCTGAAGTGAAAACCTACTAATGATATAAGACTTGACTTCTAAAGTAAGGTATAAAACTTTCAAAATAATATTTCTAATCTCTTTCAATAAAACAAATGCATTTCATGTGTTAAAAGAATCCTGAATGACCTTTTTCCAGCTAAAGTTTCCTAATGAGAGAAAAATATCACAAATGAATCATTCATCTGGTTCTGGGGGGGTGAGAAAGGCAAAACATTGTCCTATAATTAAGCACTTTGCATGCGGTAGCTCATCTGATCCTCACAGCACCAGCTAGTGGGTGGGCACCATTATCATCACTTTACAGATGGGGAGAGTGAGGCTCTGAGAACTTACATGACATCACACAGTCAAGCTGCACAGCAAGAACTCGACCAAAGGTCTGGCCGATGCTATAGCCTGTGCCCTTACCTTATGAACGACGCTGCTCCTGGGCTGCTGTATAAAACCTGGCTTCAGTAAAATGCCCACAGAAATGGCAGAAATAATAGGGAAATCAGACTAAATCAGGTTACATGGGAAAACCTCAGAATGTCAATATTTACATTCTTTAAATTTGCATGGTTTTCTATATATGGTCGGTAGTAGGGTTTCTGAGATTAAAAGATTTAGTTTTGTTGCCAGGAAGGCCTGATTTTCAGGAAGCTGGCTTATTATAGAGTGGGCTCCAATGGCTCAGGACAGCATGACTGGAGGAGCATGGGCATTATACAAGAGAAACAGGATGTAAGTAAAACTCACTGTGATGTCATTATCACCAGGAATCATTGAATCACCCTGTAAGAGACAGATATAACATATGGCCTAGAAGCTGGGAAAGTGCAAAGGGGACTCCTCATTTGGATGAGGGCATTGGCATGAAAAGGCAAGTGCAAGGCCCAAAGACTCTTTTCACAACTGCTACTGTGCTCTCAGACCCCTGTGTGAGAACATGCACCAACCTGACCTTTCTTGGACTAAACATAAACTTGGCAGGAACAAATGATCAAATGATCCCTTCATTGATGAGGTGAATTTTTGAAGTAGCAAATGAGTCATTTGCATTTTGGAGCAAGGGCCTCTTGTGGTTGATGTCTTATATGTTTTGTTTTGTTTTATAACTACTTTCGGTGCAAACCTGCTGTCTCCTGCTCTACCTCTTTACTTACCCAGGGGAACCTTCTGGTGGGTAAAAAGCACATGGTTTGCTAAAATATTAATATAATTCAAGAAAATGTTTTTGCTCTTATAGTATCCACATCATAAAGTGTCCTAACTACAACTATTAAATTATAGATAATAATATTGATTTCTTTTTACTTCATCTTTCAGTCCTCTCCTACATGTACTGGTGTAACAGTAAGAGTCCACCTAGTATAGAGTGAAGCTCATACATGGAAAGCCTCAAAAACCTGGGTTCAAGTCCTGACTCAGCCTTCTGTGTGACTTCAGCAAGATACTTGACCTTTCAGAATTTCCAACTTAAAATAAGAGGAAGGATGAGATTATAACACTACTTCACCTACTTCATGTTAAATGGGAATATATATTTTAAAAGGTATGCTACAAATTTAAAAAGTATCATACACATGTTAATCATTGTGGTTATTTATTGTGCAATAGTACAATGGTGACAAGGATGGAGAAAGGTCGCGAAGGGTCTAGATATGACATAGTAAGCAAAAGCCTTGAAATAGAGTCTTAAAACATTACTTCTACTTCAGGTCCACCCTGAACTAGATGTATCATCTTGGGCAAGGCATTTAACCTCTCTGGACCAATACTTCTTCATCTGTCATAAATGTCAATGGAAAGAAGGGGAAAATAAAACCCCACAGGTCGGCCACACAATGGCTAGGATTTACTTGTTCTCTCTCATTTAATCCAAACATGGGCTTAATAAGAAGCATCATGTCTCTGTCATCGATGAAGAGAACTGACACTAAAAACTCAATGAAGAGGACTCAAAGTCCACGGCGGTGACTTCAGATTCAAACCTGTTCTGCTGACTCCAAATTCCATGCTCAGCCCGGTCAAGCACCACACAAAGGAAAGAACAGTCACTATGGCTTTGATGAAGGTGATTCATAAGGGTTTCTTCTAACACTAAAATTCCCTGAGTCTGAAATTTGATTAGTTTTTCCACTTAATGAAAAATAAAAGCCTGAGTTATCTGGGTTAAATATGTCTTCAGCTTTTATATTACCTCCCTCTAGAAATGTTCCCATATATTCACAGACAGGCAGGCTGGCTACCAGAGTTTCTTAGATGTCCACTCCCAGCTCTCCTCTGGGGGATGACATGACTCATCTCTTTTCACAAAACTCATCTCTTTTCACAAAAACAGAGGCCAATAACAGCAGGACAATCACACCACTGGTTTCCAATACTGTGAGAAAGAGCTGCCCACACATCCCCAGCTCCATGGACAGAAAATAAACACAGCTCTCCCTCTCACTAAAAGGAAATTGCTGAATTGATAGCATGACATTCTCATGGTAAGTATATTGAAGAGAGGGAAAAGAAAACTGCTGAAAAAGTCTCCTCTCTGACCAATACCTGCAACAGAAGGAAAGTATCAGAGGAAGGCTGCCTTGTGTTAAGTAGAAAGCCTCTAACTCCATTTTATTTCCACCGTTACTGATGTAATTGTGAATTCCTGCTGCATTTATAATTAAGAAAGAAACAGATGGTAATGCTTAGTATGAAGCAATAAGGAGTGGCCATTAAAACAATCTAGAATGCCAGCGGTTGCATATGATATCAGAGGTTTAGTTTACCATAACAAAGTTTTATATCCATGGGAAAAGAGAAGAGAAAGTAAGGTCCTTTCTCTCCCCCAAGATCCATTCACATCACAGCTGCCCCTTCATTGAAGGCACATTGCACATCACAGGCAGCTTCCAACTTATTTCATTGCTGGATACAAAACAGGTCATATCTTGGTTTTATTATAAATTGCCATCACAAGTGGCAAAACATGAAATCCAAGATGGAACACTGACCAAGCTATAGAAATACAGTTGGTGAGACTCTAGAGAAACACAAGAATCACAAAAATCATACTTGGGTGATGGGGCAGGCTGAGGGTAGAGGGAAAAATTCCAGAATCCTGTGGGAACGTGGCTGAAAGCCCAGATCTCTTAGAGAATATAAGGGTCTATTAAATCATGATACAAAAGGAAAATAAAACACCTCTTCCCCAGAATATATGGGGTGTGTGTGTGTGTGTACGCATGTGCATGTGCATGTACATGTGCATGTGTATAAAACTGAAAAGCTGTATAATTTTTCCAGTAAGGCAAACTTCAATGACAATGCCAACTAGCTATTTAAAAAGTAACCTATCTCCCATTCTCCCACTATACACATGAATGTTTTTGTCTTTGGTAATCAGCTTCCTAAGCAATGTACCAGTCCTCAAATGTGCCTTCAGATTTTTCTCTGAGGTAATTTCATCTCATTGTAGTTCATGCCACGGTTTCACAGGGATCCAGTTCCCATGGTGGGGAGGTCACTCTCTAAATCCATGAACCTATCCAAGCAGCAGCTCTCACTGTTATCAATCTGCTTTTGTCCTTAACAGTTTCTGTCAAATCCTAACCTCCAGTCTACATCACTAATCTCTCTTGCATGATGCATGGCAGGAGAGTGACTTCACCTTTAGAACATCCCAAGGTAGCTAATTATTAGAACTTTCTGTTATGAATAGTACCGTACATCACAGAATAATGAGGAACAAACCTTAAGAATTCTGAAATACATTGTCAATCTTTCCTCTCTCTCTCTCTCTCTCTCTCTCTCTCTCTCTCTCTCTCTCTCTCTCACACACACACACACACACACACACACATACACACATGCACATTGCAGTGGGGGAGAAATCCACTAAAGAGGCAGTATAGAATAGAGTGCAGGGACAGGTGGAGCCTTGGGGACCATCAGTAAAAATGTTAAAAACCTGTGAACTCATTTTCTGCCTGGATGATCCTTAAGAAAATGTTCTTAATGTTCAGAGCCTGTAATTATATGACAATAGTCACACTTGAGATTCATTATGTCACAACTGTCAGAAAGGCAACTAGAAGACTATTCATACTGGCACTTC
Organism: Rhinopithecus roxellana; assembly: GCF_007565055.1. Lineage (NCBI taxonomy): Eukaryota > Metazoa > Chordata > Mammalia > Primates > Cercopithecidae > Rhinopithecus > Rhinopithecus roxellana. The sequence continues at coordinate 60,803,381 of NC_044557.1, read as the reverse complement.
TGCCAATATTTTCCAGTCAACAACATGTTTTTTTAACGGTAGGATAGGACTCAACAAGTCTTTTCTCATGACCTGTACAGGATACAGGAGGAGAACCCTAAAATTAAGAAAAGGGAATAGCAGCATCCACATTGCCCAGGATAACTCTCAGGTTTACCTGGGATACTAGGTATAAGCTCGTAGAGAGGCTAGGAACAGCACATCAAAGGAAACACTGATACTCCACAGCACAGTAGTAGCTCTGGCCAATTAGTGAAGCCAAGAAAAGTAGTAACTGGCTCCATTTTCAAAGTTCCGTATACCTTCCCATGGCAGAGACTGCTAGTTAGTCACCAACCCTGTTCTCGCCTTCTTTAACAGCAGTAATAATAGAGTTATGGTTGGATATGGCTATTCTGCCAGGCTACATTCCCCAGCCTCCCTTTCACTTAGGCATCCTGGTGTTTTTAAGCTAACTAGTGGTTTGTGAATGGAAGTTCTTTTTTTTTTTTTTTTTTTTTTTTTTTTTTTTTTGAGACGGAGTCTCGCTTTGTCACCCAGGCTGGAGTGCTGTGGCCAGATCTCAGCTCACTGCAAGCTCTGCCTCCCGGGTTCACGCCATTCTCCTGCCTCAGCCTCCCGAGTAGCTGGGACTACAGGCGCCCGCCACCTCACCCGGCTAATTTTTCATATTTTTTAGTAGAGACGGGGTTTCACCGTGTTAGCCAGGATGGTCTCTATCTCCCGACCTCGTGATCCACCCGTCTCGGCCTCCCAAAGTGCTGGGATTACAGGCTTGAGCCACCGTGTCCGGCCGTGAATGGAAGTTCTATGTGCCACTTCCAGGTCTGAGCTTTATGATGTTCCATGTTCTCTGCCCCTTTTCCAGGTGACAAGCCAGCTTCTGCAAAGTAAATGATGACAGTGTCCTATGTGATAGCAGGGCAACAAGATAGAAGGAACCTCTCACTGAATGACCACTCAGAGCAAAGGTATTCATCAGGCAATGACTACTCATACCAGCATTGCTACATGAGCAGTAAATAAACTTCTTTGTTATTTGAGCCACTAGATTGTTGGTTCTCTGTTACTGCAGCTATACTTTACCCTAATTAGTACATTCTCTAAATAAGAACAAAATATATTACAAATACAAAATATATTATAAATATAATTCACTGGTCAATATTTGTTTTCCTTATCTACTGAGCTCCCTTTTTCAATCTGCCTTGATAAATGCTCCTCCTACATTACTTTGGGAGATTCTATTTTCTAATAAGCACTAACTAATAGCTTATTAGAAAATAGACTTCTTAAAAAGCTATTGTTTGACTTCCTAGAAATCTTTCCAAATTCTCCTATGTGTCCTCCCAAAATTCATATGTGATGTGACAGGAGGCAGAGTGTTTGGAAGGTGATTAGGTCATGAGGGCAGAGTCCTCATGAATGGAATTAGTGTCCTTATAAAAGAGGCCCCAGGGAGCTGCCTTGCCCCTTCCACCACATGAGGACACATAGCAAAAAAGCCCCATCCATGAGAAAGTGAGCCTTCATCAGACACTGAGTCAGCTAGCTCCTTGATCTTGGACTTCCCAGCCACCAAAACTGTGAGAAATAAATTTCTGTTGTATATAAGCTACCTAGTTGGTGGTATTTTATTATAATTTTGTTGTAGCAGTACCAATGGACTGACATATTTATACACATGTATGCATACATACTTCCTGCTATTTCCATAATCCTGTGCTATGTGCTGGGTTGAGAGGTGAGTTTACAGAAGGCCATGACATAGACTTTTATTCATGTACATTCCTATTCTAAGTAACTAGCATTACCTCTTTTGTCCAAAGTTTATTTTAAAATACTTTTCTAAGACCACTGATTTTGGAAAGGGTAAGTATCCTTCTCTGCATCACATGAGGGAAAACTAAGGCTGAGAGGAGTTAATATAATTTCCAAGGAACACAGGATGTATTCTGGAACAAAGTTCCTGTCTTTCCATCAGTTGTCTAGGACAGCATTCTCAAAGCATGATTTTTGGATGCTCATGTAAAATGCACAGCCCAGGTGCCCCCTCCATACCCAGTGACTCAGAATTGCCTAGGACTGTGGCAGGAATCTGCATTTTTGACAAATGCCTCAACTGATTCTCATAAAAATTAAGCAGAGTATTATTCTAGACAAGGGAATACCTCAAGTCAGCTCAGCAGCATCTCACTAGCTTCTGATAAAAATTCATTTATAACATTTAATCTAATCACAACTGCATGCCAACACTCTTTCCCCAGATTTTCAACTTTCTGTCTGCCCAAGTACCCAAACTTATCCAAATTTTACTAACATAACCTGGCTTCTAGGAACTCCAGTAATGTCTCCATACAGGTTTACCAAGTCTTATCTTTTTTTTTTTTGGATTTGGTTAAGACAGGGCTAAATTTATTTTCAAAAGGAGTTTCACCATGTGTAAAGGGAAAACAAAGTCAAAGAAACCCCAAAGCGCAGAAATTAGTAGGCAACTAAAAGCTTTTCTTAGCTGGGGTAAAGCCTTGTTTCTTTTCCTCAATTCAACCCTATTGGGGAAACCCTGACCCAAGGTCCTGCTGTTTGGCTCACGCTGCTCTCAACATCCTGCTTTCTTCACACACCTCTCCCTCTTGTCAGATGGGCACCAGCTGTAATGCTGTAATATGGGAGACAATCTGATAGTCAGCTTCCTATGGGGTGGTGTTCATTAGCTGTTCTTAAGCCACCCACTTTCCTATCCTATTGCTCACAGATATTGTGCCTTCATCCGTAACCACATGCTTACAGGTCTGATATGGTGTGACTCTGTGTCCCCACTCAAATCTCATCTCAAACTGTAATCCCTACATGTTAGAGGAGGGGCCTGGTGGGAGGTGATTGGATCATGGGGGTAGATTTCTCCCTTGTTATTCTCATGATAGTGAATGAGGTCTCACAAGATCTGATGGTTTTTAAGTGTAGCACTTCCCCCACTCACTCTCCCTCTCTCTCTCCTGTCGCCATGTAAGACATGCCTTGCGGCTGGGCGCGGTGGCTCAAGCCTGTAATCCCAGCACTTTGGGAGGCCGAGACGGGTGGATCATGAGGTCAGGAGATCAAGACCATCCTGGCTAACACGGTGAAACCCTGTCTATACTAAAAAATACAAAAAAATTGCCGGACGAGGTGGCGGGCGCCTGTAATCCCAGCTACTCGGGAGGCTGAGGCAGGAGAATGGCGTGAACCTGGGAGGCGGAGTTTGCAGTGAGCTGAGATCTGGCCACTGCACTCCAGCCTGGGTGACAGAGCCAGACTCCGTCTCAAAAAAAAAAAAAAAAAAAAAAAAAAGACATGCCTTGCTTCCCCTTGGCCTTCCACCATGACTGTATGTTTCCTGAGGCCTCCCTAGCCATGCAGAACTATGAGTCCATTAAATCTCTTTTCTCTATAAATTACCCAGTCTCAGGTAGTTCTTTATAGCAGTGTGAAAATGAACTAATACAGGGCCACTGTCTACTGAGGACCTCAGAGCACTCTACTATCATCCAATCAAAGAATATCCATGCTTGCAAATGACACTCTACAGTAATCAGCTCATACAGGGCTGCTGTATTACACAATTCCAAGATGTGCTGATCAGATTCTATTCCATGTGAACTGTGCCCAAGGAGTCTGTAGAATGTAGGTGGCACCCCCTGGAGTTGTGTAACTGGCAGTATTACATAAAGTTATCCTAAACTGTGCATCAGAATGACCTAGACAACTTGTTGCAATTATGGATTCTGGACCTTTGCTCCTCTCCCCAATCTCCTTTCTCCTCCCTTCACCTGAAGTGTGATTCAGGACTCTGAGATGGGCCCTTTTTAAAAAGCATCTGTGGTGATTCTGATAATCAGTGAGGTTTAAGAATAAATAATCTCTCCCAACTCTCCCATTTTGCAGGTGAATGAACTGAGTCCTCAGAGGACCAGGTGACAGATCAAAGTCACATCCAGATGATAAGTCAGAGCTGCAATAGATCCCAGATCTCACGACTCTTAACAAGGGTTTTTTGCCATTATCATTTAAACAACCCAAAAAACAAAAACAAAACACAACAAAAACATTACTGGGAGGATAAAAAGTAGTATAAGGCATCCCAAAGGCAAATGTCAAATGCTATTTGTATTCTCCATCTGTGGATCACCTGCACTGTGACATCATTCAGCGGCAAACGTGGCCGTACTTATGTCACCAACACAAAACTCAGGTTATACTGAGGAGGAAATATTGGGAGAGGAGAGTGTTAGAGTCAAAGGAAAGATGTTAAAGAAAAGTTGGCTCCCCCAAAGACACCTATCAAAGAAAGTATCAAGTAGGAAGCCTGCTGGCTGCCTTGAGCTAGGTGACCCTGTGAGGTCACCATGTTCAGGGTTTGGTTCTGCTAGGCAGACTGAGGGAATTGATTTATGCCAACTCAACACATTAAAGGTTTATCAAGGAGCTGGAGGCCTGTTTATCATTTTATAATATGAGGTATTTTGGTCTTGAGAAGTATCAACAGTGTGGTACCTAGGAAAAAGTATTTCCTCCTAGAAGGCAAAGACACTCCAAATACCAGAAGCTGGCTCCACCAGAAGTTGCTTTTGGAGCAAATAAGAACAAAAGGAATAAGATGCTTCCATGCCGTATTTTTTCCTCCATGTGGCTTTCCTCTGCTCTAGATAACTTCCTTTGATAAGGAACTTTGCAGAAGACAGCAGAACAAATCCATTTTTAGTATGGGCTTCAGAGTTAGGCAGTCCTAGTTTGAAATCTGGTGCTAGCACTCATTAGCTGCTTGACAGCCACTTCTCTTCTCTGAGTCTCAATTTTCTACCTCAAAGGAATAAATGAGAAAATACACATAAAGCACTTAGCATGGTCTCAGGCATATATTTAAGTGTTCAGAAAATAATGATTATTTTTGCTATTAGCAACATGAAGAGGAAGGGGAGACAGGCATAACAGGCAGTAAGTAGATCTGACTTACAATCAGCCTGATCAGGGAGTTCTTCCCTTCTCCTCCTTCTTCATAAATACTCACCTTACAACAACTTCTTGTTAAGTACTGGAACTTACACATTAGTCAAAATATCAATATCTAACTTGTTCTACACTTACTTTTCAAAGAATCTATGTCCTTTTTTGTCTCTGGACAGTGAGGTGCTGTTAAGAACTATGCCTACTACTCTGTTTGTTTCCACTTTTTAGTTCAGACCCACTTTCTTAGCTTGGCCTTTAATACTTTCTTTGAAAGGGGTAAACCCAGGGCACGAGGATTAGAAAGAAGGAAAGTGAGGCAAGAAAAGATGCCAAGCAACACCAACTGAAGTATTACTATGCTGCCTATCACTTCACACTAAGCCACAAAGTGACACAAGGGGTCCTTTGCTGGTGCATCCACTTGACAAGCGAAAGAATGAGCTAGAAGAAAAACTCATGCCTCACAGAAGTCAATTGGACAGTGCAAGATGAGGGAATTTAGCCACTACCCTCCTGTCCATCGTGCTCCTCTGGTTAAATTTCACCATAAAGGGAGTTAACTCTCCTTCGTGTCCAGGGTGTATCATCCGGCTTCTTCCAACACATGTGGGGCCACATTGTATGCCCCACATTGCATGGCTTAGTATCTCATCCAAGTTCTGAAGTGGCAAGAAGAGACAAAAACTCCAAGTGGGAACTTGCTGACCAAGCTACATAGTAGCAGACAAGGGCAAGGGGGCAGTTCCCTGAGTGGTGCAGTGCAAGATGCAATGGGCCCAGATGGAGGGAAGGAGGTCTATAAAATGTGTATCTGTTAGACCCCTCTTCCCTAACACACACATTCTGAACCAGTCCTGGTCTTTCACCAAGAAAATTTATAATACATAAGAACCTCTGCCTCAGAAACAGGTACATGAGAAATAAGTAATATTCAGAAGAGCATGAACTTTGGGAAAAGTCTACCAAGGTTTGAAGCCAGGCTCAGCCACTTACTACCTATGCAACATTGGACTATTTATTTGGCCCCTTTGTGCCTCAGTTACTTCATCTGCCAAACAGGTTTGCTAATAATATTGGCACATTCTTCACAATATTTTTTGATAATTAAATTATAACTTATACATATAAAATTATGTATAATTGTATATATAGGGCTCTCTGGCTTGCAGCCCCTTCGCTTCCTTTCTTCTCAGTCTCCTAACTAGATTCCTGGTTCTGGGATGAGTCTCTTGAACTGATCCAAGTCTATCCCTTCTTGCCTTAACTGACCCTCATCCTTCCATACTTTGGATATCTCATCTTATTGATGTGCGGCTCTCAGTAGCTCCTTCCTTTGCCACCAACCTCTCAGTCCTGGTCTGTGCAGTCTTATTAAGCCAAATTCCTGGAGTGACAAATAGGAAATTTTTGACATGTTTTGTTAGACAGTTGGAAATACTACCAGAAAAATCTCATGCAGGTCTCAGGACTCAGAGCTCTCCCAAAGTAAATAAAAATGTTAATTGGCTGTCTGACTACATTGCTCAGATCTCGTGAAGAAAGCACACAGCAATGCCACTTGGCACCCCAAAGATGAGCTCACTAGGAAAGTGTTGATGAAAAGCTATGACTATGGAATGACAGAGATCATCGTGACCAATCATTTCTAGGCTCCCACTTATATTCCTTGGGATAATTTCCTCAAATAAACTACTCACACGTAAGTCTTTGTTTCGCACTCTGCTTTTGAGGTAGAACCTAAGCTAAGAGATCCCCACTGAAAACTTTCTACTGTATGAGAGTTACACATTAGATTTGTTGAATCTTACTTAATTTAAAATATTCTTCAAAGCAAAATGTATTATGATTACACAGAAGATTACACCTAGGTATCCATCCGCTCCAGAAGCTCTGCCAACATGTCTAAGTCCATAAACAAATTGGAATGGTTTCATAAGAAGACTGGAAGTCATACATTGCAGGCTTGGTTCCTCAGAAGGCAGACTCTGCATCAGAGTTGGCAGGCAGAATGTTTATGCCCTTGGGATGAACACCTGAGAAAGGGAGGGGAAGGACTCAAGAAGGAACAGAAAACAAGTCAAGTTGCAATGCAGCCCAACGACAGACTCAGCTGACTCCATGAGCAACTCTGAAACTAAAATGTCTTTTCAGAGTTGTCACATATTGGACTGAAATAACTGAGCTTTTATACCTCCATCTGAATCAGTCATGAGGTGGGGACCACACCGGCAAAGGGTGTGGCCATGGATGAGTGGCTCTCTGCCAGTGAGACAATACCTGCGGGGGATGACACTGGAGTCCTCCGTGAGGTGCATTCCCAGAACCTGGGCTAAAGAGTCCTGCCCTCAAGGGATATCTACCCAAGGAGCCACTGAAAAGATGGAGAAGAAGCTCAGCCCAGGAAAGAGAAAACTGGCAGAGACATGGGGCCTATTTCTAAATGTGCAAGGAGCTCTCATGAAGAAGAGATATTGGGATTTGTCCTTCATGGGTAAAACAGGAATAATCTGCCTAAAGGAAGGAAGATATTATCTCAAAACTGAGACTTTTCAGAGAGGGAGCACTATCTAAATGAGCAGTATGTGTCAGTCAGGACCTCGTGAAGGTGTAAAGCAGTCTGAATACAGAACAAACCCAACTATTAAGTTCCTGTCCAACCTTGAGTTTCTATGATTCCAAGAGTCAGAATAATGCTCATAGTATAAAATTGTTACTTATGCATCATTTATAAGCAGCACTATGTACCCTTAGACATAAAAAAATAAATATGAAAGTTCCATTTGTTATGGCTACATGAGGAAATAGAGTTGCTAAGCAATAGAAATATTGACTAGTGACTGCAGACATTTCTCAACTTTCAAACCAATGTACAAGCAACTATCTATCTAGCAGTCTCTGCCTATATATCCCATCTATCTATCTTCCACTAATTCTGCAGCAAATGACACGCTCAAAGTTTACCCATGTCTAACACTTGGCAACAAACCAAGATTTCTCCTGTGACGAGAAAACGGCTTTTCCAAGGTAGCTCAAAATCAACACACCTAAAACCAAGCTCATCTTTCCTTTGTCCAAACCCCATCTCAACCCACTCCTTCTGTATTCCTTCATTTTGTTAGTGGGGGCACTGTTAACTCAGACATTCCAAGACAAAAATGTTGGACTTCATGAGTTTTAGAGCCAGACATGCTTGATTATGAAACTGGCTTTTCCTATTTATTTATTATATTGGCATGAGTAAGTTAACAAAACCTTTCTGAGCCTATTTTCTCAACTGTAACATTGGAATAATAGCTATTTCACTTGGCTGTTTTACAACAAGAGAGTTCTGTTAGTCAGAAAGAAAAGGTACCAGGAATTTGAAGAAGAGGATCAAAACAACAACAAAAGGACCATCAAAGACAACATTATCGATTTTTTTTTTCCCCAAGAATTGGCTCAAAGTCCCTAGATGACAGAAGAAACTGTCTTCCTCCATTATCTTGTGCCCTTCATACGGACTTTCTCTTACCCTGATACTAGTTCTGGTATAGCTAAAGCTAGAATATGAATTAAATAATAATTTGCAGTTTCATGTCTAATATAGTTTGGATATTTATCCCTACTCAAATCTCATGTTGAATTTTAATCCCTAGTGCTGGAGGTGGGACCTGGTGGGAGGTGTTTGGATCATGGAGGAAGATCTCTCATGGCTTGGTGCTGCCTTTGCAATAGTGAGTGAGTTTTCACGAGATCTGGTTGTTTAAAAGTGTATGGTATCTCTCCTCCCACTCTCTCTCTGTTGCTCCACTCACGCCATGTGAGTTGACTGCTTCTCCTTCACCTTCACCATGATTGTAAGCCTGAGGCCTCCCCAGAAGCCGAGCAGATGTCAGCACCATGCTTCCTGTAAAGCCTCCAGAGTCATGAGCCAATTAAACCTCTTCTTTATAAATTACACAATCTGAGGTATTTCTTAATAGCAATGTAAGAATGGTCTAATATAATGTGTATGTGAAAATGCATTCCAAATTCACAATGACTTACTTTTTGTACAGCTGCTGGTAAGCTGGTAATTGCTCAAATGTGAAATAATATAACAAAAAGTCACATTTTAAGAATGTATGTGGCTGTACCTATGGCTTCTAATATGCTCTGTGCATCCCCATATTAAATACCAAAGATACAGGCTTGATCAAAACTCCCCCATCACTTCATATCAGTGTTCCTCCTGCCAGTAGGATCCTTTCTTTTTACACCTCAGCAAGCTAATTTTACCCACAACTTTTTATCAACTAGAATATAAAGTCTTGATCTTAGGTGTCCTTACTTAGATGCCTCCTGGATATCTCATTTAAAATTCTCTGTATTTTTATTACCAAATCCAATATGCTCTGTTTCACATTTGCAGTTCTCACCACCCATAGTGGGGCACTTGTTAATATGCTGCAGTCTCTCCATAACTGTATTAATTAAAAGAGAGACTTGGTCTCTGGATGGCTGGATGGCTAGTTCCTTTATAGACTACCACCCTTTTTACTCCCTTTACATTCCGCCACTCCCCAACCCAACAAGAAGCCTGAGTTTCTTCAGCACTATTGATTTTTTAAGAATGAAGTAATGTAGGTTTTAACAGCAGTATTATAACAAAGCAGCAGCAACCCACAGTTCACAATCACCTGATTATCTTTCGCTAATTCATAATTTGAATAGTTGAATATTCTTTGCAAGCACTTTCAATGATTCTGCATTTGCTGCCTCCTCAGTAGAAAGTTTCCTTTCCCTTTCCTTCTTTAGGCGGGGAAAAGAATTGTCCCCAGGACTACTAACCTCAAAGAGTGGTAGCTAATATTCATTTGAGTAACAACTCTGTGTCAAAGCCTGCAGAGACATCATCTCACTGAATCCTCAAATAACTCAGTGAGACAGAATCCCATTATGGGGGGAAGAAAAACTGAGGCTCAGAGATTCTGAACTGCCCAGGTCACCATCATGGATGACTCAGCCCCAATCTCTTCTATCCCTCTGTGTCTTCCTCAAGATTCCAGTTCTTAGGAGTGCAAGTTACCAGTCCACCAGAAGCACAAATGTTGGGAGAGGTGCTGTTTCCAAAGGAAGGGGTCTTGGGGAGACAAAAACAATTTTCTCAAGCCCTCATACTTTAATTAACTGTTCCCTAGGTTTTTCCCCTACTCTGCCCTAGAAGTCTATTTTTAAAAAGCAGAATTGACAGTAATTCATTTTGAAAGAATGTTCATCTCCAGAAGGAGAATTACACCTCCTCTTGTTCGGCATGGCATGCAAATTAAAAGGGAAGTTCTAACTGCTGAATATGCCCCTTCTATGACTTCAACAATTCCCTGCAAAAACCAACCAACCAACCAAACAAACAAAAATTCACCTCCAGAGTCTCACATGTTGAGTATTCCTTGTCTGAAATGCTTGGGACAAGAAATGTTTGGATTTGGGATTTTTCAGATTTTGGAATATTTGCATATACATAATGAAATATGAGGATGGGATCGAGTGTAAACACAAAATTAATTTACGTTCCTTATACATCTTATACACACACTCTGAAGATAATTTCATACAACATTTTTAATTATTTTGTGCATGAAACAATTTTTTTACTACCTTTTGACTGTGATCCAACATGTGAGGTCAGGATTTTCCACTTGTGGGGTCATGTTGGTACTCAAAAAGTTTCAAATTGTGGAGCATTCCAGAGTTTGTATTTTTCGACTGGAAGTGCTCAACATGTGTTCTTCTTTCATACAGTTAGTAAGGAAACAATGAGGCAAGTAAAAACCATTTAGGTGTCACTGTCAAAGTCCACACATATTCTAATATCACAACTAGATAAAGAAGAGCATAGAGCTTGAGTTTGTGGTCTACTTTTCTTAGGAACTAATGAAGGTCCCTAGCCCCTACTCATGTTCAAAATAAATCATCTTTCAAAATTAGTTAATCTGCTACATTTTTCTCATCACTCAGGTTTATACATTTGCCCTCTCGAATGCTAAAATAGGTTACGGCACTCTGAAAGAAACAATCTTCCTATTCAACACTGTCCTTAACACACTACATCTAATAATGAAAAGCAATAACAAAGTGTAATAACACTGCCTCACTTTTGATAGAGCAGCCTGTGATAACATGGTACAGAAAGAGTAATGGTCTGGGAATCAGAAGATGGGGATTCCATATCTTTTTCCGTTGAGATAATCCAATATGGAAACCACATTGAGGGTGTTTGCTAGACTAGAAACCCATAACACTCTCAAATTTCTAGTCCAGTTTAACAATTTTATTTTAGTCATTAGCTTCTGCTGGTGCAGAAGGCATAACTTTTCTTTCATTCATTAGCTCATTCATGTTCATTCATTCATTTATGTTCTTTGAAGCAATTTTGAGTTCCCACTAGACGCTCCTATATGCACATAAATGAGGTATGAGATTTGTGACAAATTTTATGTAAAGCATAAAAAAGAGACCTATGGAAGTTCTGAAGAGAGAAACATTGTATATGGGTGAGTAATTAAGAGAGGCTTCTCAGGGAAGGTGCCTTGAATGGTGTCTGACGAGCAATCAGTGCTCAGTAAATACTTATTAAGTAAATTAATTTTATTGAAACAATCAACAAATAAATGAAAAAAAAAAATGAGTAGGTAAGATTCCAACAGTCAGATATAGAAAAGGGGGTCAGTATGAGGAAGGCACAGAGACAGGAAAGTGACACCAAATACATGGAACAGAGTCTTCTGGAAAAAGACTCTAGAAAATAGGCAGGAAAAGCTATGACCAGTATATCATCTTGTAGATTCAAAGCTTTGAATGCCAGATTCAACGACTATTGGCTATTATCTTACAGGAAGTGTGAAGCCATTGCCTTTTTAAAATAGAGTGTTGATAGGTACTTACTAACATAGAGGCGTACTTAAGGAGTATTAGCAAGACAGGTGGAGAGGGAAAATCTCAAACTGAGATGTTAAGATAGCATCTCTACTGTCTGTACAATATCCCCTGAAGGATGGAGAAAGCACTGGGTCCAGTTCCCTCATTTGCTTTGATTCTAGTGCCCTCATAACCAGTCAAGGTTCTCAGAATATTATTATGAACATACACAAATGGAGATTTACAGTATAAACTCAAAACCCTTCTGATATAAACACCGAGGGAAAAGAGAAGAAACAGTTACTTCCAAATCTAGTCAGAATAAATTTGGAATGAAATATTGTAATTTTGCAAAGAGATGAGGCATAACTAAGGAAGAACATGCAAAGAGATGAGGCATAGCTAAGGAAGAACTGTCCATAATTGCTGCTAAAAATTCACATAACATTAAGTTAGTTTAACTTTAAATTAAGAATCAAGAATGTGCAGAGAATAATAGTGTTCTCTGTCCAATCATTCATGCTTAATTTAACTGACAGTGTAACTGTGACAGCACACTGTGCACATGGCCACAGTGATCATCTCAGAATCTTACAAAGGCAGTTCTCTTGGGAGAGAAATGATGTTAACCTCTTCCTAAGCTTCCCACTGATTATCATTTAAAATTACCCAATTATCACAAAGCCCATAAACAGTTCAAAAGGCACATTCAAAATTTGCTAACTACATATTTAACTATGACATCATTTTTCCTGAAAGATTCAAGTATAATCAAAACATCTAATAACAGGTTAAGTAAATTGCAGGATATCCATTTGTTAGAATAACTTAAATACATTAAAAATTCTTTTTCAAGGGATATTTTGCTTGATGTTGAACAACAACTAGATTTAATAGTATCTGTAAAATATTATAACTTTATAAAGATACTCATAGAAGAAAATAGAGTGAAGGAAGTGCAGCAAGATGCTAACAGCAACTGTCTTTGAGTTAATGTATTTCCAAGTAAAATTTCTTTTCACTTTTCTCTTTATTTCAAATGAGTAGGTATTAATTTTATATTAAAACCCCAAGTTAAACACTAGGCATAGTCTTTTTCACCAGGAACTTCTGTTAACTCTAGAAAACAGTAGAACTGCAACTGGGATGCAAAGTGATTTTTGCAACCATAAAGGTTTGTTTTATGGGCCTATCACAGTGGGTAACACATGGATGGCACTCAATAAATAGTCAGTCAATGAATGAGGTATGGTGTAGAATAACAAGTCAATTTGGGCAATTCTCTTTTGTAAAAATTCAGTTGGTTAGCATGATGCCAAGTAAAACATATAATTGGTTATAAAATATTAATTTCTACCTGATCGTTGTAGCAGAATTGGTGCAGTGAAATCTTGAAGAAAATCCAGGTGTTCTTCATTACTTCTTGGCTCTACATTTAAGCTAAAGTTTTCAAAACATGGAACCAGACAGTCTAGTGAAGTAACAACACAGAGAAGTGGCTTTTCTGGATAGCTTAGACTCTAACTAAAAATTTCTACAGTACTTTAAAAATTTTTTTGAAGTAAATATTTCAAACAATGTTTTAATTGCTTTCCTATCTTTTTGAATAGTCCATATGGAACTTAACTTCTTGCAGACTCAAAGTCACTCTTAAGAACATTAGTTGTTATATTATGACACATTACATTTCTTGGTGTGATTTTTGTCTTGCTCTGTACTGTGCAGTTTCATGAATGTACCTTGCTGTGGCACACGTCCACACTTTTTTGCACACACTCGTCTCTTTGCCCAGAATACCTCCCAATAAATTCCTTGTCCACCTATAAGTTCCAACTCATATTTGTCACCTTTTAGTACTCATCTTTTGTGACAGCTTAGACACAGTTATTCCTTTCTGTATATCATGTGTCCTTTGATTGGTATATTAGTTTACCCCAAAACTTAGTGGCTTAAAACAATAAACAGTTATTATCTCACACTGTTCTTGTAAGTCAAGAATCTGGGAGTGGCATAGCTGGATGGTTCTGGCTTAGGGTCTCTGATAAGGTTGTGGTCAAAATATCGGCCAGGGTTGAAGTCATCTGAAGCCTAGACTGGACCTGTTGGATTTACTTGCTAGCTAGTTTGTACTGGTTAATAGCAGAAGGAGTCAGTGTCTTACCACCTGGACCTCTCCAAGTGCACCTCACAGCATGGTAGCTGGCTTCTCCCAGAGCAAGCGATGCAAGAGAAAGAGCAAGGAGGAAGCTATACTGCATTTTACGTTCTAATCTTGGCTGCCATAACCCAGCACTTCTGCAATATTCTATTCACTAGAAGTCAGACACTAAGTACAGTACACATGCAGGGGAAGGAAATTCGGCTCCACCTTTTAGATAGAAATAAAAAAAAATGTGGACATATTTCAAAACCACTAAAATTGCTCTCATTACATCACTATATTGTAATTATTATTATTACTATGAAAGGCTTTCATTTTTTTAAGGTTGTGTTTCAGGTAATCCTTAGAACATTCATTTTATGCTATATAAAATTGCAGGGCTCTAGGTAATGACTACAGCAAGTTATAGAGGAATCACATTTTGAATCGTATTTTCCACTTATTTTGGTGTGTGCCTGAACTTAGTCCAATTATTTTGTCCCTCTGAATCTCAGCTTCCTCATCTTGAAAGTGGGAATTGTAATTACCAGCCCTATTGTTGCGATTATGTGGGACAATATCGGTGAGGGCACATTACAAATTGTAAAGTAGTATATGCAGACATTAGTACTGGGCCAGCGAGGACACAGTGCGGCAGCCCCTGCACTAGTGCTGCACAGTCTGAGCTCCAGAACTTACTGCCTATTTTCCTCACCAGCCATGGGGCAAGGACCCTTTTATCTTCTTTCTTCTCAGTCCCGGAATATTTCCCAAGCTTATAATGTAGTGTTCTGCACACAGTAGGTGTTCAACAAGCATTAGTTGCTATTGAAGATGATGGTTGTCCTGGTTTTCTTTTTCATTTAAAGTAAAATGGGAAACTCTTTGGTAGCAGCACTTCACAAACTAGAATAAAAAGACACCATTAAGAAGTACAGGATAATGAATTTTTCTTGGATAGGACAGATGAATTTAAATCCCGGCTCAGCCACTCAGAAGCTTTGCAAATTATGTGACCTCTCTAAGCCTTCATTTTTTCATCTGTGGTGTGGGTATAACAGCATTGCTTGTTTGACACAGTTGTGGTGAACATTAAAGGAGATAATGTATGAGAAACACCTACACTGCTATGTGTCATATAAACTTGCCAAATAATAAGTACTCTATAAATGTATATTATTCCTCATCTTCTGATTATGAATAAATGGCTCCATCATTTAAAAAGGCAAGGTGTTCAGACCTATGAAAGATCATATCCTCCTCCTTGAAAATCCCATTTTGGCACATTAATATGACTTGAGTTCAGGAAAGAGTAACCTCCAAGGTTTGCCTTGCCTACCTGGGTGGCTATCTATCTAAAACAGTCTGTCTGGCTTCAGCTATTTCCATTTTCTGTCTTTATGAGCCCAGAGGCATGCACAGCTATGAGTACATTTCAGAAATTTGAAAAACAAACAATGAAATGTCTCATGCTTGCCACACATGTATTTTTCCTTCCATGATTTAGGTTGGCTGGTTCTAAGCCATAAAATGTTTATAATAAGAAAGAAAAAAAGAATGAATTTGCCAGCTTAAAACTCTTTAACCCCACCCCCCTAAAACTTTCCAACTCAAGGTTAAAATGTGAACAAATGTTCTAACCAATATGTTCATGAAACATTTAATAATTACTTTGCTTATGAAAGTTTAAACAGCTGCTTAAGTTAGTAAAAAGGCTCCCACCCAGGCAGAATAACCTGCTGTTCCTACTAAGAAAGTTTTCACAAATCATCAGACTACATATTCAGATGAAGGGCAAAACTGCATTTACTGTACAGTCTCTAACTATTCAATTATGTATGGAATGAATTTATCCACCAGGTCAATCAGATTTGGTTTATTCTTTCGACAAGGATCTTGACAGCATCAACGCTAAAGCCATTCTCCAAAGGGATTACTGAGCTTTTCAATGACTTATTTATAAAAACACATATACATTAAAAAAGCCATGTCTTTGTCTTTAGGTTATGTTACAGGATAACTCCATGAAAACAGGATTCATTAGCAAATGAATTCAGAAGTTATAGGAAGTCACATCACATTTCTTAAAAAAAAGAATAACACTATTCTTCAGGCTTTCATATGTACTTCCTCACCTTGTAATATACCTCATCCCAATCCCATCCTTATAATCTCTAGCACGCAATTAATCTCCTCTTTAGTAGGAATAAACTGAATCTCTCCAGAAAGCCATCCTTGGCCTCCTAGACCAGGATGGTTGCCCTCAAATGAGCTGCTATAGAACCATGTAGCTGCCATACTGTGGCACTTACCACCTTCTATCACTGTTGCTTGTTTAATTGCCCATCTTACCACGCAGCTATGGTGCTATGAGGGCAATTTGATAATATTTGATAACAGAATAATATGCACATACAAAGTTTTAAAGATGGACCTCTCTGAGTGGTAGAAAACTGTGAAAATATTTCTATCCAATGTAAGTGCTCACCAAAGGGTGACCTCAGCAGAGGGGGATTTTAATAATCAAGTGGATGGGATGACTCATTCTGTGGACACCACTAAGCCTCTTTCCCCAGCCACCCCTGTCATCGGTCAATGGGCCCATGAACAAAGTGGCCATGGTGGCAGGGATGGAGGTTACACATGGGCTCAGCAACATGGGCTTCTACTCACCAAGCTGACCTGGCTACAGCCACAGCTGAGTGCCTAATTTGCCAGTAGCTGAGACCAACACTGAGCCCTCAATATGGCACCATTCCTCAGGGTGATCAGCCAGCTACTTGGTGGCAGGTCGATTATATTGAACCTTTTCCATCATGGAAAGGGCAGCAGTTTGTTCACACTGGAATAGACACTTACTCTGGATATGGGTTTGCCCATCCTGCACGCAATGCTTCTACCAAGACTACCATCCATGGATTCATGTAATGCCTTATCCACCGTCATGGTATACCACACAGCATTGCCTCTGACAAAGACACTCACTTTATAGCTAAAGAAGTGTGGCATGGTATTCCACACAGCATTGCCTCTGACAAAGACACTCACTTTACAGCTAAAGAAGTGTGGCAATGGGTGCATGCTCATGGAATTCACTGGTCTTACTATGTTCCCCATCATCCTGAAGCAACTGGATTGACAGAATGGTAGAATGACTTTTGAAGTCACAATACAATGCCAACTAGGTGACAATACTTTGCAGGGCTTTGCAGGGCTCGAGTGAAGTTCTTCAGATGGCTGTGTATGATCTGAATCAGCATCCAATACCGGGTACTGTTTCTCCCATAGCCAGGATTCACAGGTCCAAGAAACAAGGGGTGGAAGTGGAAGTGGCATCACTCACCATCACCCCTAGTAACCTACCAGTAAAATTCTTGCTTTCTGTTCCCACGACATTACATTCTGCTGGCTTAGAAGTCTTAGTTTCAGAGGGAGGAATGTTGCCAGGAGACACAACAATGATTCTATTAAACTGGAAGTTAAGATTGCCATCTGGACACTTTGGGCTCCGACCACGTCTAAGTCAACAGGCTAAGAAGGAAGTTATAGTGTTGGCCAGGGTGAGTGATTCGGATTATCAAGATAAAATTAGTCTACTATCCCACAATGGAGATAAAGAAGAGTATGCATGGAATACAAGAGATCCCTTATGGCATCTCCTAGTATTACCATGCCTTGTGATTATGGTCAATAGGAAACTACAACAACCCAATCCAGGCATGACTGCAAACGACCCAGACCCTTCAGGAGTGAAGGTTTGGGTCACTACACTAGGTAAAAAACTACGACCCACTGAGGTGCTTGCTGAAGGCAAAGGGAATACAGAATAGGCAGTAGAAAAAGGTAGTCATCAATACCAGCTACAACCACATGGCCAGTTACAGAAAGAGGACTATAATTGTGAATACTTCCTAGTTAAGAATATGTGAATGTATACACTTGCACTAAGAAAACACCTTCATTTTCTTTTATCATGTGACATAAGATTTATTGATTTCATCAGTATTTAAGTATTGTTAACTTTATGTAATAGCATTTAAGTTAAGGATTAGTGTGCCCCTGTTGTACAAGGGACAGCTCTGTTATGTTAGGCATAATTACTGTCTTTATTTGGAGATTATATATGATTTCAGGAGATGTGTATGGGTTCAAGTTGACAAGGGGTTAACTTGCCATGGTTAATATTAAGTGTCAACTTGATTGGATAGAAGGATGCAAAGTATTGTTCTTGGATGTATCTTTGAGGGTGTTGCCAAAGGAGATTAACATTTGAGTCAGTGGACGGGAAGAGGCAGACCCACCCTCAATCCGGGGGGCACCATCTAAGCAATGGCCAGTGAGGCTAGAATAAAGCAGACTTGCTAAGTATTCTGACCTCCATTTTTCTCCCGAGCTGGATGCTTCCTGCCCTCGAACATCAGACTCCAAGTTTTTCAGCTTTTGGACTCTTGGACTCAGAGTAGTGGTTTGCCAAGGGCTCTTGGGCCTTCGGCCACAGACTGAAGGCTGCACTGTCAGTTTCCCTACTTTTGAGGTTTTGGGACTTAGGTTGATCCACCACTGGCTTCCTTGCTCCTTAACTTGCAGATGGCCTATCATGGGACTTCACCTTGTAATCGTGTGAGTCAATCTCCTTAATAAACTCCTGTTCATATACACATATATCCTATTAGTTCTGTCCCTCTATAGAGAACCCTAATATATCCAGCAAAGTAGGAGCTCAATAAATTCCTATAGAATTAATGGAGGAATTCTCCTACTCACCCAAACTGCACTTCTACTTCTTTTTCTCTCATATATCCAAACTTCAACAACTCCTGCCAACTTTATTTCCAAACATTTTCTGAATCCTTCTCCTCTTTTCCAACACTATTTAAACTGTCTTGGTTCAAACTCTATTATCTCCTGGCTGAATTTCAATCTTTGCCTACTCAAAAGGATGCAGTGGCCAGAGTGAGCTAAAATGCAAACCTACTGCTAAAACTCTGCAGTGACTCCCTGCTGCCTATAGGACAAAGCCCCAGCCCTTCACATGGCATGCCAGACCCACCGTGGGCTCTCTCCTAATGGGCCTCTCCTATTTCTCAACTTCTGTGTAAGTTCTCCCATCTTAGGAAAGGGTGATATTTATATCCAGAAAGGCAAAATAGTCTACTAACAAAATATAAGAGACAGGATGCAAATTTTACAGGCTATGTACAGAGCATACTGCCCATCCCAAGCTATTGCTATAACCTTTGTGCCTCACACATACCAGATACTCAATAAATAAATAGATGCTGAATTAATGTAAGAGCAATTGAAGAAAAGAATATAATACAAAAACACTAAAACATAATCTACCCAGCGAAACTCATGCCTCTATCTTACTGTTTCACAAAATGTTTCATGTGAGGATACTCTGAAAAAAGTGTTCCATGATCAAAAATGTGCAGAATACTGCAAAGCTACCTCTTAAAGATTCCCAATGCACATCAGCACATTAAAGGCTTAAGAAGTACCACAGAAAAAGTGAGCCTGTTTAACTTTTTGAATAGGAATGTTCCCAACTGTATTTGCACACAGAATTTAAAAACAAAACAAAACAGCAACACACTTACTTTGTAAATAATGCTCTTCTCCAGCACTAGCTTTAGAAAGGGCTTCCACAATGTCTTGTTGCTATTTAATAGTACACAGAATTTACCATTATTTTGATGATAAATTTCATCTTTAAGTATTTTTTTCATCTTTCAGTATTTTTTTAATAATGGAATTTTAGGGCTGGCAATGACCTTCAAGCTTTTTCAGACAAAGTACCTCCTTCTATAGATGAAGGATTAAGCCATTCAGCTTATTTGTGGCAGAAATAAAACCAGAACCAAAGCCTCACAACACCCATCTAGTCTTCTTTCCATTACTTCACATCAGCGATTTTCAACTTGGGGTGGCTTTTGTCCCCCAAGGGACATTTGGCAATGTATGGAGACATTTCTGATGCTCAGCACTGTGGGAAGTGTGGTGTGGGGTAGGAAGTGAAACTAGTGGTTAGTGGTCAAGGATGTTGCTAAATATCCCGCAATGCACATGACAGCCCCTCATGACAAAGAATTATCTGGCCCAAAGAGCCAATAGAGATGATGTTGAGAAATCCTGCCCCACAGTAAAAAAAGAAAGAGTGAAGTATTCAGTTAACAAACTAGAGTTTTCATTTCAAGCTTCCCCACTAGCCTTCACAGTACTGCACCATATTTAAAATAATACTGGCATATAAAACTGAATTTGTTCTTTGAACTCATGAAAATAACTGCTGGAAGAAAAAGGCATGTTAAAAAAAAAAAATTCGCTGCATCAAGACCTTATCAAAATGGGTTTGAGTACCATCAACCGCCAACGACTCCAAAATCCCACTTGTCTTTCCATACAATAACTTCAGAATAATTCATGAATATATTAACATTTTAAAAATATTGCCTTTACTAAGCAAACCTTAAAATAAAACCTAAGAAATTGCTGGGGATCAAAAGAAATGGGCCAGCCCCAAGAGTCAACATTAGAGAATCCATTATTGGTGAGAGAGTCCAGTTTAGAATCAGTTTGTCCTCCGGTCAGGTCAATTCAAGCACAGCCTTCCTTCTGTGTTTATTTGTTCATTTGTTTGTGGAAAATCATGAAAGCATCATAAATTAAAACTGGAAAAATACTAAGGGGGCTAAAGTCAGAGCAGGTTGACCCCGTACTGGGTGCTACACAGAGACGCCCACAAGGCAGCCCTCGCTTTCCAAGAAAGCAGCTCACTCTCAGGAGTATCCTCTCACCAGTTTCCTCAACAGGTTAACGTACTATGGTTTTGTAAGATGTGATCATTGATCATGTTAGCCTGGTCAAAGTGTACATTTGAACTTTCTGCACTATTTTCATAATAGTTGTGAGTCTAAAATTATCTCTAAAAAAAGTTTATTTTACAATATAATGCGATTGGTAGTGCATCTATTTTGACTTTTTCTGCTGCCCTCTGATAAAGAGGGACCTGAGTAGCCGATTGATGAAGGGGTGTGAAGTGGCACAGGGGAATAAGGCATCATAAAGAGTCATTAACACCCCAGAAGTGATGCATTGATCAGATCCTCTTCCAAAGTGACAAGGAGCTAAAAAGAAATGACCCAAGGAGGACTTGGAGGGAGGATACATAAAATCAATGGATCAAGCACAGGAGACTTTCCCAGGTGAAACTCCTTCATGGGTGCTCTAAGGAAACTCTGAGACAACAAAGGACAGTGGATATGAGAGCTCTTTGTGCTTAGGGAAAAGATGTCAGGAGAAAAAGCATGAGAGAAAGTACAATTTCTCCTATAAAAATGACCTGGTAAGGATGGCACTGCCTATATCCTGAATCAACGTATAGCCCTCAAATTTAGACACCATTCAACTAAGGAACGCCCACGCATAATGGGATCTCTTAGAGGTTAAAAGAAAGGGGAGTCTAGAAATCTAGAGTCATATTCCAGATGTGTTTGTATCACACATCTGCTGTGTCCTCTTGGACAAGTTCTCTTTGGTCCATTTTCCTAATCTGAAAGTCATGGAGTTTGTACTAAATCTCTACGATCCCTACTCTCTGTCTCTGCCTCTAAGACTATTTTAATTGTTAGGATAACCTCTACAGAGTTAATATAAAATAAAACCTATTCACAGATGGCAAGAAGTTTCCTCTGAATTTTCAAATGCAAAGTAGTTCCTTAATAAGTGGGGGTAGAAATAATATTGCTATTTTAGTACTATGAAGTATCAGCTCAGAAATCAAAAAGCACTAATTTTCACCTACTCGGATTTATTCTCAACCATAGATGGGTCTTAAAGATACCATGATTTCCCAGGAATGAAGCTGTCTGAGAGAATGGAGTTCAGAGGCTAATGTCAGAGCTTCCAGAGGACTGCTGTAGCCCCAGAGAAGCGCACTCATGCACACTGTCCAAGATCTTCTGGGTCCTGCACAACATGTCTGAATCACAGGAGAGCACAGTTTCTGAGGAAGTCAGAGTGGAGTGAAAATTCTGGGCTTAGAGGAAACAGAATGTGCCACCATGGGTTTTTTGGAAAGAGGGTGGATTTTAGGTATATAATACCCCTATTCTGCTATTTTCACAAAGTGAAACCCAATAAAGTATTTGCATTATTGGCATCTTTATTTTTATTTATTTATTTATTTTTGAAACTGGAGTCTCGCTCTGTCGCCTGGATTGGAGTGCAGTGGCGCAATCTCAGCTCTCTGCAAGCTCCGCCTGCTGGGTTCACGCCATTCTCCTGCTTCAGCCTCCCGAGTAGCTGGGACTACAGGCGCCAGCACCACGCCCGGCTAATTTTTTTTTGTATTTTTTAGTAGAGACAGGGTTTCACCGTGTTAGCCAGGATGGTCTCAATCTCCGGACCTCGTGATCCGCCTGCCTCGGCCTCCCTGGGATTATAGGCGTGAGCCACCGCACCGGGCCTATTGGCATCTTTTTAAAGCCTGTGGTTAATTCAGTCCAGGCTTATGGATGAATTATGCAACAGGGTTTTGAAATGTACTAATACTTTATCAATCACATATACACTCTTCTAAAGCTGAAATTTACCACATATTGCCCATGGGTTTTGGGCCAAAATAGAAGGATTATTTACATGCTAACTGCTTTACTTTTATTAAGGTTCTGTGCATGGATGATGAGATGTAAGGAACTATGCTGGGTGTTATCACTTAACAGTATCTATTAGCCACTGCCTAGTGTTAGTTCCTGCAATGGTTTGCATATGTCACCCAAAAATTCATGTGTTGAGAACTGAATCCCCAGTGCAACATGGCTGGAAGGTGGGGCCTAATATTAGGTAATTAAATCATGAGGGTTCTGCCCTCAGGAATGGATTAATATCATTATCACAGGAATGGGTTAATTATCTCAAAAATTAGTTTGTTATCAAAGGGAGTTTGGTCCCCTCCTGCTCTCTTGCTCTCACCATCTCTTGCCCTTCCACTTTCTGCCATGGGATGATGCGGCATGAAGGCCCTTGCAAGATGCTAGTGCCATGCTCTTGAATTTCCCTGTCTCCAGAACTCTGATCTCATTTCTGTTCTTATAAATTACCCATTCTATGATATTCTGCA
This sequence comes from Rhinopithecus roxellana, assembly GCF_007565055.1. Lineage (NCBI taxonomy): Eukaryota > Metazoa > Chordata > Mammalia > Primates > Cercopithecidae > Rhinopithecus > Rhinopithecus roxellana. Next base: position 60,780,258 of record NC_044557.1, on the reverse strand, counting down.
ATAGCATCATAAAACAGACTAAGATACCCACCTTCCTCCCCTTTGCCTACCTTCAAGTCTCCAAAGATGTTTGCATTATTCTGCAGGCAGAATAATGGTAATTTCAACAGACCATCTCCTTTTAAAGAGATAATTTCCACTGCAGCTAATTTTATAAGTTATTTAGCACCACTATTCTTTAGTATACTATGGAGCAAAGTAGCAAGGGTGTGTCAGGCAGAAGTTAAGTCAACCTAAATTATAAAACCAACTTTTAAGTTACTGTCTGCATTACTGATAACTTAAAAATGAATGATTTCAGGAAAATCTGCTAGACTTTAGAGCAGAACTCCTTCCCTGGCCTATGAAAGATCAGTTCTCAGTTGACCTTGATCTCCACCAGACATTGCCTTTCACCATCATACATTTCCTTTTCCCCTTTCTTCATTCTCATTTTCTGTTCATTTATGAACAGTACCATATAATTTCTTCTTACTATAACTGCCTCCTATCTAACCCTGACTCCCCTGTCTGTCTTTTTTCCTCTGTCTTCTGCTCACCTCTGATCACTCACCTCAGCATTTATCTATATCACAACCTTTATCTTATAAGAAACAGGAGAGAGGGACCTGAAAGCAGGGAATCACCATGTTGATATCAAATGTTTTAAAATAACTTTGAACTTCATTGCAAAGAAGTATGGAAAAGACCAGAAGAAAAACAATCGGGGGGAAACAGTGAGGGCCTGAATTAAGGCTGTAGTAGCAGGCAAGGTAGGAACAGAATTTTCTTTTAATATGCTGAAAATAGACTGAATAGGATATGATACCTGACTGTAGGATAGTGATAAAGGAGAAGGAATGAAAAATAACTTGAAGTTTTGTAACTTTGCTGATAGATAAATATGGTTCATTTAATAGAAACAAGAAACTAAGACAAAAAATCAGGTTAGGAGGGAGCCAGTGTGTTCATATTTGGACATGTCGAGCTACATTCAGCAGTGAGGTTCAATGTGCCAATGAACAATCGGTATTCTAAAAGGGCAGTAAAACTTCTAGATTTAAAGACGATCGAGATTAGTAACATCCTCCAACCATTTTTTTCTTTACTTATTCTTTCACTTTACCAAAATAAAATATGTGTTGAGAAGCCACTGCATGCCAAGTCCTGAAATAGCCATTAGAGGCGGGAAAAAGGAAAAGAAAGGAAATAGAGTTAACAGAGTGCCTGCTCTCAGGGCATTTGCAAGTTGTGCTGGGAGATGACAACGTAACAGTGGCATGAAGTGTTGGGATGAGGGGAATGTTACCAAAGCAGTCTTCATGGAAGAAGTGGCATTTATTGGGGATAAGGCAATTCTTTTTCAGGCTCATTAGCCAACCTAAGACCTGAAGAGGGATTTCATGCTTTTTGCTTTGCCTTCACAGTCTGTATGTCCCCTGTGGTTCCAGGCCAGTTAGAATGCAGATTCCCTCCACAAAATGCAACCACAGATTTGACTTTACTGTGCTAATTTTCATTTTTTTCTGTGGAAGTAATGCTGTTACTTCTTTGTGGAAGAACTTTTGTTAAACTTCTACCTTTTACATATTGGTAACAAAGTATTTATGATCGACTCTTGGAATTCTAGGCAACATCCTAAATCTCATGATTGCTCTGAAATTGTCCATCTACCTTCTGGGAGAAGGTGCTACCCTGACAAAACACAGAGTGAAGCATCTTGACAGATAGAAGGCCAGTCCAGCAATTCCTAAATTTAGGCCAGTCCAGCAATTCCACTTCAAGATATTTACTCAGAAGAAATGAAAACATCAAGTCCATGGAAAGACTAGTACAAGAATGTTCACAAAACCTTTATACACAATAATCAAAAAACTAGAAACCACCCACATGTTCATCAACTGCTGAATGGATAAACGAATTGTCATATATCTGTACAATGAAATATTACTCAGGGATATAAAGGAAGAAACAACTGAATCAACAACATGGATAAATCTCAAAAGCGTTATGCTGAGTGAAATAAGCCTGACCGAAAACAACTACAAATTATATTATTTCACTTACGTATGAAATTAAAAAACAAAAACAACTATAGCACTAGAAAGGAGATCACTGGCTGCCAGGGCAGGGTGGTAGAGTTGGAGATGGACTACAAAGGAACTTGAGGGAAACTTTGGGTGGTGGAAATATTATATATTATAATTGTGGTAGTAGTTAGTTACATTATACATTTTCCAAACTCATCAAATTGTACATTAGATTGGTTGATTTATTTTATATAAGTTATACCTCAATTCAGCCAATTTTAAAAAAATAAAAGAATGAGCCAGGCTGAGCTGATAAATAGGCCCAAGCTCTCCCAGCCAGAAGATGTTTATGGCCCTCGGGAAGCTGTCAGATATCTTAGCCCTCTGGCTCTCAAGAATTCCTCTGCCTAAATACTTCGGCCTCAGATTCTGAGACTCCCTAGCTGCTACAGACTAAGGATGCTAATAACTCACTCTCACCCTGCCACCCACCTGCCTACAACCTCAGGCCAGCTCACCCAGCCTGCTCACCCAGACAGCAATAATATTATAATCCTAAACCCTTCAAGCCCTAGGCTAGCTACCTGATGATGACAAAACTTTATCCTGGAACTATTGACTGGGGAAAATACCTGAAAAGGATTACACTTTAAGGCATCTGACTATTTAGCGTCTGAAATATAGACTTTCGGCTCTTCTGTTGTTATGAGTTTCCTAAAGGGACAAGAGGTTGGGCTTATCTGTTTGAAACCACAGTTTCTCTATAGCTGTCTGACTCCCTGTGATTCTACTGAGTTCTTGTTTTCCATCATCCCTGTGGCAAAAGCCATGGTTGATGTCCAGGTCCCTGAAGAAGATGATTTTGGAAGAGGGAAAGGAGTCCTGAACTTAAAATGAATCTTTACTGCAGTATAGCCCTCAAGTCTGGGAGAAGTCCTGAGTCCTGAGTTTCCCAGTCCTTAGTCTGGGAGAAGTCATATGCAGAAGACTTGTTTCTTCATCACCAAACGCCATCACTCTTCACACTTTCCTTCATCCCACTGATGCTGTCAAACTAAATACAAGCCTGAAATTTCTAAATAACATTTCTAAGTTCCATTTTTAGAATTTCAATAACTAATGTATGAGATTTGCACCAGAAACCTTATAAAAAGTGTTTATTGCACACTTTATGCCATACAAAGGAAACTTACATTCAGTGAGCTGTGATGTGCCAAACACTCCATGTCTGTGATGTGCCCAACACTCCATGTCTATGATGTGCCAAACACTCGACAAAGCTATTTAATGTGCCTTACCTAATCTAGTCCTCACAATAATTCTGTTAATTACTTGCATACTATCCCATTATTTGCAGATAAATTCATAAACTCTGGAAACTGCATATAAACTGGTTTAAAGCTTGGTTTAATAGTCACAAGATCCTGGGTTTGAATTCCTTCTTAGCTGCCTACTAGCTGTGTGGACCTTGGGTAACTGAGTTTCCTTGTAGGTTTGTTTTCTCACGTATAAAATGAAGAAATTTCATGATTTAGATCTGTGTCCCTCCCCAAATCTCAGGTAGAATTTTAATTCCGAATGTTGGAGGTGAGGCCTGGTGAGAGATGATTGGATTATACGGGCTGTTTCTCATGAATGATTTAGCACCATCCTCTTGGTGCTGTTCTTGTTTAGTAAGCTCTCATGAGATCTGGTTGTTTAAAAGTGTGTGGCATCTCCCCTCCCCTTTGCTCCTGCTCCTGCCATGTAAGACACCTCACTCCCATCTTTGCCTTTTGCCATGAATGAAAGCTCCCTGAAGCCTTCCTAGAAGCAGATGCCACCATGCCTCCTGTACAGCCTGCAGAACTGTGAACCAATTAAACCTCTTTTCTTATAAATTACCCAGTCTTAGGTATTTCTTTATAGCAATGTTAGAATGGACTAATACAGAAAATATATCCAAATTCATAAGCTTTGAAAGGATTAAATAAGATAATTAACACAATAGGCACAATAAGTATTAACTATTGGTTTTATCTCAAATGCCAGGCTAGCTTCAAATGGAAAAAATACAACACATATGGACAAATACCACTCTCAACTGTTCCGAGGTTGAACTTGCACACCACAAATACCATTCTGTCCTGCAATTACTCCTGCCCTTCTTCAATCAATGTGGTAAAACTTTTATTTTTTATTACTTAACCTTTAGATTCAGGGGATATATGGACATATGGTGTGAGGCTAAGGTTTTGGCTTCAGTTGAACCTGTCACCCAAAGAGTAATGTAGTACCCAGCAGGTAGTTTTTTTTAATTTTGCTTCCCTCTCTCCCTCCCCCATTTTGGAGCCCCCATTGCCTATTCTTCCGATCTTTTTTCTTTTTTTTTTTTTTTTTTTTTTTTTTTTTTTTTTTTTTTTGAGACAGAGTCTCGCTCTGTCTCCCAGATTGGAGTGCAGTGGTGCCGGCTCACTGCATGCTCTGCCTCCCGGGTTCACACCATTCTCCTGCCTCAGCCTGCCAAGTAGCTGAGACTACAGGTGCCCACCACCATGCCCGGCTAATTTTTTATATTTTTATTAGAGACGGGGTTTCACCGTGTTAGCCCGGATGGTCTCGATCTCCTAACCTCATGATCCGCCCACCTCGGCCTTCCATAGTGCTGGGATTATAGGCTTGAGCCACCGTGCCCAGCCTATTCTTCCAATCTTTATGTACGTGTGTACCCAATGATTAGCTCCCACTTGTAAGTGAGAACATGCTTTTTGTTTTTGTTTCTTTGTTAATTCACTCGGGATAATGGCCTTCAGTTGTGCCCATCTTGCTGCAAAGGACATGATTTCATTCTTTTCTATGGCTGGGTAGTATTCCATGGTATATATAAGACCATATATATTTTTTTAATCCAGCCGGTGGGCACCTAGGTTGATTCCATGTCTTTGCTATTGTGAATAGTGCTGCAATAAACATTTGAGTGCAGGTATCACCTTAGTAGAACAATTTACTTTCCTTTGGTTACACATACAGTAGTGAGATGGCTGGGTCAAATGCTAATTATATTTTCAGTTAATTGAGAAATCTCCAAACTGCTTTCCACAGGGGTTGAAGTAATTTATAGTCCCTCCAACAACATATAAGTATTCCTTTTTCTCCACAACCTCACCAACATCTATTATTCTTTGACTTTTTAGTAATACCCATTCTGACTGGTATGAGATGGTAAACATGGTAAAATTTTGATGAGAAAAAATATATATAAAGCTTCTGCCTTCGATGAATATATGAGGACCATCTAGGTGGTTTCATGTTCTCTCTTTCCCAAACTATCTCTAATAACTCAAACTAGAAGAGGAAACTGTATTCTTAGGCCAGCCTTCTCCTTCACTCACCTGTTCTGGATATTTGCTCCCAGTGATCTCTGCTACAGTGTTGAAGGAATCAGTATCTGGATACGTCTTTGCCCCCATCTTTAGCTGAATGACAATTTTGATCCCACGAGAAGCCATTCTTGACATCATTTCTGCATCTTCCACCGTAATACAGGCTGTTGGAATCTCGGGCACGCCATCCTGGTATTCCTGAATACCTGTGTGAGGACTTGAGAGAAGAAGCCACCAGGTTACCTTGAAAGTGGAAACAGACCAAAAGACTTTTTTGAAAGCACCTGTATATTGATATTTGACTTCCACTTAGCTTTGTTTGCATCTGGGAAACAGGAAAGGTGGGTAGTATTGATTTATCTGCTTTTGATGTGAATGTAATTTTTATTTTTTGTCAATAATAAATTAGAAACTTCAATTTAATAATCATCATATGTAAATTATTTGATAATTTGGATGATCCTTCAAAGTTGCAAATTCCCACAAACTCTGAAAGACATAACAGTGCCTTCGTGATCAAAAGGTACACACATCTGTACAAGGAGACAAGGGAACTCTGAAGTTTGTCAAGGCTGCAGACCAGAAGATCCACATGTCTGGAATAATACTGGCCCAGATATATGTAGCTCTGTGGTTACTGCCTGCCAGTGGGCCTACTCTCTTCCCACCCAAACACAGAGGTCTAAATATATAACTCCACATTGGTGGTAGAACACCACACAGGAAAAGTATAGAATAATGTCTGGGAATATATTCGTATTCTCATGAAGAAAAGTTGCTGAATAAATCCAGGCCCTTAATTTTACTGCCACAAGAGAAAAAAAATAACTGTTACACTTTTGGCACTAAAGGAGAAATACCATCCCAACTGGTCAGATTTTTTCCTGCTAATTTCTATATGTTTCTTACATTCATAGAAACTTACAATTAAAGCCTATATTAATCTGCTGATTCCAACTCTGTATCTACTAATGAAGCTTATCAAAGTCATTTTCTAAAATTGCCCTTTCAAACGGTTCCTTTTTACCCCTGAGATATGGCTTCAAACCCTCCCAAGCCACAGAGCTCTCAGGACCAAACTGTCACAGCTTCCAAGTGCATGCCATAGTCTATTCCTATCTTCTATTAAAGCACAGGCTAAAAACTTCCCTTTTGAAAATTAGTTTTTTCTTTTCATATTTCTATATTTGTTTCAGCTTATCTCATATTTACAAAACAGCTTTCCTCCTCCTTTCACTTACAACACATTTCTCTCCTACAGATGATAGCTTGGTGCTTATCTCCTATAGAAGCAGCTGCAGTCTCCACATGCACAAACACAATGATGCAGTCTTATCTCTAACTATATTCTTGGTGTGATTGTATTGTTGTAACCATATTTTAGGTGACTATTTACTTAGAGAAACTGCAATGTAGAATGGTTAAAAACAGAAAGTCTGGAGCAAGACTGCTTGGGTTCAAATCTGGGCCTATTGCTAATTGGCCCGGGGCAAGTTACCCACATCTTTGTTTCAGGGGCATCATCTATAAATGGAAGTGATAATAATACCATTTCATAGAGTTATTTTGCAGAAATAATTAATATGTACAAGTAAATCACTTACCCTCCAACACATTAATCAACCAATGCATTTTAAATATTTATTTTATTAACTTGCCTATTCAATTATCCCTGCAGAAACTGTCTAATCTGAAGTGATTAGTACCATCTGAGTATACCCTCTATGAACATTTCTAAAAAGTAGACTGCAGGCCGGGCACGGTGGCCCACGCTTGTAGTCCCAGCACCATTGGGAGGCTGAGACGGGCGGATCACAAGGTCAAGAGATTGCGACCATCCTGGCCAACATGGTGAAACCCCGTCTCTACTAAAAATACAGAAAAATTAGCTGGGTGTGGTGGCTAGCACCTGTAATCCCAGGAGATTACAGGGTTAGTGAGGAAGGAGAATCACTTGAACCCGGGAGGCAGAGGTTGCAGTGAGCCGAGATCGCACCACTGTACTCCAGCCTGGGCGACAGAGCAAGGCTCCATCTCAAAAAAAAGGGAAAGGAAAGGGGAAGGAAAGGGGAAGGGAAAGGGAAGGGGAAGGGAAGGGGAAGGGAAGGGGAAGGGAAGGGGAAGGGAAGGGGAAGGGAAGGGGAAGGGAAGGGAAGGGAAGGGAAGGGAAGGGAAAGGGAAGGGAAGGGAAAGGGAAGGGAAGGGAAGGGAAGGAAGGAAGGAAGGAAGGAAGGAAGGAAGGAAGGAAGGAAGGAAGGAAGGAAGGAAGGAAGGAAGGAAGGAGTGTACTGCAAATTTTATTATTCATCAAAAGAAGTACAAAGACTTATCTTCCAAACCCAGAACTTGGAATACAGAGACCCTGAGTCTAAATCCCTGGGATGCATATAATTTACTCCAAATTCTGGTTCATGTTCTGGGGTCACATAACCTAGGTCAGACCCCAGCTCCAGCATTCTTTGCAACTAAGATTACCTCTTTGTTTCTAAATTTCCTCATTTGTAAAGTGGAGAATAATGTTAGCATTGACCTCATAATATTGCTATGAAAAATAAAAGAGAGAGTATACATAAAGGATTTAAGACAGTGTTTGGCACATAGTAATTACTTAGTAAACATTAGTTGTTATTACTTCTTCGGTGCTAATTTTTCCCACTGAGCTAGTGGAGTGATTAATGACCAAAAATTACCTTGCAACATGTAGGAAGACAATCTAAATATTTATTATTCATATTACCTTACGTGATGTCTGGGATTCAACAAACTCTCCTTGTTCTCAGACTCTTACTCAAGAGAAGGTCAGTATAACACTTCTTAACAGGCTCTTTTAAGTAATGTTTCTAGACATATTTGTACTTATAGGTTACTGGTAAGATTTCTTAAAGTGGGGACAGTGAGCTGGGCATGCACCCATGGCTCAGCTGAGGAGATGGCACTGAAAGACATCTTCTAATTTTAATTTAAGATATAAAAACCTTTGAATTTGTTTCTGAAACTAAGCATGTCTTCCAGTGGTGGAGCATCTATCATTGTTTCATAGAAGGAGGCAAAATGAAGACTCAGTTTTATTTAAAATCCTCTACTTTCACTGTAGTAAAATTACTCTAAAGGGACCAATCAGCATAAACACCACCTTCCTGTCTTCATTTACAAGCCTCTTCTGCGGTTTATAAAAGCAAAGGGCAAGCTACCAAGGACGCCATCACAAATCCAAATAAGATTTAAAGATGAATAACAATCCTCTATAAACTCTTCCAAAAAACAGAAGAAGAGGGAACCCCTCTCAACTCATTCCACAAGGCCACCATTACTCTCATCAAAATCAGACAAAGATATCACAAGAAAACTACAGACCAAAAATCCCTTATAAATATAAATGCAAAATATCCTTAACAAAATACCAGCAAACAGAACCAGCAACATATAAAAAGGATTACATACCATAAACAAATGGAATTTACCCCAGGAATACAATGTTGATTTAACATCCAAAAATCAATTGATGTAATATACTATATTAATATAATAAAGGACAATGCCACACGATTATCTCAGTAAATGCTGAAAAAGTATTTCACAGAATCTAGCACTATTTTATGATAAAATCACTAATCAAACTAATGAAAGAGTACTTCCTCAATCTGATAAAAAGCATCTACAAATATCCCACAGCTAACATCATATGTAATGGATAAAGACTGAATGCTTTTCCCCTGAGATCACAAACAAAGATTGTGTCCCCACTCCTAGTAAACATTTTACTGGAGATTCTAATCAGGGGAATCAAGTGAGAAAAAAGAAATTTAAAAAATTCCATATTGGAAAAGAAGAAGTAAAAATATATCTTTTCACAGATGACATGATCTTTTTGTGAGTAAGTTAATATTTCTTTTTTTTTTTTTTTTTTTTTTGAGACGGAGTCTTGCTCTGTCACCCAGGCTGGAGTGCTGTGGCCGGATCTCAGCTCACTGAAAGCTCCGCCTCTCGGGTTCACGCCATTCTCCTGCCTCAGCCTCCCGAATAGCTGGGACTACAGGCGCCACCACCTCGCCCGGCTATTTTTTTTTTGTAGTTTTTAGTAGAGATGGGGTTTCACCGTGTTAGCCAGGATGGTCTTGATCTCCTGACCTCATGATCCGCCCGTCTTGGCCTCCCAAAGCGCTGGGATTACAGGCTTGAGCCACCGCGCCCGGCCGTAAGTTAATATTTCTAATAAAATGTTATTCTAACTAATTATTTAGTTTTGTATTAATGTATTTTTAATATTGAAGCCAAATTTCTAGAAAGAGTGACATGATCTTATATACAGAAAATCCTAAGGAACACACACACACACACACACAACTATTAGAACTAATTAAGAAGTTCATCAAGGTTATCAGATAAAAGACCAGTATACAAAAATCAACTGTACAGCAGCAATGAATAATGCAAAAGCAAAACAATAGCAAAGAGTAATCTGAAAATTAAATTAACTAAGCAATCCATGTAATCATAATAAAAACAATAAAATAATACAAATAAATTTATCCAACAAATGAGACCTGTACACTTAAAACTATAAAATATTGTTACAATAAATTAAAGATCTAAATAAATGGAAAGATGTTCATTGTTTATAAAGTAGAATACTTAATATTGTTAACATGGCAATGCCCCCCAAGTTGATTTACAGATTTAATGCAATCCCTATCAAACTTCCAGCTGCATTTTTTAAAAAAAACAAATTGACAAGCTGATTATAAAATTCATATGGAAAATCATTCAAAATAACCAAAACAAGTTAGAATAAAAAAAAAAAAGTTGGAGAACTCATATTCCATATTTAAAAACTTACCATAACACTATAGTAATCAAGATAGCATGGTACTAGTATAAGGATAGATATATAAACCAATAGAGTAGAATTGAGAGTCCAGGGGGCAGAGCAAGATGGCCGAATAGGAACACCTCCAGTCTCCAACTCCCAGCGTGAGCGACACAGAAGACCGGTGATTTCTGCATTTTCAACTGAGGTACTGGGGTCATCTCACTAGGGAGTGCCGGACAATCGGTGCTGATCAGCTGCTGCAGCCTGACCAGCGAGAGCTGAAGCAGGGCAAGGCATCGCCTCACCTGGGAAGCGCAAGGGGGAAGGGAATCCCTTTTCCTAGCCAGGGGAACTGAGACACACAACACCTGGAAAATCGGATAACTCCCACCCCAATACTGCGCTTTAAGCAAACGGGCACACCAGGAGAATATATCCCACACCTGGCCGGGAGGGTCCCATGCCCACGGAGCCTCCCTCATTGCTAACACAGCAGTCTGCGGCGATCTAACCGCAAGGCAACAGCGAGGCTGGGGGAGGAGCGCCCACCATTGATGAGGCTTAAGTAGGTAAACAAAGCCGCTGGGAAGCTCGAACTGGGTGGAGCTCACAGCAGCTCAAGGAAACCTGCCTGTCTCTGTAGACTCCACCTCTGGGGACAGGGCACAGCTAAAAAACAACAGGGGAAGCAGCAGAGGCCTGTGCAGATGCGAACGACTCTGTCTAACAGCTTTGAAGAGAGCAGTGGATCTCCCAGCACGGAAGTTGAGATCTGAGAACGGACAGACTGCCTGCTCAAGTGGGTCCCTGACCCCTGAGTAGCCTAACTGGGAGACATCCCCCACTAGGGGCAGTCTGACACCCCACACCTCACAGGGTGGAGTACACCCCTGAGAGGAAGCTTCCAAAGTAAGAATCAGACAGGTACACTCTCTGTTCAGCAATATTCTATCTTCTGCAACCTCTGCTGCTGATACCCAGGCAAACAGAGTCTGGAGTGGACCTCAAGCAATCTCCAACAGACCTATAGCTGAGGGTCCTGACTGTCAGAAGGAAAACTATCAAACAAGAAGGACACCTATACCAAAACCCCATCAGTACGTCACCATCATCAAAGACCAGAGACAGATAAAACCACAAAGGTGGGGAAAAAGCAGGGCAGAAAAGCTGGAAATTCAAAAAAAAGAGCGCATCTCCCCCTGCAAAGGATCGCAGCCCATCGCCAGCAACGGATCAAAGCTGGTCAGAGAATGACTTTGACGAGATGAGAGAAGAAAGCTTCAGTCCATCAAACATCTCAGAGCTAAAGGAGGAATTACGTACCCAGCGCAAAGAAACTAAAAATCTTGAAAAAGGAGTGGAAGAATTGACAGCTAGACTCATTAATGCAGAGAAGGTCGTAAACGAAATGACAGAGATGAAAACCATGACACGAGAAATACGTGACAAATGCACAAGCTTCAGGAACCGACTCGATCAACTGGAAGAAAGAGTATCAGCGATTGAGGATCAAATGAATGAAATGAAGCGAGAAGAGAAACCAAAAGAAAAAAGAAGAAAAAGAAATGAACAAAGCCTGCAAGAAGTATGGGATTATGTACAAAGACCAAATCTACGTCTGATTGGGGTGCCTGAAAGTGAGGGGGAAAATGGAACCAACTTGGAAAACACTCTTCAGGATATCATCCAGGAGAACTTCCCCAACCTAGTAGGGCAGGACAACATTCAAATTCAGGAAATACAGAGAACGCCACAAAGATACTCCTCCAGATGAGCAACTCCAAGACACATAATTGCCAGATTCACCAAAGTTGAAATGAAGGAAAAAATCTTAAGGGCAGCCAGAGAGAAAGGTCGAGTTACCCACAAAGGGAAGCCCATCAGACTAACAGCAGACCTCTCGGCAGAAACTCTACAAGCCAGAAGAGAGTGGGGGCCAATATTCAACGTTCTTAAAGAAAAGAATTTTAAACCCAGAATTTCATATCCAGCCAAACTAAGTTTCATCAGTGAAGGAGAAATAAAATCCTTTACAGATAAGCAAATGCTTAGAGATTTTGTCACCACCAGGCCTGCCTTACAAGAGACCCTGAAGGAAGCCCTAAACATGGAAAGGAACAACCGGTACCAGCCATTGCAAAAACATGCCAAAATCTAAAGACCATCGAGGCTAGGAAGAAACTGCATCAACTAACGAGCAAAATAACCAGTTAATATCATAATGGCAGGATCAAGTTCACACATAACAATATTAACCTTAAATGTTAATGGACTAAATGCTCCAATTAAAAGACACAGACTGGAGAACTGGATAAAGAGTCAAGACCCATCAGTCTGCTGTATTCAGGAGACACATCTCACATGCAGAGACATACATAGGCTCAAAATAAAGGGATGGAGGAAGATCTACCAAGCAAATGGAGAACAAAAAAAAGCAGGGGTTGCAATCCTAGTCTCTGATAAAACAGACTTTAAACCATCAAAGATGAAAAGAGACAAAGAAGGCCATTACATAATGGTAAAGGGATCAATTCAACAGGAAGAGCTAACTCTCCTAAATATATATGCACCCAATACAGGAGCACCCAGATTCATAAAGCAAGTCCTTAGAGATTTACAAAGAGACTTAGACTCCCATACAATAATAATGGGAGACTTCAACACTCCACTGTCAACATTAGACAGATCAACGAGACAGAAAGTTAACAAGGATATCCAGGAATTGAACTCATCTCTGCACCAAGCAGACCTAATAGACATCTATAGAACTCTCCACCCCAAATCAACAGAATATACATTCTTCTCAGCACCACATCACACTTATTCCAAAATTGACCACATAATTGGAAGTAAAGCACTCCTCAGCAAATGTAAAAGAACAGAAATTATAACAAACGGTCTCTCAGACCACAGTGCAATCAAACTAGAATTCAGGACTAAGAAACTCAATCAAAACCGCTCAACTACATAGAAACTGAACAACCTGCTCCTGAATGACTACTGGGTACATAACGAAATGAAAGCAGAAACAAAGATGTTCTTTGAAACCAATGAGAACAAAGATACAACATACCAGAATCTCTGGGACACATTTAAAGCAGTGTGTAGAGGGAAATTTATAGCACTAAATGCCCATAAGAGAGAGCAGGAAAGATCTAAAATTGACACTCTAACATCACAATTAAAAGAACTAGAGAGGCAAGAGCAAACACATTCAAAAGCTAGCAGAAGGCAAGAAATAACTAAGATCAGAGCAGAACTGAAGGAGATAGAGACACAAAAAACCCTCCAAAAAATCAATGAATCCAGGAGTTGGTTTTTTGAAAAGATCAACAAAATTGACAGACCGCTAGCAAGGCTAATAAAGAAAAAAAGAGAGAGGAATCAAATCGATGCAATAAAAAATGATAAAGGGGATATCACCACCGACCCCACAGAAATACAAACTACCATCAGAGAATACTATAAACACTTCTATGCAAATCAACTAGAAAATCTAGAAGAAATGGATCATTTCCTGGACACTTACACTCTCCCAAGACTAAACCAGGAAGAAGTTGAATCCCTGAATAGACCAATAGCAGGCTCTGAAATTGAGGCAACAATTAATAGCCTACCCACCCAAAAAAGTCCAGGACCAGATGGATTCACAGCTGAATTCTACCAGGGGTACAAGGAGGAGCTGGTACTATTCCTTCTGAAACTATTCCAATCAATAGAAAAAGAGGGAATCCTCCCTAACTCATTTTATGAGGTCAACATCATCCTGATACCAAAGCCTGGCAGAGACACAACAAAAAAAGAAAATTTTAGACCAATATCCCTGATGAACATCGATGCAAAAATCCTCAATAAAATACTGGCAAACCGCATTCAGCAGCACATCAAAAAGCTTATCCACCATGATCAAGTGGGCTTCATCCCTGGGATGCAAGGCTGGTTCAACATTCGCAAATCAATAAACGTAATCCAGCATATAAACAGAACCAAAGACAAGAACCACATGATTATCTCAATAGATGCAGAAAAGGCTTTTGACAAAATTCAACAGCCCTTCATGCTAAAAACGCTCAATAAATTCGGTATTGATGGAACGTACCTCAAAATTATAAGAGCTATTTATGACAAACCCACAGCTAATATCATACTGAATGGGCAAAAACTGGAAAAATTCCCTTTGAAAACTGGCACAAGACAGGGATGCCCTCTTCTCACCACTCCTATTCAACATAGTGTTGGAAGTTCTGGCTAGGGCAATCAGGCAAGAGAAAGAAATAAAGGGTATTCAGTTAGGAAAAGAAGAAGTCAAATTGTCCCTGTTTGCAGATGACATGATTGTATATTTAGAAAACCCCATCGTCTCAGCCCAAAATCTCCTTAAGCTGATAAGCAACTTCAGCAAAGTCTCAGGATACAAAATTAATGTGCAAAAATCATAAGCATTCTTATACACCAGTAACGGACAAGCAGAGAGCCAAATCAGGAATCAACTTCCATTCACAATTGCTTCAAAGAGAATAAAATACCTAGGAATCCAACTTACAAGGGACGTAAAGGACCTCTTCAAGGAGAACTACAAACCACTGCTCAGTGAAATAAAAGAGGACACAAACAAATGGAAGAACATATCATGCTCATGGATAGGAAGAATCATTATCGTGAAAATGGCCATACTGCCCATGGTTATTTATAGATTCAATGCCATCCCCATCAAGCTACCAATGAGTTTCTTCACAGAATTGGAAAAAACTGCTTTGAAGTTCATATGGAACCAAAAAAGAGCCCGCATTGCCAAGACAATCCTAAGTCAAAAGGACAAAGCTGGAGGCGTCACGCTACCTGACTTCAAACTATACTACAAGGCTATAGTAACCAAAACAGCATGGTACTGGTACCAAAACAGAGATATAGACCAATGGAACAGGACAGAGTCCTCAGAAATAATACCACACATCTACAGTTATCTGATCTTTGACAAACCTGAGAGAAACAAGAAATGGGGAAAGGATTCCCTATTTAATAAATGGTGCTGGGAAAATTGGCTAGCCATAAGTAGAAAGCTGAAACTGGATCCTTTCCTTACTCCTTATACGAAGATCAATTCAAGATGGATTAGAGACTTAAATGTTAGACCTAATACCATAAAAACTCTGGAAGAAAATCTAGGTAGTACCATTCAGGACATAGGCATGGGCAAGGACTTCATGTCTAAAACACCAAAAGCAACGGCAGCAAAAGCCAAAATTGACAAATGGGATCTCATTAAACTAAAGAGCTTCTGCACAGCAAAAGAAACTACCATCAGAGTGAACAGGCAACCTACAGAATGGGAGAAAATTTTTGCAATCTACTCATCTGACAAAGGGCTAATATCCAGAATCTACAAAGAACTCAAACAAATATACAAGAAAAAAACAAACAACCCCATCAAAAAGTGGGCAAAGGATATGAACAGACATTTCTCAAAAGAAGACATTCATACAGCCAACAGACACATGAAAAAATGCTCATCATCACTCGCCATCAGAGAAATGCAAATCAAAACCACAATGAGATACCATCTTACACCAGTTAGAACGGCAATCATTAAAAAATCAGGAAACAACAGGTGTTGGAGAGGATGTGGAGAAATAGGAACACTTTTACACTGTTGGTGGGATTGTAAACTAGTTCAACCATTATGGAAAACAGTATGGCAATTCCTCAAGGATCTAGAACTAGATGTACCATATGACCCAGCCATCCCACTACTGGGTATATACCCAAAGGATTATAAATTATTCTACTACGAAGACACATGCACACGTATGTTTATTGCGGCACTATTCACAATAGCAAAGACTTGGAATCAACCCAAATGTCCATCTGTGACAGACTGGATTAAGAAAATGTGGCACATATACACCATGGAATAATATGCAGCCATAAAAAAGGATGAGTTTGCGTCCTTTGTAGGGACATGGATGCAGCTGGAAACCATCATTCTTAGCAAACTATCACAAGAAGAGAAAACCAAACACTGCATGTTCTCACTCATAGGTGGGAACTGAACAATGAGATCACTTGGACTCGGGAAGGGGAACATCACACACTGGGGCTTATCATGGGGAGGGGGGAGGGAGGAAGGATTGCATTGGGGAGTTATACATGATATAAATGATGAATTGATGGGTGCTGATGAGTTGATGGGTGCAGCACACCAACATGGCACAAGTATACATATGTAACAAACCTGCACGTTATGCACATGTACCCTAGAACTTAAAGTATAACAAAAATAAATAAATAAATAAATAAATAAATAAAAGAATTGAGAGTCCAGAAATAAACCCTTATAGGAATGGCCAATTCATTTTCAACAAAGATACCCAGACAGTTCAATAAGAATAGAAGAGTATTTTCAACAAATGGTTCTGGGCAAAGCAGACATCCACATGCAAAAGAATAAAGTTACATTCTTAAATCATGCCATATACAAAATAATTTCAAAATGAATCATAGCCTTATATGTAACAGCTAAAACTATAAAACTTCATGACTTTGGGAAAGGAAATTGTTCCTTAGAGACAACACCAAAATCACAAGCAACAAAATAAAAAACAGATAAACTGAGCCATCGAAATGTTAAACTGTTGTGCTTTAGAGGACACCATCAAAAAGTAAAAAAGGCAACCCATAGAATGGGAGAAAACTTTTTCAAATCATATATCTGATAAGGCACTTGTATCTAAAATATATAAAGATTTTTTACAATTCAATAATTTTAAAATTCAATTATAAAAATGGGAAAATAATTTGAATAGACATTTCTCCAAAGAAGATATATAAATGGATTATAATTACATGAAAAAATGCTGAACATGATTAGCCATAAGGGAAATGCAAATCAAAACCTCAATGAGATGTCACTTTCCATCTAGTAGGATGGCTATTATCAAAAAGAAATAAAAACAAGCATTGGGGAGGATGTGGAGAAATTTGAATCCTTGTACATTGCATGTGAAATAGCATAGTTTCTCTGGAAAACAATTTGACAGTTCTTCAAAAAGTTAAACATGTACTTATCACATGGCCCAGTAATTCTACTCCTTGGTATATACTATAGAGAAATGAAAATATATGCCCACATGAAGAAAAATTACACACAAATATTCATAGCAGCATTATTTTTAAGAGTCAAAAGGTAGAAACAACCTTAATATCTATCAAATGATAAATGTGTAAACAAAATGCAGTATAGTCATATAATGAAATATTACTCAGCAATACAAAATGACATTTGGTACATGCTACAACATGGATGAACCTTCAAAACATTATTCTAAGTGAAAGAAGCTAGTCACAAAAGACCATATATTGCAAGATTCCATTCATATGAAATGCCCAGAACAGGCAGATCTAGATAGAGTGTAAATCCAATAACATAAATTTCAAGTTTTAGATAGAAAGTAAATTTTAGGTTGCCCAGGACTGGTAGGGGAGAGTGGAATGTTAATAGGTATGACATTTCTTTTTGGGAATTTGAAATGTCCTAAAATTAGATAGTGATGGTGGTTGCACAACTCTGTGAATATACTAAAAACCATAGAGTTATGCAAGTTAAAGGAGTAAGTTTTATTGTGCCTGAATTATATCCCAAATAAAACTTCTATTATAAAAATCAAAATAAGAATCCTAAGTTTCCAATTTTTCTTTAAGGAGAGAATCCTAGTATCTATCTCATTAAAAAATTAGACTTCCATGGACCTAGCTTATGATATATGTAAAAGCAAAGCCTGCTGGTGTTTGTGCTTGCAAGATAGTATACCCAAAATATAAAATGAACATGAACAAATGTAAGTCTTAAATCAGTTTTTCAAATTTCATTAAATTTCTTGTGTATCTTATGAAAAGTGACATCATTTGAAGCCAGCAGAATATTTTCCTTTGATCTACATGAAATAAATGCAATGCTTAAATAAATAAGTTTGGAATTTCCTACCTGATTATCACACATCAATCAAACTCCCTTCATGTTAGGCAGTTCTGACTAGCTTCTTATTAAAGATACCAAGCCCTTTATGTTTCTGAGCATTTCAAAATTTGCAAAACTCAAATCAATCCTTGAAAGTGAGTATCAGCTTATAGGTTAAATATCCAACAAGAGGACACTTATGTATCTCAACGAAGAATAGGTAAGTCTCTTCAGGGGCATATAACACATTGACTAAAATAAAAATTATTCACAAATAGTTTAAAGCCTTGGAATATTTCCTAAAAAGAGGTCTGGAGGTGGGAATTGTAAAGATTGTGAGCTTTTGAAGCTATAATCTTTGTTTCCATAGAAGTTTTTTTTAAGCTTCTAATTAAAGGAGCACTTATTTTTCTTATTAGAAAAGCTTATTTGATTTAAAAATCAACTTTAAAATAACTCTTGGAAAATGTTCAATTTACTTTATTAATTTTTTTTATATCTAGCACCTTAACAGTAAATTTACCTAAGACTTCTAAACTGTCATTAACAACACAAAAGCAAAAGTTTCATTTACACCATAATTCACAAAGGGAGAGCACTAAAATATTCCCAACTCCCATGGGTTTAAAAAAAAAAGAGAGAGAGAGAGAAGGAAAGGAAATCTGCTCAAGAGAGAGGATATGGGACTAAATGTCCTTTCTAATTTTTATGATTCATTTGAGATGGCAGAAGAGAGGCAAGAAAAAGTCAAATTCTTGAATTCTATTCCATATTGATGACAGACTCCACATGAACAAAACTCAACAGACATGTTTATTATCTTATGTTCATCTGCAAATCTCACAAGAACACGATTACAGTGTCAGAAAAACGTAGCTTCTTCCAAAGTAGAGGAAAGCAGCCAATTCCACAAGAGTGCAAGGAAGAAAGAAGATGGTCAAAATGTTAAGGGGAATAAAATTGTTTGGTATTTAACATCCACACCATACATGAAGGACTTCTGGCTTTTTCTCTTAAACATAAAAACATAAAGAAGATTCAAAGGTATAGGAGGTAAGTTCCTGTGAAACAAAGATAAAAGAAAATTTAAAATAGCTAAAGTTTTACACTTAATATTTTGTGAGCTAGAAGCTATTGAATAAATGTTAGCTTTTGTATTTACTGTACATTCTGTAACCCTTAATAAACATCACAAAATATATGAGTTTCCTTGTTTCCTTTCTGATTTAATTCTACTGTATGTTACAATTTCTGCTTCCTTGCACATCCTGTTGGTTTTGTTTCTCTGGATAATCTTGACTAATACAACCACCACTAGTCGAATTTTCTTCTATTTGCAGACAAATATATCCCAATGTTTGCCATGACCAAAATGATAAATCAGTGCATTATATATTTCCAAATTATAAATATTAAGCCTTTTCTCTCACAGATACATAACTTCCTGCCAAGTAAATCTGAATTAAAATTACTGTAAGAAGTTACTACACACCTAAATTACAATAAAATCTGGTACTGTGTAAGCTATGGGAAAATTATACATACGGGTTAAGCATCCCTAATCCAAAAATCCCAAATTCGAAATGCTCTGAAACTTTTTGAGCACCAACATGATGCCACAAATGGAAAATTCCACATGACTTCTGTGGCCAGTGGTAGTCAAAATGCAGTTAAAATTCTGTCTCATGCACAGAAGTATTAAAATATTTCATAAAATTACATTTAGGTTATGTGTATAAGGTGTATCTCAAACACAAGTTAACTGCATGTTTAAGACTTGGGTCCTATCCCTATGATATCTCATTATGTACATGTAAGTATTCCAAAATCTGAAAAAATTCAAAATCCAAAACATTTCTGTTCTCAAGTATTTTGGATAAGAGATGGTCAATCTGTACATCCAACGCTGGTGGCACTTAAATTAGTTTGATCTTTCTAGAGTGTGATCTCCCACAATGCAGCAAACCTATAAAAATTCTGATTTTGTTTTGGTTATTTTGCTTTGGAGAACAAACTCCTCGGCAATATTGTAAAAAAAGGAAAAATAATTTGTACTAAGATGTTCTTTGCATCTGTATATGTATGTTGAATTCTGGAAGAAACCCAGGAGAGAAACTTCAGGAGAGGAAGTGGCAAAAGAGAAGACGTCTATGACATGTAAATGGGTCGAAAGCAGTACATAGAAACGTAGATGAAATAATGTTACGTTAAAAGAAAATAACTGAACACAGTACACACAGGATAGAGATTGAACATGAGTTTGCAATGATGTAAACTGAGTTCATATTCACTAGGTTCTTTGAGAAACTACAGTCACCCTCTTAAACTGTAATCAAGCAAACTGCAGCATTAACAATAAATAGACTTAAATTCTTAGAAACATGTGCCACAGCCTGCTTAAAAAAAAAAGAAAGAAAGAAAAAAAGAAAAAAAAAAAAACCTAGAAGCTAAGCCTGAAGCTATCACAGCAGCAATTTGAATCCTTGAAATTCTAGCACCCAGGCATTTGAACACCTGTGGCAAATTATTAGAAAGATATCTATTGAAATGTTCTTTCCTTACACCATCAGTTACATGAAATACTTGCAGCTGAATCTCTCCATAGTGCCAGCCCATCAGTGGTTCCATCTAGGCAGAATTACAAAGTTAATATTTTCTTGATGTCAATCGCATGTGTGTTCAAGGACTCTTCCAATACATCTGTTAATGTTTTAACTGTTTATTCACATTTGTGTACATCTTCTCTGCCTTTGAGGCAATAGACACATATTTTAGTCTTCTAATCTTTAGAAAAATTGTATATGAGGTATTTGTCCCACACAATGATATAGAAGAGGACAGAATTAATTCTGAAGACTGCTGGCGCCTATAAGAAATCAGTACTTAGTGAATTCAAAGGAGGAAAGTAATGTATACAAACAGCATCTGTGCATCATTATCAGTATAGCTGCTTAAATAACGTATTTCCATGAAATAAGAATGGATGACTTTTGGTATAAAATTTTCTTCCCCTTGGCCTTTTTTAAACTTTAGTTTGGTATCAGCGTTTTTTTCTTCCTGCTAGGCATCACAGAAAGGCCTTTATTCAAATATGTAGTGATCTCTGAACACCACAGATTTAAGGAAGGGTGATATTTTTGTTCCATAGATGCCTAAAACATACACCATTCTGTCAAAAATCACAAAATACCACAAAGAGATGTTAGGCTTTTTGACAGAACACTCCAAGTTAGCACTTACTGAGCATTTGCCCTGTGCCTGCCAGTGTGCTGTGTGCTTTTCACACATTAATTCATTTACCAGTTATTACAACCCTGTGAAGGACTCTTACTGTCCCCATTGTACAGACGACAAAATTGAAACAGAGAGGCTAAGCCTATGGTCTCACAGCTAGAAGTCGACAAAGACAGAACTGAACCCTGGCAATCTGGCTAGAGTCATGCTTTTAACCTCTATAGAATCTATCTTGTATTGCCCCTCACCCTTTTGGGATGATGACAATTACTGTTAGTAGCAATAAAAATGATTACTATCTAATGAATACTGATGATATATACTGAGATAAATAATTTCATACATGACCTTATTTAATCTGTATATCAATTCTGAGATAGGTGCTGATATACTCATTTCTGAAGTGAACTAACAAACACAGAGTCCATGAATGGGTCAAGTACTCTGGGCAAGAAATGAACTTTGTGACCAGGCTTTTATTCTTTCCAGGTTTAAGGGAACCTATTTAAGTAATGCAGTACCTTTTCATCTTTATATTCCTTCTGATAATCATACCAGAAAAAATATATATATATAAAGCACTGTACTGTGCCTGATAGACATGTGGTTTATAAATGGTAGTTATGATCATTACCACCCATATTTTGCATGTTCTTCTATACCAAAGTATCACTCATCTTTGTATTTATTTTATACCCATTTACACACATTTACATCTTCTGTATAGACACTATCTATTTTGCTTTTGTGTACCTAGTGTCTATAAGCTCAATTTCTGGACCAAAGTAGGTGCTCTGAAGATGTTTATTGAATTTTGCTAGTCTGTGGCTTCTAACACCAACTTTCTTTCATTATAGAATCATCTCTTTGATCTTTATTTTCAGTTTTTCTTCAGGCTAACTTTACCATTTAGTTATTATGTGTCAGAATAACATGGAAGTCTTGCTAAAACAGATTGCTGGCCCAACCTCTAGAATTTCTGATTTAGTAGGTCCAGGGTGAGGCCAGAGAACTTTCATTTCTAACAAATTCCCACATGATGCTAATGCTGTAAGTCTAGAGTGCTGGAGACTTCAAGACTTTACCAGCAGAAAGAATTTATTCAAAGATAGGTCCTTGTCAATGAAAAAAGTGTTATCTCAACAGGCATCACGTTCACAGACTCGATCACAAATACACCTAAGTACTTACCATGTGCAGGACACTAATGCAGATGCCATGAAAGAATCAGTCCCTGCTATCAAGCAACTGGCATTTATTTTGAACAATATTAGATCCATGCCCAGTGTGACTATAGAGTTATGGATTTAATGATTACAGTAACAAATCTACTCCAACTCACATTTAAAAAGGAGTGTTTTTTTCTCTAAAACCATCATCACGATGGTAGGCTGCACAGTTATTGTGTCAATTGCCCATTGCTGTTAACAGTTTTGGAATTTTTCCTCTGAAATTGCCTTCGGAGCATTTGGCAGCCTTCCAAATGGTCTAAATGAAGGCAAAAGTTGGTGCTTTAAAATTAGAATTAATTTTTGAAAACAGCCAAAATATGATTAACAAAATGAAAGAATGATTTGGGGTTCAAATCAAGATATATTATAAAATAATGAGACTTATTTGTAATTTGTAGCTCATCAATTGACCATAAAGACCATTTTAAAAGAGATTAGAAATGTTTACATCAATGGCACCTGCACTAGAATATGCGTTTAGACTTAGAAGTTATTTATATGATAATACTGATTAGATGTATACATTCTAGTATATTTGTTTCCAAATGCTCTAAAAATTATTTATTCCAACAGAATTTCAAAAAAAAATGCAGCAAACTAAAAAACCAGTAATAAGGAAATTGTAGTATAAATTACGGTGTTCAATTTCAGTGGAATATTTTGCAGTCATTAAAATGTTAATTATGCAGTGTAGGAAACACATGAAAATTTTTGATATATATAGAAAATGTCAAGTTGTATGTAAACTATGATAAGCAATATAAAGTTTTATACACAGGGAATAGAGGAAATATGGGATAATAAAAATAGGTTTGAATGGCAGGGGAAATGACAGGATTTTTTCCTTATGAATTTTCTCATTTTCATATAACTACAAAATTTATACTTTAAAAAAATCAATCTTTACTTTAAAATTTCTATTGACATTTTCCTAGGCAACAGAAAAGTATGAACAAGGCTAATCATAAACATTGTGAGAATGAAGGTATGAGTGTTTATGTATGTATATGATATGAGTCATTGAATACATCTGAAGTCAGCTAAAGAAACACCCTGAAAACAGATGCATGGCGCAAAGATTCCCCAATTGTTTGAGAAAGTGTATACAATGACCTGCCACGTAATTTATAGATGTGAAGGTGAACATGAGTCTATAAGATGACCACAAGGTCTAAATCAGATTCCCAATCTAGACACAAATGATCGGTGTATCAGTTAAGACAGGCAAACTTATTCACTGATAACAAACAGCCCCTAAGATTTCATTCACTAAAACAAAGTTTCGTTTTCTGCTCACATTACCTATCCATCCCAGGCCAGTTGGGTGTTCACGTTGCCCTCAGCCTCACTCTGGGATCCACGCTAATGGAGCAGCCACTCTTTGGAAAGCTGCCAGTCACTGTGGCAAAGAGGACAGCACTCGGAAAGGTCTCGCTCATCAGTAATTAAATGCTCTACTCACATCTCATTGGTTAGAAAAAGTCACATGTCCTCACCCAAACTCCAAGGAACTGGGACGTATAGCCCTGTTTTATGCAGGTGAAGAGCCAGAAATATCTAGAAACCAGTGCTAATGATTATCATAGTGAGCCAAGAGTGACTCAGTGAAGACAAAGGGTGGAAGGAGATCAACATGAGACTGAAACTGGGCACCATAAAAACACACTAAAGACCAAATAAAGGAAGGGAAAGTCATATAACTCTGCAACCACTAAAAATATATTTTGAAGAATATTTAATGCCACAAGAAAGTGATTAAAACATGTTTCAAAATTGTGCATATACCGTTACC
This sequence comes from Rhinopithecus roxellana, assembly GCF_007565055.1. Lineage (NCBI taxonomy): Eukaryota > Metazoa > Chordata > Mammalia > Primates > Cercopithecidae > Rhinopithecus > Rhinopithecus roxellana. The sequence goes on along the minus strand of NC_044557.1, from coordinate 60,755,865 downwards.
TCAATTTTGTATTTATGCAAATTGATTAATTATATAGCAAAAAATGACTTAAAAAGCAGGGGAAAAGGTAAAAGTGATTTTGTCTGAGTGGTGGGATCATGGATGAGTTCTATGTTCTTCTTAACTTTTCTACATTTTCCAAGTTTGCAAAAAGAGTAAATATTACATTTATAATAATAAAAATAACATCAACCTATATAACATTCTTAATTTTTTAAAAAAGCTGTAAGTTCAACTGCTTTTTTACTCTACCAACCTGACTATATATTGTCAGCTTAATATTGCTTTATTCGACCATTTTTATTCATTTCTTTCTCTCAGCACCTTTTCTAAATAGTCTTAAACTGATTAATAGTGATGAGTGAAGCAGACAGATCTTCAAAGGATTTGATTCTGTTGCTGAGCTTTGAAGTATTAGTGGGTGTTCCTTCCTTCATTTTGCAGTTTTAATTAATAATCAGGTTTAAGAAATTAATTATTTCTTTCAAAAAGACAATACTTTTTAAGGGAAAAAAGAAGAGCTAGGGAAGGTATAAGAAACATTGCCAAGAACTTAGCATTCACAAAAAATGCCACAATATAGGCTGTATTCTTCTCACATGTCTTGGAGAAAATAGGTGATGATAGGAAATAAATGCCTTTAAGGCAGAAGGAGTCAGGGTTAGGGACTGTTGGGCAGCTCAAATGCAGTATTCAGTTGATGTAAAATACTTTCATCTGGTACTTTGAAGTAGGCAAATGTATTCTTTTTTAAACCACAAAGTCAAAGTATAAACAGGACACTGGAAAAATGGCATTTTATAAACATCTGGATAGTGTGTTCCTAAGGCCTAGGCCTAAGGATTCAGGAATCAGCTGGCAATAATTCCAGATCCATCACTGATTAAAATACTTTTCAGACATAAATCTCAAGTAGTTGCTGTAGTTTCAGATTGCACTGGAACATTCTGTAAGATTTAATTCACTTCATAAACACTATGGTGACGTATAGCCTTAAATTTAGAGTTTGAATTTTAAAAAGGAGGGGTAAGTCAAATCATCCAAAAATAGATGAAAGTTAACACCAAAAAACTGTAATCAAAGGGAAACTATTAATTCTACACTTAGAGCTATAACTTAAATTTTGTGAGAAGTTAACACCTATAAATATGTTAAATCATACAAAAATGCTATCAAATATTTAATCAATTCTCCATAATAAGATAATTTCTGCTTTTAAATATAGCAAAATAGACATAATTTTAAAAACAATTTTTCCTAGTCGCCTTGCAAGAATATTATATAATCTAAAGGGTCTCATTTGCCGAGAAATTTCCCTAAACTACCTGGTATAATGTCTTAAAACCGCCAACAGATTTGCTGAGCTTGTCATGAACCTCTTGCTTTTATGAAAAATAAATCATTCAACAAACCTGTGACGAGGCATATTTACCAATTACCAGAATTTAAATGTTTGGTTACCAGGTTGACTGGCAACGAAAGTTTCTAGCTCTGTAAAAGGAGTGAAAAGGACTCACGGGTTAAATTAACTCATTCTGGCCACTTAATCATGCAATTAGAAATATTAAGCCAATTCAAAAAACATCTATTGGGTACTTAGCTGAGCCAGCTTCTGTGGCAGGCAATGGAGGCAGGCTACATCTGTGACCAAAATAAATGAAATTCCTGCCTCTAAGGAAAACAATTTCATCTTTCCAAAAGCTTGTTGAGATTATATGCCAGACTAACCTATATGCCGCCCTCAGGCTCTCCACCTTACTCCCTAAGACAGGCATAGTTTATCTATTTATCTATATATGTCTAGCATTCAGTATACACCCTAGTACAGAGGCACTTAATAAATATTTCATGAATAAATGAGTGAATGGAGTGAAAAAGTTATACATTATTATTTTCATGATTATTTCTGTTAATGGGGGATAATGAATTTAGCATAGACAACTTGAGTTTAGAAAAAATTTAATCTCTCCTTCTCATCTGTGCTCTCCCTAACTGTTCTCAAACCCCATGGGTCTATTTTAAATCAATATCATCTGAATTTCTAACTAAGTCTGTCAAAGAACCAGTCACACAGCAATTCCAAAGAAAGCTCAGCTTAAGAGGCAAGGCCGAGTTGCAACCCCTCCAAAGTCAGATAAACTGAAGTTGAGTGGAATAGAAATTCAATAAATAGCCACCTTACACAGGGTAGCATATCGACCATACACACCAGGAGGGTCCCGCTGGGCATAGGGCATGAGACACCTGGGTACACGTCTATGTGCTGCTCAGCGCTAAGTCAGACAGGTGTGCAGAACCTCCTTCTCTGTTATTCTTCCCCAAGACAGAGACAGCCCACTGTGGTGGTTTAATCTCAATACCCACCTCTCTACTCCAGACAGACTCACAGGCTCTCATTGAGTGAGAGAACTAGTTCAAGTGTTCAAACCGGATAGAGCACAGCTGTTGTTCGGGGAGCTGTTGACTCTAAGTTAAATCCTGGAGAGGCAGAGTTACCATATGATCCAGAGAAACTAACATTCAAATCCAGCTTTCACACCAACGGTATGACCCCTCACTACTCCCTGGCCATGTTCCAATTTTTATTATTTTATTATTATTATTGTTGTTATAAATATCAGTAATAACACCTAACATTTTGTCACTTAGAATTTACTAAGCCTGTTCTCATAAATTTTACCTACTTTACACAATAATCTTATAAAGTAGAAAGTGTTACTTAGTTTAACAGTGGAGACACTCTGACTCAAATTTAAGTAATTTGCCCAATATCACACAACTAGGAATGAAAGGAACTGGCATTTGAACCAATACCTACAATAAACGTTTTCTGGGAGAGACATACTCTCACTCCTCTCCTCATGCTGTGCCCCATCCCCATCCTATTTCTCCAATTAGCTATTGGTGCTTATTTCCCTATGTTTGAAAATACAGAGGACAAGTAGATTTAGGAAGCATTTTTAAATATTACTGAAATAAAGATATTTATTCAAAACTCATTTAACAAACATTTATTGAGGCACTCTTTTAGTTTTGGAAAATATGGCAGTGAATGGGATATTTTCTTACCATGGTTTGTGATGCTTTTGGGTTTCCTATAATCTTGCACTCTGCATTGTTTTATCTTTGAAATATATATACTGTATACAGAATATTTTCTGTATACAGTATATATTCTGTATACTTCTTCTTGGGCCAATTGGCTCTTTGAGGTTCCTGTACCCTTTAAGAATACAGACATGTCCCTTTAGACTTCTGATGAGCCCACATAAATCATCATCTCTGAAGTTTCTGTGGTCTGCAGCCTCCTTCTGTCCTGTTGGGGTGAAGGAAAAGCTTTGGGTGAGGCCATGCATAAAGTCTCAAAGAACTTACAGGAAATCAGAGAACTCTAGATGGCAATATCTTCCATCATCTCCAACTGAGAGAATGTGGCCAAATCTGGAGAGTGGGGACTGGAACAGCTAAATATACTAGTTGCCTAGGTCAGCTTGACAGGGTGAGGCACTGCAGGCCTCCAGTTCCAGAATAAGCTTGTTAGGAAGTGGGAGAGGAATAGTGTCCACCTCCCCTAAACCTTCCTTTTGGCACAAAACACCCTCTCTCTCAATTCTCAATATCATTCTTCCTCAAGTTATTTCCATAAATGTCTGGTTCATGTCCAGACAAAAGTAATACTGGCTATTACCAGTGATAGCAGTTACTATGTAGCCGATAATCATGAAGACCAATAATAATTATACATACCATTAAAATATGTCAGATCTAATTTGTTAGTAATTGTATTTGATGCCAACATCAAAACCATTCATGAGGTCTCAGACTTCGTAGTCTGTCACTTATGCAGTATGATCATCTGCTCACAACTTTAAAAGCCATTAAGTGACTGACTTTCCAATCAAGACCATCCATTCTCCATAAAACTCCTTGGCAATGCTGTCACTGAGACACTTTGGCGTGTAGCTACTCACTTGAGAAGAGCCTAGCAAAGCTGTTAGCACACCAACACGGCACATGTTTACATATGTAACAAACCTGTACGTTGTGCACACGTACCCTAGAACTTAAAGTATAACAAAAAAGAAAAAAGAAAAAAAAGAGGAAAACAATGCTGGAATCGAAGCATTTCCTGAAACACTAAATAAAATAGTGCTGTATTCATTAATGCAGCAAAAGCATATAATCAGTACATTCTTGACTACAAGAAACCTAGGAATCCTTTTCCTCTCCTACATGCCATATGCAAAAGAAATAAGCTCATTAATTCAGCCTCAACTCTTCTTCCCTTTTCCCTCACCTTCACCACACTTCTCCTCCTGCCCAATTTCACTATCTCTATTGCCTCCTCCACCTGTATAAAGCAGATACTTAGTCCAGGGTCAATCTTCAGGATTTTGCACTCTTTTTATACTTTTCTTCCTTGAAAATTTCTTCCCCTGTCATACATTCAACTATCAGAGCTATTTAAAGTCCTGCTTCCCACTCCAAGTCTAAACCTCCAACTCTGGCCTCTCTTCTAAGCTCCTGACATTTGTTTCCAATTACCTGACATTTCCACCTGGATTGAATCCCAAACCAAAACCATCATCCTCCCCTTCCCCTGCTCCAAACACATTTCCTTATATTCCTATAATGACTACTGGCTTGAAATTCTAGAAACTAAGTTCCTATTCATTTTTTTTCCTCCATATCTGAATTGGTTAGAATCAGATTGTAAGATCAACTGCATGTAACAGAATCTCAAAGTCTCAGAGGTTTCAACAAGGTAGTTTATTCTTTTCTCATGTAGAAGGCTAGTGAAATTTAGTCAAGGGATGGTGTGACAGAATTCTGTTCCATTAAGTTCTTTGGGACTCAGTCTCCTGTCAGCTCATCCCTCCAATATTGCTAGGGTCCAAATTAGCAGCTGGACCTAGACCAAGACGGCAGGTAATCTAAGAAGCAGGATACAGGAAGTATCTGATAAAGAAGAAAGAGGTAAAACGTGGGTCAGCCATCTTTTAGGTATGCTACTGCATGATACTTCTGGCCAGAACATTATCACACAGGCACACTTAGCCACAAGCAAAACAGATAAATAGGGTCTTCATTTTAGATAGCCATGTTTCTAGCTAAAAATCAGGGTTTTTATAACTGTAAGAGAGTAAAGAACAGATATGTATGTGTCTGACACTATGGTTCATATCTAATTGTTCTAATCCTTTATGTCATAGCTCTACAATATATCTAGAATCAGCACTGCAATTCTAAGCCCTAATCACATCATTCTCTAGTCAAAAATCTTCAATGGCTTTCCAATGCCTATCAAAGTAAATCCATATTCCTAAACTAGCTCCTTAAGATCACCCAAAATTTGATCACAAATTATTTTTTTATTTTATCTAACACATTGTCCAAAATTGAGACAGCCTAACTACTTGCCATAATAATTACTACCACTTATTGAGCACCAGAAGGTTTACATAGATTATAACCAGTCTTTCTCTCCTCTCTCTCTCTCTCAGACAAATGCGCACACACACAGACACACATGCAAAAATCAATATTATTGTCCCCAAATTAAAGATGAGTAATCTGAGATTTAGAAAGGTTAAGCAAGCAGGCATGGTCCCATATATATAAGTGGAAGGGCTGGGATTTAAAGGCATAGTTGTGTGGTCTCAAAATACATTGCTTCTCTGCCTCCTCCACCCCATCGCCTGTAACACACACTGGTAGTCATCAAACAAGCTGTCCTCCTTCATGGCTTTGCTTATGCCACTGCCTCACCCATGACACCTGTATCCTTCATCCCTGTTGAGATCCCATCACTTGTTGACATTCAAACCATTTTCCATGGCCAGTTAGCATACTATCTACTTCATGAAATTTCTCTGAGTTGTTTGTGCTTTCTCCCTCTACCTGTATCCACAACAACCAAAAGTGCTTTTCTTCCTGAGTGCCCTCATATTTTTTTGTATTTCCTTTAAAGTCCTAATCATACTCTATCTTATGTCGGGGTCGGCACTATCCCAGCCTGGCCTCTCTCTAGGCTTTTCATTCTCTGAGTGCTGGCCCTTTGTGTTTGTCATGTGTATGACCCCTGTGGGTAGCAATAAGTACCAGATAAGCAGAGGAATTATCTAATTTTTGTTTAATAAATAAATATGGATTTAAACATGCCATGTTTGTTTAACAATAGGCACATCTGTTTTAGATGTATCTCCACAGACGGTTGAGTATGTTCTCTGCAATAACTTCTGATGCCAGAATTAGCAAAGGGAAGTGAGAATGTGAAGAATTTGTCACAATCCAGTGGCACCCTTGTCATGTACTTACACGTCTTCAGGGTCAGAATGCACTAATTGGGAAACAGAAGATCTTGTAAAGCGTGGTGACCTAAACAACCTTCCTCAATCCTTATTGCTTCCCCTTCCATTTAGATTTTGTCCTCTCAGCTCTGACCCCACTCCATTAACTTCTTGCCCTTTTCACTGTTCTTCCCAATTTTCTGCTTAGTCTTAGTCACAAAATTCTAAATTACTGGTAAAAAGCAAAGCCCTTTCTTAGACAACTGGGCATGTAATTTTGCTACAAACTAGAGTTTCTTGGTTTGGTTTCTATTTTTTATATGCTAAAATGTTCATGCTGGCTTAGAAGTACAATCTAGACAATTTATATGATGTAGTACCAAAAAAGATATCACAGTCTTATCCACTTTTCTATCACTAGTGCAAAGCCCAGTGTCAAATGCATAAGAGAGATTTAACAACTGCTTAAAGAAGAGTGAATAAATGAATGAATCCAGAAGAAAGATTGCTTTATTTCTGACCCTTCCCTCCATTATATTTCAAAGAGTTAAAATGTCAGTAAAAAAATCTAAATACATTTTAAAATTCAACATAAACCAGCATTTATTACCAAGACACTCACATTGAAAATCCATTTACTAGTTCTGAAAATAGGTACTACAGGTTCTTGCTTCAATACAACAGGCAGTATATTAATGCTGCTTAAAGGTAAGCCATTGAGAAGGAAAAAAGGAATAAGCAATTTTTCTTTAGAATTTTAGATTAAGTGTCCAGAGGCTAAAACTTATCCTGCTTCCTCCCTACGAGCCAGGAGATTAACTCCACCCTGAAGTGAAAGGAGAACCAAGGCAACTATTCCAGCATACCTACCCTATGAACCGGAAGAGCTCCTGTTGGCTGAACACATTGGCACACCCAATGTTCACCAGCTCCAATCTTTCCCTCTGCTCAATACCAATCAATGCCTACTTAGAAAAAGCTACTTTCCCACTCCTCATGGTCTGCCAAGGAAAGAAACTGCTACTGGACCAAGGAGCTTCAGAGAATTGGAAAAGGTATTCAAATACACTGAGTAAACCATTCAAAGGACTGATTTTTATAAGCACATGGGAAAATTGCCAATATAAATAAAAAGCAAACCTCACAGCTTTGAAGCCATGGCCATAGCAATAATAGCTAAGCTTTTCAACTGAGAAATTGCCTGTATTGAAAATAAGCTATTATCAGTGATCTGGTTTTTTCTACTGAATATCTTCTCAGTATCTACATTACTCACTTGGTGTCTTAGAAAATGTGTTAAACTCTTATAATCCATGGCATGATCACTGCACACATTATAAAGGTACTAAATGTACCCACAGGAGAGCACTGAGGTAAGAGTGGCAAGGACAACATGGCAGGTAAGCTTTCAGTGTGCTCAGAGTCTCTAAAAGAGTTAATAGAACTCTCAATGTTCCTAGTAGAACTATTTGGTACTAGGGCCAACCTATAAGGTCAGAGATAGACCTGGTTTATTTAATGAGAAGCCTCAGCCCCTGAGATTTAAATTTAAGTCTTTTTGGAGAATAATTTGGCAATCTCTGTTAAAATTAAAAATCCATATTTTAAATCCAGAAATTCCAGATATTAGTAATTGTTATAAATAAGTACATAAAATGTATGTACTTCATTTTAAATTATAAGACTGTAACAGTGACAAATAAAAAAAAAATCAGCATGTCTATCAATAGGGAAATGGCCAAATATACCACAGATATCATGCAATGAAAGAATCTGAAGGAGTTAAAAGCAATGAGGGAGAAGTTCTACTTCTAAGTATAATGCAGTTGTTCATGGCAGGCCAACATGCCCACCAAAAACAACTAGAAAAGTTAAATAAATTACAAAAATCACATATTTAAAGACATTAGAAAGTTAATGAAGCCAAAAGTTCTAACAACAGTAAAATTCTAGAAAGGAAAGATTTCAGAGGTCATCTGAGGACATGCAGCCAACTTCAGGGACATTTGCCACCCTGAGCTGGCTCATTCTAGAGAATGGAATCTAAGGTAGGTTCAGGCAGAGGGAAGCTGCTGGGACAAAGAAACCAGCAGATCCTCTGGAAACCACATAGAGCTTCGATGGTAAAATTGAAGATTTGAGGAGCCTTGAACACAGAGGTGGTCTCCCTGTCAAGTTATTTGTCATGTTCAGAAGCTGCACAGGGCAGAAGACTAAAGAGCTAAGCCCAAATCTCTCAAAAGCAGACCAGATATTCTGCAGTCTCTTAGTGCTGAGGAGACAAAAAATTACAATCAAAAGCCCTGGAGGGCTATGCTTCTGAAATTGGGAGAACAAAAAATAATTTAACAAAATTGCAACCTGTTCTCATGCAACTTAGTCAGTCGTTGGATAAAGGCAATCAGTCTTTCAACCTGATCTGCCTAGTAGAGGAAAGGTAAACGTATGGAGCATCAACAGCTTTTTAAAACAATGCCTGGCATTCGAACAAAAAATATTAGGCATACAAAGAGTTAGAAATACATGAATGACAGTCAAGAGAATAAAAACAATGAAGTAGTGCTATATGCACTGATCATTTGGCAGCTGAGTTGTCAGAAAAAAGCACAAAACTACGTACAAACACACATACACACACATATATATAGTCAGTGCCTGGGAACAAAGTCTGGAAGAATATAGATCAAACTCACCTTGTTTGTTATATCTAAGAATACTGACCTCAATAGGGTGGTGGGGGTAGTCAAGTAAAACGTTAATCTATATTATTCAAATCTTTGTATTTTTTAAAGCAATGAATTATCAAAACTACTTAAATAGTTCAGTCACCTCAGGAGTGGGGAAATACACATAGCTTTCTGCATCACAGGAAAAGATTGTAACATGTGGGAAATTAGTGAGTCAGCAACCCATCTGCCTTGAAAGAGCAGGAGAGAGACTGGTGGGTGGGGAGCAAATGGGAGACCTCTGCTCATTAATTATCCCAGCAGTGGTGATTTTGGTTATGCCCATTTTGCTAATATAATTTTGCATTAGTAATTTTCAGTTGGGTAGAGAAAACAAAGAACTAATATGCAGGATATCAGACGCTGCTGTGCAAGGAACACAGAAGTTAAGCAAGGAATTAGAAACAGAAGGTAAACTCAAAGTACGTAGAAGATTATCTGATAAAAGCAAACACAGATGCACATACCAGTCTTCACGAGGCCTGCCACAAGATAGAGAAGATGAATAATCCAAAAGAAACACTCAAAGTGAGGACCTAGGGGACAGTGTGCAGAAGGTTCTCTGGTAAGGCCTGGATTCCTCCCAAGAAGTATTAATATCTCCTTCTCCTGTGTACCTACCAGACTTCACATTTCCCTTAGTACATTCTCCCTTAAGACACAGTCTTCATAAACACATCTTCTCCACACTCATTTAACACTGAGTCCCCAGAAGCCAGACACCACACTGGGGGTACTTCAATATCCTGCCTCACTCTTAGGAGGGTGGCCATACATGGTAGGTGCTCCAAACTTGTTTATGATTTAAGCCAAAGCAAAGAGATTTCTAATCATGGTGTTTATTAGCAAGAAAACAATCAGACATTGACTTTGCAGGGCCCCATTCACTGGGACACTCAGTTTTGAATTATGAATTGAATACTGCCTGCTTAGCATGACTGCTAAACTCAGTTTTTGACAGCATAAGAATTATCACTTGTCTCTTCCCAGTCTGCTTTCTGATCAATCTTGCTTTCCCATACCTCCTAAATGGGTCAGCAGTTTTGAGTTATGAGGAACACAAGGACAAGAAAAGTAACAAGAAAACAAACCTTTAGGAACAGTTCCCAGTGGAGGACCAGTATACAGGAAGCATGTAATAAATATTTATTGACTACCTGACAACTAAAATGTCTTTTCTGGCTGCAATGTGTATAGCAGTTGTAAAAGAATGACTAAAAGCTGCTGCACTCTTCAAGCATTCCACACTTACTCCAGTTAGGGAAGATTTTTCATTTTTCATTTTGATAGCTGACCAACAACCCCGTGAAATTTTTCTCTGATCGTTTATCCTTATCTGAGGATAAGACCGCTTAAGGGCAAACAAAGCTCTTTTGAAAATCTTCTGTTCAAGGCAGAAGCTGTGGGAGAAATGACTTCATAAGAGAAGATCTCACTGTGTTCCTTAAGTAGAGGAGGAGGTGGTTTGTTTGTTTGTTTATTAATAAACATGCAGATGCTCCTCAGATCCCTCTGGGCTCTACTTTCTGGCACTCCATGCTTATTTGCCTTAGTTTATTCACCTTACAGATTCATTTCTTCCCTAGCGACCTTGAGGCGCTATCTGCTGCTACATTTGCAGCAAGGCTGGTTGTGGCTGTGCAAATCCATAGGTGGCTACCCATGCCTATTAGCAATCAGAGTCAGGCAGGCAGTTAAATTACAGGCCGGTCCAGGTGAGACTCATGGGTCTAGGCATTGTTGACCTACACAACAAAGGAGAGACTTGGACAATTTCCCTAGCAGGTCACATCACATAGATAACAAAACAGGTACTGAGGGTGCTCCAGGAACTGAGCATGGCTTCCAGGCTTGACAAGCCCACTTTTATTTCCTGGGCACATACTATCTTCTTAGTACTACATGAAGAATATAAGACCTAGTCCTTGCTTTCACAGAAGTTAGAGTCTAATGGATACATGTAGAATAACAGAACAACTAGAGAAGAGGTTTTTCCTTAACCACTCTCTTCATCCTTTTGTCAACACAGCATTTATGAAAACCTGAAACAACTCAGTTTATGTGTTTATTGTTTATCTCCTCTGCCAGAATGCAGGCTCCATGATCGTATGGGTCATTTTCTGTCTTGTTATCCTCTGAATCTCAGCCTTAGCACAGGCCTGGTCCATACTAAGTACTCAATCAATATTTATATACACATACATTCAAGGAACAGGCACTCTTCTGGATACTGAGGGTGAGGCAGTGAACAAGATAAGCAAGATTCCTTCTCACGGTACCTACAGCCTGATGAGGGAGATCAACAGTAAAGAAGTACACAAATAAACAAGATAATTTCAAATAAAAATATGTGCCACTAAGAAAATAAAACCTAGCAGTCACCCTTGAGTCCTTTATTTTTCTCACCCCTTATATCCAAACCATCAGCAATTCCTGAAGACTTTTTCACAGAACAGCCAAGCCTGCCCACTGCTCACTGTCCCCACAGCTACCACCCTAGCCTAGCTATCATAATTTCTCACCTGGACTATTGGAACAGCCTCCTACATGTCTGTACTTCTTACTACATTCCTGCTCCACACAATCTGTGTCCCACTGGGCAGTCAGTGACCTTCCCAAAGCACAAATTAGATCATATCACTCCTCTGCTTAAAACCTATTTCCAATTAGGATAAAATGCAAGTTCTGAATAAGGGCCTATATGACCTTCCATGAAGATCTTGCCCTGCCAGCCTCTCCGCTCACCTCTCTGACCTTTCTCTCCTTTGCTCAGTGTATTCCAGTCACACTGGCCTTCTTTCAGTCCCAGAAAAGACTGGCCAAATGGTTCTCTCCGTTGAGCTGTTGCACCAGCTGTTTTTTGCCTCAGAGGCTCTTCCCCCAAAGCTCTGAATTGAGCTTTTCCTTTTCATCCTTCAATCCAAGCTGACTGGTCTTCTGGAAAAGTCTTCCCTACCCAGTATACCTAGTGTAACTTCCCCCTGTTCTCATATCAACACTCCAATGTATTATCCTATTTTTTTTATGGCATTTATCACTATCTGAAATTACCTTCTTTATTTGCTTACTTAGTTTCTGTCTGTCCCCACTAGTAGGTAAGATGCGTGAGGGAAGGGACCTTGCTTGTTATTCAGTCACTATTGGATTCCCAGTGCCTTTCACAGGGTAGGCCCTGATACATTTTCGTGAATGAATAAATGAGAGCAGCTGAAAGGACTTCTGCAGACAACGTATCAGAAAGGCCTCCCTGGGGAAGTGATATTTGAATTAAGACCTGAATTTTAAAATGAATAAATGAATGGATGAATGAATTCTTTCCATAGTTTGGAAGCTAATCCCCCTGTTTCTAAAAACCAGGCATTCTCCTACCAGGGCTGGATCTATGTCTTTGTGCTGGACCCTTGGGTTCGTGATCTGAACCATCAATCTGCTGTTCCCAGCCCTCCTCAGCAGCTGCCTGTTGTCTAGATGCAGGAAGGTTTCTTTCTGTGACTAACCAGAAAGATGGCTGTGATAGTTATGTAACAACTTGACTGGGCCACAGGGTGCCCATATATTTGGTCAAACTTTATTCTGGATGTTTCTGCAAGGGCATTTTTGGAAGAGATTATCATTTAAACTTGTAGACTGAGCAAAGCACATTGCCTTTCCTAATGGGAGTGGACCCTATTCAAGCAGCTGAAGGCCCAAATAGAACAAAAAGGCTGACCCTCCCCCAGGAAGAGAGAATTCCTCCTGCCCTGTTGCCCTCAAACTGGGACATCAAGCCTTGAATTTCAGAATGTTTTATATGAAACATTCAGAATGTTTTGGGGGGTTTTTACCCCCCAAAATCGCATTTTCCACTAAATACCTTCCCATGACATTTATGGCCATGGTTCCCTTTCTGGAAAGTGAGAGCCAACAAAATCAGTCAGACTGTGTGGCAATTGAGGAAGAATGTTTCCTGCCTTTGCATTTGATGTAAAACATCAACTTTTCCTTAGTCTCCAGTCTGCTAGGCTTTTGGATTGGAATTACACAATCAGTTCTCCTGTCCCAGGCCTTCAAACTCAGATCGTAACTAAAGCATTGACTCACTTGGGTCTCCAGCTTGCTGACTCAACCGAAGATCTTGGGACTTGTCAGCCTCTGTAATCATATGAACTGATTCTTTATAATAAATTTCTTCATATTCACATACACACACACACCCTATTGGATTAATATAACACAGCCTTTCCTTTCATGTTACACTTTTACAGGGCTTTTAGTTCCACCACATTGTTTCTTAAAAGGAAGACACAATATAACTTTTCTGGGTGACTCAATGTTATCCTTATGAATTTACCACTCCATAGGATGTGGCAACCCAGCTTTGTAGCTACACTTCAGTTTTCTTGTCTCTTCTCTGCATGTCAAAATATCCTCTATCATTCCTACATCTGCTAATGTGATGTGTCCACAAAACCCAGATATTTAAACATGTTAAAAATAATGTGCTAAAATCCCAGAAGCTCTTGGTGAGAAGAGCAAAAAAACAATACACTAACTTGCTGTGTGGGGTTAGAACAGCTATTAGGCTGGCTCAGAGGCCTTCTTCTCTGATTTCCACCTTAAACTGTTAATGAAACTTTAACCTCCAGATAAGTATGGCACTGCCATCATTGGTTTTGTCATGACTATGGGAATCCTAATACCAAGACATGCATAATTTAGTAGAAAATTAAAATGATAAAAGTATGTGGAGTGTACACTACACTACCAAATAATGTAGGCTACACTTTAGCCTATACTATGTATTTATTCAATCACAATAAGCCTTTTCCATGAGTAAGTTTCATCACTAAATTATCAACAACAACAACAACATCAAACCTTTCAAAACATGTAAATTCAGAGCCAAAGTATACAGGCTAGAAAAAGTTGATCTTCTCATGAGAACCCAAATATTGACCCAAAAAAAAAAAAATCATGCCCAGTATTATAAACATCTGCTTTGTTTGTATACCTAAAATATAACTGTGTATTGCTCTTACTGACCAGTAACAGCACAGTGCAAGGTTGAGAGAAAAAATTTGACTGCAAACAAAAGCAAACAGCAAATGTCACATGAATTACCAGTCTTCATAGGAGAAATTCCATCTGTGTCTATAGAGTCAAGTTGAGCTTTCTCTTCCTGTTCTCAGGATATGTTAAGAATATAGTGATTCATAGATTAGAGTCTGCCACAGCACCCTGGCCTTGAATTTTAGAATGTTTTATAGGCACCCCCAAAAATCACACCTTCTACTAAATACCTTCCCATGACATTTATGTCCATGGTTCCCTTTCTGGAAAGTGAGAGCCAACAAAATCAGTCAAACTGTGTGGCAACTGAGGAAGAATGTTTAAGAACACTTCCATTCACATCCTGACAAGAACATCAAATATTTTGCAGCTTAGGTAACAGTCCTGTTTAGTAAACAACTGGAATTACACAATCAGTTTAGGGCTCACAATTAAGACTTCCTCAAATATGTGTCCACAGGGGTCTGGGAAGCATCAGTAGAAATAAACATAAGTAACAAGTACTGACTATTCTTTTGGGGGCATGTAAGCATCCTATGCTGAGTCACTATCACCTTTTTTACTTGGAAACTTCCAAGAAGAAATACATTTGCATTTCAAGGTTTCCATTTGGGTCAACCATGAACAAATAAGAATAGAGGAGAGAGACAGAGAGGCCGCCTGGAACGTGAGCTGGGAGCCTGATAAGAATTTTTCCAGCCGTGCCATCTGGTATGTCCTGGCACTTGTCATCCAAATTGCTATTCTCCTGAACAAATTTAGTTTCCCCCAGACAGTTCAGCTTAAATGAGCTCATACTGTCTATCTGACACCTGTCGAAAGAAGAGTGAAAGACTTCTCTAAGCTCTAAACTGAAGGAGGTAAGGAGACAGAAAGAGAGAGAGGTAAGCAGGAGCAAGAAAGAGGGCAAGATGGGATGTGTGCAGAGCAGAATTGGAGTGTCAGGGTATTTGTACGTTCACGTATAAACCTAATGCAGGAAGGTGGGGAAGGAAGGAAAAGCACCACTTCCAATGATATTTGCTGAAATATGATTGAACACATGAAAAATGAAAATAGTACAAACTACCTTCACTCTCACCTAGTGTCTTTTTTTTTTTTTTTTTTTTTTGACTATTTGTTGTCTGTGGTGTTTTGTTTTGTTTTTAGTTAAGAAGGAAGGAAATAGCAGTGGAGAAATGTGATCTGCTTTTGACAGCATGACCAATGTGCTTTTTCCATCCCAGCTGGAACAGGATTCAGTAACAGGCAAGGGCAAGTGGAGGAGTGATTTCATTAACCAAGTCTTGATTTTGAGGTTTGCGTATCTGCAGATCTGCTTTTTCCTCCCAAAGTCTTGGGAAGCTGCCAATATGGGCAAAAAAAAAAAAAAAAGTGATGGTAATGGATTGAAGCTGCCATAGGGCAAATTTCTGGAAGGAGAAATATCATAAATAATTACCAGGAGGGTACTGCCTTTGTCTTTGCCTTTCAAGTTGGAAGATAACAGAGAACTAAATTTAGTAACTGCTATTTGCCACAGGAAGATACTGAATAAAGAGAAGGAAGAGGGGGACAAGAGAAAAGGGTATGAAACAAATGGGCCTCACAGGAATACAATAAAAGGTAACTTTCAAAATCCTTCTTCCAAAACAAAAGGCCCAAGACGGTCGAGTCCCCTTCAAACCCATCTAATCTCATTAACGCTGGTGTTAGCACATTTGTTTGCAGTTTTCCCCCTTTCATTTTCTTTATTCTATGGTTTGAAAGTGTCCCCTCCAAAATTCAGGTGTTGACACTTATAATGGCCACTGTGATGATATTAAGAGGTGGGGCCTTTAAGAGGGCTCCTCCCCTCATAAATGGGATTAAGGCTTTTATAAAAGAGTTTCACACAAAAGAGATTGGGGTCACTTGTCCCTCTGTTCTTCCGCATTCCTCCCCTCTGGAGGATGAAGCAATAAGGTGCCATATTGGAAGCAGAGAACAGCCCTTGCCAAACAACGGAAGCTGCCAGTGCCTTGTTTTTGGACTTCCCAGGATCCAGAACTGTGAGAAATAAATTTCTATTCTTTGTAAATTACTCAGTCTGTGGTATTCTGTTACAGCAAC
Source organism: Rhinopithecus roxellana (assembly GCF_007565055.1). Taxonomy (NCBI): domain Eukaryota; kingdom Metazoa; phylum Chordata; class Mammalia; order Primates; family Cercopithecidae; genus Rhinopithecus; species Rhinopithecus roxellana. Next base: position 60,739,709 of record NC_044557.1, on the reverse strand, counting down.
ACAAATGAACCAAATACTCTACCTGGACTTCTCAATTGGAATACAGTGTTTGGTCTCTTGCAACCTTTATGAATATGACTTTACGAAGAGACTTATCCATGTTTTTTTCATTTGCAGTTTAGTTATCTCACAACTCTCTTAAGTTGAAAATTTTTCAAAATGTCCTGATCAAGTTACTCAGATGTAAAATGTGTCTAAAGCTCCCTGCCTCCCAAAGCTCTTATAAGGGTCCAACTGAGGTGATATTTATGAAGCATCCAAAACATAAAAGCTATTAAGTATATGCCAGCTCTTTTCTCTTCCCCTCTCTGAATTAAAAGGTTCCTAGAACTTACAGCAGAAAAAGCTAGATCAGTAAAGGGCGGTATTTGGACATGAATCCACAAACTCAAGTTTTCTAAACGGAATAAGTCCAATTAAAGACAAAAATCGGCCAGGCGTAGTGGCTCATGCCTGTAATTGCAGTACTTTGGGAGGCTGAGTGGATGACTTGAGGTCAGGAGTTCGAGACCAGCCTGACCAACACGCAGCAACCCTCTAAAACTCTACTAAAAACACAAAATTAGCCAGGTGTCATGGCGCATGCCTATAATCCCAGCTACTAGGGAGGTTGAGGCAGGAGAATCACTTGAACCCTGCAGACAGAGGTTGCAGTGAGCCGATCTTGCCATTGCACTCCAGCCTGGGCAACAAGAGCAAAACTCCATCTCAAAAAATAAACAAATAAATAAAATAAAAATAAAAATCAGTGTAACACCATAATGCCTTTTTGGAGTATTTACGAGCATCAGAATCCCTTTTCAAAAGGATTGCAGTGAGCAGTATTTTAAATACACCATGATGTTACGGATACAACTGGAACTAAGCAACTGGAGGCGCATAAGCAGTGAAGATCTATTTCACAGCTTCTTTCCTTAGTAGGCAAATAGATGACATTTTGTCAGCCTTGCCTCCCTGGAGATTAAAAACCAAGCCCCAGAGGAAGTCCAGGCAGCTAACACTAACACATATAGGACCTTCCCCTGCTGAGGAAAGGAAACTCAAAGCCCATGGAAAGCTTGCCTTCTCCCAAGGTGAGTTTCCACTTCCTGTGACAGTGTCCATGAAACAGTTAACTCTGCTAAAAGCCCTATCAAAATGAGCAAAATACACTATTATGCAGCATTTGGGGAGCACACTGAATATTCTAACTCCTAAAAATATCAATTTGGGGGGAACCTACAGAGATTAAATCAATGCATGTCTAATTAATTTACTTTAATCCTGGAAGGCTGGGTGTAGTCTGATGGAGACTTGAGAGAAAAGAAAGATGGCACAAAGAGCTAAAAAAAAATGTGTCCTTGTTCTTCTACTTAGCTGAATGACCTTCAGCCCTAAGCTCCTCGTTTATAAAATGAAAGAATAGAGCAAATGTATAAGGGTTCATCCAGCTTGAACATTTTAAAAATCTGGGTTCTAAAAATGATAGGAAGTCAATATAGAAAGAAAGTGCTTGTAAAGAATTCCAAGTGCCAAACCACCAAAAACTGCATCAGTCCAGTAAAACATATAGAAGTGATGGTGGGGAGGATGAGGATGAGGATGTTATCAGCTAACATCTGTGGATGCCTCACTAGGAGGGCTGCACCAATCCATGCATTTCACAGGTGTGGAATCTTTTAATCCACTCTGACTTCCTTTCTGTCGTACTTCCCAACATATGAAGCAGCACTGGATTGACTATAGGCATTGAGTATCCAGCTAGGAGAAAGCTGACTTGGAGATATATTGGCTTGGGTTTACAGGGATGTGCTTAGGTGATTCACAGTTGTTTCCATCCTGGTACAGGAATGTGTCCCGGGACTACTAGTGTCACAATACAAAGACACAGGGTCAGAGGTCATATTGTAACAAGAATGCATCCTGCAACATCTGACAGTGAAAGCATGGAGACAGTGGTGGAGATCCAGAAGCCAGTCACTGGAAAATGCTTCCAGTTATCAGATATGCAGAACTGCAGTCGAGGCATCCAATCCTCATTAATTCCTGCTTAAAATGGAAGTTCTCTCCTATCAAGAATAGGTTCAGTAATTCAGAGTATGCTATTGTGAATACAACCTCTAATTTTATATTTTTAAGAAAGTCATGCAAAATAGAATTTATCAGAATTCCTGTGTTTGTAGAGCTTAAAGACCAAATGCATCTATGTATGAAGCCACAGTTTTATTTGTGTCAACATATTGGATTACATGTTAAAATATACACCACATCTTATTCTGACAAAGTATAGCATTCCCAGACAAAAGTCATACAAAACTACAATTTATTGACAGAAAGAGACATACTTTGGGTATTTATGATGAGTAGTCTCATAGATCACTCAACAAGCCAAATAATGAAAAAGTAAATCACCTTGGGAAAAGATTGAAATTTCTTGTTGGTTTGACACAAAATGCTGACAAATACAAAGATAACAAAAATTCATAAAATGCCACTAAAAAAGAGGATCTAGACAACAAACTAAATGGAATGATGTTCATTCATTGTCACTATACAAGAAAACATAAAATGTCCTGAAATCTTACAGCCCATACATGAACAAAACTTGATAACATTTTCCCAAAATTTGACAACAATCCTAAAAATGTATATGATGCTACCAATAAAAAAGCTATAAAGCTGAAATAAACTTTTCCAAACTATCAATAATAAAAACTAAATTATGATCTACCATACTAGAGGAAAGACTGAATTCCTTTTATATTCTGCTTTTAGAAACTATAACACAAAAGCACTGTCATACAAAGAGCAATCAAAGAATGTGCAAATAAAAAATGCAGACAAACTACAGCAGCTTGACAGGTAGTTATTTAATCAAAACAAGATATTTTTCTGAATTTTGTCATGTTTGTAGTATTGGTGGCTCTCTTAAATTTATAAATTGTTATAATTTCTTACCTATTGTAAATAAATGTTGATTTTATATCTAAATTTGTAGAAGTAACTTTGTATTATTTTTCTTAAAGAGGCCCCCAATTATGTCAGTTCCTACCCCTACAAAACTTGGGTCTTCTCCTGGCTTGAAATATAGAAGACACATAATAAATGTTTACTGAATAAAATTACATTGAAAAAGTTAAAAATTAAATTTTTGTCCTTGATGTCAAATATTTACTCTATGGAGCAGTAACCAGTGAGGCAATAGGCATTCATTGAGCTATTAAACTATTACTGTTGACAGCCAGGCAGAGGCTAGTTACCCCTTCACAACCACTGATGACATGGGGAGGTTGGAGAGGGTAGATAATTTATAGATTTATAGTTCTCTGTATTACACAGATATGAGGTAAACCCACCCTAAAGATGCATCCTTTTCGGCCTTTGCAAACCCATATTGAGATCCTTATTTCTCTCGCAAAAAAAAAAAAAAAAAAAAAAAAAAAAAAGAGCTCTTTGTATACTCCTCAACATCAGAGCATAGTTAAAAAAAAAAAAAAAAAGGAAAAAGAGTATCAGTCTGCAGAAACTCAGAAGCAATTGCTGGACCTGAGATTTTGCTCACTTATTTCAACAATTAACAGCAATTATGTATGGGATGAAGGATCTTTATTTGCATATTCTATACATTGGCAATGGTAAACTAAAAATGACTTCAGGATTATTACCCCAAAGCTCATGCTGTTAATGAAAAAGTTCAGAGGAAATGATATTGATTACACACTCCTAATTAGTTGACTTATATGTGGTAGTCTGGGTAACTTTGGATGAATAAAAAGAGTATTCCTTCCAGTACTTCAAATATTCAAGCTTATCATATAATGCTAACTTTTACATTAATTACTTTGAAATTTTTGATGCTTTATCAAAAAGAATGATGACAGTAATGAATTTTATCACATACATTTTTTAAAAACCCATGAAGTGATCATCAGAAACAAAAAGAAGGGAAAGGAGGCAGGTGCTCTTTATTACAAAAGCACACAGCCAATAAATGTAATAGAAATAATTGAATTAGAAAAATATTTGCAACTTCCAATACAATGATTGATTCAGGCAGGGGTCATCAACGAATGTTAAAATCTCACTGGGTGAAATTTTGTTAAAGAACTTAAGATTCACAAAGTCTCAAAAGCATCCCACCATAATTACAATGTATTTCTTCTACAAAGGTGGAATGCTGCCTTTCAGTAAAGAAATCCAGAGATAATGCCTTAGACAAGTGATCAAATTTGGCCTCACCAATAAGGAAAAGTGACATTATGTGTTTCCTTATGCGATGCAATGAGGGGCATGACATTATCCATATTATCCATTATCCCTTGCCAAATATATTTATCCTGAATCTAATAATGAGGAACAACTCCAAACTGAGAGGCATTGTGCAAAATAGCTCCCGTATATTATTCAAAAATGTTAGTGTCATAAAATACTAAAAAGACTAGGGAGCAATTTTAGATATAAGGAGACTAAAGCTTTATGACAACTAAATGTAATGCATGTCCCTGATTGGATTATGGAATTCAGAAAGAAAAGATCAGCAATGTTACTGAGGGAAACAATTGGGAAAATTTGAATATGGATGAATTTTAAATTTCATAACATTTCTACAGCAATGCTAAATTTCTTAGGCATGACAATGATACTATAGTTATGTTAGAGGTGGTCCTTGCTCTTATGAAATACATGCTTATATATTTATGGATGAAATGTTTTCAGGGTTATAACAACCTTACCTTTAAATGAGCCAGAAACAGAGAGAGAGAGAGAGAAAGCAAATGGGGAAAAATATTGAGTAATGAATGTAGATGAAATATAAAAGAAAGCAACTAAAAGTGGATAAATTAGACTTCAAAATTTAAAACTTCTACTCATCAAAAGGCACTATTAAGCAAAGACTCTATGACACAAAAGAATGGGCAAGACATCAGCTGGGAGAAAATATTTGCAAAACATATATCTGACTACAGACCTGTATATAATTATACAAAGAACTCCTACCACTCAATAATTTTTTTAAAAAAATTATAAATGGGCAAAAGCCTGGAGTAGACTTTTCACAAAGAGAGATTCAGAAATCAGGGAGATATAAATCAAAACTTCAGTGATATACCAATACGTATCTGCTAGAAAGGCTAAAGTTAAATTTTGGCGAGAACGTGGAGCAGCCTGAAGCGTCACACATGAATGCTGAAAGTATAAAATGGTACAACTTCCTTAAAAAAAGTTAGGAGGCTGGGCGCGATGGCTCACACCTGTAATCCCAGCACTTTGGGAGGCCGAGGCTGGCGGATCACTTGAGATCGGGAGTTTGAGACCAGCCTGACCAACATGAGAAACCTTGTCTCTACTAAAAATACAAAATTTGCCAGGTGTGGTGGTGTATGTCTGTAATCCCAGCTACTCGGGAGGCTAAAGCAGGAGAATTGCTTGAATCCATGAGGTGGTGAGCCGAGATCGTGCCATTGTACTCCAGCCCGGGCAACAAGAATGAAACTCCATCTCAAAAAATAAAAATAAAAATAAAAAGTTAGGCAATTTTTTATAAAGAGTATATGAGTCACATCTATGGCCATACCACACTGAGATCTTGTCCGATCTCAGGAAAGTGTATGAGTCATTTACTATTCTTTCAGCCTTACTATAGATTTATATTTTTCCACAAAAATCTCTACTAAAAATTTTTTTAAAAATAGCCAGGCATTGTGGCTTGTGCCTGTGGTCCCAGGAGGTGAAGAATGCAGTGAGCCATGATCATGCCACTGTACTCCAGCCTGGGCAACAGAGCAAGACCCTGTCTCAAAACTAAACAAAACAAAAAGTTGAGAAAAAAAAATCTGTGGTGCTTTAGAATGTGGCTTCAGAAAAATAGCTATGATACAATATGTATCTGTTTAATTGGTTCTCTATTATCTTAGATGATTTTTAAAATAGTCATCTATTCAATCAATATCTCTTAAGTACCTGCCCTGTGCCAGCAGTCTCCTAGGTACTGAGAATACAATGAGGTACACGAAAGACACACGTCTAGTCCTCATGCAATCTATATTTTAATTTTTTTCTTTTTTCTTTTTTTTTTCCTTTGAGACGGAGTCTCGCTCTGTCACCCAGGCTGGAGTGCAGTGGCGCAATCTCGGCTCACTGCAAGCTCCACCTCCCAAGTTCAAGCCATTCTCCTGCCTCACCCTCCCAAGAAGCTGAGATTACAGGCGACCGCCACCATGCCCAGCTAATTTTTTGTATTTTTAGTAGAGATGGGATTTTACCATGTTAGCCACAATGGTCTCAATCTCCTGACCTCGTGATCCGCCCGCCTTGGCCTCCCAAAGTGCTGGGATTACAGGCGTGAGCCACCACGCCCGGCTGCAATTTATATTTTTATGCAGAAGTACCTGCTGAAAAACTAGATGGGTAGTTAGATAGATAGACAGAAATTACCAAATACAATTAAGATTCTGAGCATACAGAGGAGATTATGTGTGAGAGAGTTTGAGGGAGAGTGCTACTCAGTATAGTCAGGAAAGGCTTTTCACAAAAATAACCTTTCAGTTGAAATGTAAAGACTGAAACAGATTCAACAACACACAAAGCAGGAAAACAGCCTTCCAGACAAAGGGGACAGTGAGTGCAAAGGCCCTGAGGTGGAAAATATCTTGGGTATTATTTGAAATAGAACATTTGCTGCATTTTGGGTAAGCTGGCCACTGATACTGATTTGGGCCACCACAACTTTGGTACTGCTTGCAAGAACAGCATCCAGCATTTAACATGAGGACAGAGAGAATGGAAAAGACAAGGGCATAATTTTCAGTCAATGACTGAGGGAGACTAAGGAGAGTGGGCTCCCGAAATCAGGAGATAAACAGAACCCAAGTCTCTGGAGTCTTTGAACACTGAGGAGAGCTTTATCTAGAGCTGGTGCCTTTTAAGGTAAATCAGCTCATGTCAACCTACCTAGCTTAGTCCCATCACTATCTAATGATGACAATGATAATAATGACCATGGCCAAGATAAGAGGTCAGTTACATTTCATCGATCACTTCCCATGTTTCAGTCTGTGTCAAGGGCTTGATTTCATTTAATTCTCTCAACCACTCTATGAGGTAAACATTGTTCTCCACGTTACAGATGAGAAAACAGGCTCACACTGGTTGTTTAATGTGCATAAGGTCACGCAGCATCTAAACGGCAGAGCCAGCATTAGAACCCAGCCTGTCTGATATTTGAATCCCACTCTGTGTATTGTTACCTTTGAGAGACTCCAACAAATACCTTTTGGCTGGTACTTTCTCCAGGCACCTAAAGAGGCCTGGGTCATTTGGATGGATGCAAGAGGACTTCAAGAGTCATTTTGAACTGATGACAGAGGGAGGGAGGAACACGGAGGGAGAAAAAAGGCATAAGTAATAGTAAAAGACCAGCTGGAAAAAGTTTCTCAGGATTCTCTTGGTTCATATGCTACATTACACATTTTTCAAAGGGCACTGCATAAGCAAACAACATTGCCCTAATCCTGAAGCCTGAATTCAAAATGCATTCATTTCTTTTAGCCACCAGAGATTCAGAAAAACATGCCACAATGATATGATTCTTGAGCTGTGCTTTTGATAAATAAAAAAGGTGGAAAACAGAAGGTTAACATTCATATATATTTTACAATTACAAATGCAAAACAGCAGCCAAGAATAAATGTTTATATCAAGGTTATAAGCAGATGAAAAATGACAGTCTGTACTAGAAATGTAAACAGACCATTAATTATAGCAGCCCCACAAAGCATCGTAGTAATATGGAGTTTGCAATACTTTGCTGAAATTTACATAACTATATAGTCTCCTCTCAGATTCCAAAGATTCCATTTTTGATAAGTAGCAATTCAAAAGGTCAGTCACCTCATCTACATTATTATTCAACGTCTATGAATGTGAAATGGTGACACCTGGAATTTACATGTTAGAGAAAGGGATCTGCTGCTTCCAGCTCTTTATTTATTCTAGCACTACTGTGTGCCAGGCATAGAGTACAGCCCTGGGGATACCCAGATGAGTAAGACACACAGTCTGTCTCCAGAACTGCCAATCTAGAAAGGGAGACAGACTAGTAAATACATAACCCCAGCAGAGTTTGGACAAACTGAACAGATAGAGATCTAAATGGCATAGGGTTTGTCTCCCAACCAGACAGCTTCAATTATAATCTACCAGTTACAACAGTGACGTTAACTAAATTAAGCTCTTCTTTCTTCTTCCTTCCTTCTTTTCTTTCTTTCCTTCCTTCTCTTTCTTCCTTCCCTCCATCCCTCCCTGATTACGTGCTTTCCTCCCTTCCTCCTTTTCATTCAATAACTACATCCAGTCAATAGTTAACAAGACTGTATAATAATAGCAACTTTACATGTACTTAAAACTTACTATGTGTCAGGCATTAATAACATTACTGCCTTTAAACCCCACAAAAGGCCAGGCTCAGTGGCTCATGCCTGTAATCTCAGCACTTTGGGAGCTGAGGTGGGCAGATCACCTGAGGTCGAGAGTTCAAGACCTGCCTGGCCAACATGGTGAATCCCGGTCTCTACTAAAAATACAAAAAATTAGCTGGACATGGTGGCAGGTGCCTGTAATCCCAGCCACTCAGGAGGCTGAGGCAGGAGAATTGCTTGAACCCGGGAGGCAGAGGTTGCAGTGAGCCAAGATCATGCCATTTGCACTGCAGCCTGGGCAACAAGAGCAAAACTCTGCTTAAAAAAAAAAAAAAAGACAAGACAAGAAAAAGAAAACCCTAAAAACTCCAGGAAGAAAAACAAAGGAAGATATTTCCCCCATTTTACAGATGAAACTGAGGCATCAATGTTGCACATCTGGCAAGTGGCTGAACAAAGACACAGGCATGGAGACTCCAGAATGCGGGCTCCAAAGTACATTGCCTGTCTCTATCGGTTATGAGGAAGTATGCCTGTCACACTACCTGATGCAATAATAAGAATCCAGTGATTAAAGAACATTTTGGAATTCCTAACAAAGGCTTTCCAAACAAAGAATCTGCCTTTCAAAAATCAGAACGGGGGAAAAGGAAAGGATGATGAGAGGAAAAGATGCAGTATTCGTTGTGGGCCTTCTCTGGTTTCCCCCTTGGGAGCACAGTGGCCCTCCACCTGCACGAATGATGAGAATTGGCATTCTGCTTGATTACTGTGCATCTGTTACGAGCCTCAGAGTGAGTGAAGCAAAAACAAAATAAGCCTCCTAATCGAGGTGAGTCACTTGTACTGTTTTTGAGTCCCAGTGGTATTTTCCTTATTTTTCACCAGCAGGCACATATGCCCCCCAAATTGCAATGATATTTCAAAACAATTTAAATCAAGCTTGATAGCTAATTATCCTAAGGTCATGCTTAAGAACCAAACACCAGAACATCAAAAATCTAAGATTGTCTAAAGGTGAAGAATGCAACATTAATTTTTCCCCATTAAAAAACAAAGGGGGTGGGGAAAGCAAGCTTTTTTATTCCCTGAGAATAACTGGTTTTCAAAAATCATCCAAAATAGACCTCTTAAGACATTTCACCTCTGCTCTGAGTGTTTTAAGCTGGCCCTCTGATTACAAAATGTTCATGTGAAATCTCATCAAGATGCTTTCTTAAGATGAAGAATGTTTTATAAATTGTAATGGCTTTAATCAACGCCCTCTTTGAAGCTATTTAACTCTATGATGTAGCCCAACCATTGCTTCAATTATGTCATTTATCAACTCTGTATTAATTAAGTATCATTATAGAGATTGATTTATATACTTTTTCACGTCTCTCTCACCAGATGGTATAGCACTCTCCCTCTCTGACACTCCATAAACATCACCTGGATTCACTCATCTCTCTCCCCAGCTGAATGTTTAATCAGCTCTTAGTCATCTTCAAACTAAATTACTCCTCTTCCTCCTCCTCTTCACTACACTCTGTCAATACGGTACACAAAGGCCAAGTGATATAAAACATCAGCCAGTAGTATTTCCAAACCCAAGCTCTATCAACAACTCATTCCCACCTCAATGAGTTCATACCCAGTGTGGTGATGCAATTTTCACAGTAAAATGAAGAGAAAGTCTTTTGCTTCCTTAGCTGATTAAAAGTTGCAGTCTGTGTTCAACTATCTGGGGTAATGGAGAAAATAGCTAGGAAAAAATATATGTGGCAATGGGAATACAACAAACAATTTGGCCTCTGTAGAGTTACCTTTTGAATTATATTTTACTTGGGCTAATATAAAAATTATTTTGCATTCTTGAGCTTGCATACTGAGAAAGCAGGAGGCAGAAGTCCCAAGGTATACCGCATTGCAAGAAGGCCAGCCTAGAATTTTAAACTGCCTTGGGTGATCTAAAAAGTGGACAACAGAGAAATGGAAATGCTGAACTGTTTTTCTTGCAAAATATAAAGACCAGATTAATGGGACTATCTTACAGTCGCCTCAGACCCAAAATGTCTAGAAACCAAACTGGCCAGTTTTCCTCCAAGCAAGCTCCCTCTCCTGACCCCTACATTTCCTATTCTTCTGTCCCCAAGCTGGGATCCTTAGAGCAAGGATCATCAGCTCAAATATCTATAGGACTCAAATAGGCAACATAAATGAATAAAGTATATAAAAAAGAGGGGAAAACTTGGCAGATAAGAGGGGGGACATCCCATCAACAAGAAGGACTTGGTGGCTAATCTGCTCAGCTGACGTTTGCCCAATGAAACATGCAAGATATATCACCAAATGTGGTTTTTCTCTAAAACCACAAATCCTTATTGTTATTTGAAACTTATGATTTTTAAATTTTGGGCTGAACTAAACACAGATTCATCCCATAGATTTTTATCCTTGCCTATCAACTTGGACCCCTAGTCCTTCCCCCTTTGAATCCAATCAATCCCCAAGTTCTAATGTTTTCATACTATGCCTCCTGCTGATTTCTTTCCATTCCAATTGCCATCATCTATGCCCTCATTACTTCATATCTGCATTATTAGAGGAGTATCCTGTCCTTCCCTCTCCAGTGCATGCTATCCACAACGGCCAAATCGATCTTTCTAAAACAGTAGTTCTTAAACTTTAATGTGTATCAGAATCACCTGGAGGGCTTGTTAAACCAGATTACTGGACCCCACCCCTAACTTTTCTGATACAACAGGTATTAGGTGGGGCCTAATAATTTGCACATCAATAAGCTCCTAGGTAGGTTGATGATGCTATTCCAGGGACCACACTTCAAGAACCACTGCTGTAAAATTCACCCCATATCTTTAATACATTCCATGGTTCCCCATTTCCTCCACATTAAACTTAAAGCTGCCTCATCTGCTGCCCTGAATTCTTCAAGCTTAGTCTCTTCCTCTCACCCCAAAATTGCATTTCTCTGATCCCCTAGGAGGCCTGGATCCAGCTAAACTGATCTGCTTGTGTTTTACCCTAATATATCATGCACTCCCACCTTGCTTTAACATTTACAGAGAGTCTTTCCACCTCCTTTCTCTTGTTCAATTCTGCCTTTTTATTGAACATACCCCAAATCCACATTGTCAGTGCAACCAACCCCAATCAGACTTCTGTTATCTCCTCTAGATTCCTACAGCATTAGCTCTCCAGGTTGCTTGGTACAGTCTAACAGCATGGAAGTTAGAGCCAGAGACTCTGAGTTTGAATCCTGGTTCTTTCAATAGATGTGTAGCATGATAAGCCATTAATCATTCTGAACCTACCTCTCCTTCAGTAAAAGAGATACCAATACAGTTATCTACTTCTATTGGGTTACATAAAGAATTAATTGAGACAAACTCTTTAACCCTTTAGAATAGTACAAAGTCGGTGCTTAATAAATAGTAATTTCCTTTCTTTATCCCTTTCCCCCAATCATTCCCTTAGCACTAAATATAAAATAAATAATACTAATCGCTTATATGTTCTTATCCCCTTCTCTTTTGGCTACATAAAAATATTTATTGAGGACAGAAAATATATGGAATTCACCTTAGTAATCCTAGTATTTGGAAATTCTGAGCAGCTGGGAAGCTCTCAAGAAATATGTACTAAACAATATGATAAATTTGAGAAATAATATAAGAAGTAATTCCATAGAGAAGCTTTCCTCTGTGGGACTTAAATATCTAATTAATTGCATTTATTCTTAAAATATATTTCCCATGATAAAAGCAAAGAAAGGTATTTTACTGTCAGAAAACCTAAAAAAGCTCTAATGGGGGGCATCTCAGTTGATAATGGTGATGGAAAGGAGTGTCATTAGAAAAGCATTAATAAAGGGAAGATCTCCTAGAAGCAAAGTTGAGCCCAAGAACACTAATAACAGCAACAATAATGAACCTGGAGACGATGCTGACAACAAGCAATGGACATTTTTTCAGGACATCTGTCATGTAACCGTGTGACTGCTGCAGATCCAAAATGGCTGATGATATTGATGATTGCACCAAAAAGTGTCCAATCAAACTGGTCACATCAAATTATCCTCCAGGGGATTCTCAAATTTTGAATCCAAGTATCAACAAATTATTTTTATATATATATATATAAAATATATATATAGTCTCATATATATAAAAATATATATAGTCTCTCATAATGTTCTCTAGTGTTCTCTAGTGTTGCTGACTTCTATAATATTTTTAGATGAAATCCAGTATCACCCATTCCCATAGAGGTGAAATGCTTTCCAGAGAGAAGGGAGCTATTTTCCTTAATCAACAACTCAAAACATCTTTGTTCATAAGTGTTGTGGCAGAAGAAAATATATAATCTGGCATATTGGGCATCTGAATATTTTCCTCCAAATACAGAGCAAAGTAGCCTAAAATTTCAAGTTGTTTTAAACTTACTACACATAGGTTACATAGTTTGGACAAAGAGCACCAGGAACTGGGTCAGCTGGTTTGTTGTGAGAGCCCTGCCATGATTTGCTCTACATCCTCAGACAAGTTCATTCCTTCAGTAGACATTTCCTAAGTTATTACCATGTATCAAACATTATATTAGATGATAGGAACCCAGAGGTTAAAAAATACAAGTAACCAATGTCTTTCTGGAACTTAAGAGTCTAATGTGGAGACAGGCAATTGGGCAGTATTTCACCAAATTCACTTTCCTTTCACCCTGGACATAAAGATAGGCCAAACTTCCTAGCCTCCATGCAATGGCATTCTGCCCAGTAAAATGTCAGCAGAAGTGAGGTGTGGCATATCCAGGCCTAGATATGGATAACCATGGAAAATCTCCCTCGAGGTTATCGACTTTCTCTCTCTATCCCTTTATGAGCCGGATGAATGCAGAAGACTCTGCAGGGAACTCGGATCTCAAAAATGACACAGCCACAGATGGAAAGGAGCAGAAGGCCACATTCTGACCACCCCCTTGAAACTATTATGTGAACATGCAAGAGACTCCTATTGTGTGAAGTGACTGAGATTTGAAGCTATTTGTTACAACAGTTAGTCTACCAAAGCATGAACCACAACTATTAATACTTCCAAGACATTATGATGCAGAGCATGCAAAGGATGATGTATGTGGAAATACCAAATAAGAGGTAACTCACCCAGGCTACAAGTGGATATCAGGGAGGGCTCCCCAGAGTAAAAAACTCGTAAGTATGTGGCAGTGAGAAGGGAAATGGAGGGTTGCAGAGGAGAAAGCATATGCAAAGTCACAAAACTTTGAGGAAACGTGGTGCATGGGAAAAGTGTTAGCGATTCCTGACTGCTGGAATATGGAGTCGCTCTGGGAAATGGAGCTGCTCCATGTGTAACTGTTGAAATGATTGATAAAGAGCAGAACCTAAGAGACTCAGTAACTATTAGAAATGACGGACATGGGAAGAGAAAAAAGCAATAAAGGACCTTTGACTTAGAAGATGAAGAATGAGGTCAATTTTGAAAAAAAATTGAAACTGAAATAGCTATGGAACATCCCAAAGAAGAATCCACAGGCAGGTGAATATATAGGCCTAGAGCTCATGGCAGTGGTGTGGATGAGAGAGAGGGGTTTGGAAATGGCCACAATGTTGATTGTGGTTGAAGTCACATCTTCACAAGCATGAACCACATTCATAGGAGCATGATGAGGACACTCAGGTCAAACAGTCACAGTGAGAAGTCAGAGATATAGGGAAGGAATAGAGATGAGAGTGAAAAGGTGTAAGTGTGAGAGTGACAGCAAGCAAGAAAGAGAGAGAAAACATGAGAAAGAAGTCATGGAAACCAAAGAGAAGAAATACTGAAAACGGAGTTGATGGAGGCGAGTGTTTCAGAAAAGTGAAGTAAGATGATGACCTGAAAAATGTCCATTAAATTTGACAAGTCGGCAGCTATTTGTGACCTTAACAAGTCCTGTTTCAGTACTGGCAAAAGCCTGGCTATAATAGTCTGAAGAGTGAATGAAAGATGAGGAATCAGAGGTAGGAATATAGAATACTCATCAAAGAAACTTAGTTCTGAAAACGATAAGCTAGAAGTGACAAACATAGTTTATCTCACTTTATTTTAGTTTTTATTTCTCAGGATACAAGACTTAAATATGTTAGTATGTCTAATTGTCTGAACTTTTATTTTCTCTATCAATAAAATAGGGCAATAATGACCTACTACATGAGCCACTGAATTGTTGTCAGAGCAAATAAAGTAACATGTGAAAGAATCTAAAGCACTAGGTAAAGTCCAATGTTATTATGTATTTATAAATGTTGAAAGAATAGAGTTATACAAGTTAAGAGTCCAGTGAAATATGGATTGGCTATAAAATCAGCAAAACATTATAATCAGTCTTAGAGGCTAGCAACAGATTCTGAAGTCCCTTGCTGGACAATTCTTCTGGTACTTCTAATTTGTAGCTTGGGTTTCCAGATGTCTTCATTATGCCAGGAAAAAAAAAAAATGCCAATGAATCCTGGCAAATGACTGGGCATTAAGTCATTTGGGAATTTATTAGTCTTATGAGTAGCAGTTCTTAAATAAAGGTTTCTGGCCATCACCCAGTTTCACAAAGCAACAGACCAGCTCCATAATTTAAGTCTCATGACCAGTGAAATCACGGTGAATGGCCACAGCTTGCTGAGTATGTTATTCCAAGGGGTGATGGAGGTATTATGGGAAGTAAGCTAGCCATTTTAGGACTTCCGCCTGGGAAGTCTAATCATCCAAAAAGAATATGGTCCAATCATTATTTCACTAGTCTTGAAACCTCAAAGACCCCGCAAAGAACATTATTTTTAGCACTATGACATCAATGTAACTAGTCATATAACTTCTAACAAGTAGTTTTAACATGCCCCATCCTCCTCCCCTGGGAAGATATCTTATCCCTGTATAAGGAAAATGTCTCTTTCCTTTTCTCTGTACTTTTGTACAACTACCCTATGACTGGATTTCCTAGCTGCTGACATATGTTCCCCAGTTATTTTTATTTTCAGGGGTGTAGGGTGCTAATTAAGGTCAAGCAGCTGTGTCTCCAGTTCCAAACAGCAATTGTACGGAATAAGTAAACTTCCCTTTCCAATAGATTTCAAAAATCCAATCTTGAGATCCAAATAAACCCCATCTGCTATTATTTTTGCATTAAAAAAAATCTTAGACTAGGCTATAACACTAAAATGATGCTTCTTTTCCCCACGTTTCCCAAATATTTTATCCTTAACGTTCGACACTGCCATAATAGCTAGTAAACTAGGTTGAACATCTACATCTCAGTTTTTAGACTTTTTATCCACTGTAATAATACTGAATTTCATCCTAGGACTAAGGGCCAATAAAGTTCTTTGGCATTACCTCAATCAAGACTACAAAGAATGGCCGGGCGCGGTGGCTCAAGCCTGTAATCCCAGCACTTTGGGAGGCTGAGGCGGGCGGATCATGAGGTCAGGAGATGGAGACCATCCTGGCTAACACGGTGAAACCCCGTCTCTACTAAAAAAATACAAAAAAAAAAAAACTAGCCGGGCGAGGTGGCGGGCGCCTGTAGTCCCAGCTACTCGGGAGGCTGAGGCAGGAGAATGGCATAAACCCGGGAAGCGGAGCTTGCAGTGAGCTGAGATCTGGCCACTGCACTCCAGCCTGGGTGGCAGAGCGAGACTCCGTCTCAAAAAAAAAAAAAGACTACAAAGAAAAAGACAACTCCTATGTTACGCTCAAACAATATTACCAAATATTTATATGGACCTTTGTAGATAATCATTTACAGATAGTTAAGTATCTTTTTCAAGTTGACCTCATTTAATCTCAAAATTATTTTATACATTTATTATTATTCTTTATCCCTGATTAATAGATGAAAATTATGAGGCCTAGAGAAGTTTAAGAAACATTCTTAAGACCACATAGTTGTTCAGGAGCAGAGCCAAGTCTGTATCCAAGGTACTCTAATTCCCTAACTCTTCACTATACCATAGATGGCCCCCATCATGTCACCCACTCTCTTTTTACTCTACTTCTCTCACAACATGCAAAACAGCCTGGCTCCCTCTGAAGTCATTAGGAATCTCTGATGAAATGCAGACATGAACTCAGTTCTTCCTCCAACGAAAATACATAATATATTAGTTATATAAGGAATGTAATGGGATCACTGTGGATGTGGAAAGCTTTAAAGCTTTTTCAAGGAATGCACAAATGATGCTTGGAATCCAGAAAAGCCCAAGAAGACATTACAAACAAATGACCAAATGTGGAATGGGTGGTGGGGATCGGGGGCGGGGGGAAACTCCATGAACAATAAGTATTTTCATTTGAATGGTTTGTTTTTATTTCATAAGGACTTTTCCTTCATGGAAAACCCTTGTTTTTGAAAGGAGTTCAAATGATCATTATGACAAACCTGTAGATGGAGAGGGAGGCCACGGATCGAATGAGAGATGCCAAAGCCCCGACCTTGGCAGCTTCCACCGCCCCCTGCGTTCGGTATTGCACCGTCCTTGAGTAGTTGATGTAAGGTTGGTTATAAACAACAATCTTCCCTCTTGCTTCTGAGGCCCTTCTCTGCAGTTCATCGAAAGAGGTCACCACCAGAACTTCTGCTGTAATGCCTAGAAATAAAAGTCATGCAAGATTAACTTACAGTTTCCCATCAGCCAGGCTCAATTGGCACATGAAAGGTCACACACATGCTCTTTCTGCTACATCTGGCAAACTGGTATGAGAAGGTCAAAGTTTTAGAGCCATTTAGCATGGGAAAGAGATTGCGGGGTTAGCCAACTTCCCAAGACAGTAAAAATGCATTTAAAATAATACAACATACAAATCGTATGGTTTTTCAACTCACTAGACCAACTGGTATTAAATCACAAACTGCTTGAAACGATAGCTTCTTTTTTAATTCTTTCCCACCCAGAGAAGTCACACATTTCACAGAATGATGCTAATCATTTATTTTTAAAAATGCATTTCAGAGAGCTCTCCTTAGGATTAATGAAACACATATTAATCTTTTTATAAAACTATTTTAATATGTTGCTAAACAACCTACAACAACATCACACAAAGGATGCCAGTGTGTGAAGAATACTCTTAGAAGCCAATGTTCTTCATAAATCAAACTTTTAACAAATGGTTAATGTAACCTCTCTCAAGAACCACAAAAAGTAAGCTTTCCTTCCTCCTTTGTATAAAAACATGCTTAAAGAGTGGAAACTTCCCATGCCTCCCAATTTACAGTACTTGTTCATCACCAAACACATCATTATTTTTCAAATAAAAATTTTGAAGATGTTGTGTAATGGCGCTATAATCCTGTTGTCTTGGTTAGAAGAGATGTCCCTTCGTTTCTCATACCATAAGACTTGCCCACATCTTCCTGATTAGGGAACAGGGTTTCACATCTTCCAAGAAATCATTCAAAATGTGCCAGACCATTGAAGATCCAAATTGATGGAGTAATTAGAGTAACAAGGAAAAAATATTTGGCAACAAAGGCCAGAGGCAGTGGCTAAATATATCTAAAAGAAAGTAAGTGGTAGGGGCCTAATGTTTTGTGACTTTAGCCATGCAATCATGAAGTATGTCAGTAAAAAACAAAGTATCAACATATATTTCCATATTTCCTTAATATTAAAAAACTAGAGAACTAAGTTTTTCTGAAAGCTTAACAAATGTTAACTGCTACTTGGAAAATTCTTTTAAAATGCACTACAGGTATGCAAGAATTTTTGCTTTCAATATAGGCCTCATCATAATAGGCCCTTTGGGCTGGCTACTCCCCTGGTACCATGATCCAGACTGAATTTCTATTTTCACTTTAAAGTGATTGGCTACAGATCTATAGGTATGTCTTCACCAACACTGAGAACTCAATTTACAGTCTAAAAGAAGCAATGTATAATTATGGAAAGTAAGGAAACCACTAGCTTTTTCATATAATATGCATGCATAAAAACACAAATAAGAGTTTGGCTAGACAGATTTTGAGATTCATACATTTCTGAAACCTGGAGTTACCTTGAAATTTGACTGGTGTTATTGTTGGCATAGTATGGGAACTTGGCTGATGGTTTTCAGCTGTTACTAATGAATAACAGGTTCGATGGTCCACTCGAGGGATGTGGCAACAATGGGGTAATTTTGGCATCTGGATTGGAGCCAATAGAAATGAAGCCAAATTTCTATAAATTTTCATAAGCCACTGTGAAATTAAAGTCATATGAGGGTGGTACTTCATTATGGTCTATGTTTCCATTCAAGTTTTTTTTTTTTTTTTAACAAACAAGAGAGTGGAGTCCTAAAGTGCCAAAACCTAACCTAGACACCACAGTTGCCAATGCAAATCACTAGTAGCAGCTATAGGTCAAAACCTAGCACTGTGAACTTGGAAGAAGAGTTTAAATTAATCTGTTTTGCTGAAAACTCACAGTCATCTCTGATTCCTCTGTCTCCTTTATCCCCCACATCTAATCAATCCCCCAATACTGATAATTTTGCTCCTTAGAAATCAATACCAATTGAAATCATGAACTCTGTTCAACCCTCTTGCACTCTCACAGCAGGTCCTCATTACCTCTCTTTTGAACTATTACAGGTCTCTACTTCCTGGCCCTCCCATACCACTGGTGTCCCAGCCTTCAGCCTGGCTCCCTTTTACCTTCACAGAGCTGCCAGAGTGAACAAGCCAAACTACTGAAGAGTCAGATCTGCCCCTGGCACCATCACCAATCCCTCTTCCCCATTTCCACCTCTGCTGAAAACCCATCATTTCAACATCCAAAGTCTGCCTACCTGTAACACTGGCTCCCATCTATTTTATTTTGTGTGTGTGTGACTCCCTTCTATTTTATTTTATTTATTTTATGCTATTTTATTTTATTTATTGAAACAGAGCCTTGCTCTGTCATCCAGGCTGGCATGCAGTGGTGCAATCTTGGCTCATTACAACCTCCGCCTCCCAGGATCAAACGATTCTCTGGTCTCAGACTCCTGAGTAGCTGGGATTACAGGTGCCCGCCACCATGCCCAGCTATTTTTTGTATTTTTAGTAGAGATGTGGTTTCGCTATGTTGGCCAGGCTGGTCTTGAACTCCTGATTTCAGATGATCTGCCCACCTCGACCTCCCAAAGTGCTAGGATTACAGGTGTGAGCCACCATGCCTGGCCTACTCCCTTCTATTTTAGACTTTATCAATACTAAACTTGAAAGTTCCCACTCTCACGCCATGCCATTTCACTCTTCAGTGTCTGTGTTCATGCTGTAGTACATCATCTTCTGTTGACCTCCTTTTCCCACCTTCATCATGTGACCAGTGCCTATGTATCCCTCAAGATTCCATTCAAGAATCACTTCTTTAGGGAGCATTCCCTGGCCTCTTGTCTCCTGTAACATCAGGGAAGCCTGGATCAGGTACTGCCCTCCTCTGGATTTTCAGGGTACCTGGGACATATTTGGGAACTGAATTAATGAAACTCTCTCTACCCCTTAAACTGTAATTTCCTCAATTTGGGTCCATGTTCATTTTTGTTTGTGTGTCAAGGGACTAACCCAGTGCCTGGCGTACATGTAGCCAGTTGGTCGTTAAGCACCCCTTGAGTTGTGTTGCTCCAAATAAGAGACTGCTGACTGGATCTAAAGCATTTCCATGAATGTTCAATTTTACCTTTAAAGTTTGATAGCCCTTCTCCCATAGGAACCCAGCAGTCTGATTCCCTTACAACTACAGTACAGCTGCAGAACAATAACCAAGCAAAAGAGGCCTTAGGGCACTCAGAATAGAAATAAAAATTCCAAGTACAAAAATTTGAACACAAGAAAGCGCTTCTGATCTCTTAGAGCATGGTTACCCTTACTTTACACAAAATTCTACATCTGGCATTTAAACCTATCAACTATGAGAAATAACAAATCAAAAAGAGGAAATAAGGTCTGAAAACTGACAACAGTACCACGAAAAAACAATGTTGGAGTCAGAAACATATAAAATAACTAACACTAAAAGAACTTTCTGCAGTGATAGAAATGTTTGATATCTGTGCTAACACAGTAGCCATTAACCACATGTGGCTATTGACCACTTGAAATGTGACTAGAGTGACTAAGAATCTGAATTTTTAATGTCATTTAATTTCATTTAATTTGTATGTACATTTAAATAGCCATATGCGGGTAGAACTCACAATGACTGCACGCTCAGGCCATTGCATAGGACAAATAGATGACAGCATCTCTTTTGGCCCTGAGGGACTTGCTTCATGAAAGTCCAATAACAAATTGAGTCATGGTGATGACTTCCTCCAGCAGTCACAGACAAGGTGGGCTACTGTATTCAGTAGCCATTGTTTGGGAAGGCAGGGTGTGTACAAAATACTTAAGGAAGATTTTTGCTCAAATGGAATAAAATAAAACTAGACCACCTAGAAAATTTTACTCTTCTATATCAGTTTGTGTTTTGACACCTTACACCAAAGGGAATATTCATACTTGCCTACAAATCAGCAAGCTCTTACTCTTACCTCTCATCACCCTTCTTCCCATCCTCCCATTCCAAAAGATAGTTCAGGAAAACCTCTAAGAACACAAAACCAGTGTCATATTCACAATAAGGCCCACTCTAACTTCCCTATTAATAATTGCAACTCACTCCCAACATCCCATCCCTCTTAGCTTGTTTAATTTTTTTTAATAGCATTTATCAGTTTCCAGTTGTACCCCTACAATAATGTAAGTTCCAAGTGCCTGAAATAGTGCCTAGCACATAATATGTGAAACACACACACACAAACACATACCCACAACCCACTGAATGAATGAAGAGAAACCGAAAAAATAAAGTATAATACCCCATCCCTGTTCACTCTCCAGAAATGTATACTTCCAAGGAAATATTTCTATAGGTCAGAGTAATTGATGATAACAATAATAATAGCTACATTTGAATGTCCATTGTTTACACTAATATTCACAGGAACTCTGCAAAGTAGTTATCATGAGGAGACTGAGGTGCAGAGAAGAAATTTCACATAACTGCTAGATGCTGAAGCTGAGATTTGTAACTATTGGATAGCTGAATCCAGGGGTCATGTTCTTCCCATTAACTGCATTGTTAACTTCTTTCACAAATGTAACATATATCAAAAGAAAATCCCGGCATTTTCATTTTAAGAGGAATCAGGAAGGAAAACAAATAGGTATATAAAAGTCTGCCCAAATTGTCAGCAATTCTTTTCCTTAATCTATAAGAATCTTGCTCATCGATCAGGGTGCTGTTATCACACTAGGTCCCAATCTCTTAATAAGGGAGTTGGGAGGGTGTTTCCCTCTAGAATAGGAGTCATCAGACTCTGTTAGAGTAATGAAAAGGATTATAATAGCTAATTTCTGAAGAGAATGTGGACTGAAGCTAAAAATACTCATTATAAAGTAAATCTTTTGGCTACAGTCTATTATATCACAAAAATATTATAAAAATCCTCAGCTTCCTTTCTATCTTCCACATCCAATTTTCAAAACTGATCAAGTTTTTTAAGCCACTTAACCTGTGTGTAATTACTACTGTGGTCTCCTAGCACAGACAACAGATGTTGACTGCCGTGGTATTGGCGTGGATCATCTATTCTATAGAGAATTTGATAAACAGACTCCAATCTCAGTCTCTTCTGATTTGATTCTTCCCCCAAACAGTTAAGAATAAGAAGATAATGAAATAATCTTACAACATTTTCTACCATTAAAATAAAAAGACTTACAGACTGAAAAAGGTGTCTATGGGTTCAATTTAATGTGATATGTTTTAGAAAATTGATTCTGATTTCAGAAGGCTTAATCCCTGAACAGGAAATAGTCTAGCCCTACCCAAAAGGAAACCTAGCTTTCTACTCTTATCACATAATCTTCTAATGTATGCACTATGCAAGATAAATAGGTCCATGGAATGGCTGATTTTTCCAGAACTCAGAGTTATGGAGGAGAGAAAACAGTTGTTCTGGGAAACTTAGTGTTTTGGCCTGAAGTGGTAAGGAAACTGCAAATTCATAGAAGGCAGATAAAAGAACATCACAACAGTTCATTCTGAGTGTCCATTTGTTTACGGAGAATATTGTTATTGTGCAATGTCCTTTTTGTGGAAGAATATGCCTTACAGATCCAAATTAATTCAACAAATGTATAGACTTCCTACTAGACCAAAACATCATGCTGGGCAATGTGGACAATAGGAAGATGAGAAAATTCCAGTACTATCCTTAAGGATTGTATAATCTGGGGGAGGAAAAAAAATAGGTAAACAATAACTTTAAAAAGAACATAGTCACAGCACTAAATGAAAGTACAAAGTATAATTCCATGAAATAACATAAATCAGCATTAATTCTGACTAAGGGAAGAAATCTAGGAAGTTTCCTATAAAGAAGAAACTTTAAGGCGGCTTTAGAAGATTTCAGTAGCCTGAAAATGAGGGAAGGACATTCTCAGGTAGAGAACAAAGAAGAGAAGACAAAAATAGATGAAACATCTGTTCGTTTACAGTGACTAGGAGGCTTCCTGCCAGGCCCCAAAACAGACAGCGGGACACTCTATGATCTTTCAACTTTTAACCAAGGTATGTATGGGCCTCCATCTTCATTCTGTGAATTCCAGGAAGAAAAGGAAAACAGTCTCTCTGAATAAATTTTTAGGGAAAAAAATTAAAACTCAGCTACTAGTTGAGAGAAAGAGGAACAAGGGGCAAAGTGCAACTCCAAGTGATAACTGAAGGCACATGACCCATCCTCTCCGGACTGTGTCTCCTGAGATCTGGCTCAAATTAAACCTACTCTGTTGTGAGAGAGCCCAGACCCCACTGCATCAAAATCCATGGGCACAATAAATTATCATGATCTCTCGAGAGCCAGCTGCCTGCCCTGTTGGGTGGTGTGCTGAGAGCCACTTGCTGTACTGAAACCTGAGGACAAGCCATAAGCAAAGTGTCCTGTCTACTTTGACTTCTAAAATACTGAGTTTATACAGAGACTTTTGTTGTTTAGTGGAGAGGTGCCTATCACAGGCCCATTATGTTCAATTCAACATGAAATGTAGGACACTCCAGTTGTATAAGAACCCAACTAGCAATAAGCAGCCATAAGCATAGACCGCTTCTGGTCCTTAGAAATTGGATTGCCCTAAAATCCAAATTGTTCCCATTGTTTTTGCAGCAGCATGAACAGGCACTCAGACTTGAGTACCTTGATTTCTTTTAGTAATTATCACAGAGAACATTTATACTCCAAAACATGAGGTATACTCTTTTCCAGAAACAACTTGTTTTGAATATGGTTGCTTTGACGCATGGTTGACATGGTGGTTGCTTTCTCTCTAATCACTGGGTGTTTCCTTGTGAACGTGACTAATGTGAGTGAGTGAGGGAGGACTTTCATGAAAACCACTGTCATCTAACCTGGTAAAGTCAGCAGCAGGAAGAAACAATGCGCCTCAGTCAGCTTCAAGCGGTATTTTCAGGGGAAAATCCAGGCGTGGCAATGGATACAGAGGTGAGTTGCCAGCTACAGTAGACTAAAATGGGCTAGTTATCATGGTCTGGGGTTCACAGCTGGCTTCCCTGGGAAGCTGGGATAGGAAAAATGGGTGCCAACTTGTATTAAGACTTGTATTAAGGACTTTGGGTGAGGATAGGGAAGTCAAATTCACATTCACAGTTGAAAATGTCACTAGGCTCAGCTTGAGGAAAGACTTGGAGGAGGTCAGAAAAGGTACAGAGGACTGTTGAAAGGACTACTGCCACATTCTGGGCAAGAGGTGACAGTGGCTTAGACTGGGACAGGGCAGTGGAGATAAAGCATAGTAGGCCACTTTGAGTAACCGCATCATGACACATTGTTTACTGCAGTGGGGTTTTATACTCCAGTAAGCATAGTGCCCAAACTGTGTAATGATTGTTTTATGAGGGAAAGTTTTATATAAACTGAAATTCAGTCATCAGATCATTCAAAACTAAGAAGACATTTCCAAAAATTTTAAGTTGAATATTTTCAGTGAAACAAGTCAACATCTTACTCTGTAACTATTTAAAAAAAAAAAACCAGGGTATTTATTACATTATGCATTATTCAATATATGCTTAAAGCAGGTGATTTATTTGTCAATAACAAGAAGTGCCTATCATTACATACCCTGGCTTGAATGCTGGCTATAAAGCTCACCAGCCTTTTGATCCTGAATAAGCTACTTCACATTTTTATCCTGTAAAATGGGAATCACAATAATATTGGCATCACCAGGCTTCTTGTAACCATCATATGAGATAATGGTGGTAAAATTGCTCTATGTTCCATAAAGCACTATAAGACAAAGGTAGTTATATAAGGGGTCTGGACATATATTTAGTGGGCATAAGCAATAAGTATCTGGTTTATTTAAAATTTCACTTCAAGCCAAATTACCAGGAATAAAACAAAGTGGATATGACTTCAGTAAATATCAAGCCTACTTGGCTCAGAGCAGAGCTATTCCTTATAACATCAGACAGCTCCAGTTTTTAGTAAAGCAATAATTTAGGTCCTATATCATAAAGATCCTACATCAGGCTGGACAGAAAATTGGAGTAGGCTCCATGGGTCTACTTGGCAGCCAAGAGTACAGAGGAAGTAATGGAGGCGTGGATGAGAGAAGCAAGGAAGGGAGTTTTTGGAGAAAAAAACAGCAGAAGAATATGGCGTAAGAGAAAAATATACCAGTAGCCCTGTCCAAAACAGACCTATGACATATGTTCCATTACTTCCTCTCAAAACTCATGCCCACCCATTGCCTTGTAAACCGCAATATCTCAGTCAAAGACACTGACCCTGGACTTGGCCAAGAGACTTTCTCTGGCCAACGGAATGTGAATATGCATGATACACAGTCACAATTGAGCAGGAGCTTTAAGGACCATTGCAAGATTTGGCGTTGTCTCTAAGAAAATGTGGTACATATACACCATGGAATACTATGAAGCTATAAAAAGGAACAAGATCATGTCCTTTGCAGGGTCATGGATGGAGCTGGAAGCCATTATCCTCAGCAAACTAATGCAGAAACAGTAAATCAAATACTACATGTTCTCACTTATGAGTGGGAACCGAACAATGATAACACATGGACACAGAGAGGGGAATAACACACACTGGGGCCTGTTGTGGGGTGGAGTACAGGGAGGGAGAGCATTGGGAAAAATAGCTAATGCATGCTGGACTTAATACCTAGGTAACGGGTTGATAGGTGCAACAAACCACCATGGCACACATTTACCTATGTTAACAAACCTGTACATCCTACACATGTACCCCAGAACCTAAAAAGAAAAAAGAAGCCTCCTAGTCACTTCATTCTCCTGCCCTCAACCAGGAGAATGGCATGTCCCAGATGAAAGCTGCTCCTTCTGTCTACATTCTGGGGTAAAAAAAGATACCTGAGACAGGAGCAAAGGCACTACTAACTGGCAGATATATACATGTATATATATATGGAACAAGAATTAAAGCTTGGTTTTTGTGAACCACTGAGATTTTGGAGGTCGTTTGTTACCACAACATTACTGAGTAAAAACTGACTAATTCAGGGGCTCTGAATTTAAAATTTCTATCAAAGTTTTTCACAATCTATGGCTGACTGATAGAAGATACAGAATGAATATATGTAATACCTTAGGGAAGATTGTTCAGTGAAAATTAGATAACTACTTCCTCCTCCTATCACACATCAAAATGATCAATACCAAATGGCAGGAAACAAACAAATCTGTACACCTGTAGACTAAATGACAAATAATTTTAAATAGGAGATAAACTCAAAATCATTAAAATACAGTATTGGCACCCAATGTCATTTCTAAATAAAACAAGCAGCCATTACTAATGGCTAAATAAAACAAACATCTTTAATAATTCTATACACATTCATTAGATTTCACTATTTCATCCCTAAATGCATTTGCTTTCTAAATTCCATCTTTACAAACTAAGCGCAAAAATGATAGAAACTAGTGTGCTTATGTTTGTAGCAAGTACAAAATGTTATTACAGTGCTATATTAGAGGGCTAAAATAACTATGAAAAAGGTATAATGAACTGGGCTTTTTTATGTAGCTATGCTTAAAATGTTAAGTGTGTCTTATGTTCTTCTCAGAGAAGTAAAACTTGGGTAAAACTACTGTAACAAAACAGAATTTCTACCCTAAGTAATGATAAACTTGGCTCAGTTTCACATGATCCAATACGATATAATTTGTCACTAGAAGATTCTAGAGACATGGGTTAAATATCGGAACCACATGAATTACGTGAACATTTTCTGGATTTCATTTTATGAAAGTGCATTGGCTAGATGGACACAAATCCAATTATTAATGTTAATTCTGTTACAATTAAAAGCCAGTACCATATAGTTTTAAGGAGGAGAGAGTAAGGGCATTAGTCACATTTTATAGGTGAGAAAATGGAGGCACAAACAGACTCAAATATCTTACCAAACTAGAAAGTGACAGAGCTTGGATTTGGATCCAGTTCAGACCGACTCCAAACCCATGGTGTCAGCTTCATCTTCAAAATCTGTGTGGTGTTCTCCCCCAAAACATCTGCAGGCTCTCCTAGACCTTACATCCTAACTATAGGCCCAGGGAAAGAGAAAGTACCTTTTCCAGAAGTTCCCACAGCAAAGACAGAGGAGACTTCATTTTTTTTCAGAAGCCCGTTCAAGATTCATGAGTTACATGCCCACCATGCCCACTCATAAATCTAATACCATGGCCGTAGGAAAGGGCTATGCTGACCACCTTAAGCCAAGCAAGGCCATTCTACCCCCAGACCTGGGTAAGGGGCCAATTCTACCCAAATCACATAGCTTGGAGTGGGCCAAGGCTGTAGTTCCCCAAATAGAATAAAAATGGATCCTAGGTACCGAACAACAGATGGCCACCACAGGGGATGTCCCTTGATATTGCCACAATTTGTAGCACAATGCTTTTTGCATATTTTGAATGCATTGTGCTTGCTGAACTCAATTGAATTAAATATCCCATATTGTTCATGATCCACTTTAGCAGGGCAAAGAGCCTCCTGGGCCATTTATCCCCAACCACTGAAATCAACAAAATGAATAGGAAGTTTTTAATAAGCTTTTGATGAGCTACCAATTAAGAAAACCAGGTATCCATTTAACAACAATAATAATTTGTTAATCCATACCAGAAACTTAGGCACAAATGCTATGGTAATAGAAATATTATTGCTATAGGAGCTCGGAGCTTGATTCATTCCCAAGGATCCATGTGGACCATTTGTAATCCCCGAGTCATATTTAAAACCACTATTCTATCTATACGATTTTGTCATGGAGTCCAAAACTTTAAACATTTGCAGAATTTCCATTGGATTGTAGAGTAAGGATTTCAAATATTTCAATAAAAAACATGATGTGTATATAGATTCAATATAAATTTAAGAGGTAAAAGGTAATAATTCTTCAATTTAAAAGACTTACGTGAAACTAATGATAACAGAAATAGCTATTCTATGTGTACTCTGGCCAGGAACCATGCAAAGGTCTTAACATGAATTATTTCACGTAATCCTTATGTCCCTATGTGGTAGGTATTACTGCTACCCATCGGTAAAAATATTGACGTGAAAACTTAGACTTGACCTAGGTCACATAGTGTGGTTGGTAGTACATCTAAAATTCAAACACAGACCTATCTGATGGAGACCTATTTCTAACAGAAAGAGATGGAGAGACAGCAACAGTACTTCTGATCATTGAATCCTCATCTGATTATTCATCCATACATTTTATCTACAAGATGCCTAAATACTAGACACATAAAATGTTTTAGAGGCCATCTCCACTAAGAGTTTCAGCATATTATCTTACACAGCACAATGCATTTACTAGCTGCCACATAGATAATAATTTTTGCTGAGTGGTCCTTAAATGTATATTTTAATCTTCCCCTCTTTGTTTAACCTAGTATAAAAGTTAGAGTAAAACTGTCTCATCAAGCAGGTTTATCTGATGGTCACTTCAGGAAAGATTTAATAAAAATAATAATAATAAGGAACTACCATTTATATAGGTCTTACAATATGCCAGGCACTGTTCTAAATGTTTTACTTACATTAAGTCAGTGGATTCTCTTGACAGCCCTATAATGTAGGCACTTTTTAAAATCACCTTCATTAAGTATAAAAAACATTATTTATTTATACTTGTGTTTTACTTATTTCCTGACTTATTACCAAAGGAATTTGAAGACTTGCAAAATTACATTGAAGAAAATAAAAAGAAAGGAAGAAGGTAAAGAAAGAAAGGAAGAAGGTATAGTAAAATAAAATAATGCTACAGATAATATTATCAGAAAAAATATCCATCAAAAGATTTGTATAGTTGCTGGAGAGGACCATAAATTTAGCTACAAACTGCCTGGCAAACAAAGCAAAAAGCAAAACATAATCAGGCAGAAGATTCACAATGTCCATAATAGGAAAGCAAGCCAGTTGCTTAAGAGTAGCACAAATTTCCCATAAGAAAGTTATTTTCCTACAAGAAAATTATATAATAAAAAATGCCATGTGATACAATAATGTACAAAAGTCCATTTCTACCATGAGTATAAAATGTGGAATATAACTCCTCTTCATCTTTCCATTTCCATTTTCTCCCTCTCCTTCAGTAATAACAGTTTTAATTTTGCTGGGAAGATGACTGTCTAGAGTTTTAAAAAGACCCCATTTTCCAGCTTCTCTGTAGCTAGATGTGGCCATGTTATTTAAAGGGGGAGGCATGTCTTTATCCTGGTCACTCAAATGTAGATGGAAGAAGCTATCCTGGATGATGAGGTAGGCTTGGAAAGGAACATCTGGGCAGCAGAATCCAGGTTGCTAACACTCTGGTGCATAGTTATCTATAATTTCATATTATAGAGAAAGAAACTTCTATGGTGTGTAAGCTACTATTGTTTTAAGTTTTCTATCATTTCTAGGTAACTGAAGAATGAGGGGGACAGAAAACTTCTTTGTATTAGGTGATCAGGGAAGACTTCTCTGAGGAGATATTTAAGCCAAAAAACTGAAGGATTTTATGCTAAGGAGCTATGTACAAGAAGAATGGAGACAAGAACACTCATTGCAGTGGTCACTGTACCTACAAAAGCCTCTAGGCAGGAAAACTTTCACAAGAAGCTGAAGGAAGATTTTTGTGGCTGGAGTGCAGTAAGAAAGGGCAAAGAGAAACATGAGACAAAATCTGACAAAAAGGCAGGAACCACATCATGCAGGGTCTCCTGGGCCATGGTGAAGAGTTAGAATTTGTGTTGGCAGGAATAAGTAGAAAAGGGAATCCTTGTACACTGTTGAAGGAAATGTAAATTACAAATGCCATTATGAAAACCAGTGTGGAGGCTCCTCAAAAAATTAAAAATAGAGCTACCATATGATTCAGCAATCCCACTACTGGGTACACATATCCAAAGAATATGAAATCAGTATGTCAAAGAGATATCTGCACTCCTATGTTCATTACAACATTATTGGCAATACCCAAGATATGGAATCAACCCAAGTGTCCATCAGTGAATGAATGGATAAAGGAAATGTGGTATATAGGCACAATGGAATTACTATTCAGCCTTACAAAAAAAAAAAGAAATATTGTCATTTGCAACAACTTGGATGAACTTGAAGGCCATTATGTTAAGTAAAATAGGCCAAGCACACAAAGACAAATGCCATCTGAGCTTACTTATACATGGAATCTAGAAAACTCAAATTCATAGAAACGGAGAGTAAAATAATGGTTACCAGAGATGAGGGAGTATAGAGATTGGGAAGAAGTTGGCCAAAGGACACAAAATTTCAGTTAGAAAAAGTTCAAGAGATGTGTTGTACATCATGCTGACTATAGTTAATAACAATAGATTGTATACTTGAAAATTGCTAAGAGGATAGATTTTAAGTATTATCACCACGAAAAAATGTTAAGTGTGTGAGGTAATGGATATGCCCGATTTGGCCATTCCACAGTGCACACACATATCAAAACATCACACTTGTACACTACAAATCATATAATTTTTACTTATCTAATTAAAAATTAACTAATTTTTAAAACTGTAAAACCCAAGAGCTAAAGAATTAAAAAAGAAAGGAGAGAGAATTTATTCTATAGTCAATGGAAGAATAGTGTCTGGCAAATAGGAGGGGTCTTCAAAAAGTATATGAAAAAATGTATATTATAAAAGAACCATAGATTTCAACTTTTTTACATTAAAATAAACTCATACTAACTTATTATAACATATCTGAACAGAATTTAGTTTGAGGCACTAAGAAGGATAAGACATCAGTTTTAAAAGAGCCCCTATCAAAAACTGGATAACTATATGCAAAAGAATGAAATTGGACCTTTGTTTCCCACTATACAAAAAAATCAAATTAAAGTGGATAAAAGATTTCTATAGAAGACCTAAAACAATGAAACTACTAGAATAAAACTTTGGGGAAATGTTCCAGAACATTGGTCTGGGCAAATGTTTTTTTGTGTAAGACCTGAAAAGCACAGGCAACCAAAGCAAAAATATATGATTGGGATTATATCAACCTAAAAAGCTTCTGCACAGCAAAGAAAACAATCAACAAAGTGAAGAGACAACACACAGAATGACAGGAAATATTTGCTAAGTATTCATCTGACAAGGGATTAATAACCAGAACATATAAGGAGTTCAAACAACTCAATAGCAAAAAAAAAAAAAAAATCAGATGAAAACTTGGGCAAAAGGTTTGAACAGACATTTCTCAAAAGACATACAAATGGCCAAGAAGTATATGAAAAAATGCTCAACATCCCTAATCATCAGAGAAATGCAAATGAAAACCCCAGTGAGACATCATCTCACCACAGGCAATAACAGATGCTGGTGAGGATGTGGAGAAAGGGGAGCCTTCACACACTGTTGGTGGAAATGCAGATTTGTACAGCCTAATGTACAGTATGAAGGTTCCTAAAAAAACTAAAGGTAGAACTACCATATGATCCAGTAATTCCACTACCTGGTATATATCAAAAAGAAAGGAAATTAATACATCAAAGAGATATCTGCACTCCCATGTTTATTTCAGCACTACTAACAATAGCAAAAACACCAAATCAAGCTAAGTACCCATAAACAGATGAATGAAGAAAGAAAATGCCATATATATACAGAGTGAAATACCATTCAGTCATAAAAATGAATGAAATGCTATCACCTGCAGCAACATAGATGGAATTGGAGACCATTATGTTAAGTGAAAAAGTCCAAGTATAGAAAGACAAATATCATATGGTCTCACTCATATGTAGGAGCTAAAAAAGTAGATCTCATGAAGATAGAGATTGGTAGTTATCAGAGGCCAGGAAGGGGAGAGGGGAGAAGAGGGGAAGAAACAAATAGGATATAAATGTATTTATTACCACCAAACTACACACTTAAAAACGGTAAAGATGGTAAATTATGTATGAATATTTTAGAACAATAAAAAATATTTTTTTTGAAAAAGAACCCCCATCAGCGCAACATGAATTCTGCTAAAATTGAAACAAGAACAAACATCAAATTTAGGGTGAAGCTTGGGAAGAAGAATGGTGAAATCATTGCTACTTTATGAAAAGTTTACAGTGACAATGCCCCAAAGGAATCAGCAGCTTACAAATCGATAACTAATTTTAAGAAGGGACAAGACAAAGTTGAAAACGAAGCTTGCAGTGGCAGACCATCCACATCAATCTGTGAGGACAAAATTCACTTTGTTCATGTCCTAATTGAAGAAGAGTGACAATTAACAGCAGAAGAAATAACCACACCATAGATATCTTGATTTGTCAGTTTATGCAATTCTGACTAAAATATTAAAGTTGGGCAAACTTTCCACTTGATGGGTGCTAAAACTATTGTGCCCAGATCAGCTGCAGACAAGAGCAGAGGTTTCAATGAAAATTTTAAACAAGTGGAATCAAGATCCTATTGCATTTCTTTAAAGAACTGTAACAGAAGATGAAACATGGCTTTCCAGTATGATCCTGAAGACAAAGCACAAGCAAACCCATGGCTACCAAGAGGTGGAAGTGGTCCTGTGAAAGCAAAAGCTGACCAATGAAGAGCAAAGGTCATGGCAACAGTTTTTTGGGATGATCAAGGCATTTTGCCTATTGTCTTTCTACAGGTGAAAGAACAATAATATCTGCTTATTATAAGAGTGTTTTGAGAAACGTAGCCAAAGCTTTAGCAGAAAAATGCCCAGGAGGGCTTCACCAGAAAATCCTTCTCCACCACAACAATGCTCCTGCTCATTCAGCTCATCAAACAAGGGCAATTTTACAAAAGTTTCAAAGGAAAATAATTAGGCATCCACCTGAAAGTCCTGATTTAGCTCCTTTTGATTTTTTTGTTTCCTAATCTTAAAAATTTGTAAAGGGCACCCATTTTTCTTTAGTTAATAATGTAAAAAAGACTGCAATGATATGGTTATATACCTAGGGTGCCCAGTTATTTAGGGATAAACGAAATGGCTGGTATCATCACTTACAAAAGTGTTTTGAACTTGATGGAGCGTATGTTGAGAAATAAAATTTACATTTTTAATTTTTATTTTTAATTCACTTTTTCCACAAACTTTTTGAAGCTCCTTCATAGTAGCCCCTCAAACATTTGCTGAATGGGTTTTTAAGAGGTGTCTTAAAAGGTAATTGTGCGATGATAATTTTTCTAGGCAGGAGGACCTTCAGGGAGCCATGTGATGGAATTTCCATAGAAAAAAAATAGTTTTCCAGTTATGGAGTAGAGGAGAGACAGACTTGAAAGTAGTGTAACCAGCTGAAAAGAAAGGCCTAAACAAAGATGATGGAGATGGCCAGCCCTGATTTCATAGAAGAGAAAAAGAAGTGGCTGAATCTGCAATATATTTTAGAAATAGAATCAACAGTTTACATTGAATGATTTGATAAGGGAGTATAAGAGGAGTGCAATTAGAAAAAGGAAAGAAGGAGTTGATGAGGATTGAATAACAAAGAGTTAAAGGACAGAATCTCTGCCAAAAACCTGAAGTGAATATGTGTTCCATGTTATCAGTTCATGGCAGGGTAATACATATTGACACCACAGGTGATACTCTCTTACAAAATAATAACAACTAACAAGGACATATGTCTGTATCTGTGGCCACCCTCCTTCTGCTGATTGGTTGCCAATGAGCTCAGATTTTTCCCAGAATACAGTTGCCCAAAACAGGCAAATGGGTAGTCAAGTCCCCAAACATTCAAGCATACCTCATCTTATTTGCTTTGCCTTATTGTGCTTCACAGATGAACACGTTTTTTACAAATCAAGTTTGTTGCAACCCCACATCAAGCAAGTCTATTCATACCATTTTTCCAAGAGCAGTTGTTCACTTCATGTCTCTGTGTCATATTTAGGTAATTTTTGCGTTATTTCCAGAATTTTCATTTTTGCTATATCTGTTATGATGATCTGTAGTCAGTGAGCTCTGATATTGCTATTGTAATTGTTTTGGAGCACCATGAACTGCACCCATATAAGAAGAGAAACCTAATCAATAAATGCTGTTTGTGTTCTGACTGGTCTGGAAGGTTGATGGAGCAGTCAGAACACAAACAAAGTTTATTGATTAGGTTTCTCTTCTTATATGGGTGCAGTACATGGTGCTCTCTCCCTCTCTTCAGGGTTCCCTATTCCCTAAGATACAACAACATTGAAATTAGGCCAATTAATAACCTACAATGGCCTCTTAGTGTTCATGTGAAAGGAGTCACACATTTCTCACTTTAAATCAAAAACATGAAATGGTTAAGCTTAGTGACGAAGGCATGTCAATAGCCAAGATAGGGCAAAAGCTAGGCCTCTTGTGCCGAACAGTTAGCTAAGTTGTGAATGCAAAGGAAAAGTTCTTGAAGGAAATTATGAGTGCTGGCTGGGTGTGGTGGCCCATTGCTGTAATCCCAGCAATCTGGGAAGCCGAGGTGGGAGGACTTCCCACCTTGAACCCAGGAGTTGGAGACCAGCCTGGGCAACATAGTGAGACCCAGTCTCTACAAAAAATTTAAAAATTAACTGGGCATGGTGGCATGTGCCTGTAGTCCCAGCTACTCAGGAGGCTGAGGTGGGAGGATTGCTTGAGCTTGGGAGATCAAGGCTACAGTAAGCCAGGACTGCACCAAAGCAGTGCAGCCTGGGTGACAGAGCAAGACCCTGTCTCCAAAAAAAAAAAAAGTGCTAGTACAGTGAACATGTGAATGATAAGAAAGCAAAATAGTCTTATTGCTGATAGGGTGAAAGTTCTGATTGTCTAGACAGAAGATCAAACCCCCTACAACATTCCCTTAAGCCAAAGCCTAAACCAGAGGAAGGCCCTAACTCTCTTCAATTCTATGAAGGCTGAAAGAAGTAAGGAAGCTACAAAAGAAAAGTTATTGCAATCTTTCAAGCTTTTTCATTTTTACTATATCTGTTATGATAACCTGTGATCAGTGAGTTCTGATATTACTATCATAATTGTTTTGGGGCACCATGAACTGCACCGTATAAGCTAGCAGAGGTTGGTTCATTTAAGGAAAGAGGCCATCCCATAACGTGAAAGTGCAAGGTGAAGCAGCAACTGCTTATGTAGAAGCAATAACTAGTTATCCAGAAAACCCAGTTAAGACCATTGAGGTATGTCACTACACTGAACAACAGATTTTCCATGTAAACAAAACAGTCTTCTATTAGAAGATCTAGAACTTTCATAGCTAGAGAGAAGTAAATGCCTGGATTCAAAGCTTCAAATGGACAAGCTGACCTTCTTGTTGGAAACTAATGTTGGAAACTATGACTTTGTTGCAGCCAACATTCACTTACCTTTCCAAAAATCATAGGGCTTTTAAGAGTTATGCTAAATCTACTCTAACAGTGCTCTATAAATGAAACAACAAAGCCTGGATGACAGCGTATCTGTTTAGAACAGATATGGTTTATTAAACAGTATGGTTTAGTAAATATTTTAAGCCCACACTTGAGATGTAGTACTCAGAAAAAAAAATCCTTTCAAAATATTACTGCTAATTGACAAGGCACCTGTTCACTCAGGAGTTCTGATGAAGATGTACAAGAAAATTAATGTTGTTTTCATGCCTGCTAATACAACATCCAATCTGAAGCCCATGGATCAAATAGTAATTTCAACCTTCAAGTCTTATTACTTAAGAAATATATTTCATAAGGCTATGGCTGCCATAGATTGTGATTCCTCTGAGGTATCTAAGCAAAGTAAATCAACAACCTTCTGGAAAAGATTCACCATTCTAGATTCCATTAAGAATACTCATGATTTATGGAAGGAGGTAAAAATATCAACATTAACAGGAGTTTGGAAGAAGTTGATTCCAACCCTCATGGATGACTTTGAGGGGTTTAAGACTTCAGAGGAGGAAGTAACTGCAGATGTAGTAGAATTAACAAAAGAACTGGAATCAGAAGTGGAGCCTGAAGATGTGACTAAATTACTGCAATCTCATGATAAAGCTTTATCGGATGAGGAGTTGCTTTTTATGGATGAGAAAATAAACGAGTTTCCTGAGATGGAATCTACTCCTGGTGAAGGTGTGTGAACATTGTTGAAATGACAACAAAGGATTTAGAATATTCCATAAACTTAGTTGATAAGGCAATGGCAGGGTTTGAAAGAACTGGCTCCAATTTTGGAAGTTCTACTGTGGGAAAAATGCTACCAAACAGCATCACATACTACAGAAGAATCTTTCGTGAAAGAAATATCATTCATTGCAGCAAACTTCATTGTTGTCTTATTTTAAGAAATTGCCACAGCCACCCTAACCTTTAGCAACCACCACCCTCATCAGTCAGCAGCCATCAACATCAAGGCAAGACCGCCACCAGCAAAAAGATTACAACTTGCTGAAGGCACAGATGACAGTTAGCATTTTTAGCAATATATTAATAGTATTTATAAATTAAAGTATGTTCATTCTTTTAGCCATAATGCTATTACACACTTAATAGACTACATAACTTTTATATGTACTAGGAAGCCAAAAAATTTTATTGTGATACTTTACCGTGGTGCTCTGGAATCAAAACCCACAATATCTCCGAGGGATGCCTGTACCTAGAAGAATCTAAATGATAGAGACATTGCCTAGTCCTCAAGGAATTTAAAATGTAAATACTTAATTAGCTTAGTACATTAGCCTACAAAAGAATAAAAGT
This sequence comes from Rhinopithecus roxellana, assembly GCF_007565055.1. Taxonomy (NCBI): domain Eukaryota; kingdom Metazoa; phylum Chordata; class Mammalia; order Primates; family Cercopithecidae; genus Rhinopithecus; species Rhinopithecus roxellana. The sequence continues at coordinate 60,702,992 of NC_044557.1, read as the reverse complement.
GAACAGTGCTAAAACTGTGATTTAGCCAATGAGAGCTTCTGGGATCAGATAATTCAAAATCCCTATATCTTCATCTTGTCTTTCTCTCTCTCTTTCTCTTTCTTTCCTCCAATCCCCTCAACTGTGATCTGCTTTCCTGAGGTCCGACCTTAATAGCCTATTCTGCTTGTTAAGTTGTATGTCTTTTGGCAAGTCACTTAAGCTCTCCAAGCTTCCATTTCCTTATCTAAATAACAGCAAAATCACAGGAATGTTGTTTGGATGAAATGAGAATGCGTACTTAAAACTGTTGTGTACATTTGATAACCAATGTAGAAATAAAACATCTTCTTTTAATACCTTCCCATTTCCCTACTTCCCCTAATTCACAATTTTTTGAAAGATCTATCCTTCCATTTATCTCTCTCTTTTTATAATACTTTTGTTGAGGTTAAATTCACATGTCATACAATTCCCTCATTTGAAGTGTTCATTTAAAGGTTCTTAGTGTTTCATAGAGTTATGCAGCCATCACCACAATAAATTTTGAAAGGTTTTAATCACCTCTACAACAAACACAGTAATCACTCTGCATCTGCACCCTCCACTGGCAAAGTGGGGTTGCCAAACCCCTGGTAACTACCAATGTACTTTCTATTTCCATGTATTTGCCTATTCTATACATTTTATATAAATGGAATCATATAAAATGTGGTCTTTTGTGATTGGCATTTTTCATTTATCCTAATGTTTCTGAGGTTTTATCATGCACCAGTACTTCATTCATTTTTATAGCCAAAGACTATTCTGTTGTATGGCTATACCACTTTTTAAAAATCTATGCATCAGTTGCTTGAGGACCTGTCTTTGTATTCCATGCAGTGCCTCACCTGATGCCAGTGAGGACTGTGAGCCCCTGATGTCAGCACCTGTGCCTTACTCATTTCTATATCAACACCACCTGCACAGCAACTGGCATATAGAATGAATGAAAAAATTATGGCTCAAAACCATTTATTGAAAATGATATATATGTTGAGGGCAAGATTTAGAGAAATGCAAACATATAGATTCAGATTGGATGTTTCACATATTAACTCTTAGCACTAATAAATTTTTCCAAGGCAAATAGATTGCTTTCTTCAATGCAGCCTGGACATCTTAATTTGGAATTAAGCTCTCCTGGAGCCGCCATCCATCCAGAGTCCCCTCACAGTTTTGTGGCCAAAGCTTTTCGCTTTCCAGCTTCTGGTCTTTCCAGTGAAAAATGTGTTGTTTCCAAAATAATTAGAAGAAGAAAGGCAGTTACTTGCCTTCACAGCATTCGTAATCTCCAATCTAAGTGATAAAGAGTCCTTGTGATTTTGTATTCCATTGACAGGAGGAAACAATAGAACTTCAGGAAACCAATCAATTGGCTTTCTGTTCATTAAAAAAATTAAAATCTAATTTATATGAAATTGGATTTATTGTTTATATCATCCTTGATTTAGGTAAGTGGACAAAATAATGCCCCCCAAAATATGTTATTTGTTCAAAAAATATTTAATACTTTGGTAAGACCTAAAGAAACTATATATATATATGTGCGTGTGTGTGTGTGTGTGTATATGTATGTGTATATATATGTATGTGTGTGTGTGTATATATGTATATATATGACAGTCCTTAGTCTAAAGTGGCATAAATTAATTGGACAAGATAAGATAATTTATCATATGTACCACAATTTATCATATGTACCACCTATTATAGTGCTGGAGTATCCATCGCTGAAAGAACTTGATCTACCCAGGTGTCAAAATTAAAAGCCTATAGGCTCTGCCCTACCTAGGGCCCTATTAGTAAGACAGATTCTCTGGAATAGTGTAATGCATGTTTTCTGGGATCTGAAATGCCAGGGGTTATAAGTCCTAGGCAGCAGAGTGAGCTGCCATTTTCCCACCCATTCCCACCTCCCGCCCTCTCTTTCTGAGGCCAGTTTAACTGCAAGACCCAGGCCCTGGTTTTCATCGACATTTCCTCAGGAAAGCAAGCCCAGCTCTGAACACCAAACTGATAGTTGGCTATCCTGAGTTCCCCATTTAATTCCTACCTGTCTTTTGGGATTGGCTTCTCCTTCCAAAATCTAATATATCAGCTCACAGAATATGTTCTGATCTGTAAGTAAAGTAACAGCAGGGCATCAAGAATTGTCACATTATCCCCGAACCATCACAGTCACTAGGCAAGCACTGTCTTCTCATCTTGGAAAGGTACTTTAGAAAGACTGTCAATGTGGACAGTACCAGAGTTCTTTGCCTCACCCTCCAACCCCAAATTTAGTGATCTGGGTACTAATCTCTGTTAGTACCCCAGGCCTCACCCCTCCCAGTCTTGGCTTATTCTCTATTTCCCACCAGAAGTGCCTAGAATATCTCTTGATTACATAGAAGAATGGTTGAGTTGGAGTTGAGGCTTGAGTTAGGAAGTGGTAAAGTTATGCTGACATTGGAGCCAGGTTCTAGAAGGCCTCCACCTGCCATGCTGAAGCTTTCGGGCCTTTTCCTGTTGTCACTACGGAAAAGGAGGAAAACTGAAAGTTTCCGAGTAGGAGATAAACAAAATGAAATCACTTTATTTTATAACCACATCCTTCTGACCTAACTCCACAGGACCAATATCACAGGAAGAAGTCTCACTCTATTTGAGTGAGGACCCATATTACTGTCAGGCTTGATGACAAACATTTTGGCTTTTAAAAAAAAAAAAAAAAAAAAACAGGAATGTTATTTCATTCTTATAAAGAGAAGAAACAACATGTGGTCAGAAAACCAGACACCAGCTCAGCTTGAGGGAAAAACCTTCAGAGAGACTCAGCATTTTCTGCACCCAGCCTCTTATTTGCTTGTCTCTTAGCTGATCTAGTGGCAATCCCTGCTTTCCTCCCATGTGAAGCCTGCTGCACCAGGTGCTGTAAGGATTTTAAGAAAGATCGTGAAGGCCCTATCCCTGTTGCCGAAGACAAAGACATTGTTACCTAAAGATTTCTTCTAACCACTCTATCATTCCCTTACCTCACCTACCTTTGTCTGGCTTTATATTTGCAACTAAGTCACTCAAAACAATCTGCCTAAGAGCAGAGATCCTACCTCCCAATCATACTAACATTTTGATCCCTCAAGGAATATTTTACAGCAATTACTTTCAAAGAGAAAAGTTCTTTATTATGCATGGGGCGAGAGACATAGAATAACAGCATTTTTTTTTCCATAAACAGCCCCTATAAATTAATACATGCTTCATTTTTTAAGGTGCTTTTAATCCTTTTAAAAATTAATGTAAACTTAAATGTACTTAAACATGAATGGCTGGGAAACATTTTTGGTATGGCATATAAACCCAGTGCAAGTGCCAAAGAATCTTGAAAGCAGACAAAGCTCTGAGAAGTTATGATGCTGGTTTTATTTGAGGGGAGGTGGGCAGAACAATAACCTGTGCAAAAAAACTATCCTGGAATAAAGTCATTTTCTTAAATGCATATTTGCTAGATTAGAATATTAAAAAGAACCTATCTGGTAAAAATGTAATAATTCTCCATGGGTACTCCAAAGAGAATTGCCTCATAAGAATGTACAATTGTGTATGAAAACAATCCACAAAGAAAGGAAACACTGGATTAATATCCCAATATCAGAATCACTAATGTGGATTTCTAAATAAAGCCCATAAACAAACATTTGGCTTGTATTCCAGTTCCTCTCTCTACTTCCTCCAATTTTTATAGTCACTCATGGGAAACTCTGCTTTATGTACCATAAATAAGCATAAATATTGGATTTATTCCCCAAATACTTTCATATCCTTACCAAAAACACATTTGGATAAATATCTATACATGTTGCAAGAAGTTAGTGGCCCTTGGCCTATTATTTGAAAGGTTAGATCAACAAGTCAGCAAATTATTTTAAATTGGTTACCAAGACTTGAATATATGTATAAACTACCTGGAAATAAAAATTCATTTATTAAAAATGATTATAACAGAGATTTTTTGGTTTTCTAATTCTACCTCATAAATGCAAATATCTTCATAATATACTATACCAGCAAAATATTTCAGTATCTCTCACACTTTCTTCTACATTTTCATTTATTTTAGTACTGTTTTGCTTATGAAAACAATCAAATTGTCTATAATATCACTTTGATGAATTCTTAATGACCATCAATATTTATATACCCAATTAGGTTTTCTTCCATTTTGTTTCAAATAATACAGTAAAGGTTAGTAGAAACTAAAAATAATGATGAACAGAGACAGTGAGAGTGGGCCAAGGGCCTGGTGCTTGCTCTGTCACCTAAAAATAAGGTATAGACTCCATTCTTCTATAATCAAGAGAAGATAATTATTTTTTTAAAAATAGGTTTATGAAATTCTAGAAAGAATATCATACAGATAATGTGCTGTAGTTCAGATTTTAAGACTCGAGGAAAACGAATTTTAGATGCAGTGAAATGCTTGAGTCTTACAAAGTTCCAAATGAGGACATTAGTAGATTTCTAAAGACCCAGGACATTAATATTTCATTAGCTTAAACTTGAAATATTTCTGTGGTAACCCAAAATTACTTTATCAGATTCTAAAAATAAGATTCAATTACAACACCATTTTGATATTTAGCCTTCTCCAGAAAACTGGATAACATTTCTCTAGATGTCTATGTTAACCTCTACTTGGCTTGCCATTTTAACATTTCTAGATGCAATGAACTCTAGTGTACTGTAGAGGACCCAAAGCCAAATAAAACAAGATCCATGTTTTCAAAAATTTTATACACTGGTTAGCAATTGCTTCAATGAGAACTAACAGAGTGAAAGGATTGACAAGACTATAGTTGTCTCTCATGAGCAGAGGAAGTTCTAACTAGATGCTGTAAGGAGTCAGGTGAACATACCAATGCAATGCTGACACTATCCTTAAAGTTGAAGGTGAATATATTTTATCCATTTGGTTTGGTTTACATTGCTATATTCAAGAGCTGAGAAACAACACTCTTCCAATGACATAATAATAACTTATGTATGTGAACTGCTTTACTAGGTACAGAGTGCTTTCGCATCATAGTTTTATGCGTGTCTCATGGTTATCCTATCCAGTAGATGGGTCTAGGTCTCCATTTTCTATCTGAGACACATTAACCAACTTGTCCAAAGTTACTCTAACCACTATGTGAGAGACTGGGATTCAAATAGTCTTTCTTCCCTTGCATTCTTTCCACAATCTCTCACGTCCTCAACACTCCCTTTGGCCCTCCCGATCACTGATTCTACAAACATTTATTGACCATCAGCAACATGCTGGGCACCAGGGTATAAAAGTGTGTAAGAGATGGTCCCTAACCTCTTTGGGGGAAGACAAACCCATAAAGAACTACTTATAGTGAAATCTGGTGAGAGTATACTGACAAAGTTAATAGCCAGGGATACCCAAAGGAGCCCCAATGTGAAAGGGATGGGTAGAAATCAGGGAAAGGCTCTTGGAGAAGGTGAATTCCAAACTGAATCTTCAATGATAAAGAGGAGTTAACCAAATGAGTGAGGGAGGAAATGGGAGTCCCAGGGAAGGCTGGGGTAGGGAGCTACTCCAGGCAAGTGCTCAGCATAAGGAAACAATAATAAAGAGAGAAACAGTAAGGTGCGTACGGGGGACGACTTAGCAAGTTGGGTGTTTACTAGAGTGTAATGCTCAATGCAAGAGATGAAGCCATAAAATTCATTACTCGAAGCTGAAACTGAAATATATAGCCTATAAAGAAGAAACATTTTGTTTTGTAAAGAATATTCCTCCTTTCTCTTTCAAAATTGCATTTTCTAATTTTTTCATGAGGGAACTATTTTTACCCAGTTCCGTTTTTTTGAAGTATAATTTATGTATAATGAAACTGATTGATTTTTCAGTGTATGCTTCCAAGGTTTTGACAAATATATATAGAATCATGTAACCACCACACAATCAAGAGAGAGAATATTTCCATTACTTCAGAAAGTTTTCTCATACCTCTTACAGCCAATCTCTCCCCTGACCCCTGAAAACCACTATCTGATTTCTGTCCCTAAAGTTTTGCCTTTGATAGAATTTCACAGAAATACAATCATATGGTATGTACTGTTTTGTGTCTGTCTTCTTTCAGTTAGCATAATGCACTTGAGACTTGTCTGCATTATTGTGTTCCATTTCATTGCTGGGTAGTGTTCCATTGTATGGAGGTATCACAGTGTGTTTACTCATTCAGCAGGTGATCAACATAAGAAACTTGCCAGTTTTTACCTATGATGAATAAAACTACGGAGAATATTCACCTATAAGCCTTTGGGTAGACTTGTGTTTTCATTTTTCTTAGGTAAATACCTAAGCGTTCAGTTGCTGAGTTCAATATATGTGTAATATATGTATATTATATAAATATATTATATATATGCTTCAATATATCCATAATAAGCATATAATTGAAAACATTGACATCATGGGGCAATAATTACTTATTCTCATTAAAGAACCTTTTGGTCAAACAGCTCAAAGCACTTCTTTTTTTTTTTTTTTTTTTTTTTTTTTTTGAGACGGAGTCTCGCTCTGTCACCCAGGCTGGAGTGCTGTGGCCGGATCTCAGCTCACTGCAAGCTCCGCCTCCCGAGTTCACGCCATTCTCCTGCCTCAGCCTCCCGAGTAGCTGGGACTACAGGCGCCGCCACCTCGCCCGGCTAGTTTTTTGTAGTTTTTAGTAGAGACGGGGTTTCACCGTGTTAGCCAGGATGGTCTCGATCTCCTGACCTCGTGATCCGCCCGTCTCGGCCTCCCAAAGTGCTGGGATTACAGGGTTGAGCCACCGCGCCCGGCCTCAAAGCACTTCTTAAACTTCCTGCCCATTGCATGTATTTTGCGTTAATAGTACAAATTTATGTATCCCCTTGCAGTTTTCAAAGCACATTCATGTGCATGATCTTATCTTACCCGTATAGCAACTCCATAAAACAGTCCTAGTTGACATTCACCAGGCACAACCTTACAGCACCAGGCACAACCTTATGGGATGCATATGCCATCTGTCTGATAACAGCCATGTCCCACTCCCATCAGATATTTTGAATATCACTTCTGGAAGTAGATACTATTGACCTCATTTGAGGGTGAGGAAACAGAGGCTAAAAGATGTTAACAATTTTGGTCACCATGAGACCCTGGAAAAACATAAGAACAAAGGACTCCTACCTAAACCTTCTGGAGTTCCTGCCTTTCCACATCTTATGGCCACCATAAGGAGTAAACAGGTGAGTTTACAGCATATTTGAGCTACAATTCGATTGAAAAAGAGGATACCTTTCCTCCTACATGCCTTAACATGAGGAGTTTTATCCCCTGATGTTCCCAAATTCAACTCTAGAGAATTTTAGCAAAAATAAATTGAATTTCTCTCTCTAAGGAGCGACAGAAAAACAACATCAGAAATGCCAGAAGCCTCCATCTTTGAGAGGAGAGGTCTGTAAGCCAAATTCTGTGATGACAAGGATCAGGGACTTTCCATGCTCTGTGTAGCCAGGCTCACTCTGATCTCATAATAATCTCTCCCAAGAGCAAGCCTGGACACCTGGCGGCTGCAGCTAAACTCCCAAGCTTCACGTCACTATTTCATGAATTTTATTTTTCTTTCTTTAACTCAAAAAAAATGTAGGTATTTTAAAGGGAACTTTTCCTCCATTTTTCATAAAATATAGCTATATAGTCAAATCCTATCAACCTTCCTAAATATCACCAACTAATAAACATTTAGTTTGGTAAAACTAAATAGAATATGAATGAGGACAAACTTAACATTATCTGGATTCAACAGCAACTCTAAGATACAGTCATGATCTCAGTAGAGGGACTTGTAAAAATAACAGCAGCACGGAATCCCAGCTTTGTCCAAGGCCACAAAAAGTGTGCTTTTCTTTGAGAAGTGTGAATCCCTCACATATGTTCACCTTGACATTGTCTCTAGTCTCAGGCTTAACATATTCAACTGTTTGACAAACTGAAGTGGGAAAAGAGCCTTTCAAATATGAATACAGATATACAGTACTTTGTTTTCAAGGTTGGTTTGAGTCTGAGTGCAATCTGTCTTGACAACTTACTATCTAAAACTGACCCTATGTATTTTATATCACTGATTTCAAAACTGAGCTTTAGAGAAACTAGTTGTACTTACCTTCATGAAGCAAAAGTTTCTTTAGAAGAAAGGGTCAGAAGTTGCAGGATAAATACCTCCAAGGTGTATATAGTTTAGTGAAAAGAGCAAAGAGCATTTACCACACAGGTGTAAAAGGAATGTGCATACAATATGCTTCTATATCACCAGCTGTCATGAGGATTCATAGGGTTACTATTAAGAGTAGTTTTCTCTGGCCACAGGAACAAGGGATCAGGGATCAGTAGTGTGATAAAGGCTTACTTTCCCTTGCACTGCTCGAATTTATTGTGGTCATATATTAATTTCCTGTCCTTATTTCCCCGTTTAAGAAAATGGTGAAATGTGTCAATCATATAACAAATAGAGATAATATAAAACATACTTCAATTCCCTTAAAACTTAATATTTTGTCCTTTTAAATTTTTTTACCTTTAATGCTTGTGGGTACATAATAGGTGTATACATTTATAGGGTATATGAGATATTTGATGTAGGCATGTAACATATAATAATCACATCATGGAAAATGTGGTATCCATCCCCTCAAATATTTGTTTTTGCTTTCATTTTTTTTTTACTTAAATACATATCCATAGAATGCAAATCTCTGATGCTTTATCTCCCCCATCTCATTCTCTTCCTTCTCTAGACATAGCACTTGTTATCTAAATACACTATTCAACATGTGAATGAATGCATTTATACTTTCACTATACATAATTGCATAAATATAGTATCATTTGCATGTTCTTTAATGTCATCTAAATTGTATGACACTGTACCTATAATTCTCAACACACCTATTAAATTCAATGTTGTTTAAGTTAGGCTGACATACATAACTAGAGTTCATCCATTTTAACTGCTTTCTAGTATTTCCTTGTGTAAATCTAACCTGGTTTAGCACTCTCCCTTAATAATAATTTCTTATTTTTACAAACAACACTGTAATAAATATGCTTATACAAGTCTGTCTCGGTACTGTGGAAGAGATTTTTTAGGGTGTGAGCCTAGAATCAGGACATGCTCATTTGCATTTAGTAGCTCTCTAAAGTGGCTGTAGGAGCAACTCATACCCTCAGTAGCACTTAGAGTTTCTGCTTTGCCAAATATTTTGTTAGAGCCAAACTTTTATATTAAAGGTAAATATTATCTCAATTTTATTATATTTTCCAATAAATAAGTTGAGGAAGGGAGTAGTGTGAGGCTCTAAGATGTCACCAAGACACAACAAGACAAACACACAGCCAAACCTACATTGCCTGCCAAAACAGCAGCAAAATTCACGAACGTTGTGCTAGCCTCATCCCCTCCTCCACCCACCTCATGCTGGTGACAGCTGATTCCCCAACTCTAAATCCTAGGTTGGTTCCGTACCCAGACATCAGTATTCTGCTTAAAAGGGCTCTAATGGCCACTCCTATGAAATCCTATGACTGATCCATTGCCAGAAGTAACTCAGATACAGACTCTAGAACCACCCAGAAGGTCACATGCAAACCCTGTTACTGGCTCCGTCCAGCTAGTTCTCATCCCTACCAAGTTCTATGGTGGAGGGAATGTAAGAGACTATCATCACTACAGAAATAAACCCCACAACAACCAAATGAGGTCATCTAGTGTGACCAAATCTGCATGAGGGAAACAACAGAGAGGTCCCAAGTTTCAGAAACTAATGGAAAAATTTCCACTAGGGACAACTTACAGTGGGGTGAAAGTCTGACTCAGCAATTATTATTGTAATGGAATCAAATTCACTGACTAACAACTGAATGGTAAGGAAACTGATGGCATTGACTGTGCATAGCTTAGCAAATATTACACACAGGAAAAAATGAAATAACTGTAGTATCCAATAATAAAGAACTCCTGTAATGAGCCAGGCTCTGAGTGCGGTAAACACATTATCTCATTTTGCCCTGACTCCAAACCTGTGAGGTAGACACTAGTATTATTCCCATTTCGCAGAAAATAAAACAGAGCCTTTGAAAGGCAAAATAAGTTGATAAAGGTCACACTGTCATTATTAATTGGATCAGGAAAGCCAAGTCCTGAACAATTATGCTATACTCTCATTTAAAAGAGGGGAAGCATTCACAAGATATTACAAATGTACATAAACATTTAAATGCACAGAAAAAAACAGAGTATGCAAACAGACCAAAATATTCACAGCTCTTATCTTCAGGCAATAGAATTTCATGGAATTTTATTTTCCTACTTGTGCTTTTCTTTATTTTTCAAATTTTTATATATGTTACATTCTAAGTACATTGCTTTTATGATCAGAAAAACATTGTTTTAAAAGGCTGCACGAAACTTACACTTCCTGCTTGCACATCATTAGCTATGTTTTTGTTCAGGTCAGTTATATCACAGGTAATGCCCACAAACAGGTGCTTAATGAATGTTCTTCAGATGAAAGTACTGCATACATGCAGTCTGAAGGCAAATGTCCTATTCCATGAACTAAGGGAGAAAACCAAACCGTATCAGAAAACAAAGCACTGAATGTTTTATGGTAATTTCTCCCATATAGTATAGAAAATGTATTTAAAAGTAAGGTTGAGGAGAGTACAATATGGTGGTGTGAACTTAAAAAAAAAACAGCTTTTTGTAAATAGTTTTGTCACTAAACACCCCATTTGCCTTAACGTCCTTTGAATCATAGTAAGACTGACATAGTTTACAAAAAACCACAGTGTAAAAGACAAATGGAACATTAGTAGGCAACAGGCTAATGATTCTCCGTGACAGTGAGAATAGAAATTATTTCACTGATGACTACGTGACCAACTGAGTATGAACCGTTGTTTGGTTTACTAGATTTTTTTAAATTAAAAAAACTAGAAATTTTCCTGAAAAGAAAAACTTTTAGAAATTCTTGTATCAAATAAAAATTATACTACTACTAATAATAATATTTATAAATAAAATAGAAACTAACCCTAGATAGTTCAGAGAATTTTTATAACTTTGTCCTAATCACATTAGTTAGCAACAAAAATTAAAACTCAAAACTCGTCATTCCCAGTTCTCTGTGCTTCTACTAAAAGATAACAGATTACCATCTAATAACCTCCCTCCCCTTCTTTCCTAACTCTAGAAATAATTTCTGTCCTAAGAAGTGTAAGAGCACACAGAGCTTTAGCAAAGTTTTCTATAGTCCACCTGCGTACCTTTCCAGTCCCAGCACCATCCATTTATTTCGCCTCTCTGTGAACCTGCTCCTCCAGTCATTGAGCAAACACATCTTATACTCTCACAACTGCATGCCTTGGCTTTTCTAGTTTCCTGTCCTAAGAATACCTTTTCCCCCTCCTCAGCCCCAGTAAATCCTTCATCCTTCAATGTCACATCTCTTTGAAGGCTCGTTCAACCCACAAACAGAATTATTATTCCTCCTCTTCTCCATGTTCCCATGTTACACCAGTGCTATCTCCTCATTTAACTCATCTGTGTATCATCACCACTTTGACCTGGGCACACAGTGGATGCCAACGCAACAACCAATTACTGATCACCTACCAAGTGGCAGGTGCTATCTTCAGGACTTGGGAGACAGAGACTACAGGCAGCCCTTGCCATAATCAAGCTCACAGTATGTTGACCTGACAGATAACTAAGCAGGGATCACTGTTGTGGCAGTATTAGTAGCAGATACTGATAAGTTTGTAGAATTTAACTGAAGAAAATAAGAAATGCCACATGGGTGGGATCAGTGACTACACTGGTCCATTGTTATCACTCTGTTACACTTGTAAGCATTGCATATGAGGACATGACTACTTTTTATGGAATCAACCTCAAAAGGTTCAGTGTACTGAAAACCAAACTCATTATTGGCTTCAGCCAACTCACCTCCCCAACTCTCTTCTTTTTCTCTGTAATACCATTATGGTTTTCTCACCAATCCAAACTTGAGAGCTTTATAATCTTTGATTCCTCCAATTCCTTCATCTCTCATATCCAAAAGGTATAAATAGTTCTTTAACATATTTGCTTCTCCACTTCTGAGGCCATTAAATCAAACCACTAGTCCCTCAAATCTGGATTCTGTCTTCAGTCTTTCTCTTATTCCACCCAGCATTTGAATTGATGGACTGAATAAAGCAGATGGCCCTCCCCAATGTGGGTTAACATCATACAACCATTAAGAGACTGAATAGAGCAGAAAGGCAAAAGAAGGCTGGAACAACACTGCCTGATCATTTGAACTGGGGCATCAATCTTGTCCTGTCCTCAGCATTTTTTAGTTCTCAGGCCCCCTCACACCCAGACTGGAATGTATACTATTGGCTCAGCTCTCAGGCCTTCAAACTACACCACTGGCTTTCCTGGGTTTCCATCTGGCAGATGGTAAATCATGAGACTTCTTGGCTTCCAAAACTACATGAGCCAATACCTTATAATAAATTGCTTCATATATATATGTGTGTGTTTGTGTGTGTGTATGTATACATATATGTGTGTGTGTGTGTGTGTGTGTGTGTGTGTGTGTGTGTGTGTGTGTGTGTATGCTTCTGTTGCTTTGGAGAACCTTGATTAATACAAGGATGATATAAAGAGATAATAATCACCAACAAAATGTACTTCTTAAGTCTTTGTAGGATAATTCTTATGAAAGGAGAGCTGAAAAAAAAGTGACAGTTCTTAGGTTCAGTGCCAACTAACAAGGGTTAAAAATAATTGAACCAAGTTTTGGCAACATTATCTTCTACTTTCTTCAAAAATACTGGTTGGTGTCATCTGATCCCAGTGGTTTATTTATTACCCACTTTGACAATCAAGCTTTGAACATCCAATGCATTTACCAATAGCAGATCTAAAATCTTTAAGCCATCTACTACTAAAGAAGAAAAATCTTAATGTTTTTCTAAGAAAAAAAGTTTCAATTTGATGACATAAAGTTCTGAAACTTCCTGGAAATTGCCATGACATTTTTCAAGGCAAAGAAAATCAGGACTGTAAGGAGTCTCATAAGGCCTTAGTCTATTCAGCTCTCCTGGAGAAATCAAAGTGCCTTCAGCTAATTGATATTACTGATGTATTTTCCCAAGTGCCATCAAAATGGCACTGACTCTTTGGGAGCCACTTTCAATGTGAAATGCATCACAAAATGTTTCTTTACTGTTATAAAGATATCAAATATGTACTCACCAGCTTGATTCAAGTGACTATAATTCTAAGACTACAATGAGCCTGTCAAAGAAAACTTTTACAGACTCAAAAAAAAAAAAAAAAAAAGATAGAAGCTCTAATTAATTCTAGAGCACTAACCTGACATAACTGCAAATGCATCAGCCTTGGACTACACTGTTGGTGAGCCCATGAACCAGAAACTAGGAGGGGGGGGAAAAAGAGATAAAACCAAAGAGACAGAGTCAAAAATAAAGAAAGAGACAGAGAGAAAGAAAGGGAGAGGGAGACAAAGAGAAAGAGAGAAAGAAGTGATAAGTAGAGAGATACAGAAAAAGAAACAGAGAGAAGCTGAAAAAATAAACACAAAGAGAGATAAAGAGATGGAATCATAACTATCAAGAAGAAATATCTAAATTTACTACTTCTACTTAATTAAGCTCAATACTTATTATAACCTATTAATTATTGACTACAATTTTAAGATTCATTCACAATAATAATTATCAAAAATCTGTAGTTATTAACCAATGATATTTTCTATCAGGAAAAAAGGCAGAGAGATTTGCTAAAGAGAAGGCAGAGAGGAGATGTTAAGATGGAATGGGGTGTTTATTTAAAAGGATACCTGATGCTATCAGTCTACATTATTTCATCATCTTGTCTCCTGGGAACATTATCCACACTTTTAGAATTTCAAATTTCAAAAGGAAAACCTCCTCCTATTAGATTTTCCATAAAATTAAACACTGGGATTATCACCACGCTAGGGACTATACAATAGCAACTGAAAAGAAATATATCCCTGCCCTCAAAAGCTTAGAAATGAAGAAGAAAACAATGGCAAAGATATATGACATGAAAACAAAAAAACATATTTTTAAGAAGTAAAGATTTACATTGTATTTACATTATATGAGATCAGAAGCAAAAATCTAATTGAATGTCATAAAATAGTGAGTGAACAGGCAACTGGATAAGCACTGAAAGAGTAAAAGAGAAGTGGCCTCTTTTATGATTGAAGCAAGTAATAAATTATCCAAATATCTATCTTAACCTCATGCCTCACAGGCAAGTGGATTTTTGTTTTTAAGATCAGATTCAGGCCAGCATGGTGGCTTACGCCTGTAATCCCAGCACTTTGGAAGGCCGAGGTGGGTGGATCACCTGATGTCGGGAGTTCAAGACCAGCCTGGCCAACATGGCAAAACCCTATCTCTACCAAAAAATACAAAAAATAGCTGGGCATTGTGGTGTATGGCTGTAATTCCAGCTACTCAGGAGGCTGAGGCATGAGAATTGCTTTAACCTGTGAGTCAGAGATTGCAGTGAGCCAAGATCATGCCACTGCACTCTGGCCAGGGTGACAGAATGAGACCCTGTCTCAAAAAAAAAAAAAAAAAAAATCCAATTCAGAGTGTTCAGTTAATTATGTGCCTCAATTCATGGTACAAAATCATTAGCCTATTCATCGCAAGTCTCTTTGTCTTATTTGCTTTTAAAAAACTATTTATTCTCTTTTATTCCCATTTCTGACTCCCTCCCACCATGTCCTAAGTAGAAAACTCTTCTAAGATGTTTTTTGATTGTATAGCTTCTTACAAAATATAAAATATTATTCTGTGTGCATGTAAAATTGTATGTATACATATGCAATTGTATTATATATATATATCATTCTATTTTTTACTGTTTTAAAACACAGCTTTATGTTTATAAGAGCCATTCATGCTGCAATACATACATTAGTCTATTGCTTCCAACTGTTGTGTACTAGTCCCTGGGGTCATCCACCAAATTTTATATGTCCACTCTCCCACATAGATCTTGCCCCCATAAATACTGCTATAATATTCATCCTTGAATATGTACCTTTAGGGGTCTATACAATAATTTCTCTGGGAAATATACCAGAAAAGTGAATTACTGGGTCATAGAATATGAAAATATATTTAATTTGGCTAGAGATTGTTCTCCAGAATGGCAGCACCATGCTTCACACCCACCAATCGGTGCATGAGGGTGCCTACATCTTCACAGCCCTGCCAACACATTTTATCAATACATCCCTGCTACAAAGTGATCTCATTGTTTTTAAAATTTGCATTGCACTTATTACTAATGAGTTGAACATTTCTTTACATACTTGCTAGCTTTTAGGCTTCCTCTTCTTTAAGCTGCCAATTCAGAACTTTTGCCCATTTTTCTATTAGGCCTACTGCCTTTTTCATGTTGATTTCTAGCATTCTCTAGGCCCACATATTAATTCCTTAACATTTTAGACAGTGCTAATATTTTCTCTCATTTTGCCTTCTAAGGACTTTGTTCATGGTATCCTTCATAGAACAGAAATTCTAAGTCCTGACTCAATCAAATTCAGCAATATTTTTGTCTTTTAATTTATGCTTCTTAAGTCATGTTATGTGTGCATAGCAGATAGATGTGCTTATTCTTACAGAAACAGCCAAGAGGAAAGTGGAAATACTTAAAAGATATGGGCAAAAAGATCTACCATGAGGAAAGGTGAAGAGGGAAGGCTACTGGGAAGGCATGATGTTGGGGCAAGCCCCTGCCATGTATTAGCCGTGTGACCTTGGACAAGATGCTGAACCCTCCCAGAGCCTATCATTTGTAAAGTGGGAACAACCCCTATAGCCACAGACAAAATACATAAAAGAATCTGCACAATGACTAGACTAGAATATAATAAACACTCGATAAATGTAAATTCCTTGGCCCCCTACTTCCTCATTTCCAACCCTAACTTGATACAGAGAGAAGGAATTTGCAACCTCTGACACTTTGTAGTCAGATCCAGCAACTGATCCCACACCGCCAATTTCAAAGTATCATCTGTGGACACAGGCTGTCTAGAGTACTTCTGCTCATTCTACAATTAGATATCAGACAAAGATTTAGGCCCTAAAAAAAATACTGAAAATGCCGTTTCCTTGATGAGATCAAAAAGAGGAGACAAGGACAGGTGCAAATAATTACTTACCTGATGATGGGACTTTGCAGGTAAATTAGCATCTCAGGAACAAATGGACTGAACTTATTGGCTATAGAATGCCTTCTTTTGCTGGCTGTGCTAGAAGTATAGAGGGAGGCTATTTTAGTTTCCTATGAGACAAGAGTTTGGAAATAAGTTTAGGCTATAGCTTCCCAGACTTTCTTATCCGTGCTGCTTAAGTTTCCAGAAAGAATAGGTCATGATGAACAACCTAATCATTATTTGATTGATGTTTATTTATCCTTCTCTCTCCCATCTGCCTTCACTGAGATGCCAACCAAAATTTCTTGTTATTTGGATATGACATGAACATAAAAGACCTATGAGAATCACACAGTGCTAAAAAGAAGCTTGTTTTAGTATGAATGAGTTTTCAAATATCCTTTTTAAATTTGTGAGCTTTTCACAATCCACTCATGATTTAACATGCAGATATCTAATATGCATCTATTACATACCAGGCCCTGGGCCTAGTGCTACAGGAGACAGAAAGATAAATAAGGTATGGCTTTTACCCTGGAGGAGGTCACCATTTTTCAGAGGAGATAACCATGTGAACACTCAACTATAATAAAGTCTGATCATTGTACAAAACAGACAAGTGCTACAAAAGTAGAGATGAAAGAACAAATAAATTTATTTATGTTTGGGTTCCAGAAAGACTTCAAAGAAAAAAATGAGTCTTTAAAAATGAGTATAAATTCTCCAAGCAGAGAGGGGTTGAGTTGGGTTAAGGTTAGGGTTACGGTTAGGTTAGCCAGAGGTCCAAGAAGCAGCTTTTAAGGCAAGGGGTATTCACAAGTTGAGGGAAAAGCAGACCCATGTGGCTGAAGCACAAGGTGGTACTTAATGCCGTGAAACTGCATCATATCATTTAAGGAGAATGTTTATAAACAAAAGATAGAAACCTTTGAAATGCCAGCTTTTAAGATGAGGTCTAGGGGCCGGACATGGTGGCTTATGCTTCAATCCCAGAACTTTGGGAGGCCAAGGTAGGAAGATCACTTAGGCCAGGAGTTCAAGTTCAAGACCAGCCTGGGCAGCATAGTGAGACCTCACCTCTACAAAAAATCAAAAAATTAGCCAGGTGTGGTGGCATGCGCCTGTGGGCCCAGGTACTTGAGAGATTGAGATGGGAGGATTACTTGAACCTGGGAAGCTGAGGCTGCAGTGAACCATGATTGTGTTGCTGCACTCCAGCCTGGGCAACAGAGCAAGACCAAAAACTATATATATATAGCCTAGGAAAGAGAAGAGTATAAAACAGATAAAGGGAAAGGGTATAAAAAATGAAGGAGAACCTACTTTAACTTTTTTTTTCTTTTATTTTTTTGAGATGGACTCTTGCTCTGCCATCTAGGCTGGAGTGCACTGGCACGATCTAGGCTCACTGCAACCTCCACCTCCCAGATTCACGCCATTCTCCTGCCTCAGCCTCCCGAGTAGCTGGGACTACAGGCGCCTGCCACCACGCCCAGCTAATTTTTTGTATTTCTAGTAGAGACGGGGTTTCACCATGTTAGCCAGGATGGTCTCATCTCCTGACCTCGTGATCTGCCCACCTCGGCCTTCCAAAGTGCTGGGATTACAGGCGTGAGCCACTGCATCTGGCAATTTTTGTAGTTTTTAGTAGAGAGGGGGTTTCACTATGTTGGTCAGGCTGGTCTCAAACTCCTAACCTCAGGTGATCCGCCTGCCTCGGCCTCCCAAACCACTGGGATTATAAGCGTGAGCCACCGCGCCCAGCTGAACCTACTTTAACTTACATGGCAAACGTGACAAACAGCCTAGAACAATTTCCCTTCAATCCATCAGAATGCCCCTGGAGATACCCTTTTTCCTGATTATGCTCTATATTCCTTTTTGTCCTATTAAATTCATTCTAATTCTATAACCACAGAGGACCACAATGCTATTGGTAGTGTTACTTGTACTATATAACCAATGGCAATCTGTTCTTGTTTATTTATGCAAAAAAGTCCATATCATATTGTTGATTAAGGGACATAATGAAATGAGTATTGCGTTAGATATGGAGAGTTGGCATTCAACATCCATTCAAGTTTCTTCAAATGTGCTTTTCTGAGCCACAAAGACTGAAAACCTAAGAACTACATTCCTGGGATTTTCTACAGTTAGGATTCTAGAAGTAATTTAAGTGTCACAATTTTTTGCACTTGAACAAGATCTGGAAAGCAGGAATTAGAAAGAGACTGTTTTCTGCTGTTTCAGAGACAAGCACCATTGTGAAAATCTCTAGATTTTCTGTGGCAGTTTTCTGACAAAGGCCATTGCTGAAGCTAGGAAAGGCAACAGCAATCTTGGTAGCCTGGTTCTACAGAATTATTCTCAAATTCATTTCTGAGAAGCTCAATTTAAAGTCTGCACTATTAACTTACCCAATGATTCTGTAAACCATTTAAAATCCTGTAAGATACTAATAGCTGGTTAAACCAGTTAGAGGAGATGCTCATCTCCACAGCTGAACATTAACTATCCAGTCAACTCTGAACATTGAGCTCAATCTAGTGCTCTCTACCTGTCCTTCCTCTCACTCTTACATTATTCCCAAAAGGAAAAGTTATGAGGTACACACAGTTTGACATAAACCAGCAGAAGTACCAATCTGTATACACAGCTCAAAATCCAAGTCTAGCTAGACTGAGACCTTAAGTTTGCAAGTACATATTCAAGAGCATGTCATTCACCAATCTTCGAACAATGACACTGATGTTTCAAAGTGTGTGTAAGCTGACCTAAAGAACTGTTCCTTAGAGCACATTGATGGGGAGAAGGCGTGGAAATTAGTCAACTTTGCTATTTTGTAGTCTGTTAACTACATTCCAGTCATCCTCAAAAAACAGAAAGAATTGTGCTTTTAAGAAAAAATGAAAAAGAAAGTGATACATCAATGCAAACCATCTTAATATATTTTAAAACACTCAATTTGAATAAAATGGGACAATTAAAATTGATTTATTAAAATAATTCATTAATAATGAATTATTATTCATCAATTAGAATATCATTAAAGTACCAGTAGAAAAATGGGCAAGAGATATGCTCAAATAATTTAAAGTAGAAAAATATGTTTCCAATAAACATATGAAAATATTAAACTAAACAAGAAGCAAAGGTATGCAAAGTAAAATAATAGGGAAATATCGCTTTTGGTTCATCAAATTGGCAAAGATTAGGAAAAAATACCCATGCAGGTGAAGGTGCAGGGTTTTGAAGATACACTGCTAATAAGAGAATAGGTGTGTACAATCTGGAAAACAATTTAACAAAATATATCAAGAATATAAATGTATCAATACGTACATTAATAATTTAAAGTAATTAAAATATATATATTTACATTGTATCATTAAAATGTACATTATATATAATGTTTACATATCTATTGTGTTAACATTTTTAAACAACTAAAACCACTAAAAAATAAAACAGCTTCTAAGAATTTTATTGGTATTTTTTACATCTATATGAGCAGTTTCAAACTAATTGTTTCTACTCTCCTACAACTTCCTAGAATATACTCATGATTCCTCCTTTATGTTATTTATTAAAAACATAAAAAATTCCTTTAAAAGTCTATACTTCTTTCTACATTAAAAGATTTTATAGCCATGCTATTTAAAGAAGAGAAAAAAATAAGAAAATAATCTAGTTTCCAATAACAAGGTATTATATTAATTATTGCATATTTAAATTTGGTAGCCATTAAAACTTATTTAAAAAGATGTTTGCTAGTATGAGGTAAATATTCATGACATATAAGATAAAAGGACACAAACTATATGTAGTGTGAATGCAAGTTTATAAAATAAAATGCATATGCATATAGAAATATCAAAAGGAAAAATAGAAATGATAGCAATGACTCTCTAGAGGAAAATATCATAGATGATTATATGGTTTGGCTGTGTCCCCACCC
Source organism: Rhinopithecus roxellana (assembly GCF_007565055.1). Classification (NCBI taxonomy): domain Eukaryota; kingdom Metazoa; phylum Chordata; class Mammalia; order Primates; family Cercopithecidae; genus Rhinopithecus; species Rhinopithecus roxellana. The sequence goes on along the minus strand of NC_044557.1, from coordinate 60,682,714 downwards.
AAATCTCATCTTGAATTTCCAGGTGTTGTGGGAGGGATCTGGTGAGAGGTAATTGAATCATGGGGGCAGGCCTTCCTGTGGTGTTCTGGTGATAGTGAGTAAGTCTCACAAGATCTCATGGTTTTAAAAAGGGGAATTTCCTGCACAAGTTCTCTTCTCTTGTCTGCCATCATGTGAGAAATGCCTTTCCCCTTCCACCATGATTGTGAGACTTCCCCAGCCATGTGGAACTGTAAGTCTAGCAAACTCTTTATTTTGTAAATTGCCCAGTCTTGGGTATGTCTTTATCAGCAGCATGAAAATGGACTAATACAGTAACTTGGTACCAGTAGAGTGGGATGCTGCTGAACATATACCCAAAAATGTGGAAGCAACGTTGGAACTGGGTAACAGGCAGAGGTTGGAACAGTATGGAGGGCTCAGAAGAAGACAGGAAAATATGGGAAAGTGTGTAACTCCCTGGAGACTTGTTGAATGGCTTTGACCAAAATGCTCATAATAATATGGGCAATGAAGTGCAGGCTAAGGTGGTCTCAGATGGAGATGAGAAACTTGTTGGGAAATGGAACAAAGGTGATTCTTGCTGTGTTTTAGCAAAGAGAGTGGTGGCATTTTACCCCTGCCCTAGCGTTTGTGGAACTTTGAACTTGAGAGAGATGATTTAGTGTATCTGGCAGAAGAAATTTCTAAGCAGCAAAGCATTCAAGAGGTGACTTGGGTGCTATTAAAGGCATTCAGTTTTATAACAGAAGCAGAGCATAAAAGTTGGGAAAATTTGCAGCCTGATAATATGATAGTAAAGAAGATCCCATTGTCTGAGGAGAAATCCAAGCTGGCTGAAGAAATTTGCATAAATAATGAGGAGCTGAATGTTATCCCCAAGACAATGGGGAAATTGTCTCCAGGGCATGTCAGAAGTCTTCAAGGCAGCTCCTCCCATCACAGGCCTGAAGGCCTAGGAGGAAAAAGTGGTTTCATGGGCTGGGCCCAGGATCCTTATCTTCATGCTGTGTGCCATCTAGGGACTTGGTGCCCTGCATCCCAGTCACTCTAGTTGTGGCTGAAAGGGGCCAATGTAGTGTTTGAACCATGGCTTCAGAGGGTGCAAGCCTCACACCTTGGCATCTTCCATGTGATGTTGAGCCTGTCAGTGCACAGGAGTCAAGAATTAGGGTTTGGGAACCTCCACCTAGATTTCAGAGGATGTATGGAAACACCTGGATATCCAGGCAGAAGTTTGCTGCAGGGGCAGTGCTCTCATGGAGAACCTCCACTAGGGCAGTGCAGAAGGGAAATGTGGGATCAGAGCCCCCACACAGAGTCCCTACTGTGGCACCTCCTAGTGGAGCTGTGAGAAGAGAGCCACTGTCCTCAAGACCCCAAAATGATAGATCCACCAACAGCTTGCACCATGCACCTGGAAAAACTGCAGACACTCAACATCAGCCCATGAAAGCAGCCTAGAGGGATGGAGCTGTCCAAGACCATGGCAACCCACATTTTGCATCGGCATGACCTAGATGTGAGACATGGAGTCAAAAGAGATAATTTTGAAGCTTTAAGATTTGGCTGCCCTGCTGGATTTTGGACTTGCATGAGGCCTGTAGCCCCTTTGTTTTGGCCAATTTCTCCCATTTTGAATGGCTGTATTTACCCAGTGTCTGTACCCCCATTGTATCTAAGAAGTAACTAATATGCTTTTGATTTTGCAGGCTTATAAGTGGACAGGACTTGCTTTGTCTTGGATGAGACTTTGGACTGTGGACTTTTGAGTTAATGCTGAAATGAGTTAAGATTTTGGCAGACGGTTGGGAAAGCATGATTGGTTTTGAAATGTGAGGACATGAGATTTTGGAGGGGCCAAGTCAGAATGATATGGTTTGACTATGTCCTGACCCAACTCTGATCCTGAATTTCCAGGTATTGTGGGAAGGACCCACGGGGAGGTAATTGAATCATGGGGGCAGGTCTTTCTCATGCTGTTCTCATGATAGTGAATAAGTCTCACAAGATCTCATGGTTTTAAAAAGGGGAGCTCCCTGCACAAGTTCTCTTCTCTTGTCTGCCACCATGTGAGATGTGCCTTTCACCTTCTGCCATGATTGTGAGGCCTCCCAAGCCATGTGGAACTGTAAATCTAATAAACCTCTTTCTTTTGTAAATTGCCCAGTCTTGGGTATATCTTTATAAGCAGTGTGAAAATGGACTAATATAGATGATTTTTATTATTTTTATATTTATGTACATGCTTTCTATAATAGGCAAGTATTAACTTTACAATCAGGGAAATTCTGAGTAAATGATGATGGCTCAACAGCATCATCATTCATTATGTATATGGCTTGGCTGTGTCCCCACCCAAATCTCATCGAGGGACTCAGTGGGAGGTAACTGAATCATGGGGGCAGTAACCCCCATGCTGTTCTTGTGATAGCGAGCAAATTCTCACAAGATCTGATAGTTTTATAAGGGCCTTTTTCCCCTTTGCTTGCCACTCATTCTCTTTCCTTCCACTCTGTGAAGGAGTGCCTTCTGCCATGATTGTAACTTTCCTGAGGTCTCCCCAGCCATGTGGAACTGTGATTCAATTAAACCTCTTTTGTCTACAAATTATCCAGTCTCAGTATTTCTTCATAGCAGCATGGGAACAGACTAATACAATGTAGAAGAAGGCTTTATTTTAGTACAGGTGAATAATATCCCAAGGAAAGAACTACCTTAAAAATCCACTGTTTCTCAAACACTGAATGAGTAACTACTATTTACTGAGTATGATGCTAGATGTTGAGAATACAGAAATTGATAAGACTCAGTCCAGGCCTCCAGGAGCCCCCTAACTAATATAAAACATATAATAAAACATAATATAATATGACATACAAACATAATAAAACATACACTAAACATAATAAAAACATACAATCCTAAAATTTTAAGAAAGCCCTGTATCTCGGTAGAGATGTCAGTCTCCACTGAGGATTAATACTCAATGACCTGCTGTATTGGGCTCACAGACCATAAACCATGAAGACCCAGAGTTATGTCTGCTGGGAAATAATCACATAGTCTGCCCAAGTTCCTCTTTCTTGCACATATGTCAGCCTAACCCAGATGTGACTGTTGATTCTCATTCTTTTACTTGGTCCATTCAAATCTGACATCTGCTATGCTATCTCAGGACTGATTGGAGATTGTGTTTTCTCCTGTCTTGTAAGTTTGTTCTTCATCTCTTCAGACTTGGCCTGCTTGTTTATCTGCCTTCTTCAAACTCTCCACAGATAACTCGCAGAGCTCTCAATCCTGTCATGTGAATAAACTAACATACCTACTGTAATACTAAAGTCTAGAAGAGTGGATAAACTAACATACTTACTGTAATACTCAAGTTTAGAATTGAAAAGTTTAAAAATCTGGTTAAACAAAGAATCTACTCCATCACATACACTTGGCAGAGTCCAGCTCTCGTGAATTCTAACTTCAGTGATCCCTTATGGATTCTCATAAAAATTACCCTTTCCAATCTAGAGGAGACCTTACAGATTCAGAATTCCAACGATCTCTCATTTCACAGGTCACAAAATCAAGGCCAAGATGATTAAATGGCAATCAAGGTCACACAACTAGTTAGTGGTAAACCAAAGTGAGAAGACAGGTTTCCTGAGAGAGAGGCTAGAAGATAAGCTCTGCACCACTCTGCCTGGGTTAGAGATCCTGTTACGCCAACTTTACACTATCTCCTGTGGGAATTTTCCACACCTGGTGCATTCTAACCCTCCAGTCTCTTCAGAGCTTAAAATAGTCCAGTTGCCAGACAACTGTTTATCTACTTTGAGCCCCATGGAACGAGGAGTGGGGTGAAAGTGAGTCTTGGAAAACTAGAATAGATTTCGGTGAGTAAAATTCACATCCCCTGGGTTTTGAAGGTCTCAGGAGCAATCAGTAACTTGGCTTAGTTTTCAATACCAGGCAGGTAGCCAGGAAAGAGGAGGCCCAGCTTATAGAATGAGAAATGATGATGAGAAAGAAATGGGAATAAGAAAACTTTCTTTTAAAAAACACGCAGAAACCAATATGTTCTGCCATCACAGTACAGGTATCAACGGCTTTTGAAACAGATCTGCTTCAGCTAGATGGCTAAAAATAGTAATCTTATAAATGGAAACAACATTAAAATATTTGAATGAGAAGCAATATAGTCTAATGACTAAAAGCACAAACTCTGGAGTTTGACAGTTGTTCATGTCCAAACAAGGCCTCTTACCAGTTGTGCAACTCTTGGTAAATTATATAACCTCTTGGAGTCTGGTTCTCTCATCTGGGAAAAAAAAGTGCTAATCCTTTTCAGATAACTGTACAATTGAGAGAGCTTAAAAAGCAGGATTTAAGTTGGTATCTAACATAGATTAGCATTTAACAGAAGGCAACTGAAGGAAACTCCTGACTAACACTATAAAACCCAAGCTGAGGAGCTTCCTAACACCTTGGAGAATTCTACCACCCATTCATGCAGCCTTAGAGAAATCAAAACTGGCTATCCCAGTGATTCTTCCAGCATGGCAGCATGAGTAACTCAGCAGATCTTCAACCCACAATATATTTAGTGGGAAGAATTATTTTAAAAAATAATTTAATGTCTCTCAAAACTGTCCTAAGGGCATACAGCAAAGGGTAACATTCATCCAAGAAAATTTACCAAGTCTTGATGAGAACAGTAAGATTCTGTGGCATCTGGGTCATGATCTGCTTTCCTCTCCTACCCCCAGCTCCATGTTACAGAAACTCTATTACAGGTACTCTATTCTGACCAAGTGCAGACAAGAACATGAGAGCTTCCTCTCCACCCAATTCTCAGTTTAGGGCAATAGTTTCACCTTTGGAAGGACAGGCTACCAGTGTTTCTCATTCCCCAACCCCATTACCTTGTGGCAGAACCTCTGTTCTAGTCAAGCAATGCCAAGAGAACTGAGGCGCCATTCCTCTACCCAAGTCCTACTCATAGGATAGAAACTCCATGCTAAGTAGCTATCAAGAATACTAAGACTATAGGCCGGGCACGGTGGCTCAAGCCTGTAATCCCAGCACTTTGGGAGGCCGAGTCGGGCGGATCACGAGGTCAGGAGATCGAGACCATCCTGGCTAACACGGTGAAACCCCGTCTCTACTAAAAACTACAAAAAACTAGCCGGGCGACGTGGCAGCGCCTGTAGTCCCAGCTACCCGGGAGGCTGAGACAGGAGAATGGCGTGAACCCGGGAGGTGGAGCTTGCAGTGAGGTGAGATCCGGCCACAGCACTCCAGCCTGGGTGACAGAGCGAGACTCCGTCTCAAAAAAAAAAAAAAAAAAAAAAAAAAAGAATACTAAGACTCTGATCACCCCTTTCTCAGCTCACTCATAGGAGGTGGTCCCACACTGGAAGCTGCAAGCCAACAAGGCTGAGAACTACCTCCTCCTCCCTTCTTATCACCCACTAAGAAGATCACTCTGGGTGCCTCACTCTGGGTGCCACTGGGTGGTGCCACTATCACTGCTAGCTCCCATGGAGTAGCACGAATGTTCTCCCAGGGGAAGAGAGAAGTCATAAGGATGGAGAGCTCCATAGTTCTTACTGATGTTAGTGACTTCCTTTAGTGCAGAGAATGGAGAATTCCCTACCTAAGGGTGTTGCTGAAAATAATGGAGAGCTTGGTGAAGAACAATTAAGGGGGTGCTGGTAGCTTCATGATACTGCTAGCAACAAGCAAAATGGCAGAACCATAGCTTTAACAGAACCAAAGAAAGAAACAACCAAGAAGGGCCTTCCTGGGATCCCAGTAAACCCTGGGGATTGAAAAGCTACACACATGTCCTAGGTTATACCTATGCAGGTACAATCAAAACAACACATGGGTCAGATTTGAAAACATTTCCCAAGCTCCACACAGATTCATCAACAAAGGGCAGAAGCCCCACTCACTCAAGGTGTTTAAGTACAACCTCTGAGCAAACACTGGCTAAAAAATAAGCTATTCTGACCCTGGAGAAAATACTATTAAGCCATGCTTATAAATAAAATTACTTGCATTCTGGTAATCTGGAAGGCTGTGTGCATGCCCAAGGCCGCACCCTCTCAGAAGTGATTAGACAAGGAACTTCCAAGGCATTTGGCCTTGGCCAAAGTTGGGGGAAAAAATAAACTTCTTAAGTTGTAATAACAGACTCCAAGTCACAAAAACATCCAATGGCAAAGAGTAAAAACATAACTGGCTAAAGGAACCTAAGCATAACCTTTGACCAATAAGTGGTTTATGCAGACCTATGGGTGACTCATAGGGAACCCAGCTAAAAGAAAAAAAAAAAAAAAAAAAAACAATCTAAACAGGAACATCAGAAGCTGAACAGTGTAAGAGAAATAGATGTCACAGAGTTAGTACATTCAAGCGATTAAACAAATGAACGACCAAGTAAATGGATGGGGGAAAGGAAGGAAGATGAGTCAGTGTCCAGAGTTGCCATAAAACATTAGTTTAAATATTCAGGTTTTCTGTTTTTAAAACTATGGCATAAAAAGATACAATAAAGTATAACCTATACACTAAAACTATGGCATAAAAAGATACAATAAAGTATAACCTATACACAAGAAAAAAAGAAGTAGTAGTAGAAACTGTCTTTTAGGGGGTCCAGATGTGGGATATAGCAAACACTTCAAAGCAGCTATTATTGAAATATTCAACGAACTAAAAGAAACCATACTTAGCCGGGCGCGGTGGCTCAAGCCTGTAATCCCAGCACTTTGGGAGGCCGAGACGGGCGGATCACGAGGTCAGAGATCGAGACCATCCTGGCTAACACGGTGAAACCCCGTCTCTACTAAAAATACAAAAAAAAAAAACTAGCCGGGTGAGGTGGCGGGCGACTGTAGTCCCAGCTACTCGGGAGGCTGAGGCAGGAGAATGGCGTAAAACCGGGAGGCGGAGCTTGCAGTGAGCTGAGATCCGGCCACTGCACTCCAGTCCGGGCGACAGAGCGAGACTCTGCCTCAAAAAAAAAAAAAAAAAAAAAAAAAAAAAAAAAAGAAACCATACTTAAAGAACTAAAGGCAGATATGATGACAACATCTCATCAAATAAAAAATATCAATAAAGTCACAGAAATTATTTTTTAAAAAGACCAAAGAGAAGTTCTGGAGTTTAAAACTATAGTAACTAAAGAGACAAATTCAGTATAGAGGCTCAATAGTAGCTTTAAGCTAATAGAAGAAAGAATCAGTAAGTTTGATGATAGATTGATAGAGGTCATACAATCTGAAGAACAAAGAAAAAAAAGAATAAAGAAAAATGAGCAGAGCCTAAGAGAAATATGGGACATCATTAAATCACCAACACACAATAAATGGAAGTATCAGAAGGAGAGGAAAAAGAAAAAAGGGAAGAAAAAAAATTTGTGGCAATAATAGCTGAAAACGTCTCAAATTTGATGACAAACTTCAATCTACACACCCAAGAAAATCAGCAACGTCCAAGTAAGATGAGAATAAAGATATACATACCTAGATACATTAGAGTCAAAATCACAAAAATCAAAAAGGAAAAGAAAATCTTGAAAGCAATAAAGAAGACATGATTCATCACATACAAGGAAACCTCCAAAACAGTAACAGCTGACATCTCATCAAAAACAATGTAGTCCAGGCCAGGCATCGTGGTTCCAGCTTGTAATCCCATCACTTTGGGAAGCCTAGGCAGGTAGATCACCTGAGTCTAGGAGTTCGAGACAAGCCTCTCCAAAATGGTGAAACCCTGTCTCTATTAAAAATACAAAAAATTAGCTGGGCATGGTGGTGTGCACCTGTAATCCCAGCTACTTGGGAGGCTGAGGCAGGAGAATCACTTGAACTGGCGAAGTGGAGGTTGCAGTGAGCTGAGATTGTGCCATTGCACTCCAGCCTAGACAACAAAAGGGAAACTCCATCTCAAAAAAAAAAAAAAAAAAAAAAAAGGAAACAATGGAGTCTAGAAGGCAATGGGATGGATAATGTATTCAGAGTGCTGAAAGTAAAAAAAAAGAAAAAAAGAAAAGAAAAACAAACCTGTCAACTAAGAATCTCATGTCCAGTAAAACTATCTTTCAAAACTGAAATTTAAATAAAGAGATAAAGATGAATAAAGGCTTAGAGAATTTGCTGCCAGAAAAATCTAAACAAAGTTTTTCTGCCCAAAAGCAAGTGACAGCAGTGATTTAGACCCTTATCCTTACAAACATAAAAAATTATAATAAGATACTATAAATAACTGTACATCAACAAATTACATGACTTAGATAAAACAGATACATTTCTCTAAAGACACAAGCTACTAAAACTGACTCAAGAAGAAACTGAAAATCTGATTAGACAAGTAAAGAAATTGAATTAATAATTAAAAGTCTTCCCACAAAGAAAACCCTGAATGAGATTGCCTCACTGAATTCTACCAGAAATTTAAAGAATTAATAGCAGTCATTTGTAATCTCTTCCAAAGGATGGAAGATGAGGTGACACTTTGCCACTGATTTCATGAAGCCAGTCTTACTCTGATACAAAAAAAAAAAAAAAAAAAGACATTTAAAGAAAATGAAACTACAATTCAATATCCCTATGGATATAAATGCAATATTAAACAAAATACTACCAAACTTAATTCAGCACCATATAAAAAAGATTATGTATTATAATCAAGTGTGGTTTATACCAGTAATGCAAGGTTTTTTAACATCTGAAAATAAATTAATGTAATGCACTGAATTAAAGGAGAAAGAATAGCCTTTTCAACAAATGAAGTTGAGACAACTGAATGGCCACATTCAAAAGAAGAAAGCTGAAGCCTTATCTTTTACCATATACAAAAATTAACGCAATTAATTCACAGATATAAATGTAAGGATGGCAGCCATAAAATTCTTAGAAGAAAATAGGAGATGAGAGTAAAGATATACAGACCTAAATACATGACAATAGTAGTAGTAAATGTTTGTGACTATGGTATAGGCAATGGTTTGATATGACACCAAAAGCACAGGCAACAAAGAAATAAAATAAATTAGCTGGACTAAATCAAAAATTAAATATTTCTGTAGCAAATATTACCATCAAGAAAAAAAAAAAAGACAATCCTCAGAATGGAGAGAACATTAGTAAATCAAATATATGAAAAGGGACTTGTATACACAATACATAAAAAAGCTTTTAAAACTCTATAATAAAAATCTCATCGTCCAATTAAAACCTGGGCAATGAATTTGGATACACATTTCTCCAAAGAAGGTAAACAAATGGGTGAGTGAGAACATGGAAGGATGCTCAACATCACTTGTCATTAGGGAAATGCAAATCAAAACCACAATGAGATACCACTCCACACCCACTAGAATAGCTATAACCAAGAAGTCAGATAATAACAAGTGTTAGCAAGCATATGGAAAAATTAATACATTGTCAGTGGGTACAAAAAACTGTGCAGCCACTTCAGAAAACAGTTTGGCAATACCTCATAAAGTTAAACACAGAGCTGGTATATGACCCAACAATTCTACTTCTTGCTGTATACCCAAGAGAAATGAAAACAAATGTTCACATGAAAAACTTGTGCATGAATGTTCACAGCAGCTCTATTCATAATATCTAAAAGGTGAAAATAATCTCAATGTCCATCAACTGATGCATGGACAAATAAAAATGTGATACATGCATAAAATGGAATATTACAGAGCAATAAAAAGAATGAAATACTGAAACATGTGACAACATACGAACCTGGAAAACAGTATGCTACATGAAAAAAAACATTCCCGAAAGATCACATAATGTATTATTCCATTCACATAAAATGCCCAGAATAAGCAAATCCATAAAGACAGAAAGCAGATTAGTGGTTTCCTAGGGCTGGGATATAGGTAGACTGGAGAATGACAGCTAATAGTCACAGAGTTTCGTTTTGTGGTGATGAAAATGTTCTACAATTAGATTGTGGTGGCTGTACAACTCTGTGAATATACTAAAAATCGCTTGTACATTCTAAATGGGTGAACATCATAGTATGTGAATTATATCTCGATAAATAATGTTTTAAACTGACAATGTACTTCTTCACTGGGCCTTTCTCTTGGCATCCAAAAAAGTCAAAAGAATAGAAACTCCTTCTGCCACTGGAAATTAGCCCATGGATATATTCAAGGCTAACTGATAGCTCCCTGATGACTGGCTATATATCTCCGATCTGGGCATTTACTGCATATTATCTGATAAAGCTGATCCAGGGTGCTTATAAGTAAAGGTAGAACTCAACCTTGGATAATTCCTTGAAGTAGAAACCTCAGTTCTATAAAAATAATTAAATCAATTCAGAGTGCAACGTTCTATTCTCTATTTCATTAATTCTAAAAAATAATTCACACTGAAGTCACTTGGAAGAAGTCATAGTTTTGTATCCTGTTTATGCATATTTCAATTATCCATAGAATGATGCTAATGTTTAACTAGATAGCAATTATAAAGTGATAGGGCTGGTAAGTATCACGGACCAGTAGCTACAGATTCTACATTTAAAAAGCCATCCAACATGATCAGTTCTCTTTCACAAAAGAAACAGAAGTGAAAAAAAACAGGAGGACGAAAAAGGGTAGAGAACTCATTAAGCCAATGGAATAGGAAATTATCCAAATTATAATACGAATCATGCATATTGTACTCAATTACACCAAGGGACATTAGTTTTATAAAATGCAAATCAAACTGAAAAGACAAACAATACCTTCTGGAGGAGTCCCAATGCTGCTGCCAAGACCCAGAATGGCTATCTTATGAATTCTTGGCTCCAGCATCACAGCCGATTCTTCTCCCCTCTCCCAGTGGGGTATTCTCACTGGTTCCAGGTGAACATTCTCCAGCCCATCTTGCTGCAGGTTTTGGTACATAATTTGGATGGCTTTTTCTAGGTTCTTGGAGCCACTCAGTCTCGGTCCAACAGTATCAACCAGAAGTGCCAGTCGCTCATAGGATCTGTTCTGGGCTTTACCATAAACAGCTAGGTTGATAATTGCTTTAGCAACATCTCCATAGCTGGCTATTTCTTCTTTTATTTCTTGAAAAGTCCTCTTAGAGATGCCATTCTTGTATATAGCTTTCCCAGAGCACAGGGATAAAAGGTGAGCACCACCAAAAAATGCGAAGATAAGGAATTTCATTTTTTTCCAGTTGGTTTTCTTGTTAAGATAACCTACATAAATAAGAAACATTATGTTTTAAGGGAAAAGAATCTCACAGCTACCTGCCCATAACCCAGGGATTGCTTTTCAAGCAGCATTCCCCTTCCCTTCCCAACCACTGCCCAACATCCACCATGAAATTCGGGCACTGTTACTTCGAGGAATGAACAAGTAAAGAGGCAATGATTGACCTCTCTTAAAACTGTAGAATCACGTGTTACCTATTAATCCTGTTCAAATATGCTAAAAGGATAAATCAAGAAAAGAACTGGGAAGAAGAGAAAGAAGTAGTGGTAGCAGTGATAGGGCTAAGGCAGTGTTACCTGCTGTATAGTCTCCTAAATAGAGTATAATCCAAATGGGTATCCTTGCTCCCTCTGCCAGGTGCGTTCTGTCCTCTTTGCCTGTCAGACTCATCCACTGAGGCCCTCTCCACTGTCATCTGTTCTCAATATTTTTACCAATCCTCCCTTCAGAAAAATAATTGCTTCTTCATCTGTGCTTGAAAAGTACTTCATACTTATGTTCAAAAGATATTTATTGGAAGCCACTAGATGCCACAAACTGTGGTATGTTTTTAAAAGGAAAAAGTCTAAGCTACTGCAAAAAGCAGAGAATTAATAAAAAGACTGGGCTTTGTTACCACTTAACTGTTTGATATCTGCCACCTACATAATAACAATAATAATCATAATAACAATAACAGGAAGCATTTATGTAGTGCATGCTGTGTGTCAGACCTTGGGCTAAGTATGCTACATTCATTAATGCATTTAATCCTCACAACAACTCTATTAGGTAGTTTATTATTACCTTTATTTTACAAATGAGGAAACTGGGGCACCAAGAGATTAAGCAGTTTGCCAAAGACATACAAAGGCTTTCTAGCGCGAGAGTCCATGCTTTAAATAGTGCTACTCAAAGCATGGTTTGTGGGCCACGCCAGTGCACAAAGTGTTTTTTACTAATGCACAATAGGTAAATACAGAGATTAAGAGTAAATGTATTCAATGCTGTCCAATATAGTAATCAATTGTCTCGTATGGTCACTTCAATTTAAATTAACTAAAATTAAATTAAACTAAGGATTCATTTTCTCAGTCACACTAGCCACATTTCAAGTACTCAATAGCTACCTGTGGCTAGTGGCTATTATATTAAGCAGCATAGACAGAACATTCCTATCATGACAGAAAGTTCTATTGGATAGCACTGGTTTAGACACTTTTATATAAACTGTATGTCTGCTACTGTTTGAACATCTGTCCCCTTCAAAACTCATGTTGAAATGTAATTGCGCTTGTGATGGTATTATAAGGTTGGACTTTCAAAAGGTATTCAGGACACAAGGGCTTCACCTTCATGAATAAACTAATGTTATTGCGGGAGGGGGTTTGTGCCTCCTTTGATCTCTCTTATCCCCTCTTTGCCCTCCTTCTGTGCGATGCTTTCTGCCATGTTATGATGTGGCAAGAAAACCCTCAAGCCAATAAATTTTCATTCTTTGTAAATTACTCTGTCTGTGGTATTCTGTTAAAGCAGCGCGCGCGCACACACGCACACGCACACACACACACACACACACACACACACAAAACTAAGACAAAAATTGGTACCAGAGAGGTGGGTTGTTATAACAAATACCTGAAAAATGTGGAAGCAGCTTTGAAATTGCATAATGGGGCGAGGCTGGAAGAATTTGGAAGAGCAACCTAGAAAAAGCCTAGATTACAATGAATAGAGAATTAAGGGCAATTTTGGGAAGGGCTCAGAAGAAGAGATGAGCAAGAGAGAAAGTCTGGAACTTCTTAGAGATTACTTGAGTGATTCTTCTTAGAGATTCATGACCAGAATGCTGACAGAAATATGGACAGTACAGGCAATTCTGACCAAGTCTCAGACGGAAATGAAGAACAATGTACTGGAAACTGTAGTAAAGGCCACTTGTTATTAAGTGGCAAAGAACTTGGCTGAAGTGTGTCCATGCCTGAGTGCTTTAACAGAAGGCAGAATTTAAGAGTGACAAACTAGAATATCTGATGGAAGAAATTTCCTTTTTGTTTTGTTTTGTTTTGAGATGGAGTCTCGCTCTGTCTCCCCGGCTGGAGTGCAGTGGCACAGTCTGGGCTCACTGTAAACTCCACCTCCCGGGTTCACAACATTCTCCTGCCTCAGCCTCCTGAGGAGCTGGGACCACAGGCGCCCACCACCACGCCTGGCTAATTTTTTGTATTTTTAGTAGAGACGGGGTTTCACCGTGTTAGCCAGGATGGTCTTGATCTCCTGATGTTGTGATCCACTCACCTCGGCCTCCCAAAGTGCTGGGATTAAAAGCGTGAGCCACCACACCGGCCAGAAATTTCTAAGCAAAATACTGAAGGAGCTGTGTGGCTTCTTTTAAATGTATATAATAGAATGTGAGAGGAAAGAAATAATTTAAAGACAGTACTTATAATTTAAGGGGAGACAGAACATAAAAATTGTGAAAATTCAGAGCCTGGCCATGTAAAGAATAAAAATATGTGCTTAGGCATGCAAACAAAGGGTGTGGCCAAATAACCACTTGCTAAAAAGGTTTGTAGGGCTAGAAAAGAGCCAGGTGTTATTCATCAAGACAATGAGAAAATGACCCCAAAGGCACTTTAGGGATCTCTGAGACAAGCTAGAATCTTGAGGGCAAAGTTTCCAAAGAGGCACCCAAGGGACCTCAGAATTCACTGCCCTGCACCTCACCTCCTCAAATGTCTGTTCGCCACATTCTGGTGCAGTGCCCTTAAACTGCTACAGCCATGACTTGAACAGGCACATGTGCAGCTAAGGCCTCTGCTCCAGAGTGCACAAGCAGTAAGTCTTGGTGGTATCCACACAGTGCCAATTCTGCAGGCACACAGAGTTCACAAGCTGTGGAGGCATGGCTACCTTCACCTATATTTTAAAGACTGTATCAGACAGCCTGGGGATCCAGGTAGAAAACTGCTGCAGGATCAGAGCTGCCACAAACAGTCCCCACTAAAGCAATGTCTAGTGAAGCTGCAGGGGCAGAACCACACCTGAGACTCCTGAACTGTAGACACCAGCACGCAAAGCCAGCCCGGGAGAGCTGTAAGCATAAGACTCCAACCATCCAGCAAAGCCTTAGGTGCAGGGCTCTTCAAGTCCTTCGGGGCTCAACCCCTGCCCCAGTGTGTCCAGGAAGCAGGGCAGCATGGAGTCAAAGAAAATGATTTCTGAGCCTTAAGATTTACTATTGTTGTCTCCGTTGGGTTTTGGACTTACTTGGAACCAGCTACCCCTTCCTTGCCTATTTATCTGTTTTGGAATGGGAATGTCTATCCTATACCTGTCCCACCATTGTATTGTGGAAATAGATAGCTTGTATAATTTCACAGGCTCACAGCTAGAGGGGAATTTGCCTCAGAATGGATTGTGCTATGTCTCACCTGTATCTGATTTAGATAAGACTTTGGACTTTTGAGTTGGTGCTGGAAGGAATTAAGAATTTGGAGCTATTGGGATGAAGTAAGTGTGCTTTGTATGTAAGAAAAACATGATGGGAGGAATACTATGTCCCTCCAAATTCATGTGGAAATTTAATTGCCTTCGTAATGGTCTTGGAAGGTGGGACCTTTAAGATGTGTTTAAATCATGATGGTTTTGCCCTCACGAAAGGACAAATGCCTTTATTGAGGCAATGGGTTCCTTATCATGGGAGTGAGTTTACCCCCTCTTGCTTTTTCTCTCTCCCTCTCTTGCCCTTCCACCATGTGATGCCTTTTGCAAAGTTTTGATGCAGCTAAAAGGCCCTCACCAGATGTGGCCCCTCAATCTTGGACTTTTTAGGCTCTAGAATTGTAAACCAATTAATTTCTGTTAGTTATAAACTATCCGGTCTGTGGTATTCCGTTATAGCAGCACAAACTAGATTAAGACAACATCTGTCAAATTTAATGATTTAAAAATGATGCCTCTCTTTGTATGTCTTTTTACTTTCACTTTTCTAATTTATTGTTATTTTGCAAAAGCATTAGTCTATAACAAATTCAAAATTTTCAAAACTGTTCCTTCACTACTAAATTTTAAGAAAAAATTCTAAAATAAGCCAGCATGCAAAGCCTTTAAAAATATGACTCCAACAACTACTTCAACCTTATCTATCCTCCTCCTCCTCTAGAGCACACAGATTTTCATTCTCATTCTCTTTCTCTCTCTGACACACACATACATACACATGCATTGCTACGTTTCTATATATTGAGCCCTTGAAATGTGTTTAGTCCAAACTGAGATGTCTTAGGCTAAGGGCAGTGGCTCATGCCTGTAATCCCAGCACTTTGGGAGACTGAGGCAGGGAGACCAGTCTGGGCAATATAGCAAAATCCAGTCCCCCCCCCCCCAAAAAAAAAAGAAAAGAAAAGAAAAAGAAAGAAAGAAAGAAAAGAAAAGAAAAGAAAGGAAGGAAGACAAACTGAAATGTTTTGCAAGTGTTAAATATTCACCTGATTTGATTTTAATGACTTAAGTTGAAAAAAATATAAATATTTCAGATATATTGGGTTAAATAAAATGAGTTATTATTGATTTTACCTGTCTCTTTTTACTCTGTAGTATGGCTATTAGAAAAATTTCAATTGCACATTTGTGTTCATATTTATATTGGACAATAATGCTCTAGCTGCATTGAACTTCACGCTGTTCTTCAAATGCACAGGCTCTTTCGTAACTCTGGGTCTTTACATATGTTCATTCTCTTTTATTGAAAGATCCTTCTCCTCACCTCCTCCCCTTCATCTGGCCAGTGCCTACACTTACTCTTTAATGAAAATGCTTTAAAAACTACCTCTTCTGGCCGGGCGCAGTGGCTCAAGCCTGTAATCCCAGCACTTTGGGAGGCCTGAGACGGGCGGATCACGAGGTCAGGAGATCGAGACCATCCTGGCTAACACGGTGAAACCCCGTCTCTACTAAAAAATACAAAAAATTAGCCGGGCGAGGTGGCGGGCGCCTGTAGTCCCAGCTACTCGGGAGGCTGAGGCAGGAGAATGGCGTGAACCCGGGAGGCGGAGCTTGCAGTGAGCTGAGATCCGGCCACAGCACTCCAGCCTGGGCAGCAGAGTGAGACTCCGTCTCAAAAACAAAAACAAAAAAAAAAAAACTACCTCTTCTGTAAAGGCTCAATAAACAACACCCCAGAGTTATTTGCATCATCTTCTGTGTTTCTACCATAATTAACTATGTTATCAGCTAATATGTTTGTTTATAAACCTGTCTCCCTTACTATCAAAGTCAAGTAGGGTAAATTATTCACCACTGCACCTTCGATTGTTATACTCAAATATAGGCACTCAATACATTTTTATTTAAGAAATAAATGAGCCTTTAATCTCTCTAGGTGTTAGCTTCCCTAGACTATAAAAGTATTGGCCTTGCCTCCTTCACAACTAAGCTGTAAGAGTAAAAATTGCTATCATATTTAAAATGTTTTGAAAAATTATGAAAACTATACACTGCTGTTGCTTCCCTTTTTATTACAACTATTTACCTGCATAGGGTCCTGGTTTCTAAAGCCACTAAAGCCACTATACTGATACTTGTTTTTAAAAGCTACATTTTGTTAGGTAATAACAAAATTTCACCAGATTGAAATTTATTCTTGAAAGTACATTTTTCCAATGTGTTGTTGGTGCAAAAAAAAAAGGTTCATAAGACATCTATTCATTAGCACTAACCACAAATATCCACTTCTCATTAAAAGTTCTCTAAGCATTCTGCAAACATTAATTAGCTATTTCACAATACATTTCTAGTGATGGATTAGAATCATATAATGACACCATTGTAGAGATATATAGGAGAGCTTAGTGATCCCTAGTCCATATCCTTACTTTGTAGAAAGTTAATCAAGACCTGTGTTTTGATTCCCAGGCAGCAGATAAACCAGAAACTATAATCAACCAGGTAATTTGACTGACTGACACAGACTTCCTGGAGGATTACAAATTGTGTCTTTTTATAGGAAACCGTACGCATTTACATGAAATAGAAAATCAATGAGGAAAACCCAAATGCAGTTTGAGGGGCAAATAACTAAAATAATATATATATATTCAAACAGTCTCATGCATAGAGTACCAGGAGAGCAAAAAGAAGAACAAAAGGAATGCTGAAAAGCTCTAGAGAAGACATAACATATGAAGACAGTCTTAGGAAATGGCTCAGCAAGCAGAGAAGAGGAAATGGTACTCTTTCTAGAGGGACTGCTGGAACTTAGGTCATAGTCTAGTTAAAAAATACGTCCAGAAAATAACATTGCCTAAGTCAGATATCCTTTTGTATGTATGTCACTTGTATTAATAAATAACATGTTTTTTTTTGTCTGTTTTTGGTTTAGGTTTTGGAGATGGAGTTTCACTCTTGTTGTCCAGGCTGGAGTGCAGTGGCGCAATCTCAGCTTACTGCAATCTCCACCTCCTGATTTCAAGCGATTCTCCTGCCTCAGCCTCCCGAGAAGCTGAGATTACAGGCGCCTGCCACCATGCCCAGCTAATTTTTGTATTTTTAGGAGAGACAGGGGTTTCACCATATTGACCAGGCTGATCTCGATCTCCTGACCTCTTGATCCGCCCACCTCGGCCTCCCAAAGTACTGGGATTACAAGCGTGAGCCACCACACTTGGCCATAACATGCCATTTTTATAATAATACTTAATGTCTCCTTATATGGTCAATTAAATTAATTTTGACACTAAAATGATATAATCACTTTAAAACAGAAACTGGGTGTTATTCTAAATACCTTAACTAGACTGTATTTTCAAATTCCACAAACATAATAATGCTTATTTTTAAAAGTAGGTTAATTTAAAAGATAATCTTTTAAAAAAATTAGTTTTCCCTGAGTATATCAGCAGCACTTTGGAAGACTTACTAAGATTGAAGGCACAAAACAATGAGCTACATGAGAAATCACCTAGAACCCTCAACATAAGTGAACAATAAATGGGTGTTAGTTGACTCAAAACCTGGTTTTCCCTGGAACATAATCTAAAAATCATTGATGTAATCCCTAGCTGGAATGCATAATTATATATCTCTCTAACAGCACTATCGAATTTTATTATTATTGTCTTTAGATAGTTACATTAGCCCAACTAAGGTAGTTTTCCATTAATAAACAGTAGAAAATAATATTACTAGTGATCTATATTTGGAGAAGTCACAAAAATGGAACAAAATATTGATATATCACATTCCACTTAAGAAAATCACTATAAGATATAATAGTTATTTTTAAAACACAGAAATCATAATCTGATACATAATTTATAAATTCTAAGCAAGAAACAGAAATGTATTATAAAATTAAAATAATGAAATATACAGACAGAGTAAAACTTAATCATGATCGGTATTCTAGGGCAACCTTAAAAAGTTATTTCCTGGCCAGGCTGGTGGCTCACGCCTGTAATCCCAGCACTTTGGGAGGCTGAGGTGGGCGGATCACGAAGTCAGGAGATCAAGACTAACATGGTGAAACCCCATCTCTACTAAAAGTACAAAAAATTAGCCAGGTGTGGTGGTGGGAACCTGTAGTCCCAGCTACTCGGAAGGCTGAGACAGGAGAATGGCGTGAACCCGGGAGGCAGAGCTTGCAGTGAGCCCAAAAAAAAAAAAATAAAATAAAATAAAATAAAATAAAATAAAATAAAAAAAAAAAAAAAGTTCTTTCCTAAGACACAGACTTAGGGTCACTATACATCGGAAAATTCATTCTAGATCTGGAGTCAGTTCAAAGGATGATGATCAAGGGCCATCGGTTTGTTGGCATGAAATGACCAAAAACACTTGTTTACTTCAGTGTGAAACTTTTAGGGAATAACCATATAGGTAATAATGGCTTATTTGGAAAATTTGAGGAACTTCATATGTTGTCCTTGTCTCGATGTGGCAATGGATGAATTATCTATGCTAAAGAGACAGCAGGTAGTGAAGATCAGAGGAATGGTGGCGGGTGCCTGCAGTCCCAGCTACCTGGGAGACTGAGGCAGAAGAATAGCATGAACCCGGGAGGCAGAGCTTGCAGTGAGCCGAGATCGCATCACTGCACACTAGCCTGGGCGACAGAGTGAGACTCTGTTAAAAAAAAATAAAAAACCAAAGTAGATGTTTTCAAGCAAACCTTGGGGATTACTTCCTTCCTATTGCTGCTGTACCTTCCACCATTTTCCCCAACTTATCATCTACCTATTTGTCATTTTCTCCATAGGCCACATACTATAAAGTTGCCATGGGGATGAAAATAATGCCGTGAAAGTCATCTGTGCCTATAAAAGATGCAATTCATTTACAAAGACACTCAAGATTTTCTTCCATTTAAAAACCTTAAAATACTAATAAACGAATTGAAAAAAAAAAACTCTACTGCTCTCTCAAGAAATTACAAGACTACTTGAAATGTCTAAACTGAAACTACACAACATTTTTTAGTGCTCCTTATTCTTATAAACAAAAGGTTGAAGTTACTGTTCCTTCACTTGAATTCAAAGTATGGAACTATCAAATGTTATACCCTTCAAAATGTTAAACTACTCTTTTAAAAAACCCACGCTGTATCATGCTTTTGAATTCAGAAGTTATATATTCAAAGGCAACTTTGCAGCACTGTTTGAAAAAGATTTGCTTTTCATATATTGTCTTCACAGTCCATAGTTACAGATTATCTTTTTCACAAAAAAGAGATAAAATTCTTTATAATGTCATTTTCTTTCTTTTCTACTTAAATCTGGAAGCAAACTCAAGCAAAATCTACATTTCTCATACTGTGAATTATATTCTAATAATAGGTTTATATTTTGAGGAAACAAAACAAAGCCCTTTGATTCTATTTCTAAATATTTCTCCCAAAAATTATCATTTGAAAATGTCTCAGACTATGATAAAAATACCAGAGTGAATAGACAAACAGAAGTGGAAAAGAACACAGTGGAAAGAGAATGTGCTAAAAGACAGAGGGAGTTAAGATTTAAAGCCTGAGATTTATTGATCTTTTATCGTGCCAGTTACTTTTTCTTCTATACTACTTACATGAAAACTTAAATATTTCCCCTAAACCCTCCATTCCTGAACAGGATTCACTGATATAAACTTAACCCTCAGTCTTCAGTCTAGCATGTGTAACAGACAGAAAGTCCAGAAGTGCTAAATCCTAGCACAGACACTGGCACACCAAAGTTCACTTCCCAACTTCTGATAAAATTCCTGGATTTACGGTAGTTAGCCCTTTAAGTATCTTAAGGAAGATTTTTGCCTTCATTAAATTCAAAGCTCACATAATACTGAGTTTCCATTTTCCATAGCTTACATTCCAACTATTTATTCAGTCATTCAAGAAAGCTTATTGAGAACTCACTATATGCAAGGAATTCTGCAAGAATTTAGGAAAAGATACAAACACAAGGAAAACCCAGTTCCTACTATTGGTAGACACTTAATTCCCTATTCAATATCCATTCCCCCTTTTCCTTGCTAACTAACTTCCACTTTGTTTGGAGTACAAAGTGTCCAGTCCCATTAATCTAAGCCAGTTGTTTTTAATATGGATGATACTGCCCCTAGGGGCCATTTTGAATATGTGGGGGGAGCACTTTTACTTGTCACCATGGTATTGGGGATTCTACTGGTAACTAGTTGGCAGAGGCCAGGGACACTAGACATACAGCTATGTGGGGGACAATCTGTGTACTACGAACTCTTCCACATTCCAAATAGCTTTCTAAATGTGCAAAAACCTATTACCTTGGCCTGGAACATAACTCTATTGTGTATACGAATACACAATTGTTGTTGCACAGTTTTGATGCAAGTTGACTCTTTCAAGAAACAACTATCTTGTATATCAAGAGAAGACTATGCTGTGTTTTGTGCCGAACTTGACCCAAAATTGGTCATCTTTTCAGTAAAACACAAATGAATATGCTGCCTGTGGTACTGGAAACACCATTACTATACCCTTGTATCATCTGCATATGTTGCTGTCACATTCACCATGCAAGAATCTGACTTCTTCATTATGTCTTCTAGTGCAGTCATGCCTTAGAATTCACATTTTGAAATAATTATAAATTACTTTCCTTTAATTGTTCCTTTATATTACAGTTAGGATAATTATTTAAAAATATACATAAGCAGATTGTCTATGATGTTTATTTCAGGATAATAAAGGAGGCATTACAAATTATTTTTTTTAAAAAAGAGGAATTATGTCTAATAGGATGGGAAAGTACATATTTAAGTGAATTCAACAATTTTCTTCCCACTCTTCCAGCCAACCTTCCAGCCAGAGGAGGCCTCGTGAGCCAGTTCTGCCCAAATAGACCCAAACAGTAGCACCTGAGAAGAAAGTGGTCACGTTTCTAGAGCTGTATCAGCTATTTATAACCATGATGGTGAGTCCCAGAGAACTGGTCTTGCCATCACTGAGCAGCTGAACCAACACTAGCATCACCAACTTCCCCGTATGTGAGAAAAATAAACTCTTTGTTTTAGCTGCTAAGTCAGATTTTCTATTCCACGTATCTGAATACATTTCCAACTTATATACTACTTTTAAGTGCTTCTTGGGGATCCATGATTAAATATATTGTTATAGTACTTAACACCATAAGCAAGGCCTATGACTATGCTGTGTTTAGGATCTCATGTATGGTCCACCTAGATTTCCCAAAGTACTTGAAATTCTAAATATCCAACACCAAACTCAGAATCTTCCTTTCCAAACTTGCTCTCCCTTTATTCCCCACCCTAGTCAGTAAGTTAGAAATGACTGAGGGGTTTTTTTGGATTCTTCTTTTTCCCTCAGGAAGAACAGGTGAACACTTGGCAAACCCTGCCTGTAATTCTGCCTTCAAATTCTTTCTTCACTAACTTCCCTCCTCTTCACTCTTACCATCATTTCCCTAGCTCACAACCTCATTATCACTCATGTGACACATTTCTGCACACATCTCACTGCCTTAAACAGAGGTCCCATTCCAACTCATCTTCCACATTGCCACTAGATTTATCTTAAGCACAGATCAAAGGACACCTTGGCTTAAAACATCTGTCCCCACTATTTACTGTTCAGTATTATGGTTATGAATTTTGCTATGGTTTGAGATGGTGTCCCCTCCAAAATTCATGTTGAAACTTTTTTTTTTTTTTTTTTTTTTGGTTCTTGAGACTGAGTCTCACTCTGTTACCCAGGCTGGAGTGCAATGGCACAGTCTCAGCTCACTGCAATCTCTGCCTCATGGGTTCAAGTGATTCCCCTGTCTCAGTCTCCTGAGTAGCTGGGATTACAGGCATGCACCACTGTACCCAGCTAATTTTTCTATTTTTAGTAGAGACGGGGTTTCACCATGTGGGTCAGGCTGGTCCCGAACTCCTGACCTCAGGGGATCTGCCCACCTCAGCCTCCCAAAGTGCTGGGATTAGAGGTGTGAGCCATCACTCCTGGCCCATGTTGAAATTTAATCCCCTGCAACAGTATTAAGAGGTGTGGCCTTTGGAAGGTGATTCATGAGGGCTTTGCCCTCATGCATGGGATTAACACCTTTATAAAAGGCTAGAAGTTAAGGAAGCATTCTCTTGCTCTCCTGTCCCTTCCATGTGTGAGGATGCAGCATTCATCCCCTCCAAAGGATGCAGTCACAGGGTTGCCATCCTGGAGGCTGAAAGCAGACCTCATCAGACGCCTAATGCTGGTGCCTTAATCTTAAAATTCTCAGACTCCAAAACTGTGAGAAAACAAATTTCTGTTCTTTTTAAATTATCCAGTCTCGGGTATTTTGTTATAGCAGCACAAACAAACTAATACTTTTCTAGTCTTCACAATAATTCTTTGTTGTTTCCCTACCTTTATATCATATCCCCACCAGGCTGTTTAACAGTCTGTGAAGTTACAGACATTCTTTATACTGGTCTGATTTTGCTCATACTGTTCCCTCTGTTCAAAGTTCCCTTTAATCCTTTCTCCATTTGGAGAAATCACAATCATGATGCAAGATCCAGCTCACTAGTCTCCAACTACCAGGCAGAACCCTTTCCTGCCTTTTCAATTGCACATTGTATGCTATCATTTTTGTGTCTGTCACCCTGCTAGACTACATCACTTAATGGCAATAATATTTTACTTTTATAAAATTCACCAAGCATGTTCTCTACAACGAATGTGTTTATTTGTCTTTGCATATTAAACAAATAGCATAATATCTATTAATATTTATAGAATAAATGAATAAATCATCAAACAAGTAGTTATATTTCACAATAGAATTATACAGCTCTGATTCATCATTTTAACAATCACTTTTTCTGCACCAGACATTCATTTGCTCCTTTAAACTACAGTCTATTCAGAAGTTTCTTTTATAAAGGGAGTAAACAGACCTGGGACCTGGTCCTGACTGTTCCTCTTTAGACGCTTGACCTTGAACAATGTACTTGAAATCTCTCTTTATATTTAAAAATGGGGTTGCATTTCTGCTGTAACATTCTATTATGGATTTTCTTAAATAATTAATATCAATTACACTTTCCTTTACACTCCATGTTAGCACTTAACTAAATCGCCTTATACCAAACTCTTAACTGTTTCATAGTTAAAAATCACCACTGATCTACTGTTTTGCTGTCTCCTGCAACCAGCCAGCTGAAATTGAACTCACACAGATCAATAAGGATGTCCTTTGTCCCTAATTCCAATGAAAACATTTCCATTTTGATCATATCTGACAGGTAAAACATGTTATATTGTTGACTGCCTCTCCTTCCAAATACTCTTTTTCCTCTTGCCCTGCTCTGCTTCTCACTCTCTTCTGCAGGGTCCCTTTCCCCATCTGTCCTTTAAATTTTAGTGATTCCTAAGGCTTTCTCCTTGATCTTCTTGTCCTACTATATAGTTTAACTGGCAAAGTCATTCACACCAAGGCACCATCTATCATTTGAACTCATCTATAAGTGAATGAGCTCTCTCAGGTTGGACATCCCACAGACACCCCAAACTCAATACGTCCACACCCCTGTCATGAGTTTTCCTCCAGAGTCTGCTCTTCTCCCAGACTCTCCCTTTTGGTGCATGGCACTTCCACCACCCCATCATCTGGGACCATTTTGGACACCTCACTCTCTTTACAACTCTATAGTCAGTTAATCAGTAAGTGCTCTTAAATTTAACTCCTAAGTAGCCCCCAAACCCATCCCTTCCCCTGGGCCTTCCTCTCCACCTTCGTTTCAGTCATCTTGCTTCAACCTGAACTACCACAATAATCTCCTAACTGATCTCCCTGCCTCCAGCCTCCTCTTCTCATATGTTCTCTTTGTTACAACAGTTATCTCTCTTCAAAAGAAATTCATTTTTTTCCTCCTTTGTTCAAATGCCACAGCATTCAAGATATATCCTACTCATACCTCTACTTATACCTCTGATAACACTCTACTGCATTTTCCTCCTTAAATGTCTCTGTCTCCCACTAAACTGTGAACTCATTGTGGGTAGAGAATGTGTAGAATCCACGTTTGAACTCCTGGGATTTAGTATGGAACTGACAGTTAGTAGGTACTCATGCCTACTAAAAATGTAGTAGTAAGTGAACATAGGCAGGCAATATAGGAGGTGATACCTGAATTAGTTTTGAAAGGCTCTAGCACAGCCACCAGGCATACGATTACGGAGGATAAGTGGATGTACATCCTATACTGAAGAATAGTTCCCTCTTTATAACCCAAAGAACAGTACTGAATAAATCTTACATGCTTTGCAAATAGGTACTGTCTTGAGCTGAATATTTCTGTGTAAACAAATGGTTCCAAAATACAGAACCATTTCTTCTTATAGTCATTCATGTCCTCCTGGGCACCCAACATACTACCTTGCAAAGTAAGCATCCAGACTGTACTTTTTGATATGAGTTTTCTAGTATCTATTTTTCACATGATGGGGGATAGGAGGGCAATACAGAAAGAAAGGAAGAGACCAGACATGAGCCTTTGCTTGCACTGCACCCTCAATTCTACCTGCTTAAAAAGAAAAAGCCATGGGGTTTGCAATCCTTAGAAAGTCCCACCTAGAAACAGCTGCTGAAACCTAAATAAAGCCTATAGATTGTACCAATGGCAATTTCCTGGTTTTGACATTCTACTAGAGTTGTAGAGATGTTCCACTGGGGAAGCTAGGTAAAGATCACAATAGAATCTCTCTGTATTATTTTTGCACTTCCATAGTTATTATTTAAAAAAGAAAAAGGAAGTACTACCTACTTGATTTTTTAAAAGTTTAAACATTTATATATATACATATATATATAAATATAAGGAAGTACTACCTACTTGATTTTTTAAAAGTTTAAACATTTATATATATATTTATATATATACGTATAATATATATATACGTATATATATAAATGTTTAAACTTTTAAAAAATCAAGTAGGTAGTACTTCCTTTTTCTTTTTTAAATAATATATATATACGTATATATATACACGTAATATATATATATGTATATATGTGTGTGTGTGTATATATATATATATATAAAATAACACTCATTTATATTTCTAGAAATAACCACAGAGTAATGTACCAGAACTGTGTCTACTTTTATTAGAATCAGACTGCAGGATATGTAAAAAGGACCATTCCAGGCTCACCTCTCCTACCATACCAGACTAGAATTTACCTGTATCCAATAGTTTTGCCATTACTTTTCCTAACAGCCATGATAAGGAAGCTTTATTTCAAATGTCTCTGCTACTGAACACTACATATTGAATAAAGTATGGGCACTAGAGAAACATGGGAGAAGGAGTACTGAAGAAAGAAAATTGAATTCAACAGTTGTGCAGAGGCAGCTCATGACAGTCCTCCTTCTTGTCTCACTGGTTCTTGGAGTTACTACAGTGATAGAAGTTTAGTGAGTTGATGGGAGCAGGGCAAATGGTATAATGATTCTTTCCTAAAGGAAATCCCAGGAGCTCTGGATGAGAAAGTGTAGAGGTGACAACCTGCTGAGAGAAGTCCACCAGTAGACCCCTCTCCTCCCACTGGCCACACTCTCAGCCATCATATGGCCATTTCTCTGCTATCCCTCCTCATCCCAGCAACATGGGCTAACTCATTTTGTGTCCCCGACATCTTACTGTTTACATGTGAGAAGGTTTTAGTTTGCTTTCTTAGAAAATTAATCAAGCTCACTTTACTATTCTTTTCTCCACCTTTCTTTTATCACTTTCAAGTTGCCTGAATGTATAAAACAACAAAGCCTAAATTCTTACTGTTCAAAAGGAGGCATCTTTGTCATACAGCTAGCTGAATGTAACTTGCTTTTGACCTACATCACGATGGGACTGAGACGAACAAATATGAAGCTCCCTTCATGCTGCTTAAGAAACAATGGTGAAACCCCATCTCTATCCACCCACCACAAAAATGCAAAGATTAGGCAGGCATGGTGGCACGTGCCTGTAGTACCCACTATTCTGGAGGCTGAGGCGTGAGAATCGTTTGAGCCCAGGAGGCGAAGGCTGCACAGAGTCAAGATCACGTCACTGCATTCCAGCAAGGGCAACAGAGCCAGATCCTGTCTCAAAAAAAAAAAAAAAAAAAAAAAAAAAAATTCCAATAAACAGAACCAACTACGAACTCTAGACAAATTTTGTATTCATGGCTTGCAAAATCTATACTGAAATCCAAAGAGGATATGAAACAGCTCTTGGTCCTTTTGTTAGCTGAGGATGCTGGGCTGACCATGAGGGTGGCTGCCCTGGAGAACAGGGGTCTATGATCTGTGATTCTGTCACACATGCACACACCCACAATCAGCAGTTATAACTAAGCACATGCAATCAATAAAAGCACAGATAAATCATGAAAAACGCACTTAGGAGCCAAACACAGAGTGGGTAGCCCTAGGAATGAGTGATTCTGAGGTCCTACGATCTGAGAGAACTGAAAAATGCGAAGAAAGGAAATGGGATTCTAACCTCATAAAGTGCTAGTTTCCCAAGACTTGGATACCCCCAACATAAGAGTAATAGGAAGTACTTTATTTCTCCCAGTAAAACCAGTGAAGCATTTGTCTTCGATCTGGCAACATTAAAAAAGCTATTACAAGGCACAGCAGCCTTTCCAGAGACAGGGGAGAGAATATAGGCCTCCTTGAATCAGATGAAGTGCAGAAGTCTTTCAGAGATTCTGCTGCAGAAAACTATAAAGTTGGAGATATATAGATTCAATTACCGTTCAAGCAATAATGGGTTACAGTAAGCTGACTGTACTCATGTGTTTTAATTGCTAAACGGTATGTTTTCCCCCATGTTATCTTCCCCTAAACTCGTTAATAACAAGTTCTGAGGAACAGTCTGGTAGAGATACTAGTAATTTCCTTTGGATCATGCCTTTCAGTTTTCCTAACTTTAGCCAGGCTTCCCCATCCCATAAACACTAAAGCAGAAAGCCCCTCAATGAATCTTGGTGCAAATACAGTTCTTGTTACACCCCAAGCCAGAAGGCCTGTTCAGCAAGTCACTTACTGCAAAATTTGCTATTAAACCTGTCAAACAGGCATATATGAAAATACTGCTTCACTAAACAGCTGTTAAGTTTCATGAGCTTAGAAAGAAAACACCGTCTAGCTACACACTGTTAACAAAAATTCACCATTCCGTTTTAAAATCTGATATCCTGGTACAATTTTCCCTAAATCCTAACATTTGCTCTCTGCTATGAAATGGCTGCCACACAGAACCATTCGCAAACACTGACTGAGAACACACACAAACTTATTTGCAACAGTGTGTGCTCTCCCCTGCAATAGGAACACAGAGCATCTGTTGCTTCAGGCTCTTGCACAGGAAAAAGAGCAGCTCTCCATAGTGTCAAGGGGAAATTAATGTGCCAATTCCTCTCTGTCCCAATGGTCAGACATTAATCAAAGGTTGCAAAAAAAAAAAGTGTTAAGCCAAATAGATTAGCCATAATGGAGCTAAAACAATTATTCAAAGTACTTAATCAGTCAATGTAAAATAAAACTATTGTAGCACTACATCAGGGCACAGCCAGGAAAATTATACTGAGGAGAAAGAACATTCATAAAACAAGTTTTCTAGGAAGTGGCAGAAGCAAGATGATACAGCAGGTGTTTCACAGCAGGAAATTAAAAAGATAACTTTAAAAAAGGGAATTAGGAAGACACTTGGAGAGAGCCGAATTTGGAGTCTGGAATAAAAAGACCACGGTGGAAACTACATCCCAGGCTGGAGGTGAGAAGGGAGGAAAGAACTAGTATCAAGAAATATGGGGCCGTGCACAGTGGCTCCCATCTGTAATCCTAGGAATCTGGGAGGCTGAGGTGAGTGGATCACCTGAGGTTAGGATTTCGAGACCAGCCCGGCCAACATGTGAAACCCTGTCTCTACTAAAAATACCAAAAATTAGCTGGGCGTGGTGGCGCGTGCCTGTAATCCCAGCTACTTGGGAAGCTGAGGCAGGAGAATTGCTTGAACCCAGGAAGCATCGGCAGAAGTGAGCTGAGATCACATCACTGCACTCTAGCCTGGGCAACAGTGAGAGCCCGTCTCAAAAAAAAAAAAAAAAAAAAAAAAAAGCATAGGTAGCCAGCTGAAAGGGAATTTTCTTCACCAGCAACTTCTATATCCAAAGACTAATTGTTAAAAAGAGAATCATATTTATCAGGAGAGTCGGTGTATAATTTAAAGGATGACGAGGATGGACTTAAAACACAAAAGATACTTGGAGCCCAGGTGCCCACTGCCAAAGTGAAAGAGGAAAGGAGAACTGGTTTCCTCTAGGGAGTGCCAAAAATGGCTTGGGAGGAGGACAGAGGGGAATCAAAGGTACCACAGCTTATCTTGATTTTTGTGATTTATTTCCCGATGTCTCAGTGGAAAGACAAAAAGCCCACCTTCAGGTCACTCCAGTCGCTGTTACGGGAAATGAGGTGAGGAAACACTAATCTGGGAATAGTCAGCCCATAATTGCCTTGAGGTCCACTAAATCTGTGAAGGACCGTCCTACTTCCTAAATGTAGTGCGTCTGATTTCCCTCCAGAGAACGCAGGAAATTGTCCCCTTTGAAACAGATGAGAAGCTTTGGATAACATCAGATTCTATTGGAAAGCCCTCGGGTAATGAGTCGGCAGCTCACAGACTGAACAACAGTGTCTGATACATTTAGTAGCGGATGAGGGGAAGTTTGTTGTGACAGCTGTGCAGGAAAAAAAAAATCTGAAGGTTAGGTGGATTTGCAACATAAGAAGGTGATTTCAGTTTGGAAAGAGCACAGTCTTCTTAGGAGCGGAGAGTATACAGAAAAATAAACCAAAGCATACACAGAGCAAGAGAAAGCAAAGTGTACCCAGCTTGCCGTGGAGTTTTCTGCATTGCTTCCCTGCATCAGAAATGCCTGCTGGCCAGTCAGAATGCCCCCTAAAGTCTGTTACACCATTTGCTTTCACGGCAGTTAGGGCCTGGCCAAGAGTGGGAATACTGTAGTATTTGTAGGATACATAGCTCCAGAGTAAATCTGAGTTATACTTGAAGATGATTTTATTCTCTACTTAGCATTCAGCTCTCTCTCCTCTCCACTTGGTTACTAATGCATTCTTTTCTCACCGGTCCCCACAGGCAGGGCATGAGGACAGATGATGGCTGCTGCCTGCCCCGACACACGCACAGGGCCACACTGCTGTTGTGTTCCACGCCGCCCTACAGAGGCTGTATTTGATTCCCACCTTCCCTCTGCCTCCAGCAGTTGCTCAGAGGGCCAGCCACTTCCACTGATGAAGTGTCACAGAAGCACATGAAAGACATAAACACAGCCCAAGCCAGCATCAGAAGAAAAAGGCCCTAACGAACTAGAAGCAGGCAATAAACACCGAGTGACAGATATGACAACTAAAAGCCCTCCAAAAGTCACCTCTGTGTAATGTGCCACGGAAGTCACACTCCCCATTTGATGGAGGTAGGAGGGGAGGAAAAAAGAAAGGAAAGATGAAAACCAATATTGACCTTTCCCCTAGCAAGTACTGGGCTAAGGGCTTTAATATATCTCATCTGATTTAATCCTCAAAAGCAACCAGTAAAGGAAGTCATTTCTTCCAAAAGAGAGATTCAGAGAATTTAAGTGATTTGCTCATTGTCATACAGTAGTAACAGACAATTTCCCCCACTTCTTTGAGGAGGTAACTCTTATTCATCTTTTGGGAAGCCTTGCCTGACCCTCATGGTTTGGACTGGGAGGGCCTCCTACAGGTCCTCATATTACTGTTCAGGACTTTCTCCATCTTACACAACACTCTGCATTAGAATTGCCTGTTTATTTCTCAGCCTCCATCTCTAGACCAAAGGTTCATTGAAGGCAGAGGCAATCCCTTACTTCAGTATCTCCAGGGCTAAATGCATTGCCTGGCCTGTGTGTGCTTGATGAATGGGGGGCCCCAACTGAGAATCCACTGTTCCATGCTGTCTCTGAATAATACTGTTTGGGATTTTAATTTAACCAAGTGCTTAGCAAAATGGAAAAGAGTGAGTAAGAAGACTTTCAGGATCCTACTGGATAGTCTCTATGGTACTATTATAATACTACTATGTGGAACATGGGTTTGGACCTGTGAAATAGGATGTTTAAATGCAAGTAACTATACAGCATCATGGTATTAACTATTTCCTGGATGAAAATAAATAAGGCTGAAATGTTTATGTCTGACTATAGGGTTTTTGTGTGTGTGTGTGTGTGTGTGTGTTTTCCAGGCTCTTCTCTGTTAAATAATAAGAAGCACTAGTAAGCCCTGCTTTCACCTTTAGAGTCCCACAGACACCAATTATTCACACTCAATGTCACAACTTCAAAATGTTTAAGATGTTCTGAACTTTGGTGGGTTCTTTCTTTTAGAGATGGGAATGAAAAGAGAGCCAAATCGCCTTGGCCCAGGTTTTTGAAAGTCATTATAGCTTCTCCACCATAGAACCCTGCAATCCTGCTCCAGCAGTCCTGTTTCAATGTCTGTTTCCAAACTAGAAAATATATGACTTGACCACCAGGAATGCTTGTACCAAGTCCAAGTCCAGAGCAGAGTGGCTCTGTCTGGGCTATCGCCCCTAATGCTCTGTCAATTAGCAAAGTCTAATCAACCCAGAAAACCAGCAAAAAGAGGTCACCCAAACAACTAAGTCCAGACTGCAATAAATCTGCTTCTAGTTACTGTTCTTTCTTGTTCCAGACAATTTAGGTACAGATTTTAACAAAGGCAGGTGCAAAGGCTGGTTTTACTGAATTTCACACCCAGTTGGGGAAGCCAATTGTGGACTTGAAACAAGTAGCCTCTAGCAACTAACTAGAACCAAAGCTGAACGTACAATTTAATTCAAAGGTACTGAACTCTACAGAAAAAAGTCAACCTTTCTCAATTTGTCTTGGCATTTGGGTGGTTTCATGCTGTATTTTGGGGCTATCAGTAAGCACTGTGAAGAGTCTTTTTAGTCCCCTGTCTGAATTGGCTACTTCCTAAAGTGTACAAGAAAAATAGCTGTCCAAGTGCCATTGGGATAGGGGAAATTTTAATAGGCCTGAACGTTGATCAGTAACAGTCTTGTAATTTTTCACTTTAGTCTTGGGATTTTCATATTTGGCCCAAATTTTTTTTTATCACTTTTTTAGCAGCTGTATTGAAATATAATTAACATATAACAGATTGTGCATATTTAAAATATATAATTTGATAAGTTTTGACATACGTTTACATCTGTAAGACCATTATCACAGTTAAAATAATGAACATATGTTCCTTAACTGAATGAATATATGTTAAGATAATGAACATATGGTAAGGAACACTCCCAGAAGGTTCTTCATGCCCCTAGGTATTCGTTTCCTCCTACCCTTCTACCACTGGCACAAGGAAACCACTGATCTGCTTTCTGTTATTGTACATTAGTTTGCATGTTCTAGAATTTGATATAAATGGAATCATTTAGCATGTTTGCATCTTATACCCAGCTTCTATCATGCAGCATATTTATTTTGGAATTCACTCATGTGGTGGCATTCATTAATAGTTCATTCTTTTTTATTGCAGAATAACATAGATATAACACAGTTCATTTATCCAATCACTTATTGATGGAGATTTGGGTTGCTTCCAGTTTGGGGCTATAACAGGTTAAACTCCTATAAACATTTATTTATACTTTTTGTATGGGCATATGCTTTCATTTCTAGTAATAGAATAGCTGGACCATGTAAGTATATGTTTAACTTTTTAAAACTGCCCAACTGTTTTTCAAAGTGGTTGTACCGGTTTACATTCCCACCAAAAGTGTATGAGAGTTCTAGTTCCTCTATATGTTCACCAACACTTGATATGGTCAGTCTTTTCTATTCCTAATAGGTGTGTATTAGTGTCTCATTGTGGTTCTACTTTACATTTCTCTAATGACTAATAATGTTGAGTATATTTTCATGTACTTATTTGCTAGTCACATATCTTTTTTGGTGGAGTATCTGTTCAAATCTTTTGCCCTTTTTTATTATGTTACTTTCTTATTATTTATATCTTAGAGTTTTTTTATATATTCTGGATATAAGTAGTCCCATATCAGCTCTACTTTTTGCAAATGTGTGTGTGCATGTGTGTGTGTGTGTGTATATATATATATATTCTCCCTGTCTATGGCTTGTCCTTTCATTCCCTTAACAGTGTCTTTTGAAGAACAGAAATGTTTCATTTTGGAGAAGTCCAGTTTGTCAATTCTAAAATGTATTATAAAACAGAATTAATCAAGACAGTATTATATTAGAGCAAAGATAGACAAATAGTTCAGTGGAATGAAACAGAGAGTCCAGAAATCAACCCATATTCATATGGACAGCTATTTCTTGAGAAAGGTATTAAGGCAATTCAGTGAAAAAGGAGGTTCTTTGCAGCAAACCACACTAGTACAATTGAATATCTATATGGGAAAAAAACACTTTCATCTATGAATTATGAGCTCAGTTATGGAACCCCCAAATTCATATGTTAAAGTCCTGACTTCCAGTACCTCAGAATATGACTGCATTTGGAAATAGTCTTTAAGAAGTAATTAAGTTAAAATGAGTTCATTTGGGTGGGTCCTAACCCAATATGGTTGGTTACTTTATAAGAAGAGGAAAGTCTGACAGGGACAGGCAGAGAGGACAGACCACATGAAGACACAGGGAGAAGAAGGCCATCTATAAGGCAAGGAAAGAGACCTCAAAAGAAACCAACCCTGCTGACACCTAGATCTCAGACTTCTAGCCTCAAGAATTGTGAAAAAATATATTTCTATTTTTTAAGCCACTTAGTCTGTGGTGCTTTGTGGCAGTCCTAGTAAACTAATACACCACACCTCTTATCATAAATAAAAATGGACTAAAAAATTGATCATACACCTAAATTTAAAACTCTAAATCATAAAAACTTCTAGAAGAAAACCTTTGTGACCTTGGGATATACAAAGATTTCTTAGATACAATACTAAAAGCATGGTTCATTGAGGGAAAAATTAATAAATTGAACTGAAAGCACTTACAAAGGCTTTTTTCTCCCACTGGGAAACAATCTCAGATGCCCAGATATAAAATAGACATAAGCAGAGCTTCTTGGGAAGGGGGGCAGAGAGCATGGACACTATTTCCTTAGTTCCTCCATCACCGTCCTCTGTAGCCCCTAAGAATTTGCCACCCCAAAGAATAAAATGTGGAAGTCATTGAAGTTTATTAACATAATGTTTGGATCTGCCCAAAATAGTACCACTAACTGTTATTGAGAGGCTACTATGTGTTACATAATATGATAGATGCTTTCTTATATTATTTTCTCTTTCAATCCCATGAGGTAGGTATTATTTACGTTCACACAGGAAGAAATTAAGGCTCTCATAGGTGGTCCATATCACAACTGCAATCTGGACCCAGTTTTGACCCCCAAATCCATGCTCTTTAGACTTCCAGTGTTCACGGACACCTCATACACAGTGCCTTAATTCAAACATAAAAGATAAGAACATGAACTTTCTGTGTACATAAACCACTTGTACAAAATAATTGCCTATTCTTAAAAAATGAAACCTTTATTTCCCTAGGAAACTAAGCTCCAGCTAAAAATAATATGTAATGACCATCCAGGATATACTTCCTATAAAGCCACAGCAGCACATGATGCTATAATAGCATAGCTATTGAGCAGATATTCTTGGCAAGCCCCCAATGCCAGACACACATACTCCTTCCCTGCTATAGAGCAAGTGGCTCACAGAGATCTGTGGCTGATGAATTCTATTAAAGGCCAAAGCAAGCTAGTTACAGTTGCTACGTTCAGAAGGGAGACAGAATGGCAAATGGTTAGGAAGGTCACACTAATAGTAAAGAGACTGAGCCCTGATTAGACCCCAGGTTTGATGCTGTTAGCAGAGGTAACAGTTATAATACTATCTCAACTTTATAAAGTCCTAAGGACTTAATATCACATTGTCTCATTTAATTTCCACAACAATCCTGTGAACCAGGCATTATGAATGAAGCATTAAAAGATGAGAAAGAGCCTTAGAGATGATAAATGATGTGCTCAAGGTCATACAGAAAATGAGGGACAGAACCTTGATTGGTACCCAGATCTGTGACTGCAGAGCCAGTTCTTTGAACTACCACTGTAGTCTACCTCTCTCAGGTGGAGGAATAACAAAGAAAACAGGCAAGCTCTTCAACCTCCCCCTTAAATCCCCTACTCCCGTTCCTGAGAGTAGGGCAATCAATCCACCAGTCACCTTGTAGACCTTACAGAGGAGGCTCCCCATTCAGAAATCAATCCACGACCACTGGGAGAGGAAAACTAAGGGTGCTTAGAGCATAGGTGCAGAAAGCCCTGCTCTTGAAGGCAGCAAAGTCATATCTGCAAGACAGCTTCTCTGTCTGGCAGTTTATCTGCATCTGATGGTCATCAGAGAGTTCAGGCTAGCTCGTGTGTATCAGGAGCGGATGTGCAGCTTTCTTCCCACGAGCCAAAAGCCTAACCAGCACAGCCTTCTGTGCTCAAAACTACCTTGTATCAGGAAGGCCTTAGAAGGAACAAGAAAATGCTTGTCACCCACCACTTCCACACTTTGACAATATTGCATTAAAGATTTAGAAGGAAGGTTTTTACCTGAAAGTCATTAACAGCTGCTTATTCCCTATGAAGTTTCAGGCAAAATGCTCAGCCACACCACAGTTTAATCAACACACATCCTAACTGAGACTTTTACAGCTTTAAAGCTGTAAAATCTAGAAGGTTTTGCCTCTCTCCGACATAATTACAAGTTCCATATTTTTGCCTAAGGCTAAAATGTAAATCATTTCCTGGTACACCACAACTTCCCAGCACTGACTGTATAAGGCAAGGCTCCATAGAATTTGAAATTAAAAACATCATTTTCCTAAATGTGTGTGTCATTATGATGTTTACTAATGTGTTTTTGCTGTTTTTTAAGTCCCAGTTCCTATGTATTTCAGTTGAAGGCTGCTGGCATTGTGATATAAGCTAGGCAATGTAGCCTAAAACTTGCCACAGTTTTTCTTCTCCTTGGGTTCTCTTATGAGTTCCTTTATAGGGCTCCAGAGTACTGATTATAATGCCTTATAATCACCAGGGTCTAAATTCATCTCTGTTCCTTAAAATCCTCCTTAAGCCCTTTAGAAATACTGCTCCTTCTCATTAGCCCTTAAAACATCAACATTAGCCCTTGAAACATCACCACTGAGCCCACTCCTACTTAAGCACAGAGGAGAAAACATGGGCTATGAGGTCTGACAGACCTGGCTTAAAATCCTGACTCTTCCACTTAGAATCTTGCATACAGTTCTTTACCTCTCTGAACCTGTGTTTCCTCCTCCATAAAGTGGAAATGATAATACCAGACTTACAAGGTTCCTGTGATATGGGTTTCTAATGGCCACTGGGCATATAGTAAGCATTCAGTAAATATTAGTCCCCTTCACTTTCCCTGCCTTTCTTACCCATACAGCTCCGAATTTTACCCTTGACAACATGCCCCACAGCCATAAGAATCACAAGGAGAACTTGTAATCACAGCTCAGGGAATCATGAGAAATGGAACAGCCTTTATGAGCTATGCTATGTTGAATATCTTCATAGGCTCAGTCCAATAAAACCACGAGGGACCCACATGGCTAGGGCTGAGGTCTGAAAGCAAGGAAACTTGAGTTCCAACTGCAGTATAGTCCTAGGTATACTAGGACTAGCTGTGTGACTTGGACCAAATTACTTAACCTCTCTAAATTGCAGTTCCCCTCTATGTAACTGGGGGAGTAATAACAATTCCTACTTTGCAGGGTTATGAGGAGTATTAAATGAGAAAATATATACAGAGAGCCTAATATAGTAGCTGGCATGATGCAAATACTCAGTGGTAGTGATCATTTGCTATTACTAGCAGTGATAGGGAGCATGCCCTTGCCATACTAGCTAGTTCCTAGTCAGCATTCCACTCCCTTACTCACTGCATGACTTTGGACAAGTCGCTTAAATGTTCTGCACCTCAGTCTCCTCATCTATAAAACAGAAATGTTAAGAGAATCTCAACATTCTTCACGGTGTTGTTCGGAGTATCAAATAAAATAATGGCATAAAAGCACTCTGTGAAAGATACAGCATAGAAATTTTAGAGGGTATTATTACAATACAGATGTAATGGAAATGCTAATGGATGCTAATCATAAGGTCCTTAAGTTCACCAAAAAATAAGTTGGTCCGAATAGGGCTTAACTGAATACAAAAAATATATAACAATCATCCCAGAAGCATCCATTAGCCAGAAAATCACACTTCAAAGAAGTGTTTTAATGCTTCATACATATTTATGTGGTCTATTTCTGATTTTGGAATTCAACAGCCCATTTTCCTAATAATAAAATCTCTGCTCTCACTGGAGGTTTGGGGGAAAGGGAAAGAAGGAAACAAGAGAACAAGTTGAGCCTCCTGAAAGCAGACGAAAGGTAGGGCAGGGATGGAGCAAGGTGAGCAGGTGAACAAGCCCATCCTGCAGAGCCCTTTGGGCAGCAAGCACGGTTACTGGCATGGTCCCAGGAGACAAGACAGGTGGCATATTCTTTCCCTCACCAAAAGACAAGGGAGCAAGAAGATGAGGACTCCATAGGAGGCGTCTGAGTTCCAAGCTCTCCATAGACAATATTACTCGAACTTTGTCCTTTTCCAGGGTTTACCTTTGATGGAAAAAACAGGAGTAGGAGTTCACTTCTATCCCCATCATGAAGCTGATCAGCTTATCAGTAGGTATGTATGAAGCATGTATTATATGGAGATATAAAGAGTGAGACTTGGCTCCACCTTCAAGAAATTGGCTCACAATCTGGAGGCAATAAGACTGGTGAAGGACTTTTGGCATAAAAAGACTGGGAGAGAAGCTGAGATGAATTAAGTGAAAGACAATTTAATTCCCACCTAGGATAAATTGAAAACACAAAAACAGAAAAAAAAAAAAAAAAAAAAAGAAGAACTAAAGAAAAATCAATAGGGGCTACTTGAGATGCCTAGCTTATCAAAATTCAGTAACAGACTAATGGTTGGACTTCTTAACACGGCAGCAGGCAGCAAGCTATTATGTACGATAGGGCCTCTCCCCATCTCCCATTATAAAAAATCATGCATGCATACATACACGCACACATGCACACACCTTCATTGACTGGCAAAGTATAGAAAGCCAAAGATCAGAATTACTATGAGTGTAAAAATTCCGTTTAATGTGTCATCAGGAATGGGTTGGCAGGTGCAGTTTTAGACCATACATCACATATTTTATTTTTACAACCACACAAAATGGATGCTCCCATCCATTCTGGTCTCAAAAAATATAAGAAAAGATGTCGGTTACCCATAGAGTCTACACCATGTTTCAGAAGACAGGGGCTACAGTAGTGAGAAATATAGTGAGCAGCAACCAGTTTTAGGGGAACTTTCTTTACTGTAGTCATGGACTTCTACACAAACCAGTTTTCCCATTCCATGAGCTCTACTTATTCTACTTTTGCTAAAAGACCTCAGATCTCCTAACTTAGCAAAATAATCAGCGTGAGTAGAAGCACAGTTATTTAGAAAAAGCTTTATAAATAGGAACAAAGAGCTCATATTCTGGAAGGGCATGTGAAAGAGTATTAATTAATATTTTACACTATTTAAACAATTTCAAATTACATGCAACCTTATAGTTTAAAAAATGCAAGAGTTGTATTAATTCACCTAAATCCATGACAGATGAATGCTTGTTAGACATTAAAAAAAAAAAAATCAAATTAAAATTTTAGTTTAAATATGAGCAAAACGTGTGAAGCAAAAAATAATTCACCTATTACTTTTGTTAATAAAGACAAAGCCTGGATAAATCTCACACAATTCAAGAATGAAAAAGTAGAAAAAGAGCCAACAATGGGATTATGGAAAAAAAGATACTTCAACAACAGAGAAAATAGATAACACTCTAAAACCTCAAAGAAAGAGAAACTTCTAAAAAGAGTTTTCTCAGTGAAAATTTACGCCAGTTTTGCTGTCTTCATAAATATGTAAAAGGTCATCATCTCTATGAAACAAGGTCAGAACACAATAAATAGAGAACAAGCTGAAAAAAAAAATTGTCTAAAATATGAAAGTATAAGGAAACCCAAAACACGATCAAGAGTTTAAAAGCATATTAACAACAATGAAGAACAGAATGAAACTGAAGAAAATATAATTTGTGACAAAGCATTCAGGTTACCTAGAAAGTAAAGAGAATCAACTTGGCATCAGGCTTTTTATCAGGAACGGTCAATGCTGAAAGACAAAGAAGCAATGCCTTCAAATTAGTAATAAGAGATTATTATTGTTATTATTATTATTATTGAGACGGAGTCTTGCTCTGTTGCCCATGCTGGAGCGCAGTGGCATGATTTCGGCTCACTGCAACCTCTGTCTCACAGGTTCAAGTGATTCTTGTGCCTCAGCCTCCCGAGTAGCTTGGATTACAGGCATGTGCCACGACGCCCAGCTAAGTATTTTTGTATTGCTAGTAGAGACGGGGTTTCACCATGGTGGCCAGTCTGGTCTCAAACTCCTGACTTCAAGTGATCTGCCCACCACGGCCTCCCAAAGTGCTAGGATTACAGCCATGAGTCATCACGCTCAGCTGGAAGTTATTTTAAATTTAGAATTCTGTACCTACCAAAACTATCAGTCAATCATTAGGACAAAATAAATACATTTTCAGAAAAACAAGGACCTAGGAAGTTTACCCCCCCCCCCCCATGTACCCTTTATGGAAAAAAAATCACTTGAATAAATGTACTGAAGGGGAGGAAAAAGAAATGTTCTTAAAAGGGAATACACGGACCTAAGAAATAGTGAAACTAATCTAGAAGTGAAATGAAGAAAAATATCAGGGTGACAGCTTTGAAACAGACCTAGAAATAGAGTAATACTTACTGTAGCATTAAACAATTGCAAGATATTGGCAATATGGTAAAAAGATACATGTTTCTTTTCTCAAGAAAAAAGGCAATTAAACTCAAAACATTTCCCAAGAATGGTCCAAGTATGAAACAAGTTAAATCATGACAACAGTCTGAATAATGGATGAAATATTAAAATAGAAAGAGAAAATCCATTTAATCTTGACCTTTAGAGCATTCTCCTTAAAGTTGCATAGATGTTGAGATGCATTGCTTTCTCTACATACCCAATATTCCTCAAACATGAAATGAATATTTATATAACCATTATATCAAAATTCTACCAGTTTTTGACTTTCAGAATTAACCTACAGACAAAGCATAGAAGATGTAATTAGAATTAGAGAACAGAATGCTCTAAACATTCCCCACATAAAAGTGATAACATAGCTAACACGAGTCAGACGGTAGAGAAAGGAAGACATAGAGGATGCTAAATTGGGAAATTCATTCCCCAAGAGTCAAAAAATAACCAAGAGTCCAAAAAATGTTTCAAGTTGATGAATCAAGAAGTTGGAGGTTAAGTATTTTTTAAAATTACAAAAGTTTCTCATCTAAGAAAACAATTACAATTGGGAAGAATTTGAAAAGGAAAGGTAAGGGTAGTATAAATAACTGAGCCTTACTCTTTCATATCAAAGAATCAACAGATAAAGTCTATAGTTACTAATTAAGAATGAAAGATCCAAACACATTATTTAGAGTTATGGAGGTAACTATTAGAAGAAATAAAAAGCATTCAAAAGTAATTACAACTGAAATGTGAGATTAGAAATGGGGAGTCTGAACAAAAATTTCACTTTTAACTTGATATCCTGCTGCACTAATTGAATTTTTATATCGTGTCATAGGTGTTACTTTCAGGACTTATTTCTTTAATAAAATTTACAAGCCAGAGTTTACTTTTATGTTTGTGTTTATTCTCATAGAATCATAATTTATGCCAAATATTATGGCATAAAAATTTTTAAGTTATTATAAGGATAAATAAAATGACAAAATTTAGATTTGAGAAGGAAACAAATTTATTGCTGTCTATAATAGATCAAGTAAACCACAATAAATAAAAATTATTTTGAATTAACAATTATATACTTTGTGCCCTTTGAAGATTATAAATTTTAAAATCCATATGAAATATTTATAAGACTTGACCTTGCAATTGTTCACATGATTAACCTCAGGACTTTCAATAAGAAATTATAGACTACATTCTTTAATCACAATGCAGCAAAACTAGAAATTAATAACAAAATAATTTAATGTCCTATGAATAAGTATTTTAATTTGACTCTCCTAATTATTGTATCAAGTGAGAAATTTAAATTGATAAATTTTATTTTAAAATAATGAAAGTAATAATTAAGTAAAAATATACACATTTCTGACAAAGCTGTACTCAAAAGCCAAATCCACTTAGAATAACTCTGGAAGGAAACACAAGAACATCATAATTGTGGTTACCTCCTGGTGAGGGACAAGAAGACTAAGGCAGGAGAATGAAGAAAATTCGCTATTCTCTGTAAGTCCTTTTGTATGCTTTGAGTTTTGTACAATGTGCATAAAGGACCACAAAATATAGAACTATTTTTAAATCAAATTGATAGACTTGAATATTTTCATTACTAACCAAGAATTTTGTTTTAAAAGAATAATTCAATCAATTCAAGAAGCTAGCTAGAAAAGAAAGAAAAAACAACTACAAAAAAACAGGAAGAATAAAATACAAATCTAAGGCTAACAGTGATGAATTTTTACACAATCAAATAAATAGATGGAAGAGATAAGTAGATTAAAAGATAAGCAGAAGAGGTGATTATCTGGGAAACAAAGTTTTTAAATCCACAAAGTTCTGACAAATCTAAATTTTTTAAAAAAGAAAGATATAAAATAAGAAAAAGGGGGAGGAAATAAAAACATTTACCATTTACTATGTGCCACACACTGTTTCAAGTATTTGGCACAGATCATTTCATTTCATTTTATTTACCAACAGATAAATAAAACATATTTTAAGAATTAAAAGAGAATTCCACTCACAATCACATTTTAACAAATTTAGAAATTTCAATAAAGTGAACCATTTTCTAGAAATAATTATTAATAACATTGATTCAATATTATAAGAAAGCTGAATATCCATGGAAAATTTAGCAAATGTTATTAAGGGATAATTTGCAAAACTGGTTCTAGGCCTTTCATGTTTTCAAGAAACTTATGAGACCCATATTATATAATCCAGGGTACATTAAAGTAGGAAAAGCTATCCTAACTCACTTTATGAGGTTAACATAACCCTGATAACAAAATATGACAATGATTAATATTCCAAAGAGGGTTCTGTGGAAATTAGTGTCACTTTCTGAGGGGGGAACGGAGTCCATTGTGGGTTCGCTTGAAAAGCACTC
The DNA here is from genome assembly GCF_007565055.1 of Rhinopithecus roxellana. Classification (NCBI taxonomy): domain Eukaryota; kingdom Metazoa; phylum Chordata; class Mammalia; order Primates; family Cercopithecidae; genus Rhinopithecus; species Rhinopithecus roxellana. The sequence goes on along the minus strand of NC_044557.1, from coordinate 60,640,508 downwards.
CCTTAGAGATTACAGCATGTATTAGCATATTAAAGTCTCTGAGAAACCTGAAGCAAAGAAATTTGTTAAAATGTTTTAATCTGCCTTTCTCAAGTGTATTTAACCACGGAACCATTTCTTCCTCATAACATTCCTTCTTAAAATGCATTTCAAGAAATATCCTTCCAAACAAGTTTTATTTATGAATATAGTTGTGAAAATTCTAAATAAAAAATCTGTAAAATTAAGTCAAAGTATATTAAAGCAATAACCCAGCATAATCAAGTAGGGATTACCTCAGAAGTGCAAGAATTGTTTAATATTAGAAATATATTAATATAACACATTGCATCACTAGGTCAAATAAGAGAACATAATTATAAAAAAAAGAACAGATGATTTGATAAAATTCAACACTGTTTTTTTTCTGACTTTTAAGCCTCACTAGGAAGCTAAGTGTATTTCCTAATTTCTTTTAGGCCAATTGCCTCTTAGCTGCAAATTATTAAAGGTGCGCTCATTAAAATTAGGAGGAAGGTAAGGATGTCCAAAATCATACTAACATGCAAGAAAAGAAACAAGATACAACTATTTTGAAAGGGAACAGAAGTTAGAATTATTTGCAGAAGGCATGATTGCTTTTCTAGAAGATACAAAAGAACCAAAATCAATAATAATACTCAAGAAAATTGCTAATTATAAAATATATATTCAAGATTCAATTTTCTCTATACTAACAACAATTAGAAAACATAATGAGGGAAAGGTCAGTACACAATACTTACAAACTATAAATTTCTTAAGCAAAACCTTGAGGGATGCAAGATAGAAGAAAACTTAAACAAATGGAAAGATAAAATATGTTCCTGAAGAGGTAGACTAAATAATAAAATATGCTAATTATTCCAAAATTAATTTATATTTTTGACATAATGTCAAAAATTTCATTTGGCAAATATCGTGTGTGAAAATAGTTCATTTGTTTGAAAAAGCAAAATCAGTGGAAATGTACCCAAATTCAATATTAAACTGCATTGTAACACATACAAAATAGTATAATGGTGGTATAAGAATCAATAGACAAATTAACGCAACAAAACAAACAGGCCTGAAAGAGAGCCTTGTACACATTATAACTTAATATGTAACAGAACATACATCATAAACCAATATGGAAAAAATGGACTACTCTATAACAGGTTTGTGTAAAACTGGTTATGTATTTCAAAAGAAAAATATCAACTTGTGGTCTCACGTCACATCATATAAAAATTAATTTCAAATACATTTTAGAATTAAATGAAAATATATTTTAAAAGCTAAGCAGGTAAATATTTACCACATTTTAGAGAGCAAGAATTTTCTAAATGTAATAGCACCGAAAGAAGTCACAGAATAAAATGGTGGAATGACACTGGTTAATGGAACCTGACTCTCGATACCCTTAATGAAATGAACAGAAACAACTAATGACCAGTCAGAAATATATCATCAACACTCAGACACAGGAATGGGCACAAACTCATACCAAGGAAGGGATATAACCTCATATCATGATATAATCAGAGCCATACATGACAAACCCACAGGCAATATTATACTGAATGGGCAAAAGCTGAAAGCATTCCCCTTGAAAACTGGCACAAGACAAGGATACCCTCTCTCACCACTCCTATTCAACATAGTGTTGGAAGTTCTGGCCAGGGCAATCAGGCAAGAAAAAGAAATAAAGAGTACTGAAATAGGAGGAGAGGAAGTCAAATTATCTTTGTTTGCATATGACATGATCCTATATCTAGAAAACCCCATCGTCTCAGCCCAAAAGCATCTTAAGCTGATAAGCAACTTCAGCAAAGTCTCAGGATACAAAATCAATGTGCAAAAATCACTAGCATTACTATACGCCAACAACAGGCAAGCAGAGCCAAATCATGAATGAACTCTCATTCACAATTGCTACAAAAGAATAAAATGCCTAGGAATACAGCTAACAAGAGAAGAGAAGGACCTCTTTAAGGAGAATTACAAACCACTGATCAAACAAATCAGAGAGGACACAAACAAATGGAGAAACATTCCATGCTCATGGATAGGAGGAATCAATATTGTCAAAATGGCCATACTGCCCAAACTAATTTAAAGATTCAATGCTATTTCCATTAAACTACCACCAACATTCTTCACAAAATTAGAAAAAAAAATTTTTAAGTTTGTATGGAACAAAGAGGCTGAATAGTCAAGATAATCCTAAGCAAAAAGAACAAAGTTGGAGTCATCATGCTACCCAACTTAAAACTATACTACAAGTCTAAAGTAACCAAAACAGCATGGTACTGGTACAAAAACAGACACATAGAATGGAACAGAATAGAGAACTCAAAAATAAGACCACACACCTACAACCATCTGATCTTCAACAAACCTGACAAAAACAAACAATGGGGAAAGGATTCCCTTTATAATAAATGGTGCTGGGAGAACTGGCTAGCTACATGCAGAAAATTGAAACTGGACCCCTTCCTTATACGTTACACAAAAATTAACTCAAGATAGATTAAAGATGTAAATGTAAAATCCAAAACTATAAAAAAACCTAGAACAAAATCTAGGCAATACGATTAAGAACACAGACATGGGCAAAGATTTCATTATGAAAACACTAGAAGCAAAACTTGACAAATGGGATCTAATGAAACTAAAGAGCTTCTGCATAGCAAAAGAAAACTATCATCAGAGTGAACAGACAACCTACAGAATGGGAGAAAATTTTTGCAATCTAATAATCTGAAAAAGGTCTAATATCTAGAATCTACAAGGAACTTAAACAAATTTACAAGAAAAAATTAAACAACCCCATTAAAAAGTGGGCAAGGGACAAGAACAGACACTTCTCAAAAGAAGAGATTCATGAAGCCAACAAGCATATGAAAAAGAGCTCGTCATCACTGGTCATTAGAGAAATGCAAATCAAAACCACAATGAAATACCATCTTATGCCAGTCAGAATGGTGGTTCATTGAAAAGTCAAGAAACAACAGATGCTGACAGGTTTGTGAAGAAAAAGGAATGCTGTTACACTGTTGGTGGGAGTGTAAATTAGTTTCACTATTGTGGAAGACAGTGTGGAAATTCCTCAAAGATCTAGAAGCAGAAATGCCATTTGATCCAGTAATCCCATTACTGGGCATATACCCAAAGGAATATAAATCATTCCATTGTAAAGATACATGCACACATATGTTCACTGCAGTATTATTCACAATAGCAAAGACATGGAATCAACCTAAATGACCACCCAGGATAGACTGGATAAAGAAAATATGGTTCATATACATAATGGAATACTATACAACCATTAAAAGGAATGAGATCATGTCCTTTGCAGGGACATGGATGGAGCTGGAAGCCATTATCCTCAGCAAACTAATGCAGGAACAGAAAACCAAACACCACATGCTCTCAGTTAAAAGTGGGAGCTGAATGATGAGAGCACATGGACACATGGGGGAAAACAACACACAGTGAGGCCTGTTAGGAGAACAGTTCAGGGAAGGAAGAGCATCAGGAAGAACAGTTAATGGATGCTGGGCTTAATACCTAGGTGACGGGATTATCTGAGCAGCAAACCACCATGGCACATGTTTACCTACGTAACAAACCTGCACATCCTGCACATGTAACCCAGAACTTAAAATAAAAGTTGAAGAAAATAAAAAAGAAAAGTGAAAACCAGGAAAAAAAAAAAAAAGAAAAGATCTCAGGAATCAAAAAGCAGCTATCCTACAGTCAGTTCCAGTGGAAGAAGATGAATGGATAAAATTTAGAAAATTCTCACCAGTATAACCTATACTACCAAGTTGGAAGTAAAGTCATTCACCTATTCGCTCAGTCATTAAATTTGCTAATACATATGACACATGTACTCTGTTCTAAGCACTATTCAGTCAACCTGGAGAATACCAATAAAGAAAAAATTATTTCTTCATAATTTGAGTATTATATGTTATCTGTAGAAAATCTGTAACATCAAGGTAAACTAAAAAAAAAATCTCTCAGTGACAACTTCCAGTAATTGTGTAGCATATGTGTGTGTATATATAATATATATACATGTATATACCTGTTTTACAAAAATTAATCATAATCTACCTATTATTTCATAAATAGATTTTTAAATCTGACAATGTATCATATACCCCTTTGCTTTTCTATAAATATATCTCTACATCATTATTTGAATGCCTGTGTGATATTCCCTTGTATAGATTAATCAATTTGTTTAATCAGTTCCCTATTTTGGGACCTTTATAGTTGTTCTAAATAAATCTCTTTATACAAACATCCTGGTATACTTATTAGAGTATGTTATTAGGAAAAATTCTTAGAAGTAGAGTTGGTGGGAAAAACAATATTAACACCTTTAACATTTTTAATACACCTTGCAAAACAGAACTCCAGAAAGGCTGTACCAATTTCTACTTCAGTCCTCCTCGCCAACAGTGTAAGGCGCCTTTTTCCTCACATCTGAGCCAACACCCAGTACTAATCACTTTCTTGACTACTGTGCTGTTGCATTTCACTTATTCTCAAATTATTCACCGGACCTGAACTAAGCCTTTTTCCCATCCAAGTCCCCAGCTGATAGAAGAGCTCCTCTTCCAAGCTCTCAGCTACTTCCCTCTCTAATATCCAGCCCTAGAAGGTCTTTGTTGTTTATTGACAAATGATTTCAGAGCATGATGAAAGATTGTGAAATCTTGACTTCTGATCTTTGCTGACCGGGATATCAAAGCATTGGCCCTAATCCAGATTTGAGACAGAAACAAGCCTATTTAATCTAAAAAGGTAGTTCCAAGCTTTTCAAACAGCCATCATCACATCACTCTCAATATATGAACTTTTCTTGACTGCTCTTTGACAGAGCTGAACTATTTCCCAGAGCGTGGAGAAAAGCCAGATCACTTGGCCAGTCTGTCATCGCAAAATGGGTGCACATAAGATCCTGTGTTCTTGGTCCTACAGAATAAAGATAAGAGGGATAAGGTTCTTAAGGAACAAAAATCTTAGTCAAAACAAGACATTCATTTAACATCAACTACTGAACATAAACTTTGTGTCATGACCCATAGAGGCAACAGAGGAAGATAGGGGATAAACAATAATTATTATTATAATAATGATGTTAGATATTAGTTTTTTAAGTAGAGATAAACATACCAAGCAACCTGGGAAATATACAGGAGAGAGTTGACGGTTGTTTCTATAAGGGTCAGAAAAGGCTTTGCAATAATGGTGACAAATCTACTGGGTCTTGAAAAATGAGCATGAATTTTTTTTTTTTTTTTTTTTTTTTTTTTGAGAAGGAGTCTTGCTCTGTCCAGGCTGGAGTGCAGTGACCGGATCTCAGCTCACTGCCAACTCCGCCTCCCGGGTTTACGCCATTCTCCTGCCTCAGCCTCCCGTGTAGCTGGGACTACAGGCGCCTGCCACCTCGCCCGGCTAGTTTTTCTTCGTATTTTTAGTAGAGACGGGGTTTCACCGTGTTAGCCAGGATGGTCTCGATCTCCTAACCTCGTGATCCGCCCGTCTCGGCCTCCCAAAGTGCTGGGATTACAGGCTTGAGCCACCGCGCCCGGCCATGAGCATGAATTTTTTAAGAGGAAGCTTCAGAAAGGCATTCCAGAAAGACAACCACAGGGACACAGGTCCTGTTACCCAACGGTGTTCACAAAAAAAAACACTGGTGCTCCATAAATGGAATCAAAGTAATTTATTATTTAAACCGTATAAAAGCAATTTTGATTTTTTTAATTGATATATGGAATAGTCTTAATTTTAAGTTATTCTTACAAAAATAATTCTTTGGTATTTTCCTTCACTTTTCTAACAGAAAGAGGTAGCAAACAGTTAAAAAAGATAGAAAAGAATATTAGGTAGAAAACTCAGAGAGCCAAACTAAATCCAGTGCTTAGTTTTTTTATTATTAATAAATGCTTCTGGTCTAAAATGTTATCATATAGTAATATTTTCTATGAATAAAATCCTCAGATCATACAATGAAGTAAACTATAAAGCGATTTCATATTTAAAAAGAAAGAAACAAGGTGACTCTAGGTAATCAGCTACCTAAACTAGTTTGAGAATTAAAGGATTCCTGGCTGGATGAGGGTAAAAATTTGGGAGATAAAACTACAAAGATAAATAATACTTGGAAAGGTCTAGTAAGCCATGCCGAGAAATTAAGGGTTTTTATTGCCAAAAAAAAGCAACGTATTAATCATGTGAGGGACTTTTTTCGTGTTTGTTGTTTTATGGACAAAAACACACCAAAAATCTCTGATGATGATATAAAGGATGGAAGTGAATAAGAAGAGACTGATTACCGTAGCAATGTACAAAAGAAATAGAAACAATGCTGATAATAAGCTGGAGGAGGCAGACATAAAAAATGAAAATAGTATATTGTCATCACATGCTAATTAGGTGATTTCTGACAAATTTAAAATCACTAATGGCTCTGACATTAAAGAATAGTGAAGAAATCTGAAATGAAATCCATAATTGCTGTCTGTCATTGTCTTTCTCATTCAAAGGATCATAGAGCTGGAAGGAACCTTAGAATCTCCCTCATCCATAGGTGCTCAAACCTTACTTTGCATATTTGGTCAACTTGTCAAAAGGCAGATAAACAAGTGCCACTCCAGAGATTCCAATTCAGTACCCTGGATGGAGTCCAGGCATATCAACTTTTAACAAGTCCCCTGGCGATTCTGGTCCATGTACTCCAAAGACTATGGTCTGAGAACCACTGACCTTATTGCAAACCCTTCACTTGCCATAAGAGAGAGCTGAGGCCAGGACAGTAAAAAGATTAATCTAATCTTAAGACACTCCATAATTAGAACCTTTGGCTCCTCAGTAGTCCCCAATAATCTTTACACTACACATCTCTGACTGCCCAAGACAACCCTCTGTCATTTTGGGGCTAACTGGATGAAACCAGAATATCCAATCTATAGAGTCACATGGATGAATTCTGAAAGCAAAAATTTTTCTCAAGTGTTTTTAAGTCTCACATGCTCAGGTTACAGCACACTCACCTCAATGGTAGGCCTTTCTCAAAATCTGTTCACATTCTAGTAGGGATTCCATAACCATACTTTTCTCTATGAATTGGTCAGCACTTGGATGACCCATTCAAATAATGAGTCAAACAATTTTTTTTTTTTTCGAGACAAAGATCCGCTTTGTCACCCAGGCTGGAGTGCAGTGAGACAATCTCTGCTCACTGCACCTCCACCTCCTGGGTTCAAGCGATTTTCCTGCCTCAGCTTCTGGAGTAGCTGGAATTACAGGTGTGCACCACCATGCCTGGCTAATGTTTGTATTTTTAGTAGAGACAGGGTTTCAACATGTTGGCCAGGCTGGTCTCGAACTCCCAACCTCAGGTGATCCACCTGCCTCAGCCTCCCAAAGTGCTCGGATTACAGGCATGAGCCACTGCACCTGGCCCAAACAAATTTTAAATACATCAAATCCCAGGTACCAACCATAGCATACCACTTAAAATCCAAGAGTCAGAAACCTGTGGGAAATATTTTGGAACACACAATTGGCTAGTAGAGCTGTGGAGCTGAAAGACACTAAAACTCTACCACTACTTGGCAATTCTCAGCCTCCTTATATCTCAGTTTCTTCATGTCCAAAGGCTATAATGAGATCTTCCCTATCCACATCAGAGCAACACTATAGGAAGCACTTGTGAAATTGCTTTCACAAGGCTTAAAAGAACTACTCAAAACAAAAGTAAAGAATGTATAAAATCCTTCTTCATACACTTCAACTACCACTACTGGATATCTCGAGAGGTACAGTGCAGGGAGAGGCACAGGTCAATGAAAGCTCCGGGAAGAAATAATGCTGTGGCTGTGCTTTAAAAGAAGGAGAAATGGTTACTTGATGGATTAGCAGTAAGGATAAAGAAAGTAAGTGAACAGACCAGAGTCTACAGAGGGACCAGCTTCATGAGGCTGCTGCTGACAGAAAGGTTTTTCTATTCTTATGGGCTCTTGGCATTCATGTGGTAGAATGTGTCAACAAAGCAAGGCACAAAGGACCATGAATTCCCCACTTCCCAGTGAATACTGGCTATTTACTAAATACCATCTGTAAAATAATATTACATTGTAGAAATATTTGTATTTTAAATATTATGAATGTATTATTAAGCGTTTTAATATGTTAACATGCTATTAAATGGAGTCTCTCAGCTTTTACATTGCTTGGCTCCAATATTTCAAATTAAAGAAACTTACACTGCACTTAAACACATATGACTTGTTTTTCTCCTATCTAAACAGGCCAAATAGACTTTCATCAAGTCATCATCAAATAGGCTTTTATTAAAGTCCCCACCTGTACACATCACATAACGCTGCAGTGAGTTAAGGAGGCGAAGTGAAGAAAGGACAAGCTCACATTGCGGCTAGTTTCAGAAGGTAGGGAGAGTTTTGAAAAGCATACATTTGTTAAGCTCTGGCACAGTTTCAATAACCTCATGGAAATTGAAATAGACCATAATTAATGGTCATCTAATCCAAGCATCTGTTCTAAAGTACAATATTCCACTCAAAGTAAAACTCTCACTCTAATAGTCCTGACACATGACCACATTATCTCTGTTTAGAAATGCCCAGTGATGGGATGCTCACCACTTCAAATGATAGTTCATTACTTTTTTTTTTTTTTTTTTACCAATTTTAATTATAAAAAGTATTATTCCTTCATTTGGTATTTAACAGTTCACCTCTCTGTGATATAATTCAGTAAAAAGAACAAGGGTTTTAGAGTCATACAAAATTGAGTATGGGCCGGGCGCGGTGGCTCAAGCCTGTAATCCCAGCACTTTGGGAGGCCGAGACGGGCGGATCACGAGGTCAGGAGATCGAAACCATCCTGGCTAACACAGGTGAAACCCCGTCTCTACTAAAAATACAAAAAACTAGCTGGGCGAGGTGGCGGCACCTGTAGTCCCAGCTACTCGGGAGGCTGAGGCAGGAGAATGGCGTGAACCCGGGAGGCGGAGCTTGCAGTGAGCTGAGATCTGGCCACTGCGCTCCAGTCTGGGTGACAGAGCGAGACTCCGTCTCAAAAAAAAAAAAAAAAAAAAATTGAGTATGAGTCCCAATTCTGCCAGTTACTAGTTGTTTGACTTCAAGTATCTTCTTTAATCTCTCTGAGCCTCATTTTTCTCACCTATAAAATAAGGATGATGAGCCCTTCCCTCAGTGGTTTGTTTCATGAATTAAGTTATATGTGAAAAGTATTTAGCAATTTTCCTGGCACATAACAGCTGCTCAAGGAATAAGATATTATTCCACTCATTTGCTCTAGTTCTGTCATTTGCTGCTCAAGTTTTAATCCCTCTTTTATACACATATCATAGTCCCTTAAATATAGGATGATGGTGAACTTCTTTCCTGAAACTGCTCTTCACCCCACTAACCATCTCCAGTTCCTGATACATTTTTTTTTTTTTTTTTTGGAGATGGAGTCTTGCTCTGTTGCCCAGGCTCGAGTGCAGTGGCACAATCTCAGCTCACTGCAACACCTGCCTCCCGGGTTCAAGCGATTCTCCTTTCTCAGCCTCCTGAGTAGCTGGGATTACAGGCATGCATCACCACGCCCAGCTAATTTTTGTATTTTTAGTAGAGATGGGGTTTCACCATGTTGGTCAGGCTGGTCTTGAACTCCTGACCTTGTGATCTGCCCATCTCGGCTTCCCAAAGTGCTGGGATTACAGGTGTGAGCCACCACACCTGGCCTCCTGTATCCTTTTACACTGCCATTTAACCCTAAGTCACCATGCTATTGGGGGCCATAAGGACAGTTCAAAATAATAGGATGTGGATCAGTGATTGGGTGATTCAGTGGCTGGAACATTGTTCAACCAATGGATGTAGAACAATCCAGATCAACACTTCAGTCCAAACCATTATAAGATGATAGAAATGAATCCAAATATAATATTAATCATGATCAATGTAAATTGCCTAGATTACCTGGTTAAAAGACAAATATTGTCAGACTGGATTAAAAAGAAAATACAACTCTAAGTTATTTGCAAGAGACACCATCTAAAGCTTAACATACAAAAATTTAAAACAAAACAAAAATTTAATGTCAAATTTATAGAACAATCAAGAAAACACTAATTTAAAAAACTGGTAAAGTCTTATTATTATCAGACAAAATAGACTTAAAGGCAAAAGGATTACTGATAAAAAAGATCACTACATAAAATCTCCATTCGTTGAGAAGATATAACAATTTACATATATATGCACTTAATAACACAGATTTCAAAGTATAAGGCAAAAAATGTCTGGACTACAGAGAAATGGACGAATCTACATAAATGGAAGATTTTAACATACCGCCTCACTAACTGATATGTCAAACAACAACAAATCAATAATGAAATAAAAATTTGAACAGCACAAGGTTAATTGAATGTGTATCTATGAAACAATGCATCTAACAACTTGAGAATACACATTCTTTTCAAGCACACATGGTTTATAAAAATTAACCACATTTCAGGCCATAAAATAGATATTGACAAATTTCAGAGAATCTATATCTCATACATTGCAATATCTGACAAAAAAGTTAAATCAACAATCAGCAGCAAAAAGAACTATCAAAGAAAATTACACATTAGAAAATTCAAAAACATACTTCTAAATTACTCATGGGCTATAGAAGAATAAAAATTAGAAAATACTAAAAAAATAGAAAATACAACTGAAAGATAACAAAAGTTCTACAAATCAAGAATTGTGAGATGCAAAGGGAGACAGATTTAGAGCCATTTACAACTTAAATATACATAATATTAAAATCCAAAGTAAAAAGATTTATAACCTTAAATACTTGTAATAAGAAACAAGAAAGGGTGAAAAATTAATGAGCTAAACCTCTGTGATGGTTTATAATGAGTGTCAACTTGATTGGATTGAGGGATACAAAGTATTAATCCTGAGTGTGTCTGTGTGGCTGTTGCCAAAAGCAATTAACATTTGAGTCAGTGGGCTGGGGAAGGCAGATCCACCCTTAATCTGGTGGGCACAAAATAATCAGCTTCCAGTGAATACAAAGCAGGCAGAAAAACATGAAAGAGGTGAGACATGCCTCGTCTCCCAGCCTACATCTTTTTCTCGTGCTGGATGCTTCCTGCCCTCAAACAGTGGACTACACGTTCTTCAGTTTTGGGACTTGGATAGGCTCTCCTTGCTCCTCAGCTTGCAGACAGCCTATTGTGGGGCCTTGTAATCATGTAAGTTAATACTTAATAAACTCATATATATATCTCCTATTAGTTCTGTGTGTGTGTACGTGTATATATATATCCTATTAGTTCTGTATGTGTGTGTGTGTATATATATATCCTATTAGTTCTATCCCTCTAAGAGAACCCTGACTAATACAACAACCAACTTAAAAAAGTTAAGAAAAGAGCAAACAGGAATAATATAAAAATTGAGAAGATAAAGACAAGAGGAAGAAATTAATAAAACAGAAAGCAAAGATAGAAGGAAACAACAGAGTCAAATATTGGTTCTTTGCAAAAACTAATAAAATTGGCATACCTCTGGCAAAAGTGAATGAGAAAAACAGAAAGGGGGCACAAATAATATTATGAATAAAAAAGGGACACAACTACAGATGTAGCAGATATTAAAAAGGTAATAAGAGAAATTTACTAAATCCCTTAGGTGAAATAGACATATTCCTAGAAAAGTATGAACTACCAATATGGGCTCAGAGAGATTTAGAAAATCTCTAATGTCCATTAATTATTAAAGAAATCAAATCTACAACATTCTACAATAACCAAGTAGTAGCCACAATTGCAATTGCTGGGCCAGATATGATAGCTTCATTAGAGCAGATTAACACAATATGTGACATGTAGTATGCAGCCATTTATCTGACAAATGCATTCTTTTCCATCCCTATCAATAAGGAAGCAGTACCCATTTACATAGGTTAGGCAACAATACACATTTATCAGCCGTGAGTGGAGCTCAAAACACCAAAGGGCTCTCCAGTAGGTTCAGGTTGTCATAAAAGTGACCCTGTGACTTATGCAATATGATATGACAAAACTTTTGGTTCTTGGGGTTTCTGTGGTTTGAAAAGACACCATGTGGATTTCACAGAAAGAAACAGTAGAATCATAACATAAGCGGTTCCCCAGGGTTCTAAAACAAAGCATGCCATCTTTAGCAAGGAACCACATAACATTCAAAAATCAGCTCTTGGAACACTACTGAGCCCTGGTAGAGACTGAGCATCTGACCATAGAACCTCAAGTTACCCCACAATAAGAAATAACTACATTAAGCTGAGTTCCAACAAACCCACAAATTCATATGATTAGGCAGGTCTGGTAGTACTCCATCATAAGATGGAAATGATACATCCAGGATTGGACAAAGGCAGGGCCAGGGGGCACAAGCAAATTGCATGACTCTCAAACCCATATCATCCATTTCTCTTCAAACGATACCTGTAGCCCTGTGTTGAGTCCCTAATGGCCAACTGAAAGAGGGAAAACTAGTTCATAAATCAATCAGCTCAGTATCTCAGTGTGACCCAAAAATGGACTGCTGTTGCACAATAACCCTCCCTTAGGAATGGCCTCAAAAGACAGCAAAGAGGGGAAAATCTTTCCAATGGACGAAGGCATATACTAAGTCATCCTCTTTGTGTGGAAAGGAAGTGTCTTGCTGTTAGAAGATATGAGGATTAATAAAGAGTGAAGAATACCCTGGCTAATTGAGCAGGCACCTGAAAGAAGAAAGATTGAAAGATCTGGAACAAGAAGATCTGAGTAAAGGCCTGTCTGCAGATGGGTCTGTGGAAGCGGCCACAATGTGGATTTTTATGGAGTATGTTATGACTCACCAGAAGGAATACCCCCACAAAGAAACACCCAATCACCAAGAAGACAGAATAACACAGCTGACATGACCCAGCTTTTGTTTGCAGACACAGTCCAAAGAAGTTACACCAATTTACATTTTTCCTATTAGTGTAGAAATTACTTTGTTCCACATCCTCTCCCAAATTTATTTTCAGATTTTTGTTTGTTTGTTTTTGGAAGGATTGTAGTATGCCTCTTAAAGGCTACACTTCTAAAATCTTCACAATGAAACAGAAGCTGGAACACTTAGTCATACCCACAAGGGTTTCTGCAACCTTGAGAAGCCTCTTAAAGCTACCAAGCTGCTACAGACAATGGGCTGAGCACATGCATTTGCAGATTCAGCTGGAAGTTATTGAAGGCTTAATATATGCCAGGCTCTAGGCTAGTCCTACAGACATAAAGGGAATAAACAAGGGAGATTTGGTTCTCTATTCATATGAAGCTTACATTAGTGGAGACAGATAATATACTAAAATTACACAAATAATCATACAGATAAACTTATGATAAGTGTTCTGAAAAAAGCATAGTGGTACTATTTAATATGAAAACATACAGGATGGGGCCCAAGAGTCAAGGAAGTTAGAGAACGTGTTCCTGAAAAGTCACATTTAAGCAGAACGGCAAAAAGAGTTTAGCCAGGCAGAGAGAGAAAGAGAGAGCGTGCAAACAAGCACTGCTGATAAAAGTAAGAGAGTATGTGAAAATCCTCACACAGGAAGAGAGAGAAGCATAGCAAAATAAAGAAGGAAGGAGTAGTAGATAAATAGAGCCAGATCACAAAGGCCTTGTAGGTCACCACAGGATTTTGGACTCAAGTATAAAAGCCTGGGAAGTGGTCAGAGGAGTTTTTTGGTTTTTTTTTTTTTTTTTTTTTTTTTTCTGAGATGGGGTCTCGCTCTGTCACCCAGGCTGGAGTGCAGTGGTGTGATCTCAGCTCACTGCAACCTCTACCTCCCAGGTTCATGCCATTCTCCTGCCTCAGCCTCCCGAGTAGCTGGGACTACAGGCGCCCCGCCACCACGCCCATCTAATTTTTTGTATTTTTAGTAGAGATGGGGTTTCACTGTTTTAGCCAGGATGGTCTCAATCTCCTGCCCTTGTGATCTGCCTGCCTGGGCCTCCCAAAGTGCTGGGATTACAGGCGTGACCCACCATGCCCGGCCTATCAGAGGATTTTAAGTGGGAGTGTGGCATGCTCAGATTTGCCTTTGACAAAACAGGCTGCAACATGGAGAATGGACTGGAGAATATCCAAAGAGGATGCGGGAAGCGTGTTAGAGACTATTGCAGCCATCTAGGAGGTAGCAGCCTACTTAAAGAGAAGACCTTAGAGATGGAATAATGTAATCCAGACCTAGATGTACTCTGGAGGTAGAACTGACAGGACTTAGTGAAAGACAATTTTGGAAGATGGGGTGTAGGAATGAGGAAGACGACGTGTCTCAAATAACTCTTTTTCTAGCAAGGACAACTAAGTCGTGTGATTGAGCCCATACTGCTACATACAGCTGTGTGCACTACAATTAATGCCTCTTAGAGGTGTACCATGTCCTGCCTTTAAAACCACATATGACAGGCATGTCAGGGCCAATTACTGAATTGGAGAGCACTAGCAGAGAAGCGTATTTTGGGAGAAAAATTAGTTTAGATTTAAATATTTTCATAAAGAAGATAGTCTAATTGAAACTAAGTGCAGGTTCACAACTTATATTCATCTTACTCAAAATTTTCTAAGGCTGTGAATATGGTAGCCACACTTAGCTACTGAGTACTTCAATATGGCCATTCCACATTGAGATAGTCTGTAATTGCAAAATACCTCCCAGATTTCAAAGAAATCCTAGATTTCAAAGAATTTTTCAGGGAAAAAAATGAGATACCTAATTATTTACACTGATTACATGTTAAAATGATAATATTTTTGACATATTGAATTAAATGTGTTTTAAAATTTTACTTTACCTGTTTCTTAATGTGATTACTGGAAAATATATAATCACATATGGGGCTTACACTGTATTTCTATTGGCAGAGCTGTTAAAAGAAATACCTGAACCATGTATTCACTATTAACTGTCTTCACTAAGTAATGATAGATTGAAAAAGTTCATTGTTAAAACTGGAAAAAGGAAAATAAAGATGTGCTGAAAATCAGGACCATAATACATAAAGTCATGTATTAATTAAATACAAAGTGTAGGATTAAAATCCCTCATCTATAAATTTCATCTCTTCACCAACACTGAGAATAGTAACAAGTTAGGCAGGAGATGAGATGTCATCAATGTCTTATCTTTAGTAGGAATGGAAGAGGCTTTTAAATGTCCTGGCAACGTGGAGGTATAAAGGAAAGTAAATTTAGTCATGTTAGGGTAAAATTTAAATAGTCTGGTCTTTAAAATAGATTTGAAATAGAAGTCATGTGTGGATTTGAGGAGGGTCTATATGAAAAACTCTATATACCACTCTGCTCCAGTCATCAAAATGTATACCTGTAATCCTGAAAATGCCTTTGTGTTTGTTTAGCTGGAGTTTATAGGAGACTCCTTTTGAAATGAATATACTCATATCAGGATAAAACATTGAGTCCTACCACCGATTAGTCTCTCATATATACCTTGATCGGAACTACTTTAATCACATTCTTTTCTCAGACAACTCACTAACATTGAAATATTTTTAAAACATAAAAATTTTCTTCAGAATACAAAATTCTAAAGGGCATAGCCTTTCAATGGGGAAGTTGTGGACAAGTGAACTCTGATTACCTCAGAGTCATGTCGCGCCCCTGTTCAGGACCTGGATGTGAGTATAGGTATGCCAGATAGCAGGAAGATAATGTGTGAACGAGGCAGCAGTTTAGACAGTATCCCAATGTGGCCAGAAATTGTGTGGTCTCCGCTTCAAACTGCAAATCGCTAAAAGAGATCTTATGATCCCAAATAAGCATCTTTAACATTTTACTTCTTAGGAAATTTTTCTTCTCATCTATTAAGCATGGAAATCTTTAAAGAAAAAAAAAAAGAAGAATGGAAAGTAAAAATACATCTACTACATTAAAGTGCAGTAGCAATCAAAACCACAGTCATGGTATTTTGGATAATAATAGGTGAATAAGATAATGACAAAAAAATGTTTTAAAGACTAAGGGTCATCCCCACTGAGCCCACAAACATCTTAATTGGCCTAAGCACCTACCCCTTCGTGCTATTCCTCCATTTATCCAGATGCCAGAAAGAAAAGAAAGCTTCTCTGGAAGGTTCTACATTGTGAATGCTGAGGAAACTAAAAGGCATTTTTCGTTCTGTAGAGGTTGGAGATGTGCAGAGAACATAATGTGGAAATTGTTGCCAGCTTTGTGAAAGATAAACAGGAAATACCACCGCTGGCCATGTTTAGACTGCAATCACTAGTTCAATGACTGTGACAGGGTCAGACTCAAATGAGTTCTTCCTGTAATAGATTTTACACCACTTTTGATTTGTGTATTCTACTCAGTATTATTCAATTACAGATCATCTGACGTTGTAATTCCCCAAGCCTCAGACTTCTGTCATCTCCCTGAACACTTACAACCATTTCACTATTTACTAATATCTGGGTGGGAAGACGAGGAAGGAGGAAGTTAAATTCATATCAATCAATTTAACTTCTTAGAAATACATTAAATTTTTTTTTTTTTTTTTTTTTTTTTTTTTTTTTTTTTTGAGGCGGAGTCTTGCTCTGTCGCCCGGGCTGGAGTGCAGTGGCCGGATCTCAGCTCACTGCAAGCTCCGCCTCCCGGGTTTACGCCATTCTCCTGCCTCAACCTCCCGAGTAGCTGGGACTACAGGCGCCCGTCACCTCGCCCGGCTAGTTTTTTGTATTTTTAGTAGAGACGGGGTTTCACCGGGTTAGCCAGGATGGTCTCGATCTCCTGACCTCGTGATCCGCCCGTCTCGGCCTCCCAAAGTGCTGGGATTACAGGCTTGAGCCACCGCGCCCGGCCACATTAAAATATTTTTATATTTTATTATTTACTTCTTATATTTACTTCTTAGTATATTATATATAGTATATTATATAGTATATATAGTATATTATATTTACTTATTAGTAAAATATTCATAAGGGGAATAAGCAGGGTTTCTATATTATCTGGGAATTTTGTTTAACCATATTGGAACAAAAAAATAGGGAAGAATATGTTCATGTTTCTTCATTCCTGCTTATAAATCTATTGTTTACCAAAAAAATCAAAAACTCCTCCCTCAGTCATGAACCTGCTCCTCTGGTCCACAGAGAACTCCTTCCCACCTCAACACCCCCAGGCCTTCCACTATGCCTATTATGGATCTTAATACCTTTTTCATATGGTCGTTTCCATTAAAATGGACTTTGCCTGGTTCCCTTCCCGTTGATTAAGTTTATCTGAATTATAGAGCATTTCCTGAGTCACTTCATGGAAGTTCCTGGCTTCTCCCTTAGCACTCAGCAGTGAACAAACTCTCACTCCCACCCCACCTCCATTTATTCCTATGATGCTGCAAGTCAATCAGGAATTTTAGACCCATCATGGGAAAAGGGAATCTGTGTACATCCTAAAATATGAGCATAATATGAAGGTAACTGAAGTTCCCAGATTAAACCAAACCATCAATCCCATCCCAGGACAGACCTGAAAGCTTGCAGTAGCCTGGAGGAAAGCCTGAACTACTGAAGGAGCTAATCTCTACTGAGAGTACACTAGCATATATCCAACTTTAGTCTTCATTACAACCTGTGAGATAGGTATTATCTCTAATTAAGATATAAGAGAACTGAGGATCAGAGAGTTTAGGTATAGTTGTCCAAAGTCATACAGTTAATAAGTTAATTGAAAGAACCAGAGATCTAGATGTAGATGGTTAAAACCCTGTAAACTCTAGACCAGTCATTTTTCAAATAGTCCTACTCTTCAGACCCTAATTCTTTGAAGACACTGCTTTAGGAAGATGAGAGGGTTTGATAGAAACGGGGAGTGGGTGTAGCAAATCGTGCCTACTCAGCCAGGTTTCAAGAGCACCTTACATAAAGCACCTCCACTTTTATCTTTTTTATGCATTGGGTTTCCATAAGGTTTATTGGATGCGGGGAGGTGTTGAATGTATCTTTTTTAAACAAAAGGCATACACACACACACACACACACATACACACACACACACACACACACACACACACACACACACACACAGTTAATTGATCTAGATCAGTGGTCTCAAACTTAGATACTCATTAGAATTACCTGGAAAGTCTTTTAAAAAGCCTATTGCCCTAGCCACACCTGAGACAAATTGTATCAGAATTTCTGAGGGTGTTACCCAGACGTCAGTGTGTTTTAGAGTTCCCAGGTGATGCCAGTGTGCATTCAAGTTTCAGAACCCCTGCTCCAGGTTAAGAATGCTAAAGATTGACTTAGTCTTCCAAAATACTTTTAAGATCAGAAAAGGTTTTATAGACCCTCTGACAACCACCAGTCTTTGGGGAAAAGGAGAAAAGAGATGAGCTGACCCCTCCCACTGTTTGCCTCCCTGTACCTTCCTTCTGTGGCTGTCTTCTTCCCAAGTCTTACATCTGAATGCCTGTCATCAGCTTCTCCCAAGACTCTTGGTCCTCTGCAGTTGTTTATCTCAGATATGGGTTCTCTCTACTCCCAAGAGAGATGAGTGAACTTAACCAAAGAAGAACAAACTCAAAATGTCAGACCACTAAGAATTTTCTATGACTTTCTCATAGCTTTAATTTCTATTTGTTTTTCTGCCTCTTGGTTTATCTTGTTTTATTCAGGATACACTATTCAAAATATACAGCTAATAGGATTATCATATCCTCAAGTTCTGTGCTATCTATGGCCTGGCAAAGAGAAAAACATTACCTGATTCTTTTATAAATGACTATGTCCCTGTGTGTTCACATGAGTTTGTCTGTCAGCGCTGGTGGGAAGCAGGACACAAAAATAGGGAACATACCTGCTGCCTTTGGTTTACCTCTCTCATTATCGAATGTCCTCTCTGTACAGGGTCTCCTGGCCACTGCCAATCTCCAGACCCAAGCCCATTTTCAACACCAAATACAAATCATCAAAACTCATCCTGAAAACTCAGACAAATCCAAAAGATGAGCCATTGTACAGACCAACGGGCTTGTCTCTTCCACAACTCCATTTCACATGCTCACACAAACACACACACACACGAAATTCACTATCCTTGATTAGATTCTGACTGAACAAACTGGCTGCAAAAGACAATTTGGGGACAATTGAGCAATTTGAATTTGCAATATTAGAGGACATTAAAGAATTATATAGTTCATTTTAATGGGAGCGATAATAGTATTACAGTTATGCAGAAAATTGTCATTTTTAAGAAAAATATGTAAAGGTGAGACAACACTAGCAAAAAAAAAAAACACAAAATAATGAAGCAAATATGGCAAAATGTTGACAACTGTTAATCCAGATAATGTGTATATGGACATTCATTATTCTATTCCGATCATTTGAAATTTTTCATTGAGAAAAACAATTTTTAAATAGATCATCCTTGAAAAATGGATATGGCTAGAAAGTACTGTCCTTCTTATAATGAAGATAGGAAAACCTCTTTCCATAGGAAAACACTCAGATAATGTGAAACCAGGGTGTGCAAATATACAGAGTGAATAAGACAGCCATAGGACAAGTGGCTACAATCCTAGGCCCTCACACAATCCTCTCTGCCCTTTTATGCATCCTCCAGGAGAAGACAACATTGTCTTAGGGTATATGTGCATAGCTTCACATCCAACAAGGAATTAATTGCACAAGAGCTCTTTAGCATAGTCACAGAGTTCTACCGTGGCCATGGAGGTTCCACCCCATCTCAGTTATCTATAAGACTTCTCCTTTCTTGTAAGAGTTTTTGGATGCCACTATAGTTCCCGTTGGTTATTTAACCTCATGTGCCCTATATTACATATTCTGCCAGATTTAATGGCATGCAGATCTTCTCCCTACATATAAGTAATATAGGCACTGACTACAACCACAGATGATATCACTTGCTACATCCAATAGGACATGTGCTTTGAGGGTTTGTTTTTTTTCCCTCTTGATGATGAAGGATTTTTCTCACTCTCTAACCTAATCTTCCTTAGGCCTGTGACCACATATTTGCCAGGCTGGATGAGCCAGGAGTCCCTTTATGGTTTAAGCTAATCGACTTGTATGGGGATCAAACCCATGACCCTGTGCTCATAAGCATCTTGCTCTAACAAACTCCACTCAATCTCAGACCTTATCCATAATCTCCCACCTGACAGAACAGCAGGCTTGACTCAGAAAATATCTGTGTCTGATACTGACTCAGCAACAGAAAAAGTTGTGTGATTTATGAAGCACTTTCTTTATTTCCCAACTTGATACTGACCATATCCACCCTTAGAATGTGCCAAATAATTGCAAGGAAAGCAAAGGTTTTCTGTTTTGAGAAGGTTATTCTCAAATGCTTAAAAGCCTAGAATCCCAAATCGAAATATTGTGACCGTTTCTAAGATGGGAGAAAGTCAAAGACCTTATTTTCCTACATCAAAAAACTGCTATTTCAGTTCACCAATCCATTAGGACGAGAGTAGGGACAAATCCAGCATCTAGTCAAGTCAGGGCCACCTGATTAACGCCAGAGCAAGATCAAGCAGAGAAGCCCTAAAACTGCAACTAAGTTTGAGAGTCATTAAATAATAAAATCCTGTCCTCTTGTCATACTTTTTCAAGTTAAAAAATATATAATTCCATATAACATTTCTCTTCTAAAAATTGCCAAAACAAGTCAGGCCTCCAAGCACCAGCATTTGATAGAAGCATTTAAGGCAAGCAGTGAGACAAAGACTAAGTAATCAGACATTGTCCTGCCTGCTCTCAGTATCAGGTCACTTGGAAGTCAAGGTTAACTTGAGAGATGTCATAATGAAGCGTCCTCCAGCGAGAGGGGCACACCATGGCAGGAACAGGCAGATGAAGCAATGGCCAAAGCAAAAGGCAGATAAGCCAAAGTTTGAGGCAAAGTTCACCAACAGGCGACCTACGGGCTGAATTCAGATCAGAAATATTTCATTTGGCCTGTACAGTGTTTCTAAATATTAAATCTATTGTTGACACTCAAAGGTCAAGAGATTTCACTTAAAAATCTAGATAACTATTTTTCTCTGGAAAAATCAGAAGACCTGGAAGCAACCCCATAAGGAGAAGCTACCCCCATCATCAGGCCACCACAGTCCCACTGCTCCTGATAGTGTTATATTAATCCTGGAATCCTGACTCACTCATTAGTGCTCCCATCCTGGCCTATATAAGCATTTGAGTATGTCACCCATGGTTTAAGGAGCTCTCAGCTGCCAAAGGCGAGAAAAAAAATATCAGGAATCTGGAAGTCAGTGAGGCCTAAGAGTTATCTTTCCTCAACATGTAGGTGCAAGCTAGGGATCTTAAAGCCAGAAAACTAGATGAGATGTAAAAGAATTATAAGGACTAAAGCAGCTAGGAAAATCAAGGTGGTACTGCCACAGAACATAGCAGTAAGATGAGATAAAATCTGAAGTGGTCCTGAGAGTATTTTTATACCTTATGTCAGGAGCAAGAACGGCTAACTCAACTGAGGATGGCCTAAGGTGAAGGTAGATGATTGAATACACCTGTTTTCAAAGTGCGACACCCTCAGATGTGTTTTAATGCAGGTCCCAGTGAAAACGAAATGGGGACTGCAGGGACAGGACTAAATAGCTGCTTGCTCTTTCATAAAAAAAGAAAAAAATGCTGTTGCTTCCATTATATATTGGCTAAAGGGATAGAAAACAATTTGGTATTACTCCCTAAAGTGTAAAACTCACATACTCTATGACGCAGCAATTTAGTCACTAAGTGTATACCCAAAAGAACCTCTTGCACATGTACAAAAAGAGATATGCACAAGAATATTCATGGCCATCACTGTACTCAACAGCAATAACCTAGAAATAACCCAATTTCTCATCAATAGAAAAGAGGATGAATAAACTATGTACTAGTCCATTTGCTGAAGCTTAGAACAGAAAACCTGAAACTGGGTAATTTATAAAGAAAATAAAGGTACTTCTTACAGTTCTGGAGGCTGAGAAGTCCAAGGTCAAGAGGTCACATCTGGTGAGAGCCTTCTTGCTGGTGTGGACTCTCTGGGGGTCGAAAGTGTTTGCTCAGGTCTCCCTTCCTCTTCTTAAAAAGCCACCAGTGCCACTCCCATGATGATGTGGTTTGGATCTGTGTCCACATCCAATCTCATGTTCAATTGTAATCACTAGTGTCGGAGGTGGGGCCTGGTGGAAGGTGATTGGATCATGGAGGCGGATTTCTTGTGAATGGTTTAGCACCATCCCCCTTGGTACTGTCCTTGAGATAGTGAGTGAGTTCTCACGGGTCATTTAAAAGTGTGTAGCACCTACCCCTCGCTCTCTTGCTCCTGTTCCTGCCATGTAAGATGTCTGCTTGCTGTTTGCCTTCCACCATGATTGTAAGTTTCCTGAGGCCTCCTCAGAAGCCAAGCAGATGTCAGCATCGTGCTTCCTGTAGAGCCTTCAGAACCATGAGCAAATTAAACCTCTTTTCTTTATAACTTACCCAGTTTCAGTTATTTCTTTACAGCAATGCAAGAATAGACTAATCAATGCAAGAATAGACTAATACACATGATAAGCAATTAATCTGTTATACCATTAATCCGTTAATTCATGAATGAATTAATCCATTAATGAGCACAGAACCCTCGTGACCCAATCACTTCTTTTTTTATAATTTCTTCTTTTATTTAGATTCAGAGGGCACATGTGTGGGTTTGTTATATGGGTTTGGGGTATGAATGATCCCATTACCCAGGTAGTTAGAAGAGTACCCAACAGATAATTTTTCATCCCTTGACCCCCTCCCTCTTTACCCACTTTACTAGTCCCTAGTATCTATTGTTCCCATCTTTATGTCCATGTGTACCAAATGCTTAGTTTCTACTTATAAGTGAGAACACGTGGTATTTGGTTTTCTCTTCCTGTGTCAATTCACTTAGGATAATGGCCTCCAGCTGCATCCATGTTGCTCCAAATAACACAATTTCATTCCTTTTTATGGCTGTGTAGTATTCCATGATGTTTATGTACACATTTTCTTTATCCAATCCACCATTGATGGGCATCTAGGTTGATTCCATGTCTTTGCTATTGTGAATAGTGCTATGGTGAACATATGAGTGTTATGTGTCTTTTTGGTAAAATCATTTATTTTCTTTTAGGTATATACCAAATAATGGGATTGCTGGGTTGAATGGCAGTTCTGTTTTTAAGTTCTTTGGGAAATTTCCAAACTGCTTTCCACAGTGGCTGAACTAATTTACATTTCCACCATCAGCATATAAGCATTCCCTTTTCTCCTCAGCCTCACCATCATCTGTTATTTGTTGACTTTTAATAATGGCCATTCTGACTGGTGTGAGATGGTGTCTCATTGTGGTTTTGATTTGCATTTCTCTGACGATTAATTATGTTGAGCATTTCTTTCATATGTTTATTGGCCACTTGTCTGTCTTCTTTTGATAAGTGTCTGTTCATGTCCTTTGCCCATGTTTTAATGAGGTGATTAGTTTTTGGCTTGTTGAATTGCTTAAGTTCCTTATAGAATCTGGATATTAGACTTTTGTTGGATACATAGTTTATAAATATTTTCTCCCTTTCTGTAGATTGTCTATTTAATCTGTTGATAATTTCTTTGGCTATGCAGAAGCTCTTTAGTTTAGCTAGGTACCACTTGTCAATTTTTGTTTTTGTTGCAATTGTTTTTGAGGACTTAGCCATAAATTATTTGCCAAAGCCAATGCCCAAAATGGTACATCCTAGGTTTTCTTCTATGATTTTTATAGCTTGAGGCCTTATATTTAAGTCTTTAATCCATTTTTGGTTAATTTCTGTATGTGGTGAAAGGCAGGGGTCCGGTTTCATTCTCTGCATATGGCTGACCAGTTATCCCAGCACCACTTCTCGAATAGAAAGTTCTTTCCCCATTGCTTATTCTTATTGACTTTCTCAAAGATCAGATGGTTGTAGCTGTGCAGCTTTATTTCTGGGATCTCTACTCTGTTTCATTGGTGTATGTGTCTGTTTTTGTACCACTACCTGTAGCCTTACAGTATAAACAAGTTGGATAATGCGATGCCTCTGGCTTCATTCTTTTTACTTAAGATTGCTTTGTTCATTCAGGCTCCTTTCTGGTTCCATATGAATTTTAGGATTGTTTTTTCTAATTCTGTGAGAAATGACACAGGTAGTTTGATAGGAATAATGTTGAATCCATAGGTTTCTTGAGGCCAGTATGGACATTTTAACGATATTGATTCTTCCAATTCATGAGTATGGAATGCTTTTTCATTTGCTTATGTCATCTATGATTTCTTTCAGCAGTGTTTTGTGGTTCTCCTTATAGAGATCTTTTACCTCCTTTGTTAGATGTATTCCTAGAGGGGTGTGTGTGCGTGTGTGTGTGTCTACTCTAAATGGGACTGCATTCTTGACTTGGCTCTCAGCTTGAATGTCATGCATAGAAATACTACTGCAAATCACCTCTTAAAGGCCCCATCTCTAAATACCATCACATTGGAGATTAAATTTCAATATGAGTTTTGGAGAGAACAAATATTCAAGCCACAGCAAGCTGTTATATTCACACATCTAATATTACAGAGCAGTCAAAAGGTATGAATGACTATAATGTGCAACAATATGGATGATTCTGAGCAGTATAATATTGAATTTTTAAAATGAACTTCAAAAGATTATAAACAACATGATCCCCTATTTTTTAGGTAAAAACAGCAAGGAGGTGGGGGGAGAGAGAGAGAGAGAATGCATACAGATGCAATAAAACTATATAAAAAGAAAAGCAAGCAAATAGAAACATAGGGTTCAGAATGATGCTTAGTTCAAATAGGGGTAGGCAGAGAGACAGGTTGGTGAAGTATAAAGGTAGATCACTGTCAAGATCCCGGATTTTGTTTAGGATAGGTTCTTGGGTACTTATATATTAAAAATTATATTATATTAAAATGAAAAGTACAGATCCTGAAAATGCCCTTTGGAATCTAGTTTGATGTAAATTGATAGTCTTCCAATATAAGAAGTCTCTTGGGAATAAATAGTCACTTTAGAGTTAGCTTTGTTTGAGATGCCCCCAGTTTTTTAGAAAACCTGCCACACAAGTTGGTTGTTGTCCTGCAGCTCCAGAGTTGCTAACCAACATTTACTAAATCATGGTAAAATTAGAGTACATGGTCTCTAAACTCCCTTTGAGTTCTAAAATCTGTGGTTCTATAGGTCGAAATTCTGTCCTATAGATGCTTAAAGCAGTGGTTTTCAGTCCTCAAGGATACTAGAAAGGTACCCATTTAGGGAGGGAAAGATGAGGGTAATAAAAGAGAGACTGAGTAGACAGAATCCAAAGAAAGCCTTCTTCAGACCCAATAGCTCCTTTTTGTGTGTTTTATAAGTTGGGCTCCCTCCTAAGATTTCACTTGTTGAAAGGGTTCTATCACATAAAACAAACCAAAGGGGTGGAGGGAGTAGTGAAAAACCACCACTCTAAATAATAATACTCCATTAGTAGGATAAATTTTCAGTCTCCATGTAAGTGTTTATAAGAGGATCCCCTTGTGTCAGGGAGATCCTTCAGGCCATTTCAACCATTACTGTATTTTATTTAATTTGCTTGACAGATATATTCTTAGAAAATTGTGTCAGTGAATATTTTTTAAATAAAATCCAATTTTTAAAAACCAGTAGATCCAATTTTTTAAGAAAAAAATCCTTGTCTTATTTACTTTTGATAATATTTTACTATTCAGGGTATGGTATATGTAAAATAAAAACATAATTATAATGTGTTACTTGGAAGGATTGCATTTGCAAGATAACTAGAGTTGAAAATGTTAAGTTGAAAAACTTTCCCCCAAAAACAAGCATTTAATCATTTTAAGGCAATCTTTCTATGGCAGAGATGCTCATTGCTCATTAAATATCTATATGTCCTTCCTTACTTTCCAACCCACTTTCACTAAGCAGGGCCATATGACTACTTCTGGCCAATGAGCTATGAGAAGAAGTGCTATGTGTCACTTTCGGTCCCAAGAATTGCAGGCCCTCTAGCTTCTTCTTCCTGTGCCAGGGCAATCAAGAAAATAGATGCTTTGATGGAACACAAAATGGAAGCTGCCTGGACTCTAAGTCACTATATGGAGAGGAGTACCTTGGAAAATTGTCTAAGAATCAAAGAAATTTGCATGAGAAAGAAATAAATCTGTGTTGTGTTAAGCCACTAAGATTTTAAGGTTAGTTGCTGACCTCAGACTAGCTTAGTATATCACCTACAACATACACTCTAGCATACTTTCCTATGCTTCTTCATTTAAATAAATTGAGGACGCATGGGAAACTTCACGTAGACCAGTGGTCAGCAAACTTTTTCTGTAAAGGACCAGAAAGTAAATATTTTAGGCTTCACAGGTCATATGTCCCTGTCCTAACTATGTAATTCTGCCATGGTAGTTCAAAAGCAGCCAGTGAAAGAAAAAAAAAACTGGCATGGTTATATTTCAATAAAACCTTATCTACAAAAGTGGAGAGCAGGCCAGATCTGGTCCCAGGGTCATAGTTTGCCCACTCCTGCTATCGATATTTAAACCTTTCCTTTATGATCTCTGAATGTGTAGCCTCAAAAAGTAAAGACTTCCGGAATCCACAAGAGTTATCCTGTATATTTAAAGAGCAATCATATGAAAAAGGGAATAAACACTATATCTCTTTATTCATTCAATAAATAAATATTAATGGAATACCTACTTGTGAACCATGCATTGTGCTAACCACACGGATATAGCACTGGACAAGACAGATAAAATCCCTGGCTTTACAGAGCTTATTTCTTGTGGAAGTAAGGAAAAGAAAAAAAGAACTGTTAATAATGACACTAGGGTAGTGTATGAAACATAAAACAGGGGCTGTCTCCTGGTATAGCCCTACCAGAAAAAGTTAAATCTGTGCTGCAACCTAAAGGATTAGCAAGAGTTAGCCAAGTAAAGTGAGGAGACAGAGTAGGAATTCCAGAAAAAGAAAAATAAACATGCAAAGGCAAGGAGGCAAGTAAAACCACTGCACATATGACAAACTGGAAAAGATTAGTATGACATGCACAAAGGTTCAAGGTGGAGAGTGAAAGCCAAGGCTGGAGAGGGAGCTAGAAGAGAGATCACAGAGGGAGGCCTGTGAGCTACTTTAAAGAGACTGAACTTTATCCTAAGGATTAAGGAGTGCCTAATAAGGGTTTCAAACAGGAGAATGACAAGAGGAGATTTGTGTTTTTCTTTTGATTGGAATAGTATCAGAAGGAGTGGTACCAGCTCCTCTTTGCACCTCTGGTAGAATTCGACTGTCAATCTGTCTGGTCCTGGACTTTTTTGGTTGGTAGGTTATTAATTATTTCCTCAATTTCAGAGCCTGTTATTGGTCTATCCAGAGATTCAACTTCTTCCTGGTTTAGTCTCTGCCTGATTGTCCTGGACAGAACTTCCAACACTATTTGAATAGGAGTCGTGAGAGAGGGCATCCCTGTCTTGTGCCAGTTTTCAAGGGGAATGCTTCCAGTTTTTGCTCATTCAGCATGATATTGGCTGTGGGTTTGTCATAAATAGCTCTTATTATTTTGAGATACATTCCATCAGTATCAAATTTATTGAGAGTTTTTAGCATGAAGGGCTGTTGAATTTTCTCAAAGGCCTTTTCTGCATCTACTGATATAATCATGTGGTTTTTGTCTTTGGTTCTGTTTATATGCTGGATTACGTTTATTGATTGACATATGTTGAACCAGCCTTGCATCTCAGGGATGAAGCCCACTTGATCATGGTGGATAAGCTTTTTGATGTGCTGTTGGATTCGGTTTGCCAGTATTTTATTGAGGAGTTTTGCATCGATGTTCAGCAGGGATATTGGTCTAAAATTTTCTTTTTTTGTTGTGTCTCTGCCAGGCTTTGGTATCAGGATGATGTTGGCCTCATAAAATGAGTTAGGGAGGATTCCCTCTTTTTCTATTGATTGGAATAGTTTCAGAAGGAATGGTACCAGCTCCTCCTTGTACCTCTGGTAGAATTCGTCTGTGAATCCGTCTGGTCCTGGACTTTTTTTGGTTGATAGGCTAATAATTATTGCCTCAATTTCAGAGCCTGTTATTGGTCTATTCAGAGATTCAACTTCTTCCTGGTTTAGTCTTGGGAGAGAGCATGTGTCCAGGAATGTATCCATTTCTTCTAGGCTTTCTAGTTTATTTGCATAGAGGTGTTTACAGTATTCTCTGATGGTAGTTTGTATTTCTGTGGGGTCGACTTACAAGGGATGTGAAGGACCTCTTCAAGGAGAACTACAAACCACTGATCAATGAAATAAAAGAGGATGCAAACAAATGGAAGAACATTCCATCCTCATGGATAGGAAGAATCGATATCATGAAAATGGCCATACCGCCCAAGGTAATTTATAGATTCAATGCCATCCCCATCAAGCTACCAATGACTTTCTTCACAGAATTGGAAAAAAATACTTTAAAGTTCATATGGAACTAAAAAAGAGCCCGCATTGCCAAGACAATCCTAAGCCAAAAGAACAAAGCTGGAGGCATCACACTATCTGACTTAACTATACTACAAGGCTACAGTAACCAAAACAGCATGGTACTGGTACCAAAACAGAGATATAGACCAATGGAACAGAACAGAGCCCTCAGAAATAATACCACACATCTACAACATCTGATCTTTGACAAACCTGACAAAAAACAAGAAATGGGGAAAGGATTCCCTATTTAATAAATGGTGCTGGGAAAACTGGCTAGCCATAAGTAGAAAGCTGAAACTCGATCCCTTCCTTACACCTTATACAAAAATTAATTCAAGATGAATTATAGACTTAAATGTTAGAGCTAAAACCATAAGAAACCTAGAAGAAAACCTAGGCAATACCATTCAGGACATAGGCATGGGCAAGGACTTCATGTCTAAAATACCAAAAGCAATGGTGATAAAAGCCAAAATTGACAAATGGGATCTAATTAAAGAGCTTCTGCACAGCAAAAGAAACTACCATCAGAGTGAACAGGCAACCTACACAATGGGAGAAAAATTTTGCAATCTATTCATCTGACAAAGGGCTAATATCCAGAACCTACAAAGAACTCAAACAAATTTACAAGAAAAAAACAAACAACCCCATCAAAAAGTGGGCAAAGGATATGAACAGACACTTCTCAAAAGAAGACATTTATGCAGCCGACAGACACATGAAAATATGCTCACCATCACTAGCCATCAGAGAAATGCAAATCAAAACCACAATGAGATACCATCTCATACCAGTTAGAATGGTGATCATTAAAAAGTCAGCAAACAACAAGTGCTGGAGAGGATGTGGAGAAATAGGAACACTTTTACACTGTTGGTGGGACTGTAAACTAGTTCAACCATTGTGGAAGACAGTGTGGCGATTCCTCAAGGATCTAGAACTAGAAATACCATTTGACTCAGCCATCCCATTACTGGGTATATACCCAAGGATTATAAATCATGCTGCTATAAAGACACATGCACATGTATGTTTATTATGGCACTATTCACTATAGCAAAGACTTGGAACCAACCCAAATGTCCATCAATGACAGACTGGATTAAGAAAATGTGGCACATATACACCATGGAATACTATGCAACTATAAAAAAGGATGAGTTCATGTCCTTTGTAGGGACATGGATGCAGCTGGAAACCATCATTCTCAGCAAACTATTGCAAGAATAGAAAACCAAACACCACATGTTCTCACTTATAGGTGGGAATTGAACCATGAGAACACTTGGACACAGGAAGGGGAACATCACACACCGGGGCCTTTTGTGGGGTAGGGGGAGGAAGGAGGGATAACATTAGGAGATATACCTACTGTAAATGACGAGTTAATGGGTGCAGCACACTGGTGTGGCACATGTATACATATGTAACAAACCTGCACGTTATGCACATGTACCCTAGAACATAAAGTATAATAAAAAATAATAATAATAAAATATAAACAAATAAATAAAAAAAGATTCACAATATAATCTCAAGTAGGGATGAACTCCCTTGGCCAGAACTGAGGGGTGAGTGAGAAGTGGGCTGCAGCCACAAGCACAGAAGCAGTGTGCCCCTGCTTCTAGGGCAGGCTGGGAGGGGCATGGCCTGGGCACAGTGGTTTCTATCTCCATGGAGAAAGCTTATGGCCTGGGGCAGTTTCGAGTTATGAGTGCAGACTGCCTGGAAACTAGCTAGCTGCTGCTAGTGGAACACTGCGAGTGTGAGAACAGCCTTGCCAAGTGCATAGGAGCTAAGTGGGGCTTACTGCCACCTGCTACTCCCGACTCTCCATGAAGACTCTTCTGTACAACAGAGGCAGCTGTGCTCCTCCCTGGAACATTACCCCAGCAGCTAGAGAACTGCCCTACAATCCCCTCTGGAGCCACTGCTTGTGCCCACATGTGGAGAACCAGAACACATACTTGCCTGACCCAGAGCCCCGACTTGGCTTTGCCCTTCCATGTGTCCTAGTAACTTAACACAAATAATGGAACTTTTGGGGAGCTCTATGGCCCAATTGTCTTAGTACCTCCCCTGGGTAACACAAGGCAAAGAAAAATACTATCATCATTCTTCACAAAACTAGAAAAAAAAATCTAAAATTTATATGAGACCAAAAAAGAGCCCACAAAGCAAGGCTAAGCAAAAAGAACATATTACACTGTTCTTGAGGTATCACATTACCCAGCTTCAGACTATACTATAAGACCATAGTCACCAAAACAGCATAGTACTGGTATAAAAATAGGCACATAGACCAGTGGAACATAATAGAGAACCCAGAAATAAAGCCAAATACTGACAGCTAAGTGATCTTTGACAAAGCAAACAAAAACATAAAGTGGGGAAAGGATGGTCTATTCAACAAATGGTGCTGCGATAATTGGCTAGCCACATGTAGAAGAATGAAACTGGATTCTCATCTCTCACCTTGTACAAAAATCAACTCAAGATGGATCAAAGACTTAAATCTAAGACCTGAAACTATAAAAATTCTAGAAGATAACCTGCAAAAACCCTTCTAGACATTGGCCTAGGCAAAAACTTCACAACCAAGAACGCAAATTCAACAAAAACAAAGATAAATAGATGAGACTTAATTAAACTAAAAAGCTTCTGCACAACAAAAGAAATACTCAGCAGA
Source organism: Rhinopithecus roxellana (assembly GCF_007565055.1). Lineage (NCBI taxonomy): Eukaryota > Metazoa > Chordata > Mammalia > Primates > Cercopithecidae > Rhinopithecus > Rhinopithecus roxellana. The sequence continues at coordinate 60,609,172 of NC_044557.1, read as the reverse complement.
GTAAACAAACATCCCACAGAGTGAGAAAAAATTTTCACAATCTATACTCCCAACAAAGGAAAATATCTGGAATCTACAAGGAACTCAAACAAATCAGCAAGAAAACGACAACAACAACAACAACAACAACAAAACAAAACAAAACAAAAAACAGAAAATACTATCAAAAAGTGGGCTAAGGACATGAATAGACAATTCTCAAAAGAAGATATACAAATGGCCAGCAAACACATGAAAAAAATGCTCAACATCACTAATGATCAGAGAAATGTAAATCAAAACCACAATGCCATTACAGCTTACTCCTGAAAGAATGGTCATAATCAAAAAATAATAGATGCTGACATGGATGTGGTGAAAAAGGAGCAATTTTACACTGCTGATGGGAACGTAAACTAGTACAACCACTATGGAAAACAGTGTGGAGATTCCTTAAAGAACTAAAAGTAGATCTAGCATTTGATCCAGCAATCCCACTACTGGCTCAAAGAAAAAGAAGTCATTATATGAAAAAGATACATGCACACACATGTTTATGGCAGCACAATTCACAACTGCAAAAATATGGAACAGCCCCAATGCCCATTAATCAATGAGTGGATAAAGAAAATGTGATATATATATATATATAAATTCTGCTCAGCCATAAAAAGGAACGGAATAATGACATTCACAGCAACATGGATGGAATTGAAGATCATTATTCTTTTGTGTGTGTCTGTGTGTGTGTGTGTATGTGTGTGTGTGTGCACGTGTGCACACGTGTGACGGAGTTTTGCTCTTTTTTGCCCAGGCTGGAGTACAATGGCGTGATCTTGGTTCACTGCAACTTCTGCCTCCCGGGTTCAAGCAATTATCCTGCCTCAGCTTCCGGAGTAGCTGGGATTGCAAGTGCATGCCAACACACCCAGCTAATTTCGTATTTTTAGTAGAGACGGGGTTTCACCATGTTGGCCAGGCTGGTCTCAAACTCCTGACCTCATGTGATCCACCCATCTCAGCCTCCCAAAGTGCTGGGATTACAAGCATGAGCCACTGCACCCAGCTGGAGACCATTATTCTAAGTGAAGTAACTCAGGATTAAAAAAGCAAACACCGTATGTTCTCACTTATAAGTGGGAGCAAAACTATGAGGATGCAAAGTCCTAAGAATGATATAGTGGACTTTGGGAACTCCAAGGAAAGGGTGGAAGTGGGATGAGAAATAAGAATACACATTCAGTGTAGTAGTGTATACTGCTTGGATGATGGATGCAACGAAATCTCAGACATCACCACTGAAGAACGTATCCATGTAACCAAACACCACGTGTTCCCTAAATACCTATTAAAATAAAAATTCAAAATTTAAAATTTAAAAATAAATAAAAAATAAATCTGTATATTTCCTCATGGAAACAAACAAAAAAAAATCCACTACTACCACCACAGCTGGCACTCTTTTGCAAGTGCCACCACCTACTAGAGGCCAACCAACACAGTCCATTACACCATCTGCAGTTAAAATGACACAGCGCCCAGGTCAGAGAAAACTTGTGCATGACCTCAGCTTTCACCATTGCCCGCATCACCCTAGCTAATGAGAAGGTCCTGGTCTGTCCATATGACCAGTTCATTACTACTACAGCCAACATTTGAGAAAGCCAACACACTAAGGCTATGTATACCCAAAGAATCTCACAGTCTATGTCACTCCCCTGCCACCTGCATCAGAGCTAGTGCTGATACCTGCTGCTGGGAGACTTGAGGACAGTTCACATCATTGGAATCCTTGCAGACATTCCCTAGCACCAGCTTGGAGTGTGGCAGCCCCACTGGGTGGCTAAACTAAGAGGAGCAGCATCATTCACAGTAGTCTTGCCCTCAGGGACTCCTACTCCTACAGAAAGGGGGGCTGTACCACATTAAAGGAGCACCCCATAGGACAAAAGAATCCAGATGGCATGTCTTGAGTCCCAGAACTTTCTGCTTGTGGGAAGTTTCTTTCAGCAGAGGCACAGGTGAAGTGCTGTGCTCCACAGGGAAAGTCTGCAGCTTTACCCAATAATCGGGCAGCTCTGGTACTCATGAAGGGTCTTGGAGAAGGGGACTTCTTCTCCCCCTCATCCACCACTGCAGATACAGCTGGGGCTTCTTTCATGGGAGCTTCGTGTGGGTACACCTGTAGACAGGCTTTCTGAAATGCTTCAGAGTAACTCCTTCCTCACAGGAGGAGTGCCCTCTAGGTTCAGGCTTGCACAAGGAGTAGAGTCACAATCCCTATCTACTTAGAGAATCAACATTCTTGGAGATGGAAACAGGCACCTGTCTGATGTGAATAGCTAGAACACTGGGTCAGGAGTATGACTGGGAGGTAGACTGCTTCCCTGCTGGCCTGGCTGGGGAGCTAATGTGGCTCCCTAAATTTCCCCTGCAGAGACCGGTGTTTCACTGAGAGCTCCCCCAGCCTCCTCTATCAAGGCTAGGACCTCTGCCCACCATTGGGTATTGCATTTACCCACCTGCTTTGGCCACACTGGTTTTTTACTCACAGACACCTCCCCTACTGGCCTGAAGCCTGAACTCTTCAACCCAGTAAGCAAAATACTGGGGAAAAAATAATTACAAAGTGCACATCACTGGGGAATAAGATAAGCTTCAAGAAACCTCTGCCATTTCAAGCTTCAAGAAACCTCTGCCATTTCAACCCCACAAGAGACTGTGAACCTACTCACACACTGAACACATTGCTACTACAATCAGCATGAGAAAGTCATAATACAAAGACTATCTAGAACCAAAGAATTTCATACAGAGTATTCACCCCTGAAAGCACCAAGAGCTTAACTAGGCTAGAATAAACTGTAAATACTAAAGTCACATCATCAAGAGGGAAAAAAAAGAAAACACAGTAGAATCAAAAATAAATTCAAGAATAATTAGAAAAAATAATCTATCCAAAAGAGAAGAAACCAGAAAATGATTCTGGAAATGTGAAACAGGGTTCTACAACAACCACCAAAAGGTCACAGTAGCTCTCCAGCAATGAATCCAAACCAAGAAGTAATCTTTGAAATACCAGATAAAGAAATCAAAAGGTTGATTATTAAGCTACTTGAGGAGATATAAGAGAAAGATAAAAACCAACAAATTTTTTATTTAAAAAATCAGGATGTGAATGAAAAATTCTCTAAAGAAATAGCCCCATGCTTCTGTTCTCATGACAGTGAGTGAGTTCTCACAAGATCTGATGGTTTTATAAGGCACTTTTCCCCACTTCACCCTGCACTTCTCCTTGCTGCCACCATGTGAAGAAGGGTGTGTTTTCTTCCCCTTTTGCCTTGACTATAAGTTTCCTGAGGCCTCCCCAGCCACACTGAACTGCGACTCAATTAAATTTCTTTCCTTTATAAATTACCCAGTCTTGGGTATGTCTTTATTAGCAGTGTGAGAATAGACTAATACAGTAAATTGGTAACCGAGTGAGGCACTGCTGTAAAGATACCTGAAAATGTGGAAGCGACTTTGGAACTGGGTAACAGGCAGAGGTTGAAACAGTTTGGAGAGCTCAGAAGAAGACAGGAAAATGTGGAAAAGTTTAAAACTTCCTAGAGATTTGGAGGGCTTAGAAGACAGGAAGATGTGGAAAAGTTTGGAACCTCTTAGAGTCTTGTTGAATGGCTTTGACCAAAATGCTGATATAAACAATGAAGTGCAGGCTGAGGTGGTCTCAGATGGAGATGAAGAACTTGTTGGGAACTGGAGTAATGGTGACTCTTGGTATAGAAAGAGACTGGTGGCATTTTGCCCCTGCCCCAGAGATCTGTGTAACTTTGAATTTGAGAGAGATGATCTAGGGTATCTGGCAGAAAAAACTTCTAAGGGGCAAAGCAATCTAGAGGAAGCAGAGCATAAAAGTTTGGAAAATTTACAGCCTGATGATGCAATAGTAAAAAAAAAAAAAAAATTGTGGGAGAAATTCAAGCCAGCTACAGAAACTTGCATAAGTAACAAGGAGCCAAATGTCAATCATCAAGACAATGGGAAAAATGTCCCCAGGGCATGTCAGAGGCCTTTATGGCAGCCCCTACCATTACAGGCCCAGAGGCCTAGGAGGGTAAAATGATTCTGTGGGCCATGTACAGGGCCCCCACACTCTATGCAACCTCAAGCCATGATGCCCTGCATCCCAGCTGCTTCAGCTCCAGCTATGGCTAAAAGGAGCCTAAGTACAGCTCAGGCTGTTGGTTCAGAGGGTGCAAGGACCAAGCCCTGGTGGCCTGCAGGTGCACAGAAGTCAAGAATTGAGGTTTGGGACTCTCTGTCTAGATTTCAGAGGGTGTATGGAAACACCTGGATATCCAGGCAGAAGTTTGTTGCATGAATGGAGCCCTCATGGAGAACCTCTGCTAGGGTGATATGGAAGGGAAATGTGGCATCGGAGCCCCCACACAGAGGCTCCACTGGAGCACTGACTAGTGGAACTGTGAGAAGAGGGCCACTGTCCTCCAGATACCAGAATGCTAGATCCACCAACAGCTTACACCATGCACCTAGAAAAGCCACAGACACTCATCACCAGCTGTGAAAGCAGCTGGGAGAGAGGCTGTACGCTGCAAAGCCACAGGGGTGGAGCTGCCCAAGACCATGGATGTCCATCTTCTGCATCAGCATGACCTGGATATGAGACATGGAGTCAAAGGAGATCGTTTTGGAACTTTAAGGTTTAATGACTGCCCTTTTAGATTTCAGACTGACTTGCATGGGGTTTGTATCCCCTTTGTTTTGGTCAATTTCTCCCACCTGGAATAGTTGTATTTACCCAATGTCTGTATCCCCATCATATCTAGTACATAATTAACTTGCTTTCAATTTTATAGGCTAATAGCCAGAAGGGACTTGCATTGCCAGATGAGACTTTGGACTTGGACTTTTGGGTTAATGCTGGAATGAGTTAAGACTTTGGGGGACTGTTAGGATGGCATGATTGTGTTTTGAAATATGTGGACATGATATTTGGGAGGGGCCAGAGGCAGAATGATATGGTTTAGCTGTGTCTCCACACAAATCTCATCTTGAATTATAGTTCCCATAATCCCTATGTGTCATGGGAGGGACCCGGTGGGAGGTAATTGAATCATGGGGGCAGTTACCCCCATGCTACTGTTCTCATGATAGTGAGTGAGTTCTTACCAGATCTGATGGTTTTATAAGGTGCTTTCCCCTATTATCCTCAGCACTTCTCCTTGTTGCCACCATGTGAAGGACATGTTTGCTTTTCCTTCTCCCATGACTGTAAGCTTCCTGAGGCCTCCTCAGCCATGCTGAACTGTGAGTCAAACCTCTTTCCTTTATAAACTACCCAGTCACAGGTATGTCTTTATTAGCAGCATGAGAACAGACTAACACAGACCTATAAAACAACCACACAATAGAGAAAGCAAAGCATCTAGGTAACAATCAACATTATGACTGAACATTACATACATTTCAGTATTAATGTTGAATGTAAATTTTCTACATGCTCCACTTAAAAGATACAGATTGGCAGAATGGATTTAAAAAAAAAAATCACAACCAAATATCTGCTGTCTTCAAGAGATCATCTTAAATGTAAGGATTCTAATAAACTCAAGGTAAAGGGGTGGAAAAAGTTAATCCATACAAATGGAAGACAAACGCAAGCAGGAGTAGCTATTCTGATGTCAGATAAAACAGAGTAAAGCAACAATAGTTAAAAAAAAAAAGAAAGAAAGAAAGAAAGAAAAGAAAAGAAAAAAAGGGGTAAGCAAAAAAGGTCACAAGAAGACATTATAATCCTAAATATATATGCACTTAACTCTGGAGCTCCCACATTCATAAAACAGTTACCATAAGACCTAAGAAAACAGATGGATAGCAATACAATAATAGTGGGGAACTTCAGTGCTCCACAGACAGCACTAGACAGATCATAGAGGCAGAAAGTCAATAAAGAAACACTGGACTTAATCTACACTATAAAAATATTGACCTAACAGATATTTACAGAATATTCTACCCAAGAATTGCAGAATATACATCCTTCTCACTAGCACATGGAACAATCTCCAAGATAGACCATATGACATGCCACAAAACAAATCTCATTAAGTTTTTTAAAATTGAAATCATATCAACTATCTTCCCAGACCACAATGGAATAAAACTAGAAATCAACTCCAAATGGAACCCTCAAAACTACACAAATACATGGACATTAAGCAATCAGCTCCTGAATGATTTTGAGGTAGCAATGATATCAAAATGGAAATATAAAAATTCCTCAAAATGAATGATAATAGTGACACAAGGTTTCAAAACTTTTGAATACAGCAAAAGCAGTGCTAAGAGGAAAATTTATAGGTCTAAATGCTTGCATCAAATAGCCTAAAAGATTACAAATTAACAACCTAATGTCACATCTGAAGGAACTAGAGAGACAAGAACAAACCAAATCCAAAGATAACAGAAGAAAAGAAACAACAAAGATCAGAGCATAGCTAAATGAAATTGAAACCAAAAAACCAGTAAATCAAGAAGTTGGTTCTTTAAAAATATAAACAAAACAGAAGAGGGAAGATTCAAATAAGCTCAATTAGAAATAAAAATGGAGACATTATAGCCAACAGCACAGAAATACAAAAAAATCATTCCAGACTACTATGAACACTTCTATGCACACAAACTACAAAATCTAGAGGAAATGGATAAGTTCTTAGAAACACACAATGCTCCTAGCTTGAAGAAGTAAAAAATAGAAACCCTGAATAAACAAATAACAAGCGGTAACATTGAATCAGTAATTTTCTTAAACTGCCAACAACAAAAGAAAAAGCCCAGGGCCAGATAGATTTATAGGGGAATTCCACAAGACATTCTAAGAAAAATTGGTACCAATCCTACTGAAACTATTCCAAAAGACTGAGAAAGAGGGAATCCTCCCTAACTCATTCTATGAAGCCAATATCACCATGATACCCAAACCAGGAAAGAACACAACAAAAAAAGAAAACTACAGACCAATATTCCTGATGAACATTAATGCAAAAATCCTCAACACAGTACTAGCAAACTAAATCCAACAGCACATCAAAAAGATAACTCACCATGATTAAGTGGGTTTTATCCCAAGGATGCAGAGCTGGTTTTGCATTCACAAGTCAATACGCAATCAGAATAAATTAGTGTACTAATTTATTCTGTGTACTCAGAATAAATTAGTATGCAATAAAGTAGATACCCAGCAATCCCACTACTAGGTATCTTCCCAAAGGAAAAGAAGTCATTATATCAAAAAGACACTTGCATGCATATGTTTATCACAGCACAATTCAAAATTGTAAAGGTATAAAACCAACCTAAGTGCTCATCAACAGATAAGTGGATAAAGAAAATGTGGTATTTATACACCATGGAATACAACTCAGCCATAAAAAGGAATGAAATAATGTATTTTGAAGCAACTTGGGCAGAGCTGGGGGCCATTATTCTAAGTGAAATAACTCAGGAATAGAAAACCAAATACTGTGTGATCTCACTTATAAGTGGGAGCTAAGCTGTGGGTATGCAAAGGCATACAGCTTGGTATAATGGATTTTGGAGACTCAGAAGTGGGGAGAGTAGGAGAGGGGTGAGGGATAAAAAAACCACATATTGGGTACAATGTCCAGGGACAGGTACACTAGAATCTTAGGCTTTACTACTGTACAATTCATTCATGTAAACAAAGCCACTTGTACCTCAAAAGCTATGGAAATGAGTTAAATATAGATAAATTTAAAAACTGAAAAATTAACATACATAAAGAACAATGACAGAAAAAGAAAATATGGTCTTGATTCATAAACAAATGAGAATCTCAGCAAATAAACTGACACTATAAAAAATTTAAATTCTAAAACTGAAAACTAAAATACTTAAAAAAGAAGTAGGCAGATCTGAAAGATATTTTAGGAGTTATATATTAAGAATATTCAACAGTGGTGAATGGTGGGTGATAAGAAAGAATTCCCAAGATTTTGCTAAGACAACGATGCAGGTAGTAACTCCAATTATTGAGTCAGGCAACTCTGCAAAAAAGCAAGTTGACATTGTTCCAAAAGTCAGAAACCAAAGCGCTACTCTGAGGTGATTTTAAAGGCTAGTTGATAGGATGACCTAGAACAATCATAGCTATACAACAATGCAGCTGATTTTGTTGTTAAGTAGGGAGTATCCTTCATAGGAAACTAATGACAGAAACTTAATAAACTCGAGATTCTATTATAGAAGAGAATAAAACTACAAGGGATAGAAGATTAGACCAGATATCATATCAGTCCTCTTTTAAAATTAAGTTTCTATTATTCTTAAATTATTTTGAGACCCTATACTACTGTGTTGGATGAAATATAGGTATAGGCCCAACAAACATGTGATATATATATATATCTCCTAAATCCTCCAGAAAGGAAAGCAGCCCTGAGGACACCTTTATTTTAGCGCACTGAGAACACTGCTAGATTTCTAGTGTGAGTGTCAGAGTGACACAATACGACAAATACATATATACACATGTATATGTATATATATATACACACACGTATCTGTATATATATGGCTTACCTTGTCTTTTCACTAAATGGCTCCAAATTTAGAATAATGGCCCATGCAAAAATATCCAGTCATAATTCTTGGAACCTATGGATATATTAGGTTTTATAGCAAAAGGGGTTCAAGATTGTTAGTCAGCTGACTTTAAAATAAGGAACTATCTGGGATTATCAAGGTGTGCCCAGTGTAATCACAAGAATCCTTATAAGTGTAAAGGAGAGACAGAGAAAGAGAGGCAAAGGAAGATGGAACTATGGAAGAAGGGGACAGAGAGAAGCAACACTGATGGCTTTGAAGATGGAGGAAGGGGGCCATGAACTAAGGAATATGGGCAGCCATTAAATGCTAGAAAGGAAAAGAAAATGGACTCTCTCCTAAATCCTCCAGAAAAGAAAGCAGCCCTGAGGGCACCTTTATTTTAGCCCACTGAGAACAGTGCTAGATTTCTAATGTGAGCGTCAGAGTGACACAATATGACAATACTTGACTGGTCATTGCTGCCTTTAAATATGGAGGAAGGAACCATAAGCCAAAAATGCAGACAGCATTCAGAAGCTGGAAGGGGCAAGGGAACAGATTCTCCCCTAGAGCCTCCAGAAGGAATGCAGCTCTACTGGCACTTAATTTTTCGCTGAGTAAAACCCATTTTGGACTTCTGACTCCCAGAACTATAAAATAATAAATTTGCATTGTCCTAAGCCAAAAAAAATCATTCATTCATTCACTCATTAAAATGAAACTGTGTTGTTTAAACCAGTAAGTCCATGGTAATTTTTTTGTTAATACCAGTAGAAAGTTAATACAATGATTTAGCTCAGGGGTGTCTCATCTTTCGGCTTCCCTGGGCCACATTGGAAGAAGAAGAATTGTCTTGGGCCACACATAAAATATGCTAACGCTAAGGACAGCTGATGAGTTAGGATAAAAAAATCTCATAATATTTTAAGAAAGTTTACGAATTTGTGTTGGCATTCAAAACTGTCCTGGGCCACAGTTTGGACAAGCTTGAAGTAGATACTGCACTAGGCCGCTATTAATAGTAGCTACGGCCGGGCGCGGTGGCTCAAGCCTGTAATCCCAGCACTTTGGGAGGCCGAGACGGGTGGATCACAAGGTCAGGAGATCGAGACCATCCTGGCTAACACAGTGAAACCCCGTTCGTACTAAAAAAAATACAAAAAACTAGCCGGGCGAGGTGGCTGGCGCCTGTAGTCCCAGCTACTCGGGAGGCTGAGGCAGGAGAATGGCATAAACCCGGGAGGTGGAGCTTGCAGTGAGCTGAGATCCGGCCACTGCACTCCCGCCTGGGCGACAGAGCGAGACTCCGTCTCAAAAAAAAAAACAAACAAAAAAAATATATATAGTAGCTACTATCCACATGTGATTAAGTTAGTAGAATTGAAATTAAAATTAAATTTCAGTTTCTCAGGTTCAATAGCCACATTTCCAGTGTTCATCAGCTACTTGTGGCTAGTGACCACTGTACTGGGCAGTGCAGGGAAAAACTTCTATCATTGCAGAAATTCCTACTGAACAACAGTGATCTGTTTCTTCATTGTCTCTGCACAGTTATACTTTAGGGTCTATTACTCTGTACAGGGCTATTTTTACAGCTATAAGTCTCCTTTTGTTCCCCCTAGATCAAAAGTGAAAACCATATGTTGCCAGGAGAAAATAAATAAAATGCCATAGATGTAACTAAATCAAACAGATTCCGGGCCTATCATAAGAAAAGAGACATCAATCTGGGTTTTACCGAATCAAGCTGTGGGTTTTATGAAAGGCATTTACACTGACCTACAGGCTTTTTACTTCAGCTTACTCCTACCTTTGTGGCTATTCTAGAAGATTATGGTTGTAAGAAATAGAAAATTTGAATAGCAATATCATTAATGAAATTCAAAATTTGTAAAAAATGTGGAAAGATGTAAGTAATGACTATTGAATAAAAATTCAAAGTCATTTCCTCCTCTATAACTTTTCTGGATTTTATTCTCAGTACTAATATAATGAAACCAGAAAATGTAAAGCAGTTAGTGTCAATGATTAAAGTCATGTTATTCAAAATTTTACTACTGCGTATGAATCATAACTTCCCATTTTAACATTAAGCTGTCACTTTAAATGTATGCCTTCAAATCTTTTAAAAATTGGTGTTCACTCATGTAGACAAGAACTTCAAATTCAGCTTGATTTGAAATCAGTGAAATTCACTGAAAGTTTCTCTCCAACTTAGCACTATCTTCCCACCCTTAATACCCTTTACGCATTCACCCTCAACCCTCAAGGGCTAACCCCACTCTTCTCCAGCCATATGCAGGTCATGTTGATGCTTTTCCTCCCCACAGTTAACAAAATGTCCAGTTAGTCAAGTCACTTAGAGATAGGGAATATAAGAGGCAAGACACAGTATAACAGACACAGGCTAAAAAAACAATACGCCTGGCTTAAAATAATAGAGTCATTGGTTCAAAACCAGGGGCTTGAGATAAATTCCACAAATCAAGCAATAATAAAATTCCACAGGTCAAGAAAAATCAGGTAGTCTAGAAAAAAGAAAATTCAGGCAGCAAAGATCACGTATTAAAACACAGTCCAGGCAACAATATTACAACTATTTGCCTCAGCCTAGGAAAAAGAATCAGTCCTCAAACATGGGAACAGCAGGCTAAGCTATTAGTAACAGAGGCACCTAGCCAGAATCTGGAGTAACTGGGAGAGAGGAAGACCCACTGACCTTCACACACTGGTCACATTATCATTAGATCCATTATCAAAGAGAATATATACATTTCATTATCAAAGGTAAAAATTATATGAGATAAAAAATGTATTTCATAATGGAAAAATGGGGAAAGGTGATAACTGTATAAAATGTTAATAAATCCTGAGTAAAATAATGCCTGTAATTATGAAACATGCTCCTGGGATTCTTTGGACAACGAGGAATTGGGATAAAGTTGGAGGAAATGGGCAACAGATAGTCGAGAGAGAGGGAATAGAAGGAAAGGGACTATTGGGAGACCTGGGCAGGCCAACCTATAAATTGATGAAGTAGACGCCACACTCTTGGCTGCAACAGCTTCTGGAAATAACTTTTAGCAGCCACAGGTCTAGGGGTAGGAGCAAATCCACGCAAAGAAACCACAGATGCAGAATTTAGACTCCTCTACCCCTCAAAAAGTTTCCCATCTGCTTCCTGATACCTAAATCACCATTTCACAGTTATAGACAAAAGGCTTAAAATAAAATGCTTATGGTCTCCCACATAGAAGAGGCTGTGAGGAAAAATCTCCTTTCTGCTCTTGCTCATCTTTCCTAAGAAAGTTCTGTATTCCCACTCAATAACAGATGTATTTTATGCCTATTAAGCAGGAAGCATGCTAGGCACTAGGGTTTCAAGCATGATTTTAAAGAACAAAATCTCTCCTCTAAAGGACAATAGAAGAAAAAGACAAGAAAATATGTGATTAAAATATGGTAAATTAAATAGAGTCTTATTAGAGAGATATGCTTGGGCAATTGACAATAAAACCATTCAAAGAGGCCATATAAATAAGCATAGATAGTTTAGTTTAAACTTTTTTGCTTTTAAGATTCTTTCCTATTTACCCTTCTTTATCATCTTTAAAAGATGAAGCTCCTCAAAGATTAGCCTGAATGAAGCCCTCTGTTTTTCTTACTCTATACTCTCCCCCTAGACAATTTCATCAGTCCTCTTGACTTCAAACACCATTTACAGTACTGTCACTCGATGAGTATATTCATTTCAGACCCCCTTCTCTGAACCCAAAAATATGTATAGCCAATTGTCTACTTAATACCTCCAACTGGATGTTTCACAGGTACTTTGAATCAAAGATTTCCAAAACTCAACACCTAATCTTCAAGACCATGAATGGTTGCACCATCCACTCAGTAGTCTCTCTCCCATCCACAGAACAACAGATTGATTTCCTGTTTGTAGTTCTTTAATAGCTTCCCAATGCTCTTAGGATAAAACTCCAAATCCCTACATAGCCTCCTAATCCCTGACTATCCATCCTACCCTCTCCTACCTCTCTATGTTCATCTAATAAACTCTCCTACTCTTGAACTCCAGATATATCAATTTTATATCACACATTCTAATGTTCCATTCTTTGACCTGATCCCTCTGCCTAGAATATATACTCTTTGCTCCATTTAGTTGCTGCTTACTTCTTCAAAGTTCAACTCAATCCATATTTCTTTAAAGGAGCATTCCTGATTATCCATACTAATTCAAAATCTCCAGAAATACACTTCCTAGCATTACCATAACTATAATTAAATAAGAACAAACATTTATTAAGCATCTACTATTGGATCAAACACTATTCTCAGTGATGGATATTCAGCAACAGGAAAGACATAGTTTCTGCCCTTTTAGAACTACATACATACTTGTCATGAGGGAAGACAGACAATAAGCAAATAAGCAAAAAGGCAAGATAATTTCACATAATATGAAGATAATAAATAGAGAGTGGCTGAATCAGAATCAGGGCCAAAGGGGAGAGTATTACCTCAAATGAGTTGTTCAGTGCCTGCTCTTCCTGAAGGAATAAAGTTTCAAAGGGTAGGGGCTTTGTCTTACTGCTATATCCCCAGTACCTGGGACATAATAGGTGCTTGATGAATACTTAAGAACTGAAAGTATGAAAGATGTTGCTTTCTACCTAGGACTATTTTCCAAGATGCCAAAGAACAATCTCAGGGACATCATGTTTTTGTATTCCAAATTATATCACCAGCACATCTTCAAAATATTTGTTGAATAGATGAATAAATGAAACAAAACTTCACTTCCATGGTCCCTAGGCATACATAATATCCTCATGGATAAGAATCCCCTTACAGATTCTTGACCTTTTAACCTCATTATAGCCAGAGTATAGGGTACCCACACAAGTGGCTGATAACCTCTTTGTTTATCAAAGCACTCTTGGTAAGTAAATATCTTACCACGTAAGATACCACATAAGATAATGGTAAGCCCTCTTGGTAACTGGACTGTTATACAAAACAGATGGACCTTAAGCTTATTAGGCAGGATTGAGGGAAAAAAACTACGCAAAATTCCATTTTGTAAATCCCAGTAGCTAGTACTCAACAAATAGTATGTAATCAACCAGAAGGCAATTAGAACAATTTGCTTGCCTCATAGTTGTATTAAGGGAGGAGACCACCCCTCATATCATCTTATGCCCAATTTCTGCTTCCAAAGAAAGAAGAAGTAAAAATTAAAAGGCAGAAATGAAATCCATAGGCAGACAGCCCAGAGTTGCACTCTGGGCCTAGTAGTTAAAGATTAACCCCTGACCTAACCAGTTATGTTATCTATAGATTACACTGTATAGAAATGCACTGTGAAAATCCCTATCCTGTTTTGTTCTGATCTAATTACTGGTGCATGCAGCCCCCAGTCACGTACCCCCTGCTTGCTCAATCAATCACGACCCTTTCACATGCACCCCCTTAGAGTTGTGAGCTCTTAAAAGGGACAGGAATTGCTCACTCGGGGAGCTCGGCTCTTGAACAGGAGTCTTGCCAATGCCCCCGGCCAAATAAACCCCTTCCTTCTTTAACTTGGTGTCTGAGGACTTTTGTCTGTGGCTGGTTCTGCTGCAGTATGACTTACTTAAAAAGAAAAAACACACACACATTGGTTCCAGGTCTATTCATGTATTTCTTAATATGTAAAGTACTAGACTGGATTATCTTATAAATTTTGAGTATTATATTTTTGCATTCATTTAATCATTCATTCACTCATTCAATAAGCATTTACGGAGCACTGACTATTTTTCAGGCACCACATAAGATATTATGCATGAGATTTTATGAACTGAAGAAACAAAACCTATGTAGTGGTACTGCTTAGCAAATGGCCACAGAGCTTGGAAAGAGGACTGTGCACTTAGCTAAACTTAGGTGGCAGGATATATTTATTATAATCTTTGCCAAAAAAATATATGCCAAAGTATCATTATTCATGGAGCTATGTTCTATAAAGTTGCCACAAACACTGAATTAGAGATTATTGAATCATGGCTTCATGGGAAATACAGAGTTAGGTTCTTGCGATCCTCTGGTCATAATACTTTCATCAACTGATGAAGACATAACCTTGTTTTATGTATGCTTCTTTTAAATACCATATTTCATATCTATCGATTGATTCATTAACATTGTACTCACAGCCAACAGTACCACAACTAAAGCCTGAATGAAGCTTATCTAACACACACATTTTCTCTACAAAGCACATCACAATCTTCCTGCACATAGAAGCACTAGACAACACTTCAGCACTACACTTGGGGGCCATTTTAAACAGCAAAATCACAACCCCTTGACCCCTGCCAAAAAAAAAAAAAGCACAAAAATGCAAAATATGTGACACTAAATACACCTCAAAGAAGACACTTGTTTACAGAAGGAGAAAGGGGAGAGGAGGGACAGGAAGGAAAGGGAAGAGAAAATGTAAATCCTGCATTTGAAACCTGGCTCTACCACTTACTAGCTGTGTGATCTTAGAAAAGTTACTTAATGGCTCCATGTCTCAGTTTACCATCTTGAAATAAACATAGTACCATTGCCCACCTCATGAGTTTGCAGTGAAGCTTAAAAATCGTAATATATATAGTGTTAATGCAGTGTCTCATAAGTAGTAAGCACTATTTAATGTTAACTCTCAAAATAAATAAACATAAGGCAATGGGGCGTTATCAAAAACTTTCAGTAAAAATATGTGATGGATACAGAAGGGGATTCAGCAGCTGTAGCTTTCATTCACCTTTCTCTCTCTTATTTTCCCTTTCCCTACCCACCCCTTTTCTTCCTCACCTTCCTTGCTTCCTTGTTGCCTATGCCTCAGGTCTTCGGGAGGCCCACAGGGGATATTGGAAGATCCCCCTCCTTCAAAGAGTTTGCTCTAGATGCAAGCTGCTCTCATTTCAAAATTAAGATGGCACTTCCTTTAAGTGAAGACTAGACAGCTTCTGGAATGAGCATGCCTCCCTGCTGTACTCCAACTGGCTACTGCCAAGGACAAACCAACAGTCCACAGGCAGAAGGAGCCTTCTTGTTAACCCTGCAGCTCTGCAAACAGCCTCTTTCCATGACAGTAATGCACCATCTTGCCAGCACAACTTCAGTTTTTAGTGGGTCACCAAAGAAGGAAAGCTTGAGACAAAGTGAAATAGATTAGGAGCCAGATGAGAAACCGACAATGCCAAAGCTGGGACCTTCTCAAAGCAAATCTCCCACATGCATCTCCAAGCTGGAGAATATGGAAAGTTAGGGTCAGAGCCAATTAGTAGAAGGGATGAGATACAATGGCTATTGCACAAACAAAAGTTCCTTCAGTTGGGGATGGGGACAGGGTTGGGAACAGAGACACTGAGGCCAGCTCTGAGTGTCAGGGCTTTAGCTGGCAACCTGAAAATCCCCTCCTGCCAAACTTTGCAGGGCCAGGGTTGCCAAGGAACGCACTCACATGGCCAAGAGTATGCTATTCAGAGCATCTTCCCAGTGAAATGTGTGTGGCACATTTTGAGGCTGGCAGAAGTCCTGCCTCAGATCTCTTCGGAGCCTCCTCATCTTTCTGATCAGGACAAGAAGCCCTTTCTCATGCTTTTCATAGTATGCGCTTCCAGTTAGATATATTTAAACTTCCAAATTAAGCAGAAAAATGCTTTGAAAATGCATTGACTTCATTGAAAAAGATAGTTTGGGACTTAGAAAACATCAAATACTCATCACATCCCACTCATTTAACTACTTCAAATTACATTTGATAGCTACATCAGTCATTAGTACTTGATTTACCAGATTTGTTTCCAGCTGTAATAATCAATCCCCATTTCAGAGGTCTATATGTCTCAGGCATCACACTAGACACTTCCAAGAAGTTATTTCACTTAATCTTCTCCCAAATCCTTGGAAGAATGATGTTACTGTCTATCCCCATTTCACAGTTAAGAAAACTATTGAAAGTAATTTGCCAAAAATCATGTGGAAAGTGAGTTGCTGAGCAAGGATTCAAACCCAAGTCAGTTTGACTTTAATATCTATCTTCTTTCTACTATATTGTATATAACCAAGTTATTGTACAGTCTGTATTCAACGTAATATAAACTTAAAATGGTTTCATTTTCCCCAATCCTTGCTGACAGCTGTCCTACATTGAATCATATTTCACTATCCCTTAGTAACATCCGGGAATATTCCACAAAATTCCAATCACTTTCAGTTATTAGAAGAGTCTAATTCCAGTATTTAAGACTCAAACATATTTTAAATTCCAGTTTCATATCTAGTATAAAGCTCTTCTTTGCTCTCCCTGGGGCCAGCCAGGCTTCAGGTCAGGCCTGGAGAGGGCAGGCGGAAAGTTCTGCTCTCTCCATCCTTCAGGAAGGAAAGAGAGGTTCTCTGTGTCCTCTGTACCTCCTCCTTCCTCCATCTTCCAGGCATTAAGTCTACCCATGCGTTAGAACAGTGGGAAAGAAATTTAAGATGCGGCAGAGGTCGACATATGAGACTGGTTGTCTGGAAGAAGTGGGCAGCTGTTTTGAGTTCCCTTCTAGCTAGGTCTGGTTCTTCCTGATGCTGGTGGTCTTCACTAATGTGGTGCTTTCTACCCAGAAGGTGCATGCAGTTTACTTGGAGAGATGTTTGCTTCAAGTCAGCACTATACATGACTGAGAATGTCCTCAAAATAAGAGACAACTGCATCTCCATTTTGTATCTCAGTCACTGGTCCACACCCTGAACCCTCTCACCAAATGGGGTATCTCATAATTAGATGCCACTTGATCAGTTCCCAAAATCATGCCTTGCATTCTACCTGCTAGACTTATTCTGACGAGCCATAGGAACCATGAAAATCCTCCTCCAGACCTTCTAAGTGAGCTGGGGGATTGTCTCTGTCGTCTTCTTAGACGTCTTACCTGCGGTCCATTGTCTATCAGCCTTGGCAGAGTAGTGCAGCCAGGCAAGCAGAAGGCATCAATTTCCAAGTACATATATGACCCCGCACATCAGGGACCCATGGTAGGTACTTTTCTTCCTTCACCATACTTCACTTCCATACTAACGACAGCACCAAGCTAAACCTCTACTGCCTCACCTCACGCAATATCTAGCCAGGAGTGAGAAGCCAGTCTCCTGTTGACATTCCCAGGCTCTTGTCTAGTAGTCCACTTTTCACAGGGCTTTGAAGTAGGCAGGAAGCCCCCATGGGAAAGGGAGGGAAACACAACATTTGGCAAGAAACTCACAACTGTAACAATGTCATCTTCTTTCTCCTCTCTACCCCACATCTTCTTTTCTCAATTGGGAAATGATAGGAAAGGGCTTGGGTGACAGTTTAGAGTGGTAAGGACAGTTTGGCCACCTCTTACTGATCTCTGGGGGAGGTCTCTGACCCCAGTTATTTATAGCTCACGTTAGAATAGGTGTGCTTGATGTCTCTTTGTCCTCAGCTTGGGCCCTCAGTACCATATGTTTCTAAATTTGTTTGAATATAGTGAAGCACCAATATGACACTCTGGTTTATATTATTTGGGGGTTTTCAGTTTTAATTTTTGTGGGTACATAGTTGGTGTATATATATATGGGTTACATAAAATATTTTGATAAAGGCATACAATGTGTATAATCACTTCAGGGTAAGTAGAGTGTCTATCACCTCAAGCATTTATCCTTTGTGTAACAAGCAATCCAATTATACGATTTTAGTTATTTTTAAATATATAATTAAACTATTATTGACTTTAGTCACCCTGTTATACTATTAAATGCTAGGTCTTATTCATGCTTTCTAAATATATTTTTGTACCAGTTAACCATCCTCACTTTCCACCAGCCCCCTACAACCTTTCTCAGCTTCTGGTAACCTTTCTCTCACTCTCTATGTCCATGAGTTCAGTTGTCTTACTTTTTAGCTCCCACAAATAAGTGAAGACATGTGATGCTTGTCTTTCTGTACCTGGATCATTTCACTCAACATAATGACTTCCACTTCCATCCATGTTGCAAACGAGAGGATCTCATTCTTTTTGTGAGTGAATAGTACTCCATTGTGTACATGTACCACATTTTCTTTATCCATTTATCTGTTGATGGACACTTAGTTTGCTTCAAAATATTGGGTGTTGTGAAAAACTCCTGCAACAAACATGGGAGCATAGATATCTCTTCAATATACTGAGTTCCTTCCTTTTGGGTATATAGCTGGCAGAGAGATTGCTGGATCTTATGGTAGCTCTATTTTTAGTTTTTTGAGAAAACTCCAAACTCTTGTCCATAGTGGTTGTAACAATTTACATTCCCACCAATAGTGTACAAGGGTTCCCTTTTCTCCACATCCTTGCCAGCATTTGTTATTGCCTGTCTTTTGGATAAAAGCCACTGTAACTGGGGTGAGATGATATCTCACTGTAGTTTTTATTTGCATTATTCTGATGAGCAACGATGTTGAGCACCTTTGCATACACTTGTTTGTCTTCTTTTGAGAAACTTCTACTCATTTTTTGCCCATTCTTTGATCACATTATCATATTTTTTCCTATGGAGCTGTTTGAGCTGCTTACATATTATGGCTATTAATCCCTTGTCAGATGGCTAGTTTCCAAATATCTTCTCCCATTCTGTGGATTGTCTCTTCACTTTGCTGCTTCCTTTGCTATGGACAAACATTTTAACTTACTGTGATCCCATCTGTCAATTTTTGCTGTGGTTGCCTGTGCTTGTGGGGTATTACTGAAGAAATCTTTGCCAAATCCAATGTCCTAGAGAGTTTCCCCCAATATTTTCCTTTAGTAGTTTCATGGTTTTGGGTCTTAGATTTAAGTCTTTAATACATTTTGATTTGATTTTTGTATGTCAGGAAAGATGGGGGTCTAGTTTCATTCTTTTGCATATGGACATCCAGTTTTCCCAGCACCACTTATTGGAGAAACTGTCCTTTCCCCAATATACGTCCTTGGTTCCTCTGCTAAAAATGAATTCACCATAGATGTATAGATTTATTTCTAGGTTCTCTATTATGTTCCACCAGTCTGCATTAATTCTGCAGATTGCTTTGGATAGTATGAAAATTTTAACAATATTGATTATTCCAATCCATGAACATGGAATATCTTTCCTTTTTATGTGTCCTCTTCAATTTCCTTCATCAGCATTTTATCATTTTCATTGTAGAGATCTTTCACTTGTTTGGTTAAGTTAATTCCTAGGTATTTCATTTTATTTGTAGCTATTGTAAGTGGGATTACTTTTTAAATTTCTTTTTCATATTGTTTGTTGTTGGCATATAGAAATACTACACATTTTTATATGTTGACTTTTTATCCTGCCACCTTACTGAATTTGTTGAACAGTTCTCATACTTTTTTGGTGGAATCTTTAGCTTTTTCCAAATATAAGATCACATCATTTGCAAACAAAGATAATTTGACATCTTCCATTCCAATCGGGATGCCCTTTATTTCTCTCTCTTGTCTAATTGCTCTTGCCAGGACTGTTGAATAACAGTAGTGAAGGTGGGCATCCTTGTCATGTTCTGGATCTTAGAGGAAAGGCTTTCAGATTTTCCTCATAAGATACTAGCTATAGATCTGTCATATATCGCTTTTATTACATTGAACTATATTCATTCTATATTCAGTTTTTCAGAGTTTTTATCATGAAGGGATGCTGAACTTTATCAAATACGTTTTCAGCATCAGTTGAAATAACCATATGATTTTTTGTTTTTCAATCTGTTTATATGATGTATCACATGAATTGGTTTGCATATGTTGAGGATATTCGCATCCCTGGGATAAATTCCCCTTGGTCATGATGAATGATCTTTTTAGTGTATCACAGAATTTAATTTACTAATATTTTGTTAAGAATTTTGGCATCAGTGTTCTTCAGGGATATTGGCCTGTAATTTTTTGTTTTTGTCTTTCAATGTGTCATTGTTAGGTTTTTGTATCAGGGTAATACTGGTCTCATAGAAGGCCAGTTTGGAAATATTCTTTCCTCCTCCATTTTTTCGACTAGTTTGAGTAGCACTGGTATTAGTTTTTCATCAAACATTTGCTAGAATTCAGCCATGGATCCATCAAGTCCCAGGCTTTGGTTTGCTGGGAGACTTTCCATTATGGCTTCCATCTCCTTACTTGTTATTGATCTGATTAAGTTTTGGATTCCTCCGTAGTTCAATCTTGTGGTTGTTTGTATCTAGAACGAGATCCATTTCTTCTAGGTTTTCCAATTTATTGGCACATAGTTGCTCCTCATAGCCTCTAATGATCCTCTGAATTTCTGTGGTATTGGTTATAATGTCTCCTTTTCATCTCTTATTTTGTTTATTTGGGTAGTCTCTCTTTTCTTCTTAGCCTGATTAAGGTTTGTAAATTTTGTTTTTCTTTTCACAAAACCAACTGTTCATTTCATTGATCTTTTATACTATTTTTAATTTTAATTTTATTTATTTATGCTCTTATCTTTATTATTTATTTTCTTCTAATTTTGGGTTTACTTTGCTCTTGCTTTTCTAGTTCTTTAAGATACATCATTAGTTTGTTAATCTGAAGTTTTTCCTCTTTTTTACGTAAGTGCTTATAGCTATAAATTTCACTCTTAGTACTGCTTTCACTGTATCCCATAGGTTTTGGTATGCTGTGTTTCCATTATTATTTGTTTCACATTTTTTTCAAATTTCCTAAGTTCTTCAATGACCCATTGGTCATTTAGGAGTACATTGTTTAACTTCTGTGTGTTTGTAGTTTCCAAAGTTCCTCTTGTTATTGACTTCTAGTTTTATTCCACTGTAGTCAGAGAAGATATTTGATATAATTTCTGTTCTTTCAAAGGTTTTAAGACTTGTCTTGTGGCTTAACATATAGTCTATCCTAAAGAATAAGCCATATGCAGCCAGGCGCAATGGCTCATGCCTGTAATCCCAGCACTTTGGGAGGCCGAGGTGGGTGGATCATGAGGTCAGGAGATCAAGACCATCCTGGTTAACATGGTGAAATCCCATCTCTACTAAAAATACAAAAATTAGTCAGGCGTAGTGGTGGGCGCCTGTAGTCCCAGCTACTTGGGAGGCTGAGGCAGGAGAATAGTGTGAACCCAGGAGGCAGAGCTTGCAGTGAGCCACTGCACTCCAGCCTGGGTGACAGAGTGAGACTCCATCTCAAAAAATAATAATAATAAATAAAAAATAAGAATGAGCCATATGCTGAGGAGAAGAATGTGTCTTATCCAGCCATCGGATAAAATGTTCTGTAAATATGTATTAGGTCCATTTGACCTACAGTGCAGATTAAGTCTGATATTTCTTTATTGTGCTTCCAGCAGGTAACAGATGATTGGGTCTTTTTTTTTTTTTTTTTAAACCATTCAGTTACTCTATGTCCTTTGATTGGAAAGTTCCATCCATTTACATTCAATGTTATTACTGATAAGTAAGGTCTTACATCTGCCTTTTTGTTGTTTGTTTTCTGGTTGTTTTGTGGTCTTCTCTTCCTTCCTCCCTGCTTTCCTTTCTGTCTTTCTTTTTGTGAAGTTAACTTTCTCTGGTGCTACGTTTTAATTTTTTGCTTTTTAATTTTAGTGTATTTGTTTATGTTTCTTGATTTGAGGTTACCATGAGGCTTGCAAATACCATCTTATAACCCATTATTTTAAACTGGTGACTCAACACTGATTGCATTAACAAACTAACAAGCAAGCAAAGAGAGAACTCTACACTTTTACTTCATCTCCCCGCTTCTTAACTTTTTGTTGTTCTATTTATATCTTACTGTATTGTCTGCATCTTAAAGAGTTGCAGTTATTATTTTTCATCAGCTCATGTTTTCATCTTTGTACTTAAGATATGGGTAATTTACAAACCACAATTACAGTGTTACAATATTCCATTTTTTTCTGTGTACTTACTGTAACAAGTGAGTCCTGTGCCTTCAGATGATTTCTTACTCCTCATTAATACCCTTTTCTTTCTGATTGGAGAATTCCATTTGACATTTCTTATAGGTCAGGTCTGGTGTTGATGAAATCCCTCAGCCTTTATTTGTCTGGAAAAGTCTTTATGTCTCCTTCATGATTGAAAAATATTTTTGCTGGATATACTATTCCATGGTAAAAGATTTTTTCTTTCAGCACTTTTAATATGTCATGCCACTGTCTCCTGGCCTGTAAGGTTTCCACTGAAGTCTGCTGCCAGATGTATTGGAGATCCATTGTATGTTATTTGTTTCATTTTTTCTTGCTGCTTTTAGGATCCTTTCTTTATACTTGACCTTTGGGAGTCTGACTATTAAATGCCTTGAGGTAGTCTTCTTTGGGTTAAATCTTGGTGTTCTATAACCTTGGACTTGAATATTGATATCTTTCTCTAGGTTTGGAAAATTCTCTGTTATTATCTCTTTCAATAAACTCTCTATCCTTATCTCTCTCTCTCTCTCTCTTTCTCTCTCTCTCTCTACCTGCCTCCCTCCCCTCCCCCCCACATCCTCCATCCTTTCTAAGGCTAATAACTCTTGGATTTGCCCTTCTGAGGTCATTTTCTAGATCTTGTAGGCATGCTTCAATCTTTTTTTATTCTTTCTTCTTTTGTCTACTTTGATTGCATATTTTCAAAAAGTCTGTCTGCAAGCTTACTAATTCTTTCTTCTGCTTGATCAATTCTGCTGTTAAGATACTCTAATACATTCTTCAGAGCATCAATTACCTTTTTCAACTCCAGAATTTCTACTTGATTCTTTTTAACTATTTCAATCTCTTTGTTAAGTTTATCTGATAGGATTCTGAATTCCTTCTCTATGAATTTCTTTGAGCTTCCTCAACACAGCTATTTTGAATTTTCTGAAAGGTCATCTAACTCTGTATCTCCAGAATTGGTCCCTGGCACCTTATTTAGTTCATTTGGTGAGGTCTTGTTTTCTGGATGGTCTTGATCCTTGTGAATGTTCACTGGTCTCTGGCTGTTGAAGAATTAAATATTTATGGTAGCCTTCGCAGCCTGGACTTATTGGTACCTGTCCTTCTTGGGAAGGCTTTCCAGACATTTGAAAGGACTTGGGTGTTGTGGTCTAAGTTTTTGGTCATTGCAGCTGTATCTGCATTAGGGGATACCTAAAGCTCAGTAAAACTGTGGCTCTTGTGGACTTGTAGAGGTATCACCTTGGATAAGATCTGGAAGATCTTGGTCTTGGATAAGATCTGGAAGAATTCTCTGGATTACCAGAAAGACTCTTGTTCTCTTTCCTTACTTTCTCTCAAACAAACAGAGTCTCTCTATGCTGAGCTGCCTGGAGGTGGGAGAGGGGTGACACAAGCATCCCTGTGGTCACCAGCACTGGGACTGTGCTGGATCAGATCTGAAGCCAGCATAGCACTGGGTCTCACCCAAGGCCCACTATAACTACCTGCCCACTGCCTATGTTTGCTTGAGGCCCTAGAGTTCAATAATTATTACGAACCACAACTTCATTCACAATAGTTCTATTACACACCTACAAGCAAGGTACAATCTTGCACTTCTACTGAAAGCCTACTGCAATTCAGCAGGATCAGACCACTCACTTGGGGTCTCACGCTTGTCTTAGGTACACTCCTGCCCTTAGCAATATCATTCTCCTTGCTAGAATATCCTTTTACAACCATATTCCACCCAATTTTAACATTCAACTCAAGATTCATTTTCCAGAGACAACTCCAACCACAGAGACCTTACTGTTTTCCAGAACTGTATGACTTATTAATAGTATTATTATCTTATTTAATTACATGTAATTGTATGTTTTGATAAAGCCCAGCTTCTTCAGTGATTTCCAAAAGAAATACACTCAACCTATTTTCACTGTTATTTTTATGGTTTTGAAGATATTTTAGAGTAATGAGGAAGGGTCAGAGTGCACAGAACAACAGCATTTTACATGGAAATCCCCATTGGACTTGCCTCTAAAAAGCCACCTCTCATACCAGTATCAAAGAAACCTGAGTACTAGCTGGGCTTTGGAGGCTAACTTCTACTTGTTGGGAGCAAGCCCCCCAAAATCTGGCCATAAACTGGCCCCAAGACTGGCCATAAACAAAATTTCTGCAGCACTGTAACATGTTCATAATGGCCCTAATACCCGTGCTGGAAGGTTGTGGGTTTATGGGAATGAGGGCAAGGAACACCTGGCCCGCCCAGGGCAGAAAACCTCTTAAAGTCATTCTTAAACCAGAGACAATAGCATGAGCGATCTTTGCCTTAAGGGCATGTTCCTGCTGCCTTTAACTAGCTCAATCTATTCCTTTAATTCGGCCCATCCCTTCATTTCCCATAAGGGATACTTTTAGTTAATTTAATATCTATAAAAACAATGCTACTGGCTGGTTTGCTGTTAATAAATACGTGGGTAAATCTCTCTTCGGGGCTTTCAGCTCTGAAGGCTGTAAGACCCCTGATTTCCCACTTCACACGTCTATATTTCTGTGAGTGTGTCTTTAATTCCTCTAGTGCCACTGGGTTAGGGTCTCCCTGACCAAGTTGGTCTCGGCATCTACTCAAGCTTATCAAAGCATCATATCAAGAACATCTTTCCCAGCAGTGGAATTCTCACACCAGTTACCAAAATGACTCCACTTTATTTTTTGTTTTAACTTATATTATTGTTCAAATGTATATCTTGAGTTCTCAAGTAAATTATAAACATTTTAAGGAAAAGATAGTCAATACTCTGAAACCCTCAGAACAGTGTTATTCACAAAGACATTGCTATATAAACAACTGTTAAATGTATGAAGGGAAATGACACAGAAACACTAGTGGAGTGGGTTGAGTAATGGTCCTCCAAAATATACATCCATATCGTAACCCCTAGTACTTTTGATGAGTATAATCTTATTCGAAAAAAGGGACTTTACAGATACAATTAAGTTAAAGATCTTGAGATGAGATCATCCTGGATGGGCCCTAAATTCAATGATAAGTATCCTTATAAGAGACAGAAGAGAAGACAGAACATAAGGAAGAAAGCCATATAAAGACTGAAGCAGAGATTAGAGTTATGCAGCAACAAGCCAAGGAACATCTGGAGCCACCAGAACTTGGAAGAGACAAGGAAGAATTCTTCCCCTAGAGCCTCTGAAGGGACAGCATCCCTGCTGTTACCTTCATTTAGAACTTCAGCTTTTCAGAACTGTGAAAGAATAAATATCTGTTAAGTCACTGGTTTTATGGTAAATTGTTAAAGCAGCCCTAGGAAACTAATACAACCAACTTCTGTACATTTATTCTTCCATTCAGAAAATATCCCCCCGGAGGATCTTGTGTCTAGGCATTTCAAATATATGAAGATATCTCACACATGGATATGGCCTTGGAAAAACTTATATTCCAAAAGAAAATCTAGTTACCTCTTGGATTTGGGTTGTCAGTTGATAGCAGGGTATTTTACTTTGTTTTTCACAAAAGACCATAGATGCAGTCATATTTTCATGAAATGGGAACAGGAAGTCATAACGTGGCCCTAAAGTCATAGGTAGAGTAAAGGACTCTAGGCCAGCCTTTTCTAATTCCTGCAATTATCAGGACAGACTATGAGAATCTAAAGAAGTCAACAACCATAGCACTCAAAAGCAGCAGACACACATCATTTCTCCTGCATTGGGCATGTAAACTTTGTATCACAGCTCAAATTGAGTTGCAAGAAGATGTCAAAAGAAACTACCTGTGGCTATAGTAGAAAATCATCCTCCAAAGTAAGCATCACATCCTAACAGAAAAACTAACAATCCCTTGTTAGGAGTAATGATAGTAGTTGCATAAACTTGGCAATAGATTTCCTGGACAAAAGTTGGCACAAAAGAAAGCAAGTAACTGAGACTGAACAACAAATCACATGTATAAACTATATTTTCAGAAATCTGTCTGAAGACAAGGCAATGGGGAAGACAGTGAAAGCTAAATTTTAAAAAACTCATTAAATCATAAGGACAATTGTTATTAGCCTAGAACACAATGAGGTGCCCCCTCACACAAACCTTTTACAAGTAGCTGATCCAGAAATAATGTGCCTCAGTTATAAATAATTATTTTCTGAAAGGAATAATTTGCATAAGAGCCACAAAAGGAGAAAATAGGGAAAAGAGGAAAGTGGCATCCAAAAAATATTGCCACAGAACAGATAAAAATTATGACCAAATATAATGTTATAAACAAAAAATAAGCATATACCTCTATAAATTAAAAATGCAAAGTAAGTATACAAGAGCCCAATTAAAATAAGGTAAGGCAATACAGGGAGATGATACATGGACTAGCAGAGTTCATAAACAGGAGAGAAAAATAAAACCATCAGAGAAATGAAGATCATATTGGAGACAATCCAAACAGAGTAAATGCTGCTGAAAACAAAGAATTATGAAGGACAGAAATTTAAAATGTGATCAGAATAAAATGTACATAACCAAGTTAAAAAGGATTATAGCAAAAGTAAAATTTTAAATGATTATAGGAAAAAGGATATATATATATAGAAAATGGAAATCAATTACATTTGATCTTAGCCAAAAGGCCATGAAGAGAGAGAAAATGGAAATCAAGCACATGCATAAGTAGTGTCCCCAAAAAGCATAATCAAAAAAATGGAAGGAACAGGTTTCAATACATAATTTTTTCCCATCTAGAGAAAAGTCCTCAAGGAAACATGATCAAAAACTTTATCCAATCAAACTGTTGCTGAAGTACAAAGACTGCTGACAAACTTTTTTTAACCTACAATAATCCACAGAGTTTGGTTCCCTTCTTCCCTTTATCTATTTCTGGAAGAAATTGCTAGTGCATTAACTTCAGTCAGTCAAGAAATGCATGATAAATCTCTGGCAAAATGACTAATAGCTGTACTGAATTCTCTGTAACTAAGTCCAAAACAAATACATTATGGTTACAGGATAGAATGAATAGGTTAGAAACCTTAACATGTAACAATGTGTAATTAACAAAACTTGAGACAGCAAAGGGGCAAGAAAATTGGTGGCAGTGTATTTCTGTTGATTTCTTCACTTTATAGAGACAGAGGTAGCAGACACCACTGGAGAACTACACAAACCTGTCCTTTTCTGCTTCTGTATTGTAGAACTAGGAGGTTCTCCCCAGCTCCACAGAATGATCTGTGATTAGTGTAAGCCAGTCTTGGGAAATCTATTTCTATTAACATTGGCTGGTTTTAGCATGAACATGTGATTCAATTCTGTCTAATGAGTCATAAGCAGACATTTGTTTCTCTGTTCTTATGAAGAAATTTGAGAAGATTAAACAGCATTTTTCTCTGTCTCTTATCCTGCTACATGATCAATTCATGCCTATAAATTTAACCAAGAAGACACAACAATGAAGTTAAGAGCCTACATGCTGAGAATGGTCAAGAAAAATATGGAAAAACTGGATTCTAAAAACATTTTTGAGATACTAGAACTATCCTACTTCTGGACTTATTAACATTATTATTAAGGTAGCAATTGTCTTAATTTATTAAGCAACAACTAGATGGCTTTTCAGTTACTTATCAATGAAAATATTCTAATTGATATACTAGCAATCAAAAGAGATCATTTAAAAGTGATAAGTCAAGCAACAGAATTACAGTACATTGAAATATAAAGAGGCATACATGAAGAAATATAGTACCACCAATTTTGCAGTAGGAGTAGAAGGAAGAAAATGGAAATTGCTAAGTTCATATATGCTAATATTAGGGAATAGAGAGTCACATAAAGATATAATTATAAAATAACTGGTAGCATAAAATTACAAATCTTCTAAAACAGAAAATACACACACACCCCACAAAGTAGAAATAGTCCATACTGTGAACAAAATGTGATAAGATATAATGACATAACTAAAAGTAAACACTTATTTCTATAACTACACATGGCCTAAACATACTCATTAAAAGAAAAAGGAGGTGGGCCTCAAAGCAAAATCCAAATATCTGCTGCATACAAGAAGAACACCACAAATTCAATAAGTAACCGAGAAGGGTTGAAAATAAAGGGAAAGGCAAAGACTATAACAGGCAAGAGCAAGTAAAAAGAAAATAATGTTTATGGTATTGATATCAGATGGGTTTTCATGCAGCATAATATATGTTCAATGAAAAAAGATAAACACCTTGTAATGCTAAAGGACACAATCCAAAATGTAGATTAAATGTTATGTCTATCTAATTACCCAATAATACAGAAGCAATATCAATAAAGAAAAACCTACAGAAAACAGAAGTCTTAAATTAGAAAACAAAATCTCACAATAGGAAACTTTCTTTTCTCTCAGTACATGATAGAATAAGCAAAATAAAATTTCAGAATATAAAAAACCTAAATAAAATTAAGTGATACACATTATCTAAAAATAGAGAACACACCTTCTTTCTAAGCTTCCATGGAACATTCACAAATCTGACCATTTGCAAACAAAAAAAACTTCAATAGTTTTCAAAAAGGAGAAACAATGTATACATTTGGGCTTGTAATGCAATAAAACTTAAAATAACAAACCCAGAAAATGAAAATAATCCACTATCAGGATATTTTTAAATTCTGTTAAGTTTTGCATCAAAGATAAAATCGAAACTGAAATTGTAGGATATCTGGGAAATAACAATCAAAGAAAGAACAATATACAATTATCTAGGTGATACAGCTGAAATATTAATAAACAAGGAAGAATGAAGAAATAATATAAGCACTTAAGAAGTTAAAATAAAACGAAAAACAGGAAAATAGAAAAAAGAAATTAATAAACATAAAAAGTGAAATAACGAATTAGAAAAATGGCTTTTTGCCAGGTCCGGTGGCTCATGCCTGCAATCTAAGCACTTTGGGAGGCCAAGACAGGCAGATCACGAGATCAAGTTCGAGACTAGCCTGGTCAATATGGTGAAACCCCATTTCTACTGAAAAAACAAAAATTAGCCAGGAGTGGTGACGTGCGCCTGTAATCCCAGCTACTCGGGAGACTGAGGCAGGAGAATCGCTTTAATCTGGGAGGCAGAGGTTGCGGTGAGCCAAGATTGCACCATTGCACTCCAGCCTGGGTGACAAAGCGAAACTCTGTTGCAAAAAAAAAGAAAAGAAAAGAAAAGAAAAGAAAAGAAAAATGGAATGTGAAAGAACTAATAAGTAAACCCAACAGATGTTTCATGGGTGGAGAAGGAGGAATAACACAAAACAAAACCTTTAATTTGCCAAAACATTTCTAGTTATAAGGATAGAAAAATACAAATACAAAGAACAAGAAACAATGAGGAAGATCCCAGAAACAAAAAAAATTAAGACTCCTATAATACCAATTTCATCAATTCAGTGTAAGTAAATTTGAGAATTAAGATTATTTTCTAAGAAATCACACCCCAGATAAATCTGAAAATTTAACGTACCAATATCCATTTTAAAAGGAGGACAAATTGTCAATTTACTCCCAACAAAATAGTTCGACACATAGTTGGTTTCACTAGGGGAATACTGACAAATCTTTAAGAAACATCTAACTTTAATGCCATTCAAAGTGTTGTAGAGCAAAGGAAAAAAAAGAAAACCTTCAAATGTATATTTATAACATATAAATCCATGCACAGAAAAAAATAAAACTATAGCCTAAACTCACTTGTTAATATCATGAAAAAAAACCCTAAGTGAGTATTTGCAAATAGAATCCAGGATCACATTAAAGTGGATCACATTACTAAGTGGTGTTTATACCCCAAATAAAAAAAAATGATATAACAATAAATCTGTTAATATAATTTACCACATTAATAATAAAAAGAGAAAACTAAAATACCATCTCAATAAATTGTGAGAAGGTTTTTGATAAAATTCAACATTCTTTTTGACAAATATCCTTATTGTGTACTATACTAAGAATAGAGGGTGTCCTCCCTTAATATGACAAAATATCTCTGTTGCATCTCAAAAACCAGCATGTCATGCTTAATGAAAATTCTATTAGTATTCCCATTAACAAAAAGTTGAAGACAAGTGTGTCTACTATGGCCACCATTAATTTTTTGGAGGTCCTGGATAACATAACTAGACAGTAAAATGCAGGTATAAAATTTTAAGAGATAAAATTAAAATATTATTATTTGCAAACAATCTGATTATTTACCTGGACAACACAAGAGAATCAACTGGAAAACTATAAATAATGACAGAATTCAGTTAAGTGAATGAATACAAAAATAATATTGTAACACCACTACTTTTCATACATACGAACAACACAAATAGGAGATCCACAGGAAGAGGAGATTGCATTAAAAGTAGCAACCAAAATTATAGAGTAACCAGAAAAATGTATAACAAAAAATATGTGAAGAAAACTTTTAATGTTACTGATGGACCCACAAGAATTAAATAAATGGAAAAGTGAGGCATATTGGTGGATAAGAAAACTCAAAATGTTAAAGGTGTCAGTTCTACTTGACTTATTCAATAAATTTAATATGTTCACACATACACACACACAATTAACACTATTTGAAACTAAAGAAATTGATTTGATTCGGAAGTTCACAGGAAAAAGAAGAATAACCAGAAACATTCTGAAAAAGAACACAAATGATCAGGGATTAACAATGCAAGAGATAAACACCTATTGTAAAGCTACTATTTAAAATGATGAGTTGCTGGTTTGTAAACAGAAAAATAGATCAGTGAAACAGAACAGAGAACCCAGAAATAGACCCAAATATAGTTAGAAATTTTTAATGTGATAAATAAATTTGAATCCCATGGGAAAAAATGAACTTTAAAAAGTGATATAAAAACAAAAAACCTTGATAAGTAAATGAAGAAAAATTAAGCTAGATATATGCAACACACCTTACACCAAAATAAATCTGAGACAGATTAAAGATTTAAACATAAGAATCCTTAAAGTACTATTAAAATATGAGATGGTTTATAAAAAAGATCTTAGAGCAATGAAGATTTTCTAATTCTGTCAAAAAACTCAGAACCCATTAAAATTGATAAATTTGACTAATAAAACTAGAAATAAAAAGCTTTTCATAACAAAAAATCAAAACACAAATGCCTAGAAAATTAAGAAAATACTTACAAATCATAAAACACTGAACTAATTCCGTTTTCTAGGGTTTTGTTTGTTTGTTTGTTTGTTTGTTTGTTTGTTTTTGAGATGGAGTTTCACTTTATCACCCAGGCTGGAGTGCAGCGGCACGATTTTGGCTCACTGCAACCTCCGCCTCCCTAGTTCAAGTGATTCTTCTGCCTCAGCCTCCCAAGTAGCTAGGATTACAGGCAAGCACCACCAAGCCTGGCTAATTTTTGTTTTTTGTTTTTTTTAGTAGAGATGGACTTTCACCATGTTGACCAGGCTGTTCTTGAACTCCAGACCTCTTGATACACCCACCTCAGCCTCCCACAGTGCTGAGATACTGGCACGAGCCACCATGCCTGGCCAACACTGAACTAACTCTTAAATCAATCTGCCCCACCTGCTGATGCTGGTACTTCCCCACACTATCAGGGGGCCTGAGGACAGGCTCACTTTACCTGGTTCTGGTACCTGTGCACATAATCCAAGAACCTGGAAATCAACCCATCTGTCTTGCTGCCACTGGCACCCACATGTTCCATCCAGGGGCCTGAAAGCAGGGCCACCCCATCCACTGTCACCACTGATGGCACCCAAGTATATTATCTGGGGCCTGAGGACAAGCCGACCCCACCCACCACCATGATTGCCTGCACCAGATCATACTGCCTGGGGGTCTAAGGATCAGTCCCCACCCTACCTACCACAGTTAATACCTGCATCCACCATCTGGGACTTGAGGACAGGCATGCTTCACCTGCCACCAACACCACTGGTACCCAAGGACCAGCCTGCATGGCATGCCCACCTCCAGCAAAGCCTCACCACAACTTCCATTAACAACTGCAGTCTAAGCCACTGAGGAACTTGGAGACAACACTGATGCTAGTTACAGCCAAAGAAATCACACAGACTATACTACCGTGCCCAACCAGAATCAAAACCAAAGCACTTTACCCAACCAACACTATAGATTATCTATAGGAAAAAGTCTTTCTTCATGAAAGCCAATGCATAAAATCAGAAGCAACTGTTATGTCAGATACACTGAAATCAATGTAAGCATCATACAAAAAACACAAAAAAGCAAAGAAACATGACACCTTAAAATAAACACAATAATTACCCAGTAAGACATCCCAAAGTAAAGGACATTTATAAAATGACTAAAAAATAATTCCAGACAATAATATTACAGAAACACAGTGAGATACAAGAGAACACAGATAAATAATACAGAGAAATCAAAAATAATTCATGAGCTGAATGATAAATACCAGAGACAGATATCCAAAGAGAACAAAACCAAAAGCCTGGAACTGATGAATTCAATAAATAAAATAAAAAATACAATCAAGAGCTTCTACAACACAGTACACCAAGCAGAGAAAAGAACTGCTGAACATGAAGACAGGCTTTTTTTTCAATAGAAAAAAGAGAAAAGAAAAAAATAGAAAAATGGATTTAAAAGAATTAAGAAAGCCTAGATAATATATGGGACATCATAAAATGAACAAAATTCTAATTCTGGGAGTTCCAGAAGGGCAAGAGATAGGTAACAACATAGGAAACCTGTTTAATAGAATAATACTTAAAAACTTCCCAAATCTTGCAAGAGATTTAGGCTTCCAGATACAAGAAGCACAAAAATTCACAAATAGACATAACCCAAAAAGGTTTTCTCTAAATTACATTATAATCAAACTGCCAAAAGCCAAAGATAAAGAGAGAATTCTAAAAACAGAAAAAGTGCCAAGTCATATATAAGGGGATCCTAATCAGACTAATAGTAAATTTCTCAGCAAAAAATTACAGTCCAGAAGAGAATGGGATGATATATTCAAAGTGCCAAAAGAAAAAACCCTGCCATCTAAGAATACTATACCTAGCAAATCTGTCCTTCAGAAATGAAAGAAATAAAGTATTTCCCAGACAACCAAAAACAGGGAATTCATCACCACTAGATCAGCCCTGCAGGAAATACTTAACAGAATCCTACATCTGAAAGTAAACGGATAATCTCTACCATCATAAAAACACATGAAAGTATAAAAGTAAGATGCACAAGTGAGAAAGACAAAGGAGTGAAACACTACCACTAAAGAAAACCACTAAACCACAATGATAAAAAAAAATAACAAAGGAACAAAGGGACAAATGACACATAAAACAATCAAAAATCATATTACAAAGTGACAGAAATATTTCCTTATTTATCAAGAATAACCTTGAATGTAAACAGATTAAAGTCTTCACTTAAAAGATATAATCAAGCTGAATGGATAAAAAAGCCTAACCCCACTTTATGCTGTCTCCAAGAAATTCATCTCATCTGTAAGGACACATATAGAATGAAAGTAAAGGGATGGAAAAATATATTCCATGCAAACGAAACCAAAAGTAAGCAGGAATGGCAATATTTATATCAGATAAAACAGACTTTAAGTTAAAACCTGTAAAAAGAGACAAAGAAAGTCATTATATAATGATGAAGGGATAAATTCAGAAAGAGAATATAACAATTCCAAACATACATGTGCCCAACAGCAGAGCACCTAGATATATAAAACAAATATTATCAGATATAAAGGGAGAGACAGACTCCAGTACAACAATAGTCGGTGTATTAGTCCATTTTCATGCTGCTGATAAAGACATACCCAAGACCAGGCAACTTACAAAAGAAAGATGCTTAAAGACCTTACAGTTCCACATGGCTGGGAAGCCTCACAATCATGGCAGAAGGCAAGGAGAAGCAAGTCATGTTTTACGTGGACAGCAGCAGGCAAAGAGAGAGAGCTTGTATAGGGAAACTTCTCTTTTTAAAACCATCAGATCTTACTCACTATCATGAGTGAGTAAGTGAGACTTACTCACTATCATGAGAATAGCACAAGAAAGATCCACTCCCACGATTCAATTACCTCCCACTGGGTCCCCCCAACAACACATGGGAGTTCAACATGATATTTCGGTGGAGAACACAGCCAAACCATTCTGCCCTGGCCCCTCCCAAATCTCATGTCCTCACATTTCAAAACAAATCACACCTTCCCAACAATCCCCCAGAATCTTAACTCATTTCAGCATTTACCCAAAATTTCATAGTCCAAAGTCTCATCTTAGTGAAGGCAAATCCCTTTCACCTATGAGCCTGTAAAATCAAAAGCAAGTTAGTTACTTTCTAGGTACAATGGGGGTACAAGCATTGGGTAAATACAGTCATTCCAAATGGGAGACACTGGCCAAAACAAAGAAGCTGCAAGCCCCATGCAAGTCCGAAATCCAGCAGGGCTTTCCTTTGACTCCATATCTCACATCCATGTCTCACGCCGATGCAAGAAGTGGGCTCCCACATCCTTGGAAAGCTCCACCCCTGCCGTTTTGCAGGGTATAGCCCCACTCGTGGCTGCTTTCATGGGTTGGCATTGAGTGTCTGCAGCTTTTCCAGCTGCATGGTGCAAGCTGTCAGTGGATCTATCATTCTGGAGGACAGTGGTCCTCTTCTCACAGCTCCACTAGGCAATGCTGCAGTATGGTTTCTGTGTTGGGGCTCTGACCCCACATTTCTCTTCTGCACTGCCATGGCAGGAGTTTTCCATGAGAGCCTCACCCCTGCATCAAACTTCTGCCTGGGCAGCCAGGCATTTCCATACATCCTCTGAAATCTAGGCAGAAGGTTCCCAAACCTCAGTTCTTGACTTCTGTGTATCTACAGACCCAACACTATGTGGAAGCTGCCAAGGCTTGGGGCTCCCAACCTCTGAAGCAACAGTCCAAGCTGTACCTTAGCCCCTTTTAGCCATGGTTGGAGCCACTGGAATGGAAGGTACCAAGTCCCTAGGCTGCACAGAGCAGGGGACCCTGGGCCTGGCCAAAAAAACCCATCTTTTCCTAATAGGACTGTGGTCCTGTGATGGGAGGGGCTGCCAAGAAGACCTCCGACATGCCCTGGAGTCATTTTCTCCATTGTATTGGGGATTAACATTAGAATCCTCATTACTCATGCAAATTTCTAGAGCCAGCTTGAATTTCTTCTCAGAAAATGAGATTTTCTTTCCTATTGCATTGTCAGGGTGCAAAATTTCCAAACTTTTATGCTCTGTTTCCCTTTTAAAACTGAATGCCTTTAACAGCATTCAAGTCACTTCTTGAATGTTTTGCTGATTAGAAATTTCTTCTGCCAGATACCCTAAGTCATCTCTCTCAAGTTCAAAGTTCCACAAATCTCTAGGGCAGGGGCAAAATGCCACCAGTCTTTTTTCTAAAACATAACAAGAGTCACCTTTGCTTCAGTTCCCAAGAAGTTCCTCATCTCCATCCAAGACCACCTCAGTCTGGATTTCATTGTCCATATCATTCTCAGCATTTTGGTCAAGGCTATTCAACAAGTCTCTAGGGAGTTCCACACTTTCCCACATTTTCCTATCTTCTTCTGAGCCCTCTAAACTGTTCCAACCTCTGCATGTTACCCAGTCCCAAAGTTGCTTTCACATTTTGGTGTATCTTTTCAGCAGCACCCCACTCCCAGTACCAATTTACTGTATTAGTCCATTTTCATGTTGCTGATAAGGATATACCCAAGACTGGAAAATTTACAAAAGAAAGAGTTTTAATGGACTTACTTACACAGGGCTGGGAGGCCTCATAATAATGGTAGAGGGAAGGAGGAGGAAGTCATGTCTTACATAGATGGCAGCAGGCAAAGAGAGAGAGATTGTGTAGGGAAATTCCTGTTTTTAAAACCGTAAGATCCCATGAGACTTATTCACTATCATGAGAATAGCATGCGAAAGACAAGCCCCCATGATTCAATTACCTCCCACTGAGTCCCACAACACACGTGAATTCAAGATGAGATTTGGGTGTGGACACAGCCAAACCATATCAGTTGGGAATTTCAGCAATGAACTAAAACTATAAATCAGTAACAAGAGGAACTTTGGAAACTATACAAATACATGAAGGTTAAACCACATGCCCCTGAATGACTATTGCATCAATGAGGAAATAAAGAAGGAAATTAAAATATTTCTTGAAACAAGTGAAAATGTGAATACAACATACCAGAACCTATGGGATACAGCAAAAGCAGTGCTAACAGGGAATTTTATAGCAATAAATGCCTAACTCAAAAAAGTAGAAAAATTTCAAATAAAAAACTTAATGATGTATGTCAGGGAACTAGAAAAGCAAGAACACATCAAACCTAATATTAACAGAAGGAAAGACATAATAACATTACAGCAAAACTAAAGGAAATTGAGACTTGAAAAAGTACAAAAGAGTAATGAAATGAAAAGTTGGTTTTTGAAAATATAAGTAAAATTGACAAACTGCTAGCTATAGTAACCAAGAAAAAGAAAGAAAAGATTCAAGTAAATAAAATTAGAAACAAACAAACAAAAAAAGAAGACATTACAACCGATACCACAGAAATACAAAGAGTCACTAGAGACTATTATAAACAGCTATACTTTAACAAATTGAAAAACTTAGAGAAAATGGATAAACTCCTGGTCACATAAAACCTACCAAGAATGAGCCAGGAAGAAACAGAAAGCCTGAGCAGAATAAAAATTAGTAATAATTAATCATTAATAAAATGTTCCAAGCTAAGAAAAGATGAGGAGCAGATGGCTTTACTGCTGAATTCTACTAAACTCATGAAGAAGAACTAACAAAAATTATTTTCAAACTATTCAAAAAATTTGAAGAAGAGGGAATTATTTCTAATTTATTCTATGAGGCCAAAATCACCCTGAAACCAAAACAAGACAAGGACACACTAAAAAATAAAAAGAAAACTAAAAGCCAATATCCCCGATGAACACACATGCAAAAATTCTCAACAAAATACTAGCAAACCAAATCCAACAACACATTAAAAAGACAACACGCCATAATCAAGTGGAATTTATCCCAGGGATACAAGGATGGTTCAACACTAACAATAAATATGATACATCACATCAACAGAATGAGAGACAAAAACCATATGATCATCTCAGTAGACACAGAAAAAGCATTCAGTTCTTCAACAAATGGGAAAACTGAATATCCATGCAGAAGAATGAGACTAGACCCCTATTACATATACAAAAATCAACTCAAAATGGATTAAATACTAAAACATAAGACCCAAAAGTATAAACCTACTAGAAGAATACATAGGAGAAACAATTCAGGACATTAGATTGCTATGGCTAAGACTTCAAAAACAGGCAACAAAAACAAAAATAGACAAATGGGGTAATAGTAAACTAAACATCTTCTGTAGAACAAAGAAAACAATCAACAGAGTGAAGAGACAACCTGCAGTATGAGAGAAAATATTTGCAAACTATTTATCCAACAAGGAACTAATATCCAGAATATACCAGAAAATCAAACAACTCAACAGCTAAAAAAAAAAAAAAGCCCAAATAATCCCGTTAAAAAGTGGGCAAAGGGTCTGAAAAGACATTTCTTAAAATAAGATATACAAGTAGAAAACATGTATATGAAAAAATGCTTCACATCACTAATCATGAGAGAAATGCAAATAAAAGCCACAATGAGATAGCTCACCCTAGTTGCAATGGCTATTTTCAAAATGACATAAAATAACAAATGCTGGCAAGGATGCAAAGAAAAGGGAACTCTTATATACTGTTGGTGGGAATCTAAATTAGTGCAGCCATGATAGAACACATTACAGAGCTTTCTCAAAAAGCTAAAAATATAACTACTATACACTCCAGCAGTCCACTATTGGTGTTTATCCAAAGGAAAGGAAATCAGTATATCAACAAAAGAGGTAAAAGATCACTGCAAGGCAAACTGCAAAACACTGATGAAAGAAATCATAGATGACACAAAAAATAAAAACACATCCCATGCTCATGGATAGGTGGAACCAATATTGTGAAAACGAACATACTGCCCAAAGCAAATATGGATTCAATGCAATTCCCATCAACATACCATCATCATTCTTCAAAGAATTAGAAAAAAAAAATACTCCTAAAATGCACATGGAACGAAAAAAGAGGTTGCATAGCTAACGCAATTAAGCAAAAAGAACAAATCTGGAAGCATCATATTACCCAACTTCAAATTATCCTACAAGGCTATATTTACTAAAACAGCAGGGTAGCGGTATAAAAATAGGCATGTAGACCAATGGTACAGAATAGAGAACCCAGAAAGAAAGCCAAATATAGTAAGTAAGTACTGATCCTCAACAAAGCATACAAAAATATTAATTGGGGAAAGGGCACCCTATCCAACAAATGGTGCTGAGAAAACTGGCAAGTCACATGTAGAAGAAAGAAACTGGATCCTCATCTCTCACATTATATAAAAATCATCTCAAATGGATCAAAACCTTAAACCTAAGACCTGAAACCATAAACATTCTAGAAGATAACATTGGAAAACTTATTCTAGACATTGGCTTAGGCAAAGAGTTCATGACTAAGACTGCAAAAGCAAATATAACAAAAACAAAAATAAATAAATTAAACTAAAAAAATAAATTAATTAAACTAAAAAGCTTCTGCACAGCAAAAGAAATAATCAGCAGAGTAAACAGACAACCCACAGAATGGGAGAAAATATTCACAAACTATGCATCTGACAAAGGACTAATATACAGAATCTAAAAGGAACTCAAACAAACCATCAAGAAAAAAACAAATCCCATCAAAAAGTGGGCAAAGGACATATAGACAATTTTCAAAAGAAGATATACAAACAGCCACCAAGCATATGAAAAAATGCTCAACATCACTAATGATCAGGGAAATGCAAATCAAAACCACAATGAGATACCACCTTACTCCTGCAAGAATGGCCATAATTAAAGTCAAAGGACAATAAATGTTGGTGTACATGTGGTGAAAAGGGAACATTTTTACAACTGCTGGTGGGAATGTAAACCAGTATCACCACTACGAAAAACAGTATGGAGATTCCTTAAAGAACAAAAAGTAGAAATACCATTTGATCCAACAATCCCACTACTGAATATCTACCAAGAGGAAAAGAAGTCATTATAGGAAAAAGACACATGCATATGCATGTTCACAGCAGTACAATTTGCAATTACAAAGATATGGAACCAACCTAAGTGCCCATCAAACAATGAGTAAATAAAGAAAATGTGGTAGATATAGACCATGGAATACTACTCAGCCATAAAAATGAACAAAATCATGTCTTTTGCAGCAACTTAGATGGAGCTGGAGGCCATTATTCTAAGTGAAATAACTCAGGAATGGAAAGCCAGTATTGTTGTCTTCACTTATAAGTGGGAGTTAAGCTATGAGGATGCAAAGGCATAAGAATGATATACTGGACTTTGGGGACTCAGTGGGAAAGGTTGGAAAGGGAATGAGGGATAAAAGACTACATATTGGGTACAGTGTACACTGCTTGGGTGATGGGTGCACCAAAATCTCAGAAACCACCACTAAACAGCCTATCCATGTAACTAAACACCACCTGCACCCAAAAAACTATTGAAATAAAAATTAATTATTTTTCAATAAGCAAATACAAAAAAAAAGAAATCAGTATATCAAAGGGATACCTACATTTTCATGTTTATTTAGCACTATTCACA
This sequence comes from Rhinopithecus roxellana, assembly GCF_007565055.1. Taxonomy (NCBI): domain Eukaryota; kingdom Metazoa; phylum Chordata; class Mammalia; order Primates; family Cercopithecidae; genus Rhinopithecus; species Rhinopithecus roxellana. The sequence goes on along the minus strand of NC_044557.1, from coordinate 60,568,832 downwards.
ATAACCAAGATACGCAATCAACCTAAGTGTCTATCAACAGAAGAATGGATAAAGAAAATTTCAAAATTGCTAAAAGAGTTGAAATGTTCCCTAAGCAAAGAAATGATAAATGTTTGAGGTGATAGATATCCTAAATATCCCAATTTGATTGTCACACATTGTATGCATGTATCAAAATATCACACGTACTCCATAAGTATGTACAATTATTATTAATCAATAAAAATAGGAAAAAAGTAAACATTTTTGGTATGATAAAAAGCCAACTGGAACTTACATACACCAAAAATGCACTAGTGTGTGTTGTTGAGAAAACATTTATTTTGAAAAAGAGTTTTCACAAATCAATAAGAAAAGGACCAATAACACTTTCTAAAAGGAGCAAAATATATAAAGAGTTCATAGAAAATACAAATGATTCTTAAACTTATAAAAAGATGCTCAACATCACTCATGATAAAAACACAAACTAAAACAGGGTACCCTTCCCCTCAGTCAGACCGCTAAGTGTTTGATATACATTGTGGTGGAAAGGGAATGGAGAAATAGGCACACTTCCATATTGCTGCTGGGAGTGTACAATTTCTATGGAGAACAGTCTACATACATGCATACACTTTTAACATAAATATTCCTCTTCTAGAAATTATCCTGCAGATACACTCACACAAAATGATCTGTGTACAAGGATGTTGTGTTATACTGTTTGTAATAGGAAAAGTTAGGAATAATCTAAATGTTTATGTATAGTAGACTAAGTAAATCATGGTACATCTATGTGTATTGGTACATGTAACATACCAATTAGAACATGAAGCTAATTAAAAAGAATGAAGTAGAAGTAGCTCTCTACATACAAATATTGAACAACTCCAAAATGAAATGTCAAGAGAACAAAGCAAGGTGCAGAACAAAATGTAAAGCTACCAATTAACTAAAAAGAAAAAAGAATATGCTCTCTTAAACGATACATAAGACACTGATAACAGCGGTTGTCTCTGTGGAGGGTAACCCAGTGGCGGCTTAGAGCAAGGAAGAAGAAGGAAACTTACATTTCACCACATACTCTTTTTGAGTTGTGTTCCACTTGTATATATTACCTCAAAAACTAAAATTTGTAAAGCTTTTTTAAATATAACTTCTTTTCTCTGACTTATGCATCTTCTCAATTCTCAACAAATATGCACTTAGTGTCTATTCTTCCAAAGAGGGTGTCATGTTTGTGGATATTCTTGCTTTGTTCTAGGGACAGGCAGGATAAATTTAGCCCTTAAGGGCATCGGTGTTTCAGTTTTCATTGTGATTATGGTCTGCCTGAGAAAATAAAAATAGATAACACTAACTCTTTCTAAAAAGCCCTTCAAATCATTTTTGTTCTTAAGCAAATCTGTTGCCAAACATCAAAAGGTTTTTCTTTACCTTCGTGTCCAAAGATAAACTGTTTTTCAAAGGCGCTTCTTATTTTACCAAAAACAAAACGAAAATAAGATTCCTCAAAGTTTTATGGGATGTAGCTGCATCAGGGTATGAAAGAATGCCTTCTTCAAACAAAAGAAACATTTTGTTCACGTTTTGTTTGACTCTCTTTCCTCTTTAGAACTGCTATGCCAAGTTTCAACCTGAAAAGATGTGCCTGTAATGGATGTGCTGACAGACCTTTATCTAAAGAAACAGGAATGTAATACAATCACTCTTAGCCAGGTGTGTTGAATATTTTTCATTATTTTAAAGTCTCTACAAGCATTTCTTTAAAAAATCTATGCCCTTGTTGACACTAATTCAGAGTAATAGAAAAGTTTACTTAAGTCATGAAGTCTCACATATTAGAGACTACCAAACTATACTATTGAGCCACATCAATTTGACATTAATGAGATGTAAATGAGTGTATTTATCAGTCTCAATAAACCCACAAAAGTGTTTCAACCAGAACATCATTAAGGACAGGGGGGAAAATGTTCAGGAAATACATGCATCTCAGTTCTTTCTATTTCTCAGACTCCTTTCTTCTTCAGAACTTTGTGTCCAACTTGGTTTTCCACTGGGAAGAATCCAAGCTGTCATGTCAGCTTTGGGTATCTTGCAATGTTGAAAATTTTGAGATACCCTAAAAATGGTTGACACACTGCATTACCTACTAAAACAGATTCCCTATGATAGTTTTGCTGCTCCTAGTTGAACAATTACTTTTTAGAAATAAGACTAAGTTTTTATTATAAGACAATATCCCCCACTCCTCCACCTCCACTTTCTTAAAAGTAATAGAAAAGTGTTGTCAAGGGTTTGTTTTTTATTTCTCTTTTCTAACCATCATTTTCCTCAGTTACAGCTCTAACTTTAGCATTTTAGTGGGATTTATTCAATATGATATTTGAGCCACTTCCCAACTAGCCAGACAATATAGTGTTCATACCACCCACAGCTATCTAGTCAGCTAATGTCACCTCCTAGCTTAGAGCCCTCAAATTGCACCCTATCTTGCTCAGAGTAAAAGTTGAAGTCTTATGGATGTCCCACAAGTACCGTCTTATGTTCAGACCTCATCTCTACTGAGGCAGGAGAATAGAGTCAGGAGGCAGGGACCCTAAGGCCAATTCACGCTGACTTCCTAGAACTAAATCAAAAGGAAAACCCCAACTTTCCACCGCCATGTAACAAAAGTATCAGAGGCTACTCCCTTTGCAACACCCCCCTTCTGCCGTCAGATGAAAAATGGAAAGTACCTCTGATTTGTCCCCTCCCACCACCAATCAGGCTGGTCACGAGCCTAGTCTTCATTTGCATAGGGGTGTATCTTTGTAAACACTGCAGCCTCTGATTGATCATGAATGGTGACCAATCAGACTAGTCACGGACCACTACTTCATTTATGTAAGATGTAACTGAATAACCAATGGGAAACCTCCAGATGGCATTTAAACCCCAGAAAATTCTTTAACCACTGCTCTTGAGCTGCTTGCTGAAGTCTGCTGTCATTCTGTGGAGTGTACTTTCATGTCAATAAATCTGTGCTTCCGTTGCTGCATTCTTTCATTGCTTTGTGTGTGTTTGTCCAATTCTTTGTTCAAAATGCCAAGAACCTGGATGACTCCTAGTCAAGACTCTCCACTGGTAACATCTACCACTCCCCTCCTCTGCCCCAGTCACTCTGGCCTCTTTGCTGAAGGGCAATATTCTGATCTTAGTACCTTGGTACTAACTGTTCCTTCTGCCCCACACACTCTTACCCAGAGTGAAAGTACACCTTCATCTTTGTTGAAAATCTTCGCTATTTGGGTGATGGTTATGCTTGAAGCCCAAACCTCACCGTTAAACACTATATGTATGTAACAAACCCACACATGTACCCCCCGAATCTAACATTTAAAAAAAAATTTTAAAGAAACAACATTGACTTCTCAAAGAAGCACTCCTTGATCACCACCTCCCCCCTCTTTTTTTTTTAATTGAGACAGAGTCTTGCTCTGTCTCCCCGGCTGGAGTAAAGTGATGTGATCTCGGCTCACTGCAGCCTCCGCCTCCCAAGTTCAAGGAATTTTCATGCCTCAGCCTCCAGAGTATCTAGGATTACAGTCACGCACCACCAAGCCCAGCTAATTTTTGTATTTTTAGTAGAGATGGGGTTTTGCCATCTTGGCCAGGCTGGTCTCGAACTTCTGCACTCAAGTGATCTGACCAACCTATTTAAAACTGAAACAACTCCCCAATCCTAGCAATCGTTTTCCAACTCCTTTGCTTTATTTTTTGCATAGAATATGCCACCTCCAAGCATGCTATAAAATTAATTTATCCATTTGGCTCATTGTCTCAATTTCCAGTCTAGAATGGAAATTCCATCACAGCAGGGATATTTCTCTTCTGTTCTGTTCACTGTTATATCCCCAGTACCTAGAATAGTGTTGAGTACATGGCAGGTCCCAGGGCTGCTACACAGAACCTGGCTGACTATGTACTATACAACCTCACAGGACACCATTCCCATGGTTTTGGAGTGGTACAATGGGGTAGCCCTGTCGAGGAACAAAGTATTTGCTTACTACCTACTTTATGATCTCTAAAATAACAACTTTTACAAATGGTTTAAGAACCCCATGAAGCTTTTTTTATTTTTGCCTCCTTTATGTTTTCATAGTTTACTTTTATTACATAGAAAGCTGATGTTGGACATTGCACAGAGAGATAATTATCTAATTCTATCAAAGGAGAAATACTTCTCTATTTCACCTAAATCTTTAAGAATCCTCTAAATCATGAGACCTGATAGGATCTAATTGTTTCTGCCAGGCCCCTAAAAATCATATTAATAAACTATCACTCAAGCTAAACACTTTTTTTTAGTTGCCCCAAGTTTTCAACTTTCTCATCAAAATGAAAGAAATGTAAAAGTAGTTCTTCAAAGAGATTCTACAGGTAAATTAACTGAGAATTAGGAAAGAATCTAAAATGCTAAACCTTCATATACTCCATAAATACAAACCAAGGAGAAGTTGGCAACTATGTTCTTTTCTCTTTTTTCCTAATCTTTTAGAAATGAGTTGCAGATTCTTCAAATGATCCTTCATTCATTCCAAGCACTGGAATTACTTGGAAGAATATTCATTCAAATTTAATGTATTACAATAAACCTCAAATTGATATTTCCTTGTTGTAGCTGCCATTTTGTTGCTGCCTTGTTGTAGTTGCCATTGGCAAACTTTAGGTAGGCCATTTGTTTTTCTTTTGTTTTGCATAATTCACATGGATTTGACAACACAATGGTTGGTACTGTAGGGAAGCAACACATCCTGAGAGGATATTCTTGGCAAGTTAAGAGCTGAATAGGATTACAAATGCTACTTTACACTATAGCTTTTACAATTTACAGTGGAACACTAAAATTTTGAAAGATGAGAATTATGTTTACTCTCTCAGACATACTTGCATATGCTTTACACACATGCACACTTTTTTATAAGTACTCTAAATCTTAAGCTTCTGTAATTGTATTCCTAATAGTTCCAGCCACCACAATGCTGAGAACAAAGCAGGAATTCAAAATAAATACTTGTAGACCAGTGTATCACCGGTTGACAAAAAGATGTAAGATTATCAAGTACAAGGAAAGGAGCTACAGGTAAATACCCTAAGTTTTTTAAATTACAGTTTTTATGTTGGGATCATTGTAAATTCACACTGAGTTATAAGAAAGAATACAGAGAGATTCTATGTAACCTTTCCCCAGTTTCCCCAATGCAGCATCCTACAAAACTACAGTACTTTATCAGAAGCAGGATACTGCCATTGAGACAGTCAAGACATAGAGCATGTCTATCACCATAAGGATCCGTTCTGCTGTTCTTTCACACGCATCCCTCTACTCCCACCCCCACCCAAACTCCTTAAATCCTGGCAACCACTAATTTGTTATTCATTTCTATAATTCCATCATTTAAAGAATGTTATATAAATAGAAACGTGTATATAACCGTTATGATTTTTTTTCTCAGTAGAATTTCCTAAAGATTCTTCCAGGTCATTGACTATATAAACAGCCTTTTCCTCTTTATTGCTGAGTAGTAGTCCATAGTATGGATATATCACAGTTTGTTTAACCATTCATCAATTTAAAGACAACTGGATTCTTTCCATTTTGGCTATTACAAATAAAGCTGTTATAAACATTAGCGGAAGGCTTTTATCATTAGATACTGTCTACTGTCTCTGGTAATTTTCTTTCATCTGAAGTCTACTTTATCTGATATTAATATATCTGCTTTCCTTTGATTGATCTTTGCATGACACCATCTATCCTCATTATTTGTGGATTCCATATTTGCTAATTTGCCTACCCACTAAAATTTATTTGTAACCCCAAAATCATACTTGCATTGCTTTTGCAGTCATTTGTGCACAAGCACAGTGCAGCTAAAAAAAAAAAAAAAAAATTGAGTCACTCCATATACATGTTCCTAGCCAAGGTCAAACAAGTAAATATTTTGCCTTCTTGTTTTAGCTCTCAGGCTGTAAACAACTGTTCTCACAGTTTATTTAGTATCACAGTTTTGATATGTTTGTACTTCCTGTTGGTGATTTTACTGTTTAAAATGGCCTCAAGCATAGTAGTAAAGGCCTATTTTTCCTAAGCAAATGAAAGCTGTGATGTACCTTACAGAGAAAACGTGTGTGCGATAAGCATTGTTCAGATATGAGTTCTAGTGCTCCTGGCAATGTTCAAAGTTAATGAATCAATAATATATACACAGTAAGGTGTCTAAACAGAACACACAAAATAAAATTATTCATTGGCCAGTTGAGAAAAGTGTGGCCAGAGGCTTGCAGGAATCTAGCTCCGGATCTCCCCTAGGAACAGCAGTTTAGTATTTGCTAATTCAGCATTCACAGCAGTTTTACAGAGCTACCATGATTAACAAGAATCAACTACATATGTTTTTCTCTCCTTTCCAAATTGCCTATATGTTTATATATGAAGTAAGTTTCTTGTACATAGCATAGAGTTGGATCATGTTTTTCAATCAATTCTGGCAAACTGTTTTAAATTGTTACATATACACCATTAACACTTAATGTAATTGGTGATATATTAGAACTTGTCCACCATTTTATTTCTTATTTTCTATTTTTCTTCTCTGTTTCTTGTTTCTCGAGGTTTTTTTTCATCCTGTCTTTCTGTGGGTTACTTGAGCATCTTTTAGAAATTTGCTTTATCTACAGGGTTTTTAGATCTATCTCTGTGCATGGCTTTTTTAGTGGTCACTCTAAGTATTATACAAACATAACATACATAACATCACAGTCTACTAGACATACATACATAACAGCAAAGTCTACTAATGTCATCATGTTACCATTTTACTATATTTGAAATATAGAGAACTTACCTCCTATTACATCCCATTGCCCTTCTACATTTACAATATAATTTTCTCTATATACATTTACAATCACATTAGACAGTTGATATGGTTTGGCTCTGTGTCCCCACCCAAATCTCTTGTCGAATTGTAATCCCTAAGTGTCAGTGGAGGGGCCTAGTGGGAGGTGACTGGATCATGGGGGTGGATTTCCCCCTTGCTATTCTCGTGACACTAAGTTAGTTCTCACAAGATCTGATGGTTTAAATGTGTGTGGCATTTCCCTCTTCACTCTCTCTCTCCTGCTCTGCCATGATGAAGATGTGCTTGCTTCTTCTTCACCTTCCACCATGATTGTAAGTTTCCTGCAGCCTCCCAGTCTTGCTTCTGTATAGCCCGTGAAACAGAGTCAATTAAACCTCTTTTCTTCATAAATTACCCAGTCTCCGGTAATTCTTCATAGCAGTATGAGAACAAACTAATACAAAAGTGTAATGATTTTCACCTTACCTGTCAAACATAATCAAGAAAACTCAAGAGGAAAGAAAAGCCAATGTGTTTACCAATATATTTGTTTGCCATGTTCTTTCTTTCCTTCCTAATATTTGTTCCATAGTTTTTTTGTTTATTTGTTTTGACAGAGTTTTGCTCTTATTGTCCAGACTGGAGTGCAATGGCATAATCTCAACTCACCACAATCTCTGCCTCCTGGGTTCAAGCAATTCTCCTGCCTCAGCCTCCCAAGTAGCTGGGACTACAGGCATGTGCCACCATGCCCGGCTAACTTTTGTATTTTTAGCAGAGATGGGGTTTCTCCATGTTGGTCAGGCTGGTCTCAAACTCCCGATCTCAGGTGATCCACCCACCTCGGCCTCCCAAAGTGCTGGGATTAGAGACGTGAGCCACCATGCCCAGCCATAGTTCCTTTTTTTATCATTTCATTTCTCTTTAGAGAACTTATTTTAGCCATTCTTTTAGGGTAGGTCTTCTTGAGCATGTTTTCTTTTATCTGAGAATGTCTTGATTTCTCCTTCTTTCCTGCAAAATATGTTTTCTGGATACAAGGTTCTGGGCTGACAGCTATTTTCTTTCAGCACCTAAAAAATATTGTGCCATTCCTCAGAGCTTGCAGTGAGCCAAGATCACGCCACTGTACTCCAGCCTGGGCAACAGAGTTAGACTATACGTCTCAAAAAAAAAAAAAAAAAAAAAAAAAAAAAAAATATATATATATATATATATATGCGTGCATGCGCGCACACACACACATTGTGCCATTCCTTTCTGGACTTCATAATTTCTGATGAGAAATACACTTTATATTCTAATTGGTTTTTCCTTCCAGGTAAGTTGTTCATTTTCTCTGGCTGTGTTCAAGATTTTGTTCTTTGTCTTTAGTTTTAAGAAGTTTAATTATAATGCCTGTTGGTGGGAATCTCTTTGGGTTCATCCTACTGGAGGTTCACTCAGCTTCATGAATCTACAGGTTTATGTCTTACCAAATTTGGAATGTTTTCAGCTATTATTTCTTTGTGTGCTTTTTTCAACCATGATCTCTTTTTGCTTTCCTTTTGTGACAATGATGACATGAATGTTAGATATTTTCTTATGCAGGTTGAATATCCCTTATCCAAAAATGTTTGGGACCAGAAATATTTCAGATTTTGGACTTTTTCTGATTTAGGAATATTTTCATTATACCTACTGGTTCAATATCTCTAACCTGAAAATCCAAAGTCTGAAATGCTCCAATGAGCATTCCTAAAAGTTTCGAATGTGGAAGCATTTCAGAGTTTAGATTTTCAGATGAGGGATAATCAACTCATAGTACCACAGCTCCCCAAGGGTCTGATCATTTTATTTTTCAGTGTATTTTTTCTGTGTTTCAAATGGAGCTATTTCTATTGCTCTATCATCCAGTCCACTTATTCTTTTCATCTCTTCCTTCATTCTGCTGTTGAGCCCATTCACTGAGATGTTTATTTTGCTTATAGTATTTTTCAGTTATAAAATTTGCATTTGATTCTTCTTTGCATCTTCTATTTCTTTGTTGAGACCTTTTATTTCTTTTCTGGGGCTTTCTACATTATCATTTGTTTCAAGCATGCTTGTAATTGCTTGTTAAAGCATTTTTATCTGGCTGCTTTAAAATCTGTTTCAGATAATTCTAAAATCTCTGTGATCTTGGTGTTGGCATCTATTACTTGTTTTTTTTTTTCATTGAGTTTGAGATTTTCTAGTTCTTCTTATGACAAGTAATTTTCAATTGAAACCTGGACATTTATACTATGTTATGAGATTCCACATCCATTTTAGTTGGCTTTCTCTGACGCTACTGCAGGGGTGATGGAGGGTGGGAGGTGTCACTGCCTCATCAATACCAGATAGAGGGACAAGTCCAGGTTCTCTAGTTGGCCTTCATTGACACTCAAGGAGGGGGAGAGTCTCCTCATACATTCTGAGTGAGAGTGAGAGTCTTAGATCCTCTATGTGGTATCCACTGATGCTGTGGTAAGATGGCCTCATTATTTCTGGGAAATAGTAAAAGTCCACTAGATCTCCTCTGACATCATGCCAGCAGGGCAAAGGAGAGGTGCATTTTTGTCAATTAGGCCACAAGTCCAAGATCCCCGCATGGTCTCTACTGACACCACAAGTGGGGATGTGGTAGGGGTGGCAGGAGGCTCATTACTGGCTGATGGGAAGGAAAGACCTCTACTTGGTCTTCTCTGACCCTACCCTGGCAGGGATGTTCAGATACCTCATCACAGCCTTATAAGAGTAGACATCTAAGATACTCACTCAGTCTTTGCTGAATACGTAAGGGTGGGGCCACAATTTTTTCTGTGTTTGTTCGGAAGAGAGTGGTTACTTTCTAAAAGTTTTGTCTTGCTAGATTATCCCTTTATGGGTCCTTTGTTAGAGAAAACAGGCTTTTGTTGGAGATTTTTTTTTTTTTTTTTTTTTTGTCTGTACCATTGGCATCTCCAACTTGCCCACTTGTTCAGCTCTAAGTCTGAGATATACAAGGCAAAAAGAAAAACCCAGAGAACTCAGTAATGTGTCATTCCTCAGGTCCCAAGGTCTCTAGCTGGTTTGGCTTATTCTTTCCACCTTTCAGAGTTTTCTTACATTTGTTTAATATATATACTGTCAAGGGTTTTTAGTTGTACTTAAAAGACAAACAGGAAAAACTACATTTACTCCATCTTCCTGGAAATGGAAACTCTCCAACATGTTAATTTTTAACAACACACTGTGTAAAATGCAAAATTTTCACAAAGCAAACATGAGTGTTAATATTTCCTTTCTACATGTTTCATTTTTTCCTGAATATGGTCTCCTCTGTGAATCCTTTTCTGAGCTACCTGAGTCAGAATAAATTACTCCTTTCTTCAAATGTCCACAAGCATATCATTTACTTTTCTGTAATGCTTTATAATCACCCAATGATCTCATCCTTGGTCACGTAATAAAGCAAATTGAAGATGAGAACCATGTCGGATTCATGTTTAGATTCTCAATATCTAAATGTCTGATTGCAGACATATATTATGGTAACTTGCACAGTGTGGGGCAAACAATGGATATCCAATAAATATTTGTTGACTGAATAAATGAACAAATGAATATTTATTCAGCAGTTACCCATATATTCTAGAACTCAATAAGGATTTGTCTAACTGAACTAAATTGTTTCAACATCTGTCAGTCCAATCAATCCAAACTTATTTCTTCCCATGAGGAAAAGGGAAGCTCACAAACTATATCCAAAGTGTGACTATTGAAAATTAGTACTTTTCCTCAATTAATAATTAATCATCAGCAACTATTTTTTTATTTATGCCCAGAACTGTCCAGGCTACAAAAGAAGTAAAAGTCAGGATCCTTGCCCTCAGAAGCATCAAACATACTGTGGAGAATAAAAGATACATAATAATTAAAGGTAAATAATCATTAGTGAAATTGAAGTGTAAGAAAAATAGAGAACATAGGTGATCTGGATAATTAGAAAAGACTTCATATAAGAAACAGGACTTCAGACACACTTTGAAGGATAGCTAATATTTAGTTGGCAGAGAGGAAAGCAAAGAGAAGGGGATTTGGGGGTTGGGAACAATATAGAAAGATACAAAGATAGAAAGAAACATGGACTAAGTGTGGGGACAGAGAGGGTCATTTAGACAAAGGAGATAAGGCCAGGTGTAGTGGCTCATGCCTGTAATCCCAGCACTTTGGGAAGCCGAGGTGGGCAGATCACGAGATCAGGAGTTTGAGATCAGGCTGGCCAACATAGTGAAACCCTGTCTCTACTAAAAACACAAAAAAATTAGCCGGACATGGTGGCACGCACCTGTAATCCCAGCTACATGGGAGGCTGAAGGAGGAGAATCACTTGAACCCGGGAGGCGGAGGTTGCAGTGAGCCGAGATCGTGCCACTGCACTTCAGCCCGGGTGACACTGTGAGACTGAAAATTAGAGTTTCAAAATTAGAGAAATCAAAAAATCACCATCATCTGAACTATATCACAATTTATAAAAAAGTTTTAAAACATACATTTTCTCATGTAAGCCACGAAATATCTTTAATAAAATGCAGAGGAGGAACGTGAAGTGACTTTAATCTAGGTCTCAGGCACTCACCCATGTAATACGCACACACCATTTACTCTCTGTAATGTTCAAATGGTGGGGGTAGATTTTTTTTTAGGAGAAGTGGGGGTGATGTTTCCCCAGTGAGATAACTCTGGCAATATTTAGAAAGCTAGATTAAAAAAGAGAGACTAGAAAGGCAGCAGTAAGGAAGAAGTAAATCTGGGAGGTATTTCAGAAGAAGATAGATGATTTGATAGAAGGGAAAGGAGGGCAGTCAAAGCTAAGGTTTCTGAGGTAGGCATTGGGGAAAACACTGGTACCTCATCAAGGGAATCAGAAAACCTAAATGATGCCTAAAACTCCATTTTGCTTTTTAACACTGAGTTCAGGAACTATATAGGCTTTAGAAAAGCAGGACAGAAGAGGAGCATCACGCCCGGGAGCAACACATGGTGTACAATGAGAGCTGCTAAAACAAAAATAAAAACCTTTAGCCTCTTCAAAGTCTAGAGGCCAAAAGCTATATTTGAATGTCCACCTGGTCATCTCACCCAGGATGGCTCTAGCCACCTTGTGATATATGAGTAGATATAGTTTTTGATTTACCAGCATACTTTCCCATGTTCTGGCTTTATTTTCTTTAGGATAGTCCTCCCTGATCCCCACACTCTGGTCTAGGTTGACTGTCAATCACAATACCATTCCTCACCCTGTACTCTGCACCTAAACTACAGAGCTGGGATGACTCAAGCAAGGCAAATCAGAATCTTTCCTGACATTGGTATACAGTGTATTAACTTATATTCTCTTATTTTCTGTATTCTTAATGTTCTGGCATCCAGGGACTTAATGGACCAAGAGGGTCTGTCCCTCACAGCATTAGCTAATTTCTAGTCATAGCAAATAACACCCCTGTAACTGTGCCTTTCATACAGAAACTAGCCAATCCACAGCCCATCCCACCACCACGACCTCCCTTATCAAATCCTCACACACCAAGTCAATATTCTCCTGCCTTTATAACCACAGGGCTAGGTACCAGACGTCTTGCTGAAGAACTCTACACCCCAGAGCCCACGAAAATCATTCAAACTAGCCAAACTTGAGCCTACCTGCCTGGACTCATCCATTCCTTCCCACAAACCCCAAAATAAAGGCTCTTTTACTCACTCCTTCTGCTTCCTAACTGACCCTGGTGCTTCCCTGTGTGGTCTGTATGGCATTGTGTGCTCCCGTATCACAGGAGGTATGAGTAACAAATTATATTTTCACTGGCAATTTTCTCCTGATCTCCTGGCCTCACCATACCTGAATAATAATAAAACCTACATTTAAAATATATGGATGTTGGAAATAAAAGTTATTTCCACTGGGACTGCTGAAATGCGAACCTGGAGGTACCCATTTGCCTACCATATACTGAGAGCCTGTCTTTGGAATGAAAATAAGCAAGACGAGCTAATCCAAGAGACAGAGATCATAGGGAAAGAGATGAGCCCGTATCATATTTGAACCCTGGAGGACCAGGCATGCCTAAATCCAGATGCACCTATGAACTTACTAATTATGAACATTACAAATTGTCTCATTTGGTTTAGTCCCATCTTAGTTGCATTACTTTCACTTGAAACTATATGTTCTGATTCAACATCTCCAAATTCATCACCTTCCCCTAAATCTCCCCTACCTCAAGATTTCCCTCTTTCTGTTAATGAAACCATAATTGTACCTATAATTCAGGCTCAAGAGTGTAAAATCACCTATTCATTCCACACATATTCAATCAGTCATTAAATCTCATCATTCTGTTCTCCTGACATCTCTTTTTTCTGTTCCTACCAATACAATGTTTATCACTTCCATTCATGTCTTCCTTATTTCTCTCACTTGGCAATAGCATCATATGTAGCTCATCTCAATTATCCCTTCTCTGAAATCTTTTATCTGCCCTAGCCAAATTACTCCCTTGCTCTGCTTTTTCCTTGCTTTTTCTCCCTTGCTTCTGCCTCTCTCTTTTCTGCCATTCTTTACCCCAGCTCTCCTACAATAATCTTGATTAAGCTCAAGCAAGATATTTTCCAGGATACTTTTCCTGACCTGCCCTTCCTTCTCACAGGTCATGTTGAATGTCCTCTTCTATGGTTTCCTGGGACCCTCTGCTTACCTCCTTCAAAGTACCCCAAATTTTATTTAACACATAAATTAAATTATTTAACTAATTAAAAAATTAAATAATTTATGTGTTAAATAATTCACAGCATATCACTAGACTTAAAGATTTTCAAGGGAAGCATTGCTGTCATATGGATGATCTAGCCAGTATATACTAAGAGCTTAAATAATGCTCTTGAGCTGTCCAAGTGAATTGTGTTTCCTTCATTCCTATATCATCATCATTCAGCATCTGTGTGGTACAGCGGCAGCTAGATTCATGTTGCCTGTCCAGTGAAGGGCCTCCCCATCTCCAGTCTGTTTGTACTTCTATCCACACAAATCACCACTTCAGATTAATCTTGGCTCACAACCTTACTTGGTGGTTAATGATCTCAACGGCATTTTCATTAGCACCTTAGGATGCCTTTACCCTTACTCCTTACCTCCTTTCTTATTCCTCAAAGCTAATTTTGAATTTTCTCTGTGTTTGCTCCAGGGTACATAATGCCGTCATCTACATTCCCAAAATCATGCCACTATAAACTAAGGCTGTCTGACCTCAGTCATATCCTCTGCATTGCTGTACAACCCTTATATTTATCTTCAGTTGACACCTATCAAATTCTCCACAGCAGCTGTTATGAAATTTTTCCATTCTCTTTAAGCCTCAAATTTCACTCCTACTCCCCCTCATGCTCAGAAAAAGCTCTCCTCTTCTACATAACTGAAGAAACAATAGTATGACCATGACATGCTTTGTCTTTCTTCATCCTCACCTTAAAGTTCTTCTATCCCTTTACCTGTACAGTCATTCTGAGCTCTCGTCCCAGTGAAAAAATTGCCCATCCTCCTTTCCAAAGCCAAATTCTCTGTTTGTACTGTACCAATTACCTAATTTTTCTCTTGTTCCTTTGCTCCTTCCCTTTACCAGATAGGAATGCTTAATATCTTTGGACCAAACAAGTATTATTTCATATTTCATTATTAGCTAGCATTTCTTGAGCATTTACAATGTGACAAGTGTTCCTGTATTTTACATAGATCATTTTATTTAATTTTAACAATAACCTTCGATGTTCTTGACATTATATTCCCTATTTTATGGATTAGAAAACTGACACTAGTAAAAATAGAAATTTGCTCAAGGTCATACAGGTTTTTTTTTTATTTATAAACTCCAACTTTCTAAAGAATAATTTAAACTCTTTTGATTCTTCTCCAATATTGCCTTCCCCGCTTCCTTTATGTTTCTACGGCATGTGTCCGAGTTCTTCACTGCTTTTCCAGTCACAGAGACTTATAATTGAGCATTTCTGTCAACAGAGATGGTGAGACACACACACACAGACACACACACACACACACCATACCCCCCCACACACAATTAATATTTGTTCAATATAAATCTGTTAAGATGTTGAAAAAATGAAGTCAGCCCTTAGAAGTATATAAACACATATCAGCACTGCTCTTTTCTCTTTATCTCAACTGCAATCACTTTTATAATTTTTTAACCACAAACGGTTTACAACTGTGCAAAAGAAATTAAAGATTTTCTTAAGTTTCAAAAGTGATCAGAGCCTGTATATTTTCTTTAGTTACCTAATCTAATCCCATGGTCCACAGCTTGGCACAGTCTCCACAGTTCTCAAGAGGGACAAGATCAGGCCCAGAAAGGAAGCGCATACAACACTATCAGCTGAAACTGTTTCCCCATCAGGAGGGCCAAGGCTGACAACAGGTCAGCTGAGGAAACAAACATTTCTTCCATTGACAAGTGTTTAATTGGACATTTGGAGAATCTAATGTCATGTATGCAGATGCAAATGTTTGAGGAGTTGTTTACAGTGTAGTTTGTGCCAGACAGGCTCCATTGCCAAGCCAGCACACAGCCTCCCATTATTCCGCTGGGCTCCACTTCTAAAGATGTTTCAGGGCTCTCTGAGCCTTGTAAATTTCCACATCCAAAGGCTCATCTGTGTTTTCAAAGCAGAGTCCTTTTTCCCTTGTGAGTAGACATCAGTCCTTCCCCTGCCAATCTCTGTTATTGCCTGTCCTGGTTCAGAAATGGGTTTGGAAAAATGACTTGAAAGGCGATAACCCATTCTCTAGAAAGTTTAACATTGAGATTTTGTTTTGTTTGAGACAGGCCTTTGCCCTGTAGCCCAGGCTGGAGTGCTGGTGCGATCTTGGCTCACTGCAGCCTCACCTCACCCTTACAGGGCTCAGGTGATCCTACTGCCTCAGCCTCTCAAGTAGCTGGGACTACAGGAGTGCCACCACCACACCCAACTAATTCTTGTATTTTTTGTACAGTCAAGGTTTTGCCATGTTGCCCAGGTTAGTGTTGAACTCCCAGGCTCAAGCGATCTGCCTGCCTCTCAAAGTGCTGGGATTATAGGCATGAGCCACCACACCTGGCCAAGCATTGAAGTTTTAATATTTTTTGAAAAACTGACAAAAAGGAAATGCCAGACCCCAGCTCCTTACCCCAAAATTGGGTCTTAACTGATTTAATTATTTTGCGGATTGTTTCTGTTATTCATTGACCCAGGAAAATAAAGCTTAGTAGCTCAGCTAACAGACAAGTCCACCTAATTATGCCAGCTTTAAGGATGCAGTTCTTCATTAGGAGGATAAACAAGGATATACTACAAATAAATATTGAGGAACCCATTTATCTTCAAGAACTGGACCATTAATACTCTGCCCTGAAAAATGCAATGTAGAAGAAGATGCAATTACCAAAAGTTGTCATAATGCTTTCACTTTGCCCCCCTCCTATTATCACATATCTTCATCAAGAGAAATTTTTAAATGTTAAAAGTTCCAAATTGAAAATACACATTAAAAATACTGTTTATGTGTAATGTTAAGGATATTTAATTCAAGAAAAGAATACTGAACAAAAATTCTGCCACTCTTGCAAAAGATACATCATTTAATGAGGACTATTATCCAAAATATACAAAGAACTCTTAAAAACTCAGCAACAAGAAAGCAAACAACCCAATTAAAAAATGACCCAAAAACCTTAACAGACACCTTACCAAAGAAGAAATAAAGTGGAAAATAAATACGTGAAAAAATACTTCACATCATATGTAAACAGGGAAATGGAAAAGAAAACAAGATACCACTACAGACCTAGTAGAATGGCCAAAAACCATAACACTGATAACACCAAATGCTGGTGAGGATGTGGAGCAACAGGAATGCTCACTAATTGCTGGTGAGAATGTAAAATGGTGCACCCACTTTGGAAAATAGTTTAACAGTTTCTTAAAAAACTAAACATACTCTTAACATACAATCCAGCAATGGCGTTCTTTAATATTTTCCCAAAAGAGTTGAAAACATGTCAAAACAAATACCTGCACATTGATGTAAAGAGCAGCTTTATTCATAATTGCCAAAATTTGGAAGCAACCAAGATGACTTTTAGTAGGTGAATGAATAAATAAACTCTAGTACATCCAGGACAATGGAATATTATTCAGAGCTAAAAAGAAATGTGCCATCAAGCCATAAAGAGACAGGGAGATGTAAATGCATATTACTCAGTGAAAGAAGTGAATCTGAAAAGACTACATACTGTATGATTCCAACTATATGACATCTTGGAAAGGGCAAAACTATGAACACAGTGAAAAGATCAGTAGTTGCCAGAAGTGAGAGGAAGGGAGGGATGAACAAGTAGGGTACAGCAGATTTTTAGGGCAATCCAAACCCATAGAAAGCACACCACCAAGAGTGAACGTTAATATAAACCATGGGCTTTGGGAGATTATGATATGTCTGTATGGGTTAATCAGTTGCAACAAATGTACCACTCTGGTGGGGAATGTACATGTGAGGGGAAGGTAGTACATGGGATATTTCTACACCTTTCTCTCAATTTTGCTATAAATCTAAAACTGCTTTTCAAAAAAAGTAAAGTATTTTTCTTTAAAAAAAGGCTGCCACTTGTTTTACATTTGATATGTTCATTTTTTGCCCAGTGGTCTCCATTGTACAAAAAGTCACACTAAAAATATTAGCATGTATTAACTAGTTCATTTTTCACACTGCAAAGATTGATTAATTATCTACTATGTTCAGAACAATGTCCACTGCTTCATATATACAGAAATAAAGAATATGTCCTCTTTGGTCTCAGAAAGCTAGTGAAAGAAAAAGGCAAATGACTATCATATAAAACAAAATAAATTCTTCATTACTTATATAAACTAAAATAAAATCACAATAAAGTATTGCAGGATTATCCCTGGAGAGAATAAGAAAAAGATAACAGAAAAGATGATATTCCAGCTCAGCCTAGAAGGCTGAATTAATTTTCATAGATGTATGGTAGGAAGAGAATTTCCAGTTAAAAAACAAATACGAGCAAAGGTATGAACATTTATAGTATGTTCACCAATAATGTTAAAGAGTCTAGGAAACCTGGGAAAGCACTAGGGAGAAATGTAAACACACACACACACACACACACACACACACACACTACACACACACACCGAATGTATTTTCAGCCCCATTTCAGACCTACTGATTCAGAACCTACAAGAAGTTGGGTGAGACCCCAAAATCAGTATTTTCTAAATCTTCGTAGGTGATTCATTATACATTCATGAGTACAGAATACATAGAGGGATACAGTCGGTGTTATGGGCTAAATTGTGTTCCCCAAAATTCATACATTAAAGCCCTAACTCCCAGGACTTTAGAATGTGACTATTTGAAAATGGGGCTTTGAAAGAGGTGTTAAGGTAATGAGACCATCAGGGTGGGCCCTAAAACAATCTGACTGGTGTCCATATAAGAAGAGGAAACTGGAATACACAGGGAGATACCAGGGGTGTGCAAGCACAGAGAGAAGACTATGTAAGTACCTCGAGAAAAGATGGCCACATGCAAGGCAAAAAGAGAGGCCTCAGAAGAAACCAAATATGCAGACACTTTGATCTTGGACTTCTAGCCTCCACAACCATGAGAAACTTCATTTCTGTTGTTTAACCTACCCAGTCTGCAGGACTTTGTTATGGTAGCACTAGCAAATACAGTAGCAACATGATCCAACCTATGATCCAACTCTGAGGCAGTATAGATGATAAAGTGGTTTAAAATATTCTGCTTGGCCGAGTCAAGGGTTAGGACTAGCGCAATGACAGCAAGGATGTGGGCAAAATTCATAGGTAGACACAACAGCCCTTGGTGACTTATTAATTCTGAAGAAAAAGATTCAGGAAAGTTGGAGAATTAAGGGTAATCTCCCCGATTATGAGCCTGTTTTGTACCCTGTATTTCAGACACATCAAATTACCTACTATCCCTTAGATTGAGAAGCCACTAACCTAAATAGAAAATACAGAAAAAGCATGCTTGGAAATGAAATTAATGAAGGGGAAACCAGATAATGGAAATCAGAAAGAAGTCAAGTATAGAGATGAAGATCTCATGTGTATAGAAAGATTATTAAAGCCATAGGGTAAAGAGCACTGCCCACACTTCCAATTTCAGTACCAACATGTAAAGAACTTGGAAGTCAGCACTCATGTCCTTATAATAATGAAACAAAACAAAGTAAAAACCAGTGACTTTCCTTGGACCACCCCCCACACACACACAGAGAACTGAAGTTGCAGGGCAAACTACCACCCTAAAATCTGGAGAGACAGGCAAATCCAGAGAGTCACAGCCAAGATCTACTCACATGGAACAGAAGCTGCTGGAACCATAAAATGGTAGGAACTCTGAAATGGTAATTTTGACAAATTACTGGAGGCTGAGTATAGACTGAAATGAGAGTGAAAAACACCTAGGGCCACAGTCTTGGTAGGGAAGATACCCACAAATTTGGGTAATTACAAGACAACTACCACAAAAGAGCAAAGACAGAAGGGAAACTAAAGTACCAATGGATAGTAATAGTGGCTAATACTAAACTGAGTATTTACCATGTGGCAGGTCTGTCCTAAAGGTTTCCATTTCCTAACCCTTACCACAAACCCATACGGCAGTGCATTTGTTTTCTATTTCTGCTATAACAAAATACCACAACTTTGGTATCAGAATACAAATTTATTATTTTGCAGTTTTGTAGGACAGAAGTCTGACACTGTATGCATCATGTAAAAGCAAGGTATTGGCAGGGCTGCATCCCTTTCTGGAAGCTCTAGGAAAGAATCTATTCCCTTGCTTTCCTCAGTTTCTAGTGGTCACCCACATTCCTTGGCCCATGGCCCCCTTCCTCCATCTTCAAAGCCAGTGGCACTGTCTCTCTTTGAACATTCTTCCACAATCACATCTTCTGAACTCTCTGACTTCCTCTTCTGCTTCACGCTTCCACTTTTAAAGACCCTTGTGGTCTTTAAAATTGGGGCCAGGATAATCCAGCACAATTTCCTATTTTAAGGCCAGATGATTAATAAGGTTAATTCCATCTGCAACCTTAATTCCCCTTTGCAATGTAACCTAACATGCACAGGTTTCAGGGATTAAGATATGGCCACCATAGGTGGTGATAGGGAAGACAGTATTCTGCCCACTGCAGACAGTTATAATTTGCATCTCAATTTTATGGATGAAGAAATGGAGGTATAAAGAGTATATGTGTTTGGCCCAAAGTCGCATAGGTGATGGTGGTAGACCTCAGATTTGAACTCAGGACAATGACTTCAAAGCCCATGTTCTTAACCATTAAGCCACAGGAAATGCAAGGTGCCAGTGAGTTATTAGTTTAAGTTGTAAACACCAAAATTTGGACTGTGTAGGCAATGAAATGAATTCAGAATAATGCTGACTTCCATGATGTACCTTCTGCTTCTCAAAGAACTTAACTGGTGTTTATGATGCCTCCAGTCACTTTCTAGCCTTTCTTTGGTCCCTGATTTTCTTAAAGCTTTAGCTCAAAAAAGCTAATGAAAAGAAAAACCCTACAAAAGAATAGCCAGGTGTTTTAGATGGTAAATTTTGGTATATAATACAAATGGAATTAATGATTTAAAATACTCAAATGTAACAAATACAGGCTCAGATAAGTTATGAATAGCATAGATCCATTGTATTTTGATAATGAAAAAAGAATCTCAAAATTATGTTCTGGGCACAAAAGAGATATATGTATATAAACATGGAAGATGAATTATATGCGCTACTTCACAGCATTATGAAAGGAGAGAAAGATGTTTTCTTTTCATCATCTCAGCCTGTTAAAAGCTAGCTGGAAACAGGGGCTAAACCAGAGGACTAAAGCATAAGGCCAGTAAGAGTAAGAAGGACTCTGGAATTCACTAAAGTCTTCATTTAAAGCTTTTGGGTTTTTTGTTGTTGTTGTCATTGTTGTTTTGTTTTTCACAATCTCTCATAAATGTTACAAGCAGGATGTGAATTTTCTGTAAATACGTAGGTGTGACATCAGCAAGATGGCAGAAGAGGAAATCCCAGGCTTCACTTGGCTTCACTTCCCTCTACAGAAAGTCCAACAAGCAACAATCCAAAGACAAGAACACTTTTGTGAAAACTTACAAACTTGAGAAAGAAACGGAGACAGCTGAATGAATAGGACGCTGAATCAAATAAAAACCACATTAGAAGAGGAACAATCTCACGTTGACCACATTGCCCCTCCTGCTTTCCCAAATCAGCATGGTGACACGCAGAGAGAGGATTTTTTTTTTTTTTTTTTGAGACAGAGTTCCGCTCTGTTACCCTAGCTGAAGTGCAGTGGCACAATCTCGGCTCACTGGAACCTCCACCTCCTGGGTTCAAGCAATTCTCCTGCCTCAGCCTCCTGAGTAGCTGGGATTACAGGTGCACACCACCACGCCCAGCTAATTTTTGTATTTTCAGTAGAGACAGGGTTTCACTATGTTTACCAGGATAGTCTTGATCTCCTGACATCATGATCCACCCACCTCGGCCCCCCAAAGTGCTGGGATTACAGGCTTGAGTCACTGTGCCCAGCCAAGAGGATCTTTTTAACTGGGCCCATACAGTAAAAAAAAAAAAAAAAAAAAAAAAAGGTAAACAGAGTTTCTAGACATCCGGCTCCCTAGCATTCTGAGACACTTCCCAGAAAGTCCACTTCTGTCTGTCTGACCTCATGGGGAATACTGGCAGTAATGACATGGCTAGACCTCCTGGGGTTAGGTATAAACAAAGAAAGGAGGCAGAGCTCACAGGGACCAGTGTGCAAATTTTGGTGATGGCTCTATGTTCCTCCCAGCAGTGGTGCAAAATCAGAGACACCAGCCAATGGTACAGCTCACTTGCAAAGCCAAGCACACTGTTCACAGAAACACGATGAGAAGGTCAGCCTGGTTTGAGTCTTTAGATGGACAGCCTCCATATCTAGCCTCAGAGACCACCTCAATGCCTTACCCAGGAGGGAGATGTGGAGATGACTATCACAGGGCATTTCTGTGGATCATAGGGGTTCATAGGGTTTGGACCCAGAAGTCCAAAGAGTGACTCAATCCAGACTCAGAGCCCACTCCAAGGCCCTACCCAGGAAGAGGCAATCCTCAACTGCGCAGTTCTATGCCGCATAGCCTCCAGACCCCATCCATCTTGAGCAGCAACTCCACCTAAACTCAGAGTCCAGCCTGCAGCCTGCATAACTGTTGAACCCAAAAAGTAGTACCACCCAGTCAGGAAATATACCCTACAACCTTGTCCAGTCAGAAATTATAGCAGAGCCCAGTCAGTGGTCTCCCCCAGGCATGGGAGCCTAGCCAGCAGCCCCATCAGACCTCAGAGCAAAGGCAGCAGCCCAGCTAACTATAGCAAGCTCTTCCTGCATGGGGTTATTACCACCTGACCCAATAAGAATCACACCCTAGACTAAGAAGCAAAGATCAATCCCTGCCAAAGAATACCTGTAAAGACCAGAAGAGCAAACTGTTGGGGCCAGATGTAGTGGCTTATGCTTGTTATTCCAGCACTTTGGGAAGCCAAAGTAAGTAGATCACTTGAGCCCACGAGTTCAAGACCAGCCTGGACAACATGGTGGAACCCCATATTTACAAAAAATACAAAAAGTAGCCAGGCATGGTGGCACACACCTGTTGTCCCAACTACTCAGGAGGCTGAGGTGGGAGAATCTTATGAGCCCAGGAGGTGAAGGCTGCAGTGGGCTGTCATTATATCACTGCACTCAGAAGGAAGCTGTCTCTTCAAATGTGCAGACACCCATGAAAGAACACAAGGATTACAAATGTAGACAGTCCCCAATTTATGATGGTTCAACTTACAACTATACAACCTTATAACGTACTTATCAGGATATAACCCCATACACAAGGATTACAAATATAGACGGTCCCCAATTTATGATGGTTCAACTTACAACTATACAACCTTATAACGTACTTATCAGGATATAACCCCATTGTAAGTCAAGGAGCATCTGCACTTATGTGGCTCAACTTATAATTTTTTGACACTACAATTGGTTTATTGGGGTATTAAACACACTTCTTACTTACAAAGTTTTCAAATTACTATGGGTTTAACAGGACATAAGCCCATCGTAAGTCAAAGAGCATCTGTGATCATCAAAAGAAACTAACAAAGTTCCAATAACAGAATAAAAAATGAAGATCTATAAAGTGGCAGAAAAAAATTCAGAAGAATCCTTGTAAAGCAGTTCAGTGAACTACAAGAATATATGGATATAAAATTAAATGAAATTTGAAAAATAATACACAAAATTAGAATGTAGAAAAAGAAGTAGAAACAATAAAAAAACCCCTAGAGATAAAGATTACAATGACTTAATTGAAAAATGCAATAGAAATCTTCAACAGCAGACTCAATTAAGCAGAAAGATCAGTGAGCTAAAGACAGAATATTTGAAATTATTCGCCAGAGGAGAAAAAAGAAAAAAGAATGAAAAAGACAAAGAAAGCCTACAAGAATTATGTGACACAATCACAATAAAGGGAACTAACCTTCACATAATAGAAATTTCAGAACATGAAGAGAGAGAAAAATGGCCAGAAAGTATATTTTAAAAGGAAATAGAAAAAAAAAATCCTAAAATTCATAGGGAATAAAAACAAAAATCACCAAGATGATCTTATACAAAACAAACAAAGCTGGAGGCATCACACTACCTGATATCAAACTATATTGCAAAGCTGTTAAAAAATCATCGAGGAGAAAGGATACCTGCCTAAACAGAGTTTTAATGCAGATGAACATGCTATATTCTGGGGAGGAAAAAAAAAGCCACAAAGGACAGACATTTACTAGTAAGGAAGAGAAGTGAGCACCAAGATTTAAGGTAGGAAGGGATAGGCTAATTCTACTGTTTTGTGCAAATTCAGTCAGGTTTATGGTCAGGATTGTTATCTTGGAGGCTAACCTCCAAGCCTTGATGGGAAAAGATAAACATCAGCTGCCAGTCTTTTGGCTTAAACAAGAACTATTTTTCTGGATTGGTTCCACTGATGCTTTTTCCCTGAAGTCAGAAAGTATCTTGCCAGTAAGGGAATGCCTTTTAAAATTATTTTCATATTAGACAATGCCCCTGGCCACCTAGAACTCTATGAGTTCAACATCAAAGACATCAAAGTGTTCTACTTGCCCCCAAACACAACGTCTCTAACCATCCTCTACATCAGGGGATCACAAGGACCTTGAAGGCTCATTATACACAGTACTCTGTGGAAAGGATGTCAACACTATGTTAGAGAACCCTGATAGAACATCATGAAAGTCTAGAAGGATTACACCATTGAAGACACCATCATTGTTATAGAAAAAGCTGTGAGCCATCAAGCCAAAAATAAGTTCCTGCAGGAGAAAACTGTGCCCAGCTGTTGTGTTTGACTTCACAGGATTTATGACAAAGCCAATCAAGGAAATCATGAAAGCGATTGTGAATACAGTGGGAAAAAGGTGGTGAGTGAAGATATCAAGATATGAATCTTGGAGAAATTCAAGAGCTAATAGACACTACACACCAGAGGAATTGACAGAAGACAACTTGACGGAATGCTTCTGAACCAGTGCCTTATGATGAGGAGGAGGATATAAAAGTACCAAAAAGCAAATTAACAACAGACAATCTGGCAGAACCATTCTGATTATTTAAGATCACTTTGACTTCTTTTATGACATGAATGCTTCTATGATATGGGCACTGAAGCTAAAGCAAATAGCGGAAGACTGACGCTGTATAGAAACACTTTAAGATAAACTTTACAACATTTTCCAAAAAAGAAAACTAGCCATACAGAAATTATAATGTATTTCCAGAAAGTTACACCAAGTGGGCCTGCCTCTCCTCCCTCCCCTTCTACCTCCTCCACTTCTTCCACCTCGGCCACCCCTAAGACAGCAAGACCAACCCCTTCTCTTCCTCCTCCTCCTCCGCCTACTCAACATAAAGATGACAAGAATGAAGACTTTTATGATTATTCACTTCCACTTAATAAATAGTAAATATATTTTCTCTCCCTTATGATTTTCTCAATAAAATTTTCCTTTCTCTATCTTACTCTATTGTAAGCATATAGTATATATATTACATGTAACATATAAAATACATGCTAATTGGCTATTTATGTTACTGGTAAGACTTCCAGTCAACAGTTGGCTATTAGTAGTTAAGTTCTGGGGGAATCAAAAGTTATACTAGAATTTTCAAATGTAGAGGGAGTCAGCACACCTAAGCTCTGCATTGCTCAGGGATGAACTCTATAAGGAACTCAAACAACTCAAGAGCAAGAAAACAAGTAACCCGATTAAAAAATGCACAAAGAACCTGAATAGACAATTCTCAAAAGACATAAAAATGACCAACAGATATATTTAAAAATGCTCAACATAATTAATTATCAAAGAAAAGCAAATCAAAACTGCAATGAGATAATATCTCACCCCAGTTAGAATGGCTACTATGAAAAAGACAGAAAATAACAAGTGCACTAGACACTGTGGCTCATTCCTGTAATCCAGCACTTTGGGAGGCCAAGGGGAGTAGTTTACTTGAGCTCAGGAGTTTGAGATCAGTCTGGGCAACATGGCAAAACCCCATCTCTTCAAATATACAAAAATTAGCCAGGCCCAGTGGTACACTTGTAGTCCCAGTTACCTAGGAGGCTGAGGAGGGAGGATGGCTTGATCTTGGGAGGCAGAGGTTGCAGTGAGCCAAGATCACACCCCTGTACTCCAGCCTGGACAAAAGAACCAGATCCTGCCACAAAAACAAAATTCTGGTGACAACGCGAAGTAAAGGAAACTCTTACGCATTGTTGATGGGAATGTAAATTCATATAGCTATTACTGAAAACTTTATGGAGAGTCCTCAAAAAAACTAAAGCTAGAACTATCATATGATCCAGCAGTCCCACTTCTAAGTACATATCCAAAGATTTGAAATAATTATATTAAAGAGATATATGCAATCCCATGTTCACTGCAGCACTATCCCATGTTCACTGCAGCACTATTCACAATAGCCGAATTATAGAATCTACCTAAGTGTCCATCAACAGATAAATGGATAAAGAAAAGGTGGTATATATGCACAATGAAATACTATTCTGCCTTTAAAAATGAGGAAATTCTGTCATTTGTGACAACATGGATGAAGCTGCAGGACATTATGCTAAATGAAATAAGCCAGACATAGGCACAGAAAGACAAATACCACATGATCTCACCTCTATATGGAATCTAAAACAACAGAACTAAGAAGCGTAGAGTAGAATGGTGCTTACCAAAGTCTGAGGGGTTGGGGAAAATGGGGAATGCCAAAGGGTTCGAAGTTTTAATTAAACAAGAGGAATATGTTTTTTGAGATTATGTTGTCACCATGATGACTATAGTTAATTATACTGTGTTGTATATTTCAGAATTGCTAAGAGAGCAAATTTCAAATATTTTCACCACAAAAATAAGTATTTAAGGTGATGGGTATGCTTATTAGCTTGACTTAATCATTCCATATTGTATGGAATGTTGTGTTATGACATATATCAACATTACTTTGTACCTCATAAATATATACAATCATAATTTGTCAATTTACAATAAAATAAAAAAACTTATTAATGCAAAAAAGGAAATATATATACACACATATACCCCATATATATCCCAATATATATCATGTACATGTATATTCATACACAATATAATTATTTTTGATTAATAAAATATACTATTAAATGTTCCATATCCCTATTCATTCATAAAAATTATATTATTTAACCTCATTAGTTATATTATTCAAATCTTGCATATTACCATTTGACTTTGTCTATTTAATTTGTCATGTAAAACAACAGATCTAAGGTGTCCTACAAGTAGCTTTGCTTATTTTCTCATACTTTTGATCATTAGTTTTACATATTTTGAAGATATGCATTTTTAGATGTTTGATGCAAAAGAGTCACAACTATCCCTTCTTCCTTACAGAGGTTATCTTTTATCAGTACAAAATAACTCTGGGTCTAATATAATGGTCTCTGCTTTGAAATATACTTGGTTTCATTTTAATACTGATGTAGAATTCGACGACCATAAGAGTTTCTGGTTTTCTTACCCTGGCTCACTATATTGGTGAATTTACATTTATGCCTCTCTTGTGGTCTGTCAGACTGAAGGCAGTGCCAGTGCTGGGCTTGTCTCTCCATTTCCCAGCTGAGTTTTGCCCCATCCTATGGCCTACCTGTTAGGTACTTGGTAAACAGTAAAGGTAGCTGGATGGATTTAACTACGAGTCATGGTGTTCATTATATTTTAAATGGTCTCTAACAATTAGAGGATCCAGCTCCAGATCCCCATCTTCATATTCAATACCCAAGTGAGAAAAATCTTCACATATGATAAATATAGATGTAGGCTACTATCTTGCTTTAAGTCAACCCTGTATTTGAAAGTCTGGATTTATTCAGATAATATATCAAGGAGTGACTGTTCATTTTACAAAGGCATTATTTGCCTCATAAAAAATTTAGTCATAACACTTTGATATTGTGGACTCCCCTACCATATTGAAAGTGTCATTTGATTTACATAGATAGGCTCTATGCACAACCCTTCATGAACATCCCCATGTATATAGCATAATCAGTGCTAAGGATCCTTTCACGTCACTGTCTGTCTCTGCAGAGATCTTGGCTCTTTTGGTGTTCAAATACCATCTGCTTTACTTTTACATTTCCGTCATATGATACGGTAAGGGAAGGAGGGGACACACTGCAGAAGGCCAAGGTTCCAAGGTAAGGCAAGGCTTCGATACAATGGACAAAGCAATGGACCCAAAGTCAGAAGGCTCTGAGTCCCTGCCAGCCATGGGATCTGAGCCATCTGAGCCATGAGACAAACTGCAGCCTCCTTCATGCCAGATTTTTAGTTTACAAAAGAAAGATAATAATGCCTGGGTGCACCTACTTCCTAGGTTCTTATAACAATCAAATATAAAATTGCTTTTTAAATATAAGGTGCTATGTGAATCTTTTTTCCAAGGAAGTCTAATACCACTGCATCAAGAGAACACTGCATTGATCTCCCTTTTTCTTTGTTAACACTGGTTTGTCATAGAATTACTTAAATTTTCTGGAAAATTTCTCCAAATCATTACCCTTTTCATTTTTATCTTACTTTTCCTGTTACTCTTTGCTTAGTTCAAAGTCTCCAAATACTTTCTCTGCAAAATGAGATCAAGCCCTCTGCCCAGCACCCACACCTCTGAACAATCTCCTGTTTGTCTCTTCCTGACAAACTGAATAAGATGAGAAATCAAAGCTTGTGATATCTTACCATTAAAGAAGTACAGTTATTTGGAAGCACCAGCTCCAACTTCTTTTCTGTATTTCATATCTGCCTATACCTGTGTCTTTGGAAACCACTGCTCTCTGCAACACTCCTGCCATTTCCTTATCTTTGTTCCTTTGAACCACTCTGGTCTGTATTTCTTTTTCAGTTTCTTCTGGCAGCTTGTAATAACCCCTCATTGTTTGAGTCTCCCATCTTCTTTCCTTTACTGGCACTTACATAAGAATCAGAGTTCTCTAAGAACTCACCTGAAATATAATGTAATGGTCATTAGATAAGTATGATGTATTTTTTAAGTGAGTTATTAAACTGACGTGTCTTTTTAGACCGAGACCCTATTGTAATGTTTGGCTGAGGTCTTGACTGTGTGACATCACAGCACAGCTACAGAAAAGGCTATATCCTGGGATCTCCACCTGGATGTTCCACAGCTACCTCCACTCACTCACCGTCTTTCTCTCGAAACCTCTTCCTCACCGTACGTTTCTTACCCTCATTAGTGGCATCTCCACTCACCCAGTTAAGCGATTCCAAAACCTCAGATTATTTTTAAACATATTTCCCATATCCAGCTAGTCATTAATCCTGCTGTTTTCAAAAAGCCTCTCAAACCTATCTTAGTTTAGATCCTTATCCTATTTCATTAGAACTGTGGCAATAGCATCTTCATTTTCCTGTGGCCTTCTGGCTCTTCCTTCCCCAGTTCTTCTGAAACATTACTGTAGCTATTTTCTTAAGAAAATCCAATCATATCACTCCTCTGCTTAAAATTCAGCTTAAATATGCTGAAAACAGCCAGGTACGGTGGCTCATGCCTGTAATCCCAACACTTTGGGAGGCCAAGGCAGGTAGATAGCTTGCAGCCAGAAGGTTGAGATCAACCCGGCCCACGTGGCAAAGCCCCGTCTCTACTAAAAATACACAAATTAGCCAGGCTATAGTGGCATGCGCCTGTAGTTCCAGCTATTTGGGAGGCAGAAGCAGAAGAATCACTCGAACCAGGAAGCGAAAGTTGCAATGAGCTGAGATCTTGCCATGGCACTCCAGCCTGGGTGACAGAGAGAGGCCTTGTCTCAAAACAAAACAAAACAAAACAAAAATAATGCTGAAAAGGATTATCTAGACTGTGATAAAGTTTAAATAACATGACATTCAAGGACCATCAATGTCTGGCCCTAGCCTTACCAGACCTCCCTACCACAGCCACACTGAAGTCCCATCTCCTGAAGAATGCCATGTTCATACTTGCCTCCTTTTCCTTGCTCTTGTTGTTCTCCATTCTTGGAATACCCTTCTCCCTCTGCTTGGTCTTCAGGCTTTAAAACACAGTTCAAAATTCACCTTCTCTGCAAAGTCTTCCTGAGCTCCAGTCACACCTCTTTCCTGGAAGAGTGAGTGACCACTACTTCCACATTACCCTGTGGTGCGATTGTTTGCAGATGGATCACTCTCCTATTTAAATTTGTTCTCATTCATCTTTATCTGGCACATAGTACACACTCAATAAACGGTTATTGAAATTAATATTTTCTGAATAAAATAACTAAAGGAAAATTCCAGAGATCCAGAGGTACACCCCTCCAGATACTTCACTGCATTAAAGAAAAGAGCCCAGGAATAAAGAGAAAGAACTAATCATGTGACTATAACAAACACATGAATGGGTTGTTTGTTTTTAAAAGCTAAGTGGTTTAGGGAGGGTAGGAGGAGAAAGTACATTTTAAAGCTCTAGCTTCAGGGCAAGTAATAAAAATTGTTGCTTTAATGTTTTTTTCATAATATTGTGAGCAACGGGAAGGTCTATTCCATCACACCAGCCTTCGGGGCAGAAGGTTTCAGCCTCCTGAGCTAAATCAAACTGGCATCAGCTCTTAGTTTTTCAGGCGGCCACAACTGGTCTCTGCTTTCCATGGGGCTAAACTTGGCTGACAAAAAAGAAACAAAATAATTTCCCACTTATTTTACGGGCCTCTCTTTTCCTCTTTTGCTCTCATCAATTAATTATAAGAGTTCTGGAAACCCATCCTGCATTCTTGTCTCTGGATTACACAGATGTAGGCATTGTTCTTTGTCTATACTAGGGACTGTTGGTCTTATAAAGAAGGAGGTTGGAAGGCAGTGTCTTACCAAGGGCACAAAGCTAGTCCAAGAAACAACACTGCTTGGCACTCATGGTTCAAAGCCCTTAAGTGCCATTCACTGATGACAACTCTTGATGCCACTCATTTTATATTCCCTAAATTGGTAAGTCTGAACACGTTTAAAATTAAGATGCATGGGCACCTAGGTCAAAGTATCAGAGTATCCTAGAATTTCAATGGAATTCAATAATTTTCAAAATGATAAAACAACCAACTCCCTTATAATTCAGTCTTAATCATTTCACCCTGTACTCTCATTCTAAATTCATTTACCCAAATAACGCAGGGTTTGTATATATGCTTGAACACACACAGAGACCACATTCTTCAAAGTCACACAGTCTTTCCTGGCAAGATTGTCTTGTTTCTGGGAGAAACCCTGTTTCCATCTGCTTGAGTTCTGAGTCCTAACTCTCCCATTTTCCAAGTGCTGTTTCTAGTTAAGAAGGTCAAATAGGAATTACCATAGTATCTAGCTCTTAGGTATATAGTGACAATTAAATGGGGCAATATAAGTAAAAAGATTAAATATAACAGTGCCTGGTGTATGGTCAGTGCCCCATAAATATCAGCTTTGTAACATTCCATGCCTGTATGACACATGACCTCATAACTGGCTCTTTGGGTTGGCCCTTTTCACCAAGCAACACGTGTATTCCACTTCTCCTTATAAACTTGAATTAACTGAAGTAGGTAACATTAATTTCATTTTACTTAACACGTTTGGAACTTTGTGTTTGTTAAATGTAGCATGCAAAAATATTTAAATACGTATGTATAATGACTTTTGAAGTGCCTTTAAAAAATCTCCAAGGTCCTTCCAGCTCCAAAATGTGATCCATGATAACTAATCTCAAATGCATGCAAAGAAATAGGGATGTAGTTCCCCAGATACACTGGGAATATATAGCATTGTCAGACTAGGTTGCACTGGAAACAAGTCAGACCCAGGACAAGGAGCCTGTGACAATGTAGAAGAAAATCTTGCCCTCTTTTCTCCCCACCAGCCTAGGGTTTATTACACTTATCTTGAGCTCCCAGGCTTTCTTATTGCAGATGTGGAGAAGAAAGGAAATGAATTGTAAATAGCAGAGAAGACAGCAGAGACAAAATGCTATGGAATCTCAAACAGAGGAGGTGAAGTAAGCAGAACTCCAGGAAATCATTGGTAATTTCACCTTCTAACCCTAATAAAAAAGAATCCCAAAGGTTTAACTCAGGAAGGGTCCCTAGCTAAACACCTTCATTTTGGAGATTAAGAAATTAAAACCTAAAGAGATCAAGTGGCAAGTCCAAGGTCATCCGGCTCTTCTGGAACCTGGGCCTGGAAACTAAGAACTGCTGCAGTGACCAACTGTATTAAAGCTATGTGCTAAGCCTATGTGTTTACAAACAGATAAATGTCTCTCTGGGCCATATGTAGCCTTCTTCAGTCACCTGCAAATCAGCCAGCACCTGTCTCAGGAAAACAGACAAGAGTCTTAATAACTCTGAATTCAAAAGAAATGCCTGGTTTTACAAACAAGTCAGAGTCATATGGTTCTGCCTTTACAGTCACCCTTATCTTTAAGAAATGCATGAAATATTATAGTGACAATGATTCCTTAAACGTCCAAAGTAGAAGTGAACAAAACACAAGCAAGAAAAAACCTAGGCATATTTTGTTTTAAGCAAACACATAAAGCCAAGTCCACCAAAAATGGAAATACCAGGGGGCGTTTCTGGAGATTATTTTAACAGCATAGAATAGAACTCTTTTTAAGTGGTCCCAGTCAGAATGCCTCCATTTGCAAAAGTGCAACACTTACACAACTTTTTGGAAAGCTATCAAAACATAGGAGTTGTAAGCCTGCATCTCCACTGCTTCCACTTCATATATCCTTATTTTCACTCATGCACTGATTCATTCAGTTCGATCTCATATGCACTCATTTCACTTACTCATTTGTTAATTCACTCAGTTCTACGGCATAGGTACTCATTCAATTACTTATCGAGTAGCTCTGAGTCCTAAGTCAGATGGGACTTTGCCCTCATGGTACTTAGATTCTAGGAGAGTCTAGTAGCAGCAACTAGATGCATCAAAAGCGAAAGTACACGGTAAAATGCGAAAGGAACCCCAAAAGAACTGCATAAAGCATACTGGAGGCTCAGGGGGACCAGGAATGTTTGCAGATGGAGGGGTGAAAGGGGCGGCTTGGGGCTGAGCCCTGTTGCTGACGGGAAGTAAAACCATCTTGGGAAGGACGGCTGAGGGCCGTGCTCGCTGCTGTCCCGCAGTATCCTCCACCACCCCCACGTCACACCTTCCCCATTTCTAGGCTCGGTGCCTCCAGTGTCACGAAGGGCCAGCCACAGGCTGCCAACCCGCCGCTCCCCAGCCAGGTCCTCCCGTCACTCCCCCGAATGAGCGATGTTGGAAGTCCGTCCCCGTCTGCCCCCGCCCCTGGCCTGCTCCAACCTCAGCCCGCCCGACCGCCGTGGGTAGGAGCCAAGGCCTCGGTCCAGCCGCCCGCGGGCACTGCCAGGTCGGCCGCAAACGCACCTGATGGGGCGGCTCCTACGGCGGCGACGGAGGCGGCTCCCAGGACCGGGCTTGCGGCCTAGCCTTACGGTGGCGGCGGCCACACCCCTGACCAGGCTGGGGCCCTCAGCGCCGCCCCGTGACTGCAGCCCTGCTTGCCGACCAGGCCGCGGGCCGAGAGGCGGGGCAAAGACCTGACTCAGGGGCCGGGCGCCACCTCCGGAACGCCTCAGGGGGTCTCACTCGCCCTCCAAGGGCGACCTCAGGGACACAGATCGGCCGGAGGTCTGCTCAGCTTCTGGGCTGTGGCTCCTGTTAGATAATTGAGTGTCGCCCTGGGTCCCGAGCCCCTAGGCCTGAGTCCTTCGTGCAGGGGCGTCTCCCTCAGACTGGGTGGTGCGCAGGCCAGGGCCGCGTGCTTTTCAGAAGCACAGCCTCAGGCAAGGCGGGTGGCAGGGGCCTGAGAAGGCGCATGGTTTGGCAGAAGGGTCCTGTGCTTCGATGGGTGCCCGTGCAGGTAGAGAAGGACCGGGCTGCGAAGCTGAAAGGAAAACGTGAAAGGTTTTTGTGTTTCTCTGAGCCTGAGTAAAGGCCATGCTTTCTGAGCTGTCAAACGCCTCCCAAAGGAAGCGATTATTAAACCGTTTTCCCATCCTGCCAGGTGTAGGATTGTTAGGCGGTGATGATGGAAGGCAGAGGAGATGACCCGAACTGAGAGATGAGAAAGAGTCTTTTCTCTTTCGTTTGTGCCTTAATTATATGAGGGTGCCCAAGAAGAAAGGAGACTCATCTGATTACTTGGTGTGGCTTATCTCAACAAGTCACACGCATTCTGGTCACAGAGTATGTGCTCAGTGTTTTCAGTGCTTTATGTTTTGATAAGTGCAAATTCCTTTGTTTAAGGAAACTCTTATCAAATACAAACAGTTATCTTTGTGAAACACTGAGCAGTTCCAGTCTCTCCTCTTAACTAAAAAAACAAAACAGAACTTTTAATTTAAAAAGAAAAGAAAGAAAAAGCACATGCTGACTAGGGGAAAAAAAAAACACAAAATGTGCAAAGTCCACTCACCTTCGGTTAACAATCCCTCTAAACCTTACTAGCCCTGTTGCCCACCAAAAAAAATGTGAACTCTGTGAGGCATTGGAGGGTCCTCATAAACATGGCCCTGACCCACCTTTCCAGAATCATCTCTCGGATGCCATATCAAACCCCGCTGAATTACTTTTTTCTCAAACCATCAACGGTAAAAGAAAAGTTTTTATTATTTCCAATCTGACATGGACCATTATTTCTGTAAAACACAATTCAAAACCAGCTAGCAAATAAGAGACAAAAACTACAAGCACAGTTTTTATTACAAGTGTACAACGAGTATGCCAAAAAGCATAAAATTAGTTTTTCAATTTTTGGTTGTTGTTTTTTTTTTATTTCTAAATGTTTACTCACAATTTCTATACTTACCTGTTCATGGACCAGTAAAAAGCTGTTCATTGACTGGCGGTGGTGACTACAGTTTAAGTGGCACTGAGTTGCTGTTCTTTATGTCAAATGCTTTTCAACTTCTGGGCCTTTTCTCATGTTTAATACCAACAAAGTTCTTTCCCACTCAAGTTTCAACTCATAATAATAATAAAAACTTCACATTTATTGAGTGCCTTGTGCTAAGATTTTCAATACATTAACTGTGAATTCTTATTTGTCCTATGAGCTACATATTATTATCATTATTATTTATCCCCACTTTACAGATAAGGAGATGGAGGATTAGAGAGGTCAAGTCAGAAAACCAGTGAGGTACAAAGTCAGCATTAAACTGAGCTGGCCTGATTCTGGAGCCCAAGCAATCAACCAATATGCTGGACCCCTCTCTGTGAAACCTCCCCCATTTGCTTTCAAGTTGAAATTAATCACTCTTGCTTATACCTCTACTCTAACATTTTTTCCCACTGGTTTTCATTCATGTCAGCTTCCCTTACTAGGCTTTAAGCTTCTGAGTACAGTGACATTTGTCTGCTCACACAAATCACAGGAAGCAGAGCTCATTCTCATCTTTGTGTTACCACTACCTTTTATGCTTACTTCATAATATATTTTAATTATTTATTCTTGTCAGCATCCTCTACTAAACCATACAATGTTCAGAGTTTTCTTACCAAAAATGATTTTATTTATTTAATTGAATAAGCACTTCTGTAGCATGTATAATGAGCCAGGTACTATTCCAAGAATTTTAAAACCTTGCAAATAGACCTACAAAGTAGATATTATTTTATCCTTATTTAAACTGTGAGGAAACTAAGGCACGGAGAGGTTACCAGTAAGTTGCAGGACCAGAATTCCAAACCAAGCAACCTGCCTGGCTGCAGAGTCTATTTCTGAGCCACGATGCTATGCTGATTTTCCACGATCCCACCTGTTCTTCCTTCTTAAAACACTTCACCACGGGGAGATCAATCCATTATGGTCAATTAGAAGCCCCTGCCCGCAGCACTCACAGGAATGAAAAGGGGCAAATGAATTCAGTATCTTCAACTGAAATATCCAGGTTCTCGCATTGGGACTGACTAGGAAAACCACTGGCCCATGGAAAATGAAGAAAAGTTGGGCAGGGTGGGGAGCCCACCCTGGAGCAGCACAGAGTCAAAGACACCTCCACCCTCAGCCAAGGGAAATGGTAAGTGATTGTGCAACCCAGGAAACCATGCATCTCCCATGAATCTTTGCAACCTGCGGATCAAGAGACTCCCTCATGAGTCCACACCACCAGAGCCTTGAGTCTGATACACAGAGCTGTGTGTTGTCTTGGCAGAGCAGCCACTCAGGCACATACAAAGAGGCCCAGAAGTTTTACATACTCCGGCCACAATCACCAGCAAGGCAGGAAATCCATCTCTAGGAAGGGGGCTGAATCCAGGAAGCCAAGCAATGCCATTCTTCAGGCCCCACTCACATGATGCCCCACAAGTTAAGACCACCAGCTTGGAATCCCAGCCAGCCAATGGCAGCAGGTGGGAGTTTGCCTGAGACAGGTTTGAGTTCCCAGGGGGAGGAGTAGCCGCCATCTCTGTGGTTCAGTCGACTCAGCTGCTGCAGTCTCCTGGCTGTGTAGAATACAGACAGTCAGAACTAGGAAGGGTTCACCTCTGCTACAATGCACCACACCTGCCCTACCCAAAAGCAGCCAGACTGCTTCTGTAAGTGGGACCCCAAGTCACTCCTCACTGGAGAGGACCTCCTTAAGCCCCTCCAGCAACTCTTTTATGAACAGAACTCTGATCTCTCCCTGGGACAGAGCTCCTGGAGGGAGGGGAAGGCATTATCTCTGTAGTTCAGTTGACTCAGCCATTCCAGCCTGCCAGCTGTGCATAATACAGATGGACCACACAAGGAAGGGTCCCTCACAATGTAGCACAGCTGTCTTGCCAAATTGCAGCCAGACTCTTTAAGTGGGACCCCAATCCATTCATCATGGGTGAGTCCTCCCTGCAGGGGCTTCAGTCACTCCAACCAGGGCTCTACGGATAGAGCTTTGATATCTCCTGGGATGGGTTGCCTTGAAGAGGGACAACCACCATCTTTATGGTTCAGTGGACTCAGATGCTCCAGCCTGCCAGCTGTGGAGAATACAGGTGGTCCAGACTATAAGGGCCCTGCTCACCCCAACTCCCAGTGCAGCACACCTGCTCTACAAAAAGCAGCCAGACTACTTCTTTGGGTGGGTCCCTAATCCCATTCCTCCTGACTGGGTGAAACCTCCTCTAGCCACCTCCTACAGGTGTATGAGGGCTGGCAACAGATCAGAAACCACCTGAGATGAAGCTTCCAGAGGAAGAGGCTGGCTGCCATCTTTGCTGTTTTGTGGCCTTCACTAGTGATACCTCCAGATACAGGAAAAAGTGAGGCAACCGGGGTCTGGAGCAGATCTCTAGCAAACTGCAGCAGTCAAGTGGCCTGACTGTTAAGAGAAAAACAAAGAAACAGAAAACAACAACAACATCAACAAAAAAGACCCCACAGAAACCTCAAAGTCAACAACCTCAAAGATTAAAGGTAGATAAGTCCACAAAGATGAGAAAGAATTAACGCCAAAATGCTGAAAACTCAAAAAGCCAGAGTGCCTTTTCTCCTGCAAATGACCATAAGACCTCCCCAGCAAGGGCACAGAACTGGACTGAGGCTGAGATGGCTGAACTGACAGAAGTATGCTTCAGAAGGTGGATAACAACTAACTTTGTTGAGCTAAAGGAGTATGTTGTAACCCAATGCAAAGAAGCTAAGAATCATAATAGGCCGGGCGCGGTGGCTCAAGCCTGTAATCCCAGCACTTTGGGAGGCCGAGACGGGCGGATCACGAGGTCAGGAGATCAAGACCATCCTGGCTCACACGGTGAAACCCCGTCTCTACTAAAAATACAAAAAACTAGCCGGGCGACCTGGCGGGCGCCTGTAGTCCCAGCTACTCGGGAGGCTGAGGCAGGAGAATGGCGTGAACCCGGGAGGCGGAGCTTGCAGTGAGCTGAGATCCGGCCACTGCACTCCAGCCTGGGCGACAGAGCGAGACTCCGTCTCAAAAAAAAAAAAAAAAAAAAAAAAAAAAAAAAAAAAAAAAAAAGAATCATAATAAAACAATACTGGAGCTGATAGCCACATAGCCAGAATAGGTGAAAAAGGAATATAACTGATCTGATGAAGCTGAAAAACACAACACAGGAACTTCACAATGCAATCACAAATATCAATAGCAGAATAGACCAAGTGGAGGAAGGAATCTCAGAGCTCGAAGACTATCTTTCTGAAATAGGACCAGCAGACAAGAATAGAGCAAAAAAGAATAAAAAAGAATGAACAAAATGTCATGCGCATCCATGTGAAGAGACTACCAAACAGGCTTTGTGTGAGCAATAAAGCTTTTTAATCACCTGGGTGCAGGCGGGCTGAGTCCGAAAAGAGAGTCAGCGAAGGGAGATAAGGGTGGGGCCGTTTTATAGGATTTGGGTAGAGAAAGGAAAATTACAGTCAAAGGGGGGTTGTTCTCTGGCGGGCAGGGGTAGGGGTCACAAGGTGCTCAGTGGGGGAGTTTTTGAGCCAGGATGAGCCAGGAAAAGGAATTTCACAAGATAATATCATCGCTTAAGGCAAGGACCGGCCATTTTCACTTCTTTTGTGGTGGAATGTCATCAGTTAACGAGGCAGGGCATTTGCCCTTCATTTGTGATTCTTCAGTTACTTCAGGCCATCTGGGCGTATACATGCAAGTCACAGGGGATGTGACGGTTTGGCTTGGGCTCAGAGGCCTGACACAAAACATCCAAGAATATGGGATGTAGTAAAAAGACTGAACCTACAACTAACTGGGGTACCTGAAAGAGACAAGGGGGATGAAACCAAGTTGAAAAACATACTTCAGGATATCATCCAGGAGAACTTCTCCAATCTAGCAAGACAGGCCAACATTCAAATTCAGGAAATCCAGAGAACCCCAGTAAGATACTTCACAAGAAGATCAATCCAAAGACACCTAATCATCAGATTTTCCAAGGCCTAAATGAAAGAAAAAATGTTAAGGGCACCCAGAAAGAAAGGCCAAGTTACTTACAGAGTGAAACCCATCAGACTAATAGTGGACCTGTCAGTGGAAACCCTACAAGCCAGAATAGACTGGGGGCCAATATTCAACATTCTTAAAGAAAAGAATTCTCAGCACAGAATTTTATATCCAGCCAAACTAAGCTTCATAAGTGAAGGAGAAATAAGTTCCTTTTCAGACAAGCATATGCTGAGGGAATTCATCACCACCAAGCCTGCCTTTCAAGAACTCCTAAAGGAAGCTTTTATATATGTACCACATATTCTTTATCTGGTCTATCATTGATGGACATTTGGGTTGATTCCATGTCTTTGCTATTGTGAATAGTGCTGCAATGAACATATGTGTGCATGTATCTTTATAATAGAATGGATTATATTCTTTGGGGTATATACCCAGTAATGGGTACCCCTGAACTTAAAAGTTGAAGAAAAGAAAAAAAAAAAAAAAAAAACACTTCACTGCTTTTAGGATAGGACAAAACTCCTTAATAGGGCCTACAGAACTCTGCATGGCCTGCTTCCTGGTTAACTTTTCAGCTGCATCTCACACCAAACTCTCTGACTTTCTTCTCACCAAACTTGTCTTATTTCCTTGCTCCTAGGAGGCATGCTCCCTCCAACCATAGCGCATGTAGTTCCCTTGGCCTGGAATGCTGTTCCTTCACCTTGTTCCTTCCTCAACTCAAAATTATCCTTCAGATTTTAGCTCAGGAAAACCTTCCTAGACAGGTCAAATACCCTATTATATATTTTGAAAGCATTTTTAGTTCTTAACACAATTATCACTGAATATTTTATTTATTTACTTACTTACTTACTTACTTACTTACTTGGCTAAGGGCAGTCTCCCCCTTTTAACTCTAAGCTCCATTATGGCAAGAGCGATATTATTTGCCCACATTTATATCCTCAGTACAGAGGGCAGTGCCTGGCACATAATACACTGTACAAATGAAGAAATAAACAGTGCTCAGAGCATTATGAAAATATAGAAGGGGTATGGTGGTGTGCTAGTAAATGCTTATCAACAAGTTGTTGGTTTTTTAAATAAAACTCTCATTTGTACCATTTGTTGATATCCATGCTATCAATACTTCCATCATGGCCAATTTCAAGATGCCAAAGTGATGTCATGCAACACCGGAGCTGGGAAGTGGTATGCACAGTTGGCTTCGAGAGCCCATACCAGCTGGCTCCAGCACACCACTGGAAGGGCATCAAAGTTAGTAGGGCAGAGAGTGGTGCACAAAACCCTGGCAACTTTTCAGAGATCTGAGATCTGAAGCATGAATCAAAAATGATTCTGGAAGGTGGAGACGTGTGTAGGGCAACAATAGGTGAGATGAGAGAAGTTGCGGTGTGGACAAGGAAGGAGAAGAAAGTTTAGTAGGGTTGAAGTGTGCATTTGAAAACAGGGCCGTATCAATCTTGTTTCGAGGTTAGGGCTTTATCCGTATGGATTACGGAAAAATGGACTGGCTTACATCCAGTACATTTAATTTAGTGTTTGGGGAAATTGCTCTGGCTGCCATCACTGAATAGACTGGCACTGTGTAGTCACCCAGGAAAGAGATGCTGGTGAACAGAACCAGGATTATGAGAAAGTACAAACAGCTGTTAAAGGGAGCCTGATAGGCAAAAGAGCAGTCTGGCAGTGAGGAGGCCTGAGCCACAACCCAAGTTTCATGAGGTGGAACCTCCTGCCCCAGGAAAGGACATGAATGCAAGGCAGTGCGTGCCCTGGAGATCCAGGTACTAGACCTGGATTTCAAGAAAAGCCTATTCTTGAAATTCAGGTCTAGTCCCTGGGTCTCCAGGGCACCGCAGTGGTGCATGCCTGTAATCCCAGCTACTTGGAAGGCTGAGGTGGGAGGATTACCTGAGCCCAGGAAGTCAAGGCTGCAGTGACCCGAGATCACACCACTGCACTCCAGCCTGGATGACAGAGTGAGATCCTGTCTCAAAAAAAAAAAAGGGCCAGGTGCAATGGCTCACGCATGTAATCCTAGCACTGTGGGAGGCCAAGGCAGGTGGATCATGAGGTCAAGAGATTGAGACCATGCTGGCCAACATGGTGAAACCCCATCTCTACTAAAAATACAAAAAAAAAAAAAAAATTAGCTGGGCTTGGTGGTGCACACCTGTAGTCCCAGCTGCTTGGGAGGCTGAGGCAGGAGAATTGCTTGAACCCGGGAGGCAGAGGTTGGTGTGAGCCAAGATCACACCATGCACTCTAGCCTGGGCGACAGAGCACTCCATCTAGAAAAAATAAATTAGGCCAGGTG
Source organism: Rhinopithecus roxellana (assembly GCF_007565055.1). NCBI lineage: Eukaryota > Metazoa > Chordata > Mammalia > Primates > Cercopithecidae > Rhinopithecus > Rhinopithecus roxellana. The sequence continues at coordinate 60,527,894 of NC_044557.1, read as the reverse complement.
CGGTGGCTCACGCCTGTAATCCCAGCACTTTGGGAGGCCGAGGTGGGCTAATCATGAAGTCAGAAAATGGAGACCATCCTGGCAAACACGGTGAAACCCCATCTCTACTAAAATATACAAAAAACTAGCCAGGCGTGGTGGTGGGCGCCTGTAGTCCCAGCTACTTGGGAGGCTAAGGCAGGAGAATGGTGTGAACCTGGGAGGCAGAGCTTACAGTGAGCAGAGATCGTGCCACTGCACTCCAGCCTGGACGACAGAGCAAGACTCCGTCTTAAAACAAACAAACAAACAAAAAAAGGCTTTAGACACAGGGAGACCCAGGTTTGGGCTCTGGTTCAGCCACTTATTAGCCATCACTAGTCAATTAAACCTTCTAGGTTTTCAGGATTTTAAAAAATGTTTTAAAAGGGGGAGGGTATAATAAATGTCTCACATGATAATTTTGATAATGAGATATATATCAAAGTACCTAATATAGTGTGTGGCACATAGTGGGTATGCAATGAATATTTTAAAATCTTAATAGGAAAAAAAGAAATAGGACATAGGCACTCCTTGGTTTTCAAGAGTCATCTTCAAATCTGAATATATTTCACCTGGGGAATGAGAAGGAGAATGACAAGGAGTACTCACTGGGATGACCAATAATTTACCATTGAAACTGAGATAAAGAGGAACAGGGAGACGAAACACATTAAAGAGGGATGTTGGTCATCATAGTGCTCAAGAACTTTCCAAGGGGCAGCCAGGCAGAGACAGTTGTAAAGAACCAGTTTCAAGATCCAGAACCTCAAATGCTGTATTACCTCTTTCCAAATAAATTTGCCTAAAAGGTACCTTTCATGATTACCTGTCTTCCACTTCTCAAATGAAAGAATTCTTCTCACACATCCTCTCTCTCTCTGAGGTGCATTGTCTGGAGGAAGAAAAGATGTGTCAAGCCAAGGGACACTTCGATAATTCCTTTAATCTAAGTTCCATCAGCTCCTGTGACCCTCATCTACCTCAGGAAGATTCACCTCCAGTATCTTATTTCTTGTATTCAATTCTTACTTATTAAACATATAATGTATTTATAGTGTTGTAATAAATCATATAATACTAGTAATGGTAATGATAATTCAATTCAGCAAAAAATTTTATCATTCAGGACCTGGACAAAAAATTTTTTAAATTAAATTTTAATGTGTATTTTTTTGTTGTGGAGAACTATGATGGGGCAATCAACAAAATATCGTGAAGCATAAAAACCAGGGAGCTAAAACCCAGAACAGAGAGCACTGGAAGAGAAAAACAACTTTATGGAAGAAAAGGAACAACATAAAATTTCTGACGATTAAAGAGTTTTTTTCAGGTATTTTTTAAGTGTACCATGGGGAATGTCTGGTTATTGCAGAATCTAAATTCCATTAGATACATTTAGAAGAGAGATGTAACAGTTTTATGTTGAAATGTCAGTATTTATAAGATGTTGGAAATTTTATTTTATTTTATTTTTTTTAATGTTACAAGAATGTGCCAAGGAGTATATTAGCCAAAACATTTGAAAACAGGGGTTTACAGTAGACAACTTAGAAGTTAAACTCTGGCTCTGCCGTTTATTAGCTGTGTCACCATGGGCAAATCACATAACCTCTCTGAACATTCATTTCCTTATCTATAAAATGGGAAATAACAAAACCTACTTCAAGGATTAGATTTAATTAACCTTATAAAAGTTACTAGCAAGTTTGGCATATGGTAGCTACTCAATAAATGTTAATAATAGCTAACATTTTTTGACCCATGAGGGGTCAGGATCATCCATATCACTGCCTTCTACCTCTACATCTTGTCCCACTGGAAAGTCCTCAGGGGCAATAACATGCATGGAACTGTCATCTCCTATGATAACAATGCCTTCTTCTGTAATGCCTCCTGAAGGACTTGCCTGAGGCTGGTTTTTTTTTATAGGAGTAGAAGGAGTACACTGTAAAATAATGATAAAAAGTATAGTATAGCAAATACATAAACCGGTAACATAGTCTTTTACTATTACTATCAAAATTATGTATTGCACATAATTGTGTGTGCCATGCTTTTATATGACTGGCAGTGCAATAGGTTTGCTTACACCTGGGTCACCACAAACATTTGAGTAATATGATGACTGCAGTGTCACTAGGTATTAGGAATTTTCCAGCTCCATTATAATCTTAGAGGTTGACCATCCATACGTGGTCTGTTGTTGACTGAAACATCATTACGCAGTACATGACTATATCTGTGTATTTTCATGAAGTTAACACACTCATATAATTAGCATGCAGATCAAGAAACAGAATAGTACAAGTGCCCCCCAAAGTTCCCCTCATACTGCCTTTTAGTCATCACCTATCACCCTCAGCCTGATTTCTAATACCATGGGTTAGATTTAAATATTTTTAAATTTTACACAAATTGAATCATACAGTGTCATTTTGTGTCTGGATTCATTTATTCAAAAATATGTTCGATGGCATAATGACAGAAATATAGACCAACAGAATAAAATAGAGAGCTCTGAAATAAACCCTCACATATATGGTCAAATGATCTTCGACAAGGATACCAAGACTACTCAATGGGGAGAGGACAATGTCTTCAACAAATGATGTGAGAAAACTAGATGTCCACGTGTAAGAAATGAGGTCAGACTCTGACGTTATTATACCATACAGGAAAATTAACTCAAAATGGATTAAAGACCTAAATATAAGGCCTAAAACCATAAAACTCCTAGGAAAAAAAAGCACCGGAGAAAAGTTTCATGACACTGGGCTTGGCAATAATTTCTTGAATATTACACTAAAAGCATAGGCAACAAAAGCAATAATAGACCTATGGGACTATATCAAACTTAAAAACTTCTATACATCAAAGGACACAACCAACAGAGTAACAATTTCTCCCTGCTGAATGAGAGAAAGTATGTGTAAATTCTATATCCAATAAGTGGTTAATGTCCAGAATATATAAAGAACTCCTACAACTCAACAGCAAAAACAAAAAAACAAATAACACAAAAAATGGCTCACATTGCTAGCTCCAGCTACTTGGGAGAAAGGCTGAGGTAGGAGAATCACTTGAGTCTAGGAGTTTGTGTCCACCCTAGGAAAAATAGCAAGACCCTATCTTTTTAAAATTAAAATGTTTTTAAATTAAAAACAAAAAATGGGCAAAAGACTGGAATAGACGTTTTTCCAAAAATGATATGCAAATAGATAACAAGCATATGAAAAGATGTTCAACATCACTAATCATTAGAGAAATGCAAATCAAAACCACAATAAGATGCCACCTCACACTCATGATGATGGCTTCATTGAAAAAAACAACAACAGAAAATAACAAGTATTGGTAAGGAAATGGTACAGCACTATGGAAAACAGTATGGCAATTCCTCATAATGTGAAAAATATAATTACCATATGATCCAGCAACCCGTTTCTGGGTGTATATGCAAAATAATTGAAAGCAGAATCTCAGAGACATTTTCACACCTGTGTTCATAATAACACTGTTCACAATAGCCAGTAGAAGGAAGCAACCCAAATGGACATTTCACCTATAGATGAATGAATAAACAAATTGTAGCATATACATATTATACCTCAATATTATGCAAACTTGAAAAGGAAGGAAATCCTATCATGTGCTACATATATTAGTTTGTTCTCACATTGCTATAAATAAAAATACCTGAGATTGGGTAATTTACAAAGAAAAGGGGTTTAATTGGCTCATGGTTCTGTAGGCTGTACAGAAAGCATAGCAGCTTCTGCTTCTGGGGAGGCCTCAGGAAGGTTCCAATCAAGGCAGAAGTCAAAGGGGGAGCAGGCACATCGCATGGCAAAATCAGGAGCAAGAGACTGGGAGAAAGGTACCACACAGTTTTACGTGACCAGATCTCATGAGAACTCACTCACTATCAAGAGGACACTATCAAGGCGATGGCACTAAACATTGAAGACATTATGGAAAGTAAAATAAGCCCGTCACAAAAAGACAAATACTGTATGATTCCACTTACATGAGCTATCTAAAGTAATTAAATTCATAGAAACAAAATGAGGGTGCCTAGGGTTGGAGGAAGTAGGAAATGAAGAGTTCTTATATAATGGGTATAGAGTTTCAGTTTTACAGGATGAAAAAGATTTGGAGTTCCACTGCACAACAATGTGAATATGCTTTACTAAACTATACACTTCAAAATGGTTAAGATGGTAAATTTTGTTACATGTTTTTTACTACAATTTTAAAAAATTAAGCCAAGTGCAGTAGCTCATGCCTGTAATTTCAGCACTTTGGGGGGCCAAAGTAGGAGGATCATTTGAAGTCAGGAGTTTGAGACCAGCCTGGGCAACATAGTGAAATCCCATCTCTACCAAAAAGAAAAAAAAAAGTTAGCTGTGTATGGTGGTGCACACCTGTAGTCCCCGCTACTTGGAAGGCTAAGACAGGAGGAGCCCTTGATCCCAGGAGTTGGAGGCTGCAGTGAGCTATGATCACACCACTGTATTCTAGTCTTGGCATCAGAGAAAGACTCTGTCTCTTAAAAAAAAAAGGAAAAAATTTAAAAAAAAAATTTTTTTGAGACAGGGTCTCACTCTGTTGCCCAGGTTGGTTTCAAACTTCTGGACTAAAGTGATCCTGCTACTTCAGCCTCCAAGTAGCTGGAATTACAGGCTGATGCCACTGTGATTGGCTGTGAAATTTTTATTATTTTTAAAATAGTTTGAGAGATTCCCTCATATTATCGTGCATACCTGTGGTTCATTCATTCTCATTGCTACACAGTATTACTACATTGTACACATATACCACCATTTATTTATCCATTCTACCGTTGATTGGCATCTGGGAAGTACGTAGTTTGCATTTTTACATGAGGAAAATAAAAATCCACCAGATTTTTAGGGCTTGTAAGCCATTCACAGAGCATTTATGATGTATTAATACCTTGAACGAGTTCATGTATTCTTCCCCATCCTATCTCTAGGCTTGTATACCCAACTGCTGACTTCATTTCTCCACTTGGATATTGCTATGGTTTGAATATAGTTTGTCTCCTCTGAAACTCATGTTGAAATTTGATCCCCAACATGGCAGTGGTGGGAGGTGGAGACTAGTGGGAGGTGTTTTGGTCATGGAGGCAGATCTCCCATGGATAGATTAATGCTTGCCCTCTGGGGTGAGTGAGTTCTTGCTCTTGGGAATGGACTCGTTCCTGAGAGAGCCAGTTATTAAAAAGAGCTTCCTCAGTTCAGCGCTTTTGCTTCTTCTCTCACCATGTGATCTTTTTGCATACATTTGCTCCTCTTACGCTTTCTGCCCTGAGTTGGAACAACCTGAGGCCCTCACCAGATGCAGTTGTGCAATCTTGAATCTTCCAACCACCAGAATTATGAGCCAAGTAAACCTCTTCGTAAGTTACCCAGCCTCAGGTATTCTGTGATAGTAACAATAAACAAATTAAAACAGATATCTAATAGGCATCTACTCCAACTTGACATGTCCAAATATGTCTCACCTGCAGCCTTCTTCATATCTGTTGGCAACTCCAACCTTCTAGATGCCCAGACCAAAAACCATGGTAATATTTTGACTCCTCTCTCTCACACCTACATCCAAGGCATCAACCAATAATGCTTGCTGTACCTTCAAAATAAATCCAGAATTTCAAGTATTTGGTTTTAATATGGTGTGATAAGGGCTAGAGTATAGAGAAGCACATCTAAGGGGACATCTAAGTCACAATGGAGGGCAGAGAAAGTTTCCTGGAGGAGATGTTTCAGCTTCATCTTGAGGAATGATTAGAATTAATTAGACAGAGAAGGTGACAAGACATTCTAGGAAGACAGAACTGAGTACACAAAGACCAGGAGGTGTAAAACAGCATGACCCATGTAGGACTTAAAGTAATGGATATGCAGAGGAGAAGATGAAGTGAACAATCAGGCAGGTTTCAGGTCCAAGAAAGTTTAGCGATCATTTAGGGTACAGACTATCACAAAGAAGTCTTATAGGGAGCCACTTAAGAATTATAAGCAGAATAGTATTATCTCTCCTCCAATTTCAGGACAGTGCAATATATTTCCACAGTGGCTAAAAATTTTTCAGAGATGATCTCAACCAGCTGTTGGTAAAAAACAAACCACCCCAAAAACTCAGTGTCTTAAAACAATACTGATTTATTCTTGCTTACATGTCTGCATGTTGGCCAGGATTGATCTAGACTGGACTTGGCTGGGCTGTTCTGCTTCAGTCTTCAGGTCTGTCTGGTCTCAGTTCCTTCCTGTAGGCTTGGCTTGGGTCTTTCCCATGTATGTTCATTCTGGGGCCCAAGCTAAAGGGAAAGTAGATACCTAGGGGGCATTCTCATCCTTTTTGAGCAAGTGACTATCCAGGGCATGCCCTTCTCATGGCAATGGCAGAAGCCCCAGAGGGCAGCAGAAATTGGGGTTCCCCTTAAGTTCTAGACTCAGAATATGTGCATAGTAACTTCCACCCACATTCATTGGCTAAAGCAAGTCATGTAGCTGAGTCCACAGTCAATAGGCAGGGAAGTCCATTGTGCCTTTAGTGGGACAAACTATAAACTCACTTGTAAAGAGTGTGGATTAGAGGGAGTGGTGAAAACTCAGGGACAAGAATTTAATCTACCAGAGAGACCATTTTTATCCAGTACTTAGAGACTGCATGGTGTAATAGAAAGAGTATTAGCTGTGGAGTCACACAGACTATCACTTAATAGCACTGTGCCTTTCTCCAAGTTATTTAAAATGCTCTGGCCGTCACTTTTCTCATTCATAAAGATCTATTTTGGTACCTCCCCACCTTATAAGAGATTATAAGAATTGCATGTGATGTAGGGGCTTTGTACGTCAGGCACCAATGCTAATTAAGACCCTCTGACTGCTAGCTACATCTAGTGTGTCCTGTCTCTATTAATAAGAACTATGGAAGGGAGATCAGTGGTTGGATTGTGGTGCTGCAAAATTACCATATTGGAGAGAAACAAAAATCCAATAGGTCTCAGAAGTAGCATTTCCCCAAGATATCTATTAACACCCACTCTGCTGGCAGCTACAGCTATTTGCCTTTGGGGAAAAGATGTGTCTCCCATAAGAAAGACCAGCCATTTGCTAATATGTATTTGATCTGGCAGTTCTTTTCCACAAGCATTTGATTCCATGGCAGTCTGAATTTTTGGTTCATGGATAAGAAGGATATTTAACTCAGAAGGGTCAGGGACAACACTGGGCAGGAGGCACATGGGAGAAGCGCACCCTGGCATCGCTTGAGAGTTTGTTCTCCCAGGGTCTGCAGCTGCTGCTCTCTCCAAATGGCCCGTCTTAGCTGAAAAATTGTGCCAGAGACAATAACCAGAGCACTCTTATTTATCTTTTCAGATTGAACCCAACCTGCCCAACATCTTACAGCTCTTTGAATCTCAAGCCTTTTGAGTCCCACGTTACTGCACAATTCCACTTTCCTCCTATCCTCCTGCTCCTACGTTCTCAATAAGGCTTTTCCAGTGGAATTTTCTTGAAAGAATTAAGCTTTAATGCTTTAAGGTTTCCATTATAATTATAAATTAACTTTTCCTCTATGCATCTAGAATAGTATAACTTTATACCATCCTTGGAATCGTGTAGGTAAGAATTACTTAAATCACTCTCTGGAAGGTTTAATTCTCTTACAGGAACCCCAGTTGAGACAGGCTGCTAGAGTGTGGTTCTTATCACATGGTGGAAGATGGACCCCAGCACCATATCCCCACATTCCAATATATGGTATGGGGGACAGAAGAAGTGAAAGCAGGGAGATTCTTTAAAAAATATGACCTGGGAGTTGCATGCATTACTTCTGCTTACTCCTGATTGGCCAAAACATAATTTCATAGCCAAACTTAGTCACAAAGCATACTTGAAAAAGTCATTTCTATCTTGGCAGCCATATACACAGTTAAAACTTGTAGATATTTTATTACTAATAGGAAGAAGGATGGAATAAACAGGAAGATATTTATCAGTCTGTCATGTTTGACTATTATTCACCAGGCAGTACCTTTTTTTTTTTTTTGATGGTTAGTGCTCTTTTTTTTTTCTTTTTTTTTTATTATACTTTAAGTTCTAGGGTACATGTGCATAACGTGCAGGTTTGTTACATATGTATACTTATGCCATGTTGGTGTGCTGCACCCATCAACTCGTCAGCACCCATCAATTCATCATTTATATCATGTGTAACTCCCCAATGCAATCCCTCCCTCCTCCCCCCTCCCCATGATAGGCCCCAGTGTGTGATGTTCCCCTTCCCGAGTCCAGGTGATCTCATTGTTCAGTTCCCACCTATGAGTGAGAACATGCGGTGTTTGGTTTTCTCTTCTTGTGATAGTTTGCTAAGAATGATGGTTTCCAGCTGCATCCATGTCCCTACAAAGGACGCAAACTCATCCTTTTTTATGGCTGCATAGTATTCCATGGTGTATATGTGCCACGTTTTCTTAATCCAGTCTGTCACAGATGGACATTTGGGTTGATTCCAAGTCTTTGCTATTGTGAATAGTGCCGCAATAAACATACGTGTGCATGTGTCTTTGTAGTAGAATAATTTATAATCCTTTGGGTATATACCCAGTAGTGGGATGGCTGGGTCATATGGTACATCTAGTTCTAGATCCTTGAGGAATTGCCATACTGTTTTCCATAATGGTTGAACTAGTTTACAATCCCACCAACAGTGTAAAAGTGTTCCTATTTCTCCACATCCTCTCCAACACCTGTTGTTTCCTGACTTCTAAATGATTGCCATTCTAACGGGTGTGAGATGGTATCTCATTGTGGTTTTGATTTGCATTTCTCTGATGGCAAGTGATGATGAGCATTTTTTCATGTGTCTGTTGGCTGTATGAATGTCTTCTTTTGAGAAATGTCTGTTCATATCCTTTCCCCACTTTTTGATGGGGTTGTTTGTTTTTTTCTTGTATATTTGTTTGAGTTCTTTGTAGATTCTGGATATTAGCCCTTTGTCAGATGAGTAGATTGCAAAAATTTTCTCCCATTCTGTAGGTTGCCTGTTCACTCTGATGGTAGTTTCTTTTGCTGTGCAGAAGCTCTTTAGTTTAATGAGATCCCATTTGTCAATTTTGGCTTTTGCTGCCGTTGCTTTTGGTGTTTTAGACATGAAGTCCTTGCCCATGCCTATGTCCTGAATGGTACTACCTAGATTTTCTTCTAGGGTTTTTATGGTTTTAGGTCTAACATTTAAGTCTCTAATCCATCTTGAATTAATCTTCGTATAAGGGGTAAGGAAAGGATCCAGTTTCAGCTTTCTACTTATGGCTAGCCAATTTTCCCAGCACCATTTATTAAATAGGGAATCCTTTCCCCATTTCTTGTTTCTCTCAGGTTTGTCAAAGATCAGATGGCTGTAGATGTACGGTATTATTTCTGAGGACTCTGTTCTGTTCCATTGGTCTATATCTCTGTTTTGGTACCAGTACCATGCTGTTTTGGTTACTGTAGCCTTGTAGTATAGTTTGAAGTCAGGTAGCGTGACGCCTCCAGCTTTGTCCTTTTGACTTAGGATTGTCTTGGCAATGCGGGCTCTTTTTTGGTTCCATATGAACTTTAAAGCAGTTTTTTCCAATTCTGTGAAGAAACTCATTGGTAGCTTGATGGGGATGGCATTGAATCTACAAATAACCTTGGGCAGTATGGCCATTTTCACGATATTGATTCTTCCTATCCATGAGCATGGTATGTTCTTCCATTTGTTTGTGTCCTCTTTGATTTCACTGAGCAGTGGTTTGTAGTTCTCCTTGAAGAGGTCCTTTACATCCCTTGTAAGCTGGATTCCTAGGTATTTTATTCTCTTTGAAGCAATTGTGAATGGAAGTTCATTCCTGATTTGGCTCTCTGCTTGTCTGTTACTGGTGTATAAGAATGCTTGTGATTTTTGCACATTAATTTTGTATCCTGAGACTTTGCTAAAGTTGCTTATCAGCTTAAGGAGATTTTGGGCTGAGACGATGGGGTTTTCTAAATATACAATCATGTCATCTGCAAACAGGGACAATTTGACTTCTTCTTTTCCTAACTGGATACCCTTGATTTCTTTCTCTTGCCTGATTGCCCTAGCCAGAACTTCCAACACTATGTTGAATAGGAGTGGTGAGAGAGGGCATCCCTGTCTTGTGCCAGTTTTCAAAGGGAATTTTTCCAGTTTTTGCCCATTCAGTATGATATTAGCTGTGGGTTTGTCATAAATAGCTCTTATTATTTTGAGGTACGTTCCATCAATACCGAATTTATTGAGCGTTTTTAGCATGAAGGGCTGTTGAATTTTGTCAAAAGCCTTTTCTGCATCTATTGAGATAATCATGTCGTTCTTGTCTTTGGTTCTGTTTATATGCTGGATTACGTTTATTGATTTGCGAATGTTGAACCAGCCTTGCATCCCAGGGATGAAGCCCACTTGATCATGGTGGATAAGCTTTTTGATGTGCTGCTGAATCCGGTTTGCCAGTATTTTATTGAGAATTTTTGCATCGATGTTCATCAGGGATATTGGTCTAAAATTCTCTTTTTTTGTTGTGTCTCTGCCAGGCTTTGGTATCAGGATGATGTTGGCCTCATAAAATGAGTTCGGGAGGATTCCCTCTTTTTCTATTGATTGGAATAGTTTCAGAAGGAATGGTACCAGCTCCTCCTTGTACCTCTGGTAGAATTCAGCTGTGAATCCATCTGGTCCTGGACTTTTTTTGGTGGGTAGGCTATTAATTGTTGCCTCAATTTCAGAGCCTGCTATTGGTCTATTCAGGGATTCAACTTCTTCCTGGTTTAGCCTTGGGAGAGTGTAAGTGTCCAGGAAATGATCCATTTCTTCTAGATTTTCTAGTTGATTTGCGTAGAAGCGTTTATACTATTCTCTGATGGTTGTTTGTATTTCTGTGGGGTCAGTGGTGATATCCCCTTTATCATTTTTTATTGCGTCTATTTGATTCCTCTCTCTTTTCTTCTTTATCAGCCTTGCTAGCGGTCTGTCAATTTTGTTGATCTTTTCAAAAAACCAACTCCTGGATTCACTGATTTTTTGGAGGGTTTTTTGTGTCTCTATCTCCTTCAGTTCTGCTCTGATCTTAGTTATTTCTTGCCTTCTGCTAGCTTTTGAATGTGTTTGCTCTTGCCTCTCTAGTTCTTTTAATTGTGATGTTAGAGTGTCAATTTTAGATCTTACCTGCTTTCTCTTGTGGGCATTTAGTGCTATAAATTTCCCTCTACACACTGCTTTAAATGTGTCCCAGAGATTCTGGTATGTTGTATCTTTGTTCTCATTGGTTTCAAAGAACATCTTTATTTCTGCCTTCATTTCGTTATGTACCCAGTAGTCATTCAGGAGCAGGTTGTTCAGTTTCCATGTAGTTGAGCGGTTGTGATTGAGTTTCTTAGTCGTGAGTTCTAGTTTGATTGCACTGTGGTCTGAGAGACAGTTTGTTATAATTTCTGTTCTTTTACATTTGCTGAGGAGTGCTTTACTTCCAATTATGTGGTCAATTTTGGAATAAGTGCGATGTGGTGCTGAGAAGAATGTATATTCTGTTGATTTGGGGTGGAGAGATCTATAGATGTCTATTAGGTCCGCTTGGTGCAGAGATGAGTTCAATTCCTGGATATCCTTGTTAACTTTCTGTCTCGTTGATCTGTCTAATGTTGACAGTGGAGTGTTGAAGTCTCCCATTATTATTGTATGGGAGTCTAAGTCTCTTTGTAAGTCTCTAAGGACTTGCTTTATGAATCTGGGTGCTCCTGTATTGGGTGCATATATATTTAGGAGAGTTAGCTCTTCCTGTTGAATTGATCCCTTTACCATTATGTAATGGCCTTCTTTGTCTCTTTTGATCTTTGATGGTTTAAAGTCTGTTTTATCAGAGACTAGGATTGCAACCCCTGCTTTTTTTTGTTCTCCATTTGCTTGGTAGATCTTCCTCCATCCCTTTATTTTGAGCCTATGTATGTCTCTGCATGTGAGATGGGTCTCCTTAATACAGCAGACTGATGGGTCTTGACTTTTTATCCAGTTTGCCAGTCTGTGTCTTTTAATTGGAGCATTTAGTCCATTAACATTTAAGGTTAATATTGTTATGTGTGAACTTGATCCTGCCATTATGATATTAACTGGTTATTTTGCTCATTAGTTGCAGTTTCTTCCTAGCCTCGATGGTCTTTACATTTTGGCATGTTTTTGCAATGGCTGGTACTGGTTGTTCCTTTCCATGTTTAGGGCTTCCTTCAGGGTCTCTTGTAAGGCAGGCCTGGTGGTGACAAAAACTCTAAGCATTTGCTTATCTGTAAAGAATTTTATTTCTCCTTCACTTATGAAACTTAGTTTGGCTGGATATGAAATTCTGGGTTGAAAATTCTTTTCTTTAAGAACGTTGAATATTGGCCCCCACTCTCTTCTGGCTTGTAGAGTTTCTGCCGAGAGATCTGCTGTTAGTCTGATGGGCTTCCCTTTGTGGGTAACCCGATCTTTCTCTCTGGCTGCCCTTAAGATTTTTTCCTTCATTTCAACTTTGGTGAATCTGGCAATTATGTGTCTTGGAGTTGCTCATCTGGAGGAGTATCTTTGTGGCGTTCTCTGTATTTCCTGAATTTGAATGTTGGCCTGCCCTACTAGGTTGGGGAAGTTCTCCTGGATGATATCCTGAAGAGTGTTTTCCAACTTGGTTCCATTTTCCCCCTCACTTTCAGGCACCCCAATCAGACGTAGATTTGGTCTTTTTACATAATCCCATACTTCTTGCAGGCTTTGTTCATTTCTTTTTCTTCTTTTTTCTTTTGGTTTCTCTTCTCGCTTCATTTCATTAATTTGATCTTCAATCGCTGATACTCTTTCTTCCAGTTGATCGAGTCGGTTACTGAAGCTTGTGCATTTGTCACGTATTTCTCGTGTCATGGTTTTCATCTCTGTCATTTCATTTATGATCTTCTCTGCATTAATTAGTCTAGCTGTCAGTTCTTCTACTCTTTTTTCAAGATTTTTAGTTTCTTTGCGCTGGGTACGTAATTCCTCCTTTAGCTCTGAGAAGTTTGATGGACTGAAGCCTTCTTCTCTCATCTCGTCAAAGTCATTCTCTGACCAGCTTCGATCCGTTGCTGGCGATGGGCTGCGCTCCTTTGCAGGGGGAGATGCGCTCTTATTTTTTGAATTTCCAGCTTTTCTGCCCTGCTTCTTCCCCATCTTTGTGGTTTTATCTGTCTCTGGTCTTTGATGATGGTGACGTACTGATGGGGTTTTGGTATAGGTGTCCTTCCTGTTTGATAGTTTTCCTTCTGACAGTCAGAATGACTGTCTGTTGGTCTGTTGGAGATTGCTTGAGGTCCACTCCAGACCCTGTTTGCCTGGGTATCAGCAGCAGAGGTTGCCGAAGATAGAATATTGCTGAACAGCGAGTGTACCTGTCTGATTCTTCCTTTGGAAGCTTCCTCTCAGGGGTGTACTCCACCCTGTGAGGTGTGGGGTGTCAGACTGCCCCTAGTGGGGGATGTCTCCCAGATAGGCTACTCAGGGGTCAGGGACCCACCTGAGCAGGCAGTCTGTCCGTTCTCAGATCTCAACCTCCAAGTTGGGAGATCCACGGCTCTCCCCAAAGCTGTCAGACGGAGTCGTTCGCGTCTGCACCGGCCCCCGCTGCTTCCCCTGTTGGTCTTCAGCTGTGCGCTGTCCCCAGAGGTGGAGTCTACAGAGACAGGCAGGCTTCCTTGAGCTGCTGTGAGCTCCACCCAGTTCGAGCTTCCCAGCGGCTTTGTTTACCTACTTAAGCCTCAGCAATGGCGGGCGCCCCTCCCCCAGCCTCGCTGCTGCCTTGCGGATAGATCACCGCAGACTGCTGTGTTAGCAGTGAGGGAGGCTCCGTGGGCGTGGGACCCTCCCGGCCAGGTGTGGGATATATTCTCCTGGTGTGCCTCTTTGCTTAAAGCGCAGTATTGGGGTGGGAGTTACCCGATTTTCCAGGTGTTGTGTGTCTCAGTTCCCCTGGCTAGGAAAACGGATTTCCTTCCCCCTTGCGCTTCCAGGTGAGGCGATGCCTTGCCCTGCTTCGGCTCTCGCTGGTCAGGCTGCAGCAGCTGACCAGCACCGATTGTCCGGCACTCCCTAGTGAGATGACCCCAGTACCTCAGTTGAAAATGCAGAAATCACCGGTCTTCTGTGTCGCTCGTGCTGGGAGTTGGAGACTGGAGCTGTTCCTATTTGGCCATCTTGCTCCGCCCCCCCAGGCAGTACCTTTTTTGTCTTTTTGAGACAGGGTCTCACTCTGTTGCCCAGGCTAGAGTACAGTGGTGCAATTATGTCTCATTGCAACCTGTACCTCCTGGGCTCAAATCATCCTCCCACCTCAGCTCCCTGAGTAGCTGGGACTTCAGGCATGCACCATCACATCTGGCTATTTTTATCATTATTGTTATTATTATTTGTAACAACGAGGTCTCATTATGTGGCCCAGGTTCGTCTTGAACTTCTGGGCCCAAGCAATTCTCCTGCCTCGGCCTCCCAAAGTGCTTGGATTATAGGCATGAGCCACCATGCCCAGCCTCACTAGACAGTATATTTTGTAATAGCAGGAACTGTATCATTCACTAAGCACAAATAAGTTGGGTATACTTTTAGCACAGTATTTATCACATAGAAGACCCTTAATAACATTGATTGAATTCAATCTATTTATATCCAATTCAGGTAATCCAGAAGAGTGTCTTCAATTACAGTTTTCAAAAGACTCAGAGGCTAAACACTTCAGTGAGTATGTATGTAATATTTTCTCTTTTTCGTCTTTTCCTCCACCTCCTTCTTCCCCCCAACCCCTTCTTCTTGTAAGGTAGCCTTGATTTTTTCTAAGCTAAGTTTCTCCTTGTTAGTTTTAATTGTTGATTACATTGACTCTTCAAATCTTCAAGATCAACCTGTGGACTTTCATAAACCTGCAGAACAAAACTCCTGTCCTCAACTGGGACACAAAGGGAACTGTTAGGATATGAAGATTATGTAGAAAAAATAGTTGATACTTGTAAAAAATAATAATAATTTTTTTGAGACAGGGTCTTGCTCTGTTGCCCAGGCTGGAATACAGCGGTATGATCTCGGCTCACTGCAACCTCTGCCTCCCGGGTTCAAGTGATTCTCGTGCCTTAGCCTCCCTAGTAGCTGGGATTACAGGTGCCCACCACCACACTCAACTGATTTTTGTATTCTTAGTAGAGACAAGTTTTCACCATATTGGCCAGGCTGGTCTCAAACTCCTGACCTCAAGTGATCTGCCCGCCTTAATCTCCCAAAATGCTGGGATTACAGGCATGAGCCACTGCACCTGGCAAAAATAATTAAAAAAAAAAAAAAGCACTTAGAATGGTGCCTGGCACACAGTTAATGCTATATAAGTGTCAAAGATTTTAGAAGATAGATAGATGGGTAGATAGATATGCATGAATGGATGAGTAGTTTGAAGGGAGCAGGGAGGAAGGAAGGGAGGGAGGGAAGGAAGGGGGAAGGAAAGAAAGAAAGAAGGAAAAAAGGAAGGAAGGAAGGAAAGAAGGAAGGAAGGGAGGAAGGAAGGAAGGAAGGAAAAATGAAAGACAAGTTGACATTTTCTCCCCTTATTCATGAGTAGATTATAACACTTTCTACCAGAGGCAAAAACAGTCAGTAGGCCTGTATGGCAGGAGCCATCTCACCAGAGACCCAAATATTTATTTCTTTGTGTGGCTGAGTTTGGATGCACTTTGCCTACTACATGTGCGGTAGTCAAGCTAACCGCTCATTGGTTTCTTAAGGTATACTAAAATGACAAGCAAAAGTGAATCAGAGTGGACATTGGTGTAGCAGGTAGAGACAGGGTCTGACTTAGAAGGATGCCAGTGCCTTAGCAAGAAATTCCAGGATGTCTTATGGAGCGAAGCTTGAGAGTTATTCTTTTAGGGTCATTCTCCTACATGTTAGGGATGAGGTAGCACACAAAATAAGTCAGGATAGGAGGTGTCCTGACCATGGAAAATGTGTGTACTCCCTGGTTTGGATACAGTTGCCTGTGATGGATAATACATTTGCCTACCATGAACTCATTCTCCATTTTTCTAGTAACAGTACTTTGGTACCCTTCTAGAGCTCCTCTGCTGTCTTTCCATATGATTCTGATACCATCCCTCCCCAGCCCCAGACCCAGAATGACCACTCAGAATAGCCCGTCTTCCAGACCATGTGATTAGTTTCAAATAGGTATGTGACCCAAACTGGGCCAGATTCTTCCTTAAAATTTAATACATGGCCAAGAGCAGTGGCTCATGCCTGTAATCCCAGGACTTTGGGAGGCCAAGGTGGGTGGATCGCTTGAGTCCAGGAGTTGGAGACCAGCCTTGGCAACATGGCAAAAAACCTCTCTCTGCAAAAAATACACACGCAGAAAAATAGTTGGGCATGGTGGTGTGCATTTGTATCCCCAGCTACTCGGGAGGCTGAGGTAGGAGGATCACCTGGGCCTAGAAGGTGGAGGTTGCTGTGAGCAGTGATCAGGCCACTGCACTCCAAACTAGGTGATACAGTAAGACTTCGTCTCAAAAAAAAAAAATTAATACAGATGCTGGAAGAGTGAGGGTATATTCTTCTAAACAGGTGAGGAAAATGAAGTTGTTGTATTTGCAAACATCTTTCTCAACCCCAGAAAACCCATACATAGTGAAAAATGTGGCCAAACCAAGGAGGGAGGTAGAGGTAAGCAGAGAGCTGATCTAAAGTGCTGCTATCATCTGAACCCCAAGATCCAGCTATGCCTGAAGCTAAATTCGTTCCTTTTCAGCTACATGCACCAGTAAATTCATTTTATATTTAGGCTTGAGTTAGCATTTCTGTCATTTGCTTTCAAAAGCAAATGTATTGTTGTATTAGTCTGTTCTCATGCTGCTATAAAGAACTGCCCAAGACTGGGTAATTTATAAAGGAAAGAGGTTTAATTGACTCACAGTTCTGCATGGCTGGGGAAGCCTCAGGAAACTTACAGTCACGGCAGAAGGGGGAGCAAACATGTCCTTCTTCACATGGAGGCAGGAAGAAGTGCTGAGCAAAGAGGGAAAAGCCCCTTATGAAATCACCAGATCTCATGAGAACTCACTCACTATCATGAGAACAGCATGGAGGTAACTACCTCCATGATTCAATCATATTGCACAAGGTCTCTCCCACGATATATGGGGATTATGGGAACTGCAGTTCAGGATAAGATTTGTTGGGGGACAAAGCCAAATCATATCAATTAGAATTGGTTTGGTCACTCTAACAACTCCCTCATCACCCATGGCTAAAGCTGCTGACGTCCTGTAAACAGCTCCTACAGTTATGTCCCATTGGTTTAGAAAATTGGTCCAGGTTCCACTTCGTACTTTCGATGCTAAACCTCTTGCTCTGGTGCCTTATCTCTACTTCTGTCTTGTGTCCTGGTAACTGGATCTCTTTAGATTGATACTTCATGATACCTTGAGCCTGGCCTTCTCTTTCAGTCTCACCCTGATTGTAGTATTTCCAAGAACCCTGGGCAGCACACTTGCTATTCCACTAGGCAGCGTCTCTGACTTCTGCACACAGCCAAGGATCCCTGAGTCAGACGTTTTACCATAAGCAAGAACAAGTGAGTCATTTTGTCTCCTCAAGCAGGCTCTGTAGCAAACCTTCCAGGTCCTCTTAATAGATACAGACCTTCTTTTGATGTCATCTTTCTTAGCTTTAATGCATATGATTTGGAAACCCAATGATAAAAACCTCGTATGTATCCCTATAAACTATTCAGGACTTTTCCCATGTTTGGTAATAGGAATTTTTGCTAGGAAAGGATAAGAAAGAATAAGAGTTTATGAGAAGATTAATCATTCAAATAAGGAAGTCCTAAAAATATACAGTGAATAAGGCACTCTTGCCACACACAAAAAAATGTAAAACGTGTCCTTAGGGAGGATGTCCCTTCTCTGGGCTGAATTATGTTCCCACTACAGAGTCCATCACTGAAGTCCTAACCCCCAGTATCTCAGCACGTGAATGTATTTGGAGATAGTCTTTAAGGAAGTAACTAAGTTAAACTGAAGTCATTAGGGTGGGCCCTAATCCAATTTGACTAGTGTCCTTAATAGAAGAGAAGATCTGGCCACAGACATACACTGAGGGAAGACTGTGTGCAGATACAGGTAGAAGACAGCCATCCACAAGCCAACGAGAGAGGGCTCAGAGGAAACCAACCCTGCTGACACCTTGATCTCAGAATTCTAACATCCAGAACTCTAAGGAAATAAATTTCTGTTTTCAGGCCACCCAGTCTATGGCACTTCTTTATGGTATCCCTAGAAAATTAATAATGTCTTCCACTAATTATTAACAAACTGGCATCTCTTCTCACCAGATCCTTTGAGAAAGAATAATAGAAATCTTTTTCTGGCTCCCTTCCTCTCACCTCCCCCTACTCAAATACCCACAGAAAGCAAACCCATGGTATTTGTGGAGTAATCACTAAGCATCATCTTATTCGGCCAATGGCTAAGGGAAGGGTCTGGGGTTTCAGTCATTGAAAAGGAGAGGGGGCCTAGTGGTAAAAAGCCAGTGTTTCCTTCCTCAAGAGCCAATACTGGTCTCTTCTCTTCTTCTTTCCCTTCCTCTCTCCTTCCTCAATAATTTGTGCAAAAGTCATTAGGTGAAGCTAATGATGAGATGAGGAAGGCTGTGTGTGTGTGTGTGTGTGTGTGTGTGTGTGTGTGTGTGTGTGTATGTGTTGGGCTGGGAATGGGTAGTAAGCCATGATGGCCCAGGGCAGGGACCAAGAGGGTGTCCACAGTGGGTGGCCTGGCATGAGGTAGCCTCATCCGAAAATAGTGAGAAGGACATTTATGTGGATGGACTGCCTCTTGTGAGGTATTGAAGGCTAAGTGGGGTGAGATGGGTCTCTGTGAGGGATGGGGGCTCCGCGTGGGGTGTCAGAGCCAGAGTGGGTTGAGGAGGGTATCCCTTCCCCAACAGGAGTGCAGCCCAGTATAGGGTGTGGCAGCCTGAGCAGGGTGAGGAAGACACCCACACAGCAGGCAGAGTGGTTCAGCATGGTGTCAGAGGACAAGAGGGGTGAGGAAGGCATTGACACTGGGGTGGGCTGGGGCTGGCATGGAGCATCAGAGCCTCAATCATCAGTTGAGGAGGATATCCATGCAGACAGGCCTGCCTGGTATGAGACGGCAGGGCTTGGGCAGAGTGAATAGGGCATCTACATGGTAGGTTGGCCCAGTATGGCATGTTAGAGCCCAAGTGATGTAAAGAGAGAAGATGGGAGATTTGTTACATACAGGTGGATTTGTTACATACAAATAACTAAATATATTAAGGACAAGAAGAGCTAGGTATCCTATTGTTGGAGAGGAGGTTACAAATATGGCAAAAGGAAAACTAGAATGAATCCCGTGGTGTTGCATTAGAATTGGAGTTAAGGATGTGAATGCATAGTTTTCAAGATTTAAATAGATAAATAGATATAGATAAAAAATAAATATAAAAGTACACACAGAGAGACATATACACATTTCCCAGGTCTATGCACTAAAAGGGTCTGGAAGCAGTGACACTCCAATACCAAGGAACATATTGAGTGTCTAGATTTTGGTTTCTACACACCATTCCGCAAGACACCAGGGATCCTTGGATAAATGGCTGATTCCAAAGCTGGGCTAGGGAACTTGCAATACAAGCCTGAAAGTTCTATTTGTACCAGAAAGTAAGAAAGTGCTCAAAGAATTTAGAGACATGTTACATCAAAAGGAAGTAGAAACCAGACTGAAGGGACTCCCACTAGCCAAATATGGACCAATATAAGCATGAAAATAAATAATGTTAGTAATAGGTGATGACCCATGAAATAGAGTAGTTTACATATGAGTCCAAACTGATATAAATAAATAACAAACTGAAAGTATGATAAGAAACAGGTTATGGACATAGGCTCAAAGTACCTTCCCACAAGATACTAACTATTAAGAGCAAGTTGCCTGACAAATGCTGCCTTAATGAATGATCAGTGTTAACATAATCAGTAATGGGACAAATCCAAATCCTATACCACCTAATGGGATGCAATGGGAATACAGCATCAGTTCTATGACATTTCTGACAGATGCATAGCCTGATTCTAGTCATGAAGATGCATTAGACAAACCTAAATTGAAGGACGTGTTTTTACCCCTCTTTTAGCCTTTTATCTCTATAGGTGTCAAGACCACGAAAGTCAAGGAAAGACTGAAGAATGTTTCATACTGAAGGAGACTAAAGAAACATGACAACAATACTCAACACATTATTCCAGACTGGATTCTTCTCCTAAAAGACATTACTGGGGTGACTTAAGAAACTTGAACAGGCTGGGAGTGGTGGCTCACATCTGTAATCCCAGCATGTTGGGAGGCCAAGGCAGGCAGATCATGAGGTCAGGAGTTCGAGACCAGCCTGACCAACATGATGAAACCCCGTCTCTACTAAAAACACAAAAATTAGCTGGGCATAGTGGCATGTACCTGTAGTTCCAGCTACTCGAGAGGCTGAGGCAGGAGAATTGCTTGAACTCAGGCGGCAGAGCTTGCAGTGAGCCAAGATCGCACCACTGAACTCTAGCCTGGGCAACAGAGTGAGACTCTGTCTCAAAAAAAAAAAAAAGAAAAAAGAAAGAAAGAAATAAACAAAGTCTAAAGAGTAGATGGTAGTGACGTACCAATGTTAATTTTCTGATTTGATGCTTGTATTGTGGTGGTATAGGAGAATGTCCTTTTCATAGGAAATACATACTTAAAAATCTAGGAGTGACGGGGCATCATGTCAGTAACACACTCTTGCTCACATGCTTCAGGAAATAAAAATTACTATTTGTACTACAACTTTTCTGTAAATTTGGTACTGTTTCCAATTTTCTTTAAAAAGTCAAGAATGAAGGACAACTGGTCCAGTCTCTTCAACACATCTGTGTCATGTAAAAGGGACAGATTAAAAGAGGCATTTGGGGCATCCCAAGCAGATGCAAATGTAGTCCTGGGTGGGATCCAATTTGCATAAACCAATTGTAACATACAGTTTAGAGATAACTGGGAAATGCATATATGGCTTATTATTACATAGATGAAACATGTTGAAATGGAAAAATGTGGATCAGTGACTGAAAACAAAAGTGGGGAATAGAACAGCAGTAGGATCAGGTGCTCTCATTTTGTGGAAAAAAGAGAAACACAAATAATGTACTAGCGTAGTAACCTAGTAAGCTAGTCCTCACTGAGCAGTGGGAATACTTTTTTATTCTCTTATTTTTGCTTGTTTTTATTTTCAAATATGTAACAATGTACATGCCCTGTTACTATACTAGTAAAAGATATCTTTTAATGTAAAATTTAAATAACACAATTAGGGAAAAAGAGTCCATAGCATGGGTATTCACAACCTTTAATAACCTACATTGTTATCAACTGAGACACGTGGATGTTACTGAAGACATTCAAGCAAAGTCCCTGAAAAGTATCTCCTTGCCTCTGACATAGGGTTGCCGATTCTTCTACAGGGGTTCGAGAGATGTCTAAGGCGTTTGTATGACTGTATCGGTAAATTTTAATACCATGTAGAAATGCCTCAGTAATCTCACTTGTAAAATGAGCATGAATATCCTGCCTCAAAAGGCAATTGGGAGGATTAAATGAGTTAATATATCTGAAAAGTATGGAATAAATGATTTAATAGATGCCAATAGCATGTATGTTCTACAAATACAAAATTTGTGATCATCACTGTTTTTCTTGTTTCATAAAGAAGGTGAAAACAGATATAGCCTCACAGCTCACATTAGAATTTGGTCTTTTTTATTCACAACTTCTTATATCACAATATAAGAATACATATATGAGGTCAAAAAATAAGCTGCTAAATTCTGGGTTTAAAAAGAAGAATACATATAAGAAACTTCTGACTGGGGACAGTGGCTCATGCCTGTAATCCCAGCATTTTAGGAGGCTGAGGTGGGTGGATCGCCTGAGGTCAGGAGTTCAAGACCTGCCTGACCAACATGGTGAAACGCCATCTCTACTAAAAGTACAAAAAATAGCCAGGCATGGTTGTAGGCCCAGCTACTCAGGAGGCTGAGGCAGGTGAATTCCTTGAACCTGGGAGGCGGAGGATGCAGTGAGCCAAGATCATACCACTGCACTCCAGCCTTGAAAACAGAGCAAGACTCTGTCTTAAAAAAAAAATAACCTTCTGTATGCCAGGCATTGTTCTAAGTGCTTTACAAATAATGTATTTTTAATCATCACAGTAATCCTATGAGGTAGATGACCCTATTAACATCTTTATTTTATAGATGAAAGAAGTAAGCCACAGAGACGTTAGTTAACTTGCCCAGTCAGACAGCCAGTTAAGAGGCAGGGCCAGAATTACAACCAAGCAGTCCGTGCTCTCAGCCTCTACCCATGTGCCACTCTTATCATGCCATAACCAAGTACAGGTGAACTCCGATTTAGGTGCTAAAAGCTCCCTTCTAAGCTGATGTTTCAAGTTCCAAATGTGTTTCCCCCTAGAACAGTGTTACAGTATTACAGGTTAGGTTTGGTTCCTTAGGCCAACCTATTTAAGTAGACCAAACCTATTTAACTCACAACATGGCTGATTCAGAACCACTGTGGTCCCAAGGCCAGTGTCACTCTAGACAGAGGATAGTGGATAAGTTTAATCTCCCAAACCAATTCCAATTGATTACTTGTGGCTGCATGGATCCTTGTATGGAGAAGAATTCCGAGGTTGGCCTTAGCAGGAGAGCATACTAGAATCAATTAATGATGTCTGAAGAAATGGGAAAAGAAGACCAAAAACCAGATATTTGTCATCTCTGCTCCAGTGACCTTGTCTCTGAGTACTCCTCAGTCTCGAGCCCTGAGGAGTTTAGGGAGTAGGGGAAGTGGACAGGAGAACGACAGAGAGAGCAGAGAGGGGAAGTAGATACTAGAGAGGCTTCAGTGACAGTTTGGGAGGCCCTGATGAAATCAATGGCTGGGGCAGCTCTGATGTGGGGATAACAGCTGTTCAGAAGTATGGGTAATTTATAAGTCAAGTATTCCCACATCATCAATGCCTGCCAAGCCCCTCCTCAAACCCCAGTGATCCACTCACTAGCAAGGGGAGGTAAGGTATTGATATCTTCTATTCCACTGACATTTAAAAAGTCAGGCGCAGAATGGTTAAACAACTTGTCACACAGTGAGGCCCAGGACATCAGTCACGAGTTATATATAAATGCAGTGTCAGAGTGAAGTGAAAATGAGCACATATAACCCAGCAAGATGATTCCACAAACCACCAGCTTGCGTGCAGAACTGTTAAACCCAAGTTTGGGATGGGTGGAGCCTTGATTCATAGTGCTGAGGTTTTCAGAGTGGACATTAGGATGCAAAACAGACTTTGCATGTGGTTTGCTGAGAACTTGTTTCTCAACATAAACTGGGGAGAAAAAAAGCATTTGATGCTAAAAGTGAGTCCCAAGCTAGGTCCCATTTAGGAGAGTACTGTAGCCCAGCAGGCCTCCAAAATGTCATGTCAGCTTTCGAAGGCATTTCACAGTTGCTGCAACAGCACTGCTGGAACAAAGCCAGGTGACTTTAGAAGAAGCCCAGTCCCTTAGATAGATGACACTGCCAAGAGCAAAATAAAAAAGGGCCATTGCCTGGCTTGGCATCTGGATCCTGCAGCTGCCAAATCATATCCATTAGCCATGCCAAAGTAATCCATGGAGAAATTCCCAATGAGAGGCCCACCAAGCCAGAAAATTGCCTATGATCCAGGCAAGCAGTGGGTTCTAGCTCACCAGCGTCTGCTGAGATTGACGGACAACTTTAAGAAAGTCAGCAGAAATATTTCAGTTCCTACCTCTTATTTATAGATGGACACTTTTGTGAGTGTATGTTCACACACATGTGCACAAACACATGGGAGAGAGACAGAAAGACAGAGTCAGCGAAGAGAGAGAGGGAACTGGGAAGGACAGAGAGATAAAAGCTATTTTCTAACCCCACTGTATAACGAGAAACTGAGACACAGGGACTGAAATACTACCCTGAAGGGAGAAAAGTCATGCCTACTCTGCTAGGGAGGAAAAACAAAAACAAAGTAAAAACTCCCAAAAGTTGGCCAAGCCAGGCAGAAGCTCTTCTCCCACCCGCACATCTGCCTTGGGCTTTTCTTCTTTTCAGATTGTTGTGAGAAAACAGATGGCTACAGAAGCCTGAATTTTAAATTTATGAATGGAAATTTGAACAGATGTTAGCAATCAAGATGGCATATAAGAATTTTTTTCATACCATGTTTACAGCCCAGCCTCCTTCACATAAATGGGAGAACGGGTCATAAAAAGGGTAGTTTTTGATCTCAGGGACAGCCTGGATCCAGCGTGGTGATTATGTGGCACAATGGCGGAAATATTGAAAGAACAAAGGGAAAAAACACTAATCAGTTCCCTGTTTAAATGCTGAATATTTATCCGCAAAAATGCTAAAATGTATCTGGAAGAAAACTATAAATTCATCAGAGCACTTTCTGTGCCTTAAGGAGGTGAAGTGTAAGTCCAGGGTTTAACAAGTATCTGTGGACACCTAGTTACTTCAAATGTCTTTAGACTTTTGACAGGACATCGGTCATTTGTTTGTTTTGTTTTGCTTGGCTGAACGTCCCAAATATATGGAATCCCACCAAATTTCACAGAGAAATGGAGAAGATCTGCTGATACATGCAATGTTTGGAACTGGGCTAGTACTAAGAATGGTAGTGGTAGTGGGGATGGGGAAGAGAAGGGGGTGGGGATGGCAAAGTGAATCAAACATAATCTAGGTCCTCAGTATAATTAGAACTGAAGGCAAAAGCAGATTATCTATATCATCTGTATCTATGTATATCTATATCAACACAAAGCCAGACAAGGTATAACGTTAAAGGCTAAAGGAGTGGAGGAAAAGGAGTGAGGTTGATTGAGGGAATGGATAATGACAGTAGTTCCTGATATCCTGAGAAGAGGAGAGGATTATGGAGTGTGCAGCCATCTGGAAGAAGAAGAGAGGGTTACCCAGGATTTGTTAGCAAATCCGGTTGGTTAGATCTTCAAAAACTGGGATGGCTTAAAGTCTGAAAACACAGATTATATTATGTTATCAGATATTGTAATGTAACATCAACAGACCATTTATTATATATTCACTTGGATTTCCTGACTTTGAGGCTACCCTGGCTCTCTAGAATCTGACCACTTCCATCACCATGATTGTCTCTCTCCTTGAGTCCCGCAATAGCTTCACTCGTCTCCCTGTTGTGTTTCTGCCCATCTCTGCCACCTCCAATTAGCCTATTGTCAACATGGTAATCCAAGTAAAATCACAGTAATCCCTTTGACGCACTGCTTCTCAAAAAGAAGTTCCTGCTCGAGCAGCAGCCACTGCACCTGAGAAACTTGTTGGAAATGCACATTCTCAGGTTCCACCCACGAGTTTCTCAGAATCAGAAACTCTAGGGCTGGGGCCCAGAAATCTGTGTTTTAACAAGACCTACCGATGATTCTGATCTCTGCCGAGGTTTGAGAACCAATTTTAAGCATAGGTCAGATCACGTCACGTTTTGGCTCAAAATCCTGCTCCCCAAAGTCATCACAATGAGTACAAGGCCATAAATATGCGGTCTGGCCCAGGGATACCGCCCTGACTACCCACCAGTCTACTCTCTAGCTCCCTGGCTCCTTGGTTACACTCTAGGCCTTGGCACTTGCTGTTCCTTCTGCCTGCAAGGCTTCCCAGATCCCCCAAGGCCCTGATTCCCCTTCCCCACACACCACGGCTCAATCCCTTACCACCTTCAACTCTGCTCAAATGTCACCTTTTCACTGACACACAGCCACTCATGCATTACTTAATGATGAGGATATGCTTCGAGAAATGCATCATTGGGCAATTCTGTTGTTGTACATACAGCATAGAATGAACTTAAATAAACCTAGATGGCATCACCTGCTACATGCCTAGGCTATATGGTATAACCTATGACTCCTAGGTTATAAACCTGTATAGCATGTTACCATACTGAATACTGCAGGCAACTGTAACACAACATTAAGTATTAATACATGTAAAGATATATAAACTTAGAAAGAGTATAGCAAAAATATGGTAATATAATCTTATAAGACCACCATCATATATGCAGTCCATCATTGACACAAACAATGTTACATAGCCCATGACTCTACTTATTTGTTATTGTCTGTCTCTTCCCAGGGACTGGAATTGTGCCCAGCAAAGTGCTCAGGAAGCATTTGGTAGAAGAATAAATTAACTATCCTTTTTTTTTAAAGACGTAATCTCGCTCTCTCGCCCAGGCTGGAGTCCAGTGGTGCCATCATAGCTCACTGAAGCCTCCATCTCCTGAGCTTCAGTGATCCTCCCACCTCAGCCTCCCAAGTAGCTGGGACAATAGGCTCATGACACCATGCCCAACTAATGTTTTTTGAAAGTTTTTTGTAGAGACAGTGTCTCACTCTGTTGCCAGGCTGGTCTCAACTCTGAACTCAAGCAGTCTTCCCACCTCGGTCTCCCAGAGTGCTAGGATTACAGGTGTGAATATTGAGGATCTCCCAGAGGCCAGATATAGTACTAAGTGCATCACTTCCATTGCCTTACTGAATTCCCACAAGTCAATGTGGTGGATATTATTATCTTTATTTTACACATGAAAAAACTGAGCTAAGTGAAAAAAACGGGTAACAGATACTAAAAGCATAAAGGACTAAGATGTGGGGTTATCAGAAAAGGAAACTTCATGATCTCTAAGTCCTAGATCTGACATAGAGTTAAGTTGTCTACATTTTTACCCTCTTTACTGCTCATCCCTGCAATTGATACCGACAGAGGAATTCAAGCATACTCTGGTGTTTACTGAAGCAGAATGTAATTAAAGTTGGCAAAAATCATGCTTTCAATGACTAGGACAAAGCTACAAGTGGGAGAATTACTCACTGCTTTATTTGCTGATATCTTCCCATTGTAAACACAGATAATAGTGGCACTTCCTGATATTCAAATAATTCTTACTCCTTCACCCAACTACTATGTTCTATTTTAAAAACAGTTCAGATTTTATGTTATTAATGACCAGGTAGAAGAGGATACTTTACCTAACTATTAATTTTCTCAAAAATGTGTCAGTGGTGCATTGTGGGGACTTTCCTCCCTTGCAATGAAAGATTGTGCAATCTGCTAAGCATCTGCCAACATGGCAAACCAGTGCTCAACAGTGAATCAGGTACTGGTTCACCTAAAAAGATAGTCAGACTGCCAGAAGGCAGACCCAGGACCATCCTTCTCTGTTTGCAGTAGTCCCCCACCTGCAATTTCACTTTCCACAGTTTCAGTTACTTGAGGCCAACTGCTGTCCAGAGATATTAAATAGGCCAGGCGTGGTGGCTTATGCCTGTAATCCCAGCACTTTGGGAGGCCATGGGTGGATCACCTGAAGTCAGGAGTTCAACACCAGCCTGATCAACGTGGTGAAACACCATCTCTACTAAAAAATACAAAAATTAGCTCGGCATGGTGGCGGATGCCTGAAATCCCAGCTACTCGGGAGGCTGAGACAGGAGAATCGCTTGAACCTGGTGGGGGCAGAGGATGCAGTGAGCTGAGATTGCACCACTGCACTCTAGCCTGGGTGACAGAGCAAGACTCTGTCTCAAAAAAAGAAAAAAAAATTAAATGGAAGATTCTGGAAATAATTCTTAAGTTTTGAATTCTGTGTATTTCTGAGTAGTGTGATGAAATGTCCTGCCATTTTGCTGCATCCCACCCGGGACATGAATCCTCCCTTTGTCCCATGTCCCCATTCTGTAGACGCTCTCCACTGCTTAGTCACTGAGTAGCCATCTTGGTTATCAAATCAATGGTCACAGTATCACAGTGCTTGCACTCAAGCACTTTTATTTTGGTTAACTTTTATTTTATTTTATTTATTTAATAAATAAATTTTATTTTATTTTATTAACTCTTATTTTATTATATTATTTTATTTATAAATAAATAAATTATAAATAAATTAATTAATTATTTATTATATTTTATAATATAACTCTTATATTAACTTTTATTTTATTTAACTCTTATTTTGGTTAATAATGGTCCTAAAGTGCAAGAGTAGTGATGCTGATAATTTAGATATTCTAAGAAAAGCTGTAAAGTGGTTCCTTTAAGCGAAAAGGTAAAAGTTGTCAACTTCATAAGGAAAGAAAAATATTGTATACTGAGGCTGCTAAGATCTAAGGTCAAAATGAGTCTTCTGTCTGTGAAATCGTGAACACTATATTGTTATAATTGTTGTTTTATTATTGTTGTTGCTCATATCTTACTGTGTCTAATTTATAAATCAAACTTTATCATTGGTATGTTAGTGTAGGAAAAAACATAGTTTATACAATTATCAAAGTCAAATAAGATATAAAGATGAATCTCTAAATTTAAAATGTTTTAGTCCAGGCTTGGTGGCTCATGCCTGTAATCCCAGCATTTTGGAGGTGGAGGCAGGTGGATTACTTGAGGTCAGGAGTTTGAGACCAGCCTGGGCAGCATGGTGAAACCTTGTCTCTACTAAAAATACAAAAAATAGCCAGGCCTGGTGGTGTATGTCTGTAGTCCCAGCTACTTGAGAGGCTGAGGCAGGAGAATCGCTTGAACTCAGCAGGCGAGTTTTGCAGTGAGCCAAGATCTCGCCATGGGACTGCAGCCTGGGTGACAGTGAGACTCCATCTCAAATAAATAAAATAAAATAAAATAAAATAAAATAAAATAAAATAAAATGTTTTATATGGGAAGCAAGAATTGAAATTCAAGGAATGCACACAGACTGGGTGGTCTTCAGTATGTCCAAAGAACAAGAGAAGGTTGGAAGTTTTATAAAAAGGAGAAATGTTACCTACTGCTTTTCAAGAAAGTTCATTGGCGACATTTTCAAGAAAGTTCACTGGAGAGCTGGCAAGCTCTGATTGGTGAGTGACTGCAGTAGGTAAAACTAGCCTGAGAGACACAGCAGCTTGTTTCAGTAGCTGTTGATAAAACTAGCTTCAGGTTACAACAGGCAGTTTCAGCAGCCAGGCTTGCAGAGAATTACATTCTCAGAGCAATGTTATATACCATACGTTCTTTTCTCTTAGGCTCCTTGACTCTGAATTGGTTGGATATGAAAAAAATGACCCAATTTGTATGAGCAACTTTCACACAGTATAGGGCTAGATATCTCCATGGTTTTAGGCACCCACTAGGGGTCTTGGAATGTATCTCCTTTGGATAAGGGGGTGTGCTACTGTACTTACCTCTGCAAATAATCTCATCTAGTCCCACAGCTTTTAATATCATCTACATGCTGTTCACTCCTGTGTCATCAGGGGTCGAGGAAGGAAAACAGAACCCACACCTGGTAGCGCAATAGAGAGAATTTAATACCAGTCGGTTGCAAAGATGTTGGAAAAGTTGTAAGGGCAAACTGGAGAGAGAATATCAACATCAGGAAGTTGATGCCTCCCTAGGGGTAGAGAAACCAAGAAGGAAAGTGAAGTTATGAGAGTTTAGGAATAGTGGGAGTTAAGGACATGGAGGAGGGCTTGCCTGGTGGAGATTTAACTACAGAGGAAGTGCATTCATGCTAGAGATGTTGCCTAGAGCAAAGAGAGGGGAAAGTACTCTGGCTTTTCCTCTCCTACTGACTGCAGTCTTTTGCCAGTGTCTTCCATTGGCCAAATTTCCCCAGAGGCCAGTTGGCAAGGAAGCTTGGGAAATGTAGCTTGCGTGGGTCAACCTTGTACACCCCACTCTCCTGGTATCCACTCATCCTCAAGCCATGCAGAGTAGAGCATGAAAGAGCAGGAAATGAACCAGACTGCCAACAGGCAAATGAACACTAACACTTCCCCTAAATTAATACCTCCAGCTCCAAGAGAGGACCTCTTCTCTGAGTTCGATTCTGACATGTAATTGTTCACCTGACACCTCCACTTGGTTGTCTAATAGTCCTCTCTAATTTAACATGGCCCAATACAAACCCTAGGTTTAGCAGCCAATTCCCCTTGGTATTCCTTCTCAGAACATGCTTCATCCACTGCTCAAAAATAGCAATGCCCTCTTTTGATTCTTTTCTTTACTTCCTACTTCTTCCAACTTTTTAGAAAGACCTAGTGATTGTTCCTCCCCAAACAGCTCCTCTCCATCTCCACTATGACCACCTTAGGCCAAGCCACCACCATTTCTTCCCTAGGTGACTATAATGACCTCCCACTGTGTCCATTTATAATGCATTGTTCAGGGGTCAGTTCCTGCAAACCTTGAGGGCAAGGGTAAGAAGCAGGGGCTTTATTCTAAGTGCTATAGGAGCCATTGGAGAAAGCAACACAAACTAGTTTCTACCTTAATGAGATCAGTTTAGCTTCCTTGTGGGAAATAAAATACAAAGGAACAAAAGAGGAAGACGACCAGTTAAGAGGGGATTGCACTTCTCAGCCCCCTTCTTCCACCTCTTCTACCTCTGTCTCCCCACTCACCAGCTACTGGTCTTCTCCCTGTTACTCCAACATGCCAAGCTTGTTCCCTCTTCAGGATCTTTTCACAGCTAAAATCATGCTTGTCCTGATTTTAGCACAACTGGCTACACATCACTCAGGGCTTTTCTTCTCAGAGATCTTTGCTGACTCAGCTGTAGTAGTAATGATGGCTGCTCAAAAATATCCCATCTCTCTCCTTCCGGGCACAAAGTAAGATTGCACTTCTCTGCACCCTGGACATGAGATGTGGCCATATGACTTGCTTTGGCAAATTAAGTATGGGTAGAAGCTTTAAGATCCCACTGTGTGCTTCACCCTTTTTCCTTCTACCACAGTGACCACCAGTGTTTCAGATAATGGCTACTCCATCAGCCTGAGCCCTGGAGAGGGGATGACAATTATCCAGAGCACAGCTCCCTATCAACCAATAGGACACAGAGTGGAGCAAGAAAGAAATCTTTGCTGTTTTAAGTTGCTGAGACTTTCAGATTGTTACCATAGCATACCTAGCCTCTCCAGACTGTTACAGCCCTTCAGTCCCATACATCAGCTTATACTGTATTGTGTGCATTGTGGAAATTACCAACTGATAATTTCCATTTGTTAGTTTCATTTATTGATTTTATTTCCATTCTGCAACCCACACCAAGTTCATGAAAGCTCCACGTGAGCCAGGTCCTTGTCTATGTGGTTCACCACCATTCCTTCTAATGCTTGAAGTTTCCAGTGCATAGACAGTAGGCAAGTATTTGTTGATTGAACTTCTGATGGATTGCACATACAAGCATTTGTTTTTTGAATGCTATTTTGCCAACAAAACTGGAATAAATGCACCTTGCACTCAGCATCTCTGAAGCACCAAAGCCTAACATTTCACTCTGCTATTTGTGGGTTGGACTGACAGCTTGGGTTACACCCTTCCAGCTAATTCGCAGGAAACCAAGTTGCTCTCAAAGTTCTCACGATTCCATGGTCAGAAAAGGCCCTGCTAAAGCTTATGTGCAGCACATAAACAAAAATAAATGAAACTTTACAACCATAAACCATAAGAGTGAAGTCACCCAGAGTTTGGAGATAGAGTGGGACAGAAGTGATTCTGGAAACTGTTTTTACCACTAAAAGATGTTGTTTTACCCTTTAAAGGTTTTTTGTGCTGACTTAATGTAACTCCCCAGAAATGGCCAAGTCTCAAATTTCACTATTGTCATAAAATATTAGACCTGAAAAAAACCTTAGGGATCACTCAATTCAGGTCACTCCAATTATCATCTGGCTTAATTTTAATTGGAAACCTCTTAGGGTCTCACCGATGTCTGCTGCGAGCTTAGAATTTAGAAATTCACATTAGAGATAGCGTTGCTCGAAGCTGTTGCCTTTTTTGGAACTATCAAATATGTTTAAAAATATTTTTTTCTCTACCACCCCCTTATGCAATCGTAATAACACTATAAAGATCACACTTAGGCCGGGCGCGGTGGCTCAAGCCTGTAATCCCAGCACTTTGGGAGGCCGAGACGGGCGGATCACAAGGTCAGGAGATCAAGACCATCCTGGCTAACCCGGTGAAACCCCGTCTCTACTAAAAATACAAAAAACTAGCCGGGCGAAGTGGCGGGCGCCTGTAGTCCCAGCTACTCTGGAGGCTGAGGCAGGAGAATGGCGTGAACCCGGGAGGGCGGAGCTTGCAGTGAGCTGAGATCTGGCCACTGCACTCCAGCCCGGGTGACAGAGCAAGACTCCGTCTCAAAAAAAAAAAAAAAAAAAAAAAAAAAAAAAAAAAAAAGATCACACTTATAAAATTAACCCCACAGTATTTCTAGGTTTTATATTTTTGCTCACCTAACATCTTTCCTTGATGTTTCAAAATGTCTAACATATTGAAGAAATAAGCTCCTTAAAACTATGAAGTAGGACACAGTAGTTTCTTTAGGGACACTTGAAGAAGGTAATTGTATTCTATTTAATTAGCTTACTCCCCTAGATCTAACAGACTATATCCATAACAAGTACATTTTGTCTAACTTGCAAAAAAGTGCATTAACAAAAAGTTAATTCACTAAACGTTTGATGTGAAACTATCAATCCTTAAGAGATGGCAATTTTTATCATCTTGTTCACTTTTATTAAACAGGTCCTAATCCTGAAATTCAGGTACTACGCACCCACCTGCAGCTAAACATGAAAAACAAAAATAAACCCCAAGTGCTTCCTATTCCCCCTAAGGGCTGAAAATGGGACAGTGTGAGTATTTCAAGTCTCTCAAACACAAAGCCGTATTCACTCAAGGGAAATCATTTACATGTGGTTAAGGAAACAGGAAATTTTCACATTGGCTTTAATATTTACATTTTACCAAAATTTTCCTGAACTCAGTAATCATTACTAACACTTTTTATAGTATTATTTACTGCATCTTAAAAATAAAAAAAAACTAAGCAGAAAGTGTACAGTTGAAGAAAACTGGATGTCAGTCTATACAATGATTTACTTTTGGCATGACAGACTTTATTTTGGCACTTTCACAAATATTTTGCTTTACAGCAGTGACAAAATATTTGCCAGAAATTTTTCTTTTCCTGGCACGGATATTCCAAGCAGTTGTTATTCTATGAATTGAATTTCACTCTGCTTTGCACTGTTAGAGGTATAACCGTTCCTACCCTCTGTAATTGAGGGACACTGCGTGGCTTTAGAAAGCACTGTTTCCTTTTAGTCACTCTGAAGTGAATTGATTCTGTACGTGATGGGGCAGGAATTTGAGAATTAATTAAGGCCATTAAGGATTTAAGTAAACACTGTTGCAAGTGTTGCTTAAAAAATGTTTCTAATGAATTCTGTGGCAATTCCAGGGAATGCTCTCAAAATGAAGTATTCATACTTTATTAAAAGTAAATTGTATGTTGGAAAAGTTGCTTTTTTTGCTGTCTTCCTACTTGGACGGCTCACAGTTTAAAACAAAATTAATGGTAAAATAGAAAAAGGAAATGTTCAGTACAGAAAGTACCAGCCAGGGTACCCTCATATCTCTATCTCCTTCCCCAGGCATCACCTTTCCAGCCACTCAATCCTAAAGCAGTGAGGCCCTCATTTTAACACATAGAGCCTCCTTGCCTACCCTCCTTCCCGGTAACGTGAGTTATTGCAGTCCATTTATTAGTTCTTCGGTTAAGCTTCAGTAGACACTTGGAGCACAGTTGCAAAGGTAAATCAATCTATAGGCCTAAGCCTTAGATACCAACATCAGGAAAGCTCTCTTCAGATCTTTGGAATTTAGAGTCTTAGAAGTTATTTGCAAAAGCAGGCATCTGTCTTAATATTGCCATCAGCTATTCAATAAAGGTTGCAAACTTCGAAATTCCCTGGCAGCCTTCCAATATCTCTACCTAGACACACACAGGATAATAGATTCAGATTTCCTCTGGCCAATTCAGTAATAAACAGTCTCATCGACAGGCTCTTTGGTCTTGATTTACAGACACTGTGGAACACTCAGAAATCAAACCCACGTCATCCTTGAGAGCAGACAGCCGTTAGCAAAGGGGAGATGTACATTTGATCAAAAATGTACAAAATTTATAACAGTGACATTTTCAATATTAGGCCACATGATTTATTCAGTAGTTTTTATGTTCCCAAATTACAATTTATGTCTACTCATAAGACTACAAAAGTTACCATTAGAATTGTCTGTGCTTATAAAATACCAACTTTTTTTTAAACTGTTATATATACTCATTAACACCAGTCTGCAACAAGTTACATAGAATCAGAGGCACTTCAAAGGCTTAAAAAGACGTTTACAACTTAAATGCATTTTTAAGAACAAAAACTTATTTTTCTTTAAACCTCTACTCGTACCTTCAAATTGCAAGAAATTAACAAATACAGTGGCCAAAGGAATCTGCAGCAACTTCTTAAAATACTGTTAGCATCTTTGGGTTTGCTGAGGCTTGTCAGTAACTTACATCAAATCCTCCCAGAAGAAGATCTGATTAGATAGACATGACTAAACAGTTTTGTAGTAATAATCCAATTTTACACATTAATTTGCTGTTGCAAATCTGCCCAAAGCTACAGGTAATGAAAAATAAAGCAAGTGTAAAATGGATAGTCTGACACTTAAAAATTTATACAAAGTGGAAGTTAAAGTTTACATATTTGAAAATCACATATACACTAAATTACCATTATCTGAATTTTCCAAAGACAAATTGCACCATGACAGCTACAAAAGGCATAGGGTTTGGTTTTAAGGGCACAAGAAGGGAGGGCAGAGGAGAGAAGGGTGACAACAGATAAATTAACAAAGTAAGACCAACTTGCTAAGGTCAATCTGAGACATGCTGACACAAATGAAACAGCTTTCATCTTTGAGTCATAGGAAAAAGACAATCATTTTGTATTTGCGCCTAAAAGTTTAAACCAATTCCATGAACATCGAGGGTTTTCATAACATAATATTTTGCCACTGCTATTCACAGAACACTGCAGATGTTAAATTTTATGTTGTTCTAAAGAAATACATGAAATGTTTTAAATACAATGGGATTTTATCATTAAAGTGCCAGAATGGCTCTTTAATGAAAAAAACAAAAAACAAAGATCTTCATTATTCTATGCAAAAGCTTTATTTTGAAAAGTTCAGTGATCTCATAAATAGAGACACTAAGTTGGAGTTTTAAGCATAAAACTCCTTAGTAGGTGCCTTCTGGTAAGCAGCACTGGATGGTTTGCGTTCTCCAAGGTCATAGCTTCCTTCATCCTTCTTTCTCATGCGATACACCAACAGCAGGATAAGAAAAATTGCAAAGAGAAAGCCAATAACTCCACCAGCAATGACAGCTGAAACAATCAAAAGGAAGATGACTTTAGAAGAGATTCAAGGGTTGCAGACGTTAGCTTTATTGTCAAGCCCAATCTACTTACACTTATATAAAAGGCTTAATTTGAAAACGCCAATTAAAAAAAACAAAACAAAACTGGAATCAATGAAGCAACCTGGTAACTATGCAAATCTCAAACTCCTCAGGAAGGTACAGTAATTTCTTTGGTTAGTGTTAACAATACCACCCAAAAACCTCAGTAAGAAAAATCTGGCCTTGATCTTAACTCATTCCACACTTGAAAACTACTTTTGTCTTTTCAGAACTCACATTTCATATTCTAATTTTCTAATTGCTTTTTTCAACACAAAACAGTGTAATTGACTTAACATTTTAAAGAGTATATATGAAAAAAGCATGCAAATGTATTTCTATTCTTGGACTTGAGACTATCAAATGTTCCTAAATCTTGAAAATTTTCCCCTTTAAAATATGTGC
Organism: Rhinopithecus roxellana; assembly: GCF_007565055.1. NCBI lineage: Eukaryota > Metazoa > Chordata > Mammalia > Primates > Cercopithecidae > Rhinopithecus > Rhinopithecus roxellana. The sequence continues at coordinate 60,491,897 of NC_044557.1, read as the reverse complement.
ACTTCCATCCAATTAAGTTAAAATAGAAATAACGTTCTTAACACCTTGGGCAGTACATAGGTGAACTGCCTTCCCCCTAAAGAACTTTTCCTTCTCTTTATTTTGAAATGTGGAACACCTTCGAGCAAGACTGATGGATCTTCACACTCTGCCATCTCTCTACATCCAGTTGTTCTGGATCAATTCAGATGTTAACTTTCCCTCTTTTAGGCTACCTCCCATCCCCTGCACGATGGCTGGTGAAGGGGTAGGTTGAGGGAGCTGGTGGACAATAAAGACAATGTTTGCTGAGCCTCCTGCTTCTCGCTGTAGAAGCAAGCATCCACAAGACTGCTTTCAGCAGAAAGGTGACAGCAAGCTTTGCTGCACTTTTGAATATCACTTAGACTAACAGAAACCTATGCAGGCACCATCCCACCTGACACCCACCAGGATACTCACCTGCTAGGACTTCTGTCCGTTTAAACAGACTGTCTGAGTGTTTCTCAGTATACACATTTGTATCCTCTTCAGATGGGTCCATTTTCCTTTCTGAGTCAGAGAGGTGAACTTTCTCTTTATCAGTTTCTTCAGGTGACTGGTATGGGAAACAGGGAAATATTATACTGATTTAAGAAAATGTGCTGGAAAGAAGAAATAATGAATATATTCCAAAATTCCTTTTTTTTTTTTTTCCAAAGAATGAGTTTAGGAAACAGTTGAAATAATCAATTGTGTGATGTTTATAGCAATGGGTGAGTGTCATGATGGACCCATGTAGTTCATGGTTTTGCATAACACCCATCGCATGATCAGGCAAGTCAGAGAGCTAGTGAGTTCATAATAATCCTAAGGACATGGTGAGGTTGTTTTAGTGGACATTTCCTAAGATCTCTACTTTCTCACCACTCTTCTACCTTCGGGTCACCATCTCCCTCCGACTGCTCTAACCCAACAGCACTGCCCCAGTTCTCCTTACTCCTTCACTTCTCAACTACACAGGGCACGACGACAACAGCTCCCTTTCAGATATTCTCTCACGCCTGACTGGGCTTTTCCTGTCCCCACTCTGTGGGGAGCAACCCCCAAGCCTTACTCCTAATGCTTCCCCCTAGTCATATCACCTTCAGCAAACCCTGGACCAGGACTTCTGGGGACTTGGGTTGTGCAAGTAGCTCCTCCCTGATCATATCATACTTCTTTTCTCCACCTAGATTTCCTGACCTGTCTAATGAATGACACTCACAGGGTCTCAGACACTGCACAATGCTCAAGTAGAAATCTATGGGAATACCTCTCACAGCCGCCATCTCTAGTCAGCATTATTCCCAACAAGTCAGCAGCCTACAGGACATTAACTGTTGGCTGTACCACCTTTAACTCTACTGGTCAAGTCTAAGTAGTAATTAATTCACTGCTGAATCGGATCAGCCTCCTTTTCTATTCCCATTAATGGCGCTGTATTTTGGGGTGTTCCCAAGTTATCTATTTCGACACATTTCTTATCATATGTTATCCATGTCACAGCACTGTCAATTGGCCTCCATCTTGCTCTCACATTAACTTCTTCCCTTGGGGTCCCATTTCCACAGCTTTGTTAAGGTGGCCAGCACATCACAGCCCAGCTCCCATCCTGCATCGACCTCAGAACTGCACGTGTTGGGTAGCTTCCAGTCCTCACCCAATCCACCACTTACTCCCAGTAGAAAACCCTGTGAGGCCATTTCCACCACCTCTTCATCATCAAAAAGGATTCTTAACATCTGTGCTGTAGTTCAGTGGTCCCCAGGCTTTCCATGAAAAAAATACAGGCCTCCTACCAGAGGTTCCATTTCAATTGGTCTGACTTCAGGTCACCATCTCCCTCTGACTACTCCAATCCAACAGCACTGTCCCAATTCTCCTTACTCCTTCACTTCTGAGCTATACAGGGCACTATGTAACCAATGCCACTATGTAGCTGGCATTGATTTTTATTGCTATTTAAGTTCTCCAGACAATTCTATAGTTTAAGAACCAGTGGGTTAGAGAAGTCCCATTCAAAGGAGTTGTTCATTCTCTAACAGTCTGAAGTTCTTGTCAGCCAACATCACTGATGAAAACACTGTCAACTTCATTGAGGTTTAAAGACTAAATGTGGCTGGGTAGGGAGCCCGAGGTGAGAGGATCATTCGAGACCAACCTGGGCAACATGCTCAGACCTTGTCTCTACAAAAACATTTTTTAAATTAGCCAGGCATGGTGCTGTGTACCTGTGGAGGATCTCTTGATCCCAGGAGTTGGAGGCTGGGGTGAGCTATAATTGTGCCACTGCATTCCAGCCTGAGTGACAGAGTGAGACCCTGTCTCAAAAAAAAAAAAAAAAAAAAAAAAAAAGACTGCAGACAATAATCCTCAGCTCTACTACTCTTCATAAGTTCCTGAGAGCTTCCTACCATTTTCATTAGGATCCACAGAGTCTAACATACCATGGCTCAGCAAAGCAACTGATTGCTTTCTGAAGGCCAGAGTTCATCCAAAATGGCGGCCTGCTAGTTAAGTCTAGAGGCTTAAAGAGTGTAAGAAGAAAAGACCTCACCTTCTTGGGCTGTGCAAGTAGCTCCTGTGGGACCCTGACCACATCATACTTCTTTTCTGCACCTTAAGGCCACCCTCATTGCTAGGAAGGACCATAAGCTAGACCAGGTGGATCCATTTGTACTCTAGGGTATGTAAGATTAGTAGGTCCCTGTCTCAGTCAGCAGAATGCTAGGCTTCCACTGAAGGTGGTACATAATAAAGTACAATAAAGAGTAATTGTCATTCTCAAGTTGCAAGAAACTCTGTACTATCTAAACCTCAACCTGCTATGCTTTACAAAAAGCAGAGGCCATAGAAAAACGTTCCTTTCACTGGTACACTATATGCATTGAAAAGGTCACGGTCCTCTCTATTACTATGAGAGAAGAAAATATGATAGGCCTTCCCAGGCCTTTGGGTACCAAAGTAAAGCAGAAGAGAGCAGCTCATTGGCAGTATTTTTCCTGAATTTTTTCTATTCTTCTCATGAAAAGCCCATCATTAATTGGCTGCCTGGTGGAAGGACGGACAACAGATCAAAGAATGGATTATCTGGGTTCTAGTCTAGAAACCTTTTCACTGCTCATTAGTACTGCTTTACTATCACAGGTTAGAAAAGGGAAGAGAAATCTCAAATAGGTGAATACTCAGGTTTGTGACTAAGGAGAGAGGTAAACAAGTTCTGGTGAGAAATGAAATGGACATAAGTAGTCACTGTAATATGAGAGACTGAGTTTAATTTATCCATATCCATATCATCTTTGTTCCATTATTATTACAAATCATATGGCTTCACCATGGGATTTTTGAGTCCCTAAAGTCATTTAAGAGAGTTGATCTTTTCAGTTTCCTCTGACTCAGCTTCTGATCCGGCAGGCTGAACAAAGCGTGCAATTCAGGGATCTGAGAGTATGGGAACTGAAGGGCTCCACATAACTGGAGCCGCCCTGCAGCTGGAGGTGCACAAGCCTCAAGCGGCTCTGGGTGGAAAATTCATTTTTTAAGTCAAAATGTTTTATCGTATGGAAGCAGAGGCTTGACTAAGAAGAAACCATTTTGTAATATGGAACTAATCTGAAATACCTTAACTCTTGTCTGAATATATGTGCAAAATCAATCTGCAAAAAGGCAGCAGGGATGATTAAATGAGGCCAAGTAAAGATCTGCCACATCCATGTCTGGTTGTTTGGATGCCATGGAAATGGAACAGAAGTAAAAGCTTATGAGTGATGCTCTGCTCAAACAAATAATGAGATTCCTTTTTTTTGCATTTTAGTCACTTAAATTTATAACAAACTAGAGAGGATATCTGTAACAGTGACATTAATGCCACTGAGACCGATTCAAAAGCAAAATCTACACTAATGGTATCCTAAAGGCAATGTTCAATTCGGCTGTACCACATAAAGACCAAAATAAAAAATTTAATCATTATTATTCATGTTATTCATGATCAATATTATCATTATCAGTGCTGCGAACAGTGTTCGACACATAATGAATAGCACTCAATAAATCTCCCATAAATGGATGAATTTTTATTATTACTATATTGAACACAAATGATAGTAAGAATATAAATGTATTAAAATAGTTTGGGCTCTTTAATTTTTAAGTTCACCTGCCAAAGTTCTATATTTTTTATCTCGATCCGATACAATTACTTCCTTAAAACCAATTTTTAAAAACTTAAATTAGTGGTCAATTCATTGTTGTTAACAAACCAGAACTCTATGTCAAATTAAGTCTTGCTTAGGAAACAACTCTCTATCACTACAAGCCAAAACTCACCCAGGAGAGTTTCTTCCCTCAAGCTAGTGAGTCCTAATTGTCTCTGACTTCAACAGATTTAGTGAAGAGAAGTGGTCAAATAAAAATGTGGTAAGAGCAAAATGCATATTTAGTAGATAGTAGATAACTGTGCCACATACACTTTGAGGCATTCAGTCATCCTACCACCAACTGCACCTACACTTTTCATTTCTCCCTTTCTTTTTTTGTTTCATTCACTCAACTGATACATTGATACAGTAGCTTCTATGCAGGGATCCAGCATACGCCAGGTGAGTTGCTTTCAGTTCTCATAGGGCTCTCTACTGCCTTCCTACCGCCTGGCCTATGAAGTCTACCACTAACAGTAATTGACTCTTCTTGGTCCTACAGAGAGCACTTCAATTTGGACAGGGTTGGCTTCCTGGCTATTTCACATCTGCAGAAACCCGTCCAGCTGTGCCATTCACCATTCCAGTCACACGCACTGGGAGGATGGAGGAAGAGGAGGAAGAACAAAGGTACTCTGGGGCAAGGGTAAGGAAAGCCCACATACATTCCTGCCTAAAGAAGGGATGATTCTTACTCTAAGGAAGGCCTGTCGCCACCTTCATCAAACAGCCTTCCATATCCATATCCTGTCTGCTGCTAAAGCTTGGCAGCATCTCATTTCTAATCAACAGATGGGTGAGCTCCAAAAGGGGATGCTTGTGCTTCTGAGTTTTCGTAAGCCGTATGTTACCCCCGCACTGACTGCAAAGTCTACCACTACAGTTATTACACATGCTCATTTGGTGAACTGGCTTGGTCTCTTCTGCTCCACCAAATTCAGTTAATGCTTACAGAATGGTGACTATGTCTCAGGTGCCATGCTACATGCACTCACATTTCATCTTCTTCACAGCCCATAGGAAATGGGTTCAGAAGCTAAGAAACGTGACTGGATCCAGGATTTGAAACATAGATCTTTGCCAGACTTTAATATGCATGTTCTAACTTCAGTGGGTTACCTATTAGTGGATGGTCAGCTAACTACAATATTAATGAGGTCAAAATCACAAGTTCCAAGTTTTCATTAGCTGGTCACTTTACTCAGGTCTAATGCCAAAGTTCTTATTCTGAATAAGTCAGCTCTCAAAATGAATATATACAGATGTACCCAAGTTCATCAACATCAAGAGAGATCAAGGATTACATACTACTGATGACAGGCCTAAGAAGACTGAGAAATGACTTAGTGAGACTAGGACCATCTCAAGATGTGACCTAGAGTCTTCTAATTACGTAACCTACAAACCAGGAAACCAAAGAAACAGGGCTTTACTTCTTAACTGGGCTTCAGATGTTCCTTAAGAAGGAGGGCCATGTGAAAAATAGTTGTATATAATTTGAGCCAGGATGACAGAAATTATACGTGGGTAAATGCCAAAGTGATCAAAAAGCGTAAGGAAGAGCCATTTATAATACCAACATTAAGACCATTTGTCCTTATACAATTTTAAGTGGGGCCTTTTAAAAGAACTGTTGTGTACATAGTTCATGATGGGAGCTCCAAAAAAGAAGAAAATAATAAAAAAGGGACTGTGTGTACAGTCAGTAAAGTGGAGCATTTATAATAACCTGTTAATGCAATGCAATGGAAAATAGAACACACCTTTGTCTGAGCAGGTATCTTGTTCTGTATATTCAGCGTCGTGGTTTCCACTTTTGGAGCAGCACTAGTGAACGGTATCTTTGGAAGTGGTCGAGATGTTGTCAGCTCTGGACTCTCTACATCCTCATCAGCTCCTGGAAAAGTAAGTGAAGATGAACTGAGCATGGCAAATATGACACAGATGTCTCCATTATCAGGCACTATTGCCTGAGGTGGACACTGACAGAATCACGTTCTTTCAAAATGCTGGCTCCTTAAAACTTCAGCACAAAGCTTCCTGTGGTCTTCATCAGGATGAAGAAGTGATTTCAAAGGTGCCTGTGGGTAGTCTAGCAGGTTTTTCCTTAATGATATTATCCTCAACACTCAAGCAGCAGTTCTTTCACTTGCATGTTCCTTCTCTCCCTGCTTGACAAGATTTTTTCCCATCTACACTGAAACATGTTCCAAATAGCAATACAACAGGCTGGGCGCGGTGGCTCACGCCTGTAATTTCAGCACTTTGGAAGGGGGAGGAGAGCAGATCACGAGGTCAGGAGATCAAGACCAGCCTGGCCTACGTGGTGAGACCCCCGTCTCTACTAAAAATTCAAAAATTTAGCTGGGCGTGGTGGCGCACGCCTGTAATCCCAGCTACTCAAGGGGCTGAGGCAGGAGAATCGCTTGAACCCGGGAGGCGGAGGTTGCAGTGTGCAGAGGTCACGCCACTGCATTCCAGCCTGGGTGACAGGGTGAGACTCTGCCTCAAAAGAAAAAAAAAAAAACTCACAACAAAACAAAATACAAAACAGGAAAACTCTCCTATGGCTGACTCTTTATTTCATGTGAGTTCCTGCCCACTCTCCTGGGTTTTTGTTTTGTTTTGTTTTTGTTTTTGTTTTTGTTTTTTTTTTTTTGAGATGGAGTCTCGCCCTGTCGCCAGGCTCGATAGAGTGCAGTGGTACAATCTCGGCTCACTGCAACCTCTGCCTCCCAGGTTCAAACGGTTCTCCTGCCTCAGCCTCCCGAGTAGCTGGGACTACAGGTACATGCTATCACACTCAGTTAATTTTTTGTATTTTTAGAGAGACAGGGTTTCACCATGTTGGCCAGGATGGTCTCCATCTCTTGACCTTGTGATCCACCTGCTTCAATTTCTCAAAGTTCTGGGATTACAGGCGTAAGCCACCGTGCCTGGCTCTCTCCTGGTTTCACAGGCAGATTTTTTCCAATGGGGGTGGATACTCACTAGCTCTCGTCCTCACCATCTTCTCCACTCTGCATTCTACTCCCTCCAGGAGCATTTTCCCTGTCATCACTATTAATACTGTTTTGTTATGGTCACCAGTATCCACAGCACCCAATGGCACTTCTCAGACTCGCCTTCCTCTAGGAGAACTTCCTAGCACTACTGCACATTGTCAAGTGCCATCTGCTTCCTGACAAATCCTATTTCTTTGGGTTCCTACAAGTTCTTGGCTTCCCCCTCAGCTCTCTGGCTATTCTAAGTCTCCTTTGCTGGTTTATCCTCCTCTACCTGAACATCAAATATCAAAGAGTATCTGAAGGTCTGTCCCTAGGCCTCTTCTTACTCTATACTTTCTCCCTCATCCATGTGCACAATGTCAATAAACGTCAATACATGAGCTAAGCACAGATGATACCTAAATTTACATCATCGGCTTTTACCACCCCTCTCAAAGTCAGACTCATATCCAGTGGCCTTCCTAGCATTTTCACTTGAATGACTCAAAGGTACAACACACCTCTGAACATGTCCAAACCAGAACTTACGGTCCCTATGTCTTCTCCCCGTGTGACCTTGCAGTGACTGAAACCCTCTGTTCCTATACACCAAAATTCTGACTTCCTCTTCCTTACCTTGTTTGTGAATCCATTACCCAGTCCTATCAATCTTATCTTATTATCCTTCCACTCTTAACACCTTTCTACAGTTCCAGGGCCACCACTGCAATCCAAGCCACTATGACCTTTCCATGAACCACTGTACCTGCCTTCTCCCTAATAGGCCCGAGTGCCTAACACAGTGTCTCAGACATAACGAGCTCTGATCTGGTATTTGTTCAACAAGTGACTTTCTACCTGAGCATGGCTTTTGTTTGCTGTTGTTGCCTTTTCACTAGAATAGCATTTGAGAATTTCTGACATTCAAATACAAATTCCTTTCAAGTTGATCATTTGTCAAATTTGTAACAACTCAAACTAACTCCAACTCTGTAACTCAAACTAACCAGGCTTCCTCAAACAATGAATGACAAATACCTCTAAATTCCTCAAACAAAAGAAAATGGGTATTTTCCACAGAATCATATCAATGCAATAAGCAGGTGGGAAAACAACAGGTAACATGCTGGAAATACGTGCGATGATTATGGTTCATTTCTTTCATTTTCTTTGCTTGCTCTGTCACCCAGGCCAGAGTGCAGGGGTGCGATCATGGCTCACTGTGGCTTCAAACTTGTGGGCTCAAGCAATGCTCTCACCTCAGCCTCCTGAGTAGCTGGAGCTAAATATATGTGCCACTGTGCCCAGCTAATATTAAAAAAAAATTATTACTTTTTTTTTTTTCTGTAGAGACGGGGTCTCAACTATGTTGCCAGGTTGGTCTCGAGCTCCTGAGCTCAAGGGATCCTCCTGCCTGGGTCTCCCAAAGTATTGAGATTTTAGGTATGAGGCACTGTGCCTGGCTCCTGGCTGGTTCATTTCTTAATTAATCAACTGTCTCCTTTAATTTCAAAACATATATATTCATTACTATACAGAAGAAATGGCAGGGCATGTTGGAATAAATACAGGGTTTGGTATTAAAAAAGCAAACAAACCTAGTACTGGTTCTGGCATTTATTAGCTCTGTACTCTTAGGCAAGCAATACTTGAGTCTTGGTTTCTTCATCTGTAAAATGGGGCTAATAATAACTAACCCATGAAGGTACATATATATCACAAATACGTATCTCACAAACACGATACATATTTAAAGCATTCTACATAAACTGTTATGTAAATAGAGGTCATTAATAATGATGGGTCCAGAAATATAATGCTGTTATCTATCAACATTTTATATATAATATGCTTAATTCATTCCTATAATGAATCATTTTCTTACAAAGAATAAAACTTCAATGAGAAATGAAAAATTTCAACCCAGGGCTTTTAAAGACCCCCTTGTTTCACAGGAATTACCAAGATGAGTCATCAATCTAGAAGAGGGATGAATCTGTATGAGGGAAGAGATTTGTAAAATAGTAGATCCCCCTTAAGCTGGCACTTTCAAAGTTAGAGACAGGGCCAGGCACAGTGGCTCACGCCTGTAATCCCAGCACTTTGGGAGGCCGAAGCCAGCAGTTCATGAGGTCAGGAGATCGAGACCATCCTGGCTAACACGGTGAAACCCCATCTCTACTAAAAATACAAAGAATTAGCCAGGTGTGGTGGCGGGCACCTATAGTCCCAGCTATGGGAGGCTGAGGCAGGATAACTGCTTGAACCCAGGAGGAGGAGGTTGCAGTGAGTTGGGATCCTACCAGTGCACTCCAGCCTGGGGGACAGAGTGAGGCTCCGTCTCAAAAAAAAAAAAAAAAAAAAAAAAAAAAAAGGTAGAGACACATGGGCAATCTGTCTCAGATGGCTCTTCTGCTTTCGGTATCTTTATTAAAAACATTAACTCTTTTGTTTGAACCAGAAATCTGGGAGCCCCACTGAATACCTCCTCCTTCAGGTCCCACTGTTCTCCCTGTCTGAAGTAGACTACTCCAAGGCCTATTTCCACCTGGGAAACTCCAGATCACACTATCAAGTACAGCATCAATATCACTCCCTCTCTGAAGCCTTCCTTGATCTCTCTATCAGGGCACTGTTTCTGTCTCTATGTTCCTATGCTCACTCTCTTATTTTTTTTTTTTTTTGTTATTTTTTATTTACTTTGAGAAGAAATTTCACTCGTCGCCCAGACTGGAGTGCAATGGCGCAATCACAGCTCACTACAACCTCTGCCTCCCGGGTTCAAGTGATTCTCCTGACTCAGCCTCCCAAGTAGCTGGGATTATAGGCATGCGCCACCATGCCTGGCTGATTTTTGTATTTTTAGTAGAGATGGGGTTTTGCAATGTCAGGCTGGTCTCGAACTCCTGACCTCAAGTGATCCACCCACCTCAGCCTCCCAAAGTGCTGGGATTACAGGCGTGACCCACCACACCCAGCTTTATTTTCTTTTTTAAAACAACATTTTCTTTTACTTATGGTATGAATGTGTCTCCCCAAAATCCATGTGTTAAAACCTAATCTCCAATGCAACAGTATTAAGAAGAGGGACTTTAGGAGGTGAGCAGGTCATGGCGGCAGGGCCCTCATGGAATGGAATTAGTGCCCTTTTGAAAGAGGCTTGAGGGACACTGTCCCCTTTGCCATGTGAGAAAGCAGCAAGAAGGCACGACCTAAAAAGTAGAGAGAAAGCCCTCACCAGACAGCAAATCTGCTGTGTCTTGATCTTTGACTTCCCAGCCTCCAGAACTGAGACCAATAAATTTATAAATTACTCAAAGTATTTTGTTATAGCAACCTGAATGGACTATGACAACTTATAAAAATAATACTTTTTCAAATACATTTGCAAGTATGAATTTGGAAACACAGAAATACATAAAGGAATAAATAAAATTATCCTATCACCAGAGAAAACATTGTTAGATTTTATTTACTGAAGTGTCCCTAGAACCTAGAATGGTGCCTGCTCCGCCACGTACTGAGTGATTAAGAAATACTTCCTCAATGAATGAATACCCTCTATGTCTTCTCACCTTCTAAATGAGCTTTTCATTTTTGACATGACAGTCCCACACTGTAAGAACTCTTGTGTCTCAGAACGTTCCTGTTTCATAGTATCCTGTTTTTGTGCCATTGTTCGAACATCTGCTTTTCTCTCTGAAATTACTATGTTTTTCTGTAAATTTTCTTCTTCCTGGAAGTGGCTGTCCTCTCCCAATTTGGGGGTTTCTCTTTCTCTCATGCTACAAGTTTTTCCTAAATGTCTCGGGAGCCTTGGTTGCCTGTTTATATTGAAGAGGCAAACACTGAAAAGTGGACTAGAAGCTTTGAGCACACAGGAGAGGTGTGTCAAATGTGGGCATCATCCCCTTGACTGAAATTTTTCACTTCTCATTGCAGTTTTATTATTTGTAATACAGAGCTGTATGTTTCACTGGAGAGCTCCCATGCCACTCTCTTTGAATTGGTCCAGCTTCCCGGAGGGGAGCCTCTCAGTCCCCTACCCAGAGGGTAAAAGGACAGACTGCCAGTGTTCTGAAAACTGACCGGGAGAAGACAAGACAACTGGGGATCACACCACATTAAATTATTCTTAATCTAAGAACTTCTTCTCTCTGTTTTACATAAGGTACCCCCGGCCCCATCTGTTTCTGAAATACCCCCGGGTCCTATTTTATCCTCTCCAGTTAATGAATCCCCAGGTTTCCCTCTGAGGTCAGGGAACATGAGCCCCTTTGCTGCATGACAGAGGAAAGGAATCAGGGGATCTACTTGCTTCTTAAATAGACTTCCAGCCAATCATCCTGAGTTGAACACCACTCTCACCCTCCACTGAATGCCACCGATTCCCAGATCCCAAGAGAGTAAGTCTGCTGTGTTAACTGGGTTGCTTCTTAGCTCTCCCCACTGCTAACGAACTCGGCCTTCTGAAGCCTGCCAAGTCTGTCCCCACTAGCTCATCTTCTTCCCAGCTTTCAAAACTTCATGGCTTTTGTTCCCTTCACTGTTTTGTTTGTCCTTATCAGTTCACGCCCAATTCTTTTATTGTCGATTTAGTTGCATACTGACAGGTAGTAGCGTTCAATCTGCCATCTTTAACCAAAGGTCTATATTTTAACTCTTACATTTTAGTTATACAGCCCTTTCCTATACTATGTCACCCCTCACCAGGTATCACAATGATTATTTCTCATGTTTGTATTTCTTTCCTTAGACTCTTGGTCCCCTACGGACAGAGACCAAGTCTTTCTTATCTCTGTGCCCCAAGAGCATGGCACAGTGTGTGGCACACAGCAAATGCCTATGAAGGGCTTCCTGCTTGCTAATGCCCATACTTGAGCCCACATATAGAATGTAGTCCTATCTCCTTGCCCAGGAAGTCCCCTCTGGGCCTTCAGTCATCTCTTCCAATCCACTTGCTTTTCTACCGGATAGTTGGATGGTAGAAGGGACAGATGGTACACTGGTCAAACCCCGGGGTATTTTTAAGCTGGAACCGGGTAATTCTAGAAGGGGTTTATGACACAAGGAGGCAGCACAGCAAAGGAATGAAAGAAAACACACTCTCACGCCCAACTCCCTCACTTTCTCACTATCCCAGCTCCATTGCCTTCTTACAGTGTGACCTGAGGCAAGTGAATCTCTCTGTGCCTCAGGTTTTCTTGTGGGAATAATGGAAATACTAATAGAATCTATCCTTTCAGAGATGTTATAGGGATTAGAGCAGTTCCTGACACACAGTTAAGAGCCTCACAAATTTTAGTTACAAGTACTGCTGCTTCATGCTGAAAAACACCACTCCCAGTTCAGTGTAATGTGGTTTCCAAAGTTAAGAATGAAGTTCTTTCATTTCTTCACAGCAGTGATCTGCCTAAGGCTAGGGCCACAGCACAAGCAGTGTGGGCCCATGTTTAAGCCTCAGCTTGATCTAACTCATCAGTGGGTTTAGGATTTCAAATGACCCACCCTAACTCTCTTTTACTTGGATGGGGGCTGGGAGTCTGTAGAGGTTGGCAAAGTTATTTTGTTGATTTGCGAAGACTGTCTTTAAGTTTAATTTAAAGAAAACTTACTTTAAGCGTACTGTTTTCTTTAAATTAAACTTAAGGTCAACCTTAGCGAATCAGCAAAATGACTTCGCCAACCTGTATACCCACCTAACAACTCTTGGATTCTAAGATCTGTGAAGTAGGAACAAAAAAGGTCCATAGTTATTATTTCCTGGGACATATTGAAGGTGACAGTTACAAAGCACTTTTAAGGTGCTAAAAAAAAGAGGTGCCATGAGTGAAAGGTATTTATAGAGTTGTGGGCTATGAAGAACAACTCTTTTCACACTCATTCTGCGTGTGTGATATATATCACTCTCCCAAGAAAAACTAGAGTTATTTTTACATTAAGATTGCATTGTAAGCTCATTGTTACTAGGTCAGCAACCACCTCTCTTGTCTTTCTCAGACTTTCTGCTTTTCAACTTAAAACATTCACTCTTACATGGCTAGATTTCTACCAAAGACACAACTGATTTTAATTTGTTCTGGGTAGCCCAGCTCAATCTGATCGCAAAAGTTATACTGAACACAGATGTCTAACCATCTGTTGAATCTGTTATAAAAAAACCCTAAAGCAAAAAAGGTCTGGATAAGTCTTACCCACCATGCTGCTGACCACAAATTTCTGACTTGACTATTAATTAAGTATGTGGAAAGCTCTTCCTTTTTTTGAGCTTCTTGGGGGTTGATATAACTTTGCTGTGTCCCCACCCAAATCTCATCTTAAACTGTAGTTCCCATAATCCCCACATGTTATGGGAGGGAGCTGGTGGGAGATCACTGACTCATGGGAGCAGTTACCCTCATGCTGTTCTCATGACAGTGAGTTCTCACTACATCTGATGGTTTCATAAGGGGCTTATCCCCTCTTCACTCATACTTCTTCTCTCTGTTGCCACCATGTGAAGATGTACATGTTTGTTTCTCCTTCTGTCATGACTGTAAGTTTCCTGAGACCTCCCCAGGCAGGCTGAACTATGAGTCAATTAAACCTCTTTTCTTTTATAAATTACCCAGTCCCTGTGTTGTTAGCAGGGTGAGAATGAATTCATACAGGGGCCATACCGAGAACAGGGGAAACATTCATCGATTATGGTAGATTGCAAATGTGACCAGAATCCCTTAATCCTCCTTGTACATACATATCCTCTGCAAATGTGACTTCATGAATCCTTTCACTAAGAGGTAGAGTCTGTTCTGGCCTTCTGACTTGCTTCAACCAGTAAAATGTAGTAAAAGTGATGCTGAGCCAAGTTCTAAGGCCTGGCTGCAAGAGGCTTTGCACACTTCTACTTGCTGTTCCTGTGAAAAAATGGCTTGCCTACTAGAGAATGAGAGACCACACGAACTGGACCCAAGTCTGCTCAGCTGCCCCAGAGATATGAGTACCCAAAAGCTACAAACCTAATCTAAAGCTGTACACTCAACCAGCAGCTGACCACTGACATGTGAGGGAGCCCAGCCCACCCAGCCTACATCACCAACCTACAGAATAATGAGTTAAATGAATGACTGTTACTTTAAGCCACCAAGTTTTGGGGTGGTTTATTATATAGCCTTAGAGTAGTAATAGATTACTATTAATAATATTCTAAGGAATCTGAGGATGTCAGTACATAATCATTTTACTTGACTGCTGCATTTTCCTCCTACAATACCCTAGGAATAAAAAAGTGTAACTCTTGGTCTCATCTACAATTTTTAACATAGGGTAGGTGGGTTTATGAAACCAGTGTTTGAGGGATTTCTTGAAGGGTGGTTTCCATGACATCACTCTGAAAGTCTGAATAATAAGATTAAAAGCTACTGTTGACAGAGCACTATGTGCCAAGTCCCCAAATCTAAGAGCTTTAGATGTGTCAACTCCCTTTTAATCCTCACAATTCTATGGTAAGGACCACTGTTACTTTCCATTTTATAAAGGAGGAAACTGAGGCTCAGCAAATAAATTCTCAAGATCTCACAGCACAAGCGGCAGAGCGAGCTAGAATTAGCAACCAGGCCCTTTGATTCCAAAGACCATGCCCTTAACCACTGTGCATCCCGCCTATCTCCTTGAAGTAAGCGCAGTAAAATGTGTGTGTGTGCATGCCTGGAGAATGAGGTCCGGTGTTTAGCAGCAGCCACCTTACCCGAGCCAGATGCAGAAGCATAGTCGTCATCATCAATAGGATACACTCCTGAAGCTTCTTCAATGGAGCTGTTGTCAAGGTACATGTCTTTATCGGATGTCAGCTCTGCTCTCTGAGAAAGGAAAGACAAGGGAGTCAGGTTGATGAGAGATTAAGAAACACACTTGTGTATTTGATTGTTCAGGTACATACCGCAGTGACCACCCCCTCCCACTCCCATGGTCCTCTGAATCCACACCTCTGGCCACAGTTTTCCTCAGGCACCGTGACAACTTACAGCAATTTGAGGGGTGAGCACGGATTAATGCCTGCAAGGGAAACCTACACAGCTTAAACCAGTAGAATGAAAACAGTTCAGAGATCTAAACTCCTATCTTTGGCTTATTTTGTTGTATTCCACTAAACTTACCTGACTTTCAGCCATCCCAATGCTAGTTATAAGCCATCTTGGGCATTCTCTTTGTCACTCCCTTACTGGAAAGGGAACGAAACACTTAGGACTTTCTTGGGGATGTATGCAAAGGTATTACGGCTTAGCTTAGGCTAAATAATCACCCAGGGATCCATCAAATCCTACCAGTGCTTGCAGGCCTGGCAATGCTCAGAACTTCACCGCTACAGATGAGAGATCCCCAGTCACATGGGTCCTCGGGCCATGCAGGCCTTTCTACCCCAGCCCAGACCTGTGCTGAGGCCAGGCACAGTGCCCGGGGAGGAGCAGTGCCTTTGAGGCTCACCCGACAGGGAGAAAGCCCACTGCACGCCTGCTTCTAGGGCTCATGGGCTTAGCACAGCCTTAATGACAAATACAGATAAACCCACATGAGCATTCTTTTTCTGTTACTGGCAACTGGTAATAGCAAATCACACGCTTAATATGGAGAGGGATCAGTCACTAAGTATACCAGTTCCATAGCTTCTTAACTCTTCAGTAATAGTTTAGTATTAAAATTCTACCTAATCCTGCCAAAAGAAGAAATTGCATGAACTGGAGACAGAGTAGAGGTATAAGACTTTAAAAAATGGTTTTAGTAAATTGATATTTTACTACCATTATCTCACAAAAGCCCAGAAAAAATAAATAAATAAATAAAGCAGACAGGCAGCTTTTAAATAACTCTTGTTTGGAAACAGGCAACATTCATTATTGTTGTATTTTTAAAAATCATATAGAATGTTTGTTCTTAACAGAAATTATAAAATAATGTTTCCCTTACTACATTGGCTTTCATTACATTTAATCTTAAAACTTTCTCTTCTAGCAGTCCCCATGATTGGAACCTTCTTAAGAGGACAGGTCCAGCCCTCTGTAACAGTACCACTTTATTTTCTCGGGTTTCAGCGGTTGGCTAGCAAGGCTAAAGTATTTTAAACCTGAGCCCACATTCTCCACCAGGCCTCAGTGCCAACTGACAGCAAAGTACGGGAATCTTTTTTGTTTGAGCTATCACACTGGTGGATTCTGAGAACTGAAACCTTAGGGACTGGTGGTGTTCTAGTGGCCTGGACCACCCTGAGCCAAGAGTGTGCTGCAACTTTTCTATTAGAATGGTCAGAACTTAACTCTGCAATCTGACACCACCCTGTGTTACACTGGTTTCCAAGGCTATCACCATTCCAGATTGTAATTCCCAAAGCTTGTGAACTATGTCAGGAGCCCTGTGTTCTACAGCTCTATCATCAACTGCCTCCTCTTAGGTTCTCAGCTCCTTTAAAGGCAAGGCTTCCCTCCCCCAGTCACAGTGCCTAGCATATAGTAGGTGCTCAGCAAACACTGCTTGGGTTGAACCACTTTTTGTGCTCCCATGTAAAAGCCATTCTTAGTCCTGCTTGTCTTAAACTTTGTCCCATTTACTACCCCTGGAGAACCTCCTGGTTTCTTCTCTCAAATCCTGTCTACTATGAAACAGGCTGTGACTTCTCCACTCCTTATACAACTCCTAATTAAAAAGTACTATTTTAGGCCGGGCGCGGTGGCTCAAGCCTGTAATCCCAGCACTTTGGGAGGCCGAGATGGGCGGATCACGAGGTCAGGAGTTCGAGACCATCCTGGCTAACACGGTGAAACCCCGTCTCTACTAAAAAATACAAAAAAAAGCTAGCCAGGCGAGGTGGCTGGCGCCTGTAGTCCCAGCTACTTAGGAGGCTGAGACAGGAGAATGGCGTAAACCTGGGAGGCAGAGCTTGCAGTGAGCTGGGATCTGGCCACTGCACTCCAGCCCGGGCGACAGAGCGAGACTCCGTCTCAAAAAAAAAAAAAAAAAAAAAAAAAAAGGAAGCACTATTTTAGGATTTTGTAGCCTATGAACAGTTTAAGACATAAACCCTCACTGTTACTTTTCATTGTTTCATGTGTATTTTTCTTGCCCCTCAGCAGAGTACAACTCATTGAAAGCAGGTTTTGAATGACCTGTGTGTGTTCTCTGTCCCTCTCAAAATGCATGGACACAAAATAAATATTTGACTGAGATTACTTAAATCAAATTGGCCTTGGACTGAGGTTTCAGAGTTACATGTCACAAGACCTCCAGGATCCTTGTAGTTTAAAGTCTCTCCATTTTAAGCCTAGGAGACCATCTGCCCCAAAACTCCCATAGCTTGCATTGCATCTATTTAAGTAACCTAGAGTCTTAAGAGTAAGCAAAATATTCCCTTTCCATATTAGAAACTTGCTTCCCTTTTCTTAACATCGAATGACTTTCATTTTCCTCTTGGCTCTGTCAGTGAAGTTTGATGTGGCAAGGAGAATACTGAGATACTTAATCCCTATGTGTAAATTGAATTTCAATTCACTAGACGACCCAGTTGTCTGGACTAACACATCTGTCACGCTACCAGGCAGATGGGCCAAAAATGTCTCCCAGAGAATTCTAGCCACCTCACCGTTCAACCACACTGGCAGCCTGACAAGCCAACTGACTTCCTGGGACAGCCGTCAGGCCTGTATTTCAACAAGACTTGGGGTGGAAGTCAGGGTGTGTCTAGAGAAGCTGGCTTGCCATCAGCCACTCAGTTACTTGGGGTCTACCGGGCTCCAGGGTGGTCTCTGGGCTGACCAGATGTTTAATGTGCTTAAAGGTAGCCAAAAGTGTGTTTCTCTATGATCCAGGGTGGTGAAAATAATTCTGACATCAAAGTTCTCTCCCACTCTGATTTCAGGAGCACCAAGAACACAGGAGAAATTACCAGTATCTTTCCATAAAGTCCAATTTAATATAAAGCAGGGCCCTTTTCACTCTGTAGCAGATAATGAATACCTTGATTGTCTTTCCCTTTAAAAAACAAAAAATAAAAACCCCTGCGCTCATGACAAATTCCTTTTATGAAGACTCCACGCTCTGTTCTGAAAGTGTTTCTGGAATGAACATGCCTAGGACGGGAAATGATTTATGCACCAATATTCCCTTAGGACAAGAAGACAAGCATCTCCTCGAGGCCATGAAAAGGGGTGATTCAAAACTATCGATTTTACACCTGGCAAAATGTGGTCTGCTTCACGGAGGAGAAAACCTCGGGACATACTCTGCACACACTCCCTTACTCAGTGGGACCCTGACGCTGGACAAAAGCAACTGGAAGGGAACACACAGAAGCACAGAAGTCCAGAGCTGCAGCCTGGCTGTAGGGTGTCATAACGAGGCTGTTTAATTTGGGACTGACCATCGTTGTGAGGCAGTGCCAATACTGTTGGCTAACAGGGTCCAGAGTACGAGCTGGGAGAAAAACAAAGCTGGTCTTTCAGACCTTTCCCTTTTGGCTGATGCAAGATGTGAATACAGGAGAGCAAAGGGAGGCTGTGGAAAGCAACAAGGTACAACCAAGAGGAAAATGTGCAGCAGACAGATAGAGGGTTCTGCGTAATGCCACGTTCAGCCAGGGAAACTGAAGCACTACACTGCCTCCACAGATGAAATTCCCAGAGGAGAACGCACATCCAATTCAGTTGTGTAAACCCACAATGCCGAGAAGGAAGGTAAGATACATACTTGTCTCCTATCTCCACCCCTTTGCCTCTGGCCCCCACAGCTCTGGCTAACTCATCATGTTGGGCCTGGACCTGGACTAAGGCCTCCTGACCTGGTCACTGCCCGTGTCTGTGTCTTTGAAGCCATTCCATGCAGAGAAACTGTTCTGGAACTCAAACATCATCGTATCACTCTCCTGCCTTTATTGGCTCCCTGCCACATAGAGGATGACATAAAAACTCCTTAGCTGGGCCTAGCACAGTGGCTCACGCCTGTAATCCCAGCACTTTGGGAGGCCAAGCTGTGTGGATCACCTGAGGTCAGGAGTTTGAGACCAGCCTGGCCAACATGGTGAAACTCCTTCTCTACCAAAAATTACAAAAATTAGCCGGGTGTAGTGGGATTACAGGTGGTGCCTGTAATCCCAGCTACTTGGGAGGCTGAGGCAGGAGAATCACTTGAACCTGGGAGGCAGAGACTGCAGTGAGCCGAGACTGCGCCACTGTACTCCAGGCCGGGAGACAGAGCAAGGAGACTCTGTCTCAAAAAACTAACAAACAAACAAACAAAAAACCAAAAGTCCTTAGCCCGGAAGAAAGTTCTTTACCAAGTGGCCTCAGCTGCAGTTCTCGTGTCAGCTGCTGCTGCTTCCTCTGCCTAAACCCCAGGCACCAATACAAAAACACCAAGAAGAGATCTGGTGACACCAATTTCCTTCATATTATACCCCTAAGAGGAAAACTCCTTTAGGATGGAAAATTGAGGAAAGCGATGGTGATCTAGGCCTTCCACATTTGATGATAAAAATTTAGAGTTTAATAAAATGATTCAGCCCAAACTTCTATGGTAGTTGTATAAAAATGACAAGAACAAGCGTTAATTCAATACACAAAAGATCAAGTGTCCTGGAGTCTTGATTTAGTCAGAAACATCACAAACCTGTCCGTTTTCTCAGCAAAGATAATTTGTAGGACAGCAACTGAACAAATCTATTTGTTTGATTTTTCTCTTGTAGATTTCTCAACCTACAATGAACAAGTATCATGTTTCAAAACTGCCAGTGTGGAAATCTGTTATTTAGAAATTCAAGGCCTTGCTTGAAAAACACAATGCCTTGCCCACTAAGCAGAGGTCCTCCACATGCTTTCAACCAGTGCGACCAACACAGTGGTCAAAATAATTAAAGCTCAAATTAGTAAATGTCAAATTTACTTTATGGTTTTAACTTGGGTTAACAACGAAAGCAGAAGGTAGAAAACTTAATTATGGACAACTCAGACTCCCAGATCCAACTTTCAGAAAATTAGCCTTTGAACATAAAAATAAAATATCGATGTGGCCTAATAATAATACATTTCCATATCACATCACAGACAACAAACACCTAGATGATGCCTCTGTTTTACGGTAAAGGCACATCCAACCCCAATTACGATTCAAATGTATATTAGCTTTTATGATGATTACAAAGTGCCAAAAAGGCTATAACTGTGGCTTATCTTTCCATAGGTGACTCAGTAAACTATTTTATTACTAGCAACACACATTGTAAAGGAAATAATAATTAGCTAAAAATTTCTTTCACCCACACAGTCACTCAGAGATGATATACCTGTCCTTAAGCTAAACTTGCCAATTCTGGCTTATGTCCAGCCCAAAGGAACATATAATTTTAGAGCTTGACTGGACACTAGAGTCACCAAGATTACTGATTTATTTCAAAAATGAAGAAACAGAACACCAGAGTGGCAAAATAGCTCAAAAGTCCTCCGATCCAGCTGGTGGCCAAACTGGAGCCCAAAGCTCTTGACACCTAAGTGTGGGCTCCTGCTGCTGCACTGTAATGCCCCACAACATGAGTGACACCAGACCATTCAGCCTCGGGTTCAAAAGGATTAGCTGAGGCTGTTAGGTGTTTATTATGTGCCAGACATTTTGTGCTTAGCATTTTATAAGCATTGGCTCATCTAATCATCTCAACAATCTCCAGGGCCTACCCAGGGAACTGCTGCCTCAAGTCACACAGCCCGAGAAGTAGGGACTTGGGACCTCAAAATGTGTGTCACTGAGCGTGTTCAACATGCTGGCTACCTCATCCCTCCCTTTTCCTGTGATTCACACATAATAATAATAAAGGACTGGGGAAGAACCACAATAAGGAACAGTGTTGAACTTGGCTTAATCCAGCATTTTCAAACTTTGATCATGGAAATTCTCCCTCCAGAATACCGATTTAACATCTTTCAGAACTAGCATTCTTGACATCATAGATGGGGAAAAAAATTGCACTGAGAGTTCTGAGTTCTGGCTTAACAGTTACTTATCTGCCTAATGCCCCTCAAATTTCCTACATGGAAGATGCCTGGAGCCATGTACACCAATTGTCATTCATTAATTTTTAGTAATACCATTTCTAACAAGCAGGTGCTCCATGCAAACTAAACATGTAACAGAAGGAAAGGGCCCTTTGTTTACTGTGGGAAAAAGATACTCTTGTCCTTGAATATGTTAGATATGGCTGACTTACAAGCATACACTGTTGTCTTTACTAGCACTTACTTTAAGCGTTTGTTTACAGAGAACTATCTAGTATGTAGCAATTTCCTAGGCTTACCTTATTATCCTGTATATACATACAAACCATCCATGGAAAAAACCCAAAATCAAGAGTGAGGTCACACATGAAAGAAAATTCTTAACTCCCCCTACATAAGAAATTCTTAAGAAAGGTCTTTAGGCTGGGTGCAGTGGCTCACACCTATAACCTCAGCACTTTGGGAGGCCAAGGCGGGCAGATCACCTAAGGTCAGGAGTTTGAGACCAGCCTGGCCAAGATGGTGAAACCCCGTCTCTACCTAAAATACAAAAAGTTAGCCAGGCATGGTAGCAGGTGCCTGTTATCCCAGCTACTTGGGAAGCTGAGGCAGGAGAATCGCTTGAACCCAGGAGACGGAGGTTGCAGTGAGCCGAGATTGCGCCACAAGCACTCTAGCCTAGGTGACAGAGCCAGACTCCATCTCGAAAACAAAAAAGAAAAAAAGAAGGGTCTTTAGTTCCAAACTGCTTCAAACATCTTAGATAGTTCTTTATTCATTATACAGAAAGCTGAAGTCTCTTTAAGAAGCACTTCAACATCCCTTCCGCAGAGCGGGAATGAATTTAAATGATTTACTCATGCATATTAGGAAAACAAACCCAAAGCCGAAAAAATAATCAGGTTACATGAAGGTAGAGCCATGTAAGTCAGCCATATCTAACATATTCAAGGACAAGAGTATCTTTTTCCCACAGTAAACAAAGGGCCCTTTCCTTCTGTTACATGTTTAGTTTGCATGGAGCACCTGCTTGTTAGAAATGGTGTTACTAAAAATTAATGAATGACAATTGGTGTACGTGGCTCCTGGCATCTTCCATGTAGCTTCACATTTGAGTGGAAAGGAGGCACAAGGATGCCTGGGCTAGTCATAAAGACGTCAAGTCATAGGCAACTTTAGAGAAATTCCTCTAGTTCCATGAAGCTTCTGAAATGACCCAAGGTCTGGGAGGTGACAGAATTCCTACTGTAATTATTCACAGTCCTTGAAGTCTGAACCACTCACTTGGAATGTGCCACTGATGTTGGCTGCTCCTGTTGGATGCCTCTTACAGACTGGGGCTCTTCTCACACCACGGAGAAAGTAAGTTCCTTGAAGACGCCCAAGACCCAGGCCTGGGCCTGATGCTTTGTGCGTCCTCTCCCTTGACTGCCATTGTGTTCTAGGAACCAACATATGGTAAAGGCTCAACAGAGAGGAGAAGAAGTCCTTTTTTCAAAGGGGCTGAATCCAAGCTTTACGCCATTTGGTGAAAGGAAATCAGGCCCTTTAAAGAAACTACCTGGTTACCCCCAACTGGGAAAAACAGATTAATGTTCTCTTACATGGTCTCTTTTTTAAAAAGCTGGAATTCGGCCTTATTCTGTAAGGGGAGCTGCCAGAAAAGGTAAATGTGACCTTGGAAGAAACCCTGGGCTCATGAAGATGGTCTCCAATGAGCCAGGCATGGCTCTGGTCTTTGGAAAACATTTACATGGCTGAAAAGAGTATTAAAAAGTAACACCAAGTTAGGGTACTTAACTGTAGAAATTCTCCTCTTTGTTTAAAAAAAGAACTAAACTTGGTTCAGAGCAGTTAGATTTCCTAAGCCAACGAAGCGCCAAATAAAATCTCTGTTTCGTAAAATGCTCAGTGCAATAATCAGTATTAACCTCCCCCACCCCGCCCCCCCAAAAAAACTCTTGCCAGAGGATTACTTGGCACATCTAAACTTGTAGTCATGATTCAATATAATCAATATCATTTTCAGAAAGAGGCCTTGCTGTATATACATTGGGGCATCTGGTGCTGTAAAATGATTTTTCTTCCTACAGTGTTTGTTTATTGATTCTACAGAACAGTACCTGGCGCAATAAGTGGTTTGTTGGGTAAATTTAAAACAGTATCTCAGATATGATGATCCAGAAAGATCTCATATGCTTATTTAACTGAATGATGTCCCCTTCCCCTGTCCCCAAGCATCACGACACATAAAACAGGATGCACCCACCCTCACCCTTCTCACTTCTCTTCAATCTAAAGCTTGGTAACAATGCGCAGCCCTGGGTACACACACTCGCTGAGTCTATGCTCACCTCCCAGTCATCACATCACTGGCATATCATTCCACAAACTCATGTCATCCAAACCCCTCAGGTGTTCCAAGCCATCATCTCATGACGAACCCTTAACTGAATAAAACCAGCTAAAAGGAATCTAAACCTTTGCACCCAAACTCTTGACACATTTCATACTTTTTAACCAAAATAATTACAGAGACAGCTAATTAAAAGCCAAATATCCCACCTGGAGAAATAGTCACATTATGCCCTTTTGTTGCTTTTGAATTTCAAAACACCTGCAATACGAAGTCCCATCAATACATTTTTTAAAAACATGCTTCATGAAACTGGTGTATTGCTTACACTAAAAACAAACAAACAAGAAATCTTCCTCCTCAGCTACAAGGATAAAAGGCAACTGGGGGAAAAAGCAAAGCAGAACACACTGACAATTCTTACTTCTGTTTGGGGTGACGGGTTCAGATTCCTGATCCAGAGAGAGAAGGGAAGCAACCTTTGTCTTGAATTAAATTTTCTGGCAACAACAGTAGGGATGTATGAGGCAATGTATACTAAAGCAACGCCTGGGACTTTGAGTGGGATTATGTTGAATATGCATGACACACAAAAGGAAAATGTTCATGACTTACAGATGTGCTCCGCATTGAGATTTCTTCCTTTTTTGGAATATCAAATAGAGGGAAGCAAGAGGTTTGCAGCCATGTTATTATAGGCATCGCCGCCTCTCCCCCTCCCAAACTAGAATATTCCAGTATTTATTTTGCTATCCATATGACCACAGTTTAGACTAGAGTAAAAATAGAAGCTGTGTGAGCCTAACCTGAAAAGCTCCAAGTGCTGGAGAGGGTCAGCATTAATAAATTCTAACTGAAGTAGTGAGATTCTGTTTCCTGGTGGAGTTTGGCAAGGGAAGGGGGGAAAAAGATATTTGGAATTTATTTCGTATTCAGAAGTGTTTTGTAAAAACTACCATAATGGAACAGAGTCCAAGCCAAGCACAGGAAGCCAACAGGCTCTGGTTTAGATTTAATAATTCACTTTAAGGGTTTTTCAACTGCTACAATTCTAGGCCCCAAGGCATAACCACATATATTCTCCTCCCTATACAGGGGCTGACAAAATGCCTCAGAAAGCTTATAGGACAGAAAAATGAGAAAGACCTTGGGGCAAAGGGCAGACCACACCTTTCCAGGCTTCAGCTCAGGTTGAAGAAATCTGAGTTCTGAGACTTGCCACAGTCAATGGATAGAATTTCCAAGCAAGCCTGCGTTTCAGAGGTCTGAGCTAGAACTGAGTCTGAATGTCAATAGGAATATGGAACACACTGCTGCTGGCCTGTAAAAAGAAGCCTTGACTATTTAAAAGATGCCAAGTAACAGAAATTGGCACAGACAATTTGGAAATCACATTGGCAATGTGTTTTAAGAAGCTATGAAGCCAGGCGCGGTGGCTCAAGCCTGTAATCCCAGCACTTTGGGAGGCCGAGACGGGTGGATCACGAGGTCAGGAGATCGAGACCATCCTGGCTAACATGGTGAAACCCCATCTCTACTAAAAAATACAAAAAAAAAAAGAAGCTATGAAATCTTTTATACTATTTGACCAGATGTTTCTTCTCCCAGGAATTATCCTAATGAAATAAAAGTTAGGGTGTTTACTACTGCATTAAAGACAAATCAGGGAGACAATCTCCATGCCCACTATAGGGCAGTACTATGTCTAGTACATTATTATGCATGATATATTAGTTTTTTCAACACAGCCATTAAAAATCATACACCACATAGTAATAAGTAAAAGTATAACAACAAATTAAATTTAAAAAGCATACATTAATTTTTTCTAATATTACAACTATATTGCAATTTCATATACATTTGGCCAAGCACTGAAAAGGGAATGGAAAATGAAGAAGAAAGATAACTGGTTAGGGTGGTGGATTTGCATGTAATTTTTTCCTAATTGATATTACAGCTACATTTTTGGCACTATAATGTTACTAAAAGCACAGAAAGCACAAGACCGAAAAAGTCATAGACATGAATGACTTGGAACCAGCTTTCAGACATCAACTATGCAAATAAACTTTTGAAAATTAATTAACAGCGAATATATCCAAACACAAGACACACACACACACACACACATATATAATATATATTATATTACATACATATAATACATATATAATATATATAAATATATTATATTTATATATAATATATATTATATTACATACATATAATACATATATTATAGATATAAATATATTTATATATAATATATATTACATACATATAATACATATATATTATATATATATATATATAAATCTAAAGCAAGTGTCATGAGCTGGGTGCAGTGACTCATGCTTGTAATCCCAGCACTTTGGGAGGCCAAGGCTGGAGGATTGCTTGAGGTCAGGAGTTCAAGACCAGCCAGGGCAATATAGTGAGACCTCTTCTCTACAAAATATTTCTTTAAGAAAAGAAGCAAATATTATGGAAGTATATAAGTACTAAAAAAAAAAAAAAAATTACACTTCAGAAAAATGCCAACTCACAGAACAGTGCCTCGGCCACTCCTGATCCATTTCATCTGTGGTCACAAAGGCAAAAGGTCTAATAAAATGCATACGCAGTTGTAAGATTTCAGGTTTTAAAAATTCCTGGGTCTAATAACCTGTCTTGTTAGTGCCTCCTTGCTCCTGGGTTATTTCAAGTGGAGAAAGCCAATCCAAGTCAAGGAGTGCAAGCTCCCTTCCAGCTTAGCCTCAGCCAGAGGAGGCAGATGCCTGCACTTGAGGCCTGTGCCTCCAACACACCTGCAGCGCTGACATGCCAGTGAGCTGGGCAGATGTTCCATACTGGTTTTCAGCGCCCACTCTATTACACCTACCTTGTCTGTTTGTAATGGGAGCCTCTCCTTCTGCTGATTACAGGAAAGCCTATAAGTGGACACGGTGACCTGATCTAGGAGGACTTTTGAAATGAAGAAAATGACACTTGCAGCTGGTTCCTTATACTGGGAGCCTAAAAATGTGTCAGCACTTTCAAAGAATCTCTTAACAATTTGAAAATCTAAACAAAAGCAAGAAAGCTAAAACAGAAGGAATAAATCTAAAGGTGATGAGACCACCGATTTCAAAGCTGAAATTAAAAGAAACTGTTCTGAATGGTAGGATTTTTAATACCTAGCATCAAGTCACCAGGGCGGCTGCACTGTGTGCCAAAGAGATTATTCATATTCCTGATATCTACTGGGAAAACAGCCTGATTCTGCCCAAGACTCCTAGCCCCAGGTTCTGTATTTATTTTTGTATATAAAGGAACTGTTCCTGGCCAAACTTTTTAACCAAGTAAAATAAATGATAACAGCCAACTAAGCAACTTTTAAAGAAATGGTTTCCTTGACAGAAGAACCAGGAAAATATTTAAAGGTATTAGAGTCTATTAAGAAATCCATCACAGAAACTGCATGAACTTCCCCAGGAAATGAAGCCTTCCCCGAGCTGTACCATGGCAGTTGGGGCAAAAGCATTAGGCCCTCGTCAAATTGACACACTTCACGCAGAGTATACTGATGACCACATGACCTGTGTCATCTCAAAGCAAACGTATTTTAGAAAGGACTCCTGCTGGTGTGCTGAAGTGCTGTATATGAGTACTTTATCTGAAGAAGACATTCCTGCCAAATGAGGGGGAAAGGAAACCTGTGGACAGTAATAGCTTTTTTCACAAGGACAAATACTTTATCAGCTGTACAAACTGACACGTGGCCAAAGCCCTCAAACATCCAAAAGGTAACCTAATCCACTCTCGTGCTGCCTTCTGTCTTTCTAACCTACCTCCATCAGAATCTATATATGAAGACATTCCAGCGTTCTACTGACAGAATCATACAGTACTCTTTTACCTTTTTTTTTTTTTTAAAGAGAGACGGAGTCTCGCTCTGTTGCCCAGGCTGGAGGGCAGTGGTGCAATCTCGGCTCACTGCAAACTCCGCCTCCCAGGTTCAAGCGATTCTCCTGTCTCAGCCTCCTGAGTAGCTGGGATTACAGGCATGTGCAACTGTGCCCAGCTAATTTTTGTATTTTTAGTAGAAACGGGGTTTCACCATGTTGGCCTCCATGTTCACCTAGCCTCCCGAAGTGCTGGGATTACAGGTGTGAGCCACCACACCCAGCCCTCATATAATACTCTTATCCTTATGATATCAGGGTCGAACAGGATGAAAGGTAAAAGCGAACTTGCAAAATGATAAAATTACATGCTTAATTAAAAAATAATACTTAAGAAGGACTTTTGAGAATACGCTTAAAACAAGAACACACATTATTATTTTTTGCCTCCGAATGAGGCTGATTTATAGTAATTCACTACTGACAATTAAAAGTCTCAGTTGGAACACACATGTGTAAGTACCATTTCATAAGAGATATAACATTTCATTTTCTAAAAATATGGAAGATGAAGAAAAGCAAAACAGGAATTAAAAATAGGTCATCTCCGGAATTTTTTTTTCTCCAAGTTAGTCCAGGAATAAAAAAAGCTGATTCTACTGGTTGTGAGGCAAGCCGTACTACAGAGGCCCCTGAGGGATTTCGCACCCAGGGGTGCTAAATGAAAAGTGATGCTAAATTCAACACTATTTTATAAAACTCCCCATTCTCTCTAGGATCTTCAATTCTTCCCAAATTCATGGGGCACCCCATTCCTGTAAATGCCTTCTGTAAAGCAGCCAATGGCAATGAGCGCACCACTCCCTCTTGTAGAATGAAAGCACCCGGACTACCTGTTATATCTGAATTTTCTAGAGCATACAGATTCTTACTGAGTTAAACTCTGGGAGCCCAGTCCACATGAATGGTCTCTTGCTTGGGCCCTATCCCATGCCCTGTGAGGATGGCACCAATGTTTCTAATATTTAATAGATTTAACTGCTCCAGGCACACTCCCTTCCAGCAGGGGCTCTGCCCACAGAGTGGAGTTTATGATTTAATTGGTATGAGATGAGCCTATAGTCATGACGCTCACATGTAAGATGCCAAACGAAGACATGTCCACTCCTCAGTGGCAACAGGCAACAGCTGAGGATATGGAGGCTTGGGAGCTATCAGTTGCATTATCCCTTTGACTGGACATACCTGGCTTTGGCCAATGCTCTGGAACAAAGACATCCTCTGACTCTCCCTTCCTGCTGCTTAACCTTACACTTTGCCTGTAGAAAAATGACACGCTTCTTGCCCCTTCTGCTTTGGAGGCTGAAGAATGTGGCTGAATGATTGCAGCTGCCACGGTAACCTCTTTGGCATGCGTGCCAGCAATGCCTCACCTAAGAGCCTTTCCCCTGCCTCGCCGCCCTGGCCCACCGGTGATGACCACAATCCGTTCAAGTGGTCACATTGCAGGGCAGCCCCCATGGTAACCCATTTGGAGCTGTTCAAGCTCATACCAAAGAATGATGTTTTTAATACAGATTGTTCTTTTTAAATCCTTTACGAAAGCAGCTGTAATCAATCGTGCTGGGGGCTCTGTAAAAAGCTGCCATTGGGAAAGCCCTAATATTGATTCTTTTCCCTTTCACGGCTTTTGAGAAAATAATCCCATGCTAAGAAACTATAATCAATTTTTCTAGACTTTGCTAACATGAAACATCTAAATCAAAATGTTATCTTCAAAAATTACAGAAAAATTATAGCCGATAAAACAAAGCCATACATTATCCTGCCTTTCATGTAAGAGGCAACATGTTTGTTTAAAACAAATGCCAAACAAGTTCAATAATTGTTAAATACTGATTAAAACTCTGCAACTCTTATAAGAGTTCTTTAGCAGATGACAATAGCTTAAAGATTGAGGAAAAAATCTATCTTCATTTGAGATCTGGCATTTCCAATTTTTAATTTGCAAGATAATACACTACTTTCTCTGTGCCTATTCTTAGAGAAAACTATCAATTTTAAGCCTGTGTTTATAGACAGTCATGATTCCAAGTGGTCACATCCTGACTGAACTTTCAAAAACCAGAATATTTTAAGTCTTTTCACAGGAATTATGGTAGATATATTATTCTGTCAAGTTTGCCTTTTCACACTAGGCCTCTTAGAAACTCAAGCATTTCAAAAGGCACAAAGTCAATATTTAAAAAGCTACAATGCGCAGACAAAGCAATTTGGTATTTTCATTTAAAACTTATATTAAAAACCCTCACTAGCATCAACAGCCAATTTCCAGATTAGACATTAAAGGAAAGCACAATGTAATCTAGTCTGTTATCTGTTTAGAAGAAAAAAAATTAAGACTTTATTAAAATGCCATACATAAAAAGAATACAGAACCGAAATCTAAGTAGACTGACAGCCCATAATGCTTTATTGTCAGCGTGGCACCTACCACGTGAATGAAATTAGATCTGATCAAATCCAAAGTGCTGGCAAAGAAACAAAACACAAAAAAACTTAACTGCTATTTGCTTTGCTCCCCAATAACAGCAACTGCAGTTTCAAGGAAGTGAGCTACAATTTCTGTGGCAAGTGTCTGATATGCATTCAGGTTTCACATTCCTGGTATCCAACAACCGCAGGAGTTTACTGAGGAAATGGGTGTACAATTTCCAAATTTATTAGTTGGGAAGTTTAACTCCCTTTCCACACCTACCCCATCAACCCCTCAAATTAGAGAGGGCCCCTGCTTTTTCTTTCTTTCTTTCTTTTTAACACCAAACTAAATAAGCAAGAGCTGAGAGTTCTGTAAAACTCCTTAACACTAGCTGATCAAGGGCCTAAACCATTGTCAAGCCATGCCTCCTGGGGCTGTCACACAGGGCGCATTTCACAGCTTCACTGGCCTGGCAGCCTTTTTATCTCCAAAGTCATCTTAAGCAACTGTTCTTCAGCAAACAGACCTCTGAGCTTCATCTCTTCCATTGTAAAACTGGCACAAAAGAGCTAAGCATTAAAGGCAAACTAGAATCAGCCTGGTCAACTAATTTCAATTCCGTCCTTCTCTCTGAATGTTTTTATTTGCATTAGGGCTGTCTAATAAAATCTGTGATGATGGAAATGTTCTACATCTGCACTGTCCAAAATAACAGCAAATAGCCACATATGGCTACTGAGTAGCTGATACGTGGCTAGTATAACCAAGGTACTGAATTTTTCATCTCATTTACTTTTCCATCAATTTAAGTTCAAATAGACACATGTGGTTATTTTTCCAGACTTTTCTAGTGGTTACCATACTGGACAATGCAGCTCTAAAGAGAACTTAAGAAACTCCTGTTGGAAGCCTGGACGCATCAAAGCCACCTACCTTTGCTGGGCTAAGCCACTTAAACATTAACTGCACATTAGCAGACATCAGTGACTAACAACATAATTGCCTTTTCCGTCACAACTGTCCCTTGGCACTATATACCTGGCAGGAAAATTAAGGAGTCCATCTAACTAGGTCATTTAATGACTATTTATCAAACAACTGCTATGTGCTGACATGTCTATCATTTGTGTAAAACAGTAAGCTTCATGAATGGTAGACAAACTATAGTACAGCCATACAATGGAATATTATTGACGATAAAAAGATATGAGCTATCAAGCCATCAAAATACATGAAGGAACTTAAAAGGTACATTGCTAAGTGAAAGAAGCCAATCTGAAGAGGCTCCACACTGTATGATTCCAAGTATACAACATGTTGGAAAGGCATAACTATAGAGACAGTACAAAGATGAGTAGTTGCCAGGCGTTCAGGGGAAGAGGGAGTGGGTAAATAGGTGGAGCACAGGGAATTTTTAGGGCAGTAAAACTCTTCTGTATAATAATAGTAGATACATGATATTATGTGTTTGTCAAAACTCATGTAAGTGTATAACACAAGACGCAAATCTTAATGTAAACTATGGACTACAGCTAATAATAATGTATGAATGTTGGTTTATTAATCCCAACAAATGTGCCACACTAATACAAGATATGTTAGCATACAATAAGAGGTGAAATAGGGGAATGGATGGGGGGTATATGGAACACAATGTTCTATCTGCTTGATTATTCTATAAATCTAAGACTCTACCAAAAAAATAGTCTATTCATTATCAAAAATGCAGATACCTGGAGAACTCCTGAGGCCTGCCCATATATTCTGCCCTGACCAACCGTCCCTTCTACAGTGAAACCAGGTTTTAGACAAATCACACAAGAGATGGTTCTTGTTTGCTAACGATGTATGTATCTAGCTGCCTCACCTCTCTGGCATCAGACTCAATTAGCTTCGCCAAATAAACGACACATTCCTGGACTTCTAGAAATTATAAGTAGCCCATTTACAGTTGTAATGAGTATTATACATTCATTCTCATTCATTCATTCTTGCCTACACTGTTACATCAAGCAAGAAAGTAAAATGCCAGCAACAGATACGGAAAGTGTAGTCTTCTCTAGGAAAATGGCTCATTTTTGTATCAGTATTAAATAACGAGTTGCACCACTTTCCATCCACTTAGCCATCACAATCACTGAGATTTCTCTGATGTATTACTAAACTGCAGAGGAGTAAAAGTCTACTACATCTCAAGACATTCTTGGGACAACTGAGAAATGTAAATATGGATTAGATATTAGAAATGTATTTATCATTAACTTTCTTAGGTGAGATTGTGTTTTCTCCTTAATCCCAGGGGATAAATGCTGAATCTTCAAGGGTCAAGTATCCTGATGACTGAAATTTACTATCGATGGCACAACAAAACAACAACAAAAATCTGCATATAAAGAGAATAATAAAGCAAATCTGGTTAAAAAAAAAAAACTACCAATTATTGAACTTAGGTGGAGAATACTGTCCTATGCTTTCAACGTCTCTGTATATCTGAGAATTCATAATTTAAAAGTTGGAAGGCAGTAGGGTAACTCCAGCTGAAAAAACTTCAGGTGACACCAGAGCTGGTATTAATCACTAATGGGACCAGAAAGTGCCGCCTTCCTACCAGGTACAAGAATGAGCTGAACTTTGCTAAAAAATTATACCAGCCTGTATAAACAAATTGGGCCCACAAAAGACTGCATGATGTGTTTGTGTGTGGGGATGGGGGAAGGTGGTAACCAGGTAATCTTCTAGGAGAAAAGACGGCTATGAACTTGACAGATAAGCTAGGGCCCTAAAGGGAAAAGGTTTCTTTGAAAATGGAAAGGGGGAAGACAGAAAAGTAGGTAAGAGAGGCATCTTTTATAAGGGCAGAAAACAAGTCCAGTCACGGTAGGAACTTCCCCATCAGAGCTACTTGCAAACTCTTTGGTGCTCTTTCGTTGGGCGAACAAGTATCTGACGTGCAGAACAGACATCATTTCTCTATGTGTGTGGTTTTAATGGAATTCACATATTCAAATAGCTAAAGAAACAGAATTAGAGGTAAACATTTCAGGCTGTGAGTGGCTTAGATATGACCCCCAGGAAACAAAACCTTGCCTCCTTGAACAAGTGAGTGAGGGGAAGTGATTAAACAGTTATGTCAACAGAACAGAACTCAGCACTTGACTCCTATCGCCATCCTCACCATCCCCCTAATTTAAGAAGAAACTGTTGGTGGCATCAATACATAAATTATTCATGTATTGTATATTAATATATTAAAAGGATGACTTGAAAATTCAAGCTGTACACTTATGATCTGTGCACTTTTCTGACTGTGTTATACTTCAGTGGAGAGTTGACTAAAACCAACATAAAAAGAGTAACCTGAATCTCAGAAACCCTCCCCGCAATCCCACCACTCAGGTTTGCAATTACAGGTATTTACAAGACACCCACCAGGTGGATCTTACAGTTTTTTCAGGATTTTTCATTTGTTACTTATGTATCTAAGCACTGAAGTCAAAGAGATGCCAATGCTCACTCAGGAGACATATTTAGAAGGCTCTGCATCTCTACAGTTTTCATGAAGGAGAAAGGCTTAGATTTCTGGTTGTCTAGAAAAGGGGTTCCCAACTCCCAGGCCACGGACCAATACCGACCCGTGGCCTGGTAGGAACCAGGCTGCACAGCAGAGGCGAGCCGCCACTGAGCATGATCGCCTGAACTCCGCCTCCTGTCGGATCAGTGGCGGCATTACATTTTCACAGGAGCGCAAACCCCATTGTGAGGCGCACATATGAGGGATCTAGGTTGCGCGCTCCTTATGAGAATCTCATGATAAATGTACTGCGCTTGAATCATCCCGAAGCATCCCCCACCCCTGCCCTTGGTCTGTGGAAAAACTGTCTTCCACAAAACCAGTTCCCAGTGCCAAGAAGGTTGGGGACCACTGGTCTAGAACCTACAGGCAATGCAATACATTTTCCATAGTTCTTCCATTTTCCAAAAACATAAAACATAAAGATAGGAGGCATTAAATGTCTTTTTCACAGAACAACAGTAAGACAAGCCTATCACCTCAACACCTTCAGTAGAAAGCAGTCAAATGACTGTGAACAGGTATAATTCCTACCACAGAGAACAAGGTCCTGCAGACCACACAGATAGCAGGCCTGGCTGTTACTTTTCAGCTAATGGAAATTCTGCACCTGGTAACCACAGATAACCAATCTTGCCTGGTTGCTGCTTGGTGGGGAAGGGCAGTTACTTCTGTAAAAAATATTTAGGAAGCAACTGTGGTTAAAATTCTAAATAGCCAAATGGCAGCTCTAGATAAATTTCTGATGAGGCAACTGCTGCTGGCATATATTTGAATTCAGATCAAGCACAGGTAGGCTTTTTTGCTGCTGATAAAGCAGATGTTTTGGTGACTGTGATCTCACTTCTCTTCCCCTTGGGTCCCAGGTGCAGACTCCAGGTCTTCGGGTGCCTCTGCTGCCATCTCAGGGTCTCCCCATGAAGATCTGGTCTGTGTCCAGCCTTGCCAAGCCCTTGGAAAGGCTAGAGACTTGCGAGACCCCCTAGGTTAAAGATGTTGGCTACTGTATCCACTTATATCAAGAGTTAATTCATTTATTCACTGAGCACTGTGTAGGGTGTGTGCATGGTGCTAAGATCCCAAAGCTGAAGGTGAGCTGGTGCTAGCTAAGGAGAGGGGAGAAGGTGTGGAGGGCAGGGGGAGAATGGGGTCAAATGAGGCACGGGGAATGCAGGCATTCAGGGGACCAAGACAGGATGAGAAAAGAGAGGAGTTTTAGTTCTGCATGATGAAGGGTAGGGTGTGTGTTCAGGATAGGTGAAATAAGGCTAAGAAAAGATTCAGATCATAAAGACTCTTTGGTGAAAAACTAGGAGATTTATATTTCTTCTGTAAGCAAACGAGGGATGTTCGAGGAGAAGGTCAAAATTGTGTGTTTGGAAAGATCAGGCTGGATGTAATGCAGATGACAGATTAGAGGGGCTTGACTGGAGGCAGCGTGATCCATCCAATTACGGCAGGAATTGTGTAAGAAGTGCCAAACCAGAAGGGATTAGAAAGCCAGGGCAGAGTCAATGGTATTAAAGTAAGTAAAATCTACAGGTTTCATCAACTGATTGAATGAAGGGTGAGTGAGAGGATATGATGATTTATTTTTTAAAATGACAATAGTCGCTGCTGTTCTCATACAGCAATTCTGTGTCAGGTGCTGTTATCACTTTACATGGGTAAGACCTCAAAATCCTCCCAGAATCCAACACTGCAGGTATTAGCCCCATTTTGCAGCTGTGGAACCTGAGCCTTAGTGATCCCATGGTTTCCCCTTCATCACCTACACATGAAGTGTAAGCATAGCACCCAGGTTTCTAATTTGGGGTCCTCGCTGAGAGATAGAATCCTTCACCGTCAACCGCCATACAGGAAGTACGTGTGGGCTCAGACAGCAACTTGTGTCTGAGACACTGATGGGAGGGGAGGGGAGGGGAGGGGGGAGAAGGGAGGAGGGAAGGAAGGGAGGAATAGGTAGGGAGGGAGGAAGGAAGGAAGGAAGAAGGAAAGAGGGAAGGAGGGAAGGAAGGAAAGAGGGAAGGAGGGAAGGACTGGGAAGTTCAAATGTGGTACAGAACTCCTCCACAAAAGGAAGGAGGGAAGGATGGAGGGAGGGAAGGAGGGAAAGATGGAGGGAGGGAGGGAGGAAGGGAAAGAAGGAAGGAAGGAAGGAAGGAAGGAAGGAAGGAAGGAAGGAAGGAAGGAAGGAGGGAGGGAGGGAGGGAGGGAGGGAGGGAGGGAGGGAGGGAGGGAGATCTTTGATAGAGGACCGTTTTCTCAACTCATGTTGAATGACTGGCTATTTGTGGTGCTCCTGGAAACTTGCCAGAAGGTCGGGCAACATTGTTGTTGGGAGGTCTGAGAAGAGGATCCATCCTGAAGTCAGACACCTGGACTGAAACTCTGAGGTTGAGTTTTTCTGTCTATAAAATGAGATGATAATTGTGCTCATCTCCCAAATTTCACATGAAGATTAAAGAGAAAAAAAAGTGAAATAGTTCATGTAAACTGTAAACAACAAAACAAAAAACAAGAATACAAGTAATTATTTAAATTTATGCAGATGCATCTGCTCTTTTAGGCAGGCAAGGCACCACATTAAGAAAGTGCCTATTCCTGGAGCTCAAGCCACCTCCAGGCAGATCACACAGCTTTCCGAGTCCGTGTCATAACTAAGCTGGTGGTCACAACAATCTGTCCAATCCTGACATGAACAAAATAAAATAAACAAATAAAGCTTATTAGGACTGAAAAATAAATGAAGACTCTGCAGCTAAGCCTAAAGCAAACCCCACCTTCATATAAACCTACTGCAATAAGGAATTCCTTGAGGTAAGAAAGTATTCAACTAATGTAGTTAATGACTCATAGCAGTTGAAAATTGGACGGTAAATAAACAAAGATGACACCAACAGTGCTTCTACAGAAATGGACCACGATATGTGCAGGGGTGGAAATCTAGAAATTGTGGGATGGTTTCTGGGCACAGATTTCTGGTTTGTGGTTCAGATATCAATAATTACATAATGTGGGGTCTTTGTTGTTTTTAGCAAATTAGCTTACACAGCACCTAGGTTATGATGAAATATCTAGCCATCCCAAGGGAGCACAAAGTACCCAGTCAACTTTGACACTTGGGCCAGCCTGGAGAACCGAATGCAGGCACCTCTCTGCTTCATACCACTAGAACCATTTGACTGCAGAGTGCAAATGTGGCACAGAACTCCTCCACAAAAGACCAGTCCACAGGCAGTGGGCATCACTGCTGGCCAGACTCACTGGTCCTCAGCAGGTGGCCAGAGATGTTTCAAAGCCCAAAAAATGCTTCCATAAAATGAAAGATTTTAGGTACTAACCATCTTCCCCTTTAATATGAACAAACATTTTCAACCAGGGGTTCTGGAGTAAAAAACCATTAAGAAAAAGATTCATTCTGCAGCACCTCCTGTAGGGTTGCCTCTCATTGTCCCAGACCCCGTGCTCCAGGAAAAGCAGTAGTAACACACAATGAGGCCACCAAGGTGGACTCGGGGAACAAAATGGGGTGGCAGCAGTCTCCACAGACTGCTTGAGCCAGCACTGATGGCCTTTAATAGATGGATAAACAAACCCCAGTTTACCTTCCTAACAACCCTTCCCTACTGAGAAAGTCAACCCTTCAATTTACTTGTCCTGAGCCAAGACCTTTCCAGAAAGGAAAGTCTACCTGTGCAATAATAATACATGCTCCCAGTGACTTGATAGCGCCAGGATCCAAAGGTGCTAATGATACTATTATTGCTCCCTCTCGGTTTCAAAAGCCACCAAGCTGACAAAGATGAAGTTTATGAAATAGAAAATGTTCAAGGTACTGTCTTCAGGATTTTTTTATTACTTGTGACGTTTTAGTTTGTGAGCAGCTAGGTTTCCTTTCGTTTCAACACAAATTTTTTGTCAGGCAAAGTAATACATAAGCCAGCAAGAGGGGGTGCTGTCTTTTGGGTACCCACCAATTAGCAAATAATTAGAAAGCAAGGCAGTGCCTTCTCTGCTAGCCAACCAAGTACATCACTAGGTAAAGAATCAAACCCCAGAACCACAAACACAAGATTAGGCTGAATCATATAAATAGGTCAGAATACCAGCAGTTTCACATGGTTTAATCCGTATGGAAATTTGAGTTTTTTATTGCTTTGTTTCTATTTTCAAGTTTTATGCAGAGCAATAGTATTCAAACTGTTCGCTATGGCCCATAAGACCCTGGTGATCGGGGCCCTGCCCCTTTCCATCCTAATTTCATCCCACCTCCTCAATCATACAAACTTTCCCCACCCCACGGCCTTTGCAGCTGCTCTACCTCTGCCTGAAACACTTCCCTCAAGCCTTTTGTGTGGTTAGTTCCCTCTCATTTCATAGGACACAAATGTGACCTTCTCCAAAGAGGCCTTTCCTGACCATCTTACCCATTACTCTCTACCCAGCACAGTCCAACAGAAGTATAATGCAAGCCACATGTGCAATTTAAAATTTTCTAGTAGTCACATTTTTTGAAAGTTTGAGACACATATTTTTTTGGCTTTTTAAAGTTATAGTAAAATATACCTAAGATTTACCATTTGAACTAGTTTCAAGTGTATAGTTCAGTGGCATTCAGTATCGTCACACTTTTGTGCAACCATTACCACATCCATCTCTAGACCTACTCTACCCATTAAACAGTAACTCCCTATTCTCCCTTCCCCCTGGTAACCACCGTTCTAATTTCTGCCTCCATGAACTTGACTATTCCAGTTACCTCATAAGTGCAGTAACAGTTTCCTTTTATACCTAGCTTATTTCACTTAGCATTCATTTTAATAATATACTCTAATCCAATGTATGAACATTTAAAATATAATCAATGTAAACATTATTAATGAGATATTTTATACACATTTTTCATACTAAGTTTGAATTCCAGTATGTACTTCACCCTTACAGCACTTCTCAATTTGGACTGACCATATTTCAAGTAAGTACTCAGTGGACACATGCACCTCGTGGCTATCACAGTGGAATGCACAGGTCTCTTTCATTGGCTTGTTTTACTTTCTTCATTTGCCTTTCTCCACTGAAATTATTTTTTCTTTGTAAGTCTACATACTTCTCTATTTCCCCTTAGCAGAGTATGAATTCCCCAAGGCCAGGACCTGTGTCTTTGGGTTTTTGTTTTTTGTTTTTGCCTGCTCTAAGCCAAGCATATATTAGATGTAATACAGTCATATAAATATTTCTAGACAAATGTCTTTAAGGCACATGCTTTTGAAAATGGAAGGATCTGTCTCCAAAATATCACTTTGATCCTGTACCATCTGGAACAAAAACATCACTAGAGACTACTAGTTATCGTTCCCTTTGTACAGGAAGACTGAGCAGAGCTTGGGATAGTCGTTGAAACCCTGGCACCAGACGTGCCTGGCTCTGCCACTTACCAGCTGTGGGATCTCTCTGAACCTCAGGCTCATCACCTATAAAACGGAGAAGATAGTGATAATGCCTACCTCATGCAGCTGCCAAAAGCATTCAATCAGTTCACATTTGTAAGGCACTTTCAACAATGCCTAGCATTTAGTGAGTGTCCTGTGTGTTGGATCAACAAATCACACAAATATATTTTGCATTGCCATTTCAGGGGTGACTCTGGAGTGAGTGCTTCAGGCGACTCCCCTTCCTGTAGTCCATCTACACACAATGTCAGGACTCCTTTCCCAGAGGACACATGTGCTCACATCTCCCGGCCCCTTATAGCACTAACAGTCCCCACCGCCTCCGGGAGCCACTCTAAATTTCCCAGCAGTTCCAGAGCCAGAAGCAGGGAGCAAAGTGAACGACCTTTGAGAAGACATCCAACCTCCGGTGCCTCAGGTTCTTCATCTAGAAAATGGAATAATAATAATACCTACTTTACAGGTTATTGAAAAGTTAAATGAGTTAATACATGCCAAGTACCTTTACAGTGCCTAAACATAGTAAGCACTCAATAAATATCATCTGGTATTATTACAAGGCTCTCCACAACTGGAATCCAACTTTTACAGCTTCATTTTAATTCATTTAGCAAACATATTTAAGTACCTACTATGTACTGGGCACTGTCTCTACAAGGCTCTTGCTCTTATAGAAGCTTAGAGTCAGATAGGAGAGAGGGAAGAGTTGTGGTAATCCAGGAGATAGATACTCTGCTAAGTGTGGTGTGCTATACTCTACACTGGCCCAGTAACGGAACCTAACCCAGAACTGGGGTGAAGGTCAGGGAAGGCATTTCATGGAGGAAAGGATATCCAGGCTGAGAGTGTAAGAAAAAGGAACAGGCCAGGAGCGGTGGCTCATGCCTGTAATCCCAACACTTTGGAAGGCCAAGGCGGAAGGATGGCTTGAGGCCTGGAGTTCAACACCAGCCTGAGCAACACAGTGAGACCCTGTCTCTACAAAACATTTTTAAAATTATCCAGACATGTTGGCGTGCACCTGCAGTCCTAGCTACTCGGGACGCTGAGAGGAGGATCACTTGAGCCTAGGAGTTCAGGGCTGCAGTGAGCCATAATTGTGCCACTGTACTCCAGCCTGGGGGAAACAGCAAGACCTTGTCTCAAAAACAAACAAACAAAAAAACAAGAAGGAGGAAGCAGTGAGCATTCTACCCTTCTTATCCAAGCAGCAGCCATGTGAAATTTCCCTTCCCTGACACCCAGTGACTTTTCCTTACTCTTCACACTGCTCACCTGCATTGCACTCTGGCTTACATCTGCCTATCCCAAATAGATGAACAGTTCCCCTACCATGAAGGAATACATTTGAATGAATTCACTTCTCTCCTAGTTTCTCTTAGGACTAAAGACCCATACTTCTAAAATGGTGGCCTGAGTTATGTCCTAGAGAGGGCTGCACCAACCAGCTTTGGGTTCAGCACACCCATGCTCAATTTCCAGTAGTTAATCAGTTCACATTCTCCAAACCTGCAGATATAAGAAAGGGGTATTTCTGGGGTATTTATTTCTACCTATAAATCAAGAACTCCAATCAAGAGCTCCACTTCCAGGTTTTCACTTTGGCAAGTTTTTCCACCTCTTTGACCACACACATCACTCCAACCACCATGCCCGTCTGGCAAATACAGTCCACCACCAGACACTAAAACAATCATGTTAGCAACTGACAGTCAATTGGTATGTCTGACAGGTTATGGTTATGTGTTTAAAGTACCTATGAAGAGCAGATTCTTTCAAGCTGTTCCCTACTTTTGTTTAAACCAACTCTTTGGGTTGGCCATTGATCTTACTCATTACAGTTAACATTTCATTTTCCACCCCCACAAGGTATATTCTTTCACCACAAGATGTGCCAACAGTAATTAAGAACTTCTGGCCGGGCGCGGTGGCTCAAGCCTGTAATCCCAGCACTCTGGGAGGCCGAGACGGGTGGATCACGAGGTCAGGAGATCGAGACCATCCTGGCTAACACGGTGAAACCCCGTCTCTACTAAAAAATACAAAAAACTAGACGGGCAAGGTGGCGGGCGCCTGTAGTCCCAGCTACTCGGGAGGCTGAGGCAGGAGAATGGCGTAAACCCGGGAGGCGGAGCTTGCAGTGAGCTGAGATCCGGCCACTGCACTCCAGCCCGGGCGACAGAGCGAGACTCTGTCTCAAAAAAAAAAAAAAAAAAAAAAAAAAAACTTCTGAGGAAGAGAGGAAAACCTGCAGGATTTGCTGGAGAGAGAGGGTGTACCTAGCTTAACCCTCCTGTAACTTTGTAATAGAAGGCAAAGAAAATTGAGGTAATTCTCCTTTAAGTTTACTGATGCTAAAACACAAGAATTTGTTTTACTGCCATACATTAGGGTAAAGAGCCAGTAATTATGCCTCTATATGAAAGCATGGGAGAAAATATGGACCTTCTAGTGTGCAGCAGACCTGGGTTCAAATGATAGCAACACTTTGAAGGAGTTTCCTCTTCTAAAAAGTGAGGATAAAACCATTGCATTCTATGGGAGTTATAATAACTGCCTGCACATTATCTAACAGTACCTGGCACATAACAGGTGCTCAACGGAGGTTTTACTCCACTTCATCTCTCAGACTATGGGTGAGTAATTAGGTGTTTATGATAAAAGTAAGTTTAGGAAAACATATCTATGACAACTAAATTATTCCTATGATTCTTAATCAGATTAAAAATGGCAGAACAAGAGCAAAATAGTGTCTTTTACAGCAACTTGGATAGAACTGGGGGCCACTATTCTAAGTGAAGTAACTCAGGAATCAAAAACCAAATACAACATGTTCTTACTCTTAAGCACAAGCTAAGCTACGGGTGTGCAAAGGCATACTGAATGGTAAGGTGGACACTGGAGACTCAGAGTGGGGAGGAAGAAAGGCGGGTGAGGGATGAAAAACTACCTACTGGGTACAATGGACACTATTCAGGTGACAAATGCACCAAAATCCTAGACCTCATCACATACAATTAATCCATATAACCAAAAACCATGTATCCCTAAAGCTATTGAACTTAAAAAAGTTTTAATGGCAAAACATGCCAAAATTAAGACTTCTATAAGATGCCACTTTCTGTTGAAATTGCAATTGAGAGGTACAAAATCTTCCCTTTTTGCTACCAGAAGTTTTGAAGTCAGGCTTTGACTACATTTGAATAGACACTGTTATTGGTATGAAAGCTTACTATCACCTTGTAAACTTTAAAAAATAAAGATATAGGCCAGACACAGTGGCTTATGCCCGTTAATCCCAACACTTTGGGAAGTCGAGGCAGGTGGATCATTTGAGGTTAGGAGTTCCATACCAGCCTGGTCAACCTGGCAAAAACCCATCTCCACTAAAAATACAAAAATTAGCCAGGCGTGGTGATGGCCGCCTGTAATCCCAGCTACTTGGGAGGCTGAGGAAAGAGAGTCGTTTGAACCTGAGAGGCAAAGGTTGCAACGAGCTGAGATCATGCCAATGCACTCCAGCCTGGGCAACAGAGTGCGACTCTGTCTCAAAAATAAAATAAAAATAAAGATATACTTGAACGTATATATATAAACACATAACCACATCCCTCCCTAAATATAGAGGCTTACAATAAAATTAAAGCATGAAAACAGGGCACATGCTTCTCAAATTATAAGGTCAGAATGACTTAATTATAACTAAAAAAAAAAAAAACAAAAAACAAATATAAAATAAAAAATAATTTAATAAAATAGATCAATCTCAGAGAAACTAAATACAATCAGCAAAAATTTTTTGTTATGTATATATGCTTGCTAGTTGTATTTCATATAAAACTAGTAAGTATGAGAGTTATAAGATCCTCTTTAGACATGAAAACATACCCGAATAAAATTTGTTATGATCCACATTTCGATAGTTATGAACAGAATGCCTGAAAACCCCTGCACGATATGCTTTATCATTCTAATGGATTCAAATGAATTAATGTTTGTTTCCAGAGCTATCATACCACTAATGGTTTTATAACTCCATAGCATTAAGACAAATCAAATGCTCTGAAATAATCAAGAAATATTTAGAGGTCCTGAGAGAGTTGAAGGGTTTCAGTTCATGAATTCTCAAAGTCAACTCCAATATTCTTACATTATACGCATTTTTAAATTAAAATTCTGCCTTTAAGAGAAGTATCTAAGAAGCCCATGAAAAAGTCGGCCTGACCGGGCGCGGTGGCTCAAGCCTGTAATCCCAGCACTTTGGGAGGCCGAGACGGGCGGATCACGAGGTCAGGAGATCGAGACCATCCTGACGAACACGGTGAAACCCCGTCTCTACTAAAAATACAAAAAAAACTAGCCGGGCGAGGTGGCGGGCCCCTGTAGTCCCAGCTACTCGGGAGGCTGAGGCAGGAGAATGGCGTAAACCCGGGAGGCGGAGCTTGCAGTGAGCTGAGATCCGGCCACTGCACTCCAGCCCGGGCGACAGAGCGAGACTCCGCCTCAAAAAAAAAAAAAAAAAAAAAAAAAAAGAAAAAGTCGGCCAACAAGTGTAACAATCATGACAAACCACTGAACTTTCAGTTTGCTGCTTTACATCTATGATGGGCTTTCACACCATTCCAGTGAGTGCTCACTGTGCCCATGTGAGGAAGACCAGGCAGTGGTCATTACCAACATTTTACAGATGGGAAAAGGACTTCGTCTAAGGTCCTCCCCAAGATCACACAACTGGTGCATGGTGTACAGGGCAGGAAAGAAGTAGGACTCAAGCCCAGGTCTTCTGGGTGGCCTATTTTTCACTAACAATATGAATCTTCTGTGGGGTAACAAGGCAGCTATGTCAGCTGGCTGCAGAACTCTGAATTCTACAGCTTCGTCGTCCTTGATCACTCCACTGCCTATCCCTGAATCCTTCACCTCCCATTCCCAGGAGGAACACCATTACATTCAAACTGTATTCAATTTCTTTATTGCAATTATCTACCCAGCCTTTCCAATCAGATGGACTTTGCAGAGGGAAGGCAGTCTTTCCCAGACTATGTGTAATGCAGGTATGACTGGAGTCGGGGAAAACTGAGACACAGACATAAAGGCCACATATTCAGTACTATGGTTATTGAAGCAACTGTTGCTAGGGTCCCAGATTTTCAATTCTCTGTCTCCCAACACCATACTTCCTATTATGTCTCTACCCTAATACATATACATACAGATTTATTTATGTTAAACTCTATTCAAAACCCTATTAAATTAAAACTCAAACTAAATTCATTTCAGCATGGAGAAAAAAATGAAGACTCTTCTCAGTACATGGACCCTACAAGACTCTGAGATATCTTCTGAATCAAAGATTACATCAGATTTAGGGGTTGGGTGCGGTGGCTCACGCCTGTAATATCAGCACTTTGGGAGGGTGAGGTGGGTGGATCACAAGCTTGGGAGATCGAGACCATCCTGGCCAACACGGTGAAACCCCATGTCTACTAAAAAAAAAAAAAAAAAAAAAAAATCAGCCAGGTGTGGTGGCACACACCTGTAGTCCCAGCTACTCAG
Organism: Rhinopithecus roxellana; assembly: GCF_007565055.1. NCBI lineage: Eukaryota > Metazoa > Chordata > Mammalia > Primates > Cercopithecidae > Rhinopithecus > Rhinopithecus roxellana. Next base: position 60,447,403 of record NC_044557.1, on the reverse strand, counting down.
GAAGCTGAGGCAGGGGAATTGCTTGAACCCAGGAGGCGGAGGTTGCAGTGAGCCAAGATCGCACACTGCACTCCAGCCTGATGACAGAGCAAGACTCCCCATCTCGAAAAAAACAAACAAACAAAAAATCAGATTTAGGATGGTCTCAGTGATCAGAATGCTTACCACCCTGTAATTTTCCTAAAAATTACTTTCCCTTCCTCAATGTACATTTTTTAAAGAATAAATATACCTAGGCAGAAAGGGATATATCCCACTGCTAACTTATCGAAGTTTATGAAGCAAAGTGAAGAATGTACACAGATTGACTAAAATGTAACAACAAACAATTAAAAAGCTGGTTTTCTAAACAATCACAAAGTTCAACTTCCAAAACAGTGGGCAAGATGCTTTCCCAAAGCACTGGCAGGGCAGACTTCATCACTTACCTATGGGATGTGACAACACGTGTAAGCTGAACTGTAGGAAAAAAAACCTGGAATCTTGAGGTATTTCCTTGGAAAGTTTTATTTCATTTCATGTCAGATATCAAAAGTCTACAGGTGTGTAAGGAAAACATGAAAATATACCCAAATAAAATGTATCATAGGTACATTTGCCAATCAGAAAGCACTCTGCACACTTTTACTTTAGAATCCTTCACAAAGGTCCATTAAATTAAAGGACGTTTACCTCTCTGTGTGAGACTAATCCATGTGCAACTGACACAGCTCTACGGTCAAGGGGCTGCAGTCTACACCACCAAAATGCAAGTGCAATGAGAAGTGAAAAATCCATGTGGTAAAAAGTCTATCAGGTACTGATTCTCTTCTAAAAAGTTCCAGATGCCCTACTCAAATCACACTCACCCTTGGACATCCCATCCCCCTGCAAAGTTGAAAGTACTCAAATCAAGTATCTCTAATAGGCTATAGGCCTGGACAGATGACATGTATCCACAGCCACAGTGACTCCTCACCCCTCCTTTCCCTGCCACCACTAATGGTACAGGTGGCTGACAATTACACTGTGAATGAGACAAAGGAATGATTCCTACATTTTTTTAAAATTCCTACCTTTAACCATAACACTAAAATGCAAAACCTTTTACCAGTACAACTGGGGACAATTGAGTCTTTAGAAGGGTGGAGTTACCAAGCTACAAGACAACGCCTAGGCCTGGTAACAGCAGGAACAACAGAGATGCTGGCATCCCTTGGCTAAACTGCCTGCAGAATACAAGCCTGTAGTTTGTTAATTGGCAGTTGACTGGCTGTAGGGCCTGTTGGTCTGTAATGACAGAGTGTAGCCGCCAGTGGCTCACAGCTAAATATGTAAGTGTCCTCAACCAACAAGCAGAGAGGAAACACAAGTATAACCCTCAATTCATCAGTAGTTTTATGGACAAAGGGCCTGTCAGCTGGCACCAAGTAGGGGCTCAAAATGTATTTATGTTCAAAACACAATTTTAGCACTGTTGGATGTAAAATCCAGTGCACAGATCTGAATAACCAATGGCCTCCTAATGAATTAGATGTTTCTTTTAACTAAAACATATTAGAATTAGAGAACTGCTTAGAAGAGTGGTTCTCAAGGTGCAGTCCCTGAGGCAAGCACCATCTCCTGGACACTCGTTAGGAATACAAATTCTCAGGCTCCACCCCAGACCTAATGAATCAGAAACTCTGGGAGTTGGGCCCAGTGTTCCTTGCTGTAAGGCCTCCATGTAGAGTCCGATACATTCCTAAGTTTGAGGACCACTGACTTAGAAGTCTGAGAACAAAGACATAAAAGGGGAAAAGTACAAGATATTTACTGGCAGGGCGCGGTGGCTCACTGGCCGGGCGCGGTGGCTCAAGCCTGTAATCCCAGCACTTTGGGAGGCCGAAATGGGCGGATCACGAGGTCAGGAGATCGAGACCATCCTGGCTAACACGGTGAAACCCCGTCTCTACTAAAAAATACAAAAATCTAGCCGGGCGAGGTGGCGGGCGCCTGTAGTCCCAGCTACTCGGGAGCCTGAGGCAGGAGAATGGCGTAAACTCGGGGGGCGGAGCTTGCAGTGAGCTGAGATCCGGCCACTGCGCTCCAGCCTGGGTGACAGAGCGAGACTGTCTCAAAAAAAAAAAAAAAAAAAAAAAAAAAAAAAGATATTTATAGGAAATGGAGGGAGGGGAGAGCACTCAGCTTAGTTAGGTAGCAAAGAGCATGAGAAGATGTGCTAGAATTAAAGATGACAGTTACATAAAAGCCAGGAAATTCAAGACACTGAGTCCTAGCCTAGGAAACCCGCACTCTCCCTGAAAATTGGGAGATCTTGAAAATTTTAGAGGCAGGAAGTGAGGCTGTTAGAATCGTGGGCTAGGAAGGGCTGGGAAGGCCAGATGGAAGGCTGTCAAGACAGCTGATCCGAGCAAGACTGAATACAGGCAAGGGAGAGATTTATAAGGTTTCAAAACTGGAACCTTTGACAAGACTTGGCAACACAGTCACCTCGCTGAGGTGTCTGACACGGACAGCATGTGTCAAGGGAAAATGTCTTTCAGGTAGCTGGAAAAATGGGACAGTAATTGGAGAGAAAGGAGTACAGATCTACGAAAACAAATTAGGGGTGATGTGCATGAAAATGATAGTCTGAAGCCAAAAAGTTAGGAAATACTGTCAGGAAAGGAAAAAAAAGAGTGGTGCTCTACTGCAAACATGTCCCCTACCAGAGTCACTAACCTGTCACTAAATTCACCTTGGTCTCCAGAGGAGAACCATCCAAGTCCCCAAATGGGAAATTTGGAATGGAGGTCAGCCTGAAGACATGGAAGAGGAATGGGGTAATTTAAGCACAAAAGCTCTGCTTGAAAGCAGTGCTAATTTTATTTTAGGTTTCACTAGAATGAAGATTTGAAGGTAAGGATTACCAATTCTAATTGTGTCGATGGAATTCCTGGTTCTAGTAGCTACACAAAATTTTGCTCTAATTATCTCATCAGTTAGAATGAGTGCTTTAGGAACGAGAAGCCTGCACAAGAGGAGAAAATGAGGAAAGGTCTCATTAATCCACGAATGCAGAGCTTCTGACGTTCACTCCAGTAACAATGAGTCGCTTCCTCAGAAGCCCCCCAGAGCTACCAAGTCCCACAGGGACCCCCGCCAACTCCCTGGCATCCTGACTTCCCAGGCTGACTGTGGCCTTCAGAAATCTTGCCATGGGCGAGCAGGTGAGGCAGCCCCAGGCAAAGATGTCACTTCTTTTCATCATTAAGTCACTGAAAGGTTGTGTACCTGATAAGACCCACATAAATACAGGAAACTGATCTTTGACAAAGGAGCAAATGCAATACAATGGAGAAAGGACTGTCTTTTCAACAAAGAGTGCTAGAACAATGGGACATTCACATGCAAAAACAAAATGAATCTAGACACAAATCTTAAAAACTCTTCACAAAAATTAACTCAAAATGGATCACAGACCTAATGTAACAGGCAAAACTACAAAATGCCTAGAAGATCAACAGTGGAGGGGAAATCAAAATGACCTTGGGTATGGCAATGACTTTTGAAATGCAACACCAAACACATGAACCACAGGAGAAATAACTGATAAGCTAGAATGCATTAAAATTAAAAACTTCTCTGTGAAAGACACTGTGAAGAGGATGAGAAGACAAGTCACAGACTATGAAAAATAATTTTTTTTTTGCCAAAAAAAAAACAAACAAAAAAAACCATGCCTGACAAAGGACTGTTATCCAAAGGTTGTGTGGCAAGTGGTCTGCCCTCTTACTTGATAGGACCATCCAGCCATTCCATTAACTAGTATTTCTTTTCTCCTCTTTCCAGCCCCTGAGTTTTGTTCTCAGCTGGATTCTTTCACTACTAGTACCCAAATACTTCCACAATAATACATCTCAAATTAAGGGAAGCAACTGGGGAACAGACTTGGTAAGGAAGAAATTTGCTTTATAGACATGGTAAGAACATTTCTGTTACATGGATTGAGGGATGCTGTACTGTTGGGCCATCTAACAACAACGAAATAAACAATAGTGGTTACTAAGTGGCTTGTGAGTAACAGCTATCTGGAGAATAAACTCAATCAGGCCGCCTGTACAGCATTCCCACTTCCCCCAGGGCCTTTGGGAATCCAATGCTTGTTTGTACAAGCGCTCTAAAATGGGCAGCCCAAAGGGTATTGCTACAGTATGAAAGGCACTCTGGCTGCCTATTCTTCCTCCCCTCGCTCTGTCTTCAAGAGCTGTCTTCATGTCTTCTCCATGTATGATGTATTTATAATCTCATAGCTAGAAGAAAATCCCCCTTGCTTGAGCAAGCATATACTGGGTATACTTTTATATGGACAACAGAACACATTGAAAATTGGACAGTAAATACACATACCTTGGGTCGACTGGGGTGGAATCACTTGGTCCAGCTTTGAAGAATTATTTTATCTCTCTTTTGATGATGATGATGATGATGATTTTGAGACAGCGTCTCGCTTTGTGGTCCAGGCTGGAGTGCAGTGGCGCCATCACGCCTCACTGCAACCTCTGCCTCCTGGGTTCAAGTGATTCTCATATGCCTCAGCCTCCTGAGCAGCTGGGATTACAGGAGTGCCACTATGCCCAGCTAGTTTTTGTATTTTTAGTAGAGATGGGGTTTCACCATGTTGGCCAGGTTGGTCTCGAACTCCTGACCTCAAGTGACCCGCCCACCTCAGCCTCCAAAAGTGTTGGGATTACGAGCGTGAGCCACCACCCAGCCTCTCTCGCTTTTTAGATAAAGGGGCTCTTAACCTGGCATTAGGGACTGTGTAAATAGTTTTAAAAGATCCATGAACCTCTTGATTTTTTTCTGGAAAATCAAGTGTATGTACATAGAGAGCTTTCCTGAGATTCTCAAAGGGTTTTATGATCCAAAAATAATGTAAGTACAACTACACTAAGTTATCCAGGGAAATTCAGAAAAACCCCTTCCATTTTAAAAGTCAAACCATAAAATCACATACATGATAAAACCATGGCCTTAAAAACATAAACTCCATCCTTTCCTATCCAAACATTTATTATGTGTTTTATTATGTTCCACCAACTATTTAAAAAGATTAAAATGAGACCACTTAATAAAATAATTCAGTTATATATCTTTGCTAGAACAGTTAACTCATATAGCGCGTAATACACTTTCACATAAATATCCTTTAATCGTCAAAATAATATGGGAAGATAGGACTATTCGTGCTTTACAGATATGGAGACAGATTTCACAAAGTTAAGAAATTTTCTCAAGGTCATAGTACTAGCAAGCTGAGGTTGAAACCATCTTCTGATAACAAAATCCATAGTAACATTTTGTAAAATACTAGTTTAGAAAGATATCAACTGAACTAGAGATAAAAATTAGATTGGTGATGGCCTAGGACTAGGAAGGGTTGAGAATGACAGGGTAGGGGTAGGGGTGACTGCTAATGGATACAGGTTTTTCAGGGAGGTGACGAAAAAGTTCTAAAATTGATTGTAGTGATGGCTCTGCAACTCCAAATATACTAAAAACCATTGAATTGGACACTTTTTAAATGGATGAATGATATGATATGTAAATTACATTTTACAGCTGTTAAAAAAATCAGTTGAAAATTAAGGAGGCAAATGAATTATTGATATTTTGTCATTTTAAGATCAAATTATCAAGAATACAAACTCAAAATGAAAATTTAGCCTATGTGTTTTGTTCCAAAACAGACAATTCATTTCTCATGAGGAAGTTCAGTAGAAAGTGGAAGAGAAAAGGTGGCTTACTATTCCTGGATGGATTCCAACTTGGTTAGAATTCTGCTGAAGAATTCTTGAGTTCCATCTCTCTTCTTAGAGAATGGAGATTACAATACCTACTTGCACTCTGTAACTCACAGACGTATAAAACTCAAGACAAAACTTGATATTTAGAAAGGTTTAATCACTAAATCATCACAGGTCATCCACTAAAAAGGGAGGAAGGCAAAGCCTGCTGGAGGCAGTATCTGGTATAGGGCTACATAAGCAACAAATTACACCAGTGTCATGAGAAGTACTCATGAACATAGCAAGTCTTCTCTTCAGAAATCTGCAGTGGTTTCCTATTACTACTTATTTTAGTAAATCCCAATTCCTCTGCCTGGCCCCACAACATCATGTCATTTCCCACCTTTTAACAACAGACAACCTCCAACAAGGTCGGTCACCCTCTTCACTATTCAATCTCCAAGTCAGTGAAGATTCTCTAGCAATTCCTTCCTTTCTCCTTCTCTCGCTGTTAAAATCTGAAATCTTTCAAGCCTCACCTCAAGTTTCACCTCCTTGGACATTCAAGCCTTGACACTCTTGTCTCATGTCATCATACCCCACACAGCCACTATTGGCCCTTGTGTCAAATAGGGTAACCTCACTTCCACCAGCACTCCTTGGGGAGATCCCAGATTAGCAAGCACCCAGCCCAGACCAAGCATAAAGTAGATGACTGAATCATTAAATTACTGTGAAGAAAATTACTCATCAATTACACTAAGTCATGTAAAAACAGTCTAAAAATAAGCCAGCTCCTCCACTGGCAATCCATGAAATAATCTGGAAATTAAATGTGACTTTTCAAACAATATTTGCATTAAGACTTTTCATTGAGGTTCTTTACTACTGTGTATCACTTAGTTTACTATTACATTCACAATGGAAAGAAGTGGTGCTCCAAAGCTTTGATTCATTAAGATGTTTCAGAAACAGATACCAATTTATAGGGACTTATTTCATTTAAAAATCACTTCCATTCATTTATTCAACAAATATTTCTAAGCACTTACTAGGTATAGAAATTCAGTTATGAGAACCTTAAGACTATCTCAGTAGGTAAAATTCAGAAATTCTGTCTTGTATGTTTACCTTAAAAAGATTTCCTCCATGGCAAGGCTGTAACTGAAGACCACCATCTACACAGGCAACATAATAATCCATGAAGGCCTATCAGCTGCATGCCACAAAACACTATGAGCCAACTCCTCTGCTTAATCATTGCTCCCAATGCCCAAACTCTGAGCCAGAACCCCCAACCCTGAGTTAGAATCCCCAACCCCCTCTCCTTTCCTAAGAATAAGGGCAAATCCAGCTCCTTTCCTCTCACTCTATATCCACTCACCAGAAAAGCAGCATGTCTGAACCCTAGCAAACCATTTCTAAATGACACACAGCTCTACTCTACACTTATAATCTTCTCAACCACCAAGAACAGAATGAATCCTTCTCTGAGACAGGTTTCATGCAATTAGAACTGCTCTAACTACTCATGTGTACCAATTATGGGCTTTATTTACAAAGTACCCTAAATGTAGACATGGGTTAGACACACCCTAACATCTATCCTCAGGATACCTTCAACACACTGTGTTCCTCCAGTACTTATGTATCTTCCTTTGAAAAACAAAAATACTCAGCATAGAGGATCTTCCTGCTACAAAACAGTGTGTTCCTGGTTCAGGGCAAGTCATCAAAGAGATAAAAATACTGTTCAGCAAGAAATAGTGCCGTTCTTATAAAAAGACACCAACTGACCAGACACGTGGCAAAGTATTTAATCAATAAAATCCTAAAACTGGTTAAAAGTGTGTGTGGGGGGGAGGGGAGTAGCTGAAGAGGAGGAATAATTTGTTTCTTTCTCTGATAAACATAATACAGTTTCTTACTAAGGCTAATACATAGTTAACTTCTCAAATTATAAGCCCCGAAAAGGGGAACATAAGGGTGGGAAATACGAAATAACATTACAAAAATAATCCAAACCATAAACTTTCTAGTCAACTGATTTATCTACTGACTTTCCAGTAGATAAGCACATTTGAATGTGTGTGTGTCTGTGTGTGTGTCTGTGTGTGTGTGTGATATTCTAATAATTCATTCCAAACAAACTACATTTTGGCAACCAAACTTACGAAGTTGAAAGGGTAGCTTTCACTGAGTTTAACAAGGTATTACAGCTCAGGCTGGACACAGCCTATTCTTGGACTAAAAGAAAATTTACACTATCTCAAAATCTTCCCTGCGACAACCAAAGAAGTTTAAAATGTGGGTTTGTACGGCTGCCCCAACTTGCACTCATCTTGCACCCAGGGTCAATAAAGGGATTTTGAAAAATGAGCTAAGAAAATACATTGGTGAAGAAAATGCTATCATATTTGAAGCGTAAGTTTTATCTGGAGTAACTGAGAAGTAGCCCCATTTTCTGAAAACGTTCAAAACCATGAAGTATCACACATCAAAGGGAAAGATTTCAAATCTAGCCTAGTTTATTAAATTCTACAGATGACATAGCTTATGTTTAATATGTGTGCATATGTTTATGTAGCTCCCCTCATACTGGTATTTGCTCTCTGCACACTTTGACCTGGCGGCTTCCAGCAACTACTTGAATCATGCTTGATGCTCTGTAAACATGAAAAAATGCTAAGATAGAGAAACAGAGAAGACAACAGAGATACAGCACTTCACATTCTGCCTCCCTCTCGATAAATATTGGTTAATTGATTGGAGTTAGAACTAAACAGAACACAGGATTCCTAATTTGTTCAAATTTAGCCAAGTGCTAGATGACCAGCTGATTCCAATGGTCTAAGAAAGGAAACAAAGTCCATATAATGAAAGAATCTACATTATTCATTCATTCATCGATCCATCCACCTAAATATGTGGGTACCTCTTAAGTATGAGGCATCCTGCTAAGGGCTGAGACTACAATGGGTGAAAAACTGGCCAAAGATCCCATCCTCCCAGAACTTAGCCTAAGGACAAAGACACTCAAGCACTACAAAAATACACTGCAGAAAAAGAGTTCCAAGGAGAGGGAAGTGGAGTTTGAAGAGTATACAGTGGGAAAGGCGGGAGCAAGCACTGACGTGGAGGGTAATTAGGCTTAAATTTGGAGAAGGAAAGGAAGAGAAACAAGGAAAGGGAATAGAGTTCCATGCAGAAAGAGCAGCTTCTGCCAAGAAAGGCTCCTGGAGGGAGGAGCTGGGCCCACAGGAAGAGCTGTACAGCAACCTGTGCTGAAGGCAGGACGTCAGGGAACACAGCGTTTGAAGACCAACCCAGAACAAGCAGCCGCCTGACCTGCAGCCCTAGTCAGTTACCCCTGTCTTAATATAAAAAAAGAAGAAAAACAAAATCAAAAGGCTTCTATGACCTAGGAGAAAGCAGACTGGATCCCAAATCAGATAACCCGGACTAAGTCCTAACTGCCAGTTCAACCACCCCTGGGTGCCCAATATCCTTGGACTAACTGCCAGTTCAACCACCCCTGGGTGCCCAACATCCTTGAGCCATCTGTCCCATCAGTGTCAATTGATAAGAACACCTCACTTCAGAGCATGGCTGTGAATAACTGAACTAGATAAAAGTATGTGAAATTGCTCTGTAAAGTGTTCAACAAATTAACAGCATTGTAAGATTAGAGGTCTTTTTTTTTTTTTTAACTAAATGCTGGAATATAAACCATGACCTGCTTAAAACCTACTTTTTTTCTTTTAAAATCATATTAAGAAACACGTGCCCAAAGATATAATAGTTTTATATGAACAGCCTAATACTTGAGCTTTGCTAAAGAAAATGGTATTCACAAAACTGAAAACTTTATTAAAATTTAGAAGTTAACTTGTATTATAACTTTACAAATGGCAGGCTACTCAAATACTTACATATTTCAGTACACCAGAGTCTTATATTTTAAGTAATTACCATGTAAAAGTCCTTATAAAACATATTTCTGGCATAAATCCAGAACTGCATATTATCTTATCAATTATCTTATCAATTACTTACTTTATTATATAGAGAGCTTAAGTCCAAACCAGACACACAGATTAGAAATCTTTATATAAAATTAGGCCAGGCACAGTAGCTCACACCTGTAATCCCAACACTTTGGGAGGCTGAAGAGGGCAGATTGTTTGACTCCAGGAGTTCGAGACTAGCCTGGGCAACATGGCGAAACCCCGTCTCTACTAAAAACACCAAAAATGCCAAAACAAAAAGCAAACAACAACAACAAAACTGGCTGGGCGTGGTAGCATACGCCTACAGTCCTAGCAGTTACTCGGGAGGCTGAGGTGGGAGAATCACCTGGGCCCAGAAGGTCAAGGCTGCAGTGAGCCGAAATTGTGCCAGTGTACTCCAGCCTGGACAACTGGAGTGGATCTTTAAACAAAAATCATAAATAAACAGGTGTACAATTTCACAGTCTAAAGGCAATATTCTGAAGTGAAGTAATCAAGCATAAAGAATAACACTTGTGGTTCTGTAAGATCGATAAATGGCTGTATTACCTACTCTGCTACTGGTGTGTGCGGTGTTTGTTGCCAAAAAACAGCAAGAAAAAAAAATCGAGTGGCTCTCAAACTGGTGTTGGTATAAATTTAGCTTATCTCTACAACTTCCCATTACCCTTATCTCTTCCTAAGAGGAAGATATTAAAGCAATCAAACTTAGTTGTGGACTTAAAAAAAAAAAAACCCTGTAATTTTCTGAAAATGTATCTTAAAATGTATTAACTCCTGAGTCATTTATACTTACAATATGCTGTATCTTCAAAATTATTTTTAAAATCAAAATAAAACAATATTAAAATCCAGTAAGAATGCATTTTCACATACAGCCTGCATAAATAGAATATATATTTTACAGATCAGCATCAAAATTGAAAACTTGTAATTAATCTTTTCTAAAATTAATATCAACAGAAATAATGGTTTGTGGGGGTTGAGTCTTTTAAAAAGTTATACCTCACAGACATACCTCTATTTTAAATAATTATGAGATAAAACTTACTTTATGCCTTTCAGTAATTTCTCCCTCAATGTAAAAACAGCATTTTCTAAAATAAATGTCAGATTTCTGCGTCATTTTTAAAATTTGAAACTTTTATTACATATAACCCCACATCTAAAACGGCTTTCTTTTCATCAGTCTGGTTATAAAACAGCTATTCAGGAATTCCTGAAATACCTACAATTCTTTTTCATTCAATACCAGAAAACTCTTAGTAGCTTAATGAATTGGAGAAACATGACTTTCTAAAAAGATGCTTCAAGACACCAGAGGAATTTCATCATTCACAGTCTCCTAACCTGGGAGAGGGAAAGTGGATACCATTTTATATGAAACATTAACAAAATACACTCAACAACTGTAAAGTATTCCTTCGAAAAGAACAACATAACCAAGAAACAAAATAGAGCTTCAAAGCAGTACAAAATGACCTTAATTACATGCTATAAATCAGTGACAAAAATCTACAAACTTCTTTGTCCTCTTCCACCCGAAATTTAGAGGACGACAGCTTGTAAGTTAAAAAATTTTGTTGAAGTAAAATTTAGGACTTTCCAACAATACTGAATCAGAGTAAATCCTTACCTGTGGCACATATTAAATGTATTGAACTGATCCATTTTTTAGAATGGCAAAGTGTAAACTGATTTTCTGTTACAAGACTGCAGCATGATATATTTCCATTCCTTTAGAGGTTGAACAGAATTCAGCCAAATGCACAGTAACAACTCAGCACCATTTACTTCTCTCTCAATTTTGAAACCCACATTTGCCAAGATCAATAACATGGGATATAATTCAAGAACTTTAATAAATCAAAACAAAGGAGGGAGAGAAGTTCCTCAGGGCCTCTGGATAGAATATGGTCCCAAGATGGAGCTCAGAGTAAAAACAAGTGATGGTTTTATATTAGATACTAAAATCTGTATTTCATTCCTCATTTCACTTGGAGGCTGAGATATTAACTCAAACAAGATTTGAGTAAAGCAGGAGTTTTGTCCAAGCCTCGTGAGAAAAGAGCAACATCATATCAGAGGCAAGCCAAACACATACCAATGTGTGGCTGGTTCTGTTACAGAACTAAGTGATGTGTTACTTGCCCAAATTGGGGGACATTCAAGATGTCTAGGGATGCAGCATGAACACTCAGCTCCCCTACCAATCAAGCCCCTGACTCATGGGGATACATACCCTGCCCCCAACAGTAAACAGGTTCATCTTGTTTAAGAAAAAGGAAGAAGGAAGGGGAGATTGGGAGAAAGATGGAGATTATCTGAGAAAATCTATTCCAAGAAAAGGGTAATGGGAACAAGAAGATTTGGCACCCAAGTTCATTGGAATCACAGGGGGAAGCAAGGAAAGACCCAGAATATGGAGGCCTGCCAAACTTATTGAGTAAGGTCTCTTTCTTGGCATATCCTACCTGCCTACTCTCATAAATGATTAAATTCAATCACCTGTAAAGCTCATCGGCTCCAAAATTAACCACTCTGAAACTAGCTTGCATTTGGTGATGAGAGGCATGAGAGGTGAGGAGGTGGGCCTTGGAGCTGGATGAGTTATTCCAGGTTCCACTGGACCGGGGATCTTGGACAAGTTACTGAACTGCTCCGTCTCTGGCTTCCTCACGTGTAAACTAGGGCTAATAATAGGATACCTGTCTCATGAGATTGCTGGGAGGATTCAGTGACTTAAAATACATAGAATGTTTGGAATAGGTACTTGGCACATAGTAAACAGGTAGTATATCAATGTTAGTTATTAGTAATTATTTACTGTTTTGTACCGTCCTACTGGAAAGAGGTGAGTTTCAATTAGGAAAATTGTAACTATGGGCAGGTTTTCTCTCAATCCCACTTAGTGAGTGAGAAGTGAACTTCTTGGAGCTTTCAGGAGTGCGATGCAACCCATGGCAAGGGTGTGACAGGTGTCTCTGCACGTGCACCACCTGCCTAGGCTAGGTGTGGGCCAAAGAAATCCTCCCGGTGCTTGAACCAGGCAGAGCTCCCCAGGGAGAGCCACCTACTATTCCGGCAGCCCTGCTGGCCAGTGGGGACTTGCATGAACATGCTATCATTGGCTGAGCAGGAGGCAAGTTTCAAGTCCTCGCCAATAGTAACTTGTGAGCTGTGGACACCTGGAGACCTTGCCAGACAGAAGATCACAAAGATTGCAGAAAGGAACCCACAGCTGATACTATTAAACCTAGAAAAAAGATCAGGACACTCATCAGCCGAAAGCACTCTGACTCCTGTCACCCCACGGGTGAGACCTCCACAGGAGGTTCCTAGAGGCTCCTGAGGCTGATGAAAAACAATCACAAAAGGGCACTGGTCTGTCTTGATTTGTGAGTTAATCTACGATGAATCACTGTAACATACTTTAAATAGAACATTTCTTATTTGCTAATGAAATCTGCCTATACAGCAGAGGTCAGGGGTCTTGTTTGGGCTGCCTAAGTTATTTCTCCATGGTCCTGAGGTCTGTGTGTCGAGTGGGAACCAGCTCAAGTCAATGGACATGCTGGAGAGAGCAAAACTCCCTATGTCACAACCACCTTTGACACAAGTGTGAGTTAACAATAACAATAACACCATCGGTCATTAAACTCGCCAGTGGAATTTGTCTACCTCTGAAAGTGACTGTCAACATTCTCCACCAACTGCTTGGATTAAATGGGTTGAGTTGTCCCATATCCAAAATGCTTGGGACCAGAAGTGTGTTGGATTTCATTTTTTTTTTCATATTTTCCAATATTTGCATTATCCTTACCAGATGACAATCCCAAATCTGAAAATCCAAGACCCAAAATGCTTCCGTGAGCATTTCCTTTGTGCATCACGTCAGTGCTCAAAAAGTCTTGAATTCTGGAGCATTTCAGATTTTTGGATTTGAGATCCCCAACCTATAACTGTATTTTAATCAAAGTCCTAGTGAGAGGCTAGAAAAACCATCCTGTTTTTCATTTTGATTTTCATTTTTGCATTTTACATTATACTTATTCATTTGTAAATATGAGATCTTTGAAAAACTTTTGAGCTCCCAATTTCAGATGAGCTCAGAGACCCATCTATGTTGCCTGTATTTGGAAGTACTGTACCCTACCAAGGAGATTCCAAAATTCCAAGTTTAAAATTCCAAACGTAGAAGTTAGAGTAGTCTCAAAGGTGAGCTGGATTTCAGGTTTGACACTCAAAATGGATGAACTAGAAAGCAGATACTAACTCTACTCTTTTAGCTAAAAAATAAGTGTATATGCCACTATATTACAACAGTTTCTAGGCTCTGAGTCAAAATTAGGAAATAATTTTTGTTTAAAACATGTTTATTCAACTAACAAATCAAATGTAATAGTAAATACTTATTGAGTCCCTAAACAAAGGCATTTGGAAGTATGCAAACATACATGAATTATTACTCCTACTCTCAGAAGAGAAAGTGATATGAACACTTGCAGAACCACATTTTCCTTGATGCGAGGTACCATGATAACATAGCTTGATGAACTTACTCTAAATGAAGACAAACACAAGTCAAATTAATAAACATCCCCCCAAACTATTGGCTCCAATTAGCCGACTAGGGGCCAAATTGGTTCTACCTATCAGCTGTATCAGAGACTGCTCATTTCCAAAACAGCTGCCCAGTTTGCAGCAGTCACTGGATAGTTCTCAAACATAAAGACTCCGGTCCCATTTCAGGGCTATCTACATGATAAGGCTTTTGTTATTCGCCCTCCTCCTATCCTATACTTCACAGGGGAGGCTTCAAGCCACCAGGCTGCTCAAGGGGGTTGTCATTCAAGAGTAGGAAACAGGAAAAGAAAAAAAGATCTTATTAGTTTGTTTTCTCTAAGCCAAGGCCTCTGGTTGGAGGAAAAAATGCAAAGGAGAAAGTTTAGGCCGGGCGTGGTGGCTCAAGCCTGTAATCCCAGCACTTTGGGAGGCCGAGACGGGCGGATCACAAGGTCAGGAGATCGAGACCATCCTGGCTAACACGGTGAAACCCCGTCTCTACTAAAAAATACAAAAAACTAGCCGGGCGAGGTGGCGGGCGGCTATAGTCCCAGCTACTCGGGAGGCTGAGGCAGGAGAATGGCATGAACCCGAAAGGCGGAGCTTGCAGTGAGCTGAGATCCGGCCACTGCACTCTAGTTTGGGTGACAGAGTAAGACTCCGTCTCAAAAAAAAAAAAAAAAAAAAAAAGAAAGTTTAGAAATATCCAAAATTGTTTTTAAATAACATGTTTTCCTAAGTTTTCCTGAGAAACTGGTGTCTCAATTTTAGTACAAGAGTACTCAGTTTTTAGATTCCTAAACTCAGATTATCTAAGAAATGTTTCTGACAGATATAATTTGCTATACAAGAGATAAAAGGTACACAGGCACATTAGAGCTCAATTTACCGGGGCACTGTGCTAAGAGGAAATTTTACACAACACAACATTACGCTGCAAAATCCCATTGAATATGGCATTGACTCCACGTGCACACTGTTTTCTAGAATGCTCTAGGAAGTTCTGCCCCTGCGGAATTGGGGTCAAAGCTTTTTCATTGCCATAGGCCTACTTACCAACAACACTGACCTCAAGTCAAGGAAGCATATGACCCTCAATGCTGCAAATTCCTTGTTTTGTGTTCATTGCAAAGCAGGTGCTCAATATTAAAATTGGGAGTTTGAACAGAAGACCTTCTGGAGACAGCTACTTCTAGGAGCTCCTCACCTTTCCTAAGATTCATGCTACTTCAAGAAGAGAAAAAGGAGATTTTGAAGTGATGGAGTAAAGTACAGGTTAAAAACAAGTGAAAAGGTGGCACTTTGCTTACTCCTGTCTGCAGATTACCTGAAGAAGAGAAGAATCCCTCTGTCAAGATGAATCACATCATGTATCTGCAACAAAAAGCATCTGTGACTCTTAGAATGAACTTTCTCTTTGACCCTTCGTGTCTGGAGAAACATTTTGAAATGTATCCATTATTCTTACCAGTTGAGAATCCCAAATCTGAAAATCCAAGATCCAAAATGCTCCCATGAGCATTTCCTTTGTGCACCATGTCAGTGCTCAAAAAGTTTGGAATTTTGGAGTGTTTCAGATTTTTGGATTTGGGATGCCCAACCTGTAACTGTACCTTAATCAAAATCATACAGAGAGGCTGGGAAAACCATCCTGTTTTTCATTTTGATTTTAATTTCTGCATTTTACAAAAATCAGCTGCTTCAGTTGAGACCACTGAAATTGCTCCACCTAGCAAATAGTAGATATTTCAACTATGTTTATTAATTTATCATTATTATTGTTGGAAGTAACAAACATCTACAAAAGCTGCTATCAAGGGGTTAAGAAAATCAAACAAGGACTGGGCACGGTGGCTCATGCCTATAATACCAGCACTTTGGAAAGCTGAGGCAGGCAGGATGGCCTGAGTCCAGGGGTTTGTGACCAGCCTGGGCAACACAACAAAACCCTGTCTCTACAAAAAATTAAATAAAATTAGCCGGGTATGGTGGTGTGCGCCTGTAGTTCCAGCTACTTGGGAGGCTCAGGTGGGAGGATCACTTGAGCAGTGGGAGGTTGAGGCTGCAGTGAACTGTGATCAT
The DNA here is from genome assembly GCF_007565055.1 of Rhinopithecus roxellana. Classification (NCBI taxonomy): domain Eukaryota; kingdom Metazoa; phylum Chordata; class Mammalia; order Primates; family Cercopithecidae; genus Rhinopithecus; species Rhinopithecus roxellana. Next base: position 60,430,992 of record NC_044557.1, on the reverse strand, counting down.
GCCACTACACTCCAGCCTGGGCAACAGAGCAAGACCCTGTCTCAAAAGTAAATACATACATACATAAATTAAAAAAAAAAAAATCAAACAAGGATCCATACCAAGTCAACTCAGATATTAACACAAAGAATCCTTTAAACCTATACCCTCATGCTTCTGCATACGAGCTACCCTAGTATCCTATATCAGCAGGCAAAAACATACACTCCCCAGGTATACCCAGACACCTTTCATTCCCATCTGTAACTCTTAGGAAGCGTGCACACTAGCATCAAGACTGAATGCGGTGATGAGGCTAATGAATAAAGACTCTGTTAGCCAGACAAATGGAGCCACCTAACAGTTCCTGGTGGCTTCTTCCATCAATAGCCCAGTGGACAGCATTGGTGCGAAGGTGGTCCCCAAGTTTATGGGTGAGCTTGAGTCATAATTAGGACTTCTAGATCCATATTTACTGACTGTGACTCACACTGTAAGTGGAGCTGTAGAACTCTTCTATAGTGTAAGCTAATGAACCAGATTTTTACATCTATTGTCAAAGCATGAGATGCAAGTAGACCTTTCAACAGCAGGTAAACATCATGACCAAAACGTTGTCAACTCACATCTTTAAGATACAATAACAATAAATTAAAAACAGCCTGCATCTTTTTCCCTCAACTCAGATATGAAACTATTCAATCCAACACAAAAAGGTTTTGCAAATCAACAGGCCATTTAGAAATGGCTCATTTTCATTCCAGCATGATGGCTTTTTAAAAATTATCACACCCAATATAGCAGCCTACAGGCTGCGTGGAAAATGCCAGTTCAGAAAAGCTTTGCTCATCAGCAGACGGAATTCATAGCAGGATGCTCTGCTGGGTCCATTAATCAATATATGGAAATCCAGACAAAAGGCTTGTTTAGCCCCTCTTCCCAAAAGCATTTTTAATTCCACAAAGGAATCAGAAGCCAGAGATTGAAGCATGGTTAGAGAGCTAACCGTTCTGATGGATCTTTAATGAAACACTTGAGAAATCCATTCACACATGGTCCTGTTTCACATACCAGCTTTCTCCCCAGCTCCAAACTTGAGAGCAGTAACTAGTAACTCACCTCCTTACTGTTAACATAGCCCACTCTCTGTCTACTTCAGCTGAAACCACTGACACTGCTCCACAAGGAATAGAAAATTTCACTACACGTTCTGCAAAGAGCTTCTCAATCCCCCTTTCCCCCCATTTATTATTAATAATGGCACACCCACCCAAGCAAAAATAAAGGAGGGTCGTCTGTTGGAAAATCTAGGGCTCTTCTATCATTCTATCTTACAGTCTGAGGTCTTCTTTGTTCTTCAAGCTATTGTTTCTTTTTCACTAATAGGAATTTGTTGTGGGTCTTTAAAAAAGAGAGGAGAGAGAAAGCCAGCCACCCAATGAGCCAAGTACTAAATCATCTTATCTAAATGCAAGTAAGGGCATGTCTGAGAATGTGGTCAAGACTCTAGGACCTCTCTCCAGAAAACATGCATCCATATGAAATTCCAAAGTTTCAAGTGAGTTGCCCTCAAGTCCATCCAGGGTTCACAAATTCCAAGTCAAATCCTCCAATTAGACCAGTCTCTGATTTTAGGCTACTTTGGACACCTGTGAGGGACCACCGTCAGGTCTTTAGAGGGGTGGATTAAGGAGGCTACCTTTCTGAAATATGTCAGCAGATTACAAATCGAAAATTTCTTTGTAATTCCTTAGCAGTTTACAGAGGAGTGAACTCCTTTGTCAGTGGTCTATACTTTCTTCTGAGGATAAGTTCTACCCTGTAGAGCCTGATAGCTGCTGCCTCACTGCACGCATCACCTCGCCGGATTATGGAGCATCCCTGGACCTGATTTACCAGCTAGAGCTCTAGTGTCCCCATCTTAACTCCGAAACCTCATCTAACACGGTAAGGACTGCCAAAATGCAGTCCCTGCTGCCTTGTCAGCACACCCTCTTTTATTCCATAAAGCAGGGATTCCATCACTCCAAGTTCAGCTGGATGTCTGTCAGAAATGCAGATGCCCAGGCCACCAGACCCTAAGCCCACAGAACACCCAAACAAGGAATTTCGGCGTCGGGGTGGAAGGCAGGAATGTGGCTACTTAACAAGCCCATGGAACACTTCTAATGCACCCATAGTTTGAGAACATTGCTGTAAAATAATCTTCCACTGAAAGCTGGTTAGGGTCCTCCTTGCCTGCCTTCCCTCCTAATATTACGTGCTCATTCTCCCTGTAGACTTTGCTCTATTTCTTACCTTCACAAGGAAATCATCTCTCCATCCACCTAAATCTTATTCATTTTGAAAGGCTGATCTCAAAGTCCTCATTCCCCAGTACTGATCTATCACGGTGTCTCTTGAGGTGAATTTTCCCGTCTCCCTAACATCACAATTACCTTGCTGGGGGAAGGGGAAGTGAAAGGGTTATTTAAAATGCCAGATCCTAGGCCAGTCCAAGATCTATAGGATTAGAAAAAAATGGAGTGAAATGTAAACAGTTTTAAAAACCAAAAGTTACATAAAACAAAGAGAACCTTCAAAACTATCAAAGTCTCATCCATTGAATTTCGACTTTCTAAAACCCTCTAAAATATTTCTGAAACCCAGGCTAGGCAGAGAAGAGTTAAAAATCTTAAAACCTGTTCTCTCAGCTAATGCAATGTAAGAGCCACAGGAGGAAAGCCAGTCAGGTGGGACAGCTGTGCTGAGGCTTAGCCTAACAGGATAATACAGCCAGCCAAGGGGCCAACTCACTGAGCTTCTAAAAAAGACCTCAACTCTGCACTTCTTCACAGTAGCATTCTAAAAAGCATCTATGCAATTTAACTAAATGGTAGGCCCATAAAAAACTGTACACACTTAAAACAGTACATGATAACCTACTGCATAAAAATATACAATTACATTTTTAATTATGTACAAACCAGGTGATAATTATACCAATATAAGGTTCTCTGTAATCTCCATGTGCTGTAAAAATCTACAATCACCTCATATCTTATGAGTGGGTGTAACCATGTTTAAACCCATTCATTTATTTAAAACAAAATGAACTGCAGAGTTTCCAAGGGATGTGGCACTGTGCAAAGTGCTGTGGGGACACCAAGATGAATGAGAAAAGGCCAGGGCCCTTGAGGAGCTCACCACGATCTTGTAGGGAGGAATATAATAAAGACAAATGGCTATGGTGTAAAACAGGGTGTGATAAGGTCCAGAAGAGAAATTCAAGGCACTACAGGAACTCAAGAGAGAAAACAGCGATCACTAGAAAAAATAGAGAAAACATCATTGAGGCAGCAGCATTTCAGGTGGTTCTTGAAGGATGAGCATACGTCTTTTAAGTGGAGGTTAGAATAGAAAAGACAGTCAGCAAGCAGGAAGGACAAGAGGTAAAGAATACAGACAGAAAAGCTCCTATGCTACAAACGTACTGAGACAGCAACTGAGGCAGAGTTGTCAAAAGGATCTTTGAAGTGAGACCACCAGCAAGGTATACCAGTAGGATAGTGATAATTTTGCATCAGTAAGTACACTCTGCAGATAGGTAAGTACACATCCAATTAGCCCAAAGGCACCCAAGTTATTTTTTTTTTCCTAACAAGGAATACTGCAGGACAACATCAAATTAAACAAAATTTAAAAAGCAACTGTAAAAGAAAAATTCTTTCTGAAATATACTGGGCAAGACATTTACAAGTCAATATCATGGCTAGAGCGATGGCCATAGAGTCAGAAGACCGGGGTTTGAGTCTAAGTTCATTCTGACAGCTTTGGCACCTCGATTCAGTTACTAACATGCAAAATACAATCGATAATTTCTCCATCCTGTAAAATTGTTTGCTGATCCAATGACATAAATAGTCACTTCTAAAACTGTAATGCTCTTTCAAAATGTAAAGCAACACCACCAGGTAACTTTGAAAAATTATAAATTTATGTTTAAGTACACAAGGAACACACACATATAATACACACTCATACACATATACTGTTATGATTTTTTAAAACTCAAATATGATGGCTCTCCCAGAGCAAGGGGAACATTTGGCTCAGGCTGAAGCCGACAACAGAGACGCCAGAGAAGAGAAATGGAAAGACACAGGATGCGGCTGAGATTCCTGGGCTGCTGGATACAGCAACCCTAGAGCACCCTACATCTAGACTTTCCATTGATTTAAAGTGATATTGATACAATCCTTCACCAAAAACCAGCTAAAACTGATTTAAACAAAAACTTTGAATATAAAAATTCCAAAATGATACCTGATTCTAAAACGCTTATTTTGTTCAGATTCCATGATGATCCCTTAACAAATATGAAGGAATTAATATGGTCCTACCTAATTTCCTTCATTACCAAAGTGGCTTTTCCTCACACCTAAGGTTAATCAATATTGAATATCCACTATGCCATTAAGTTAAATACATATGGAAATAAAAACAGGATTTTAAACAGAGTAAATTCATTTTCATAGTTACAGAAACAAATGTGATATATACACACATTTGTACAGTATAGTCTTTTGCCATTAGCCATAAAATACCTGAAACTCCGAGTATATACATTAACCTGTTAATCTGCACTAAAAGATCCTATACTATGACTGATTAAATAAAATCTCCCTTTGATCAAGACTTTCAAACCCTAACTTACTAGACTAGCTTGTTTATCATTTAAAAGCCAAACAATTTTTTCCATCCAAAAAACATCTAAATGTTTGACTACACAGCTATTTCTCACCTTCCTTATCTTCTGAATCTCCAGCAGCCGGCTTAAGTTTCCCTCCCTCTTTCTCCCCACCTTCCCCTTTATAACTGTCCTCTCTATATGTTCCCCCTTATAACAAGGATAGCAATAACATTTATCATCCAAACCAGGGCACTCTGAAAGGGGGAGCTATTAATAATTAATCCAGGCAAATAGGTATTAAAACTGGGACATATGGTCGCCCTACTTACAACTATCACGCTGGACAGAAGGCAAAGTCTATTCACTGAGGAAAGAGATGGAAAATCTCATATTTAATAAACTGAACTAGAACATAAATATTGTGACTTACCCCCACCCTGAATTCCCACCTTGGAACCATGCACCCAGAGGAGAAGATGCTTGTCTTCTCAGGGGGAAAGCTGCCCCACTGCCCCGACTGTCCCTTTCATTCTCTAGGATGCTAAGTTCAGGTCAGTGTGTACTAGGGCAACACCTGACAAGAGAATTGAGACCACTGGAAAAAGCCTGAGGGCTTGTTCCTTCTCTGCTGTAAAGAGAAGACTATCTAGTCTTCACGGCTAAAGAGGCGTTAATAACCTTCAATTAAATAGGCATTAGGCATGTCAGCTTCCAACTTCAGAGCCTCGTCCTCATCCAAAACATTCATTATGGTTTACTGTGCTGGGTGCTGTGAAGGTCAAAGTGCATAGCCCACATCTTCTCTGAATTTATAGTCCAAGATGAAAAATGATGTGGGCTATAAAATGGGAGATACATGCACATCAAATAAAGGCCTTACAAGTGCAGGCCAAGGAGGAAGAGCAGAGCTGGATTTAGGAAACGAGCAGAAGACAAACCAGTTAAAGCAGCAGCCAGTATAAAATGATCCACGGCATTAGCTTTGGGATGCAGCAGTGGGGCAGCACTACACGTTGGGAGGGGAAGCTGGGGAGAAGTGAAAATTACAAAAAGAACCGTTTCTGGTCCTTTTTCACGGCTAGGTTCAGGTTCACCTGCACTGAGGACCACAGCATCCTTAACCGTGACAATGACCTTGTGTTCCCTATTCCAAGGGCATCACACTCTCACCTCTTACTCACCTGTCAGCTCCCTCAAGGCTGAGGGCCTTTGTTTCAGTCACTGGAGCTCAACTGGAACCAAAGAACAGGTGCTCCATAAACATTTTTTTAAATTGTGGTAAAATACACCAATATAAAATTTACCCTCTTAACCATTTTTAAGTCTACAGTTCAATAGCATTAAATATACTCACATTGTTCTGCAATCATCACCACATCCATCTCTAGAACTGTTTTCATCTCAAAAAACTAAAACTCTGTATCCATCACATACTAACTCCCTATTGCCCCCTCTCTCAGCCCCTGGCAGTCACCATTGTACTTTCTGCCTCTATGAATTTGACTACTCTAGGTACCTCATATAAATGGAATCATGAAATATTTGTCTTTTTGTTTCTGGCTGGCTTCTTTCACTTAGCATAATGTCCTCAAAGTTCATCCGTGTTGTAGCATTATTTCCTCCTGTTTTTTTTTTTTTTTTTTTTTTTTTTTTTTTTTTTTGAGATGGAGTCTAGCTCTGTCACCGGGCTGTAGTGCAGTGGCGCGATCTCGGCTCACTGCAACCTCTGCCTCCCAGGTTCAAGCAATTCTCTTGCCTCAGCCTCCCGAGTAGCTGGAACTACAGGCGCAAGCCACCACGCCCAGCTAGTTTTTGTATTTTTAGTAGAGACGGGGTACAGCCTCCCGAGTAGCTGGGACTACAGGTCTGTGCCACCACGCCCAGCTAAATTTTGTAATTTTAGTAGAGACAGGGTTTCACCATGTTGGCCAGGCTGGTCTCAATCTCCTGACCTCGTGATATGCCCGCCTCAGCCTCCCAAAGTGCTGGGATTACAGGTGTGAGCCACCGCGCCTGGTCCATAATTTCCTTCTTTAAGGCTGAACAATATTCCACTGTATGTATACACATATCCATAAAAATACTTTTTTGTTTATCTATAATAAATACCTTTTAATCAATTAAATAACTATACTTCAGAGATTGAAACACTATCTCCTTAAATTAAGAGAATTTCAAATCTCTTAGACTGGAATATTTGAAAATTCTTAGATAAACAGAGATGAACTAGTAACTTTTCAAAAAATCAGGTAAGAAAATGCTTCTTCAAGGCTCTCTTCTATTTCCTACCACTCAAGAAGAACGCACCACTCAATAACCTACTTGGCCTATGTGAACTGAAATGTTTATGGTAAACTTCCTTGCTCTTATCAGCTTATATTTTAATACTTCACTTTCAATGCTGTGGTAAAACCTACTTCATGCAGGCCAAGAGGATAGCCTCTTCAACCGGAAAGAGAAAGCCACTACAGAATGAAAAAAACACTGCTACATCTCTTTTCAAATCCTGACTTCCATAACCACAGAAGTTTGAAAAAGGAGTGTGGGGGGAAAGGAGTGTGGGGGAAAAGAAGTGTCGGGGGGAAAGGAGTGTGGGGGAGGGAGGCCTCTGGCCAGCCACTGTCTTTCTAAGACTGGCTTCCTAAAGATGGGCGGGTGAGCAGAGGCAGGCCCAGCTGAAGTTACAGTACAATTTTTTTTTTTTTTTGGAGGCGGGATCTCACTGTCACCCAGGTTGGAGTGCAGTGGCGTGATCTTGGCTCACTGCAACTTCCACTTCCCAGGCTCAATCGATCCTCCCATCTCAGCCTTCTCAATAGCTGGGACCACAGGCACACACTGCCATACCTGACTAATTTATATATATATATTTTTTTATTTTATTTTATTTTATTTTTTTTGTAGAGACAGGGTTTTGCTGTGTTGTCCAAGCTGGTCTTGAACTCTCAAGCTAAAGCAATCCACCCACCTCGTCCTCCCAAAGTGCTGGGATTACATGCCTGGCCTCCTGTGCAATTCTGATAGTTGTCAAGGCTGTACCTGGGGGGTGCTATTTTTTTCTTTCCTCTCCCCTTCTTGAGATTCTGAACAGACATCAGAAAGGCATAATCACAGATGATTTTCATGATTTCATATAATAAACACTACATTTTTCTTCCTACTCCTTGAAACTTACTGGAGGCTTGACTGATTTTAAAAGGATTTCTTCCGTCAATATGTTCCCATTTTCCCTACCAAGTTAACTGGTCAAAACTAGCCTGGGTGACAGTGAGAGCCCGTTCCCAAGTAGATTCCCTTCTGTGGTTATGGAAGTCAGCATAAGTTAATTTATATCATATGGTGTCCTAAGGGTAGGTAAGGGTTAAATTATACCTTGCTCCAGAAATGACACCTTAGAAACTTGGAAAACCTGGGTAGGGGAATGACCAGACTGTAAATGAGAAATGCCATCTAACACGAGAAAACAGAATGAATGAAAAAAACGGAGTAGACTGCCTTGTTAAGTGAAAACCTAATTAAATTCATGTCATATTGCTTTGCAACCATGAATAAGAGGTTATAAAATCAGACCGGACAACTTAAACGATGCAGGCATCATTTCCTACATTTCCTTTTGATCCCTATGGCATAGTGCTAGGCAGGCAAATATGTACTATACTTAACACACAATGATTTAGAGATTGATGTTTACTTGACTATTAGCAATAATGTAAGATGATTGTTTCTCTTCCTTTAACATAATTTAATCATTTTTAAAAATACAAATTCAACCAGAAAATAAGAGTCAACATATCATAAAATCCATAAATACTTCAGTACTTTTATATGTACACAACCCTACAAAGCACAAAATCTAGTCGAGAAGATCCGTAAGAAAATACAAGTACCCAAAAATGTTTGAAGAAAATACTTTTATATCATCTCATTCACAGGTAGATGGGTTTCATCTTTGAAAACATGGGAGATAAAAGATCTCCCTTTCAGGTCATGTGTGCAGGATCTGACAATTCATGAAGGCACAAACATGGACACATCAAATTCTATGCTCAGCACTGGTTATTGCAAGATAATGCCAGTCCCTGCTTTGTCCCCTTATTTAAAAGGAAAACCAGAAATTATTACAGCATAAATGTGGTCTTTTAGCCAAAATTTATGTTGTTTACTTTCTTCAGACACACAAATCATTTCTCAACACATACAGATTAAAGGAATACATCCTAATGATACTGTCATCAATCTAACTCAACCAAAGACAGCTCAACCTGTTACTGCCTTTCCTAAGATTTTCACAGGGATGACCAAAACCAGACGGCTATCAGACTCACCAAAGACTACGTCCAGAAGGCAATGCCTTTACTAGTGGATTGGTAAGGCTGACTCAATAGGGGATAGCACAGACCCAGCCAGCAGTTTGGTCTAACTGTGCACAGGGCAAATGATTTTCTTTAGCAATTGCTCTTCACATTCTGAAGATTTGATTGAATTCTTAATACTGCATTCACAGCTCAGCAAAGAATATCCTTCTGAAATATCAGAGCATGGGTTACTGAAGAAGTTGCCATGGAAACTGCCCCTCTTTCAACTTTTAGCAATTAACAAACTTTCCAGCATTTCTACACTTTTCATATGCAATAGAATTGGAAGCAGATAACTCTATTTTTTTTAACACAATTTGAAAGTCCTTGAAACACTGGGGAAAAAATACCTCTATATGCTTTAGAAAGACTTGACATTGGACTTTAAAAGCTTCAGCAGAAAAAATTCCCTGAAAGTAACATTTACAGTATAATTTTTTTTTATCTTCAGTACCTTTGTTTAAAATAGTTAATATGTGTATTTAAGAGGTATGTTCATATTTTTGACACATTTTCATATTGACTTTATTTTTATAGTATAAAACTGGCTTTCAGGAATGGAAGTCCAATATATAACATAAGCTTTGGCTGGGCACAGTGGCTCACGCTTTTAATCCCAGCACTTCGGGAGGCCAAGGAGGATGGATCACAAGGTCAGGAGTTCAAGACCAGCCTGACCAACATGGTGAAACCCCGTCTCTACTAGAAATTCAAATATTAGCCGGGCCTGGTGATGGCGCCTATAATCCCAGCTACTCAGGAGGCTGAGGCAGAAGAATAGCTTGAACCTGGGAGGCGGAGTTTGCAGTGAGCCGAGACTGTGCCACTGCACTCCAGCCTGGCGACAGAGCAAGACTTCATCTCAAAAACAAACAAACCAACAAACAAAAAACATAAGCTTTACAGGTAACACAGCCTGCAGAAAGTAAGAGTTTGTGTTATGACCACGCTTCAAGACTAAACATTCAGGAACCAACTAGGCCTGAAGTCAGGAGTCACTTGTCAATAAAAAGATTTTAAAGGCACAACTGACAGGTATTTCTAAGGTGCATCAGTCCTTGAGCAACAGAAGAAAGACCTTTTAAAATCTAAGTTATCTTTCATATTCATGGGTCTACAAAATACTCATTAAAATAGCATCTGAAACCAGTCAAAAATAACCAAAATACCCCAAAGCAAAAATCATACAGAAGAAAAGTTATTAATTTCTTTTAACTTCTCTGAACACCTAGTCATTGATTTCTATGCAGGTTTTCTGACCTAACACCTCATTACTGCCTGATTTGCTATTTTCCCCAACAGAAAGCGCTGCCATCGAAGAATACTCCATTGCATACGTGTGTCCCTGAAGTATATGGTTTTCAGAATTTTCGGAGAACTTTATGACTATTCTCGGATACCTAGACACCATGAGACCCTGTAAACTTCAGGCTTGGGATCCCAAGCAGTTCAAGACACTTTTAGAACACAGGCAAGAGTTCAAATTCCAAAGGGTTTTAGAATCAGAGTGGGTTTTTTTCCTTATCTAGAAAAAGAAAAAAAAAATCAGAACTGCTAAAACCACTAGCCATCTTTCATTTTCTGTACCATTTATAAATTCTTCTGATAAAGAGGAAAAACCTTATTGTCACAGTACAATCTTTTTAGCCCCCTAAAATTGATCAAAATGTCATTAGGATGAATCAAATTCTATTATTTTTCATTACAGCAGACCCCATACACACAAAGGTACTGATAATGCACCAATATTAGAAGGTACTCTGTCTGATACCGGATGGAGCATGCCTTCATCATTTTATAATACAGAAAAATTGATTGGCTGATTTTACTGAAGCCCGCCATTAGTCAGTTTAGACCAGCTGCTGAAGATTATGATGTAAAACTCCTCAATAGGGGACCTAAAGTCTGATGAGCCTTCCTAACAATGCAGAGTTACCTGCCAGTTATCCAGTATTCTGGCCAACAGCAGACTGAGTCTCCAATTGCCACAGAAGGAAAAGCATAGGTAATCAACCCTAAGGAAGCTCCTAGAGGCCAGAATTCCCTATCCTACCTGGTCTATCTTTGCATTTCTCAAAGTACCTACCATGATAGCACACAAGCTCTACAGAGCCGAGACTCTGCCCTTGCTAATTGTTGCTACATCCCCAGCACCTAACACCATGCTAGGCACTCAAATTTGATGACAACCCACCTAAAAGGTACTCAGCTCAGTGGCTCATGCCTGTAAGCCCAGCACTTTGGGAGGCCAAGGCAGGGGGATTGCCTGAGTCCAGGAGTTGGAGATTGGCCTGGGCAACATGGCAAAACCCTGTATCTGCAAAAAATACAAAAATTAGCCAGGCATGGTAGCACACACCTGTAGTCTCAGCTACTTGTTGAGGCTGAGGTGGGAGGATCCTTTGGGCCATAGAGGTTGAGGCTATAGTGAGCAAAGGTCACACTATTGCACTCCAGCCTGGCAGACCCTGTCTCAAAATAATAAAATAAAATAAAGTTAAAGGCACTCAAGAAATATTCCTGAATCATCACAGTGCAGCCTCTGTGTGGAAGTACCCACGTCACTGCCTCCCTTCACTTGATTATTCCTGTCCATAGCTGTGGCAGACCCATTTCTGTCTCTTGGGAGAAAATTTTTGAAAGAAACGAAAGAAAAAAAAAGAAAAGAAAAGAAAAGAAAAGCTAGGATAAGCCACTTTCTTTTCAAATTTCTCACCCATAAATTAAATTCCTTGAGGGGCAAGTCCATGTCATCTGATTACTTCGGTAGTCCCAGGGACATTCCCATAAATGGTAGCGGGCTGACATACACAAATCGTTCCTTTTTGGTCTTTCCCTTTCTACATCCGTGCCTTTGAGCTGCATGAAAAAGCCATTGCTACGTTTCATAAAACTGCCTCATGTCATACTTAACTGGTCTGACCATCTTTTTATATTGTGTCTCAAGTCTCCACCCCCAAAACCCATTCATGACATCCTCTAAGGCAGGCTTCTTTGTTCTGTTCAGTTAATACCTGATCATTAGGACTGTGAATTAGGTATGGAAGACAATACTTTTCTAAGTTTTGAACGGAGCTGGAATGGCATGTGGGTATAAAACTGAACTTTCACCTACTTCCAGAGTTGACACTCAGCCCAAAATACAGGCACCTCACATTTACCAAGTGATCTCCCAAATCGAAGTCAATATATATCTCAACCCCTAAAATCACAGGATTTCCTCTCCATTGTCATAATCTCCTCCCATTAACCTGCTGGCATTTTCTCTTTAAGTTCTTCAAAACAGGGCCTTAGGAAATACCTGAGAAGCAAGCCTCTTTTATTCTTCTTGGCCAAAAGATGCTGCCGTGTGGGTAAAACGTTATAACGGGAGAATTGGTACAGATATTCGTAGAGTGTCCAGACTTAAAAATACAGGATGCTCTGTTAAATTTGAATTCCAGATAAACAAATAATTTTTGGTGTAAGTATGCCCCAAATAGTGGATGGGCCACACTTAGGCTAAAAAATTATTTGGGGCTGGGCACAGTGGCTCACCCCTGTAATCCCAGCACTTTGGGAGGCCAAGGCAGGCGGATCACAATGTCAGGAGTTCAAGACCAGCCTGGCCAACATGATGAAACCCCATCTCTACTAAAAATACAAAAATTAGCTGGGCATGGTGGCACATGCTTGTAATGCCAGCTACTCGGGAGGCTGAGGCAGGAGAACTGCTTGAACTGGGACCCGGGAGGCAGAGGTTGCAGTGAGCTGAGATCACGCCATTGTACTCCAGCCTGGGCTACAGAGGGAGATTCTATCTCAAAAAAAAAAAAAAAAAAAAAAAATTATTTGGCACTTATCTGACATTCCATCTTAACTGGGTGCCCAATATTTTATCAAGCAACCCTATTTGTGATAGAAGAAAAAAAGACTAACCCATCAGTGAGAAGGCAAGAACAGTGAGGCTTTGAATTGTGACGGTGAACAAGGGTAGCAAAGACATGAGCAACAAAACTAAAGGAGCTGAAATAGCTTAGAATGCTGCTAAAATGTTCCTGGGGGAGAAAGGCAGCGGGAGATGAGCCTGAGAACCATTAATAGAAAGTAAAAAGGCCGGCCAGGCACTCTTGCAGGTCGAGGTAGGAAGACTGCTTGAGTCCAGGAGTCTGAGATCAGCCTGGGCAACATGACGAGCCCTCATCTCTACAAAAAATAAAAAAAAAATCCAGGTATGGTGGTATGCGCCTATAGTCTTGGCTCCTCAGGAGGCTGAGGTGGGAGGATCGCTTGAGCCCAGGAGTCTGAAGTTGCAGTGAGCTATGATGGCATGACTGCACTCCACCCTGAGCAACAAGGCAAGAGTCTCGAAAAGAGAAAAGAAAATGAAAAGCCACTGCCATGAAACAGTCTCAAATGTGCCACCGCAAGAAACTGCCCAAAGTATGCACTTAAGAAAAAAAATCCCTTTAGCAAAGATGAAGTCAGAAAAATGTGGGCAATTTAGGGCACAGGGCCTATGCTGCTGGCACTTTGCTAGTCTCTTACACCAGCTTACAGCACCTCTAGAAGATGACTCCAAACCTAGAAGACCTACCAGAGAAGGTGAATGCACAGCCTGGATGCACTCAGCCACTAAGTAGGGCTAGGCGCTGCACTCAGCCTGTCTGAGTTCCCAGCTCCTGCTCTTTCCCTCACAGTGTGTTTTTTCGGGGGGATGGGGGTGGCAGTGATAACTGAAAAAGTGTCATGCTGTCTGGGTACCCATAACATGCATTCTCAGTCTAATGTCTAAAGTTGGAATCTTTACCCCCCCTTCTGTTCCAGAACATTTCTGCAAAAGAATGACTGGAATTTAATGTTAACTAAGGGAAAAAATATTTTACCCATGTCTCTGGAGGCAGACTTTCTTTTTTTTTCCCCCCCAAAGAAAGCCCTACCAAAAAAAAGACACCTCAATAAGCAGAGACTCAGGGGCATCTGGTAATAAGAATCCTATTCCTTGGTGCCCCAAGAACTCAGGAGACAACTATTTTTATAAAACCTGAGACTGACAAAGCGGGGTGCGTCTTGTTTATACCTGGAGGCCCCCTTACTGCTCCCTATTCAATGACAACTCATAGCAGCTATTACTAACAATGGTGAAGAAAACGGCCCACATTCACTGTACTTATTTATCATGTTTATTTCTGCGTGCACCAGGTGTCGTTCTTAAGACTTTGCATTAACTAATGCATTTAATCCATATAACAATCCTAGCAGGTAGGTAGTCTGTCCTCCACTTCACAGATGAAAAAACGGAGGCAAAAAAAGAGATTATAGAACTTCTCCAAGGTCAACCAACTATCAATGGAAGGTGTCGCTAGTCTACAACTACCATCTTGAGGTCATGGTGGAACCAGTCAATCTGATGTTACAAACCTAGCGCCATAAACTGTCCTGAATTGGCACATAAATGTTGTGGTTCAAAGAACTGAAGACAAGATGCCATGTTCCCACGTATATCTTGGCTGGCACACACATAAATATATATAAGGCTGAACCAAGCCCCCATTACACGAGAATCTGAATCGCCATGGGGTTGAAGGAGAATTTAGAGGTAACCAGAACAGAAATATAAAACCATGCCAAGTAACCATGGTTTCCTAATATTCTTAAAGAGTTTAAATAGTTGACGGCTAAGAGATCTAAGGATGGAGGTAGTGGTGAGTCATCAAAATGCTTACAATTTTAATTTTCTTTTCCATCTTACTTTTCTCTCTTGACTTTTTTAAAGTGAGGCAACCGCCAGCATACAAGTTTCATAGCCTGAGTACATTCTTGGTGCAAATAAAATATTTTTAAATCGTTTTATTGTTTTTACATATATTAGACTAGTTTTAGCTTCGTAATCTTAATTTTTAACTTGAGTTTGGGGTTTAAAAGAGCCTTTTATTCTTTAGGTTGTCCAAAAGAGATGTATCTATAATTTAGTAATATTAGTCATACTTCTCCATATACAATATGGCAGAGGTAAAGAAAACACGCCCTATAAAAGTGTTATGGTTTCAGGTGCTGTAAGAATAACATAATAGGCTTCCAATGTAAAAGAGAAGTTATATTAAACTCCAGTTTCTGAAATGCTCAAATTATATTTATCATAATGTCACTAATTTGCTGTGTAACCTTGAACAATCTATTTTACCTCTCTGGGTCTCGATATGTAAATACAGATGTGTCTCATCTGTAAAATGGCAGGGTTGGGTTAGATGACAGTTCCCAACTGGAATGCCCCAGGACGGCTGTGCCAAGATTCTGATGCCCATCAGCCCTCAGGTGAGCTGGACACAGCCTAGGCTGGAGGCCTCAGATCCACCACCTCCAGCCAAGAGCAGTCATTTGTTTCCCCAGGGTGTGCTGTGCACCTTTTCAATGTGTGCCATAATGTGAAAATGGCTGGGAAACACTCAATTAGATGACCCTGAGGTCCGTTTTAGCTCTGCCATTCTGTCAGTCTTCCTGAGATTGTAAGGCTTCCTGAGATACTGCCCATGGCCAACTGTTACGTGGTTCTATAAACTGCAATGTAGAGCACAGTGCTTCATAAACAATATAAAACAGTATTTCTTATTATCTTCATTTGTTATCTATGCTCAGAAAGTTAAGGTACACTGTAAGGCCCTAAAATGTTATATACACAAAATAACCTATATTTAGCACAGTTTTGTTTTGTTTCGTTTCGTTTTAGACGGAGTCTCGCTCTGTCTCCCAGGCCAGAGTGCAATGGTATGATCTCGGCTCACTGCAACCTCTGCCTTCTAGGGTCCAGAAATTCTCCTGCCTCAGCCTCCCAACTAGCTGGGATTACAGGCACCCACTAACATGCCCAGCTAATTTTTATATTTTTAGTAGAGACGGGGTTTCACCATGTTGGCCAGGCTGGTCTCGAACTCCTGATCTCGGGTGATGCACCCGCCTCGGCCTCCCAAAGTCCTGGGATTACAGGCGTGAACCACTGCACCCAGTCTAGCACAGTTTTAATACTAACAAGGTGGTGGCATATTCCGATTTTGATAAGTAATTATGTTATAGCATATTAACATAGCTATTAATCATTCCAAAATACTGCTCAAAGGTTATAATGACAATTAGTTTTCTAATTCCCCATATGCACTCCACCCCATGATTTAGACAAAATAATCACAATTCAGAGAACTAAAATGTTAGGAGTCAATGAAAAGTAACCCCTTTAGGAAGTCAGAGAAAACGTCATTTAAACATCTTTAATGTATATAGTGTTTATCTCGAAGTAAAGCAAAACCAAAGGGCAGAGAAAGTCTACTTCCCCCCCACCGCCACTGAATCTGGTTTAAACTAATAGATTGGAAAGTTTGAAGTACGTCATTCCCAGAAAGATGTAAATAAGCAGAATAAAGCTGGCAGGGGGAAGGCAGTAATGCCTAAGGAATTAGATGGGCTGGCATATGAGGGACAAGTTAAAAATAGAATCTCTGTGACTCAGCTAAGTGGGCACCAGGGATTTCTAACTCAATACACCCCGGGGATTGAGAAGAACAAAGGAGGAAAGGAATTATCAGCAATTCAGGGGTCGCAGGGAAGGGGAAAAATAAGGGAAGAAAGCATTGAAGGAGGGAGATGGAAAGAAGACTTTTGGGATCAGCCGCCCCAAGGAAGAAGGCTACTCACTCACTCTACAAACAGGCTTTCTGCTCAAAGGTTCTTCCTCATACCTGAAACCAGCCTTGAAAGTAAGCACTGAGCAAGAAACCTAGGAATGAAAATGTCCCAGGATATTTCCATAATGTGAAATGGGCCCATGTTTGATGTTTTATTTTTGTTAGAGTCTTAACTCTGATAGCCACAGCCATCACTTGTACTCAGGGAGTTTTGAAATATAAAAACAGGTACAGGTTGGGATTTGTTTTAAACAACTTTTCCTATTTAAACTTAAATTCTTAACAGTAAATTTGAATGAGGCAGAATATTATAAATAAGGAAATAAAAATTACCTGTAAGTCAATCACCAGAGATAATTACTAATAACATTTTGATGTGCTTTCTTCCATTCATTTGTTAACATACCTATTGAATACTGAGTGGCAAGGATGAGTGGTTCACTGTGATGTCCAAAATTATCTCCTCTTTCACATAGCTCTCACCTCTTGAATTTAAGAGTAAGACAACTCATTATCTAAGAGTGCATCGGAAGTGATTTGTGGTACTATTTTCCTTGGGGAAAACAAATGGCTGCCCTTGGGTGGAAGTAACTGACCTAGGGCCTCCACCCCAGCTCTGTCCAGCTGTCTTGAGGGCCAAGGAGCATCAGAATCTCAGCTGGGAAACTGATCTAACCCAACCCTCCTATTTCACAGATGAATACACTGAGACCAAGAGAAGTAAAGTAGCCTGTTCAAAGTCACACTATGAATTACAATTTAAGCACTTCAGAAACTGAAACCCTATATGACTTCTCTGTTACCTAAAATGCCTCATTATAGTCTTCTTCTGGGCTATTAAGGATCATAAATCCCCTTCATAAGGCACATTTTTCCAGTTTATCTCTCTGTCATTTTTTATATGGAGAACTGTATGATTAACAATAGTAAATTATAGACATATAATTCGTAATTTTGGACAGCCCAAAGGCTAAATGGTTGTTTAAAATCAAACAAATATTAAAAACCAACATTATGAAACTAAAGTTAAAAAGACTTTTTATTTTGAAATAATTAACTCTAGTATTTAAATAGTAAGTTTCCCGAGCATATGTAAAAACCAAATACGTAATTTTTTCTTTGGAATTTATTTTAACATTTTTTCCTTCTAGAAAGTGTCTAGCCATATTTTTATGAGCACTGAGTATTTACATTTTCTAAATCTTCTTTAATTTTATGAGAGGACAATGAATACTGTGTGTTTTCATTTTTTTTTGACATTTTTCTATTCTAGTGAGCATTATTAGTTATTTGTAATTCTTCAGTAAAATGAATACTGTTATGTACTTAAGTTGAGCAATCACTTAGAGTTTCTGGCTTTTAGGCTTAAAAAAATCCTCTTTCTCAGAGATCAAATTTTCTCCACATTTTTTTCTAGCTTAGAGTTTTAAATATACATATTTAAATCCAATCCATATGAAAGATATTTTGGTGTGTTACAAAAGCAAAGATATAAATAGATTTTTTAAAATACCCAATTTCACAACCCCCTTTATCAAATAATCTGTTCCTTCCTCAATGACTTATAATTAAGTTATTCCATACACTGAAAAAAGTTTTGAAAAGTGCTATTTTGTTGGATTATTTGCCTGTTTTTATGCCCACATCATCATCTTTTATCATCATCACTTTATGTGTTTTAATATCTGGTAGAAGTTTCTGCTTCATTTTTCTATTCTAAATTAACATATCACACATGTAGATGTATGAGATACATGTAATATACATAGTCTTCCTAATGAACTACAGAATCAGTTAAAAAACAGGCTTTTGTTTAATTGATTTTTGAAAACTATATGCACAGATCCCTTAATACCTCAATTTTCTCTGGTGACTTAACATTAATTGTTGTACTCCATTCCAAACATTCAGTGCCTTTTTAAAAAATGCACCCTACAGATCCATCCCAAATATGTTGATTCCCAGTTCATTTGAAGACCCAACTCCAAGTATCTTGGTTTTAAGACCCAACAAGTCTAATTTGGACTGGTAGGTCATGAGACCCCCTTTGAACAGTCTGCACAGAGAGGCCTTGGGACTTGCCGCTGCAGAGCACGCAGGACCATATCACGTAGGGTTCTGTGTGCCACAGCAGTAAGGCGCTGGGGAGCCACTGACGGGCATGTAAGTAAGAGAGTGACCTGATCACATTCTGTTTTAGGGAGAGAGAGAGAGAACGGTGCAAGTGGAAACTAGATCAGTGTCACGCACCCAGCAGAGGCAGGGAGACGATTAGGAGTCTCCTATGATGTCTGTCTTACAAGAGCAGTGATATGATAAGGACAGGGGCGATGGAAGAAAGAATGATTTGAGTGGGATTTGTGTTATTGCAATGTTTCCCCTATAGCAAAATAGGGTGCATTCAAACACTCCCAAGGCGGAAATAATGAAGCTCCCGAACCTGTCCCTAAGCACGGTCTCTCTTCCCACCAAGTCAATAGGCAGAACGTGCCTGCCCTCTTCCCCCTGTGGAGTGCAGTATTTGCTAAGCACCTACTATGGATAGGTCAGGCACCATGCTAGCTGCTGAAATAAATCCTGGATGGGTCAATGCCAAAAATCAGCAGGAGACATGGAGAATGAAGAGTATGACTCTGACATCCAAAAAGAGAGCCAAGTATTGGGAACAAGAGTCACCCAGACATCAGGAACAGACTGTTGTACAGAGCTACCACCTCCCGAGAGGCTACTTGCCTGTCTGCTCCAAACCAGCGGCCAGGCTTCGTAACTCCCCTGCAGGTCCGAGCCTTCTCTGCACCAGAAAGCAGTATCACTGGCCTAGTTCTACCAGTGGATGGTCAGGGGAAAATCAGAAGCCCTGGCCAACACAGAATCCAACTTGTAGTTCCCTGACTTGACCCTTCAATGCTTGGTCTTTGAGGAGTACACCAAGTATTTATGAAGGCCCTTAAAAACTGTCCTACAACAACAAAAAAGGCCTCTTTTCACTTTTACTAGCTTGATTCTTTAATTTGCCCTCAATTCCTTCCTCCTCAACAGTGGTTTCCATAGTTCCCTGGGTACAACCTGTGTTGGCCTTCCTGCAATCTGGAAAAGATCTTCTATCTCCTTGCCTCCTTGAAAATAGGCAGATGTTTCATCTACTTTTTTAAACTTCAAGGAAGAAGAGAAGACGTTTCTGTAACTATAAAATATTTGGTCACTCCGCTTACTGGAAATATGCTACATAACAAGAAACAAGAAACAAACAATCGTATAACAACTGGGTGGTTTTTACAACCGCTTTAAGGAGATCAGCTTGGTATGTTAAGCATGTAAAATTCTCATTTTTTCCTTTTTCCTATGTGAAACTATTCTGGATGCTTCATTACAATAAAACTTTAAGTATTAGCTTTATAGAGGCCTATGTTTAAATTCAGAATCACAAAAAATCAGTACACATTCACAGAATTCTAACTTCCTTACACCCATAACAAAAATAGGTGCAAAGCCACTCTGGGGAGGCCCACAGGACTGAAATATCAGGAAAAGAACCACATGGCGAAAACATGCCTGGCCCGCACATCCAAAAGCCATGACTAACTCTACCGTTTGATGGTTAAACTTCAAGCCGAATGCTTAGCTTTAATAAGCCTCCATTCAAGGTCTCTGGGCCTGACTTTGTTCATCTTTGAAACAGGTCAATGATGCCTACCTCACAAGGTTCCTGTGCGGCCCCACCCTGACAATGTGTGGAAAGTACTCTGTAAATAATGTCGTCCCAGACCCTTTTCCGGAGGCTTTCATTATCTTAGTTTTCTTCCTGAAACCTCCCCTTTCAATTACATGAATTTATCGTCTTATTCTAATTTTATATGTGGAGAAACTGAGACCCAAGCAGCGTTTTTTTCCAGGAAAAGAAAACTCCAACAAATTAAGAGATGCCCTCGGAGATCAATAAAGACTTGTGAATGCAGTTTGCCAGTAAGGTAACATCTTAGACACGTCCTTTAACCTTTCTGAGCACCAGTGTGAGTTCAACTCACCTGCCTGGAGGGTAGACCAGCTGAGGAAGGTTTTGTCACCAGAGAGCTCTAAAGGAGATGGCAAACACTGGAGGAACTGGACCTCACATAAAGCACCAAGGGCAAGAGGCTTCTCCATGCCCCCAAGCAACTCACAAAGTAAGCCCAGGCAGGCAGGATGGGGCGTGGCCTCACTCCAATGGGAAGGGGGCTCTGATGAGGAACTTGTCCAGTGACCTCAGCATGGTATTCCAGTGCCACTGGAAAACAAGGCCTGCAGGTGGAAGTGAGCACAGGTGGGAGGCAGCTGTTAGAAGAGGAACAGAAAGGAGACTACAGCAGCACCAAGGGGGATGGTTTCCCAAGGCCAGGCACAGAAGCTTCTCCAGGACAGCCAGGATCAAGACAGTGCCAGTTCCTGCCCTAAGTAGGGTCACACATCGACTGGAAGCCTAACCACAGAGGGGGAACGGACAGCCTTGAACATTTCAAGAACACTTGGGCACAGGTCAAAATCACCCCTGAGGTTTGCATGCAGAAGAGAGGGAGAGCAGGGCTTCCAATCATTCCTCTGGAATGAGCTGAAGTACAGACTACAATTTTACATTATTGTGGCCCAATTATTCCAGTATCTTCATAGCTCATATGGAGATCCATGTAACCTGATAAATAATGGCCAAAGTCTTATCTCACTCAAACTGGTTCCACAAAAAACTGTAACTGATAAACCCTCAAACCCCGCATCTTCCCAAGATTGAGCAGTAAACTACACAAAAATATAAATAGGAACCACCCACTAAAGTGCACAAATGATACTATATGAGGTCTCATTAAACAGCCCAATGAAGCCAGCAGTATTTATTAGGTGGAACCACAGCAGTGCTCTGACTTGTATTGGAAAGGAGAAAAAAGGAGGAGGAATGATTTCTAAATATGACTTGAGCATGTTGATAATAAGCTTTCCGGCACTGGTTCATTATTCCAGCCACCGTGCAATCATTAACCCCAGGTAGCAGTAGGGAAGCTAAGACAAAGAAACCCACTGCCTTGCCCAAGGACATTTCCTCATGCTGCCTTCAACAACAACTTTTAGGAAGTCATAACTTCCACTTTTGAAACCAGAAGAGTTGATACCCTAAACTGGAATATATAACTGAAATTAGTTCTGACTGGTTTTAATTAAATCTTTGTAGCCAGTTGTCAGTGTGCTTGAGATTTTTCAAAATCTCTCTCTCACATGCTCAACAGATGTGGGCGGTAATCAGAGCCGAGCTGATTGGAGCTGCACAGACAGCGAGCAGCAGCTCCCCCAAACAAAAGGTCAGCCATGATAATGACATCCCCAGAGTGATGTATGTGCACATTAAGAAGTTAAATCTCATGAAAAGAATGTACAATAAAGTCATCAATTTTATTTTAGGTTCATCTGGCTGCAATTTCTGCCTACAGTCATCTTACTCCAGGAAAAGTTAGCACCGTGCAGGCACCTGGATTCACTTTGGGGTCTTTGGTATATGAACTATGACATTCCACACATAGTTTCCCAACGCAAGTACTGAAACGTCTGCGCCCTACTTCTTAGCTCACTGTCTGTAAAACATTCCTTGCCCTTTGATGTGAAAGAAAAATACTCCACTTTACAAGATTACCCTGGACTGGACTTCTTTTTTGAAAGAAGCCTAAAACAACACCACCATTGTGGCCACCCTGAGTGTCTGTGGCAACAACCACACAAGAAATAATCTTAAAGTTACCAACACGTTGAGCAAATTTACACCTACCTAAATCCTATTCCCCTGTATGACATTTTAAAGGAAAAGAAATCATTAGTAGAATTTCCCATAATTATCTTTGAAAAAAAATCCACGTCTTTTTTTGAATGGATTCTTGCACCAAATACTTAAGCATCCCTCTGTCTTTAAAGCACCAGGATAATCTGTTATTAAATGCACGCTTAAACCAACGTTTTATAACCTTGCTGCTGTTTTCAATGAGTCTCCGCCTCTTCCTACCAGGCATTTTGGGCTATAATAGCAGTCCTAGAGCCACCTCCTACTGAATAATTATAATAGTGGGCCAATTAAACTAATCACCTTTCCACATATTTTTATCCGGCTTACAGATGTAAATCTCCCCCAGAATGCTGAGAATGAAAGGTTTCCTCTCCAATAGCACCTAGGACTCCAAGGGTTACCCCTGGCAGAGACTCCATCCATTAGAGGCAACCTTAACACTCAACCAAAACTAGTAAGTAACACATTCGAATATGTGATATTCATAGATATTCACCAGACACTCATCTTTCCTCTTCCAGGAAATCTAAAGGATTCATGAGCTACTTTCACAGCACCAAAGTTTAGACTTCGTATTAATGTAGTTTAGCTTAAGCAGCAAAACAACACCAAATCCTCTAAAAAAGCGATTACCAAGAATGACAGTGCTGAACAGTGCGGGATTTTAGATGCTCAGCAATCCATTGTATGCATGTTTTGGAGGGAAAAAAGATTCTAAAGAAAGATTTCAAATTCAGAAGTTTATCACTGTTGCATGAGCCATTTACTATGGAGCAACTAACTGAATTAATAACTCCTTGGAGAAATTTTTCTTGATGACTCACACAGAAATCTTCTGGCTCTGAAAGGGAGGATACGTTTCCATCCAACGCCAAGTAACAAGCAGTGAAAAGGAAAAATTCCAACCCCAGGCAAAAGCAGCAGGTGGGATTATACACTCATTTGTGTAAAGCTAATCCAGAAATAGATGTTTTCCCCTTCCTAGATAAAGCCACCACCTGAGGAATGTTACTTCTTCTGGTCAGGGTGACAATTTGGAGGCAGTTCATGTACCAGATTTATCTTATACCTTACATCCTGAAACTGCTCTATCTTGTTCTCTAAAAATCCAATTATATAACTTAATAACTATTTCAAATACGAATCATAGATCCTTAAGCTATTTCCCTTACCTTAGTAGTTCGGCAATTTTCCCCAATAGTTTTATAATACATCCCATAAACTAGAATAACTGTCTACAGAGAAAATCGCTTTTAGTTGACTCCTCTGATATCACAGTACTGAGATAGCTTTGAGAAAGTGCTTCTCGGTAGGGTGAAGAGACACTGCAAGCAACTGGGGACAAAATGGAGGAAAGGATTAACCACCGTTTGATACCTTCCTTCTTTTTCCAAAGCAGCCAAGACTGTGTCTTTAGTAAAGAACAACAAAAATAATACACAGCGTTCTCTTCTGTTCTAACTTTTCTCCAGCCAGAGGAGAAAAAAAAAATTAGGTAACCACTTGAAAAATTCTCTTTCAGGCAATAAGTATTTCAAAAGCTCATCCAACAACAAACAGACACAGGCGTGTCCTGATTAGGTTACTAAATAAAAAGCATTTCCCAAGGCATACCTCTAAGGCACGACTTTTTTTTTCTACTTGGGACCTCTTGTCCTACCATGCACTCCAAGCCTTCCTTTACCCCTTTATTACAGCTGTAGATATAACCAAAATCCTAGAAAAGAATAAATGCAAACAAAGATATTCCACTATATCTCAATAGGGCATCCTAAATGAATAATTTTCACTTGAGTTTTGCAAAAAGGATGGTGGGACTACAGAAAAAGACACACACTCAGCTCACATTCAACCTTTAAAACTAAAGCAATTTAAAATCTCATGATGAAAAAGTATAAAAATACATCCCAAATCTACTTAGAATTTTAGTGAATTAGGCCATCCTGATTTTTCTCTTGGTTACTCAAAATGCTTTAGGTCGGCAATGTTCAGTAAGCACTCCCATATCAAACAAAACGTGAACAGCTCAATCTTTTAATTGAGCAAAAAGAGAAGGCACACATGTTTTAGTGACATGCTTGGATTTAATGTGTTATTTCCTAAAAGAAATTAGCTCCCCAACCTTTAAAAGGAAGAAAGCCGAGGATCTTGTTACAACCACAAAGCAAGGAAAATGCTCACTACCCGACACAGATGTGAAATAAATAACAACATTTACTCTCAAAGAACTCTAAATAGACATATTTTTTTTGACAGTCTTTTGTTACCTTGACAGCCTTAGGCTCAAAGACCCCACACACTTTCTTCCAACACAGATAATGTGAGCCCACCTACCTTCTCCAGACTGGAGACTATAAATTCTCCAAGGCTGCCCTGATCCAGACATCGCCATGGTTGAACAAAAGATTTCATTCCATAAACATCCTTCCTTGTTTTCAGAGCAGTCTCCCTAGATCCAAGTTTTCCCTTCTAACACCTTCCCAGGATGCCTATTATGCCTTTAAGAATCATACATGGTATGTACTAGAATGATCTATCTACCTGTCACTTATTAAGATTTACACACTGATAAAATGCTATTTGAAAGAAAAATCTGAATATCCCTAGACAGTCTATAAAAAGTGATTAACACATAATTCAAAAATGCTTTTGGTTTCCTCTCAGCGCAGTTTTCAGAAATGCACAACATATTATTTATAGGAATGTGAAAATCATCCCATTAGGGATATGGTGCTGCATGAAACAGCTTAGCTGGGAATGAAGACACCCAGACTTCAGTTTTGACTGATTCTCCTTGGGTAAGTCACTTCTCTGAGCCTCTGCTTCTTGATCAATAAAATGAAAGGGTCTTAAAAGGCATTTCCAGTTCCGAAATTCTACAATCAGTTTCCTTCCTAGATTGTTCTCTCAAATCCAGTCTCCCAGAGCTCCGCCTTCTCTTAACCTCCATATTGTTTTGGCTTTTGCCCCTGGGTGTCCAGGGGAAGAGTTCTTTGTTTAGAAGACAGCCCTGAGGTTCCCCAGGGGCCCAAGGGTTAATGCAGGTCTCAGGATGTGCATAATCAAACTCAGACAGCAGCTGCTGAGTTGTAGCTAATCCTTAGAGAACCGCATCAGACCTCCTCTTTCTCTCACAGTGAAATCGCCTGGCACCAGGCCTGTTCCGGCTGTTTGGACCTTATGTTTTGCGCACATTGCAAACAACATCTTCTTGTGGATTCAACTCTCAAAACGCCAGTGGGTTTTTCTGTTTTGCTTTTTCTAGCTAGCTCTCCAGAAGCAAATACTTAAAACATAAGCACACACCCTGTCCACAAGCTGAACATCACATATAAACAGCTTGGGAGGTGAGGAGGGGCTCTGGAAGGGAAAAGGCAGTAAGACTCCCTATTAATGAATTATTACTGCTCCTCTAATCACTTTGACAAGCAATATTTCAGGAAACAGCGTAAGTGAAGCAGCAGAAATCACCTTTAGAAACTGCTAAATGTATAGATCTCACGCTAATTTCTAATACTAATCTGGTGTTTCCATAAAGTCACCACCTTTCTCTACTTTCAATGGCCCTTGAAAGTGACAATTATACTGTGTTTTCTTGGAAATATAATGTGACTAACACCCTAGCTTTAGTAAAATGGATTCTGTTTGTAGATTCAAGAGAGCTTTTCACAATATATACTTTTAAAAGTAAAAAGTTGTCACTACAAAGTTTTATTGGCTGGATTCTTATATCAGCTCTACCCAGCAAAAGTCATCTTGTTCCAGGAAGTTCCGCGAGGAAGGTGAAGAAGACATGTTATGAGAAATCATTTAGTTCCAGGTAACAACTATTTACTAAATTAATGGGCAGCATAAATTATAAGAAGCTATCAACTTGTTGATATCAATTTTATACTACTACTTCTAAGGTCGAGCGTGGTGGCTCACGCCTGTAATCCCAGCACTCTGGGAGGCTGAGGTGGGGCGGATCACTTGAGGTCAGGAGTTCGAGACCAGCTTCGCCAACAAACCCTGTCTCTACTAAAATACAAAAACTGAGACAGGCATGGAGGTGCGCACCTGTAATCCCAGCTACAGGAGGTTAAGGCGCGAGAATCGCTTGAACCCGGGAGGTGGAGAGATTGCGCCACTACACTCCAGCCTGGGTGACAGAGCTAGACTCTGTCTCAAAAGAAAAAAAACTTTATACTACTTCTAAAAAAATAATTAAATTGGGATTTAATTTTTCTTTACCCCTTAAGTGTAAATTTAGGATTTTTTTTCTCCCCAGATTATCTAAAAGAGGTTTCACTAAATAATCTGATATTATGATGTGTTCTCCTAAGACATCTATTTTGTTAAACTTTCCCAGAAAACAACCTCTAACCAGATCACTCTTCAAGAACACATTCCTTTTTTAATCCTTATTCTCTACTAAATATTTCTGAAACATTTTGAAACATTTTGAAAAATTGCTGTATCATGAAATATTAAGAAATGAAAAGTAAACATCACTAATAAATTGTACTAATAGTTTCAAATTTGAGGATTTTACAAAAGATAATATGGGGGGAGGGGCAGGGAATAAACAACTTTCTAAATCAGCTTTATGATTTCCAAGACTACTCTCTGGGAAATTACAGCGAGCACCGTACTCTGGACACTCTGGGTCGGCCTCCATTCACAAGAGACTTAGAGCAAACCCCCTCTCTCCCCTAGCAAGGCTCCTCCCACTACAGAGGGCTGCAGGAGAGGCTGCAAGCTCCCTCTAACTTAGATACAGGAAACTGTCACTCAAGGGCTCTGGAGTGAGAGTGGCTGGATGGATTTTGTTGAGTGTGGGCTGGATTTGCACGCGTGTTTTTAGATGGAAAACATTAAAATCAAACCATAGAAATCATTGTAACAAATTAGCAGGACAAGACAGACATGCACACTTCTTGACTGAAACCTAGGATGAACCTCCTCCAAATGGTCTCACTTGAAGATTGTGCCAGCCTTCTGATCAAAAAAATTCAATGGATTAAAACTAACAGCTTAGGAGGTGAACCATATTATTCCTAATTATTATTGCCGCTCTATTCATGCACCAGCTGTGAACAATTAAAAGCCTATATTTCTAAATTCCCACGGACCCAAGAATAAAATTAAGACATTTTTCACAAGAAGTTTCAGCTCTTTATCTGTAGCTAAAAGCTCTCAAGGTAGGCCAGGCACGGTGGTTCATGCCTGTAATCCCAGCACTTTGGGAGGCCGAGGCAGGTGGATCACAAGGGTCAGGAGATCAAGACCATCTGGCCAACATGGTGAAACCTGTCTCTACAAAAAATACAAAAATTAACCAGCCGTGGTGGCGGGACACCTATATGTAGTCCCAGCTACTTAGGAGGCTGAGGCAGGAGAATGACGTGAACCCGGGAGGCAGAGCTTGCAATGAGCCGAGATCGCGCCACTGCACTCCAGCCTGGGTGACAGAGTAAGACTTCGTCGCAAAAAAAAAAAAAAAAAAAAAAAAAAAACTCTCAAGGTAAGGCAGTCTCTCCAACTAGGTCCACAAGGCAGAAGCGCACTGTGTCACAGCAAAGTCTTGGGTTTTTCTTTTTTTTCTGTCAGGCATTTTTGCCCATTAAAAATTAAAATAACCAAGAAACATTATGAAGATCACATGACTAGGCTTTTTATACCATGAAGCGAAACAACTTAGAAAAATCAGCTGCTTAAGAGTGAGGAGGGAGGCATTCAGAACTCATTACGTGTCTTAGCCAAGACCTCAGTCAGGGCTAAGCCAAGGACCAGAGATATGTAAAATGCACCCCACTCCAAAACACTCTGAAAAGCATTCCATTTCAGGGAGGGAGAGAAAAAGAATAAAACCCGACAGCAAACCAATCGTTCTGCAGCTTACCCTTTGTATCCCTGACAAATGGGCTCAGCTGACGCAGGAGGGACTTCACGGTCAAGTCTCCTGGTGTAGTTCACGTCTTTAATTCCTACCTATCAACTTGCCCATTTCCCTGATCACCTAAATTGAGGCCAAAGGAAAAGCAATTTTAAGATTCACGTGTGCATATATACACACACACACACACACGTATTTATACACACACATATATACATACAAAAATATGTACATATAGTACTTCATATAAATCAAACAGATAAAAGGAATAGAATTAAGAGTACAGAAATAAACCCTTACATTTATGGTCAATATATTTTCAACAAGTGTGCCAAGAATTCAATGGGGAAAGAATAAGACTTTTTGAGAAAAAGTGTTGGGACAACTGGATACCACATGCATAAAGAAGAAAATAAACTGTACCCCAACACCACAACATATGCAAAAACTAATTCAAAATGGATTGTAACTCTAAATGTCTAAGAACTAAAATCATAAAACTCTTGGAAGAAAATAGGAATAGATGTTCGCAATTTTCAGTTAGGCAATGTTTCTTATATGAGACACCAAAAACGCAAGCAACAAAAGAAAAAAATTGGTAAGTTTGACTTCACAAACATCTAAAACTTTTGTGCTTCAAAGGACACTATTAAGAGAATGAAAAGACAACCCAGAGAATAGACATTTGAATAGACATTTCTTCACGGAGTAAATACAAATGACTAAGAACACAAAAAGACATTTTGCTCAACATCATCAGTCAGTAAGAAAATGAAAGCCAGAACCACAGTAAGATACCACTTCACACCCAATAGTGACTGTAATCAAAAGGACAGACAGTAAGCAGTATTGATGAGGATGTGGAAAACTGGAAGTCTGTGCATTGCTGGTGGGAATGTAAAGTGGTACAGCTACCTTGCAAAACAGTGTGGCAGTTTCTTGAAATGTTATAGAGTTACCATATCACCCAAAAATTCCACTCCTAGGTATATAAAGAGAAATGGAAATGTGTGAACATGTAGCCCCATAAAACTTGTACACTTGTATACAAATGCTTATGGCGGCATTACTCCTAATAGCCAAAAGGTTAAAACAACCCTAATGTCCACCAACTAACAAATGGAAAAGGGGGTATGGCTATATACAATGTACAATAAATATTTATTTGGCAGTAAAGAGAAATGAAGTACTAGTGCTGCAACTAGTGGATGAATCTTGAAAACATGCTAACTGAAAGAAGTTGATCGCAAAAGGCCCTATGTCACATGATTCCACTTACACAAAATGTCCAGAATAGGCAAATCTACAGAAACAGAAGGGAGATGAGTGGTTGCCTAGGCTTTGAAGTGAGTGGAATGAAAAGTGGCTGCCAATGGATACAGGTTTTTTTTTGAGGTGGGGGGGTGTGATTAAAATATTCTAAAGTTAGATTGTGGTCACTGTTGCACAATTGTGTGAATACACTAAAAACTATGCTTTAAATGGGTGAATTTTTGTGGTAGGTACATTATACTTCAACAAACCTATTCAATGTTATGCACCTATCTGTACAACTCTAAGTAGCACAAAATATTATTTGACAGTTATCCTATTGCATGGCTAAATAAACTCTTTTTAAAGGAATAAATAATTTCTAGATAATGCTTGCTATGTTTTGATCTTTAGCTCAGTGTCAAATTTTGCATTTTAGAGAGGGGAGGGCCTTAGATCTAGAACTAAAAACCCCAAAAAGGTTAAGCAGAGAGGTGGGGTCCACAGAAAGCCATTACAAGTTTTCTAGGTTTTCAGCCAAAAGCAATGATTCTGTAATTTCAGTATGTTTCAGCTACATTCAAATGCAGGGTCTGAGGTGGGATGCAAGAATGTGCATTTTTAACAAGTAACCCCAATCCCCAAGACGATTCAAACACCGGCAGTGTGAGAACAGCACTTAGGGCAAAGAGATCCATCAGCCCGGAAGGGCTCCCCTTCCAGCCCAACACTGGGTTCTTCTGCCAGTCCCAGAGCTAAGGAGCCATAAGTTGGTGAAAGTGTCATGATCACAGTTGAGCAGCATATTCTACTTGCCTCTAATAACTCTTGCCATCAAAATCATAGGCATTTTGGAGATTTTCAAATTTGAAGTTTTCTAGGTAGCTCATGCTGGTAAAATATTCGCCTTCGGAAGAGAAGATTCGTCAACTTCTTGGGACCTCAGAATACAATACCTGTGGCCTCACGATCTCTTTGGAGTATATTCACTTGTCCAGTGTTTAAGAGAACTATCAGATTCCAGGCAAGACTCTATGTTCAGTGTATAATATTCAGAGCCAAAAATACAGAAAAAATCTGCTGGGAATTTTCATCCATAGAACATGGACAACTGGCCCTTTGCACCCCAGTTGTTTTCTGTCTCTAACAGGTGGACATTTTCCCCCTACAGTGGAACTTTACCTCCTACTCCGACTTCTATTTCCTGTATCAAGAGCAACCTCCATCCATCCTCTTATCTGTGAGGAAGAAATCCGAGCTACAGCAGCTAGACGAAGTGGCATCTCTGAGAGAGGAAATGGTTAGTCAGGAAAGATTACCGCATTCTAAATGACAACTGTAACCAATTTACTTGGCTGCCAAAGGAGAAGAGAGGAAAACAGAACACAGTGTTAAAGTCTGGACTGGAATTTTAAAAACTTTATTGCAAGGCAGCAGGTAGAAAGTAGGGGGGAAAAAATGACTCCTTAAGAAAAGCATAGCCATTATAGAACTATTAAAGGTTTAGACTGCAGAGACTAGCTGGTTTTACAAAAAGGGAAACTGAGGTAAAAGAGGCTGAGTGATTTGCCAGAGGTCACAGCTGGTTACTGGCAGAGAAAGGCCAGCCTATAAGAACTCAAGTCTTCTAGCTACCTGTCCAGCATTCTCTTGCTTTACCTAGAACAAAGAAGGAAACATGGAAGTGAGTGCTAGCACGGGAAAAATCAAGAGGGAGAGAAATGGTTCATGACCTAGAGCAGGGGTCCCTGATCCCCGGTCTGCAGACCAGTACTGGTCCATGGCCTGTTAGGAACCCAGCCCCACAGAAGGAGGTGAGTAGCCATCTAGCCTCATTACTGCCTACACTCTGCCTCCTGTCAGATCCGTGGCAGCATTAGATTCCTCTAGGAACACAAACCCCTGTGAATTACACAGGCAAGGAATCTAGTTTGCACGCTCCTTGTGAAAGGAGTCTGCTGCCTGATGATCCAAGATAGAACAGTTTCATCCCAAAACCATCCCCGCTAACACATGTGGAAAATCTGTCTCCCATGAAACTGGTCCCTGGTGCCAGAAAGGTTGGGGACCATGGACCTAGAGTCCTTCTGAGCATTAAGTATTTCAGGGTTCTTGTCACACTGGCCAGTTAAGCCTCAGAAGGAAAGCTCTGCACTATGGCACTTGGGTCATGGGTGATCAAGATCCAGCATGAGTGGCCCTGTCTAGCCTAAGAAGGGTTGCCAGGTCTAGGCAGCAAAGTGTGGATAAGTGAATGCTTGGGAAACTAAGAGTGCTTCCCAAACCCCTGGCAGGTTGGGACAGTGGCCACTTTCCCTTTTTTTTTTTTTAATTTTTTTTTTTATTATACTTTAAGTTCTAGGGCACATGTGCACAAGGTGCAGGTTTGTTACATATGTATACATGTGCCATGTTGGTGTGCTGCACCCACTAACTCGTCATTTACATTAGGTATATCTCCTAATGCTATCCCTCCCCCCTCCCCCAACCCCACGACACATCCCAGTGTGTCATGTTCCCCTTCCTGTGTCCAAGTGATCTCATTGTTCAATTCCCACCTATGAGTGAGAACATGCGGTGTTTGGTTTTTTGTCCTTGTGATAGTTTGCTGAGATTGATGGTTTCCAGCTGCATCCATGTCCCTACAAAGGACATGAACTCATCCTTTTTTATGGCTGCATAGTATTCCATGGTGTACATGTGCCACATTTTCTTAATCCAGTCTGTCATTGATGGACATTTGGGTTGGTTCCAAGTCTTTGCTATTGTGAATAGTGCTGCAATAAACATATGTGTGCATATGTCTTTATAGCACTATGATTTATAATCCTTTGGGTATATACCCAGTAATGGGATGGCTGGGTCAAATGGTATTTCTAGTTCTAGATCCTTGAGGAATCGCCACACTGTCTTCCACAATGGTTGAACTAGTTTACAGTCCCACCAACAGTGTAAAAGTGTTCCTATTTCTCCACATCCTCTCCAGCACCTGTTGTTTCCTGACTTTTTAATGATTACCATTCTAACTGGTGTGAGATGGTATCTCATTGTGGTTTTGATTTGCATTTCTCTGATGGCCACTGATGATGAGCATTTTTTCATGTGTCTCTTGGCTGCATAAATGTCTTCTTTTGAGAAGTGTCTGTCCATATACTTTGCCCACTTTTTGTTGGGGTTGTTTTTTTCTCGTAAATTTGTTTGAGTTATTTGTAGATTCTGGATACTAGCCCTTTGTCAGATAAGTAGCTTGCAAAAATTTTCTCCCATTGTGTAGGTTGCCTGTTCACTCTGATGGTAGTTTCTTTCACTGTACAGAAGTTCTTTAGTTTAATTAGATCCCATTTGTCAATTTTGGCTTTTGTTGCCATTGCTTTTGGTGTTTTAGACATGAAGTCCTTGCCCACGCCTATGTCCTGAATGGTATTGCCTAGGTTTTCTTCTAGGGTTTTTATGGCTTTAGGTTTAATATTTAAGTCTTTAATCCATCTTGAATTAATTTTTATATAAGGTGTAAGGAAGATATCCAGTTTCAGCTTTCTACATATGGCCAGCCTGTTTTCCCAGCACCATTTATTAAATAGGGAATCCTTTCCCCATTTCTTGTTTTTGTCAGGTTTGTCAAACATCAGATGGTTGTAGATGTGTGGTATTACTTCTGAGGGCGCTGTTGTGTTCCATTGGTCTATATCTTTGTTTTGGTACCAGTACCATGCTGTTTTGGTTACTGTAGCCTTGTAGTACAGTTTGAAGTCAGGGAGCGTGATGCCTCCAGCTTTGTTCTTTTGCTTAGAATTGTCTTGGCAATGCGGGCTCTTTTTCGGTTCCATATGAACTTTAGTTTTTTTCCAATTCTGTGAAGAAAGTCATTGGTAGCTTGACGGGGATGGCACTGAATCTATAAATTACCTTGGGCAGTATGGCCATTTTCACAATATTGATTCTTCCCATCCATGAGCATGGAATGTTCTTCCATCTGTTTGTGTCCTCTTTTATTTCATTGAGCAGTGGTTTATAGTTCTCCTTCAAGAGGTCCTTCCCATCCCTTGTAAGCTGGATGCCTAGGTATTTTATTCTCTTTGAAGCAAATATGAAGGGGAGTTCACTCATGATTTGGCTCTCTGTCTGTTATTGGTGTATAAGAATGCTTGTGATTTTTGCACATTGATTTTGTATCCTGAGACTTTACTGAAGTTGCTTATCAGCTTAAGGAGATTTTGGGCTGAGACAATGGGGTTTTCTAAATATACAATCATGTCATCTGCAAACAGGGACAATTTGACTTCCTCTTTTCCTAATTAATACCCTTTATGTTTTTCTCCTGCCTGATTGCCCTGGCCTGAACTTCCAACATTATGTTGAATAGAAGTGGTGAAAGAGGGCATCCCTGTCTTGTGCCAGTTTTCAAAGGGAATGCTTCCAGCTTTTGCCCCTTCAGTATGATATTGGCTGTGGGTTTGTCATAAACAACCCTCATTATTTTGAGATACGTCCCATCAATACCTAATTTATTGAGAGTTTTTAGCATGAAGGGCTGTTGAATTTTGTCAAAGGCCTTTTCTGCATGTATTGAGATCATCATGTGGTTTTTGTCTTTGGTTCTGTTTATAAGCTGGATTACATTTATTGATTTGCATATATTGAACCAGCCTTGCATCCCAGGGATGAAGCCCACTTGATCATGGTGGATAAGCTTTTTGATGTGCCACTGGATTCGGATTGCCAGTATTTTATTGAGGATTTCTGCATCGATGTTCATCAGGGATATTGGTCTAAAATTCTTTTTTTGTTGTGTCTCTGCCAGGCTTTGGTATCAGGATGCTGCTGGCCTCATAAAATGAGTTAGGGAGGATTCCCTCTTTTTCTATTGATTGGAATAGTTTCAGAAGGAATGGTACCAGCTCGTCCTTGTACCTCTAGTAGAATTCGGCTGTGAATCTGTCTGGTCCTGGCCTTTTTTTGGTTGGTAGGCTATTAATTATTGCCTCAATTTCAGAGCCTGCTATTGGTCTATTCAGGGATTCAACCTCTTCCTAGTTTAGTCTTGGGAGGGTGTATGTGTCCAGGAATTTATCCATTTCTTCTAGATTTTCTAATTTATTTGTGTAGAGGGTATTCTCTGATGGTAGTTTGTGTTTCTGCGGGATCGGTGGTGATATCCATCCCTTTATCATTTTTTATTGCATCTATTTGATTCTTCTCTCTTTTCTTCTTTATTTGTCTTGCTAGCGGTCTACCAATTTTGTTCTTTTCAAAAAACCAGCTCCTGGATTCATTGATTTTTTGAAGGGTTTTTTGTGTCTCTATCTCCTTCAGTTCTGCTCTGATCTTAGTTATTTCTTGCCTTCTGCTGGCTTTTGAATTTGTTTGCTCTTGCTTCTCTAGTTCTTTTAATTGTGATGTTAAGGTGTCAATTTTAGATCTTTCCTGCTGTCTCTTGTGGGCATTTAGTGCTATAAATTTCCCTCTACACACTGCTTTAAATGTGTCCCAGAGATTCTGGCATGTTGTATCTTTGTTCTCATTGGTTTCAAAGAACTTTATTCCTGCCTTCATTTCGTTATGTATTCGGTAGTCATTCAGGAGCAGGTTGTTCAGTTTCCATGTAACTGAGCAGTTTTGAGTGAGTTTCTTAATCCTGAGTTCTAGTTTGATTGCACTGTGGTCTGAGAGACAGTTTGTTATAATTTCTGTTCTTTTACATTTGCTGAGGAGTGCTCTACTTCCAACTATGTGGTCAATTTTGGAATAAGTGTGATGTGGTGCTGAGAAGAATGTTATTCTGTTGATTTGGGGTGCAGAGTTCTGTAGATGTCTATTAGGTCCAGTTGGTGCAGAGCTGAGTTCAATCCCTGGATACCCTTGTTAACTTTCTGTCTCGTTGATCTGTCTAATGTTGCCAGTGGGGTGTTAAAGTCTTCCATTATTATTGTGTGGTAGTCAAGTCTCTTTGTAAGTCTCTAAGGACTTGCTTTATGAATCTGGGTGCTCCTGTATTGGATACATATATATTTAGGATAATTAGCTCTTCTTGTTGAATTAATCCCTTTACCATTATGTAATGGCTTTCTTTGTCTCTTTTGATCTTTGTTGGTTTAAAGTATGTTTTATCAGAGACTAGGATAGCAATCCCTGCCTTTTTTTGTTTTCCATTTGCTTGGTAGATCTTCCTCCATCCCTTTATTTTGAGCCTATGTATGTCTCTGCATGTGAGATGGGTCTCCTGAGTAGAGCACACTGACAGGTCGTGACTCTTCATCCAATTTGCCAGTCTGTGTCTTTTAATTGGAGCATTTAGTCCATTTACATTTAGGGTTAATATTGTTATGTGTGAATTTTATCCTGTCATTATGATATTAGCTGGTTATTTTGCTCATTAGTTGATGCAGTTTCTTCCTAGCATTGATGGTCTTTACAAGTTGGCATGTTTTTGCAGTGCCTGGTACCAGTTGTTCCTTTCCATGTTTAGTGCTTCCTTCAGGATCTCTTGTAGGGCAGGCCTGGTGGTGACAAAATCTCTCAGCATTTGCTTGTCTGTAAAGGATTTTATTTCTCCTTCACTTACGAAACTTAGTTTGGCTGGATATGAAATTCTGGGTTGAAAATTCTTTTCTTTAAGAATGTTGAATATTGGCCCCCACTCTCTTCTGGCTTGTAGAGTTTATGCCAAGAGATCTGCTGTTAGTCTGATGGGCTTCCCTTTGTGGGTAACCTGACCTTTCTCTTTGGCTGTCCTTAACATTTTTTCCTTCATTTCAACTTTGGTGGATCTAACAATTATGTGTCTTGGAGTTGCTCTTCTCACGGAGTGTCTTTGCGGCATTCTCTGTATTTCCTGAATTTAAATGTTGGCCTGCCTTGCTAGGTTGGGGAAGTTCTCCTGGATAATATCCTGCAGAGTGTTTTCCAATTTCGTTCCATTCTCGTCACTTTCAGGTACAACAATCAGACGTAGATTTGGTCTTTTCACATTGTCCCATATTTCTTGGAGGCTTTGTTCATTTCTTTTTACTCTTTTTTCTCTAAACGTCTCTTCTCGCTTCATTTCATTCATTTGATATTCAATCAGTGATACCCTTTCTTCCAGTTGATTGAATTGGCTACTGAAGCTTGTGCATTCATCACGTAGTTCTCGTGCCATGGTTTTCAGCTCCATCAGGTCATTTAAGGACTTCTCTACATTGGTTATTCTAGTTAGCCATTCGTCTAATCTTTTTTTCAAGGTTTTTTGCTTCTTTGCGATGGGTTCAAACTTCCTCCTTTAGCTCAGAGAAGTCTGATCACCTGAAGTCTTCTTCTCTCAACTTGTTAAAGTCATTCTCTGTCCAGCTTTGTTCCATTGCTGGCGAGGAGCTGCGTTCCTTTGGGGGGGAGAGGCGCTCTTATTTTCAGAATTTTCAGCTTTTCTGCTCTGTTTTTTCCCCATCTTTGTGGTTTTATCTACCTTTGGTCTTTGATGATGGTAACGTACAGATGGGGTTTTGGTGTGGATGTCCTTTCTATTTGTTAGTTTTCCTTCTAGCAGTCAGGACCCTCAGCTACAGGTCTGTTGGAGTTTGGTGGAGGTCCAGTCCAGACCCTGTTTGCCTGGGTATTAGCAACAGAAGCTGCAGAACAGCGAATACTGCTGAACAGCAAATGTTGCTGCCTGATCATTCCTCTGGAAGCTTCATCTCAGAGGGGTACCCGGCCGAGTGAGGTGTCAGTCTGCCCCTACTAGGGGGTGCCTCCCAGTTAGTCTACTCAGGGGTCAGGGACCCACTAGAGGAGGCAGTCTGTCCGTTCTCAGATCTCAATCTCTGTGCTGGGAAAGCCACAACTCTCTTCAAAGCTGTCAGACAGGGACATTTAAGTCTGCAGAGGTTTCTGCTGCCTTTTGTTCAGCTATGCCCTGACCCCCAGGCAGGCCTCCTTGAAGGGCAGTGGGTTTCACCCAGTTCATGCTTCCTGGCCGCTTTGTTTACCTACTCAAGCCTCAGCAATGTGGGTGCCCCTCCCCCAGCCTCGCTGCAGCCTTGCAGTTCAATCTCCAACTGCTGTGCTAGCAATGGGGAGGCTCTGTGGGCATGGGACCCTCCAAGCCAGGCCCGGGATATAACTCCTGGTGTGCCGTTTGCTAAGACCGTTGGAAAAGTGCACTATTAGAGTGGAAGTGACCTGATTTTCCAGGTGCCCTCTGTCACAGCTTCCCTTGGCTAGGAAAGGGAATTCCCTGATCCCTTGTGCTTCCCACGTGAGGCGACGCCCTGCTTCGGCTCACACTCGGTAGGCTGCACGCACTGTCCTGCACCCACGGTCCAACAAGCCCCAGTGAGATGAAGCCGGTACCTCAGTTGGAAATGCAGAAATCACCCATCTTAGCATCACTCACGCTGGGAGCTATAGACTGGAGCTGTTCCTATTTGGCCGTTGTGCAACCGCCCCCACCAACTTCCCCTTTATACTCTTCATGCTGGCCTGTGGGCCCTCTGTCTCTCTTCACTCATGGTGTCTTGAGTTTGCATTTTCTCCCAGGCACTCACTGCTCTGACTCAAACCAGACAGTCAAGTGTGCCATTCTGCCTGGTTAAAGTACCTGTCAGAGTCTCTTGAAGTTTGAGATAATGTCAGATTTCAACGGTTACATACACAGTCCCCTAACTTTGGCAAACAGAGATTTTGCCATCAGTTTAACAGGAAGTTGGTCCTAGAATGCTAGACTCCTTCAACTACAGGCAACAAAAGATGTCTAGTGTCAGTCAGACCTAGTTATCAGGAAAGGAAATAAAATATAATTTAAGTTGCTCAGCACTCACCTTTAAAATGTTGTACAGAATTTTCTAAGGTTAGAAAGAAGCTATAAAGGTCAGCGACTCTCCCCAGCCAGTTGATGGCTTGAATCTCCTCTAAAGATCCTCAATAAACAGCCATCCAAACACACACCAGCTTAGCTCCAGGTATGGGTCCTGCCTCCTGCTGAAGTAGCCTGTTTAACCACCTCTTAGAAAGGCTTTCCTTTTACTCAATCGAGATCAGAAATTTCCACCCTTTTCACTCTTGGTTGTCCAAAAGTATGTAAGATCCAAGACGACAAAGGGTCAGATGCAAGTCATTACATTACACCTTTCTGGTGCTTATTAGATGATGATACTACCAAAAGATGTTTTTGTTGTTTTTAAAATTTCCAATAAAAGAAAAAACAGAACCCCTTGCACATGTAGAATGCTAAAGTTGGTTTATATTCAATAACTAAAAGGTTCTATTGAATGAATACTAAACACATCTGTAAATAGTTTATAGTATTAAATTTGTTTGCATCTTCTGGGTTTTCTGCCTCTATTTATACCTCAAGGCACAAAACAACAAAAGCAGCCTGGTGAAGACTCAGACGCGTAGTTAATGCTCAAAGGACAGAAACGACAAATGCCAGGAGGCACATCCCAAATGCTCTCTTAATATTTATTAAACCAACAATAGCGTTTTGGGTAAATCTTATTAATGGAATACACAAAGTTCTGGGCAAATGAAATTTTAATTCATTTATAGCAGATGTGCCTACAATCCACATTTTGATTAAAAGGACAATAAGCAGTTGAGAGCCTTGGAAATACCATGTTATTTTGAATATGATATATTATTTTTCTATCACGTAAGACTGTCAAACCTTTTTTTAAAAGCAGGATGTAGTATGCTTTTAGAATTTTCTTCTAAAGCTTGTGAGAAAGGCCTCAGTCTTGGAAATTACCTCAAATCCTTTGTGTAATGTATAAAGTATAAAAAACGTACTAAGTATAAAGCATTAAAAAACACTAAGAAAACAAAATATTGAGAAGGAGATGGTAAATACAAGTTCAGTTCATCATCTCTTCAACACTCATCGTTGTTTGATGCACTAAAGGCTTCTATTTATATAATCTTTAGCAATTAAAGCTTAAATCATTTAATTTAAAACATTTTCAAAAGCATTTACCAAAGTTTATCTTTTCTTTTATTTACCAACGACTAAAATAAGAGATCAGAAGATCAAAAGTACATTGTTACAGTCTCCTATGCTTATTAAACTCAGCAAACACATTTACTCCTAAATACCATTTATGTCACGTGCTAATAATTTTCAAATATTCCATACTTGACTAACTGGACAGTAAAGAGCCCCCAATGCCCCACACCTGGCTTGAGCACCACCATGTTCTCCACTTTCCTTTCTCATCTGGGTCCAAATGCCAATTCACAAAGGAGTGAGGTAAAGGTCTCTCTGTTCTATGCTTGCTATTAAACAGTTCTCTTTGGGGAAACAATCCTTTTCTATCACAGTCCAAGGGATTCTGGGGACACTTCTTCATGTGTAGTTCCCAGAAATTAAGGAACTAGGAAGCTATTCTGGGATTCTTACTGGAAGAATAGGAAAGAGCAGCGCTTTATACTGCAATTGCTAAGAGGACGGGCTGTTAACCTGAAGTTGCCAGACTCCATCTTGCCACCACCAGAGGAGAAGTCGCTCCTGGTTGTTATCAATACCTAAAGTCTTCCCTTTTTAGTAAAATAACATCCCCAGATTTTAGTTGGGCCCATGGCCACCCATGTAAAGACTACATTTCCCAGCCTGCATAGCACCTTGTGTGACCATGTGACTATGCTACAAACAGTGGGATACAAGTGTAAGTGATGTGTTACCCCTCCAGGCTGCGGCATTAAAAGGAATAGGTATGTTCTCCCCCTTCACTCTCTTTCCTGGCTAGGAAATAGTATGGATGGACTGGCCACCTTGGACCAGCAGGTAAGAACTGCGTGTGAGCACAGCAGAGTTATGCCACCAGACCTATCTTGGGACTGTTGTGTCAAACAGAAATAAATCTACTTTAAGCCACTATGTTTAGGAATCTCTTTTTAACAACAGCTTAGCTGTTACTCTAATTCTATAAAACCTCAAAGTGAATCTAACAAAGGAGGGTTGAGCTGAGTTATATAAGACCTGAGGCTGATTAAAAAAAAAAAAAAAAAAAAAAAAAAACCCATAAGCCTCTTGATGCAGCCAGACCTGAAAACAGAACCACTCCTGAACTTTTCCATTATCTGAGCCAAAAAGTTTCCACTGCTTAAACCAATCTGAGTTGGGATTTTCATTACTTGCACCAGAACTCACTTGATGAAATGGTCCTGGGTCCTTCGCAGCTTTCATTGCTTTCCCTTGCCCCCAGTGATTGCTTCCCTGAGTCACTGCCAGGCAGAAGCCAAAACAGCTGTTCTACCTCCTCACAAAACTTTTAAATTAAGGGTGTTTTAAGGGCTGGCTTCTACAAAGGAAACTCACTATTTCTATAAATCAGGGTTTCACAAACTTTAATGTGCTTATGAGTCACTGGGAATTTTTTTTTTTTTTTTTTTTTTTTTTTTTGAGGCAGAGTCTCGCTCTGTCGCCCGGACTGGAGTGCAGTGGCCGGATCTCAGCTCACTGCAAGCTCCGCCTCCCGGGTTTACGCCATTCTCCTGCCTCAGCCTCCCGAGTAGCTGGGACTACAGGCGCCCGCCACCTCGCCCGGCTAGTTTTTGTATTTTTTTTAGTAGAGACGGGGTTTCACCGTGTTAGCCAGGATGGTCTCGATCTCCTGACCTCGTGATCCGCCCGTCTCGGCCTCCCAAAGTGCTGGGATTACAGGCTTGAGCCACCGCGCCCGGCCGGGAATCTTGTTAAACTTCAAATATGATTCAGTAAGTCTCAGGTGGGGTTTGATAGCCTGGATTTCTAGAGAGCTCCCAGGTGATGCCCACGCTGCTGGTCTGGGACCCCCATTTTGGGTAACAAGGTCCTAGAGAGGCAGCCTCTAATCCTGACTGAACACTGGAATCACCAAGGCAGCTTAAGAAACAAAAATACTGACACCCGTGCCCCAAAACCTGAGACTCTCAATAGTGTCTGTGCTGTCAAGGATGAGAACTGTAGCTCAGAGGTTCTCGAACGTT
Source organism: Rhinopithecus roxellana (assembly GCF_007565055.1). Lineage (NCBI taxonomy): Eukaryota > Metazoa > Chordata > Mammalia > Primates > Cercopithecidae > Rhinopithecus > Rhinopithecus roxellana. The sequence goes on along the minus strand of NC_044557.1, from coordinate 60,389,468 downwards.
AGCGTGCAAAAGAATCCCCTGAAGGGCTTTTTAAAGCTCAAGACTGCTGGGCCCTACCTGCAAAGTTTGATTGCTTGGTCTGTGGAGAGGCCCAGAATCTCCATTCCTAACAAGATCGGAGGAGCTGTAGATGCTGCTCATCAGTCCCTACTTCGAGAACCACTGGCCTAATCTGTTACTCCTTGTAACAGACCTCAATTTCCACTGAGAAAAAGCACGTATATCTACTAATTGTATTACATGAATGCTCTGGAACATTTATCTATCAGGCATACACTCCTAACGGGGAGAATGGAGAGAATTCACATTTGCAATTTCTCTGTGCATGCTTAATACTCTGTAAAGACACATTTAACCCTATCATCCCCAAAATAATAAACTGATGTTGAATTTTACTCTAGATATTACAGACTTACTGGGTTTAAAAGCCTATGAACCATAGTAAATGGTTCATTTTAATAGGCTTCTCAGAATAATCCCTCTTCCAACTCCATTGTAGGACAGATACATGTTGAGTGGCAGTTTCTAAAGGGTCAGCATTGTAATGTTATCCTGCAGAGCAATTTTTAAAAGCTTTGAGAAATCCAGAATTCTTCAACAAGGTTTTGTTCCCTGAGTCAATTAAACATAGACCCTTTTATTCAATGGATAGAAAACTGTGTGTTTTAGAAGTGAGTGAGGGCAAGCATGCTCCCAAATTAGATACCCGAACAAAGTAAACTATGAATAGATTAGATGATGGGCTGCTGCTTTTGTGCTTAAGCATGAACTAAGGACAACTCAGATGTCTTGTTCACAAGAAAGCCTAAAGCACTCTCTCTTCCAACTTCAGCCGCAAACAATACAGCTCCATGGAATTGATGTGACTTGAACCAGGTCCAAATTGCTGAACTTAAGTGCAGGTATGGTAAGAAGGCCATTCTTAAGACACCTATGTAGGACCTATACATGATCAGTATATTCAGTCAAGTCAGAGAATGTATTTCCAATCAGTAAAACAGACAATTTTTCTGTTCAAAGTATGAACTCAGGCAAATCTAGTAAGCTGGCCGAACATGCTTCTCTGCAACCAGACCAAGAGGACAAGTGTCCTTTGTTCCACTAGGAAAAGTTCTCCTTCAGGAAAGGCAATGTTTGCATTTTTTTAAAAAGACATCCTCAGATAAACTTACTTTGTAGCTATATAGTCTTCTGTCTAAAGACTTCTCAAATGTTTCCAAATCCACCAAAATAACTTTCGAAAGAAAAAAGTATGATCCAGCAGAAAAGACGTTGGAGAAAAAGAAGAAGCTGGAAGGGAGCAAGGATTTCCCAGTTCCACACTGCTTAGACTGACAGGCAGCAGATGAGTCCTGGAAAGCCACCTCATTCCATGGGGCTTAATCACAGCAGTAGAAAGCATACGTTAAGAATACAAAATCTTAACTGCTAGACTGCCCTCTAAACTGGAGACTAAGAAGTCCTCTAGAGCAGGGTTCTCAAGCCTTCTGGAAGTGAGAATTAGCTTTAACAGGGAGCTGGACCCCCACCACATAGATTTGGATTTGTCTGGAGTGGGGCCAAGGCATGAATAGTTTTTAAAAGCTCCCCAAGTTTATGTAATTGGCAGCAAGGGTTGAGAACCCGTGATGGAGAACATGCCCTCCACTACCCAGATGGAAAACCTAGAGAAACCAAAATGCCTCCTCCTTTCACCAAAACACAAAAGCCACAAAAAGAAGAGGAAAAAAATCAGTCTGTCCTTCTGATCTAGTCAGTGGCACCATCATTCTTCTCTGCCTCATGTTCAAAACCTCGAAAGACTATGGATACCGTCTTCTTTGATCAGCACATCTCATGAGCTGTCCATTTCGCTCATCGCCAACACTGAGAGTCTAGCACAGGCTCTATACTGCGCACTCTTATTAGTGCTGGACACCCATTAATTAAGGCATTAGCCCTCACAACACCTCTACGAGGTGGCTACTATGACTCCTCCTTTTTACAGACGGGAAAATCGCAGCATAGAGACATTAAATCACCTGCCCAAGTCCAGAAATTGGCAGAGCTGAGATTTAAAGAGGTTCCATTAATTCTACCTCTTAGTTCTCCCATTACCAGACTGAAGTTGGCAGAGAGAAGCCATTAAAGCAATATGCTAAAAGTTGGTAAAGAAATCAGAATATCAGTGACCTCGAAGATTAGGCCAACTAATGAAAAGGAAGAGTCTGACGCTTCATGATTGGGGGCTGCAACCATTCGTTAGATACTTCATGATTTGAGGCTGCAATCGTTAAGACACTTCACGATTCAGGGTTGCACCCATTAGACTACATTAAAGAGTGGTGATACATTTAGACGCTTTCGCTGCTCTCTTGAATGATTATAGTATCATAGCAAGACTATTTAAAGCTAGAAAAACTGAGGCTCTAACTTGTGCTGGGCCACATAAAATGCAGCCCTGGCAAGTAATACCACCTAGCAGTTGAGAGACAGTTATAGACAATGAATGGAAAATGCCTATCTATAGCAGAAGGCTGTAGTAATTTTTAATGTTACTGCCTTTTAATAAAATTCTTTTCTTAAAAATATCTCACAGACTTATTTTTCTGAAAAAGCTTGACTCAAATACATTTGTGTTATAATAAAATTTATAAAACTCATATTCTTTTTTTTTGAGATGGAGTCTTGTTCTGTCACCCAGACTGGAGTGCAGTGGCTCAATCTCAGCTGACTGCAAGCTCCACCTTCTGTGTTCAAGCAATTCTCCTGCCTCAGCCTCCCAAGGAGCTGGGATTACAGGCACCCACCACCACACCTGGCTACTTTTTTTTTTTTTTTTTTTTTTTTGATATGGAGTCTCACTCTGTCTCCCAGGCTGGAGTGTAGTGGCGCGATCTTGGCTCACTGCAAGCTCCACCTCCCGGGTTCATACCATTCTCCTGCCTCAGCCTCCCAACTAGCTGGGACCACAGGCGCCCACCACCACACCGGGCTACTTTTTTGTATTTTTAGTAGAGACAGGGTTTCACCATGTTAGCCAAGATGGTCTCGATCTCCTGACCTTGTGATCTGTCCACCTCAGCCTCCCAAAGTGCTGGGATTACAGGTATGAGCCACTGCACCTAGACTATTTTTGTATTTTTAGTAGAGACAGGGTTTCACCATGTTGGCCAGGCTGGTCTTGAACTCCTGACCTTGTGATCCACCCATCTTGACCTCCCAAAGTGCTGGGATTACAAGCATGAGCCACTGCACCTGGCCAATATTCAAGAGGAAACTCTTGGGAGAAAAGAGGCGCCTACATCTAAGACTGGCAAAAAGAAATAGGTAAAAAAGCACTTCTATCTGGGCTGTAGGTGTATCACACTCTCTCCTGGAAGGCACTGACATAATTTTAGTATAAAAATCCAAGGAATGCACTTTTTCTCTTAACTGCAATAGCAGCCTTATTCCCCCCAGAAAATGCAGTATTAATTCATTTAATTTTGCTTCTGGTCCCGATTCTTATCTCCAGGAAGCTTTTATCTCCTTTTCTATCTATAAGTCTCCACAATCTTCCTAAGACTTACAAATCAACTCTATTTCAGTCTCTGGGTCTTCCAAATCTCAGTGCTCTCAACTCTTCTCCTATAATTAGCCCGAAGTTTCACCAGCAGGTAAAGGAATTAGTTGGAGCACAGTTTAGATGGAAATTGAAAAAGTATCTAAACACCAAAGGATTCTGCACAAAACCCTCTAACCACATTGATGCTGAATATATAACATAAAATGTATGTTCTGTGGTATTTCATTTATTTATTGAACATGTGCCAGAAATAAGTGCATTAGGTGCTAATCATTAATGTGGGGAATGAGGGAGTAGAAGCAGCCAGAAAAGGAATGTTTTATAAGAAAATATACTACTAATAAAACAGCCTAGGCTAAATTTACAACTCTGCCGCTAATTAGCTATGTAATCTTGGATAAATCACTTAACCTCTCTGGATGTGTTTCTTTTTAAAAGTCCATTCCAGCTCTAAAATCCATTGTTACAAAAACTAAAAAAGCAAAATCCAAAAGAATACAGTGAGAATTATCCCAACACTTCTATACTTCTTGGATTACTTAGCTAAGGCTATTCGATCTTTTTTTTTTTTTTTTTTTGAGACGGAGTCTCGCTTTGTTGCCCAGGCTGGAATGTGGTGGCGTGATCTCGGCTCACCGCAATCTCTGCCTCCTGAGTTCACGCCATACTTCCACCTCAGCCTCCCAAGTACCTGGGACTACAGGCACCCGCCACCACACCCGGCTAATTTTTTGTATTTTTATTAGAGACAGAATTTCACCATACTAGCCAGAATGGTCTTGATCTCCTGACCTCATGATCTGCCCGCCTCGACCTCCCAAAGTGCTGGGATTACAGGTGTGAGGCACCGCACCCGGCCAGCTATGGCTATTTGATCTTAACTGAACACCTAATATAAGGTCCACAGCCTGGGCCACATAGTGAGACCCCACGTGAACAACAACAACAAAAACTTAGCCAGAACTAGTGCCTGTAGTCCTAGCTACTCAGGAGGCTGAGGCAGTAAAATGCCTTGAGCCCAGGAGATCGAGCCTGCAGTGAACCATAATCACACCACTGCACTGCGGCCTGGGCAACAGAGTGAGACTCCGTCTCTTATAAGCTTTCACCGGATACATATAATATATGTAAAGTATGTAATAATATGATGTGGATAATATATAAGTATATATTGTAAATATGTATTTTTTACCTGATTACATATAATATATACAAAGACCCAGCTCTCACTTTGAAGAGCCCACAGTTTATAGAATATGGAGAATCAGACTGGTTGAAACATAAGGTTACCTTTCTCCCCGATAGAAATATCAACAGATCATTCAGGTTCTAAACAATTTCTTACTCTCTCTACCTTTCACACATTTTACCATTTGGAAGTCTTTCTTTGAAGAGAAGATTGGGAAAAAGAGAAACATATGAAAATCAAGCGTTTCCAAGTCATCAACAGAATTCTCATTTTTCTCCAACATACTGTGCCACTCTAAGGAAGGTTTTAGGAAGGTTTTGTTTTTCCAGGAGACCAGTGACTTATCTTCTACAAGGGGCTCTTCTTATTCTGCATTGTGGTTTTTTGGCAATTTTGATTGTACAAATGCCCAACCAGATTCAATGAAAACTGATGCATATTTTACATATAACACATATGTTAAGTATTGGCCCAACTCATTTTCAATTCTCTAGATAATCATAAGGTAGATACTAGTTGCTACAAGGTGGGTACCATGTCATAATTTCTTTTTAACTTGCAGGACCAACAAAGACTTTTGTTCTTCATTGGCTTACAGTAATGTGTGTCCATTGTTAAACTGATTTATCAAGTACAAAACTTAATAACTAATCAGCATAATCACAAAATCTAATCAAATCTAATAATCAAATCAAAACACCACCCCTAATTAAGCGAGTTCAGAAGTGGGATATAAATAAAGTTAAGATTTTAATTCAATAGTAAATTCATATAAAACAGTGTTTAAAAATTAGGGTTCCAGGCTGGGTGCAGTGGTTCATGCCTGTAATCCCAGCACTTTGGGAGGCCAAGGCAGCCTGATCATGAGGTCAGGAGATGGAGACCATCCTGGCCAACATAGTGAAACCCTGTCTCTACTAAAAACACAAAAATTAGCTGGGCACGGTGGTGCACGCCTCTGTAGTCCCAGCTACTCAGGAGGCTGAGGCAGGAGAATCGCTTGAACCTGGGAAGCAGAGGCTACAGTGAGCTGAGATCACACCACTGCACTCCAGCCTGGGCAACAGAGCGAGACATTGTCTCGAAAAAAAATAATAATAATAATAAAAATAATTAGGGTTCCGATGCTGACCTTCTTTAAGTATTTTAATTATAATCACAAGTACTACCAAAGATTTTCCCGTCTTAACTAAATTTCCAACTTGTATGCAAGTTTTAGCTAAGTATTATTCAGGAAATACAGGTGATGGAGGAAACACAAAATATAATTAAGCATCATAACTTGCCTGATTAAAAATAAACCAGTTCTAAATTTGTGAAAATATATGTCCCATATTGTCAAGAGTCAGGATGCAAGTGAGAAACACAAAACACATGCATATATATTCATACATAAACATGTAACGCAGAATCACAAAACTTAAAAGATGGAAGAAAAGAGAAACCAACAGGTTTAAATCACCTACTATGGGTCAGGCTTTGTGTTAGAAGATTTTAGTTACTATTGAGGCTAATCTTCAAAATAAACAAAAAGCAAAATATTCTAATCCCAGTTTCACACCGAAGAAACAAGCTTGGAGATGACAAAAGACTTCTCATGGCTTTTAAGGCCACATGGCTTTTAAGTGGAAACACCAGAAACTGAACCCCGATTTACCTGATTCTAAAACATTCAAAACCATCTCCTGCATTGTCTTAATTTGGGAGAGTACACAGTGAACCTGGCCAATGCTAGAACAACTCCATATGAATTAGAATCTATATATGTCACGGCCCATCCTTTACCGGGTTGTCACATACCTGTCACTCATGCAACTAGAGACTGTTGCCTAACGACTTTGTAAACACAGGCCTTTTGGTTCCTAAACATGTCAAGTGAATTGAGTCCTAAGCACAGATGTACTAGCCAAATATAATATGCCTTCAGTTAACCAGAATTTGGAGACCTTTATATTAATACTTTCACACGTACTTTCATCAGATGCTTTTTCTGCATCTGTTGAGATGATCAAATTGTTATCTCCCTTAAACTGTTAATACCTGCATTGCTTTTCTGATGTTGAAACTGTCCTTGGAAAAATCCCACTTGAGCTCATCATTATTCTTTTAATAAACTGCTGTATTCAATTTGATAATACTCTATTTAAAATTTTGACATCTAATATAAATGACATTGGCTATAGGTTTGTTTTTTCTGCTTTTCTTATCTGGTTTTGACATAGAGTGATGATAACCTCCTAAAATGAGAAGGAACAGCCTTCTATCATTCTCTGAGCTTTATAACATATCTTTCTCTGAAGGATCAGTAGAACTTACTTGAACAACAATCTAACTCTGGTGCCATTTTTTAATTGAAATTTTTGTTGAGATAACTGTAGACGCAAACACAGTGTAAGAAATAATAGAAAGCTCTCTTGTGCCCCTTCCTAGTTTCCCCCAATGGTAACATTTATAAAACTACAGTAAACACCACAACAAGGATATTGATATTGATACGATCTACCAATCTTATTCTGATTTTCCTAGTTTTACTTGTATTCATGCTGTGTGTGTTTGTGTATATGTATCTACACAGTTCTGACATGTATGGATTTGTCTATATACATTATCTTTATACATACACACACACCTTTTAAAATATAACCAAGGTCTCACTGTACATAGTTTTATATCCAACTTTTTGTGTACTATAGTTTCTAAGTTATAAATACCCTTCAAATAAATCTTTAATGGCCACATGATATTCAGTGTCTAAATTAGAATCTTACTTAACAATTACTCTATTATTGTACACTCGGGTTGTTCCCTTTTTTTTTTTTTTTTTAACTATTATAAGTAAGGCTTTAACAAACACATTAAACACTATTTACCTGGTAATGATTTCCTTCGGACAGATTTGCGGAGGTAAAATTACTGCAAAAGATGAGTTTTCCACATCTTAACACGGATTTGTCCTGTCCCGGTAAGGAACCTTTCATCAGCCAGAAATAATAAATGGCGTATTTTCTCACATCATCCACTTTTAGAGAAAAGCTGACTACAAACATATTCCCAATATCTCAGCATAGAACTAGTCTACCCCAAGACAAGAAGAAAGCCCCAGTTATGAAAAAGTAGGCTCTACCATACATATGCTGAGCGACCCTCTGGGCTAGAGCTTATCAGATGAACCCAACTAATGTGTATGCCAAGCCCTTATTCTTCAGAGAAGCAGAAAGCCAAGAATTATAACTAGCATGTGACACAAAGCAAGGACATTCCCCTTATGCTAAAAAGTCCCTACCTATTGTGTCTCACATAATCCTAAGAACTTATTTTAGGATATTCAATTTTACAGATGAGAAAACTGAGCCCAGAAAGGTTAAGAAACTTGCCCAAGGTTACATAGTAAGTGTATCCAAACCTAGGCAACACTACCATAGTCTGTTCATTTAGATTCTTGCTTGTGGTCTGCACAGTACTCAGACCAGGCTCAAGTGCTCTAGAGAGGGACCAAACGGAAGGCACCAGTTAAAACTCCCACTCTGGAAATAGAGATCCAGGCCAGAAACCATATGAGGAGCCTAAAACACTTTATGAGACTTATGGTTTAAAAAGCCCCCCAGTATATCGTCATGTTGTCTTCTATCTAGAATGAAAGTTATTTTTACCACTCAGCTGTTCTTTATGTTACACTGGCCTGTATCAGAAAACATATATAAAAAAAAAAATACTAGTGATATGGTTTGGCTGTGTGCCCACCCAAATCTCACCTTGAACGGTAATAATCCCCATGTTTCAAGGGTGGGGCCAGGTGGAGATAACTGAAACATGGTTTCCCCTATACTTTTCTTGTGGTAGTTAAGTCTCACAAGATCTGGTGGTTTTATAAAGGGGAGTTCCCCTGCACAAGCTCTCTTGACTGCCACCATGTAAGACATGCCTTTGCTTCTCCTCTGCCTTCCACCATGATTGTAAGGTCTCCCCAGCCATGTGGAACTGTGAGTCCATTAAACATCTTTCCTTTATAAATACCTAGTCTCAGGTATGTCTTTACTATCAGAGGGAGAACAGACTAATACAAATAGACATTAGATCAAGAATACTCAGGACAATGTATATACTCCTAATAAACAATGAATACTCAGTTCAAGGTAACAGGTTACCATGAGCTATTAGAAATTACTTGCCTTTCTGTAAGGTGAATAAATTCCATGTTTCGATAATAAAATTAGAAGTATTTGACAGGGGATTAATAATTACTTATTAAGTTAATCTTAACATTTCTCCTACCACACCCTAAAACGCAGAAAAAGTAAATACTAAAGACAGATAATTCTTCTAATTCAACTCCATCATTTTAGAGATGGGAAAACTGAGGTCCCATAGGGATTAAGACAGTTAATTACATGTGTAGAAAACCTGCTTTTGCCTTGACTTAAAACGTTGTATACTTAGTCTACTGTATTATATTTAACAACAAATCACACATAAATACATACTTAACTCGGCTGGGTGCAGTGGCTCACGTCTGCAATCCCAGCACTTTGGGAGGCTGAGGCAGGCAGATCAGTTGAGGTCAGGAGTTTGAGACCAGGCTGGCCAACATGGTGAAACCCTGTCTCTACTAAAAATGCAAAAAAAAAAAAAAAAAAAAAAAAAATAGCCAGGCGTGGTGGTGTGTGCTGTAATCCCAGCTGCTCGGGAGGCTGAGACAGGAGAATCACTTGAACAGTGGGAGGAGGTTGCAGTGAGCCTCATTTATGCCACTGCACTCCAGCCTGGGTGACAGAGTGAGACTCTGTCTCAAAAAAAAAAAAAAAAACATATTTAACTTTTCCCTTAAAAAAAAATTTTCCTTTAACAATTGTGTATCTTGTCCCATGTGTCATTCTTACCATAAGACTAAATTATATTAATTGCACATACTCCTTAAATATTACGGCTACTTGTATTTAATATACCTGTGTAATCATAAAAAAAAAAAACACCAAAATGCTTTGTAGAGGGCATATTTACTGAGTCTTTGTGACATTTTTCACAAAATAGATTGAATGGTACAGAAAAAAACTATGAAAATGTCTTTAATAACATTTTTCCATTTTTCTGAGACTATGCATTGGCTATCACACCACAAGCAGCATACTCGTTGGCTTCACTCTGCTGATATGAAATGCAAATGGAAAATCTCCAAAGATTTCAAGGCTTCTCCCTTCTCCCACTCCTACCAATTCTTTGAGATACTTGAGAAAAACAGACATTCACAATTCTATTTCAGCAGTGTCCTCCTATTCAGAGGCATTCACCCCTCCCTCTATCCCTGTTGCTAAAGCTAATGCTGCCCTAGAAACAGACTTATCACAATGCAATCGAGATTTTTAATAGTAAGACCTAAAGCCCAAGTGGCTAAAAGAAGAAATTTCATGCATTTCCACTCTTTTTTTTTTTTTTTGAGATGGAGTCTCACTCTGTCACCCAGGCTGGAGTGCTCACTGCATCCTCCGTCTCCTGTGTTCAAGCAATTCTCCTGCCTCAGCCTCCCAAGTAGCTGGGATTACAGGTGCCCACCACCACGCCCGGCTAATTTTTATATTTTTAGTAGAGATGGGGTTTCACCATGTTGGCCAGGCTGGTCTCGAACTCCTGACCTCAGGTGATCAGCCCGCCTCAGCCTCCCAAAGTGCTGGGATTACAGGCATGAGACACCTCGCCAGGCTACATTTCCACTCTTAAAAAATAAAAATACTCCTTTTTTCTGCCCCCAGATCCCCAAAATATACTCACTACCCCTGCCACCCCATTCTATCTGACCAACAGCATACCAACACATGATACAGACTAAATTTTAACTCTCTCCTTCGCATGTGCTGGAATCTCAGCACAGCCACAGGAAAGAGGAGGAGGTGTGATTGTGCACAGCTGATGTGTCAGGACGTTACATCAATGCCTTCTTTATTCTTGACACCAACCCTGCAATGTTGATGACACTGAGTGCAGAGGCATCAAAACAGGACAACCAGCCCAGGTCCACTGGGGGCTGGTGTATTCCGTTGACGCCTGAACCATAATGCCTTCAGTGGCCAGCATGAAACTTCTGCAGGAGTGCCAACCAACCCCAAGATGCCCTGGCCCACGGGTACCTGCACTTCAACGTGTAGCATCAACAGGTGTTTACCCAGCTCCTGACCTGAGCTCAGCACCGCACAGGGGTAGGAGGTTTGGAAACATGGTTTCTTCCCATAGCACTAATCTTGATGGGAGAGAAAATTCACCTCTTTAGAATGTCAGAGAGGTAAGAACATCTGACATGGCTCCCTCATTTCATTGCCAACAAAAAAAAAAAAAAAAAAAGAGGCCAAGACAGGAAGAAAAAAAATTTTCCTATCTTCTGTGCCTCAAGCACCATTCATATGCACCCTTCATTTCATCTTCACAACAGTCATGTTATAAAGGCATTCTTAGGTCCAATTTACACACACACACACTTTTTTAAGTGACTCAGAGCTTTAATATACTGTCCAAGTTCTGACACATTAAGTGGCAAGGTACCAGCATCTGAACCCAGACTTGTCCACCTCCCAAGCCCAAGCCCTTTGTACACTAAGCCCAGCTACTGCTGAAAACCCTAGTAGTAACACAGAATAGCACATAATTAAGGGGTGATGCTGTCATCTAGACCAGCAATTTCCAAATTAGTCTGATTCATTAGAATCATCTCAGTTGCTTCAAAAAAATACAGATTCCCCCAGACTCCCACCCCCATTCAGGCTTCTGATTGTGTAAGTCTGAGAGAACGCCTGAAATCTGCGTTTTCACGTACTTCCAATGATTCTGATCATCAGTATGCCCTGCTACTTATAGAAGGATTAAAAACAACAGGGCTGGATCAGCCATGAAAAGGTATTTGGAGCTTGGATTGAATCAGTAGCATTTAAAAGGAGAAACACTGAAAAGGTAGCAATGCCCAGCGAGTGTTCATGATAGTGACACCAATGGGCCAGGGCTGGGAGACATGATGGAAAGCGATCAAGGGGGTAACTAGAAAGGAAGGCTATTATGGAGCCGCTTATAAATCCAGCAGAGGCATACAGACTATATGCCATGATAACAAGGACAGACAGCGGTGTCTAGACCATGGGCAATATGATCAAAGTGGTGGAGGACAAACCAAACTGCATGCAAGTGTCTGGGCCAGGAATGGCAACTACAAGGCTATTGACATAGAAGCACAAGCTGGCAAGCCCCCAAGGAAGAAAAAAAGAAGGGAAAGCTCTTCATTCAAAAGAAATTTTCTCCCTCATCAAAATTAGTGCTGCAGGAAGAGACCAATGGCCAGGCAGGGTGGCTCATGCCTATAATCCCAGCACTTTGGGTGCCCGAGGCGGGTGGATCAGCTGAGGTCAGGAGTTGGAGACCAGCCTGACCAGCTGAAACCCCAACTCTACTAAAAATACAAAAATTAGCCAGGTGTGGTGGCACGTGCCTGTAGTGCTACTTGGGAGGCTGAGACAGGAGAACTGCTTGAACCTGGGAGGTGACGGTTGCAGTGAGCCAAGATCATGTCATTGCACTCCAGCCTGGGCGACAGAGCGAGACTCCACCGCAAGAGGAAAAAAAAAAAAAAATTAGTGCTGTGGGAAGAGACCAAGTTTCCAAATCCCTGACCCCTTGCAATGCTGAGCTCAGGTCAGGAGCTGGGTAAACAACTGTTGACGCTGCATATTTAAGTGCAGGTTCCCATGGGCCGGGGCATTCTGGGGTCGGTTGGCACTCCTGCGGAAGTTTCATGCTGGCCACTGAAGGCATGAAAAAATGAACGGAAAGATCACTAGAACACGAGCTCCAAGAAGGCAGGGGGATATCTGCCTGGTTTGCTCACTGCTTTACCTCAAGCTCCTAGTAGGAACTAAATAAGTATTTGCAGAATGAATGCACAGCTGGACTTACAGGCAGACTGGACAAGGAAACCAACAAAGATGAATGAGTCCAGGGTTTCTTCAAGATTTAAATCCAAATGACTAGGGTGAAAATTATAGTACTGGCACAGTTGACTAAAAATGTTAAATAAGAGTAGATTGGTTTTAGCAAAGATTCTTCTTCATTACTTCTGGCTTTTCTCTAAGACTTTATTTTGGCCTCTAGTCCATGAAAAGAATTCAGTGGTTTTGAGATTCTGCAATGCACCCTTGGGCCTTGGGAAGAAGAAAAGGATGGGCAAAATCTTCTAGTTTGATTTTTGGCAATGGACGAAGGGCAATCTAGTGAGAATCTAAACTCAGATGGCATTCCTCACAGGACAACTGGAGCCCCACCAGCAGGTATGCCAACAGCACAGTGGCTTGACGGGACTCGCTCTAAACCTTAATGACAGGGCTGGTGGGGCTCTGTGTGAATGGGTCAGCTTCAGGGGCCTTGCCAACCAGTGGAGACTCCAAGCCACCTCTAGCTGGCCAGTCAGGTCTCCGGGGACTTTTGGAGACTTGAAAACTAGTTCCACCCAGGGAACAAACTAGTTCACCTTTTGAAATCCTTTCCAAACTAATGACTATCCAAGGCACCATTTAAGTGATCATATTACACAGTCTCTGGTAGGCTACCCCTCGAAGGGTGGTTACCATCAAAACTAGACATATCAGGTCCTAGAGGCAGGAGCTGAAGGGCATGCTCAAATTGCTTCTCAGACATCCGTTTTCTACAAGCCTGAAGCGTGTAGTCCCAGCTACTCCGAAGGCTGAGGCAGGAGAATGGTGCAAACCCGGGAGGCGGAGCTTACAGTGAGCTGAGATCCCGCCACTGCACTCCAGCCTGGGGGACAGAGCAAGACTCCGTCTCAAAAAAAAAAAAAAAAAAAAAAAAAAGAAAAAGATCTTTCCTTCTTAAATGACATCCTCCTTCTGCTAATACCCAACTAAGAAAGAGCCCTTGTTTTTATAAAATTTCCTAGCAAAAGCAATTTGTTTCACTCATAAAACAGCCAAACTATATTTTCTATAGAACTGCAAACAGTTACATGATTTCGATTTTAGTTACCCTTCTAATGTAAACTTTCCAGAGCCTGCCTTTCATAATACACCAGGAGATAATGCATGAGTCCAAATGACTTGACAGTTTCTTTTAATTTACAGACATCTAAGAATGTTTATAAAATTCCTCTAGTTCAAAACACTTCCTTTTCTTAAACATATTTCCAGTTCAAATTATGTGTTTATAGCAGTCTGCAATATATTATTTCTAAAGATAAACAGTCATGTAAAAAATGGACAGAAAACCAGCAGCATATCACTACTGCCACACTCAGTCAGACTTTCCCCTTGCCTGGTGTTCCGCAGTGAAAGTCCTAACCTGCCAGTGGAAAGTATGAATGGATCACTAGGAACAGGATTTCCCAGCTGTCTCCAGGATCCATAAAGGAACAGCTACCAGTTCCTTTTCATAGGCAGTTTTGAGCCTTAGTTCCTGAGAACCTCTTTTTTCCCCCCAGAGCTAAGTATAAAACTCAATAATTCACTAACTGTAGGCAGTTTTCCTTTCTTCCTTTTAAAGGGAGGCTTTAAACCCAAATCACTACTTCTAAATCCCAGGAAACAGTTGCAGTTTTCAAAATAAAATGCAAAGTCCTGGAAATAATATTCTGTAATAGCTAAATTTTTTTCTAAATTCAGTCTTTTGACTTCATTTATATTTTTGTTGCTATACATGAAACAGAGACCGAAAAGTAATTTAAACGGACTGTCAGCCATTCTGGGCCTTGAAACGGCTTCTATTTAGAAAGACTGACTCACTGCCTAACAAAGATTCTCTGCTAGTATCCAAGTTGACATTTTATAAATATCTAATCACCCTTTTTGGATGATTTTCCAATTACTGAAAACAGTGTCTATCACAACGCAGTTCACTCGGAAAGCATCCAGTTCTGGTTCAAACTGAGAAATATTAGAACCCCAAACACACACAGTTCAGGGGAAAGCTGTCACCGGGGAGAACCGGTATATAGTTCGGCCAAAAAACTTCTTAAGGAGCACTGCTAGATTTATGCAAAAACCCAGAGTGGCAGAAGACAGAAACATTCTTTCTCCAGAATCCCAAAACAGTAAGATTTCCTAGCAAATCCCTGAATAAGAACTCAGCAAAAAAAGGTCCTGTTTAACCATGTGCATTTTTTCAGGCAGGCTCTTGAAATTTATTAGATGAAGTCCCTTTGCCCTGTTTTGCAACAAGATGAGCAACAACGTTTATCTGAAATAAACAAGAGAACTGCTGCCTTTTGGTGTACAAAGAGCCAAAGTTCATCATAACCGGTTGGAAGATACCTAATATCAATGGATTAAACCATCATCTGCCAAAGGGAAACACTGAGAAGGCTCGGAGTTCTATTTTACAACCTAAGCACCCAAAATACTCATGTAGTCTGTACAGTTTCCAATTCTACATGCTCTCCAACCACAAAGAATGTATGGGGATCTGCTAGCACACACAGAGGCTCCCACACTGATTAAAAATGTCCATCTGCCGCTCGAAGCCAAAGAGGTTTCCCAGTCCTATTAGCCTCAGCACAAAAAAAGGGGAGGGGGGAGACTCAAACTTGTAAAATCACCTAAAAGACCTTAAGATGATATAAATTGCCTTTGAAGACACAATTCAGTTAATTAGAAATTGACACGTTATTAAATGGCAAAGGGGAGAGGACGTGGGGAACCAAAAGGGACAGAAACAGCGGCACTCCTGAGACCCCAGAGAGCACTGAGGCTGCAGACGAAATCTGGGGTGCTCAAGCTTCCACCTGGCCCGACAGAGCAGCTCCTGGCGCCCAGGTAGAGGCAGCCGAGGACTAGAGGAGGCCAAGGAGGCAGTTCCCTTTAGAGGGCGCTCATTGGGCGACGTGGGAAAACAAGCTCCAGCCCCCGAAGCGCGACCAAAAGGAGAAATCAAGTTCCCACTGCCAGAGCGGGGGAGGGAAGCTGGGTGCCCGCAGGCGCCCCGCCGGAGACGAGACTCCTCCCGGCCCCAGAAGCGCCCCGCCAGGGCCAGAAAGGGCTAGCGTGGCGGGATGGAAGCCTCTGTCCCCAAGCGGCCAGGCGACCCAAAGCCAAGAGCCGTGTCACACGTACCCCGCCTCGCCCTGCTTGCCGCACTCCCGTGCAACTCCTATGAAAATGTCCTCCTGCCCCTGACGCCCCGCGGTCTAACCTCCGCCCCTCAACGAGGAGGGGGTCGCTGCAGGACTGGGAATCCAGTGGCCGGCGTCCCAGCATTTTCGGACGCGTTCCGTACATCCTCCAGTGTCCCCATGCGGGACCGCGGACTGCGATTCCACGTAGTGTGGGTTACCTTGCTCTAGCCGCAGGGAGCATCAAACAAAAGAACTTTTGCAAACTTTTATCTCTGGACACTCGCGGGGCCCTTAAATCTGGCCCCCATCTCCCCAGAACTTGCACGCAGTCAAGCAGGAAAACTGGCGTGGGGGGATGGTGTACGGAGGAAGGGACCCCAAAGTTTCCAGGTCACCCCTGGTCTCGACGAGCGCGCGAAGCAGAGCCGTTCCCTCGCGGGCCCGACCCAGGCTCCCCCCTCCTGCCACCCTTTCCCCTCCGTCCTTCCCGGACCACGCAACAAGACCAGCCGAGGGCGAAGAAGTTGGGAGTGACTTCAGGGGCCTCTGCGGTTAGAACAAACTGCAATTCTCGTGCCCCCATTCCCGCGGACCGCCGGGCAACGCCAGCGAGCAGCGCTTTTCTGCGGAAGGGAAGAGGGGGAAAGGGTGACCCGGCGAGCGCATTTGTCCCAGCGGATCTCCGGTGTACCGTGGGGGCTAGGGGTTCCCCAGGTGGCGCTCCCCTATTCCCCGCAGGCTCCTCTTGTAGGTTCGAACACCCTAAACGGCGCGCGCGTCCCCTGCCTGGCCCACTCACCGACTCCGCCGACACGCAGGCCACCAAGCCCAAGGTGAGCAGGATCCACGCGCGCCGCATATTCCCCAGGGACCCGCTTGCTCGCAGCCGCCGCTTGCAACCAGGGCGAAACGAAGCCTCCTGCCCAGCGCTCGGCACAGCCCGCGCACAGGAATCGACAGCAGAGTAGCCGCAGCGACTGCGGCTCGGGCTCGGGGACTCGGGCTCGGGGCTCGGGGGCGCTCGCTTCCTCCTCCTGCGCCTGCTCCCGCCGCCCGCAGCTGCGCCCCGGGAACGCGGCGCCCTCTCACTTGTTGGTTTCTGCACTCCCGACACGGAGTTGGTGCTCCGGAAGGCTGCTCTCTGAAGCTCTTCTTGCTCTGCTGTGGTTTTGCTCCTCCGCGGACTCCTTTCCTGTGCCGAGGTTCAATTTCTGGTTTTAAGGAATAAATTCGCTGGCTTGAAAGGGAGCTGCGGCAGAAGTTTGGGGGCAGAGCGGCGGGGGCGCGCGATCCGCGCGGCTGGAGCTCCGGGAGTATCTGGAAGCAGCGCGTCCGAGCGGGGCCACTGGCTCCGCGGCTGCGCCCCTCCTCCTCCCGCGCCGCGCCTTCCTCCCCGGGTCCTCCTCCTTCTCCTCCTCTTCTTTTTCTCCGACTCCGTCCCTCCCTCTCTCCCTCTCTCCCTCCCTCCCTCCCTCCCTCCCGAGCCTGCTTCTCCGGGCTCCCCTGGGCTATTGGGGAGAGGAGGCGGCAGTGTGACTCCCAGATAAACCCGGGAGAAATTCCTACAGGATTACACGCCGATTGGCAGCTCCAAGGACCAGTGGGCGCCGCGGCTCCGCGCTGTGGCTGCGCCGGGTCTGCTCGTCGGCAATCCAGGGCTCCTGCGTTTTCTCGCTCCCTTTCTTCCTTTCCCTCCCCACTTTTCCTCTCTCCTTCTCTATGCTCTTTTCTCCCCTGTTTTTTTTTCTCGTTCTCTTCTTCACTTTCCCTTTTCTAGGGAACAATTGGTGAAGAAACGAGAGACATATGTAGCTTTTCTGCCTTGAGAATTCGACCAGTGGAAACTGCCTTGTGAGTTGGGGGGGGGGGGGGAGTGTAAGATGCCTTCAAGCAATGTGAAGTGTTCATAAATCGCCAGTTCGTGAAAATTGCATTTTTAAAGAGAAGATAATAAATGTAATAAATATGTACTGAGAGTATTCCCCACTCTCCCAAATCCTCCCGCACCCCAAAAAAAGGGACATGGAGGAAGGATCCTGTAAACCCAAAGTGCAACAGTTTGAAAGCTCGTAACTTCATTAAGGGCTTAAATACCATTTCTGCCTCACACACAGTTTATGCCCCTAAGGCTTTTTATAGGTCCCATTTCAGCAGAGAGATGTTAACGTTTGGAAGCTACAAATAGGGTAATTTGATAAGAAGTTGGATAGAGACCCTGAATAATAACAGATTTAAGATAACTTCAAAGAAAAGAGGGATAAAGTAATTCCTAGTTTGAAGAAAATAATGAACATGTATTTCCTAAATGGAAGTAACTGACATGAAATATTTTGTTACAAGGTTATTTTTTCCTTTCAATTCAATGTCTGTGGCATATTATAGAACATGGCAAATGTGTATTCCCTTCTAGTTTCTTCTTTTTTTCTTACTGTCACAAATTTTACACACAATCCCTTCCAGTTTGTACCACATTTTTCTCTGACTTACGGAGTAAATGAATTATGAAGCCATTCTGCTCCTAGAATGCCCACTACAGGAAACTAGAGACTTTTCTGTCTGTTCACCACTGTATTCTCATTCCTGGTACATGAAGACACATGATAAATATTATCTTGAATAAATTTTGCTCTAAAGCTCAATTTGTACAGTATAAGAGTTGTGAGCCTTTAAAATACACAGATGTAGATATATAGATATGAGGCCATGATAATTTTTCAACTCAGTATTAGAATAAAATAAGTCATACCCTAAGTGAGAATTATAATGTCTTAGTAACCTATTACTGTAATAAATCTCAAAGAAAGAAATTTAACTGGAGAATTACAACTCAAACTTGGAGACACTTAGTCCTTTGGTTTTCTGTGCTAACTACCAAACTACAAATGCTCATGAGCAAATCTAAGGCATTGGCAACCAAAAAGGTAATATGGAGAAATAGAAGAGTAGGCAAAGGAGAAAGAAGAAAAAGAGCAAGAGGCCAGAAGTTGTAACATCAGATGATGCTTCTGATTCCACACTGTAGCTGGCACCTGTGCCAATGTGGGCTCCACTTAGCTTTTGAAAGAATGAACCACGGCCTTTTTTTTTTTTTTTTTTTTTTTTTTTGAGACAGGGTCTCACTCTTGCCCAGGCTGGAGTGCAGTGGTGATCACAGCTCACTGTAACCTCGACCTCCCAGGCTCAAGCAATCCTCCCACCTCAGCCCATCAAGTAGCTGGGACTACAGGCACAGGCCATCACACCAGCTAATTTTTGTGTTTTTTATAGAGACAGGGTTTTCCATTGTTGCCCAGGCTGGTCTCAAACTCTTGGGCTCAAGTGATCTGCCTGCCTCAGCCTCCCAAAGTGCTGGGATTACAAACATGAGCCACCAGCCTAGTGCCCTTATTTTTAAGATGGAGTCTTTGTGAGTTGAAGAGTTTCATGAGATGGGGAGACTTCTAAAAGAAGGCTCCAGAGGAAAATGAGCAATGCAAAATACATTCAAAGAGCCATAAAATATCAGCTCTGTCCTCATAAGAGACTTAGTCTACTCACCAGCCTTCAGGCAAGGCCACACCTCCACTGTCCCCAACAGTTAAGTATCCATCAAATAAATTGGAATTCCAGTAAAACAGGAAATACACCCCACTGGTTTGCTGGTTCTCACAGTTACTACTGTTTACTGGGGCACCCATGTAACAAGAAGCATGGTGATTCAGCTTGGGCAGTGATAAAAAATGAATTTAAGTGAATACACGTGTTGAAGGGATATATCTGTCTGCTGCCCTGAAGGCACACCCCAAGGCTCTTGGTGTTTATGAGATGCTCAGTGACTTGTTTCTTTAAAGATGATAAATACTCCATTGAGAGTATATATAATAAGGGAATTGGTACCATTTTGAGAGTGACACAATATTAAGTAGATGAAAACAAATATTCAAGATCTTGTGTTCAGATTTATTAACAGCTGTGGCAAGAAGGATAATCTGACAGTATAAAAAGCACTTACACAAGATCTGACTACAAAGAGGTCACCCATGCTGAGTGGGGATGGGGACAGAGGTCAGGGGAGGTCCACAGGTATTAGTCAGGATTTGTCTAAATTTGCAAACGACGTAGGCCTGTTTGTGTGTTTTGCTAATTAGAAATGTTTAAAAAACTGATGGACACTAAAATTTGGCAGAATTTTGTGGAGTGTATCTAATTCACTAAATATAGCTTGTGACTAGAACTGAGGTTCTTTGCTAATATATTTCGAGTCCTCAGGTTTGAGGGCTATACTTTGAGGGGCACAGCTTAACCAATCACTTCCCAAATAGCTTCATTGATTGCTAAAAGAATAATTACCACACTTCAAGAATCTCAGGAGAAAATATTAAAAATAAACAACATAGAGATTAAGATGCAAGCATATAAAAAAAATGGAAAATAAAGAGAGCTAGACAAGTGAAAAAATAGAAATGAAAGCTACTAAAGACAGTTTTTAACCTAAACTGACACATTGGACTCTGTTACTACGGTATCAGATGATACCACATTACAACCATGGATGAACAGGTGTTCTGTCCTGAGGTGAGTTGTCAGAGTAGGGGATAGCGGGAAAAAAAAGATGCCATTCTGTTGTTCTTGGTTGTTCTTCCACTTAGCACCTCCTGGACTGTTACCAGGAGTCCAGGCTAGAAATCAATTTGGTAGGATCAGCTCTTATGAAATTCACTTGAAAGATGATAGAAGCTGAGAGGAAGAGGAAATCCAGCCAGCCAACCATTAAATGAGCCATTGCTAATACTGGCAAGTGAGCTGAGGCCATGACCAAAATCTACAGGCAATCTAAAAAATCTATTTTCAGGCCCAGTGCAGTGGCTCACACCTGTAATCCTAGCACTTTGGGAGGCCAAGGCAGGCGGATTGCCTGAGCTCAGGAGTTGGAGACCAGCCTGGGCAACATGGTGAAACCCCGTCTCTACTAACAACAACAACAACAACAAACAAACAAACAAAAAATTAGCCAAATGTGGTGGTGGGCACCTGTAGTTGCAGCTACTCGGGAGGCTGAGGCAGGAGAATTGCTTGAACCCAGGAGGTAGAAGTTGCAGTGAGCTGAGATCACGCCACCACACGCCAGCCTGAGCAGCAGAGCAAGACTCTGTCTCCCCTCCACCCAAAAAAAAAAAAATATATATATATATATATATATTTCAGCCTCAAACTTTCCACTGTTCTCTTTATTCACCTCCATCAACCCCTTTCCAGGGAAGTTGGCTGATTTGAGTTTTATAAAATGATATGGTGCTAATGTTGAACAAAATAGTTACAGTTTTGAATAGTAGGACGCAGGAAAATCAAGGAAGTGCATAATACATAAAATAGGACAAGAGATAAAACACTTGTGTCCGTTTTTCTTTCTTTTTTTTTTTTTTTTTTTTCCGAGACGAGGTCTCACTGTATTGTCCAGGCTGGCATCGAACTCCTGGACTCAAGTGATCCTCCCCCTTGGCCTCCTAAGGTTCTGAGATTACAGGTGTCAGCGATCACACTTGGTCCTTCATGTCAGTTTTTCTAACAGTGTGGTGTGATTCTTTAAAGGCTGGCAAAACTTAACATTCAGTCAACAAATATGTAGGGAGCACCTGCTGCAACTCAGGTACTCACTGGGTAGGCATGTGAATTTTCTTGAACCTTGTTCGAGTTAACACATTTTTAAACTAAGAGTTGTTCTCAAGTCATGAATCTGTGACTAAAGTACATGATGAATTTCATTCTAAAATCAGATACAGTTTAAAGAAAACATTATTTAGGGACTAAAATACATATCCAAAGAGCCATATTTGAATTTTATAGATTTGGATGTTTGAATCCAGGAAGGTACCACAGAGGTATCTTCGAGTAATTTTGCATTGCATTTGTATATATCCAGTTGAACAGGAAAGTCTAACCTTGATTAATTTTATGTAAAATGGTACTTTTTTAAATTGACAAAAATTGTATATATTTATGGTACAAACATGCTGTTTAAAAATATGTAGCCAGGTGCAGCAGTGGCACACACCTGTAGTCCCAGTTACTCAGGTGGCTGAGGTAAGAGGGTCACTTGAGCCTAGGAGTTCAAGGTTACAGTGAGCTATGATCGAACCACTGCACTCCAGCTAGGGTGACAGAGCAAGACCCTGTCTATTAAATAATTGATTAATAATGTATACATTAGAGAATGATTAAATCAATCCAATTAACATATGCATTGCCTCACAAACTAATTTTTTGTGGTAAGAGCACTTAAAATCTCTTTTCTCAGCAGTTTTCAAGGATACAATATATAGTCTCTATGACATACAACAGATCTCTTGAACTTACCATGAATTCAACTTTTTAAGATTCCATGTAAGTGGAATCATGTGGTATTTTCCATTCTATGCCTGGCTTAACATAATGTCCTCCAGGTTCACCTATGTCATCACAAATGACAGGATTTTTTTTTTTTTTTTTTTTGAGACAGGGTCTGGCTATGTTGCCCAGGCTGAACTCCAACTTCTGGGCTCAAGCAATCCTTCCATGTAGCTGGAAGAGTCCCACTCCCTTCTTTTATAAGGCTAAATGGTATTCCATTGTGCAGCTGCACCACATATTTTCTTCACCTGTTGGTGGACAGCCCTACCTTTTTTTTTTTTTCTTTTTCTTTTTAGAAAGGGGGTCTTACTCTGTGGCCCAGGCTGGAGTGCAGTAGTATGATCATAACTCACTGCAACCTCAAACTCCCGGATTCAAGTGAGCCTCCCTCCTAAGCCTCCCAAGTACCTGGGACTACAGGTACTTGCCACCATGCGCAGCTGGGACTAGTCTTATTACTACTCTTTGCAGGTGATTATTTTAATGGCAGCTAGCTCTAACCTCATTGACTGTTCTTAGAAATCCATCCTCTCCAAGGCCCTGGAAAGGGGCCTACGTGTTACATACTAAATGGTTCCACACCTCCTTAATCACAATTATGTAGACCAGGGCTGGAAGTAGGGGAAGGCAATTTATTAGTGGGCCAGTGGCCAATCAGATTCACCTTTCAGATCATTTGAGCCAAGGAACTCAGAGTCTAACTAAACTTTACGTTGTTGACCTGGGAGTCATCCAGAATTGATAAGTGGTCCTTGTGTGGTGAGGGAGAAAAGGTTGATGTAAAATGGAAAGAATGAAGCAGATGAACAGAGAGAAGCAGCAACAGAGGACATATGGCTCCAGAATAATGTAGGTTTCTATTTTTTTTTTTTTCCAGTCCCTTTTCTAGCCTCTTTTGAAACGCAAATACACTTTCTTCCTTTAGGATATACAAGATACTATGGCATCTTTAAGGTAAATTCCTCATTTTTCTTTAGCCAAAGAGCTAAATTTACTAGTAATTAATTTATTACTAGTTCTTGGTAAAGAAATGAACCCAGTCCAACACAGAGATGAAAATGAAGCAAAGAGCTTTGACTACCTTAGCTTTACTCTGGATAGAATGGAAATCTTGCCATTTAGTGTTTTATGAGCCATGTATAGTTAAGAACAGTTTTAGTGAAGATAAACTACTACTAACATGTTTTAGATTTTCAGGAAAAATGATACACTTTTAAAGAAAAACAAGTTTTACTTATTGAATTACCTTGGGAGAAATGTTTTCCATGTAGAATTTGGTATCTTTAAAAGCTGAGTAGAATACATAGATTCTGTGCTGAATTAAATAGTATTAGTACTGGGAACACCTACAAGTTAATGCCAGGAATTGCCTCACTGAACACTTTTCTAAAAGATCTAGAGGTCAAGGCACACAAATGTCCAGGTGTGAAAATGTTACTAAATTCTTTCAGCTAGTGAAATGAGAAACAGGTAGAGTAGCCATGCCTGACTGAGTTGTTAAGTAACTCAATACATTAAGGATACCTAACACAGGCTCTTACACCTGCTGTTAGCGTAGGCCGTGCCCTGCAGTGGTTAAAACCTCAGGCTTTGGAAATACACGGACTGGGGTTTGAATCCCAGTTCCACCTCTTACCGTGTTCTTAGAGGCCTTGACACCTGAAGGGGCCACTAAATTTAAACCTGTTTCTTCAGCTGTAGTTTGGAGATAATAGGATTGATGTGTGGAGCTGATGAGTTAATAATGCATGTAAAGTATTTAGCAAGCTACCTTGCACATAGTGAACTTTCAATAAATGCCAGTTGTCTCAATAAATGCCAGTTGTGGTTATTAGTATTTTCTCTCAATAAGTGCCAGTTGTTATAAATGCCATTTGTGACTAGTATTTTCTCTGCCTGGAATAACCCATCTGTTCTCTCAACTCTATTTGCCTGCCTAACTCCTACTTGCCCATTAAGGGTCAGTTTAGAAGTGTCCTCATTAGCAAATATCTGTATGCCTACTATGTGTTGCACACCTCCTCCAGGAAGCCTTCGCTGATCCACCAGATTAGATAACAGACCTGTAAGATAATTAATTCTAAACTAGCATGGAATATTGGAGTTGCTGTAAAATTTGCTCTAGATACATGTTCTGCTGTGGCTAAAAGTATAAACATAAAACTGAATCCAGGCCGGGCGCGGTGGCTCAAGCCTGTAATCCCAGCACTTTGGGAGACCGAGACGGGCAGATCACGAGGTCAGGAGATCGAGACCATCCTGGCTAACACGGTGAAACCCCGTCTCTACTAAAAAAATACAAAAAACTAGCCGGGCGCGGTGGTGGGCGCCTGTAGTCCCAGCTACTCGGGAGGCTCAGGCAGGAGAATGGCGTAAACCCGGGAGGTGGAGCTTGTAGTGAGCTGAGATCCAGCCACTGCACTCCAGCCCGGGCAATAGAGCGAGACTCCGTCTCAAAAAAAAAAAAAAACTGAATCCACACAGAAGGGTATAGGAAACAAGAACACACACCGTTCTATCTTTTTTTTTTTAAGTGCCACAACAAGTTTAAATCCAACTAAAAACCCAGGAAAAGAGTATAAAATTCAAAATTTGCAAGTTCTGAAATAGCAGTAAATAGTTTTGAATTGTTAAAATGAAAATCAAATGCTCCTATGAGCTCAGATAGAAGAAAAATGCTTCAGGGAAAGAAAAAAATACAATTTATCATGAAATGGGAACTCAGAATGTCTACTTTTTACTCTTGTTCTTGTAGCTGTTAATAATACAAATGACAAAGGTTAACGGTTTCTCTGCAGATTTCATTCCAGTGTCACACCACAAAAGTTAGTGTCTCCTCCTATCCCCCAACCCCTACTCACCACAGGCACACCCCAACACCCCAAGGTGACCCATGTGAATAGCCTGATATGAATTGGCCTCTCTTTCTTTATTTGTATAATCCTACAGGGATACATTCACAGATCCATGACACACACGAGTTTTTTTGTTGATTGTTTTGTTTTGTTTTGTTTTGAGACAGAGTTTCATTCATTGGCCAGACTGGAGTGCAATGGCATGATCTCGGCTTACTGCAACCTCTGCCTCCTGGGTTCAAGCCATTCTTCTGCCTCAACCTCCTGAGTAGCTGGGATTACAGACACCCACCACCACACCCAGCTGATTTTTGTATTTTTAGTAGAGACGGGGGTTTCACTATGTTGGCCAGGCTGATCTTGAACTCGTGACCTCAGGTGATCGGCCTGCCTTGGCCTCCCAAAGTGCTGGGATTACAGGCGTGAGCCACCGAGCCCAGCCCCACGCATGAGTTTTTAATGCTTGTTTTGTTCTTAGTTGTTTTTAAAAATGGAATCCTATTAAACACACTTTCATCTTGTAGAAATCCCTTCAAGTTACCTGACAGAACCTTCGTTCATGTATATAATGTGGATCTTTTACCCCTTGGTACCAGTATTTCATACTTGATCTAGCCATTTCCCTATAATAAGCATCTCTTTTGTTTCCAGTGAGTATTTTCCCCTACCGCAAATAATATGACAGGAAATACCTTTTACATAGTTCCTTAATTACTGGTGATTT
The DNA here is from genome assembly GCF_007565055.1 of Rhinopithecus roxellana. NCBI lineage: Eukaryota > Metazoa > Chordata > Mammalia > Primates > Cercopithecidae > Rhinopithecus > Rhinopithecus roxellana. The sequence continues at coordinate 60,363,698 of NC_044557.1, read as the reverse complement.
TCTTTCTGTGGGCTAGATTCCCTAGAGTGGGATTTTTGGATTGGAAGGTATAAATGTTTGTAGTTTTATGGGATGTTGCTTGACAATTTTACAACAACAACAAAAAGTTCTCCCACCAGTGATGTTGAGAGTATCTTTTTTTTTCCTTTCTCCACGTCCCAGCCAGCAATAGGTGTTAGCTTTCTTCTCAGCCAGTTTGATAAGTATGAAGTGACAGCTCATTGCTCTTGTTATGTGCGATTTCCCGACTACTAGTGCTTTAGAGCATCTTTTCATGTGTTTGTTGTATTTGGAGTTGGTCTTCTGTGAACTCTCCGTTCATATCTTTTCCCCACCTTTCTACATGGTAATATGCTTTTTTATGGAAGAGTTCTGATATGATTGCTATTAACATTACTATGTTATTAATGCATCTTGCATATATTGTTATATATACTGTGACCATTTCCAATTATCTATTCTACCCACTGATCTGTTTGTCTATTCCCATGTCATAACATATTCATTTGATTACCACGACTTTATAGAACCCTCTTATATTCCCAAAGTCAATCCCCCTGCTCTCCCTGACCAGACACTGGTGGTTGTTTTTCCCATGCCTTTCTTGGATATTTTTGGGCATTTTCTTCATCCACATAAATTCTAAAGATATTTTAGACAATTAAAATAAACCATTTTAGGATTCCATTTGGAAGTTGAACTAAATTTATGCAGTGGTTTTGGTACAAGTAACATTTTTATGATATTAAGTCATCTCAAACCAGAAAATGTTATACTCAGCTTTGTTCAGATCTTTTTTAAATGTCTGCTCATAAGATTTTATAGTTTTCCTATAGATCCTATGAGCCTCTTGTTAAATATATTCCCATTATTTACTTACATTGTGTCACTATTATAAATAGAATTTCCCCTATTTTCATTTAAGAACTTACTGCTAGAGCAGAGAAAAACTGTTTATCTTTTAATATTTATTTTGTATACTACCATCTTACCAATAATTTTTAAGTGAATCTAGTACATATTTTACTAGAATCTCATGGATTTCAAGGTATTTAATTAGGTCATCAACAAAAAATGTGGTTTTAATATATTTTTTAATGTCTATGCCAATTGTTTCATAACTAGTTTTAACAACTGGTTCCTGGTTTTAATGGAAATGGTTTAGAGTATTGTGTGTTATAATTTGGAATGACAGTTGTGGTTTGTTTGTGAATTGTCTTTAGTAGATCAAAAAGTTTCATTACTTATCTTGAGTTTTTGTTAGAGATGGTTGTTTAGTTTTATTCAAGCTTTTTCAGAATCTACTGATATAATCCTATGGATTTTATCTTTAGTCTGTTGATGGAATAGAGATTGTGCTGATGGTCACTGAGAGTGATTTTCAGAAAGCAAGTCACTCCAACATTCCTTGAAAAAAACTTGCTTGATCTTAGTGCACCAGTTTTTGAGAACTTGCTGATGTCTGTCCATATTTTGTTTAGAAGTTTTTGCATCTTATTTGAAAGTGATATAGGTCTATAAGTTTTTATTCTGCGTTCTACTAGATCAGGCTGTGGCATTAAAGTCATGCTGGCTATGTAATATGAGTTGGAGACTTTTCTGTCTTTCCTCTCTACCCTGGACTAATTTGAATAGCATTGAAATGATCAGTTCTTTAGGAATTAGATAACATCCAGCACAAATGCCCATTTGGTCTTGGTGCTTGATTTAAGTGGTAGCTCTCTTACTACCCTTTCTTCTGTCATAATTCGTCTATTCAGATTTATGATTTCTTCCTGGATCTATTTTAGTCATTTGTATTTTGCTGGAAAACTATTATTATCCTCTAGGTTTTAAAATTTGTTGTCAGATTTGCCTTTAGAGAGATAAATATTTCCATATCATTAAAAATTTCTCTTACATTTTTTTTTCTCGTTTTTTCACCTTGTCTCTTTGGCTTTCTCTTCTTTCTCATCAGGCTCCTGAGGGATTTATTTCTATTATTAATCTTTTTCAAAAGACACTTTTACATAAACTTATCCTTACTCTTTTTGTGTTTGTTTGCTGTTTTATCTTTATTGTTAGTCCTTTTCCTATTTTAAAAATTGATCTCTTTATAATTTCTTAAATGAAATTCTAAGTTCTTTTATTTTTAATTTCTTTAATGATATAAAAGCATTTGATGCTATGCACTTTCTGTGGATAATTTGTCCTTTCTACTTAGGATCTTATAAGATTTTCCAGTTATCCCTAGAATTTAGGGGGTTTACTATGCTATGCCTGTGTACTTGGGATTTCTCTTCAATGGATCATTTAGTTTACTGACTCAAGTCTTTCTCCTCAAAGTGAAAAGTTTCGTTTGTTTAGTTTTTTGTTTTTGACACTGAGTCTGTCATGCGCCCCCCTTCCCCCGCCCCGCGCCCCGCCCCGGCTGGAGTGCAATGGCGCGATCTTGGCTCACTGCAACCTCTGCCTCCCGGGTTCCCGCGATTCTCCTGCCTCAGCCTACCGAGTAGCTGGGACTACTGGCGCACACCACCATATTGGGCTAATTTTTTTCTGTTTTTAGTAGAGACGGGGTTTCACTATGTTGGCCAGACTGGTCTCTAACTCCTGACTTCGTGATTCACCCGCCTTGGCCTCCCAAAGTCCTTGGATTACAGGCGTGAGCCACCGCGCCTGGCCTTGTTTAGTTTTTTAAAAATTGTTTTCTCTCTTTCGGTATATTGTTTTCTCTTTCTGAAACTTCTATTATTTGTCTTTTAAATATCCTGAATAAATAGCCTCCAAATCCCTTACATTTGCTGTCATGATTTCCAACTTCTTACATTTTTGTGTTCATGAATTTCCAGACCACTAATTCAGATCAGTGACCATTCTCTCCTTTAATTTACCTGTGAAATCTCTAATGAGAAATCATGTGTTTTTATTATTAATGAATTATTATTATTATTTGCAGATGCACTTGGGCTCTTTAAGTGCTTGCTTTTATTGGTTTGTTTTGTTTTCAGCTTATGTTTTCATCTGTCTCCTGTAGCAGTTGTATTTCCTTGGGCGTGTGCTTGTTCTCTTGGTTTTTCCTCTCTCTGGCTGCTGGGTGCCATCATATGCAGTGTCATGTTTCTTTGTTGGCTGGTTCCGTCTCAGATCTGGTTGATGGAGAATCCTTACAGTGGGGACCCACAGGTGATGGAAGACAAAGGGCTTCTCAGGTGTCCCTACGCCTATGGGCCAGACCACTGCCAGTTCTCTTGCTTCCCTGCCAGGGTACCTGCAGGAAGCTTCCCTCTTCCTTGGTCCTCAGTCTCAAGGGCAGGGAAGAACTGCCCCCTTTTGGCCTTTGCAGAGGTGGCCAGGAAAGCTTAGCATACCCACGTAGAGCAGGCAGTGTCTCCTACCTCACAGACGCTGCATGGCCCATTTCTCTTCTGGATCCTCTTTGGGAAAATCAATGGTATACATGAGGGCAAGTGGGGATGTGCTCAGGACTACCACTACTGTAAAATCCCCAAGTTATATTTTCTTTATTGTTTGTTTGTTTTAGAGACGGAGTCTTGCTCTGTTGCCAGGCTGGAGTGCAGTGGTGCGATCTCGGCTCACTGCAACCTCCATCTCCCAGGTTCAAGCGATTCGCCGGCCTCAGCCTCCCAAGTAGCTGGGACTACAGGCGCACGCCACCACACCCAGCTAATTTTTTGTATTTTTAGTAGAGATGGGGTTTCACCATGTTGACCAGGATGGTCTCGATCCCTTGCCCAGCCTCAGCCTCCCAAAGCTGAGATTACAGGCGCGAGGGCACCGCACCCGGCCACCAAGTTATATTTTCTAAAAGGAAATAAACTACAAAATTATAACAGGGTAAATGGAAAAGGATATGGAGTCAAACAGATCCGGGTTAGAAGCCGATTTAGTGAGAATAGAGGAAGTTTAAATAACCAGAATACTTTGTTGCTGGGTGTGGTGGCTCACGCATGTAATCCAGGTACTTTTCAAGCTGACCAAGCTGTTTTATGCCTGTAATCCCAGCACTTTGGGAGGTTAAGGTGAGAGGATCACTTGAGCCTAGGAGTTGAAGACCATCCTGGGAAATATAGTGAAACCCCATCTGTAAAAATAAAAATAAAAATAAATTGCCTGGACATAATGGCATGTGTCTGTAGTCCCATCTACTCTGGAAGCTGAGGTGGGAGGATTGCTTGAGCCCAGGAGGAGGTAGAGGCCGCAGTGAGCAGTGATTGTGCCACTGCACTCCAGTTTGGGCAACAGAGCAAGACCCTGTCTCAAAAAAAAAAAAAAAAAAAAAAAAAAAAAAAAAGAATATTTTGCAAGGTGACTATTTCAGGGAAAAAGCTTCTTGCAGACCAAGGAAAGTTTGCATTTAAAGACTAGAAACTATAGCTGAAGGAGTTGTCCAAATTGACGCAGCTAGTGAATTTTAGAGCCAGGATTCCCAGCCCAATGTATCTGGAGCTTTTAAAAGCCTTCCGAAATCTTTCCATAAATTCTTCTTAGCCAGGAATTGGAAGCATTAGCTACCTGTTAGCTTTTTAAAGCCTCAAGCAAAATTTATAAATATCTCACCAAGGGTGTTTTCAGTTTTGTTTTTTAATGTGATTTTTAGTCTCCCCATTTGTAGATTTTAAAAATCTTTTTACTATCAAGTACTAAATGTACTTGTACTGCCATCAGAGAATATAATTTGGGTATTTCTATCTGTCATTGGTATATGTTTTGAGCAAAAGGGGACCTTAAGAGAAGCAATGGTGCATGTCTGTAATCCCTAGCTACTCGGGAGGCTGAGGCACGAGAATTGCTTGAACCTGGGAGGCGGAGGTTGCAGTGAGCCGAGATCATGCCACTGCACTCCAGCCTGGGCGACAGAGCAAGACTCTGTAAAAAAAAAAAATTAATAATAATAATAATAAAAAAGAGAGTCTTTGCTAAGTGATCTTTCTTCTTAGGGGCTATCTATAGTGGATACTCACCTGGAATACCAGATGCCGCTGGGGTTAATGTGCTTCAGAAAGAGGCATAAAGGAAGTTTGAAGGTCCTACAGAAAAGCAGCAAAGAAGTCCACAGTGTTCATTCTTGATATTGTGCATTCTACCCCAACACACAGCATTTTATGGGTTTGGACAAATTTGTAATGACATGTGTCTGCCATTATAACATCATACAGAATAGTCTCACTGCCCTAAAAATCCTCTGTGCTCTGTGTATTCATCCCTCCTTCCCCCTAACCCCTGGCAGCCACTGATCTTTTTACTGTCTACAAACTTCGGCTTTCCCAGAATGTCATACAGTTGAAATAATGTAGTATGCAGCCTTTTAAGATGAGCTTTTTTCACTTAGTAATATGCATTTAAGTTTCTTTCATGTCTTTTCATGGCTTGATAGCTCATTTCTTTTTAGTGCTAAGTGATATTCCATGGTCTGGATGTACCACTGTTTATTCATACACCTACTGAAGGGCATGTTCATTGCTTCCAAGTTTGCGCAATTGTGAATAAAGCTGCTATCAGCATCTATGTGTGGGTTTTGTGTGGACATAAGTTCTCAACTCCTTTGGGTAAGTATCAAGGAATGTGATTCCTGGATCATATGGTAAGATTATATTTAGTTTTGTAAGAAACAGTCCAATTGTCTTCCACAGTGGCTGTATAATTTTGCATTGCCACTAGCAATAAATGAGAGTTCCTGTTGCTCTACATCCTCACTAGCATTTGGTGCAGTGAATGTTTTGGAGTTCGGCCATTCTCGTAGGTGTATAGTGGCATCTAACTGTTGTTTCTATTTGTATTTCCCTGATGACAAATGACAAGGAATACCTTTTACATGCTATATATCTAAAAGAAAAAGCAAAGGAACCATTATGAGACCAGTGTAATCCTAATAACAAAACCTACCAAAGATACTACAAAGAAAGAAAACTGCAAATCAATATCACTTATGCACATCAATACAAAAATCTTAACAAAAGATTACAAAATCAAATCCAGCAATATATTAAAATAATGAGGAATGCAAGGATGACCTTATATTTAAAAATAATCTATACATTTTACCATATTACAAAAAAGGGGGAAACATTTTATTAATAGATGCAGCAAAAATATTTGATAAAAACTATGAATTTATCATAAAACTCTCAGCACATGAACAATAGAAAGTAACTTTCTCAGTCTAATGAGCATCTGCTCCAGTTATTTATTATTACAAAACAAACTACCCCAACATGCAGCAGCTTTAACAACCAGCAATTTTTTGGGGCAGAGTCTTGCAGTGTTGCTCAGGATGGAGTGCAGTGGTGTGATCTCAGCTCACTGTCTGAGTTCAAGTGATTCTCGTGTCTCGGCCTCCCAAGTAGCTGGGACTACAGGCACTCACCACCATGCCTGGCTAATTTTTGTATTTTTAGTAGAGCTGGGGTTTCACCATGTTGGCCAGGTTGGTTTGGAACTCCTGACCTCAAGTGATCCGCCCACCTTGGCCTCCCAAAGTGCTGGGATTACAGGAGTGAGCCACTGCACCAGGCCCCAATTTTTAAAATATATATTTATTTTTAAATTTTTATTTTAGGTTTAGGGGTACACGTGAAGGTCTGTTACACAGATAAACATGTGTCACGGTGGTGGGTTGTACATATTATTACATCACCCAGGTATTAAGCTCAGTACTCAGTAGTTACCTTTTGTGCTCCTCTCCCTTCTCCCACCCTCCACCGTCTAGTAGACCTGTGTCTTTTGTTTCCTTTTTTGGGTTAGTATGTTCTTATCATATACCTTCTACTTATAAATGAGAAATGCAGTACTTGGTTTTCTGTTCCTGAGTTAGTTTGCTAAGGATGATAGCCTCCAGCTCCATGCATGTTCCCGCAAAAGAAATGATCTCTTTCTTTTTTATGGATGCATAATATTCCATGGTGAATATGTGCCACATTTTCTTTATCCAGTCTGTCATTGATGGGCATTTAGAACAACCAATTTTTTTTTTTCACTCACAAGTCTGCAATTTGAGTAAGACTCAGGGAGTATAGGTCAGCTTGTTTCATGCAATGTTGACTGGGGCAGTTTGACCTGAGGCTGGGGGCTCTGTTTTCGAGCTGATTCAGTCACATGGTTCACAAGTTGGTACTGGCTGTCAGATAGGAACTAAGCTGAGCCGTGAGCTAGGAGCCTTGGTTCCTTTTCCATGTGGAACCCTGCTCTGGCTTCTTGGGCTTCCTCACAGCATGGCAGTGGGGTTCTGAGAATGATTATCTCAAAAGTGCCAGGGAGAAGAGCATGGCATCTTTCATGACCAACCCTTAGAGGTCACATACTTCCCTTCCATCATACTCTATTACTTGAGACAGTCACAAATGCCTGCCCATGTTCAAGAGGAGGGAAAAATAAACACCTCATACTGGTATTGTGGCAAGGTTCTAGAAAAACGTGTAGGATAAGAAATATTGTTGAGTCCATCTTTGGAAAATATCTGCCATAATAACTTTGAAAGACCTTAAGCTAACACCAATGTTGATTATGAAATATTGAGCACTTTCCCTCTAAAATTGGTGCTATACACTGAATGTTTACGCCCCTCCGAAATCCATATGTTAAAGTCTAATCCTCAATGTAATGGTATTTGGAGGTAAATGTTACTGAGGATGTGAAGAGATTGGAACCCTGATACACTGCTGTTGGGAATATTGCAGATGTTGGCTAAATGCTTACCGTGGATTAACTGCCTTGTGAATACTGACAGTCTATCTTCCTAGGAAAAAATAAATATATGTCACAAAGTAGCCCTTGACAACATAATATTTGGATTAACCATTGGCATCAACCCATATGACGTTTCCTGTTTTTCTGTTGTTTCCTGATTAACCTCCTTCCATCATAGAATCTGCCCTCCCCTTTTAATATACAATTGCCTCTGCTCAGAAGTATTTGAAGATGAAAAACTAGCTGCTAATCAAGGTCTAAATTATGTTGGCAGACATTCATGGAAAAGAGACCTAATAATTCAGTTAAACTAAAACAGTGGGGGTTTTGTTAATATCAGCCCCAATACTGTGCCTTTAAACTAAACTGAACTAAACCAACTCATTCTCACAGTTTAGGGTACTTTAATCTTTTTCCTTGCGATAGCCCAAGACTATTTACAACTGGAATTCCACTGGTTCCTGTCCTATTGGCTTGGTCCTCCTTTTCTTTTGGCTCCATTCACCCTTTGGATTTGGTAGCTGAACTCAGATTTTCCCATTTGGACTGCACAGGACACTTGAAAACGTGGATCCTACTCAACTCTTGCTGCACTTACTCAGACTGCTTCAGGTAAAATACCTACCCACCTTTGGAGTCTCAGTCTGGTGCCAGACTGGGTCCCATTCCAATTGCCCAGTGGGTGGAGGGTTGGGAGAAGGTGGATTAGCCACTAGAGTTCAAAAGATAACAGTCTTCTTGTCTCTACAAGTCTTAGTAAATGGCCTCTTCAAGTCCCGATAGCTCCTTGGTTACCAATAGCATTCAAAGCCCATTTTGATTTCTAGTGGTAATGTAAATCTTAGAGCCTGGAGGAAGGAAGATAAAATCCAAGTAGCCCCACAGGCAAAAAATGAAAAACTCAAAAGAACTGTGTGTGTCACTTGCTGCTATTAGGGTGAAATATGCACTGATGAATTGTTGGGTACAGCGATAAAAGCCCAGGAAGTCATTTTTCTAGGCTCACCATTGATATTTGAGAATAACATTTAAGCATTTTCTCTTTCTCCAACTGTAACATTTAAGCATTGCCTCTTTCTCCGACTGTAAGCCAAAAAGGAAAAACAGACAAAGTGGGAGGGAGGGGTAAGAAGACTTCAAGTGGCAAAGACTCTTTGAATTGAAACTTGTAAAATACTTTATAATCCTTGAATTACTATAATAGAACAAATAAACCAATTGTGAAGTCACTAGTTTTCTTTTGATTTACCTTTTGGATACAGGAGAATCTCACACATACAAAATTGTGTTAACTGTAATCGATCCTCGCTTCACAAACACTATTATCTTTGGTCCACATAAGCTATCTTTTCTTTTTCATTTATTTATGTTCTCATTTGTTTTTGCTTAATGACTAAATGAAAACCTATGAACCTGCCATTCAGTCTAAGAGCTACAATTATCCCAAAACTTAAAACTTTGCCAGGTATGGTGGTGCTTACCTGCAGTCCCAGCTACTTGGGAGGCTGAAGCAAGAGCATCACTTGAGCCCAGGAGGTCGAGGCTGCAGTGAGCTGTGATCATGCCACTGAACTCCAGGGTGACAGAATGAAATCCCATCTCTAAAAATTAAAATTTAAAAATAAAAAACTTGGCTGGGTGCGGTGGCTCACGCCTATAGTCCCAGCACTTTGGGAGGCCGAGGTGGGTGGATCACGAGGTCAAGAGATTGAGACCATCCTGGCCAACATGGTGAAACCCCGTCTCTACTAAAAATACAAAAAATTAGCCGGGCATGGTGGTGGGCACCTGTAGTCCTAGGTACTTGGGAGGCTGAGGCAGGAGAATCGCTTGAACCCGGGAGGAGGAGGTTGCAGTGAGCCGAGATTTTGCCACTGCACTCCAGCCTGGCGACAGAGTGAGACTCACTCCATCTCAAAAAAAAAAAAAAAAACTTGCCTGTGTGCTGTCTTCAATTCCAGAAACACCCCCATTTTGAGTTTTGTGTTTATCATGTTTTGTATATACATAAACAATATGTTGCTTAGTTTTGCTTATTTTATATCTCAAACTTGCTATTCTCACTCATTATTATGTTACTCAAATTCACTTATGTCCTGGTGGGTAGCTACGGTTCACTTGTTCTATTGGGTGACTATGTCACAGAATATCTATTCTGCTAGTATGAATATCAGTTTGTGCTGTTCCTAGAAATACCGATGTTGAGGTTGGACACAAGAATATGCCTAGGAGTAGCTGGGTATGAGATATGGGAATGTTCAACTTTACAAGATAATGCCAAATTGTTTTTCCAATATGGATGTAGCAGTTTACATTCCTGCCTGCAATCCTGTTGAGTCCCATCCTTCTGAAACTCGGTGTTAAATTAGTTAATTTTTGCCAATTGAAAGGGTATAAAATAGTATCTCATTGTGGTCTTGATTTGCATTTCCCTTTTAACTAATAAACTTGAGCATCTCTTCAAATGTTGCTTTGGCCATGTATATTATCTCTTCAGTGAAATGCCTCTCTGTTACTTTTGGGTAGGCCTCTATTAGGTTGTCTTTTCCTTATTAACTCTTTTTAGCTTTATATACTCTAAAACTATTATTATCTATTATATGTGTTACAAATACCTTATCTCAATATGTAGTTTATCTTTTCACTTTTGAAAGCTCTCTTTGATGAGCAGAAGTTCTTTTTATTTTAATCTAGTCAAAGTTATCAAGCGCTTATTTTATGATGAGTGCATTTGGATGTACTCTTTCAAAGCTCCATGGTCAGAAAGGTTTAAAGTTTTACATTTGACACATAAATCCTTAAACCATTTAGAATTGATTTTTGTGTTTGGTATGAGGTAGTGATCCCATTTCACTTACTGTTGTTTTTCTCTTTATAAATCACATATCTGTATTCTCCATTTACAGGTAGGAAGAGTGTCAGAGTGCCTACGAAGAAAACCTCTCAAAATATATTTTTCTCATTAGAGTCAAAGATGAAAAGACCATGTCACCCATTTATGAGAACACAAATGTAATGTACTGCCCAGAGATTTATCGTCAGATTATAGGAATGGGAAGGGCTTTCAGAGTTGTAGAATTCATCACTCCATCTCCAGAGACACTTCAACTAAATCTCTCAGGGCAAACTAATACTTGACTCATTTTAAGATTTCTCTGAGAAAAGATTTCTCATTCCAACATGTCATTGCTTTTGTTAAAAAGTTTCCCCAGAGATTCTAATCCCAGATTAATTTAAGTTAGTGTTGCAGATAAAGGTTTTGAACCTGACTCCATGAAAACTTTCATTGGCCTATAGAACATTTACCTCTCTTCTGGACTATGTCATCACATTGATTAGCTGATGGTAGTTATCATTAATGGCATAAAGAATATTGAGGTTCTTTTTTTTTCAATTGAAAGACATTGCATTCAGTTCAATTTTATCTAAGCCTAATCCAATTTATTTTTAGCTCTAATGAATCTAGGAGAGAGAATAATATACAGCTGAAACTAGAAGCAATAATTGTTCTAAACAATAACAACAACAACAACCACCAAAAACTAAATTACAAACTGAATTTAAATCTGATTCTTAGGTTTTTAGATAACAGGAAAACAAGGGGGAAAATAATTAAATAGGCAGCAGTTCCATTTTAGTCAATTATGCACTGAAAACAGAACAAGAAAGCCCTTCGTACAATTCAAATACAAGATCATACTCTTGGTCAGATTTTTTGTCTGATAATAAATATAAGTATCTTCTTATTTATAAAGTCTTAAGACAAAAATAAGCCAAGAAACCTACCCAAACCTGATAATTTTAAGAAAGGCCACACATTCCTTTTATCTCTTCCCACTATATATGTTCTAATATTCTTCTTCCCTGTAAGATTTTCTTCTTGGTGCCTTTCAATTTGCTCGCCTTTAACATTCTCACTGTAGACCCTTTGTTATAGGCTAAAGGATACTATTTTTTAAAGTGCAGGGCTTGACTTAGAGTTCTTCTGTACCTCTTTCGTGGTCTCAGTATTGTTATCCAAGAGGTAACTCATAAACGCACTTACCAGTTTGTTACCGGTAGGGTCTTGACTACGCATCGTCCAGATTCTTGGCATTTTGAATGAAGCAACAAAACCATAGATTTATTGAAACGAAAGTACCTGCCACAGAGTGGGAGCAGGCTAGAGCAAGGGGCTCAAGAACCCTGGTTACAGAATTTTCTGGGGTTTAAATACCCTCTAGCGATTTCCCATTGGTTACTTGATTATACCCTATGTAAATGAAGACTTGGCCGGTGACCAGTCTGATTGGTTGCAGTAGGGGACCAATTAGAGGTACTTTCCATTTTTCATCTGCAATAGTGGAGGTGGGTGGGTAGCAAAGGGAGTGGCCTTATCCTGGCTAACGGTGAAACCCCCTCTCTATTAAAAGTACACACACCTGTAATCCCAGCACTTTGGGAGGCCGAGACGGGCGGATCACGAGGTCAGGAGATCGAGACCATCCTGGCTAACACGGTGAAACCCCGTCTCTACTAAAAATACAAAAAACTAGCCGGGCGAGGTGGCGGGCGCCTGTAGTCCCAGCTACTCGGGAGGCTGAGGCAGGAGAATGGCGTAAACCCGGGAGGCGGAGCTTGCAGTGAGCTGAGATCCGGCCACTGCACTCCAGCCCGGGCGAAAGAGCGAGACTCCGTCTCAAAAAAAAAAAAAAAAAAAGTACACGCACAAGACCGGCTGCGGTGGCTTAAGCCTGTAATCCCAGCACTTTGGGAGGCCGAGACGGGCGGATCATGAGGTCAGGAGATCGAGACCATCCTGGCTAACACGGTGAAACCCCGTCTCTACTGAAAAAAAATACAAAAAACTAGCCGGGCGAGGTGGCGGGTGCCTGTAGTCCCAGCTACTAGGGAGGCTGAGGCAGGAGAATGGCGTAAACCCGGGAGACGGAGCTTGCAGTGAGCTGAGATCCGGCCACTGCACTCCAGCCTGGGTGACAGAGCGAGACTCTGTCTCAAAAAAAAAAAAAAAATACGCACACACAAAAAGTTAGCTGGGCGTGATGGTGGGCTCCTGTAGTCCCAGTTACTCGGGAGGCTGAGGCAGGAGAATGGCATGAACCTGGCGGGCAGAGCTTGCAGTGAGCCGAGATCGCACCACTGCACTCCAGCCTGGGCGAAAATGCGAGACTCCCTCTCAAAAAAAAAAAAAAAAAAAAAAAAAAAAAGGTGGTCTCTGATCCTTTTGTTACTTGGGCGTGGAGAGGTGGGGTTTTCCTTTTGATTCAGTTCTGGGACGTAAGTGTGAGTCGGCCTTAGGTTCTCTGCCTCCAGACTCTATTCTCCGGCCTCAAGTTTAGGTGGAAATTGTTGACAATGGTTTTAATGCTTTTATGTACAATAGAAAACAGTAATGCACATTTAGGGGTGGGGGCAAGAAGATATATAAGCATTTATTTATTTTTGTTAGAAAATCTCTTACGTAGTAATGTTGCTAATAACAATCTAAATGAAGGCTCAATTGAGGCCATCATAAAACTATTCAAATATTGAAATACACTTTTAAACTCAAAAACTGAAAGCTACATTCTCTCATAATTAGTAAATGAACTAGAAGTTATATTTCTGTTTTCATTTTATGTTCAAACATGTGTACTCACAACTTTTCCCCCAAATTAGAAGTTATACAAGCTCTTTTGGGTTCCCATCAAAGAGCTCTTAATTTCCTGCTTTGCCTATGCCATGGATGTGATGAGTTTTTAACAAATCACTCTATTTTTCGTTCGTTTAGTTAATATGTTAAATGGAGATTACCTGCACATTTTGCAAGTCTTTGTCAGAAATAAAAATAGTTGAGAATGATTAAGTACTATGTTCTATGTTTACTAGCACAATTCCTTATTTTCCCTTATAGTAGTTTGTAAGGCATGTGGGTTCTGGTCTATCACTATTCTTGGTTTAGAACTAAAAAGAATAATGTAAAGAATCCTACAAAAGACTGTAAACAAATAAAGGTCCCAAAGCATATATTACTGGATATTTTTAAGAGAAGAATGGGAAGAAGGAGTAAAAGTATCTTTTCTGTCCTTTCCTTCCAAGTTTCAAGTTTACACCCTAAAAATACAAAAATCAACTAATTACATTGGAGACTCAATAAGTGTCAACACAAATGCCAGTGTGTTTCTAAGTTGGAAATTAACAGAGGGGCAGGTCAGGAGTAGCTTCTCTTCCATCCCTCTCAAGTTCCACCTTTGATGCCTAAGCACCTCTGTCCCAGGGAGGACCTGCAGCCTTTCATCAGGCCATGGTTGGGGCAACCTCCCCAGGCCAGGCTGTCCCTGGTCACCCTGTAGGCCTGTAGGCCTGGAGAAGCCTGGTTCCCTCACTGAGTCAGCTCAAGGCAGGTCCTACAGTTCAGTTTGGTCTGTATTTAGTTCTTGGCAACTGCTCAGAAAAAAATAGGAAGGTGGTGGATAAGATGGAAGGGGCTAGAGAAGCAAATGGATGGTGGAGAGTCACTAATTGTCATTTTCTTGTCCTCGTCAATGGCAAATGATTGGTCATCATCAGTTGCTCCTTTCATGGAACACTTTTATGTCCGGGGAGAACACCGTCCTTTAGATTTGTTGTCTGGACCTCCACTGGAGTATATAGTCACTGTCTTTCAGTGAATTTGTCCAACTTTTTAGTGAATCCAAGAAACAATGCTCTTTCAGCTTCCAGGGTAGCTTGCCAATGGCCATTAGTTATTTTGTCTTAAAGAAAAAAAAAAAGCAATATATGGGGACGAGGAGAGGCAACATTTATATGGATGATATGAAAGAGAAGAGTGTAAACTGAGGTAGGAGATGTCTTGGATAGTAGGGGAAGTCAGGAAGAAACATAAATATGTAAATGACAGAAAATGCAACGACAAAAACTCATAAAGTACTGAGACACTATGGCAATAAATGTTTCCATATTAAACAATATATCACCTAAAGGAAAAATAAAAAGATAATAGTATGAATTGCTGACATGTCTCAAAATTTAATGGTTTATTTAGTCTTTTTTCTGTTTTTCTCTCTCTCTTCAGGAAAAACTACAGATATAATTTTGCTTGTCTCAGAAACTTTTATTGGGTTTCTAGTCGCACCAAAAATTTGAGCTTTTAAGTTTTACTTTTAAGATCTAGGACATAGGGAGGCTTAAGGGTCAGAAGTGATTGTGCCTTTTTTTTTTTTTTTTTTTGCAGAAAATGAGTTGGTTTTGTGGCAATTAAGGCTGGGTTGAAAACAGCATTACATAATCTGTGTGCATAGGACACGATGACATCTGAAGGTGACCGACAGAACAAAGCCTGGGCTAAAAGTGTGCTATTTACATTAGGTGCGTGCAGGCTGAATGTTGGCTAGCCCATTCTGTGAGGCCTTCCCTGCTCCTCCAGCCCAACCCTCTTCTTCCTCCGCAGCCTCACAGCTCCTTAGTGTTTCCTGGGCTGCCTGTCACCTGCCTACACAGCTGCCAGTGTCTTGCGACCTCAGACCACATTTTAGGTCACATTCCCTTAAAAAAAAAAAAACCCCAGGACAAAACTTTATGCGCATGCGTGTACATGTGACATATTGAGAGAGCTCTCTCAGGAGACATCCACAGGGGAGTGAGGCAGCAGTATAAGGAAGGGAAAGGACATGGCTCCCAACAGGTCCTTGTGAGATCGGGGGCATAAATTATACTGCAGAGTCTGTCCTGCCTTGAGACTGGGAGCAGGACTTTCATACCCTCCTCCAGGGGTTCCTGGCCACGCATGAAGGCATCTCAGCTCTGAGCAAGTTGGCTTCCATTGCCCAAAGGCAATTCTCTGGACATGTTTCCAGGGGCCTTCAGCCAAGCATCCACAGAAGCTGGGGGGACAAGTGTACCAACCAACAGTAAAAGGGATTCAAGGGATCCGACTGGAGCACCAGCATCTTCTGCCCCAGAGAGGACCCACTTAGCAGAGACTTGCATGGATTATGACTGAGGAGCAGAGTCTGGCAGCGTGGACTACTCAAGACCTAGGACCAGATGATGATAATAAGAGTAATCAATATAGGGCCAGGAGCGGTGGCTCACGCCTGTAATCCCAGCATTTTGGGAGGCCGAGGTGGATGGATCACTTGAGGTCAGGAGTTCAAGACCAACCTGGCCAATACAGTGAAACCTCGTCTCTATTAAAAATACAAACATTAGCTGGGTGCAGTGGCTCATGCCTGTAATCCCAGCACTTTGGGAGGCCAAGGCAGGCAGATCACTTGAGGCCAGCAGTTCGAGACTAGCTTGGCCAACATGGTGGAACCCCTATCTGTACTAAAAATACAAAAAATTAGCCAAGCATGGTGGTGGGCGCCAGTAATCCCAGCTACTCAGGAGGCTGAGGCAGGGGAATTGCTTGAACCCAGGAGGCGGAGGTTGCACTGAGCCAAGATTACACCACCACACTCCAGCCTGGGCGACTGAGTGAAACTCCATCTTGGAAAAATATAAATAAATACATAAAAATACAAAATTAGCGGGGTGTAGTGGTGAGCACCTGTCATCCCAGCTACTCGAGAAGCTGAGACAGGAGAATTGTTTGAATCCCGGATGCAGAGGTTGCAGTGAGCTGAGATTGCACCACTGCAGCACAGTAGCTTCCCTTAAGGCCTCCGTATGTCCTCCAGGCTGGGCAACAGAGCGGAAGTCCATCCCAAAATATATATATATATATATATATATATATATATATATATATATGAATAATTAAAAAAGAGTAATCACCATAATAGCTAACACTTGTATGCTGTTTGCTACATGCTAGGCACTGTACTAAGCCCTTTTGTTAAATGAACATATTTAATCCTCACAGTAACCGGATGAGGTAGGTACTGTTCTTCCCAATTTACAGATGAAGAAATTAACACACAGAGATGCTGCATCCCTTCACTAAGGGTAACTGCAGGCAGGTGACTGAGCTGAGTTTTAAATCCAGGTGGTTTCTGCTCTGAGTCCCTGTACTCTGTGGCCTCTCTGTAGCCCCATTTCCTTTCCAATCCAGAATTCAGCCACCACTTCCAGGAGAGTGGCAGTGGGCTGTATATTAGTCTCCTATGACTGCTGTAACAAATTACCACACTTGGTGGAGTAAAACAACACAGATGTATTATCTTACAGTTCCAGAGGTCAGAAGTCTCAAACGGGTTCCACTGGACTAGTCTCAAGGTGTCAGCAAAGCAGCATTTCTTCTGGAAGCTCTGAGGGAGAATCTAGTTTTGTTCTGGTGGGGTTTTTTTGTTTGTTTTTATTTTTGATATTTTTGTTTGTTTTTTTCATTTTCCAACTTCTAGAAGCCACCTGCATTTCTTAGCTTATGGCCCCTTCCTCCTTCTTCAAGGCCAGCAGTGTAGCATCTGCAAATCCCTCTCTCTCTAACTCTGACCCCCGTTTCTGTTGCCATATCTTCTTTGACTCTCCTGCCTCCTCCTTTCAGTTACAATGACGCTTTCTATTACACTGGGCCCACCTAGATAATCCAGGATATTTTCCTTATCTCTCTATCTTTAAATTAATCATATCTTCAAAATCCCCTTTGCCATGTAAGGTAACATATTCATAGCTTCTAGAAATTAGGACCCAAGCATCCCTGGGGGCCATTATTCTGCCTAGTATAGAGTGGCAAGGAGTTGTTTCAGATTTCATTTTTGCCACTTAACCCAGCAAAAGGAAAGTTCAAGATATATTTTAAGTATAATTATGGAAGAATAAAGCTACATTTCTTTCACATCTGAATTGGTAACCTGAGATTCACATCAGGTAATATGGTTTGTACATGTCTTATAAGCCATATCCATTAACTTATTTATTTATTCATTCATTCACTTCACAAGCATTTATTTACCGCATGCATGGACTGTTTCATGAGATAAATTATCTTCTAGAGGTTTTAGCCATTTTACATCTGGGGAACACTTTGCTACTGGAATCTAGGCTACCCCAAATAATACATTTAAATTTGATAATGCAATTTTAAATGTGAGCACACAAAGGTTAGTTACTCTAAGTCAGATTCCTGGTTACTCCAGCACATTCCTTACTATTTGGGTTAGATTGTTTGTAATTTTTTTTTTTTTTTTTTTTTAGGCAGAGTCTCACTCTGTCACCCAGGCTGGAGTGCCGTGGCACAATCTCAGCTCACTGCAACCTCCGCCTCCTGGATTCAAGCAATTCTCCTGCCTCAGCCTCCTGAGTAGCTGGGATTACAGGTGCACACCACCAAG
Source organism: Rhinopithecus roxellana (assembly GCF_007565055.1). Lineage (NCBI taxonomy): Eukaryota > Metazoa > Chordata > Mammalia > Primates > Cercopithecidae > Rhinopithecus > Rhinopithecus roxellana. The sequence goes on along the minus strand of NC_044557.1, from coordinate 60,345,759 downwards.
ACGAGCTAATTTTTTATTTTTAGTAGAGACGGGGTTTCACCATGTTGGTCAGGCTGTTCTCAAACTCCCGATTTTGTGATCCACCCGCCTCAGCCTCCCAAAGTTCTGGGATTACAGGCATAAGCCACCGAACCCAGCCAGCCAGATTGCTTGTAATTTTTAAAAATTGTAATAACATACATAAAACATAAAATTTACTGTCGTAACCATTTTTAAGTATACAGTAGTGTTAAGCATATTTATATTGTGGTGCACCAATCTCCAGAACATTTTCAGCTTGCTAAATGACAACTCTGTACCCATTAGGAAACAACTTTTCATTTCCCCCTCTTCCCAGTCCCTGACAACCACACTTCTACTCTCTGTTTCTATGAGTTTGACTACTGTAGGTACCTCATTTAAATGGATTTGAACAGTATATGTCTGGGTTTTTTGGTTTTCTTTTTTTGAGACGGAGTCTCGCTCTGTCGCACAGGCTGGAGTGAAATGGCATGATCTCAGCTCACTGCAAACTCTGCCTCCCAAGTTCAAGAGATTCTCCTGTCACAGCCTCCCAAATAGCTGGGACTACAGGCACGCACCACCATGCCTGGCTAATTTTTGTATTTTTAGTAAAGACGGGGTTTCACCAGACTGGTCTTGAATTCCTGACCTCAAGTAATCCACCCGCCTCGGCCTCCCAAAATGTTGGGATTACAGGCATGAGCCACTGCGCCCAGCCAGGTTGCAACTGGATTATTTCACTTAGCATTATGCCCTCAAGATTCACCCATGTTGTAGCAGGTGTCAGAATATTCTTTATTTTTAAGACTGAACATTATTTCATTGTATGCATATGCCACAGTTTGTTTATCCATTCATCCATCAGTGGACATTCGGTCTACCTATCTGTAATTCTTTCAGAGACTAGGAGGCTTCACTGCAAGAGAAAGGTTCTACAGGTCATATTTTAGATCAATTCTATTTCTCTACCTCCAACAGACCCTCCTTACCAACCACATTCTAATTCTGAAATAACACACTCAGGTATTTAGATGACAGTTGAATCAATGCATGAATAGATACAATGTAAGGGGTTTTTTTTTGTTTGTTTTTTTGTTTTTAAAAAAAGCACTTGAGAGGCCGGGCGCGGTGGCTCAAGCCTGTAATCCCAGCACTTTGGGAGGCCGAGACGGGCGGATCACGAGGTCAGGAGATCGAGACCATCCTGGCTAACACAGTGAAACCCCCATCTCTACTAAAAAAATACAAAAAACTAGCCGGGCGTGGTGGTGGGCGCCTGTAGTTCCAGCTACTCCGGAGGCTGAGGCAGGAGAATGGCGTAAACCCGGGAGGCGGAGCTTGCAGTGAGCTGAGATCCGGCCACTGCACTCCAGCCTGGGCGACAGAGCGAGACTCTGTCTCAAAAAAAAAAAAAAAAAAGCACTTGAGTAGTCACTAGTACATTTTCCACACATTTTGGTGTGCCATGTAGAAAAACAAATCTACACAAGAAATCAATTGAAAATATGACTAATGAAGAGCATTGCTATAAGATATAAAGCCTGAAGTTGACATCAGAACATCCAAAATTATATTCATTACTCTGAAATTTTGTATTTGCCTCATGCTGAAGAACAGAATACAATTTTATAGCTCTATTATGATTACTCATAGCTTTTTGGTGTATTATCTCAAAGAGAAGGCCTGTAATTTATACCTCCTATCCTTAAAAAGATGTTTTTCAGCTTTACATTAAAAGAGAAAAAGAACATTTCAAATGCTGATTTAGGTCAGAAGTTAAAGTTGTTTCATCAACTCAACAATTAATGGAACTTGGATTTTGATTCTTTATAAAAGAACAGTGCCACTCCATTTTTGATGTCTGTCCTACAGAAACATTGGTAAATGTATACAAGGTTGCATGAATAAAGATATCCATTGGATTATTGTTTATGTTAAGAAAATAGAAGTGTCTGAAACATCCAACAATAAGAGAATGGTTGTATGGATCATGGTACATTGATACTACAGACTAATATGTGACCATTTATAAGGATATAGCAGTCACTATACCCTTACCTGAAAATAGCTCCAAATGTATTTTTATGTTAAATAAAAAGCAAGCTGCAGATTAATACATATGATACTCATTTATTCAACCTATCTTTGTTGAAAGTCAACTACCTAGTAGCTAATTGTGAGGATTTAATGAAGTATAATTCATGTAAAGCTTCCGTAGAACACAGCCCACACATATATCAAGTGCTCCATAATGTTAGCTATTTTACTAGATAATATTTTGCTTATAAAATAGCAAAATAATAAAATAAGCAGAATAACCTCCAACAATAAGTCTCCAAGATATAATGTTTCCACTCCTTTAAGCAACAAAGTGAAATCGTGGACTTCATCATCCCCTTTTCTGCTTTGTGGACCTGATTCTCTTTGGACTTCCAGGGTCCTTGGGCTATGATACCTGCATCCTTTCATGGGTCATAACCCTATCTACTCAGGATGCCTCATGAGGCCCTTATTCAGGTCTCTCATCTTTGAGCAGAAGGTAAAATATTTATATCTCCTGTGTTCCAGCCCCATTAAGATTCTGACTGAATTACTAGCTAACCAAAAAAGTTAATCTATATCAGATCTATGAGTCTTTGCTAAGGATTCTCATTTTTCACAAAGATGTCTCCATTTAACAGCGTATTTTGAAGACACTGTCATCTTATGGCATCATTGTCTGCCATTCTCGGTTCAGAGTGCAGAGAGAATGGGTTGTACAATCTGGGTTCTGCAATCACATGGTCTGGCTTGGAAGCCCAAATCCACCATGTATTCTTAGTTCTGCGATTTAAGGCAAATTACTTACTTTTCCTAATTTCATTTTCTCCATTTGTAAATATAGAATAATACACACTTTTTAAAGGCCCTTGGAAGGATTATTAAGATAATAGATGTGAGGCACTTAGCATAGTGTGGGGCATACAGAGTATATTCACCAACTCGTAAAGATGTCACTGTCTACATAAATCAGTGAATATCTAGACAGTTTCATATTCCCTCTCTCTCTAATGTGTGTGCTAATCTCATCTGCTTATTACAGCCATAAATTCCTTGAATATGGCACTCTGCCTTCTATTTAAGATTTACTCCCATACCTAAGGTGATTTGGTGCTGAGATTTTCCAGGGTATCTTTCTTGTCCCCTTTGAAAGATCAAGGTGTGGACCATGTATCAGCTTTCCGGACTAGACAGTATGGCCAGAAGAATAACATAGAAGTTAAGACTGTGCTTTCTGGAGTCCAACAGACAGAATTCTGCCACATATTCACTGTTTGATCTTAGGCAGATTATTTAATTCCAATAAATCTGAATTTCCTAATACGTGTATATGACTAGTAAAAATTCCTACCTCATCAGTGTTAGTATGAGAGTTCAATATGATTGTGTATGTAAAAAAAATGTAGCATGGTTGCTGGCGTGTAATATATGCTGATAAATGTTAACTGATAACATCCTCCTCTTCCTTACCTGATGCTAGAAAACCTAGCTCTAATGCTTAGCGTATAGTTTTCATTCCTTCATTTGGACAATGGCTTAATGAGTGCCAACTATGCCAGGAACTGTAATAGGCACTTTAGAATATAAAGATGAATGAGTGTGTTCCTATAATCATGTTGCTCACTAAATGATGAAGGAGACAGACAACGTGGTAAATTAAACAATGAGAGTGGTAATGCAGGAGGAAGAATAGAAGGAAATCAATACATTTTCCTGATGAATTCAATGGGCATAAATGTGCTCATTGCAAAGACTGACCCAGCATCTCCATTTCCTTCCAGAACATAAAAGTCTATTTTGTCCAGACTCAGGGAAAACACTCTACTCCACTATCTGACTGTTAGTAGAGGTTTCCTGACAGGGCTTTCAGGGCAAGTGAGATGATGACACAGAAAGACATATTCTGAAAATGGCGGAACCTTGTGGTTGCCCTCTCAGCCCCTATGCTGGACGTGGCTGCTTTGCTCAAGTCTGGGGCAGGCCCTCCATTCATTCATTCATTCATTTGTTCATTCATTCATTCAGGGAGGGAACGGTCTCTGGGTCACTCTCTTAATGTGGGTGGTTGGGCTCTTACATAAACATGTGTATGCCTAGTATGTTCCATGTTCACAAACACTCAAAACCTTCTGTCAATGATTTCCTTTTTTAACGGTTTGTATATCTTCTGTGTTTACATATTACAATGCTGTATACAGGCTTTTGTGTGTAGAGAAAAGGGCACATGATTCAAGCCTTGGATGTCCCACTAGCTTTCTGGGCAATACTGCTCTCATCTGTAAAAAAGGGGGTGATAACACTGGCCCTGCCTCCCTCCCATACTATGTCAGGATTCAAAGAAGGAAGTACACTCTGGAGTAAAGAAAACTGTATACATTTAAGTCAATGTTATTGTTATTACTAAAATGGATACCTTTTAAATTTATCACTGTTTCTTTCTTTAAAGAATAGAAAAATCAGTGAAAAAAAATCAATGAAGAAATATTCTCAATTTGCCAGCTGCTTGTCAGTATACATGTTTAGGACGCACTAAAAACATCTTGTACAAAGGGATGCCTCAGACTGTTCAAAGGGGATGCGCCTACGGTATCAGGGTTCAGGGAAACAATTGTCAGTCAGTGATAGGCTTTGCAGAGGCCTAATCTATGCAATGATATAGCACTTTATTACAGATGCTAAATGGGATCATTGCTTATAGAGATCCTGAATGTGGTATTTTAATAAAGCAGAAGACAGCTGGCCTCTGTTAACCAGACAGGAGGACATGAGTGGATGATGACTTTGATCTCTGAAGAAATTTATAGAGTGGGATAAGAAAGAAAGAAGGGGAAAGAGCAATAATATTAAAGCAAGAAACATCCATTAACAAGGAGCTAGGGCAAGAAAAAGATTCCAAGCCCAGTTCTCTGTCTCTGTCCAGGGAAATGAATCTAAATTCCATCACAAAAACACTATATTGAGCGACAGTGGTTCCAGAATCCCCCATGGATACCAAAATCTATGCATGCACAAATCTCTTATATAAAATGATAAAGTAGTATTCGCATATAACCTATGCATACCCTTCTGTATACTTTAAATCACCTCTAGATTACATATAAAATATAATACAATGTAAATGCTATGTAAATAGTTGTTATACTAGATTGTTTTCTATTTTTATCATTTTTATTGTTGTTTTTTTTCCCAAATACGTTCAACCCCCAGTTTGTTTAATCTGCAGATGTAAAACTCATACATATGGGGGGCTGACTGCATATGAATATTTGGGTCTTGCCAGAGCAGAAAATTGCTGTAAAACTTGTCACTCTATAAACCTTGACATATTCATTTTTGAGCATGGAAGTATTCAAATTATATACATGTTTGTTATAGTATAGTTAAATCTAATCATGAGGTGAAATTTGCATTTGGGGAAATAATAGTTAGAGTCACTATTTTAATTCCTGTGCAGCATTCACACTAAGGGCACACTTTTCCCAGACTGCTCCAAGCCAATGACTAAGCACAATGGACTACAAGAGCCTGGTGATTTCTGCCCAAAATGGGACACCTCTACTGGGAAACTTTTGCTCTGGAATTCCCCCATAATCTTGTCTGGGATTTTCTCAGAGCTAAACTACAGACTAAGTCTCCTCTTACTCAAGCCTCTTTCCTTCCCTTCTCCTTTTGCTGGGGTCAGACCAGCCTCACATCTGAAATCTTTCCCTGCTAGTCCAGCTCCGTCTTCTCTTTATCCTCCACAGTCATTCCTCCCAATAAATCAATCTCACTTCTAAATCCACCTGCTTTCTGGTGAGCCTGAACTGACACATATCCTCAAAGGTTTGTTGTGAAGATTAAATGAGATCATGCATGTAAAGTGCTTGCCATGATGTTGGACTCATAGCAAAAGCTCATTGAAAACGAGTTGAATTTTGAGAAAGAAGACTACAGTTGGAAGAGTCATACAATTTGATTTTAAAACTTACCATTAAGCTATAGTAACCAAGAAGTGAGGGTATTGATGAAGGAATATAGATGCACAAATCAATGGAACAGAATAGAGAGTCCAGAAATAGAGCCACATCAATATATCCAATTGATTTTTTACACAGGTGCAAAAGCAATTCAATGGAGAAAGGATGATCTTTTCCAACAAATGGTGTTAGAACAATTGGACATTCATAAACAACAAAAAAAAATAAGCCTTGACCTAACTTTATATCTTACACAAAGCTTATCTTACACAAAGATCTTTCAAAGATCTATATGAAAAATCTGAAACTATAAAACTTTTAAAAAAAGAACACAGGCAATACTGTAACATGGGGTTAGTTCTTAGACATAAAGGAATGACTCATAAAAGAAGACAATCATACGTTAGACTTCATCAAAACTTTTGCCTGTGAAATGTACTGTTAAGAGAATGAAAAGACAAGCTGTAGACTGGGATAAAATATTGGTAAATTAAATATCCTGCAAATGACTTATATCTAGAATATGTAAGAATCCTCAAAATCAACAGTAAGAAAACAAACAAATCAATTAAAAGCCAGCAAAAGACAAACAGATACTTCACTAAAGAGGACATATGGATGGCAAATAAGCAAATGAAAAGATGTCCAACATCTTTAACCATTAGGGAAATGCAAATCAAAATCACAATAAGGTATTGCTACACACCTAGTAGAATGGTCAAAATAAAAAATACTGACAATACCAAGTGCTGGGAAGGATACAGAGCAACTAGAACTCTCAGATATAGCTGATGAGAATGCAAAATAGTCAAGCTATGCTGATACTTCCATATAAAGTTAAACTTAGGTTTATCATATGACCCAGCAATTCCACTCCTAGGTATTTACCCTATGGAAATGAAAATGTATTCATAAAAAAAAGTCTGTACACAAATATTTATAGCAGCTCTACTCTCAGTTGTCTAAAAACAACCTGAATATCTTTCAACAAGTGAACACATAAACTGTGGTGCATACATACAATGGAATACTACTCAGCAATGAAAAGGAGAAAACAATACATGCAACAACTTGGATGCATGTCAAAAGCACTATGCAGAGTGAAGGAAGTAATTCTCAAAAGGTTATGCATTGTATGATCCATTTATGTGACATTCTCTAAAAGACAAAGCTATAGCGATAGAGAACTGATCAGTGGCCCAAGGATATGGGTGAGGGGAGGGTGTGACTACAAACGCACAGCCTAAGGGAATTTTTCTGGAGTAGTAGAATTATTCTGCATCCTGACTGTGGTAGTGTTACCTAGAAATCAATGGGCTTGCTGCCTGAGGTACATAGAGCTCAATACCATGGCACTCACTTTTGAGCTAAAATTCTTTATTTGGCAGGGAGGCAGGAGGAAATGCCCCAGTGTGTCTCCTCAAGCTGGGTTTGGGTCAGGTTTTATAATCATAGGGTAATGAGGTATGCTCTGGTTGGATCTTGCAATGAAGTGATGCTGGGAGGCATGATCTGACTGGATCCTGCTCTCAACCTTGGGGCAATGCCAGAGCTCGATCTGATTGGATCCTGGATTCTGCCATGCAGTGTCTGCTTCTTAATTCAGTCTCTGCTCCTCAGTCCGGGCACTTAGGTTCCCCCTGTGATTGCATACTTGGTTCATCTGAGCAAGCTCAGGTTACATGACCTTCATCCTGGGGGTCTATGGCAAATGAAAAACAACTCACAACATAGTTGCATAAAAGCTGAGCCAGTGACTGGGCACGATGACTGAAGCCTGTAATCCCAGCACTTTGGGAGGCTGAGGCGAGTGGATCACCTGAGGTCAGGAGTTCGAGACCAGCCTGGCCAACATGGCGAAACCCCATCTCTACTAAAATACGGAAAAAAAAAAAATTAGCCAGGCATGGTGGCAGGCACCTACTGTAATCCCAGCTGCTCAGGAGGCTGAGGCAAGAGAATCGCTTGAACCCGGGAGGTGAAGGTTGCAGTGAGCCAAGATTGCGCCACCGTACTCCAGCCTGGGCGACAGAATGGGACTCTTGTCTCCAAAAAAAAAAAAAAAGAAAAACGGTTGAGCCAGATTGATCTACTATGGTTACAGTAGTGGTTACATGAATCCATACTGTATTAAACTTCATACCACTATGTACCAAAGAGGTCGATTTTACTGTATAATTTTTAAAAATGAAGTTAAAAATGTTTGGTCTTGATATAAATATTGATATCATTGAGTGTTTATTATATAAATAATAGTTGTCATGGATTGTTGTCTACTTGTTTTACATATTCCTAGTTTTTACTTCCCCCACCCTGCTAAACCTCCCATCAAGCTCATGCCAACTCTCTCTTGCTGTTGGCATACTAAAACCTCATTCAGTCCTATAGTAAATCTAGGAATATTTTCTTCAGAAAATTGGTTCAGCAAAGGATAGCTAAAAAATGCTGTTAACTTACCTGAGTTAATAATGATGACAATGATGATGATGACGCAGATTATGATAACAGCATTCTGAAACTCTGAAGTGTTTTCCCAATGGTTCATATGTGTAGAACAAGTTATTAACACTAACTCTTCTTCCTGGCATGAAAGTCAGGAAGTCATGGCTCAAAATGGGGTGAGAACTTCCAGAGGGATGCCCTTAGTGACACATCAGTGTAACTTTAATGTGTGACTTTACAGGACTGAAGGATTCTTTTTGCTTCCTAGGAAGACTCTCGATGGGTCTGCATGGCAGGGTGGAATTATAGAAATAACTCTAAGGCTTGATTCATCTCTTTTTCTTTTTTTTTGTGACAGACTTTCGCTCTTATTGCCCATGCTGGAGTACAATGGCGCGATCTCAGCTCACCACAACCTCTGCCTCCCAGGTTCAAGCAATTCTCCTGCCTCAGCGTCCCGAGTAGCTGGGATTACAGGCATGTGCCACCATACCTGGCTAATTTTGTATTTTTAGTAGAGATGGCATTTCTCCATGTTGGTCAGGCTGGTCTCAAACTCCTAACCTCAGGTGATCCGTCCACCTCGCCCTCCCAAACTGCTGGGATTACAGATATGAGCCACCATGGCTGACCAATTCATCTCTTTTTCACTTATTTTCTGATCATGCCTACTCTCCATCAATTGCTGACTTGCTTCTGAAAACTGGGCAATCCTGTCTACCAGGTACCTGCTGGATTGCAGATGGTTTGCCTTGGTTGAGTGATGGAACACTGTCATACAGTGATGAAGACTGTCATGGGGCCTCCCAGGGTACCATTTGCATGAGTCAAATGTAGCCAATTAACTGTCTTTTCATCCTTTGGATAGACCCATTATTTTTCTCGAAAGCACATCCACCTCATCTACCTACCAACCACAGAACCTATACAAGGGTAACAATTCTCTAGTTGAATTCAGAAGTCCACAGGCCTTATTTACGTACTCACTGGAAGTTCATCCACAGTTTTTAAGGAAAATTCACCAAGGATAGCAAGTGTGACTTTTGTGGGTACAGAGATCGTTGTGGGTGTCCCACTTGATGGTATTTTCCATGGCAGATACCTGAAATGCTTTCTCAGTGTTTTTTCCAAAGACTGTGTTCAACAACAATGGTTATTCAAATTAACAAAGCTTAAACAACACTGAGTTACTATTCTTTTTATTTGTCAAGTTGGCAAAGCATGACCTTGGCCACGCCCTCACTCTGCAAGTACACAGCTTGACTGGACCCAGGGCTCCAGGTCCAGCCAAAGCCCTCTTCCTACACACATATCCTCATGTTTTAACTTACGGTTTTCTATTTACTATTATTTAATAAAGTTTACTGCTTTTCTATTATACAAGCAATGTGTGCTTAGTATAGAAAAATATATAAAACACCAAAATATGTAATCAAGCAAAAGTATTCCCTGTAATCTCAACCCTCATAGAAATCACTGTCAAAATGTTGATAACATTCCTAACAGTGTTTTTTTATAAGCAGTATTTTTTCCTGCTTTGAAGTAGAGTTAGGATGACATTAAATATAGTATTTTCTGGCTTTTATTTTCACAGAACCTCTTATCAGGCGTAGCCTGTTTGTACCTATGCTTTCATTTTATTTAAGTAGGGAAGTACTCAACTCAACAATTCTTGTCCCAAATGATACTTTTGATGTCTCATCATTAAAAATTCATACCACCTACACCTGCCCCACTGCCAGCTTCAGTTCCTTGTTTTGTTAAAACTTTTGCATGCACATTCTCTCTGTTCTCTGCCATAGGGAACTCCAGGGAGAGGGAAAAATCAACATTTATGTGGGGTTTTCACTTCTGGTTAAGAGCTTTATGGCTAACAAACTTCTCTTGCCTGTAAAGGGCCTCTTGGGATCAAATTCTGTGTTTCGTAGAGAGCTTCAGATGTGTCCATGCAACACCCTGGCATCCTTCCAGCAACTTGCCAACACAGAGAGAAGATACACATCTGATTCTAGTGTTACCATCCTTATTAATGCCTAATTTCTTCGCTGGAATAATACCACCTGCCACAGCTTAGAGTTAAAGCCTTCCTCAATGTTTCTTGTAGTACCCAAGAAACACAAACACCCATTTGCTACAATCTTTCAAATCTGCTTCCTGAGAAATAATGACCACAGGGGATTTCAGCTGCTCCACAGGCTCTGAAATGGCATAAACTTTAAAAATCTCATTCAGACCTGTGCTCCAGAATTAGGAAAGAATGTGAAACTTTACTGTACACCCAAAGACAATGCAGAAAAATACTAAGTGTTCTGAATTGACAAACAGGGTAAGAGATCACCAAGGCTCAACCTAAGTGCTCTCCTTCAGGGAAGGCTTCCTGCAAGAGGTAATACCTGAGGAAAGGCATGAGGAATGAGTAGGAGTTAACCAGGGAGGGGTGGGGGCACAGAGTGGGAACATCTTGGCAAATGTGTATGATATGATCAAAGGCACTGAAGCAAGAAGGGGAAAAGAGTGGTGCAGAGGGAGAGGAGCAAGACCCAAAACCAGGGAACAAATCTCTGAGAAAAACCCGCAACCAGTCTAGGCTGAGTGTAAGTAACTATTCTGTTGGGATTCACTGATGTGGGATTGTTACTGCTTGCTACAATTTGCACCATGTTAAAATCCCAATATGTAAACTAAGATATAAACAAATGTATTTTTAGCAATTCTCACTTTTGAAGTTTCCTTCTTTCCACATTTTCTCCTCAATAAGAACTTAGCTCCAAATAGTTTCCATCCTTTTTTGCTGTAGAGTTTTATGTAAGTTTAGATTAGTAGCAACGGTCTCACCCAACAGTAGGAGATGACCTGCTTATATTTGAATAGATATGAGTGTTTGTATATGTATGAGTGTGTGTATGTGTAAGGTGACACAATAGATATGCTTTATCCATTGAACTTTATTCCCTAAGTACTTTTTCATTGTTCTGTGGCTTGGCCCATGCTGTTCCCTATGCCTAGAATGCCTTTCCTCCTATGCCTTCCCCACCTGATGAATCTTTGCTAATCTTTCAAACCTAGTACCCACTCCTTGATGCCATTCACCATGGCCCAGGCACCATTCATTGTTCCAGCTGTCTTCCCAGAACATTTTCTATCAGTTTTGAACACTTAAGATGCTCAACTGTGGCTGGGCATTAAAATCACTGGAGTTGGGCCGGGCGCGGTGGCTCAAGCCTGTAATCCCAGCATTTTGGGAGGCCGAGACGGGTGGATCACGAGGTCAGGAGATCGAGACCATCCTGGCTAACATGGTGAAACCCCGTCTCTACTAAAAAATACAAAAAAACTAGCCGGGCAAGGTGGCAGGCGCCTGTAGTCCCAGCTACTTGGGAGGCTGAGGCAGGAGAATGGCGTGAACCCGGGAGGCGGAGTTTGCAGTGAGCCGAGATTGCGCCACTGCACTCCAGCCTGGGCAACAACGCGAGACTCCGTCTCAAAAAAAAAAAAAAAAAATTTGGGTTTTTTTGTAAAAAATACCTTTTCTTGGCTTTACCCCTAGAGATTGTGATGTCATTGGTCTGGAGTAGGGCCTAGGAATCAGTATTTTTAAAAAGCTCTCCAGATATTTCTAATATGAATCAATACAGAGAACCAATACTTATCCTAAGAATCTATCTGTTGACCTGTCTTCCTCCCCTATTAGACTTTGTGATGCTTAATTTTATATGTCAATTTGGCTAGGCCATGGTACCAGATAGTCAAAACTAGTCTAGATGTTACTGTGGATGGACTTTTTAGTGAGATTAACATTTAAATCAGTAGACTTCGAGTTTCTTTGTTACAACCAAGAACCCTGACCAGCTGCAAACCCACACAGAAATAGAGAAGGAAGCTTAGGATACGCATTCAGATCTTGCAGAAGAGAAAGCAAAAGCAAAACAACAGCTAGATTTGCTCAGAGAACAATTCAGGCACCACATGGCACCAATTACAACATTTTTCAGGATTAGTAAATCAATACAAATTAAGCACAGATCACCTCTCATAATATGGGTGGGCCTCATCTAATCAGTTTAAGGCTAAGAGAAAAAGACTGACACTCCTTCCCTCCACCCTCCAAGGAAGAGAGAATTCTGCCTCCAGACCATCTTTGGACTCAAGCTGCAACATCAACTCTTCCTTGGGGCTCCAGCCTTCAGGCGAACCCTGCAGATTTTGGATTTACCAGCCTCCATAATTGCATGAGCCAATTCCTTAAAATAACTCAGTCTCTCTCTTTCTCTCTGACTCTCTCTCTCTCTGTCTACATATACATATGTATACGTACACACACATACACACTTGGAACTTATTGTTTCTGTTTTTCTGGAGAACCCTGACTAGTACAAACTGTGAGCCATTCCTGGAAGGCAGCTGTAGCTGATTCCTCTCCATTTCCCCAGGGCCCAGCACAGTATTGGGCACAGAGATGGTACAGCATTTCCATTAGCCAGGGATCTCTGGTTGCATGTAACAGAAACCAATTCAATTAGCTTGAATAAAAGGGGGAAATGAATAATGAGGACAGCAGGGTGTCTTCCATGATCAGAGGGTGATATGGTTTGGCTCTGTGTCCCCACCCAAATCTCATCTTGAATTGTAATCCCCATGCAGCAAGGGACAGAGGTGATTGGATCGTAGGGGTGGTTTCCCCTATGCTGTTCACGTGATAGTGAGTGAGTTCGCACGAGATCTGATGGTTTTATAAGTGTTTGACAGTTTTTCCTTCACACTCCTCTCACCTGTTGCCATGTAAGACATGCCTGCTTCCCTTTCTGTCATAACTGTATGTTTCCTGAGGCCTCCCCAGCCATGTGGAACTGTGGGTCAATTAAACCATTTTTTTTTTATATAATTACCCAGTCTTGGTCAGTTCTTTATAGCAATGTGAAAACAGACTAATACAGAGAGCAAGGAAGTTCTTAGTTCTTAGTAAAAACCACTGAGAGCTCATTAGGACTCTGGCCCCATCTCTTATTCTTGCTTCTCTTTATTTCTCTTTCCCCTGCTCTCAGCTTTTCTCAACATGGCTTTATTTTTCTTCAGTAGCTCAAGATAAAAATCTTGGCATCCTTCTTGAGTCTTCTCTTTTTCTCACACTCCTCACCATTCAGTCAGCAAGTCCTATCAGCCTGACCTTCAAAATATTTCCGAGTCCAAATACTTCATCCTGTCATTATCAATACTAAGCCATTATCGTCTCCTACGTGGAGTACTGCAATAGCCCTTATGAGCCCCTGGGCCTACAGCTTATTTACTGCCCACATGACTGATTCTCAGAAACATCAGTGAATAATCAGATAGTATACCAATGTTTCAGGCAAGGAATTCGAGAGGCAAAATAAGAAGTGGCTAGCCTGAGATAATACAGCTTGAAGAAATTAAAATTGAGACCCAACCCTATTAATTATAGATTATACATCATAGGATTTTTTAAAAAGTACCAGTGGGCTTACAAACTAATTTTAGAATTCAGGATCTGTTTCCAAACAACATCTTAATAGAATTCCAATATATACATTAGATACGAACAGAGTTGCTGGGGTCGAAAGGTGGAATTGGCCTCCAGGACACGATGGCTCTACGTGACAGTGTGGAAGTCAGCATCCTGCATTGCACTTTGGCACTGAAGGATGGAGGAATGACCAGTGAGAACACAGCTTCCTCTAATCATAAGTGGAGTCCATATGATGTGCGTTCTTTATTTCAACAAGTTTTATCACAGTTCAACCCCAGTTTCTTCTGCACACTGAAGTTGAACCCATTTCTCCCATTATTTCTACTCTAATGTAGAAAAGAGGGGAATCTTGCATCTTGATGGATCGCCACCCTGCTAGACTACTTTGCAATCTTCTTACCTGGGTTTACTAGAGAACAAAGACAAGATTAATCTTGGGCAATGTCTGTGGAAATCCTAGAGTTCTCCTTTTATTCAGCCATTCTTTACAATCCTCTAAAGGGATGGTTTAGCCAGGAGGCACAGTGAGGAGCAGAAAGGCTATGGGCAAGGGTCGCAGGCGGGCCACTGATGTGGAGCTCCTTTGCCTCATCTCCAGTGACTCATTGAAAAGCCAAGTTGCAGTGAAGTGTGCATGACCTCTGTGGCTTTCTGCCACATTGCCATGTCAGTGGCATCTCAACAGAATAATGTTAAAGAGTAAACTTTAAAAAATTTCTCTTGTGATTACTTTTAAGTTTCAGGCTTGAAATTTAATCTCTACTATTTCCTGGAGAAGAAAAAACAAGTGGCTTCCACAGTCCCAGCTCCTGGTGTCACTACCCACTGTCCCTCCCCCACCACACACACACCTTGGGGTATAAGGAGGTGACCATGTATAAAACCCAACAGCCCACACTTTAGGAAATATATCAATGCCAGCCTGTTTTATTTCTGTGACTACTGGCAGCCAGAGGGGTTAAATAGTGGTTATTGCAGCATCAGATAGGACGGCAATAGCTTCATGGAGTGTCTAACCACTTCCAACAATTGTACAAGGTCAAATCCTTCAATGATATGACCTATTTGATTTTTGTGGAACTTTAAACTTTTATTTCTATGTCTTATCTTTCATAATTTCTATCTCTGCTCAGTTTTGCAGTAGGTAATTTGATCATATCAGTCTTCCAATTTTCTAATTCCTCCAGGGACAAACTCTTTCTAATATAGTCTAGTTTTTAAAAGCATTTACTGTGGGATTACCCCCAAAACAATCATGACTAACTACTATCTAATCTAACAAAATAAAGGATACAGGAGTCTTTACTAAACATTTGATTAGTTTCAAAACAAAAAACAAAACTTTTTTGTTTTGAGATAACCAAATAAAGTCAATAACAACCTAACAATCAAATGAAATGAATTAAAATACTAGGTAGTACTATTTTTTCTTTGTTTTTGGGAGACTAGTCAATGCTAGCAAGGACGTGTGTGAAATAGATATTTTCATATATTTCAGGTGTCAATATAAATTAGCACAATAATTTTAAGAAGCAATTTAAAATATGTATATTAAAAAACTTTCTTCATTAAAGATTATGAAACTTATGTAACAAAGACAATGCTCTGAAAATAACATTACATTTCATTTGTTTGTTTTGAGACGGAGTCTCAGAGTCTCGCTCGCTCTGTCTTCCAGGCTGGGATGCAGTGGTGCTATCTCAGCTCACTGCAACCTCTGCCTCCTGGGTTCAAGAGATTCTCCTGCCTCAGCCTCCCAAGTAGCTGGGATTACAGGCACCCACCACCAAGTCCGGCTAATTTTTCTTTTTTGTGTTTTTAGTAGAGACAGGGTTTTTGTATTTTTAGTAGAGACAGCGTTTCACCACGCTGGACAGGCTGGTCTTAAACTCCTGACCTCTGGTGATCTGCCTGCCTCAGTCTCCCAAGTGCTGGGATTACAGGCGTGAGCCACTGTTCCCATCCTGGAAATAACATTAAGTTTTAAAACAAAGTATAAATTATATGTGCAGTATGAATTGTTACTATGGAACATACATGGAATAAATTGGGAACAGTATTTAGTTTGGGGTAGCAGAATTATAGGGTAATGTTTTTCTTTCTGCTTTTTCTTATTTTAAAATAATAAATTTCATTGTACTGCTTTTTATGAATGTAAAATTTACATAAAATAGAATTAAGATTTTTAAAGTGTACAATCCAGTGGCATCAAGTGCATCCACAATGTTATACAACCATTACCTCTATGTTGTTCTAAAACATTTGATCACTCCAAAAGGAAACCTCATATCCATTAAGAAGTCTCTTCATACTTCCTCTTCTCCAATCCCTGGAAACCATTAATTTGCTTTCCGTTTGTACTAATTTACCTATTCGGAATATGTATGTAAATGGAATCATACCATATGTGACTTTTTGTGTCCAGCTTGTTTCACTTACTTAGTATGTTTCCAAGTTTCACCCATGTAGTAGCAGGTATCAGCCCTTCATTCCTTTTTATGGCAAAATACTATTTCATTGTATAGTATACCACATTTTATTTATCCATTCATCCATCCATGGACATTTAGTTTGTTTCCAACCCTTGGCTATGGGAAGTAAATAGTGCTGCTATGAACCTTCATGTACAAGTTGTTGTTTGACACCCATTTTCAGTTCTTTTGGGAATATACCTAGGAGTGTTGGTACAGAAAAAGAGCTAGTTGCTCAGTGAAGGCATATGTATCAATTTTTGTCTCTCAATTTGTGTGCAGCATCTTGGATGTGATGGAAAGCAGAACCATATAGTAGATTTCTCATCAGCACAGTCCCAAGTGAAAGTGACAGGAAGCGCGTGAGCTCTGGTGAGCTGCCACGGTTGTCCTGAGGACACCCTAGACTAGTATTACTGAAGTGCAGTCCAGGAAGCATCCTGTGAACAATAGAGTGCCAATCAGTGGACTGACATTTTGAGGAGCATGGCTTAGGGCTGGTAAGGTGCTAAGCACTGATAAGAACCTGAGGAGGTTTTGTAATAAGACTAATGGAGATCCAAGAATCCTTGAATTAGGGTTAAGGTAAGAGGGGTCTTCTAGGTCTGTAGGGACACAACAGTCGGCTTCTATTAACCTTGCATGGCAGCCTCAGGCCACATCTGGAGGTGGGAAGGAACAAGAAGTGTCTGTACACCCCTTTTTCCTGGCAGCCCTTC
Source organism: Rhinopithecus roxellana (assembly GCF_007565055.1). Taxonomy (NCBI): domain Eukaryota; kingdom Metazoa; phylum Chordata; class Mammalia; order Primates; family Cercopithecidae; genus Rhinopithecus; species Rhinopithecus roxellana. The sequence continues at coordinate 60,328,640 of NC_044557.1, read as the reverse complement.
TCCTCTCACTGTTTATGACTCAAGGCTGACTTGATAGATTGATGGTTACCCAGGCAACAGATGTTGCATGGCTCTCATCAAAGGTTCTGCTTTGTGTGTGACAACTTAGTCAGGAACACTGGGCTTTGCAATGCTTTTCTGGAACAACTGGGGCTCTCATCTGGAATTTGCTTCCAGTTTCATCACAGAGAGCTGATTTCAATGTTATGGGTATGGTCTGAATGCACCTCTTACTTCTTTTGTTTCCTGCAGGAAAAATAAAATCATAAAACCAGATTACAAATGGAGAAAACAACCCCCTTGATAAAATGGATGGAAACTCATTTACATATTATTTTTTGAATGTCATATGTTTAAACCCACAGGAGTCCCTGCAAGGATATTACAAAGATATTGCAGCCAGCACACACACACACACACACACACAACTACCTGAGAAATAGTTGCTCCTCTTGATGGGAAATGGAGATTAATTCCAACTGGGCATCAAACATCAGCCAAGTGCTCAAAAACTGTAGAGGCAGAAAATGTTGCAGGTTTTTAATCAAAGTTCTGGCTGGGTCAAAGTGATGTTCCAAGTTGGTGCGGCTGCGTATAAACATTTCAACCAAAAGTGAGTAGCCTTTAATGCTTCTCCGTAACTACAGTAAGAGTGCTTTAATTAAACAGGAGACCAAAGCAAATAGCTGATATGAATCTGTTCTTATATATTCAATGCAAAGCCCAAGTTTGAGCACTTTTTACCAAGCTTTCAGTGCCATTCTAGAGTCTGGATTTGGGCTAGTCAACAAGTGTCTCCTGGTAGCTAATACCAGGATGACAACATCAAAGAAAGGCACCTTAACCTTGAACTCAGGTCCTGTTCCTCAGCTAAGCGTTAGCCTCAGCATTTGAGTGGTAGAATTTCCAGGGGTAACGTTCTTCCCTCTGTGGCAACTGAGAACTTGGAAAAAAGTGTCCTTCCTGAGCCTTTGGCTCAGAGAGTTTCCTTTAGAAACCCTATGGCCCTTCCAGATGTATCTAGTTATTCCATTTAGCAAACAGGTTTCAAAACTGATTCATAGTCATCCTGCAGGAGTGAATTCAGAAGGAGTCTAAGGCCATTTCGGGGCTCAGTAACAGAGTGTGCTACGTGCTGCTGCAGGCCTGGGAAAGGATTTCTACACTTGCCATTTCTGTTTGACTTAGAGTCCACAGTTGTTTCCCATTACTGAGGTTGTTCCCTGGCCTGAGATCCTATCTTCCCACCCATTGTCCCAGGCCTGCCTAGTTTCTCAGCAGTGGGATGGAGTGGAATGGGTTTTGATTCAAACTGCCCTAGATTCAACCCCTAGCTCCGTTGTTTATTAGCTGTGTGTCTTTGGTGAGAGAATGAATTGAAATAGCACAAGTAAAATATACAGGAGAGGACCTAGGCATGATAGGTGCTCAATTAATGATATTCTTTTTTTATAACTCAAGTTGAGCTGCTTTTAGGAAGCTATTTCTGGCTCACTTAGTTCCCATGGCCTCCCATACACCCTCTCCTATGGACTTATCTCACTTGACTGTGATCTCCATTTTCATCTCTCTCCCCAACTAGTCTGACCTATTTGTCTTGTTTGTCTTCCTGTATCTCCAGCAACTAACACCATGTCTGACACATCTTAATTGTTCCAGAAATGCTGCTTGTTGACAGCTTGCTTCTAAGCTGCTAGGTCTTACCTATCTGCCTTAACAAGTTAAGATATTGTGGCTTGAATCATGAAAAACATCAGTTCATAAGGCTTCCGTCAGCAGTGTCAAAGGTAAAGTCGGCCCCAGAAGCAGCCGCTCTTCTCCAATAGAAATGAGCCAGCAGCACAGAATGTGAAGACAGCCCCAGTCATTTCCAGACCATCAAACTACAAAAGAGCTTTTCCAAACCACCATATGGCCGGTGAAGCCAGATGCATCCACTGACAAGCATCATGGTGACACACAGCCAGGCTGCTCACTGAGTCACTGGTGGTCAGGAGATAAGACTTTGATGCTGCTGGAATCAGGATCTTGATGGGGTTTAGGGAATGATGCATCTACCCAGCTGCTCTTAGAATTCTCCATTAAGTTCTTAACCCTCCTAAATTAGACCTCTGGGGCTTAAGCTTGGCATTGGATGACCTTGTAAAGAAAGCCATGAAATGGTCTCTATGCCAGACCTCTGTGTGAGGAGTTAAGTAGAAAATTTCTTAATATATTTCCTGTTGGTTCAATGCTGTGTCCACCCCTATTGTTTTTCTTTGTTGTGCCTTAGTGCAGAGGGGGTCTTTTAACATAATATAGGCACATGGTTTTCTATGGGAGATGATTGGTTTTAGCATGAAAGAGGCTGGCTTATGTGGTGGGTACTCTACCTAAAGAATTTGAAAACACAGGCAAACAGGACCCCGGTCAGGGAGCAATGGAGAGCCCTGAGAGATGGCATTCACCAGCTCCACCTCAGGGCAATGACAGCATGAGGCTGAGACCCAGGGAGATTAGTGTTGAGGAGGTGGGACACCAGGAGGCCAAGGGGAAGTGGCTTCTGTGTGCCACATAATATTGAATCAGTGCTTGCTGAAAAGTGGCCCAAAGGGAGAGTGAAGACATATTTATGTATTATATGCATGTAACATATATAGTAGATAATATATATAGTATATACTAGAAATATATTAGGGGCCACATGTGTTTCTGATAAGCCATAGCTAAGATTAAACTTGTCTTGAGATCAACTAAGAGGGTTCATCTTTCTGGACTTCGAGGACCACAGTGGCAGGATTATGTGGGCATATCTTATTTAAAAAGGAAAAAAGGAAGCTCCTGATCACTAACCTGCCTGCAGAATTCTCCCATTTTCTTATCCATGCCATAACAATCACTTTTACTGCAAGTCAGGCATGGTTCAGTGCTTCCCATGTTTTCACTCACTAATTCTGCAAGTATTATCATTTTATCATTTGTACCTGAGAGGAACTGAGGCACTGAGAAATAAAGCAGCTTAACCAAGTCATAGGAGCTCATGGTGGCAGAGCTGGAATTGTGCGTGTAGGCCATACAGCCTTTCCTGAGCCATCGAGAGCCTCTTCCACGCACCTCCGTTGGTCCTCACCTGCCTCCTGCTTCTTGTGGCTTCTCCCTTCTGTGATCCCAAACTGTGCATAGGGGGCTGTGCAGTGGCCCTCCTGTTACATGAAGTATCTATTACTCACTTCTGGGCTAGTCTATGAGACAATTAGGAGCATGAACCTCATCTCTTCATCATTTTTTAATTCCTTGGTGTCCCATTTGATAAAAAGCACAAAGCTAGTACTGACAAATGTTTGACAGATGAAATGAATAAGTGAATAAACTTAGGAATACAGGAGAAAACTGGGGTCATATGTGCATCATTGGACCTAGTAGTAATAGCCATTAATATTTATTGATGGCTTGCTATGTTCCAGGCAGTATGCTTCTATCCAGACAGGTTCTGCTTCTATCCCCATTTTACAAGCAAGGCTCCAATACATGGGCTTCGTCAAGTTCGCATCACTAGTGATCTACAGAGCTGGGATCGTAACTCACATCTATCTGACGTCAAAACCTATGAACTTAATCTCCACAACATTTTACTGTGTTCAGATCCCTGCCCTGATAGTCTAACCTTGCATACTTGGTCATGGGAATCTAGCAGAGGCTTTCAAAGCTACATTTTTAAAGTCCCCCCATCTTTGCTGTGTATCTCCCTAAAACAATGCTGCATGTGGTTGTCTTGAAAATCTCTGTTTTTCTTATTGGTGTTAAACCTAGCTACTGGTCATCACATTGCTATTACCATTGCCTAATTTGTAATGGACCCTTGCTATGTAAAGGGCTAGATCCTCGTAGTATTTTAATGCGTTTAATTCTGTCAACAGCCATACGAGGAAAGTACTTTTATTAAACTCATTTTATGAAAGAGGAGGACATTGAGGCCCAGAGAGTCAAATTAACTTGCCCAAGATTCCACTATAAGTAAGGGACAGGCTGGTATTTAGTTCCAAGCAGCCTGTTTGCAGGGCCTGCATTCTCAGCTGCTGTGCTAACCTGACTCACCAGCAGGGTTGGGTGGTTTCACGTCTCTGCCTGTGGTTGCAGTTCTTTCATTCGCTTGGGATCTTCAAAGGCCAAGGCTATAGGCTTGATCTCTGATAGCACTAGTCTGTGCCTTAATCCTGGCCAGATGTCCTGCAAATATCTCATAGATCTAGGCCCTTGGTTACCAAGGAGACCAGGTGGGAGAGTGGGGATGAATTAGTGCCAGTCAACCAGTTCTGTAGAGAAAACTGTGCTGCTGACAATAGATCAGAACTAGCTTCCCCATGTCATTAAAATACTCACTGAAAACATGTTAGTCAACAAATCTGCCTCACTTACATGCCCAAATGCTAAACTTGTCCCCAGCTGGCTTTACGTGCACAGAATGTTGGCTGTCACATCCATGATTCATTGAAAAGGTCAAATTCCACTCTGGCTGTTTCATCAGAAGGGTAAATACTGTGTGTTTAGATATTTGATGTGCATAGACTAAGAGCATTTTCCAGTGAAAGCTTCAGAGGTTTGTGGGCAGAGCCAGAGTCACAGCGGATGTCAGAGCTGCCAGGGGCTTTAGGGAATCAAAGTCCAGCCCTCCAAACCCCTGTTTTACAGATAAGGGAGGCCAGATTGCCCCTGCATGCATGCAGCTGGTGGTGGCAGAACCAGGACTAGACCTCCCACCTGCCATGAACTGGCTCACGGAGATTGTCAAACTATGTTATCAAAACTCTTCAGAGATTTATTTGGCTTCAATGGCAAAGCTTGGGAATTGAAAGTGGATATTCCATCATTTGAGAAGGGGGAAGGATGTGCTATTAGGGCATTAGCATCTCTCTATAGTCCAACTGAAATGAAAAATTAATCAACTTTCTGGTCAATTTGATCAATCAAGGTAGTCAATGGGAAGTTATTTCCTCAAATACCCAGGTTCTATGTTTGAATTAACTGCTGTCTGTATGTTAATTCTATGTAACTGCTCTATGTATATCACTGTTTCCTTCCATTGATAAAAATAATACTGAAGTCTTTTTTAAAAATCTTGACTATTTCCAGCACTTTGGGAGGCCGAGATGGGTGGATCACGAGGTCAGGAGATCGAGACCATCCTGGCTAACACGGTGAAACCCCGTCTCTACTAAAAAATACAAAAAACTAGCCGGGCGAGGTGGCGGGCGCCTGTAGTCCCAGCTACTTGGGAGGCTGAGGCAGGAGAATGGCGTAAACCCAGGAGGCGGAGCTTGCAGTGAGCTGAGATCCGGCCACTGCACCCCAGCCTGGGCGACAGAGCGAGACTCCATCTCAAAAAAAAAAAAAAAAAAAAAAGATTCTTGACTAATAGGAAAATTGTCATACTGTCTAAAAGATCTGATAAATCCTTTGCCTTTCACAAATCTTTGCATGAAAAACATGTCTGTCACTTCAAAAATAATTTGTCATATAGGGTTTCCATTTGGAATGATGAAAACTTCTGGAACAAGACAGGAATGATGGTGGCGCAACATCACAACTGTACTTAATGGCACCAAATTGTATACTTTAAAATGGATAAAATGGTAAATTTTATGTGTATTATTCCACAATAAAATAATTTATAAAGAAACCCTACTATTGGGAATAGAAAAAAATCAATTCAGTGAAAAATAATATATTTCATTGATTTGTCCAATAACTATATATGGAGTATCTGCTATTGGTTAAGCACTTATTTGAAAAATGTTTGAAAGTCGAGTACTTGCTAACTGTATTATGAAAACACGTTTGTGGATAACTGTGAGTGTGCTTGTGGGGCAGGTGCTGGTCATTTACCCTTCACACCCTTCACTCTTGTGGATTCACTCTTTACTCTTTTCCACCTTGCTTTGTGTTTTGGGAGTCTCTCCTAAATGGACTGCAGCAACAGTTTCCCTTACCAACCTGGCCTCCTGTTAGGTTTGGCCAATGGTGGGGTGGCAGGGGGTGGGGGGATACCAGGAGAAGAAGAGGGAGAGGGAGGAGTGTGAGATTTGCCAATATTCCTTCAACTCCCTTCCTGCTGGTTCATTGTAAATTGGTTGCATCCCTTTACCAAAGGGCCCCTGTCCCAGAAATCCAGAAGTATTCAAAATAGAGAGAACTAAGTTTCAAGATCTTCTACTTAAGGTTGCTTCTAAGTTTTCTTTTTCTTTTTTTGCATTATGGCTCATGGTTTAAAAGATGACCACATTTTCAAACGGGTTAACATTTTCTAAAAACTCCATTTTAGAAAAAAATGGAGTTCCAATTAACAGAGTTTTGAATTATCCAATATATTTTATTATAAAACAAGAAAGCACCATTTCAACTAGGGAGCACTGATTGCTTAAAACTACACTCTTTTGAATAAACCCATATTAGTTTAATGAAGTTTTCCTGTGATTAGTATAATCTACTGCAATTGTATTCAAACCCCAAATTATGGGTATTATACACACGAAATACAGCACTGGTTAAAGGCAATTAGTTTAATCACTTTCCTGATGGAAAATGAGACAGGGACACCACAGAGCAGGGCTGCCTATTAGCACGTGATGTGAAGAGGCCAGCCCTCCTTTCTGGTTCTTGCAGGGCACAGACGTACTCTCTCACGCCTGCCACTGCCCTCTCCTCCTACAGCACATGGCGTTTTACAAAACACTACCCTATGTAGTGGTGGCTTTTTTCTGTTAATCAGTATCCTCAAGCCATGTAGTTCAGGCCTTCCTCATCACCCACCTGGACAATTGCCACCATGCTGCCTTGTAAGCTCACACAGCGTGCTTAAATCCAGCCTGACTCCACTCATCATGCATTTGGTGCTTCTACCCAGAATTGTTACCTTTTTCTAACTTGCTCAAATGTGGCAGTAGCAGCCCCTGTTGCCACCATCTCTTGACTCGTCTCTTTTCCTCTGGTCTTGCCCTCTTCTTATTCATCCTCCCACTTACAAACTTATAAAATGTGGGTTTGACCATGCTGCTCCTGCTTAAGCCTTTCAATGGCTCCTAATTCTAGAAAGCAGTGCTTCTCAAACTTCCACATTCACGTGAATCACCTGCAGTGAAGGTGGGGATGGATCTTGTTAAAAGGCAGACACTAATTTAGTAGGTCTCAGGTGGAGCCTGAGACCTTGCATTTCTAACTAGCTCCCAGGTGAGGCCAATGCTGCTCGTCTGCAGATCACTTTGCGTAGCAAGGCTCTAGGGCAGCCCTGTCCAAGGCAAGTCTCTGTGATGGTGCCTGTCCAATATAGTGGCCACTAACTGTATACAACTACTGAGTACTTGAAATGCAGCTAGTGTGACTGAGGAACTGAATTTTAAATTCAATTTAATTTTAGTTAATTTAAATATAAATAGCCACAGGCAGCCAGTGGCTACTGTATTGGACAGCACAGCTACAGAGAATAACATCCACGCTCCTCACTGTGACTTACAAAGCCCTCTGCAGATCTTTTGCCTACTTCTTGTTCCTTGTTTTCTGCCCTTCCCTATCTCTCATTTTATGATACACCACGAAACTTCCATAATTTTCCAAACAGGTCACGTGTTTTCATGTCCCCACTTTGCAAGTGCTGTTCCCCTTGCTTGGAATTCCTTTCTCCACCTTTTGTGCCCAATGATGCAACATCTTCTGATCCCGTTCCAGCCCCTCCTCTTCTAAGAATCCATCCCTGACCATACCCTGCTAACAGCAACCATTTACCGAGTGTCTCCATGTAGTGTAACAGGGCCCTGCACACACCTTATTTCATTTGATGCGCACATTAAATTTGATATATGAAAACAAGCGTCAAGTGGCTTGCCTAGGGTCACAGAACCAGGAAGTTGAAAATCATAAATTCATACCTAGGTCTGCCTGATTCTGAAGCTCATTCTTTCTCCACCACACCATGGTGCCCTCCACTTGCCCAGGACTGTAATATACATAGCACTAACCATGTGATGGTGAAATTGTTTGTCTATGGTCTCTCTTCTCCATGAAATCATAAGCTGCTAGAGGTCACAGGCTACGTATTTTTTATTTCTGGATTCTGGGGGCCTGCTACATCATGAGTGCTTTATCACTGTTGTTGAAATGTGTATGTTTCTTCTCTTCAATTCCATTGTAAAATCCTTGAGTGCGACAACTGTGTGTTTTTTGTTTTGGTTTGGTTTGGTTTGGTTTTGAGACGAAGTCTCGCTCTGTCACCCGGGCTGGAGTGCAGTGGCATCATTTCAGCTTACTGCAAACTCCACCTCCCAAGTTCAAGCGATTCTCCCGCCTCAGCCTCCTGAGTAGCTGGGATTATGGGGGTGCAACACCACGCCTGGCTAATTTTTGTATTTTTAGTAGAGACGGGGTTTCACCATGTTGGTCAACTGGTCTCAATCTCCTGACCTCGTGATCCACCCGCCTCAGCCTCCCAAAGTGCTGGGATTACAGGCGTGAGCCACTGCGCCTGGCCCTGTGTTTTATTTCACAGATGTGCTCCGTGTTTGGTAGGCCCCTGATAAGTATTGGAACAAACGAAGGCATAATTAAATGAGTGTGCTGGCTACGGACAACATTGGCAAGGATTTTGTTAGGAACTCAAGGGTAGGGTTTCTTTCTAAGCAACTTTAATGCAAGAGATAGGTGGGTACCCAAATAATGCCAAGGAGGAAATTAGGGGAGAGTGTAGGGGAGTGTGAGAAAGGCTGAGAATGAGAGAAAACTGCAATAACAAGAATTTGATGTGTGCTTCCCTTCAAATCTACTTAATTAGCATGGACAGTGTTCCCCTGAATTAACATCTTGAAAAGTACACGTTATTGAGAAAGTGAAAAAATGGGAATGCTTTTATGCTGATAGAAGGACCCAGGGGTGTAAACTGGCATGAACTTTATAAGGGAAATTTGGAATAGTATTCACAGTCTTTAAAAACATGCATGTCCTTTATCCTATCAATTCTACTTGTAGGAATTTATCCTAAGATAATCATAGCTATGTACTGAATTTTGTCAGCAAACACATCATTATAACATTATTTATAATGAATAAAAATAAAAAAACTTTTGAGCCCCTAGATTAAATTACTTAAATCCATGATTGAATACTATTTAGTCATTAAAGTGATACGAAATTATATGTGTTGATATAGAACAACATTATGGATGTTTAAGATAGAAAAGCAGGTTACAATGTAGAATATTTCATATTATTTCCTATTTGGGGGGGAAAGTTTGAGGGTGCTTGTATATGCACAGACAAAACAAAGACATCAGGAAATTCCTGAGTCTTTTAAAAAAATAACTGTAACTTTTATTTTAGATTCATGGAGTACATATGCCGGTTTGTTACATAGGTATGTTGCATGGTGCTGAGGTTTGGGGTACAAGTGATTCTATCACCCCGGTAGTGAGCATGGTACCCAAAAGTTTTTCAATCCTTGCTTTCCTCCATCCCCACTCTAGTAGTCCTTAGTGTCTATTGTTGCCATCTTTATGTCCATGTTTACCCAATGTTTAACTCTCACTTATAAGTGAGAACATGTCATATTTGGTTTTCTGTTCTTGTGTTAATTTGCTTAGGATAATGGCCTCCAGCTGCATCCATGTTACTGCATATAACATGATTTTATGGTTTTAATGGTTGCATAGTATTCCAAGGTATATATGTACTGCATTTTCTTTATGCAATCCACTGTTGATGGGCATCTAGGTTGATGCCATGTCTTTGCTACTGTGAACAGTGCTGTGATAAACATATCAGTGTATGTGTCTTTTTGGTAGAACAATTTATCTTCTTGGGTCTATATACCCAGTAATTGGATTGCTGCGTTGAATGGCAGTTCTGTTTTAAGTTCCTTGGGAAATCTCCAAACTGCTTTTCACAGTGACTGAGCTAGTTTACATTCCCACTAACAGTGTATAAGTGTTCTCTTTTCTCTGCAGCCTCACCAGTATCTGTTATTTTTTGACTTTTTAATAGTAGCCATTCTGACTGGTATGAGATGCTATCTTATTGTGGTTTTGATTTGCATTTCTCTAATGAGTAATGAGGTTGAACATTTTTGCATACGTGTGTTGGCTGCTTGTCTGTCTTCTTTTGAGAAGTGTCTGCTCATGTCTCTTGCTTACTTTTTAATAGTTATTTGTTTTTTGCTTGTTGAATTGTTTAAGTTCCTAATAAATTTGGGATATTAGACCTTTGTTAATTGCATAGTTTGTGAATATTTTCTCCCATTTTGTAGGTTGTGTTTACTCTGTTGATAAGTTTCTTTTGCTGTGCAGAAGCTCTTTAGTTTAATTAGGTCCCACTTGTCCATTTTTTTTTTGTTGTTGTTGTTGCAATTGCTTTTCAGGACTTAGTTATACCTTCTTTCCCAAGGCTGATGTCCAGAATGGTGTTTCCTAAGTGTTCTTCTAGGATTCTTAAGTTTGAGGTCTTACACTTAAATCTTTAATCCATCTTGAGTTAATTTTTGTATATGGTGAAAAGTTGGGGACCAGAGTTTCATCCTTCTGTATATGGCTAGCCAGCTATCCCAGCACCATTTATTGAACAGGGAATCCCCAAAAAGACTCTTAATAAGCCCCCTTGGTGACAGAATTTGATATTTTTGCCTTTACACTTTTCATCTATATGTTCTACTTTTACGACCAGAAAAACACATTAAAAAATAAAGATATTAATATGTTCACTAGTTCCATTTTAGCCTATTATATAATTATCAGATATCTTCTTCAAGATCCAGGATACAGCTCGTAGGAAATTTATAGGTGACCAACTGCTTAGAAATGTCTCCAGCTCCAGAAGTCATGCTCTCCTGTCATCATTCAATGCCCTGATTTCTTGATTTCCAGTATCTTATTATTTTCCTGACTCTGCTTTCAAATCTAGGCTAGCTCTAGGCCATCTCACCTTTGTCCAGGCCTTTATTCCATCGATGTTCCCCTCGGGTGGGTCATCTGTGGTAGACGTGAGCCTCTGGTGCTCAAAAGCTGGCTCAGGTATGTTTTTCACTGCCCTGTTTGCTGTGCATTTTAACATGTAACTTCGTAATCCCTGTTGTCACCATCATCTGTTGCTTTTTTGTGTTTGAGATGCTGTTGTCGTCTTTCCTCCCTTCTGCTATCTCTTCCTTAGCCTCATAGTCAGCAAGGACAGGGGTCACACACTTGGTCCAATGTGAATCATTCCACCCACCAGGAGCCTGTGAGTCTCAGATGAAAAGCAAATAAGTAATTAGAGCCTATTCTAGCATCTAGACATACTTTGCTTTATGAGAAAGACCTTTTAAAAGAGAGAAACAAGCTAAGGAGTAGCTCACTGGTTTGTTCCAATAAGCACAAGATAGGTTTTAGAAGCACAACATGAAATCCTTGAAGGAAACTTTACATGATCATCCTAAGGAATTTTTCAGCTTTGTATAAGGAGGAGAGAGTTCTAAAAACAAAATTAGAAAATGATGTGGTCCGATTGTTTTTTCACTCTGTGAAAACTATAGATTAAGCTATCTGCTTGTGTTTTACAATATTTTTATAACATATTCCAGCTCCCTGATGTCTATCTACATTACAGAGTGTGGCAAAGGGATATGCAGGGGCAGCAAAACATCATGTGTGTGAAGAGAGAGACCTGTATATAGAAACTACTAAAAAGACCACAGGGGTTTGAGCACGGTGGCTCATGCCTGTAATCCCAGCACTTTGGGAGGTCAAGGTGGGAGGATCACTTGAGCCCAGGAGATTGAGAGCAGCCTGGGACACATAGTGAGACCTCATCTCTAAAAAAAAAAAAATTTTTTTTAATTAGTCAGGTGTGGTGGCACACACCTATGTTCCCAGTTACCTGGGAAGCTGAGGTGGGAGGATCGCTTGAGCCCAGGAGGTTGAGACTGCCATGAGCCATGATTGTGCCACTGCATTCCAGCATGGGTGACAGAACAAGACCTTATCTCAAAAATAAAAAATAAAGACCATGGGAATGAGGCCAGGTCTGGGACACCAAATCCATCAGTGGTCCCTTCAACTGTAATAAATCAGCAAATACTCAGCAGGTTGGTAGGGGAAGCAAAGACCGAGAGCCAGGAAATGTACACCTGCTTAAAGAGGAAACTGTCCTCAACTGTATGGCAAATGCATGCAGGTCACACCTCCCACAGTGAGTGTATGCTGCTGACTCATTGGTCACCCAACAGCCATTGACTTCCCACCTCTCCAGTCCCATCTCTCTCCACATTCCTATTGCCTCTACATTCCATACAGCTCCATGAATGCAGCTGTAATGCCATCGGCATCAGAGCCTGTGCCTACACCCCTCAAGCTGCCAGGAATGCTCCTTCCCTTCCTCTTTGCCTAGGTAACTTCTGCTCATCCTTCAGAATCCAGGATATATCTATGTCTATGCCTGTGTCTATACCTATATCTTTGTCTATATTGAACTTTAGATGTAAATAGAGATGTGGATGTAGATACTCATACACACAAACACAAAAACACATACACACACACTCAATTTATTGTGTGTATGACACAATAAATGGAGTGTTGAGGGGGCACAGGCTTAAGATGTTTCAAGGTCACTTCCTCAGGAAAGTCTTCTCTGATCACCCTGCAGACCAGATCAAGTGCCCTGTTATAAGTCCTCTGGCACCATGTATCTCTCTATTGTATGGTAATCACAGTGTAATTAGAAATGTAAACTCCTCAAAGGTAGGGATTCACTGTTGTGTCCCCAGTATCTAGAGCAGAACTTGTCACAATAATGGATGTTTAATAATATTTATTTGTATGTTTATTGGATTCACATCTGTCTTCCAAGCTAGAAGGTAAGTAATCTAGATACTGTGTTTTTGTTCATGGTTTGTTTTCAGCACCTAGTACAGAGCCTGGCACATAGGACACATTCAGCAAATATTTTTGAGTGAATGATTGAACTCTATACCATATGCTGACACAGTGACTGCAGGGGTGAATGAGGGTCAGTCACTGGCCTCATGAAATCTGCATGAGGCAGATCTTTTAGTGGGAAGACAGACGAGCAGACCATTACCATTCGGTGTAAAACATGCTGTGAAGAGTGAGAGCAGAGTGAAAAGGAGACACACAGGAGGACATCTTACCCAGTCTAGGCGGAGGGAAGTGGAGACGTTTGTATGGGGATGGGGGCTCATAAAAGGGACTCTGGAGGGGGTGGCATCTAAGCAGAGAACAGGTGATGGCAGGAAGAAATATAGGCAGAATCATTCTTGGCCAAGGGAGCAGCACCAAAACCCAAAAAGAGAGTTGGAGAAAGACAGGCAGAGACCCAAGGAGACAGACACATGGACACGAAGGACAGACTGCCAAGTGCAGTGTAGAGGCAGTGATACTTACCCCTGCTTCAACTTCCTTTTAGCAGGGTGGTATAGATATTGCATGATGCTTGTAAAGAAACTTACTGCACAAAACAGACATTATCTATGAAACCATTTCATTAAAAAAAAGAAGCCTAGTTGGAAGGTTTCAGTATGTAAGCAGGTATGCATTTTCTGACTTCAGAAAGGTCCCTTAAAACATCCCCAGGATGGATCCTTGTTTATGCCATCCAAGCCTCAGTTAAAGATAGAAATTCGACTGGAGAGGGATTCTGCTGCAAGGCATGCATTGCTGATGCACTCTCTCAGTGACCTGGGCTTGCAGGTTAATGACTAGCAGTGGCAAGAGTGTTTTTATAACAGGATCAGCACTCATGGACTTTTTCTTCTCCTGAAAGCTAACTCTGCTCTCAAAAAGCCCTGGTTATGTGCCTCAGCAGCTGATTAGGGAGGAGATACTGTTTGTTGTGTATCACCTTCCCCAAACCTTATGCCTCTCAGTCACCTGTATTCATTTAGAAGATGTTTATTATGTGCCTTTTTAGGCTCCCAGCCTATTCAAGGGAAACCCCAGTATTTGAGTTCCTATGTACCAAGAACTCAGAGACTCAGAGAAAACTAAAAGACCTAGTCCATAATGTCAAAGAACTTACAGTTTAGTTCAGGATACAAAATATATGCATCTGAAGCAGTTAGGGGATAGTACTAATTAATATTCTGTTATTTTCAAGCAACAGAAATCATATCTTCCCTCTTAAGAGAAAGGGAAAATTACTGAAGTGGAGACAAGGGAATCATACATAATGGAAGGAGAGTTTGACAGACACGATGTGAAGGATATAGGGCAGCTCAGGGATCTCAGCAGCAGGAATGTGTGGTCCTTTGTCGAGATCTGTCATTTAAGGATGTGCATATAAAACATAAAGAAGAAAATTAAAACCACCTAGTATCTCACCTCCCAGAGGCAACCACCAGTATGCTTCTGACATATATTCCCCTCGTCTATTTTTTTTCCTTTGAGCATTTGGGTGAGTGTGTATATTTGTCACAAAATTGAGATTCTGCACTTTATGCTATTTTGTGTCTTGCTCTTTTCGCTTAACGTTATACTGAAAACATTGAACTGTCGTTGAAAGCTCTTTGAAATACATCTTTTAGTGGTTGCATAATTTTAGTATGTGGCTGCACCATAATTCATTTACTAGTCCCTATTGTTGAGCATACAAATTATTTTCAATTTTTCACTATTATAAAATATACTGTAATAAACATCACAGTACATTGTCTGAATTATTGTCTGAATTTCTGAGTGGGAAAAAAGGTTTCAATCAAGGATTTAAGACAGAATCATTACCTGTGAATTTAGATGCCTGGGATCACCTGAAATATTCTGCCCAGCCAAAATACTGTTCCACTAACTTTGCCATTTTATGAGGGTATCCATTCTTTTTCACTCCACAATCAAAACACCATTTTTTAAATCACTGACTTCTTAGTGTTCTAAATAGTCATTGGAAAGAAAGAATGACCCCAAAACCAAATCAATATCAGGTCAATTATTTATTCTTGGTCCTCGGATATGAATCTATTTTGTGGAGGCTAGGGAGAGTCAACTGATTGCATTCAGCTTTTCAGTAGACTTTTTCTTCTGGGTCAGTAGAGGAAGGAGGCAGATGTGTTCTGGGAAGAGGGATAAAATCTAGGAGACAATTAGGGACCTCAAAAGATTCTAGTTTTTAATCTTTTATTTAATAAACACCATGTGTCAGACATTGTTCTGAGGGTTTTATGAAGTCACTTAATCTTCCTACTAATGTGTATTAGTTTGTTCTCACATTGTTATAAAGAACTTCCTAAGACTAGATAATTTATAAAGGAAAGAGGTTTAATTGGCTCACAGTTCCAAATGGCTGGGGACACCTCAGGAAACTTACAATCATGGTGGGGAAGGGAAAGCCAGGACCTTCTTCACATGGCCGCAGGGGAGAGAAATGCAAGCAGGGAAATGCCAGACACTTTTAAAACCATCAGATCTCATTAGAACTCATTCACTATCATGAGAACAGGATAGGGGAAACCACCCCTATGATCCAATCACTTTCTTCCCTCAAGATATGGGGATTACAGATCCCTCCCTCAATACATGGGGATTACAATTCAATATGAGATTTGTGTGAGGACACAGAGCCAAAACATATAATTCCACCCCTGACCCCTCCCAAATATCATGTCCTCACATTTCAAAACCATTCATGCCTTCCCAACAGTCCACCAAAGTCTTAATGCATTTCAGCATTAAGTCAAAAGCCACTGTCCAAAGTCATCTGAGACAAGGCAAGTCCCTTCCATCCATGAGCCTGTAAAATCAAAAACAAGTTTATTTTTTCCAAGGTACAATAAGGGTACAGGCATTGGGTAAATACATTCATTCCAAATGGGAGATATTGGCCAAAACAAAGGGACTACAGGTCCCATGCAAGTTCAAAATCCAGTGGGGCAGTCGTTAAATCTTAAAGCTCCAACGTAATCTATTCTGACTCAATGTCTCAAATCCAGGGCATGCTGATGCACAGGGTAGGCTCCCATGGCCTTGGGCAACTTTGTCCCTGTGGCTTTGTAGGGTACAGCCCCACTCCCTGGCTACTTTCACAGCTGGTGTTGGGTGTCTGCAGCTTTTCTAGACACACAGTGCAAGCTGTTGGTGGATTTGACATTCTGGGGTCTTGAGAATGGTGGCCCTCTTCTCACAGCTCCCCTAGGCAATGCCCCAGTGGAGACCCTGTGTGGGGGCTCCAACCCCGTATTTCCCCTTTGCACTGCTCTAGCAGAGGTTCTCCATGAGGGCTTTGCTCCTGCAGACTTCTGCCTGGACATCCAGGCATTTCCATACATTCTCTGAAATCTAGGCAGAGTTTCTCAAACCTCAATTCTTGACTCCTGTGCAACTGCAGGCCCAACACCACATGGAAGCTGCCAAACCTTGGGGCTTGCACCCTCAGAAGCAATGGCCTGAGCTGTACATTGGCTTCTTTTAGCCATGACAGGGATGCAGGGAACGAAGTCCTGAGATGGCACAAAGCAGCAAGGCCCTGGGCCTGGCCCATGAAAGCATTTTTTCCTGCTAGTCTTCCCAACCTGTGATGGGAGGGGCTCCTGTGAAGACCTCTGACAGGCCCTGGAGATGTTTTCCCCATTGTCTTGGTAATTAATGTTTGACTCATTACGCATGCAAATTTCTGCAGTTGACTTGAAGTTCACCCCAGAAAATGGGTTTTTCTTTTCTACCACATCGTCAGACTGCAACTTTTCCAAACTTTTATGCTTTGCTTCCCTTTTAAATGGAAGTTCCAATTTCAGATCATCTCTCTCAAGTTCAAAGTTCTACAGATCTCTAGGGCAGGAGCAAAATGCCACCAGTCTCTTTGCTAAAGCATAGTAAGAGTGACTGTTGCTCTAGTTTCCAGTAAGTTCCTCATCTCCATCTGAGACCACCTCAGCCTGGACTTCATTGTCCATATCACTATCAGCATTTTGGTCAAAACCATTCAACAAGTCTCCAGGAAGTACCAAACTTTCCCACATCTTCCTGTCTTCTGAGCCCTCCAAACTGTTCCAAGCTCTGCCTGTTACAAAGTTGGTTCCACATTTTCAGATATCCTTATAGCAGTACCTCACTCTCTGCAGTACCAATTCTCTATATTAGTCCATTCTCACACTGCTATAAAGAACTTCCCTGAGACTGGGTAATTTATAAAGAAAGAGGTTTAATTGACTCACAGTTCCACATGGCTGGGGATACCTCAGGAAACTTACAACCAGGTTGGAAGGTGAAGGCAAAGCAAGGACCTTCTTCACATGGCAGCAGGAGAGAGAAGTGAATGCAGGCGAAATGCCAGACACTTATAAAACCATCAGATCTCAAGATAATTCACTCACTATTGTGAGAACAGGATGGGGGAACCGCCCCCATGATCCAGTTGCTTCCCTCCCTCAACACATGGGGATTATAGGTCCCTTCCTTGAAACATGGGGATTACAATTGAAGATGAGATTCAGGTGGGGACACAGAGCCAAACCATATCATAATGTTATGACGCAAGCATTATTATTACCTTCATTGTATGGATGAGAAGACTGAATCACAGAAGACAAAGTAAGGGGTAAACCTGGGATCTGAACCCTGAAACACTGGCTCTCAACAACTGTACCTTGCTTCCATGAATATACTGAAGTTTATATTTTAAAATCAGGATGGTTGAAAAATGCTCACACACTATAATCAAAGAGCATCAAACCAATATGCTTTTTTTTCTTTTACTGGGCTTTAGTATTTCTTATCTTGTACAACACAAGCATTAGCAACCTGGGCATCCCCAGGTCTTCCAAATCTCACTTTAATATTGTAAAAACTGACTCAGTGCTCTCTTCAGCAGCACATATACTAAAATTGGAATGATACAGAGATTAGCATGGCACTTGCACAAGGGTGACATGCAAATTCATGTTCACAAAAATTCATTTGTGACTCATGTTCTTGTCAATGAGCAATAAGAAAACACCTGAAGGTGTTTTCGGGTGAAGGTACAAAACTCACTGATAATACTAAGTATAGAGATAAACACAAAATATTATAACAATGTATTTGTGGTGTGTAAACTACTCATGCCTTGAGTAGAAAGACTAAAAGATGAACCTATCAAATATGATGGCTATAACAACTTTTCAAGACACAGACAGTGTAAGATATAAATGGAAACAACAAAAGGTAAAAAGTGGGGGTGATGAAATTAAAATGTAGATTTTGTATTAGTTTTCTCTTTGCTTGTTTGTTTTTGCAATCAATGTTAAGTTGTCATTAGTTTAAAATAATATGTTATAAGATATTATTTGCAAGCTTCATGGTAACCTCAAATTTAAAAAGCCTACATTAGATACACAAAAAATAAAAAGCAAAATATTAAAACATACTGCCAGAAAAAAAATCACCTTCACAAAAAGGAAGACAGATGGATGGACAGATGGAAAGAAGGAAGGAAGAGAAGACCACAAAACAACCAGGAAAAAAAATAATAACATTGAATATAAATGAACTAACCTCTCCAATCAAAAGGTATAGAGTGGCTGAATGAATTAAAAAACATGATCTGAGCTGGGTGCAGTGGCTCACACCTGTAATCCCAGCACTTTGAGAGGCTGAGGCAGGTGGATTGCTTGAGCCCAGGAGTTCAAGACCAGCCTCGGCAACATGGCAAAATCCTGTCTCTACAAAAAATTCAAAAATTAGTCAGTCATGGTAGCGTGCGTCTATAGTCCCAGCTACTCAGGAGGCCCCAGTACAATAATAGCTGAAAACTTCAACATCCTACTTTCAGCATTGGACAGAACATACAGACAGAAGACAAACAACAAAACATCAGACTTAATCTGCACTACTAACCAAAAGGACCTAATAGATATTTACGGAACATTTCAACCAATGGCTGCAGAATACACATTCCTCTCCTCACCGCATGGATCATTCTCAAGGATAGACCATATGTTAGGCCACAAAACAAGTCTTTAGAAAAATTTTAAAAAGTTGAAATTATATTGCATTTTCTGTGACCACAATGTAATAAAATTAGAAATCAATAACAAGAGAAACATTGGGAAATATACAAGCACATGGAAATTAAACAATATGCTCTTGAAGGGCCAGTGAGTCAATGAAGAAACTAAGAAGAAAATCTTAAAATTTCTTGAAACAAAAGATGGAAACAATACATACAAAACCCTATAGGATACAACAAAAGCAGTAGTAAGAGGAAAGTTTGTAGCAATAAACATCTACATCAAAACAGTAGAAAAACTTAAAAAACCTAACAATGCATCTTTAAAAACTATAAAAGCAAGAGCAAACCAAACCTAAACTTTGTAGAAGAAAATAAGTAATAAAAATCAGAGCAGAAATAAATGACATAGAAATGAATAAAACAATACAAATGATCAATGAAACAAAACTTAAAAAAAGAGAGAGAGAGAGAGATAAACAAAACTGACAAACCTTTAGCCAGGCTAGTAAACCAAGAAAGAAGACCTGAATAAATAAAATCAGAGAGGAAAAAGGAGACACTGAAACTGGTATCACAGAAATTCAAAGGATCATTGGAGACCACTATGAGCAACTATATGCCAATAAATTAGAAAACCTAGAAGAAATGGACAAATTCCTAGATACATACAACATATCAAGATTGAACGATGAAGAAATCTAAAACCTGAACAGATCAATAACAAGTAATGAGATTGAAGTCACAAGAAAAAGTCTCCCAGTAGAGAATACCCTGAGACCCCATGGCTTCACTGTTGAATTTCATGAAACATTTAAAGAAGATCTAATACCGATCCTACCCAAGCTATTAAAAAAAAAAGAGGAGGAGGAAATACTTCCAAACTCATTCTATGAGGCCAGTAGTACCCTGATACCAAAACCAGACAAAGATGCATCCAAAAAAATGATTTTTGTTTAGTTTTCTAAAAACACCAAAACTATCTCTGATGAACATTAATGCAAAAATTATCCACAAAATAAATACTAGCAAACCAAACTTAACAACACAATAAAAAGATCATTCATCAAGATCAAGTGTGATTTATCTCAGGGATGCAAGGATAATTCAACATATGCAAATCAACCCATGTGATACATCATATCAACAGAATGAAGGAAAAAATCATATGATTATTTCAAGTAATACTGAAAAAGCAGATGGCAAAGTTTAATATCCCTTCATGGTAATAACCCTTGAAAAACTGCATATAGAAGGAAGATACTTCAACATAATAAGAGCCATATATGACAGACCAACAGCTAGTATTATATTGAATAGGGAAAAACTGAAAGCCTTGCCTCCTAAGATCTGGAAGAGGATAAGGATGCCCACTGTCACCACTGTTATTCCACATAGTACTGGAAGTTCTAGCTAGAACAATCAGACAAAAGAAAGACATCCAAATTGGAAAGGAAGAAGTCAAATTATCCTTGTTTGCAGATGATATAATCTCATATTTGGAAAAACCCAAAAACTCCATCAAAAAACTATTTGAACTGATAAACAAATTCAGAAAAGTTGCAGGGTACAAAATAAACATACAAAGGTTAGTAGCACTTCTATATTTCAACAGTGAATAATCTGAAAAAGAAATGAAACTAATCCCATTAATAATAGCTATCAATGAAATAAGCTACCTAGGAACAAATGTAACCAAAGAAGTGAAAAGTCTTTACAATAAAAACTATAAAACACTGATGCAAGGAGTTGAAGAGGACACACACACACATACACACACACACACACATGAAAAGATATTCCATGTTCATGGATTGGAAGAATCAATATTGTTAAAATATTCATACTATCAAAAGCAATCTACAGATTCAATGTAATCCCTATCAAAATACCAATGACATTCTTTACACAAGTAGCAAAACAATTCTAAAATTTATATGGAACCACAGAGGACCCAGAATAGCCAAAGTTATCCTGAATGACATGGTTAAGCTGTGTCCTCACCCAAATCTCATCTTGAATTGTAGCTCCCATAATTCCCACATGTTGTGGGAGGGACCTAGTGGGAGGTAATTGAATCATGGGGACAGGTCTTCCCATGCTATTCTCGCGATAGTGAGTAAGTCTCACGAGATCTGATGGTTGTATAAAGGGGAGTTCCCTTGCCTGGCTCTTGCCTGCTGCCATGTAAGAGGTGACTTTGCTCCTCCTTTGCCTTCCACCATGATTGTGAGGCCTTCCCAGTCATGTGGACCTGTGAGTCAATTAAATCTCTTTCCTTTATAAATTACCCAGTCTCGGGTATGTCTTTATTAGCAGTGTGAGAACAGACTAATACACTGAGCAAAAAGAACAAAATGGGAGGAATCACATTACCTGACTTCAAATTATACCACAGAGCTATGGTTATGGTAACCAAAATGACATAGTACAGGTGTAAAGACAGACACACAGACCAATGTAACAGAATACAGAACCCAGAAATAAACCCACATATCTACAGTGAACTCATTTTTGACAAACATGCCAAGAATATACATTGGGGAAAGCACAGTCTCTTCAATAAATGGTGCTGGGAAAACTGGATATCCATATGCAAAAGAATGAAGCTAGATCCCTATCTCATGCCATATGTAAAAATCAAATCAAAATGGACTAAAGATTTAGATCTCAGACCTCAAACTATGAAACTACTACAAGAAAACATTGGGTAAACTCTCCAGGACATTGGACTGAGTAAAGATTCCTTGAGTAATACCCCACAAGTACAGGCCACCACAGCAAAATGGACAAATGGGATCACATCAAGTTAAAAAGGTTCTGCACAGCAAAGGAAACATCAACAAAGTGAATAGACCACCCACAGAATGGGAGAAAATATTTGCAAGCTACTCATCTGACAAGGGATTAATAACCAGAATACATAAGAAGCCCAAAGAAGTCTATAGGACAAAATCTAATAATCTGATTAAAAATGGGCAAAAGAGCAGAATAGGTGTTTCTCTAAAGAAGACATAAAAATGGCAAACAGGTGTATGAAAAGGTGCTCAACATCAGTGATCATCAGATAAATGCAGATCAAAGCTACAATGAGATATCATCTCACCACAATAAAAATAGTTTTTATCCAAAAGGCAATAATGAATGATGCTGAGGATATGGAGAAAAGGAAACCCTGATACACTGTTGGTGAGAATGTAAATTAGTACAACCACTATGAAGAACAGTATGGTGGTTCCTCAACAAACACTAAAAATATAATTATTACATGATCCAGCAATCCCACTGCCAGGTATATACCCCAAAGAAAGGAAATCAGTATTTTGAAGAAATATGTGCACTTCCACATTTATTGTGGCACTATTCACAATCGCCAAGATTTGGAGACAATCTAGGTATCCATCAACAGATGAATGGATAAAGAAAATGTGATACATATACACAATGGAGTACTATTCAGTCATAAAAAAGAATGAGATCCTGTCATTTGCAACAACAGGGATGGAACTGGAGGTCCTTATGTTCAGTGAAATAAGTCAGGCACAGAAAGAGAAACTTCACATATGCTGACTCATTTGTGGGAGCTAAAAATTAAAATAAAGGAACTCATGGAGATGGAGAGTGGAATGATGGTTACCAGAGGCTGGGAAGGGTAGTGTTGGGGGAGGGGGGTGCAGTAGTGGTTAAAGGGTACAAAAATATAGTTAGATAGATTAAATAAGATCTAGTATTTGATAGCATAACAGGGTGACTATACTCAACAGTAATTTATTGTGCATTTAAAAGTAATTAAAAGAGTACAACTGGAATGTTTGTAGCACAAAGAAACGACAAATGTTTGAGGTATGGATACTTCATTTACCCTGATGTGATTATTATACATTGTATACTTGTATCAAAATATCTCATCTACTCTATAAATATATATATATACATACTAAGTATGAATTTTTTAAAAAATGCGTCAAACCCATGAAGTGAACATTGCAGTTGTCTCTCCACCATCCATACACACTCACCTCCCCTTCCTCCATGTGTAGAAGCCATGATTTGAGTGGGTTGACCCTGCCTGTGTTGGTGTCAGCATAACCTCATCTCTTTGTCTCAGTGATTGTTTCAGAGATGGGAAGTGCTATGGTTTGAATGTGTCTTCCAAATTTTCTGTGTTGGAAACTTAATCCCCAGCGAAACAGTGTTGGGGATGGGACCTAAGAAGAGGTGATTAGGTCATGAAGGTTCTGCCTTCATGAATGAATTAAAGTTGTTATCAAGGGAGTGGGTTAGTCATCTTGACAGTGGGCTTGTTATAACAAGCTTGACTCCCTCTCATTCTCTTGCTCTTCTGTCTTCCACCATGGAATGACACAGCAAGAAGGTCCTTACCAGATGCTGAGTAGATGCCAGCACTATGCCCCTTCCCAGCCTCCAGATCTGTGAGCCAAGTAAATTTCTTCCTGTATAAATTGCCCAATCTGGGTCAGGCACAGTGGCTCACGCCTATAATCCCAGCACTTTGGGAGGCCGAGGCAGGCGGATCACGAGGTCAGGAGATCAAGACCATCCTGGTTAACATGGTGAAACCCTGTCTCTACTAAAAATACAAAAAATTAGCCAGGCGTGGTGGCGGGCACCTGTAGTCCCAGCTACTCGGGAGGCTGAAGTAGGAGAATGGCGTGAACCTGGGAGGCGGAGCTTGCAGTGAGCCAAGATCATGCCACTTTGCTCCAGCCTGGGCAACAGAGCTAGACTCCATGTCAAAAAAACAAAAAAAATTACCCAATCTGTGGCTTTCTGTAATAGCAGCACAAAATTGGTGAAGACAGGAAGTAACCAAAAAAAAAAAAAAAAAAGCCCATCAGCACCTAGTGTTCCTTGCACCACAGGGACTGGTTCAAATTGGTTCAATCTTGGAAATGCAAGGTTTTGTTTAATAGTTGTGGAAGGAAACAGCTCCCTTTTGCATCTCACCTCATTGCCCTCTCTACTTGGTACTTATAAAGGTATTGAGTCATGGTTTCTTTGACTTAACCTTCCCAAAGAACCAGTACCACAAGGCAGAGTATGTGGCAGATGTTTACTGGAAGTTGAAGACAATGGAGATGGCTACATAACATATAGAACAACAAATACCCAACAGAAAATATTAGCCTGTTTTCCAAAGTCTCTATGCTCCCCCTCCAATCTGGCTTTCTTTTCCCCTTAGTCACCAGCTTCCACCATCATGCTCAACAACTCTGGCTCCAACTTCCCTGCATCTTGTTTATTTTCCCTCACTTCCTGGGTCCCTCACCCTCTTCTTCTCCAGCTGCTATGCAAAACCAGAACATTCTCATTTCCTTTGCAAACTAGTTCAGCCTTCCTTTGTCCTATCTTCTTCTGTACAGCAAGGTTTATGTTTTATTTCCCACTCCGATGAATAAACCAAGGTTTTTTTTTTTTTTTTTTTTTTACCAAAATTGCTCCTTGAGAGGAATTCTACTGTGGCTTCCAGCTTTTACAATATTTTCTCTCTGTTGCACTATTAAAGAAAATATGATCTGACCTATCACTTGAACAGACCTTGTGCCCTGACTTCACACGCCATTTTCTGCCAGCCATGACATACTATTGATTCTGCATCAGAGACGCTCTCACATTAAGCCCCTCTTCTCCCACCCTACCCTGTTCTGCGGCTCTATTTCAGGCCACCATTGTTTCTCCCTAGACTGAGGTTACCAAAGATCATTCCACAGACTCTGATAAAGTTTGTGCTAATCTTCAGGGAAAAATAAAAATAATGCAGTGAGTTTCTCCATAAATTCATTTAGAATCACTAATTCAAAACTGGATATCCACATGTAAATAATGAAGTTGGACCCTTACCTTTCACCCATATACCAAAATTAATTTAAAATGAATCAGGGACTTACATATAAGAGCTATAACATTCTTAGAAGAAAACACTGGGAAAAGCTTCTTGACATTGGATTTGGCAATGATTTCTTGGCTTTGACACCAAAAGCACAGACAACAGAGGCTAAAATTGATAAACTGTACCTCATCAAAATTAAAACCTTTTATGTATCATAGGACACTATAAACAGAATGAAAAGGCAACCCACAGAATGGGAGAAAATGTTGCAAATTATATATCTGATAAGAGAGTAATAGCCAAACTATTTAAGGAACTCCTACAACTTAACAAAAACAAAACAAACAACTGGATATACGAATGGGCAAAGGACTTAAATAGACATTTCTTCAAAGCTATACAAATGGCCAATAAGCACATGAAAAGACACATAAATCATTAAGGAAATGCAAATAAAAGCCATAATGAGATACAACTTCACATCCACTCAGATGGAAATTATCAAAAACAAAACAAACAAAATCAAAAAACAAGCATTGGAAAGGATATGGGGAAATTGGAATACCCAGAATGAGTTAGGGTGTATTTCCTCCTGTTCAATTGTTTGGAAAAGTTTGAGAAGGATTGGTGTCAGTTCCTTGATATTTCTTGAAAAGAATAATTCTTTTTTTAAGAATAAGAAAATATTTCCTGGAAATCATCCATTAGACTTGCCCTCACAGCTAAGTATTAGATTACATGTTGTGTCAGAGATTCATGGTTACACATCACAACCTTTTCCAACTTCTCTAAGTGAAGAGAATCCTGACTTTTTGATGGGTTCTTTATGCATTGTACAAGCCACACACTGTCACTTCTGTCTTGTTCTACTTGTTAGATGTGAGTTATTAAATCCAACCCACACTCAACAGGAGGCGGTTATACAAGAGTGAATACCAAGAACCAGGGATCACTGGGGACCATCCTGAAGGTGAGCTATGATGGACCTACTGTGTTCCAGGACCACCTTAGGCACTTTACAGCATTGTGGCCAAGTAGGTATTATAATTACTATTTTAGAAATTTTAAAGACATCAAAGAAAATACTAATGTGGTGTTCATGAAAATACTCTGCTCAAATCTCCTTCCAGAGAATCTTCTGTGGAGAGTATAAGTTAGTTGACAGCCCCACTGTTACTCTAGAATTATTCCCAAATTTGAACTAAGGCATTGCTCTCCCTGGGCTGCTGCTGGCCAGTGACTGAGCACAGCTGGGGCATCAGAGAGGGCCCATTCCTGGAGGATGCAGGTCTCATCTAATGGGTGATGTTCACTCAGGGACTTCTCATTGGCCTGTCTGAAATGTCTCAGAAAAATCTGGGGCTTTTCCTGTACAATTTTCCTTCCTTTCACAGATGTCAGACCTGCCTTACAGTCTAAGACTGTTCTTGTCCATTCCTGCTCTTTCCCTTTTATCCTTCACAGGAATTTTCCTCCAACAAATCTCTTGCATCTCTAATTCTACATGGTGTTTGTTTCTCAAAAGATCCGAACTTATGTCATAAAAGCTGAGTGATTTGCCCAAGTGAGTTGGGGGCATAGATGGGATTTGAACACATGCTTTGACTCCAAAGGCCAAATCCAAGCTCCTTCAATACAGCATGCTACCATTTTGTATTGGGCTAATGGTGGCCCTCCAAAAGATAAGTTCATGTCCTAACACCTGTAACCTGTGAAGGTGACCTTATTTGGAAAAAAGATCTTTGTAGATGTAAGTTAAAGATCTTGAATTATTTGTGTGGGCCCTAAATCTTATGACAATAATCCTTAGACAAGAAAGAAGAAGAAGAAGACACAGATACAGGGAGAAGGCCAGAGATAAGAAAGATACCCTGAAGCCATCAGAAGGTGGAAGAGGCAAGGAAGGATATTTCCCAAGAGCCTTCAGTGGGAGCTCGACCCTGCGGATATCACCTTGATTTCAGACTTTTGGGCTCCAGATCTATGAGAGTGTAAAGCCACCCAGTTTGTGGTCATTTGTTATGGCAGCCATGGGGAACTAACACAAGTATTTAACCTCTATCTTTAATACTAGCACAGTGCCTGGCACATACTAGGTGTTCTAAAAGAGTGATCCTTGTGGCACATATACACCATAGAATACTATGCAGTCATAGAAAAGAATGAATTCATGTACTTTGCAGGGACATGGATGAAGCTGGAAGCCATCATTCTTAGCAAACTAACACAGAAACAGAAAACCAAACACTGCATATTCTTCCTCATAAGTGGGAGTTGAATAATGAGAACACATGGACACAGGGAGGGGAAAATCACACACTGGGGCCTGTCAGCGGGTTGGGGGCAAGGAGAGGGACAGCATTAGGACAAATACCTAATGCATGTGGGGCTTAAAATCTAGATGATGGGTTGATAGGTGCAGCAAACCACCATGGCACATGTATGCCCGCGTAACAAACCAGCACATTCTGCACATGTATTCCAGAACTTAAAGTAAAATTAAAAAAATAAATAAATAAAGACACTGATCTTTGCTTGCTCTGGGAAGGTTTTTAAAAAGAGCTAATTAGTTAATAGATAACTACATGGGGATGATGAAACAAAGCTTTAAACTGCTTCCAAGTAACTTGAATACTATAAAATTGTACTTGATGACTGATTTCTAGTTTGAGTGTTATCTAGGAAGAGAATGAATATTTGTGGAGCGCCTGCTGTGTACCAGACACTAAGATAAGTTTTATTCATAAATTACATCACAGTGGGAGGAAATATTATCAATTATAACGGTTGAAAGCAAGGCTTTTGGAGTCAAATTTGAGCTCTGATTCTCATTAGCTGTATGACCTTTAGCAAATCATTTAAACTCTCTTAGCCAAAATTTACTTATCTGAAAAAAAGAAAAGTGATTCCTATCTCCCTGCCTTGCTTTGAAGATTAAAGGAGATAATGAATGAAGCAGCTGAGCACAGTGTCTGGCACACAGAAAATTTCAACAAACATCAGTTATTAGGAGCGAACCATGCTGGTGGGTGCAGGACTGTCGAAGTGGGAACTAGGGCTCTCATCTGAGAACAAGAGGTGCTAGATATCCCCTTCTAAGAGGTCAGAGAACTGCAGTGTTTGGGACCAGCTAAGTCCCCACAGGGCTTGCTGAGAAATTCCAATTTCAGCCCCACAAACACAAACCCCCCAACTCCTGTCTCCTCCAGGTGAACTGGGAGTATGGAGAAGATGGTCTCTGTGTGTTAGGCCTGCATCTCCCTAAGGTCAAGGAGCATGGGGGTGGGAGGGGGTGCAATGAATTTACTTAAGGGAGGAGACTAAACTGAGTCTCTGCCTATGCTAATGTGGGGCTGTTGCTATCCAGCATAGGAACGTTGCCAGGCCCCTGGACCAGCGGAGGTTCTGAGTCTTCCAGGACTCTCAAGTTTCCGTGATATACCAAAGCTTGGAAGGAGAAATGCCTTCCCTAGGTCCCTTCATCCCTGTCTGCAACCCGTGACAGACAACCCCAGTATTCCACACACCCCAACAAGGCTGCCTAGTCAGGGAGGGGACCGTTGGCAGCAAGAGGCTGTTAGGGGCTCAGGGCTGCCTCTGTCAGAGGGCTGATCTGGGGAGAGCAAGCTGAAGCCTGATCTCCCACACCACAGGCAAAGCAGCAGGAAGACCCTCACGGGCCCTCTGAGGAACCAACAGATGGGTTTCACAGAGGAGCCCATATTTGGACGCCTGCCATACCCTGGAACAAATGGCCCGTCGTCATCAAATGGAGGAGCTGTGGTGGCCAACAGAGAGGATTACAAGCTTACAACAGGCATCCAAGTAAGATGAGACCTGCCTCTCTTTCTCCTCCTGCCCCCAACGCCAGCACAGTGCGTGCTGGGAAGGGGGAGGTGTTGGGGGAAGCTGAGGAGGCCAGACCGCCCTCCCAGAGTCTGGCCGTGCGGTCAGCCTGGGTTGCACATGAGAATCACATGGGGAAGCTTTCAGGAATTCTTCATGAGCCCAGATATTCTGGTTTAACTGGTCTGGAGTGGAACCTAGGCATTGACATTTTTAATGAGCAGCCGAGGCCGCGAACCACTTCTCTAAAGCTGAAGTAGTAGGCTGTGCCGCTGGGAGAAGGTGTAGGATTGCAAGAATTCGCAAATACAAATAAAAGTATCGTATGACACTTACGTTAAACACTTATTTTTCTATCTAAAATTCTAATTTCACTGGGCATTCTGTATTGATAAAATATTTATAGTGACAATCCTAGGAGGGTAGGAAAAATATTTGGATTGCGTAGAAGATTGAAATTTGAAAATGAACAAACAGGACAGAGCCTTAAGGATCAAAAGTAACTGTTTAGTAATAAAAGGTGACTGCAGTGTTATGGAATGGGGCTGAGCTGTCAAGAAAGGAGATGTTACCCGGTGAAAAATAGGGGGATTTGACATAAGGACACTGGGGGCAGTTGCAGAAAAAAATAAAACCATTTCATTTTGATGCCCCTAGTGAGTTGAGCCTCCCAGTAAACCAGTTATGTCATTACAACCAACAACCTTGCAGAAGGGATGAGAGAATGGAAGCTGAGAGAATTTACATGATTTGTGGAAGTTCAACACAGCTCGTAAGTGACAAGCCAGGATTTGAGCCAAAGTCAGTTTGTCTTTAAAAAAACAAAAAGGTAGCAAGTTCTTTCTTTTTTCTTTTCTTTTTTTTTTTTTTTTTTTTTGAGACGGAGTTTCACTCTTGTTGCCCAGGCTGGAGTGCAATGGCTGGATCTTGGCTCACTGCAACCTCCACTTCCCAGGTTAAAGCAATTTTCCTGCCTCAGCCTCCCGAGTAGCTGGGATGACAGGCATTCACCACCACGCCCAGCTAATTTTGTATTTTTAGTAGAGACAAGGTTTCTCCATGTTGGGCAGCCTGGTCTCAAACTCCTGACCTCAGGTGATTCGCCTGCCTCGGCCTCCCAAAGTGCTGGGATTACAGGTGTGAGCCCCCGAGCCCAGCCTAGAACTTTGCTTTGATACTAGTAATACTAGTAGATTGCTTCCCTAAAACAAGTAGGGAAAGGAAGCAAAAAGTCCAGAGAAGCGCCGCCCCCCCCAATCCACCCTCTACCCCCATTAAAGTACAGAGTGAAGAGAGGCAGGGACTGGGGCTGTACATTTTGGACCCTACAGACTGGTCCTATCCCTGGCCTTGCTGCCATCTGTAGGTGATCAAGGTGCAAGCAGAAGACCCTTCTGTCTCCTCGTCCTCTCAGCTGCTGAGCACCCAAATGGGGGGAGCTGCATGAACATTTATTTGGCGTTAAGTTCTGCTGCTCCATCATGATGTCTCCTGCTTACATTTCTGTAATTAAATGTCATCTCGTTGTGCCTGTACTTGTTGTGCTTAAGCCCCAAGGCTGTTTTAGTAAAGGGTACAATTTTGTAAATCAAATGGAGAAAAATAAACAAAACCACCTGTTCTGCGAGACAGTGTGCTGCCAAGCATGGAGCTCTCCTGTCCCTCCCTGCCTCCCTCAGAGTCCAGGAGGGGAGGGCAAGAGAAACCCCCAGGATGGGAGCTGAGGAGTGTAACCACATCAGTGAGGGGTACCTTGTCCCCATTCAAAAGTAACTCTTTAGTAGGGGGCTCCCCACTGCAGGGCCTTGGCTTTGGGTGGGCCAAGAACAGCTGTCATGACAGGCGGGGACAGCCACTCAGGACGTGAGGGAAGTCAGGCTGCAGAAGGTGGACAGCCCAAGAATTCCCTTAGGCTCACATATGGGAAAGCAAAACTTATGATTGAATAATGCCAGCCTTTGCCTTGCCCCTTCTCACCTCCTGTTAAACAAAAAGCTGTCTTTTCCCTCTCAGCGTCTCTCTTTCCTCCCCCGTATGGAGAATTCTGTGTTTGCCAGCCTGTCTCCTGGGATTTCAAGATGCGGCATAAGAGTAGGTACAGAGAGACAGGACAAGAAACATAGGAAGGAAGAGAGAGGGCAACTAACCCTACTGGGATTGTGGGCTGGGCTTTGGGGAGCATTCTTGGTAGAGTTGAGAGGGAGATACCAAAGCAGTCTTAGGTTGGGAGAGAAAGGGGTTTGTTTCTCCTCTAAATAATTTATTGAGGAGAACATTAACATAACATAAAGTTAACCAATTCCACGGGAACAATTCAGTGGCTTTTGGCATATTCACAATGTTGTGCAACCATCCACCTCTGTCTCATTCCAAAATGCTTCCATTGCTCCAGGTAAGGGTATTTTAAGGTGTGTTGATGTGGACTATGCGTTTGAGCCTTTAATGTTTGTCAAGGGACGGAAGTGAATACTGGAGTATATTTTTAATAACTGTTGACTTGTAGACTTTAACCTCTCAAAACTGGGTCAAGTGGACCCTAGGGGTTATTTGGGTTCTGTACAGCCATGGCCCCCAGGGCAGGAGACCTGTAGGAGTGCCTCACCCACCACAGCATTAGGCTCTGTGCCCCCAGGTTTCCTACAGTGACCTTGGTACCTTGATATTCTTAATGACCTAGTAATGATATTACCAGGTGACATGTTGGTGGGTGGGATGCACTTTGTGATATATCCTGTACCCATGTGCTCTAAGACTGAGAGTCTGACCTCAGTATCCTCCAAGAGAGGACCCCACCAGCAGCCTTGGAGTGTGAGCTTTGGGTTATCTCAACCCCTGAAGCAAGCTGAACTACTCATTCTTTTCCAAACATTCCCTGAAGTCTCCCACCTTTATCCTTCCCGGTGTCTACACCAACTTCCCCCAAATTCTTTACTCCCAGATAACCAGATGCTAACAGTTTTTAAATTTTCTTATTGCTCATATAATATCTAATATGTGATTATACACACATGCTTCAGTACATGTACTTTCTCTCTCTCTCTCTCTCTCTGTCTCTCTCTACATATTTGAGTTTTTTGTTGGGTTCATTGCTTGCTTTGGAAAAATTGGATCATGTATTCTCTGCATCTTCTATCTCTCATTCGAAAATATCTCATAGAAGTTCCTCTCAGTCCCCTGGTATGTTTCAGAGTCATTATTTGTGTTGGCAGCATTATAATCCATAATGAGGCTCCTTCATAATTTATCCAACCCTTTCTCTATTGATGGGTATTTCCTCTGTTTTAAGTTTCTGTCCCTCCAAACAATGAAGCAATATTGTTATACATATATCTTTATATACCAATGCTTTTACTTTTATTGAATGAATTCCAGGGTTGAAAGTCATGTGTATTTTAAAATTTAGTATATATTGCTTTCAAAAAGGCTGAAACATATTTTCAGCAGCAAAATATAGAGTACTTTTTACCCTCATCCCTAGTAGCAACAGTTGCTATCCCTCATTTTAACTTTTTTCTAGTCTTACATTCATGAAGCCATATCCATTGTAAACTTAATTCGTAGTTTGCTGTCTACTGGTGAGCATGAGCATCTTTTTCAACTGTTTATTGGGCAGAGGGATTTGCTTTTTCTGTGTATGTTGTACTTCAATACAAAAACTTTCTTAGAATTTAAAAATCTGCTGGGCTTATAATTGGGATTGCATTAAATTTTTAATTTTGGGGGGAATGAATTTTTTATGAGATTAACTCCTCTCAACAAATTGCGTAGTATTAAAATGTATCCGTTCTTTTTCCCCCCATAGGATTGTTGTTCACATAATCCTGTACCTCTCTTTTGTATTTATCCCTTAATGTTTTATAGATTTTAGCTGGGCGTGGTGGCTCACGCTTGTAATCCCAGCAATTTGGGAGGCCAAGGTGGGCACGTCACTTGAGGTCAGGAGTTCGAGACCAGCCTGGGCAACATGGTGAAACCCCATCTCTATCAAAAATACAAAAATTAGCCGGGCATGGTGGCAGGTGTCTGTAGTCCCTGCTACTCAGGAGGCTGAGGCAGGAGAATCGCTTGAACCTGGGAGGTGGAGGTTGCAGTAAGCTGAGATTGCACCACTGCACTCCAGTCTGGGCGACAAGAGCGAAACTCTGTCTAAAAACAAACAAACAAAAAAAAATGTTTATAGATTTTTATCACTAAAATTAAATCTTTTTCTCATTTATATTTCTTGATGAATATGCTATAGCAGATGTTTTATTTTATATGCATTTTGATAAACTTTGCCACCTTGCTGAAGTCTTTATTAATCTGAGTGGTGGGTGTTTTTTTTTTTTTTTTTTTTTTTTTTTTTTTTGATGGAGTCTCACTCTGTCACCCAGGCTGGAGTGCAGTGGCGTGATCTCAGCTCACTGCAACCTCCACCTCCCAGGTTCAAGCGATTCTCCTGCCTCAGCCTCCCAAGTAGCTGGGATTACAGGCACGGGCCATCACGCCCAGCTAATTTTCGTATTTTTATTAGAGATGGGGTTTTGCCACATTGGCCAGGCTGGTCTCAAAATCCTGACCTCAGGTGATCCTCCCACCTCTGCCTCCCAAAGTGCTGGGATTACAGGCATAAGCCACCATGCCTGGCCTAAACTGAGTGTTTTTTTTTTTTTTTTTTTAATTAGTTTCCTGGGTTTTCTAAGAATGCAGTCATGTGATTAATGAAAGAAAATATTGTCAAATTTTTATGTCAGTTATTCAATTTTATATTCTTATTGTATTTTCTAAAAACTTCCAAGACAATGTCAAACAGTAAAGGTAAAAGCAGGCATAAATCTGGAAAGAAAAGATAGAATCATGAGCAAAAACAAATACTGCAATACTTTGTCACTTCTTTCAAATGTTTACACTAATTATTCCTTTTGCTTACCTTATTACATTTGTTTAACTCTCTAAGTCTCTAAGAAAATGTTGAATTAAAATGGTAATAGTGGGTATTCTTGTCTGATTCTTGATTTTAATTGAAATGTTTTTGGTGTTTTGTTTACTAGAATATTGCCTATTGTTTTTTAATAAAGAGATTTTATTATATCCAACAATCCTAATTTTTATTTTACTTAAAGCTTTAATAGGAATAGCTATTGAATGTTATCAAGTGCCTTTGCAGAAACTACTGATAAGATGATACGGTTTTTCATCTTTAATTTTTTGATAAAAAGACTTATGTTGATATATTTCTTGACGTTGAGCTTTGTAATACTGGAATAAATTCTCCTTACCATAGTGTATTAGTCTTTTTGCCACATTGCTAGATTCTATTTGTCAATATTTTATTTAGGATTTTTGCATCTCCAGTTATAAGTGTTCATCTATAATTTTCCTTTTTATGCTGTCTTTATAGGGTTTTAGTGTTAAAATTAAGCTTGGTCTGTAAATAAATTCAGAAGCTTCCATTTTTATTCCTTGGTCTAGAATATATTGATAAACATTTCTATTATCTATTCTTTGAAGATTAGAAAACTGAGTTGTGGACTCCTCTTTCCTGACACCCTTTTCAATGGTAGATCTTTAATAATCTTCCTGATCTGGCCCAATATAATTATTTATTCAGGTTTTCTCTTCTTGGATTAACTTTGGTAAGTTCCTTTAGATCTTCAACTTTGTTATCATGGAGTTAGCATGTAATACATTCTTACAATTGTTCAAATCTCTTCTGTATCTGAGACCATGGCTCTTTATTCATTCCTAATCTTGTCTTTTTGTTCTTGTTGTTCTTTTTTCTTTAATTAGATTTCAGAGAGGTTTATCTGTTTAGCTGAACTTTTTAAGAATTAGCCTTTGGGCTAGGTGTGGTGGCTCACACCTGTAATCCTAGCACTTTGGGAGGCCAGAGGTGGGTGGATCACTTGCAGTCAGGAGTCTGAGAACAGCCTGGCCAACATGGTGAAACCCCATCTTTACTGAAAATACAAAAATTAGCTGAATGTAATGGTGTGCACCTGTAATTCCAACTACTCGGAGGCTGAGATAAGAGAATTGCTTCAACCTGCGAGGCAGAGGTTATGGTGTGCCAAAATAGCACTACTGTCCTGCCCTCTGGCCTGGGTGACTGAGTGATACAAAATAATTAGCCTCAGCATTTGTTGACAGTGTCTCCTGTGTTTTTGTTTTTTGTTTAGTTCACTCCGTTTTCATGTTTATTAATCCTCCTTTAGAATAGCTTTTCTGCCTCAATTTCCTCTCCCTCAAAATAAATGCTTTGACTTTATTGTTCTGTCCTTCTCCCACTTCTAGGTCTCAAAAGTCACATAGCATGCAGACTTGTGTCTCAAACATCTGCTGCTCACTAACCTAGAATCCAAACTCCCCCAAGAAACTGATAGCAAGATTCCCTTTTCTTTCCACAGATTTCTCTTTTTTCCCCCTGATTGGGTGTAGTTTGCTCTGAGTCATAAACGTGAAAAACCATTTCTAAGTACTAAGGTTCTGGTGCAGTCTATTGTTTGCGAATCACTGCTGCACACTGGTGGGGAGGCAGGGCCACAGAGGGAAAGCCTGCTGGCTCTCGAGCTGGAAGATGCAGTCCTGGCACCCCACCACTCCTCTGAGAACTACCTGCATGGGTCATGTGTACCCTTCACACATGACTGGGAGCCCAGGTGACCTCTTTCTATCCTGAGTGAACATTTGTGTGGACAGAATTTTCAAAAATGTGCGTCTGGAATGCCAGAGGAAGGGTGTCTATGCAGAGAAGTAGTCCTGAGGCTACATTCTGTAAGCACTGGGAAGCTAAAACAAAACAAAACAAACAATAAACAATAAACAAAAAACAAAAACCTGACTTCTGAGCTAGAATAACAAATACCACCAAATTAGAGTAACTTTTCTCCCCTCTTAATTTACTGTATTTAGAGTCACCTCACCTATCAGGATCCTAGCCAGGAACCAAGAAAAGAAGCCAAAAAAGGCTCTAAGTAGAGTTGGAGATGGTGGAAGTTTTGCCGCATGGACATTCAGGCATTTTATATCTAGGAGTACCAAGCTGTCATCCAACATCCATTTCCTTTCCTTTTCTTTTTTTTTTTTTTTCTTTTTTCTTTTTTCTTTTCTTTTCAGAGATGGAGTCTCGCTCTGTCACCCAGACTGGAGTGCAATGGCACGATCTCCGCTCAATGCAACCACTACGCCCTGCGTTCAAGCGATTCTCTTGCCTCAGCCTCCCAAGTAGCTGGGATTACAGGTGTCCACCACCATTGCCAGCTAATTGTTTTTGTATTTTTAGCAGAAATGGGGTTTCACCATGTTGGCCAGGGTGGTCTTGAACTCCTGACCTCAGATGATCCACCTGCCTGGGCCTCCCAAAGTGCTGGGATTACAGGTGTGAGCCACCACGCCCAGACCCGTTTCCTTTTCTTCATACCTAGTTTAAGTAAGTAGAAGTATCCGGTGTCCAAACTTCCTAGAGATGGATAGTAACACATTGGAGGGCATAAGAGGATGTTACAGGCATGCACACTGACAGCCATGAGAAACAAGCAGAAGACAGAAAAACGAAAATGTGCAGATAGTGGCATTTCTCTGTCTTTTCAGTTCATTCCATGTTCAATAAATATGAATGTTTCATTTCTTCCTGGTCCCAGGCAGACATCCTCCTCCTCAGCATAGGCTGGGTTGCTCAGGAGGTGGAATCTGGAGCATGTTGGCATGTAGGTTTATTATGGAGAGTCCTGGGGACCACCACTGTGGAAGGAAGGGCAAGGAAGCAGAAGTGGGCAGATAGAGAAGTCAAGCCACAGTGTGGCTCAACAATAGTCTTGACCAACTCCATGGGAGGCTCCAGGGCCAGAACAGTCCTTTAGAGCTGCCTTGTTTGGACCATGATGAACAGGTCTTTATATTCGTAGATCAGTAGTCACTGAAGCAGGCTGCTGAGGCTCCCTGGGCAAGGAGGCTCTTTACAGCTGAGGCAGTCCCTGGAGGGCTGGTAGGAAAGACTCTCTGCCACAGCATCCCCTGCAGCCTACACCACAAGCCCCTCCTTGACAGGACCATGGCAACACATCACAGTGTCCACAATGCTCCTTGACTCATGCCCTGGAGGACCAGGATAGTCTCACCTTCTCTGTGCCTTACTTGACTGATGGCTGTGACAGAGACTGCTCACTATCCACAGCCTATCCATTCCAGATTTGGGAGTGAGGGTAGCAAGGCACCCAGCTAGAATATTTTATTTCTCTGCCTTCCTTGTGAGTTGGCGTGGCCACGTTATTTTGGCCAATGAGATATAAATAACAGTGCTGTGTAGGAGTTCTGGGAAGGCTTTTTTAGAGTGACACACTCAGCTTTCTCCTTTTCTGCTCCCTGGAACGTGGTCATGAGAGCAGAGTTCTGGCAGCGATCTTGAACCATGAGGTAACTTAAGGATGGGAGCCTATGTATTTCCATAGATCAGAAAGACAGGCAGAGCCTGAGTCCCTGATGACTCTGGAGCTGCCATTTCAGAGCAGTTTCAGAGGAACTGCTACTTCTGGACTTCTTTTTGTAAGAGATAAACAAATGGTTATCCTGTTTAAATCACCGCTATTTTGAGGTTTCTGTTTTGCAGCCAAGTTCAGGGGCCAAACTCTACTGGGGATTTGTGGTTAATTAAGATAGTAATTTTTGCTGATTTTAGAATCCATCGTCTCTTCATTACCACAATAGCTATAGTAGAAGTCCTTGTTTCTCCCTCTGTTCTTCATCCCCTGCAATAAATTGCCCATACTACTGCCAGAGGGATTTTCTACTTGATAAATTTGAACATGTCCTTCCCATTGTTAAAAACCTTTCAAGAAACTCTTAAGCTCTAAATTGTCTGTCATACTTTGTCTTATGAATTGAATATTAGGACATGTCTTACTGCATATTCATGTTTATTAACTATGCAGTTTTTATCGTGTGTTCATAAGTATTCAAAGAGCATTGCTAGAAACAACACTGGCAGTTCTGCAGGCTGGGAAGCCACTGACTGGCACAACACCCCATAATAGCCAAGGAAATAACATAATTTTATTGTTAGTAAGCTGAGAGTGGAGCGAGTCTAGACCCACCTCTGAGCCACAGTCTAGCAGCCACCCTTATGTCTAACCACGCTATTGTACTCTTCTTTAATAGAATTCCAGTGTCATCTGAGCCATTCCACTTTTCCTTCCTCTGGGTGCCCTGAGCAGGCCCAGCTCCTTTGCAATGAAATGGAAATTACAGACCACCCCCGAGCCCCAGGTACAGCCAATGGTGTGTTGCATTACGATATCAATGTTTTTACCCCATGCAGATCTCTCTGACTTAATTTTTTTGTGTGTGTATACATTTTTTAAAATGATACTTTTGTTTTGACATAATTGTAGTTCACATATAGTTGTAAGAAATAATAACAATACTCTTCACCTAATTTCCCCCAGTGGTAATATCTTACATAATGGTAATATCACAACCAGAAAATTCACATGGATACAACCCACATCAATTTTTAAAAATTATTTTGTTTTCCTAACTTTTTTTTTGAGATGGAGTCTTGCTGTGTTGCCCAGGTTGGAGTGCCGTGGCGTGATCTTGGCTCACTGCAATCTCCGCCTCCTGGGTTCAAGCGATTCTCCTGCCTCAGCCTCCCAACACCACGCCCGGCTAATTTTTGTATTTTTTTAGTAGAGATGGGGTTTCACCACATTGAACAGGCTGGTCTCGAACTCCTGATCTCGGGTGATCCACCCACCGTGGCCTCCCAAATAAACTTTTGTTGGTGTATGCTATATAGAGTCTGGATTCTTCTTGTGATGAAAATACACTTTTTCTTTATTAAAAAAATAAAAAGTTTTTAAGAGCTCCTCTTCCCCTTGGGATAAAATCTGGAATTCTCTACATGGCCTTCAAACTCCTCCAAGTTCCGGCCCTAACTCCCCACACTTACATATCACAGCTCTTACCAGGATCCCCCAGGCCCAGCCTTACAGAGCTACTCCACCACATGGAAAAGTCCTCCTCTTAACTGGGTCTAGATAATTCCTATCTGTCTTTCAGATGAAGTGAAGTCTGTAACTCCTCCTAGAAGCATTAGCCACCCTCTCTTTCAGATTGGGTTACACGCCTTTTAATTTTCATTTGTTTGTACTTCTTGAGTGCCTGGCACACGGTAGATCCGGGTCCCGTCCCCTAGGCGTGTACTGGTAGCCAGCAGTGGCCTGTTAGGAACCAGCCACACAGCAGGAGGTGAGCACTCAGTGAGTGAGCGTGCCAGCTTGAGCTCCGCCTCCTGTCAGATCAGCCTTGGCTTTAGATTCTCATAGGAGCCAGCCTTATTGTGAACTGCGCACGTGAGGGATCTAGGTTGCGTGTTCCTTATGAGAATCTAACTAATGCCTGATTATCTGAGGTGGAACCGTTTCATCCCCAAACCATCCCCCAACTCCCCTATGTCTTACATGAAACTGGTTCCTGGTGTGGAAACCAGGAATCCACTGCAGTAGATAACCAAAAAATATTTGTCGAATGAACAAATGAGTGGGTAGCTCTTACCAGTTTAAGAGTGTTGGAATAAACTGCCCACTTCTCCCTTCCCATAACCTGACTCTAGGTTCCACTTTTGGGTGGGGAAATTTGTTCAATTGCTTTTCTATGGGCAGCACCCAGTCCAATGCCTTGCATATATTAGGTGCTCAATATGTGACAATGGCTAATGGCTGACTGTTGGGGAGCTGGGAATTGAGACAAGAAGAGCAGTGTGAGCACAGGCATGAGATAGTGTATTCCAGGACAGCGAGTGGACCATTTGGCTCAGAAAAATCATTTTATAGCCCATTTAATCCATGTCAGCAGTGAGTCTGGCTTATATCACTGGGCATCTCAACATCAGACATTTAATGGATCCATCCTGCTTCTGCGCTGCTAAAACACACTGTAAAAGAATCTGCAGCTTCTGCAACCTTATACGCTGTGAACATCATTAACCCCCATGGGCTCAGTTAGTGCCTATATTCATCTATCACTATTCACAGAAACTCCTAGAATCAACGATCGAAGGGAATTGGTGTGGCAGATCTGCTCCGTTCACTTTCAGGAAGACAAAATTTTGCCCAAATTCTCAGATAGACTTAAAATGAGCTCCTGAATAGCTGTGACACCCTTAGTAACTTAAAAGGAGCTCCCTACTCTCCCAGCACAGCATTTTATCTTGGATAATATGAAACTCAGGAAGCTGCAATCCACACACAGTTTGGCAGTTGGCAGCTTCTACTGCATGCCTGCAGCAATAACACACACTCCTGCCTGTGAGACGCTCTTTTCCACAGAGCCAGGACGCACCACCGGTGAACCAGCGGCAGGGTCACTGGGGCTGCATGTCCCCACTTTTGAATCCTGGTTCTGCCATTCTCCTAGTGTGCATTTAGTCTCTTCAGTTTCCACATCCATAGAATATGGATATATGATGGTCTCACCTCATAAGAATAATTGTGAGAATTCTGTGGGCTAATGCATGGCAGCTCACACCACAGGAGCAGGCACACAGCAGGGGCTCGATAAATGTTTGCTCCAATCGTCATTGCTATTATAAAAGAATCATAATCAGCCATGAAGTATAGGAGTTCAGGAACACAGAGCGGGTGTTGTTATAGGCATTCTCTTATTTTCCATTATGCTAGGTCATTGGTGTATAGATATAATTAATGTTAGCTTTACCACCGTGGAAGGCTGAATAATGGCCCTCCAAAAGACATGCATGTCCTAACCACTGAAACCTGTAAATGTTACTGTATATGGCAAAAAAGGATATTGCAAATATGGTTGAATTAAGGATCTTGAGATGGGGCATTATCCTGGATTATACAGATGGGCTCTAAATGCAATCAGATATATCCTTATAGGAGGGAGGAAGAGGAACAGTTGACACACACAGAGAAGAGGAGAAGTGATGTGATCATGGTGTGATGTGGCCACAAGCAAAGGAGTGCCAGCAGCCAGCAGCCATCAGCAGTTGGAAGAGACAAGGAATAGTTTCTCCCCTAGAGCAGAGTGTGGCTCTGCTGACACCTTGATTTTGGCCTAGTTGGACTGATTTTGGACTTTAGCCTCCAGAACTATGAGATAATACATTTCTGCTGTTTTTTGGGGGTTGTTTTTTGAGACTGGGTCTCACTCTGTTGTCCAGGCTGAAGTGCAGTGGCACTATTATAGCTCACTGCAGCCTCAAACTTCTGATCTCAAGTGATCCTCCCCCATCAGTCTCCTGAGTAGCTGGAACTACAGGTGAGCACCACTATGCTTAGCTACTATTATTATTTTTTTGGTAGAAACAGGGTCTCGCTATGTTGCTCAGGCTGGTTTCAAACTCTTAGCCTCAGACAATCCTTCTGCTTCGGCCTTCCAAAGTACTGGGATTACAGGTGTAAGACACTGCACCGGCAGTTTCTATGTTCTAAGCAACCAAGTTGTGGAAATTTGTTATAGTAGCCACAGGAAGCTAATATATCACTTAGCTGCATTTTTAATTTTTATTTTTGCTCTTTGTTTTTAAGGCTATTTCCCCCATCTTTTTTGTTCTTTGGGAAAAAACATGTAAAATTAATGGACCCCAGATTCAAGTTATAAGTAGCAGATTTTGATGCCTTTTTATTTGCATTCCTGAGTGGTAAAGTGTTATTTTGCTCAATATTGGTCTTCTAATGGGTTCTATGGAGCTTCAGTATAATTTACATTTTAATACTTAGTCTGTATTTTAATCTTTAATAAAAGAATCTGAATTTAGAGTATTGCAGACCTGAGGGTTAGGTGAGAAGTTATTGTTTTTCTCATAAGTGGTTTTAAAAAACCAATTACTTATTAGTGATGTTTCTAATAGAGTTTAAGTGCTGAAGACAGTTAGCTTTTACTTTAGATTTCCCACAGTAAAATCACAGGCTGGAAAGCGAGAAGACAACTGGGTGCCGTTTTTACTTTTCTGGGACAATCGTGGAGTGCTTT
Source organism: Rhinopithecus roxellana (assembly GCF_007565055.1). NCBI lineage: Eukaryota > Metazoa > Chordata > Mammalia > Primates > Cercopithecidae > Rhinopithecus > Rhinopithecus roxellana. The sequence goes on along the minus strand of NC_044557.1, from coordinate 60,287,050 downwards.
AAACTATATGGACTCAGGGGAGGAACATGATTTTGGGGACAACTGGACTGGCCGTCTCTCCATCTTGTTTGTTGTCTGAATGAGTCCATTTGTTCAGCATGGTCGGAGAATCCCTGTAAAGATATTCAGGCCTCTTCTCCTTGTAAAAATGCAAATACAGTTGATTCTTATTATTTATGGTAGTTTTGTTCTATAAAGTCACCATGAACACGGAATGAACAAATACTGAGTCATTGATCTGAGGGGCAATGCAGGGTTAGACTCTTTGGAGCCTCTGGTGATAACATTTTGATCAACCAGTCAATATATAACCTTATTTTATGTGTGTTTCTGTTGAAAGATACCTTGTTTAGTATACATTGTTGATTCATTAACACTGAACTCACGTCCACCAGCACTAGAACTCATGACTAAATGGAGCTTAGCTAACATGCGTGTTTTCTTTGTAAGACACATCAAGCCTAGACCTAGACCACAAAAAGGACACGTGTAGAATATGGCAACTGACACAAGAAGGCAGTGTTGCCTCATTTGACCTCAGCTGGGAATGTGTGCCTCGGGCTACTCACATTTTTCATCTCTCTATGAGTGTCCATGAAGCTCTCTGTGAGTGTTGATTTTGGAGTTACAAATAAATTTTAGTGAGCACCTGTAGGTACATTTGAAAATACACAAATGGCTCACACCTGTAATCCCAGCACTTTGAGAGGCTGAGATAGGCGGATCACCTGAGGTCCGGAGTTCAAGACCAGCCTGGCCAACATGGTGAAACCCTGTCTGTACTAAAAAATACAAAAAATTAGTTGAGCATGGTGGCAGGCACTGGTAATCCCAGCTATTTGGGAGGCTGAGGCAGGAGAATCGCTTGAACCTGGGAGGCGGAGGTTGCAGTGAGCTGAGATCCTGTCATTGCACTCCAGCCTGGGCAACAAGAGCGAAACTCCATCTCAAAAAAAGAAAAGAAAAGAAAAAAGAAAATACACAATCCACGAATAATGAGGTTCAAATGTACTCCATAGAAAGTTAACAAAGCAGGCTTCACCAGCAGTGGGCCCTTTAATGTGAACTGACTTATTTGAAACTATAAGCTGAGCCCGTGCTCATAGTGAGATACGGTTCTTATTGTTGAGGGGCTTAAAATCCGGTGAAGGAGCTGGGCAAGGAATCAGATGCCTTATGCCTTAACAAAGCTGGGTCAGAATTCCCCATGGACAGGGAGAACTGTATCTGAGAGAACTACAGAGACATTTCCTGGCAGTGGGTCTTTAAAAAGGAGAAGGGAAGAGGATGAGGATTCTAGGCTCCCAGGAGACAGAAATGGTGAGGGAAGAGAGGCAGAAAGGGAAGCCATGGGACAACAAAGGAATGTTTGCTTCCATCACAGTTTTGTCTGGAGTCTGTACTCCATGTGCTAGTAACAATTGAAGAAAGGTCTGATGATGTGATTATAATCTGATTAACTTTTCTTGACATAGACACAGGGGAAAATTACATATAAAGAGGATTCCGTTTGGCAAAGAAAAATGTTTGTGGGATGACTCAAGTTCCTGAATATAATTTTTATTATACAAGATCTAGAGCTAAAGGGGGATATGATTTTATCAAGTCTCTTTTCTTTGTTTTTCGGAAATGATTAAGTAAGTATTCCAAGGTCCTAGAGTGACAAGGCTAGAACTATGGTCTCCTAATGTCAATGTCCACCCTGCATCATCTTTTAAAAATAGACTTTATTTTACGTCTATGTTATATTTTAGATCTATTTATTTACCAGTTTTAAGTTCACTGGGACCTACAATCTTTTAGAAGAACTGAGCAGAAGATACAGAGCATTCCCGTATATCCCCTGTCCCCACACAGGCATAGCCTCCCCCATCGTCAACATCCTCCACCATTTGTTACCATTCATGAACCAACATGGACATATCATTATCACCCAAAGTCCCTAGTTTATTTCAGGGTTCACTCTGGGTGTTGTACATTCTATGGGTTTAAACAAATTAATATTGACATGTAGCCACCATTATAGCATCATATAGAATAGTCTCACTGCCCGAAAAATCCTCTGTGCTCTGCCTATTCATCCCTCCTTCCCTCCAACCCCTGCCAACCACTGATCTTTTCATTGTCTCCATACTTTTCCAAAATTTCATGTTGGAATCATACAGTATGTAGCCTTTCCAGATTGGCTTCTTTCACTTAGTAATATGCATTTACTTTTCACTTAGTAATAAGTAATATGTAATAGTAATTAGTAATAAGTGAAACGTAATTAGTAATTAGTAAGTGAAATGTAAATGTAATTACTAAGTGAAAGAAGCCAATTACATTTATATCTTTCACTTAGTAATATGCATTTACATTTCCTCCATGTCTTTTCTTGGTTTGATACCTCATTTCTCTTTAGCACTGTATAATATGCCATTGTCTGGATGTACCACAGTTTATCTGTTTACCTACTGAGGACATCTTGGTTGCTTCCAAGCTCTGGCAATTACGAATAAAGTTGCTATAAACATTTATGAGCAGGTTTTTGTGTGGACATAAGTTCAACTCCTTCGGGTAAATGCCAACGAGCACGATTGATGGATTGTTTGGTAAGAGTATGTTTAGTTTTGTAAGAAACTTTCAAATTCTCCTTCACAGTGGCTGTATCGTTTTGCATTCCCACAAGCAATGGGTGAGAGTTTCGTTGCTCTATGTCCTCACCAGCATTTGGTGTTGTCAGTGTTTTGGATTTTTGCCACTGTTACAGATGTGCAGGGATAGCTCACTGTTATTTTAATTTGTAATTTCCTCTGACACATGATGTTGAGTCTTTTTTCATATGCTTATTTGCCATCTGTAGATCTTTGATGAGGTATCTGTTCCTATCTTTTGCCTCTCTCATTCTCCCCCACACTAGAATGTAAGTACTTGGATGTCAGGATGGTGTTACATCCTTTGCCCACTCCCAGGGCCTAATCCAGTGTGGTCAACAAATATTATACAGCAACAGTAGCTAGCATTTGTTGTTTATTACATGGCCTGGCATGGTGACTCACACCTGCACTTTCTGAGGCCGAGGCGGGTGGATCGCTTGAGGTCAAGAGTTTGAGACCAGCCCATGGTGAAACCCCATCTCTACTAAAATACAAAAGCTAGCTGGGCACAGTGGCGGGCACCTGTAATCCCAGTTACTTGGGAGGCTGAGGGAGGAAGATTGCTTGAACCCAGGAGGCAGAGATTGCAGTGAGCCAAGAATTTGCCACTGTACTCCAGCCTGGGTGACAGAGTGAGACTGTCTCAAAAAAAAAAAAAAAGTTGACTACATTCTCAGCCCCACACTAGATGTTTTATGTGCTGTCAGGAAGCTACAATGATGAATAGAAAGGAAAGGAAGAAGACCCACACTCTCTCTCAACACCCCCTACCCCTGACAGAGAGGCCAGCAGAACAGATTCAAGCAAATCCAAGGCTAAATGTGAAAGGGGTAAGAGAGGTAAGATCTTGGTATGTCACGTAAGCTCCCTAATCTGTATTTAACCTCATTTGTAAAATGGGCATAGTATGAATACCCACTTCAAGGGGTTCTTGGGAGGATTAAAACAGATAATATAGATGTAAAGTGTTTCACATAGGGCCAGGCACATATTGTTTAATAAACATTAGCAATATTTCTGGGGAAATGGGGCAACCCCCACCCCCTGCCTAATCAGGGCTGCAAGGCAGTGATAGAAAGAGGTCAGACACATGCCATTTCCACAATGCTCACCTAATGTCAGTAAAAGAGAGCAGGATAGATTCTACCCAGCTCTCCCCAAACACAGCTAGGGCACAGATGAACCGACCATGGTCACAAGCTGCCATTTGTTCCCTCACATTCAGTGATCCTAAGCAAGATACTGAACAACTTGGTGACTGGGGCAAGGGAGGCCTTGAACCTCCCCTTCTGGCATGGTTGCAATTGTTCCAAAACTTGGAGGAGGAGGTGGGGTGACAGATAGCCTAATCTACCCACTTTTCTCCCTGCCTAGGGGAGAGGTGGGCAGAGCAGCCAGAAGGCTGTTTGGGAGTCTTACTGGACTAGTTGAGGAAGACAAGTGGGGAGAAGATGAGGAATGGGATACTTCACTGCTTGACTGACCAGATACTCACATCACATGGGACTTGTTCTATGCCGATACTCAGTGCTTAACCCACGTTCACTCATTTCATCTTCCTGGCAATGAGGATGAGGCAAGTACCAGATTTCTATTGTCATTCTTTTTGGGGAAGGAGGAAACTGGGACCCTCAGTGGCTTAATAACTTGCCCAAAGTCATTAAGCTGGTAAGTGGCATAGCCAGGATCCAAATCCAGGTAGTGCCAGAGCCCATGCTCCTCACCACCAGGCCAGAAGAGGGGGTGGGTGTGTGTGAGAGACAGAGGAAAAGGTGTGTTTGCATAAGAGAGAAGGGTGTGTGTGTGTGTGTGTGTGTGTGTGTGTGTGTGTGAGAGAGACAGAGAGAGAGAGAGAGAGAAAAGAAGGAGGAAGAGGAAGAAGAAGAAGAGGAAAAGGAAGGAGGAGGAGGAGGAGGGTAAGAAGAAGAAGAGGAAAAGAAGGAGAAGGAGGAGGAAAAGAAGGAGAAGGAGGAGGATATGGTTTGACTGTGTCCCCACCCAAATCTCATCTTGAATTATAACTCTCACAATTCCCACATGTCGTGGGAGGAACCCAGTGGGAGGTGATCAAATTATGGGGTCAGTTCTTTCTGGTTCATAGAGGGTGTCTTCTTGCTGTGTCTTCACATGGTGAAAGGGCAAACAAGCTCTCAGGAATCTGTTTTATAAGGGCACTAATCCCATCCATTAGAGCTCTGCCCTTACTACAACCTAATCGCCTCCCCCAAACCCTGCTTTCTAACACCATCACCTTGGGTGTTAGGGCTTCAATGTATGAATTTTAGGGTGACATAAACATTCAGTTCATTGCAATAAAATACTGCCAGAGTTACCTCAAAAGTGTTTGATACCAGTTATCAGTGGGCACTCTCACCAACAAAGATGAGAGTTTGCATTTTTCATATTCTGGCAAACATTTAATATTGTCAGACTTTTAAATTTTTGCCAATATGGTGGATATAAAATATCTTATTGAAGTATTGATTTACAATTCCCTGATGACTAGTAAGTATGAGCATCTTTTTATATACTGATTGACCATTTGGAGTTTATCTTCTGTGAATTGCCTGTCCATAAACCTTGACCATACCATTCTTTAATTTCCTTTTTTGCTTTTTTTTTTGTGTGTGTGTGTTTTTTACACTTATTTGTATAGCTTCTTACATATTATGGATACTCAGTGTAAAAACTTTTTCTTCTAGGTTATCAATTGGTTTTTTTTCATTTTTCATTTTCTTTTTTTTTTTTTTTTTAGACGGAGTCTCACTCTGTCACCCAGACTGGAGTGCAGTGGCACTATCTCGGCTCACTGCAAGCTCCACCTCCTGGGTTCACGCCATTCTCCTGCCTCAGCCTCCCGAGTAGCTGGGACTACAGGTGCCTGCCACCATGCCCAGCTAATTTTTTTTGTATTTTTAGTAGAGACAGGGTTTCACCACGTTAACCAGATGGTCTCGATCTCCTGACCTTGTGATCCACCTGCCTCAGCCTCCCAAAGTGCTGGGATTACAGGCATGAGCTACTGCGCCCGGCCTGTTTTTTCACTTTTTAATAGTATTGGGTTTTTAAAGTTGTGGTAAAATATACATAGCATGAAATATACCATTTAATAATTTAGTGTATACAGTGCTGTAGCATTAAGTACATTCACATCATTGTGTATCACCAGCATCCATATCCAGAGCTTTAGGATCTTTCTCAATTGAAACTCTGTACTCAATAGCATTTGAGATTTTAATGCAGTCAAATTTATCAATCTTTTCTCTTAAGGGTTAGAAATCCTTCAGAAAGATACTCTCTAATATTTCCTCCCAAAAGTCTTTTTTTTTTTTTTTTTTTGAGACAGAGTCTCACTCTGTCACCCAGGCTGGAGTGCAGTGGCACAATCTTGGCTCTCTGCAACCTCGCCGTCCCAGGTTCAAGTGATTCTCCTGCCTCAGCCTCCTGAGTAGCTGAGATTACAGGCGTGGGCCAACATGCACAGCTAATTTTTGTATTTTTAGTAGAGACAGGGTTTCACCATATTGGCCAGGCTGGTCTTTAACTCCTGACCTCATGATCTGCCCGCCTCGGCCTCCCAAAGTGCTGGGACTACAGGCATGAGCCACCACGCCCGGCCTCCCAAATGTTTTAAAGATCCACTTTTCATTTTTATATCTTAATTTACCTGGAGATAATTTTAGGAAATTGAGTGAAGAGAGGATCTATTTTAATTTTTTCCACACAGATGACCAGTTGTCCTGGCATAGTTTTATTGATTAAACCATTCTTTTCTCTTTGATCTTTAATTTTAATTTTGTTATACATTATTTTCATTATGCAAGGATCCATTTCTGAAGTCTGTATTCTTTTGTCTTGGTCTGTTGCTCTCTCCCTGCACCAAACCACACTGTTTTAATTGCTGTAGGCAATTAAGGGTACCTTATTTCCTCTATCCTTTCACTACCTGATTCCTTCCAGAATTGTCTTGATTATTCTTGGTCCATTACCCTTTTATCTAATGACAGTACCAGCTTGTCAAATCCACACAAACTCTGGTCATGTTTCTTTTCTTTATTTTTTATCAGGAATTCAATTAGAGTTGTATTAGAAAATATTTATATCCATGAATATGGTCTATTTCTCTGATTACTTAAATCTCTTTTAATGTCTTTTAATAAAGCTTTATAATTGTCTCCACATACTCTTACATAGCTTTTGTTATATTTATTCATATATACCTTATATTTTCACACTGCTATTATAAATAATATTGTTTAAGCTATAGTTCAAGTTATTTATTGCTGGTATGAAGAGATATGTTTTTTTATATGTTGAACTTATATCTAGGAATCTAGATGAGCTGTCTACTAACTCTAATAATTTTTGTAACTAAGAAATAAGCTCAGAGATGTTAATTAATTTGCACCAAATCACATACCTAATAAATATCTTCCTTTCTGTTGGGAAGTAAAGAGAATGTCAGGATAAAAATTTGCATATATTTAGTTCAAGATTCATTTTCAACTTCTCTGACTCATTTGCTTATAAGGCTGCAAGGATTTATTGAAAGGCTCCTGTGAACTCATCTACATCCTAAGATGTCTGGACAGGGGAACAAGAAGATGCACAAGGAAGCATGGAATCATCTAATCCCAGAGAAATCAGGGATCTTGGAGTAAATCTACCCTAAACCTCATGGAAATATTTTCTGAAAGTGCTCCCTACAAAGCCATTTACTTATTCAACACATTCTTTGAGCATCTACTAAATGACAGCTTCCATGCCTGATGTTGATAAACAACAGTGAGCAAATCCTTAAGGCAATTATAATTTAGTGACAAACTGTAGTGAAAAAATCACACAAATAGATGGCCATGCATGGGGATAATGCCAGAAGGATGTAAATGAGGCTCTGAGAGTAGCAGGGTAGGGGTGGGACAAGCTGACCTTCTGTGGGAGGCAATCCTACAAGACTTGAGGAACAGGAGGAAGTCCATTGTGGCCAAAGCTGATTGAGAAGAGAGTGTATTAGCTGAAGCTGGAGGCTGGTGTGCTAAGGCCAGACCTTGCATGATGTGGGCCTTGCTAAAGATTTTTGTCTTCATCCTAAAATCAACACAAGTCACTAAAGAGTTTTAAACCCAGGAGTGAGTGACATGATCAGATCTGCATTTTAGGAAGGTCACTCATCTCTAATATGGAGAATACATTGGACAGGGCATGAATGGATGTGGAAAGACTAATTAAGAGGATATTATAGTTCCCAATGAGAGATAACAGAGACCTGGACTAGGTAATGGCACAGGTAAAATTGAGCTGAAAACCCAGTGGGTGTTTATTTTGTGCCAAGGGACATCATCCATGCATCATCTCATTTAATCACCACAGCATAAGACCCATGATATAGTGCCAGTCATCCCCAGTGGGTGAATGATGAAACTGAGGCTTGGAGAGGTTAAGTTTACACTGCCAACTAAGTGCAGACCTTAAGACTTAAGCCCAGCTAGAATCATTGTTAATTTTTTTTTTTTTTTTTTTTTTTTTTTTTTGAGATGGAGTTTCACTCTTGTTTCCCAGGCTGGAGTGCAATGGCATGATCTCAGCTCACTGCAACCTCTGCCTCCTGGGTTCAAGGGTTTCTCCTGCCTCCACTTCCCGAGTAGCTGGGATTACAGGCATGCGCCATCACACCCAGCTTATTTTGTATTTTTAGTAGAGATGGGGTTTCTCCATGTTGGTCAGGCTGGTCTCAAACACCTGACCTCAGGTGATCTGCCCACCTCGGCCTCCCAAAGTGCTGAGATTACAGGTGTGAGCCAGCTCGCCCAGCCAGAATAATTCTTTACTATGCTATACTTCTGTGGGTGAAGGTGGGAACAGAGGGGTGAAGGATGATCCTTAGGTGCTCCCAGACAGAATTCGAAAACTCCTAGCCAAAGGAGCAGGCTGAAAGGACATGAAATGTCAGGTAGATGCACTGGACCAGGAGACTGGGGGAGCTGATTCCAATCTCAGATCTTCACTCACTTCTTTGTCTGGATGACATCTTTTGTCCCTTCCAACACTAAGACTCTAGGATGATTATGTGACTTTGGAAAAGCCATGGATCTCACAGAATCCTGTTTTCTCATCAGTAAGATAGGGAAATGCCTCTCCACTGAGATGATACATTTGAAAGTGTTTTACAAACCTTAAAGAGACTTAAGACACCAGCTTCTGATTACAAGGATTACCTTCTCATGGAGCAGTTCACTCCATTTGGGGCAATTCTGCGAGTCAGAAAGCGTTTCTTCATCTTGATCTGAGATCAGCTTCGCTGAGTATTTCTTCCACTCTGATCCAAGCTGCTCTTAGGTGCTAAATCTAAGAACATTGCCCCTTCTCTCCCAGGACAGGGCTTCAGCATCAGAGGCTACTGTGCTGCCTCCTGTGTGGGCCTCACCTAACCCCGCACACCAGCAGCACCTGGAGCAAACTTCAGCCGGCATAGATTTCAGCCCTCCCAGCATTTCTCAACATTCTCTGGGCTGTCGGTGTCTGGGTTAAGATGTGGCACTCAGAGCTGAATACACAAGATTCCAGATACTGGCTGACAAACCTAGCTCCTCCCTCAGCTGGATTCTCCACTGCAGTTCTTGAAGTATGCAAGAGTTTAGTTTACAGGCCCTGATAGGCTGGCAGAGGGCTTCAGCTGTGGCTTTGAGGAACTAATTAATTCTTACACAACCTCCTGCTGCCTTTCCAAAAGGGCCTGTGCACCATTCATTCTTATAGGATTAAAAAAAAATTAACACATATAAATACAGGACTTTATAGATGATACAAATAAATCCTAAGGAAAATATTCACATGAACCTGGTCCTCTTCCTCATTGCCAGAGTTAGGTACCTTAATTTCATTAGTCAAAGTTTCCCATATTCTGGAGAGGAGGATTTCACTGGAAATTTGACAGATTTGAACAGAAAGGTAAAGTTGGATCAAGGCTTAGGAGGGAAGAATGATGGGAAACGGTTCAGCTGACTTTTATTGATAGGGGAAAAAATTCATTAAAAAGATGTGATGCTTTTTTTTTCCAATATCACCTCAAAAATGAGTTCCAAAGCTTTGAAACTTCAAATTCAATGCCAGGAGTCCTCAATAAAATGAATGTGTTGTCTAAGTAACTTGAAAAAATAAAAAGTGAGAGAACTAATTCCCTTGCCTCCATCAGAGAATTTCTTCTGTTTCAACCTGAATTTGAGAAGGGAACATTTATTAAGTCTAAGGTGGGAATATTTCAGGTGTTTTTTGTTGTTGTTGTTGTTGTTGTTTTTTAAATCACTGATGCTTGCCACAGATCTACTAACTAGAAACCAAGATATTTGATTAAATTTTAGCCCAGTGGAGTGCTTAGCTAGTTACAGATGAGGTCTACATAAAACCAACTGTAGTAGCCAGATAGCTTTCACTATAACATAAAACCTGATACAAGTAATGAAAAATTCCCTTTTGCTTCATTTCCCAACTTGCTGTCTTCACATTCACAGATTTCGTGTGCACTTTCTCCTCTCCACTGGTAGCATTATGACTTTTTCTTTTCCACATGTTCAAGATTTAATAACTTTGAGTACGGTCAATATGCCATTGCTGAGAGCTCAGGCTCCATTTCATGTGCTTCTAACCAACTAAGTAGACATCTTGGAGGAGATGCCAAATGTGTGTGATACTAACTCACTTGAAATAAACAAGATGTTCATGAAAATGACTTGTGCATAAACCCAGTCCCTCTGGCCTTAGCAATTCCAGTTTTATAGCCACTGCTTTTGGCTTTGGGCTGGGGTAGGCTGTAGGCCTTGCCTCTTCAAGTTGGTCTTCTCAGTACATTTCCAAAACAGGAGCTCATCAGGTAGAGAAAAGTAAAGCTGGATTTCAGATGACCTCAAAAGCAAGTGACCCCATTTCACACAAGGCCATGTATTTACCAATAAGTTCGATATTGAGGACTCCAGCTGCATTTTAACCTAGAAACATTGGGGCTAAATATGTAGGCCTTTACTTAGTTAATCAATTCACTAAATATTTACTGAGAATATATATTTGTCATCCTTTCAAAGCCTGTGGCCCATAGTTCATCTCAAATATAACTGGAAGGTTTTTCAGAAGCTGCTAAGTCCACACGGCTTAGTAGTTGACCAGATCTCAAGTTAGAGTTGAAGAAAGTTTCCATGTTTCCCTAAATCTTCTCTTTTCTAAGCTAAACACACAAAAGTAGCAAATATGACAGTGGTTTTCAGATCTTTAAGTACGGAGGTCTGTCCTGAAATGTGGGGCTCAGAATTTATCATAAAACTTGAATGCTTTGTACTAGTGCAGAGCCCCTCGTGGCCATTAGCTCCTTTTCTCCTGCAACTCTGCTCTAAGAAGACAGTCTATATATGTATTTGCTTTGGGAAGTCATATCAGACGGTGAGGTCACTTCTAGTTGGGCAATCCACACTTAGAGATTAACATGCATTAAAAGGAAGATATCTGAACTGGCCCTCAACACCCCTGATATTTACCGGTAGCAGGGAGAATCCATAATGTGAAGATGGGGAAGGGAGGAAGGGAATACACATTTATTGGAAGTCGACTGTGTGTTGGGAATTGTGGTACATGCTTCATATACCTAACCTTCTCACGAGGACCCTAGGAAGTAAGTATCATTTTAGTTCCCACGTGTGTTTGTTCTGAACAAGTTTCACTGCAAATAACACAGAGATTGACAACAAAGACTCGTCTCTAAAAATACGAAATCTGGAGGCAGGCTGCCCAAGCTTTCCCAGGAGCTCTGGGAGCCGTCAGGGACCAGGCCTTTTCCATCTTTCTGCTCTGCTGTCCTTAGTGTGTAGGCCTTCCTCTTCATGTTTTCCACCTCATGATTATGGAATGGCTGCCTCACCTCCAGGAATCATGTCCAGATTCCGGGGAAGGGGGAAGAAGGAAAAAAGGCAAAGGGAGAAGTTCATGCCAGCCCGGCCTGCTCTTTCAAGAAACAAGCTTCCCATCCACTGTACCCAGTGATTTCTACTTATGTGTCATTGGCCAGAACTATATCAAATGGGCAACTGGTAAGATGAATATTTTATCTGGGCATAGTTAAGCTCCAAACAAAATCGGAGTTTTATTGGTAAAGAAGAATGAGCAACAGATATGGTGTAAGCAACATCAGGGTCTGCCACTCTGTTACAAATGAGAAAATAGGCCAAGAGACATAAAGTCCATGGCCATGGTCACAGCTGGAAAAAGGATGGGCTGAGATTTGAAGCCAGGCCCCTGCCCAGTCCAAAACTCTTGTTTTCTTGACTGTGCCATACTGCTTTTGGGCATAGCATAAACAGATCTCCCTTCCTAATGCCATCAGGAAGTAGGCATTCTGTTGCTCAGAGTCATTTTACAGATGGAGAAATTGAGGCACAGAAAGGCTAAGTACCTCAGGAACAGAGGATTTGAACTCAGTGTATTAGTCTGTTCTCACACTGCTAATAAAGACATACCTGAGACTGGGTATTATTTTAAAAAGAGGTTTAATGGACTCACAGTTCCACATGGCTGGGGAGGCCTCACAATCATGGTGGAAGGCAAAGGAGAAGCAAAGTCACATCTTACATGGCGGCAGACAAGACGGCTTATTCAGGGGAACTCCCATTTACAAAACCATCAGATCTCGTGAGACTTATTCACTACCAGGAGAACAGTATGAGGGAAATCAACCCATGATTCAATTATCTCCACCTGGCCCCATCGTTGACATGTGGGGATTATTACATTTCAAGCTGAGATTTGGATGGGGACACAGTCAAACCGTATCATTCAGTCACTATAAAGAGGAAGTGCCATAGTAGAGCAGCATTAGTCTGAAAACTCTCTCTCTCTCTCTCTGTCACACACACACACACACACACAGCCATGAGCTGTTTCCAGGGACATCCTACCCTGGGGGAGATTCTGACACTCAACCTAGGACTTGTCAAGGAGGATTGTTGCAGGCTACCAACTGATATATTAAAAATAATATGTAGCCAATTACTGAGACTCTGTGGGTGATTTCAGAGTTATTCAGAATGTACATATTAAGTTATTCAGAAGAAATCCATTTTGGTTTTAACATTTTCAATGTAATGACCCTTACAGAATTGGTTTGTATCAGAAATACCAAAAGCTCAGTGGTGCCCACTGATCAATTTGTCCTCTACAGTAGCGCTCAAGCAGAGATGGATGAGCCTAATAAGAACAGGTGTTATTTAGTGAGAGCTTAAGAAGTGCCAGACATGGTGATCAATATTTACACTTGTCATATTATTTCAACTTGACCCGTCTTTCGGAGAGGCTTCCTGTTATCCTTACCTTTCAGGTGAGGACCTGAGGCTCAGTGAAGGCGAGTGACTTGCCCCAAAACACACACCTATGTAAAGGCAGGACTGTCCTGTAATCTAGGTGGCCCACCTGACCCCGCAACATCAATGTCCCTGACTGTGTGTAGGGGCTGGAGATAGCAGAAAGGAACTTGGAGTGAGGACCAGTAGACTTGCAAGTAAATAACACCCCAAATGTGCTTGTGCCGCTGAATTTCTAAGCTAACCAAGGACTGTTACGTTCAGCTCTTCTAATTTATATTATGTTCATACAGACCAGTGTTTTAGCCTGGTGAGATATTTTTAGACTAGAAAACCTGTGCAATGCTGCGGATTAAACAACTTTAATTCTATTACACTTACCCACATCTGGCAGGCAGGGTGTACCTTTATGTAAAATTAAAAGCCAATGAAACTTGCCATTTTTTTTTAAAGTTTGGCAGTAAAAATGCTTTCTTCCAGTTGTTCACAAATGAAACATGCTGTGCTGGTTTCTGAAAACCAAGAAGCCTGGAGAGAAATTTATGACTTTGAAACAAAATTTAGAGGTTGAAGGATTTAGCAGTTTGCAAAGAACGTGGAGCTAAGCCCTTGAAAAAAGCTGTTCAAAAAGTCCTGGCCTAAAGTGCCAACATCGTTTTCAGAAGTCCCCGCAGAAGCTCTTAGGAATCTGAAAGTGTAAAAATGGGGAGAGAGCATTTTAAAGACATCTTTCCCCTGAAAGCCGGTGCTTGTGAGCCTGTGCATTTTCCCACACGAATATGCTCCGCCTTTATGTTAGACAGGCATTTCCTGCGTGCGGCAGGTTTGTTATCCTTCATTTTTTTTTTCCTTTTCCTTCTCAGGGAATTATCCAAGATTTGTAGCCAGCAGTCTCCGCCATATTTTCTCTCAGCCCTTAGTCACACGCCCATATATGGAAATCTTTATCACATAGTCTCTGGCTAGGACATTTTATAGGAAGTGTTTAGTGTATTGTGGTCTTCATAACTAAGTCATTCTAAGGATAAAATGGCGGCAATCGGCATTATTATGTGTGCGTGTGTCTGTGTGTGTGTTTAGCCTTTGGAGCTGCGAAACATATTTGACAAGTTTGAAGTCAAGGTTTTATCCCCTCAGTAGTTCTTGTATAGCAAAGTGAATTTTTGCTATTTAGAAAGGAATCTTCCTCACTTTGCCCTAGAAGTAAAGTGGAAAGGCATGCTGGGATATTTTCCCCATAATAAGGGAGTTCAAACTCTCCACATTTGGACATTTTCCCTGCTTAGGCAGCCACAGCACAGAGATAATTAGTCACAAGGTTAGTTAGTCCAGCTTAAATAAGCAGAAGTCAAGTTAGTGCTTCACAGATTGGTCTTTTAGCAGATGCTCTGCCCTTTTGAGGAATGCAAGGGGCAAATGTGAGCTCTTAAGGATATTTTACATTTACGCAATGAGTTACGCTGTTCAAAAAACTTTGTCTTTCTACCCTTGTGCAACCTAATTTCTCTTACCGGAAACCTGAGGCTCCAAAGGTAAGTCATTTGCTTGAAAAAAAAAAACAGCTAATACCACTTTACGTTCAGAAACTCCCAGCAGCTCCCACTGCATGAGTGATCAAGACCAAGCTCCTTAGGACAAAAAGTGAAGGTTTGAGAAACATTTAGCAACCATTTATACACATAAGTACCGGTAGTTAGGCACCGTGAGGGGTGAAACCAAATAAGATGAATTCTTAGAAAGCTGTAATAGAAATGCGGGACTCTGTCATCATACAAATAATTAATTGCAATAAGTGTCAGTCGGCTCAGGCTGCTGTAACAAAATACCACAGACCAGGTGGCTTAAATAACAATTTATTTCTCACAGTTCTGGAGGCCAAAAGTCCAGGGTCAAAGTGCCAGTGGATTACATTTCCTGGTGAGGACCCTCTTCCTGGCTTGTACCTGTAAGTGGCCACTGTTTTGCCGTTTCCTCATGTTTTTTTTTCCTGGGTGAGTGCACTGATGAGAGGGAGAGGGAGAGAGAGAGAGAGGATCTATTTTCCTCTTTTTATTTTTTATGTACTTATTTTTTTGAGACGGAGTCTCACTCTTGCCCAGGCTGGAGTGCAGTGGCATGATCTTGGCTCACTGCAACCTCTGCCTCCCGATTCAAACAATTCTCTTGCCTCAGCCTCCCCAGTAGCTGGGACTACAGGCACCCACCTCCAAGCCCAGCTAATTTTTGTATTTTTAGTAGAGACAGGGTTTCACCATGTTGGCCAGGCTGGTCTCAAACTCCTGACCTCAGGTAATCTGCCCACCTCGGCTTCCCAAAGTGCTGGGATTACAGACATGAACCACAGTGCCCGGCCTATTTTCCTCTTCTTATAAGGGCACTGTTTCTCTCATGAGAATTCTCACCCTCACGACCTCATCTAAACCTAATACTCCCAAAGGCTTTACCTCTAGATACTATTACACTGGGAGTTAGGGCCTCAACATACGATTTTTCAGAGGACATGAACATTCAGCCCATAGCAATAAGCAAGTGACTGGGGAAGAGTGGTCTGGGATTGAGCAGTGTTGAGGTAAAACTAGCTTTAAAAATCATGTTCTTGGCCGGGCGCGGTGGCTCAAGCCTGTAATCCCAGCACTTTGGGAGGCCGAGACGGGCGGATCACGAGGTCAGGAGATCGAGACCATCCTGGCTAACACGGTGAAACCCCGTCTCTACTAAAAATACAAAAAACTAGTCGGACGACGCGGCAGGCGCCTGTGGTCCCAGTTACTCGGGAGGCTGAGGCGGGAGAATGGCGTAAACCTGGGAGGCGGAGCTTGCAGTGAGCTGAGATCCAGTCACCGCACTCCAGCCCAGGCAACAGAGCAAGACTCCGTCTCAAAAAATAAAAAAATAAAAAAATAAAAAAAAATCATGTTCTTCCCAATGGTCTCCCCACATGGACTTGATCCAGGGTCTGTGAATAGCTTCGTCCTGCAACTGGTGATGCATCAGAGCAAAAAAAAAAAAAAAAAAAAAAAAAAAAAAAAATAGGCAGGACATAATGCAGCACTTAGGAAGGAGGACGTGTGTGCGATGATCATCAGACTTTCACTTATAGGTTAAAAGAGAAGTGAGAGTCGTAGTTGTGTGTGAGGCCAGGGTAGGGGAAGGAGAAAGCTGGGGAGGGGCTGGCAGGGAAGACCAACACTATGTCATGGACAACCTCCCTGGAAGGTATTTCCCAAATTTCCTTCCAAGAAGATGGTCTGTTTGTACATTATTGCTGACATTTTGGACCCAGATTATGTCTTTTTTCAGAGATATTTGATCACTTGAGCCCTTCTCCATATCCAGATCACCTCCAGGGTTAGTGAGATAGTTAACATATTATAAGTGATATTGACTTCCCCCCAGACATGATAAAAGGTCTCCTTTTGTATAGGCAGTACAGGTTCTGTGAGTTCGGCCTGTCTGCAGTTAAAGTCTAATACAGGCCTGGGGATGAGTGTATTTGCTCTGCTAAGTAGTTGACTCCAGACACATTTTGCCTGTACAGAGACCTGAAGTGGGCATGTGACTGTGTTCAAGATAAAACAAACAAAGAGAATAGCCTCAGGTGACCAGTGTCATGAAGTCCAGCCAGATAAACACCCTCTGGGTATACCCAATGCCAATTTTGGTGTGGGGACCCTTTTGCCCATTGTCCTGCATGGGCTTCAAGAGTCCCAGCAACCATTGGGAAATAATTAAATCACCTTATACGGTTGTTCTTGGAAGTAAAATGCTAAGAACTGTTTGTACAGGTCAATCGAGTCAACACAGCAGGAAGCAGAGTTAGCTGCTTTCTTTTAAAGGGGCCTAGCGCTGTGTTCTGCCTTCTTCTCTTCTTCCCTCCTTCCTAGACTTCCTTCCACTTCAGTTGAACATCTACTATATGCTGGTACTGCCCTAAGCATAGGGAGTACATAAATGACAAAAGTGTGGCCTGGCATTTGTCCTCTTTTATTCTGCGAATATTTATTTTGTGTGCCAGCCTCTATGCCATGTACTAGGCATGCTGCATGGAACAGGAAATGCAGATTCTGCATTGTCAGGATACAGGATAGTGGTAATAGTGTTGAGTAAGTAATTAGGAGTGTCTCAAGAGTCATAGAACAGAGTTCCATGAGGATGTATAACAGAAGGGCCTAATTGAGTTTATGGAATCAAACAACTCCTCATTTGAAAAGGAACATGGAGAAAGTGCTTAAAACGTGCTTTTACCTAAGTAAGGTCTATTTTAAATTCATATTCTATCTTCCTAAAGTTAAGACAATCATATGACTTTTAAAAATGTATTTGATTACATTATATTGATTACATGAGTCAAGCAACCAGTTTAATAAGTGAATTAGTTGCTCAAGATTTAGGTAGATTTAGTCTTTGGATGTTTTTGAGACATATCTCAAAAGATCAAACTCAGATTCCAACTTCCTAAGTTCATATGGCAAGTTAGGCAGAATTCTAAGATGATCTCCAATATTCCCACTCTCTTCTTCCCTGGTATACACATTCTCCCAGTTATTTAATCAAACTCTAAGCTAGGTACCATGAAGAGATTTTGCAGATGTAGTTAAGGTGCCAAATCAACTGACCTTAAGGTGGGAAGATTATCTGGGGAACTTCAGGTGCTGATCTAATCAGCCAAGCCCTTAAAAAGGACTGGGCTCCTGCTGATGAAAGAGATTCGAAGTGTGAGATACATTTGACACTGGGGGGTGGGGGGGATTCTCCATAGCTGGATTTGAAGAGGAATATTAGGGGCCTTTAGGAACTGAGAGCAGCCCCTAGCTGATAGCCAATAAAGAAATGAGGGCCTCAGTCCTACAACCTCAAGGAAGTGAATGCTGCCATGACCACATGAGCTTGGAAGATGACCCTGAACTCCCGATGAGAAAAAAAAAACAAACTTTGCCAACGCTTTTTAGCCTTGTGAGATCCTGAGTAGAGAACACAGCCACACTGTGTACAGCCTTCTGACCTATGGCACTGTGAACTAATAGGTGAGCATTTTTTTAAGCCTCTAAGTTTGTGGCAACTTGAGACACAGCAATAGAAAACAAATACAGCTGCTGTTCTGTTTCCCTCTCAGTATGGACGTCTCTATTGCTTCCAGTATGACCCAAATCCTCTTGATTAAAAAGACTGAACATGTGACCAGGTTGGCAAATCATCATATCTCTCACCTCTGAGCATGATGATTGGCTCAGGTGTTGGGATTGTGACCTAAGCTGTGCCACCAGTGTCCTTACCTGTGAATTATAAAAGATCAGCTTAAGGCACAATGCTAACTTCCCCAGGAATGAGAGCCCAGAGCTGCCCATATCCATGACTCCACTAACATGATGAACCTGATTTGAACCCTGAAACCCAAAGAGCACGGAGAGTCCTGACAGTGTTCGAGACCCTGCATCCATTGTCTTTTGGTCACCTAAACCTATGCCCTTCCAGCAACTTGGTTATAGGAACCAAGGCTTCTCCTTTTGATTTGAGCCAGGTCATGCTGAGCTTCTGTTGCAGGCAGCCAGAGAGGTCTGAACAATAAAGCTAGAGAGAAGTAAAGAACGGTGAGCTAGAAAACACCAGTTCTGCTTATCAGACATTATCAAGACATGGAAGTGTCTCTTTGCATGTAACCTGAGTTTTCTATTTTGTTTTTATAAATCAGTGCTGAAGGACATCAAATGATAGCAAAAACAAACACTAGCCCAATCATATTATCAGAACTTGCAGGGATTTTAGATGCTATCTGGTCAAGGGCCCTAATTGTCTATGTGTAGAAGCTCAGCCCAGAGAGGAGGAGCAGCTAGTTAGGTAACAAGGTGGTCATTCCAGAATTATTGGATAAAACTGACCCAGGTTGAATGAAAAATGATGCTCTCTGTATCTAATCCATTTTCTTCTGCTTTCCATGATTACTTGGGACTTCCATCATTTCAGTGTCTTTTTCTCAACTTTTCTAAAATTGTGTCTAGTGAGCACTGTGACTCTCATGATCCCTATGATATATTTTCAAGCTAGACTCTCCAGTTTCTGAATCTCTGGTGGTATCTCAGTTTGTCAGAGTGATTTCTACTTGATTCTACTAAAAATGGTGTAAAACTGTGTCCTGTTGAACATACTGCAAGAAGCTATCCTGGGCACAACTTACCTTTGTGATGATTGTATAAGGATAAATTCATAAATGATTATCTCCCTTGAATACAAATGTAAGTTGTTTCCATAGATACCTGTTCACAAAGATTAATGAGATAAATATTTTCCAATGCCTGGTTGAATTACACTTCTAACATACCAAATTGTGAACATCTTACTCCATTTCAACACGGAATTACAGAGTAGAAGATCTGGAAGAGGGCCTTAGGGATCACCAGACTCAATCTCTAATGGATCAGAGAAGGACAATGGGCTCCAAAGAGCGGGAAGGCCTTGGACAAGGTCAGAGCCTCTCTATTTTAAAAATCAATAGGTCGCCTATTGTGCTTTTAAATGAGATGAACTCACAAACATTTTTCCTTAAAATTTGCCTTTTCCCTTTTCTGCATGTATATAGACAAAAGTAGCAAAAAATATAAAATGTAAAGATTGTCTACCACCTGGATTTCGGAGCAACTAGGGAAAGATCTGTTTCTGGGATTAAGAAAAATCTTACCAATGAGATAATAAAATAACCTATTTGTTATTAATTTTAAAACTTGAGTAATTGAAAGAACAGCATTGTTTTTCTTTATAAAAATTGATATACATTTGTTTTTAAATATTCGGAAAACTTTAAGCTGTAGAAAGAAGGAGAAGAAATTGCTTATATTCGCACTACCCAACAAAACCAATTTTTAACATTTTTGGTGATTTTTCTTCAATCTTATTCTATATGAATAGAAAGTCTATGAGGATAGCAGTCATAAACATTTTCCCACGTTATTACATCTTCTTTATAAATATCTACTAAGCACATGTGGTATGTTTTTCTTTAGCAGCTAACTATTCTATTATGGGAATGCTGGTTTTAAAATAACCTTACAAGGAGCATCTTCATGTATAAATATATTTTTCCATATTTAGGAGTATTCTCTTATTCCTCATAAATGGAACTTCTGGATCTGTTTTATAATAGGTGCATATCTCAATTGATAGACAAAAGAATTAAATAAGCATGTTAATCAGAATGAGGCAGGTGAGCTGTGGTAACAAGCAGCTCTATTATCTCAATGACTTAACAAAAATAAAAATTTACTTCTTAGTCATGGGAATTCATTTTTGGGTTCAGGTTACTCTCTGAAGCTGCTGTCCTTGTATGAGGACTTAGCAGTCCAGACTTTTCAGTGCTTAGATTCCACCGTCTCAACCAAGCCTGCTCTCTTATTACATCTTTATGGGAAGGTTCCTAAATACTCACTCATACCCCATAGGCAGAACTTGTTACACAGCCCTGTCTGCCTTCAAGGCGGTGGGATTGGGTGGGAAAGCGTGGTCCACCCATGCACCAGAAGGAGGTGAGCACTTTCATGTTATTGACCAATTGCTTTTCACAACAATTCACATGCCCATCAATTTGCATGAGAAAGTCCTTTTCACCACATGCATTTACTATACTAATTGCATATTACTCCTTTAAAAAATGCTTTGCTACAGTGATGGGCAAAAATATTTAGTTTTTATCCCTTTGATTACCTCAAGGTAGACTTTTTAATTAATTAATTCATTCATCCATTTAATCAGTCATTCAACAAATACAGTTATGTGGCATTGATGAATTAGATATGTGGTGGTGGTCCCATATGATTATAAGGGAGCAAACAACTTTAACCTCAGTGTGGATGAGGATGACATTGAGGAGCCTCTAGATGTAAGTCCTGAGGAACTGACAGAGTTGCGAGAGCTGGAACAGGAACTCAAGAGCTTAAAGAAGAGTCAAGAGAAAAGGAAACTGCAGAAGAAAAAGACAAAACCCTGAGAAAATTCACTGTCAAGGGTTTGGCAGAAGCCTTTATAGACCTCAGCAACTTGGAAAGTTTGAAACCATGGACCCTAACACTGCATGGTTTTCGTTAGTAGAGAGGAGTGTTCATGATGCATTATCTACTCACAAGCAAATACATGATGAAACAAAGAAATAAATCAAGCATTCTTTTCTTTTCTGAAAAGAGCGACACCTCCTCAAGAACAGCCCCAGGCAGCTCCTTCAGGAGGTGCTTCAAAAGAAGGTATTGTTTTCATAGATGACAGTTCCATGCCTGTTATTACCCCTTCAGTCCTTCCAGTGGGACAAACTGGAGAAGTAGAAGACAGTGATACTGATGATCCTGACATTGTGTAGGCCTAGGCTAATATGTGTGTTTGTGTCTTAGTTTTTAACAAAAGTGTTTAAAAAGTGAAAAATAAAAAACTGTGAAAGTAGAAAAAACCTTATAGAATAAGGATATTAAAAAGAAATATTTTTGCACAGCTGTACAATGTGTGTTTAAGCCAAATATCTACAAAATAATCAAAACATTAAAAAAATTAAGAAGTTTATAAAGTAAAAATGTTACAGTAAGCTAAGGTTAATTTAGTATTGAAGAAAGAAAAATATTTTCTACAAATGTAGTGCTGTCTAAGTATACAGTGTTTATAAGGTGTACAGTTGTGTCCTAAGCTTTCACATTCACTCACCACTCACTCATTGACTCACCCTGAGTAACTTCCAGTCCTGCAAGCTCCATTTATGGTAAGTGACCTAAACAGGACAGGGTGTGCCATTTCTAACATTTTATATTGTATTTTTACTGTTTTCTGTTTGAATATGTTCAGATACACAAATACTTACCATTGTGTCATAATTGCCTACAGTATTTGGTAGAGTAACATGCTGTACAGGTTTGTGGCCTAAGAGTGATAAAACCATATCATATAGCCTAGGTATGGAGTAGGCAATACCATCTAGGTTTGTATACGCGCACCCTATAATGTTCACACAATGACAAAATTGCCCAAAGAAAACATTTCCATTATAAATACATAACTGTATTTACTTAACAGGTGAACCAGGCACTGACCCAGGTATTAGGTCTCTGATGGTGGACACATACACATGGCCCCTTTCCCCATGCGCTTTGTGATCATTGACTAGTTACGGTGCCTCTTTTATGAATTGTCTGTAAATATCCTTGCATGTCTGTGTTTAGGGTTCTTTGCATTTTTCTTATTGAGTTACTTCAGCTCTTTATAAAGAAAAGATAGCAGCTCTTTTTTGCATTCGCTGCAAACTTTTTTTCAGTTTGCCTTTTAATCTTAATTTTGGTGACGTTTTCCCTTTTTTACAGATTTTTAAAATTATCTATTCAAATCTCTTGGTCTTTTCCCCTTAAATTTCTTTCCTTACTTTTAATCTTAGGAAATACTAAAAATGGTTATTTCTGAGTTTTTTAGAACTTTTCTCTTGCTAAACATCACCTTGTGAGAAAACACACACCTACACTCACATATGTGTATGTATGTATATAGATATTTTTAGAGAGAGAGAATGAGAGTGTGTGTGTGTGAGAGAGAGAGAAGGAAATAGAGAGAGAGATGGAAAGAGAAAGGAGGGAGAGAATTCAGTGGATAATTCAATTCCAGACTCTTTATGCAGGTTATGAACCTAAAGGCCACTTTAGCAGTCCCATTGCCTGCCTACCACTCCTGATTGCCCAGTCTTTTCTCCTCTTGGGGTTCCCAGATGGAAGGTGCTATGGAAGGTGCTTGCAGTCCTTACAGCACTATAGAAGGTGCTGTAAGGACTAGACAAAAGAATAATGCATGGTCTGTCCTTCTAGTTTATAAAATCACACGCACAACTACACAGGCACATGCACGCAGAGCTCATTAATTCAAGGCTGTGTGTGGTAAGAAACAAGTGAGTTGCGTAGACTGGATGGACTCCAAACTTTTCATTTTGCAACCCTATTAGTTAAAAACATGTTGTGCAAACACTTTCGATACATGTTTCACAGAATTCAAGACACTATCAATTGTGCATTACATCATTACGTTATATAGCATGAAGAAAGAAAAATATCCCTGCCAAATTGTGACATAGGCTTTCTGTAGGTATTGATTGTAAAATGCATCTCAATATGAGAGATGTTAAAATGCAAAACAATGTGTGTCTCAGAACTGATAATAAATGATCATATGCTTCTAAACGAATATATTATGTCCTTTTAAAAGCATACACAAAAATAGGAGTTTTAAAAGATTGAGATTTTATAAGCAAAAGTTCAATACCTTCCTGTTGCACCCCAAAGGATCACTACAGACACCCGACTCTGGAGGCCACTGGCATAGACAGAGGTCTCATGTGGGTCCAGAAGAGTGAGGAGCTCTTAGCTGTCTTTGTGGCTCTGGGGAAGTGGACTAGCATTTCAGAAGTGCCCAAACACAGAAACAGGAAAACCATCTGAGTGATGTTAGGGGACAGTGAAGCCAAGGGACCAGAAGTGACTGTGGTTCTCAGCCTCAGTGTTAGGGGGAATGACATAAGTAGGGTAGCCAGGCGAGGAAGCTACTCTCTGGGAGAAAGATAAACATCTTAGGGAAATAACGGCATGTAAATGGAGCTAATTTGAACAGTGTAAGCAGATGACAGCTGGGCACTGTATTTAATGTCAGCATAGACAAAGAGCAACACAAGATTTGGGTGGGTGCCACTTAAGGCCGATCTTACAAGTCAGATGTGCAGTGTCTGTAACAGAAGTCACAAGTGCCTGGCTCAAGATAGCTCCCTGACTGATGGTCACAATGTCTCCTTTGAAGATTAATCTCTTTCAGTTAAAGGACTGAAGACTCCAATTAAAATGCAATTACCCCCAACAGAGGTAACCAACATCTTTTTCTTGTGAGAGGACAGGTTGCTGAGAGGAAGGCACTAAAGAAATACAGTGTGAAAGCTGGAGGTGGATTCTTCTGGTATTCCAGAAGCTGGATAATTTTGGAATACTGGATTCTTCTGGAATGCTTATCCACTTCCCCAGAGCCACACAGACTCAGCTAAGAGCCCCTCACTCTTCTGGGCCCACACGGGACCTCTGTCTATGCCAGTGGCCTCCATGGTGGGGTGTCTGCAGTGATCCTTTGGGGTGCAACAGGAAGGTATTGAACTTTTGCTTATAAAATGTCAACCTTTTAAAACTCCCATTTTTGTGTATGCTTTTAAGAGGACATAATATATTCATTTAGAAGCATATGATCATTGATCATTTTTTATCAGTTCTGAGACACACATTGTTTCACATTTTAACATCTCTCATTTTGGAATACATTTTACAATCTACATACAAAAGCCTATGTCACAATTTGATTGGCAGGGATATTTTTCTTTCTTCATGCTATATGTGATGATGTAATGTACAACTGATAGTGTCTTGAATTCTATGAAATATGTATTGAAAGTGCTTGCACAACATGTTTTTAATGAATGGGGTTGCAAAACGAAAAGTTTGGAGTCCATCCAGTCTACACAACTTGTTTCTTGTCATACACAGCCTTGAACTAATGAACTCTGCATGTGTGTGTGTGCCTGTGTAGTTGTGCATGTGATACTAAAAACTTGAAGGACAGACCACACATTTTTCTTCTGTCTAGTCCTTACAACACCTTCCATAGTCTAGACCAGCAGTTCTCAACACCATCAGACTTACCACCCCTTTTATAACTAGTATTTTATGATGTCCTTTTTACGATCTTAAAATTAAATTCACAAATACGTTTTTTAAAAAGCCCATAGTGTATTAGTTGGGTTCTCCTCATTGCTAAAACAAATGTACCCTAATATATTTAATAACTTAAACACAATAAAAGTTTATTTCCAGCTCTCATGATAGGACTGGGCAGATAAGTAATGGGCAGGGAGTTGAAACAGATATGGAGGCGTGCACCTGGGAGGTTTCCGTGGGCCAGGCCTGGAAGTGGCATGTATCACTTCTGCTCAGGGGCCATTGGCTGGGACTCAAGCACATGACCACACCTGTCTGCAAGGGTGGATGGGAAATAGAGTCTAGTTGGGAAACTAGGAGAGAGAGTGGAACGTGGACTTTGGTGAGCATCTAGCAGTTTCTGCCACAAATATAATGCCTTGTTATAAAAGAGAAATAAAAGAATTTACAATAAAATAATATGATTTTCATTATGTAAACTCTTAGGATAGTCACACTAGAAGACATGAGTCAAATGTTTTCACTCGTAAGGAGAATGATGTGAATGTGAAGGCCTTAAGTGCAGTTTAAGAGTGGCGTGTTGTATTAGTGATTAACATATCCTTCCCTATTTTACTATTACTGTCCAATAGTGGTTTTTGTTTGTTTGTTTGTTTGTTTTTACTAGTAATGAGAGTTCCTGAAATAGTGAAAAACACTTAGTAAAATTCTGAACAAAGCACAATCTTCCTTTAATTTATACAGCTTACACGTTTCGGGAAAATCTGGTGCATATTAGAACTCTGCAACAAATGCTTTGTATTTATATGTAAAATCAAATTGGGCTCTAGGCTCAGATAATTATAAAGATTTTTTTTTTTTTTTTGCCTCTAGGAATATCAAATGGGGCACCAGTAGGCCCTGAGTGATGAGGGAGAATCCTTCATTGTGCAAAACTTTTCCGGATATTGCAGGATGTCTAGCGACCCCAGCACTCTTGCTAAATGCCAGTAGTACCCTCCCCACGTGCACAAATCACTGTGACAACCACATACACCTCCACAGTTTTCCAAAGCATTCCCATGGAGTCATACTGCTTCCACTGAGAACCACTGATCTTACTCAATAAATGCCTGACAATTCACTCTTGGGTACTTAAAGAAATGGATGAACAAACTGATTCACTAATCCTGGCATATTACTATAAAGCAAAGAATATGAACATATTTGGAATGCCAGCCTTGTGCTGTGCTGGGTGATTTTACATAACTATCTCATTTAATCCTCAAAACGATCTTGCCAGATATTATAAACTTGAAGGACAGACCACACATCTTTATAATGAATGAAATAGGGGTCTTGGAGGTGAAGTAGCATGTCTGTAATTATATGGTGGGTAAATATGTGGGAAGCTGGGATTGAAATCTGGGCCTGACTCCAGAATCCATGGTAAATTTCCACCATTATTAGGATGACCATATGTCTCCATTCAAGTCTACTGTCCTGGAGTAATGAGTATTAGCACTCCCTTTCACTCTCAAAGAGTCCCAGTCTGGAGAGTAAATTACATGGCCACCGTAAATATTATATGCTGCTATTGTCATCATTATTTATTGCACAGGAAGGTCAAGAGAGAGGGGAAAAAAGCAATATTATTCTTTCTCAGACATCAGTGGATGACTGAGGAGGCAGAATGGGTTTTCTCTTCCCCATTTATCACCTGTGCACTTCTCAAATCATCCATGGAGATTTGTATCTGTTTATCTTCTGGAAAAAAAATTTTAAACAGTAGGAAAATAAACACTTTCTAGATATTCAATCTTTTGCTATCAAACAGGGTATTGTCCTTTACCTGCAAATAAGCTATGCTGTCTCCTAAGAAAGACTAAGTACTCTTCAACCTGAAAAACAGCTGAAGATAGTGTCGGAAGCTGAACTGAGACACGCTGAGCAAGGTGATGCATTGATGCTTGCTTGCTTTTGATGAGCTGGTCACATTCTTGAAGTTAGGAAGAAATCTTCCCTTTAGATATTTAAGTTAGAAGCCTGTTTCTATCAGCTGCTGGTTCTGACGGTTTTCAAACAGTTGCTTTAAACAAGTCACAGTTTTAGACATGTCACATGCACACGTTCAGTCTCAGAGTTACGGGAAAGTACCAGAAAAAATTCACAGGGTAATTTCAACACCCAAATGCTGTCTCTGCCACCTCTCCCATCTCATTCCTGTCAATGACTCTCTCCCTCCACTCTGCCTACTATCCCCCCACCTTTTGTTTCAGCTCCTTGTGGCATTTGGTGTTTCCCCTCCCAATCTGCAGCCAGGGTCAGCACTGGTGAGGAAAAGTGGGTCAGATTGCCCTCTGTCTCCTGGTGCTGAGCACTCCTATGTTGGTTCAAACACAGAACCAACTGAAACCCACTCAGGCCTTCCCCAGCTGCCATCAGCCACTACCCTAGTGGTGGTCTGAGGGATTTCTTGAAAAGGAAGTAACCTAGTGGTCAGCTGCCCTTCTTGGTTTCCCACCAGGAGCTCTAATAGAAAGAGTCCTGGTTGAGATGCTGAGCCTGATCCCATTGGGGGCCTATTGGAAGATGTATCTTAGACCCTGGTGGCGCAGGGCAGAGAGGGAGCTTCCGAGCTGTTCCTGGTTTATCCATGCACCATTGCCAAGCTTGGGGATGATGCTTAACAAAGAGCACAGCATTCCACTGAAGACACTTAATAAAATTATAAAATTTAAAAAATAATAATTGTTGAATTGGGCTTAAGTAATACCATCCTGTTGTAGTTGTTTCCTTCAGCTTCAGTTGTATTTGGAAAAAAAAGAAATCACCTCAGAACTGATACAAATTATTAAAATTTCCCCCTCTTCAAGTCTCCATAGCCAAGTAGAAGGTGTGGAGACTGTCAAAAGACGTCTGAAACCTTTAAGGATAAGTACAAATAATCCCTCTAAGTGTGGATATTGATCGCTTTTGTTGTATAAAGACAGATTGTTCTGCTGAGACCACAGGAAATACACTCCATAAATGCTATCTTTTCTCCCTCCCACATCCATGGCAGACTCTGTTAATTGATCACCTACTCTTTCTGGCTAATTCTTAATAGAATATTTCAGGGAAAAACTGATGAAAGTTGGCAAGGGAGATGAAAGCTGTTTTTCTTTCTGACCTAGAGTAAGACCACAATGAGGTAGACATTCCCAGAATTTATCACCCAAGGTAGTTATAGTATTTGATATTTGGAATTTGGAATCTTGGAGAGTGGACCTTAGACTACCATGAGAAGGATCTCCTAATTTTCTCTCACTCCATCAGTCTGTCTTGAGAAGTCTGGCTATGCTGGAATACTACCAGCTGGGAAGGGATTGATGTGGAGATATGCCGGGAGGTAGGCAGGGAGGCCCTGGAGAGGAACGCAAGCTCAAGATGAGTACTTTACATTTTGGAAGCCAGATTACTTACAAGTAGCTCTTTGGGTCTGCTTTCTCTGCTGATATCCTGGAGCCTTAAGCAAAGTTGATCTATTCATTCATTCAACAAACAATTATTGGGCATCTATCCTGTGGCAGTCACTGAGCTATGATCTAGAATAAGAGGATGAATGACACAGATACAATCTGAGGATGATAAACCAATTACAGCTATTTTTGATCTTGGTGGTAAGGGCTTTGAGTGGCAAAACATGGACAGAAATGCTGGGGTGACACAGCAGGGGATCCCAGTGTTCTAGTTAAAAGGTATCTGTTCTCCAACATGATTTCACTTGATGGACTGGACACAGAGAGAAGAATTATGGGCAGGGCTTGGGCAGGAAGATTAAAGAGGTAGCTACTCCCCCAAGAGTTGGGGCCATGAGATCCAGGAACCTTATTCACATAAAGGCTCTTTTCTTTCACTGCCAACCTTGGAGGATCAGGGTTTGATTTTTTTTATAGGGGGTCATGGAAGCTAAAACCTTGGCAAAGAGCAATCTGTGATCTGCTATTGTGTTTTTCTATTCCCTTCCACAGGTGATTCCTAGAAGTCTCCATTTTGAAGTTCTCTTGTCCTTTGACCAAGCATCCAGCACATCCTCACAACACTCCAAAGCCACCTTGAAGACTCTCTTCAAAGCAATTTTTACTGTTGATACCACCACCATTGTTCCTGACACATGAAGCAGGAGGACCCAAGGCCGGAGGTCATGGCGGAGAGATGAGCAGATAGTCCTCAAAGGCAGACAGGGCTGGGGTTGAAGAGGAATTCCCTAATAGCTGTTATAAATGGAGATATGACAGGTATGAACAAACAACCTAGGAGTGGAAGAAAGAAGAGGGAGGAGTTAGGTAGAAATAGTACTGGGAGTGGATGCCCGGGCTGTGTAGTGACATAAAGGGGCTTAAAGAGGGCTTAGGGAGCAAAACTGAGAGGAAGAGAATGAAGGAAGGTAAAGAATTCGGTCTTTGGCATTCTGATATGTAGTGAGGGCTGGGGGTGATGACAGACTAGATTTAGGGAGCCTGAGGGTTGGGTGTTGGTTTGTGTTCTTGAAATTACTTCCTCAGGATTTCACATCTAACCAAATATTAACAATCATTTACTAAATAAATATTGTTCCATCCCTGGATGGGCAGATGGGAGTGTTATGCCTGCCTCTCCCCATCCCATACCAAAAAATTAACAAAGACAGTTCAATTCATAACCCCAAGTCTGTCACAATCCAGACTAAGAAGTGCCCTGAGAGCCTGGCAGGATCATCTTGGTGCACACTCAGTAGCTAGGGGATCTGAGTGGCCAAGGAACACCCAGAACTCCTGCCTCCTATAAGTCCAAGGCTGAGCATAGCAAAGTATGGAGAGAGAAGGGTCTTCTAACACCGAAGTAAGAAGGAGCAGACTTTTCAGCAAGAAGAAAAGTCCCAGAAATTCAGATAAGATTACAAACAAATTATAAAGCGATAAGCTGGCTGAAACAATAATATTCAAATTAGTTCAATTCAGCAAGTACATATGAGTGCTCCTGTGTGCCCATCCTGGGCTAGTCTACTTGAGGGAATGGACACAGGAGAAACGAACAGGGTTTAAAGGGGAGGTATTTCTTCAGGCACAAAGCTCTGCAGATGGCTGCCTCTCCACTGGGAACCCCATGACAATTCACACAAGATCTCTCCCAAGACCTCTCAAAGCAATTATTTTAAGACCTCAGTCCCTGTCCCCAAGCAGCCAGAAGTCTGTTTCACTGGTATCAGATCAAGCAGACCCTTCCTGAAACTTTTATAGAGAAATGAAAGTGATTTGGTTAAAACAGGGAATTTTGGCCGGGCGCAGTGGCTGACACCTGTAATCCTAGCACTTTGGGAGACCTAGGCGGGCAGATTGCCTGGGCTCAGGAGTTCGAGACCAGCCTGAGCAATATGGTGAAACTTTGTCTCTACTAAAAATACAATAACAAAAAAATTAGCCAAGCTTCGTAGCATGCGCCTGTGATCCCAACTACTTGGTGGCTGAGGCTTGGGAATTGCTTGTACCTGGGAGACGGAAGTTGCAGTGAGCTGAGATCATGTCACTGCACTCCAGCCTGGGCAACAGAGCAAGACTGTCTCCAAAACAAACAAACAAACAAACAAACAACACAAGGAATTTCAAAGATAAAAGCAAGAGCAAAGATGGAGAATGGGTTGGAGGTGGAAAAAACACAGAAGTAAGAAGTAGAAGCTAATGAGAAGAGCATGAATACCTTAGGCTGAGTTGATGGCAGCAAGTAGAGCCAAGGGACAGGGAGAATGAAGACATAGTCTCTACTGGCTGGATGTAGAAGAAATAAAAAAGCAGAGTCTAAGATGACCTTCAGTAGGAGTGGTAGAAGGGTGAATGAGGAAAGTCAGTAGCTCAGAAGAGAAGCATTTGAAGAAGGAAGACAATGAGTTCAGTAATTCAAGATTTGATCTTTTCTTTCCTGAACGCTTCCTGTGGTATCCCTGTTGGGTCCCCCTCTCCAGGATTTGTTCTCCAGTCCACCCTTTGCACTGGGTTTCTAAAAGGCAGTCTCTACTGGATCATTCTCTGCATCCAGCCTCACAGTAGTTGCCACCACCTTGAGGTGAAAGGCCAAGGTCCAGAGCATGGCATACAAGCTCTTGGAGCTCTGCCTTACCTGAATCTTAGCCTCATATCCTGCCATTCTCCTTCTTGGGCTTAACATTCCTGCCATCCTGAAATAGTTGCATTGAAAAAGAAAGCCAGTTTCATGTGTCAGTACTTCTGTACTTGTTAACCTCACCCTGAAAACTTATTCCTACATTTCCTAGTTGAACTTCTCACCATCCTGTATCAGATGGCTAAAAACCCAGCAAAGCATTCCCTGATGGTCCTCTCCACTCTCCAAAGGAAGGTTTGTTCCAGGAATGCAAGTCTGATTCAATATACGAAAATTACTCGATATAATCTTCCATACTAATGGCTAAAGGAGAAAAATCATGTAGTCTTATCAACTGATAAAGAAAAAGCATTTTAAAAAATTTAACATGTATTCATGATAAAAACTCTTGGAAAAAAATGAACTAGAGGGTAACTTCCTCAACTTGATAAAGAGTGTCTACCAAAAGGCTCTAGCTAATATTATTTTTAATGGTGAAGGACTGAATGCTTTCTCCATAAGATCTAGAACAAGACAATGATGTCTGCTCTCACCACTCTTATTCAACATAGTACAAGTAGTTCTGGCCAATTTCAAAAGGCACAAAAAGAAAAAAAAAAAAAAACAAGCATGCAGATGAGAAAGGAAGAAATAAAACTGTCTCTATTTGCAGACGAAATGATTGTCTAGGTAGAAAATTCCATGAAATCTATAAAACAACAACCTCCTAGAACTAATAAGTGAGTTCCTCAAGGTTGCAAAATGTAATACAAACATACAAAAGCCAATTTCATTTTGGCATCCATAACAGATGGAAGTTATAGTACTTGACACAGGAATTTGGAATCTTAGAAAATGGACCTTAGACCACCATGAGATGGATCTTCTAGTTCTCCCTCACCCCATCAGTCTGTCTTGAGAAGTCTAGCTATGCTGGAATACTACCAGCTAGGAAGATAGTATTTGGTGTCCATAACAGATAGACACCAAAATAAAAAATAAATGCCATTTACAGTTGCTAAAAAAAAAAAAAAAAAAAATATATATATATATATATATATATATATATATATATATATATATCTAACAAAACATGTACAGGACTTCAACTGTACGTTTTGTAGTGGAAAACTACAAAACATTGATGACATAAACCAAAGAAGATCTAAATAAATGGAAAGACATTGTGTGTTTGTGGATTAGAAGATTCAATACAATAAAGAAGTCAATTCTTTGCAAATTAACATGGAAGTTTAATGCAATTCCTATCAGAATCCCAGCAAGATTTTTGTAGATATAGACATGATTATTCTAAACTTTATATGAAAATGCAAAGGAACCAGAATAGCTAAAATAACTTTGTAAAAGAATAATAAAGTGGGAGGAATCAATCTACCTGATTTCAAGATTTATTATAGAGCTGTGGTATTTACAGAGTGACAGACACATAGATCGATTAAACAAATAGAGGGCCTAGAAACAGACCCACAAAATATGCCCAACCAAAAGGTACAAAAGCAATTCAGTGGAGGAAAGATAGCCTTTTCAATGAAGCTCAACTTAAATCTCATATATTTAAAGAATTAACTCAAAAATAGATCACAAGCTTAAATGTAAAACTATAAAACTTTTAGAAAACAAAACCCAGGAGAAAATCATGGGGATCTGGGGCTAGGCAAAAAGTTCTTAGATTTGCCATCAAAAGTCTGACCCATAAAAGAAAATAATAATGATTGGATTTCATCAAAATTTAAAACTTTTGCTGTGTAAAATGCCCCATTATGAGACTGAAAAGACAAACTTCAGAGAGCAAGAAAACATTTACAAGCCACATATCTGACAAAGGATTAGTAGCTAGATACATAAAGATCTCTCAAAACCCAACACTAAAAAATAAAACAAAACCAATACAATCAGAAAATGTGAAAAAGACATGAAGAAGCACCTTACTGAAGAGGATATATGGATGGCAAATATGCATTTGAAAATATGTTCAACATCATTAGTCATTAGGAAATGTGAATTAAAATCACAATGAAATGTCACTATGCAACAGAATGGCTAAAATAAGAAATAGTGACAACACCAAATGCTGGTGTGGATGTGTATAAACTGTATCTCTCCTATGACTGTATCTCTTCTTTACCTCTCCTATATTTTTGTGTAAACATGTTTCCATTTCTCTGGATGAATACTCCTAGGTATTTATCACACAAGTGTTCATAGCTGTTTTTTGGTAGTCGCCCAAAAACTGTAAACAACCCAGATGTCCTTCAACAGGTGATAGCTAAATGCACTATGGTACATCCATTGGTAAAAAATATCAGCAATAAAAATTAATGAACTTCTGATGTGCGCGACAAATTGGATGAAGCTTCAGGAAATTATGCAGAGTGAAAAAAGCCAATTCCAAAATGTTACATACTTTATTACAGCATTTATAGAACATTCTTGAAATGACAAAATTATAGACATGGAGGATGGAGGAGGGGTTGCCAGGGGTTGAGATGGGTGTTGGAAAGAGGAGATGCAGTTGATAAGGTGGTGTGGCTATAAAAGGATAATAGCAGGGCTATTTGTGGTGATGATATTGTTCTGTATCTTGTCAATATCCTGGTCTGACATCATACTATAGTTTTTCAAGATGTTACCATTGGTTGAAAATGGGTAAAGGGTACACTGGATTTATCTGTATTGTTTCTTATTACTGCATGCGCATCTACAGTGATCTCAAAATTAAAAGTTGAATTTAAAAAATAAAGCACAAACCACACTCATGCATTATCTCATAGTCAAAGGCCCAGGCCCAGCATAACTGGGTCCTCTACTTAGGTCCCAGCTGTCTGAGACCAAGGTGCCTGCCAGGGCTGCCGTGTCATCTGAGGTTTGGGGTCCTCTTTCGTGCTTAATCAGGCTGTTGATGGAATTCAGTTCCTTGTGGCTGTAGGACTGAATTCCCCATTTTCTCACTGTCGACCACAGACCATTCCAGAGACCAACAGCTGCTTCTTGCCACATGGCTCTTCAATATCCCTTCTCATGCTTTGAGTCTCACTTTCTAGGAGGGATCAGGCCCATTTATGAAGTTGCCTGATTAGGTAAGTCCCACTGGGATAATCTCCCTTTTGATTGACAAGTCAATAGATTAGTAACCTAACCATGAGCACTGATACTCCATCATATTCACAGGTTCAGGAATTATGTGAGGTGTGTACACCAGATGGTGAGAATTCTCGGGACTGCCTTAGAATTCTGCCTCCCACAGACCATCTTAGGCCCAGCATTCTCTGTGGGATAGGCAGAAGTCTTTGATGGGACTACACCACAGTGCAATTCTTCTCTCTGCCCATTCCTATTGTTACCGAACAATCAATGGGCTCACTTCCCAATGCACATAAAAGCCAATACCATGCACTGGATATTGAGAAAAGAAAGGCTTTATTTCTAGCCAATGATCAAGGAAACAGGAGGAAATGCTCCAATCTGTCTTCCTGAGCTGGGGACTAGGTCAGGCTTTATAGACATATGGTGATGAGCCATGATCTGATTGAGTCTTTCAATGAAGTGCTGCCGGGGAGGCATGATCTGACTAGATCCTGCCATGAGGTGACACCAGAGCTCCATCTGATTGGATTCCATATCCTGCCATTCAGGGTCTGCTTCTTCATTCAGTCCCTGCTCCCCAGTTTGAGACCTTAGGTTCCACCCATGGTTGAGTCCTTGGTTCATCCAGGCATACTCAGGTTAGGTGATCTTCAATCTGGAGGATCCTGGCAACTGAAAAACAACTCACAACTTTGTTACATAAAAATTGAACCAGAGTGGTCTGGTGCAGTTACATTATTTTCTTTGTTCCCTACTGTTGTTGATCCCTAGAGCAATTGCCCATAAACTTTCTGCACTTAAATCTTGGCCTGTGAGTCTGTTTCCCGAGGAACTGGGAGGGGTATTGTTGTACCAACCACTGAGCTAGAGGGCATGGAAGACTGACCGGTAATATTTTATTTATTTATTTTTTGGGGGACAGAGTTTTGTTCTTGTTGCCCAGGCTGGAGTGCAGTGGCACTATTTCGGCTTGCTTCAACCTCTGCCTCCCGGGTTCAAGCAATTCTCCTGTCTCAGCCTCCCAAGTAGCTGGGATTACAGGCATCCACTGCCACGCCCTGATAATTTTTTGTATTTTTAGTAGAGATTGGGTTTCACCATGTTGGCCAGGCTGGTCTCAAACTCCTGACCTCAGGTGATCCACCCACCTCGGCCTCCCAAAGTTCTGCGATTACAGGCGTGAGCTACTGCGCCGGGCCCTGACCAGTAACATTTAAAAATCTGGGCACAAGTTATACTTGGGACCCTACTTAAAAATAATTTGATAGAGCTGTTGGGGGTAATCCCTAGGGCATCAAGTCAGGAGTACTACGTGGATAATCACTGGCAACCAGGTCACTCAATGATCTTCCTCCAGATTCTGTTTCCTGTAAAACTTGATCCTTCTTTATCATCACCATCACTGCCATCGTCATCACCATGACATCATAATTACCTTACACTGAAAGCTCAGTGTGTTCCAAAGAGTGTGCAAAACATCTTATCTACCATCTGATGAGTCATTACAGCAGAGTAGTTAAGGGTACCAGGAGTTAGACTACCTCGTGTTGAATACCAGCTTCTCCATTTAATAGCAACATGGCTTCAGTTGGGTAAACTTTCTGAGCCTCAGCTTCCTCATCTATAAAATAGGGATGGTATTTGTTTGATAAAATAACCCTTCATGTATAATTCTTAATACAGTGCTTGGTACAGAGCAAGAATTCCATAAATGTTAGCAATTTTGTAGTCTCATTTAATGCTTATGACAGCCCTGCAAGAGGATTTATAGCTGAGTAAGCTGAGGTTCAGAGAGGGTAAGCAACTTCCCAGAATCTAACAAACAACTAAAGAGTGCCAGGGGTAAGATTGCAACCAAGTTCCTTCTGAGCATGAAGTGTTAGCCCTTAACCGTTATTCTGTCTTGTTTCACAATCGTGGGGATCCACAGGGGTGACAACAATGCCTTAAGCAGAACGCAGAAAGAAAAACTGAAAACATACACACAGAGTTAGAAAATCTCTGAAAAGGAAATGCTCGTGAGAGGGATTCCTGCTGTTTTACCTGCAGGGTGTCAGGCTTCTGAGCCCAAACCCATGTGCTGGTTTGTGGCTTCCTAAGTGGGGTAGTGGAAGTCAAAGTCTTTCTTCTTAAAAAAGATAAGCTGGGCAATAGCCCCTCAGGAAAATGTGATTACAGGTCCATGATCCTCCATCCAGAAGTTCTGAAATTCAGACAGCTCTGGAAACCAAAAGTTTTTTCATAATTCGTTTGGTGGCAAAACCTGACTTGGCCTGAATCAATGCAAGCTCATCACCGTCTTGTTGGCTTTCTTGGGATGAATTGTCATACGTTGCTGCAGAAATGCTCACGGGATGATCTGCTGAGAGGCTGGCCCAGACTCCACTGAGCTGTCGACTATGTTACCTTTCTAAACTCTGAAAAATTCTGAGTTCTAGAACACATCTGGCCCTCCAGATATTTCAGATGAGGGCTTGAGGATCTTTTTCTATTCTTTTTTTTTTTTTTTTTTTTTTGAGACAGGGTCTCGCTCTGTCATCCAGGCTGGAGTAATGAGCCATGCAGTGACATGATCACAGCTCCCTGAAGCTCAAACTCCTGGTCTCAAGTGATCCTCCCACCTCAGCCTCCTAAGTAGCTAGAACTACAGGACACCATGTCCAGTTAATTCTTTTCTTTTTTCGTGGAAACAAGTTCTCACTATGTTGCCCAGGCTGGTCTGGAACTTCTTGACCTCAAGGGATCCTTCTGCCTTTGCCTCTGAAAGTGCTGGGATTACAGGCATGAGCCACCACACCTGGCCTTTTATTATTATTTTTGACCATTTTTACCAAGCACCAGAGCCAAGTGTACAAACCCATCAGATTTTATTCAAGAGTGACCTTCATTTAAATAACCTTTATCTGAGAGTTTTTCAGAAGCTCCCTTGTTCACTGAGAAGTAAGAATAGTAAGCTCCCGGCCATCCATATCTGTCCAGCTCTAACTGAAGGTGGGCTCAGGGGTTCTTGGTGGCCACTGCCCGGTCCATTGCCTGAAATTGTGGTTTTCTTGACACTGTGTTGTAGAACATTCCTGCCTTGTGCTCATGCCCCAGAATGCTGAGCCATGTGTCTCTGTGATACAGTAGCATGTAGGTCTAAGAGGGTTGCGGTGAGAATAGGAGAGGACGTTGGGCCTGTGGCTAAAAGAGCAGAAGAGAGACAGGAATGACGCTCTTCCAGTTCCTCTCCTGAAACCTCTGAAAACAGCAATATTTTTGCTCACAGTATTTTAAATTCATAAATTCCACATCGTCTTCTCTTCCTTCTTCGCATTTAAGTGAAATAAAATACTCAATGAGATATAGGCCTGGTCATATTTAAAATTACAAGTTCAGAGTTGCAAAGGAACAGTACCTCTGAATAACTGACCTGTCTCTCAATATTTCTGCTGAGTCTATTCTAGCATTGAAAACTCTATTTAGCTACTTTGATGTGGAGCCAAATAGGTGAGCATCATTTTACCACCGTTTGTTTAACTGTAGATTGGCAAATGTCAAGTTCGAGCCTGGATATTTGGACTGTGGTGGGCAAAACGAGGTCGGCAGCCTCCCGATGGGTTTTCTGTCTGGCTGACAGCACCTTACCGACCTTCACTCAGCTCATAGAGAAGGTCGATGCCTGACTCTTAGAGAAACATCAGATGAATAAGGCTTCTGGCTGCTTTCTTCTCTTTGAGATAAATATCAGAGTTCAGCTGGTGCAGAAGATCCTCATCACAACTCCAGCTCCAGAGCTTACCCTAAGAGCAAACTCAGTGAACACTTGGAGCATCTAAAGTGAAAACAGGTCTGGCATGGTGACACATGCCTGTAACCCCAGAGCTTTGGGAGGTCAAGGCAGGTGGATCATTTGAGCCTGGGAGTATGAGAGCAGCCTGGGTGACGTGGCAAGACCCCGTCTCTACAAAAAAAAAAAAAAAAAAATTACAAAAATTAGTCAGGCATGGTGGTGTGTACCTGTAGTCCCAGATACTTGGGAGGCTGAGGCGGGAGGATCGCCTGAGCCCGGGAGGCGAGGGTTGCATTGAGCTGAGACTGTGCCACTGCACTCCAGCCTGGGTGACAAAGGAAGACCCTATCTCAAAAAATAAAATAAATAAAGTAAAGTGAAAACAAGTAAAAATATTTCTATATTTGGCCCTTTCCAAATTATTCTCATCCATTGCTTCTCATCAGTTATAATCTTTGGCCAAGTACACAGTTGAGCGATCCCGCTTCTAATACATTGGTGGGAAGCAGAGGGAAAGGAAAACAACATCAGTCTCTTTTGAATTTAATTCAATTTTACAAACAAATTGAGTACCTCTTTGGCTTGATACTAGGGATACAGGGACTAGGAATTACAGTCAAGTCAAAGGAAGAGACTGCTCACTCTCAAAACTAAGAAGTAGCAAGTAGCACAAGATGTTACAAGAACACATGGGAGAGACACTCAACTTAGCCTTGTTGGAGTGAGGATCAGGGAAGCCTTCCTGGAGGAGATGACAGCCTATACTTAATCCTGAAGACTGAATAGGAGCTTTTCAGGCAAAGAGAACGAGAAGAGGATGAAGATAGTGTATGCAGAGAACAGCTTATGCAAAGTTCCGAGGAAAGTGCATGGTTTGAATGATACAGCATGTAATTTATTTTTAAATACTTCAGCATCAACTGAGAGATGTGTGCTCTTTTCAATCAACACCCTAGGAGCGATCCACTAACATGTGAAGTACTCTGATCAGGGATACATACTCCAGAGTGTTTCATTAGCTTTGAAAGGCTCTGATCGGAAGTCCACACTCTAGAGGTAGCTTCTGCAAGAGCTTCAGCAATCTTTGTCTTCCTTCAGCACCAGAGCATTTATTCATTTGTATAATGGGTTTAGAACTAGTTTTTCGTTAATGAAATGAGTTGTTCACAAGATATATGGATGACTAAGAATACGGTAAGGGCCCTCCATGCTGGTGTGCACAGAGTGTAAGAATTTTTCAAGCTCAACAGCTTATACCTTTCATAATGTCCCACCAAGCCTAAGACTCCATCTGGTCTTATGCCACACACACATAACAGATGATTCTATGCTGTCTGGCCTGAATCTGACTAGTAGCCCATGTGAATTCTGCCACTAGAATATTTTCTCATCATGCAAGATGTGTGTCATATAGAGAACAAACATCTCATCAAGCTTAGAAAAATACTTATGTGTATTATAGTGCTTGCTTATTAGTAAGTGTTTATATATATAGCAGAATTTGGTCTGGGTCTTGCTTTCAGTGCAACCTACCCTTGGATGGGTAGCCATAGTAGAGGGGATCTGTAATCCTCATCTTGTTTTAACTAAGGCAGGCCATAGATACCTTTCAAAAAGAACCTAAGAATTATGAGAGCTAAATTGGCTGCAGTCTGTTTTCCACAGCAGGTCTCCTTGGTTTGTTTTTAACAGTGCTAGCCATCCTTTCCCGCCACTCCAGGGAGGAAGTTATCCAAGGTGGGTCAATTCAACTGGGCAGCAGGAAGGAGCAGAATCCCATGGAAAGGTGCCCAAGTTCTACCAGGGAGATAATACCAGTCCTGACAAATCTGCTGGGTAATGCAAGGACAAAAATAAGAAGACTGCTTGGTGACTGGGAGAGCTGAGAGAAAGATGGAAAGGGGTGTGAGGCCCTGGTTAGGATGAGCGGGTCAGGACTGAGGCTGTGACTAGCAGGTGACTGCCACAGCACACCTTCGTCATGATGCCAGAACACAGCATGCTAGCTTCAAGGAGCCACTCCCAGCTGGACACCAGCCAGCTACCCACGGCCAAGCTTATTACCTATTGCTCCTCCAGCACATCCCGAAATCTGCTCTGCCTCCCGTGTTTACCGTTCAGCTAATGGCATCACCCTCCACATGGGAATCACCCTGGGCACCTCCAATGTCATCTCCCCAATTTTAATCAATCACCAAGTCTAAAAACTTCTATCAACAAAATATCTCTTGACTCCATTATAACTGGCCCACAATCAACTGCCTTGGTTCTGGCCCTATCATCTCTCCTGTGGGCCATTGCCACAGCCCACACTACAAGAGCCTCCTTGCTGGTCTTCATACCTCTATCCCATGTCTCAGCTGCCTGTCTGGGTCTCCCACTCTTCCCTGGATTCAGGGTTGCTCTGGTATTCTAGTAGTGCCTCCACCCCTTGGTTTTTTGTTTTTTGCTTAAGCTGTTTTAGTTTTTAGTCCTTTGTGACCAGAGAATATTTAACTTAATTTAATATAACACAGCGCAAATCTTTAATATGATATTATTTCACTGCTAACACAGAATTTCTGGCTAATGGTAAAAGTACAGATTAAAACCCTGTAGAGACTCCACCATTGTTCCCAGTACATCAAATTCTAGGGCACAGATTGTTAGAACTGTTTTGATTGCAATGGAGTTAGAAACCTAATTAGGACTAGCTTGAGTGAAAAGGGGAAGTTGGTTGGTTCACTTAACTGAATTATAGGAAACACAACAGTTGTGCCTCAGGGACTGGAATCAAAGACTCAAATATCACTGGAATTCTTCCTCCGTGTGTTGTCGATGTTGTCTTCTCCATGCACCTGGATCATAACCTGTAGCAACTTGGGCCTCACAAATGCTAAGTTGCACCCATCTTTTTAAATTCCAATATGAAAAATCCCAGGGAGGGCCTCCTGTTGGTCTGGTTGGTATAATGGACCTCTAGTCTAAGGAATATGCCTTGGATGGGGTCACCATGACTGCCTCTATATGCCCCTGGACAGGGGCCAGATCATGATACATCATTAATATTGATGACAATGGAGCACTTCGATAACCCACCTAAGTTCTGGCCATGAAAACATAGCCAAATAATTTTCTCCCTGGTCAGCTAATCCCTAGCAATATGACATAGAAGTTAAGCCCTTAGGCTCTGGATTTAGAGGTGTGTGGGTTCAAATCCCAGCTCTCCCAACTATTAGTTGTGTGACCTTGGACAGTGTGCATAGCCCCAGTGAGCCTCAGTTTCCTGATCTGTAAAATGGGGAGGGAAGTATAATGATATTGTGTGAAAATTTAAGGAGGCAGGGCACTGAGAGCACTTAGAACACAGCCTGGCTCTTGGTGTGCGCTTGTCAGCTCTTCCTGCTCCCAGCAGTCTTGGCATGAGTGGGCAGCCTTCAGAAGGCAGCAGGGCCTCAGGCTACTGCCTGCTGCCAGCAGAATGAGATCAGGGTTAATCAGAGGAACAGACTGACCTGATTCCCAGCACTCCAGTGAAGTGACCCATCTGACACCTTGGAGAAGACAGTGCCAGGAAGAGGAGTTGCTTGGCACATGACATTCTCCATAAGGAAAGGCTCAGGGGTCTTTTCAGAGTACCTTTGTCTCCCTGCCAGAGAAGAACAACATCTGGGAGGAAGTATTTCTTCAGCTTCACGGTTATAATGCCGCCAGCCTTGCGGGTCATAGCCTGGAATCATCTCTTTATTAAATAATAATTAAGAGGCCCCGGTAAAGGGAATCTGGGTCTAATTACCTGACTCATTAAGCTACCCCGTTGAAACTGGGAGGTTGTTTTGCTCCTGTGGCCCCACTTTAAAGCAATTTTCACATTTCTGGAATCAGCAAGAGGAGTATCACTTTTGTGGGGGGCTCAAACTCAAGGTCCTGTGTTTAAGTACACACGTCACTCAAGAAGGCTTCCACCAAGCATTCAACTCAAAGGGTGAGTCCTCCCCTTTCCCATACTGCAAGATCTAAATCGGTCTTGGAACGGAGAACACAAGGAAGGGCCGAGGGACCAGCTGGGCAAGGAATCAGCTCATTAGTAGCCTCTATGGAGGTGTTGAAATTGAGCAAGTTAAAAGCATATTAGTTTAAATGAGACTTTTCACAAATGAGGGGAAGTGTTTAGGTAGGAAGCAAATGTAATCATTTTGTGACGGGGCGTAATTTGATAATTAATGGGGAAGTTGTCAGTATAATCTTGAGGGAGCCTCAAGAAATGAAGAAATCTGTCTTTATTAAGGCAAACTCAGGAGAAAAAGTTATTGGAATGCAAGCAATTCACCAGCAAGGTGCTGGTAGCAAGTTCTTACTAGATGTGTGTGTCGGGATCGTCTTTCTGCCACATCTGTATGTTTTGTCTTGATTCACCAGGCCCACTACCTCTCCTAATGGGAATGTAGAGAATAGAGAACACTGAAGGCGGTTGTGAAGCAAACCCAGGCTTCTTTCTTCTTTGCAGATGGGCTGGCCAGCGTCTGCTATGCTCAGCAGGAAGCAGGGAGAGACAAGTCTAACTGGCTCCCTGGGGGCCAGCCAGATTTTGACGCCCTAAAACCTGTGCAGCCAGGGTTCAGTTTCCCAGGGGGATGCCAGGACTACGCTTTCATGGAATGTGCGAGCCCATGGAAGAGCAAGCCCATGGAAGCATACTCCTGGTATCCCACTGGGAAAACAGGACTCCCACTTGGCCAGAACAGGAGTCCAAGAGAACAGCCCCACGAGGGTGCCTATGCACAGTGATTAAGGCACGGGCTCTGGAGCCAGAATGCCTGAGCTCAGCAATCCACTTGGCCACAGTTTCTCTTGACATTAAGTGTGCTATTCAAGGTCTCTGTGCTTCAATTTCCTGGTGCCTACCTCATAGAGCCAAGGATGGGAAGAGTAATTCTACGTAAAGGACCCACAGCAATGCCTGGTGCTGAAGGTCTGCTCAACAAGTGTCGTTAGCATTTGCTGTAACTACTAGCCATGTGTGGCATCTGAGCACTGGAAATGCGGCCAGGCTTGGTTGATATGTGCTGTAGGTGTAAAATGCACATATAATTCAGACTTTGTGCAAGAAAGAGAATATAAAATATCTCATTGGTAATTTTTATATTGATTGCATATTGAAATGATAGTATTTTTAATATTTTGAGTTAAATAAATACATGTTATCGAAATTAGTATTGCCCACTCTTATTAATTTTCCTATTATAGTAAAAAACACATAAAATTTACACTCTTAACTACTTTTTTTTTTTTTTTTTTTTTTTTTTGAGACGGAGTCTCGCTCTGTAGCCCGGGCTGGAGTGCAGTGGCCGGATCTCAGCTCACTGCAAGCTCCGCCTCCCGGGTTTACGCCATTCTCCTGCCTCAGCCTCCCGAGTAACTGGGACTACAGGCGCCCGCCACATCGCCCGGCTAGTTTTTTTTTTTTTTTTTTGTATTTTTTCAGTAGAGACGGGGTTTCACCGTGTTAGCCAGGATGGTCTCGATCTCCTGACCTCGTGATCCACCCGTCTCGGCCTCCCAAAGTGCTGGGATTACAGGCTTGAGCCACCGCGCCCGGCTCTTAACTACTTTTGAGTGTACAGTTCGGTAGTGTTAAGTGTACTCACACTGTGGTGAAACGGATCTCCAGAACTTCTTCATCTGGCAACTCTCAAACTCTATACCCATTAACAAACTCCCCATATGCCTCTCTCTTCAGCTCTGGCAACCAACCAGTTCTTGTTTCTATGAATTTATAGATTTTAGATACCTCATATAAGTGGAATCGTACAGTATTTGACTTTTTGTAACTGATTTCTTTCACTTAGCATAATGTCTGCAAGCTTCAGCCATGTCAAATCATGTGACAGGATTTACTTCCTTTTTAAGGTTGAGTAATACTCTGTCCTTTTATTTTTTTTTTATTTTTTTATTTTTTTGAGACGGAGTCTTGCTCTGTCGCCCAGGCTAGAGTGCAGTGGCTGGATCTCAGCTCACTGCAAGCTCCGCCTCCCGGGTTTACGCCATTCTCCTGCCTCAGCCTCCGGAGTAGCTGGGACTACAGGCGCCCGCCACCTCGCCCGGCTAGTTTTTTGTATTTTTAGTAGAGACGGAGTTTCACCATGTTAGCCAGGATGGTCTCGATCTCCTGACCTTGTGATCCGCCCGTCTCGGCCTCCCAAAGTGCTGGGATTACAGGCTTGAGCCACCGCGCCCGGCCTGTCCTTTTATTTTTTTAAGGTGGCTATTAGCAAATGTAAAATGTATTTGTGGTTCCTATTCTATTTCTACTGGATAGTGCTAGTTTAGAACTAGCGGTTCTCAACCCCATCAGTTCCAACCCCTCCTTATCACAATGAATTTGTAACACTGTCTTCACTCTCCTGAAATAAACTGTATAGATAAAATAACTAATATGCACACATAATTTTTTTTAAAAAAATGACCTAACTGTAAGTATAAAGAATAAATAAAAGGAAAGAAATCTATAGAGAAAAAAATATATTTTAATTTACTGTTAGATAAGAGCACTTAATACAAAATAATCAGACACTTCAATGAATATGTAAAATCACCACTAATGAGATAGGTGTCAATGCAGAGTAGTCACTCAAAT
Source organism: Rhinopithecus roxellana (assembly GCF_007565055.1). Lineage (NCBI taxonomy): Eukaryota > Metazoa > Chordata > Mammalia > Primates > Cercopithecidae > Rhinopithecus > Rhinopithecus roxellana. The sequence continues at coordinate 60,242,792 of NC_044557.1, read as the reverse complement.
TTTAGAAGTGATGTTGCCAGCAGAAACGTGATTTCCTGAAATGAAACAGTTCAGTCAAATTCCAACAAAACAAAGTACAATTTTCTCTCTATTTATGTGGTTACACTCCTACAAAAATACGTATAAATTTAAATGAAGCAAAATATATAGGTATATATGGAAACTGTAATTAGGTTCTGGGCTCAGAGACTTCAAAATAGATTTTTCACCTAAATGAATGCCCAATGAGATATCTACAAATCCAGAGGACCCCAGAGAAATTTTTCACTTTGCAGAGTTGCCCTCATCATTGCAGAACATCTTATTTCCTCGTGTCCCTGTGTATCTATCGAAGGCCTATACCATCCTTCAACCACTGGGACAATCAAAAGCATCCCCTCTACTTTCCAGTGCTCTCCCATGGAGGCAGCAGAGCCTCCACTGAGAAGCAGCGATACTGAATTGTGAGAAACACAGTGTAGTGATCCCAAAGGTTCACTGCTCAGGAGCTGCTCGGCTTTTCTGCCTGGTGGTTCCATCCATCCGCAGTTCCCACCACGGCTTTCAGTAACTCAGTGTGAGGGGAGTCCTCTGGTCCAGCACTAACCACTCTCCAGCACAGACCAGAAGCCTGGATGCTGAAGTTTCTCCAGAACTTCAGACACGACAGACTCAGCCTTTTTCCCCTTAAACCCATGCCTTTCTTTGACATCCAAGTTTCACTGTCACCAGTGTTTTCTCAGGATAAGAAACTTACTCTCCTCTCCCTCCAACCCCACCGCTGACCCTTACACAAGGCAGAATCACCAAAGCCTCTTCTCTCTTTGCTCATGGTTCCATTTCCCCTGCTTCCAGCTTCCCTGTCTCTGCTTCCAGCTTCCCTGTCTCTCCCTTGGATCTGCAGGTTTCTCAGTGGCTCCTCATCGCTCTTCCTTACTCTACTCTGCCACCGCCACTCCATCCTGTTCATCACAGCCCATGAAAACTGGGAAGCATGAGGTCAGCATTCAATTCTTTGCAATCAGGCCCAATTTTCCTTTATAGTCCTCCAGAAGTCTCCACCAAGGGCTCTTCCCTTTTATCTGAGTGAGAGGCAGCATAGCCTAGTGGACAAACGCAGGCTAGGATCAGCAAGAGCTATCCTGTGTTGACCTAGCCCTACACAGTCACATGCTGCTGAATGATGGGATATGTTCTGAGAAATGTGTCTTTAGGCAATTTTGCCATTGTGCAAAACATCACAATGTACACAAACTTAGGTGGTATAGCCTACTGCACACCCAGGCCATGTGGAATGGCCTATGGCTCCTAGGCTAAAAACCTGTACAGCATGTTATCATACTGAATACTCTAGGCAACTAGAACACAATGGTGTTTGTGTATCTAAGCACACCTACACATAGAAAAGGCACAGTAAAATTATGGGATAAAAATGTTTTAATGGTACATCTGTGTAGAGCAGCTCCAAGATTATTCTTAGGCGACTACCATTGTATATACGGTCTGTCATTGACTGAAATATGGGTTTCTTTTTTTCTTTTCCTTTTTTAAGAGATAGGTTCTTGCCCTGTCACCAAGGCTGGAGTGGAGTGGTATGATCACAGCTCACTGCAGCCTTGAACTCCTGGTCTCATGCCATCTTCCCACCACAGCCTCCCCAGGTAGCTGGGACTATTAGGCGTGAGCCACCATGCCTGGCTAATTCTTTTCTCTGTAGCAATGAGGTCTTGCTATATTGCCCAGGCTGGTCTCAGACTCCTGGGGCCTCAAGTGATCCTCCTGCCTCAGCCTCCCAAAGCTCTGCAGTTACAGGCATGAGCCACTGCGCCCACCCTGAAACATAAGTTCCTAACCAAACTTCACTCCTAATTAGCTGCCTCTGGGTAAATGAGTTAGCCTCTATGTACCTCCTTCTTCCTCTGTAAAACAGGCTTCACCATATGTGCTTTGTGGTGCTGTTATAGATAATTAAGAATGTGCTTGTAAGACGCCAAGGACTAGGCTGGCATGTAGGAGAAACAGCCACTGCTGTATTCCTAGACCAAGTTTTCTCTTCTTCAGCATTGTTCCTTCTCTCTACACACTGAGCCAAATATTTGCACTAATTTCACGTCATCTCAGTTAGATAGATACCCCATAACAGACCATAAGGGGACCTGAAACCTCATTTCACTAGACATGGACTGAGACCAAGAAATATGTGTTTACTAGAAAACAAAGACAGCACTTTTGGTGGGCTGTAAAGTTCCCGAGGGCCATGAGAAGTAGTAACTGACGGGCACTGAGCCGGCAGGTAACTGACTGTACAGCTCTGGTTTTGCTGGGTGGGGTGGATGTGTTTGGGAACTGTAGAGGCAATAGAGACTGTCCACCCTGGCCCTTCAGTCCTGCATGCCCTCTGCACTCAGCCTCAGTCTCTCTAGCAGGTGAAATTCAAGCAAAGATTTTTAACACATCAATTTGAAGGAGTGTCCGATGCATGCCAGCCCTGGGTGCCTAGTGTCTTCTCCTGGATGTGGCTGCATCAATGCTCAGGCTGTCATTCACAACTCCAGGGCCCACCTGCTCTGGGAAGCTTTTCCCATTCTGTCACTCCCTGGCCATCCTTCCCTTCTTAGAAGTCCTGAACACTTACCAAGAGCACATCTGGTGATTTTCTCAGTTGGGATTTTGTATCTCAGTGAAACAAATGATGAATCTCTCAGGGGCAAGAACAGCATCTTGCACCTCTTCCCATCCCCTATAACCCCAGGTCACAGCTATACTAGGAGACAGGCAATGAAATGTGACATGAGTGAAGGATAGAGACAAATGTTCGCAAATTCAGGAAGAAATTTCAGAGTGTGGGGGATGAAAGAAGTTAACTATGGGATCACTTTCTCTGAGTTAGCCTGGGCGTGGTCTTGCTTAGAGGACAGGTGAGGTGGTCCAGCCAATGGTTTCATGGCACTTCTCTCATCAGTGGGCTCTGTTCTTTCCATCACACATGCTGGACTCTCGGAAGGGTGCATCTCCCTCTGTGCAGATTTTGCCATGAATTACCAGATAGAGATCAATATTAGGTGTGGTCTCTGCCGACTAAAAGTTGAAGACCGTCTCAGAGTGCCTTGAGGAGGTGGACTTGATATCCTAATAGTGCCTACCATCCGTTGAAGGGGGAATTATTTTGGCACAAAAAATTCAAGTATCCAAGTGGAGGCCACTCCCCCCACCCTGCAAAAAAAAAAAAGACTTGAAAAGAAAAAGAGCTCATTCCCAAAGTTGTTTCTTCCGAATATAGAACCTACTTGAAACAAAGTTTAACCTTTCTGGGGTTCAAGTTCATTTATTCTTTGCATATACAACTTCAGCAGCTTCTTTATTTCTAAGAACAAAGGCTTGTAAAAAGGAAAAAAGTCTCTATGGTCTCCTTGGACATCAAATAGTTCTTCAGAGGAAACACTTTGATGAGTTAAGTGTAAATGAGTAAGAAACATACGGATTAGATTTCTCATATAATACACACGGATTTAAGAATTAAGAGGGAAAATCTTTTTGGAAAATGTGGTTTGGATTTGGATTCTGCCTACTCCACAAGCACTGATTAAGTTTAAAAAAATATGGATTTTCCTTGTGTCTTGCTCTCCATCTTCAGCCTCAGGAACTAGCACTCATTCTTTCTCAAGAGTGATGTTGGATAACCAAAGGCCAAGGAGGACTTCTAAACAGGGCACACACAGATGACTAATGTTCAAAAACCAAATAGGTTTTTGCAACAGACTCTCTTCCCAGTAGATTGGGTTTTAAAGCACATTTTAGAAACACCTCTCTATTGGCTACTATGGCTCACTAATCATGAGTAAGCCCCAGCCCTGTGTTTTGGTGAGATAAATACACCACCCTCTGGTAACCAGATTCTGTGGTTGGTAATCCCATTGCAGGAGGCCTCTTGCTAGCCTTGAGAAGATGATTTTACCAGCTGTGGCCTTGATGTGACATTATGCATGTGCCACAAGTTGAATCCAATTGAGAATATTTTCTTTGAGTCAGCACATGCTTTCATACAGTGTCGATCAGAGATTAAATGGGGTTAGAGAGGTGAAAGCAGTTGACACAGTACGTGGTACATGGCAGGTGCTCACTGCATGGTGATTCTATCTAAAAAAATTTGAAAATTGACTTTTGTTACCTCTGAGGATCAGAACTGCTCATCTTGCACAGTTTTACTAAGGAGGGTGCTGACTGCAAGAACCAGGCACCCTGCTTCCTGGCACTGACCACACTGGGCAAACATGTCTCTGTCCAGGAAATTGGAAATCAGGTGAGAGATTCTACTTAATGGGCACTGCAGCTGGCTGGAATATAGAGTAAGCCATAGAATGTAGAGTAAGCCACTTTCCTCCTTGGACAGAGAGAGAGCCAGTAGAGAAAGCCCAACTCAGACAGGAAGAAGGATGAAGCAGAAGCACAGAGAAAACAGAAATGAGAGGCCAAATCCTCCTCCTCCAAATCCGCACCAGGTCTCCTCAGTGCTGCTGCTACATATGGGTCTTCTTTAAAAAGCTGCTTTATCAAGACGTAATTCATATACTATGCAATTTACCCATATAAAGTGCACAATTCCACACCATATGCAAAAATCAACTCACAATGGATTAAAGACTTAAAGGTAAAACCTGAAGCAATAAAACTCTTAGAGGAAAACAGGGAAATAACTTCTAGCCATTGGACTTGGCAAGGATTTCTTGGATATGACACAAAAAACACAGGTAACAAAAACAAAGAGAGAAAAGTGGGATTATATCCCACTAAAAAGCTTCTGTATAATAGAGGAAACATCAATAAGTGAAAAAGCAAACTACAGAATGCAAGGAAGTATTTGCAAATCATTTATCTGATAAGAAGTTAATATACAAAATATATAAAGAACTCACATAACTCAATAGCAAAAAAAAAAAAACCCTATTTAAAAATGGGTAAAAGACTTGAATAGATATTTCATGAGAGAAGACATACAAATGAACAACAGGTATATGAAAAGGTGCTCAACATCACTAATCATCAGGGAAACACAAATCAAACTCATGAGCTAGCCCCTCACATCTGTTAGAATGGCTATTATCAAAAAAGTCCCCAAAGATATCAGTGTGTGAGTGTAAAGGTGAGGGTGTGAAGAAAAGGGAACCTTTGTACACTGATGGTGGAAATGTAAATTGGTGCAAATACTATGGAAAACAGTATGGGAGTTCCTCGAAAAGTTAAAAATAGAGTTACTGTATGATCCAGCAATCTCACTTCTGAGTATACATCCAAAGGAGTTGATTGAAGTCAGGATTCTGAAGAGACATCTGTACTCTCATAATCACTGTAACATTACTCACATTAGCCAAGATATGGAATCAACCTAAGTGTCCATTAATGGATGAATGGATTAAAAAATGTGGTACATACATACAGTAGAATATTATTCAGACTTTAAAAAAGAGGGAAATTCTCCATTTGCAACGACATAGAAGAACCTGGAGGAAGTTATGCTAAATGAAATGAGCCAGATACAGAAGGACAAAGGGTGCACAATCCCGCTTTTATGACAACTCTATAATAGCCAAACTCATAGAATCAGAGAGTAGTATAGTGGTTATCAGTGGCTAGGTGGGGAAGAATGGGGAGGTATTGTTCAAAGGGTACAAGGTTTCTGATATGCAAGATGCATAAATCTGGAGATCTACTGTACAACATAGAGCCGACAGTTACCATACTGTATTGTATACTTAAAACTTTGCTGAGAAGGTAGATCTTATATTAAGTACTCTTGCCACAAAAGAAACAAATTTAGTTATAATAAATAAATATATAAAGGAGGTAGAAGGCAACTTTTGGAGGTGATGGATGAGTTTATGGCTTTGATTGTGGTGATGGTTTCATGAGTGTATGCTTATCCCCATTAAATATGTACAACTTTTTGTATATCAGTCATACTTCAATACAGTGGTTTAAAAAATAAGGTATACAATTCAATGGTTTTTAGCATATTCACAGATGTGTGTAACCATCACCACAGTCAATTTTAGAACATTTTTATCAGTTCAGAAAGGAACTCTTGTACTTTTTAGCTATCACTCCACCTCCATTGCCCCATCCCTGTAGTCCTAGTCAACCACTAATCTACATTTTTTTTTTTTTTTTGAGTTAGGGTCTTGCTCTGTCACACAGGCAGGAGTGTAGGAGGGCAATCATGACTCACTGCAACCTCAATCTCCTAGGCTCAAGCCATCCTCCTGCCTCAGTCTCCCCAGTGGCTGAGACCTCAGGTGCATGCCACTATGCCAGGTTAATTTTTTGTTGTTGTTAATTTTTTTTTTTTAGAGACAGGGTCTTGCCATGTTGCCCAGGCTGGTGGTGAACTTCTGAGCTCAAGCAATCTTCCTGCCTCCGTCTCCCATTAGTGCTGCCCACCACTAATCCACTTACTGTCTCTACAGGATTTCCTCTTCTGGAGTTTCATATGAATGCCCATCATATAACATGTGGCCTTTGGGACTGACTTCTTTCATGTGTCATAGTGTTTTTAAGTTTCATCCACATTGTGGCATGTCAGTACCTTATTCCTTTTTATGGACAAACAGTATTCAATTGTATGGATATACTACCATTTGTGTATATTTGTTTACCTATTCATTAATTGATGGACACTTGGGTTGCCTCCACCTTTTGGCTGCTGTGAGTAATGCCACTGAGGTTAACAATAATGAGCCGTGAGGATGTTATGATGAGAAAGATAAGTTAGTCACACAAAAAAGATAAAGTATGATTCTACTTATACGAGGTATCTAAAGTGGTTAAATTCATAGAAACAGAAAATAGAATGACAGTTGCTGGGAATGAGGAGGGGTGGCAAGTGGGGAGTTGTTTAATGGGGAAGAGCTTAGTTTCACAAGTTTTTGTTTTGTTTTTGTTTGTTTGTTTGTTTTTTGAGCTGGAGTCTCACTCTGTCACCAAGGCTGGAGTGCAGTGGCATCGTGTCGGCTCGCTGCAACCTCCGTCTCTTGGGTTCAAGCAATTCTCCTGCCTCAGCCTCCTGACTAGCTGAGATTACAGGCACCCACCACCACCCCTGGATAGTTTTTAAAAATATTTTTAGTAGAGATGGGGTTTCACCACGTTGGCTGGGCTGGTCTTGAACTACTGACCTCAGGTGATCCACCCACCTCGGCCTCTCAAAGTGCTGGGATTACAGGTGTGAGCCACCGTTCCCAGCCTAGTTTCACAAGTTCTGAAGCTCTGTTGCACAACAATATAATATATTTAACACTACTGAACTGTATACATAAAAATGATTAAGACAGTAAAATTTACGTTACGTGTTTTTTACCACAATTACAAAATTTATAAAGCATCTGTGCTTTATTCTCCCCTCCTTTCTTGTCGACTATTTTGCAGTTCAGGCCATGGTCCATGCTGGGCTAGGCCTAACCAAGATCAGGACCTATCTGGAGGGGCTCACGGGGCCCCCGAGGGGATGCTCATTTGAACACTTCCCCTGTTCTGCAGAGCACAACAAGAGGGTGAGGGCAGGGCCAGTTCTCCAGTGGCCACAGCTGGAGGTCCACTCGGTAGCCAGCCGGGGCATACTGCACGCCAGGTACTTCCCATGAGGATGCTTCAGACCAGCTGGGGCTTTGGCATAGATTTTCTGGCTAGGCTAAAGTCATGCCCACTTCAGTCTCTCCATTTTTGCTCATGTCCAGTTGATTCCTCTTTGTGCCAATCACATATGCTGCTAGGAAGGGGAGAATAGACTTAAGTAGGCTTTGGGGTATAACCAAGAACACTGTTTAGGAGAAAATATTTTGAAACAAGTAGGTGTGGGAAGAACCAATTTGTTCCTAAGCCTCTTACTGTGTAGTCAGAAAACCCCTATATAAGTATTAAATAGATTTACTTTCACTGTGGTAGCAACTACAAAAATAATTCTATCTGCCATCCATTGTATACTTACTATTTTTCCAAGGACTTAAAACAATTCTATTTCATTTCATCTGATAAAGCTAATATTACTACTCCATTTCACAGATGAGGACATGGAGGCCCAGGGAGAAACTTGCCCAAGAAGTAGAGCCAAGATTTGAATACATGCCTGTATGAGTCCAAAGGAGTCCTGCATGAGTTCAAATATATGCCTGTATGAGTCATTATGAGTAATGACTCATAGTCGTTACTCTACACAGACCTCTCTTATTAGTCTATCAACATTTATGAAGTGCCCACTGTGGACAAGCTCCTGAACTAGGCTGTAATGGGAACACCAATAGAGGAGAGAGAAAAACCCATACATGGGGAATGGCAAACGAACAATTTTAAGTAAGTACGTATAAGTATCACTGTACTATGTATGAATGGGAAGGGTGAATATATAAGTTGACTATATACAGAAGAGAACAATAAACAGTCTAGCTGTATCTTTGAATCATAGGATTTTAGAGTTGAAAGGGATCGATCCGAGCCCCTGGGGCAGGCTAGGGGAAGCTGCTGGCTGCCGCTTTCGTGGTTTTCTCCCGGTGTCCAGCAGAAATGGCGGCGGCGCAAAGTATGGCTGGGCCAACCCAGGGTCCCCCAGGACCCTCGGCTCTGCGCGACAAGCGGCCCGCGCTCGCCAAGGCCGAGGGGCAGGAGTGAACGTGGTCCCCGTGGGTCTGCGGCCCTGATAGGCTAGCCAATTGTACAGAATTTAAATCATCTCTCAGATGTGTACAGTAGAACTCAAGAAGACAGACTACCAAGAGTCATCTGAAGTCGTGATTGGGTCACTAATAATAGCAGGACAAAGTTAGAGATCGCTACTCAAGCATAAGCCCCAGTCTTCATAAGACTGCAGAGAGGATGTTTGATATGCAGCCTTGGGCTGAGTATGTTGTGGAATGGGCTGCAAAGGATCCATATGGCTTCCTCACAACGGTTATTTTGGCCCTTACTCCACTGTTCCTAGCAAGCGCTGTACTTGGAAATTGGCCAAGATGATTGAGGCCAGGGAGAAGGAGCAAAAGAAGAAACAAAATGCCAAGAAAACATTGCAAAAGCTAAACAACTGAAAAAGGATTGAAGGACTGAACAGGCTCTGCAACCACAGGAAAATCATTTGGAAAATTATGCAGCTTTGGAAGAACCCATTAAAGTTTCTTCTTTGGATTTCTTGATAGTATTATTTAGTAAATGAAATCTGACCAAATGGAAGAATCATGTTTATTCTGACCTCAATACTATAGTAACTTTTAGGCTTGGGTGTAGAAGTTTATAGGTTTCTATTGACAGTTATTATAAATTATCATTCGCTGTGGTACAAATTCTTTATAACTGACTTAGTCATTTGCCACTTAGCAGTTTATGTACTGAAATAAAAACATCCTGTGGGAAAAGTGACTTTAGATTATGAACTCAATTCAAATGAACTCTGTTTAAAATGGAGTCCTATTTTGGAGAAAGGAAATTAAGAATGTAAAAGTTAGAACTGTATTGTTTGAGGTAAAAAGTGTGCTTTGGCTTAAAAGAGATACAATGTATTAATTATGTCTTTTATTATTATTGCTTATTTCTTAGAATCATTTCTGACTTTCTCAAAACAAAGTAATATTAATCAATGAGTACTTCTATTTGCTGCATTTTTCTTATAGCCTTTGAGACAGCTGGTAATTATCAAGTCATTTTGCATTTTTTAAAACAATTTTATAAAGAATTCTCTTATCTTGATTATGTAGAATACCACCTACTGGATAGAACAATTTTTGTACTCACAAACACTGCCATTTTCTTAGAGATGGCTTGCTGAGAGGAGTAACACTATGGTTTAAAGCTTGCAGTAAAAATGCCAAACACTGTAGTACTTTGGAACTGGTTTATTCTTGTACTAAGCAGAACTGTAAAATAGTTAAAACGTCTTATCAAGTAATTCGCCGATTATATAGACACCACTTTTGTTTTTTATTTCATTCTTTGTTTTAACTCATGTGGTAGTAATATTTAATACTTTCTGATCCAATAGTTTCAAAGTAAAACTTTAAATTTCACATTTCTTTTAAAGAACTCGTAAAGCGTAACAGTGATGTCATACTTCATAAGTGGTAAAGAAAGTTGTAAAATTGGGAAACACGTTGTTGGGCATATACTAGTAATTGGGTGAAAAGGATAAATTATCTCAAAATGAGAGTGTGCTGTAATTGGAAGGAAGCAGCTAAAGGATGTTTCTTTCAGTTAAGTAGTATAACTGGAAGGTTTTACTATTAAAAGTGGCTTTTACAAAAAAAGAAAAGAAAAGAAAAGAAAAGAAAAGAAAGGGATCTGGGGGGTCATCTAATCCCACCTCTCACCCCAAACAGAGATCTCTTCTACAAGTATCTGTGGAAGTTCCAGTGTCAACTTAAAGGCAGTGAGCCAGTTCTTTTGTTTTCCAGGTTTTTGGTTATTATAAAGTTCCTGCTTTTCATCATCAAATCTGTCTCCCTTTGGGGAATTCTCCTATTGGTCCCAATTTTCCCCACGAATCTATAGCAAATAGTCACCCTTCTGATCGCCGTGACTGCCGTTCTTCACATGGATAAAGGGAAGACAAGCGTGTGTTGACCACTTACTCTGCTCCAAACACATTCCAATAGTCCCACTCAATAGGGATGACAGTTTCTCATCTAAGGACTCTGAAGAGTCATTAGAGACATTAAGAGTCATTAGAGATATTAAGAAACTTGTCTAAGGTCACACAGTTGGAAGTACTGGAGCAGAGATTTGAACACAAGCTCACCGCTTTTCTACTACACTACACTGCCTCTCAAAAGCAGCCATCATCACCATGCCTCTCATCTTCTCTTATAGACCGTCTAGACCTGGTTTCTCCAGACTTTCCTTTTCAGGGGACAAGTTCTTTAGACCTCTCCTGATGTTGGTTATTCTCTGAATAGGCTCCGGTTTGTCAATGTCCCTCTCGAAATGCACTGTAAGACCAGAGTTCAATACCCACTGTGGCCAGACCATCCTGCCTGGCTTGCCTGCCCTGCATGCCATTTGCATGCCCAGGATGGCTTCACTGACTTAAGAAGCATAGTAGACCTGTCACACGTTTGGGTTGGGCTGATCCTGATGTAGCTGCAACCTGGGTTTTTTTCATATGAGCTAGTTTCAAGTCACATTTCATCCATCCTTTACTTAAACCATTGCTTCTAATAAGCTTCATTGGGATCCCGTTGGATTCACTTATTGGTTTTGAGAGAGTATTTCAATTTGTTATACAGCATATTAGCTGCTTCTCTGTCTTTAGACTATCTGAACATTTTAAAAGTTGGTCTTCAATGTTGTGATACAAGTCACTGATAAGAATGTTGAACATGCCAGGACCAAGAGCAGAGCCTTGAGACATCCACTGGAGACCTCCAACAGGGTGGCAATTCATTGATTAATTAACGCTCTTTCAGTACAGTTGTCTACGCAGCTGTGATTCCAGTGAGCTATTTTTAACTCCACATTTCATTTCTCTACCTCCTCACAGTTTATGTAATAGAAAACTTTGCAAAACACCTGCTGGAATTAATCCAAAACATCCTTTTTTCCAAGTGTGTTCTGTAGAATGCTTGACCAGTGAGATGGTATTAAATAGGTTTTTTGGTGCAGGACTTCTCAGAACCTCTAATGTGCTAATGTGTCCTGTGAATCTTCAAGAGAAACTAAAATAGCACACTGCGTTTCCCAAAATGGAGGTGGGTCCTTTATTTTATTTTATTTTTGCTTAGGTGGGATATATACTCTGCTATTTGCTCATTTGTAGTATTCCCTTGATCTCCCAATCTGATAACTGTGTGTAAAAGCAATACAACATTAGCTCTGCATGGCTTGTTCTTAGTGAACCTCTGCTAATGCCCAGTGATCAATGCTTGCTTCTATAAAGATGGTCACAGACCACCCTTTAATAATCTGCTCCAGAATTTTACTGTGGATTAAGACCAAGCTTGTTGACCTGCAGTTTTCAAAATCTATTTTTTCTCTTCTCTCTCCTGATACAATACTTTCTGGTTTCTCAGGGGTTAACCCACCACAACTATGAACTTCAGCACCATATTTACTGCAACAGAAGCATATTTACTGCACCTGACATGGTCAGCTGCTATTGTGGGCTTCAATTCTCTTCCATCCGTGTCTGCACTGCCTTTTCTAGTTTGAATGGGATTCTCTTGATGGAGAACATATAAACGAAATCTAAACAACTCAGGTTCATAGTCAAGGCAGATTCCTGACTGATGCTCCCTCAGATTTTCATGTTACTCACAAAAGGAGGTAAATGCCGTGGGGGTAACAAGCTAGCCTGTGTGTCTTGCTACAGAACTGTTCTGATTGAGAATTAAAGGGTGAAGATGAGCTTCCTAGTGGCAGGGTAGGGGAAAGGGTGTGATGAAAAAGACCCTGATGAATATTCAAGCAATGGAAACAGTCCGGAATGGTTGGGGACAGAGATGAGGGGAGAAAGTGACTAGGGGCATGAGGGAGGGCTAGAGCGTGGCTTATGAGCCCTGATAAAGGGAAAATAGAAATCAGAGAAGGAACTGCAGCAGTGAGAGAGACACAATCAGATTGGATTCGATTCCTAAGGAGTGAACACCCATTCTTTTGTCTCCTACTCTTGTTCTATACGTGGAGTTTGTAAGCTGTGCCCATTTTCTTTTAAATAATAGTCCTTTACTTTTTCTAAACACCTCAAATCACCCCAGGGTTGGCCACTCCTGATACTCTACTTTTGCGGGGTTTTTTGCCACTCTTGATAAGCATCCTTGGCTGGGTGCATCCTATCTTTGTATATACATGCCCTTTAAAGTTCTGAACTGTTAGTCAGTGACAGAAGGCTTCAGAGAGTGGAGCTGGCTTCTGAAGATGAGAAATGTGGTGTCATGGAAGAGAAGAAGAAGTTTGGTAGAAAGGACACATTCCCTAAGTGTATGAAGCCCCAAAGCCGCACAAGCAACATGTGGTTCATCTTTAGTGGCTCATGGGTGGACGTGGTGTACAAGGGCAAGAAGCTAGGAGTAGGAATCTGAAGGTGGCCTGAACCCTGGCTCTGCTATTACCAGCCGTGTGGCCCTGGCCAAGTCATTGCACTACTCTGGGCCTCAGTGTCTTGACCTATGCAATGTAAGGGGTTCAACCAAGGCTTGACCCTGAGTCCCTCCTTCAAACTTCTTCGTTGCTCCTTGTCTCCCCTGTCTGCTTGTGTATGTGTCAGCATGTGATAGCTATCTCATGCAGGGTGTTCTGCCATCCAGGCCACAGCCTCCTTCTTGAACTGTTTGCCAGTCAGAAGTTGGACTGCAGATACAGCATCTGGGAGCAACTGTCCTTGGATAGGAAAGAAGGTGAAAATGTGCTATTCTGTTTTATTTCCCCAGTCATCTTTTACTGTAGCCCAGACTCTGGCTTCCATTAGCAGAAGAGATCAGTAGGTGGATTATGGGATTGTAATCTTACAGAACGACGAGTCCACCTCTCCCTGTGGCCACGTGAATGATTCACGTTTGGCTCAGTTAACACTAGGGAGAAGTCAGATTAACACAGTCACTTGCTTGGAAATGGAGGTTGTTGCACATGGGGCTGGCTTTCTTGAGAGAACACATTTTCAAAAAACACAAATATGTTTTGTTCAGGGATAAAATGTTCTCAGTGGTCCATCATTGCCTGTCTGGAAAGCTTGCAGTAAGCGGATGCAGGAGGGAAGGTCATTTAATAGTTCCCCAACCTAAACTCACCACGACAGGATAGAGTTAGGAGGATGAAAGATAATTAGTTCAGTTTGGGGAGAACCACCAATGGAAGTGCCTTTTCTTTAGGACTCTTTTTGATCAGAGCAGTAACTAAGCCTCAGAAGACACAGAAGGAAGAACATCTTCCCTAGATGCAGAGCAGATGCAGCCCCTGGCAGCCTAGACCCTGGGGCTCAGCAAAGCTCCGGAAAATCCCCCACAAACATTGCAGTCCCATCTGAAAACCAGAGGGGCGGTGGATTCCATCAGGAAGGAAGCAGCTCTCGTATGGAACTGTCAGATGCATTGAAGTGGGTCCAGCCAGCTCCTTATGGGGAAAGAGCCATAAAACTGGAACTTGGGGACCTGCTGCAGCAGAACTATTTGTTTTGCTTTTGTGGCCCAGCGAAGCACCCACTTGCAATACTCTCCATTAGCAAGTTGTTCCGGAGAGGTGACAAATCTCCAGAGGCCAACGGTTCCACCTCTTTCCTTTTGAGGTAGCCCTTATGGGAATCTCCTAGATGGATTAGGTTGATTCTGGCTGGATACCAAGCCCACAAAGGGATTCCTCATGAATAAAGGGGCTGCCTGGCTGGAAAACTGGGCTCCTCATGGGGCAAGGGCTGGGTCTGGAGTAGACTGTGTTGGAGGTTTGAACTTCCAACCTCCCTGGCACTGCCTTGTGCTTTGGGAGTGACTTCCAGGCACGGTGACACCCAGCCGCCCAAGCGGAAGCACTATCACTGTGGGGTGGAAATGGAAAGCAGTATCACGCCAGAGGGGACAACAGTTCACTGCCCTGGGTTGAGCTTGTGGAGCAGAGTGCCTACCGCATAGTGCCCCCAAGTTGGTGGGACCGCCCCGTTCTTCAACCCCAGTGTGTGGAATAAATACCTATGTTAAGAGAATTTGTGCCAGGCGCGGTGGCTCATGCGTGTAATCCCAGCACTTTGGGAGGCCGAGGCGGGCGGATCACGAGGTCAGAGTCCGAGACCAGCCTGATCAACATGGTGAAACCCTGTCTCTACTAAAAATACACAAATTAGCCAGGCGTGGTGGTGCACGCCTGTAATACCAGCTTCTCAGGAGGCTGAGGCAGGAGACTCGCTTGAACCCGAAAGGCAGAGGTTGCAGCGAGCCGAGATCGCACCATTGCACTCTAGCCTGGGCGACAGAGTAAGACTCCATCTCGGAAAAAAAAAAAGAAAAGAGAATTTGGGTGGGGTGGGAGAAGGCAGGGACATGCTGCACTTCCAGCTGGTAATGGCATCTCAAGATTTGAGCTGTTAATTGGAAAAATATGAGATGTGGCTTACTTGAACTCCAAGCAGGTGAAGTGAGTTATCCTGGTTATAGTAGAGGTGGATTCACTGTGAAGTTAATGAAGCTATGCTCTTGAGTCCCCTCCCTTCCTTTGCATGGGCGTCTTCCAATATCCTGGGAATTAGCCTAGCAATGGGGACACATGGCATTCATTTTTGTGAAATTTCAAGAGTAAGAGCTTTTGATATTATTTTTATTAAAGAACCTCTAGAATTGTGAACCCCAAATGGAGAACCCCACAAAAGCTGAAGTTTGAGTTATACCCATGAACTGACATCCAACGGAGAAAATCATAGCCTTCTTTGGGATCGGGCAAGATCAAAGCAGGTACTGGGGGAGGAGAGTGGATGCCTTGGCACCTGTCCCAGCTCAAGTACTAATGATCAGAAACTGGTCCTCAGTCATTACCTCCAAAGAAGGAAGGTTCTAAGAAACTTGGAAATAAGGTATTTTCTGATTAGCATGCCAACGCAGGGGTTATCAATTTCTACAATTGGTGGAGCTCTTACAAGAAAAAAGTAAGCAATGCCAGGTGCAGGCCCTCAGACACAGCTGAATGTGCCAGCTAAAGAAGTGGAGGTGGCAGGGCCCTACCGCCACATGGAGGCTGAGGGGCACATGGGCCAGAGAACCTTTACAGCATTTCTACAGAATCAGAGGGAACCGGAACAACCCACACCGGAAGTGTCACCTCCAGGGAGGGTTAGTTTGTGCCCTCTGTCCTGCAATCTCACTCTGAGAGCATTTACTGAACACCTGCTGCGTGCCAGGTGCTGGGGATGAACACCCAAGGAGCCTGGAGTCTAGTTGAGATCCGCAACAGGACCGGTATCAAAGAGGTGAATAAGAGCACAGGAGAGCACTTCCAAGTGCATCGGGGATAAGGGGAGTTTCACAGAAATAGAGTGCGGAGTGTTTGCACTGAGACTTGAAGCATGAGTGGAGCTTGCCAGGCAGAATGCCAGGGGCAGGCATTCCAGGCAGGAGCCCGGGAGTGTGGTGCACTTGGAGGGCTGTACGGAGGCCCAGTAGTTCCACAGTGCTAAGCATAAGGGAGAAGCATGGAGATATGGGGATCAGCAGGAGCTGATGCTGGACACATAGCTGGGTGGGATCCTGGTGCTCCCTTGAGATGCCAAGGAGTATGGGCTTTATCCTGAATCCCTCTCATTTGGCATCAAGCCCCACTGCTTCTCTCTGTAAGGTCTCTCTGGTTTGTTTCTTCCTCTCCATCCAAAGGCTGCCCTAGTTCAGGTCCTCACCAGCTCCTACCTAGTTTATCACAATTGCCTCTTAATGTTTCCCTGCCTCTAAAGAGGCAGCGTAACAGTGATAACAGCACATATTTACTGAACAGTCATGACGGGCTGGACACTGTTGTATGTGCTTGTAAAAGATGCATTTGGAATTTCTTCTTAACAACCCTGTGAGGTAGGTATTATCATTCCCAGTTCCCAGAGGAGGCAACGGAGGCACAGTGATGAAATAACTTGCCCAAAGTTAAACAGCTTGTTAGTGGCAGGGGCAGCATTTGAACCAGAAAAATCTAGTGTGTGAGCTAGAGTTCTTACACTATCACATCTCAGGTAAAGGATCAAGATCTGCATTCTAGAAGATTACCTGAGTCACTTAGCTTCTTCAAACCTCTCGTTTCTCTATCTGTAAAATGGGGCAACATCAGTGAAGATCTCGTGAGGAATAAATCAGAAAATCCATGAAAGGCACGAAGGAAGGGGCATAGCACAGCCTAAGGAAGCGTTAGCTTTGATAGAAACGATTTTGCCAAGGAGGGTAAAAACATCACATGCCAGTCACATTAGCAACTCAACAGCACAAAGGTGATGTCACTATCCTAGAGTCCTAGTGAAAATAAGATATTAAATATCTTATTAAATATTAAACAATTTATTTGGAAAACCTCAATATTCCTTTTCCCTCTCCCAATTGGAGCAGCTGGACATTAAATAATTTTTTTAAACAAGATACAACCATTTGCAATATTTAAAAATCAAGGGCTAAAACAGTACAAATGAAAAAGGTTGAGGCAGTGGATCTCACACAAGATGTAGACCCTTGTTTCTGTCCTTGGGCCAACTCTTTCATACCCATTTTGGGTGAGATTTCATGAAGCTGGCCGGCTCTGAAGCAGAGCGCCAGAAGTTGTGTTTACACCATTGTTCCAAACCTAAAAGGCAATTCTGCTGCTCGCAGCAATGTCGCCTGAAAAACCCATGACAATACAAGATAATTTACACGCCAACAATCACATTTTGGAGCATCCATTACTCTAGAACTCTGATTCTGTCATTTCCCTTTGTAAGTTTTCCTTACAAAACTGACTTCAAATACACGGCTGATGCATCCACTTTTTTATCACTTCCATTTCATAATCTATTAACATAACAGTCAATCACGTGAAAGTGAAAACTGATCACAAGATAGCAGAGACTTCCTGTTGACTGATGTGAGTGCTCATTCAGAGGGTGTTTGGTGACTCTTTCATCTGCCCTGCTCTTTCCACATTCCAGTGTGTCATCGAGTGTCCTCCAGCTGATGGGTATGCATTTAACAACACTGTCTGCACAAGAAGGCACCATCTGGACGAGGGGAAGCTGCTGCTGCTTTCATGTATTTATTTATTATTATTTTTGAGATGGAGTGTCACTCTGTCACCCAGGTTAAAGTGCAGTGGCGTGATTTCAGCTCACTGCAACCTCTGCCTCCTGGGTTCAAGCAATTCTCCTGTCTCAGCCACTTGAGTAGCTGGGACTATGGGCGCACGCCACCACACCCAGCTATTTTTTTTTTTTTTTTTTTTTGTATTTTTAGTGGAGACGGGGTTTTACCATATTGGTCAGGCTGGTCTCAAACTCCTTACCTCAGGTGATCCACCTGCCTTGACCTCCCAAAGTGCTGGGATTATAGGCGTAAGCCACCATGCCTGGCTGCCACTGTTGCTTTTAAGCCAACTTTTTATTATTAATTTTTTAAAAATGTGTGTATTTAGGAGGTACGAGTGCAGATTTCATACATGCATGTATGAAGGAATGGTGAAGCCTGGGCTTTCCATGCACCCATCACCCGAAGTGACACTGTGCCCAACAGGCAATTCCTCAACCCTCCCCCACAACCTTTTGTTGTCTCTAGTGTCTATTATTTCACTCTGTATGTCCATGTACACCCGTTGCTTAATGGGTATTTATTTATTTATTTATTTGAGACGGAGTCACTCTGTCACCCAGGCTGGAGTGCAGTGATGCGATATTGGCTCACTGCAACTTCCGCCTCCCAGGTTCAAGTGATTCTCCTGCCTCAGCCTCCTGAGTAGCTGGGGTTACCGGCACCTGCTACCATGGCCGGCTAATGTTTTGTATTTTTAGTAGAGATGGGGTTTCACCATGTTGGCCAGGCTGGTCTTGAACTCCTGACCTCAAGTGGTCCACTCGCCTCGGCTTCCCAAAGTGCAAGAATTACAGGCGTGAGCCACCACGCCTGGCCAAGGGTACTTATAAGTGAGAACAAGATGCATACTTTTTTTTTTTAATGGATAATGGTGTTGGGCTTATCTCCTTTCTGTTGAAATTTCTTAGATGTACATAAACAGAAACTCTTTGGCAGACACACAGTATTGATGAATGGACCTGCAGCTGAGGTGATCTGGGTGGCCAAAGCATAAACATACGTGGATGTTACTGAGAACCACAACGGCCTCTCCTTCACGCCCTATGTGTGGTCTGGCTGGCCTTGCACTCAAGCTGAGCCTGGCATTTTGTGACTCAAATGCAGTCCAGAGAAAGCGACAGGAAGACACAAAGGGTGAGTGTGTGAGTGAATCGGTGTTTGTGAGATTATGTGTTTCTGTACGTGGATACATTTCTGATTGCACTCAAGCTGAGCCTGGGATTTTGTGACTCAAATGTGGTCCACAGAAAGCGGCAGAAGACACAAAGGGTGAGTGTTGAGTGAATAGGTGTTTGTGAGATTATGTGTTTCTGTGGGTGGATATGTTTGCCATTTCAGGCATCCCATGCTCACGCACACTCCTCCACCGTCAGCATACTTAACTGACCACACCAAGAAAAACACGGCCCTATTCACTTGCATAGATGCTGCGGCAGGCGTGGGCTGTTATAATAGGAGTTTGGGAATTTTGGGCTCTGGGTGTTTTTTCAGCTTTCACCCATCATTTTAAACTGGGACGAGGGAGGGTTTAAGGGGGAAAATGCTGAACACCAGCACAGCAATACCACACATTGGCTTCTGTGGTCTGAGAACAGCAGCAGCAATTCACGCGGTGATTGGCGGCTCTTTCCTACCTCAGCAAAGTGCAGGGCTGCTGCTGCCCAGGGTGTGAAATCTAAGCCAGGCGCTAACCCACCGCTAGAACGGAAACTCAAACCTGCACAGCCTCTTTGCTTTGTGGCTGTCTTTCTTGCTCGTGGTGGCAACCAGAAGTCTGTTCCCAGTTAGGGAGCAGAGCCTTGACTGATAAGAGAGACGGGAAGAGAATTTCAAAAATCTTATACGAAAACCTCCTCCTAGAAAGTTAAGGTGGGGTGGGAGGAGGTTGCTAAGTGAGAACATTGGGGGTTATTTTGGGGTGGAGAGACACCAGATCACCAAGGTGGTAAGTATGGAAATGTCACTGTCACCTACCATCCCATCCCCCTCCACGAAGAGTGGCATTTCAAAGTATTTGGCCAGTGAGTCATCAGAAAAATGCTATTTTTTCATTTTGGAAAAACACTGTATCACAGCAGGGCATTTTGCTGTTATCTGTTCTCCCAAGAAATACAGTGGTGGGGGAGGACCCAACCCCTTAGAAATTAAAGCCATATGCAGACCATATTAAAAAAAATAACCCACCCAGGCCATTCTATTATTGCTGACCATAGGAATTCAGTATTTATAATTTACATTCTTTCCCATACTTTGCTGTTTTTCAGACGTGAAAAGTAGAGGTTTATGGCCTCATCAGATTGTAAATCACATTCCTGAGGGCAGAGGGAGCTGCTACAGGGGAGAGAAATTGCCTTCCAACAGTTTGCAGAATGCATCAAAACACTGGGAAAAGAACCCACGTGGAGTATGGGGACCCTGTTCAAGGGTGGCATCTCAACTGATTTCAGGCCACAGAAACACAGGGATGTCGACGCCGGAGTCTGTCTACTCACAGGACACAAAAGACAATGAAGGCCAACACCAGTTATTCCATCCACAGAGCATGCAACCAGCCAACCACCCCCAGAGTCATCTGAAGAGTGGCTTGGAGGTGTGGCCATCTCTAATCAAGCAAGCACCTGAGATCTGAGTCTCCTTCCAAGGAGGCGGAGCAAAGGTGTGGCGGTCACCAGGAAACTAGCTCCTTGCCATCCATTTGCCAGTTCTAGGGCCAGTGAGGATCTGTGGGGCTGTGGTCTGCTGATGGGAGTAAGACATGTGCACAAGAATCCAGGGGAAGAGCCTGGCACAGAGCCTCAGCCTGTGTTGCTCTGGCGGCTCCCCCTCCGGCCCCTCCTGGCCATGTGCTCTGTGTGCAAGCTTGTGTTACTACGGCTGGGCTGCTGGGAGGATTCAGGGACGAGAGGGAAGGGGTGCGGAGAGCCCCACACAGGGGTGTTTTGAAGGCTCCAATCCTCTGAATGCCTCTGTCTGGAAGTCATGTTAGTAGTGGCCCTGGTGAACTCTTATTCCCCTGCTCCTGGTCTGGATTTCATCCACTCTAAGAGAGGTGGAGGATCCCTAACATTTTGAAAGCTGAAGATCTTTCTTAAGCCTTTCCCACGCTGCACTCATAAAATACCTAATCAGTCCATGACGTATGCAGTTGGAGAGATGAGAATGAGCCCAAACAGCCCTTCGTCGGGCGGGTGAGAACAGTCAGGCTTACAGCCCAGATTTCCAGTATGGATTGTTACATAAACCTTGCCTGTAATTTGACTCTCTAATGAAAGCTATTGTGTGTATACTTTAGACACGAAAATGAAGTATTTTGGTTTTTTTAGTCTCAAATGTTAGAAAACCAATTTTCTTTTAAAGACAGACAAACTTCATTTCCTGTGGTTTGTAAAGCCACAAGAGTCTCCTTTACTCAGCATCCAGAAAGGGGCCACACCCTACGCTGGAACACCAGGCTCTGACGCCCCGGGATGACTGCACCGAGGGGCAGGAGGTCGCAGCTCTGAGCAAATCTTCCTGCCACCGCAGGGCACTGTCGGTGCCCACAGTTTGCAGACCCTGGCCAGGGTGATGTCTTGAGCATTCCAGTACCAAAGAAAAACCAGCAATTAACTCCCGGGCACAAGAAGTACTAGCGTGAGCCCAGATCACTTAAAGAGGCTGGGTGGTTGGTTGCATCAGCTGTGAAAGCAAAACCCTTGGGTAAATTCTATGTTCTGAATGATGTTACTGTCCTCACTGGGGTTATGAGAGGGGAAGGGATCTGCCAACACCCTTCTCCTCTCTGTCCAAGAGGACAACAATGCTGGGGCTTAGGAGTCCCTTTTGCCAGGAAAGCGGGCAGGAAGCTTGCTGTCACCCGCCTCCCCAGCCGGGTGTACTGAATATGGAGGTAGAGACCAGGCTTCAACCAGAGTATTATGAGTATCAGAGTATTATTACAAGGGATAAATTCAGCTTAGCCCTGTGAGGCCTTGGAGGTACTTGGACCTGTTGCAAAGCCTTGAACACTGTTAGACTGTGACAATGAATATCTCTTTGCAGGAAAAGCAGCTTCAAAATTCCGCCTAACAAGCTGCAGGAAAGGGGATATCAGAGTAGACCAAGCCACAGATGAACTTTCTGAAATGGACTAAAGGCATTTTTTAGTGAACATGGAAGAAAAGGAAGATTTTTACAATTCAGCATTCCTATAAACTAAAAAAATTTCACATCCAACTGTTTTTTCTCTTCTTTAGCAGACATCAATGAAATAATTCCTTTAAATTCACAGAAGAAAGCAAAATTGAAAAACCTTATTTATTTAATGCATCAAATACCAAAGTTCAATTAAGGAAACTATTGCAATCTTCACCTGAGATAGTCCCATCATCAGGTTAGAATAAAGTGTGATAAGGGAAATGCTGTAAAAACCTCTTATGGCATAGCAACATGACTGTAGCCCACCAGTCTCAGTCGTTACTCATACTGACCCTTGCAAAGAACCAAATCTCTAATATAATCCTGGGAATGTCACACGCATGTGAAGGAAAGAGGTGTACTATGTAATGGAACACTGACAGACAGACATCTTAGCTCTCCTTACAGTTTTTTTTTTTTTTTTTTTTTTGATAGTCTCGCCTGTCGCCCAGGTTGGAGAGTGCAGTGGAGCGATCTCGGCTCACTGGAACCTCCGCCTCCCGAGTTCAAGCAATTCTTCCGTCTCCGTCTTCTGAGTAGCTGGGACAGGCGCCCGCCACCACACTAGCTAATTTCTGTATTTTCAGTAAAGAAGGGGTTTCACCATATTGGTCAGGCTCAAACTCCTGACCTCAGGCGATCCACCCACCTCGGCCTCCCAAAGTGTTGGGATTACAGATGTGAGCCCCGCGCCCGGCCAGCTCTCCTTACATCTTGATTTCAATCCTACAAATGGGAAATGGTATGGAGCACTATCTAGTCTACTGTGGGATTTCTAGTTGTCATAACAATAAGAACCATATAAACAATGCCCACCTGGTAAACATTAGGGTGGGCCCAGGAACTCTGCAGCAGTCACTGAGCACATTCCAAAGAGTGTGCATGTTAACCCCCCAACCCCGTATTTAAAGGGCTCGCTTCAGTCTGGCTGCCCATGGTTACATTTTGTCTTCCCCACCTTGTGTTTAGCCTCCCTTCTGTGTTCAACCTCCTCCACTTCTCAATGACCCCGAGGGCCTCTGTAAGTGCAGGATTCTACCCAAAACTGTCCCAATTCCAAAGGATGGGCCTTGGCATAAAAAGGCATCACTCCAGGGTGCTACACGGTGGCTTCTGAGGGAAGACCAAGAAGGCTGAACCTGTTGTATTTGGGAACGAATTTTATTTTCTCCTGGGTGAGCACCTTAGGAGTTTACTGTAGAAGCAGAGTCCTAGTGAAAATAAGACTGGCATTGGTAGGATGTCTTAATCATCAAAATGCTTAACAGGTCCATGAAACATCCTAGCATTGCTGTGAGAGTGGTTTGGCCAAGGTTTCTATGAATGGTGAAAACAGACACAAGAAATGTGGGAAGAAGCTTTGGGAAGACCAAGAATGAAAAAAAGGGAAAAGAACCTAACACTCAATGCAATGCTACTTAAGGAAAAAACACATAAACCGTTCTTCATGCTTTCGGTCCAAAACAATGTTGTCTCTTAAGAGGGAGGTTTGCAAACAGAGAACATGAGATAATTTTCAGTCAAATCATTTCAGATATTGAATGATGATTCTGAAACATGCATTCTATTTCCATCAATGTGAGGTCTATTTCCATACAAATGGTGAAAAAAGTAGACCAAACCCAGCAGTATGGCTTCTAAAAGGAATGGTGGCTGTGGTTCTGGCCAGCCATGGAAAGCACTGGTTTTGTAAGTACTATAGTAAAGCGCTCTTACTGAAGGGAAATAGAAAGTTTCAACTCAAAGAAAGGGCATGGAAAGTATCTGAGGACTTTCCTGGCTGTTTCTTACAAAGCCATGGAGAAAAAATTGTCTCCTGTTGCACCCTGCTCTTCACAACGCCACAGTAAAGTCGAATTCACCACCTGCGAAACAGCTGCCTCCTGTAGGCTGGCCTCGGAGGAAGCACACATGCTCCATCAGTTGGGCCAAGGCTACAGGCAGACGAGTGTGAAAGTGTCAGGCCCAGAGCTCCTGGAAAATGAACCCGGAAACACTCAGTGAGGCACCACAGGCACGAGAAAGAAGAGACAGGTGTCCAATGGGCACAAGTATGTCATGCTTACAAATACAGAACACAGGATGAAACAAAAGACATTTATTTGCAAAGTACGATCACGTTTAAATTGTACCTATGTTTAAAAATGGCCTCTTTGATGGGTTATAAAAGTGCAGGCAGGTTTTATAAAACACGCACTTTGCCTCTCTTCTATCCTTTTATGGGAAGCAGGCGGATGCTGGCTGGAGGACATTTGAGAGCTTGGAGCTGAGGCTCATCACGGCCAAACCCCTGACTTGCCAAGGGAGCGGAGCTGCCACTGACACTTCTCCACTCCCGCAGAATCTCCTATTGAGCCCTGGGCCCCCCGAGGACAGGATGTGACCCTGGCTGGCATGATTCATTCAACCCCTTCATCTCAGAATTCTTTTGTAGAAAAAGAAAAACATGACACTTCTATGGTTAAAGATTTCCTTAAAGAAGAAGAGACATCGAAACGAACCTTTGTGCTCTGTGAAATGAGGGAACAAAAGAGATTACTTTCAGTGAATTGGTATCTGTAAGCTAATCAACTGGGTACTGGCCTCTTGTTAGAGAAAAAAAAAATCCAACTTGGAAACCATTACCACAGGAAAAAACAATGACTATGTTGTTCATTTCCTGTTGGTCACTTGGGAGGTCTAAGAAGTAGGACATATATATCCATAAACCCTTTAAAATACACATCTTTTCTTTTTTCTTCTCACTATATAAAACACATATATACTGTCCTAAAGTCACTTGAAAAACACACTGACTGCTTACAATCAATGGAAGATACCAGTAGGATGCAAGAAAATGAGCATTTTACAGACAGACCTTTGATAGGCTTTAACGTGAATTGTTTTATTTAAAACAGGGATCCATCAGAGGTGGTGAACTATCAGGGTCAAGGTTCTAGAGCATGGCACAGATGAAAGGTAATACTCACCAGCACCTCACATGGGACTCAGTGACAATGTCAGCAACACACCATGGAAGGAGAACAAACTCGATGTAAAAGGCACCTGGCTGGGGAGAAGCTGTGGTGTTCACTGCCTCTCCAGCAGGTTTGCTTTTGTGCACTGTGGGTAAGTCCGGATGAATAACATTGGGAAGGGAATAATCGGAAGCAAGGTTCCTATGCAGGCAGCTACCCTCTCCTGATTGGTGTACACTCGCCATGTGGTGGAAGGAGACTGAGGTACCAAACAGGAATGCAACACCTCTCTCCCTTTTCTGCTCTAGAAGGAAGGGGAACCCTTCCCCCAATGTCAATTTCAGCAGCGGCTTCTAAAGGCTGTTAAAAAGCATCCTAACTTAAAAACAAATAAAACAGTAACCAAATAAAAGACAGAAAAGTGGCCTGAACTTAAATCAATCAATGGAAAGGTAGATTCATAAAAATAAAATAAAAACTGGCGACCAGTCCATTAACCATGGGGTTAATGCCTTGTCTGAAGGAAGATGTTTATGCTGCATCCACGATACAGCAGGCGAGGAGCTGCTCTTGGCAACTGGTAATGAATAGCTACCGTTTCCCTCCAACACACCGCACTGCTACCGGTGACCGCATGCCAAGTGCTGAAGTTAGAAGAGACCCCACGTTGGCAAAGGCCCCCAGGCGATGAGCTGCCTGACGCGGCCAGGTCTGTGGGAAACAAGACTTAACGATCTCAAATAATGACCCCCAAGTGCCCTTGCCTCTTCCTGCTTGCCCTGTGCGCCTCGACCTCCTCACAGGGAGATCCAAATGAGTTCCGTTTCCCTCTCAGTTCTAGGCACTCTGGAACATCTTTGATTAACCAGGGTTTTTCATTTCTTTCCAACGCCATTGGTGACTTTTGACTTGGAATGCCGATTCCTTCTCCGGGAAGAATGGCTTTCGTTGTTGCTTGCGTGCTTGGGTGGGCTGTCTTCAGAACCTGGCCAAAGGAATCAGAGCACACCGTCACCCTGGGCTCTGGAGACTGGTGGCTGTCCCTTTCCAGACCGCCCGAGGCTTCCCGGGGAACAGGTTCTTCCCTGATACGTGCACTCCCCCTAGTGGCCTCATTCATGAATGAAGGCGAGGCTCTCCAAGAACTAGTACTGAAGGAGCACACGCCGCGGCGCGGAGTTCAAGGCAACAGCCCCCCAAAGTCTGGGCGGTTCCTAAAGCGTATGTACATCTGCCCTGTGTATGGACATGGTCATGATGGTGAGGACCAGAAGTGAGAGCACAAGTGAAACGGAAGCCCAAACGAGGGGCAATTAGAACACACACCATGCGGTGCCCATCCTGCCTTGCAACCCAGGGTTTCCCATCCCTTCACCTGCTCCACACCACCTTCTAAACCCGACGTCGGGAAAGATTCTTGACACTATAAAATCAGACCTATTTCACGCCCTCTACCACTTGATCTGGAGAACATCTTTACAATTCAGGCCCCTGCTGCCCATGAGGGAGGGCACTGGGCAGCCTCTGCCCTCCGGCTGAGCCTGTGTTCAGCCCCTGCTTGGCCTAGGGGCCAAGCCAAAGGGTTCTCTGCCCCAGGGCTCTGATCCAGCCCCATAGGAAATCGCCACCTGAGGCTGCCAACAAAAAAAAGTTACCAGAGTTACTGTTTCCACTGTAAGTAGTATTTGGCTTAGACTAAGAGATTCTTTCCCCACTCAGAAGACTTCTGTTTTTGTTTGTTTTCTTTTTTTATTATTCCATCTAGTAAATACATCTCTACTACTGCTTAATTCTTTTCAGTGGAGAACCTGTGAGTGCCAAGGTTGTTTGTAAGGGCATGGTTCTAAATAAGATACCTGGGGAGCTCCTCTGCCCATCTCTATCAGATTTCACAATGGGTCGCTCACTGATCAATTCTGTGATTCAGGAGAAATTCCCCAAAAGGGCAGCCAGCAACTCAGCAAAGTGTATGCTAGTATCTCCCCTGGGAGATCTTTAATGAGCCTGATGCCAAAAGAACTTCGGAGAATGACTACAACAGAGCGCTTTCTTCTCCATTGGCCCACCGTTTCTCTGAGCAATTTTGTGAGCTAAAATTCAGTCTTTAGTATTTGTAATTTTCTTTCCTCAGCCAAGCTTCCCAATCAGCTTATAAGAATTGACAAGGAATTACCGTCCAATGAAGTCACCTCAGTGTCATTATTCTACAAGTGTAATTCTTAAAAAATAACCAGGTGGCCCCAAATCTTCCCAAAGCACTCCTTAGAGGCCAGTGGAGGCTCCCTAACTACACAACTGAAATCTCTTACACTGCTCTGCCTCTTGAATAAATGCCATTAAAATGATCCCCCTCTTTTGAAGGCTTTTCCTCCTGACACACAATTCTTTTTTTTTTTTTTTTTTTTTTTTTTTTTTTTTAAGAGACAGGGTCTTGTTCTGTCTTCCAGGTGGGAGTGCAATGGTGCAAGCATAGCTCACTGCAGCCTCAAACTCCTGGGCTCAAGTGACCCTCCTATCTCCAACTCCTGAGTAGCTGTAACTACAGGCATGTGCCACCACATCTGGCTAATTTTTTAAGCTTTTTGTAGAGACAGGGTCTTGCTCTGTTGCCCACACGGGTCTCAAATACCTGGCCTCAAATGATCCTGCCATGGCCTGCCAAAGTGCTGGGGTTACAGGCGTGAGCCACTGTGCCTGGCCGGATATACAATTCTTCCTGTTCACTCATGATGAAAGCCAAGAGGAAGAACGTTCCCATCAGGGTGCTTGAAACAGTGTGGGGCCCTCACGAAGGGCAAAGCTACATGGAGCCTCTTCTTACAAACCAAGTTTTTCACTCAGATCCCATGAGCATTTTGCATGTTTCTTTTTCTTTTTTCTTTTCTTTTCTTTCTTTTCTTTTTTTTGAGGCAGAATATCACTCTGCTGCTCAGGCTGGAGTGCAGTGGCATGATCTCAGCTCACAGCAACCTCCACCTTCTGGGTTCATGCGATTCTCCTGGCTCAGTCTCCTGAGTAGCTGGGACTACAGGCGCCTGCCACCACACCCACCTAATTTCTGTATTTTTTTGTAGAGACGGGGTGTCACCATGTTGGTCAGGCTGGTCTCGAACTCCTGACCTCAAATGATCTGCCCGCCTCAGCCTCCCAAAGTGTTAGGATTACAGGCGTGAGCCACCATGCCCGGCCACTGCATGCTTCTTAATAAGTGACAGGAGACATTCGACGGGCAGGCCTGAGACCCTTCAAGGGTTAGGGTTACTCAAAGAATAAGTAATAATTCCACATCTCAAGGACCCAGTAAATTTTTTTTTTTTTTTTTTTGAGATGGAGTCTCGCCCTGTCACCCAGGCTGGAGTGCAGTGGCGCGATCTCGGCTCACTGCAAGCTCCGCCTCCCGGGTTCACGCCATTCTCCTGCCTCAGCCTCCTGAGTAGCTGGGACTACAGGCGCCCGCCACCGCGCCCGGCTAATATTTTTGTATTTTTAGTAGAGACGGGGTTTCACCGTGGTCTCAATCTCCTGACCTTGTGATCCGCCCGCCTCGGCCTCCCAAAGTGCTGGGATTACAGGCGTGAGCCACTGCGCCCGGCCAGGACCCAGTAAAAATTTAAACAACAAACAAGAAGATACCTTTTGTCCCTTTCCTGTGATGCCAGGAGATCTCTGGACTGTAGGTGCCATCTTCACACTCTGAATAGGTCTAGGGAGAGAGACAGGCTTAGTGCAGGAATTTCAGGAACTCCCTGGGAGAAGTGGCAGGGCAAAAAGGTGAGCACGCTGCGTCCCTGCCTTTCCCAGGCTGGGATCATCACTGGCAAGTGACAGAACCTCCCTGTGCTTATGTTTCTCGGCTATAAAAACCAGGTTCTTTCCTCTCCCGGGTGATGCAGAATCAGTCTTCCACAGCATGCCTTAAGTTCTTTAGACTGAAGGTGTACATAAAGGATGAAATTGTTATTTTTACTGAAAAAAAATATTACTGTCTACCAGACTGCCATCATGTCTTAAAGTCATTCATGTCTATTTTCTATTGTGTCCTCATATCTACTAAATGAAGGTCAGGGCAAGCGTTTGCCCAGAAGGGCCATAGGCCAGAACACAGGAAGAGGCCTCCACACAGTTCAAGAGCTGGGGAGAAAACCCATCTTCCAAAAGCCAGTCCACGGCTTTCCTATCACTTTTTTTTTTTTCCTCCAAACAAACATAACATTTTTTAATCTAACAAAAGTTAGATAAAAATACTGATCTACTGAACAGAGCAGTCATAAGCAGGGCCAGCAACTGCTAGGGAATGAGTTACGACATGCACTTTCTGCAGTGGCAGGACTGGAGGCCCTGACCTCGGTGTTCCCCTCGCCATATCCTTACAGGCATGTGCTCTGAGCTAACCTGCCAAGCCCGGGGTGATTATTTTAAACAAAGGCCATCCTTGCCTCTCCTTCCATACCTTTTCTCGGTGACCATAGTGTTCTGCATACCAAATCATGCCGTACAGACAGAGGAAAGTGGTGAAAGCCTGGAAGAGAAAAACAAATGACGCCGCAGAAAAAAATTCAATTGCCCAGAACTTCGGGATTTCAATGGGAATTAATGCAGGACGGCTCAATGCATTTCTGCCGTCTGGACGCAGGTTACAAAACGGCTGGACGTGGCAGAGATCAGACCTCAAGGGGAGGGTGCACACCCAAAGCTTCTAACAACAAGGGTTATGATGAGACCACTGTTACTACCTGTGACTCTACTATCAGAAAGCAAGAAAGACCATTTTCAGATGTGAGATATGGTGGGATGCGTTTTGATAGCTTTGTGGGTTCTGTTGAAGAAGACATAGAGGATTCTATGTTCTAGTTCTGATTTTCAGGGCCCATCCTCTCCCGGTTTCCCTATCACATGAGAGCGCGAAGAGGACTCAGTGTGTCAGCTTCTAGGGGGAAGAGGTCACAACGGCACCTGAGGGTCCGAGGACAAACACTCCCGGGGCAGAGGGTGGGGAGCTCAGCGGGACAGCGCTGCCCTTGCTTTTCCAGGCTTTTGAGTGTCAGTGACCCTACTCTGACCCCAGTTTTTGTTTTTCTTGGTTATATGGATAGGAAAACAAAGAGAAAATAAAGATGCTCTGTAAGGTCCTGAGTAGAATGAGGAGGGTGTGGCCTGTGGGTGCCCAGAGGCAGGGACAACCTCTACTCCACACTTGCCCCTCCCACTCGGCCTGCCCCCACACCCTAAATTATACCCTAATTTAAGGAAAGAAAAGCATAGACAAGAATCCAAAGCTTCAAAACATGTCAAAAAAAATCAAAGCTTGGGAAAAGTCTCCGGCTGCCTAGACTGCATACCAAAGGCGGGAGGGAGGGAGGGCCAGCGGGGAAAGCAGGGCCATGAATCTCCCTGGCCTCACATTCCCCACTGCAAGCAAAGCAACCAGAACAAAACAAGGCAACTGCCTGTTCCTTCCGAATTCCTCGCTCTAGAAACCCATTCGCATCAAGCCATCCCGGCTGTCGAGCCTCCATCTCTCTCCCTGCATTTCCTGTGGACACCTGGGCACCTGTCATTTTCCTGGACCCCTATCATCTTGCACCAACTGTGGGGACAGCTGTGAGAGCATGGAGGGACCTTCTCAAGGAAATAATTTTAGTTCTAAGAATCATAACTTTAGATCCAAAAGGTCACCTCAGAGACCATTAACTCCATTGCCTCTCATTTTCCAGAAGAAGAATGAAAGCTCAGAGAGGTGAACATTGGAGCTGGAACTCAGGTCTCTTGAAACCCCTGGATCTGAGTTTAAGGGATGGCTATTGATACAAATACTGGCTTTATGCCTATATAGCTTTATTTCTCCATCCATGTATCCATCCCTGAGGACGAAAAGCATCATGGGAACAGCGAACAGCAGCAACTTCCCCTCTTCACGGCCACAGTCTGGTGGTAGGGTGGGAAGGCAGGGGCTGTGAATTCTCATCATGGCAGCTTGCAGTCTAGCTTTGGCCCAGTTCCTTTATCAGCGACATTTCCTGGTAGCTGCCGGATACACAGTGCCATCTTAGTTCCAAAAAAGAAAGGAGAGCAACACTCCGGCTAGCCATCCTCTTCCGTGCCAGTTACGTGGAAGCAGGAACAGTGGCAGTGTGGAGACAGAATGAGAAGCACAAGCAATGCCACTGGTTCATTTCCTATTAAACCCTCGTGCAAACTGGCATATATCTACAGATTAGGGAATTTTTTTTTTTTGAGACAGAGTCTCGCTCTGTCGCCCAAGCTGGAGTGCAGTGGCGCAATTTCGGTTCACTGCAAGCTCCGCCTCCCGGGTCATGCCATTCTCCTGCCTCAGCCTCCGAGTAGCTGGGACTACAGGCACCCACCACCACGCCCGGCTAGTTTTTAGTAGAGACGGGGTTTTTCATCTCTACCAGGATGGTCTCGATCTCCTGACCTCGTGATCCGCCTGCCTCGGCCTCCCAAAGGGATTTTTTCAAAAGCTCATATCCATCAAAAAATTAGGCCACGAATGAATACATTAAAACTACAAAGTGAAAATGACTTCCAACCTTTAACATACTCTAATGCTTGCCCAGATTTCTTATATATACTAACGTTAAGTGTGTCATTTTCATGGCATGGAAAGAGTGGGAAGGACTAGAAATGATTTGCAGAGTGTAAGCCTGTGTATGCGTTAGGCACCTTACAAAGAGCAAAACAGGACATTCTGGGTTTCACACAGGGGGTAGGGGGGTTAGGTTCCACCTCCCCAAACCAGAGGGCTGTGGGGAGGCGGGTCCCTCCACTAGAAGTGTCATTGCAAACTCTGACCACCAGAGGGCAGGCACGCGTGACTCTTCCCTTCCCCAGCCCCAGGCCCAATAGGACAAGCAGTGGCAGCTGCCGCTCCCTCCAGCGGCAAACGGCAGGCAAGTGGAGAACGACAGGTGCTTATCATCACAAACGTCACACAGAGGGTCTGTTGTGATTGCCAAATCTACTTCACCTGCGTACAAAGAGGCCCATTTTACACTTGTCCCAGGAAACGGAAGCCGGTAATTTACAGGTTGCAATCACACCTGTGGAAATCTAGGTACGTACCCACTGAAAATGTCAAGGCTCAGATTTAAAATAGCAATTGCACACGTCGTTTAAAGAAAGGGCGGGGGAGCGAGAAGAAACTACATGGGATGACAGCCAGGCTGTCCAGGACCACGGGGGCTGGCGGCAACGAGGGCGCAGGACCCCAGCTTGGCTTCTATCTACATTATGGTAATGAGCATTCAAATTAATGACAGCCGAGCAGACAACCATGCTCCTGGAAAAGCTTACTAACCAGCACCCGGGATCTTTGCTTCTGCATTAATCTCAACCTCCTCCGTGTGCGTTCTCTTACCAGGCCAGGGGAGTAATTAGGGGCTTTGCTTCTCTGAGTGGTGCAGAAGTCATAGTGTAACTTGAAGCTCTCTTATTTAATAATGTTCGTCTCTACTCCTAAGTCTGAGATCAATCTTGCTCTTTATAATAAAGGTCAGGAATATTTTAAAAAGTGCCAGGACCTTGTTTCTGCTCTTTAAAGGGAGGCAGTGGAGACCCCTAATCATCCCGTCTCAGGGCCTCTTTTCAGGCCAGGTCCCTCTCTCATGTCTCATCACTGGTAAGTCTAATCAGAGATTCTGCTTGTCTTCAAAATCCTGCTCATCGTCCCCGGCCTGACCTCTTATTAAGGAATCCCAGCCTCAGTTAGCTCCTCTCCCAGAGGCATGTTTCCCGAGCTCATAACCTAATTCCAGGACTCCAACCACGCCCTCCACATGGGCTCCTCCCAAGTATTTTATTTCCACCAACGTGGAAATAAATCTTTCCAGTGTTACTGATAGATTAGAATTTCCCATCAAACAGGACACTTCCACCTGTAAATTCTAAAGGTTCCTCAAACCCAAATCCCCTGAACCAAATTCACCTCCTCCTTTCAATGGGCTTCTCCTATATCCTCCAATCTGTCACTAACACTGGTGGCCACCCAGTGGCACTAATTAGAACCTTTGGAGTAGCACTCAAGTGCCTCCCAGCTATCACAAGAGGAACGGCATCCTGTTGAGCAGATTCCTTAAACAACTCTCAGATCCAGCCCTTCCTCTGCATCTTCAATGCCTCTGCCTTGGTTCAGCTTCGGTTACTTGTCAAGTAGGCCCGGCAGCACCTCTGACTGCACCTCCTGCCCCCAACCCATCTTCCCTCTAGACTCTCCCAGCCTCCATGGTGTTTCTCCATGAGACACAGATCAGACCACATTGTTTCTCCACTTAAAAATCACTGGGACTCCAACTACAACCGCACAAAGCCCTTCCTGAGCTGGGGACCCTGTCCTACTCTTCATCCAACTCATTCTCTTCATTGTCACTCCTCAAACAGGTCACCACCTTTGTGAGCCGCTGGGCACTCTCACAGCTTCCTGTCTTTGTATGTTTGTCCCCCAGCCACCGGTCACCTGTATGTCGCAAGTCTTTGTCTCTTGAACTCATTCCTTTATTCTCCACGAAGCTGCCGAGTGCTTCCTATGCACCAGGCACTGTGCTTGAGACAGTGGGGCCAAAAGGATGACTCAACTTATTCTTTCTGAGCAAGGAGTGCAGTGTGGAGAAGACAGATAGAAACAAAACAAATTCCACTGCACTGGGGTTAGAACTGAGAGTTACATACAAAGCGCTACTGGTCCCAAGGAGGGAGCTATCTACTTGCCTTGGAAGTCAGAGCATATTTCATGGGGGGCATATGTTTAAGTTGGTTTTGGAGTATAAGTTTCACCACGTAGATAAGGCAGGGAAAGTCTTTCAGATCAGGCAGAGAAAACAGCATGAGAAGGGCAAAAGACGTCTGAAAGGATGACTTGTTTAGGTAACTACCAGCAGACAAGCGCAGCCTGAGAATAGAGTACACATGGGCAGATGTGATGGCATGCTCCCACTATGAAGTTCCTGAACACACGAGCAGATTGCATAATTCACTGGGAGGTTTCATGTTGGGAGCCTTCTTCCTTCTTGAAGTTTCTTCCTGTGTGGAGGAAGCTTCACTGCTTCCCTCCACCCCTCACTCCTTCCCTGGGGAGGAGTCACACCTTGACTGGTGACTCTAAAGAAGCCAGCATTTCCTAGAAAAGGTGAATTCTCAGTAATGAAGACGCTACTCTGATCCCCATATCTTTCCTCTATCTTGCTTATCTCTTACTTATTTTTTAACTCAGGTGGGGAAAAAGATTGTGTTATTGTGCCCTCTCAAGCCCCCAACCAGAGAGAATGGTTCTTAGCAGGGTAAAGAGACTGAGTTCTGAATTTGGAAGATCATTTTGACAGCAGTAAGGAGAATGGATTTGGAGGGCAGAACGGCACGAAAATGGGTGCTCTGACAGCCGCAGGGGCAGTGGGAATGGAGAGGAGATGGAGTTCAGCTACACTGTCGGATTAACAGAGCTTGGTGACTTGCTGATTTGAAGAGTGATGGAGGACAGGAAGCAGCCTCCAGGTTTTTAGCTGGGGCCTGAGAGGTTGGGGGAAAGCCAGCCATGCACTGCAACCCTTAAAAATCCTGCTCACATATCACCAAGGAGTCTTCACTAACCCCCAGCATGTCTGCTGCTCTAAGTATCCTTTAGCCTTATGCACACCATCTTTTATAGTATTTATCACATATTAACATAATTAATTTGCATGTCTAATTGCCATCTGAACTCACAGATCCTTGGAGGGCAGTGATGAACAGCAGTTCCCTAGAGAGAATGTCTGGGTTTGAGTCCTGGTTCTGCCACTTAACTATCTATGTGACCTTGGGCAAGTTAGTGAGCTTCTTTGTGCCTTCGTTTCCTCATCTATAAAAGAGGGTTAAGAAAATACCTTCCCTCAAAGTGTGAAGATCAAATGTGGAATTCATGAAAGTGCTTAGAATAGTCTCTGGCATATAGTAGGCATCAGCAAATCTTATCATCGTCATCTATCTGTGTGGCTAGAGCCCCAGGCACAGCACGGAGGAGCACTCAGCAACTGTCTGTGAATGAAGCCCGGACTAAGAGGTCTGCACCAAGTGAAGCAGAGGTCAATGGGCACATAAGAAATGGTGCATGTCCTCAATAAGTTACAATCACACAGACACAAAGGCTACCCATGTAAGGAGATATATTCTAAGTGTCAAATAAGTAACAGAAAGTCTCTAAAACTTAAAGAGAAATTAGAGGGGTCCCTACAGTCTGGGTGACTGCTATGGTTTGAATGTCCTTGCCAAAACTCTCCTTGAAACTTAACTGCCAACTTAACAGTATTAGGAGGTGGGGCCTTTAAGAGGTGATAGGTCATGAGGGCAAAGCCCTCATGAATGGATTCAGGCTGCTATCTTGGGAGTGGGTTCCTGATAAAAAGCATGAGTTTGGCACTTCCCTCTCTGTCTGGTGCACTTGTTTCTACCTTCTGCCCTTCCACCATGGGATGACCTCACTGGATGCCAGTGCCATGCTTTTGGACTTCCCAACCTCCAAAACCGTGAGTGGAATAAACTTCTTTTCTTTAGAAATTACCCAGTCTGCAGTATTCTGTTATAGCAACAGAAAATGGACTAAGACAGAAAATTGGTACCAAAAAGTGGGGGTGGTTACTGTAACAAATATTTGAAAATGTGGAAGCAGTTTTTGAACTGGCTAATGGGTAGAGGCTGAAAGAATTTGGAGGCACAGGCTAGAAAAAGCCTGTATTGCTGTAAAGGGAGCATTAAGGGTGATCCTGGTGACAGCTCAGAAGAAAAGAGGGAAAGCCTCAGTCTTCTTAGAGATTACTTAAGTGTTCATGACCAGAATGCTGGTAGCAATATGAACAGTTTCAAGGCCATGCTGATGAGGTTTCAAATGGAAATGAGGAGCAAGGATTGGAAAGCGCAGTAAAGGGCATCCTTGTCATATAGTAGCAAAGACGCTGGCTGAATTGTGTCCATGCCTGAAGGTTTTCTGGAATGTGCAACCTAAGAGCAATGAACTAGGATATCTGGTGGAAGACAGCCAAGCAGCAAAGCATTCGGGCTACTGTGTGGCTACTTCTGACTGCATACAATGAAATTCGAGAGGAAATAAATGACTTAAAGATAATTTATAATTAAAAGGGAAGCAGAATGGAATAATCTGGAATATTCAAAGCCTGGCCATGTAAAGAGTGAAAAAGCATATTCCAAACACTAAGGGTAAGGCCACATGACTCTTAAAGAGATTACCACGGGAAAAAAGAAACCAGGTGCTATTCATCAAGAAAATGGGAGGAAGACCCCTGAAAGCAAAAGCATTTCAGAGATCTTCAAGGCTGCCCCTCCCATCACAGACCCAGAGCTCTAAGAGGGCAGAATGGTTTTTGGTTACAGGCCTGGGGAGCCCTCCACGGGCTCACTGACCAGGGCTACCTAGGGACTCTACTCCCACATTCTAGCAGAGCGCTCCTTGGCTGCCTTAGCTGTGGCTCAAGTGGGCCTTGGTATGGCTTGGGCTACCATTCTGGGAGGGATAAGCTATAAACCATGGTGGTGTCCATGCGGTGTTAATTCTGCAGGTATGCAAAATCCAAGAGCTGTGGACATGGCTTCCTCCACCTAGATTTCAAAGGATGCAGCGAACTACCTAGAAGACTAGGCAAAAACCCGCCACAGGGGCAGTGCCACTGCAGAAAGTCACTACTAGGGCAATGCCAAGGAGAAATGTGGGGTTGGAGCCACCAGAGAGGAGCAGTGGCAGCAGGGTCATCCCCAACACCACAGAACTGTAGGGTCGCCAGTGTGCAACTCCTGCCTGGAAGAACTGAAGCACAGGCCGAACCCTGCACAGCCACAGGGGTGGAGCTGCCGGGCCTGGGGGCCCAACTCCTGCCCCAGGCCAGGATGCAGAACATGGAGTCAAAGGAGATTGTTCTCCAGCTTTAAGATGTAATGTTTCCCTGTTGGGTTCTGGACTTACTTGGGACTGCTTATCCCTTTCTTCTTGCCTATTTCTCCCTTCTGGATTTGCAATGTCTATCCTATGCCTGTCCCACTATTGTATTGTGGAAGTAGATGACCTGTTTGATTTCACACACTCATGGCTGGCATAGTTCTACTTGGCTGTGGCTCAAGTGGACCTTGGTGTGGCTTGGGCTACCACTCTGGAAGGTATAGGCCAGAAACTGTGGTGGTGTCCATGTGGGATTAATTCACCTCAGGATGAATTGTGCCTTGACTGTCACTCATATCTGATTTAGATGAGACTCTGAACTTTGGAGTTGGTGCTGGGCCAAGTTAAGACTTTTGGGACCACTAGCATGAAATCAATGTATTTTGTAAGTTAGAAGCAGGGGTGAGGGGTGGAATGCTATGGCTCGAATGTCCCTGCCAAAACTCATGTTGAAACTTAGCTGTCAATGTAATAATATTGGGAGATGGGGCCTTTAAAACATGATTAGATCATGAGGAGTGCACCCCATAAATGGATTGATGCTATTATTGCAGGAGTGGGATTGTTATCACAGGAGTGTGTTAGTGATTGTGAGAATGGGCTCCTGAGAAGAAGGGTGAGTCCAGCCCACCTCCTGCTGTCTTACATGCTCACTTCCACCTTCTGCCCTTCCATCATGGGGTGACCCTTGCCAGATACTGGTACCATGCTCTTGGACTTCTCAGCTGTTAGAACCGTGAGCCAAATAAAGTACTGTGATTTAATTTCTCTGTAAACTACCAAGCCCATGGTATTCTGTTGTAGCAACAGAAAATGGACTAAGACAGGGACCAGAGAGGACTGCCTGGGTAGATGGCCTGAGAAGACCTTTCTGCTGCCTGGGGGGCAGTGGTCGGGAGGCAGCTGGGAGGTCTGTGATTTGCTGTGGTGAGGAGGGTTGTCTGTCTTGTCTTGGGAGTACTGCCTATCTTACCCTCCCTGTGGGCAGGTGGTTCTCTGGTACCCAGTGAAGACGGCACCCACCTCTGCCCCCTGCAGTCAGGTCCTATTACAATTCAGACTTGAGGTGCACAGGCCAGAGATACATCCGAGAGAAGCACGGTGAAAATCTCTGGGCACTTCTGACACATTTCCCTAACCAATTCCTTACATTTAGTGTCACCGACATGGAAAAATATACTTGGGCATTAATTCTGTAGTTTAAATACAAAGGAGATCATTATTCCCTTCTATTGTTCAAGATGAAACAGGACAGAACAGGCTCACTGTGCCTTGGCACAGTTAGGATTTCTAACAAGTAACCCTAAAAATAGATCCCATTAAAGGCGATAAAAGACACATTAAAAATACAAAGGTTAGTCTTGCCAAAAAAGAGAAAAGAAAAGAAAAAATTAGACCCAAATGTGATTAAGCCTCTAGATCCAATTACCGACTTACAGAAAATACAGAGGACAAAGACATATGTTAAATTACAAGATAGGATAAAAATAAGTAAAATCTAGACTGTGGGAAAATCTATAGGACAAAAGAGCTGCTTTCTTCAACTGATAAATTACGAGGGAAAGAGGGTTACCCATAGAAGGAAAACCTATGGATTAAGAGACTTAAAAGGCATGCCAACCAATCACGATGGGTGAATGTGGATTCAAATACATTGTTAAGCAAATACAAGCTTTAAGAAAAAGTTAGTAATTTGAACACTGATTAGGTACTTGATGATATTAAGGAATTACTGTTAATTCTTTTTCAGATATGATAATGGTAGAATGGTTGCATTAAACCTAAAAAGCATCCTGAGCTGCTTTTAGTGATCCATCCTGAAATATTAAAGGTGGATTAGTTCCAAAATAAGTTAGGGGTTGGGGCCGTGAGTACAACATAAGAGGAAACACAATTGGCCCTGAGTTAATAACTGATGGGTTCATGAGGGGCCATCTATTCTCTCTACTTGCACATGGCTGAAATGTTCTATGATTATTTAGAAAGCCCCATACATTTTCTAGGCTAAGTGAAAAATCTTAAGCTTAAATATAAAATAAGAACTTTTCTTCAAAATAATAACTTCAAATATTTAAATGAAGAATGGCAGTCACAAAATGTGTAACTGGGTACTATCTTACTTCATTTGAAAGGTGAGGGAAGAGCCCCAGGGCAAAAGAACCAGGGCTCAGGCCGGCGTCCCTCCGGGCTCTTCCCTTCAGAGTGGAAGGTTATATCCAGACTTGGGTTATAACATGGGCCTGGAAGGCAGAAATTGCAGGATTGAATTATCTTCCAAAACATATTTTATTGCCTATGAATCACCATATGTCCTTTTATATATAAATCCATGTGCAACGATATGTATGTTAAGATGTATACGTCATGATGATGAGAAAGCAAAGTGCACTGTGATCTTCCTTGTTCCTTCATGGCAGTCCCTAAATGTGTAGCCCGTGTAGACAGATTCCCATGAATGAAGTAAATGCACGTGGGGTATACCTGACGAGGGCATTGGACTGTAACCTGCTCAGGTGACTCATTTCAGATACTGTGTAGATGTGTCTTATTCTTGAAATTAGGCTGGTGGCCATTCTCAGACAATTACAACAGAACATCTTTTTATGAAATTCTAAGGAACTTTGATACGCAAGAGGGTTTTTCTTCCCCCTCTGTTTAAAGCAATACTATGAGAGTTTAGCTAATGCCTTTGGGTAAAATGCAATGACTTACCACGCAAAGAAGCCAAAGCACAACATAGAGTATTTGGGTCTTAGAGAAGAGATCTTGTCCAAATTTTATGCAAACAATGGCCTCCAGGAAACCAATGACCCTAATCAGACAGAGAACAGAGGTTAAGTATTAATCCATCTTACCAGAGTATGCACATTATCCAAAA
The DNA here is from genome assembly GCF_007565055.1 of Rhinopithecus roxellana. NCBI lineage: Eukaryota > Metazoa > Chordata > Mammalia > Primates > Cercopithecidae > Rhinopithecus > Rhinopithecus roxellana. Next base: position 60,203,117 of record NC_044557.1, on the reverse strand, counting down.
TATGCATGATTGAATCAAAAAGTTCAACTCATCACGTGATTTCTGCCCCAAACACTGGTAGCAGGTACCCCACAAAATAACACTCTTCCGAAGGCATTTACTTCGGAAATAATAAAGAATTTTTCACCTCTGCCTTCTTCCCAGACCAAAATCATGACTCATAAATGTTAATAGCTAGGGGCGCTGGCATCACCTAACTCAGCCCCTCCATTGCCATAAGGGTGGGTGATCACGCCACCTCTGCTGGAACCCTCTCAGGCACAGGGAACCTACTACCTTTGCAAGATGGCTTATTTTTCTGGTCAAACTCTTTAGCAGTTAGAAAGTTTTTCTCTGTCTCAGGCTGGTATCTGCCTCCTATACCTCCTACCCTGGGTCCTGACATTGCCCTAGCATGTCACAGGTAAGAAAGCATCATTTCAGTGGAGGAACCCTGAAGGCTTTTTTACTGTACTTCTGAAGTCTAGACTGTGATTAAGAGGCTAGCTGGCTGCCACACAGGGTGAGTTTGACCCTTCCAAGGGAGTCTTTCAATAATTTGAAGGCATTAATCACATTCCTTCCCTGCCTTCTAAGAATTTCCAGATTAAATAGCCCCTGTTTTTGGTGACAATATAAACCCTTTACCTTCTCTTGATATGTAAAAGACTGTGCTAAATACAATTTTTTGTTTTAAGGAAATGCCACGCACTTCATATTTCCCCTTTAAGGCATTAAAAAAGCCACTCTTGTGTTCTGTATCTTCATTTATGGCTATAAAAATTGGGCTTTTCTAAAGGTTCAGGACTTGGAGGTAAGAATGGATGAGGTGAGGCTGACATAGTTGGCAATGAGATCCCAGGCAGCATAAGAATAGTGATTTCAGACAAGTCCATTTTATGCATTCCTTGCTCAAGATAAGATCTGGACATTCCAGGAATGGTGTACTCACACAGATGTTTTCTAAAAAGGCAAGAAGGGGCAGGGCATGGTGGCTCACACCTGTAATCCCAGCACTTTGGGAGGCTGAGGCGGGCGGATCACTTGAAGTCAGGAGTTCAAGACCAGCCTGACCAAGATGGTAAAACCCCATCTCTGCCAATAATACAAAAATTAGCCAGGCGTGGTGGCACAAACCTGTAGTCCCAGCTATTCGGGAGGCTGAGGCAGGAGAATCACTTGAGCCTGGGAAGTGGAGGCTGTGGTGAGCCAAGATGGCACCACTGCACTCCAGCCTGGGCAACAGAGTGGGGCTTTGTCTCAAAAAAAAAAAAAAAAAAAAAAAAAAGGCAAGAAGGGCTAAGAAGGCCTTTGGCACCCCAGCTTGCTGGCAGACACAGTGGTCACTGCCATCATCAACAGTGCAGATGGCTCTAAACAGCTGAAGGCCTGAATGCCTGGAGTTAGAACCACGTCAGCAGAGCAGAAAAATCAACAGAAAGTCTCCTGAATGTGTCTTTAGAGAGTCTGGGGCTATCTTTTCCCCTAGCCCAAACCAAATAAGGTTTAAGAGTGGTTGGCTTGAATCTTTAAAGCGCTGCTCCACAAAACGTATCACATGTGAGAAAGCATCATTTCAGTGGAGGAAGCCAGGTTTTTTCACTGTACTTCTGAAGTCTAGACTGTGATTAAGAGGCTACGTGGCAGTTACATGTTTGGTATTCCAGCCTGTGCAGTGAGGAGACATAAAAAGGATGATTTTATCTTTGGTTGGGACTTCCTGAAGAACTCCTATGCTGGGAGTGTTGAGCCCAGGACATAAGTGTGATTACCTACCCATAAGCCAGACAGAACACCCTGAGTTTATTATGAAAGATTTCTGAATATTCAACTAGACTTGAGGGCCCCTACTTTTTTTTTTTTAATGGAGTCTCGCTCTGTCGCCCAGGCTGGAGTGCAATGGCACAATCTCGGCTCACTGCAACCTCTGCCTCCCTGGTTCAAGTGATTCTACTGCCTCAGCCTCCTGAGTAGCTGGGACTACAGGTGCGTGCCACTACACCCAGCTAATTTTTGTATTTTTAGTAGAGGCAGGGTTTCACCATGTTGGCCAGGCTGGTCAGGAACTCCTCACCTCAAATGATCCATCCACCTCAGCCTCCCGAAGTGCTGGGATTACAGGCATGAGCCAGCCTCAGGCCCCTTTTAAAAGCATGCTGATTGGCCTACTAAAGCTGTGTTTCTCAAACTTTTGTGATCTAAGACCCATTAAGAACCATGGCAAGAAACACAATTTTCACTGTGATTCAGTATACAGGAGCGCACACACACACACACACACACAATCACTCACTGAAACAAAAGCTTCATAAGACAATTTGCATCCTTATTCTGATATTTTTCTATTCTATTTCATTTTAAGAAAATACTGGCCAGAACCCAATCATTGGCTTCATAATGACCTGAACTTTATTTTTATTTTAATTTTTTTGTTTTTTTAATTTTTTGAGACTGTCCCTGACTCTGTTGCCCAGGCTGGAATGCTGTGGCATGATCTCGACTCACGGCAACCTCCACCTCCCAGGCTCAAACAATTCTTCTACCTCCCAAGTAGCTGGGATTACAGGCTCACGACACCACGCCCAGCTAATGTTTGTATTTTTGTAGAGACATGGTTTTGCCATGTTACCCCGATTGGTCTTGAACTCCTGAGCTCAAGTGATCCACCCACCTCAGCTTCCCAAAGTGCTAGGATTACAGGTATGAGCCACTGCGCCTGGCCAACCTGAAGTTTTTTCTGAAGACCAGTGCTTTTGAGTTAGCGACTTTAGGATATGATTTGCTTCAATGTGCTGAGGAGTCTTAGCTAAGCCATTGTCCGTGTGTGTGGGCACTCTCATGAGAAGGTGGCTAGGAGGAGGTGAGAGGGTCGGCTATGGGATTATGTAAATGTGGAGAGTCCCGGACTGAGGCCTGGGCATGGGAAAGGCACAAGGAAGGGCCAGGAATCAGGGAAAAGGGCTGAGTTGAGGTCAGGATAACAGGGACATAGAAGGCCACCCTTAGGCTTGGCTTTTAGTCTGAGGGTATCCTAGAGGGTCTAGAGCAGAGGGTTTAACATGGTTTTTTTTTTCTCTCTCTCTCCATATATATATGTAATTTTATTTTATTTTTTTGAGACAGAGTCTCACTCTGTCGCCCAGGCTGGAGTGCAGTGGTGTAATCTCAGCTCACTACAACCTCTGCCTCCTGGGTTCAAGAGATTCTCCTGCCTCAGCCTCCCAAGTAGCTGGAACTACAGGCACATGTCACCACACCTGGCTAATTTTTTGTATTTTTAGTAGAGAAAGGGTTTCACTATGTTGGCCAGGATAGTCTCGACCTCCTGACCTCGTGATTCGCCCGCCTTGGCCTCCCAAAGTGCTTGGATTACAGGCACATTACAGCATTCTACATGTGCTACATGTGTCCAATATAATGTATATTGGACCCAGGTAGTGAGCATAGTACCCAGCAAGTAGTTTTCCCACCCATGCCTTGCTTCCTCCCTCCCTAGTAGTGAGCAGTGTCTATTACACTGATGTTTATGTCCATGTGTACTCAATGTTTAGCTCCCACTTTTAAGTTAGAATATGCTGTATTTGGTTTTTGTTCCTGCTTAGGATTATGGCCTCCAGCTGCACCCATGTTGCTACAAAGGACATGATCTCATTCTTTTTTATGGCTATTACTCCATGGTGTCTGTGTACCACATTTGCTTTATCCAGTCCACCACTGATGCGCACCTAGGTGGGTTCCATGTCTTTGCTATTGTGAACAGCATGGTGATGAATATTCGAAAATCTTCTGCTGACTGAACAGAACTGTGTGAGAAGACAAGAGCAGAAGCAGAGAGGCTACTGCACTCATCCAGACACGGGACTCAGGTTGGAGCTGTGGAGATGGTGAGAAGTGGTGAGAACCCAACGATCACATGGGCTCCTGTAACCACCAGCAACTGCCCCCACCATTACCTCTGGCCCACTAGAGGGAGTCCTAATTAATAGCATCCTTCCAGAAGGCTAACATTACTTTTCTACCAAGACTCAGAGGGTGGCTAGTTTAGGGCTGAGGCCCAAGGCTTGAGCACAGTGGGAGCCTGTATTAAGCCTACCAGTGCGAGACCACCTACCTCCTCCTACCTCCTCACCCCCAGAGGGGCTGGGGGTTCCTCCGCACAGCTCAGCAATAGGTCCCTTTACTCAGTTCAACTTTAAATCTCTTTGAACTTTCCCAGGATAAGCTAGGTGGCCAAATTGTGACTTAATGGAATTCAGTCAGGGCCTCCATTCCCTTTGGTGCCATCCACCATCCTGTATCTTGATTTAGCAAGGTTAAAAGGTAAATAAACATTTGGGCAGCCTGAGGTGCTTCTGCTGGGAGCAGGCACTAGAGATTCCTGACCTAGGGCTGGTTACTTGCGCACATACTCCCAGCACCCCCGATTTGTGGAGCCAGCTCCACAAGGTGGGAAAAAAGATGATATTAATGCAGAGCCCACAGTCAGGAGCTCTTCGGTGAGCTGAGTGAAGCAGGCATGGTAGCAGGGTTGTTGTAGGAATCTGGGGGATGAAAGCTCTAGGCTAGTGTGTGTGAGTCAAACTTGAGAAGCAGAAGAGGAGTTTTTGGCTTCCCAACAAGACTGCACGTGGATTCTGAGGATGCCACAGCAATGCCAGGGACATGGAGGCCGGGCACCTGGCTGCTGCATCGCACACGCACTGCTCCACGGCTGCGCAAGCAGTCCCCGGACGGCTCAGAGGGTGGGTGAGCCCCTCTCCTGGCAGCCAGGGGCCGGCCTCCAATAACATGGATGGAGACGTGTATCCATGTTAGCTCAATGACCACACAATCACACAGGATGACACGAAGCGTTCTCCAAGTTCAGGAGTGAGCTTCTAGTTCTGATTAGCGGGGGCAAAGACACCTTTTTGGAGGAAGCAAGAGCTAAGTGTGGCATAAACAATAGAAACAATTCCTACTGTGCTCCTCTGAACTTTCTAACTTCCAAAGAATCCCCGGGGCAAGGAGGGGAGGGGAGAAGTGGGTCTTGGGTGGCAAACCCAGAACTGTTCTGCTTAGTCGTTTAGATACTTAGTAGGATTTGGGGCAAGATGCCACTTGAACACAGCGGGTCAGCTGCTAAAAAAAAAAAAAAAAGCTTTGTAACTACTGTCAGAGCTTCTGAGATGTCAGTGGAGGTGTACTTGAGTGCAGGGGATGGGGTGTGGCAAGATACAGGGAGGATGAACAGACACAGTCATGAGGAGAAGGGGAACTGGCTATAAAGCTATACCAGCAGGATGGTGGTGATGCCCTTGTGCTGGGAAGGGACCCCCCCTCCTGACACCTGTTGCCCTGTGTTTGCTCCCTCTTCCTAGAAGGAAGCTCATGCTCATAGCTGCATCTACCCTTTAGACAGACAGTCTGGGCTGGGTAGTGGCCCATGCCTGTAATCCCAGCACTTTGAGAGGTCAAGGTGGGAGGACTGCTTGAGCCCAGGAGTTCAAGACCAGCCTGGGCAACATGGTGAAACCCTGTCTCTACAAAAACTAAAATATAATTAGCTGGACATTGTGGTGCATGCCTATAGTCCCAGCTACCTGGGAGGCTGACGTGGGAGGACTGCTTGAGCCTGGAAGGTCAAGGCTGCAGTGAGCTGTGATCACTGACACTCAACTCCAGCCTGGACAACACAGCAAGACCCTGTCTCAAAAGAAATAAAATTTAAAAAGAAAGAAAGCCTGAACTATGGGCCTGGAAGAACAACAGAACAAAAGCACAATTATGAAAAATTGTAAGGAGGAGAGAGGGGTAGAACGGGAAGTCAACAAAGGGGATCGAAAAGAGAAAAGTGAGAGGAAATCCAGGACAGAAGTTGCAGAGGGAAGAGGACAGTTTCAAGAAGGCAGATACTGTACAGAAGATCTGAGAAGAGGATGGGGAAAGGACTGGCTGGTTTGGAGCTGACCTTGGAGAGCAGCAGAGGTGGGAACTTATTGTGATGGACACATTAGCAGAGGTGGGATCTTATTGTGATGGACACATTAGCAGAGGTGGGATAACAGGCAGCGAGGAAACTGGTCAGGTGAGGAGCAGCTCTGGCTGCCTCTGGGAGGCAGGATGCAGTCCTGGGCCCTCAGGCAGGGTAGGCTCACTCTCCCGTGAGGGTCCACCCCATGCACTCCCAGGAGAAGGAAAAGCCAACTGTGCACTGCTGTTCCAGCAGACCCTTGGCCACCTTCCTCCTAGGACCAGGTGAAAAAACACTGCTTCTATTTAAACTGGGCCAATACTCTTTTTGAGGCAGAGAAGCTCAATTCTAATTGGGGTGGAGTGGGGACAAGACAAAGATGACATAAACCCCATACCTGGGGAATTTGTTCACATCAGTCTGGCCCCAAAACTCCCACCAAGCTGAAGGAATACCATGCGACATCTAAACAGAGAAAGAGCCCACCTTTCCATGTGGCTGCTTTCTCCCTGTTAGGGATCCCATTCCCTTGCTGGATGGCGCCCTCTCTTTGCTGAGTGCAACACCTTTCGTATAAAAGGTTTAAAAGCTCAGTCTATGGCACAACTGTTAGGGATGACATGTATTTAGCTACAACAGCAAGTAATTCATAAAACCATTTTGAGGATAGCATCTTTATAGAAGAGAAAGTACCCTCTTCAGGAGAAAAAGGTTGGAGTGCTGGGAAAGAACCCCAGGCGGGTAGTCCTATTTGACCTTTGCCTTTCCCCTTCCACCTCCCAAAAGGCAACATTCAGAAAGTCACTATTTAGGGCACTGCTCCCTCTCATTTCTCCACCTTACCAAAGTCTGAGATCATTCCAAAATTAGTGAAAAGAAAGCTATAAAGCAGCTACTAGTGATTAAAGGAAACCACACACTTAAGTGTTTTCTGTTTTGATAGGAGAGGAAATAATGACAAAATGTCGGGGAGATAGAGCTGGGGCAGAGGAAGGAAGTGGGTGGCCTCCGGGGTCAGGAGAGCGGGAGGTTGTAGTTCCTGTTTCACCTTCCCTAGCTGGTAGTGTGGACCGTGCAGGGGGCAGCTCTCACGGTTGTTCACGCTCACAGGAGGATCCACTGGGTGTGATTTATGAGGAGGGCTTTATTATTTTTCAGCACAGCTCACTGGTTCTCACAAGATTCATCAATCTTGATATCACACTGTTCCGGGAGTTCTCAATTCTCAGTAAAGCACACTAAGTTAAGTTAGCCCAATGATCCCTCCTTTGCATTTCACTATATTTTAATCACTTTCAAACAAGCCACAACTTTCTGGGGCAGTGTTTATCACTCTTCGGCATAGTTTACTTTTTTCCTTTTTTTTTTTTCTTAAAAAAAAAAGAGAGAGAGAGAGAGACAAGGTCTTGCTCTGTCATCCGGGTGGGAGTGCAGAGGCACAATCATAGCTCACTGCAGCCTTGACTTCCTGGGTTCAAGTGATCCTTCTGCCTCAGCCTCCAGAGTCACAGACTACAGGCATGTGCCATCATGCCTGGCCGACTTAAAACACTTTTTGTGGAGACAATGTCTCACTATGTTACCCAGGCTGGTCTCAAACTCCTGGCCTCAAGTGATCCTCCCACCTCAGCCACCTAGACTGCTAAGATTACAAGCATGAGCTGCCATAGTGGAGTTTACCTTTGCCATTTCGCCCTCTGTGTGGATGGTGTTTTATGGTTGTCCAATTAGAAAGAAACTTGTCATAACACGACCTCTCTCTCTGACCCACCTATTTTCCTCAACACGTAAATCGATACAATTCTGTGGAAAAAGAAATCTACTCCACAGCAGAATAATAAGACCTTGCTAAAGACTTTTAAATATGAAAGTGAAATGCACGTGGAAAGAATGTGTGAGTGGGAGAGAAGAGTCCAAATGCAGGAAAGCCCATTTCCTCCTTGGACAATCCTTTAGAAGGAGTGGCCCACATCCCTTCTTCCAGGACACAGGGCCCTCACACAAGAAGCGGGAGCGCTGCCTCTGCTCTGTCAGAAATCTGGGAGATGTGTGAATCCTCCCTCCTGCTATATCATGAACAAAGGAAACCAAATCCATCTTATCACCCTTTACGCTGCAACCACTTTGGATATGAAAATCAAGCTTACAACACAGAACTTATGAGAAACAAATGACAATGGCCCTTAGTCTTCTAGGGGTCAGGAGGAACCTTCCTAAATCTAACCTGAGTATCAACATTTTTAGCCTTTAAAACTATGTCACCCTTCAGAATCTAGACGACAGCTGGAAACACACACACACACACACACACAGAAAAATGGAAAGGAATGACATTAAAATATTAACAACAATTATCTCTAAATGGTTGACTTCTTTGGGTGATCTTCCGTTCCTTCTAGATCCTTTACTGAATTTTTATCATTGTGCATGTATTACTTTTTAATTGGGAGAATGTACTGTTTAAATATCTGTGAAAAGTAATTTCTTCTCTATAATGGGTGTATGTATGTGTGTGTGTGTGTGTGTGTGTGTATATATATGTATATACACATACATATAAATAAAATCTTGTCCACCTGCCTTCACAGAAAAATTATACTGAAAGGCTGTTAACACAGGGTCAAGAAATACCCAAAGAAATTTAGGGCTTAAGTGGTTTTTAAATCTCCACAATAACAGATTACTCACCCAAACACCCAGCACTGTGTTCCTACACGCTTGCACTGTGTGTCGGTGAGGTAAGCGTAGTACTGTCTGAAAGAACAAAGTTGGAATTCATTGAGAGCTGCTGGAAGACCAGCAAGTCAGGACATAATTAAATCACTTTGACAGAGTGAATGTAAAAACCGTCCCTCCGTGTCCCATGTCAGGTTGCCTGGTCTAGTTCTGTTCAAGAGAAGAGAAAGCCAGTGCCTGTTGCAACATTCCTGTAAGAGATTCAGCGTTTGGGTTAGGCTGGAGGGAGGGGGGAGCATCATTTAAAGAGCCAGATTATTGTCTGGTCTGAGTGCCAGGGTGTTTGCAACTAACTGATCACAACCATTTACAGATTTCTTTGTTCCTTTTCCACTCCCACTGCTTCACTCGAGTAGCCTTATAAAACAAACAAACAAACAAAAAAAAAAAACTAAAAAGAGCCAGATGATTGGCAAAGGCAGTCTGGATTCAGCGGTAAGACTTCCACAGCCCTGCCCAAAGCAACCCCGGCTGGGTGTTTGCATGTCTAGCTCCGTGGAGGTGACTCCAGAGAGTGAGCAGCACTGTCCATTGGTTGTCTCCTCTGGTTCTCTCCAGGACAAAGGTTGCTGATTGTAACCAGGCAAAAATATACAGATTTTTGGCTTTCAGAAACTGGAATGGGACCCCAGCTATATCTCACTGCCATTGAGTGCCAATTACTTGGAATGTTACTGACAAGTTCAGAAAAAAACAGGCAATGACATGGTGTTGAAAGGCTCAGAACAGCACCATCCGGTAGAAATGTAATGGAAGCCATAAATGCAATTTTAAATTTTCCAGTAGACGTGTTAAAAAAGTAAAAAGGAACATATAAAATCCATTTTATTAATATGTTAAACTAATATTTAAACGAATATATTAAAACATTATAATGAGGTATTTTATATTCTGTTTTGGCCCCAACTCTTCAAAGTCTGGTGGGTAGCTTCCATGCACGGCACGTTTCATTGTGGACTGAGCACATCTCTGTGCTCAACAGCCATAGGTGGGAGTGGCTTCTGTGTGGGACAGCATGGCTTGGAGTCTTGGAAGTACCCCTGAAACTCAAGCCACCCCTTCAGCAGCAGCATCTGAACCAGAAACTCATCATCTTTTTGGGGTCACTAACTCTTTGAGGATTTGACGAAAGCTATGATAAAGGCATAACACTTTGCATTTAAGTTCAGGGGATTCACAGATACCTGAAGCTCATCCATAAACTACTATCTCCTCACCCCAAAGACCAGAGTGAAGAATTCTAATTATAAAGAATGTAGCTTTTCCTCTAACTTCATATTGTCATGACCTAATATATCTTGACCATTTTAGCTACTTTACCCTCTAACTGGACCCATTTCCTTATATTGTACTTTATATTATCAGATTAAATGCATGTTCACTCAAATATCTTCTCAAAGCAGATTCGTGTGAAAGTCTAATAAAGAAGGAAGAAGCTGGAGATGTGGTGTGTACGATTTACACTGAAGCCTCTAAACTCTCCTCTTGGGCCCTAACATTTGCTAAATGGGGTGGCTGTGTTAAAATCCATTAGCAGCACGTCCATCTTTCCAAGTAACTTGTCAAAGAACCTCCTTACATGGGAACTGCCTCAAACAGTGTTAAGGGCACAGGAAGTGCCTGATGTTTTAAACAAAGAGAGTTGTGGAGAAATCCATAGGTTATTGTAAAATTTTGAGGATCTCTCAAGAGTTCAAAGCATTGGATTTTTAGTGTCTAGTTTTTGTTTTGGCATGTTTAATACTGAAATTTCATGATAAATCATATGTGATTTGCTATTTTGTTCTAAGAAGAAACTTCTTTCCATTCTTACTGACTTTATTGATTGCTCTTAATTTTATGAAAGAGCTGCAGTGAATATTTCCTGAAAAAAACTGTAAAGTCTTGAATTAAACTACATTTTAAATGGAGACTCTAAACCATTAAGAAAAAACAGGATTTATGAGATAATGACTGCAATAGACCACTGATTTATGAAGTTTCAAAGGGCTGCTGGCTTACCCACTCTTCTTTTCCATTCTGGTCATAACGAAAAGAACAGATGGGAATGTTAGGCTTAACTCCTCAGGACTTGGACATGTCTTACTTGGTTTGCTGAATCCAGAATCTGGAGATTTTTTTTTTGTTGTTGTTAATAATGAATGATAACAAGAAGAGGTGCTGGCTAGAAGGTCAACATGGTGTGGATCTACCGTCCTTGGCAAGTGAGGCCTGCTGCTTATGGGGTTTGCAAGCATATTAAAAATAATGAAATAAGCAATCTTACAGCTTCTGAAAAGCTAACTCTTTTAACTGCTTAGATTATATTTGTACCTTTGGCAGATTTTTGGTGTTGCTACTCATTAATGCCAGTATTCCATATTAGTTATAAAACCCAAATGCCGTTTCTAAATAGGAAAAATGAAACAAATGAAAATGCTTGCTTTGAACTGCACTGGGACCAGCCTACTTGACGAATGGTGTCTGAATAAGCCTCACCTCTAGGGCCCCACATGAATCCAGGGGAATAATGGCGGGAACACCCAAGCTTATCTCAGTTGTCCTGGAGGACTGCAGGAAGCGTCTTTTTAAAAGAAAATTAAATCAATTGGGTCTGAAAAAGCTAAAAGTCTCATTCAAAAAATAATGTCATTTATGACTTCAGTTCTACCATAAAAACGTTTGCATTTTTCCAGTAATCTCATTTTTAAAAAACTCAGCATCACTATGCTGTTATTTTTTTCTAATATGATGTTATAGGAGAAAAAAAGATCAGCAGTCCAAGACTATAAAGGAATCTGATGATAATGGATAGTACTATTGGTGTGGTGTTGATCAAGTGCTTCCCTTTTTTAATGTCTGGTTAATGTTACTGGTTATCTGAGAACAAAATATTTTCTTCATATTCTGGATGTATAATTCTTTATGATGATATTTTCATGGAAAATCTGCTAGTTTATGTGACTTTCCTTATGCTAAACAGGACAATCTAAAGCAAGTTAATGTTCTCATATGACAGTCGGGCTTGTGCAGAATTACCTCACTGTGGGAGCCGTGATGCCACCAATAAAGAGAATTCTACCCCAACTTAATGGATGACTGGCTTGGAACACAAAGATATGCTTCAAGAAGAAGGTATTCAACTCAGTCAGCTGAAAAAGATGGAGAAATTAGTCAACCTGGTACCTCATGCTAATTCAAAATCCTCTATTCCTTAAATAGACATTCTACAATTAGAAATAATTGGTATGTTCAAAGCATTTTCAGAGAATAGATGTGGTCTTCCAAGGGTTGCTATTCAAACTAGTTAACAGCCAGTACATTATGGGCAGGGACCAATTGGAGGCCCAGGGAGAGGTGGTGGGGGTGGTGGATGGGCACAAAGGGGCACAGGATATCAGCTATTTGTCATGTTTCCTCGTTTGTATGATTGTTACTCAGCTCACACGCGTGATCTACTGGGATAGTCAGGAGAGAAATGCTTTGAGCATACAGAAATCATGAAAGCAAACCTGTGCCAAGGAACGCCTATGCTGCCTTACAGAAATCAGGCCAGGTCTAAGAGAATTCCCACTGTAGATAAGTAAGCTCTTTAATAATCAAAAGAAGCTTGAGGCCATGCGCGGTGGCTCACGCCTATAATCCCAGCACTTTGGGAGCCCGAGGCAGGCAGATCGCCTGAGGTAAGTTGTTTGAGACCAGCCTGGCCGAAGTGGTGAAATCCCATCTCTACTAAAGATACAAAAATTAGCCAGGCGTGGTGGTGGGCACCTGTAATCCCAGCTACTCACGGGGCTGAGACAGGAGAATTGCTTGAACCCAGAAGGCAGAGGTTGCAGGCTGCAGTGAGCCGAGATTGTGCCACTGCACTCCAACTTGGGTGACAAGAGTGACACTCCGTCTCAAAAAAAAGCAAAAGAAGAAGCTGGAGACACATCTGAGAGATGATAATGGAATTGTGCAGCACACGCCTAGGACAGAGCAGATCCTCTATCAAAGGCAGTCCTTAAAAGTGGGTGTGAAGGGTTGGTCCAAGTTTCAGCTAGGAGCAGTAGTCCTTTTCCTTGAGGTTAGCATCTTCACGCAGTTCATTATGATGAGTAGCACAAAATATCTTGTGGCTGGGACATGGCTGCTCTCTGGCTGGATCCCGGATCCAGGTGTGCTCCATCGCATACCACCAGGTGGTTCCACCCTAGCGGCACTATACTACCCTCCTTGACAAATCCAATCATTCCTCCTTCTAATAAAAGAAAGCTTCTGCTTTCCATGACATTGGGCCTGATAAGGCACAGCTTAATCCCAACCCATCTACGGTCCTGTTTTTAAAGGTATTGACCTCTCCAAACCATGGTGACTACTTACTTAACTATTCACATACACTTCTGTATGCATAAACTCCACTTATTGAGATGGGTATTGTCTCTGTGTGAACAAGGAAGATCGTCTGTCCTAAAAGTGACATCTGCTAATGTTTTCCTTATGTTGGGAGTATTTTGTGTTTATGTGTCCAAAACATGATTTCTGATGATTCTGAAAGATCCTCTTCAGGCAAAAGCTGGTTTCTCTTGGCTACTCTCCAAAAGTTGTGAAACAACCTGGGGCCAGGAGCATCAGAAAAAATTGCTGTCTGTCAGAAACACAGATGCTTCATAATCTTTTGCCAAGACCCTGGGCTGTCGGAATCACTTCCGTCGTGAAGTGGGCCACTTGGAAATACAGCTTCTCTCCACAGAGGACAACACTTTGGAGAACTCAGCAAAAGGCTCCAATTCCCTGGCACTCATTTAGCACCCTACATATTACCCAAAGTGGTAACAGCTGAGGAACAATTTTAACCAATAAACACTAAATGAGGAATGTAAGAAAAGCCTTCTCATTTGTTCCTTTGGTCTTAAAAATGATCATTCTAAAAAGCAATCCAATGCCTAACTCATTGGATGATGGATGCTAGACACAATTTATTTCATGGAATCTAATCTGTTTCTAATTTGTAATTCAAAGATCCATATTTTAAAACTGTCTTCACAATGAGGCAAGACTTTAGCATAATAATATCACTTTGCTTAATTATTCTACATGCCAGCTGCAGAATATTATATCTTGTAAAGTATGGAGCTGAAAAGCAATGTAAACTAACGTTAACCCTACATTCCTAAAAAGTTTTTATTTTAGTCTTTGTTTTCCTCCCAACTTCTAGGCATCTGAAAAAATACCTGCCAGATGATCATGAAAAGGTACACTCCGGCTACTCTCTGAAAAGAAGATTTGGGGTCAAACCATCGAACATAGGTCCAGCTAGCAGGAGTGAACTGCAGCACAGCTCTCTTGATCTTCCCGGTGGTGGTATGAATGTCCCTATAAGAAGAGAATGGCTCCAGTGAAAATCCAGAGATAAGGCAGGGGGAAAAACAAACCACAAGAAAAAAATCCTGTGCGCTGATGATTTTTATAACAAATGCTCAGGACAAAGAGACTGCTTTTTATTTGAGTTGTGTCTCAAAGGTCTATTTATACAGGCAAAGCAGGTGACAGAAGCACACTCAATGGGGAATTTTATTGATGACAGGCACAGGGCAGCAAGGAGATTGTTCTCAGCCACTGCTTCTCTCCCAGGTAAAACTGTACACACTCCGTATTCTTGCATCACCCACATCACTTCTTTACCCTATTTCTTCCCCACAGCAGTAAACACTTTGGGTTAATGAACAGTGATATTTAACCTTTCTTCATTTTCATCCTCGAAATTACTCAAAAGTTTCATACACCCATGAAAGAACTAAACAGTCCCACAATTTACAAATGCGGACATTAAGGCTCAGAGACAGCAAGTGGCTGGCACACTCAGCATGAGGGGTGGGTATAGATTCCAGCCCTTCCTGTCCTAGTCCAGGAGAGCCAAAACCCAAGGTATAATAAATACTATTTAATAACTGGTAATGAGTCTTTAATTCCACAAATATTTATTTCATGAACTTTCATGTCTCCAACATTGTGCTAAGTGCTTGGAGGCACAAGCACCAACCAGTCAGGCCTTCTGTTCTACTGGATGGGAGCAGGGAGAGTGATAGGAAACCAGGGCTGTTCCTTCATCCACCCACCTATCCACCAACAAACTCTACTGAGAAAACATCACAGCAAGAAGATCTGCGGCACACTGGCAGCAAAAAAAAGAGACCATCCAAAAATAAACAAGAACTACAAAAGACTTGTACTGTAAAAATAGCAAAGTGCATAGAAAGACTGAAAATGGGAATAAGTAGAGATGCAGTGTGATCAAGAATCAGGATATTTAATACAGCAAAGAGGTTAATTCAACTTAACCTGTATTCATTTATACATTTGATATTACTTTAAAAAACCACCAACATGAGTTTTTGTTGTTGTTGTTTATTAGTTGGCCTTATGTCTTGGGAACTTGACAAAATGATTCTGAAGTCAAATTTCAAGAATAAACATAAGAAAACAAGGAAGTATATTGTAGCAGTGTTTAAGAAAGCAGACGTCCTGAGGCCAGGCACGGTGGCTCATGCCTCTAATCCCAGAACTTTAGGAGGCCAAGGCTGGCAGATCACTTGAGGTCAGGAGTTTGAGATCAGCCTGGCCAACATGGTGAAACCCTGTCTCTACTAAAAATACAAAAATTAGCCAGGTGTGATGGCAGGTGCCTATAGTTCCAGCTATTCGGGAGGCTGAGGCAGGAGAATCGCTTGAACCTGGGAGACGGAGGTTGCAGTGAGCTGAGATTGTGCCACTGCATTCCAGCCTGTGCGACAGACTCTGTCTCAAAAACAACAACAACAACAACAAAAAGGAAAGCAGACGTCCTGGTGCAAATTCAGACTCAGCTGCTTGCTAGCTGTGTGTCCTTAGGCAAATTACTAAACCTAAGCCTCAGTATCACATCATTCCTAAAATGAAGAGAATAACAGTATCTACCCCTAGGACTGATGCAAGGCTCAAATGAGATACTGCTGGTGAAACTTGCTTGGAGCAATACTTGAAGCATGGCTACTATTTTTGTTAGGTTAAATGCTGCCTTAAATATATTAAAAAGTGACTGGGCATGATGGCTCATGCCTGTAATCCCAGCACTTTAGGAGGCTGGGGTCGAAACTAGCCTGGCCAACATGGAGAAACCCTGTCTCTACTAACAATACAAAAATTAGCCGGGTGTGGTGGTACATGCCTGTAATGCCAGCTGTGGATTACAGGCACTGGGGAGGCTGACGCAGGATAACTGCTTAAACCCGGGAAGTGGAGGTTGCAGTGAGTCAAGATTGCACCATTGCACCCCAACCTGGGTGACAGAGCAAGACTCTTGTCTCAAAAAAATAAATACATAAAAATTAGAATTAAAATTAAATATATTAAAAAGTGTCCTTGCAAGTCAGTGACCAAAGAAAGGTTTAGTAATAAAAGGGATGGGGAAAACTGGTTAACCAATGGAAAAAACATTGTGAAATCCCCTCCTCACATCATATACCAAAATAAATTTAAGACAGATTAAACACTTAAAACAAGAAAAACCATTAAAGAACTAGAAGAAAGGCCGGGCGCGATGGCTCACGCCTGTAATCCCAGCACTTTGGGAGGCTGAGGTGGGTGGATCACCTAAGGTCAGAAGTTCGAGACCAGCCTGACCAACACAGAGAAACCCCGTCTCTACTAAAATACAAAAAAAAAAAAAAATTCGCCAGGCGTGGTGGCTAATCCCAGCTACTCGGGAGGCTGAGGCAGGAGAATTGCTTGAACCTGGAAGGCAGAGGGTGCGGTGAGCCGAGATCGCGCCATTGTACTCCAACCTGGGCAACAAGAGTGAAACTCTGTCTCAAAAAAAAAAAACCAAAAAACTAGAAACTACAAGAAAATACTAGTTAAAATTTATCTAAACAAAAAGATTAACAGTATTTTTGATGTTTAAATAAAAAATCCACCATAAACTAGTTTAAAAGGGGATGACAGGCTGGGCATGGTGGCTCATGCCCATAATCCCAACACTCTGAGATGCCGAGGCAAGTGACAACCTGAGGCCAGGAGTTCGAGACCAGCCTGGCCAACATAGTGAAACCCCGTCTCTACTAAAAACAAAACTTAGCCAGGCGTGGTGGCATGTACCTGAAGTCCCAGCTACTTGGGAGGCTGAGGCAGGAGAATTGCTTGAACCTGGGAGGCGGAGGCTGCAGTGAGCTGAGATTGCACCACTGCACTCCAGCATGGGCGACAGAGCGAGATTCCATCTCAAAAAAACAAACAAAAAAAAACGGGATGACAAAATGGAAAATAAAGTCACATTTATGGCAAAGTGTTAATAAGCTTAATCTATAGAAAGCACAAATAAAAGAGGGTAAATCCAATAGAAATTGATAGAAATCCAGTATCACAATTTTATGTGCGATAAATTTGACAAAGGTTTAAAAATGCAGTTCAAGGAAATAGTGAAATGGATACACATATATATTACAGGTGAGATTATAAATTGGTACACTCTATTTCTAAGAATGTATTTACCAAAAAAAAACAAGACAATGCACACTAAGATATATGTCCAAGAATGATCACTCCAGTCTTCTTTATAAAAGCAAAACTTTGAAACAACTAAAGCCCCATAAAATGGAACTGGTTAAATACTACATGGTTTATCCATATGTTTAAGTACAAAGAAGCCCTTTAAAATCATGTTTTAGAAGAATATTTAATGATGGGGGAAAATGCTATTTTGTTATATAAAGTAAACAAAGTTTTAAACACAATTGAAGCAACCACAGCTTTCATTATCACTACCATTATTCTTCCTTATCAATGGCATGATTCCTGCTGCAAACTGAGAAGCAAGTTTAACAAAGCAGGATAAAGCAATGCCGGCAGTGTGACTGTCTTCCACTGGAAGCACAGTGGGGCGTGCAACTTAAAACTAGTCAGAGAACTTCCTGGGTGGCAAGTGAGTTGAGTCAGCGAAGAAAAGGATGATCAGGCTGGCCTATGGGTACACAGGCCAAGTCTCAGGTGAAGAGAGGGGAGCATGTGCACAAACAGACCCTCAGGTGCCTGGGAGGGTATAGAGAAACGATCTCCCTACTGGGGCAATGGATGTATTGACCATAACCAAAGACCATGAGAAGCCATCACAGGGGAATGACATAATGAATCTGATGTTTTCAAAAAGATCACTCAAGCAATGTTGTGGGAAGGACTGGAGGACTTAACCTGGAAACAGACGAATTGATCCAGGGATAGGAGTCTGAATGACGGCTGAGGCAGTTGGGATAAAAAAGAGGGGGTAGATTTGAGAAATCTTTTGAATTAAGAGGATGGTGTTAGGACCCCCTGAATACATAGGGTGAGAAAGAGAAAATCATAAATGTTTGAGCATTTTCTGAACAAATGCTTGAAATCAGGTTTATAATCATTTATGAGTTTCAGTTATTAACATGGAATTTATTCCTTATCATCAAAGACCATACTAAAATGGATTCCTACCAAAACAATTAAATATATGTCATGAAAAACTGTGACTAATATCCAAAAAGAAGGCAACTCACTTGAAGCTTGCCCAGTGGTAAGTCCTCATCTCTAAAAACCGGCAAACGACCATGCCCAGCCAAATACCACCGCCATTGCACAACAGGATGTCCAGAATCACTTGATCCCACCAGCACTCGGCAAAATTGGGGAGGAGATGCATGAAGAAGAGCTGAGAAACACAAGAACCCATGGTTGAAATAATAAACAAAACTGGGTTACCATGCAGATAGATACATTTCCTTTTTAGTAATACATTATTTCAGAAGAAGTCGTTGACATTTCATTTTTTCCTAATGTATAGAAAATAACCAACAGTAACAGGTTCTGCAATCTGTTTATTTTTTATATTGCAGATGGCTTGCAAACAAACAGCACATATCCAAACAGCTCTTCTCTTTTTGACACAGGGCTTTAAAGAAAGGATGGTCTCTCCTGAAAAATACTACCACTTAATTACCTTGGCTAACGACAACATGACAAGAATCTGGGAGGGGAAAAGGAGAAAAGTTTCCAACCCTGACAACAAAGCATTGTCATAATTCTCAAAATTAGCAGCTTGAGAATTCAAGTTGTGCGTTTCAAAAATATCCCCTAGATATTAGGTAAAACACTGAGTAAGTTGTAAAAGAACAGTTAGCTCTTGATGACACGATGTAGGAAGCATGACAGTTTAATAGGAAATCTCACATCAACTGATTCACAATAATGACAATCTTTTATTAAGTGCCCATTGATGTGCAAGGTGATGAGAGAAAAGAAAGTCAAGGGTCTTGATTTCAAGGGGAGGAGTCAGATGTTATATTTTTGTGTTTTTTTTCTGAGACAGTGTCTTGCTCTGTTGCCCTGGCTGGAGTGCAGTGCTGTGATCTCGGCTCACTGCAACCTCTGCCTACCAGGTTCAAGCAATTCTCCTGCCTCAGCCTCCCAAGTAGCTGGGATTATAGGCACACACCACTACGCCCACTAATTTTTGTATTTTTAGTTGAGCCAGAGTTTCACCATGTTACCCAGGCTGGTCTCAAACTCCTGACCTCATGATCCGCCTGCCTCGGCCTCCCAAAGTGCTGGGATCAGATGTTTATCCAGATAAACAGAACCACAAAATATGATAGACTGAGGAAAGTGTTACAGTGGTGACATAAATGGAGTATGGTGGAAAAAACATGCATTCTGACTGAGGCTGAAGGTTTCTTTGGCCTCTGGAACTTTCCTGGAGAGAGCTTCTGCAAGAAAGACATATTGGAGTGGGAACATGAAGGACAAGAATGACTGATTTCATGAGATGGAGATGAAGATGTGGGCATTCCAGGAAAGGGAAACAGTAAGATCAAGGGTGGAACAGAAGTCCTCTGGAAATCAATTTGTCCAAAACAAAGGATGTATCTGCTGTGTTCAGAACAGCATGCCCTGCTGTGTGAAGGTCCAATGTAAGGAGGTGAAATTATTAAGACAATGCTTGGAAGTTCTCTGGAAAGAGACAAGCCTGTAATTATAAACCTTTGAAGCAATATAATAAATACCACAAAGATAAAACAGTATTCATGAAAGCATTTTGTAAGCTATAAACAAATTATAAATATGAGGAATTTTTTGTTCTTAATGAACCTGCTGTCAAGAAGCTACAGAGTAGCTGCTGCGTGTGATGGCTTGTGGCTGCATTCTTAACCCTGGGGGCCTGGTACTACCCTTGAAGTGTATTCCCAGATTCCAAGCAACGAGATGGCATCTTAACTCTTGTCCTTAGAGAAGAGAGAAACTTCAGCAGAAGTCCATGACACATATTTGCTGAAAGAAAACTATGCAAGAGAAAGTGGGATGTGGAGGGCATCCTTCAGCCTAAGGAACTTTCCTTGAAGGTACCAGGTTCTGGGGGTGAGATGGGCCCCCGACGGACCCAAGCCCAAGGAGGAGGGGGCTGCATTCCTTCATTCACTACAGATTTGTGGAGCATCTGCCGTGTAGAAGGCAAAGTTCTTGGGTCTGGGAATACACAGGCATGGGCCCTGCCCTCTTGAGGCACAAGGTTGAGCAGAAGAGACACTTATCGAGTGTCTAACGCGTGAGGAGCATTTCAAAGGAGAGTGGTGAGGTGTTCTATTTCCAGCTGTATGAAGATGGAGCACAGTTACTGGAGGGGCAGGGAAAGCCTTCCGGAGCTGAGCTCTGGAGACAGCTTGTTAGCAGGTGAAGGGCGAGAAGAGAGGGAAGAGCAGTGGGGAGGACTCTGTGGCAGGGAAGACATCAGAGGCGGCTGCAGCACCAAGGGCAAAAATGAGGCATGATGAGGCTGAGGCTGCAGGCAGGGGCCGGTGAACCTGGAGCCTCGTAGGCAGGGTTGGAAGTTTGGATTCTATTTTAAGAGTAATGGAGGTCTGGCACGGTGGCTCACACCTGTAATCCCAGCACTTTGGGAGCCTGAGGCAGGCGGATCACTTGAGGTCAGGAGTTAAGAGACCAGCCTGGCCAACATGGCGAAACCCCATCTCTACTAAAAATTAAAAATTAGCTGGGTGTGGTGGCACACGCCTGTAATCCCAGCTACTTGGGAGGTTGAGGCAAGAGAATCGCTTGAGCCCGGGAGGTGGAGGTTGCAGTGAGCCGAGATCGCACCACTGCACTCCAGTCTGGGTAACAAAGTAAGACTCGTCTCAAAAAAGAGTAATGGACAAACACTAAAGAGCTCTGAGGAGGAAAGAGCCTTGGTCTGGTGGGGTCTAAAGAGGATCATTTGGCAATAGTGAAGAGACAAGCAATTCAGACGGAGATGACCGTGGATTAGAGACAAGTGGGAGCAGAGGTCTGAAGAGACGTCAGTGGACGACTGGGTGCTTAGAAGACTCTACAGAAATCTATAGGGCCTGGCGACCACAGGCACTGGGAAGTAGGGAAAGAAGGTACAGCAGATGCCCAGTCTGCAGTGCAAGGGGGAAGCAAGTGAGGCCGACAAGGGCCAAGTGCCTGACACAAGCCCATGCAGCAGCCGGGTTCCAAAGACGCTTGGAATTCAGAGGCGGAATGTGGTGTAAGGGCAGGAATGTGGGCTTCACATCTGGAATCCAATCCTGGCTCACCTAAGGAAGCAAGGCAGTGCGCTCCAGCTCCCCCATCTGCACAGTGGGAATCTGTATACACCGCTTTTCCCGGTTTGTTGTAAGGACTTAGAAGGCATATGTAAAGTGTTGGGCACTATTATGGATTGGTTGAGTTGTGTCCTCTCAAAACTCCAATGTTGAAGCCCTAACCTCCAATACCTCAGAATTTGAGCTTATTTGGAGATAGAGTCATTGGAGAGGTACTTTGTTAAGATGAGGTCATAGGGAGTACAGTGAGCTGCTAATCCAATATGACCTATGTCCTTATAAAGGGGAATGCTCGTGTGTCCTTATGAAAAAGAACACATGGGACTGGGCACAGTGGCTCATGCCTGTAATCCCAGCACTTTGGGAGGCTGAGGCAGGCAGATCATGAGGACAGGAGATTGAGACCATCCTGGCTAACATGGTGAAACCTCGTCTCTACTAAAAATACAAAAAATTAGCTGGGTGTGGTGGCACACGCCTGTAGTCCCAGCTACTTGGGAGGCTGAGGCAGGGGTCGCTTGAACCCTCCGGGAGGCGGAGGTTGCAGTGAGCTGAGATCGTGCCAAAAAAAGAACACCATGAAGACTCAGACATTCACAGGGAGAACGCCACGTGACCACGAAGGGGCCGTGCATCAACAAGCCCAGGGACCACGACTGCCAGCAAACCACAAAGATAGAGGAGGAGCCTGGAACAAATGCTCTGAAAGGCCCCAGGGGGAACCAGTCCTGCCAACGCCTTGATCTTGGACTTCTGGCCTCCAGAACAGTGAGAGGCACATTAACGGAAGCCACATCTAGTTGGCACTACGTCTCTAAGTTAGGGTCAGGACAATGATGAGCATGGAGAAGCATACTGTGCATATGGTCAAATGCTGTTCACTGGGAATGATTAAGAATAACAGAACAATAATGAGGTAGTTCCCAAAATTTCATTTTGCTAATAGTTTTTCAAGACTATAATTCTTTTATTAAGTAAATGCAACAAACTTTTGATTACTGACATATTAGAGCTAACATTTAGAATCCATTTTGCAGCTACCAAATACCCTGGATGCTCTTATAGTACTTGAACACACAATTCTATTATCTCAAACTGGAAGCTAGTTAGTAGGTCAACTGATCTATTGAATTCTAAGCAGATCTCCTCATTCCCATTTATTTGTCTTACTTGGAATTTTAACTTCATTCTTTAGCTTTATTTCATTTGTTTCTCTTTAACACTTGCAGGACCGAGGTACACTTTATTAAGTTAACAAGGAGGTTTTTAAAAAATATTTGCTTGTTTTTTAAACAGAAGTATAAAATATTCTTATGGGATGGTTTAAATACGTTTTGTACCACAGGGGCTGGAGAATGGATTAACTGACTGTTAATGGACATACTTTTTCCTATATATAAACTACACACACGGCACAGTCTGGGGAACCCCCAATGCCCTCCCTCTTACCTCAGTCAGCTCCCAGGTAATACTGATTGTCCAGCAGAGACCGTAACTACGGATCAGCAAGGCCTTCATGGCCCAGCCCCAGAAATGTCCAAATGCAAATATATCAAAGTGGCTGATAATCCTCTCCCAGGTGATCACATGGCAGTTCACAGCATACTCCTATTTAAAATAAAAAAAGTGAATAATTAGTGAAACTCTAGAAATCAACTTGCTTCCAGGATTCTGCCGGTAAATGAAAAGAACAGATATGACCTTGACAACTAATAAGTCCTGCTCAGTAAAAAAAAAAGAGAAAGTTTTAATAACTTAAGGGTCTTGAGGGAAAATGGACAAGTATTTGAGTTTATAAATCAAAACTGCTTTGCTGTGAATTACAAAAGCTGCATTAAAATGAGAAGCAAAATAATTTTACAAAGGCTCAACATATCCTAAAGAAGTGGTATGACATAGATCATGGCATCTGACCACCAGGCAACAATATTAAAGCCAGTAACTAAAGCACAAATACAAGATTCCCAATAGATTTGGAAATTTAAACACACATTTCTAAATATCATGGATTAAAGAAGAAATTGTAATATAATTTTTTTTAATGTGCCATAATAATGAAAATACACCATGTAAAAACTGAACTTTAGAGGAAAATGTAAAGCCTTAAATAGTTATGCTAGAAAAAAGAAAAGCACCCAACTTCAGTAATTAAAAGAACAGAGGACTCCCCTCCCCCAAAATGTACCAGATACTACATAATTTAAATATTAAAAATTACAAAGCTTTTAAGAATTTTGGTTCCATTTCTAGTATCTTTGTTTTTGATTATACATATTTCTAAGTAATTTAATATCTTATCATATGACTCCATGACAATATGATAATATAACATTTATCGGGAATCTCTACATTTCACATCCTTCCTTCCCAAAATTAATTTGATAGGCAGTAGTAAGAGTTGGCAGATATTCACCCCCTATTATCAGCCAGCTGAAAAACATTCCTATACACTATAATAGTTTCAAATTCCAGAAATACTTTCTGAGAGCAAAAGAGCTTCCCTGTTTCTTCTGAAACCCACCACACATCAGATTTCCTTCTCAGATAAAAATGCGTTTCAACTTGCAAAGCTGAACAAACATTTTTAAGAATTCTATTTTTTGAGAACTAGTATGATGTGAGATTATGCTGTGTAAATGGGAAATCTGGAGAAAGGAGGATAAAATTCAATACGGATGAGTCAAGATAAGGCTTAAAAAAAAAACAAACTGCCCTGCAATAAGATGAAAAGTCTCCTCCCGGACTCTGGAACAGCACGTTCTTGTCACAGAGAATCGCAGGCTGACAGAGGGAAATGCCCTTAGGCTGAAGCAGGTTATATATTAGGTTAAGGAGCATGGCCACATCCCATCAACTCAAATGTCTCAACCACCTCACCCTCTTCTTTACTCTGGAATACACTGTGTAGGGTTAGATAAGGAAGGGATAAGATCTGTTTTTAGAAGGCTACTCTTAAAGTAATCACAGCTTGCAGATAATTCTGGAGGCCTTTATAATCTATTAAGTATTTCTACGCTTTGACATGTGGGAAGGCACTTTAAAAATCATAAAGACCAATCCATCTATTTGCAGTATAGTTAGTAATGAACAGATTTGCCAGTTATCCCCATCGTAAGACCCGAGGTCCTGGTCCTGGAAGGGCCACAGAGCACCGCAGTTTAAAGCAGCCAGAGAGCTGCGTGCAGGCAGAACCCTGGGAACCAGGAGCAACAGGCTTTAACTAAAGACAGCAGAGAGCTGAAGCCTGGAATGGGGGTCAAGTGGACAATGTCTGTGAGCAAAAGATGGGTAAAAACAGATTCTGCTGACCTCCCAACTGGTCCTAGGCTGATCTTGGCAACCCTACCCTCTGCCTCGCTTGCTGGACACCTAACCAAATACCAAGTCCTATTCATTTTACCTCCCCAGGTTGTTCTTGTATCCATCTCACTGCCACTATTATTTCTTGTTTAGACTTCTGTAATAACAGCTTTCGAAAATGGTGGAATGTGTCAGGCATATAACAAAGTATAGATGATGCTATAATAAGCACCTGGGCATTCACATCCAGCTTCAGACTACAGAGAGATCTTGAAAATCATCATTAGATCATGGAATGTGCATGCAAGCGTGTAAGGGTGTCTGGGGCAGGAGGGCGGGGAGAAAGGGGTTGGGTAGCATGCCCGTCCCAGTGCAGAAGGATCTCCACTACTGCACACGCCGGGTCTCCAGCCCAACTGTCTGTTCACTCCTCTCTGGGGCAGTTGCTGACTTTGGAAGAAGAAAGAGATCCAACCTCTTTTGGATCCTCTTTGGAAATTACCTGCCTACAGACAGCACAGGTTCTCATCAGCTCCCCCAGCCATGCAGCAACTTTTGTGGGTGAGGCCCTGCTTTGTAGAAGAAGCTTGTGGTTGTCTAATGGGCAAGGGGAAGACAGGCTTGCTTAATTCAGCCCAGGTCTAAAGCCATCTGCTCCACTGAGCTTTTACAGGAAGAAATCAGCTGAGATTTTGAACTCTTGTTTCTGTTTCCAAACTCCACTAGAAATGGAGGTATTATTGATTGACCTCCTAAAACATCAACACAGGTCATGTAGCTCCTCTGCTTATAAACCTTGCATGGCCTTTTTGTACATTTAGAATAACCCAAACTCCTCATCCCAGCTGGCTCAGCCCTGGCCACCTCCTTAGCCTCAGGCAGGGCCCTCTGCCTTGTGATCCCTACACTCCTTCTGTACCAGAATGGTCCCAGCTCCCCACACCCCCAGTCAGGGCCTCTGCGTAGGCTGTACCCTTTGTAATGACTGTGCTTCCTTGAATCTATGACATGCCTTTTTCACACTGTATTGTTTTGAGAATTAGGGTGACTATTTCAATATATTACAATGTGTAGCACTTTCAGTGTAAGGTTTCTTTTTCTGTTTTCTTTTTTTCTTTTTTTTTTTTTTTTGAGACAGAGTCTCACCCTGTCTCAGCTCACTGCAATCTCCGCCTCCCGGGTTCAAATGATTCCCCTGTCTCAGCCTCCCGAGTAGCTGGGATTACAGGCGCATGCCACCACACCTGGCTAATTTTTGTATTTTTAGTAGAGACAGGGTTTCACCATGTTGGTCTCAAACATGGTCTCAAACACCAGGCTGGTCTCAAACTCCTGACCTTGTGATCCGCCCACCTGGGCCTCCCAAAGTGCTGTGATTACAGGCATGAGCCACCATGCCCAGCCCAAGGCTTCTTTTTTTCTCCTCCAAAAAGTCATACCTATAATTGATGGTGCATCTTAAAATTGATGCTGACCTCGCAAAGCCATGACCAACCTTAACATTATAAAAAGAGAGACCACCAGACACTGTGTGCCTCCTAGTGTGATACGCAGCACCAGCTATGAAGCAGTCCCACTGTAAAAACTGATCTGGAATCTAGAATCTCATCCAGCCCCTACACCTGAGTTCTACTTTATAGAAGATACAGGGGGACAAAAAGAACATGTTAAATGATGATACTGCAAATGCAGCTGCAAAATCCAGATGTGAAAAACCCTATAGAATAAAGCAATGTGGTTTCTTTGACAAATAAACTTTCAGGAAATGATGAGGGGGAATTACAGATGAAAAGGGATTTAAAAGACACATCAACTGCAATGTGTAAACCTTGTCTGGATCCTATTTTGCATAAATCAACTGTACAGAACATTTACAAAGCAACTGCAGAAATGTGAACACTCACTGCGTACTGTTCACTGTTCAGTGGTTATGCTAAAAAAAAAAAAAAAAGAAAAGCCCATCTATTTTAGGTTTAATTTCTGAGAACTGTTTCAAAATAATCCAGGATGTGGAATGAAAAGGTAAAATAAGTTTGGGCCTGTGTCAATAATACTGACACTGGGTGATGGGTACATGAGGTTATAGATTCTCTCTACTCTTGCACAGGTTTAAAATTTCTCATCATAAAATTCTAAAAAGCTGTTGAAATTGTCTTAGGGTTCAATAGCCAACAATTATTGGTTTAATTTGCCTTCTTGTAGACTCCAAGCTCCAAGAGGACAGGGAGAATGCCCACCCTCTCCCCGACTCCCTCCAGCATGGGATGGTGTCTTATGAAGAAGAAAAGCGGGGTCAGCATTAATTCGCCAAAGACTGCTGCTTCAAGACAACCCAGTCTACAAAGTTGTCTGAAATTTAAAGACATATTTTTGAATAGAATCAATATTTTAAAATGCAGCAACTTTTCAATTACACAAACAAACTGCCTCTAATGGGATTTCAGTGATCCAATTTACAATATTTATAATATTATAATATTAATTCTAAGGGATTTATATTTTATAAATATTTATATTTATAATATTTTGTGAATATTTATAATATTTATATTATATAATATTTTATAATATTAATTTATAATATTGATTCTAAGAGAAAATGAAGTCTGAGTCTCAATGTATGATACCAGGCATGGACCATGGTCTATCAAGATTAGGAATGGGTAGCAGCATAAAGGAGTGGAGAGAGTAGGGACTCTGGGAAGCCAGGAATTATAGACCTGTCTTGCATAAAAGAACCACTAATGAATAGGTCCTTAGAATTGCAAAAGACAACTTTAAAGAAGTAAAAAGGGATGGGATTAGAGATGGAGAAGATGAGGCTGTTTTAGCACCAGTTAGAACTCTACAAGCTGAACACAGCCTCGTGCTTTACTTTGGCAAGAAAGATTTAGCCAATACTTGAAAAATAGAGTTTAAAAGCCAGGTTCAGCTACTTGGGGGCTGTAACTGTGACATCTGGATGTCTCTGTGAGATCAAATTCCTAAGA
This sequence comes from Rhinopithecus roxellana, assembly GCF_007565055.1. Taxonomy (NCBI): domain Eukaryota; kingdom Metazoa; phylum Chordata; class Mammalia; order Primates; family Cercopithecidae; genus Rhinopithecus; species Rhinopithecus roxellana. The sequence goes on along the minus strand of NC_044557.1, from coordinate 60,175,575 downwards.
AAGCCAGGTGTCAAGAGCATTATTATTCGATTCAATCTCCTCCTACTGGCTGTGAGAACTGGATCAACAGAGGCACACAAGCACATCCACCTGCAAGTCAGTTTACTTTGCAATGTGACCACTTTTGCTCAAAAATGCAAGAAAGATGTTTAGGAAAATATTACATTTGGGATCTTTCTCCCAATTTCTATTTCCTAAGGCTCCTGTGAGCATCAAAGCACTTATTTTTATGACTATATACTGGAAGCACACTCCAAATGGAAAGTACAGGTTTTGACACCAGAGAGATCCATCAGCTTGTGTTTTCAGTGAGATACTGCATTTTAAGCTTCCATCTCCTCCTCTGTAAAATGGTGATATGAACATCTAGCATGCATGCATGAGGCTTACGTAGAATATAAAGTGCCCTGCACAGTGTCTGACAAATAGACAATTCATAATAAATAACTGCCATTATCCTCATAACCGTCATCTGCATTATCATCATCATGATAGGCTAAGATCTTAGTCAACCTCTGCCATTCTCTCCCTTAGAGTAAAAAAATTCCAAAACAGACTTTCTCCCCTGAGACTGATAAATAATTTCTGGCATTCTTATTTTAGCTTTAAGCATATCCCTTAAAAAATTTACAGATAACAATCTTTAAATACCACTCTTAGAAGGATTTCACCAGTGTCACTATGGGGGAATGATTATTTCTTGGATCTTTTATTAAGTCCTTTTGTATTACTTCTTGTTTGTCAAAGCAAGCCCATCTATGACCCAAGTTCCTGTTCTCCTTTTTAGAAAAGAATTAACCTGTACCAAATGTTGGGATTTAAAAACATTGGAAATGAACATATTATTATATAAAATAGTGTGATATTGTGATTCATAATAAATAAATAATTTGGTCCTTGTCCCCAGTTTCTGGCCCAGAGCTCCTGAAACCCTTGCAATTTTCCTGACCAATAGGGGTGCCAGGTGCATCTTTTGTTCTAATATCTGTTCTTTGACCCCAGTTACTGACATAGAGTTCCTAATCCCTTGGAGTTTCCTGGGTGATAGGAGCATCTTTTGTTCTAATGAGGTGACTTGGTAAGTTCCTGGGTGGGGGCTGGTTATCAGAAAGACCAAACCATGATTAGAAGCCTAGAACTTTCAGTCCCACCCTCCATCTTCCAGGAAGGAGAGCAAGACTGGAGATTGAGTTAAAAATTGATCATGGGGGGCTGAGCGCAGTGGCTCAAGCCTGTAATCCCAGCACTTTGGGAGGGCAAATCACCTGAGTTCAGGAGTTTGAGACCAGCCTGGCCAACATGGTGAAACCCTGTCTCTACTAAAAATACAAAAATTAGCTGGGCGTAGTGGCGGGCGCCTGTAGTCCCAGCTATTTGGGAGGCTGAGGCAGGAGAATTGCTTGAACCAGGGAGGTGGAGGTTACAGTGAGCCGAGATTGTGCCACTACATTCCAGCCTGGGGGACAGAGCGAGACTCCGTCTTTAAAAAATAAAACAATAAAATAAAAAAATAAAAATTGATCATGGGCTGGGTGTGGTGGCTCACGCCTGTAATTTCAGCACTTTGGGAGGCTGAGATGGGTGGATCACTTGAGGTCAGGAGTTCGAGAACAGCCTGGCCAACATGTTAAAACTCTGTCTCTACTAAAAATACAAAATTAGCCAAGTGTGGTGGCACATGCCTGTAATCCTAATTCCTCAGGTGGCTGAGGCAGGAGAATCCTTTGAACCTGGGAGGCCAAGGTTGCAGTGAGCTGAGATCATGCCACTGTGCTCCAGCCTGGACGACAGAGTGAGGCGCCATCTCAAAAAAGAAAAAAAAAAGGCCAAGTATGGTGGCTTATGCCTGTAATCCCTGCACTCTGGGAGGCCAAGGCAGGCAGATCATTTGGGGTCAGGAGTTCGAGACCAGTCTGTCCAACATGGTGAGACCACCGTCTCTACTAAAACTACAAAAGTTAGCCGGGTGTAGTAGCAGGTGCCTGTAATCCTAGCTATTCGGGAGGCTGAGGCAGGAAAATTGCTTGAACCTGGGAGACAGAGGCTGCAGTGAGCCAAGATTGTGCCACTGCACTCCAGCCTAGGCAACAGAGTGAGACTCTGTCTCAAAAAAAAAAAAAAAAGTTCAAGCCTATGTGATAGTCTCCATAAAAATCTCTGAACTCTCAGGTTCAGAGTTTCCAGGTTAGTGAACACATCCACATGCTGGGAGGGTGGTGTACCCCAACACCACAGAGACAGAAGCTTCTGCCCTCAGGACTCTACTGGACCTCGCCCTAGGTACCTCTCCCTCTGGCCGTTCACCTGTATCCCGCATCATGTCCACAATAAGCTGGCAAACTTAAATATTTCCCTGAGTTCTGTGAGCCATCATAGCAAATGATCATGCACAAGGAGGATATTGTGGGAACCCCTGATTTGTAGCTGATTGGTCAGAAGCACAGATGACAGCCTGGACTTGCGAGTGGCATCTGAAATGTGGGCAGTCTTATGGGACGGGCCCTTAACTAGTGGGATCTGATGCTAACTCCAGGTGTCAGGAAAGTTGGAGAATTGGTTGGTGTGGGAAAAACCCACACATCTGGTCACAGAAGCATTCACTGTCAGTGAAGAGAAAAATAGTTGGTTTTTCCCATATAATTAGTCTCTTCAGTAAAAGCCAAAATAGAGTCGTTTTAGCCAAGAATAAAATTTTTTTGTATGGTTTAATAAAAATAATAGTAACAAATGAAATAGCCTAAATCATTACAACTGGCCTCTCTGTGGCAAGCAGTGGGGCAGGACCAAGGCATCAGAGCCAGAGAGTGCAGGTGCTGAGGGTGACGCTGACGGGTGCAGGGGCAGCCGCCGTGACCCAGAGCCTGGGGTGTTGGGGGCACCATGGCAGACCTCGCAGTAGGCCTCACAGATAATACTACTTTGTTCACTTCACAATAACCCCCAAGGAAGTATTACTATTTCAACTTATAAAAAAAATGGAATAATCTAACAAGTACTTTGCCCAAAGTCCCACAACTACCAAGTAACAGAGGCAGAATTCACGCCCAAGGCTGTCTGACGATAAGGTGTGTATTCTTCCTCACAGACCCCTTTGCGTAATGAGAGGATTTCCTTTCCCTGGACTCTATCACCTGTGGACAACCATGCAACTCAACAACCCTCCCAGAGACCTGGTTTCTAGGTAACTACACAGGAAATATAGAGAAGGAACAATTTAAAATGTCAAGTCTACTACCTCTTACACCCAAGAAAGAATCTACCAGTTTCTCCAAGGGGCCGCTGACAAGTACATACCATGACATCTGCTTCCCTTGTGGCATATCGAAGATTTGGATCTAGCCAATACATGAGAGATTTAACCTGCTCGAAATTCAGGAAGAGTAGGAATACCAGGAACAGGAAGTAGAGCACACTGAGTCCTGAGAGAAACAAAAACATGCTGAAGTTTAGAAGAGATCCAATAGTCAGACACATAAGTTACACATTAGACTCGAATGACATTGCCAAAACCAGACACTAAGATTGCAGCACAGCCTGTTAAGACTCCTCTTATAATCTGGGATTTCCTTTGATGAGATAGTTTGATACACAGTCCTAATTCAGATTGAGAGGGGTCAATAAAACTATCTCTGAGAAACTGATGCTAACTTAGATTGAGACTTGAAGGACCGCGAGGCAAAAGGTGTGTGGGGTGAGTGTGAGGACCGCACACGACATTCAGGTAGAGAACGGCGTGCAGGTCGGTTTCTGAAAAGAGAAATGTCTAGGACCCAATATGTGCCTAGCGCACTAGCAGAGAGGTGAACGGAGCAAGGCGGCCCTGAAGTGACAGTCAGGGCTTAAAGGCCATGGACAACGTTTCAGATTTGATTGTAAGTTAAGTGGGGAAATAAGATGATCTAGGTAACATTTTAAAAAGCCAACTAAGTGGACTGGAGGGGGCAAGGCTGTGTGTGGACAGAACTACTGGTGTAAGGTTCAAGAGGTGGCCCAGGGTCACTTATTTGAGACTTATACTCCACATTAGCCCTTGTAAGCATTATTTTATTGTTCTGTCATCTCATAATTGCTATCCTAATAATCACTATGTGTAATTTAAAAAAGAAATGTTAACAATGTACTTTTAGAAGGCAAAAGCCTGTCCAACACATTTTAGAGAGATTTCAGAAACCATCGCCAGGGGTTTTGTGGTTTCTCTTTCTCTTGAACCCATTGGAATTAAAATGTTTATGCGGGACATTTAGAGACCGTGATACAAATGACCTTGGATCACAGCGTCCATCCAAACTTGGCTCAGTGCTAATCTCCAGTGAGCCACTCCAGAGGAGAGCACGTCCGTGGCTGGAATGAAATCCACTGCAAGCGCTATAGTGCCAGGCCTTCCAACGGCCACCCCTCTCCAGGCCTCAGGGAGCTCAAAGGAGGCCTGGTTGGTATGTGGCCAGCCCATAATTGTGCATCCTAGGGCCCAGGGAATGCACATTTTTTAGGCAAGTCGATATGAGAATTGCCTTCAGTTTGCTCTTATGCACCACCCATTTTTTACTAATTTTCACCACAAATGCACCCCACTACACTTTTTAATAATTATGATCCTCTTGAATAATTACATTAGGACAGAAAGAATCTGTGGTGCAGGGATTCTCAATCTGGAGTTCTCGGTTGGGCTTCGAGGTCTGTGAAGCCCTGGACACTATATGCAGAACTGTGCATGGTGAATGTCCATGGGTGCACACATAGGGAATGGGTCTATCTATAGATCTCATCGGATTATCAAAGGGCTCCATGCTCCCAAAAGGCTCTCAGGAAGGAAATAAAACTGCTTATTACCTACCATAGATCATTTGAAATGGGAAGAATTCAGATGTGTCCAACTAGCTGAAAATAACTTATAACTTCAAACAGCACTATTAAATCAATGGGAGGTATGTATGTTATAGCCAGGACTATCTTTTTGAAAACGTAAATGGAATCAGGTCACTCTGGGAAAAACCCTCCCGTGATTTCCCCCTGCCCTTCATGCCCTGCTCTTTACCCTGGCCCACAGTCCCCATAATTACATCTGTGCCCGATGACTCTCTGACCTCTCTCCTACTCTTCGCCCAGGGCTCACTATGCTTGGGCCACACTGGCCTGAAAGTGGTTTCTAGCTGTGGGCTATTTTAGCAGCTTTTCCCTTCGCCTGGGATGCTCTCCTCCCCCAGAATCTTTGCAGGCTTGGATCCTTCTTTGTATGACAGTTTCAGACTCGGCATCACTCCTCAGGCCTCCCATCACTCCTCAAGCTAAAGCAGACACCAGCTCCTGTCACCTCCCCTGGTCTTAACTAGCTTCATAATAACCTCAGATAGTTGACATTTTTTGATTACTGATTTGTGTAATAGTTTGTTTACTAACTGTCCTCTGTCTCCAAGTGGAAGGGCAGCTCCTTGAGGGCAGGCTTCTGTCTGGTCTTCCCTGGTGGCTTCAGGGCCCAGAGCAGCACCTGTTATACAGCACACTCAGTGAATGGCTGCTGAGTGAAAAGCTCACCAATCAGTTCAAAGAGACTAAGAGTTACCTAGAAGCTCTGAAGGCTGAAAGAATAATAGGCAGCCTTTAGCAAAATAGCAATTTCTTAGAGTTCTTGTACATTTTTACATAAGATTACATTTACCAAACCTAAAATGATTCATTTGGTGACTTATTTAGGCCAGATGAAGCCAATATCCAAAGTTCTGAAGATTCATTTTAAATCCATTTAGGTGATTTCACTATTTAGACTACAAAATCAAGTAAAAATAAGACATCCAATATTTATATGCTTATTTGTAACCCTTAGTTCAAATTAGGGTTCTTTGTCAGAAGTCTTTCTCTTTCCGAGTTCTCTCTCATTCATAACACTGAAGAAATTGAATTGCTTTGTTTTCGTTCCCTCTCAGATGCTCACAAGACAAATGTGCTCATAGTAGGTACTTGGGCTTGCACTAGTAAAAAGCAATATGAAAACACACAAAGGAAAACAAGAGATATTTGCTTAAGTCAAATCCTGTGTACATTAAGAGACAACAACATAAGGAGGCACGTGGAGTTGAAACAGTTCACGTGTAAGAGAATTTAAGTCATCATCAACACTTCATTTTGTGTCAAATAATTTTAAGAAACCACGTATATTAGGAACATCAAAAAGTAAAAAGCTAGAATAAAGTTTTAACTATTAAGAGTGGCAAGTAAAAGTCTTAAAGTGATGAACAGAAAAAAAGATTAAAAAAATAGAACATCCTTTTACACTGCTAATGAAAACTCACCAAAAACCATTCGCCATAAGGCTGGATGAGGTCGAGTGAACGGACCTGCAGATAAATAACATTATAAAGTTAGAATGAACTGGTTTCAGGGAAGGCTAAAACTTAAGGTGCTGCTGATCTCCATGCAGATAACAATAAGATAAAGCTCTCTACTGTTAAAAGTATTATTTGTTTTGTTTTGTTTTGTTTTCTTTGTCACATAAACACTTTGAGGTCAAAGTTTGGTTGAAATGTTTTCTCCACATTATAACAACTGTCACCACAATCATCACAGGCACCACTCTCCACACAAAGATCTTTTTAAAGCTTTGTCTTGAGAAGTCAGAACTTAATTTCTCATGGAAACAATGTTGTAACAGTGAGTGGGTCACTAGGCTAGGCTTAAGTGTCTGTGATACATATTGTATCTTAACAAGTAAAACGTCCCAGCTGTCCAGGAGCTCCAGGGAAAGAGGTTCTGGACAACACAGTCATCATTGTGTGAGTGCGTTTGCGTGTGTGTGTGTGCATATGTGTGTGTGTGTGTGAGAGAGAGAGAGAGAAAGAGAGAGAGAGAGAGAGAGAGACTGAAAAATAACAGAGGAAAAAGAAACACTGTGTGGCTTTTGATTATGACCTGTGCTGACAAAACACCTCTGACATGGCAATCCAGTTCAGACACAAGCAGATTCCACACAACTGAAACAAAAGTCTCATAGGACAAAACTTTCCCTTACGACAAGTGATACGCCAATACTTTCTCTTTTTTCAGTAAAAAAGCAGAAGAGGGAGAAGAAAGCAAGCTGAGCCTTGACCTTATACCTCACAGCTATGGAAAAGCACCATTCTGGTAAGTACCTGTTTTGTGCGGGGCTGCTCACGCCTTTTGAACAGCCTTCCTACACTTGCAGAATTTCCAATGTTATGAATCCCGTGTTCCCAGGAGAGACACCAGAGCTTGTTTCCCAGCCTTCTTTCCAGGTAGGGCTCGGTCTGCAGTGGCACTAATGCCAGTGTTGGCCTCAGGAGCTAGTGACGGTGAAGGGAGTAGGCACAGCTCTCCTCTCTCTGTTTCTCTAGCCCTGGCCAGTAGGGGCAGTAGTCAGGTGGTGGCCATCCAAAGTGGCACTCCCTTAGAATCCATTGCAGAAGTGACACTGGGGCAGACCATAGCCCACGCTCGCTGGGGTTTCCTCCTTAGAACAGTTCTGGGGGTGGTGCCTGTTTCTGGAAGCTCAGACTATGGCTGGTTTCCAAGCAAGCCTATGACACTGTGAGCCACTCCTAGTCTTTAACAGGCTCTTTAATGAGTACAGTCAGCTTCTGTTGCTTGCAATCTTGAATCCTATCTGAGGCAAATATTCCACTGTAATTTTTATTCCTGAATTCATTCTAAAATCATCTATATATTCTTAAAAAGACCACACTGAAACATATTTTAACTACTTTCTTTGGATGAGTCAAGTTCTCATTACGAAAATCAGTTACAAGTACCCCCCACCATTCAAATCTATCAGTTCCTAGGTGGCAGTTCGGATGGTGAGTTTGGTTCATGAGAGACTCTGCTTTATGCAAATGTGGTTGGTTCCTGCATTTTGGATGGCAGGTAGTGAGAACTCAGATGGTTAGGGGTTTATTGAAAATTAATCTAAATCTGTTTGATTTCTGAGTTCTAATAGTGAGGGCTCAGACAGTGAGGAATACCTAGATTCCTTTTCAAAATCAGCTGCTTCTTTCTCAGAAAGTCACAGTGAAGGTTATAAACCAGGATCCCCCACCAGGTAATATGAAACCATCACCTTTTGTCAAGTCATTGGTAAACTCATGGCTAAAACTGTCATCTTTTCAGTTATTTTCATTTCCAAATACTCCTCTTTACTTGTGGTAGGTGATAGCTCTTGACTTGTCACCGTAAGTGACTTCTGTATTTTGGTGGCCTCCTGGCTTGCAAATATTACTTCGTTTTTATGTTGCAAATAACAACATAAAATTAACCTTTTAGACATAAAATGGGACGTTAGTTTTCTGTATAGTTTCCTCTTATAAGGTTCAACTCTAAAACTGTATGACCTATTATTTGGCTTGTGACAAAATCAGCACTTAAAAATCCTATAGTGTTATTCTCAAGAGCAATCATAATGACAGGAGTCAGCAGTACCTTCCTGAGCACTTACTATGCACCAGGCTGTGGAATGAGACACCCCCACACAGTGTCACACACTGAGTCTCATAAGGACTCAGTGACAAAGGTGTCATCATTACTCCCACTTTACAGATAAGGATACTGAGGCAGAGGAACCTGCCCCAGGTCATGCAGCTCATGGAATCTACCTTAGTTCCGTCAGAGCCTCCTGTGTCACCAGGTTGAGTCGTAAGGAGCACCTGGGGACTTTCCTATGAACTTTCACAGAACTGGGTGAGCTCACGGAGAGGAGAGGGTTAGAGAGGGTGTCTGAGGGTTGAGCCCGGACTGGTTTCAGAACCAGGAGACCGAGGGGAAAGAAACAAGCTAGGGGTGTTTAGAGCTGATGCAATAGGGGGAAAGGCATGGTGCAGGCTTTACCGTAACGTGGAACTGATAAGCTGGCTCAGGAAGAGCAAGACCAGGGAAAGGGCAGGGAACTAATGGCTCTAAAGATAAAAGCCAGGGACCACCCTAATCCAGGGAGGTGGGAACCACTGGTAACTCTTGCCTACAAAAGGTGAGATAAGGCCCTGGAATGTAAGGTGAGCCTTTCAGTAACCAACTTCAAAACCCAGTCTAGGTTTGATTTCAACCATCAAATCTTTATGTGAGGCTTGTCATAACTGCCCATGGCCTCCTGGGAAAAAACTCTGAATTTTTTAAAGTGGTATTTTAGAAAGTACATTTTCGTAGCATTATACACTAACAGTGCAATCTTTATCATCAGACAGCAGTAAAAGTATCATTTTACTTTTTCAAAAAAAAAAAAAAAAAATCGAGAATGAGGCTGGCGTGTTCTAGATTATAAATCCTGATACTTATGCTCACTAGGTTACCTGCACCTGGCCACTACAGTCAAGTCACCTTTGCAGAGCCTAAGGGTGTATGTGCCAGGGGTAGGGACACAACTGAGGAGGAGCCCCGCCTTCCACAGCATCACCTGCCCGGCATGAGCCCCACCTGTAGCATCCTATGAACGTTCATGTCATCTCAATGTCTTCCTCACAGATCTTGTTTCCCAACAGACTACTGACTACTTTCCCAGTGGTCTTGTTAAGGCAGGCTTCCTTTCCTTCTGACCATTGTTATGGTTCTGAGGTTATTAGAAGGGCTCCGCCTAATGGTTGTGTTCCACAGGAGTTCCTACTCCTTATCCGTGCTTTATATCGGATTTGATGAAAGTTGCCTGTGAGAATTTGGATCTGTGGTGTGGTTACTTACTGTCTTGCTTATGTTGGAGAACTGGGGAAGACTTCTTAGGGCAGTGGTGCAGCAACAAATGCTGGGATTTGGTTTTCTTATGAGGGACATTTAAAAACTATGTGTTTTATTTTCTTTATTGTTCCTTCCACCTAGACTACATCATTTTCTTTTTCTTTCCTTTTTTTTTTTTTCTTTTTGAGATGGAGTCTCACCCTGTCACCCAGCTGGAGTGCAGTGGCGCGATCTCAGCTCACTGCAGGCTTCATCTCCCAGATTCAAGTGATTCTCCTGCCTCAGCCTCCCTAGTAGCTGGGATTACAGGTGCGCGCCACCATGCCCAGCTAATTTTTGTATTTTTAGTAGAGATGAGGTTTCACCATGTTGGCCAGGCTGGTCTCAAACGCCTGACCTCAAGTGATCCACCCACCTCAGCCTACCCAAGTGCTGAGATTACAGGTGTCAGCCACCACGCCTGGCCTAAAATACATCATTTTCAATCAGATATTAAGAGCAACATTAATTTAAAAAGAAATAGAAACCAAATGTCTTCATCATGAGAAGAGCTAGCATTTTAAAATCTACGTCAGAAATTAGAAAATAAGATCATTGCCTGACTCACCAGAAACAGTTATACCTATAAAAAATAAAGTTTACAGGACTTCACCTTAGGGAAATACAATTATTTTAATAAAAATCAGACATTGCCTGTCCAACAGCTAACATTTGTATCCTCAGGCCAGAGGCCTCCCGGCAGACCCTCTTAGTCAGCTTCTCCTTTTGATTATTATTAGTTAGAGTTCTTTGAGGGAAATTTGAGAAGGTGAAAAAAATGATCTCTAGGCAACTTTTAAACCTAAGGAAAAGAAAATTAATTAATTAATTAATTTATTTATTTATTTATTTATTTTGAGATGGAGTATTGCTCTGTTACCCACACTGGAGTGCAGTGGCACAATCTCAACTCACTGCAACCTCCGCCTCCTGGGTTCATGCAATTCTCCTGCCTCAGCCTCCTGAACAGCTGGGATTACAGGTATGCGCCACCCCACCTGGCTAATTTTTGTATTTTTAGTAGAGATGAGGTTTCACCGTGTTAGCCAGGCTGGTCTTGAACTCTTGACCTCAAGTGATCCACCTGCCTTGGCCTCCCAAAGTGCCGGGATTATAGGTGTGAGCCACTGTGCTGGGCTGGAAAATTTTTTTTTACAAAAAGTAGTGAAGCAGGGGACACAGGATGGAAGGAGAAAGGAACTCTTTTTGTTTTTGTTTTTAAATTTAGAAGATAGTGACCTTTGGATCACTTTTAAACATCAAGGAGACATGATTACCATTATCTTAGCAAAGAGAAGTCAAAGGACAAACAATGATAAAGTCAGGAAAAATAAGAAATACTAGTTTTCCACTCTCCTCAAAGACCTTAAAAAAGTGCTGAGTGCAGCTGAGTGTGGTGGCTCATGCCTATAATCCCAGCACTTTGGGAGGCCAAGGCAGGCGGATCACCTGAGGTCAGGAGTTTGAGACCAGCCTGGCCAACATAGTGAAACCCTGTCTCTACTAAAAATACAAAAAAAAGTTAGCTGGGCGTGGTGGCATGCACCTGTAATTCCAGCTACTCAGGAGGCTGAGGCACAAGAATTGCTTGAGCCTGGGAGGTGGAGGGTGCAGTGAGGAGAGATCGCGCCACTGCACTCCAGCCTGGGCAACATAGTAAGACTCTGTCTCAAAAAAAAAAAGTGCTGAGTGGTGTTTCTCTTGCAGACAACAAAAGGGAAAAAAGGAGGGCTTGTTCTGTGAACTTTTTCCAGGTGGATTTATTACTTAATTCAACATATGTTAATGAGAAGTTACTGTCGGCCAGGCACTTGAAGTACAGATGAGGCTGAGCTAGTTTCGGGGGCGTGGTAAGGTGGAAAGGGGATGAACAACAGTTAAAGGGAGTTCTCAGAAACAGGAAACATACACCAGAAGGACTCCCGTTGAAAGAAATCTCCAGCCAACTGGAGACTCAAATAGGTTTCTAAATTTCACTCCAGTGATAGGGTGGTATAGTTAAAATTACACATACACTTGAGTTTCAGTTGCTATAATGGGATGAAGGTAGCAATTAAAACATTTTTGTAAGGAAGCCAAAAGAGAATGAAGAGGACAACTGAAGAGGCAAAGAGGGCAGGAGAGAAGAAGTATAAAAGCGGACATCAGACCCTGTCCTTCCCCTGCTCTCACTGCCAGCCCTCTCCCTCCACATCTGCTTATGGGACTGAAGCAAAGAACCATCCTGGGACCTAATCCTGCCACTCACCCTGTTGATTGTGACACAAAATTTTGTTTGAGTGTCCACTTCTCTGCCATATAACTCGGGGTGGATTCTAAACTAGTGGAGATAATCCTAGTCCCCTGTCATTCTTCTAGCCAACAAATATCTGTTGAACATCTATTCCTCCAAACACTATAAATTTCTGTCCCTGGAACTGATTGAGAAGAGACATGTGGCCCAATCCTAGTCAAAGACATGTAAGTGTGCTGGAGGATGGCTAGAAAAGGGTCTCTACTCAAGTAAAGACACACAAGACGAGATGATCTCTTCATCTGCTGGCCACTGCCTGCCACTGTATGGCTGGCACTGCAGGAGCTGTCTCAAGGCCAGCAGGGCAGACTGCAGGCTAGAAGATGGCAGAACAGAAAGGGGTAAAGAAGCTGGCTCTTCACAGGTCACTGAGTTGCTGAATTAGTCAGCTTGCCAACCACCCTATCTCAGAACGTCTTGTTATGTAAGAAAATAATGAATTTCCTTAGGGTTTAAGCCATTTTGAAATGCATTTTCTATCACTTGTAGCCAAAAGCATCCTATTATAAAACCCTACGGTGAAAGTCAAGGGCCTTCTTTGTTATTTAGACTCTACAAAAAGAATCACAAGGCTCCCTTCCTGTAGGAGCTGACCAAGTCTACCACATAAATAACATATATGGACTCACACATACTTGATGAGACAAAGGGACACAATCCACTTTTGGCCTCTATACAGCCACGCAGGGCAGCATTTACCAGGTCAAGGATAAATGCATTTCAAGTTGCCAAAAAATTGTTCCGGGCATGCTATCCACTGCAGGCACTTCCCCAAAACTGTCTGTGAAGGAGAGGGCACGTTTGGGCTCCGTTTCTCCCATTCATTTGCATTACTTGAGTTGAGAATATGTGCCAAGGGTGGGGAGAATGGAAAATAAGGGGACAAGACTGAATGAGAAGGGGCACGTACACTCCAGTCACAGAGGCGTCCGTTCGGCACGGGCTCCTGGGGAGGCCTGTGGCCTGAGAGCGGGCTCTAACAGGGGAGGCCACGCACCTCACGGGCACCCTGCCCAGGGCCCTCCCAACTCCCCACCATCTCCACTGGCACCTTCCAAAGCCATCCCTAATTTGAAAATATTCAGTAACATTCTTTCATGTGGAAAAGTTAGTTTTACTACTCTTAGGTAAGGTGTGAATAAACAGATCTTTAGAAAACAAACGAGGTAAACACAGTATGTTTGCTATGTATACATGGCTCCAAGAGAATTCAAGTCCTCCTTTTGCTGACTAATTTCCCAATCCCTCCTGCACAGGACACTGAACTGCCATCCTCCTTGTTCATACCTTCTATACCCATCTGAAACCTTATTGTTGGCATGGTCTGCCTTTCGGTGAATGGTGTGTGTGTGTGTGTGCGTGCGCGTATGTGCCCGGGAGGAAAAAAAAGATGGTAGGGCAGAAATAGAGTAGAAACAGGATACAGTAGGAAGGCTTAGATCAATGTGTCAGCTCCTGCCAGTCATAGACAACACACGGGCAACAGAGCATCGACTCAGTCACCACCCACCTCCTTTGTGGGATGCAAAGCATGCTACGTCCAGGCCAACTAAGACCCCGCCGTGGGGGAAAAGACAAGCCAGAGACTGACAGAAAAAAAAGAGAAACAGGAGGAGACAGAAACATACTATGGAGAAAGCCAGAGATAAAGCATACCGCAGTGGACCTAATATGAGATACGACCAGAGCAGCACCACGGAAGGAAAATGCACAGCTTGTGCCCTGCCAGCAGGCTGACATCAAAGGCTGGGGGACATGGTGGCATGTTTCGGCCTTCTCACTGGTAAACCGAGATGACTGAACTAAATGAGCTCTGTGGCTCCTCCTCCCTTTGTGTGTATCGTAAAGTCCATGCAGCCAGGATAAGAAAACTGAGCTTCAGTTTTATCTTTCCAGAATCAAAACAAAAGCACAGTCCCACAACGAGAGATTGAGCAGTTAAAGTCAACTTTGAAGATTAGAGGACTTCATTGGGGAACAGAGAGGCAAAGCCAGAAGAAATCACACAAAGTGTTACATCAAATAGATTTAATCCCCTTAACCTTCAGTGCCTTTTGTACCTCAAGAAAAACATCTGCTAATGAAGCCCCAATACTCAGCTCCTGCTAAAGACTTAGAGAAGAGACGGCTGTAAAATCACAGCTATTGAGAGACTACTCTTTTTGAATCCTCACACTTCTAAAACAGCTCTGGGCTCAGAAACAGCAAAATTTTTAAAAGGAGCCAAAAAGAAACCTTCAAAGCCATGAAAAAGTAACCCTTGAGAACTAAGCAACAAATAACACAGGTCAAGGAAAGCTGAAGACTTAAAGAACAGACCTGATACCTTTGCACTGATCAGTTTCCTGAGGACATATGCATGTATCATGCTCTGATTGACTGATAAAGAAACAAAAAGACAGGACACAGGACATAAGAGAAATAAAAGAAAAGTAAGAATAGAGGGCACAGACCAATAATGGTCATGGCATTGAGTGATGACAAAGGAGGAGGCAGCAGATCCCAGGATACAGAAGGCAGAATGGCTGAGGGGAAGGGGAATAAACTGTCACTACCATCTGAATAGTCACCTAGTCATGTTTCAGAGGCTCCAAATGTCTGCTTTGGTGGTGGTCAGCCTTGTGTTGGTATGGAACCTGAGATAGAGTTCGCCATTTCCTTGCTTTGAGTTGTATTCTTAGGCCACCTTTGTATGGAAAGGCCAGGGTCCAGAGCTCAGGGAACCCACCTTTGGCTGGCCACTTATGCCATATACAATACGGGACTCCTGAAGAAGAGTAGGGTCTACATAACACCCAAGCACTCCTCTAACCTAATATTCAACAAGAGGGAAGGGAAAGTTGGCAAATAGCCAAAAAGCTGTTTGACATCAGGGATTTTTTTCAGCAAATTTGATAGCAGGAATCCCAGCTACTTAGGCAGCTAAGGATGGAGGATTGCCTGATGCCAAGAGTTTAAGACCAGTCTGGGCAACACAGTGAGACCCTATCACTATTTACAAAAAATATAAAAAAAAACTGGGTGTGGTGGTGTATCCCTGCAGTTCCAGCTGCTCAGGAGGCTGAGGCAGAAGGACTGCTTGAGCCCAGGAGTTTGAGGATGTAGTGCCCTATAATCACACTTGTGAATAGCTATTGCACTCCAGCCTGGGCAACAAAGCGAGACTCCATCTCTAAAAATAAAAAAAAAAAATTAAAAATTCTACAACCCCTTTATTCCATGACTTATCCATATTATGCACAACTTGTCTTCATACCCTGATAACTGTGCATTACCAGCACCATCAATTCTTATGGAAAACCCAAACTACATTTGACATATCTGCATAAGGTACGCAGATTTTCATTAGAAAATTCTTTTTAACTTAAAAGCTTGAGTGGCTGGAGAGCTAAACTCAGCTCCCAAATAACCTGGCTATGTAGAACAATTCATTCTCTGAGGCATTCAGAGTCATGGTTTTAACAGCATGATTATTATGCTAGTCTGCTACATACTAAAACCACTACGTTCTTGTAAACATAGTGCTACGTATGAGTCTGCCTCCAGAGTCCATGTTCATAATTACAATGGAAAACTCACATTATTATTATTAGTATTATTATTATTTTGAGATGGAGTTTCACCCTTGTTCCCAGACTGGAGTGCAATGGCGTGATCTTGGCTCACTGCAACCTCTGCCTCCTGGGTTCAAATGATTCTCCTGCCTCAGCCTCCCGAGTAGCTGGGATTACAGGTATGTGTCATCACGCCTGGCTAATTTTATATTTTTAGTAGAGGTGGGGTTTCTCCATGTTGGTCAGGCTGGTCTCGAACTCCCGACCTCAGGTGATCCACCCACCTCGACCTCCCAAAATGCTGGGATTACAGACGTGAGCCACCACACCCGGCTGTTGTTTTTACTCTATCTTCTAGATGACTCGTATCTCAAAAAATAGGATAAAATTCCACTGCCACCATCTTAGGAAGCCTGAAGGCCTTGACATGGAACATTTCCAGGTAGCATCTGATAACATTCACAATGAGCTTCTTATATTACACATTATAGCCTACTGAATAGCATGAACAGTTACAGAAGAAATGCATCTTAAAGCATGATATTTAAAACCCGAGCAGGGCTGGCCCATGGAGAATAACCCTAAGAAAGACTGGAACAATTTCCAAATGTCATAGGTGTTAAAATATATATATATATATGAGACAAGAGTGAGCATTTAGAAATGGCTACGGAGAACAAGTGGAGAATATTCTAGTAGGCAGTTACTGAAAGGGAATAAGAAAAAAGAAAGCAACTTTTAAGGAAGAATTCAGAGGAAAGGGATGAATTGTGAGCATGGCAGAACACCAAACTTGGTTTTTAAACAAAAACTTTGCCTCACTCACTCCATAATCATGATGGGGGTAAAATTCATAGTAATCCTTGTCTTTTTTCCTGCTGATGAAAATTCATACCCTAAATGCATAATCAGCAAAGCTTATGGTGATAAAAGATCACTTGGGACAACTTATTTAAGTAATACTCATTACAGCATCGACCCTGTCCTTAGCAAAAAAGAAGAACTCAGCAGTAATGGAGTATTTTATGACCCAACTGATAATAACAAAAACAGGAACAAAAAGAACCACATTTATTGAGAGCTTATAATTTGTCAGTCATGTTCATAGTGTTTAACGTGCACCCATTTAGTTAACCCTCACAACCGTACCTATCTGTTATCTCCATTTTATAGAAGAAACTGAAGCATTGTCAGCACTCTTGGGAGGCTTTCCTGGGGCTAGGAAGTGGCAGAATGGGCAGTCTGCCTCCAGAGCCTGTGCTCCTAACCACTACACAAAATTCAGATTATTTCTTTACTCCATCTTCTAGACGACTCATGTCTCAAAAAAACCAGAAAGGCACAATACATAGGAGAAATGTGGTAATGCATGACGTTACTTACCATTGGGGAAAGCTAACACACTGATGATAAGAAAGAAGAAAATAACAGAGAGGATGCCTCTCCAGATGTTGTCTTCTGGAACAGAGTCATCCCTGAAAATAGAAAAACAACATTGAGCATTTACTTTCAGATCCAAATAGAAAACCTAGAGGAAGGAAGACTTCCATGTTCTAAAAACTAGGGGACTGCTACATGTATGACAGGATTGAACATAGGTTCTGAAATAAGAGATTATACAGATCATACAGTACTTCTTAGATCATTATATGTCCAAAAAGGAACTAACAAACTAATGCTGACTGCTAATTTCATAGACCTAATTATAAAACCAGTCTACATAATCAGACACACTTTACCTTCCAGTGAAGTGCACTTTTAATAGACACCTAACAATTGAATATCTGCCCAGAGGTTATAAATGTGGCCCTCAAAATGCCAGCCTGATCTTTACCAGGGTACTTATGATGCCTTCTGGCTTAGGTAGGGAGGCCCAACATCCAATTTCCAGGAACACCAATTTTTACTTAAGAATGGCTGCACACTGAGGGGACACAATGTCCTCATTCAGACTGACGTCACATTATTGACATTGGGAATGATGATGACAATAGTAATAGCTCCCATTTATCTATCCACTGTGTGCCTGGCACTGACCAGGCAGTTTATAAACATTATCTCTAATGATCACAAGTTTGCAAAATGAAGTAGTATCAACTACATTTTACAAAATAAGGTTGCAAAAGTTCAGAAAGATTAAGTAACTTGTCTGAGGTTGTGTAGGTAAGACGTTGCTAAGTTGGCATTCAAAACCAGGTCTGCTAGATACTGAAGACAATGATTGTTCCCCCAAGCCAAGCTGTCTCATGAAAAACTGATCTGTCACCCTAAATCAGCCTGACTTACGTTAGAGGAGGCACAGGGTTGGTATAAGAGACATTGACAGGACACACAATATGTAGGTTACAAATTAAAAGCAAGGTTGAAATTAACAACTGTTGCATAGGAAAAGAAGGTTGATTGTAACTCATATTTTATAATAAATATATTCTGGAAGATTCAAAAAATTAAAATTAAAGATTCAAAAAAAATACTGGAAGAAATTGGAGAATTAAAAAAAAACAAATGAACCTCAAAACAAAACAAAGCAATCAACAATCATGAAGTGGTAAATTCACAAGGCAAAGAAATCTGTAACAAAATCAAAGGAAAAGAGGTAAACTTGGGGGAAAAAATTTATAACTCATATCAAGACAAAAGACTAATTTCCTTAATATGCAAAGCATTTTCCCCAAAATCAACTAACAGGAAGAACAACAAATGAACACAGAAAAACAAACAGAAAAACGGGCAAAGGATATGAAGTTTGTTTACAAAGTAAAAAAGTCTAAATAGAAAAATGGGCAAAGCATATGAAGAGTTTGTTCAGAGAGTAAAAAATCTAACATTCTCAGAAGTGAAAAGACGGTCAGCCTCACTCATGGTAAGTTAAAATAGAGACCGTTTTAAAAGTCTACCTTATTGAAAAACGGGCAAAGGATATGAAGAGTTTGTTCACAGAGTGAAAAATCGAACGCTCTCAGAAGTGAAAAGATGGTCAGCCTCACTCATGGTAAGTTAAAATAGAGACTATTTTAAAAGCCTACCTTATTGAAAAACAGGCAAAGGACATGAAGAGTTCGGGCAAAGGATATGAAGGGTTTGTTCACAGAGGAAAAAATCTAAGGCTCTCAGAAGTGAAAAGATGGTCAGCCTCACTCATGGTAAGTTAAAACAGTAATGTTTTTAAAATCTACCTTATTGATAAAGGTAAACCTTTAATGACTGAGCTGGGGAGGATATGAAGAAACAGGAGAATAGGCATATGCTCATACATTCCTGGTAGCACTATAAATAAATTGTCTTTATGGAGGCAATTTGCCAATATTTTAAGTCTACAAATGCATATACTCTGTGACTCAGCAATTTTACTTTTGGGTATTTATTCTTTAGATAAACTCTCATTCATGCAAAAATGACATATATCCCAGATTGTGCACTATGGCATTACATGTATTCTTAAAAAGTTGGAAGCAATCAAAATGTCCACCAAAAAGAGACTAAGTAAAGAAATTACAGTCCAGTCTTGCAATGGAAAGCTAGGCAGCCATTAAAAAAAACAAGGAAGCTTTTTAAGAATCAACTGATTCATAATAATTTAAAAGATGTCATTAAGTAAATAAAGCAAATTGCAGAATAGTCGGTATAATAAGCAACTACTTGTGCAAAACAAGGTGGGGGAATGTGTATGGGTATGTAGCTTATAATGTATGCTTATACCTGCATAGGATGTCACTGGAAATCCACCCAAAAAATGGTGACACTGGTTTTCTCCAAAGAGGAAAAATGAGGGGTTAGGGGGAAGTATGGAGTATCTTTTATGAATCTTGGATTTCAAGCGATGTGAATACATCATTCTTTTTGAAAACATTAATTAAAATTTTAATTAATGGGTTATTATTAACCACAAATAAATGGCTATGACAATTCAGTAAATTCGTCTCTATTTAAAATTATCTACCAATCAAAATGCTTGAAAATGTACATCAGCACTAAATTTATAACTAAATGTGTAATACATTAGGATATAAAACCAATGAAGGGCGGGCGCGGTGGCTCAAGCCTGTAATCCCAGCACTTTGGGAGGCCGAGACGGGCAGATCACGAGATCAGGAGATCGAGACCATCCCGGCAAACAAGGTGAAACCCCGTCTCTACTAAAAAAATACAAAAAAACTAGCCAGGCGAGGTGGCGGGCACCTGTAATCCCAGCTACTTGGGAGGCTGAGGCAGGAGAATGGCGTATATCCGGGAGGCGGAGCTTGCAGTGAGCTGAGATCCGGCCACTGCACTCCAGCCCGGGCAACAGAGCAAGCCTCCGTCTCAAAAAAAAAAAAAAAAAAAAAACCATGAAATGGCAGTTTTGTAAATTTTGAGCAATTTTAGTAGAAAAAGAGGATCAAATGGATGGCCTAGTTTCAGAGGGGGGAAACTGTTGATTAAATGGAATAAAATAGTAGTTGGGTCTGAAAAGTTGGCAGTTTTATATTTGTCTAATTAGGAAAAAATGTATTAATGAAAGACAGTGAGGTCTTTGGATAAACTGAAAATACGCAGTATGGGAAGATCAAACTTCTGCAATCAAAGATTAGGAGATAGGAGATTGAGTTTACGAAGCCGTATGAGTCCTATCGGACTAGAGGCCCCAATGTCACACTCTACTGTGAGTTTTGAGAGCAGAGAGGGTGTCCCCACCTCATCTAGAATAGCCCCTTACCCGTCTGTGGTGGTGGTGCACAAAAACAACAGAATCCCTGACAGGTGAGGACGCCAAACTCCCCTCTGGCCACAGGGCAACCTGAGCACACAGGGCCATTCTGTAAGGTCTGCTGTGAGTCCCTCTTCTCTGAACCCCGAATAATCCAGAGATTTAACCACATGCTGAGGTTTCCATAGTTAATCATGAAACAGAACTTGGCTGCAGAGTCCAGATGAGTGGACCCCAAATGAGGGACAAGATCTAGTATCCATGGACGGCCACTATATTCTAGTGGCTTTGCATGTTAGCCCTCTGAATCTTCGTAACACTCTAAAGCAGGAAATGATCATAATCTGCATTTTACTGATAGGGCCTGGCCCCAAAGTACAAGCTCTTTCCCCTACAGGAGACCATACAGTGCAGTGACTGGTACAGGCTGGGGCCAGACCACCAGCCTGTGTGACCCTGGACAGATTACTTAACCTCTCAGTGTCCCAGTTTACTCCTCAGTAAACAGAGGATGGTAATAGTTCTACCTCATAGGGTTGTGTGAGGATTAAATAACTGAAAACATGTAAAGCACTTAAAACAGTTCCTGGCACAGAGGAAGTGTCCGTTATTATCATGAGTTCACAATGTTTAAATGCCCTTCATTTATGTCCACTCATTCCTTCATCCAATTAATGCCTATCATTGGGTAGGGACTCTTTGAGGTCGGAGATGAAGAGACATGGCCCTTATTCTTGAGTGGATTAAGATAAAAAAGGACAATGAGACATTATCTTAGTATAGCCTTGCCCTGAAGGAAATGTTTTTTATATATAGGAACTGTCTCTGACAGACCTCAAAAAAGCCCGGGTATTCACCTGTGATTGGCCCCTTGGTGGGGTTGTAACTGTCTCCTACGGCTTTGTGAGGCTGCAGTGTGGTTCCTGCTTCTCAGGAGAGATCATGACTTGTGGTCTGGGCTGCCCAAACCTCATATTGACTCTTCCTGGTCTAAGGGTACTTGCTCAACTAAGATATTTCGGTTCACAGCAACAAAAAATAAGACTTAAAGCTTTCCATTGTGATGCTGTGTGTGACACCTCCTTGACTTCTTTCCTACTGCAGCTACTAACAACAAAATGCCCCAGTCTGCAGTGCCCTGAACACTCCAAAGAATTTTCACAGCTGGTATTTTATTTAACTGCTCCACAGTTCTGTGAGGGAAGGCAGAGCAAATATTATCTTTGCTTGACGGATGAGGAAAATTAAGCTCTTGGTTTATCTTGCCCACAGTCACACACAAATAGAGGCAGAGTGGAAGTAGGTATGAGGGCTTCTGGAATGTTGGCTCTAGGTCAAGACTGCTATTATACATTCTCCAATAAGGACACAAACAGACAAGCTTAGGGAGGCAAAGTCTTCCTCACTCTCTGCTAAACTTAGGAGATGCTCCAGCATAGCACTGACCACATATTGTGAAAATACCAAATGTACAGGTTAAAGTAAGAAAGCTCCCTAGGGCACAAGTCCTACCTCATTTTCCCAAGGTAGCTCTGGTGCCTGGCACAATGCCCTGGCACACAGCAGGCATCCACTTGCCATAGTAGGTGGTAAGAATGAGCAAGATGATATGGCAGAGTAGGCCAGTGACTCAGGTAACATAAGCGGGGAGTCTCAGCCTGACCCACAGGGTCCACTGGCAGCGACTTCCCTCTCCCCTTGCAGAGTGTTGGCTACACAGGGCTATTGAGACCATCAGCAAATATCTAAAAGCCCAACAAGTTTTCAAACACCTTGGCTTCTTCTGCAGAGCATTATTTCAGCTAGGATAGGGAACTACCCAAAGAGACAACGTCTTAACAGCAGGAAAAGTGTCAGGAAAGCCCTGAGTTCAAAAAAAAAAAAAAAAAGTTTGCACTCCAAAGAATTTCTGGACTCCGACTCCGATTCTGTCTCAATTTAATATTTGAGTACAGGAATTTGACCAGAGGAGTGGTAACTTCAAGAAACCAAAGCAAACTCCATTCACTGGCCTACAATCTTTTAGACAAGTCTTTCTCCCTGGGGTCAGGCAGCCAGGAATGTCTAACCTTTATTATGATTCCTAAGGCTTCTAGGTTAATTGTCCCTCTCCTCCTCCCATCTTCTCCCTCATTACCCTTAATATGAGTCCTTGAAATAAAGACCTACAGGTTCATATTTAGATAAGTCACTGTTAAGGATCATCTTTCCCAATAAAAAGTTTAATCCCAGGTTACACGGTGAACCAATGTTAAGTAGCTTAGGTATTACCTTTAATACCACATTCATCTATTTTATAGAAAGTTATGATCCTCATCAAGAATTATGGGTGAGATATTAACTAAAGGAAAAGAAAGGTGATTTTAAAGTTCTTATTGAATCAATGATTTCATGCATTCCATTCATTCAGCATTTACTGGATGTCTATCCTGGGATGATTAAGATTACTGGCCTCAAGAAGCTGACACAGAAACAAATATTATGACATGTGAGATACAATAATAAGTATTTGGAAGGACATAAACATTTCTTCCTCTGTGCTTCTTGGAACAATTGAGAAAGGTATCTTGGAGGGGAACCATCCAAATGGATTGTGAAGGACGCCAAAGGTGGCATCATGTGTGGGCAGGAGGTGGCGGGAGGTGCCTTCCAGTCTGAGAGATGGCAGCCCTGCCTATGTGTGGGACATGTAAGCTGTCAGGGCATGTTGGGTGTTGGCTGTTGGGTGTGCTGTGTATGGAGGGAGGGAAACAGGTGGGAAAGTAGACTTACTCCATTACAAAGGACCCTGGAGTCCAGCTAGTACTTTCTTATAGGTGACAGGCATCTACTGAAATACCAATGTCAACTAGCTTTGGTGTTATCTTTCACACCATACCAATTTCATTTTATGGAAAGTCACAATCCTTGTGAAGAATTACAGCTAAGTTATCAATTAAAGCAGGAGAAAGGTGATATGTTTTAAAGTATTTATTGGCTAAAGGAGAATTTTAAACAGGGAAAGATGGGACCATGATTTTGTCTAAAAAGATTACAGGGGCAGCACTAGAGGGAGGGGGAGCCAGGGCCTGGGAGTCAGCTATCCCAAAGGGTTGGGAGTTTGCTGAGCAAAGGCTTGGGAATGGAAAGAGAACAGTCCCGAAAGCTGTAAAGGCCCAATCAGACCTGCTGAAGATAAACCAGATGGTGAACTCCAGGTTGGGAGAAACCTAGGCTAGAGGCAACGAGGGCTATGAACTGTTGAATTGAATTAAATGGGATGCCAGGGCTGAGGAAGCAGTGCAGGCTGACTGGACTAGTCCTGGTTTTGGGATTAGTTAAGGCTGAAAAACTGTAACTTCTCTACAGAAATCTGGGGCAATAGGAATGATGTCACAAGATAAATTGTGTTCCATCTGGTAATAGAACTACATCTAAAATGCTAAACACAGTTTATTCACAACAGATGAACTTGAATTAAGGCTGCTTACTAAAGAGGAGTCTGAAAGGCAGCAGTTCCTAGGTATATAATCTCTGTGAGCTGAGGCATCATCTAAGCCAAATAAATATTTAAGTCACCCAAGTACCCATTCACTGCAGAAGACCCCAAAGAAATATATGGCATATTTCCCCCCTTTAATAAATTAGAAATTGTATTATGGACATAAAACTCTGGAAATAAGTATAAGAAAAAATATAAAACATTAAATTCAATAAAAATTTTAATTCAAATAGTAACCAGGGAAAAGAAATGTTAACAATCATTGATAACTGGACCTCAGGTGCAACCTGACACAATGCTCACCTCCAGGGCTGGTTTAATCCTAGCCCATAATGGCTAGTTAGCACTTAACATTGCTAGTGTCAGGGAACAAGGGCATGCAGGGCTTTTGTTGCTGGGAGAGAAGGAACATGATGTATACAAACGAAACAGGATCAAAACAACTCAATCAGCAGTATCAGGGGACATTTTCTACTGGCAATTTATGTGGTCAAGAGGGAAAGAACAGGGAAGGCTAGCAAGTATCCATAAGCAATGCAATACAGGTGGCCAGAAGTATGCCCCAATGATATGATGGTGAACTGGAGTTCCAAAGCCAATAAGGGAAATTAAGTAAAAGTCATTATTAACAAATCAATCAATCAATCAATCAATCAGTCTGTCTGTCCATTTCCCTGTCCTTGTCTGTCTCCTTAGTTCTAAATCGAGGAGAAATGAAGCATAGACAAATTGATGATCACTTAAGTACACAAATCCGCAGAAAGGCAATCTCCTCTAGGTAAGTAACCATTTTTGTTGGACAAGTGCTAACAAAGGCTGATTCTACTGTTTAATGGCAGATGCCTCTTAAGGAGAGGTGGGCTTCTTTGAATGTGAATTAATAGATTCTGGTGTTTTCTAAATCTAAAGCTTGAGTTTTTCAAACTAAAGGCATTCAGTATTTCCAAGTTTACCAACATCTGAATGCAGAGTAAATATGAGGGTATCTTAAAGGTAATTATTATACTCTGAGCTTGAGACAAAACTTTTCCTTGCCCTACTTTGGCTAACAAACTTCTAAGACATATGCATAAGCATTTATTTATAAAAATACTATTTATGTTTTAATAGAGATGGGGTCTTGCTGTGTTAGCCAGGTTGATCTTGGACTCTTGGCCTCAAGCAGTCCTCCCACCTTGGCTTCCCAAAGTGCTAGGATTACCGGTGTAAGCCATTGTGCCCAGCCTACTTATTCTAAAATGTGGGAAAATAAGTTTTTGGTTTTCTTTTGAGACAGAGTCTCACTCTGTTGAGTGAGTAGGGTGGAGGCTGGAGTGTGGTGGCATGATCACAGCTCACTGCAACCTCTGCCTCCTAGGCTCAGGTGATCCTCTTACCTCAGCCTCCAGGTGCATGCCACCACGCCCAGCTAATTTTTGTTTTGTTTTGTTTTGTTTGTAGAGATAGGGTTTCACCATGTTGCCCAGGCTAGAAATGAGCTTTTTCAAATAGGAAAATGATTAGGTAGTATCTAACTTTACTTTTAATGATGGTGATAAAGACACGAGATTTAAACACTATGGTTTAACAGGGAATTGGTCTAAGGGCCATCTAACAAAAGAACTACTCGACAAATCCACACTTGTCTCAGACTTCAGTGCAAGGTATCTAATCCTCTGTAATCTTTAATTCTTGCTGGATCTCTGAAGCATGAGACAGTACCCAAGCACTGTTTCTCACATACTCGTTATATGACATCCCAAAAGTATCCTATCTCCTTGTTCTCTTAGACAACCAGTCTTTGCAAAACAAACTTTAAGACATATTTTTTTAAGTTTTACTGAAAGAATTGCACTGAACAATTGTCCAACTAAAATCCTTATAAAATAAATATAAGGTACTGGAGTTAATCATTACAAAAGAGCACAGGATAAATTCTCATTTAAGAAGTCGTTACTTTCCATCTTTATGGAGGAAGATAGAGCTATCATTGTAATGCCCCACTTAAGAGTGACAAATCATTACAAAAAATGAGTAAGATTTAGTAAGTACTAATTCTATTAATGGTGCTTATGATTTCATATAAAGTGAAACTTGTTATTAATTCATTATGTGATTTCTGTCTCTTTATGAAATTAGTGGAAGAAATAAAATTGTTAACATTTTTGGACGAAGCCACAGTCTGAGGTTCAGATTATGGTTCTTCTATTATTTTGGACAAGCTGTTAAAATTCATATTCAATTCTTGTACTTTTACTGCTGCAATTTATTGACTGCCTTGACAGAATATGATGTAAAAAGAAATTTCAGAAGAATGTGACTTTTTATATCAGAATAGAGGAAGAGAAATCTATTTAAGGACCTAGAATCATTATTTAAAACAAAATACCATAATTATTTTTCTAATTTCCAGAGAAACTCCCTCACTAATTTCATTATTTCAAACCCACACATAAGATGAAGTTAAACTGAAGCTAACATGAAACAGGTATGTATGTTACCTAATGTCCATTTTTCCAATGCTTTTATCCTTCTCAATTACAGAGCATACGACATCCTCATTCAATAACAAATATAACTTAGAAGACAGTAGCATACAATGAAATAACATTATAATAACCACTAATGTTTATTAAGCACTTAATACTTCCCATGCACTGAGCTAAACACAGATTATCTAAAAAGATGAACTTAATCCTCATGACAGATAATCCTGACAGATTAATGTATTGATATTTTCATTTTACACATAGATAAGGAAACTGAGGCCTAGCAAAAGTATGTGGCCACACAGCTATTAAGAGATAAAATCAGGCAACATAATGAAGTATTTGAAAGTAACCATAGTTAGGGACATGACTAATTTCTCTCCAAAGCTAGAAATATGTCTGGTCATGTACTGTGGAAAGGTCTAGTCTTATCCTGCTGCATAGCCTTAGCAGATTTTATAGTAATAGTGGCAAGATCCCTCAATATTAAAAAGTAAGTAATTGTTAAGCTTTATACCTTTAGGTAGATTGTCTCAAAAGGATAAATACTTACATAACAAGAACCAAGAGTCAAGTGAATCCCAGAGGTAAGGAAAAAGTGTGATGTGGGAGGATACTAGTTTTATGAGGATTTGAAAAACTGCAGTTATTCCCAAGGGAGGCACCACCAGCACTTGTGCATGTGTACGCAAACGACTGTGTAGAAGACAATTCACTTTATGTTGTACAGCGCTGTCACATATGTCACAATACATTTAGTATCCTTTAACTGTTCCCCCTCCCAAATACTAGAAGTTCTCTCAATCCCTGTGACTACCCAATATATGTATATATCCCTGCACATGTTCTGCTGACCCTGACAGAGAACCTTGATTGCTGGATAAAATTGCTGGGAGAGAAGTAACTGACATGAATTGTACATTGTGCTCCAGGGACTCTGCTAAACGCATTCACACACATTCATTTAATTTTCATAACCCTATATAAGTGGATATTTCATCCCCATTTTACAAGTGTGGCCCCTAAGGCTCAGAGCAAGGTTATGCAACTTAACTAAGGACACACAGCCAGGTTTGAAAACAACAGTATGGCTCAAAAACTACACTACTCTAAGTTGGCCTTTTAAGCCATAATGGTGAGGGAGGCGTGACTTCCCTTTCTTTAAAGAGGTTCATTCAGAAAGTATAAATCCTTCTAAGTAGGAACCGCGGTGTGTACCTCCTTATGAACCAAGGATGAATTAGTTCCCTAGGTTAGGAATAAGGGGCCACAGGCGCAGTGCCACAGAGTTACATGAGGTGTGTTCAAGATTCGGGCTGGGCAGCTCCTCTGAACAGGTATATATTAGAATGTGTGTGTATGTTTTCCGGGGAATAATAGAGATGTGTTATGCTGTGTGAGGTTTATGTGTTTCATTTAACACACAGCAGTTAGTATACACCAGGCACCATTAAAATTGCTGGACAGGATCACATTTCAGCACGTATGTTAGGAAATGAGTGAGCAGGGTATGCACTGCGTGATGTGTGGCGGGCTGGTGTCTGTGCAGTCATGTACCCAGATGATGGGTATTGGGCTGTGCTGGAAAGGAAAGGTCCGCTGTGATGTGTGTGTTTAGAGTGGCAGTTTGTGCCATGGTACAGATGGTAGTGTTTGAGGCTGGGGGAAGGGTTATGCTGGATGGATGACTTGTGTGCAATGCATACGGGAAGTGCTGCACAGGAAAGACCGTGTATGTAGCACACATGTGCATTTTTTATGTGTTACAGATAGTGCCGAATACCGGAGTTCCTCAGGAAGGGATCTAGGCTGTGTCCTGGGCCTGTGTATGGTGCCTGTAGGCGCTGTGGATTGGAGTGCTTTATATGTGTAGCGGTGTGTGCTGAAAGTGGTGCATACGAGATGATTCATGCGGTGTGCTGGGTAGGGACGGGGGCTGGAACGGTGCAGAGGAGGGGCCCGCGTCGTGATGTTGTGTGGAGCGATGCTGAGTGCGGTGGGTGGGGGGGGTGATCGTGCTAGGTGACTCGCGTGCGTTCACCGTGTAACCGGAGGTGCTGTATGGAGAAGGGGCACTGAGGGGTGGGGGAGCAGGCTAGCGTACTGTGAGACACCGGGCGGGCGGAGGGGCTGCGTGGGCGGCGGGCTGCCAATACGTGTGAGTGGAGCAGCCAGCCCGCTTCCTCACCCAAAGCCATGCCGGGCCACCCTCCCCGCCACCCTGCCTCCCGCCTCTTGCCTAGCCCTTGGACGCGCCCCCGGCGCGGCCGGGCCGCCCCACCTGGTAAAGGCGAAGTACATGAGGCTGACGATGGTGAAGCTGAGCAGGGTGATGGTATGCGGCCGGTAGAAGAAGTCAATGGTGATGTCCTCCACTTGCTGCTCGTTGATCATCCGGAAATGCATTTTGTAATTCACATCATCCTTGCTTAGGGTCCGGCTCCCCACGCAGGACGCCATGGCCCGCCTCCCCGTCCTGCCGCGGTGGCGGCGGCCCCAGCCCGCGGAGGCCGGGACCCCGGGGGTGACTAGCCTCAGTGGGATAATAGCCGGACGGCGAAGCCGGGTCTGGCGCCCAGCAAAGGCTGGGAGCGGAGGGAAGGACAGGAGCGAGAGGGCGGGGTCGCGGCGCCGCCACCGCGGCCTGGGGTAGGGGGCGCCGCCGGCCGTCCCCACGCTGTCATCCTGGCTGAGGCATCTCTACGCACTCGAGAAGCCTTCAGACTCCAAGTCCACAGGACTTCAAGGGAGTAGCAAGCCGGAGAAGGCTATCTGCGGCCCCTGGCTGACTCTTTTCCGCGCACGTAGCCCGCTGTCTCCCCACGCAGCCCGGCACATGGTCTCGCCCACTCCGGCCGCAGCCCACGTGGGCCGGGGAGCGCGGCTGCGCTGGGCCGGGCAGGTTGAGGAGCCGGCGTGCGGCGCTGCTGGACTGGGCGTGCGGCCCAGCGAGTCGGTCGGTCCCGGGGTCACCCGCTACGGGGCGCAGGCCTCGCCACAGGTAAAGCAGGAGCTGTCTCAGCGCGAGGATCGCGGTCCTGGCAGGGGTTCAGGTTCCGGCGCACCCGCGTCCAGACCGCGCCCCAAGGCCTCAAGGGCCTTTAGGTTTTCGCAGCCCAGTCGAAGGTGATTGGTTTTGTTTTGTGTTTTTCCCTGGCTGGTGTGAAAACTCAACCATGTTGACTAATTAGCGTGGTGTGAGAAGCCTCAGGAGGGGGCTCTGCCTTCCTGCGGAAGTTTAGGGGAACTGAAATGGGCTTAAATGGCCTAGGAAGTATTGAGAGGCCTTTTATTAGGAAGCTACCCCCATACCTCCCTTTCTTTCCTGATTTCATTTATAGCCTTTCATAGGTAGAAATCTTGAACCCTATTTCAGTGCCTTTTTCTAGGGAAGCACTAGGCAGCCATTGAGAACCGTATATATGAATTGTTAATAGACTTCAGAGTTTCTTTAAGGGTTTTCTGTAATTTTCCTGATGAAAGGAACTTGTTAGAAGACTTCCGGTTACCACCTCACAGGGCTTTTATACACATCTGCACATCCCCTACCCACTTTTGCATACTGTGTAAGCCATTGAGTTAACTGTACTTGCCATTGATTTATTTCCATTCCGCAAGCATTAGAGCAGTACAAGGCTCTGGGAGAGTGGAGAATAGTCCCTGGAAGGGTGGATCCAGGGATGAGACCCAGCCTTGCTCTCGTGAATGAACAATTAATCAATTGTTAAGATGTTAGGCAGCAATGAAATAATGTGGAGAAGATAGTGCACTTGTAAATAAAAATGCAAGGATAAACATTAGTTGTATGCACAAAGATCTTTTAATGACGGGATGAAATTTGAAAGTGAATCTTCCTGATGTTTAAGGGGTATTGAGTGTGGAAGGGCTTCAGGATGAATTTGGGATTTCAGAAGTTTGAAGTAGGATGAAGTGCTTAGACGTCAAAAAATGTTAGAGCTGATAGGGGCCTTAAGAATCATCATATTGTACCCTTAGCCTTTTAAAAAAGCATTATTTGAAGAATGGTTATTGACCCCACACCCACCCCACATCATGGGCTAGACATTTTGTTACACTGCTGCCAGAAACAGCCTTGTCAAGGTAGCACAACCGAAGTCTTCTGGCTTCCAATTTAGTGCCCTTATGACTACTGTGCAGAGAATGAATGTTGTAGGTTTGAGGGAAAACTTGGCACATTTGGAAGCCCATTTCCTACCAAAATCTAACAGAAACCACCTATCCCAGCAGGTTATTGTGAATACTTCTTTTCTAAAATCATCGCAAAAATAATTTCTTTCCTAAATACATCGCAAAATGGGCCGAGCGCAGTGGCTTACGCCTGTAATCCCAGCACTTTGGGAAGCCGAGGTGGGTGGATCATGTGAGATCAGGAGTTCGAGGCCAGCCTGGTCAACATGGTGAAACCCCATCTCTATAAACATACAAAAAAGTAGCCAGGCGTAGTGGCGGGCACGGGTAATCCCAGCTACCGGGGAGGCTGAGGCAGCTGCCGAGAATCGCTTGAACCCAGGAGGCAGAGGTTGCAGTAAGCCAAGATGGTGCCATTGCACTCCAGCCTGGGCGACAAGGGCGAAACTCCGTCTCAGAAATAAATAAATAAATAAATAATAATAAATAATTGCAGGATGAAAGGAGACTTTCACTTTCGTAAAATCTCTTTCAGCAAACTTCCCAAAACTACACATCTCCAAGAGGAGATTAGACCCTCAAGTATTTGGTCTAATTTAGAGCATAAAACAAGCCGAATTCCACTATGTAGAAAAACAAAGTATAAAGTTGTAGGCTGCAATTAATTCAGCAGAATTCATTTGTATTTGGTTGTGTAATCAATAATAATGGCTAACATTTATTGAGCATTTCTTATATCCTGACTCTATCCTGTGTTTTATATGGATAATGTTATTTAATGTAAGATTATATGCATCAAATTTACCTTTCTTATTAGCTGGCTAAATATAAATCCCTTCATATTCCTGGAGTTTAACATAGCACTAGCCTTTCCTGATAAAAATCTTTTTGAAAACTACTTTTTCAGTCAAAATATACAGGTATTAATTGCTGGTTGCTTATTTATTTCTGTTACTTGGTTTTGTTTGCTAGTTTTGACCTTTTCTTTTTGAAGGCTTTTTTCTTCCTACAGTGAAACAAAACTTGACAAAACTGGTTTTGTTCAATTCCCTTTGGAAGAACAGCTTTATCTGTGAAGTAATCAACAGTATTCAGCCCTGAGAATGAAGCAAGAAACTGCTTTCACTGTTCTATATATCAATAATAATAATTTGATGATTCATTTAGGACACAGTAGATTTCTGTTTTTTCATTTTGGGACAAATTTATATACATAAAATATAAAATGCATTTGAATAATTCAGTGTTACTTTGATCAGCAATCTGCTGCAGAAACATCCTTCACACCAAATTTCAAGAACACTTAATTGCATCAGCTTATTCTCTTTAAATTATTAAATTAACAGATTAGTGAGGTCTGCTGTCATTTGAACATTTGCAGATTTTTGTTTTAAGTATTTTTCTTACACCAGTGATGTTGCATTGTTTTTAAATTTAAAGTATATCTTTATTTTTCCACTCAGAAGTTCCTGTCTGTTGGTTTGTAACTGAGATTGCCTTGTTGTTGGATTTTCCTGTGCATAAGAAACATCTCACTACTTTAGACTAACTATATTTAAACACCTTTCATTTAGAAAAAAATAATTTCCAGTTTATTTTTTCGTTGTTTGAATACTGTTTTAAACATTTAAGTAAATTAAATTTCTCTTCTTTTGACGGTTATATCTTTCCTTTGTAGACTAAGAAAAATGGCTTTGTCAGCCCAACAGATACCCAGGTGGTTTAACTCAGCTAAGTTGAGGAGCCTCATTAATGCTGCACAACTCACAAAATGTTTTACTAGACCAGGGAGAACGTTGTTACATGGCTTTTCTGCTCAGCCTCAGATATCCTCTGACAATTGCTTTCTCCAGTGGGGATTTAAGACTTACAAGACTTCCTCCTTATGGAATAGTTCCGAGTCTACTAGCTCAAGTAGTCAAGAGAATAATTCTACCCAAAGCAGTCTGCTTCCTTCCATGGATGAACAGTCACAGAAGACACAAAAGATACCCAGCTTTGATTCTGAGCTGTTTCTAGAAGGTAATTCTGAACTTTCAGAAAAGTCTCCCTTACTCTACTTTGGCCATTTGAACAAGCTACCTGTTTACATTCTGCTAGCCCATTTCTGGTAATATTTTGTACCAAGAAAGAAAAAGAATAATACCGGTTCTATTGATGAACTTCTATCATGCCTTTATTTTACTGGCTAAGAAAAAAAGTTTGTGGGCTAACTTGTGTTTATAGCTACACATATAAAACATTTGCTTTCTAAATACTTTGTTGTTTAGATTCTTAAAACAAAATTATTCTAGTGGTAATTAGTTTTATTAGGGTATAATTATATCAAGTAAAATTCATCTTGTGGGATATATAGTTCTATGAATTTTGACATATGCATTTAGTGTCTAACAACTACTGCAATCAACAAATAAAACAGTTATATTACTCCAGAAAGTGCCCTCATGTCGCTTTTTAGTCAGTCCTCTCCTTCCTATGGGTCCTATTCTAGGAATATTTCACTGGTAATGAAATAATATAAGGTTAAGTAGAAATATGAAGGAAAGAGAGCTGGGGAGAGGGCAGGGAGGAGATGCTGGCTATAAATGATGAGAAAGGCTAGTTAATGATTAGAGGCAAAAAACAGAACAAGAGATCACAGACCTGATTCCTTAGCTTAAGGTATTGTGTAGTTCTAAGTGTCTTCCATACTGCATTTGATTTTAAAAAAACAAAAACAACTTCAGAATCAGCGCTGTACTAGAGAGAGTCACATCTCCTGTAGAGAGGACTACAGGTTGTAGAAACAATCATAGAAGCCCTCTTAAAGATGTATTTGAGGGTAACTTGAAGGGGAGGGCATTGGGTCAAAACAAAGACTTTCAGGATATGATTACTTTAATCCATGCAATTCAGACTGTTGGCATAAGTGTACTTTAGGCCAAGTTAACAGGCTGTGGTAAACTCAATCTCTTTCAAAATGCGCTTGAAAGTTAGGTAATCTTTAGCATTCTCACCTACTGATTAAGTGAAGGAAAGGCATTGTGTGCTTTGAAATTTACCAACAAATTTCTAATCTTGGAGGAACAGTAGTTAGTCTGTCTAAATACTTGTAACCTTACCTCTTAAAAGGTGAAAAATTGGGGTCTTCTTGATTGTTTAATTCTAAAATGATCCCGAGATTTAACCCTTGAAAGAAGCAAACAAGGGAAGAGCCAGTCTTTGTAGAAATAGTTTTAAGTGTGCATATTAGAGCATTAATTTGTTTCTCTCTTTCAAAGAACTGGATGAATTGCCTCCATTGTCTCCAATGCAGCCAATTTCAGAGGAAGAGGCTATTCAGATTATTGCAGACCCTCCATTGCCACCAGCTTCATTCACACTTCGAGACTATGTGGATCATTCTGAGACTCTGCAGAAGTTAGTTCTTCTAGGTAAGTTTGACTAAACTACAAGTACTTTTTGTATATACTCTTCATTACTTTTTTTACTTTTTTAAATTAACAATTTAATCTATACTAAGTAGTATACAAACATAAGCAAAAGTCAAATAGTATAAAAAGGCTTCTAGTGAGAAACTGTATTCCCTGCCTCATCCTTGCTGATCTTGCATCCTATTCCCCAGATGTATCTACTTAACTTGTATCACGGTTTCTGTTTGTGTTCAACCTCCTCATTTTAAAATAATTGTTTATAGTGCTGTTATTTGATTCATCAGCTTTAGACATCATTTGATCTCTTGTATGTACACATGTACTTTTCCTGTATTCTTTTCAATTCTCCTAATATAAATTACAATTTTAGATCAATCATTAGTAGTTAAATTATGACTATAAATATTGCTATCTGCCCTAACAAGAAGTATGCTATCATTATTTACCTTCCTGTACAACTTTTCATTTTTCCGGCATTAATATTGCCTTGTTCTTCATTTGATGAATTGTTTTGT
Source organism: Rhinopithecus roxellana (assembly GCF_007565055.1). Lineage (NCBI taxonomy): Eukaryota > Metazoa > Chordata > Mammalia > Primates > Cercopithecidae > Rhinopithecus > Rhinopithecus roxellana. Next base: position 60,141,310 of record NC_044557.1, on the reverse strand, counting down.
TTGTTTGTTTCTGGGGTTAAACTTTTCCATACCTTCCAATAGCCGCTCAGGACAGTTTTTCCCAGGTAACCCTATCAGATGATGTATTCCATTTTTCCAGAGTGGATTGTTCCCTGCTTGCCCCACTACCCTGATCTCCTTCCTGAAGCCACTGTCCTCCTGATTTGGATGGTTTCTCTCTAGGCCTACTCTATAGCTGTCTTCGCTTGTTGACCATTAGGTTGCACTTGGATCTGGATAGCTGAAGGGAGCCAGGGGATCTCCCTCCAAACTTTAATTTAGTCATCTTATTTTTAGTCTGGCATTTTATTACAAACTTTTGCTTTCCTCATTTTCTCTGGGTTTGGTACTTCTCATACTTGATTTTCCCAGATAATGAATCTCCTTTCTCCTGGTGCATTGAGAGGAACTGGATTTGGGGGAGGTCAGATTTCTCTACACCGAATCCCCCAGTTTTTAGTCTGCACCTCACCTCTAATCTCTCAGATTTCTAGGGACTACAATTTTGGAGACTTTGGAGTTTTTCGTGGTTCTGATCACTTACCACTTGCCAGATTCTCATTTGCAAGCATTTCAGTGTCATCTTTCTCCTCTCTGATAAGGCTGTTGCCATGCCTTCATCTGTTTTCAGATATGTGGGGATATAATCTCATTTCCTCAAAGAAGGATCTTAGTTTTTGTTTCTCATTCCTCGTATTTTTGGGAGGTGATTTTTAACAGGAGAGGAAAAAGAAAAACTTTTGCTCTGTTAGAAACTTTGGGAGTCATCCTTGATTTTTTTTTTTTTTTTTTTTTCAGATGGAGTCTTACTGTGTCTCCCAGGCTGGAGTGCAGTGGCACCATCTCAGCTCACTGCAACCTGCCTCCCAGGTTCAAGCGATTCTCCCACTTCAGCCTCCCTAGTAGCTGGGATTACAGGCATGTGCCACCAGGCCTGGCTATTTTTTTATTTTTAGTAGAGACGAGGTTTCACCCTATTGGCCAGGCTGATCTTGAACTCTTGGCCTCAAGCAATCTGCCTGCCTGGGCCTCCCAAAGTGCTGAGATTATAGGCATGAGCCACTGCACTCAGCCTATCCTTGATTCTTATTGCTTTTGTCCCCTCCCTCATTACATCTAATTTAACACCTTATCCTATGGATGCTACCGTCTCTATTTGTTTCAAATCCGTCCACTTCTGTCATCCCTTAGTCACTACCTTGTTTAGGTCCTCATTTGTCACTGAGTGGCTGCAGGAGCCTCCTATCTTGATAGTCTTCTCCTCAGCAGTATTGGCTCTGAGATCTTTACAGTTTTAGTGTTCTTTTTGAAATGCAGATCTAAGTCAGTGACCTACTGAAAATCCTTCAAAACCTTCCTATGGCATCAAAGCTTGTCCTGATTTGGCTTCTGCTTACCTGTTCAGCTCATGGCTTGCCACTTCCCTCCTTTGTTTAGCCAACTCCAACAACTGGAGAACATCACTGAAGTCCAAGTAACTTCTAAAGTGTCTTCTTGACCCTGCAGACAGAGTGACCATCTTCAGGCTGTCATTTCACTTCCTGCTTACTTTGATTCTAGCACTAATGACACTCCATTATAATTGTATAATCATCTCTCTGTGCCCAGTTACCCAAATGTTACCTGTATGTTTAGAATGGCCTTTGTTACCAAGAAGCTTCAAGTCCTCAGAAACATCTAAATATTAATGCAAGGATGAAGGGCAAAGTGATAAGTCCCACATGAGAGATGCAAATAAAGTGTTCTGTGAATCAGCCTAAGTGTCCATCAGTGGATGAATGGTTAAAGAAAATGTGGTATATTCATACATTGGAGTACTAGTCAGCTTTGAAAAAGGAGATCCTGTTATTTGCAACAACATGGATGAACCTGGATGCTATGCTAAGTGAAATAAGCACAGAATGACTAATGCTACATGATCTCACTTATATATGAAACCTAAAAAAGTTGAACTCTTAGAAGCAGAGGGAGCTGGGGAGTGGGGGTGGAGAGGAATGGGGAGTTGTTGGGCAAAGGGTACAAAGTTGCAATTAGACAGGTGGCATAAGTTCTGGAGATCTATTTTCCAGCATGATGATGGTGGTTAATAATAATGTATACTTGAAAATTGTTAAGAGAGTAGATTTTAAGTGTTCTCACCACAAAAAAAATGATGAGTATGTGAGGTAATGAATATGTTAATTAGTTTGATTTAATCATTCCACTATGTATTCAGATGTCAAAACATGTTGTACTCCATAAACATGTAATTTAAAAAATGTACATTCAGAGGTAGGTAAGGATGACGTCTGCTGTGAGGACGTCACCTTTCCTTTCGAAACAGCTTTCCCTGTCTCATGGCAGGTGCTATGGGTAATACAAAATAAACTAAGACACAGTCCCTGTCTTATCTTTTTTTTTGACACAGGGTCTTGCTCTGTCTCCCAGGCTGGAGTGCAGTGACATGGTCTTGGCTCATTGCAGCCTTGACCTCCTGGGCTCAAGTGATCCTCCCACTCAGCCCCCCAAGTAGCTGGGACTTTAGGCACATGCCATCCCGGCTAATTTTTTTTTCTTTTGTAGAGGGGGGTGTCACTGTGTTGCCCAGGCTGGTCTCAAACTCTTGGGCTCAAGCTCTCCTCCCACCTCGGCTTTCCAAAGTGCTGGGATAACAGGCATGAGCCACCGTGCCTGGCCCAGTCCTTACCTTTAAATAATTTACAGTATACTTACAGGTTTGGAATATGTTTCAACCATTCCTTTACCTGTATGCTGATACTTCAACAGCATGTGTTAGAAGTAACTTAAATAATAGTAACTTAAGGGAGACTTATTTGCTTGGTCAGACAGTATTTTTGAGTATTCAAGTCCTAGTTGCTTCTCTGTTTGCTTCTGAGACCCGTTTTCTGCCTGATCTGTGTCCCAGGAGGCCAAACCCCTATGCACCAGGGTTCCTATGCCAGCTGGCTTCTTGGCAGCTTCAGCCAGTGGGAGGCACCTATAGGACAGAAGGTAGAAGAGCCAGTGGGGATATTTTTCCCCTGTTCCTTCCCTTCCTTGGGTCCTGTACCTGCCTGGCTCCATGACAACAGCTCTCTTGAGCAGCTCTTCCTTATTAGCCTGTAGTTCCTCTGTGCCCTGGTAACATTTTGCCTCCTTGTCTCTTTAATGTTGGGAGGGCTCTTGTTTGTTCTCTTAAGGCTGCTCACACCGCTGTATAGAGTCCCTTCATTAAAGTCCTTGTCATTTGTACTTTCTAGGGCACGTTGTATAGCCTGCTAGACCCTGATTGATGTACTAAATATGTGTAACCATAACTGAATACAATGGTAATATTCGTAATTACTGAACAGATGAGGTAAAGCCCAACTAGACTGGTCACCTAGAGGTTAGAATCGTTTACTATTCTTTTTTTATAACCCCAGTGCCTAACAGAAGTGCCTGGTCCATAGTGGGCATTCAGGGACTATTTTTTCAAGTTAATGAAATGAAGTAAGCCCAAGTTATTTGCATTGAGAGCAGTGTGCATTCCTGATGAGATTCTGCTCTCCTACTGCTGCTAAAAAAGCAGCTTTTCAGGATTTCTGTTCGAGCACAGTCAGGGTGTGACAGCTCATGCTGAGCAAGGCACTTCAGTTCATGTCAGCTGTAATATTGAGTTAAATGTGAAGTCTGAACCCTTTATGTTATTTTTAAAGCATCTGTTCTCCCATTTATCACAGATTTTTGAAACTGGTTTTCATCTTATTTATTTGTCCATCTAATAATTGGATTTATTTTTCTACTAATATTATTTTTAAATTACAAAAGAATTACATCTGGTTGTCAAAAGTGCAGATATTATAAGAGAAGGACCTCTTACCCTCTCTTCATCCCCAGTTCCACTTCTCAAAAGTAACCACTATTACCAATTTGTGGAATAGCTTTCCAGACCTTTTTCTACACATAGGTTTTATACTTTTCTGTAAACTTAATTTTTTTTAAATTTTGTGTTTTTCTAGTAGAGTTAGTACTATATTTAGATTCTTTATCTAGAATTAATTTCATATAAGATATAAAGAGATTTTTTTTTTCAAAAGTATAGCTAGTGGTCCCATATATTTTAACAAATAGTCTATCTATTTGATCTGAAATGCATTATTGTTGTATAATAACATTTTTTAGTTTATTCTGGATCTTCATTCTGTGAGTGTGTGTATTAGGCTGTTTTCACACTGCTGATAAAGACATACCTGAGACTGGGCAATTTACAAAAGGAAGAGGTTTAATGGACTTACAGTTCCATGTAGCTGGGGAGGCCTCACAATTATGGCGGAAGGTGAAAGGCACGTCTCATGTGGCAGCAGCCAACAGAAGGGAGCTTGTGCCGGGAAACTCCCCTGTTTAAAACCATCAGATCTTGTGAGACTTCCTTAGTATCACACAACAGCACAGCAAAGACCTCTCCCCATGATTCAGTTGCCTCCCACCAGGTCCCTCCCACACCACATGGGAATTCAAGATGAGATTTGGGTGGGGATGCAGGCTAACCATATCATTGTGTGTATGTGTATTTAATCCATTTCACTGTTCATGGGCATCTTATATCAATACCTGTTTAATATCAAGAAATTTGGATTTATAATCATATTTGGTTCTAATATTTGGAGTTATAATGAATATGATGATTTATTTTTTTTATTGTGGATGCCATTAAGAAGTTTTAAATGTGGAGGTTTAAGGTTGTATATTTTCTGCTTTGTTGTATACTTGAAGGGCTATGTGTTCACTTGTTCTCACTCAAACATTTCTTGAGTTTCTTCAGGAGACTTGTCTCTGTGCTAAAGACCTAGAGATTACAATGATGAGTAAGGCACAGGGTCATTTTTATTCCCCCTATGATGGGAATCATAAACATATTTTTAAATAATGCTTTATAACTAAGGAAATAATAAAATCTTCAGAGACAGTAACATTTTATTCATACTGTTTGTTACCCTGCAGAATTACCAGTTACTACGGGGTTCACTAGGGACTGACGAACATTCTAAAACAATATTCAAGAAACCTTAGACAAAGATGATGACCCTACTCCAATATGACTTAGTGAATTTGTTTTGGGGGGAAATGTAGCACTAAATGCTCTATTTTCCTCTGTACTTGATTTTTAAAATAAATACTATGTTGTTTCTGCAACCAACTTAGTTTAAAAATATTTAGAAGTTTCTATTGATCTATCTCAGTGCTCCTTTGGATAGGTATTGATCTCCATCAGTAATTTCTTGTGCTTATGTATATGAGTTTAATGGGTGAACTAAGAAGTCAACTTCAAACAGTATTTATAATTTATTATAGGAGTGGATTTGTCCAAGATAGAAAAACATACAGAAGCAGCAAATCTCCTTCTGAGACTGGATTTTGAAAAAGACATTAAGCAGATGCTCCTGTTTCTGAAAGACGTGGGTATAAAGGATAACCAACTGGGAGCATTCCTGACAAAAAATCATGCAATTTTCTCTGAAGACCTTGAAAATCTGAAGATCAGGTAGGACTTTTAAAAGGATTATCGGCCGGGTACAGTGGCTCAAGCCTGTAATTTCAACACTTTGGGAGGCCGAGACGGGCAGATCACGAGGTCAGGAGATCGAGACCATCCTGGCTAACACGGTGAAACCCCGTCTCTACTAAAACATACAAAAAACTAGCTGGCTGAGGTGGCGGGCACCTGTAGTCCCAGCTACTCGGGAGGCCAAGGCAGGAGAATGGCGTAAACCCGAGAGGCGGAGCTTGCAGTGAGCTGAGATCCGGCCACTGCACTCCAGCCTGGGTGACAAAGTGAGACTCCCTCTCAAAAAAAAAAAAAAAAAGGATTATCATATAACCCAAGAAGTGGTTATAAAGGAAATATATGTGGAAGTTATTCTTTAAGTCTCTGCTGCACAAGAGTCTACTGAGATAATGAACATGAAAGTTATTTTTTTGTTATAGACCTTTTTTGATCTAAATTAAGTATTTACAACAGTTCTTTTATTCAACTACCTATTATTATTATTATTATTATTATTTGAGATGGAGTCTCGCCCTGTTGCCCAGGCTGGAGTTCAGTGGCAAAATTTTGGCTCACTGTAACTTCCGCCTCCCGGATTCAAGTGATTCTCCTGCCTCAGCCTCCCAAGTAGCTGGATGATTATGGGTAGCCACCATGCCTGGCTAATTTTTGTATTTTTAGTAGAGATGAGGTTTCACCATGTTGGCCAGGCTGGTCTCGAATTCCTGACCTCAAGTGATCTGCCCATCTTGGCCTCTAAAGTGCTGGGATTTTACAGGCATGAGCCACCCTGCCTAGCCCCATTATTATTTTTATGTTTTCAACTTATTACCGAGTCAGTAATTAACTCTTTCTCTTTAGAAACTGGAATAAGTTTTTTTCTTAAAAAAATAAAATCATCAACAAATAGCTAACTTATCTGAGAGTACGCTTAAAGATAAGATCTTTTGTAGTTTTTGTCTGGCCAATTTTTTCTGTTAGATGTTTGACGTTGTCGTGGCAAATTAACTGTGTAATATGCTTAATCATTTCCTTAAGTTGGCTATTTTGGTTGTTCCTTGTTTTCTTCTTTAAAGAGCACTTTTATAAACATCTCTGTACTTCATTCAGCGTTCAAAGAATTACTGAATTTGTGAAAATAAATACAGTGAGATATTGATCCGTGAGGTAAGAATCCTGCTAGGCATTGGGAATACCACAGAGAACAAAACCCCTGTCCCTAAGTTAACATTTTGAATTCATCATCACCCCCAGCTGTCACCCAAGCCAGTCTGTATTCCCAGATTCACCCTTTTGCCCAACTCAGAAATATTGGTATTAACTTGCCTTCTCTTCTTTTATCATCTACATCTAATAAATCATGAAAGTCCATCAGTTCTTCCTTTCTTATAGCTCAAATCAGTCATGACATTTCTCTGAATCTTTGCTTTGACTATTTTGCCTCAGTTCCCCATCATACCACACCAAGATTACTGCAACGGTCTCCTAATTGGTCTGCCTCTAGTCTTGACCCTCCAGACTGTTCTCCACACTGATGTTGATTCTCACTACATTTCAGAGAGCTTTGCAGGTCCTTAAACCATCATAGTCTAATGTCTTTACTCGGAATTAGGAAAAAAAAAACACAAAACAAAAACCGCATTTATTAAATTGAACATTTGAGCCCTTCTATATGCGATACACTGGCCTAAACTTTAGACATCAGAGATATTCTGGTGTAATAAAGATAGGCTGTCACAATACAGAGGGGAGAGAGAATGATTCTAAGAAACTCATCTGACATATCCAGCTCTAGTCTTCCTGGCTGTCAGAAACACTAATTCCCTCTGCAGTCAAAAACCAGCCTTTTTGCTCAAGATTTATTCCAAGAAAGCATGAATACCAGGAGGGTAGGGATCATTTCCCAGGCTGCACTGTTATTGTTAATAGCGCCTTTGTACATGGGAGTCACAGAGAGGTTAAATAATTTGCCCAAGATTACACACCATTAGTATAAGTAGCAGAGTAAGTGGTTTCAACTCCAGTTAATCAAACTCCAGGATTCTGACTACTACATACTGTCTCTGCATTTAATTCTTTGAAGGAAACTTAAGCTTAATAGCTTAAGTTACTTGCTCAAGCCATACATGCTCCTAACAATTGAGGAATATTCTCACATAGGTAGCATAGTCCATTGATTCCTAAACTTGGCTGGCTATCAAATTAAGCTGTAGAACGTTTATAAAAATTGCTTAGAATTTTGTAATAGGTCATGCAACCACATATATTCAAAAGAGTATACAGTAAAAAAATACTGAATAGGCACGGGTGTGAGAACCTTTATTTAAATGAACTTTGTTACTAGTTCTGATATATGCAGCAGTCTTATTTCTATAACAGCTGATTTCATGTACTTATTTTTTCAATAAAAAATTATATTTAAAAAATCCTTGTAGAATTTTCAAATGAATAATTGGCATTTTAATTATTTAAATACTCTTTTTTTTGGTTGGGTGGACCTTATATCTTAATTTTTTATTGGAAAAATCATTAAAATGTAGACAATAGTTTTGATAATTTTTTAATCAAATGCCAAACCTTGCTGCCAAAAAAACAACAAGTAATGCCTCCTTTTCTCCTACTTTGTCCCTTGGCCTTCCAGGACCCACCTATGGATACAGCTACTCTTATCAGGATTTTTTGTTCAACCTTCTAGGAATGTTCTATAAAGCATATATCTATGTATACACACATGAACACAAATACATAACAATTGGTAGCATTTATACACATTATTCTGTATCCCAGTATCTTATCTTAACTATATCTTGGAGATTATTTTTTCTTGGTGCTGCCTATTCTTTTTAACTCTAGTACAGTCCATGCTGCGGCTCTCCCTAGTACCTGTTGATAAGCATGGAGTATGTTTCCAGTCCACTGTTAGGACAAGGCTGCAGTGACTTACTTTGTATACTTCTGAAAAATCACACATATTGGTGTCTCTCTGTAGGACATATTTCTAAAAGTAGAAATGCTAGGTCAAAGGGTATGTTCATCTGTAACTTCAGTAGATATCGCCAGATTATCCTTCCAAGGGGTTGTTTTCCAGTTTATACTCTCCCCAACAGTGTACAGAAGTGCCAGCTTCCCTGTTATCCTCACAAATACAGTGCTATCACAGTTTGCTTTCAGTTCATTGTATAGATAAAAAGAATACTTTATTTGTTGGTTTGGAGCATCAAATGTTGAAACATGGAATGTTGTTTGGAGCATCTTTTCGTATGTTGAATTTCTGTCTACATTTCCTTTTCTGTAATATGTCCTTTGCTATTTTTTAACCAGGCTTTTTTCTTTTTTGGTAAACATTCTTTTATATATTAAGAAAATTAGTTCTGTATCTGAGACATGTTGCAGATATTTTTCCTAGATTGTCACTTGTCTTTTGACTTCATTTATAGTGGGGTGTTTTTGTTTTGTTTTGTTTTATTTTCCCATGCACTTAAAATTTTTATATACTTAAATTTATAAATATTTTAACTATTTTTAAAGGAGTAATAGTCATTTGATTATAAAGTAATATAAGTTTTGGTATATAGTATAAAAATACCGTAGGCTTTAGATGTAGGCATGCCTGAGTTCACATCTTAGTTTTGTTAGTAATTAGGTGATGATCTCAGACAAGTGATTTAACTTCCCTGAATCCATGTTTCCTCAAGTATAATGTGGAAAATTTACCTGGCTCACAAGTTTTTTTGTTTTTCTGGTTAGAATTAAACAAAATAATATCCTGATATATTTTAGACATTTAGTAAAACCATCTTTTACTATGTTCTTAGATTTAAAAAAAAAAATGTGATTTTATAGTCAAAGTTTCTATATTTTACTTACTTACATAGTTTGATTTTCAAAAACTTAGCAGGAAAATATCTCAGTTAACAAAATACGCATTGAAAGACCATAGTAAAAATTATTTATGAAAATGCATATTCAGGCCAGGCATGGTCACTCAAGTGTAATCCCAGCACTCTGGGAGGCCGAGGTGGGCGGATCACTTGAAGTTAGGAGTTTGAGACTAGCATGGTCAACATGGTGAAACCCCGTCTCTACTAAAACTACAAAAATCAGCTGGGTCTACTGGTGCATGCCTGTAATCCCAGCTACTTGGGAAGCTGAAGCAAGAGAGTCACTTGAACCTGGGAGGTGGAGGTTGCATTGAGCCAAGATCATGCCATTGCACTCCAGCCTGGGCAACAGAGCAAGACTCTTCCTGAAAAGAAAAGAATAGAAGAGGGGAAGGGAGGGGCTCAGTAAATATACTAACCTAAAAAATGCTTCTCTCAGTTGTAACCGTTATTTCCTTAATTTTCTTAATTTGTGTTATTTTCTTAATTTGTGTTTTTCTGTTCTTATCCACAAAATAAAAAAAAACTTAAGCAGAAGCTATTTCATTCTTTCTTACCAAGTAATAAACCAGATTAATTGAAAAGAGAATCTAAAGGTTGGTGCAAAAGTAATCACGTTTTTGCTATTGAAAGTAATGGCAAAAACCACAACTAATACCTATTAGTGGATTTCAGAATTATTTTCTGTTTTTAAGTATAAATGGAAACCATCTAGAGTCGGGTGAATGCTTGTTTTGTTTTAAACTTGTTTTTGCCATTTTTGCCATTGTTACAGAATGCTTTTATTTAGTAATTTAGGATGTGGGAGCCTTTTTAAAAATAGCTATTATTTTGGAAAGCAGCATGAGACTGTGTCTCAAAAAAAAAAAGAATGTAAATGTTTATCACATGCGTATGTATTTATGTTTCTCTAGGGTGGCTTATCTGCATTCAAAAAATTTCAGTAAAGCAGATGTTGCACAGATGGTCACAAAAGCACCATTTTTGCTGAACTTTTCGGTGGAAAGACTGGATAACAGATTGGGATTTTTTCAGAAAGAACTTGAACTTAGTGTGAAGAAGGTAAAGAAAAGGAGAGAATGTGTTTATTTCCATGTCTGGTACATTTTAGTAGCTGATAAATCTCATGTTCCTAACAGATGCCCGGCCCATGTGAATCATATACATTTCTGGTATTTTTTGTACAAAAATGAATTATCCTGCTAGTTTAAACATAGAGCTACATCATTTTATAATACTTAATCAAACTGGTTCCTTCAGTTTTTGTTTTCTTTTTTTCCAAACAGTACTAACATTATATATTCCTGGGGTTCCTATCATTTTTCTGATTGGGTCATATTTTAAGTTTTAACTTTGTGTCTTAGTAATGCCTTAATTTTCCAAACTAGTTAAAGATGCACATATAGTAATACTAGATTGTTTTGTTTGCAACCACAGACTAGAGATCTGGTAGTTCGTCTCCCAAGGCTGCTAACTGGAAGTCTGGAACCCGTGAAAGAAAATATGAAGGTAGGACAACTTTAGGCTTTTGAGAAATCAGTTTCTTTAAGTGTTAAAATCATCTGAAGAGAATAGATTTTGCTGTCATCTAAAAGAAAACTAGACTTTAAAATAAGTTATTTGTAAAAAGAGAAATGGGAAATTATCTTTAACAAATGTCTAACAAGCAGTTTGTTTCAGTTAATATTTTCATGTTGACCAGGTATTAACATGAGTAAATCACCTTGCAGACATTGATACCCACAATCCTAAAGCAATAGATAGGGATATAAGTGGTACCCTGAAACTGTTTCTGTTGCCCAGTGTGGGAGTCTGACGTCTTTGTAACCTGGGCAGCGTTACCAGTCTACGAAACTACTCCTGTTGGCCAGCATGACAGTCTGTGTATGCCTCAGGGAGTTTTGGAGGCTGGATCCAAAAGACTTCTGTGAAAAGAGTAACAGACAACACATTGCTCTCCTTTGCACCTGTCCCAATTGCCAACTCTCATTCTATCACAGAATGTACCAGACAGTCTTTACTGTCCTTCCTGCAAGAGAATAACATGAAGCCAAGAGCAGCTGACTAGTTAGTATATAAAGCTGTAGTAGTATTTGAAATATTATGTAAGGGCTGTTTTCTGAGGTGAACAGTTCAGTCATTAAAGAAATCTTTATTGAGCTCCTGCCCAAGCGCCATGCTGGGGAGACAGCTCCTCCTCCCAAGGAGCTTACAGTCTAGTGGGGGATCAAATCCAGAGTGATGGGGGCAGTTACTTGGTGGGTGCACACAGGACACTATGGAAGCAAGTAGAGGACCTGGCCCATGTTTGGTTGTTTAGTTCCTTATCTCTGCTTGGAATGTTGACATGTCATTTTTCAGACAACATATATATTGGTGTGCTTGGGAGCAAAAGCTCAAAAAGCATTTTGATGATCCTCCTGCTGAAGGATCTGTTTGGTGTTGGGCCCATGCCTCTGACCTGCAGCCCTCCCATGTCACTCATTCTCTCTCGTAATTATGGTTGCCCCATTGGTGATCTTCATGACGATCACTGTGTAGCTCTTTCTCAGCAGAGGGGTTTGGAATTCTGGTGACCCTAGGAGCCAGAAGCTGTAATTCCCTGAAGGCACTGGCATAGCTGTCTCCAAATTTTAGAATGTTATTTTAAGTTTAGAAGAATCATGGCCAGGCGCGGTGGCTCACGCCCGTAACCCTAGCATGGGAGGCCGAGGTGGGCAGATCACTTGAAGTCAAGAGTTTGAGACCAGCCTGTCTAACATGGTGAAACCTCATCTCTACTAAAAATACAAAAATTAGCCAGGCGTGGTGATGGGCACCTGTAATCCCAGCTACTTAGAAGTCTGAGGCAGGAGAATCACTTGAATCCAAGAAACGGAGGTTGCAGGAAGCTGAGATTGTGTCACTGCACTCCAGCCTGGATGACAGAGTGAGACGCAGTCTCAAAAAAAGAATCTTGGCCAGGCGCAGTGGCTCATGCCTGTAAGCACTTCGGGAGGCCAAGGCGGGTAGATCACTTGAGGTCAGGAGTTCAAGATCAGCCTGGCCAACATGGTGAAACCCTGGCTCTATTAAAAATACAAGAACTAGTCAGGTGTGGTGGCATTCCTCTGTAGTTCCAGTTACTTGGGAGACTGAGGCAGGAGATTGTGCCACTGCACTGAAGCCTGGGCAACAGAGCGAGCTCCATCTCAAAAACAAAAAGAATCAGCACAGCCTTGCCATGGTACCAAAATAACTGTTTCTACTTACTATTCATAGCAAATTTACTTTCGTTTAGGTTTACCGTCTTGAACTTGGTTTTAAACATAACGAAATTCAACATATGATCACCAGAATCCCGAAGATGTTAACTGCAAATAAAAGGAAACTTACCGAGACATTTGATTTTGTGCACAATGTGATGAGCATTCCCCACCACATCATTGTCAAGTTCCCACAGGTAATACCACTCACAGCTCTCTCTGTAAGCGCTGCCATTGCGCTTCATTCGGAGCTGCTGTCCAGCTGCATGGTTCTGTACACTGGGAAGAGTTTACAACTTTCAGGGCACAAATGTACAACTCCTGAGGAGAAATCAGTGATTAGTCTGTTTCCCTGGTGTTTCTACCTAGTCCTAGTTCTGTTTGTTGGAATCAGGCAAAACAAATCGAATGTAGTCTCTCTCATGTTTTTCTCCACTTAACTTTGAAATAGATCACTTCCCTTAAAGGTCTTTTCACTGCTACATGTACTTTTTAGTCACAGTTTATTTAAATCCATGAATCAATAAGCCATATTGTAATGATCCCCATCCCAATATAAAAGTGTTCCAGTTTGCCATAATGTCCAAGCCGTAATTATATTTTCTAAGCTAATCAAACTCTTGTATTCTTTACCTAGTGAGTGATATTATCTGCTGTTCACAAGAATATTGATCTTGAATATTGACTCTTTAAAAGCAGAAACTTTGTCTGATTTATACACTGCCAAATCCCCAGTGCCTAGAACTACACCTGGCACTAAGGGAGGCGCACAATTAATATTTGATGAACAAATGAATGATTGGATTTTATCAAAGTAATCCTTTTTTCCTATTTCCTATGCAAATAGCCACTCAGTATTTATTGGATAAATGACAAACTGAATTTTTATTTAAGCGATCCCTCTACTCCGTTTTCAAACGTGTGTTCCTGTTTTTGAAAAAAGATGGGTAAAAGAAATATTACCTTAATACAGCTCTCAGAACTAGACTGCATTAGGTCCAGTTCCTTCACATACAGCTATATTTATTTGCCTATTATACTTCATGAGGAATGGGTCTCTAATATAGGATTTTCCTATTTTACCAAATGTAAATATACTCATTATAGAAGTGTTAGAAGCCTACAATTTTGTGAATTTAACTCATGGAGTAATTGTAAAATAATCTTCAACAAAAAAGCAAAGACAATTTGTTTTTCCCTGGGTTGGTGGGTAATTCAGGGACCATAGATGATGGTAAGAATATATGATATTGTCCCCTCCTAACCTTGGTAGTCTGTCATTTTTCCAGTATATCACTGAGCATCTATCAGTGCTAGACACTGGGCACTGAGGATACAAAAGTCAAGCAGACATGGTCTCTGTTCTTGTGGAACTTAAAATCGAGTGTGGAAGACAGGTTTTAAAATAGAATTGCTTTGGTCGGGCGCTGTGGCTCACGCCTGTAATCCCAGCACTTTGGGAGACCAAGTTGGGCAGATCACAAGGTCAGGAGTTTGAGACCATCCTGCCTAACACGTGAAACCCCGTCTCTACTAAAAATACAAAAAAAAAAAAAAAAAAAAGAAAGAAAAATTAGCCAGACGTAATGGCGGGCGCCTGTAGTCCCAGCTACTGAGGAAGCTGAGGCAGGAGAATGGCATGAACCCGAGAGGCAGAGCTTGCAGTGAGCCGAGATCGCGCCACTGCACTCCAGCCTGGGCAACAGAGCAAAACTCCATCTCAAAAAATAAATTAATTAATTAAATAAAATAAAATTGCTTTATATGATGGTAAAGAGTCCTAATCCGAGCTCCTACAGTGTGATTTAGAAGCGGTAGGAGAATTATAGAAGTAATAACAGCAATTGAGTACTTACTATGTGCCAGCTCTATCTTTATTGCTTTATTTGTATTAACACAGTTAATTCTCACAACCACCATGTGAGGTAGATGTTATTATTACCCCTGTTTTATACATGAAGAACTTAAGCTTAAAGAGATTTAAGTAACCTGTCCACGGTTACCCAAGTAACAAGGTTGGGGCACAACCACGATTAGAACTCCAGCAGTCCAGTTTAAAAACCCAAGCCTTTTACTAGGATCTGCTAGAAGTGACATTTGAATTGTCTGTAGAAGAGTGAGTGGTGTTTGAAAGATGGAGAGGAGCTTTCCAAATAGAAGAAATTATAAGTTGACCAGATGTATCAAAATCACTTAAAAACACAGATTTTTAGGCACCCCAAACCCTTGCTTCTGAGAAGCTCTATTGTAGAATTGTGGCTTCCAAATTGGGATTCTCAGATTCCTAGAGTCTGGGTGGAATTATTGGGGGAAAAAGAATAGAAAAATAAAAAGCTTATTAATGAAAAAATACATTAACAGACAGTAAGGCTGTGAACGGGCTGATATAGACTTTAAATTTTTGGCTGGTGTTTAAATCTCAATGGCGTGGAACTAATTTTCTCATGCAGATAATATTCCTGGTTGGCAGATCTGACTTAGGATTAATTAAAAATGGGGAAAGAAATAATTTAGTCATTTCAAAGAAGAGATCGTGGAAGGTAGAGGATAACAAAAGCAGTTTTAGGGTAATGAATGTGAAGAAATCACTAGGCTAAGGAAAGAGGTTATATTCAGTATCCCCCGAAACCTTGGCTCTCCCCTTCCCCTGTGACATTCTGTGAAAGCAAAGCTGAAGTCCACCTTAGGATTAGAGGGGACCAATAATTCTCAGGCTAGGGGCACTTTTTTTTTTAACTCTGAAGAATTTAGTATGTCACTAATGGGATGAAATTTTTGTGCCAATGGCAAAGTAGCCTCTGGTGGCCAACAACCCTCCCCCTGCACCACCACACCCATAAAAAAAGAAGGGAGAAACACTTCAATCTGAGCAGTAACTTTTGGACTTGAAAGAGTACACAACTCTATAATGATGGAGTAACTTTGGACCACTAGAGAAGTAAACATAATATCTACTCATAAGCTAAATAAATGCTTTGAAGTGTTATTATATTTAGGAAATTAGTAATAGTTTGGGAGCACCAGAACCATTTGTGGTTTTGTCTGTATGCTGGGTGATAGTTGTTTTTTGGTTTTTGGTTTTTTGGTTTTTATGAGACCGAGTCTGGCTCTCTTGGCAGGCTGGAGTGCAGTGGCATGATCTCAGCTCACTGCAACCTCTGCCTCCCGAGTTCAAGCGATTCTCCTGCCTCAGTCTCCCAAGTAGATGGGACTACAGGCGGCCACCACCATGCCCAGCTAATTTTTGGATTTTTAGTAGAGATGAGGTTTCACCATGTTGGCCAGGATGGTCTCAAACTCTTGACCTTGTGATCCGCCCACCTTAGCCTCCAAAGTGCTGGGATTACAGGTGTGAGCCACCGTGCCTGGCTGGGTGATAGTTTTTTAAGCCAAGAATCACTGCATTGGAGTCATACTTAAAAAATATATATATATATATATCTTCTTACATCTTCATTATCCATAATGTTGTGATCATGGGAATTTAATTATCAGAACAAGGGCAGAATAGCAGAGACTGAAAAGGGAGATGTTCTGTTCCAGAAGCAAGCCAATCCCATGTTGAGGTAGCACCCTGTACTTTTTTTAGTCACTCTTCTCACAGTACTTTGGTTTTCAACAATTGCCTTTCATAGTGTCCTTTCCAACTGATGTGTTACTGTTTTCACTTGAATGTAGGGAAAGAGGCCTAGGGGTTATGTATCATGTCCTGTGTTCACATTGTGTCTGTAACAGCCAAGACGAGAGCTTGAGGCAGGCATAATATTGAAAGGGCTTCCTCTGAGCCTCGCTAGGGGGCCTCACAGATCTCTCAGGCTTCAGGGCTGTAGCTCAAGTCTGGCCAGATCTCCCATTTCTCTCTTCTTTCTGCAGTCGGCTGTAGAGCCTTCCCTGCTTCAGACTCCTTTCTTAAGTTGCTGCTGCTCATTCTAGTTTTTAGGAGTTTTAGTTTGAGGCAGGTAAGAGATACTTTCCCAGTTGCTCTCCCAGAGGTCAGATTCATTTCGTTTTGATTCTAGTTAAGGGGAGGTGTGGGAATTTAAAAAGAGAGAGAGGTGTTACAGATTATGAAATCTTATAATTTTTTTTACAATAACATCTTGATCTCTAACATTGGTTCTCAAACTTGGTAGATATCAGAATCATCTAGAGGGCTTGTTAAGACAGATTTCTGGGTCCTGCTCTCAGAGTTGCTGATTAAATAGTTTTGGGGTGAGGCTTGAGGATTTGCCTTTTTTTTTTTTTTTTTTGAGACGGAGTCTTACTCTGTTGCCCAGGCTGGAGTGCGGTGGCAGGATCTCGGCTCACTGCAACCTCTGTCTCCTGGGTTCAACCAATTCTCCTGCCTCAACCTCCCGAGTATCTAGGATTATAGGCATGTGCCACCACGCCCAGCTAATTTTTGTGTTTTTAGTAGAGATAGGGTTTTGCCATATTGGCCAGGCTTGTCTTGAACTCCTGACCTCAGATGATCTGCCTGCCTCAGCCTCCCAAAGTGCTAGGACTACAGGCGTGAACCACTGCGCCCGGCCAAAGATTTGCTTTTTTAACACATTCTCCTCTGTCTCTGGAGCACTCAATCTTCTTTGCCCACATTATAGCCCTTAATTATTTTTTTTATTGTTTTGTATGTTGATTTTGAATCCCTTTTTCTAGTTTTTTAACAGAAAATATAGGATTTAAATCCTCTGGCATTTATCCTACTTACTGAACACGTGGTCAGTACTTTGTATTGGTTAACCTGTTAAAATTTTTGCCAAGTAAACTTTTTAATATTTCATCCTCCAATGTGCAATGTTTTTTAAAAACTTTTTTTCTTTTCTAGGTATTTAATACAAGGCTGTTTAAAATCAAAGAAAGACACTTGTTTCTTTCCTATTTAGGAAGAGCACAGTATGATCCAGCAAAACCTAACTACATCTCTTTGGACAAACTCGTATCTATTCCTGATGAAATATTTTGTGAAGAGATTGCCAAAGCATCAGTACAAGACTTTGATAAATTCTTAAAAACACTTTAGATTTTTATGTACATTAAAATGCAATATTGTAAAGTGAATATATGTATGAATAAATGAATATATTTTTAAATGCCTCGGGTCTCAACTGATATTGGAAACCATTTGATAGTGTATATTTGGGTACATATACTGTGGTAGATTTTTCATCAAGTTCCTACTGACTTAATTCTTGTTTACCTTTTCCTTCTTAGAAAATACAGCAAGTTCAGAGAAAGGGAGAGAGTTGGTTTACTTTAAGTTGGTGCTTTGTCATTCTAGTGAAGATGAAAACGGAGGATTTTTAAAGTGGTTTCATTATAAAATGGCTTTATTTCATTTGAACTGTTACAAGTTTCCAGAGCATACTACAGTAGTCATCTAATATCTACAGCTCAGATAATGCCACAAAGCACACTTCATTTTGGATTGTCTACATTGTTAACTTCTTGAACACAGATATTCACAGTTGGCTAAGAATCAGGAAAAGGAAAGTAGAGTTTAAAGATTAGGGGCAATGAGATATAGTGAAAGGCTTAACTAGCCTTCGACTTATTACCAGTAAACATTTGTTTTCCGTTGATGACATGTGTTATCCTGGGCAAGTGATTTCATCTCTGAGTCTTTGCTTTTTTATTTGCAAAACGAAGTATCACAACTTCAGTTGTCTGCCTTATAATCACTAGATTGGGTAGACTGTTAACACTGGTGACCCCCATGAACCACACCTGGTATTTGCACTCTTGTGTAGTTAGTCCTCTCCCACACTGACTCTAGGCCAATGTGATTTGGCCCAGGGGACATTTGTCAAGCACAGGCTTGAAAGAATTTGCACATCAGGGCTTGCCCTCTTGGAACATTTGCTCTTGGCACCCTAAGCTATGGTATAGAGAGGTCTGGTTACTCTGCTGGAGAAACTAGGTGGAGAGAAAGATGTCTGGCCAAACCCCAGCCTTTTCAGCCATGCCAGCTGAGTACCAGACATGCATGAAGTTATCTGGGATGCCTTAGCAGACACTACACTAAGCAGAACGACCCAGCTGAATTCAGAATTGGGAGAAAGTGTTTTAAGTCACTAACTTTCAGGGTAGTTTGTTGTGCTGAGGGTTTTGTGGTGTGCTGGATGCCCTTCAAAAAACCTCATGAAAAACTATATTTGTAATTCATCAGGGCCAGGTATAGTGGCTTTCCTGTTACATATTTTATTCATGCAACCGACATGTGAGTTCCTAGAATACAGTGGTGAGTGTGACATAGATAGGTGCTTTCATGGAGTTCTCCAGTGGATGAGATCAACAAACAGGAAACAATAAAAAATAAGCTGGGGACACCATGGAACCATCCTGTCCTCTCTTTGTACGGCTCACAACCGCATTTTGCCTTTATGAATAACCCACTGAACAACCTTATCAGTCAGAATAGGCAAGTTGTGCTAATACAATGAACAATCCTAAAACCTCAAATTATTTAAAACCACAAAAGGTTTTATCTTATACATGTCTCTTAGGACCACAAAGGCTCTGCTCCACATCGTCTTTAGTGATACAGGTTGATGTATCCTGTCTCCATCATTTCTGGAGTGTTGCCAGTCTATGGAAAAGGAAAGGAATTGTGAAGAATTGCTCTTAAAAAGTTACCACATTTTTCTTGGCTAAAGTATCACATGGCCATGCCTAACTTTGAGGGCAGAGAAAGGCAATCCCTAATCCTGTGCTGGGAGGAAAGAAAACCAAAAATAGTTTTTGAATCAACATTAATGACTACCAGCAAGCATTCAGTCTCTAGCTTAATTTCTTAGGAGCTGGATTTTGTGACAATTTTGGGTTTCTGATCTTTTGATATGCCTTTTCTTGTCACCTTCACCTGAAACCAGCAAGCTAAAATGTAAAGGGTAGAAGGGAGGAGAGTTTATTGAGTACCTACCCTCTGCAGGGCAATGTGCCAATGTACATATGTATTGCATTTCTTCACATCTTTCAGACTTCACTTTGGCTAGTGTAAGATAGAAGAGATCATTCATCAGCTTTAGTGCTGCATACGGGACTGACTAATAGAAGAATTGTAGCAGCATGGAGATAGAAGAAAAAGGAAAATCAATAGAATCTTAGAACTGGAATGTGACTAAGATCATTAAATCTAACCTTTTGAACTTACGGCAAGACAAGGTTCTATTCTACATTGTACCAGCTCTGAGCTTAAAACTGAGGGGAAAAAAGATATCACTGAGTAATGGTAGAAGTTCACCAGTGACTATCAGTCATGCCAGTTCCCCCCAATTGTTTTCTGTCTCTAGATGTTTATGCCTAAGACTTCACATGTTGGGGCTGAGACCTTAAAAGTTAGCAAATCTATATACTTCTCTTTTGTCTTTAAATTGTGTGCAAATTCTGCAATACATCTTAGATTTAATCTTTAAAAACCTTTTCTTCTGGGCGTGATGGCTCACGCCTGTAATCCAGTATTTTGGGAGGCCGACGTGGGTGCATCACTTGAGGTCAAGAGTTTGATACCAGCCTGGCCAACACGGTGAAACCTCGTCTCCACTAAAAATACAAAAATTAGCGAGCATGGTGGCATGTACACCTGTAGTTCCAGCTACTCAGGAGGCTGAGGCACGAATCGTTTGAACCCCGGAGGCAGAAGTTGCAGTGAGCCAAGATTGTGCCATTCAGCCTGGGTGATAGAGGCTGAACAACAAAAAAAGAGGTGACCAAAAAAAAAAAAAAAAAAACCCAAACAAACAAACAAACGAAAAACCCAAAACCTTTTCTGACCTAACCTTCCACTAAAATAGCTAGATGTAGATCTTCAGCTGGAGAAACCCAAGGCCTGAAAGGCTTGATGTCTTTCCTGGGTTAGTAGTGTAGCATATGGCCCTAGAATTAAGGAGCCCCAAGTTTGCATCTGGATTTTCAGATTCTGGAAGAAGAACCTGGACTCTTCTAGTCATGTCCTCTTGGACAAGTTATTCAACCTTTCTGAGCCTCAGCTTTCTCCCATCTACAATGAGATAATTACAGTACTTTTAGAATTAAATGACAGTGCAGGGGAGTGAGAGATCACCCCTTTGTTCTTATGTGGGCTCTTTGGTTGGATCTAGGAACCAAACTGACACAAGGCAGATTAACAAGAGAAAAGCACACTAATTTTACTAGTTTTACATGTGCATGGGGATCCTCACAAGAGAGTGAAATGGCCAATGTAAGATGCCTTTATACTTTTTACACGAACTACAAATCAGAAGAAAGGGGATCTGGCTAGGGGCAGTAAATTTCTTGGGGAGTCATTAGGAGAAACGTGGGTGTGGTGGGGTGTAAACGTAGTGGAAGATAAGAGTTATTTCGGAAAGTATATTCAGGTCCAAAGCAGCTCCCAGTTTCCAGTCTCTGGTGATGGGTGCTATTTTCTCCCTCTGGTAAGGGACGGGTACTCCAGAGGAATCCTGGAGGAAGCTTTATGGCTTGCATGCAGGAAGAGATGGGTCATCAAACCCTTTCTGAAACTACAATTTCTCCAACATTTTCAACTCGAAATAATCAGTGTACCAATTCCATATATTTTTGGGATGGCGCATCCATCAGTCCTTCAATAGAAAATAAGACGATGCTCTTAAAACATTTAGCTTCCTGCCTGGCACAAAGAGCTGAATTCATACTGCCCACGCTCTCATAGCTATTAATAGCAAGTAACAGAACCCAGCTTTAAGCCTCTGTCTCCTAATTCCCGACCCGTGTTCTTCCCATCACATCACAACCAATACTTCTTGGAACGTAGCACGCAAAATGCCCCGCCTACTCCATTGGCCTCACCCTGGCGGAGAAGTGCACACGCAGGAGCTCAGACAGCCGTCAGAACTGCGCCTGCGCAAGCGGCGTTTCTCGGTTCGCGATGTGGCGTAACGCGCCTGCGGACTGGGCCCAGCGTGTCCTCTATGACTTACCCAGAAGGCAACGCTTCATTTTCTGGTCAAAATGGCTGGCAAGCAGGCGGGTAAGTGACGGGGGTCTTCTTCTTGGCGGGCATCGTTGCGCTCCACCGTTTATTTTCGCTGCAGCTCGCTCCGTTTTCTCTCTTCTTTGTAAGTGACCAAGTTTGTCGCGGAAGGGAAAGTGGCGGCTTCAGTCCAGCCAAAAGGACGTGCTTCCCCACTCGTTTGTTCCCAGGCCGGGCTTGCCTGTGTATGGTTGGGGTGTTAACCCGCTGTTTGTGAAGGTGCCCGCGGTGGCTCTGACAGCCCTGGAGTTCCAGCTGCCTGTGCTCGGAAGTCCTTCCCCTCGGCCTTAGAAAAGTTAAAGGTCACAAGAAGATAACTAGTGGATGACTTTCAACCAGAATGAGCTCAGTGCTTTCTGTGACCCAGGTGCCCTATCGTGTGCATTGGCCCTATAAATTTTCCTGCTAGTGCCACGAGGGAGATATTAATTTCCCGTTTACGCTGATAAGATAACTGAGGCAAAGTGACGCAAGGAAGTAGAATTGGAAATTTCATTGCACCCCTCGCGCTTCTCAAACTGCGAATCAGAGACAGTTGAGCCAAGGATACGAGCGACGCTTCACGTTAACCTTGGATTATCTAGAACGTCAGCTTGATCAGTAGGTTTGGAGAAATTTGAATTTATTGTAGGTTCAAACGCATTTATTGTGGAATAGAATGCAGGTATTACTGGAATATTTAAAACAACTGGAACATTAAGTTGGGTTTCCCTGTTTTTTTTTTTTTTTTTTTTTTTTTTTTTGCTAATCTCTGCCCTCTGGCGGTACAAGTTGGAGTATCTTTTTTTTTTTCTTTGAGACGGAGTCTTGCTTTGTCGCCCAGGCTGGAGTGCAGTGGCACAATCTCGTCTCACTGCAGTGCAACCAAGTTGGAGTAGCTTTTAAAAAATATTGATCCTTTTCTCCCTGCCCCCAGCAATTGTGAAGCTGTTAGAAAACATCAGGTTGCCAGAAATATCCGCTAACCTAATTGACATTGAGCTTTTTGGAGGTGGGGGAGACTTTTTAAATAATTATTTTATTAATTTAGCAGATATTGAAGGAGTCTTACTAAATTCAAGACACTGATTCTGTGCGTGTTTGGGAACTACATAGACCAGATCTCAACTCCCATTAGCTAACTCTGACCTTGGGTGGGATCACTTCTGTAAGTCTGCTTCCCTTGCTGTAGTAAGAGACACGAAATAAATCAACTAATGTTGGTAAAGCAAATAGGAAAGTGTTTGGTGCACAATGTGTTTAGTGAATATTATTATAGTCACTGATAGGTGGTTAAAAATAATCTGTCTTGCACAAGTATGTTTGTAGATTGTTGACTGATACTTGTTTTTCTAGCAGCAGTTTTATACATGACTCTTAATTTCCAAGGAGATTTGCTGAAGCCACGTAATCTGTAGTGCACTGAGTTTGCAGGCAAGGAGGGTTGAGTGAAAGGAGAGTTTGCTTTCCTTCCTTGGTAAGGGGCTAACGCTAGACAAAATTTTAAAAGAAAATGTAAACTTGTTCTACCTCCCCTTTTGTAAAATGTCTCTCCTAAAATGTCAGGTACAGTCCTGCTGTACTTGGACCCGGCTGGGTTACTTCATCAGACTCAGCCCTGTTCCCCAAAGAATTTTAAAATTACCCATTTCTCATCCGTTTTCAATATCTATTCCCTTGGGGGGAACTTAGTTGCTTAGGAGGAGGTAAATGGACTTTTTTTACTAATCCATATTAATGTTTAAATGACTAATGGTATCAAAATCCTCCCCAAAATACATATATTTTTAAAGAATGTAGCCAAATGAAATAACTGTAATGTCGAGTAAAATTTTTACAGGATGAGGGTCATTTAGACCTGCCAGCCTATGGTGAAATCTCACTCTTTTCACACAACTCCAGCTCCTTTGAAATGAAAAGTTTACAATTATTTCCTGTGATCTATTTATGAAACTACAAATGATAGAAATTTTCAAGTCCTTTTCCTATCTCTCACCCCTTCATTTCTGAAGGTAACAGGGCAGGCATAAGGGCACACGATGTACCTATGGATCTTTTGTACATTCAGTGTTTGAGTTTACCCTCTTCTTCCATGACTTGCCACCATTTTCCTGCAGCCACTTTTGCTCATAAATAAAATAAGCAATTTTTATCAACAGTTTATAAACTTTTTTCTTTTAAATCTAATTCTTTTTTGATTAAATTCTTGCTGTATATAGTATATACTTTTAAAAGGAAATTTCTTTCTGTGTTTGCATTCATCAGCAAGATAACTGAGTACTGGTTGCTTGCCCATCAGTGTGTTCATATAGTATAATTGTAGCAGCTAACAGTGTGACAATTATCAGTTTCAGCATCAGGCAAGTGGCTGGATGGTATTCGAAAATGGTATTACAATGCTGCAGGATTCAATAAACTGGGTAAGCATCTGTGCTTTTTAATTTTTCTTTTTTTTCTGAGAGTATTGCTTTTACAAGTGTTACTGTGGTTCCAAAAAATATTTAAGTTCTTGTATACATCAGAAGATTTTAAAATTAAATCCCATTATGTTAAATCCAGTTCCTTTTTAAAATTTTTTTGAGAGGAGAGGGATGAAAGCCTCTAAAATGTTTGACTTGGTAATGATTTAAGTAGTAAGGACATTTTCCTTCTACACCCCCTCTCCCAACTCTACCACTTAAAATTTTATTTATTTATTTGAGACAGAGTCTTGCTCTGTCACCAGGCTGGAGTGCAGTGGCGCAATCTTGGTTCACTGCAACCTCCGCCTCCCGGGTTCAAGTGATTCTCCTGCCTCAGCCTTCTGAGTAGGTGGGATTACAGGCCTGTGCCACCATGCCTGGCTAATTTTTTTGGTATGTAGTAGAGACAGGGTATCACCATGTTAGGCTGGTGGCGAGCTCCTGACCTCAGGTGATCCACCTGCCTCGGCCTTCCAAAGTGCTGGGATTACAGGTATGCGCCAATGCGCCTGGCCTTCCACTTAAAATTTTAAGTTTTATAAACACTGAAAGTAGAGATTTTTCAAATATTAAAATTTTCTCATATCCATGCGATCATATGTTTCCTAAGCTTTTTTAGAACTTTGTAATTTGCCATGAACTTCATCTTTTGCTATTGAAGCTTGAAGAAAGTGTAAGCAGAAGTCACTGGTTCCTTAGTATACTATCGTTTTAAGATTCATTAATACCTTGATCTCAGATTTAAACTATGAGAAAGTAGAGATGTGGTTTATTAATGTGTGTTTAAAAACAAAGTAAACATTTAAAATATTTTGTAAATGGTTTAGATAAAATAAGAATCTTGTGGCATTGGATTTTAAGAGGCTCATATATTGTTTCCATAGTCTAGTTCAAGAAATAACCCATTGTATCAAGTAATAACTCATTACTTTTAATGGCAAAACCACAATTACTTTTGCACCAACCTAATGTATGAAGTACATTGAATTTCCATTGAACCTAGTGATTTGAATTCGATAGTTCACCAGAAGTTGTAAGTTATAAGTCATAAAGATATTTTTACTAATTTTAAAAAAACGTGATTTTTGAGATGCATGTGCTATCTAACTTTGTCGTCTATCATAGGGTTAATGCGAGATGATACAATATACGAGGATGAAGACGTAAAAGAAGCCATAAGAAGGCTTCCTGAGAACCTTTATAATGACAGGATGTTTCGAATTAAGAGGGCACTGGACCTGAGCCTGAAGCATCAGATCTTGCCTAAAGAGCAGTGGACCAAATATGAAGAGGTAGCACAGCTTTATCTACCTGACAATGTTGCTCATTAAGGATTGAGTTTTAGAAACGAGAAACATGTTCATTTGCGTGGTGTTAGAGTTTTCTGAGTCATGTCAAATAAATATTCTGTCAATAGTTTGGTGAGGTTAATAAAGCAAATGTTATTTCCGCTTTAGAAGAAAACCACATTGACTCTTACATGTGAAATGATTCTTCTGAAATCACTAAGCAAGTCACTAATATAGAGAGCCAGGACTGAAATCCAGGTCATTGTTGTTCTACCTCTGCACTCTGCTTTCTACTTAGATGAAAAGATCAGCCCATTGAGTGGCACTCCAGATCCCAAGAAGAGCTTCTGTGAAGCAAACTCTCATCCCTTGAACTGCATTGAAACTAGGCAAAGGCCTATAGACACTCGTTTCTTTTTCTTCCCAAAAAGACTTCCCTCTCATAACCTATCAAAGCAACTTACCACACTATCACCACAGATTTGACATTTTAAAAAGCAGATAGTTCTTAGGTTGAGAATATGTTTTCTAAAATTGGAAATTAAAAAGTACTTTTTTTTTTCTTGTTATCGAAGACCTGTTGAGTGTTTGGGATATATCAGTATGCGATGGTAATATATAATATTTCATTCATTCTTTAGGAAAATTTCTACCTTGAACCGTATCTGAAAGAGGTTATTCGGGAAAGAAAAGAAAGAGAAGAATGGGCAAAGAAGTAATCATGTAGTTGAAGTCTGTGAATGCAGCTGTTATGAAGATGGTTATACTTGAAACAAACAATTTTAAGAATTATTTGGTCTGCAGATGTTTTACTTTAAATAAATGTCTATTGTAATGGTTGGAGTTTTTGAATTCCAAACCTTACACTGAATAACTACTGAATCCATTTACTGTTAAATTTTTTTCCAAACTTATAAGATATTTTTAGTCGTGTTTAACTGCTACCTGGAACTCAGAGGCCACTTTATCAGTTTTCCTCACTGGTTGGATAGCCTATAAGTTTATGGAAGGATATAACTTCCGTAAGTTACACCCTTGTGGAAGCTACTGAATAAAAGAAGGGGGAGTGCACCCCCTAGTTTGCCAGGATTGAGAAATAGCCTCTTCACTGCTATCCAAATAGATTTGATTTTGCATCCTATCATTTAAAAATAAATTATGTATTCACCCCAACATAGGCATACTTAAGTAATATATATACTCCTGTGCTAACATGTGTACTAGAAAACAAAAAGTAGACATTAGAAAAATGGAAGTATAAATACAAATCATACTTGTCCCCATATCCCAGTGACTTTTCCACTTTGGAAATAATTGTTATGAAGTTTAAGGGTTGGATACTAATCAGTTAAAAGTTTTAAGATCATAGGGTAATTTTTTAAAATATAAATTAGAATCATTGGCTAGGCATGGTGAGTCATGCCTGTAATCCCAGCACTTTGGGAGACTGAGGCGGGCAGGTCACCTGAAGGAAGGAATTCGAGACCAGCCTGGCCAACACGCTGAAACCCTGTCTCTACTAAAAATATAAAAAATTAGCTAGGCGTGGTGGTAGGCACCTATAATCGCAGCTACTTGGGAGGCTGAGGCAGAATTGCTTGACCCCGGGAGGCGGAGATTGCCGTGAGCCTAGATCACACTACTGCACTTTAGCCTGAGCGACAGTGGCTCTGTCTCCAAAAAAAAAAAAGGAAATTAGAATTATTCGATGTTGTCATTTCCAGTCCTAAATTCTGAAATGCTTTCTTTGGTGGAGGTGAGAGTGCGGAGCCACAGCTAGTAAAGAAGGAACAGTAGGACCTGCAGCCTCCCTGGTTTTCCAGGACAAGTCATTGCTGTGTGTGGCAGGAATGCCTTACCTCAAATAACAAAACAGTGTGAGAAACAAATTTGTGTTACATTTAAAATTTGTAAGGCAATGAGAAATGTGTGTATCATGAAGAGCATCTTCAAATTTTTGCTAAAATATTAGCCTCTTAAATTCCCTAGGAACCCACTTCCCCCCGCTTTTTTTTTTTTTTTTTTTTTTTTTTTTGCTAGTCAGATTATTTTTCTAAACCTATCCTTAAATCATGTCAATTTTCTTTTGTCTGATTCAAGACAACAAGATTACTTGATAATGGTTTTGCTCAGGTCACATTGTGACAAGGTTTTAATGTCCTACTTTGCAGAAGGAGGCCAAGAAGATGGGCTGTCTAGAACCCCTTTTAAAAGCATTTATCTATTCAGAAAATTTTCCTGAGTAGATGGCTCCAAAGGCTCTTTTAATTGTGATTTCAAGATCACTTTTGCAGGACTCTGGTCTATTCGTTCAGACATCTACCATGTACGATTACAAGGAGACTAGAACTGAGGCATGTCAAAGAGTACTGTCAAGGTGTGTAGGGAGCCAGGTGGGTGGAGGGAGGCTGGGCTCTGACCCTAGAAACCATGCTTATGAATGCTGTTAATGTTTAAAGCAAGCCTAAGGGCACTGCTGAAGGATGGGAACAAATAGAACTGACCAAGATTGAGGTATAACAGGAACCCCCAGGTTATCCACCTGCTCAAGGTAAAAAGTGTGGTATTACATAGGGCAACCTCTGATTTTGTAAGAGTTCTTCCTAATGCCAAAGTGTATGCCTGTTCTATGTTTCCAGATTACTTCATTCTTCTAAATGAGAACAAGTGTACGAAAGTTCTTTGAACACTGTATTAATGTTTTGTGTTCATTGTAAATTATGGTTATCGTCCTGCTTGTTATGAAGACAAAGTAGATCTAGTATTTGGCTCACATAGGTGAATGGGTGAGAATTTGTTAATCCATCAGTGAAGTCCTTTCATTTGAAAGAGAGAGCCTTTCTTTTATCAAAAGCTGTCCTGTGTGAAAAATCACCATGAGAGTGC
Organism: Rhinopithecus roxellana; assembly: GCF_007565055.1. Classification (NCBI taxonomy): domain Eukaryota; kingdom Metazoa; phylum Chordata; class Mammalia; order Primates; family Cercopithecidae; genus Rhinopithecus; species Rhinopithecus roxellana. The sequence continues at coordinate 60,113,073 of NC_044557.1, read as the reverse complement.
CAGAAACACACAGGCTTGTCCTGTAGACAGAATGGTAGAGTGATTCAGAGCTAATTCTGGGTTAGACTGCACAGGTCTGAATCTTATTTGCTCACTGTGTAGTGCTTTAGGAATACATTTAACCTCTCCGTGCTTCAGTTTGGCCCTAAGATAGAGCTAATGATAGAAACCTACTTTACACAGTTGTGAAAATTAACTGACTACATGTCAAGCACTAACAGTTTCTGGCACATAGTATGCATAATGTAAATTATGTGATGAGAAGCGAGAAAAAATAACTTGGGAAAACGCTGAATATCACCAAAGTCGAATAGCTAACCAGTAGCTAAGGTGCAAGGTCTCCTCTCTTCCTTCTATGTGGCACTCTTGTTTCTGGTCTGTCTAGTCCCCTTGGGTGTCACCTCCTTGAGTGAAGTACCTGCTGGAGATGAGAAGAGTGGAACTGGATCTGCATGACAGCTTTGATTAGGATGGAGCTAAGACTTGGCTATCTCCCTGTTTTGTGTTTTGGATGGGTGACATTTTAAAACTGCCAACATTAAAATCCTGCTGATTTGCTTTGTACAGTTTAAAATGTTTGATATCTTTTATTGTTTAAAGTTTGAGATTGGTTTTGAATATCCGGTTTTCCTACATCTTGAAGAAGGATATGTTTGTTTACTCTGAAGTGGTCTATGTTCTGTTTTTCTGTTTTACTATACTTTGCAGAAAAACAGATGGCTGGCTTACGTTCACTGTTGTAGTGCACTACCTAGCATCACTCAGCCTTCCTGTTGTCAAGGTAGAGGAGGCAGCGTAAGGGATATTGGACCTTTGGACCCCCAATTGCCAGCTCTGGTCCTGGTTCCAGATTGCATGGAAATATTTGGTAACATTCCTGCACTGAGCTACCATGGTCTGAATACTTATGTGAAGCTCTATGAGTGGTACCAAAATGTTAGTGATGGAATTTTCACTGATGGCACCTTTTCCTGTTTTTAAATTCTAGAATCTTAATAAATCCCAAGTGTACATTTTGGTAATTATTTCATTTAGCTATTTACTTTAAGGACTCCCTTTTAAAGCATTAACTGCACTAATTTTGACTTATGAAAAGATTCAGCAGTAAGAATAAAAACTGGGCCAAAGCCCAAAGTAATAATCCTTCACAAATAGGATGGAGTTTTAAAAATATGGAAAAATATGGGCATCCTGTGTGTAGCTTTGAAAATAACCAAAGTACTTGGAATTAAAAAGTTAGGATGAACATAAAAATTGTCATAACCAAATCCTTGACAGCTTGATGGATGAAGAGCAGATGGATTTACACTATATGGCAGGAGGCATGGATTTTAGGAGGGACAGCAACAGAGAGGGATGTTTAGAAAGTGAGTAAGACGCATAGCTCTTTGGAAAACAAGGGAAGTCCCTTTATTAGAACAAGGCATGAAATTCTGCCACTAGGTGGCGATGCCCTATAACTTTACAACTTAGGGTACATCACACCAGCACTATGGAAGATTTCTCCATTCTGTACCCCACCAACTCCCTCCCCTCCTTCATTTTTCAGGATGACAACACCTTAGAGATTTATGGCCATCAGGAGAATTTACTACTAAGCTATATACTGATGTAATGAAATCTAATATATGTTGTGCAATGAATTATGAGATGTTATTTAGTTTCACAATTTTATTACTTCAATCAGTTATGACCATATTTCCTTTTATATGATTGCACACTCTTTAAACATACCAGATGACTGTATAAGGAACACCTAATAAAGTCTATAGATGTTAAAATATTTTAAATGTTTTAATTTATATGCCATAATTTGTTTACATTCTGGTTATACTGGTGTTCATATTAAAAGCTGTAACATGTTAGAATCTGAGATCTCAGGTCGGATAGTGCCTCTAAGTTATATTTTGCTGAGAAATTTTATTGTATTAGCAATTGAGCAGGGAAGAAGAACTGAATCGTTATAAGGTGGTTAATTTTTAGCATAGATGTCAGAAAGCCTGTTCATATTCCAGAGGCTTATGATAAACTATTTAAATTATCATTCTGGATTCTGATTATATCTCCTACAGAGAAGGAGTGTATTATTTATTGAACTTTTTATTTGAATACATGTGCCTATTTTTGCATACATGTAAAAATGTAATTTTAAAATAAACCCCTGAAAACTTCTAGTAACATTATCCAGTTGAATAATTGTTCTGTTAGTATTCTAAATATTTTAAGAAAATTTTATACATATCTATGACAATTGTATTCACAAGCCAAACCAAAAAATGATAATTATTTGTTTTACAAAGGGGTCAGCTTACAATTTCTCTCTTATGCATGCATTTAAAATGTGGTTTGCCACTAAGCTGGAAACACTGATCTGAGGCCAATGATTTAGGCAAGTCATTAGTCTAAAGACTGGCTTCCTCAGCTATAAAATGAAGGGCTTTGACTAAAAAGTCTTTAAGACTCATTTCAGTACCAAAACATTCTGGGTCTGTGATTTAACTTACGCACTTTATTGCTGGGATGAACTAATATTGATGGAATACTAGCTTTGTACTAAGCACTGTTCGTATGTTGTCTCTTTTAATCCTCCCTGCAACCTTCTGGCATAGCTATAATTATGCCCATTGTATGGAAGAAGAAATTGGGTTCTGAAAGTACATTTTATGTTTGTTCATCATATAGTTTTGTGGGTTTTTTAATTGATGTATGTGTTTATATTCCAGGCTAGGCAGAAGCTAGGTAGAATATAGCAGCCTCATCACTGTTGAAATCTGGGGCTAGATAATTCTCGTTGTGGGGGCCTCCTCTGTATGTTATAGGATATTTAGCAGCACGCCTGGCTTCTACACAGTAGATGTCAGTAACACCTCCCGCCTTCAATTGTAACAACCAAAAATGTTTCGAGACATTGTCTGGAAATGTCCCGTTGGGGAGCTGAATTGCCCCCAGCTAAAAACCGCCAGTGTAGGGAATACAGAGAAAAACCGAGACAGGTATGTAATGGTATGGTAGAGACAGGTATGTAATCAGATACATGAAAATGTAAATATATATGTACATACTGTGTGAATTGTCCACAAAAAACATGTACCGGCTACTATGGAAACATGGAGACGGTAAATTAACTCAACCTGGATGGGAATCAGGGCCTCCGATAATGTGGCTGATTCCAGAAGAGTAAGCAAAGTTAGCCAAGCCAAGAAGAAGGTGAAGGGCTTTCCAAGCAGAAGAAAATGAGCCGGAAATGCTCAAAGGCATGGAAGGGCAGGGTGTATGTCTAGGTAAGGACAGGCAGTTTTGCACTGATGGAGTAGCAAATGTCAGCTGGAGAGACATGGGAGATGCAACTTGAAAGATGAACGCCATATTGAGATGCCTGGACTTCATCCTGTGAGCAGCAGAGTGTTTGGATAGATTCTGGGAAGTGAAAATGTTGGGGCAAAGGGGATGAATATTTGAAGTTTTTCAATACTGGACTTCCAATTTGCTTTTCAAAAGTGTATAATAATTTATATTCATCTAAGCAATCACGAGGGTCCCTTTATTGCATTCCTGCCTGCACTGAGTGCTCTCATTAAAAACAATCTTTGTGAATTCGGTTGGAGAGTTTCTTGTTTAAACTTGCATTTCTTGGATTGAGTAGCTAGACTTTTTTCCATATGCTATGATCAAGTTGTTATTTCTCTTTCATCAGTCCTGTTCATGTCCTTCGCCTATGGGCCTATTTTTACTTTTCACAGCCTTTTCCTTATTTGTTCAGTTTTCCTCTTAGCTCCCTCTTCCCCCTTCCCAAACGTGGGTCAGTTCTTATCTATTTGTATGAGGACTTTATATGTTTAGATAAATTTTTACTTAAATTTGCTGAAATGATATTTTTATTTCATTGTTTGAATTTTATTTGAGGTTTTTTGGATGCCTTTTCAACTTTGCTCATGGTGGGTTTTGTCAAATGGAGGTTTCTAATTTTTATGTAGCACAAATTCTCAGTCCTCTCCTTTGTGGTTTTGCCTCTGAGGTCATGCTTTGAGAAGTCCTCTCTTTACTCCAAGGTTTCATAAATATCCAGCAAGGTTTTCATCCAGTACTTTTAGGTATAAGAAACAAAACCATCAATCTTCATTCCCTGTGGAGTTTAGGTATACGGTGTGAGCAGAGTATATTTTTGAGAGATATTAGAAGGTCCAGTTGGCCAGACTGGATATCAGTTAGATGTTTAGGAGGTGGATGTGAGGAAGGGTAAAAGAGAGAGGTCCAGAGGGGCTCCACCAACAGGGGTCTGTTAAGGGTAATGCAGCCTGGTAATCAGCCCCTTCCGTGGGCTTGTCATTCTGTGAGATGTTGGCTGTGCTGCGTATTCCAAATCTACTGTTGTCCCTTCTGGATTCAGCTGTGTACCCCAGGAGAGATAAACTGATGTAAAGACTGCACAAACAGACACTTTTGCCTTCTGGCTTCTGGCCTGGTCTTGGCCAGCCATTGTTGGGGAGGGTGACCACCTGCAAGAGAGGGCAGATGAGAGAGACAGGGATATTTGTTCCCCAGCCCACGTTCCTCTGAAGAAAGCAACAGCTCCTGTCAGGCAGCCCCTCTCAAGATTCCTACAGCTCCCCTTCCATCCCTCCCCACCGTGCTGTCCCTATCAAAGTTGGTTCTCCTTGACCTTGCCTGCCCTTTGTTAACTGTCCCTTCACTGGACATTCTTTGGTTTGCCTGATTGAGTGCGCCACACCTTCCTGCGGGGACCCTGATTCACACAGAACTGGGCTGCCCTTGAGAATGGCTGGGTTGCCCCACGAGAGAACCAAGTGCTGCCACTTGGAACTGGTTTGTGGTCTGTTCCTGGAAAACCGAAGCTTGCTTCTTTGCGGTTAGCTAACTCACGCCCCAGAGTCAGACACCAGAAGACCACACTAGTTCCTGTTGAAGGAAGTGGCCTTCCAAAGCCTGGCTTCTACCACCCCCACCTGTCTGCCTCTATCCATGATAGATCTGCTTCCAGTCAGAGATTTACTCTTCTACACAATTTAATGCAGGTAAATGCCAGTGCTAAAAAGATGCCATATGATAGAAAACAGAAGGTATGTCCATTCTGAAAACATTGTGTTCTCTTTCCTCCTGTTTTAACTCCCTCTTCCCCAAACACATTCTGCAAAATTCTACCTCTAGCCTTTGTTCCTTCTATTCTCAGTCCCCTGCAATGCCACTTGCAATCCTCACCATGCTCTCTGTTTGTCTAAATTCTAGATTTACTCTAAGACAAAAATTAAATTCTGCCTACTGGGAGAAGCTCTGTCATCCCCAGGCACTTGACATTTCTGTTTTCTTTGACTTAGCAAAGCACTTACTACTTCAACCAATCATTTCTTATTTAACAATAATGAACACTAGTTACCTAGTGTTCACTGTGGGCCATTTCAGGTTTCATCTATTTCTTGAAAATTTTTCCAAGGTGAGTACAATTATCCTCTTTTCAGAGAGGCTCAGAGATGCTAGGTAATGGGTACAAGATCACACTTTGCAAGTGAGCAAATGGAAACTTAAATTCTGTCTTCCTTGAAATTGCTATGTTGTCTTTTCTTTTTTATTTAAGGTGTACAGCACAGTGTTTTGATATACATATATGTAGTGAAATGATTACTGCAGGCAAGCAAATTAAAATATCCATTACCACAATAGTTACTTTGTGTGTATGTGTGTCTGGTGAGCACCTAAAATCTACACTCTTAGCAAAATTTCAGTTTACAATATAATTAATTAATTATAGTCACCATGCCGTACATGAGATCTCTAGACCTGTTCATCTTATATAATTGCAAGTTTGTATCCTTTGACATACCTCTCCCCGTTTCCTGATCCTCCCCACTCTGGAAACCACCATTCTTCTCTGTTTCTATGTATTCGACGTGTTTTAGATTGCACAAATAAGTAAGATCATGCAGTATTTCCTTTTCTGTGTCTGGCTTATTTCACCTAGCATAATGTCTTCCAGGTCATCCATGTTGTCACAAATGGCAGTATCTTATTATTTTTTAAGGCTTAATAACATACCATTGTGTGTGTGTGTGTGTGTGTGTGTGTGTGTGTGTGACAATTTTTTCATTCATTCATCTGTAGGCAGACGCTGGTTGTTTCCATATCTTTACTATTGTGAATGATGCTGCATTGAACATGTGGGCACAGATACCTTCTGAGATAGTGGTTCCATTTTTTGGAGGCATATATCCAGAACTGGGATTGCTGGATTGCATGGTAGTTCTACTTTTAATTTTCTGAGGAATGTCCATACTGTTTTCCATAATGGCTGTGTGAATCTACATTCCCCCCAGCAGTGCACAAGGACTGTCTTTTCTCTACACCCTCACCAACACTTGTTATCGCCTGTCTTTTTCACAGTAGTTATCCTCATAGGTGTAAGAGAATATTTCATCGTGGTTTTAATTTGCATTTCCCTGATGATTAGTGATATTGAGCGCCTTTTTACCTACCTCTTGGCCATTTTCATGTCTTCTTTAGGAAGATGTCTATTCAGGTCCTTTGCCCATGCTTTAATCAGGTTATTTTATTTTTTATTTTGTCTTTCAACAATGCTGTCCCACACTTACCCTTATTTTTACAAATTCAATTCCATTTTATATTCATCTTCTGTTTATACTTTTCTTTCTAAACTCTATTTCTTAAACGCAATCTTTAGTTGTGAAAGTAGAGTGACCATGCTGTCTCTGAGGAGATGACATTTGAACGTTGGAGAGGAGCCATCACAGGAAGCCCTGGTTCTTTAGGTGGGCTGTGCAGAGAATCACCTGGCAAGCTTCAAAACAAACAAGCAAACAAACCCCAAATAACCTGATGCCTGGGTCCCACCCCCAGAGCTTCTGCATTAATTGGTTTGGGAAGCAGCCTGGGATGCAGATGGTCTAAATGTGTAATTGAGGCTGATAAACATTGATCTAGGAAAGAACATTCTTGGCAAAGAGGACAGTGAGTGCAAAGGGCCTGTGGTAGGAATGAGCTGGGGGTGGCTGAGAAGGAGTTGACAGAGAAGGCCACTGTGCTGAATCCAAATGGAGAAGGGAGAGTGCCAACCCTCAGGTCAGAAAGGTAGGCACAGCCACCCCATGGAGGGCATTTTAGACCAGAAGAAGGAGTTTAAATTTTACTCAAATGCAACTGCAGGCCCTGGAGGGTTTTTAACGGTGAAATATGATTATAAGGCAAGTAGTACGTATAAACTACCTCATTCTTTTTAAGAAATGCATACAACTCTGGATTATGGATGTACCACAATTTATTCAACTACTTGCCTGTTGATTGACATTTGGGTTGCTTCCAATTGAATGTTATTACAAACAGTGCTGCAGTGAATATCTTTGTGCACTTGTGCTTTTGAATTTTGCTAGGATAGAGTCCAAAGGCTTAAAAAATTGAGACAGGAAACATGGTTGGTAGGGAGGGGAGAAAATCATTTAAGCCTCCCTGTCATGCAAGGGAGAGAGACCTCCTCAGCTCAAGTGTCTCAAATGCATGTTCTACATCAGCCTGGATAAAGCCAGGTTTAGCAGACCATCAAGATTTTGCAACCAGCCACTGGAGTGTCCTACAATAACATTGAAGTGTGAGAAACACAGACACACCCAGCATTACTGAAACGGACATTTAATTTCTCATTAGGTTTTAATACTATCATATGTTGATTACATTGACTCTGCTTTCAGTTCTGCCCAAGTGATTTAGATAACATCTTGTAAGTTTACTCAGCTTTTTACAGTTCTATCATAAATCTGAGCAGAATTTTCCTTTTAGAGAAGTATATGATTTTTTATAACTTCCATTGTCTAAAGAAAGAGCCTAGTATGAATGTTTAATCTCAAAAAAATTTTTTCTTAAGCCACTTCCACCTTTTTTGCACATTTATATACAAACAAGATTTAGTTTATTCATGCAACTAATATTTTTCGTACATTGTGCTAGGTGTTGGCATGGAAAGGTGAATCACATTCAGTCCTTGTTCTTACTGAGTACAGTCTGGAGGGGGAGATAGCCCAGTAAACAGACAATCACAACTCAGGGCAAGAGAGGCTCCTTCACAGGAACCAGGAGGTGGCACGGAGCATAGAAGATGGGTACCAAACTAACACTGGGGTGCAGGCTAGAGGTGGGTGACATTCAGTTGGTAATAAGCAACTGAAATGGACTGTAGTTTAATTCAGCAGAAATTTGTATTGAGAGAATATCACGGAATCAGTGAGAAGATGTGTTAGTTTTCTATTGCTGCTGTAACAAATTAACAGACTTAGTAACTTAAAGCAATACAAATTTATTATCTTACAGTTCTGGAGGTCAGCAGTCCAAAATGAGCCTTATGGAGATAAAATCAAAGGGTTGCGAGGGCTGGCTTCTCTGGGGAAGAATCAGTTCCTTGACTGTCTGAGTTTCTAGAGGCTTCCAGCATTCCCTGGCCCATGTCCGCATCACTCCATTGGTGTGGACTCTCTACTTCCATTGGTACACAGCCGTCACCTATCTGTGACCCTCCTGCCTCCCTCTTATAAAAGCTCCTGGAATTACACTGGCCCACTTGGAGAATTTAGGATATTCTTCCCCCATCTCAAGGTCCTTAACTGCATCACATCTGCACAGTTCTTTTCTCCATGTAGGTTGACATACTCACAGGTTCCAGGGAGGAGGATACGAATATCTTTGGGGAGGCTGTTATTCAGACAGAAGGCAAGAGAGAAAAATGCAAGAGAGGTATGGATAGCCTCAAGTACATAGCCAAGGTCCTACCCGGGACCTGAAGCATTGCACTGGCCACTGCAGCTGTAAGCCCCTGCTGCTGCCCTGAGTCATTTCTCAGCCATCCTTGTGCCTGCGTGATTCCTGCAAGACAAAGCTCTTGAGTTGGAACACATAGTTGGTGAAGCCTGGTTCAGGCATACCGAGCCAGCTATCAGGAGAAGGCATATAGTTTCTGGTGCTCTGGTAACAGGATGGAGAGGTTTACCTTCCACCAGGACTCACACTCTGAAGGGTTCCTTCTCTCCACCCAGCAGGCAGCATGTTCAGATGCGGGGTTCTGATGTGGACACATTTAACACCTAGACACCACAGGAAGGAATGGATAATTTGGGGAGCAGGAGATGCCTGGGCTGGGACTGAAAAAGGGTTTTAGAGTAACTCCAGTGAATTCTTTTGTCTTTCTTCAGGTAACTCATTTAAGGACACTTGGGCCCATTATCAGGTTGTCATTTTCCAAAAAAAACTTTGCTAATACAAGAGATCTGAAAAGAAATCAAAGCTACACAATGCATTTCAACAACATACAAACAGGCTGGGAGCAGTGGCTCATGCCTGTAACCCCAGCACTTTGGGAGGCTGAGACGGGCAGATCACCTGAGGTCAGGAGTTCAATACCAGCCTGGCCAACATGGCGAAACCCCATCTCTACTAAAAATAGAAAATTAGCAGGGCGTGGTGGCGCATGCCTGTAATCCCAACTACTTGGGAGGCTGAGGCAGGAGAATCACTTGAACCCAGGAGGTGGAGGTTGCAGAGAGCTGAGATCTTGCCACTGCACTCCAGCCTGGGCAACAGAGCAGAATTACATTGGCCTACTCGAATAATTTAGGATAGGCCGAGCGTGGTGGCTCACGCCTGTAATACCAGCATTTTGGGCGGCCGAGGTGGGTGGATCACGAGGTCAGGAGATCGAGACCATCCTGACTAACACGGTGAAACCCCGTCTCCACTAAAAAATACAAAAAAATTAGCCAGGCATGGTGGCGGGCACCTGGAGTCCCAGCTACTCGGGAGGCTGAGGCAGGAGAATGGCGTGAACCCGGGAGGCAGAGCTTGCAGTGAGCCGAGATTGCACCACTGCACTCCAGCCTGGGCGACAGAGCGAGACTCCGTCTCAGAAAAAAAAACACAAAACACAGAGATTCATGTACAAGGATGTTTATGACAGCATTATTTATAGTAGCAAACATAGTTAAAGTTACTGTTCAAACATAGTTAGAGTTACTGTTCAACTATGGGAGGATGACTGGTGGAATATTATTCACCCAGTAAAAGTTATATTCTCAAAGGGTACTTAACGATATGGACAAATGTGATGTGCATGCATTCTTGTTAACTGAGTAAAAAAACAGTTTCAAAACAAAATATAGGATACCAATATTATAAAAAACCATGTATGGGTTTGGAAAAAAAAAATACTAAGCAGTAATTTTCCATAAATTTTTAGAGGTTTGTGCCACAGATCTTTTGAAATCTATCCAGACTGAAACTCCATAGACGAAAAGGTTATCCCTGATTACTGAAATTATAAATGATGTTAACCTTTTTATATATGCTTTTTCATATTTTCCAAATTTTCAGTGAATTGTTTTTATAATCAGAATGTGTTCTTTTTTAAAAAATTAATGGTATTGGAAAAATTAATTTGTGATATAAGGAGAAAATCAAGAAGAAAAAATACATATATGGTACAATGTTTTTCTTAACCAGGAGTGTGTTTCTTAACCTGGAGTGGTTCTAATGTATGACACATACCCAGGCCCTACCCTAGAAATTCTGATTCAGCATGTATATTAATCTGATTTCGCGCTGCTGATAAAGACTTACTTGAGACTGGAAAATTTACAACAGAAAGAGATTTATTGGACTTAAAGTTCCACGTGGCTGGGGAGGCCTCATAACCATGGTGGAAAGTGAAAGGCGTGTCTCACATGGTGGCAGACAAGAGAAGGGAGTTTGTGCAGGGAGACTTGCGTTTTTTTAAACCATCAGATCTCATAAGACTTACCCACTATCACGAGAACAGCACAGGAAAGACCCTGTGATTCAATTACCTCCCACTGGGTCCCCTGAACAATACATGGGAATTCAACATGAGATTTAGGTGGGAACACAGCCAAACCATATCAGTATGCAAACAAACAAACACAAAAAACATGAGAGTCATCTGAATGCCCTGGCCAAGGATTACCAGCATAGTATAACTCCAAGCATGTACATGTTTCCCTTATTTAAGATAAGACTCCAAACCTTCCTCAACTGGAATGCCCCATTTCTCTTCAGTTTTTCGTAACTAAGATATTTGATGATTCTTCAGTTTTTCTGCTTTTCATTTCTCCACCTCCATATTACTTCTTAATAGCATGCATCTTGCTGGAAGGCACTATCGTAACTTATATCTTGGAATTCTCTTATTCTTTAATATGCATTTTGGATTGAATCTGTGGCAGAACCCTCACAAATAAGTTTGCCAGCATTGCAGGCTTTGCTACCATTTAAATGATTTTAAATACTTAACTTCGAAAAGTGGCTTTTATTGTCCCAGTTTGGAAGATCAGGGAGCAGTTTCTTGACAGCAAGAAGAATAAGTCCTAAATTGCCCTCCAGAGCAAGGGTCAAATCTTAATGCCTTTAATTAGGAATCTGAAAGACTCAGTAACTTGGTGATCAAAACTTGGTATGAAAGCAACACATCAGATGTCTTTCATCAGTGAGAGAGCTTCCTAGTGGAAACTGGTTGAGAAGGCGAAGAACACGCTGAACCATTTGCTGCGACTCGCTTCTGGGGTTCGAGGGCACCTTATGTCTCTTACTCCAATATTTGCAGCACAAGGTGATCATGAATGGGTTGGCCAAAAAAAGAAACAGTCACGTTGGGGCTGGTCACTGGTTTTTCTTTTTTCTCCCTAAATTGCTTTTCTTTTCAACTGACATTGGAATTTTGATAGAAGATTTTGTTAGCTAGCTAACTTGAGTATTGAGTCCTAAATACATTGCTTAGCTGACTGCCCCATAGTTTAAGCCTTTAATTGTTAAGATTATTATCTAAAGATCACGAAAAAGTAAGAAAAACTGATTTGCCAGTGAACAACTGTTTCAAATTATAACTTGGTTGACTTAAAAAGCAAAATATCAACATCAGACCTTAACACTTCAACTTGGAACTCGGCTTTGGGGCTTGATTGAATTTATAATCTCAATTTCACAGCTCAATTGTTCTAGGAGAAAAGGCTCTGTGGACTTTGGTTCAGAGATTTAAGATAGGGATTTGAGAGTAGAGGGGTTGGTGAAGGCAGTTGTTGAAATATCTGAAGAAATTCTTTCATTTGACAAATAAGTTTGTGTTTGAAGTTTAGGCATTGTGCCTGAGTTAAGCAAAAACAGAAATATAGTATTTTTATGTTTCTTTCTGATAGTTTAGAAAATCTTTACATGAATCCTAACCTGAACTTATTTTTACTCTGGAATCTTCACTGTCTTTCAACTGTCAGCAGTAATTACAAATTGGAGCCACCTCTGCTGTGAGTTGACAGAGGTAGCTCAGTCTCATCATAGTCCAGAGACACTTTATGAAGTCTGGACACACTGGACATTTCAGGAGGAAGATACAGACAGACCCTGATATATGAAGAAATGGGATTGTCTGAGTAATTGAATTAAACAATCCTGGCTGAGTAATTCTGTATTTCAGGCAACGGAACATTGGGGATACAGTGGTGAATAAAGCAGATAAACTGCCTACCCTTGTGACACAGTGACAATAAATTAGTCTTTTGAGAACAAGGTGTGGGAGAGAAGAATTAATTAGACATTCTGTTTGTGTGAAGGTTGAGTAGAGGTGCTTAGCAGTGAGGATGAGCACTCTCTAGACTTGGTCCAGGACTGTGCAGTTTCTCTCTCTCTCTCTCTCTCTCTCTCTCTCTCTCTCTGTGTGTGTGTATGTGTGTGCATAAATTTTTGAGCGCCGGTGAAGCCTCATAGAATGGCATCTGCTATGAACTGAATGTTTTTGTCCTGCCACCAACCCCTAAATGTATATGTTGAAACACCTAATTCCCAATATAATGGTATTAGAAGTTTAGGTCTTTGGGAGGGAATTAGGTCATGCGCCCTCATGATGGATTGAGTGCCTTATAAGAAGAGACAAAAGAGAGCTTGCATCCTCTGTATCTCCTGTTTGGCATGTGATGTTATGAAAAAGTGGCTGTCTACAAACCATGAAGAACATGCTCACTAGACACCAGATCTGTTGGCACCTTGATTTGGAACTTAGCCTCCAGAACAATGATAAATAAACATTTGTTGTTTAAGCAGCCCAGCCTGTGGTATTCTGTTATAGCAGCCTGACCTAACTAATACGGCATCTAATAGATCTTTTTTTCTGTGTTATGATTATGAGGCTGGTAATTTTCTAGTCCTCGAACTGAATTCAAGCTACATACCTTTGGTGGGTCACCGGATGGATACACACATATTACGTCCAGCGTTTGCACCTCAATCTCATCCACATTTGAGGGCGCTATGCATTTTTCTTCTTTCTCATCAGGGTGAGCACCCATCCATGCCAATGCCATGTTAAGGCACTTCTCAAGCCTCTGATTGGCTGGTTGGCAGGCATGCTGGCAGCTAGGAACCCTGTGCCTAGGTCAGCGCGGCGGTGAGACCTGTATTCTTGGCAGGACCCAGTCCAAGGAGCCAATGCAGCTGCTGTTCTCTCCCTATGTGGTTCTCTCTGCTCTTCCAAGCAGCCTTCACTTGCTGCCCTCCAGCCATGAGAACTGGGGGTGGGCATATTCCCCAGGCTACTTAGCCATTAGTCTCATACCTTTACTTAGAGGACAGGCTGGGTCTGGGTTTGGGGGATAGTTAAGGGGCTCTGAATTCAGACTGTCTGGGTTCAAATCCCAGCTCTGCTGTTTATAAGCTGTGTGACCTTAGACTGGTTGCTTAACCTCTCTGTGTTTCCACTCCCCTCATCTATAAAAACAGGGATTATGATAATATTACTTATTTCCTAAGATTATGATGATGATGATGATGATGATGATGATGATGATAATGATGATGATGATGATGATTGAGATGGAGTCTTGCTCTGTTACCCAGGCTGGAGTGCAGTGGCGTGACCTCAACTCACTGCAACCTCCACCTCCTGGGTTCAAGCAATTCTCCTCCCTTAGCCACCTGAATAGCTGGGACCACAGGCACCCACCATCATGCCTGGCTAATTTTTGTATTTTTAGTAGAGACGGGGTTTCGCCATGTTCTCCAGGCTGGTCTCAAGCTCCCTACTTCAAGTGGTCCTCCTGCCTTGGCTTCCCAAAGTGCTGGGATTACAGGTGTGAGCCACTGCACATGGCCTATTTCCTAAGTTTATTGTGATTAGGTAGGTAAATGAGCAGAGCAGTGCGTGATTAGGTAGGTAAATGAGCAGAGCAGTGCGTGGCACTTAGTAAGCACTTGATATGTATTGCTTATTACGATTTCACAGGTTGTAACACACAACTAAACCCTGATCTTCAGATGTCCAGTACTGAAACAGGCTCCTTTTCACATTCAGACTTCTTCGTTTCCACATGAAGTGACAGTGGCTGGAATAGAAAAGGGGCTTATTTTACTGATTTGGAGAAGAGCAGCCACAGGGAAATGTGACCTGGAGGGCAACGCGAGGAAAGTGGGTCTGGGTCCCAAGAAGTCAGTATCAGTGGTTCCAGACCAACCAGCTGGTCTGACAATGAGAAAAAGCCCTGCTCCTTCCCTTTTCCCCTCAAAGTCTTGACCTTTCAGAAGTGTGACTACCTATGAGTAGCCAAGAGTGAGAGGAACAGGTGAAAGAGGCAAGGGTCTATTCTGTTGCTTATTAGTAACTAGGGAACAGACCTCAGGATATGCATGGATTGCACGTGTTCATTCTCTCCTAACATCCACCCTGCCTTCTCCACCCCAACCTAACCACTGGCACTGAACAGAATCACCAACAAAGGTTTACTTGTGTGTTGGATTTTTAAGGGGGAAAGTCCTAGATTCGTACATTTGTAAAGAAAATATTATCTGGCCCATATCTTTGCCTCCCGTTGTCAACAGCAGATCAGTGACTTCCAAAGTTTCCCGACCACAGAAAGCTAGAGCTTCCCAGCTCTAGCTTTCTGTGTAAGGTGAGACTGACCTCAGAGTTTTGTATTTATCATTGGATTTTGCCAAACAAACCAGCTTAACGAGAAACATGGAATTGAGAACGTCTTCACAGGGCCAAAACCTGAGCAGTAACAAGAACAGAAACTTAGAAACTTGGCGTTTGGGTCCCCATTTGTTTCTGAAATACTTTCCTTGTCCTCTCCCTCTGTTCCCCCTGGAGTGTTTAAACATTTGAATAAAGATTTCATTCAAAGGGAACTGATTGGCTCTCCCGCAAGTGGGGTGGAAGATGCGTCATTGAGCGTCAGCAGAAGGCAGGAAGGTGGTATTGCTGGCACTGTTTATGTCAGGGGATCGACTTTCTCTTTTGGCTGGTGTTTTGTTATTAGAGTTTGTTTAAAACTGGAATCCTTAGAGTCCCTTTCTGAATAGCACCATCAGCATCTTTCTCAGCAGCAAAGATGTTTCTTTCCATACCTCAGATCTGCCCTTAAAAAACCAGACCATGTCAGTTGGCTTGTTTTGGTCTTCTGGACAATGGAGTTTTGAGGCCTTTTGAAGTCTTAGAAACTTTATCAGAAAAATGGGATCCTTGATTAAGAGATACGTTTCAAAGATATAAGGCAAACGTTAATAAAATGCAAAGTACAGTTCTTTGTAGACAACATCCTGTGTTAAAGAGGATCTTAAAAAGACACCAATAAAATATTAGGGTGGTACGGATAGAGGTTTAGGGATTGTAATAAAATTCAGTTCAACCCAACAAAACTTTATGGCAATTATATTATTATGCTCTTCCCTAGCTAATGGTAATTGAATCATGTCAAGGACAGAAAGGTAAAAAAGAATTGCGGGAATGGTAGAGAGAGAGGAAACAGGTATGACTTTGGAGTTGTAAATTTTAGGAGGTGGTGGGATGGTGATGTCTTTAATTGAAAAACAAGAAATAGGTTTGGGGATAGAAAATTGTGGTTCTATATTGGATGTACTGATTTTAAGTGCCTGCATGACGTCCCTCATCCAACCATAAACTCCATGAAGACACCAAGACTCTTACGTATTTTTGTATCTGGAGTACTTACTACCCAGCAAATGTCTGATAAATGGTTGAATTAATGAGTTAACGGCTCCATGTGAAAATGGCCACCACACAGGCAGGAAAGTAAATCTGGTACTCCAGAGAAGACCTGGATCATTAATTTGGGAAAATCCACACAGAAATGATCATTGACTCTGGGAGTAGATACATTGAAGAGTGAGTGTTGAGTGAGAAAAGAACGGTACTCAAAACAGGTTTGGGGAATTGCTTATGTTTCACTAGTGTCAGCCCCCAGGAAACCCCCATGTCTTCTATACTACCAGGGGTCCTGTTGGCCCACCATAATTGCCAGAATGGTTTGAGTAAAAGTCTGAGGATTAGAGATGAATGAGAAGCATATGATCCCTCCCACAAACTATGTCCATTGGGAGGTATGTTACAATAGAAAAAGCAAACCTCAGAGGAATTATGCCACACATATTTATTAGCAACAAAAGACATTCATCCAGTCTTTTCTTGTAAGTTTGGTGAAGTCCTAGATTGTCCTCAATACTTTGCATGACATATTATCTTGAGGCAGATGTACTAGCAATGCAGCCAGCTTCTCTTCTAGGCTAATGGGATAAATCCTGCTTGAAGTAGAGACACACAGGACCAAATGGAACCCTAAGCCTATGGGGCGGTGTGGTCTAAAATCAAGACCCAATATTGGGTGCTGCCCTGCATCTTACAAAATCCATAGGGTCTCAAATGGCCTAACTACAAGTTCCCCTCCCTCTGTTCACTTGGATAAGATCCCCCAGCCAAACAAAGCTCCTTATCATGGAGACCACACACAGTTTCTGCTTATCTCTGAGTAGCTAGTTTTATTCCCTGCCAGCCTGTGGAATTATTCAGACAAGCCTATCACATCCTCCTGCAGGAACTAGGGAGGCATCTCACCCTCCTGATACTACAAGCCTGCCCCCCCACAGTCCCTGGTTGTTCACTGCATTCCCAAGTATAACCTCCATGCAGCCCTGCATGGCATGCAGTGTCTCCTTCCAGGCTGTGAGTATATGTGACTAATAAACTGCTGTCAATCTTATCTGTCCAGCTGTGTGTTCAGCTGTCCTCATGACTTCAGAGCAGAATCTCTTTCTCACCAACAGGGTGCATAGGAGGTGATTAAAACAGGACCTTTGGAAGGAATTAAGTTCTTAGCATGACCAAATCTGATAACCTGTTCATGTAAGGAGCCTGCGTAGCATTTCTATATCTTTAGCACAACTCATTTCCCCAGTGAGGACATTTGCATAACAGTTTTGTTGTTTGAGATGAGGCCTCCTATGTTGCTCAGGCTGGCCTTGAACTCCTGGGTTCAAGTGATCTTCCTGCCTTAGCCTCCCATATAGCTGAGGCTATAGGTATGTACATCACACCAGGCTCTTGCAACATTCTTTTTATAAAAAATTTATTTATTTATTTTTATTTTGAGATAGAGTCTCACTCTGTTGCCCGGGCTGGAGTGCAATGGTGCAATCTTGGCTCGCTGCAACCTCTGCCTCCCAGGTTCAAGCGATTCTCCTGCTTCAGCCTCCCAAGTAGCTGGGATCACAGGCATGTGCCGCCATATTTGTATTTTTAGTAGAGACAGGGTTTCACCATATTGGCCAGATTGGTCTCGAACTCCTGACCTCATGATCTCCCCACTTCAGCCTCCCAAAGTGTTGGGATTACAGGCCACCGAGCCCGGCCTTATCTGGCAACATTAAATACTAACCCTCAAATAATAAATCCTAAATAGACATCTCCATTCTTACTCCATCAACTAGAAATCACTCCTGATCTCCTTTCCCGACATTTAACAACCAAACAGCAATCATAGTTATGAGAGATAAGCTGTGGACTGAAAGCCTGGAGTGTGGTAAAGGGTGTGCGATGCTGAAAGGAAGAGATAAGAAAAGTTGTAAAGAAGCCATAAAGGCCAGGCATAGTGGCTAATGCCTGTAATCCCAGCACTTAGGGAGGCTGAGGTGAGAGAGTCTCTTGAATCCAGGAGTCTGAGACCACCCGAGCAACAATAGTGGGACCCCATCTCTACCAAATATTTATATTTTGTATTTAGCCAGGTGTGATGGCATGCACCTGTGGCTCCAGCTACTCCATAGCCAAGGTAGGAGGTTCACTTAAGCCTGGGAGGTCGGGGCTACATCGCACCACCGCACTGTAGCCTGGGCAAAGAACAAGACCCTGTCTCTAAGAAATAAAAAAATAAGAGGCCATAAGCCTGAGCTTTGTGACCTTTGTGAAAGCAATGCCAATGAATGTTGGGAGGAAGGATGATTTTAAGAGACTGAAACAAAATTAACAGAGACTGTCGAAGTTTGCTAGTGAAGTGAAGAAGAGCACGGATACCAACCTGAAGGGGATAGAATGATGAAGGGGTTTTTTCATTGCATAGAGTTATATGCATTGTTCGCTGAGGAGAAGGAGCCACTACAGATAAAGATGGCAGAGAAATGAACTATGGATGAAGGATTCAAGAATAGGGGAGTCCTTTCTTTTGGCTGCTGTTCTGATGGAGAAGTACTGTTATGGACTGAAGTGTGGTTCCCGCAAATGTATATATTGAAGCCAAACCCTCAGTATCTCAGAATGTGACAGGATTTGGAGACAGGGTCTTTAAAGAAGTAATTAACGTAGAATGATGTCATCTGGGTGGGCCCTAATCCAATATGACTAGTGCCCTTATAAGAAAAGGAGATGAGGACATAGACACACACATACGGAAGACAATGTGAAAACACGGGAGAAGACAGCCATCTACAAGCCAAGGAGAAAGACTTTAGGAGGAACCAACACTGTCACCACCTTGATCTTGGATTTCCAGTCTCCAGCACTGTGAGAACACTTCTGTGTTTAAGGCTCCAGTCTATGGTACTTTGTTATGGCAGCCCTGGCAAACCAATACCGATAGTATTAATACCAATAAAACTAATACCAATAGTATTTGTAGTCATTGCCCACACAGGCTTTGGGGTCAGACAGTGTGGGTGTGAATCCTGACTGGGCTTCTTTCTGGCTATGTGATCTTGGGTGACTAAACCTGGAAGCCACAGGTTCCTCCTCTGGAAAATGGGCCTGCCCTCCATTTGGTATTGTTGTGAAGATCATTATGAGTTCATGTATATGAGACCCTTAGCACAGTGTCTAGCAAGCGGTTAAGTGCTGAATACCTTTGTTCTTTCAATAAAGATTTACTGAAAGACTCTGTGCCAAGCACTGGTCTAGGTGCTGTGGACATATCAGTGAACTAGACAGACAGAAGTCCCTGCCCTCAGGGAGCTTTCATTCTGATGGGGAAGACAGGCAATAAACAATTAGGTAAAATCTGTAAGTATTGAGGAGAAAAAGTAAAGCAAGGAAGGGGTAAATGAAATGCTAGGAGGTAAATTTGAGATAGAGTGACCAGGGAAAACCTCCCTGAGGAGGTAACTCTTGAGTAAGGACCTGAAGGAGGTGACAGCCAGCATTCTAGCAGAGGAAACAGCACATGCAAAGGCCCTGTGGGAGGAACAAGCTTGGTCTACATAAAGCACAGCAAGAAGGCCAGTGAGTATAGAGAGGAGAGAACAAGGTAAAAGGAGCAGGGGATGAGGCCAGAGAGGTGAAGGGGATAGATCGCATAGGGCCCTATAATGGGTTAAATGATGGCTGCCCCAAAATATATGTTTGTGTCCAAATCCCTGGAACCTGTGCATACTCTCTTACATGGCAAAAATATAATTAAGTTAAACATCTTCAGAGGCAGAGCTTGTTCTGGATTATCTAGGTAGCCCTAAAGGCAATCACATGTATTCTTATAAGTCAGACATGAGGAAGAGCAGGCAATCAGAAGACAGAACACAGAGAGATGTGTCCACCAGCCAAGGAGTGCCAGCCAGTGCCAGGAGCTGGAAAAGGCAAGGAACATATTCTCCCCAAAGCTTCCAGAAGGAGTGTGGGCCTATGCACACCTTGATTCCAGACTTCTCACATCTAGGACTTTGAAAGAGTAAACTTTCCATTGTTTTAAACCTCTATGCTTGTGGTAATTTGGTACAGAAACCCTAGGAAAGTAATACCAGTCCTTGACTTATCTTCTCAGTAATATGGAGGACCCTAGGAGGGTCTTGAGCAGTGGAACAGTATAATCATGATTGAACTTCCATTTTTTTTAAGTACTTTGCAGACTATATTGGGGCACCAGGGCAGAGGCAGGCACACCAGTTAGGTACAATTTTAAGAGTGCAAGGGAACAATGATGGTGGCTTGGACCAGCGTGGCAGCAGAGAGGGTGGTGAGAATGGGTTGAATTCTGGGTGTATTTTGAGGTAAATCCAATAGAATCTCTGATAGTCTCTTGTGCAACATGAGAGAAAGGAGGAATCAAGAATGACTCCAGGATTTTTTGTTTGAGCCACTAGAGGAGTAGAGTTGACATTGCCGAGACAGGGCCAATGGCAGCAGGAGCTATGTGGGTGCATACAGGGAGGGCCAGCTAAGGGCTCAGGGACATGGCATGTTTGAGGTGCCTCTAAGCCCTCCAGGTGGAGATGCTAGCTGCTGCACGTGGGTGGGTTGCAGAGTCCATGTGAGAAATTCTAGCTGGAGATGTACATTAAGGAGTCGATGGCACACAGGTTGTATTTAAAGCTGAGACAAGTTAGCTCTTGAGACTAAAACAAGTGTGGGTAAGTTTGAGTCTTATTTTATGTTATTGGGTTTTAATTGACAGGACCAAGGAACACCACACTGCAATAGGGGCAGTGATTATTGAGTCAAAGGAATACAAACCTCTGCCTCTGGATTTCCATTCTCACAATGGTTGTCTCCTGATGTGTCCTTAGTTGACTGGGTGCACATGGACCACAACCACCAGGCTGATGATGTCATCTGGCAATGTCACTGACTTCAGACTTACTAAATGCAAGCTACTCAAAAATCAGTAATTTTATAAACTAGTCCAAGCGTCACTCTTCTTGCAAAATACTCAGGACTCTCCAAATAGGCCTCCATGAAACACAGTTTGAAGATGAGCTCTGTCTGGTGCTTGGGTCTTGCACCCAGAAGGGCACATCCTTAACAGCACACTTCTCAGAAATGGAAGTCTTTCCTTGAGATCTCAGGAATGGAGTATATTTGCAAATCCTTCCATTTTTTTAAAAAAAGATAAATTTACAACCGCTCAAGGTTAAGTTAAAGGAGCTGTGAGAGCAAGTTAATTAATTTTTCTGAAAAAGATGTGGCCCATTTGAAAGCAATAACGATGACATTAGCCTCACCACTGCTGTGCTTGATACAGCATTTTATATTCACAATTGGTTGCAATGACTGTCATGTTTATCATCATAATCACTTCCATCTTATTTCTTCTTCAAAGGAAATCTGAAAATATCATTGACCTAAGGGAAAAATAAATTTCAAAATCGGGGAAAGTAAAATAGCTTACTTAGAAAAAAATTTTCTATATTTTCTACTTTGATTTACTTCATTCCTTAGAGGATTTTGTGTGGGTCAAATATCCATTATTTTAATGTAGCTAAGCTCTCTGGAGAGGCAACAAGCTGGAAGAAAGAATATAGCCATTGATATAAGAACTGGCTTCACATCCCACGCATGTCCCTAACTATCTGTGTGCCCGTGGGCAAGTTGCACGAGATTTGTGACACTGAGTCTCCTTCCTTCTTAAGTGAGGGCAATAGTGTCTACTTCATAAAGTTATGAGGATAAAATAAAGCATTATCCTGAAGGCACATAGCAGAGCACCCATCACATAGACAACAAAGATCAGTTGCTTCTCTGCACACACATCTAATTTGCAGCATAAATTAGGCAATAAACTCCTGTCTTGTCCTAGGCACTCACATTAGATGCTAGCAGTTGAAGGATGAGTAAGACACAACCCTAACTCTTGAGGCTCTCAGAGTACTTTAGGGAATTCACTCATTCATTTATTAGATATTCATTAAGTGCTTATGATGTTTTAAGATAACACTCTACTTAATACTGTTATTACTCTCTTGTTACTATTCTAAAGGATAATTGATGAAGTCCCTGTCCTCAAGGAGCTTTCCTTTTGCTGTAAGTAGCTATATGGACAAATACAAAGGAAAAATTAA
This sequence comes from Rhinopithecus roxellana, assembly GCF_007565055.1. Lineage (NCBI taxonomy): Eukaryota > Metazoa > Chordata > Mammalia > Primates > Cercopithecidae > Rhinopithecus > Rhinopithecus roxellana. Next base: position 60,090,960 of record NC_044557.1, on the reverse strand, counting down.
GTAGGTAGGGCCAGTGTTCTGAAGAGGGTAGGGGTCTAGAGTGTGGTGGTGACAGTTGGTGCTAATTGGATAGGGTGTTTGGGCACAGCCTCTCTGAGGAGGTGGTTCTTAAGAGGGAAATGAGGAAGTGAGCCACGTGGCTCCGGGGGAACAGAGTTCCCAGAGACTGCAAAGCCCTGATATGGCAACTGCATGACTGAGAAATGGGTGGAAAGCTAATGTGACTGTAGCAGGAAAAGCAAGGAGGGAAATGCAAATCAAAACCATAGTGAGATCTCACCTCACACCGGCCCAATGGCTATTATCAAAAGATGAAAGATAACAAATGTTGGTGAGAATGTGGAGAAAAAGGAACCCTTTACACTGTTGGTGGAAATGTAAATTAGTACAGCCATTGAAAAAGGTATGGAGGTTCCTCAAAAAATTAAGAACTACCATATAATCCAGCAATCTCACTTCTGGGTATTTATTCAAAAGATTTCAAATCAGTATATCAAAGAGGTATTTGCATTCCCATGTTCACTGCAGCACTATTCACAATAGCCAAGATATGAATCAATCTAAGTGTCCACCAGTGAATGAGTGGATAAAGAAAACATGGTATATTTATACAACGGAGGATTATTCAGCCTCAAAAAAGAAGGAAATTCTGTCATTTGCAAGAACATAAATGGAACTGGAGGACATGATGCTAAGTGAAATAAGACAGGCACAGAAAGATTAATACTGCATGATCCACTTGTGTGTGGAATCTAAAACAATCAAACCCACAGAAGCAGAGAGTAGAATGTGATTACAGAGACTAGGGGGTGGTAAGAATGTGTAGCTGATGATCAAAGCAAGCAAAATCTCAAACAGGAGGAATAGATGTGTGTGTATATATATATAAATATTTATGTATATAATTATATATATACAGAGAGAAGGGAGGGAGTTCTATCGGACGGTGTAGTGAATATAGTTAATAAGAGTATTGTACACTTCAAAATTGCTAAGAGAGTAAATTTCAAATGTTCTCACCACAAAAAATGTTAAGTATTTGAAGTGATGGATATGTTAACTAGCTTTAATTATACCACAATGTATGCATAAATCACATCATTTTGTGCCCCCATGCATTTAAACAATTATAAATCATTAAAGTTTAAAAACTGAAAAATCAAGGGGGCAGTAAAGAAGGTAAAGTTGGAGAGATAACCAGGGCTCAGTAGTGGTGACAGGTTTTTCTGGTGATACGAATGTGGTGCTTTGGAAATGCAGAGGAGGGTTTTCTTACTCCTGCTTGAAAATGAGAAATAGCATGCTGGTTGGTGTAAGGGAAGGCTTGTCAGAAAGGTGGAAATGGAGCTGAGCCATTCAGCAGATGATCAGACACTGCTCAATGCTGGGGTACAGAGACAATCGGATAAGGTACATACACTCTATTGAGCTTATGAAACAAAATGCTTGTCCTGATAAACTAGAATGCAGTGGAGCCCCACTGAAGCAGAGTTCAGTGGCTTGTGGTGTGTATAGGGCAGGGGGTTGCCTACTGAGTATTTGGCATTTGCTGAAATTAATTCAAATATATGTTTTTTCTAACCTGTCCAAAGGAGATCTTTGCCAATGGGACACAATATATAGAGGTCATCTCTCCCTCCTGTCACAAGAGTGTGGGTGAGGGTAGCTGTTGGTGGATTGTTCTTCTGTATTTCAGTTGTGTTCCCTCATGATTTTGGCCTCCATTTGGTCTGGAGGCCCCTGTGCATCCCAAGGATTATCAGAAAATGTAGAAAGATACTGGGGATGACTGCATGTCCTTTTGCACTGGCTATCCTGTTGATGGTAAATGAGAGAGAAACTGTGAGATAGGCTTACCAAGAAAGCCATGAGAGGCAGCAGGCATGGAAATCTCTCAGTGAATCAGGCAGATCCAGGCCTGATTTCCAGTTCCACCCTAAGGCAGCTGATGGTGGGTCAGTTACTAAACCTTTCTGGGCTTTCTATTGCTCATCTGTAACATGGGCTAATAATTGTATCAGTGTCACTGTGTTGTTGTGAGGACAAAGTGAGTGAATGCTTAGAAAGCATAAGCATCTTGCCCAACACATACTCAATTTTCAATAAAGACTTTTTTTTTGTTAATAATACATCTCATTAAAAAGATAGAAATGGTCTTAGTTCAGATTGAGAAGTTTGAACTGCTTGAACTTGATATGGTAAACCTTTAGGAGCTAGCAAAGTGTTTTGAGCAGTAAAGCAATGGGATCAGATGCCACAGTGAATAACATTGAAGATAAACTTGAGAGGGGAGAAAGTGGCATTTAAAAAAATGTAGGCAGCAGTAGGTTCCTGTTTCAAGACATTTGGTGGCAAAGGGAAGGAAAGGCTTGCAGATTGCTTGAGGGGAATTTTTAGGTTAAGTTTTCTGGAAGGTTGTGAATCTAGGCTGCCGTAGCTGATGTGACATGCCCTAGCATGGATACCATTCACTCCCAGGGAGGTGGGTTTGGCTCTTTACTCTGGCCAAGGGCTTGGTAGAGAAAAAAGATAGTCCTGGCCTTCTTTTTTTTTTTTTTTTTTTTTTTTTTTTTTTTTTTTTTTTTTTTTTTATTATACTTTAAGTTCTAGGGTACATGTGCATAACGTGCAGGTTTGTTACATATGTATACTTATGCCATGTTGGTGTGCTGCACCCATCAACTCGTCAGCACCCATCAATTCATCATTTATATCATGTATAACTCCCCAATGCAATCCCTCCCTCCTCCCCCCTCCCCCCTCCCCATGATAGGCCCCAGTGCGTGATGTTCCCCTTCCCGAGTCCAAGTGATCTCATTGTTCAGTTCCCACCTATGAGTGAGAACATGCGGTGTTTGGTTTTCTCTTCTTGTGATAGTTTGCTAAGAATGATGGTTTCCAGCTGCATCCATGTCCTGGCCTTCTTAAGCTGATACCAGAGAGTGGAACAAGGACAGAGTCCTTACTTAGACATTACTGATAAGCCCAATTGTCAATCATAGAAATTGCTTTACTCATAGCTAAAGCTTATCCCATGGTTAACTCATTCCCATCTCTAAGGCCAGAAACAACACTCATCGTGCTTCACCATACCTGGTACATCATACATACCCAATAATTATTTTTGGCTGTATAAATAAATCTATTTTTTCCTTTAATCAAAAATTAGACAAGGAGTTAATATCTAGAATATATAAGGAACTCAAACATCTCAACAGCAAAAAACAATACAACTTAAAAATGGACAAATGATCTGAACAGACTTTTCTCTAAAGTAGACATACAAATGTCCAACAAATATATTTTAAAATGCTCAGCATCACTAATCATCAGGGAAATGCAAACCAAAACCACAGTGAAGTATCATCTCACCTTAGTTAGGATGGCTATTATCAAAAAGACAAAAAGTAACACATGCTGGGGAGGTGCCCAGAAAAGAGAACTTTACACACTTTTGGTGGGAATGAAAACTAGTACAGCACTGTGAAAAATAGTATGGAGATTCTTAAAAAAAAAACTAGAGGTACCATATGATCCAGTAATCCCAATACTGAGCAGTTCTCCAAAGGAGAGGAAATCAGTGTATCAAAGAGACACTTGCATCCCCATGATTTTTGCACTACTGTTCACAATAGCCAGGATATGGAATCAACCTAGGTGTCCATCAACAGATGAAAGGATAAGAAAATATACATATACACGATGGAATACAAAATGAAATCCTGTCATTTGCATCAACATGGATGAAACTGGACGACTTTATGTTATGTGAAATAAGCCAGGAACAGAAAGTTAAACACTGCACATTCTCACTCATGTGGAAGCTAAAAGAAAGTTGGTCTCACAGAAGTAAAAAGTAGAGGCTGGAAAGGGTAGGGGAAGGAGGAAGAAGGGGAGAGATTTGTTAAATGATATAATATATAATATTACAGCTAGATAGGAGAAAAAAGTTATAGTGTCCTATATCACTGTAAGATGACTACAGTTATCAATAATCAGTTATACAGTTTCAAATAGTTAGAAGGAGGCTATCAAATACCCCAATACAAAGAAATGATAAATGTCTGAGGTGATGAATATGCTAATCGCCTTGATCTGATTGCTATACATTATATGTATTGAAACATTGCTATGTAGCCCATAAACTTGTACAATTATCATGTGTCAATTTAAAAATAAAATATTTTAAAAAATAAATTATAATCTATTATTGGATAAGCACAAACTGATCCTGATGGCTAGGTCTGATGATTAGACGATTTGACGAGTGCATAGCTGATTCAAGTTCACAGTCATAAACTGGAATTATTTGGCAAAAATATTACTAAAGATTTTGCAAGTCACATGCATTTTTATTAGCCCATGTTTGCCAGAGAAGTGACACAGGTGAAACAATAATTGAAGTCGGCCTTTTTAATGTGGCCTTTGAAAGTCATTACTTACTCTGGACAAAGAAATGGTGGAAAGGCTATGCAGCAGAAACCTTTGCAGTAGAAAACCTTGAGGCACGAAGACTTACCAGCAAATTTTACAGCTGGAAAAATGATGGTATAGGAAGATTAAGTGACTCAGTCAGTGTACCAAATTTAGGGACTTGTGTTGGAGATTATTAGTGATAACTTTCCTGAGAAATTCATCAACAGACCACTAAGGAAAAGTTGTTCCATTGTTCTAACACAGAACTCACTAGAAGGGGGAGGTGGTAAGAAGAAGATGATTAAACAGTAAAACTCTACTAGGGGGAGGTGAAAATGTGTCCAAAGTATATAGACAAGGAGCAATATTAGAGTCAGCCAGAAAAGACCCAAGGAACTACAACTGTTTAAATAAAATTGCCATTTTATATTCACAATGGGCCAGATTTTATCCCAGTATAGCTTTGCAGGAATTCTTTGGAAAGGTTCCTAACTCTAGAATTACTTGGTGAGAGTGAATTGGGGCCCTATGAAAATGATACTTGGTGATTTAATGCAAACCACCTAATAGACATAGAATTACTTTTCTACTAGTCCCACATTGACATAGCCATGAGCCACATAGAGATGAACTTTCAGCAAATCCCATTATACATGAATTTGACTTTCCTTTCAGTTTAATAGCTTGTATGGAAAAAACCTCCAGTGAGTTGTGTATTTGTCTAATTATTTCAACATACATATTAATTTCTACAGAATACGTGTACTATGCAAAGTTGGCCCAGCCATGTAAGTTTATGAAGTTCAGCAAATGCTGTAAGAATCATTTAAGGAATGAGAATGTAAAACCTAGCAATGTCTATGTACCTACATAGTCAGATTGTTTCTACTGCTGCCTGTTCCCTTGTCATAGGCAGCAAATACCAAGGAAGTTTATTCTGTTTCCTCATGCTTTGTCCATCTGTTATCTCTATTGTAATTACATCCTTTCTTCTGATAGTTTAAAATGTTCCTACTTAGTCTTTCCTTAAGTTGTTCTCAAATCTGGGGAGCTGTTATATTCTTCCCTATGCTTTATTGTCCCAAAGTCACCATCTATAGAAAAGCTGTCTCTCTCCTTCCCTCCCTTCCTCTCCTAACTCTCATTTATATGGTGATAAAGAAATCACAACTTTTGTCCTTGAGAAATTCACAGCCTAGTAGAAGGTGGAAGTATAGTGATTAGGAAAATCATGGAAGCATTAAAGAGAGGAATACAAGGGGACTTCAAAAAGTTCATGTAAAATGGAATTTTAAAACTATAAACTTTTTTCTCAATATAAGTTCCATCAAGTTAAGATACTTTTGGAAGTGATGACACCAGCCATTTAGCCCATCCCCCGAAATTGAGGGTATTGGGAATTTAACAATGTATATGCAGTTTATTTTACATTATTCACTGAAGAAAAATAGGTGCCCTTTAGAGACTTTTTAAGATTAGCAAGAAAAAAGAAGTGAGAAAGGGGCCAAATCAGGACTGTAAGGTGGATGCCTAGTGATTTCCCTTTGAAACTCTTAATGAGAGTAACAAGAAGGAGCATTGTCTTGGTGGAGAAGAACATTCTAGTGAAACTTTTTTTTTTTTCTGCTAAAGCTTGGCTAACGTTCTCAAAACACTCTCATAATAAGGAGATGTTATCGTTCTTTGGCCCTCCAGAAGGTCAACAAGCAGAAAGTTTTGATCATCTCAGAAATCTGTTGCCATGACCTTTGCTTTTGACTGGTCCACTTTTGCTTTAATTGGACCACTTCCACCTCTTGGTAGCCATTGCTTTGATTGTGCTTTGTCTTCAGGATCATACCAGTAAAGCCATGTTTCATCTCCTGTTGCAATTATTTGAAAAAAATGCTTTAGAATCTTGATCTCACTGGTTTAAAACTTCCATTGAAACCTCTGCTCTTGTCTGCAGTTGATCTGAGTGCAATGGTTTTGGCACCCATTGAGTGGAAAGTTTGCTCAACTTTAATTTTGTAGTCAGAATTGTGTAAGCTTGAACCAAGTGAGATGTCTGTGAGGTTGCCTATTGTTTCTGCTGTTAATTGTAGGTCTTGTTCAATTAGGGCATTAATAAGGTTAATTTTTTCCTTAAAAATTGATGGAGATGGTTTGCCACTGCAGGCTTCACCTTCAACATCATCTCATGCCTTCTTACAGTGAGAAATCAATTTATTAACTGTTTATTTCTTTGGGGCATTGTCCCTACAAACTTTTTGTAAAGGATCAGTAATTTCACTATTCGTCCATCCAGGCTTCACCATAAATTTGATATTTGTTCTTGCTTCAGTGTTAGCAAATTTGTGTTGCTCTGACAGGGGTTCTTTTCAAACTGATGTCTAATTCTTGTTAGTGGTTCAAACTATATCATGTCCAGAAATGTTATAGCAAGTTAGTATGAGTTTATTTTGGTCCAACTTTTTTTTTGAAATCTATGTATAGTTTTTTCATAATAAGAATTTTCCGTGAACGTTTTGAAGACCTTTCATATCTGCCAGCCTGGAAAGAAATGCCAGAAGGACTCCAAAAAAAACCTGGCATCTTAACAGAGTCATAAGGCATGAAGGAGAGCTGGAAGTGGGTAGGCAGAGAGGGGAGCAAGGGGAAGAAGTCTGGGCAAAACAGACATGAGCAAAGGCAAAGAGGAGGGCAATAGGAAAATGGGTGCTGTGGCCAGGGGTGGAAGACTCCAGGTCCTTGGGATGGCACAGTAGGAAGCAGGAAGCTGGGGAGATGGGGAAGAAGGGGTAGACAGGTCTGCATCATCAGACCCAGTCATGCTTGGAGATTCTCTTTCTACAACTCTTCTGTGCCAAATCTTCACAGAGCTCTGTTCCCAAAAGAAAGTCTCCTCCCTTGCAGTCATGGGTACATAGCAATACATTGTTGGAGGAATGAAAAGTGAATCACTAAGAAATTATTTTTATGGTGAGGCTCACAGAGGTATTGAATAATATATGTAAAGTTCCTTAACACAGTTCATAGCAAGGACTTGGTTTCTGTGTAGATTAGATTCACAATCAAATTGCTTGATGATTCATTCAGTTTTTATTATGTACATTATTGCTTATGATGTGTCAAACCTTTACCGGATGCTAAGGATACAAAGATAAAGAAGATACCAGCATGCCTGGCTCAGAGTATTGTTTTCCTTTAAAGGTATGGCTCCTGGAATTCATGTTTGGTTACAAAAACACAAGCAAACACTGGTGACGTGCCCTAATCAAGGCTTGAGTTAAGCTGGGTAGTGGTGAAGCCACTGATGTGCAATCGGACAGGAGGTGGCATGGCGCCATAGAAAGATCTGGGGCTGGGAAGTCAAGACTTGCTCTTGCAGATTGTGCTCTAACAATTAATAGCTATGTGTGGCCTTGAGCAAGCTACTGACCCTCTCTGACTCTGCTTTCCTTTCTGTGAACTGAGAGTAACGACGTTTACCTCAGAGAGCTGTTTCGAGGATAATATGAGATCATACACGTGCCTGGTACATTGTAGGCACACACATTTCCTTTCAGGAAACATTCTTCCAAGATGCAATGTGTGTTTGAGTCATATACTATTTCTTTCTTTCTTTATTTCCTTTGTTTAGAGGAGGTACCTCACTCTGTGGCCCAGGCTGCAGCACAGTGCTGTGATCATAGCTCACCGCAGAGTCAAACTTCTGGGCTCCAGAGATTCTTGTGCATCAGCCTCTTAAGAAGCTACAGGTACCTGCCACCATGTCTGGCTAATTTTTTAAAAAAATTTTTGTAGAGATGAGGTCTCACTATATTGCCCAGGCTGGTCTCAAACTCCTGACCTCAAGTGATTCCCTCGTGTCAGCCTTCTGAGTAGCTGTGATTACAGGCACACATATATACTATTTATTTCTATTTATTTTTTCTTTTCTTTTCTTTTTTTTTCTGAGACAGGACTCATTCTGTCACACAGGCTGGAGTGCAGTGGCACAATCACGGCTCACTGCAGCCTCAACCCCCAAGGCTCGGGTGATCTTCCCACCTCAGCCTCCCAGGTAGCTGAGACTACAGATGTACACTACCATGTCTGGTTAACCTTTTGTGTTACAGATACCATTTCCTAATCATCAAAACACTAGGAATTCGAAGATGAATAAAACACAGTTTAAATTTAAAACACCTATCACCAAGTGATAGTTGGTGATTACTCTTTTCCGGTAATTACAGATATAAGCTTCTATTTCATGTTTCTGTTTCTCATCCACCATAAGATTAGTTTTTCTGCTTTTCTCCCCTCCTCCATAGATAGTCTCACCACCTAATAGTTTAAATGTTTGCCAAGTTCTGGAAGAATAAAAAACTTAAGCTATACAACTGAATGTATATCTATCTATCTATCTATCTATCTATCTATCTATCTATCTATCTATCTATATCTAATCTATCTATCTATCTATCTATCTATCTATCTATCTATCCATCTATCTTCTCTCTATCTATCTATATGTTTGTTTTTTTCTGAGGTGGAATCTCGTTCTGTCTCCCATGCCGGAGTGCAGTGGAGCAAGCTTGATTCACTGCGACCTCTGCCTCCCGGGTTCAAGCAATTCTCCTGCCTCAGCCTCCCAACTAGCTGGGATTACAGATGCCCACCACTAAGCCCAGCTAATTTTTTTGTACTTTAAGTACAGACGGGGTTTCGCCACGTTGGCCAGGCTGGTCACGAACTCCTGACCTCAAGTGATCAGCCTGCCTCTGCCTCCCAAAGTGCTGGGATTACAGGCGTGAGCCAACGTGCCCGGCCTGAATGTATATATTTTTATATAGTGTGACATTAAACATATATCCTGAAAATAAGTCACCAAACAAACAAAAACATGCCAGTTTCCACATAGCTAGGGCTGGTGCTGCTTTGGCTCCTAAAGTTATAGGTTACAGCATGGCTTCTCCCAGGACATGGAAAAGCTGTGGGCAGGTTTTTCTGGCTCATGCCTGTAATCCACTTATGTCTCCTTGGTGAGGGAGAGGCAGACAAAGTCACAGGAGACTCAGTGTTCTGATCCTGCTTCCAAATGCCAGTGCTATCACTGGGCAGGGATGCAAGAATTCCACAAGCCAAGTACTTTTTCATGATCATGATGGTGTGAGATGGGGGTGGGGGCACCTCCTTCCTTTAGACCTTTGCTTCTTTCTTGTGATGTGCTACGCTTGTTCATCTGTTCCATGTGTCCTCATTATTAGCCAGCAGCTTTTTTCAAGCTATCTGGGCCAATCCACAGAAACACTTAAGCATTCAGAGAACATTAGTGATAACACATACGATAAATCCCTTTCTGTTACGTTGTTTTCCTGCAGAGAAACAGGGAGAAGGCCAGCATTCTGATGATATTCTAGCCTGTGGGGCACATCTACCACAGATTTAAATGACTTTCAAGGGCTCATTCCTGAAAATGATTCCTTTTCATTTTGGAAGGACAGCTATAGCTGTGCCTCCCTGCAGGTTATGGTCTATTAAAACCAGCCCAAACTTAGCAGTTGTTAAAAATTTCAGATCACTTTCAATAATGTGCCAATGGGTTTCAATGAAGCAGAATTTGTGAAATAATATTGTTATGTGTATTTTTCCTTTCTCTCTCTCCCTCCCTTCCTTCCTTCCTTCCTTCCTTCCTTCCTTCCTTCCTTCCTTCCTTCCTTCCTTCCTTCCTTCCTTCCTTCCTTCCTTCCTTTCCTTCCTTCCTTCCTTCCTTCCTTCCTTCCTTCCTTCCTTCCTTCCTTCCTTCCTTCCTTCCTTCCTTCCTTCCTTCTTTCTTTCTTTCTTTCTTTCTTTCTTTCTTTCTTTCTTTCTTTCTTTCTTTCTCTTTCCTTCTTTCTTTTTCTTTCTTCTCCTTCCTTTCTTTGAAAATAAATCTTTCTAGGTGATTCAATTAACTTTTAATTCATCGTAAATCTTGTCCCACAGTCCAGAGCATCCTGTTAAGTGCTTGGTCTAACTGGAATCTTTTGTAGTTCCTCCGCAAAGAGATGGTGTTTAGAAATGTAGGACATATCAAAGTTTGAAAAGTAGAATTTGCAAAACACAATGTGGCCCACCTGTACGTGTAGACCATGGTTTGTACTCACCCTGAGCGAGAGTTTGCAGTGAAGGAGATGTCCTGTGTCTTGCGATGACACAGTTCGGAGCAATTCTAGAGCTACCTAGCCAGTTTACTGTCAAAAATAAACCAAGGAGAGAGTATTCTGTCTCCTCTCCTCTTCTTGTCCATCCCTAGGACCCAACCTAATCTCATCTCTCAGGGTCTGCTAGTACTCAGATTCTGTCAGCATAATTCAGGGGGAAATAAAGTAGAAATCTGCTTTGTGAATGGAAAACAGGAGGAACTCCTGGTGAACTTGGACAATGGCTTTTTGGTTACTAGGAACTGAAATTCTGTCATTGTAGCTCCAGAAATGGATACTCTTGTAATAAAGAAGACTGAACATTATGCGAATCATGAAACACTGGCATGAGCAGGCCTCAGGGAGCTAGAGATGGCCCAGAGCATGTCTGAAGCTGGGCTTTCTGAGTCTCTACTCTTGTCATCACATTTGGTGGCTTCTGCATCCACATAGAGAGATAATCCCCCTAACACTTGCCTCAGTCCCATGACCTGTCACTTCGAATGACTTCTCCTGCAGTATCTGCTAGTTCTCTACTTCAAGAGCCTAACCCTGAATCTTGACATTACCAGTAACTGCACCACCTCCTAAATCGTGATTTCTAGCGCCCCACATGCCTTTGTTTAGTATTTCCATCCCCAAAATTCCTTCTTTTAACACCTTTTACACTGTCTTTTCCCATCATCTCTTTTGCCCCAACCACCTCATTTCCCTCACTACCCAGCATGGGTTCTGTAGTCCATCATGGTAGCCTATTACTATACCCTCAATCTATTACTTACACCCTCAACTCCCAGAGCCCTCTTTTCCTCCACCATACTCACCTGGAAAACTCCCAGTTCAAATTCAACCAAGCTCTCTGATTACTCTGTGCCTGCCCTCAAGCAGCTAACTCAGCTAGGGGAAAACACACATCATGCTGACTTTTCCTTGTTTAAATTTATGACCAAGCATCTCAGCTGAGCTCTCTGCACCACCTAGTGATCTTACCACCTTTCTCTGCTCAATTCACTCTTCCTTCCATAGGACAACTATGTTACTCTTTCTTCTCTCTCCCTTCACAACTATCCTACGCCGTCCCCTCCTCACTCTCGCGGAGGACCTCTGTTCTCCTATCACCGGGAAAGCAGAAGCTGTCCCAAGAGAACGATTTCATCATTCTGCCGCCAGAACAACAACCTGTCTCTGTATCTACCTACTTGCCTTGCCTTTCCTCCTGTTATAAAAGACAAATTGGTTTTTCATTTGATCTCTCATCCAAAGTGAAAAAGTGTCTTATGGAGTAGATCCTACCACTTCTCATCTACTCAAGAACTTTGCTGCTGCTGTTTCCCCTTTTTCACCTCCAGTATTCTCTTCTGCATGTCAACATTCTGTAAAATCTTCCATCTTTTAAGATTTCTCCCTTGACCCAAACTCCTTCTGCAAATACAGGCTCATACCTCGTTTTCCTCCATAGCAAAATATTTCAAATGAATTTTTGTACTCCTTTTTTCTACTTGCTCATTTCCCACTCTTTTCTGGATCCTCCCCAATTAGGGTAACCATTACTCTTCTGAAACCTCTCTTGACAAGGTTGCTCATCACCTCTATGCTGCCACAGATGTCAATTTTCAATTGTCACCTTCTACCTTTCAGTCAGCTCCAAACACTTGACACACTTGGCTCCCAGGACACTGCATTCTTCCATTGCTTCTTTCATCTTAACCTCTAAGTGTGGCATTCTGCCAGCCTCGTTTCCCTGTTCCCGTCTATCCATAAGTCCCCAGGTGGTTTCAGTAATATGTTTTTAAAAAATGACAGTATGTATATACTGATGAGTTCTGAAATTGTAGCTCCAACCCTAATCTCTCTTTTGAGCTCCACATTAAAAATGCCAACTTCTACTCTGCTTCTTCATTTGCATGTCTCCAAGTCATCTCCAATGCCACATGCCCACCACAAAGCTTTTTTTCCTGCCATCCGCTTCTCCTGCCAACTGTTCCTGATTTCAGTAAGTAGCACCACTATTCACCTGGTGATGAAGCCAGAAACTAAGACTTATCCTCAATGTCTTCCTTTTCCTGGCGTCCCTTAACCAATCCACCAGCAAATGCTCTCAGCTTCAAGCTTCCTGTGTCTCAGTGTTCATACCCGTGAAATGAGAATATTAAGGTTTACTTTATAGCTTGGTCATGAGGTTCAAATGAGGTAGGTGTGAGAGATATTTGCTAAGAGCATAGTAGCCACTCAATGAACATTAGTCTCCTGTGACTTTCCAATAACCTTGAACAGTACTGATGCTCACTGCGTCAGTTCCACACCTTCACGTGGCATTTGAGACTTTTCATGTCGTGGCTCCACCTTATCTCTTCACACTTAAGGCCCAGTGATTACATTACTACTATGATTTATACTTTACAGAGTTTTTTTTTGGCATATCTTATTTGTTTCTAATATTATCCACATTAAATTGGTATTATTATCCCTATTTTACAGGTTAGAAGATGGGAGGCTATGTGAATTGCCAAAAAATCATAAACCAGTCAATGATAGAGCTGGAAATGAAACAAAGAATTTCTAATATGAGATGTCTTACTTTTCCTACCATGCTATGCTGTCTCCCCAAAACAAGCCTTTCTTATCCTCAGACCAGAGTTTTCTTTTTCACTCTATCTGAAACCTACTCCATGCCCTGCTTTTCTTCGTTTCTCTTACCAAGAAAGCTCTCTCTCCTCTTCTTCTTTTTCTTCATAATTCCTTTGCTGAGTACTCCAGTGTACAGTTATCTCTCAGATTAATATTTATTATCTCGTTAATTTACTCACTCATTACCTCCCTCTCTCATTTTCTCGCTTGTCAAACATTTAATGACAATAAACTATGTGCAATTCACTTTGAAGAGGTCCTTCACATTCCTTGTAAGTTGTGTTCCTAGGTATTTTATTCTCTTTGTAGCAATTGTGAATGGGCGTTCACTCCTGATTTGACTCTCTGTTTGTCTGTTATGGGTGTATAGGAATGCTTGTGATTTTTGCACATTGATTTTTGTATCCTGAGACTTTGCTGAAGTTGCTTATCAGCTTAAGGAGATTTTGGACTGAGATGATGGGGTTTTCTAAATATACAATCACGTTATCTGTAAAGAGAGACAATTTGACTTTCTCTCTTCCTATTTAAATACCTTTATTTCTTAATCTTGCCTGATTGCCCTGGCCAGAAGTTCCAAAACTATGTTGAATAGGAGTGATGAGAGAGGGCATCCTTGTCTTGTTTCGGTTTTCAAAGGGAATGCTTCCAGTTTTTGCCCATTCAGTATGATATTGGCTGTGGGTTTGTCACAAATAGCCCTTATTATTTTGAGATATGTTCCATCAATACCTAGTTTATTCAGAGTTTTTAGCATGAAGAGGTGTTGAATTTTATTGAAGGTCTTTTCTGCATCTATGGAGATAATCATGTGGTTTTAGTCATTGGTTCCATTTATGTGATGGATTATATCTTTTGATTTGCGTATGTTGAACCAGACTTGCATCCTAGTTATGAAGCCAACTTGATCATGGTGGATAAGCTTTTTGATGCGCTACTGGATTTGGTTTGCCAATATTTTATTAAGGATTTTTGCATCAATGTTCATCAGGGATATTGACCTGAAATCTTTTGGTGTGTGTGTCTCTGCCAGATTTTGGTATCAGGGTCATGTTGGCCTCATAAAATGAGTTAAGAAGGAGTCCCTCTTTTTCTATTGTTTGGAATAGTTTCAGGAGGAATGGTACCAGCTCCTCTTTGTACCTCTGGTAGAATTAGGCTGTGAATCCATCTGGTCCTGCGTTTTTTTTTTTTTTTTTTTTTTTTTGGTTGGTAGGCTATTAATTACAGCATCAATTTCAGAAAGAAAATCCTAAGCAAAAGAACAAAGCTGGAGGCGTCACATAACTTGACTTCAGACTATACTACAAGGTGACAGTAACCAAAACAGCATGATACTGATAACAAAACAGATACATAGACCAATGGAACAGAACAGAAGCCTCAGAAATAACATCACATATCTACAACCATATGATATTTGACAAATCTGACAAAAATAAGCAATGAGGAAAGGATTTTCTATTTAATAAATAGTGTTGGGAAAACCGGCTAGCCATACGCAGAAAACTGAAACTGGACCCCTTCTTTACACCTTATACAAAAATTAACTCAAGATGGATTAAAGACTTAAATGTAAGACCTAAAACCATAAAAATCCTAGAAGAAAACCTAGACAATATCATTCAGGATATAGGCCTGGGCAAAGACTTCATGACTAAAACACCAAAAGCAATGGCAACAAAAGCCAAAATTGACAAATGGGATCTAATTAAACTAAAGAGCTTCTGCACAGCAAAAGAAACTATGATCAGAGTGAACAGGTAACCTACAGAATGGGAGAAAAAGTTTGCAATGTATCCATCTGACAAAAGGCTAATATCCAGAATTTACAAAGAACTTAAACAAATTTACAGGAAAAACAAACAAACAAACAACCGCATCAAAAAGTGGGCAAAGGATATGAACAGACTCTTCTCAAAAAAAGACATTTATGCAGCCAACATACATGTGAAAAAAAAAGCTCATCATCACTGGTCATTAGAGAAATACAAATCAAAACCACAATGAGATACCATCTCATGTCAGTTAGAATGGAAATCATTAAAAAGTCAGGAAACAACAGATGCTGGAGAGGATGAGGAGAAATAGGGATGCTGTTCCACTGTTGGTGGGAGTATAAATTAGTTCAACCATTGTGGAAGACAGTGAGGCAATTCCTCAAGGATCTAGAACCAGAAATACCATTTGTCCCAGTAATACCACTACTGAGTATATATCCAAAGGATTATAAATCATTCTACTACAAAGACACATGCAGACATATGTTTAGTGCAGCACTGTTCACAATAGCAGACTTGGAACCAACCCAAATGCCCATCAATGATAGACTGAACAAAGAAAATGTGGCACATATACACTGTGGAATACTATGCAGCCATAAAAAAGGATGAGTTCATGTCCTTTGCAGGGACATTGGATGAAGCTGGAAACCATCATTCTCAGCAAACTAACATAAGAACAGAAAACCAAGCACCACATGTTCTCACTCATAAGTGGGAGCTGAACAATGAGAACACATGGACACAGGGAGGGGAATATCATACACTGGGGCATGTTGGGGAGTGGGGGACTAGGGGAAGGATAGCATTAGGAGAAATACCTAATGTAGATGATGAGTTGATGGGTGCAGCAAACCACCATGGCACATGTATATCTGTGTAACAAACCTGCACGTTCTACACATGTATCCCAGAACTTAAAGTGTATATGTATATGTGTGTGTGTGTGTGTGTGTGTGTGTGTGTGCAATTCACTATGCTAAGGATGGAATATAAAGATGAAAATCATAGACCTTAAGATTAAGGAGCTCACAGTTTAGGACATGCATTCTTATCAGGGTAATATGGCTTCCTCCAGTGGGTGAAAATTGGTTCCTGGGGAACAAAAAATCCATAATTTATGACCCCCCCTAAGCTGGAAATCTTATTCCTTAGTATCCCTTAGCATTTACTTTCTGTCATTGGGTTTTCTTGGGTATCCCATCAGCAGCATTGCCACTGAGTTCATGGAAAATACACAAAATATATGCAAGATAGTGCTATGTAAGATCAGTGCTACAAAACTATGGTGATTAGGGGGCTGTGATTGTAGATCTTTCCCTCAATTCATTTTGTAATATTTAAGTTCTTTTGTGAGAGGTGACCTATGTGTACCTGGCTGCTATTGGCTGTCTTGCAAATGTTGTTTGTATTTGATCCTTAGTGCTTTGTCTTTGAGAATTAAAAAAGATTACTTTTGTATTATTGAAATGCATAAACTTAAATTATCATCTCAGTAAATATTTTGACCTTGTATTAAAAATAAAGTAGGCCTTATACTTTTAAAATGTGGACCCAACATTATTACATGTTGTATATAGCATATAAATTTTGTACACTGGATAAATATATATATGGCAAATAAATAAAAAGCATATCTGTGGTGTTAAAATAGCACACTCTGGTTGTGCACATCCACAGGTTGATCATCACCACTGTCTTAGTCTGTTTTCTACTGTTATAACAGAATATCATAGATTGGGTAATTTATAAACAATAGAAGTGTATTTGGCTCATGGTTCTGGAAGCTGGGAAGTCCAAGGGCGTGGTACTGGCATCTACGCAGCCGTTTGGTGAGGATCTTCCTATGGAAGAAAGCAGAAAGGCAGATGAGCACACAAAGCAGAGTGAGGCAATTGGGCCAAACCCTCCTTTCTATCAAGAACCTACTTCTGTCATAACTAACCCGCTTCTGCAGTAATGGCATTAATCCCTTCACGAGGAAAGAGCCCTCATGGCCTAATCACCTCTTAAAAGCTTTACCTCTTAATACGGTTACAATGACAATTAAGTTTCCAACACATGGACTTCTGGGGACAACACTCAGACAACAGCAGCTACCTAGTTGCGAGTCAATCATGTTTTGTGAGACTGAGTATTATATAACCCATGGACAAAGTAGCAACATGATACTGATGATATAAGAAGTTGTAAGTGGGGCTAGATGTTAGATCCAGGTGACATGGTTCTGTCAGTTCCTGATTGGAGAGATTTGCTTTCATATTTCTTGCTGTTCTTCAACAAGACAAGCACATTCCCACCTCAAGACCCTTGGTGGGACTCATGGTTCCCTCTGCCTAAATAGCTCTTTCTCCCAGAGTATGGCTCACTCACTCATTTGGTTCAAGATTCTGTTCAAATTTCATATGCTCAGAATGCATGTCCTGCTGGCTTCCAGCACTTTCAACCTTTTACTCCGTTGTTTGTTTGTTTTAACTTATGATACCTACCACCACTTGACATTGAATTTTGTGTCTTTTTGGTTGGTTACTTTGTTGATTTTCCATCCCCCTCATTAGACTGTAAACTTCATAGGATGGGGTC
Source organism: Rhinopithecus roxellana (assembly GCF_007565055.1). NCBI lineage: Eukaryota > Metazoa > Chordata > Mammalia > Primates > Cercopithecidae > Rhinopithecus > Rhinopithecus roxellana. The sequence continues at coordinate 60,073,406 of NC_044557.1, read as the reverse complement.
TTTTGTTTACAACTGTACCTCCAACACCTCCAAACTAGGGACTCAGTGTTGGGTAAATGTATAAATTATACATGAATAACTAATGGAGCCCAAGTTCAATTCTTAGCTTTAATGGAACACAGCTTGAACATTTATTTTTCCTTATTTTAGGCAACTTTTCTACCTGGTAGTGGAAGTGAAGCATCTCAAAAAAACAAGCATCTCTTACTCTCTCTAGCTCTTTTTCTCTTACGCATCCCCCCTCCTCTCTTTTTTCCCTCTCTTGCTCCATCTCTCACACTTTTCATATTATCAGTGATTGATATGGTCCAGGCCCTGAGTGGATAAACCTCCTCAGAGGACCTGCTCCTAAGACTCCTCCTTTCTCTCTGACCTACTTAGAGCAAGTCTATAGCGGAATTTCCATGGGCATATAGTCTTTGAAGACGCTTTCTTCACCTGGTTGCAAGGGAGAGACACCCACCACTTGGCCACATACCACTGGGATGACCAAGGACCTCTGGCCCAGCCTGCGTACCAGGTCCTATTGTCAGGTGTGAGTTACTATGGGCCTGCATGTCTCATCTGAGTGTGATGACAGTCTCCTCCAGAATGGTCATGCAAAACATTTCTCCTGGAATATATTGCTCTAATCAATTTCAGACCTTGCCTTGGATGTCCTCGAAGCTTCCCAGAAATGTCTGAAAGCACATTTCCATGAGATTCTGGCATGGGACATCAGAACACTTTGAAATTAAACTCCCTGATGAGTTTAGACATTACCATATACATATTTCAGGAGTAATCTAAAAGGACAATGTAATTTCTGTTGTAGGACTGGGGGTTGTGTTTATCTATCGTGTGAAATGGCAGAAAAGGAAACATATACTGATTTTTGCAAGTGTATACTTTTTATGGTCTCTAAAGAAATGAAATAAATTAGAAACCCCATTTGCTATTGCCATATGGAACATAGTGCAAGAAAAATTTACCAGCCTGCAAACCTGCAGTTTCTGGTCTTAAATCTTACATATGAATTGTGTTTTTCTTCTTACACATGGAGATCCTTTGAACATTTAAATGGAGCACTCGCTTGTCCCAATGCAGATACCTTTTTCACTGGATTAGATTGTTTAGATCCCTCTAGCCCATGAAGATTTTTTCCTTGTCATCCATATATGTTTTGGAAAAGTGAATAGATCAGTAGGAGAGATGTCAACCTGACATACCTTTTGTGATGGCATGGCAGTATAGCACACTAGTCAAAGAGTGAGCTTTGAGGTTGGGCAGACTTGGATAGGTATCCTGTATTCTCTACTTCCCCAATTCTGTCACTGGGGGCAAGTTATTGAAGGAGGTGGTATTGAAGAGTGATTAAGAACATGGGCTTCCATGTCTGACAGCTTGAGTTTAAATCTCAGCTGTGTTACTTATTCTGTGATCTTGAACAATTGACTTTACCTCTCTATATCTCAGTTTCTTCTCTAAACTAATGCTTACTGTACTGGATGAGGATTAAGTGAAACAATGCATATAGAGCTCTTAGCACAGTGTCTGGCACATAGTAAGGTGAAATAAATATAGCTGTTGTCATAATAATCATCAGTAATACTAGTAATTGTGGTATTAGTTAAGATCATACAGCTACTTAGTGACGAAATCTAAAAACAAAACAAAACAAAACAAAACAAAAAAAACAGCCCAACAAAACAAAACAAAAAAACACCCTCTCACTCTATTCTCAGCCAAATGATTACTTTACTATGTCAAATATGTCACTTTGGGAACACGTAGGTCAAGGAGTTAGATAAATGAGGGTGGAAGTGATGATGGTGTTAGTGATGATGGTGATCGGTTGAACACAGCTTTCCTTAGAGCAGTGGGTCTCATGTTTGGTCACATGTTGGCATCATCTGGATGGTTTTCAAAAATACCAATTCCTGAGTTCCACCCCGAAGATTTTGATTAAATGGTTTAGAATGGTTTCCATCTGGGAGCTGGAACTTTTAACATATGCCCCTGGTAATTCTAATGTATAGCCAAGGCTGAGAACTGCTAGTTTAGAGGTGTTTCTTGCGGCTTTCAGATCCTCAGTGACAATGGCCAAGCCAAGGTCAGGCTCCAGTGCCCACAGGAAGGAAGTCAAGCAGAACAGTTTTATTCACTTGTTCCAGAACTATCTGCTTTCACAGGACTGAGAGGAGCAGCATGAGCTTCATTCACCTCACTGGGCATTAGGAGAGGAAGCACAAGAAGCTGGCTACCTCCCTGCCGGAAGTTGCCAACCCTGGACTCTCTATGGGCACCTCTCTCTACACCTCTGTTAAAAACTAACTCAGAAGCGAAAATGCTCCCACATGGAGGCCTGCACATGTTTAAGAACACATTGTCTTGGAGATTGCCATGGGAAACCTGAAATGCCTGTGTGTGTGTGTGTGTGTGCAAGCATGCATGTGTGTGTATGTGAAAATGGAATCATTACAATCGATTTCCAGATCCCATATTCAACCATATTCAATATAAAATTGCTGAATATTGTGTAGGGAGGGGACCCTGATTTGAAAGCACCTTAGAGTTGCTCTAAACCACCAGGTGGTACCATATTGCACACCTAGCTAATGGCTTTCTGTTTAAGAGGGCTAATCAAGTCCACATAAGGATTAGTAGTCATTATTTATCAATATATGGTACCCCTTATCCTCAGGGGTGAACAGTGGGGTGGCAGCCAGCCTGGTTTGAGAAAATCTCACAAGGTTGAGTGACATTTTAAAGTTATGATGTGTCAAGCTGGAGAAAAGAGGCTCAGAATAGTGTCCTTGAGGAGTGGTGAATTGAAACTGTAGTAACGAATCCAAGAGCCAGCGTTCTGGAGAAGGAACCAAGGTGTAGAGTCCAAATAGGGTGTTGTGATGCCAGGAAGGCAGAAGATGAGGGGTACAGGGAATGGAGAAACAAAAGCGGTCTTGGAAAGGTGCTGGCAAAATGGACCAATGTGTCTCCATTTGTAGGGAAAGTGGAAGTCAGAGTTAAGTGAACAATTATTATTATTATAGTTGTAGAGACAGGGGTCTTGCTATGTTGCCCAGGCTGATCTTGAACTCCTGGCCTCAAGTGATCCTCTTGCCTTAGCCTCCCAAAGTGCTGGGATTACAGGCAAGAGCCACCGTGCCCAACCCTGAAGTGGACAACTGTATTTGTCCTTGTCTATAATTGTCTATGTCTCTGTTGTAAACTATTTGCCTTGTGAAATTACAGCTGTTTCAGATAGCTGTCTGAAGCTAGTGATTTTAGCAATCCACTAATCTCTTTTAAGCCACCGTGAGGTCTTTTTCATGGATAATATGCCCTCTGGAGTCTTCTTTGTTGAATCAAGGTCTTGCTATGTCACCCAGAAGGGAGTGCAGTGGTGCGATCATACCTCACTGCAGCCTCAAGCTTCTGGGCTCAATAGATCCTCCTGTCTCAGCCTTCTGAGTAGCTGTGACCACAGGTGCACACCACCATACCTGGCTAGTTTTCTTTTATGTTTTGTAGAAAAGGGGTCTTGCTATGTTGCCCAGGCTGGTCTCGAATTCCTGGCCTCGAGCTATCTTCCTGACTCAGCCTCTCAAAGTGCTAAGATTACAGGCATGAACCACTGCTCCTGGCCCCTCTGGAGTCTTCTCCCCACCTGCCTTTAGTTGCTGTTTCCCAAGCCAAACTCTGCCTTTCATCCTTCCAGGTGCACTTCTTCTGAGGAGACACTTCTGCCCTTGCCCTGCCCGGGGCTCCCAACATGGGGCTGCTGTGCTGTGTCCTTGCTCTGGACCCTTTGTTTCTTCCTGCAGTCTGTTAAATCCCAGCGAACCTTCCTGCTGAGAAGGGTGAATAAACTAATTTACACCGAGCTATGACAAATTTAGAAAAGCTTAGCATGTTACTTCCTGTTAGAGTACTTGCATTTTTATAGGGAAGAATACTCTAGGGAAAAAACTTTTAATAAAATAGAAGTGCAGGTGTCTGTCATTAGACTGGTGACAGATGAATAAAGAAAGATACCTTTGAAAAGGACTGTTTGAGAATTTTTAAAGTTATCATGGCCACTTCCTACATCTCTGAATCAAGAACTGTTTAAATTCGGTTTTGTTTCTCCAATGTGCAGGCCTGCACAGAGGTCCGGGTAGGGCGAGGCGGAGAGGCACAGAAGGACAAAGCACACGATGGAGACTCAGAAACCTGGGGCTAAACTCACACTTGAGCACCCAGCAGCATGTGGCCCAGGCAATCTACCTGACCTTGCATTTTCATTTGAAAAATTAACTCGGCCAACATTTACTAGACACACACTGAGTTCTAGGGCTGTGCTAGCTAAGCTTGGGCATTCACCGAGAACACTGTTTATTAGGAAAATGAATGTCTCATCACAATGCTCTTATAGAGGGACGGACAAAGGGTGCTCAGAAAAGGAGTGGAAGAAATACATTAACTTTGCAGGGGGCTGTCGGGGAGGTCGTTTCAGAAGTGAATATTGTGTTAGAAGACAGCTGCTCAATGACTACTGCCTCATCGGCAGGAGCAAGGAGCCCCAGAGTCATGAGCCAGCGTGGATCCAGGCCCTGCCACTTACTAGCCGTGCAACATTGGGGGCATTATTTAACTTCTCCGTGCCTCCATTTCCTCATCTGAAAAATGGGGATGAGGATAGTATACATCCCATAGGCGGGAAGTAAGATAATAGGAATGAAATGGTTGGAATGGTGCCTGGCACATAGGAAATGCCTGTCTTTGTAATTTATTGAGAAAATGATAAGGAGGTTTCCTGGCAAAGACAAGAGATTGAGGTAAGAGTACTCTAGGCATAAATAAAGACTTGAGGAAAGGCAGGAATACAAAGAGAATGATGTGTTTGGGGACTGGAAGATATGATAGGAATGGAAGACAGGTTAAAGTGTAGGCAGAGAGTGAGGGACAAGGCTGCAGGGGGCCAGTGAGGGCCAGAGCTAGATAGGACCTGCAGGCACTCGGAGGAGGGTGGTCTCTACCCAAAGTACTGGGGCAGCCATTGACAGTGGGTGACGGGGTTGGGGGATCAGAGAAGGAAGACTCTGGCAGCTTCATGGAGGAAGGGAGACTGGTAACAGAGGTGTGGGAAGAGCAAATGAAATAATGAGTGTGAATCAAGCTCATTTTAATCTGCAAAGTGCAAGGTGAATATGAGTGGCCCAGGGAGACCAAGGCACGGCTGGGAACTCCCCTGTAGCTGGAGGGTCCTTGGGCAAGAACTGTTCCTGTCCTGCCTGGGGAAGAGGTGGAGAGGGCTGGGACAAGGCTCCCATCTCTTTCTGCCTGTGCTTGAGTTTATGGCAGGCTGCTGCAGGTCAGCAGACAAGGATCATCAGAAAGGACCCCGCCCTGTCTCCATCCGTGCATGCTTTTGGATGGGAAACTCTCCATTACAGTTCTATATAGACTAAGGATGAAGGTGCTGGAAATAGACTGGATTTAAAACCACTTGTCTTAATTACTAACTCTGTGACCCAGGCAAGTTACTTAACCTCTACCTCCTTCGGCCTCAGTTTTCACTTCATAAAATGGGGTTTTACATGCACCATATAGCATGGCTATGAGGATTAAATGAGTTAATATGTGAAAAGTACTAGAATGGTGCTTGGTACACAGTAAGTGCCAAATATAAAGTTATTAATTAAAATACATAGAATAATAATTGAACTTACTTCAAAATTAATTGTGTGCTTTAAAGTATTTAAGGTAATGTCTGGCATATTATACACCCTTAATTAAGTTAGTTGCTACTATTACTATTCTAATGGATGCCCAGACCCAGGCAAAAACCCAGGGGTGAGGTAAAGGTGTGGATGGGAAGGATATTTTCCCTGTTTTAGTAAATCTACTTGAACATGAACTTCACTTTGTTGCATTTCTATTTGAAGTTTACTTTGGGTATGTTCATCATTTGATTTTTTTTTTTTTTTTGCATTTACAGATTCTCACCTATACAGCTGCAATTTCCAATGTCCATCTATGAAGAAATATTTATCCCCACTCCCACCCCCACCCACAGGACAAGGCCATTGTCTGCCGAAAGCGAGTTGAGTCCACTTCTGCTCTGAGACAGAAGGATGGACTAATGACCTCCTCCCACCCTAAAGATTCTTTTTCTAAAAGCAATATCACCATGACCTTTCTGACAAGTCAGATTCCCATCTCCGTGCCCCGACACCTTTCTTCCCTGACACTTCTCTCAATTGCTTTGCAAGATACATGTAGGATCATTTCTCAGTTTCCTGGAGCTGCCCCTGGGTTTGGAGGGAGGGCGGCCATAGGGTGTCTTCGTTGGGATCTGTGGGGCACAGCCCCAAGAGGGAAGCGAAGGTGAACATTGACCCGAGGAGAAGAGAAGAAACCAGGCAAATGGGAAACTGGGAGAATCAAGATGTCCCTGTTGTTACAAGGGCTTCATGCCCAGGGCCCTCTTCCATGCAGAACAGCATGGCCACCCACAGGAGGAGCTAGCTTCCTCCAAGGGGCATTAGGGAAGCCGGACACAGATCCCAGCTCTGCCTCTTGAACTACAGGATCTGGCACCATGTACTTAATTTCTCTAGCTGTCATTTCCTCATTTGTAAAATGAGAACACAACAACACATCATGATTGTTTATAAGGATTCATGAGTTAATAGCTTTGTTTCTGCTTCTCAGACACATAAAATTTGTTCCCACCCCAGGGCCTTTGCACCTGCTGTTTTCTCTGTCCAGAGTGCTCTCCCTCTGGACTTTTGTGTGGCTATTTTTATTTCATCATTCAGGCTTCAGGGAAGATACTCTCTCCTCAAAAAGGCCTTTTCTGACCACTCCATCAAAAATGGCCATTCCTTGACACCTTGATCACCTAATTCCATTTTATTGTTTACATAACACTTATCATTACTTGAAATTGTCTTTACTTGTTTACTTGGATGTACTGTGTTCCCTGACTACAGTATCAGTTCTGTAAGTACATATTCATTGATATACACCATGCTTGGCACATTTGAAGAATTGATAATGTAGTAAAAGCACCTGTACATTCAGCACCTAAAACTCAATGATGTAGTTGCTATTATTATTATTTTACCAGGAAAGGGTATCAGTTTTACCATTCTCTTGTTTTATTTCTAGCAATTCAGAATTCTCTAGACTTTTATCATAGACAACTTCAAACTATGTGCTATTCAATTCTGATAGAAACCCATTTTTGAGAAAAAATATCTACAGAGGCATGAAGTCCCTCTTTTTCTAAATATCCCAAATGCTGCACCATCAGAAAAACTATAAGAACTTGCCCATTTCAAAGAGTAACTTAAGTTTCTTGCTTTGCTTTTAGCTTTCACTAAGGCATGCTGTGAAAAATCACTATAAGGCTCATTTGCTGTTTGATCAATACTAGGGAGATGGTTCATTATAGCCTCAGGAACCACTATGAGAAACCCCAGTGTGAGAAATTCCTTTCAAAGTTCAACTCTTAGCAAAACGTTTGCTTCCTTTAGGGAGCTAGTATTTTTGTCTTCAAGAATTAGGTACGAGACCATATTTCCCTTTTCACTTCAGCTGCCAGGAAGCCCAGGGTCAATTTAACTCAAATGTAGCCACTTTGTAAGCTTTAAGGGCTTGCATACTTACATTTTTTTCCCTTACTCTTTATTTCATGCTCTAATTCATCTTCAGTATAATTCATCTCTGGGAAGATAAAAAACATTTGGCTCAGGAAATGGGCAGGTGCCGATGGAGGCTGGACAGTGAGAACCACAGTCTAATCATATCACAGTGACTATCTGGGGAGGGCACTGCTACCCTGGCCTCTGGACACAGGCCCCTGACACTATAGGTGCAGAGTCCTGAGAGGTAGTGTCCACCTAGTCAAGACCAGGCATGTGCACAGACCCTCATAGCCAGGGAAGCAGTGCAAAGTGAATGTCTGAACTTCAAGGCATCTTTATGAGAGACAGCCCTGCCATTCACCCACTCAAACAGTAGGTAATTCCTCAAACATGGGAAAATGGTTTAGATATTAGACAGCTTCCAAAATATGACCGCTTATTAGAGTTTATTTGTATTCTATGGATTTTTTATAGACCTCAAAGTTTTTGTGAAATGAAGTGAGACAGGAATAAATCAATAAATACATAAAACAGGTATGAATTTCTCCATGCTACCAGGAGAAAGACGCTTTCATTTCTTTACTTTTCTAAATGAAAACCTGCTCCAGTTCCCATTCTCCAACGTTGGTGAGAAGTTCAGTGTGAGTTACTTCCTGTGGCCCCGTCTTCATTCCTTGGGCTATCCGAGCCTGGGAGTCACAATTTTTAGGGAAAAAAAGGGAGAGAGGATCCATTCTCAGATGAGCGCTCCCCTGTGGTTACTATGCACATGCGCGCTATCCAGATGCCTGCATCCATTCTGAGGTGGGACATCCCCAAGGTGACACCCACACCCTCTGGGCCATCTCATGTGATGTGTTGGTTGCAAACCGAGCCACTCTAAAGTAAAGGAGGAAGTATTTTAGATACTATAACTTTTGAAACAGATTAAACTGGCTCATGCTGCGATCTGAACACCAGAGGGCGCCATTAGCTTGGTTTCTGGACTCCGCTGCTGTGATCGGTACAAGAACCTGACAGATGTGACAGCGTCAAATAAAATCCAATCTTAATCTTTTCGATTCAGACATAGAGTACTCGGCTCCTTGCTGTGAATTAGGGTCACCAATAGTAAAATGGGGAAGAACTTCCTTGATTCCTTTTTTCTTTCTTTGTTTTTAAATTATTTATTAATTTTTTGAGACGGATCCTCACTCTGTCGCCCAAGCTGGAATGCAGTGGCGTGATCTCGGCTCACTGCAACCTCCGGCTTCCGGGTTCAAGCGATTCTCCTGCCTCAGCCTCCCGAGCAGCTGGGATTACAGGCATGCTCCATCATGCCCAGCTTTTTTTTTCTTTCTTTCTTTCTTTTTGTATTTTTAGTAGAGACGGGGCTTCACCATGTTGGCCAGGCTGATCTCGAACTCTTGACCTCAAATGAACCGCCCACCACAGCCTCCCAAAGTGCTGGGATTGCAAGCGTGAGCCTCTGTGTCCGGCCCTCTTTTTTCCCCAATCTTAAATAAGTAACCAAGAGGCTAATTTAAATGGTTTCCAAAGCACAATTATTCTAGACATAAATAGTGATTCTGAGCATAGAAACCCTGAACTTTGTACTAAGAATGAGGCAGGCTTTTAAATAATTTCAGTGAGAAGGTTCCAGGCTCTGCCACTTTAATCGTCTCAGAGCAAGGCAGCAGATGCGCATTCTCTGCAGCACCGCAGCAGCTCTGGGACCATCCCTGGTCCCGCATTGTTTCCAGAGCTTCTGTTTGAAAGTGGCCCACCACAGGGACCAACAGGCAGCCTTCGGGTCCTTCTACTGGAAATGCATCATCTTTTTAAATCCGGCCACAGCCCGGGCAGGTAATGGAGAAAGCACGAGTTAAGCAAATGAAAACCACAAATAAGATCTCAGGGGGTGTCATTAAAGCTTTTGGTCCGCGGCTTTTTTTTTTTTTTTTTTTTTTTTTTCCGGAGTCTCGCTCTGTCGCCCGAGCTGGAGTGCAGTGGCTCCATCTTGGCTCACTGCAAGCTCCGCCTCCCGAGTTCACGCCATTCTCCTGCCTCAGCTTCCAGAGTAGGTGGGACTACAGGCGCCCGCCACCACGACAGGCTAGTTTTTTGTATTTTTAGTAAAGACGGGGTTTCACCGTCTTAGCCAAGATGGTCTCTATCTCCTGACCTCGTGATCCGCCCGCCTCGGCCTCCCAAAGTGATGGGATTACAGGCGTGAGCCACCGCGTCCGGTCAGGTCCGTGGCTTTTTGGTTGTGTGTAAATAGATTGAGCTGATCATAAATGAGTCTCATGGGGCTGTAAAAACAGTTCTTATCAGGGCATTCACTTGGAAACACTGATAGCAGTTATGGTTTTGAAAATAACACATTCTTTAAAATCCGTGATTCATACTCTATTCATTTATCCAACATTCAATTAATTAGTTATCAAACACTGGCTATTTGCCACTGTGTCCCAAATGTGCCCCATTGGGGGATGAATTTGACGGGTCCTTTGCCCTGGGGCTGCTCTTGATCTTGCGGGAGATAAATACATGTCAAACGGAATTGCAGTGCTATAGGATGAGGGCTGGAATGCCAACCTTGCAAGTGGAACATAGGAAGAGAACCAAGTCAGTATGAAACCTTAAAGGCACACTTCTCCAATAATTCTGTACCTAGTCATTCATTCAACAGGTACTTATTAATCAGCATCTAGGTGTAATGTGTGAGGCCCTGAGCGCAGCAGTGCATAGAACAGACACTCTTCTTGCCCACATGGGGCTAACACTCCCTTCTTTCCTGTTGACCCGAAAGAAAGGCATTTTGGTTTCTCTTCTTTTCCAAATTCACAGAGCCAAATAGGAGATATATCTCTAAAGGAGGATCAGAAATATTTTTTTCTTCCTAAGGGCTACTGACTGATGGAGAAATGGAGGAAAGAGGAAATGAATCCACGAAAGTTAAGTAGCAAGTTTCAGAAATTCAGCTTAAACAAATTTAAGCAGAAATTGGGATTTATTGGAATGACATTTGGTATGGTATACAGAATGGAAAGATATCTGAACATCCCAGCCTCGGGGGCTAGATCTGGGGATGTTAAAGTCTGAAGCAACTTTTTTTTTTTTTTTTTTAGACGAAGTCTTGCTCTGTCGCCCAGGCTGGTGTGCAGTGGCGCCATCTCCGCTCACTGCAAGCCGCCTCCCGGGTTCACGCCATTCTCCTGCCTCAGCCTCCCGCCACCATGCCCGGCTAATTTTTTTGTATTTTCAGCAGAGACGGGGTTTCACTGTGTTAGCCAGGGTGGTCTCAATCTCCCGACCTCGTGATCCACCCGCCTCGACCTCCCAAGGTGCTGGGATTACAGACTTGAGTCAACGCTCACGTCCCTGGAAGCAACTTCTGTATTAGTCAAGACTCTTTGCGTCACAAGTGATAGAAAGTCAACTAAAACTAGCTTAGGCCAAAAAGGGCAGGGATGAATCTTAGATGAACAAAACTAGGGACTCCATGCCTTCAAGACTCTCCTCTCATCTTAGCCTTTCTGAGAGGTGGCCCCCATTCTCTCTGACGGAACACCAACTTTCTCTGAGGGGCTTCAGTCAAAGTTGCTGTTAGCTCTTTGCTGACTTTTGTCAACTGTGTCACTAGAGAGAAAAAGGACCATCTTCCCCAACTCCATTTAGAAAAATCTTGGTAAAGGGTTCTGATTGGCTCAGCACCTGTCTTTCTCCAAACCTAGACCAACCACAGGGGCTGGAGGGTAGGTAGAATACTATGACCAGGCCAGCCTGGATCCTGATCCTGGTCCTCACTCCCTACATAGGGCTGGGGTGGGAGGTGCTGGGGTTGGGGTAAGAGGGACTTTCCACAAAGATGAAGGTCTGGTCACCTAAAGAAGGGGTAAAAAGCACTGAATCAACAAAATAACAGCAGACTGCAAGTGGAAGATAGGTTGGGGAGGAAATTGTCAAAATTTACCAATGATTATTAAGTGCTGGATGCAAGCATTATATCTCACACATCTTAACATTTGCAGTTGAACCCAAAATGTACCTTATTAAGAATTTCTTCCCCAAAGGTCTAAGGTGGGCTTTAGTTGGTCCTACAGAAAGAAGGAGAACAACAGTAAAGACTTTAATAGGGAAATCCATTTATAAAGACGTGTTTAGTCTAAAAGGCAGTGTGATAAGAGAGAATTTAATTTTAAAATTTTATTATGACTATGTTTGGTTCAGAAAGAGAATTTTATATGGCTTCTTGAGAGCTATCACTGGGGAACATCTCTTCCTTTTCAGGGGAGAGTCCTTGGAGAGTATTCTCAGATATGTAAATGTAAGTAGACATTGGCTACTTACTTATTGACTTGGGTGGCAGGTGCAATAGGATTGTATGAGGCCAAGAAAGGATGCTTTTTCTGGTACTCCTTAATACGCAAATCTGGCAGTTTGGTAGGCAGATGGGAACCTAGGCATAGGAGTAAACGAGTCTGCTAGGAAGAAAAGAACTCAGGACTCACCACCCTTCCTTTCTGATGAGAACTTTTCCGATGGGCTGAGATGGCCTCAACAAAAGTCCACGTGCAGAAAGGACCCCAAAGGCCCTTGAAGAGCACTCACATGCAGGAAAGAGGGAGTATCATTTATTCCAGTCCAATGTATATTTGAGCCTGGAAGGCAGCCTTGAGCCTGACATCCTGTAAGAAAGGGCAGAGTAGGGAACCCCTGAGCACAAACATAAAAGCTTCACATCAGAGACCCCAAGGGTAGAGCATCCTTGGGTGAGAGTAAAATACAGGAGGGAGGAGGAAAGACTGACTCCTTTAGACTCAATAAGTCTCTGAGGCTCTTGAATCATTTAAGTGAGTGGCAAAGAGGTAAAAGTAGGGAACCAACGAAATTGGCTATTCTGTTAAAATGAACAAGTGGGAGCTCAAATGATTACCTGAATATTCAAAAGAGATGAGGTCTTATTTGGATATCACACTGATTAAGCAGTTCATACCAGAAACATTGGAATGAGTAGAATTTTGAAAACTCACAATAAAAAAGATCTTCAAGGTCAGTGCAGTGGCTCATTTGGTAATCCCAGCACTTTTGGAGGCCGAGGCTGGAGGATGGCTTGAGCCCCGGGCTTTGAGACCAGCCTGGACAGCACAGGGAGACTCTGTCTCTACAAAAAAATACAAAAATGAGCCAGCTGTGGTTGGCACACACCTGTGGTCCCAGCTACTCGGGAGGCTGAGGGGAGAGGATAGATTGGGCCCAGGAAGTCAAGACTGCAGTGTGCTATGATCATGCCACTCCATCCTGGATGGCAAAGTGAGACCTTTCTCAAAAACAAACAAACAAACAAACAAACAAACAAACAAACAAAAAACAAAAAACAAAAAACAGATTCATACTTCACCTAAGATTTGGAGCATGAACTTTGGAAACAATTATTTTTCAAGAATAAGATTGCCAATACAGAACCTAGGGCATTGCCTCTAGGGACTTTTAATGCCGTGTTATCCTAACACAACTATTGTAGAAAAACTGTTGTTACCTGTTCGATTATCTCCTTATGGACCACAAGTAATAAAATAGACAATAAAGTTTGAACAAACTCTTCTAATCCTTACTCTAAAGTATCTACAGGACAAGTCAAGAATAGATGCAGAGAAAACAGAGAAAATGGAACATCTATCCAGGCATTCTGCTTAGGTAAGTATATATGTATATTGGAGCATGTTGTCTTGTCCAGTTCTCACTTTTTGCCTTGATGGAATCAGGTCAGCCAAATGTTGAAATGTACCCTTAACTAATTTAGCTAAAGGCTTATAGACTCAGCCAAAACTGTTGGTTCGGGGGTTTTTCCTTAGCCATGATGAAGTTACCCATGTGATTTACATTTAACTTCATACAAGAGGTGTGGCCAGGCTGGCAATGTGCTAGCTAGCACATTGGGCAAGATAGCAAATATCATTAACAACAATAACAAATGCTGCATTGAAGAGTCCTGGAAGTATAAGCACATATTTTCTTGCTCAGAAAATTCTTTCAACATGCTTGGTTTTTATAAACTCTAAATGTCACATATTTAATAAATCAGTTTCTCAGTTAAGAAAGTTTATTAAATATCCATAGTAGTGAGAAGAGGAAAAACACTGTTAGAAACAAAACTTTAGAGAATCTGACTAGGTCTGTTTCTGCTTTTAAAGATTGGTCAGCATATTTCATACCAGGGTAAGGGTGCCTTCCCAAGAATTTAATCTGATTCAGAGAAAAAAGGAGCATTTGATTTCAGTGTATTTACAGGCTTCTATATATAATGACTGGAGACTGGTCATCATGGTTGAGTCTATTGTTGGTTGGCTCATTGCAATGGGCTTTGTGTCTCTTGGGTACCAATAGAAGAAGAACTGGGAAGCTTATTTCATTTATGTAATAAAGAAACAAGATTTTGAGATATCCTGGGCAGTCTGTGAAGAAAGGAGGGGGTAGGGAAACTGGGCAGAGGTGATGGGGATGGCAATTGGAGATGACTTCTGAGAAGGTCACAGAGGTGACCCAAATGAGGATGGCTTAAGAACAAAGACATCTAGGCCAGGTACGGTGGCTCACACCTGTAATTCCAGCACTTTGAGAGGCCGAGGAGGGCGGATCACCTGAGGTCAGGAGTTTGAGATCAGCCTGGCCAACATGGTGAAGCCCTGTCTCTACTAAAAATACAAAACATTAGTGGGGCGTGGTGGCGGGCACCTGTAATCCCAGCTACTCAAGAGGCTGAGGCAGGAGAATCGCTTGAACCCCAGAGGTGGAGGTTGCAGTGAGCTGAGATCCTGCCCTTGCACTCCAGCCTAGTGACAGAGCGAGACTCCGTCTCCATCTCAGAAAAAAAGAAAGAAAGAAAGAAAAAAAAAGACATCTGGCCGGGCGCGGTGGCTCACGCTTGTAATCCCAGCACTTTGGAAGGCCTAGACAGGCGGATCACGAAGTCAGGAGATCGAGACCATCCTGGCTAACATGGTGAAACCCCGTCTCTACTAAAAATACAAAAAATTAACCAGGCATGGTGACAGGCGCCTGTAGTCCCAGCTACTCAGGAGGCTGAGGCAGGAGAATGGCGTGAACCCGGGAGGCGGAGCTTGCAGTGAGCCGAGACCGAGCCACTGCACTCCAGCCTGGGTGACAGTGCGAGACTCCGCCTAAAAAAAAAAAAAAAAATCTAATGTTGGCGTTTGAGTCATGCTGGGCTTCCACTTTCAGTAACTGCCTGACACAGGTGGCATTCTTGTGTACTGTGGGGAGCCAGAGGCGAAAACAATGACAACTGCATTCAAGGCAAGATTGCAAGAAGAGATAGTCATAGAAGGACAGAAGAAAGTGAAAATTCAGCATAAGTTTGGAATAAGAGGAAACTGGGAGAAACATCATCCTCCAAGAATCCCCAGAAATACCAAGGACAGAAAGAATACTAGTTTTCCCACTTATGTGGGATAAAAGCTATAGACACTTTAAAGTGAAAGATTAAAGAAATATTGAGGTGGTAAGACTGACCGGCACCCACACATGTTTGGCCCTTGAGTCATGATACTCTCAGGCACTCTGCTAGCGTTTTCCCATAGGCTTTTAAATTTATCAACTACCTGGCTCAAAAGCATGTTAGTATACCCTGAGGCTAACTGGTCTGGATTGAGTTTTTCTAAACCAATAAGTTTCAAGAACAGTGATTTGATGGGGGCAGGAGAAGAGGACAAGAAATAACCAGGTTAAGTTTGCTGTCTGTGTATTTTAGTTTTACAAAAGAGAGTCTCAAACGAAAAAAAAAAAATCACATTGAACAGTTGCCATGAAGATCTCCTTCAGTTCTTTGTGGGAGGGAATGGCAGCTTGAATTAACTGGCTTCAGTTATTGGTTTTCTTTCATCTCCAGCCATTTTATAAGAAAGATAACCACAGGACTGTAGTAATTATAGAGTCATCAGAGTGATTTGCCAAAGGTAAATCTAGCTGGTGGAGTATTAGGGATTCTGTAAACATTTTGTCAGTTTGCACATTTTGCAGACAACTTTTAAGGAAACATCAGTTTGTTTAACAGGCTTCCTTGGGTGAGCTCTGTCCTCAGAGACACTGACTCTAGCTTTTAATCCCTCTTTCGTTTAAGCTGATGCTGTTAATATTTTTCAGCCATCAATCATGTGGCCAGTGCAACCTGTCCTGGTGGAAATTTGGAGGTTATGGTCAGGGCTCTGATCTGGACAGCCAGCCAGAGTAATTGTTTCCTAGAAAATGGTAGCAATGAGCAGCCTCTGCTTGCAGATACACTTTTCCCTCACTCCTCCTTTCTCCTGGCTCTTTTGCCTGGAATGTAAGGTGGCTGAAGCAGATGAGTATCCCGGGGAGGATAAGTAGAAAAGGCCATTGTTGATGAAACCATTTATTCCAAAGGAATTAAGAAGGTTGTTCCTCACAAATTTTCTAGCTATATATCTAACCATGCTAAAAAGTGTTAGAGAACAATTCTGAAGAAATGTTTTTCAAAAAAAAAAAAAAAATTAACCACATCTCCAGTAAGAATTTTATGGACAACCCACAACACACACACACACACACACACACACACACACACCACTCAAACAAATTTTCCAAAAGAACACTTGCACTATGTTCAAGGTATTCTGATTCATTCCATTCCATTCCATTCCACTCCACTCCACTCCACTCCACTCCACTCCACTCCACTCCACTCCACTCCACTCCATTCCATTCCATTCCATTCCATTCCATTCCATTCCACTCCATTCCACTCCATGCCATTCCATTCCATTTCATTCCATGCCATTCCATTCTATTCTTTCTGTTCTGTTTTATTCTATTCCATTCTTTCACTTCAAAAAAAATTTGTGATCATTATTCGTTACTCTGATATAATAACCCACTACTATGTCACAACCCACAGTTTGTGAAAAACTGCAATCTAGAGCATTTGGCATTGCGTCACCACATTGAAATTGTCCATTTGTTTTCAATCCAGCATGCCTGGATAGTGATTAGAAGGCATCAGTTGTAAGCTCTGCTCTCTGATCAGTACCCTCAATCTTTTTTAAAATCTGTTTAGTCATCCTGCAAAAACTCATTGTGAACTTCATGAAGTTCATGAACACCCACCCTTTTATTACCTGGTTGAATGGTAGTCAGGAGACATGGCTTTTCATGCCGGCTCTGTCACTATGTGAGACTCTGCACAGAACCTAACCCTGCGTGTCATTCCTCTCATCTGTAAAATAATAATAATACTAACAGTAAGATGTTTCTATGTGCCAGTCAGTATTCAGAGTGTTTTACATGCATTAGTTCATTTTATCCTCACGGCAAACTTGTGAGTTAGATGGCATGTTGACCCCACATTATAGAAGGGGTTAAGAACAGAAAAACTTCTGTAAGATGCCAAGGCTGTATAGCTTCAATGGTAGCAGCAGGATTTGTGCTTGGGTAGCCTGAACCATTATTCTACACTGTCTATTTTGAGTCAATTATACTGGGTGATCTCTTAGGCCTTTCTAAGATCTGACTTTCTGTGATTCTTTTTGTCATGGTGGTTAGGAGTTTCTCAAAATGTAGTCTCACTAAATTTTCCTACCTATAGTTCTTTTGGGAGAGTTCTGTGCTACATGGCTCTAGAGAACTGTTACTTTAATAGGATAAACCCCAACCATTGCTTCTTACTCTAGGAAGAGATGTCTGTATGTTCAGAGGTGGTCGGAGAACATGGAAGGCAGAAAAGCTGATAAAATCACTCAAGGGGTTTATTTTTCTTCTTTATCTTTCAGATCCACATACACCCGTCCTGCAGGACACATCGGGAGCTAGGGCGGAGGGGGGTGCCATAAAACGTGCCTGTTACAGTTAGGTGCAGATGGTGGAGAGGAGGCAGGCAGGCCAGCCTTCCAGATGAGGCACATGTGTTTGCAGAACATAGGTGGCGAGAAAACACATGCAGACTTAGAAGGATCCACAACATCATGTGGCTCAATTGCCAGATCTCTGCTTAGAAGTAAGGGGAGATGAAGTTAGGGCTAGAATGTATTGGCCACAGTAGATGCATTGGCTCATGCCTGTAATCTCAGCTACTCCAGAGGTTGATGCAGGAAGATCACTTAAGGCAAGGAGTTTGAGACCAGCCTGGGCAACATAGCAAGACCCTGTCTCTAACAAACAAACAAACAAACAAAACCTAAAGCAGACCTTGAGTGCCAACAGAAGCCAAAATGCTTATGGAAGAGGCTTATAGTGTTAAAATTATAATTTCAGATATTAATTTATATTACACTCCTAAAGTGATAGTCCTGGCAAGTTACATACTGGCCTAATATTGCTAAGATATAAACTAACTTCTAAGAGAGGGTCAAACTGAATCCATGGCAGCCATGTGAACCTTCAAAAAATGCAGCGAGGGAATTGTAGTGTTGGCTACACTACACCCAACCATAAAAACACACCAATACAAGGAAGGAATCTGTATTTATTTGATGCCATATTTAAACAAATACCAAATAATAAAATCCTTATGGGACAGATAGGGTTTAAAAAAAAATTTTTCCCCCTTTCAGGACCACTGTGGGAAAATAAATCTATCAAGGGCCACATTTAAATAAAAGGAAAAGTAGATTAGTTTCAACTGGTAGGAATTTTTTTAAAAGGAAAATATAAGGTTGTATTCATTTGGTCCTTACATTAGGGTCAATGTGAATGGAAAGTTTTAAAATGTGCTTCAGTCCCAGATGTTAGCTGGTTAGAAGAGAAAGGATAGGAAGAGAGCTGGAATGAGGAAGAGAAAAAGTAAAGGCTGGGAGAAAGAGAAGGAGGCGGGAATGAAAAGAGGGAGGAAGACGGAGAGAAACCAGGAGTGGAGAGGAAGACAGCTAGTCTCTAAGGTGAGAAGAAAGAGAGCAAATGACGAGAGAGGCCCTGCTGGATTGGAAAGTCTCAGGGAGCTAGGGAAGGGAAAATAACAGGAGGCAAACTCCTAACTCACCCCTTTCTGTTTTCTTTAAATTGCTAATGGGTGGATTCACCGCTGTTCCTGCCACTCTGATTGTTCTTTAATATATATATATTTTTTTGAGACGGAGTCTCACTCTGTCACCGGGGCTGGAGTGCAGTGGCCGGATCTCAGCTCACTGCAAGCTCCGCCTCCCGGGTTCACGCCATTCTCCTGCCTCAGCCTCCCGAGTAGCTGGGACTACAGGCGCCCGCCACCTCGCCCGGCTAGTTTTTTGTATTTTTTAGTAAAGACGGGGTTTCACCGTGTTAGCCAGGATGGTCTCAATCTCCTGACCTCGTGATCCGCCCGTCTCGGCCTCCCAAAGTGCTGGGATTACAGGCTTGAGCCACCGCGCCCGGCCGTTCTTTAATATTAAAATGGTAGCATTCTCAATAATTAGAAATGCACTAACCTCCACCTCTGTGACTTTTTTCTACAGTGAGAATGTGTAGAGGTGAACCCATGACTTTATCTGAAATCTGTCTAGATTAGGTTGCACAACTTCCTTTATAGGGGGGCAGCACTTTGAACAAATAAAGTCTTGTTGAAACACCTAAAGCAGCCAGAATTATTCGGACAGAAAAGGAAAAATTGGTCATGAGTTCATAATAGTCTTCAAGTAAGCAAATTGCTCTATATGGATTATAATTCCTGTTGTCCTTGCTGTGCAGGAGATAGAGGACAAGAGAAAGTGAAGGTCAATTCATGTCAACACAGATACTTAAATAGATGATACAGATTGATAACTATGTCATGTGTGCCTCACCCAGTGGGGTATACCTAACAGCATTTAAAGTATGTAAATACCTGTATTTGACACCTGTAAATATCAAGTACCCGAATATCTCTACGTCATGCTTACCCAGCTCAGAGGGGAATATCTAAAAATATGCAAAGCATGAAAATTATCTTCACAGTCCTCAAATTTTTTTGGAAAGGACGGACATTCAAATGGATACTCTTTGGAGAACAGTACAGGAAAAAGTGCTGGTGTTCTAAAAAGAGTTCTGGATTCGTGACTGGGAGCTGGGACTCTCAACTTGATGAACTTCACAAGCTTCAGGAAGTCTCTTACCAGTTTCTACTGCCATAGTTCTTCATCTCTAAAGGAAAGGGCTGGACCGTATGACTTTTATAGTCTTGTCCTGCCCTCACGAGCCATGATTGTAACATGTACACCGTAAATGTGGCAAGATTCCAAGAAAGGAATACAGCCACATAAACATATAGGACTGTCATTGTGCCTGGATCACCACCACCACCATTCAGGCATCATGATTTTTGACCTGAATACTTTTTTGGTATCAAGAATATTTTATTGAAATACATATGTTTCTTGAAAACTTAAGCCTGGAATCAATTTACTCTTGGAGAGGTGGATATTAGGCATTAATTGACAGCCAAGAGAAAGACACACTGGGAACATGATGATTCTGGAAAGAGAAAGCAAAGAGGAAAAATATAAATTTTAACTATTTCAGAATTTTTCCTTCCTTGGAGGCCTGTTGAACATTGGAATGGGCACACCAGGAACTTATATAATCAATTTTTCATACAGTGCTTAAAAATCTCCATCACAGGGAAGGAGAGCATTAGGAGAAATACCTAATGTAGATGACAGGTTGATGGGTGCAGCAAACCACTATGGCACGTATATACCTATGTAACAAACCTGCACGTTCTGCACATGTATCCCCGAACTTAAAGTATAAAAATAAAAATAAAAATAAAAAATCTCCAGGCTGGGCGCAGTGGCTCACACCTGTAATCCCAGCACTTTGGGAGGCGGAAGCGGGCAGATCACGAGGTCAGGAGATCGAGACCATCCTGGCTAACATGGCGAAACCCCGTCTCTACTAAAAATACAAAATTCAGCCGGGCGTGGTGGCAGGCGCCTGTAGTCCCAGATACCCCGGAGGCTGAGGCAGGAGAATGACATGAATCCGGGAGGCGGAGCTTGTAGTGAGCCGAGATCGTGCCACTGCACTCCAGCCTGGGCGACAGAGTGAGACTCCGGCTCAAAAAAAAAAAAAAAAAAAAAAAAAAAATTCTCCTTCACATATTAGTCCTTTAATAAAATAGCTTAGCAAATTCTAATATTTACTGAAACAGTCTTATCTAAGGAAAAAAATAAAGTGAGAAATTCAGGATGGTTCACATGATACAGCTGGAGAGAGAGAGTCAGGTTTACATCTCAAAAGGACGAACAAAACATTCCCCTTGACGTTTCTGTAAATAAACAGCAACAACAAAAAACACTCAGTTATGCTTATTAACGAAGTCGATGCAGTGAAATGAAAAAGCCAAAATTGTCAACAAAGCTGTCTAAAAAAGTTTTGTCTTTAAGCATATATTTTGCAAGTGGATGTTTTTGGAAAATTTTTATTAAATCTGTGTACTTTTTATTGTGGTAAAATAGATACGACGTAAAGTTGACCATTTTAACCATTCTTAAAGTGTACAGTTCTGTGCCTTGGGTACATTTACCCTGTTGTGTAACCATCACTTCTGTCCTCTTCAGAACTTTTTCATCTTCCCAAATTGAAACTTCGTACCCATTAAATATGAATTCCCCATTTCCTCCTCCCGCAGCCCTTGGCAACCACTATCCTGCTTTCCATCTCTGTACTTTGTATTTAAGATCAGCTTATTATAACTTGCAGCTGTGATATTTCATAATCTTAGCACATGAGAAGAAAAGTCACAGAAAGGTTTTTTGAGAAAGGTAGGGTTTATCCTGACTTTTCAAACTCTTAAATCCCATACTTACTCATTTCAAAATAAAATTTCAACCATTTCTAAGACTTAAAGTATTTATTTAGTTAATTCTAAACAAATAGGCAACAAATTTGTGGGTTTTTTTAATTCCTAGAAACAGACACATTGAAGTACTGTTTTTTAAAAAGCACATACATTTGTTACATCAATCATTTTTATTTGAGTAGAATATATTGAAACTACTCCGCACAGGCATATGCCCTAAATATTAACATAAAATATAGGAAATTTTAAAATTATCGAGAAAGCATTTGACACGTTTGATTGAAACTTAATTGCTCTTTTCTGTTTCTCTCATGAGTAAAACCTGGTAAGTTAACTAATAGACAAGAGAGCAATAAACAACGGATACTGTTATCATTTTGCTAATACTATTTAGAGCTCTGAAGTAAAAATAGATTATGATAAATTGATAGTAAATGTGACATTCTCAGTGTATGTAAATAAACCCTGAATTTGAGAACCTCTGTTTTCCCAGAGCCCTAGTGAATACACTTTTAACAGAGATCTCATGTAAAGTAGCCATATGCTTATAATTATCCAAACATTGTAGATCCCCTGTGTGAAATTTCACATCTTTATTGCTTCTATTTTAATGTTTACAAAGTTGGTAGTAATTTTTCAAACCAAATCTGATCCTAAACAGGAAAGACAATTTCCTATATGATTGTTATTCTCTATGCAAGATTTGGCAAGGATCAAATCATTCCTAGAATTTAATCATCTTTACTCTCATAAGCACCCTAGACGCTCATTTGAGAAGGCACTTCGTCTGTTCAATTTAAGTATCCCAATACCTATTAGCAAACTGCAATGTGTTTTTAATCTAGAATATTTGGACAAGCATAAAACATGTCAAATCATTACAGAAGAAAAGTGTTGCCCCAAATTCACAGTGAAATAGAGTAAAAACCTTGCTGTGTCAAGCAAACAGTCATTTTAGAGAAGTTACTTAAAGAAAAAAAGAATTTTTAAGATAATGTAAAAGCTAGTTAAACTAAAAAAATCTAAATAGTTGACTAATTAATAAGCACCATATTTACTTATATCTGTGGTAAGAATTTACATACATTAATGTATAATCTGCACAAAAAAACTTAGAGGGATATACTTTCACCTCTATCTGAGGTGACAAAACTCACAGAAGATTTTGAATTCACGTAGCTAGGAAGTGACAGAGCTGAGATCTGAACCCATGACTTGAAGCCCCTCATTTAACATCCATAGTGTATGAGAGATGTCTGCAGTCAACTTCATTCTGATGATGTTTCTGTCTTTCTTTCATATTATAAACAGGCCCAATTCCACTTACTTTTAGAGATCAAGGCAGATTAGCCACATTTGGCCTGGTATGGCTGTAGGCAATTAAATACACCTGGTTCACATGGAGAATGAAAATTATTTGCTCATTCGGAATGAGAATCATTAATTTGAAAATAAAATGGCATAGTATGCATTTCCTTTACAGCTTTCCCTTTAAAATCAAAGCATTTCTTGAAGTTCTTGGCAGGTAACTCGCCCCTGTTTCATGGTGTAGGCCAGAGGTGCTCAAATCTTGGTGTTCATCAGAATTTCCTGAGGGCTTGTCAAAACACAGATTGCTGGGCCTTAGCACCAGAGTTTCTGACTCTGAATCCAGGTGAAGCCTAAGAATTGGCATTTCTAACAAGTTTTTAGGTGATGCTGATACAGCTGCTCGAGGAGCCACACTTTGAGAACCACTGGTGTTGGCAAACTACAAGATGGTTGGACATCTATGTCCCCTGCAATGGAACCAAAGAAGGGCAGTGACTGGGTTGCTTTGATTCCCCCAGCGAGTGTTGGTGCTTCTTTCAATATCCAGAACTAAATCGCCAATTCCTACCCATCTCAGTGCTGTCATTCTGGTGGCATGCATAGGACCGATTGAATCTCTGATTTGCCTTTCACTGAGACCCCATTCAGCTGATGGCGGGGGGAAGCCGAGACTCAGAGTATTCTGTCATCTGGCACAACTCATTTCATTTAACTTCTCTGTAAATTATTCTGCCGAGGAAACAAACAAACAAAAGAAATGGAACAGTCAGTCTCAATATAAATTAGGGAAAACAGAGGGTATTAATAGGGCTGGTACCGCCCAGTCTAAGAGATAAAGGGGAAGCTGTATTTTATGTTTATCCGTCACAGGGTTTTTTTTCCCCCCCCTCTTCTTCCACTTTTCTGAAGCAAACAGTCTTTACCTTTCCTCCTGCTGCTCAAGACTTCACACATTTTTCACCCTGACCACCCTTTGAGGAACACTGCCCAGTACTCTAAGCCAATAGCTTTCATTTTCTTTTCTTTTTCTGAGGGACCTTTTTGCAGATGAAATTTGATAAAGCTGTCAAAAAACAGATAAAAGCAGGACTGCTCAGGCTGAAGCAAGTGTGAGTAACTTGAGGTGCACCTGATTGGTTTCTTCCTTATTCTTCTTGCCAGAGGCTCTAGGAGTGCAAAGGAACAGAATTTAAAGCCCAGCCCTTTCTGTCCTCTTATAATCAAAATCCACCAGTCTTAAGTCTCATTACTTTTAGACCAAAAAGGTGTCAGCTAGCCAGTCTTATTGGATTACTAGTTTATTTGGAAGAATCTAATAGTGGTAGTAAAATACCAGGAGGGATCCTACTAGATAATGTTTGTATTTCAACTGGGGTCTTATAAAGAAAGTACCTTAAAGAAGTGAAATTTTTGCAAAATTTTAGGTGCTAAGACATCTTTCTAGAGTATATTTCCAGAGCCCCTTAAAGCATGGTTACTTCACAGCTAGGTAGAGTCCATAATCAAAGTCCAACATCCTCAGTCATTGTTATAAAAGTTGTCTTTGGAGTGACACCTGAATGAAAAATAAAATAATAAAAGATATAAACTCTTTTATTTATTTAAGAGAATCTTCTCTCCCTAGATTAATGTAAAATAACAATTTTAAAACAACACCAGCACCGATTTGAGATAATAAGAGGACAATTCTATTTGCTTTTGGCTCTGTATCTCTGGGTGGACAGATCTCTCATTTATGGATGTTTTGTTGCTAAATGATACACATACCTTAGGCATGACTCCATGACTCTCCTGATTTCTTAAAATTATGTTAATAGATGCCACTATGCCTTGCTCAACTTTGAAAGTGCCTGTAAGCATGCTCCAGTCCAGTACTGTTTTGGTTCTCCACAGGTAACTCCCTCGGCGTCCACAAGGGGGCAGGAGATACCATACTGCACAGTTGTATGTCTTTCCATCTGTTGGTGTAGAAAAATCTATCAGAATGCCACGGTGCCCACCTCAGACCTTCTCAAGAAACTTTCACCTTTCTAACATTTTCCACAGATAAAGTTGTTTAAGAAATTACTAGAAAATCTAAGATTAGGCCAAAAATTTAAATTCTGTAGCACCTGTTCAAAGACTCAAAATGTTCCTTGAAGATCTTAAAAGCAGATTTGGACTCGTAGTTTGCTCTTTGTATTTTTATTTTTCTCACACACACACACAGGCGCGTGCGCGCGCACAGACACACACAGAGAGAGACAGAGAGAGAGAGAGAAATAGAACATGAGTGCAAAGGCTTTGGTGTGGTCTCAACATTGGGATGGATTCCTATCTGAAACTATCTGAAATATACCCACTGCAGAGGAAGAGATGGGACACTGTATGCTACTGTGGGTCATTGTCATGATATTTGAAATATATTTTTGTAATACAGGAGAAGCATTCGCTTAGGGGTCAGAATGTCTTGGCTCCTAATCCTAGTTACATTTCTGACTAGTTTAAAACCTCGGGGTCTCTCCACTGAATTTGTCCGCACCTCTCTTTCCTCACCTGTAAAATGATCGCTGCAGCCCTTTCAGGCAAAGACCAGCCAGAACTTTTCTTGCAAAGGCTCGAGGCTGATAGCCATGACGGAAGGTAATGTTAGCCCCAGGGAAATCCTGAAGGACAACAGACGACGACCTTTGTGGTCCCTGTTTCAGTGTCATTTACTGTTCCATGTGGCTCCATCTAGCATGCTGAGAGATCCTAAACCACAGCAATAGGCTCATTACTTTGTTTCCTGTTTACTGATAACTTGTAGCAGATAATAATTGCTGCGGGCAAAATGAAGAGAGAACACATAGAGTTGCCTCTGCAGGTAGGAAACATTTAGTACTTATTGGCTGGAGGGTCTGAAACTATAAAACTATGAAACATTGTTAACCAGGCACCACACTGATAGAAATTAAAATATTGATAACACAAACCACAAGTTTTGTTTCCTGAGGGAAGGGATGGAAATAGACCACAAGGAGGGTGCTTTCCTGGATGACACTTGAGAGGCAGACATACAGAGCAAGACACAGGGCAGGTCAAAAAAGACCACGTGCATCCCATGGGCGACAAGTAGGCAGAGGGGAAATGTCGCTTCTGCAAATGAGAAATGAGTTTTGTCTGTGATTTTGCAGGGATGGCATTTGCAGGCCAGCAGAGGGGCAGTGAAGACCTGTATTGATAGGCATGGGGGAGAGACATTGAAGGCAGTGGACTTGGTTGTAAAATGTTAAGTGACAAGGGTGGAATCCATCATAATATCTATCCCTGGATTGCAATAATATGAAAAGGATATGTGCATAACAAGTAAAGAAGGAGTGGAAGGGAACCCAAAAGGTAAAAACATTTGGATTTGTTGTAGTGGCAAGAATCTGAGAAATAATTTTTTCTTTCAGTTTCATCTCCGTTTATTTTTATTATAAATATTAATAAGCCATTTTAAAGCACAGAGAGAGGAGGGAAGAAAATGTTACAGTTAAAGCACCTTCGAGTATAAGGTCTCGGAACTTGACAACCTTGAAACCAAAACTAGGGGACATAAGTAGAATTGGGATAGTGCCAGAAGGGGCATCCATGGAGACCAAAGGGAGAGCAGCCAAGCTCAATAGCCCAGTGGTTAAGAGGCCAGACTCTGGAGTAGTGTGACCCTGGACCTCAGTTTCCCTATCTGTAAAACAGGCATAATACAGCACTTATTTCAGGATTGCTGTGAAGATTAAGTAAAATAATATTGGTGAAGGGCTTCAAACCATGACTGACACACAAGTTCTCTGTGGGTGCTTGCCGTTACCTGAAGGAGGCCAATGTCCATGGTGGAGGGCATATCCCAGACCTTAAGGAAGTGAAAGGAATGAGGGGAGCAGCGCAGTAAAACTCCCTCCCCCTGCAGGCTGTCATGTGAGTGGTCCCTGTAGGACAGAAGAGGTGATGAAAAAGAAAAGGAAGAAGGGGGAAGAAAGTGAGAGGGAGGAGATTAGAGAGACTGGGAGCACACACAGAAAGTAGATGGCGGAGGAAGCAGCCACCTAAGATCAAGTGGAACCATAAAGAGAAGAAAAAAGCAAGAACTGAAATAGAGAAGTTGGGCCAGGAATGACTGTCTATGCTGTAGGGGGAAGAATCTTGGGCTTGGGGTGGGAGCCTGGATTCTGTCCCTTGCTGCATAATCTCTTGGCAGAGTGGCCTTGGAAAAGTCACTTATCTCCATTGAGTCTTTTTTTTTTTTTTTTTCCATCCGTGAAGGTGAAAATAGTCAACGCCAACCTCACAAAGCTGTTGGCACGATTAAAGGAGGGTACTATATGGTTGGTGCCTGAGCACCCAATCAATACTCAGGGAAAGTCTTCTGTCCATAGCAGTCCAGGGCAGAGAACTGTGGCAGACAGAAGCAGCGCTACGCTGCCTCGCCTTTCAGCGTGCAGGCCCAGGAATGAGCGAGGCAGTGGGCGGGGAAGACAGGCACGGGGAATCTGGGGACAGATAAAGGAAACTCGTGATGGGGCGAGGCTGGGCTGAAGAGAAACAGATTGGGGTAGAGCTGCAAAGGGAGGGGTCCACTGGAAGCAGGGTGAGGCCGGGAAGAGAGAGGGTGGGAAGACAGTGTGAGATGGGAGGGCAGTGTGAGAAGAAAAGCAGGCTGGGGAAAGAGGGATTGGAATGCAGAAGGAACTTGGGGAAGGAGGAAGTCCTGCAGGCGGGAGGGAAAGAAGAGAGGGAAAATGGGGATGCAGTGGAGGCGGGGGACAGGCCGCGAGAGGGAGAGGATCCCGGGAGCCGACGACGAAGTGGAGCAGCTAAAGTCTGCGTCAGAAGAGGTTGGGGACTGCGAGAGGAGAGGCTGGGGCCTGCAGGGGAGCGCAGCAGCTTTTAGCATCGATCCAAACTCTAAAGACTCGTGGCCTTTGCCTGACCTCGAGGGTCGGGAATAGACGCCTGTCTTTGTGGAGAGCGATACCCCACCGAGAAAACGGGGCTGTTCCGAGCTGGGCCCTGGGCCTGGCCCACGGAGAGGCTTCTCTGGCTCGGGGCTGGCCCCTGAGGGGCACGAACGGCAGGCCTGGCGGTTGGGGCCAAGGAGGGAAGGTACCACCGCCCCGAGGCAGCGCGCAGCCTGCAGCAGAGTTGCCTGCCCCAAGCCGTCTCTGGGGGGCGCCGCCGCCGCTTCCCTCCTCCCGGGCCGCTGGATCCCAGGAAGGTGGAGGCGGCTGGCGGGGACCGAAAGCCGGGGCCGCGCTGCGGAGGGACCGCACCTCCGGGAGTTCGAGGGGGACCCTGGCGAGGTGGGCCAGCCTCTACTCCCCCGCCACCGGCCGGCAGCGCCCGCCTTCCCCTGGTCAGCGCTTGCGGCCCGCGCCGCGCGCACCGCCCGGCAACCCCGCGCGCGTCCCGCGGGGGCGCTGCGTCTTCCTGCCACACCGGCGCACCGCGGCCCCTCTCCCCCACACCTCCGGCCCGCACCACCCGGCTCTCCTCCCACCCTCCCCACCCCTCTTCTGCCCTCCCTCCTCATTCCTCCCCTCCCGGCGAGGGGCGGGAGGGGGCGTGGCGGGGCCGGGGTTTGTGTGGCTGGGACCCGGCTCCTCGCACTCCGAGTCCGCCCGAGGAGCCGGGCCCCGGCCGCTGTCCAGCCACTCCGTGTCCCGCGCGTCCTGCGCTGCCGCCACCGCCTCTTGGGGAGACGCAGCCACTTGCCCGCCATGGATACTCCCAGGATCCTGCTCTCCGCCGTCTTCCTCATCAGTTTTCTGTGGGATTTGCCCGGTTTCCAGCAGGCTTCCATCTCATCCTCCTCGTCGTCCGCCGAGCTGGGCTCCACCAAGGGCATGCGGAGCCGCAAGGAAGGGAAGATGCAGCGGGCGCCGCGCGAGAGTGACGCGGGCCGGGAGGGCCAGGAGCCACAGCCGCGGCCTCAGGACCAGCCCCAGGCTCAGCAGCCCCGGGCGCAGGAGCCGCCAGGCAGGGGTCCGCGCGTGGTGCCCCACGAGTACATGCTGTCAATCTACAGAACTTACTCCATCGCCGAGAAGCTGGGCATCAATGCCAGCTTTTTCCAGTCTTCCAAGTCGGCTAACACGATCACCAGCTTTGTAGACAGGGGACTAGGTAAGTGGCAAAGAAGACGCTTCCCCCTGGAGCTCCGCAGCCAGGGCGCTCTTCCCGCCGGAGGCTGCATTTGTGAATTCCCTTCCCACTCTGGACACTTCCCTTTTACTTTTCTTAAATTGTTTTTCTCAAGCCCGAGTAAGTTTCTGAATGCGGCTGCAGATTCTATTCGTCTCTAATCCTCCTTTCCTTCCCCCCCTGCTTTTTTTCTCTCTCCCTTCTTTCCTTCTTCCTCTTTTGCAGAAGGCGGCGTGGTTGCCGCTTGTCTGGTGGCTGGTGGGGGAAACGAGGAGGAAGGGAGGCAGCAGGCGGATGAACCCGGCTGGAGAGGGGCCGGGATGGGGACTGATGGAATCGGTGTCTCCGATACTGGGTTCGCAGTTCAAGGCCTGAGCTGCTGGGGCAGATCTAGGGCATGAGAGAGCCTTGGAAAGCCCTGGGCAAAGCCGGCACTAGCGAATCCCACAGTCTGAGGAGCTAGTCCACGAGTGGCGTCGGGCAGCCCCTTGGTCCTGACGCCACGCGGGTTCTCGGTTGGTCCCCGTGCTGGGTGCGGAGGTGGTCAGCCGGGCTGTAGCCCTGCGCCCTCCGGCTTTTTTGCTCCAGCGTGGCGCTCCCGGCTGCTCCGAGGCCTCAACCCGAGTGGTTTCCGCAGATGCGGAGCAGCAGTTGGGCGGGCCGGGACAGGGACGGCTAAGTTCGGAGGTTGTGGGTACTTAATACACAAAGGTACACCGGTATGCCCATCCACCTTTCTCAGCCAGGCGACGTTCCTCTCTCTGCGCTATTCCTGGGGGCTGGTGGGGGTCGGGGAAATCCCTGGTACCCTCTGTGGAGGCGCCTGCATGTGTGGGTATCTGCGGAAACCCTTGCGGCCCCTTCTGGTCACCGGCGTTGATCTGCAGCGTGACCAGTGCCCTCAAGAAAACCTCGCACCACCTCTGGTCCCAGAAATAGGGAAGGATCCACAGGCATCGGAAACTCAGCTTCTAAAGGAGAGAGACAATAATGTGGAAGGAGACAGGAAAGGAAGGGAGAAAAAGGAAAGGAAGGGGAAAGAGAAGGAAGAAAATGAGGGGATAAATGAGATTTAGGCAGATATCCACTCCTCCATCCTCCCTAGACTTAGCTCCATAACTTTGACCTGCTCCCAGTTAAGTGGGGTTGCCCAGAAACCTTGCAGCGCTGGGGTTCGGGGTTCGGAAGCTGCTTCAGCCACTGCTACACTTGGTGCTCGCACATCTCCTAAGCTTTTTAGAGCAGGCTAAGGGCGCCCGCCCCCCTATCCCAGCCCCAGGCTCTTCCCCGGCTCCAGTCCCCGCCTCTCACTCGTAGTCGCGCTCCTTGCTCCAGGGTCCTGCCCGCGTCGGGTTAGCCGCTGCAGCCCGAGGTCAGCGAGGTTCATGAGCTGCTGAAAGGTCCAGAGGGCAAATTAACGCCGGGTATTTTATGGTGATTTTAGGACTACTAAAGTCACCTTTGCAAAGACACGTGGCTTCTTCGTAGTGGTGCAACTGAGTCCCTAGCTTCCGTGTTGCCCGCGCAGCTCACCTACCCTCCCCAAGACGCACGCCTTGCTACAGTTGTTTCTGTACCTCCAAGTCCGCTGTTAATCGTGCACTTTCTGTACTACACTTGCGGAAGGAGGCTAAGGAAGCTCAGAGAAGACTGCTCAAGAGGCCCTTCCTCAAGAGAAGTCCCAGAGGCCTAGGCTGACCAGCGGTTGGGCGCGGATTTTCTTTGCCCGGGAATAAAGTGGCAAGAATCTCCGCCCCTCCCCCAAGTGGGCACCCTAACTGGTTCGCTGTGCCCTGTGAGTTTGGCACAGGACCAAAAGACCCTGAGGGCTGTTCGGAGGTGTCTCCGGAAGCCTGTGGCATTCAGACAACGGTTGGGGAGAAGTCTTGGGGGGCCCCAAATCCGGCGTAGACGAGAAATCACTTTACCCTAGTTTGCCCTGTAGCTTCCCCACCCCCACCCCCACCCCCGCCACTGCGCTGTGAGCCCCGGATCCTGGAGATAGAGGAGGGATTGCATGTGCACCCAGTCTGGGGAGGCCTCTGTTCCCCAGCCAAGGCCTCCAGACTAGCAGGACCAAGATCCACAAGGCCCGCTACAACCCCGGAATGCCGTCGAGGGCTGGGGATGCGGATGCGAGCGGTCCACAGCGGGAGGAGACGCTGCATGACCACCCGGACCGCAGCTTCAAAGGCGCGGTCTCCTCGGCGTCTCCAGGTTCCCAGAAAATGCGAAGAAAGGCAGTTCGTTGACTGGGAAGGCGGTGCGGCTTGCCGCACGCCGCGCGGGGGTGAAGGAGTGCGGAGCCGCGGGCAGGAGGGGTGCGTAGAGGAGGGGATGCGTTGCTGGCTGCAGCCCCAGCTTGATAAAGGGAAAGCCTCACTTTCCCTCTCACTGATTTTGATTTGATGTGTCACCGGCGGTGACCTCAGGCTGGACCTTCCGGGGCTTGCTTAGCATCGGGCCCCTGATTGGAGTGTTTCAACTCAGCGATCTAATTGAGGGTTCATGTCATAACACATCAAACGGTGTCTCGTCTCCCGTGATGGAAGGGACCCGCCAGCCGCGCATCCCCGGCTCCTGGGGAGGACTTCCGCCCCTCTCACATGGGGCTCTTAACCGCGCCAAACCCCCTAAGGTCCCCTCCCCCAAAGCGTGGACAGCCTGGCGAGGAGGAAAGAGCAGCGGCCCGCCTAGAGCTGGGCCAGCTCCGCTAACTTGCCGCCTCGCCTGAGGGATGTTTAAATCGCCGTCGAGTGGGGCTGGCCTGGCTCGGAGGAGCCAGGGGTCCCCCAAGGGGAGGAGCGAAGGAAAGAAAAGGAGCCCCGAAGCCAGTCCAGGAGGCATGGGCGACATGCTCTGTAAAAAGCCTTCCGTACCCGGAAACCCCAAAGTTACACCTGAAGCCTATGGTTGAAAGTGGGAGAGCAGGCATAAACTCTGCCCAAAGTGAATGAAGAACGCTTTAGGTTTATAAAGAA
Organism: Rhinopithecus roxellana; assembly: GCF_007565055.1. NCBI lineage: Eukaryota > Metazoa > Chordata > Mammalia > Primates > Cercopithecidae > Rhinopithecus > Rhinopithecus roxellana. The sequence continues at coordinate 60,041,589 of NC_044557.1, read as the reverse complement.
AGCAAGTTCTGTACTACCCCATCCCGGGCCACTTCTCCCTATCCTCCAGGAGGAGAACTTATTGCAATAACAACAACAACAACAGCAACAACAACAACAACGACAACAAAAACCTAAAACAGGTCCCTTCTTTCAGTATGCTCTCCAGACACCTAGGAGTAATAGTAATCACGATTTATTGAAAATTTACTGTGTACCAAGTATTGCACTAAATTTTGTTACATGAATTATTTCGCTTAGTTATCACAACTACTTCCTAGGAAAACGCTATCATCACCACGTTTTATAGGTGAAGTAAAGAAGACAGAGGAGTTAAGCAAGTTGCTTGAGGTCACACAGTTAGTGAGAGGTGGGGCTCATATAAGATTCAAGACCCTGCATGTATAACTAGAGCACTGTGTAGATAATTTAAGGGGTGAGGTGGTTTCTAATGGATGGTGACAAGAAGCGGAAGACAAAAAATGGAAAGATTTCCCCCCAGTCTAATAATTTGTCTGCAGTCACTTAAGACCAAGTTAGGAGTGTGAGTGAAACTAGGTGTGAGGGTCTGAATTTTGGTGTGCCTTGCTTCTTCCTGTTCTTATTTTAGCAGAGGCACAAACCATGTTATCCCTGATTTTAAAAAATGCTCTTATATTGTGCTTTTAAAATGATGTTGGATCCATAAGCGTGAGAAGGTGTGTGCATATGTGTTTCAGTGCCATCATGGGATGAGAACGGACAAGGTTGGTTATGGTAAAATTACAATTTGCTCATGAAATGACTCATTAAAAGGCTACTAGTCCTGGGGCCCTGGATCCCCAGCCCTGGGGCCTGAGAAAGCCAGACAATTAGTTCTATGAATTCAGCAGGGCTGAGAGAGAGAGAGAGAGAGAGAGAGACTGACTCAGACTTCAGTTTATGTAGTGAAAAGTGCCACATAATTTCAACAAGGGGAAAAAACAACTCTCAAGAATGAGAGAACCAAAATAAGTCTAAGACTATTACTGTGAGTTAGGTTTCCAGATTACTTTGAAATAAGAATACCCTTTACTTTTTTCTTGTTGTAATAATACTCTCAAAAAGGAGGCAGTAAGGAACAGATAAAAATCAAAACGAGATGGGAACATCCTTGAAGAACTTGATGCCCTAGAAATAACTGTCAAGACAGTTTGCCACTGGTTGTTTGTTGGCTTCTCCGTTCACCTTCTGGGTCGTGATTATCAAAGGGCAGAGCAGGACCATTCTGGGAATAGCCTGGCTGTAGGTAGGGCATTCAGAGAGTTGCGTAGTTCCCTCGCGATTGAAGTTCATCTGGTACCTCATGTTACGCAAAACAGCGGGTTTCTGGGTGGACCTGGGCCGCAGAGTGGTGTAATCAACTCGGCAGTGTTTTTGCCGGTACCCTGTTGTCGTTGGCAAACCGAAAATGAAATATAAGCAGGGAAGTATTTTAATGGGGACGGAGGGAATTCACAACTGTTAATTATTTGGTGACCTTGTATTCGATTTGTTTGAGTCCCTTATAAAAACACTAATGCAGACCAGACGGCCAAATGAGGAAGCTGGGCAGAAGGTTCCAATCTAGGCTTTATTTCCCCGGAAAGAGGGAACAGCCTTGGAAAAGGTTTGCTAAGCGTTCAAGTGTGTGCGTGTGAGGGTGCGCCTGCATGGGCGCGGACACGGATTTTGCGCCACCGTCCAGGTTCAGGGTCCTCCTCCAGTCAGGTGAACTGGAAGGTCCTGCAAAAAGCCCGGGGGTAAGGGAAAGAAGTCTTAAACTAAAAGTTAGTGTTGCTTTTCTGGTTCGAATAACTAAGGCATATTTAAGGCCACAGACCAAACTCTTAGCCACTGACTTGCTGTTAAACATCAGTTATTGCAGTTCCAATCCTTAAGGCCTTAAGGTCTGCCTTACAGGGAAAAGCAAGAAGATTCTAAAAAGAGAGCAAGAAAGACCACCTAGTATGTTCTACAGCGAGAGCGCAGGTTGCGCAGGGATTCTTGGCGAGTTTCCTTGGCAAAGGAGGCTAATCTGAGACGGACATAGCGTTTTCCTTAACGCGGGAGGCTCTCGGGCCTCTGGGAGTTTGCGCGGTGGAGTTGCCGGTGGGGGAGGGGATCTAAAAACTTGCTCAAACATCCTTGTGGTTTCTGCGCATTAAAAGAAAAAAGTCACTGAAACCACAGATCACGACAGGCCTTGCGAATCCCTCTTCTCCTCCCTCCCGACCCCCCAATTCAATCAGGACTTGAAAGCTCCTCTTTCCGACCGGAGAGGATGCGTGTCACCTGGACCCGCGGGGAACGCAGGGCACTGCATCGGAGGCCCTAACACCACATGTTTTTCTTAGCTGGAGTCCTTGGGGTTCTTACACACCTCCTCGAACGTGGTGACGTCTTTCTGGGGCGGTGGAGGAGAAGGAAGAAGGGAATGAGATGGAGAGGTGGAGAGGAAGAAGGTATGATAGAAATAGGGCAGAACAAGAATTTTTGTTTCCTGCTAGGACTACTGCGTGCACCAAAGGCCCCAGAGCAAATCAACAATAATCCTTGGGCGCTTTTAAGTAAAAGGAAGGGCATTAGTTCGATAACCCCTCGGGTATTGAATAACCCGGGTCAAACGACGCTCTTTGGACCAGGGGACTGAATCGAGCCGAGCCCTCGAGGTGTGGAATGCCGGAATGTGGATTCACAGTGCCATTCCGTTGCTTGACATCCCTCCATCCCCCACCCCAAGCCCTGACTGTTTATTTTTAAGCTCAAAGTCTGTTAAATAGTATCTCCTGTTTACAGAAATTAAATAGGTCCTCCTTGGACTAATGGGTTCCAGGGTTGCCGTTCTCTGCCTTCTAAGACAGTCCATTAGCATTGCTGGGGACTGAGGGTTGGGTCTACTTGGGGTGAGGGGCTGCAAGAGCTTGGAAGGGGCGGGCGGCGGGCGGCGCTGGACAACGTTCCTAGGGAAGCGCGCGCTGCGGCGCTAGTGGCCCCGGCGCCTGGGGGCGGGGCACGGTTTAGGGACCCGAGAGTGGGCGTGAAAGAGGCGAGGGGCGGGCCTCTAGCCCAGGCTGGTTTAGCCTGGGGAGAGGGGCAGAGGGCGGGAACAGGGGCAGCGCAGGGGATTGGCTTTAGTGGGGTGCGGAGGGCATCCCTGAATAACTTAGGAGTTCAGGCGAATCGGTGCGCCTGCTTTTCAAACCTGGCTTCTAGGCAAATTGGTCCAGCTCCCACTCCACTTCTCAGCCCACTGCCGCTCCGAAGCTCAGTGTGGAGGGAAATTAACTAGGAATAGACTAAGGCCCACGAATCTCATTTTGCTAAATTGTTTCGAAAGTCAGACCTATATGAACGCCGCAGACAGAGATTGCGGCTCTCCCTTCCTCCCAGGCTGCACCCGGCCCAGCACCTTAAAGGGCACAGCACAGCGGTTTCTCCCGCGCACTGAGTCCAATATCCTCCCCGCGACTACAAGCCAGTTTGAACCCTCGTCCCCACCTGCAACCTCAGAACTGGTCAGGGAGCGGAAGCCGCATAAAATGGACACCCTTCCTTCTACTTTTGATTTCAAAACTTAAGCCAAGCCTCCCTGTCATATTCCAGCTCCGATGGCAGCTTGAGGATTCCTCCATTTCCGCTCCCCTAGCCTTCCTGGAGGACCTGGTTGCTCCCCTGGGCTTCCGGGTGACTTACCGGTCGACAGTGCAGGGAAGGCCGCCCCTAGCCAACCCCCCAGGTCCGGGCCCCAGGTGAAGGGCAGGCCCCGTGCGCCGTCGCAGTGAGATGGGGAGGGAGGGAGGGCTCACTGCGGGAACAGTACGAGAGCTTCGGTTTGGGTTTCATCTGTAGTGATGCCAAATTAAGATTTGAGCCGCTGTGGTCGGGAGCCCAGAATGGGACCCCGTTGAAAAGAGAAGTACAGTGAAGTGTCCTTGATCTCAGCTTTGCCTGCCTGGCCCTTCAAGAGAGCACGCGGCCATCAGGGTCATTAACTAAGTTCAGGAAAACTACTTTGTAAATGAATCTGTTTCATCCTCTAAAAACAAAAGGAGTTTCCCTAAAGCGCCTTGGAGCTCCTGATGCGGTGATCAGCACTCAGGGGAGAGGGCTCCTCTCCAGTCATCACTGCTTGTCAGAAACAGGCATCTTAGGGTTAGAGCTAAGGCCATTAAAGGCCCTGCTGAGGTCCCGAGGTGAGGGGTGTGAAGCTGTTTTCAGTTGAGTGGGATTCGAGGATCCCCTTTCTTTTCTTTCTCTCCACTCTCATTCATTTGCCTCACTTTGAGCCAGCGCTTGCTATACCGATACTGGGATTTCTCCAAGGGATCCAGGCAGGCCACCAGAACCACTTAACTTGTGGAGTCTACAAGGCCCAGGTCCCTCAGGAAGAGAAGGGCCTACATCTGGAGGCCTGAGGGAGAGAGTGGAAAAGCCTCTCCAAGACTCCATGGAAGACTCGCCTTGGACCCCTCTGGTCTTTGGAAGGAGAAATACAGGGCAAGCTGTTGGGGAGGGCTCTGGGGAAGCCAAGAGACATGAGAAAAGCTGGACTGGTGAGTGTGCAATGAGAAGGAACACACACTGAGGACAGACCTGCCAATGAAACCTTCCTTCAAAAGTGACAAGCACCACAGACCTAGCCTCATGCTGCAGCCCAAGGGGTCCTCCATTGCAGCCCTCCCCATCAATATGTGTCTGGCCCTTTGTACAGTGAAGATCAGTAACATCTGCCTCTCTATCCCCACCCCAGACTGGCCCTGTGGTCAGATTGTGCCCCCACAAAAGGATACCAAAGCCGGGAAAGAAAAAGATCCTCAGGCCTCTCAGGGCTGCACTGCCAGCCTGGGAATCATTTGGGTTAGCACAAGCGCTGTCACTGGCCTTGACCCCTGCAGAAGAGGAAACCTGCAGGAAGGGCCTGATCCTTGATGTGGTTGGGGTGGAGGTTGTCTATTCACCTGGCACTGTGGGAGGGACAGCAGTGGTGATATGGCCTCACAGGACTGAGAAGAATCGGGATGATGAGGTGATGCTGCAGCCTCCATGAGCCTTGACTTTCACTTGACTTAAGATAAGCAGGAACTGGAAGCGTCTTCATCTTTCCCATGGTTCCTAGCACCTTTCCTCCACTCACTTCTGGAATCTTGTGGAGACACCTGGACCACAAGGATTGAAGTCCAGAGAACTGGATTTCAAAGGAAGTCAAGAGGAGGACAGGTGCACCTTCCCCTAGAAGATGTAAGTAGTTACAGAAATATTGACTGCATTCATTGAACGTTTCCACGTACCATGCACATCCCTGAGTACTTTGACTCTGACCTTTACAATGATCCTGCAAGGTAGAGGTGGTTCTCTCATTTTATAGCTGAGGCATATGAAGCTGGGAGAGATTATGTGACCCAGTCTACCCAAGGTCACCCAGCCACTAAGTCACAGATCAGGACTCAAATTTATGTCTCTTAGACTTTAAATTCCTATGCTCGTTCCACATCATCAGTAATGACTGACATTTGCGTTCAGAAGTCTTTCTTTCACACCTTATCTCATTTGCACCCCTCTGTAGCCCTGTTAAATTTCCTTATAAATTCTTTCACAAGTCCAATCATCAACATTCCTTCTGCTGAAGGAATGACTGCTGCAGTTCTGCTGAAGTGAGTGACTCCTGTCGGCACAGGGAGCATCGAAGAGTTTCTCAGGGTTTCTACAAGGCACAGAGATCAGGGCTAGGATGTCTAGGGTGGTGGCACAGATACTGGAGCCAGACTGCCCGCTCTACTACTTAGTATCTTGAGCCAGTTACTCAAGCTGTCTCTTTTAGTTTAGAATGATGGCTGTCTCAGAAGTGATTTTGAGGATTAAATGAGTTACTACAAGTTGAGAATTTAAATCATGCCCAGCACAGATTTAGTGCTACATCACTGTTTGCTCTTACGATTATATGCTGGGGGGTCAGGCATGAGTACTGGGGTTAAGAAAGAGCACCCTGGAAAGGGTGAGTTGTATGGATTGCTTCCTGAACTCACATCTCAGTAAGAATGCTAGCAATGCATCAGCAGCTTGCAAAGCTCAGATCTCAACAGAGGCCTGACTCAGGATGAGTATCTCCTCAGGCACACAGATTCCCCTTAAAGCCCTTCACACTCCAGGGGGAAGGGTTGGTGGCTCATTTTTATTCACCCAGTACACCTGGCTCTATTTCCAACCTGATGGACTTTGCCCCCTCAGTGCAGTGCTGAACGTGAGAGACCTAGTTGAGAAAATGACTCCAAGCCCAGTCATGAATTTTGAGCTTGGAGGTCTTCTTTGTAGTAAAGAAAAGAAAAGAAAAAAATCCTGGGGGAACCCAGCCCACCTTGATTACATTGATGATGAAGTTATGTCCTATTTCCTGGCTGCCTGCCCAAACAGGACCCTGGTAGAGAGGCATGGCTGCAGGACTGGGATCAGGGCACTTGGAATTAGGACCTTCAACACCTGTTCCTTTGCTAGTTTCAAGACAATGGGCAAGATACCTCTTAGAGTTTCAGTTTCTTCATCCATAAGTGAGTATCACAGTAGGCCTGACCTTAGACGTTCGCTGTGAAGATTCAGTGAGAGAGACCATTAAAGCTCTGAGCACGTGCCTAGCACAAAGGTGGTGCCCTACAAGCGCTCAATGCTGCTGCTGGCTCTAAAATGAGGGGGTGAGGGAAAGGTGCCTAGAGTTTCTCTTGCAAAGATGGGTGATTCTCCCTGCCTGGGGGTTGGGGATAGGAAGTCCACTATCTTCTCGACTTTCTGAATAGTGGCCTAGTCGCGGGGCCTGTGCCTCCGGAGAACATGGCTGGAGGCGTGGCGGGACGTCTGACCAGTAACTATCGGGGTCACTGCGTACTCAGAGATGTGAGCCAGATGCGCGCGGAGGAATCTCGTGGAGCCCAGAGTCTGCCGTGCCAAGAATCCTGCAAATCTGGAGAGCTGGAACCGTGGGTGCACAGCCAGGCAAGTGACAAAATCCAACTAGGACTCTCAAAAGTGACCTCAAACTGAGTATATATCTCAGAGATGTCTTGGGAAAATGCAATGCTGGGCCCTTCCCACCTCCAACCAAAGGAAGTTTCTGGTTTTTGGAAACCCTCTACAGGCTAGCTTAAGGAAGTAGACCCCAGCAGAAGGCACTGGGGCTGGAGTGGGCAGGCTGGAGTGGGCAGGCTGGAGTGGGCAGGCGCACAGTGTCCTGCAGCTGCGTGTCGTTCCCTCATGCCGTCCTCCTGGGGCTGAGGTTCCCCAGGCGTCTGGCCTTTGGCATTGCGGGCATCTTCTCTTTCTGCTCTGGAGTTTGCGACTCCAACTTTCTCCAACCACGTACTGTGACCGTGAACAGATGCCCTTTTCCTTTCTAAGCCAGTTTCCTCATTTAAAATGGGTGCAATGGTACTTACCTTGCAAATAGGTACCATTTCTTCTCTTGGTTTTTTTTTTTTTAATTAAAATTTTATTTTATATTCACCCTAACTGAAAATTTGTACCCTTTGACCAACATCTCCCCTCTTTTAAATTTTTCCTAAATTCTACACCAGAAATATATGTTTGAGGTGCTTTCAGCCTTTTACCAACTTGTTGACCATTATGAAGGAGTATCTTCTAATATGCCACGGTTTGTTCCTTCCTTCTTATTTTTCTCTCTTCCCCCTCCGTTCTCTATGCACCTGCCAGGGAAAGAAGATAAGCCCAAATCCAGCAATTGTAACGGGAAATGTTTGTATGTCTAATATTCAGCAGACACTGTTAGCAGAGGTGTGAATAAGCTATAACAAACCAGGTTGATGCAAAGTAAAAGGGAAATAAAAAGTTTCCACCATGTATTTCTGGTCAATTTCAATTTAAGGACCCAAAGCATAGGATTCACTCCCAGGATATGGGAAAGTGCCACAGATTTTGAAGTGATAAGTGCATTTTTTTTAGTCAAAGGGGTGGGAGAGAGGATCATTTGATGACATCAGTCTTCATTTATACAAGACTTAATGGGAGAGGAGGCTTGTGGAAGGGAGTATGAAGGTCTGGCTTTTTGCCCACAGATGGCTCATAGCAGCTGAGCCAGGCTCTGTGATGCCAGGTCAGCAGGCAGCAGGGAAAGTGTCTTCAGGGTAACAGTGCATGGTGTTATATTCACTTCCCAGATTGGATGCCTCCTCTGAGCTATTTCTGTGATGCAGGTTTAGACAGGTGGGGAATGTGGTCTGCAGGGGAGGTGCACAGAGGAGCCACCTTCTTGGGTCTTCTGTTTAGGGGTTAGAGGTACTGGAGACCCGGGGAAAGAACTTGTGGCTGAAAGGATAAAAAAATGGGGGTGGTTTTGGGGGCCAGAAATGGGCTGGGAGAGGTAGAATTGACTCGGTCCTGGTGAGTACTGCCTTAGATGCTGCCCTGGCCCTACGCTTTACAGCACTTTGTTTGGTGCTCCTCCCTACTTGGTTGTGAATTCAAAGAACCTAGAGGACAACCCCCACTTAGATCAGTGGTTCTTAGAGTAATTCCTTGGATCAGCAGCATCAGAATTATCTGAGAGCTTACTAGAAATGCAAATTCTAGACCCTACCACAAGCCTCTAGAGCCAGAGAGAATTTGCATTTTTAGCCAGTGCCTATGAGATGCTGAGGATTCAGATTTAAAGACCACTGCAGATTTAGTGGCTTTAAGAGTCACTATTCCAGGCCAAGCTCCAGATACCGGGGCTGTAGAATTCTTGCCCAAATATCCCTAAGCTCACTTCCAGGGTCTGGACAGACTCTTCATCCATTCAGTTCCCCCGAAGGTAGATCACAACACTGATGTGTGCACCTGTGAAACTGCACAGCTTTAAGCTGTGAGCTGGAGTGGCCACATGCACACAGGTGAGGCCCCTTGGAGTAGGTGACAGAGCTGGTGTAGGAAGAGAACAGAGAATTAGCTGAAGTCCCATTTGCATTCTTGCACTGAAACCTGGAAAGGGTAGGGGTGGGCTGGTCTTGCTGGAAAGATCATCAGAAATCCTAAGGCTGCAGAATCAGTAAGAGCTCTTTCTCTATAGATGCTTGCCTCAGTTTTAACTCAGCTGTGCAAATTAATCATTTATTGGCCCACATATATATTTTTTAAAAGAGTAAAAACAAAAGCAGGCTGATTCTCCCATATTGCATGAGAGAGAAATAAATCATAATTCTTTACACCTGACTAATACACTGCAGCCAGTGGCAAACCATCTCAAGAGTTGTGTAAGCAAAGATGGAAATGATTTCCTAAGGGAGCCTAGATTTTATTCCTAGCAAACCCTGCAAATAATTTGGACTCTTTCCCCCTTTTCTTATACACTGGCCACTTCTGGTTACTTTTAGACTCTAGTGCCTGGACTACAGTGGAGAGGCAATGGGGCTTAGGGGCTAAATGCTCCAACTCTGAATTACATAGACATAAGTGTGGCTCTTAGCTTCATCACTTTCTAGCTGTCTGACTTTTGGCAATACCTTAATTTCTCCAATCCTTGGTTTTCTCATCTGTAAAATGAGAATAATACAAGTAATTACCTTTCAGAACTGTTCTGTGCAGGTGGATATAGATTAGAAATATGTTATCCCTAACAACATTTAGCTAGTGCAGCAAGTGCCTTAGATTTGTTGCTCTCATCTCATCCCTAGTTTGGGGAGAGAGGCAGGAAGCCAAGCTTAAGGCAGTAGGTCCAGAGATCTGGGTGGTGGCTGAGCATTGTCAGACACAGGTTTCTTTGAAGGAGAAGAAAGTGTGCTGAATTCCCCCTGATTTTAATGTGACCCTGGTCGGTTTGAAGGTCTTGGCTTCCATAAATCAACTGCCTGCAGCAGCTTTTCCCTTTTCACCTCTCTAACCCTTCCCACACCCCATCTCAGGTTGGGGCATGTGTGTAAGAGTGAACCAGCCAATGCTACGGTCAGCCCCGAGTACAAACTGGGTGTGGCTGAGGCTCCAGAGCCAGCGCCCCTGGGCTACATCTGGACTGGTACAGAGGCTTGGATGCTGGGCCCAGTGACACTTTTACTATTGAAATCGACCCAAACTTTACTAGCTTCTGGGGAAGGCTGGGGGCTTTGGGGATTTTTGTATTTGCTAGGTTGTAAATATTTTATGGGAAGGCAGCCCAGGAAAATCTGGTTAGCTTTCCGCCTTGCACATTGAAGTGGAGTTGGCTTCGTGCACAAATGTGTCAAAAAAGAAGTCCAGTTTTGCCTTGGTTCTGAAGAATTTGCCTTGGATTTTAAAAGCCTGTTATACTCCCCTACCTCACCTGTCCTAAATTTCTTTTTCTCACTTATGACCAAACCTTTTATCTTCAGGAATAGTTGCAAAGCGGGAGAATTTTAGATTGGAAGTGGGAGGAGAGATGGGAAAGTCTCTCTCTCTCTCTCTCTCTCTCTCTCTCTCTCTCTCTCTCTCTCTCTCTCTCTCTCTCTCTCTCCCTCTCTCTCTCTGTGTGTGTGTGTGTGTATCTACTTGTCCCTGGCTGAGGTTTTCTGCCTTCCAGGTATATATTTTTCTCATTGACTGCAGGATGTTCTCAATGGATAGATGCAAGGTGTGTTTGTTCACTTCTCACCCCCTGTCCCCAATACTTCTGAAACTTCATGGCTGTTTTGTTTGTTGTTTAATGATTGGTGAATACATAAATAAATCCCTCACCAGCTCTTCATTCTGCCTGCACTGTTGGACCCACCCAAACCGCCTGATGGGCAGCAATGTTACCCCAGACTAGTGAGTCTAAACTAGAACTACACCTTTAAATCATCTTGGAGTTAAAAAAAAAAAAAAAAAAAAAAAAAAAAAAAAAAGCAAACAATAAACAAAACCCCATGCCCAGTCCTGTCCTTAGACATTGACTCAATAGGCTGAATCAGGCCCTGGCCCTGGAAGTTTTTCAGTTCTCCAGGACATTTTAGTGAGCCAGATTAAGACTCACTGCGGTAGAAGTTTCCCACTTAACCGACGGGCATGTGCTCCAGGTCAGGCATCGCCCTAGGCACTGAGGGGAGCAAGGGGGACTATGACATCGGCCTAGCTCCTGTGGGCTGGTGAAGGCGGGCAGAGTGTTTCTGGGAAAGGCAGACTACTAAGGAGATAAAAATAAACAAGGTAATTGTAGATAATCCTAAGTACCGGGAAGATAATCAAGCCAGTCCTCTGATAGGGACCTGGAGAGGCTACTTTAGATCAGGGTGGTCAGGGATGGCTACTTGGAGGAGGTGACATTTGAGACGTGAACGAGCACCAGCCAGCCTCCTCCTCAGCCTGGAGGAGGCCTGAGGGAAGCACGGCCCAGGCTCGAGACCACAAAGGGCACATTAGTGGTTACCAAGCCTTTTGGGGGGAAAACACGGTAGGCTGCCGCCGCCTCGCCAGCAGCCACCGACTTCCGCCCTGAGAGTCCGGAGCTGACCCGGAGGAGGGGGCCTGCCCTGGCGCCCCCACTTCCCCGCGCCATGCACCAGCCAGATGGGAAGCCGGGGTGGTCAGGCCCCGGGCCGGGCAAGCTGGACTCCCCGGCCGACCTGCCCCCACTCCCCGCCCTTTTCCTCCCGGGGCGGCCGAAGAGCACCGGGCTGATCTCCCCCTTAAGTGAAACTGACTGTAATTATTTTTTATCTCGCAGACGATCTCTCGCACACTCCTCTCCGGAGACAGAAGTATTTGTTTGATGTGTCCATGCTCTCAGACAAAGAAGAGCTGGTGGGTGCGGAGCTGCGGCTGTTTCGCCAGGCGCCCTCAGCGCCCTGGGGGCCACCAGCCGGGCCGCTCCACGTGCAGCTCTTTCCGTGCCTTTCGCCCCTGCTGCTGGACGCGCGGACCCTGGACCCGCAGGGGGCGCCGCCGGCCGGCTGGGAAGTCTTCGACGTGTGGCAGGGGCTGCGCCACCAGCCCTGGAAGCAGCTGTGCTTGGAGCTGCGGGCCGCATGGGGCGAGCTGGACGCCGGGGAGGCCGAGACTCACGCGCGGGGACCCCAGCAACCGCCGCCCCCGGACCTGCGGAGTCTGGGCTTCGGCCGGAGGGTGCGGCCCCCTCAGGAGAGGGCCCTGCTCGTGGTGTTCACCAGATCCCAGCGCAAGAACCTGTTCGCAGAGATGCGCGAGCAGCTGGGGTCGGCGGAGGCTGCGGGCCCGGGCGTGGGCGCCGAGGGGTCCTGGCCGCCGCCGTCGGGCGCCCCGGACGCCGGGCCTTGGCTGCCCTCGCCCGGCCGCCGGCGGCGGCGCACGGCCTTCGCCAGTCGCCATGGCAAGCGTCACGGCAAGAAGTCCAGGCTACGCTGCAGCAAGAAGCCCTTGCACGTGAACTTCAAGGAGCTGGGCTGGGACGACTGGATTATCGCGCCCCTGGAGTACGAGGCCTATCACTGCGAGGGTGTATGCGACTTCCCGCTGCGCTCGCACCTGGAGCCCACCAACCATGCCATCATCCAGACGCTGATGAACTCCATGGACCCCGGCTCTACCCCGCCCAGCTGCTGCGTGCCCACCAAATTGACTCCCATCAGCATCCTGTACATCGACGCGGGCAATAATGTGGTCTACAAGCAGTACGAGGACATGGTGGTGGAGTCGTGCGGCTGCAGGTAGCGGTGCCTTTCCCACTGCCTTGGCCCGGAACCAAGGCGGGCCAAGGTCCACCTTGCAGGAGAGGCCTGGCTGCAGAGAGGAGGACGAGGAAGCTGGAGCTGGGGGAGGCTGAGGGCGAGGGAACAGCCTGGACGTGAGAGCCGGTGGGAGAGAGGGAGCGCAGCTTTCCCAGTACCTTCTACCTGCCAGCCCAGAGGGAGATACGGATTTTGACACCTTGCCTGGCCACCCTGGAAAAGCAAGCCAAGGAGGATTTCTTTGTTCTGGGTGTGTGTGTGTGTGTGTGTGTTTTCTCTCTCTCTCTATTACTGTGGCTTTGGATTTCCTTGTGTGTCTTACAGCTTTTGGTAGAAGGGGAGGGGAGAGGAGATGCATACCCGTTTCTCAACTGCTCCATGGATTGAAAAAATAACAGTTTAAAAAGGGAAACAATGTGGGAGGAAGAATCACCGTTGACCGCGTCTTGGTTTGGTTGGTTTTTACTGGTGTAAAGAAGGTGGGGTCTCTGGCCATCTCATAGCCCATGTCTTGTGCCCTCCCACACAGAAAGTGTTAGATAGGGAAACTGGCAAAAGGAATAGTTAAATCAGGAATGGTACTGCCTATAGAAGAGCTTTGAGAGAGGTGGGCCCATGAGTGCTCCTCTCATCCATTTGTGTACTCTGGGAGTTTACCAGCTTTGCCCTGGCCTCTTCCAGTACCAGGAAGTGGCAACCTTCACCTCACTCCTGAGGGCCCAGGTCTCTGCCTTCATTGTTGCTTTTTCTGGTAGGGGCAAGGGAAACTGGTATGGATGGAATGACAAGAATTAGTCCAAATGGAACCCCCTGAAGGATAATGAGAAACCACAAGGCCTGCCTCTGACTGGGGCTGACACGGAGGTGCATTAGCCCAGGCTGGAGGTAGCCCACCCAAATGCCCTTTCTGATTCTAATTGATTTCTTTCAACAGAATTTGCCAAAATTCAGACATGCTCTTCTAAGGGGAAAGTGATTTCCCGGTTCCAAAAAAATGGGCAGGAGTGGGGAACAAAACAAGATAAGAGCTACAAAGGAGGAAATAGGAACCAAGAAGTAGAAGGAGTCCCATCAGGAGGGAAGATGGTGGGCCTCAGGGAGGATGGGGATCAAGGGACAGGCCAGGAGCCAGGAATGGGGAAGGGAGGGATGAAAGAGGACACAAGTCCCTGTCTCTGAAGTTTCTTTAAAATCTAAGTTCCCTCCCCTCTCTTTGACATTCCAGAAAGATTACCAGCCAGCAATAGCCCAGGGCTCCCCCAAAAGAATTGTTTCAGATTGTAATTATCAGTTAGGCAATGTTTTTAAAACTTAGTAATGAGAAACTGTGAAAAGAGCCAAGTGTTACATTGAGCTTGGGGTGGGAGATGGGGAACAGGCAGTAAGGAAGGAGACAGGGGTGGAATTTGTCTTCTGGGAGGAAGCTAGAGAGAGTACAGAGAAATTGAAATACCCATTCCCAGATAGTCAAAAACATGAACTTTCCCCCAGCCTGCACCAGTATTGTTTTCAAACATTGCCCATGAGTAGGCCCTTTGAAGAGTTAGCTTCTTCCTCATCTTTGACTATAAAGTTGTTTGATCAATGGAATTTGTACCAGCCCTTAAAAAGAGTTTTAGTTTTTCCTAAGTGATTTTGCTGTCTTCCAATCTAAACCTGTTGCTTGTTTGGTTCAGAGAACTACAAACTGTCAAAGAAAGGGTGGGGATGATAAGAAATACTAATATAAAAATGCTAAGTGAAAAAAAGACTTGGCCAGGAGAAATAATTTAAAATGCACATTTGCTTTGGATGCACTGTTGTTCTGTTAAGGCTGTATATATTTGTTTATTTAAGGTGACTGAAAGTGCAAAGAGGAAATGGACAGCATGCAATTCATCCTAATGTACAAAACGTTATATGCACTCAAATGTTATAATTTCTAATATTTTTAAAGTTTATATTCGAGTTGTACAAAGTTAAGCATTAATTGGATATTTCATTTTTTCATAATGTTATCATTTCCTTAAATATTATTACAAAATTTTAAGTCTGTCTAATGGAGAGTTTTTTTAAAACTGTCTACCTCATATAATACAAGTATTTACGACACCAAAGTTACCAGCGGTCAATTAATAATCAAAACATTTTTTACAGTACACCTTTCCTGGATGATACACAATCAAATGCTATATTATTAAATGCATTTTTCTCCTTAATAACTCAGCCTGGTTTATATGGATCGATTTAGAAAAATCATTTTCTTAAGGAATTATTGTCAGAGGTAGTTCGTTCCAGTTTGGAACTGAATGTCTGAAAACAATCTGATGATTTAAAAAATCTATCATTTAGTGCATTACACTTTTTCTTCCTAACTCTTCAATAACTCCTTTTTCATGACATTTTTATTCACTAGAATAAAGCCAAATCCTTGTCAGCTATTAGACCAGAATCCAAATAGAAATTGGATTATTTCTTAGTTTCTTTAATGTTGAAAAAACAAAGCAGTAATGTTGAGGTAAGAAAGTGGTTACCTAAGTCAATCAAGATGTCAGTGTAATTACTCTTTACATTTGTGGCACACTGGAGCCAGAAGACACAAATGTTTTTCTGTGATTGCTGTGAATTGGGGAACCCACGTGTGAGTGTGAGCACTCACTCTACCACTCATGATGTTATTCTACATGTGTCATCTCATTTAAAACCCTCAGAGGTAGATATTATTATAATCCCCATTTTACAGATGAGAAAACCAAGGTGCAGATAATTTAAGTAACCTGCCTGTG
Organism: Rhinopithecus roxellana; assembly: GCF_007565055.1. Taxonomy (NCBI): domain Eukaryota; kingdom Metazoa; phylum Chordata; class Mammalia; order Primates; family Cercopithecidae; genus Rhinopithecus; species Rhinopithecus roxellana. Next base: position 60,026,231 of record NC_044557.1, on the reverse strand, counting down.
GTCATCCAGCCAGGGAATTGTAATTAGGATTTAAAATTAGTTCATTTAGACTCTAGAGCCTGAGGAGTTAACCACTGTACAATTCTGTCCCCAGGTCATCTACCTGCTCTCTGATTGGTCCCCAAATATCCACGTGGGGAATGTGCAGTTAGCTACAATCCTTAGGGTTGGTCAGCTGGCGGTGGAGGAGATGGTACAGGGGCCAGCAGCATTGCCTGAAGTTTTGGAGTGTGTGAATTGTAACTGCTGGCTTAAGGGCAGCTGAAAAATGGGTATGAGATGCAAAACTCCTTGAATTCTTAGCTTTGGGTTGGCCCTGTAAACTTACAGTTTAAGCCATTACTGGGCTTTGACTCTCTACACTTTGCTGGGACTGCCCTGGGTGTGATTTTTATGAGTTTTGGTTATCAGCACAATAGTCAATTTACGAATAGGTCATGTTTCAAAAGACTGGTTGCAAGTGGACCCTTAGAACTAAGAAACATTTTCCCGTGGACACAGTGATCGTTTGAATTTCCAGGTCATTTTGCAGAAACTTTTTTTTTGAGATGGAATCTTGCTCTGTCGCCCAGACTGGAGTGCAGTGGCACGATCTCCGCTCACTGCAAGCTCCGCCTCCCGGGTTCACGCCATTCTCCTGCCTCAGCCTCCTGACTAGCTGGGACTACAGGCGCTCACTACCACGCCCGGCTAATTTTTTGTATTTTTTAGTAGAGGCAGGGTTTCACTGTGTTAGTCAGGATGGTCTCGATCTCCTGACCTCGTGATCCGCCCCCGTCGGCCTCCCAAAGTGCTGGCATTACAGGCGTGAGCCACCGCGCCCAGCCAGTTTTTGCAGAAACTTTATTTACCCAAATGGAAATTTTTAACGAAGCAATTTTGACTTCTGGGTTTTGAGAGGACATAATCACCCGGGAAAGTGGAAAGAAGACTCTTTTCTGAGTGGAAGCTGCTTTTGAAATAGTTGAGAATTCTTGGCATTTTTGCACCAGTCTTTTTATATCTGCCACCCAGTTTGCCCATGCTCACGAATGCCCTGAGGACTACCAGCCTTGTACTTTAATATGTTCCCAATCCAGAGATTTCCCTTTTCTGCACAAATATTTTCACCTCCGAAGTTATTTTTCTTTCTTTCCTCTGTTAGTTTATTCCTTAACTCAGGTGTTAAGAAAAACACAATCTGATTGAATTACATGAAGATGTAAATATCTCCTAGCCTTTAACCTTAGAGAGATTTGCATTTTAAGAAGAAAATCTTGGTTAACTCAGATTTTTTTGGGAATGATGTGAAAAACTCCAGAACATAGAGGAGAAGTTTCAACACTCAAGCTACACACAATTTTGAGAGTTAAACGTGAACGAGGCATTAGTGATAAAAGAATGAATAGAGACACTTGTCAATGTGAGTTTTTAGTGTCCCTTAGGAGAAATTCTGTGCAATAGAGAGGCTGTTTATGGCCAGTTTGTTTTATCATTAATATCTAACATACTGAAGCAAATAATTTAATAACTTAGTTTTTAAAATTTTCTCTAAAGCTCTTAAGTTTAATGTATCCAGGCCCCATTGTGATATGTTTTTGCCCTTATTTTGTTCATTGCTATATTCCTAACACCCAGAATAGTGCCTAACACATAGCAGACACCCAGTAAATATTCTGAATGAATACATTACAAATCCTAGTCTACTTATACATCTAGTAATTTTAACAGTCACTTTCAAGGGAGCCTTTGATGGATGTCTTCAATTCACATTGAATGGACCAACCTCCCTTAATTAACCAATTCTAGTTTCAACCTAGGTAATAAACTTCCTTTAACTATTGTACATTGCTTTTATGAGCTTAATATATTCCATTTTCTTTTTAAAGCCCTTCAAATTTCTCTAACAAGAAAAACCTTCCAGTATACTTAAACCATTCCAAGTAAAGCTAATACATTAAACTTCTAAAGATGGTGATTCATAAGTTCTATTAAGCATCCCAATGTAGTTTATACCTTTTGACTCAACATCAGGAACCTACAATTAATTACTCAACTACCCATTTAAACTGATGTTAGAGGGTAACCTGTTAGGATTTTAATAAAGTACATTTTTAAAGCTTGCAAACATTTCATTTATTTATTGTTTTTGGAGGTGGAGTCTCATGTTGTTGCCCAGGCTGGATTGCAGTGGTGCGATCTCAGCTCACTTCACATTCTGCCTCCTGGGTTCAAGCGGTTCTCCCTCCTCAGCCTCCTAAGTAGCTGGGATTACAGGTGCTCACCACCACACCTGTCTAATTTTTGTATTTATGATAGGGCTAATTTTTGTATTTTTAGTAGAGAGGGGATTTTGCCATGTTGGCCAGGCTGGTCTTGAACTCCTGACCTTAGGTGATCTGCCCACCTCAGCCTCCCAAAGTGCTGGACTTACAGGCATGCCCAGCCACAAATATTTTAAATACCAAATATATGCAGATTGTCCCAATTATTGCGAAGACTATTTTTGAACTTAACACAAAAGCGTTAATAATTTAAATTTGATTTACCTAATATCTGTACTTCATTCTAAAATATCTTTGGGTTAAAAACACTAACCCATTACAGAAAAATCATACTGTCACAACCAAGATGGGGTGACTATTTCAGCAGACTGGCTGCAAATTTACCAGAGGTGTTGGTCAAGAAATGAGATGGACCTTCCCTGGACACTACCCAACATGTTAAGTCCCCTTTAAGAGTCACAGAAACAAAAGGAATTTCTATCTTTTAAGAGTTGGCCTCTTCTAGGTTCAAGATAGGCCATTTAATTGATTTTTCCTCCCGATTTGGGTAAATTGAATTCCACACTCCCCATTAAGATTGTAGGTAAATTGCTTCACTAATTAATTAGATTTCATTATTATTTATCTCTCTTAGGACATTTCTTTGCTTTCATCTTTGGCTTTGAAAGTACTTTATTGACACTATATTGAATTATTCTGCCCTTACATATTTGTTCATAACCTCTTTTGACTTTATCATCAAACTCTGATCATCTGAATTTTGTGTGTTTCTTTTCCTATATGCTTCTGTCTGGAAGAGCTACAACTCTTACAGATGTTAAAATGGCATCTAATGGAAACCATACATCCCTTATTCCTTGTCTAGTTCTCTGGTCACAATACTAATGTTGTGTTAATGAAAAACTGGTCCCTATGCTTGAAGAGTTCACCGGAATATTATTACTACTATAATTTTATTAGGTAATTTTCACAACAACTCTATTTGTTATTACTTTGCTTTACAGATTAAAAAATTGGGAGTTAGAGAGGTTCAATCACTTGCCTGGGAGGAGCTAGAACTTAATCTGGTAGAATCTAGAGTGTATTCTCATCTGCTGTCATTCAGCTGTTATTTAGTGAGTTACCATGGTCTGGCAGGCACTGTTTGAGGTTTTGGGAAACTTTACATATAGAACTAGAGAGAAAGGAAATTCAAAATTGAACCTGAACTTCTAAGACTTTCCAGACTCATACAGGCAAGCTGTTCCTTTGACATAAGTTCTGCTTTTATGACTTACTCCTCTGCTTTCTAACTTACAAATTCTGTCAAAGCTTAATTCGCCTTTGTCCCCTATAACTATTGAGGAAGGAGGATAATAGGATTAGGGATTGAGGGATGAGGAGAAGGGTAACATTTATAGCCATGGGTCCTCTATACCATTCTGATGTTCGAAACAGGTACAATGCTGACCCTTCTAAGAAGTTCAGACTTATTAGGAATATAACATGCTTGTTAAGACAGAATTTAACAAACACTTATTATACTTATTATATATTGGTGTCATCTGCGAATAGGTATACCAGATGTGTCTGAGAATGATCACATGAGTGAAAATTAGAATTTCTTCATTCAACTTTCTTTTTGAAAATTCACATTTCCAAGTGATTATTTTTTAACCTCTGAAAAATAGTGGGAGATCTTAATCATGATAATTATTTAGTAACAGGAATGTGAAACTAGTTCATATTATCATTTCCCCTGAAAACAGATAAAAACCAACAAGACGTGTCAAGGGAATTTTAAAACAAGTATAACAGGAGTATTTACTTTTAAACTAGGTCAGTGACTAAAAGGAACATATCCATGATGCTGAGATTCAGCTATCCACAGCTTCATGTTTGGTCACCCCTTGTTGGAAAAGGGCACATCTCATGTGTCTCTACATCTCTTTTCTATTCAGAAGACTTCGTGATTTACTTGGGAAAACCAAGTGACTTATGCCATCCAGTTGTGCCCTAAACTTAAAAAAAAAAAAAAGCGATTTGATTCCTACTTTGTTAACGTTCTTTTGAAAGTTCCAGGAAAATGATGGGCTCTAATTTGTTGGAAGAAAAGGTTACTTGGACTCCAAAATATCATCACTCCTTTCCTTTAAAACCAGTCTAGTAATCTACATGGGGAATATTTACCTGTCTTTGTCAAGATAGTCTTAAAAGTCTCAGAGGTTCGGTCTCAGTTTTGGAACTTCCCGTGTTTCCAGTTTTATCCCTAAAATATCTGACAAGCTGAGAAAACTACAGATAAATAATTAGCCTCTGAGTTGTATGATTATTTTTGCCCTTACTAGTGGCTAATGTTTATCAGACACCAACAGCATTCAAATCATGGTAGAAGATTTAGAGTTGTTCAAATCCCTTGGTTAGAGGGCTCCGTTCATGCTTTATTCACATAAGAAAGCACTTTTCATTTTTCTGACTTTACAATTGCTATCTAGAACAAACAACAACATTATTCTTATAAGTATGTTTGGTTCAGGCTTAAACAAAACTGTATGTATTCATTCCATGCTTTGTCTTTTACTAAAGCCTGACTCCTGAAGTTTGTTGGGAATGAGTTGTTAGTGACCATTAACCCCTCCCATTGCACTGAACAAATGATTTTTCCTAAAACGATTTCCTAGATAATAGTTTTATTAAAAAACAATTTTCTGTTTTTTAAAAGTTTACTTGTGTTAATTGGAAAGTGGCTTCTTAGCCGGCACATAGATAGCTGCTGTTCTCTAGTCGGCAGTGAGAGTACCTTGGGCTAAACAATGGGCCAGCGTTGTGATTAGAGACCCCTTTGAGGCATTCTCTGAACAGCCACTGTATCTTAGAATTCCTCCAGATTATCCCACATGTCTGAATTTGGGTTGCCTATTGGTAGGTCTGCAACTGTAGGCAGATCTGTCTTCTGTGTATCTTTCCCCTACATCTAAAATAGTCTACATTATTTGTTATTTAACACATTGGTCTTTTTCTACAGATGGAGAAGATGGAAATTTGTATGAATGTTATCGGTTGAGTTTCTTTCATGGACCACACTTTGAGTGCCCTATAACTTCATATGTTATTTTGCTTCAGAAAGGTAGATCATAGGTCAAAGCATTTCTTCCAAAAAGTACACTCAGCAAGGCATTCAGAAGTCAATTCAGGTTCTGGATATGGCAGGGGTGGGTGGAGAGGAGAGGAGGGGCTTTCGGTATCACAGCACCAAATTAAATAGCTTCTTTTTTGATTCTGTGTGGCTTGGGCATGGAATGTAGCTATAGACATAATGTAGAACTAAATACACACAATACATAAACCTCTCTCAGAGTTTTTTCAAGCTTAATAAATGACCTAGTATGGTTTGTCCTGGCCCTCTGTATCTGGGTGTTCCACACCTGTGGATTCAACTAACTGTGGATGAAAAATATTTGAGGAAAAAAAAGTGTCTGTACTCAACAAGCACGACGGACTTTTTGCTTGTCATTATTCCCCAAACAATACAGTGTAACAACTATTTACATGCCATTTACATTGTAATCTAGAGATGATTTAAAGTATACAGGAAGATTTGCGTAGGTTATATGCAAGTACAATGCCATTTAATATCAGGGACTTGAGCATGGAGGATATTGGCATCTGAAGGAGGTCCTGGAACCAATCTCCCATGTATACTGAGGAAAAAATCCATATAGAAAGTGCTCTGGTGATTGCTTGAGTCTGGGAGGCAGAGTTTGCAGTGAGCCAAGATTGCACCACTCCACTCCAGGGTGACAGAGTGAGACCCTGCCTCAAACAAACAAACAGACAAACAAACAAAACAAAACAAAACAAAAAGAAAAGAAAAAAAGTGCTCTGTAATTATTATTACCATCATTATTATTATATTATTTTTTGATAGATTTTTTGAAAGCTACATCATTTTTGACTGGTGATAGGAGTGGTAGTTGAAATGAGCCTCTAATAAAGGACATAATTTATTAAATAGTTGTGAATATTTTTTGTGCATCTACCATTTGGCAGGTGGTGTGCTTAGCACTAAGGATATAGACTTAAATAGAAACATCTCTGTAAAAGAGAAGATTTGCTAAAATCATTGCCCAATGTGGTAAATAGCATTAGATATTCAAATAATACGCTAAAGAAGAGGAAGCAGATCTCCTCTGTACAAAAGTGACATTTCCTTGAGTCCTTAGTGAGCCATTCACCCTCACTGTTAATTTCTCACACTGTTAAGACAGGTTGCCAAGCTTAGTGTGCAACATGTGATCACAAAATTAGTTTTTTCTCTACCTGAAATAAACTATGTATGCCTTTGGAGAATCAGAATATTGGCATATATCTTATTAACCCTAATGAGCAAACTCACCTGGACTCTATATTTTAGAAAACTATGTTAAAAATTATGGAGGGGGCATTGTGTCAACCCTGCTTGGTAGAATGAACTCTGAGAACAGATAATCAAACGAACCAATGCAAAGAATTTGGTTTGGGGCCAGAAAAAAAAAAAAAGAAGGAAAAAGTAGACGTGTCAATTAATATTAGGTTCATCTGCCTAAAACGCCAAACAACAGTGGCTTAAACAAGAATACAGACAGTCCATGACTTATGATGTTTTCAAGTTAGAATTTTTTTGACCTTACAGGGTACTAAATACATTTTGGAGTACTAGTTTGGGGTACTAAATACACTTTCAATTTATGCTATTTTTTAACTTAGGATGGATTATTTATCAGGACCTAACCCCCATCACAAGTTGAGAAGCAGCTGTAGTTTATTTCTGTCTGGTAAGAAACAGAAACAAAAACAAAACCTGGAGTTTGGCATTTCAGTTTTGCTTATGGTGATTTCTCATCAGAGAATTTAAAAAGTCATTTAAATGTACGATTTTTATCCTCAAGTTTGCCACATAGTTCAAAATAGCTGCTGGAGCTCTGGTCATCACATCTACGTTCCAGTGAGCAAGACAGAGAAGAGGGAAAGGCAAAAAGGGGTTACCCTCACCTCAGCACAGTCAGCCACCTTTAAGAAGTCTTTCTGGAAATCTCACCTGACACTTTCACTTCCATCTCATTGGCTAAAACTTAGTCATGTGCCTCCCCAAACCTGACTACAAAGGATGATGGGAAATGTAGTCTTTTTACCTGAGCACATTATTGCCACAAATGAAACTGAAGTTCTGTAACCATGGGAGAAGGGATAATGGATATTGGGAAGATACTAGTAGTCTGTAAGACAATAGGCATAGTATGGATTACCAGACTCCACAGTTGTTAAGAAGAGTGACATGGGACATGTCAGTGGAAATAGAGAAAGAAAGAGGAGCCAGGAATGTAGGGTGAGGCTTTTTTTTTTTTTTTTTTTTTACAAACCAGAAAAAATATTCCCATTTTTCTCAATTACGAAGATGATTTATTCTTAATTTTATTAAATGCCATTGTACAAAGTGCTTTTAAGATATTACTTTCTTGAGTTATCTGGAAAACTGTGACCCATGGTGGGGGGAAACTCATGTCGTGGGAGATGAGGGTAGAGTGTTCATTTCCACCCCTTGAAGAGCAGTAGCAGCACTCTTCAGTTCCTAACCACTGAATAGTGGTGGAAGGGGTTAATGAGTTAATGCTTATGCAGGGCTAGAAGATGAAAACCAGTAGGGTGGGATATTATTTTTACTGTGTTGACACAGATGCATTTTCTTAAAGATTTATAAGAAACTTTTAATTTTTCAAAATACTCTGCTTCTTGCTTTACAAATTCCATTTTACTTATGTATGTGTCATCTGCACTGCAGCCTAACCAGGGGAGAACAACAACAAAATATATTTCTCTTTACTTTGAGGTTTTACATTCATGGGGAACATTTTTACTGAGTCAATAAATTGTGGCTTACCAGTAAGCATTCCCCCCAAAGGAATTGATCTTCAGAAAATTTTCTGAAATCTGGGCAAGGTACTAGCCATCCAGGAAGAAGGTTCAAACAAGCAGATTTAACTTATCAACTTCCAAGACAAGCAGGAGGTTTTGGAGGAAAATATCACCACCATCCATAATGATAAAAAATGCCAACCATGTATTCACTTCTTACAATACTAGGTGCATTTCCTGCATCCAGCACACCCTCCCCCATTTCTTCCTCTCTCCTTGTATTATCCCTAATTTACAGATAAGAAAACTAGGCTCAGAGAGGTTAAATAAAATACCCGTGGCCATAGCCAGAACAAGGCAAAGATGGGACCCACAGCAGGCAATTTGATCCCAAAGCCCATGGTGGTCTCACAAACATCCTCAGAATCTGCTCCATCTCTTATCACCAACAAAGCCTTGGATTTGCTGTTAGAGAAAAAAATGCTTGAAATCTAGCTGGGCTCCTCTAGTATCTGTTTTGACAGCCGAAATTAATTGTTCACTTTCTGAGCACTTTTTGGCAACTCATTCTAATGACCCGAACTGCTGTCTCCTTCCTTTTCAGCTTGGCAAGGCTCCCCGGTGTGGAGCTGCCGGGGCGCAGGGCGGGTGCGAGAACTGCACTGATACAGTGGTCTGGCAGGGCTGCAGTCTTTAGGAGAAAGGAAATGATTGTTTTCACTCTTGGAGTTGCTGAGAATGACAATGGGCATTTTCTGACTCTGGTTAAAATGAAAGTCTCACAAAGCTGATTAAACCAAATGTGATAATTGAGTTGAAGATGAACCTATCTCATCTTTGCGATTGTCTTCCAAAGCAGGACACTCTGTCTTTCTCACACTGCATCTCTGCATGCTCAGAGCAAAGGAGGAGTCTCTCTTCCCACTGCACTCTCCCTTGGTGTTGACCAGAAGAGGGAGCAGCTTCTGTTGGAATGTGAGTGATGCATAGGCACATATTTGAATGGGCACCTAGCTCCAAAGATGCTTAGACTCTTAGGATTAAGAACAATTGTTAAATTTAAAAATCCTGTTGGAGTAGAAAATACCAATATTTTCTGGCAGCTCTGATACCTTAGGTACCATTTTGGGCAACTTTGTTTTGAAACCTGCAGAAGCTATCCTCAAACATACATTAATTACTTGAAAGCCCATCAACATCCTTGATATTGTTATTCTCAAAATACCCATATGCTAATCCAGATGCTGGTGGATTGAAACATGTAGAAGGCATGAATTGTACCTGCAAGGCTAAAATATAAAAAAGAAGTGTAGATGAACACTAACATTTCCCCCCTTCATTTACTCTGTCTCTTTTTTATAGATAATGCAGAATGGAAATAAATGGGGCAGGTCGATATTTGGCTTTGGATAGGAATACTTCCTTTCCAGATCCTTTACCATCATGGTGGAATTCCTGGTGAAGGTAAGCTTCAGGGTGGGTTTTAATTGGAAAGAGAAGGAAAATCTGAACTGTGAAGAGGAGGTAATTCCTACAGGTGAGGACTGGACGGAAATCTTTCAGAGAGAGAAAGAGAGAGAGAGAGAGAAAGAGAGAGAGAGAGAGAAGGACAGAAGTTGCCAGTATTTGCTTGACAGCAGATCAAACAAAGACTTTGGGTCTGACAGCCTTGTGGCAAACTCCAGGAGGAAGAGCATGAATTTGATGCTAAAAGCAGTGGAAATTACTAAAGAGTATTGAGGCTGGAATGAAGGGTAAGAAGATGATGCTGGCCACATCACACCACGGTGGTAGCATTTAAAGTGTTGGATTCTACTGGATAAAAATTCAAGTAATAAGGCCGCTGTTAGGAAAGTCAGATGTGTTGATTGGTCGAAGAAAGTCCCAGTTTATACTTACTGCCCAGGCAGAACTATTAATAGCTCCCTTGTTCACCGCCCAAGTATCCTGTTTGGTTGTTAAATTACACAGTCACCCTGGCCTTAGTTTACATATGACTGAGGGTCAAAGAATAAATCACATACTTAGCAATGCACATGCAGAGGGAGAGAGATCTTGAAGAGATGGTTGTAAACAAACAAACAAAAAGTAGGATGATAGGAATAGTGAAAAGTGACCTACCTGGTTATGTCCAGTCAACAAGGACAGTGGGCAGTCAGTGTGGGGAACCATGAGGGAAAGATGTAATGTTCCATATGATGGCAAGATCCCCAGGGACAATAGATATTTATTACATAAACAATGTGGAAGAACCAATGAGTGCTTGTTAGATGAATGAAATTGTGCACAGGTGGAGGAAGTAGGACTGATGTGAAGAAAGGACATGGAGCAAAGCCTGGAAGTGACTGCTTAGAAGCAGATATGATTTTCTAGGATAATGATATCTAGAAAGAAGTGTGAAGGCTCTGTGGATGTTGGCTCTTAGTGGGTCACATCAAAGGAACAGAAACAACACTGGAGAGGCAATAATTTGTGGAATGGAAGAGATGTAGAGCAGATGAAGCTTCGGGCGTGGAGAGAGGGGTGGTGAAGATCTCACTTGCTGTGTGTGCCAGGCACTGTGCGAGGTTGGAGACAGAGATGCATGGAGGCAGCTCTCAGGTTCTGGTGCTTTAAGACAATCACAAGCAAACAGTTATTCTTAGTGTTGTTTGAGGAGCACAGTCACGAAGGGGTGAATTCTGCTTCAAGGTGGGGAGAGGGAGCCTGCTTGAGAGGAGCCAAATTAGTGTCAGACTTGGAGGTGGCTGGTGAGAGCCTTGAGGAAAGCATAGGGATTTCCTAGTTGTACAAGCAGGGGAAGGTGGAAGGATTGTGTGAGCACATGCAGGGAGGTGCAGCTGCAGTACAGAGCATCTCTAGGGTTGTGAGGGCAGGTGAGGACGCAGGATAGGCAGCCTTGCATTTCAAGCTGGAGTATAAGAATTTTGGCTTGCCAGGAACATTTCTTAAAGTAGGAGAGTGTTTCACAAACTCGCTGTGAGCATTGGCTTGAAGGACGTGGAAGTATGGGGAGTCTGGATGGAGCGAGGGAACCAGGGGAGGAGAGGAACTGCAAGAGAATTCCCATCTGTCAGAAGCAGAGGAATAGAGAGGAAGAGATAGAGTGAGGGGACACTTGCAGGGTCTATTTGGAAGGTTTTGAGGACAATTTGGATGTGGAAGGTGAGAAAGAGAGAGGACTCAAATATTTTGACTATGATGAAATCTTTGGGAAGGCGGTGAAAGGAGACAGCCCCAGAAACAAAACTGCAGGGATGTAAGAAATGAGTTTGGTGAAAGAAAGCAGAGACAAGTTCAGAGAACTTAAGCCTGGAGGGGAGGGTTGAGATGGAGTGATAGTTTGATGGTGGGGAGGGAACAGGGGACAGGAAGGGGAAAGGTGGAGGCGGGCATGCTGCCAAGGCTAAATGAAAGTGGTTTTGTCTTGTTTCCTAAGATGGATGGGGAAGCCTGGGTATATTTGGTTTTGATGGGGTTATAGAAACAGAAGGAAAATGCTGATGAAAAATGAGGGAGAGTCTGTGGTCACTGAGGAAAGCAAACAGTTCCAGCAGATGTTACTGTTCTGGTTTGAGGATTCTTACCAGCAGGTACTCCAAGTCTTGAAGATAATGATGGGAAGTTAAAATCCAGGTAGAAATTGGGGGATGGCTGAAAGAGGGAAATTACTGAAGAGGCAGAGAAAAGCCAGGGACAAAAATGGGACTAATGTGTGTCTGAGGTAGATACCAAGATATCAATAGAGATATCAGTAGAGGAGAGAAGAGAAGAAAAAGAATATTGGGCTCAGGTGGGATACGAATATCACAGAGAAGATGAGAAAAGCAGAAAGCAAGTTTAGGATTGTAGTGGTTGTTTGTTGTTTTTGCCAGTCAACATTCATACACACTTTTTGAATCAAGAATGCCCTGATTTTGTTTTGGGGAAACCACCTTTATTCAGCATTTAGCGTGCGTGCTTGGAGTTTAGCTGATGATACTGAGTCCCAGCATTGGGGTAACTTGGTCCGATTCTAATAGTGTATTTCGTCCCCTGGGCACAGTGATTTGTACATGAGTATGCACCAAGCTCAAGTCAGAGCTAGGAAGGCTCAACTCTGGGATTTTTAATGAAGCGATTGAGGGAGAAGACTCTCTCATCTAGGACTTGTATGTGGAAGAATATAAACTGGAGATGCTCCAGACATTTTACAACCTCGAGGGGAGAGTCTATCAGAGAATGTAGACAACATAGTGGAAAGCATAATTAATAGATGGAGAGAGAAACTGAGTCTTCATGAAGTCATCTGAACCCTATGCCTGAAGCCAGTCCTAGCCCTGCCATTTTCAGTTGTATGAGCACTAGTTTTCTTTTGATTAAGTCATTTGGATTGGGTTTTCTTAGTTGCCATAGGAAGAGTTACAACTGATGAAAAGATGTAGGGGGAATGTTATGCGACACAAAAAAATGAGTGAAGAAGGGAGGTATCTGAGAGTAAGAACAGAAAGGAGGCAGAAGCAAAGAGGCCGTTGAGATAAGGTTGATAGGAAATAAAAGGAAAGGATTAACTGATTGGGGCTAGCCAGGCTTTTAACATCCATGAAGAGGTACCCTTGGACTGTAATAGATTTCATTGATGAACACTAACCTAGGAATTAAAGCCACCCTGGGGGTTCAGTGTTGTTTCTCATGTACACAAAGAGAACAACATGTAGTGATGATAGTCACACTCTGTAATACCGGTGGATGCCCATTCATTCATTCATTGTTTAATTTATTTGCTCAGTAAAAGTATATTAGCATCTGCCAAACAACATGTTAAGAATCAGAGGTAGAAAAGACACCATATTCTCCCTAAAGGTGCTTTATTGAGAGAGAGCAGCAGTCAGATGTAATTAGAGTGCTGGGTGGTCGGTAGACTGGGGATAAGTCTGTGAGTGTGAGCTCAGAGGGAGCCTCAGGGAAGTGACTGCATAGCTAGCATAAATTAGTAAGAGTTGTGCAGCTAATGGATATCTGAAACAACCCCTGGTTTGGGTATTGGCAGTCTAGATGAGCTGTGTTCTCTCTCAGAGTCTTGGTCCCAGATTGGAAAAGAGGAGCCAGATGAAGGTGTTTCTGTTTCCCTGTTTCGTTTCTCTTAATATGAACGGACACTTGCTTATTAAGTGTGGTACCCTCTGGTTATTGTAGGATGCTGTTCATTTAGGCAGTCAGACATGGATTTTGAAAGTCCTCTTGCCTTTTACAAACTGGTTGCATTAAGTACAATAAGTACAGCTTTCTTTATTAATATGCTGACTGTCTTGTGTACCTAGGCTGAACAGGTCTACCTTGTTTGCCTCTCAGAGCAATGTGTATAAGCAGCTGCAAAACATATTTGATGCAATGAAAAAGCAATTTTTGTCTGTAAAATAAACACCAACTTTTCCCTTCTGTAAGCCTGTCCAGATGATCAAAAGCCAGATAAAGCCTTAAAACAAATTCCCTTTTCCCATGTGCAATGTAAAAAACTCCTTTATTCCCAACACACCCTCCCCTTTCATTAATGGAAGCACAGCTCTTATCTTGATGTATGTGTAGCTGGTGCTTCTTCAGTTCTGACAACAAGAAAAGTGAGCAACAGAAAATAATGGAGCCCTGAAAAATTGCTGTCTTATACCCCTGAAATGTCTCCTTCTTTCAGGCCAGATCCACCCATGTACCATGTTTGAGAAATGATGGGCACAAGAGGTATCTGTTAAGTCGACAGCCTGCAAAACTTTTTCTTTTAAATAGCCAATGATTGTTGAATCGTTGGCCAGTCTTGAACACTCTTAGGCACAGTGATAGTTAATAGAATGGAGAAGGCATCATCTTTTGGCCTTCAAAAGCTTCTGAACTAAAATGGGTACAAGGAATTAGAAGGAAAATAATTGAAGAACAAGAGCTGCAGCAATCACAGAATCTCTGAACTCCGATACAGTGACTGTAGCTTCCTGGGCCATGTCCCATTCTTAAAGTGTGCAATAAGCAAAAAACATGTACTATTCTCTTGTTCTTCACATACTTTGAGGGGTAAACATAACAGTAAATTCTCCATCTGAAGGAAATCTTGCATATCCAAGCTGTGTAGGGTGGCAATCAAGTGTATACTAAGTTCTGGTTGATGCTCAATGATGAGCAAAGCATCAAGCCCGCCAGCACTTAAAATAGAACAGTGATCTGTAGACAGACCAGATCTTCAGGTGTTTCAATAAGGCTACAGGTAGTTGATTGATTTCTTTTGCCATCTAGGATGATTCTATATCAAAGACTATGAAATATGTTTGCTCACATCATTTTGGCCAGATCTTTAGGCCAGACAAACTTTGTCTTTAGTCAGTCTGTAGCAGGCTATGGCCACAGAAGAGAGGAAGCAGAACTGAGAGACTCCATCATGATATTGTATCTAAGGTATCTAGAGCCATTATAGGCTTCAAGGCTTCCTATGGACTCAATGGCTAGATGGGGGCATGGGCTCGGGCATGGGCTCTGGCATGGGCACCGTTCCCATTTGCAAGGTCTGTATCCAGGACCCTGATCACCTCATAACATCTAGCACGAGTCCTTCAACCAAAGTTTAGGCACCATGGCCAAATACCATGTCATATTCTCTGTCCACTGGTTGGTGGATACCATAAATAATGCGGTGCTCTAATTTGCTTCTGAAACTTCAAGCTGACCCTCTGACATTGACAGTGACCTGAGCCACCCCATCTTGATCTGCCTGTCTCCACTTTCCTGGCCAGTTCAATACAAACTTCCACAAACTGGTGGTCTGCCTGGACCCCATTCCTTATGTTACTTCTTTATGCCAGGTTTTGCCTCACTCACTAGCTTGGAAAACTACTAGTACTCTGCTCTGACTGCAGCAAAGCTCACCCAGCAAATTCTCAATGCCAAAACAAGATGGCAGCATGTGATCCATGTCATGCTGATGTTATCATCATCATCATTTTCTGAGGACAGAAGTCTATGAAGGAAGTATATAAGGACATGCTCAACTAAGAATCAAGAGCAGCAGCTGCTACAAGGAATGGGTCCCCAACAGTATCAAGACAGTTATCTACAACATTCCAACCCACGGGCTCAAGGTGGACGTTAGCAAAAAACCACCATCCAAGAGCTCTTCAAGGGAATCTCCTAGTCTAAGCAGTTCAATGCTATATCCTGTCTGAATGCTTTCTACAATAAAACACAGGGAAAAGAATGAGTGAAATGCAGTTCCTGGAGAATGAGAGCAACAAGAACACCTTTGTTTGAAAAACAAAAAAACAAATCAGTGGCATCAGAATGCCACAAGGAAGAAGAGAAGGAATTTCAGCAAAGAGGCCAAGAAGGAGGTCTGAGGACATAAGCCTCTCTCTCCATACCTTAGTCTTCTCAGTTTACCCAG
Organism: Rhinopithecus roxellana; assembly: GCF_007565055.1. Lineage (NCBI taxonomy): Eukaryota > Metazoa > Chordata > Mammalia > Primates > Cercopithecidae > Rhinopithecus > Rhinopithecus roxellana. The sequence continues at coordinate 60,010,697 of NC_044557.1, read as the reverse complement.
ACTTCAACATGACCCCATTCCCCCCACCCCCAAAATTACCATTTTTTAAAGTCTCTGTCTTTGTTTATCTGGGGAAGGGAAAGGGGGACTTGTCTCTTTCTTCTGGGGAACTGGATTTCTGGGTCTTTTTTTTTCTATCCAAGAGCATACCACCAAGTCCTCACAACTCAAATGCCTACTGACTTGAGCCCAGATCATGGCCAAGAGAAAAAGAGGACCAGAGTGATTGACTCCCAATTTGCCTCTCTTTCTCTCTCTTTCTTGATGGTGCTGGGCTGATTCGGGCTTCTTGGTGCGGGGAGGGGGGGGAGTGTAGTTCTGTGAGGGGGGGGAGGTTCGATCGTGCTTTTCGTCTTTCTGTTTTCTTTCTTTCTTTCTTTCTCTTCTTTCTTCTTTCTTTCTTTTTTCTTTCTTTCTTTCTTCTTTCTTTACTTCTTTCTTCTTCTTTCCTTTCTTCCTTCCTTCCTTCCTTCCTCTTCCTTCCTTCCTTTCCTCCTTCTTTCCTTCTTTCTTTCTTTTCTTTCTTGAGATGGACTCTTGCTGTGTCTCCCAGACTGGAGTCCAGTGGCGCGATCTTGGCTCACTGCAAGCTCCGCCTCCCGAGTTCACACCATTCTCCTGCATCAGCCTCCTGAGTAGCTGGGACTACAGGCGCCCGCCACCACGCCCAGCTGATTTTTTGTACTTTTAGTAGAGACAGGGTTTCACCGTGTTAGCCAGGATGGTCTCCACCTCCTGACCTCGTGATCCACCCGCCTCAACCTCCCAAAGTGCTGGGATTACAGGCGTGAGCCACCACGTCGGGCCTAATTCGTCTTTCATTGACCATCTCCAGGTGTTTCTCTGGTTTCCATACGGCTACTTCGCTTTCTCCCCCACCTTAGGTTCAGGTGAGATGTTGATGGTATTGCTCAATTCTCCTCTCAGTTCTGCTCTGAGCCTTCATTTTCCTTTAGAGGAGACTGTCCCACTCTCTTAAGGTGCCCCACATACTTTACCTTCTTTTGGGGGGCAGACAGGAAGTGGGAAGACAGAACTGCCTTGATCTCTAAGCCTCTAAGGAGGACCCCTCTCCTCTTCTTTCCTTGCTCTTTACATCCCTAAAATATGGAAAGAAATGTATCACCAGCTAAAAACAGAATACATTTTTTTCCCCCAGAAGATGGAGGAATCAAAAGATGCCCCACCATCACTCCTTTGCAATTTCTCTTCTTTGTTTTTTTCCTAGGCTGGGACATTTTTTCTGCCTTAGTTTTCCTGTTCTGCCACTCAGATTTCAGTTTTGTGTGAGATTTACTGCTCTTTGGAAAGATGATGTTGTTCTATGAGCCAAAAACAAACAGAAAATGAAAAAAAGATCGAGACCATCCTGGCTAACACGGTGAAACCCCGTCTCTACTAAAAAAATACAAAAAAACTAGCCCGGCGAGGTGGCGGGCGCCTGTAGTCCCAGTTACTTGGGAGGCTGAGGCAGGACAATGGCGTAAACCCGGGAGGCGGAGCTTGCAGTGAGCTGAGATCCGGCCACTGCACTCCAGCCGGGGCTACAGAGCGAGACTCCGTCTCAAAAAAAAAAGAAAAAAAAAAAAAAAAGAAAAAAAAGAAAATGAAAAAAAAAAAACAAAACAAAACTATGCTAAAGCGTGACTCAACTCTTGCTTTCATTCAATCAACCTTCATAAAGCATCTAGTACATGCCAAACATTGATTTGGGGAGGGTACACACCCTGTCCTGCCTGCAGCATCTGGTCTTGCTGCCCTTTAGGTGGGAGTTGAGCCAGATAGTAGCTAATGAATGGCAGACCACCCTATGGAGGGCAGGGATTAAGTCTGGATGGAGGTGCTAAGGTGGCCAACCATGACTGCAAGGATAGAAAGTGTGTTGGAATCGCTCTCTGTGATCTTGTAACTCTTCAAAGCCCTCTAGGAATATTGAAATTCCCAGTTTAAGGAAAACTACCTTCACACAGTGGGATATAGCCACAAAAATCCATTTATATAAAATGTTTGCTGTTCATTCTAAAGAAGTAGATTGACACCAGGCCAAAACTCCCTTCCCTCTTCCCCCTCCCTTTTCAGGGACACTTGGCAGGAGGCATTTTTGATTGTCTTAGTTGGGAGGACGGTGATGGTGGCATCTAGTAGGTAGAGGTCAGGCATGCTGCCAAACATCCTTCAATCCACAGACAGCCTCCCATAACCAAGAATTATCAGGCCCAAAGTGTCAACTGTGCTGCGGTTGGAAACCCCGTTCTAAAGGAAGAGATTTCTGACCCTTCCCTAATTGTGCAATGATAGTAATAATGCACATTTGACAAGCGCTTACTGTGTGTCAGATGCTGTTCTTAGGGTTTTACTTGCAATACTTCACTGATTTCTCATGATCAATGACAAAGGGAAGTCTTATCATCATCCCCATTTTCCAGATGCGGAAAATGAGTCCTGGGGAGATTAAGTGTTTTGCTGCAAGTCTCGAGGCTAGAAAGCAACTGGGTCGGGATCTGCATCTCAGCAGCCTGTGGCCAAGTTCATTTACACTTAACCTTATTTATAGGTTGCCTCTCCCCCGGACAACAAAGCTTGCTAAAGTTCATTGTTCTCAGTTGGAAGTATACTTTTTTTTTTTTTTCTTGGGTGAACATAGCAACCTAGAAGAGGGAGTAAAGGAGAAGGGACAATCTCAACAATTTGTCTTTGTAATGAGAATAATCAAAGTCCTCTTGTCTCTATTGCTGCACTGGAGTGGGTGGATCCTGGTGAACATGAAGGAAGAGATGCACCTGACCAGACAGGACCCGCGTTAATGACAGGGCACACTGTGTCAGGCAAGCCACTCCTCTGAATCCACACACACCCTCCTCACTGATCTCCCTGCAGTGGAAGGCTAAGTCTGCAGCATCAGCCAGCCCCGGAACCCTTTGAAATACCATGTCAGAAACTTCTTGGCAAAGCCTAACAATAGAAACCATAAGCAGATTCTAAATTACCATTATCATTAATCGGGGTTGACATGTAACTGGCCCCTCCTAAGTACTGCTCAATCATTGCCCACCTTTATTCCTTTCTCCAAGATTCCCACAGGCCTCCTTAGAGTAAAGGGTACCTGAGCCATGCCCCGGTGTGTGGTCCTCAGCGGAACAATGGAAGCAAAGTAATCCCTGACAGAGCCAGGCTGGGACCTTCGACATAAAGCAGATATGGGGGCAAATGTGAGAAAGGGCCATGGGGAGCAGCTCAGACAGGGAAGAGGACCGGGAGAGCAGCCAGGTATTAAGGGGCCGGGTGGGGGCAAGGAGAGCCAACAATACAGGGTGGGTGAAATGGAATGAGCACGGTTTGTGTTCAGAGTTGGCATTTGTCACTTTAATGGATTCCAAAGAAGGAGGCAGGCATGCTTTCCAACTAGCCTGGGAAATCAGCTACATATGGGAGAAGAGTTTTTAAAAAGTCCTTCATTCAGGAAACCTATCTGTAAACTATTGTTTTAGAGCATTTTTAAAAAACTATTAATTATGCTTCAGATTTTTTTCACTTTCGCACCCCACATGGGTTTTAGGAACTGCAAAAATCCGAGACCATATATTTAATCTGTCCATTCACACATTCAGTTATTTGGCAAATATTTATTGAGATCCCACTAAATGGCAAGCACTGTTCATAGCACTGGGGATGCAGCCATGGACAAAATACATATGGCCTGGCCCTCACAGAGACTGCATTATAGAGGGGAGACAGACAACAAAACAGAAAGCATAATAAATAAGTAAATGACTTCTTCTCATCAAAGGACACAATCAACAGAATGGAAAGGCAACCTATGGAATCAGGGAAGATATTTGCAAATTATATATCTGATAGAGGTTAATATCCAGAATACATAGAGAACTCCTACAACTCAACAACAACAACAATAAAAACTTGATTTGAAAATAGGCAAAGGCTTTGAATAGACATTTCCCCAAAGAAGATATACAATTGGCCAATAAATACATGAAAAGATGCTCAACAGCACTAATTGTTAGGGAAATGCAAATAAAAGCCACAATGAGATATCACCTCACATCCATTAAGATGTCTACTATGTTACAAAACCAAAACTCCAGAAAATACCAAGTGTTGGTGAGGAGGTGGAGAAATTGGAACCCTTCTGCAATATTGACGGGAATGTAAAATGGTGCAGCCACAATGGAAAACAGCATGGTAGTTTCTCAAAAAACAAAAATAAAATTACCATATGATCCAGCAATTCCACTTCTGAGTATATACCCGAGAGAACTGAAAGCAGGATCTTGAAGAGAGATTTGTACACCCATGTTCATGGCAGCATTATTCACAACACCCAAAAGGTAGAAGCAACTCAAGTGTCCATCGAAGAATGAGTAGATAAGCAAAATGTGATATATATATATATATATATATATATACACACACACACACACAATGAAATTTTCTTCAACCTTAAAGATAAAGAGAATTCTGATACATGCTACAACACGATGACCCTTGAGGACATTTATACTGAGTGAAAGAAGACAGCCACAAAAAGACAATTCGACTTTTATGAGGTATCTAGAGTAGTCAAATGCTTAGACACAGAATGTAAAATGGTGGTTGTCCCTGCCTGTAGTACCAGCCACTCCAAAGACTGAGGCAGGAGAAGCACTTCAACCCAGGAGGCACAGGTTGCAGTGAGCTGAGACCGCGCCATTGCACTCCAGCCTGGGGGAGAGAGCGAGACTCCATCTCAGAAAAAGAAAAGAAAATGTGTGTCAACAGATGGGGCAGAGGGAAAGGGGAGTGGCTGTTTCATAAGTAAAATGTCAGGTTTGAAAGATAAAAAGAGTTCTGGAGATTGGTTGTACAACAATGTGAATATACTTAACAGTAGTGAACTATACACTTAGAAATTGTTATGATGATAAATTTTATCATGTTTTATGTAATTTATTCCAATTGAAACTTAAAAAATAAGTAAATAAAGAGTAGTTTGTTAGAAGGTGATGAGTGCCCTGGAGACAAAGTGTAGCTGAGGGGCAGGGAGTGGCTGTGCAGGGTAAGCCACATTGAGAGAGTGACATTTGAATGAAGACTTGACATTGATGAAGGATTGAGCCATGTAGATATGGAGTAAGAGCTTTCTAGGAAGAGGGCAAAACTAGGGTAAAGGTCTTAAGGTGACTTGGCGTGTTTGAGGGACAGGAGGCCAGGGAGGATCCAGCCAGGTGAGCCAGGGTTAGAGAAGCAGCAGATCGTGTTAGGCCTTGGATGCCACTGTAAGGATCTGGCTTTTAAACTGAGTGAGGGCCAAGCCACTCACTCAGGAGGACTTCGAGTAGAAAAGAGCAATATTTTAACGGACTTGTTTCCTTGGGATCATTCCACTTGCTGTGCTGAAAAAGGACTGTAGGGGGCAAGAAAGGAAGTTGGAAGACCAGCGGAGGAGGCTGCTGCTTCAATGCAAATGAAAGAATTATGATCACTTGGACCCAGGTGAGAAGAGTGGAAGTCTTGAGAATTGGGCAGATTATGGATAAAATTAGAAAAGAAAGTCGATTGAATTTCTTGGCGAATTGGAAGTGTGAAAGAAAAAAGCAAGAATGACCCTAAGACTTTTGTCATGAGCAATGGAAATAATGGAGTTTCTGTTAACTGAAATGTGCAGAGCAGAAAGTCCAGAGGTTTTGAGGAGAAGAGCAGGTGTTTGATTTAGGCATATTAAGTCAGAGATGATAATCACGTATTCAAGAGGGACTTCGGTGGATATATGGGTCTAGAATTCATGGGGGAGGTTGGGGAATTATTAGTATACATAAGTCAGTTGGGAAAGTATAGATTAAAAGCCATGGATCTGAAGATGGTCACCTTCAAAGTGAGTAGAGAGAGAGGTGAGGGAGCCCTAAAATGCACCTAGGATGAACCAATATTAATAGGTCCAGAGAAAAGGAGGCATCAGAACAGGAGACTGAGACACACAGTGGCAGGTACCATTCAGAGTCCAATGTGACTACAGAGAACCTCCAAGATGGAGCAGGAGAGGCTGCCTTTTCAAGATAAGGAAAAACTGAGTCCTAGAAGGAAGAAGGGATTTACTCAAGTCACATGGTTAGTCAATGGCAAACTGAAAGTAAGTACTCCTCACAGGAACGTGCCTATTCAGCAAGCAGAAACGCAATACCTAATTTTAATGGAGGTGGGGACCAAACCTTCAGTAAAGTACAAAAATTCTTTCTTTGAAGTTCATCTAGACTAGCATGTAATTAGACAGTATGTTACAAATGCTATAAAACTGACAATACAATAAGCAAAGCCAAGCAAAGAAAAGTTAACTGTACATCCTGGTGACTTCATGAGCTTGAACAGTTAATAGGCTAGCAGTGCTAGCACAATTATAAACTTAACTTTCAAATCTGCTTCTTCATAGAAATTCTCTGTTCAGCCCTATTCAAAGCTTGTCATTTTCTCAAAATTCTTTTTTAATGACCAGACCTATCATAATGCCTAGAAGTGTTTTGAATATTCATGTTGAAGAAATTAACAAAGCCCACCAGACATAATAAACAGTGTTGTGCAACTCATTGTTATTTGTAAAATGAAGCCCTAAGAGATGCAAATTGTGTATTTTGAGACACAAGTTTTTGTTACATTGTCATTTCAATGGCATTCTTAATGCATGGCATGTTTTACCCTGACCTAGTCTATCTTCAGAAATATTTACACATTGATATTGTGAATATTTTCAATAACATCCCAATTGTATTTTTTCCATGTACATTTATTTTGTTTCCTTTTATTTCCTAAAGCTGCTCCATATCTCACCTCTCATAGTTTTAGGCTTTCAGAAAAACTTGGAAGAGGGAAGAAATAAAAAAGTAAAATCACCCATAAAATCATTATCCAGAAACAATAGCCATTACTAACATTTTAGCAAGTTTACTTGTAGTGAATTTTTCCCTCTATTAAAAACTCCTTTTTAATTATTAATAATTTTACAAGTATAGTATCTTAGGTTACTAATACTTCCCAAACAGCTGGACTATTCTGGACTCTTTGCTTCTGGAGAAATAAGTGACTGAACAGAGAGCAGAGAAAACAAAACTCATTCCTTGGCTTTGGGGTTTGAAAGGCAATGTGTTTAAGCGTATAAAGATTATAGATCAGCATTGTGAGGACAGGATTTCAGAAGTATAGGACCTTGCTCTTACTCCCCTACTCCTCAATACACACACACACACACACACACACACACACACACACAAACCCTGGGCTGGGAAGAAGAAAAAGGTGACCCAGGGGAAATTTGGAAGGCTCCAGGGGAAGACATTAGGCTCTATCCTTCAGGTTAATTACCAGGAAAATGGCAACAACTGAAGACAGAATATCAGATTTGAGAGCAAAGGAGTCTGTTCTCATCTTCCAGGTGGGAAGTGGTAAAATCATAGAGAAAAAATGGCCCTGTGTGTGTTCAGACAAGGAAGCCTAAACCAGTCTCACAGAGGGCCCTATACTGTGGTTTAGAAGCAGCAAGATGATCCAAGATGGAAAGTTGATCTTGGCTGGAAATGAGGGCCATGGCAGATTGGAGGGTACAGACTTTTCCACAGAAGCCCAAGTGCCCTGCTGATACTGAGGTGCAGCTAGGAGAAAGGAAAAACCCTGGATTCTGAAGTAAAGTTTCTAGCACTCCAAGGAACATATCTCAAAAGGGAAATTAACTTGTTACAGAATTTTTTTTTTAACCCTTGGGTTTGTGACTGAACTCTTATAGATATATTTTATATCCTGATTTTTTTTGCTACCTTCAAGATTTCTTAATGAAAATCATTTTTAATACTAGCTTAACATGTCATTGATTGGATGCCATAATTTTCCTAACCAATCCCTTATTTTTTAACATTTTTATTATTTCTAATTTTTTGCCATTATAATTAATGCTATATATTTTACAGCATGAGCATCTAGGACGAGTGTTTTAAAAAATTCCTGAAGTGGAGCTATTGGTTAAAAGGCCAGAACAACTTTCTTTCCCGTGATACATTATTACCAAATTACTTTCCAAAAGCTTTGTAGAAACGTAATCATGAGTCATCTATAGGAGTTTATTGTTAGACTTAAATATTATATCAGCATCAAATGACTTTACCATTTTATAGTTGAAGAAGAGATTTCACTGGTCTATAAATAATATATATTTCTTTTTTCTATGGTTAGAAGGACTCATTTTAGAAAATTTTAAGTGTACAGGAAAGTGTGAAAATCACCAATAATCCCATTACTTGAAGATAGCTACTGTTTACATGCTAATGTACTTTTCCCAGTCTTTCTTTCTCTGAGTATGCGTATCTACTCACACACACAATCACATGCACCTATATTTTGTTCTTACAAAATTGGAATCATATCATATATATCATTATGCACATTTTTGATTTATCAATGATATGAAAGTTTTCCAATATCGTAAAATATTCTCCTAAAACATTCATTTGCACAATTATTAATGTTTGAAACCCGCCTGAGACACAAAACACTCACTCAATAATAGCTTGCTGTTGCTGTGATGTAATGGGGATATTAAAACCATTAAGTGGCGGTTGAGGTGGAAGAATTGCTTGAAGCCAGGAGTTTGAGACAAGCCTGGGCAACATAGCAAGACCCCATCTCTACAAAAAGAAACCAACAGTGGGAGGATGGGCTGGAGCATTAAAACATGACTTGAAATAACTCTATATAATGTATTATAATGTTTTGTTATATACCACAATTTTTAAAATCATCTCCCCAGTTATTGGAGATTTAGATTATTTCCTATTTTTCACCATTGTAATAATTCCAAGAGGATCATCCCTGTATGCATCTTTGCGCACATAGCTAGCTCCAATTATTTTCTTCAGATAAATAGTTAAATGTCAAGATGTTTGAATAAAAAATTATGCTTGTGTTAAGTCTTCTTGTTGTTACCAAATTGCTTTCTAGGAAGTTTATACCATTTTCGACACTCATTAGTAGTACTTGTATGAGAATATTTGTTTACTTGCAGCTATGCCAGAACTGGGCATTATAATATTTAAATATCTCTGCCATTTCATTAGCAAAAAACAACATCTTGTGGTTTAAAAAATTTTGGTTAATAGTGAGATTGACCAATTCCCTAAGTATGCTAATTATTATATCTCACCATTTGTAAATATTCTTTTTATTGTCTTCTTCAGGTGAATTCCATGACATTGAGAGCAAGTGTACTGAGTATTACTTAATAAACACTTGTTGATTACTTTGAGATGCATATGAATGCCAGTTATTTCAGTTTGACTACTTCTATTCTGAGGTTCTCTGGGGGGATCCATTAAAATAATAATGGTGTTCTTCAGTTTTATTTTTTTAGTGTTTCAAAAAGCTTAGTAAAAATTTGTACACATATACAATAAGATTGGACACTTTACTAAAATATCTTTTTTCTTGCATTGGCTCGGAATTTTACATCATTGTTACACTGTACTGATTGAAATTTCAGATTAGTGGTTTGAAATGATAGATTGGTGAAAAAAAGTGTTTCAAAATACTGCTTTGCTTGGTGGTTGCCAGGGAATAATACAAATCCCTGTTATTGAAAAGGGTGAGAACCATTAGATTATGATGTATCTGAGTGTTGAGTTTAAGTATTTCCTTTTTTTCCCCTTTCATCATAATTATTCTCACTTATAGATTTTTTGATTGGCTGATTTAAGCATTACATTTTGTTGTGGTGGTTTATATACATACTTTTATTCTTCCATAGAAATAATTTGTGTTCATTAAAAAACAATCAAGCAGCACAGAGAGCCCAGAGAAGAAATGCTGGGGATGCAGATGGGGTTATTAACAGAGACCAGGCAAATTAAGGCCAAGCAGATTTCCCAAACAATTTTGATTAAATATGAATACCACTTGTGTTTCATGAGTAGTTGCTTACCTCTACTTCTCTTGGACTGGGTTTGGTAATACACACACAAAAATGCACATACACAAACATCTATTTCACATAGATGTTGGCACATGATTCCAGCCTTCAAAATGTATGATGAGGCTGGGTGTGGTGGCTCATACCTGTAATCCCAGTACTTTGTGAGGTCAAGACAGGAGGATCACTTGAACCCAGGAGTTTGAAACCAGCCTGGGCAACATAGGAAGACCCTACCTATATAAAAAATAAACAAATTAGCTGGATGTGGTGGCATGCACCTGTGGTCCCAGCTACTTGGGAGGCTGAGGTGAGCGGATCATTGAGCCTGGGAGGTTGAGGCTGCAGTGAGCCATGATTGCACCACTGAACTCTAGCCTGGGTGAAGGGAAAGACTCTGTTTCAAAAGAAAAAAAGGTATGACAATTTGTAGTGTACAGTAAGCCCTCACTTAATGTCACCAATAGGTTCTTGGAAACCTTGATATTAAGCAAATTAATTTACTGCACGATGTAGGAGCTTAAAGTTGTAATTTCCAAGAACCTATTGATGACATTGAGGACTTACTTAGTTTAGTTGAAAGAGCATTGATCTGAAGTTGGAAAATAAGGGGTTTGAGTTTGATCCATTATTTAGCAGTCATGAGGCTTTGGGTAAACTAATGAGTATCACTGTCCTTCGCTTACCTTTATTTTAGGGGTTTATTGTGAGCGTGAATGGGAAAGAATTGAAAAATGTCGTGTCTGACATCTTTGGCCCATGTATTATATCTCCACTGGACTTTAGTATTCTATTCAATCACACCAAATCCAATGAATTAGTTGAGACCTGGAGCCCAAAGCATTATTTCTGGTTTGGCGCCTCAGAACCTCTTTCTCCTGATTTAGCAACTGTAACAAAGTGCTTGTGAGTTGTAAGACTACTAGTATAGGGTGATTCTAAATACCAGTCTTTTACTTTTTCAAGAACTGGACCAGAATCACATTTTTATCTTATCAGGTTATCTATGCTCAGTGATGAGTTGGCTGTCCACTGGCTTTCTTCAATTGACCCTACCTATAGGCAATTGCTAAATACCCAATTCTTGGGAATAATTGTTCTTCCCCTCACTTTTATATAGGGGTGGCCTGTTAAAAGAGCACTCCCATTAAGTGGAACAGCTTCTAACTAGGCTGTCTTATATTCAGCAAAGCAATTATGACCAAACTTGCCTGGGATTTGCTTTGCAGTGTGTGGGCACTTTCGGCTGTGAGGCTGCACCATGTAATGTGTTCTGTCGGACCCAACTTGACACAACTTGCATGGTGCATTTGCTTTCTTCATTCAAAGAGATTGTCTCTTTTAAGGCACTGGCTACTGAAAAATATGCAAGTGACCTGAGGGAAGAGACCCAGGGCCCCATCTTTATTTAAAAATATCTCAGGTTAACCCCGAGACGGTTAACCCATCATGTTTATTTGTGGTGTTTTAGCAGCAAGATATTGATTTTACAAGTATGTCATTATTGGGTTTTATTTTTAAGCTACCTATAAAATACCTGATTCATGTGGATATTTAACAGCAAGATTGAATTGTTTTTTGGTATTTATTTTTAATTATTTAGAAATATTTAGAAAATGTTACGATTTTACCTCCCAATCTCTCTATAGATGAGTCAGAAAGACTCTCTGTAGCCAATTTCCTTAGTACCCTTGAAAAAATCAGTTTAGCTAGGCTTTACTTTAGTTTCTGGGATGTAAAAACAAATGTTTGGGACTTGAGAATTTCCTGAAACCTTTAGAGAGAAGGGGCCTTTGAGAACATTTAGAGGAGGAGGGGTGAAGGGCAGGGGAGAGGAAGTGATAAAAGTCATTTTGCTACCTGAGGCTTGGGATATGTTCACTAAATAAATTTCTTCTCTCCTTGGTTGTTGAAATATTTTGTCTCAATGAGAAAATTGTGGTTTCCTTTCTTGCTCAGGGGAATTTTATTGTGGACATATCCCTGACTGCCTGTGTGTAAATACACACACACACGTGCACACACACAATTATTCAGGGGTTTGGGAGTAGAACAGATATGGCCAGGTGCAGTGGCTTGCACCTGTAATCACAACACTTTGAGGGGCCAAGGCAGGAAGACTGCTTGGGCCCAGGAGTTCGAGACCAGCCTGGGTAACACAGGGAGACCCTGTCCCTCCAAAAATAATTAAAAAATACAAAATTAACTGGGCATGGTGGTGTGCGCCTGCAGTCCTAGCTACTTGAGAGGCAGAGGCAGGAGGATTGCTTGAGCCTAAGAGGTTGAGGCTGCAGTGAACTGTGATCACACCACTGCACTCCAGCCTGGGTGACAGAGTAAGACCCTTTAAAAAGAAAAAAAGAGCAGATATGATTAGGAAGACTCTTCAGCCAACAGTTAGAAGTAGCATTTATTGGATGCTTACTATGAGCTGGGCACAGTGCAAGCACCCCATTTGTGTTATCTTATTTTATAGTCACTAAAAAACTCTCACATGAGGGCAGTGCTCTTATCACCCCCTTTTACATGAGAACACTGAGGCTCAAAGAGTTTAAATTGCTTGTTCAAGCCCACATAGCTGTTCTGAGAGGGAGCCAGAATCACACCCAGGCCTGGTCGACCCCGAAGTCAGATGCACATGAGAATAGTGGAGGCTGTGAATCTGTGGGCTCGAGGCTTCATGGAGCCCTGACTTGGAAGGGTTGCAGAATTGCCTTGGGACCCTGAGTCTCTAACCTAGTGTGGGTTCTGTCAGGACAAAGATGAGGGTGCTGTAGGCCCTGGAAATACTGAGTGGGTCCATGCCTCTGACATGGACCATCTGTTCTCATTTCCTCGTGTGAACTTGTTATGGTTAATTTTATGTGTCTGCTTGGCTGGGCCATGATGCCCAGATAGTTGGTCAAACGTTACGCTGGGTGTTTCTTTGAGGGTGTTTTCTTAGATGAGATTAGGATGTAAATTGGTAGCCATCAAGTTAAGCAAATGGCAAAGTAGTGGGCCTCATCCAATCAGTTGAAGGCCTTAATAGCAAAAAGGCTGACTTCCTCTTACCCTGCCCACGACCAGCAAGAAAGAACTCTGCCAGCTGGCAGGCTTCAGACTCTGAACTGCAACACCAGCTCTTCCCTGGGTCTCCAGCCTGCCCACCTGCCCATTAAATGTGGGACCCACACGGCCACTACAATCTCATGAGCCAATTCCTTAAATCTCTCTCTCTCTCTCTCTCTCTCTCTCTGCATACAACCTGTTGATTCTGTCTCTCTGGAGATCACTGATTCCTACAGAACCTGTTCAAACTGTTAGTGATTGTCTCACTTTTCCTCTAGGACCCCCCATCGCTTGCTATGTCCTGCCTCACAACCACCACTGAGCATCTTAAAGGTGTTTGTTTTTTCTTTTTTCCAATTTTAAAAATTACGGTTATTCCCGTTCTTTTTTTCTCACCTAGTTGTTTCCTGAGAGTGAACCTGACAGTGCTGGAAGTTCCTGGTCCCCGGGGGAGTCTCACCCCACTCTCCCTCACTCCAGGCAGCCAGACCTTCTTCTTCCTTCAAGTCTTCCTCCCATGCTTAGCATTTGAGGTTCGCGGTGCTTGTAACAATTTCTCCCCCAAAAGTTCCCATCTGTTTCCTTCTCCACACTCAGGCCTTGGCTTACACATCTGCTTCTGATAGGCCTTCTAACACCCACTTCAGAGTAGCTCTCCAGTCTCATTCTAGCACATCCCTTTGTTTTATTTTCTTCAATGCACGTATCACTTCTGATGCAGCTTCTTTCTTTACTTCCGTAGTGTGTGCTTTCTCTGCCAGGATGTCAACTCTGTGGAGTTCTGTCTGTCCTTCTCTTGCCTGTCCTTTTTACAGTTATACTCCCATGCCTTGAACATTGCCTAGCACAGAGCTGGAGCTCAAGAAACAGTAGTTGAGTGAATGAATGAATGAATGGACAAATATATTTTATTAGCTGGGTAGGCAAGGGTGTGCAGGTGCATGATATCCTACTGGTGAGAAGAGAGTAAATTGCTCATTTTTGAAGGTGCATTAACTCTGTCAGGCCCCTAGGGTATCATTTAGTTCACTGGAATAGTAATTTACTAAACTGTACCTTAGGGGCCTGAAAATGTTAATGCACCTCCAAAAGTTTCTAATTTACACCAGGGAGCAGTTTATTTACCCAGCAGGGTTTGACCTAATAGGTCTTAACTCCATTTAAGAGAGTCATAAGGACTTTACCACTTTTCCACCTTCACATTTCCTACTTCTAGCATTTATCTGCTTGTGGAATACTGTTGCCAGTAGCTACTGTGTTTATGCACACCCATCATATGCATACCAATACCAACACCTGAAACGTTGCTTTCTTATGGCACTGGTACACATCTTTCATGTAGATTTTAATTTGTATAATTAAAAAAACCTGTATATTGCAATCCATTCACATATGTTATTTCAGTGGCTTCTTGGTGTATATTTTAGATAATTCCTTAAATAGCTCACATTTTGTTTTTATCCAATAATTAAATCACGGTGTTAGAAAATGTAAAAAATTCTATGCATTTCGGTTACTAACCCTTATCTACAATATGCAGGCCATGATTTTATTTCTATTTGTTGTTTCAAATAGCAAAGCTGCTTCCACTCCTAATCTTGGACACTTTTGTCCTGAGGTTTTCCAGATTTAGTCTAATCTTTCCTCTTTTGCTGATTACTGTCAATTCTGTACTGTTGTAGCGTGTCAAAAAAAGAATCTCCTCTCCTGAGTTTATTTTTTTGAAGAATCATTCTTACAAATTCAACTGTGGAGATATCTTTCCTTTAATTCTTGTCACATTGATGTTACAGGACTTGGTAAAATGTTTCTCTTGACTTTGGGGTCAAATCAGGTATGATTGTTACCAGCATTAAGTAGCAAAAGGTTTTTCATGAAACTGATGGTGGATGGGGTTTTCCAGTACGGCATAAACCCATTAATGAAACATTCCCTCATTTAGTCTTTGGGATAATTCATCCTGGACTGGGTTTAACTATGCCCTTGCTGCAAAATGAGGGTTTGCTAAGTAAGTAATAGTGTAAATCAGATTACAGAGAACAATTGCTTTTGAGAACGTTAGCACTGTATGGTAAAATCTTGATAGGGTTACTTAATTGTTTTGTACCATGAAGTTTTTTGTTGTTTTTGTTTTTGTTTAAATGCCTTAGAAACATGTTCTCTCTTTCTGTTTCAGCTAATAAGGTAATTAAATTTGATTTCTGAACGTTTTAATTCCTCAGGGATATCATTCTGGACAACAATGACCACTCAACATAAGTCAGTAGATGTGAATTAATTAGAGTATCAAGTCTCTGGAAGTTTTAAATGACATTTGTTGATGCAGAGTTATGGTCTTGTGAGTTGATTCATCCTTCTAAAGGTAGATTGCAGCAAAAACATCAGCAGGATCCAGGGTAATGGAGGTTTTGATTATGGTTCTTCACGTTTACAGAGATCCTCCAATTTCAAATAGATTATTTATTAAAGGCAGCAGTTTGTGTATTTGAGATTAAGAAGATATTTTTATTTCAAAAATTTTATCATTCAGGTTTTTTGTTAATTCAGAATTTCTTCTGCCTTCTAACCTTCTAGGCCTTCAGGATTCAAGTGCATTCCTGAATTATTACTGTACTATAAAAACATTTTTAGTAAGTAGATTTCCTAAGTGGGCTTTTTCTGCATCACTTCTTTTGTGGGTTGTAAAAAAATTATAAAAACTGAAGTTTATACTGGAAATACGGTAGTGTTAGGAGAGAGTTTGGGTGAGCACTGTTGCTATGGAGACCTTTGTTGGTGTCCTCCTGTTAGACTGTCCCACCTCTGTGTTATCTACAGGTGGTAGCAATATTGGAAAGATCAAGGGTCTTACTTTACTGACTTGACCCTGGCATTCTGAAGAGCTACCCCTTAAATTCCTAGCTCCTTAATGGCCTTGTAGCAATAGCTGCTGCTCGGATTGCTTTCTAATTCTTGTTCATATTCTCAAGTTTGAAGGCTCTACCTAACTTCACATTTTTTTTTTCTTGAGTCATACAATATATGACTGAACTTTCATCTGACAGCTAGGGATGAAAAACTATATCCTGAAAATGGTCTTGTCTTGCAAATGGAGAAGTCTGAGCCGGTTCATCACTGACTCTCAATCTGTGTTGCTTTTAACAGGATAATTGAAGTCTTGCCATTTTTAAAAAACATGTATTTTCGTTCCCCATGGATGAAAGACATCCAGAAGGTATAGAAGTTACACAAGAGTCATGTCAGAAGATGGGAAGTGATTGTTAGGGGGAAATATCAAGCTGTGGATTCTTTAGTTAAATGTGATTGTTTTAGTCAAAATGACTTGTTTGGGGCTATCCTCATGTGTCTTAAAATATGTGAATGGCACTTAATTTTGTGTAACTCCCATAGATCTCCTTAACTGTTTCTTCAGTTAGACAAAGTTTTACTAGTGAAAGTTAATGCTGATTTAAGCATAATCAGATTGAAAATTCTTCCCTGTGGTCTACATGAAGGCGGATAAACTTCACATGAAGAATCCTAAATGTTATGGGACACACACAAAATCCTGAGTTCTAGAAGTAGTGAGGCACTGTGCTGCTGCTTTATTATTGGATACTACATGCTTTCAAGGAATTTGTTATATATTTATTGGTAATTTTCACAAGATTTTATTACACTGAAGAAATATGTAAATACATGTGAGAAAGCTGTAGTTAGCCTCAAGAAACAAATAGTAATCGTTATTTCAATCTCATATTTCAATTAACCTTAATCTTTTGTTTGTATAGCCTTGAAAAGCTGTAAAAATCAGTCATTATAGTTTAATTACTAACCACTATCCCAGGTGGTTAACTCCACTTCCTTCTAAACAAGTTCCTTCTTTCATTTAGTTTTTAAATGCCACGGTTGGCATTCTCTAACAGTGGTATTATGCCTTATAGCCAGGTGTTGTAAGTTACACTGTACAATATTTTAAGTCTTGTTGGTTCCTCCTGGTACCAGAGAACTGCTGCTTCTTCTTTTCTTTCTTTTTGAACTGGCCTGTTTGCTGCTCCACTTCAGCATAGAATCACACTTGAGTTTTACATAATGACAGAAGTTGAATGTTTCCTGCTCTAGTGTTTATTTAGTAAAACATTTTACATTCCTGGATAGATACCAGTCTGTCATTAATGGATTCTTGGCTTTGGGCCAATAGCTAATAGTTTTATTGGTCCTCATAACATAGCTATGTGATTTTTGTAACCACAAGGGGCTCTTTTCCGTGTGTGTCTTTCTTTTCTTTCTTCCTTCTCTCTCTCTCTTTCTCTTTCTCTCTTTTCTTTCTTTCTTTCTTTCTTTCTTTCTTTCTTTCTTTCTTTCTTTCTTTCTTTCTTTCTTTCTTTCTTTCTTTCTTTCTTTCTTTCTTTCTTTCTTTCTTTCTTTCTTTCTTTCTTTCTTTCTTTTCTTTCTTTCCCTTCCTTTTTTCCTTTTTTTTCTTTCTTCTTCATATTGTTTTGTTTTTGTTTTTTGGAAAAATAACCTAGCCACCCAGAGGTGCACCAAATTTAAGGACAGAGTATTTTCTTTAAACCCTTATCTTTTCCACCTCATTCATTCTCTTTTCTCTTAGGAAGTTCTCACATATCCTGGAGTATTTTGAACAAGGCTTGGGACTCCGTTGCACCATTTCCAGCTCTCTTGTGGACCTAAGGAGGCTAAGCAAAGCTCATGTTCTCTGCCAGGTGCTGTCTATTTGCCTATTTCAATAGGGAAAGGCAAGAAGGGTTATTTACTATAGGTGAACTTGTTAAGCTTTATTTGATTGCTTTAAGCAATGAGTAAGGAGGGCCGGCTTTGGAAATCTTGGAGTTAGTTACCCTAAAAGAGGAAGGAAAGGTCTTTACGACTGGGTGAGTGTGAGCCAAGTCTGTGCAATTTATGTAGTTTTTTCTTAGATGTATAGGTGTTAGTCTTGAATTCAAAACCTGCCATTTTTGTCCTGACCTCACACAAGGCTATGCCGTGGTATCCTTAAACTTCCTTACCTGTTTCCTCTCTGTGACATTTCCTGTTTAGATCTTTCTTTCCCCATCCCCCCATGTATTTTAAAACAGAGTCTTAAAACAAGTTAAAGTGCTTTGTGTCTCTAAATTCCCCGCAAATTCAATCTTCTCCCTAGTGCATAAGTTACTATGCAATCTCACGATCAGAAAACCATCTAAAAACAAACTATGACATTGGGCTGAGTTCCAGGATGGCAGATTCTGTTTTTTGCTTTGCCTTAAAATCTACTAAACAATAACAAAAACATCAACAACAAAATATGAAGATTGTGCATGCCAACTGTGGAAAATTCAGAAAACATGGAGAGGATAAAGAACAGGATAATTATTCCCAATTCCCAATCTCCATTCCCACCCCTGTCCCATCACAATGATACATATTTTAGCCTATTACCTTAAGGATTTTTTTTCTCTATTTTTCACATAGTGGAAAGCATTCTTTACATAAGATTTTTGCATTCTTGTTTTTTATTTGTTATATAATGCTTATTTCTACATGCCATTTAAATTCTCTATTAACATAATTAAAAAGTATACATAACATCCCATGATAGGAGTTGTACTATAATTTACTCAGCCATCTCCCAATATTTAGTGTCTTGTTTTTCTTTTCCTTTGCAGTTGTGAAATATGTGGTCATTAACATATTTGTGCATAAATCTGTGTCTCACTGTCAAAATTCTTGGACATTTTGCCTCATTTTAAACACAATCCCACAGGACATTAGGGAAGTCTAGTTCTATTGATGGACACTCACTTCCAGTGGCTAATTCCAGAGAAAATACGTTGTCCAGGGAGTAGTAAATAAAAATGCCCTATTTTTGTATAAGAGATTTGCCTTCAGAAAGAGGTAAGATTCTGAAGGTTTGGCGGGTGAGGGGAGGGTCCTAATTCTTTTTCAGAAGGAGGTTTACTCTTGGAGCTCAGCTGGAGAAGTTATGGTATGACATATGTACAGATGCATTCTGGTGGCTCGCTGGAGAAGATTGAGCACTTTGGTGACGTAGGTCAAGTTTCCTTAACGCTGTGATGTTTTAAAACAGGATGATGCCAGTTCAACTAAGTGTCCCAAAACAACAATTTGCAAGGCCATTCTTTGACAAAACAAAATAAATGTTTCCTACTTTTGAAAACAGTGCCTCCAAATAACTCAAATTCTGCATAAAACAAACCAGTCACAAAATAAAATGTATTAGAAAAACCAAGAGAGAGGGCCCTACCTGAGGGCACCAATGATCACCCATCAATCCATCAGTCGGCTGTCACTGCCTACTGTAAAACTAATATTTTACTGTTATGGTAAAAATTACGTGTGGATTTACTGAACTCATGAAAACAGTAATAGCTAAAATAAAAGTCAACGTTCTTTTATGTAATAAGCCAGTATTTTTATTTGCTTGGCTGATGCCTTTAAAGAGTAGCATGTTTCTACTACTGAATCCAACCTCACTCCTCCTGTTACTATCACAGCCAGGTGTATCTGAAAGCTGAGAGGAGAAAAAGAAAGTGTTGCTCCTGCTGTTTCTGATTATGAAATTAAGCCTGTCAGTGATCAGAGTTTAAGAGGAATGCTTTCTTCACACCAGTTGTCAGAGTCCTCCTTTTGTGTAAATTCTGTTCAGGTCACCAAGTCTGGTTATGAATTTTATTAACCAACTTGGTTGGTGGTTGAATAAAACCCCACTTAGTAGCTAGCAAGGGAAGAACTCCTTCTCTTTCGTGTTAATTTTGTGTGAAAATCTGGAGTGACCAAATGAATTTAGCAGCCCAGTGAGCTGGTTTGATCTTCAGAGCAGTCTCTGGGTCTCTTGAAGTTCCCACATTGGCACCCTAAGTCTGACTGGAAGAAGAGAGAGTGATTAGTTTAACCAGGGCCAAAACTTCAGTTTGGCTTTTGACCAGGAAATAGCTAGTTGAGAGGCATAGTTCCAAAATCAGAGTATGTAGTTTAATTTCCTGCAGCACCAGCGAAAACTCTGATTTACCTCAACAACTATCTGAAGCAACTTGTAGGCCCAGCCACAAAGTTAGTAGAAGAGAAAAGTCTGACCTCTTAGAAGATAAGATCTACATCTTCATGTCTCCCTTGGTACTTAACACTATGTTATTTATTTTATTATATTTCATTTTATTTTTGAGACAGGGTTTGTCTCCTGTCTGTCACCCAGGCTGGAGTGCAGTGGTGAGATCACAGCTCACTGCAGCCTCAACCTCCCAGGCTCAAGCGATCCTCCCACCTCAGCCTCCTGAGTAGCTGAGACCAAAGGTGTGCACCACTATGCTTGGCTTTTTTTTTTTTTTTTTTTTTTTTTTTTTTTTTTTTTTTTCCTGTAGGATGGAATTTGGCAGTGTTGCCCAGGCTGGTCTCAAATTTCTGGGCTCAAGTGATCTTACCGCCTTGGCTTCCCAAAGTGCTGGGATTACAGGCGTGTGCTCCTGTGCCCGGCCAGCACTATATTTTGAACACGGTAGTTCCTTATTGAACATTTGTTGAAAAAAATGATCAAACAAATAAATTAGAAGTAGATGCTAGAAGCTAAAATATATTAATAGAGCCAAGTCTCATGCCAAGTCTAGGAATATATATTTTTGCCCTGTGTTATGTGAGGCCCCAGGATGCTGAGATAAATGAATCAATCCTTAGGGTTCCCTGTGTACTGTGATTTGGGATCTGCCAAGCAGCAGTCACAGTGGATGACTTGTTTTGAAATAGGTTCTGAAGAGGGGACTGAGCAGGAGGTGGCCACCTGGTCTGCAATGAATTCTCACCAAGCCGGGCCTACTATAAACAGGAGTGTTTTAAAATAGCAGGATGATAACGTGAGGGATTCCACAAATGATCATTTCTCTCTGGTTAAATGGGTTATGAAGTAATGCTCTTGTCTATGCACTTTCCTTTCATTTTGAACTCTCCATCTCAGCCTGAGCAAGAATTTTGCAAGCTTTGAAATATGTCAACATAAAATAAGCTTTGAGACAGCTTGAAAAATGTAAGATTCATAATGGACTCCACTAAAAATATGGTTTGTTAAGAAAACAAACCAGGCTCGATCTTCCTCACTTGGAAAAACAATCAGATGGAACTTGAGCTATCACCACCCTTTTATAGATTCCTGCACCATGAGAAGTCAAGCATTTCCCAATTAAAGCAGACATATTTGTGATGTTCTTTTCAACCACTTCCCTAATGACCTCCATGACCTCTTCAAGTTCTACTTGACATTCTTCAAGGCTCTTACAGAGGTTGCCTATTCCATGAAGCCTTCCAGACTACTCCACCATGACAGTCTGTCCATCTAATTTCTCGCTCAGCTGTGCATTGGCATGTACTATCCACTGTTTGTCAGTGTTTTCTTCCAGCTTCCCAATAGACAAGGCCCTTGGTGGTAGGAATGAAGTCTTTTATTTAATGTCTTAGCACAACAAAAGTGTATTTCTTATTCATGCAGGTCCTGATGCTGTTTGCAGGGGCAGGTTGGAGTATGTTGGAGAGCTTTTTTCATGACTTAGATTTCCTTCATCTTGTGACAGCATTTTCTTAACAGCGACCTTCTAAGATCACTGCAGCAAGGGAGAGTGTGGAGGTAGCTGCCAGCTCTGAAATGTCTCAGCCTCAAAGTAACATACATCACTTCTCATTTCAGCTGCAAGATGGCTGAGAAGTATAGCTGTCACATGGGCTCAGGAATAAGAGGAAATTGTATGTGGGTGACCCTAATTAGTGTCTACTATGTGGCTAAACCAACTCAAACTACTCTGTCTGGCTCTGGTCTTACTGATTCCAATCCATCCTCCGTATTTTTTAAAAAAGCAAAACAGATGATCATACTTTCTGAACCATCCATTACTTATATGATAAAGCCCTAACTCTTTAAAAAACATAGAGTTCCTCCAGAATCTGCTCTCTTTCCTTCACATTTCCCTTAGTTGCCCATAAATACTCCGCTTTTTCAAGCCTGAATGGCTTCGTACGTGTGATTCCTTCCTTGAGCCTGAAATATTCTTTATCTCTGCACATCAAGTAAATTCCTGCTCAACAATCCTTTCAGAAGTTTATTCCTGTTAAAGGGCCTCTCCTACCAGAATTAAGGACCTCTTCTTTGAGGTCCCATGGAACCATCTTTCATGGCTGGGCCACTTACTAGCCACGTGACCTTAGCAACTAACTTCTAGGAACTTCCATTTCTACATCATAATAATGTTAATGTCCTGTCCCCAGCCGAGAGTCATTTTGAGTAAGAATACATGTAATACCTTGCTGGAAACTCATATAATATACCAATGTGAAATATCTTTATTAAAATTCAGGATCTTTTCTCTTCTTTGCTATGATGTAAACAGACAAAACTAAGTCCACTTGAAAGTCCACTTTGGAAGAGAAGGTAAAAATGTGAAAGGTTTGACTGTTTCTTATTTATTCACTTGAAAACATTTATTGGGCACCTGATATGTCCCAGGCATTGTGCTCAATTTTGGGGCTCCCACAACCAATCAGATGGACAAGATCCCTGCCCTCTAGCAAGTTTTGACAAATGGGCAGTGAAAGCAATTTCAAAAGGAGTCACTGATGGCAGGTCTGCTGAGGTAAGGGTGCCATTCAACAGAAAAGGGCACATCTCTAGGGGCTTAAGTTCCTAAAAGTTTATTACTCTTCAGTCAACTCTACTCTTGTGCCTTCTTCCCTGTATTAGATGGTCATAGATTTGTAGTTCCAAGCAGTAATAGGAGGTAGCAGAACTGGGTTTACCTTTGTTCTGGGGAAAAAAAATCTCTTTGTGCCTCAGGTGGTCATAATGATGTACAATGTGCTTCCAGGGGACCACCTTTCTGAAATGGGCTGTCATTGTGTCCACACTTTTCAATATATGGAATCATCTGAGATGCTGGATAGGCAAAATAACATTAGCAGCAGCTTTCTCCTCCAGAGAAAAACCATGAAATTTTGCATGCAACGATAATTAAATTAGCTACCCTGCCATTTTCCCCCCTGCTTTAGGTAACAATATTCCAATTTCTTTTAGGGGACCCCATCCCTCCTCTACTGTTACGTGATTCTGGTAGGAGTCCACTCTCCAATTCAGGAATAGACATGATATCCAAGCTAACCAATCAGGGGACCAATTGCTCTCAGTCTGCGTAATTGGTGAAAAGCGGTAGTGTGGCCATGTGGTGAACAAAATTCTTTTGGTCCCTGTGATTGGTGGAGGGATGAAAATAGGTTGTAAGTCTACTTAATTTGAGTGAATTCCAATGCTTTAGTGTAGTAATTTCTTCTTCTGGGATTGCAGAGAGAAGCACACATTCCTGGACTGCCTATAACCATCGGCAGAGCATGCTTGAAAACAGAAACATTCAGAGGACCCATGTCCTGATTGTATTGTTTGTGTTACCTCATTCACTGGGGCCTGAAATCAGACTAGACCTGAAAGTTATTAGTTATCCAAGGAAATAAATCCTCACTTTTATCCTTTTTATTTTTATTGTTTTTAATAAGCCAGTTTGAGTTTTTTTAAAATCACTAGATACTGAGGAAGTTTCAACATTCCTAAACATTCATTCATTCATTTATTCCACAAATATTTATTGATGGGCAAATGTTTAAAGCACAGCAATATGACTAAAATAAATGCTTGTGTAAACAGAAATATAGTTATATAAAATGGGTGACTATGACCTGTAGTTTTATTTAGTCTGTATTTGTTTGGATCTTTAGAAGGTCCTTTCTGTACAGTGGTTTAACCTGGGAAGGCCTCCAGTCTGTGGAAATTTTGTGGGTCACAAAGCTTAGACTAGTTTTATAGGTATGCAGGGAGATACTGTGTTAGTGGTGGTTTCAAATGTTTGCGCATCTGTTGGACTCTTGAGGTCTTGATTTTTAATAGATCATATTGTATGAAAGTTTCACATTATCATTTGGAGGAAATTCAGATATTCTGAGATGAAGTGATATCCAAAGATATTCTCTGTTTCTGGGAATTATGGTTTCTATATCCTGTGTTTGTTTGCAAGATATGTGCATAAAACCCTCTTCAGGGAAGGCCAACCATACTGCACAAAAATGGCTCACCATCACTAATTTTTAAAAAAATCCAAAATGACAGGCAAGGAAATCTACTCACATGACCATTATTCAAAGCTCGATAGGTATTTGAGTTCGTGTCTAGTTCACTGATACTGCAGCAGAATTGACTTGCTTTTGGTGCATTCTCAGATGGCTGGACTGAACCCTGAAGTCATACTGGATACCTGTTGCTTAAATCAATTGCCAATATCTGATCCAAAAATAACTTAGTTACTCCTGCAGTGTTCACTGGTGCTTCCTACTACATTCTATAGGACATTTTTTTTCTGAGTTAAATTTGTCACATGGTATTACATTTTGCCACATTAGCTGGTATTTCATAAAGTGAGGAAGCAGGGTACAGGACAATGTAGAAGATGAATAAAAAAGAATATACATTAGCATTAGTATGCTTGGATATTTTAAAGCAAATTCTATATATTTTTTACTTAATTCATAGTATCAGAATCACACCTAACACAGTTAACAATATTCCCTAATTATTATGTGATACACAGTCTTTTTCAAAATTTCTGTTTGTCTCAAAAGGTCTTTTTGTAGTTGGTTTATTCAAACAAGGATATAAACAAAGTCCATACGTTGCATTTAGTTGTTCTGTCTCTTTCTTTATCCTCCTATATCAGTCCACCCTCTTGTATCCCCTAGCTTGTGCTGTTTATTTGTTGAAGGAATGGACAGTTTGTTCTGTAGAATGTCTCACATTCTAGGTTTGGCTGATTGCTTCCTTTTGGTGCCCTTTAACTTATTATTTTATTCCTTTTATTTTTCTATTAGCTGATCATTAGGTCTAGGATTAATGAGATTCATATTTATTTTATTTAGACAAAAATATTTGCAAGGTGATATGCTTCCTAGTCTATTACATCAGGAGACACATAGCCTGTCGTTGTTCCTCTATTAGTGGTGCTACAATTGAGCAATGGGTGTGGCTGCTCTCTGCCTCATTCATTCATTATAAAAAGTTCACCCTTGCCTACTTAGTTGTTTCAGTATTCATTGACCATTGTTACCTGCATCCATTCTTTTATTGAGGGCTGCAAAATGCTTTATTTCTCCTTGATTATTAGCTGGAAATTTTCCATAAAGAATGTTCCTTCTGTCATTGATGTTGAAACTGTAGACTGGAAAAAGAGAAATAGGCAAACATTTCAAGGCCTGATTGACTTTATATCTGAGGACCCAAAGATCATCACAGCCTCCACTTAACCTACCCCAGATCTGGCTTACGGTGGGTCCACTGGGACCACGGCCACACCTGAACATACTTAGTAGTTGGCACAGCCTGTGCATTCATTCTTTGGCTTCTGGGTTAAGAGCTTTTGTAGTGAAGAAAACCAGGTGGAGGCCTCTGAAACTGCCCACATGTTCTGGCCAAGATAGTAAATAAAAAACGACATTGCCTCCCAGAGGAAGGAGAAGCTTACCACCACCTTTAAAGGTACAAAGTATGCAGGGTGGCGGTCCCTATTAAGTTTATATCTAATATTTCAGTCTGACCCTTATGAAAATTAGATGATCCTGGAAGATGACAGTAAATCATCACACACTCAAACAAGTAATAGTTCTTTGCAAGGCGGTTCTTCCCAATGCTGCATCTTTGCTGAAACAGATTGACATGGCCTTGGGTGTATGGTATGCAGCCACTGATCTAGGAAATGTGTTACCCCGCACCAGTATCAGAAAGGAGAATCAGAAACAGTTGGCATTCACTTGGAGCAGACAACAAGAGGCAGGTAGAGTCTTGACCCAGGCCTATGTTAACTCTGTAATCGTCTATCATCATATAGTTAAAAGACACCTGGGCCATCTGGACATTCAGAACATAACACTGAACATCATTCTAACAGATCAAATGACTAAGAAGTGGCAAGTATATTGGAGCCTGATAAGATATGTGGGCTCCAGAGGACACATGGTTCTGGTTCACAGGACACATGGATGGTTCAGAGGTCTGCCCTATTAGTAAAACGTTTAGAAGTCTAATGGTCTAGAACACGTCAAGACATCCTCTCCAAAATAGAGGATGCTTTATGCTGCATAAAGAGAGGATGCCTTTCTGCATCTAGCACTGGGAGAAAGAATACTTCACGCCTGGGTATTTTACTCCCAAGATGCAAAGGACATTAGGGAATAGGGTTGAAAGGACTTGGCAATGGGTCAGACCTACTATTTGTACAAATAAGGGAGAAAAAGATGCCGCTGAGGTTTCAGGTCTGAGACATTGAGATGATGGTGATGCTAGGAACTCAACTTTTGCACAAAAGATGATGAGTTAAGTTTTAGACAAATTTTGTTTGAGATGCATACATAGTTTGAGATGCATGTAAATAGTCTAGCAGACAGTTGGACATGTAGGGCTAGAACTTGTAAGATATATCGGGACTAGAAATAACATGACTTCACTAGTCATTCAATAATTATTTACTGGAAATTATCGATGTTCTTAGAGCTGGAGCTAAGTCTCAGCTCTGTGTCACAAAAAATTACTAAATGCCCTCTTAAGATACTAAATTTGTATTCAGGAAAAACTTGCAGTTTATTTGACATGGGTGTCATCAGCATAGGCGTGATACTGAAGCCCTGATTTTCATTTGTTCCCTCATTTGTTAATTTATTCATTCATTTACTTGATGAGATTTCTCAGGAATATAAAGGGCAGAAATCACCTGGGGAGCTTGTAAAAAATGGAATGTCTGCTCTTTACCCTGGACAGAATGAATCAGAAACTCCAAGAGTAGGGCCTGGGCACATATATCTTTTCAAAGCTCTACAGGTAATTTTGACATTCAGCCAGAATTGAAAACTACCAGTGGAGTGAAAAAAACACATGAAAACAGCTCATTTGTGAGAGAAGAAGAGCTAGAGAAAGACACAGAGCAGGGGGTATCGGTAAGAGAGAAGGTGACTCAAAAGATGATCATATCATGGAAGCCAGGGGCATAATATTGTGCATGTATATGTGTGTCCGTTTAGAAGGTGCATGGAGGATAAGATGAACTTATAACCAACGTGAATAGGGAGGTGTCATGGAGGAAGGGAAGAGCAACACTAATATGATTGCTACTGGAGGAATGGTGGCAAGGAGACTCTGTGTAAACAAGGCTCCATGTGCATGTGTATTGTTCTTACAGGAATGCAATGGCTCTTGAATCATATTAAATCATAATTTTGACTTCGGGCATGGAGTCTCACTGGAAAGGTGTGATCATTTGGTGTACCATTGTCTGGGAAAAAGGTGTCCTCATACCCAAAACCAGAACCCAGAAGTAATACCCTAGGTAAGTACAGGAGAGCATTCAGCCTTCCCTGATATTCCTGAACTTGAACCAGCAAGATGGTGCTTTCACATGGACAATGCACAAGAAACCAAGCTTGGTGAAAAGCTATGATAGGATTAGTGCCCTGTGCTGTATCCCCGGTAGTGTATGTTTCTTATGAGTTCTGTGTGTTTGCCATAAAGTCTCTTCTGATAGTTCTAGTCTCTCTCAGCTGTAGAAGGAAATGAAGGAAGAGCATTTTGTTCTCTGGAGTCAGAAAATGAAGCACAGAGAAGCCAGCACCGTGGTGCCACGCTCGGTGCAGCCACCTCCCCTTTCTAGGAGAGTCTTGTTCCAGACTTTACCCTGTGGGCTCTAGAAAGTGTATTAAGCAGGAAGACTTAAATCAGGGTATGCAATGAGGAAACTTACACATTTAAGTATGATTTCTATGTGTATTTCTGGTTGTTTTCTCTTACAAAATCCTCTTCCATGGAGAGGTCAAAAGCAGGCCATTAACTTTTCATCTCCAACTTTTTGTTGCAAAAATTTTATAAAACTGGAAAGAATAGGATAATGATCGATCATATTATTGCTACCTAGATTCAATAATTGTTACCATTTGGCCAATAGTTGCATTATCTGTGAATCAAATTTTTTTTCTGGAAGCGTTTGAAAGTAAGTTGCAGATATCATGACATCTCGTCCTGAAAATACTTCATAATTCGTCTCTCAAAAATATGGATAATCTCTTGCATACTCACAATATTACTATTATACCTAAGAAAATTAACATTAATTTCCTGTTTCATCTAATTTCACATAGATCCCTACTGCCCCTTAAATGTCTTCTTACCTGGATTTTTTAAAAAACAGGGTCCTAACCCGGCATGGTGGCTCACCCCTGTAATCCGACCACTTTGGGAGGTCAAGGCAGGTGGATCAGAGGTCAGGAGTTTGAGACCATTCTGGCCAACATTGGGAAATCTCGTCTCTATTTTAAAAAAATTCAAAAATTAGCCATGTGTGGTGGCACATGCCTGTAAACCCAGCTACTCAGGAGGCCGAGGCAGGAGAATTGTTTGAATTGGAGAGGCAGAGGTTGTGGTGAGCCGAGATGGCACCACTGCACTTCAGGCACTCCAGCCTGGGTGATAGAGTGAGACTCTGTCTCAAAAAACAAACAAGAAAAAACCAAACAAAAAAACAAAAAACAAAAAAAACAAAACAAAAAAACAGGGTCCAATTAAGGCATAGGCATTACTTTCAGTTATTATGTCTCTTCATTCTCTTTACTCTAACACAAACTTTCATGGTATGGATCTAGCTTTTTGAGGCAAGGACCACATCTTAACACTTTTAATCTCCAGTCTTGAAACTGACCAGGGATAGTGGTAGATTACGGCTTTTGTAACTGCCCTTGGGTAGACTCCTGTCCTTGAATCTGGACTGGCCCTCCAACTTGCCTTGTCCAACAGAACATGGTAGACATGATGTTCAGGAACTTAAGACCAAACCTTAAAAAGGCTTGGCAGCTTCCAGGTTTACTCTTTCGGAGAAGCCAGCTCCTGTAAGAATTCTGACAACTCGATCCCTGTGCTGTGAGAAGCCTAACTTAGCCAAATGTAGAGGCCAGCTGGAGGAGAAATGAGGTTTCCATTCGATGGACAGCACCATCTGGCAAGCCATGTGAGTGAGGCTATCTTGCAGGTGGGTCTTCCAGCCCCAGCTGAGCTGCCTCGGCTGATGCTGTGTGGAGCAGAGATGAGCCATCCCCACTAACACCTGCCCAAATGGCAGAATTGTCAGCAACTAAGTGCGTGTTGTTTTAGGTCACTAAGTTTTGGAGTGATTGGTACTCAACAATCAAGCAAGATCCTCAAGAGTTGTTTGTTGAACTGGACTGGATAAAAGCCTGAACAGAGGTGATTTAAGAAAAGCAGTCAGAAGCTGTAGGAAAAATACCTTCTGACTGAATCAGCAGATTCTTTATGGTCTTCTCCTAGATCACAGGAATCCAAACTTGGCCAAACCCTAAAGTCAATGCCTGTCTTCTTCCTTGCCTCCCCTCAACCGCAGCCAAAGGGGACCCTGTCCCACTCCATTCTTCGCTATCTCTTTGCTCTTCATACCCTGACCCCAATAGACTTTTGTAATCTTGTTTCTCATAGCTGTCTTCCATGCATGCTGCGTCCTGGCCTGGCCTGAACTTCCCAGGTTCTCCTCAGCATGGAATGCCATCCACCCATGTCTTCTCTGTGTCTATAGGCATGTCAAATGCCACCTCCTCTATGAAGCCATTCCTAATGCCACACCAGAATTAATCTAAACTCCTAAAGCAGTTGTCTATGCTTCTCCTATTCTATCTGTCACATTTTTTCCTTGTTCTGTAGTGGTTTTTACACATGTGTCTCTTTCCTCATAGCTCACAAAGCCCTGGAAAGTAGGAGCCATGTCCTTCCATTCTGCTGTTCCTCCCACTGCATGGCTTACAATGAGTGGCATGGGACATACACCCAAGATTAGGAGGTGGCATGGCACAGTAGCTAAGCATGAGTTCAGAGTCAGACTGTGGGTTTTGATCTTCATCCTGTCACCTATCAACTGTATGATTCTGAGCAAGTTACCCAACCTCTCTGTTTCTGGATTTATCATCTGTGAAATGGGGATCATAACAGTATATATCTCATAAAGATGCTGTCAGCATCAATGAGATACACAGAATGCTTGGAATAATGCTTGTCACATAGGAAGGACTGCATAAATGTTAACTATTTTAATCCAGGCAGTTCACTGAATTGAATCAATCATCTCTTTTTCATACTACAGTACTACTCTTCTTTTTCTCTGCAATCCTCCCGCCCACTTTAGACTACATAATTTTTACAGAAAGTATTATTGCATTGGAATTAGAGGGAGAAATAAAGGTAGGGGGTATTATGATATGAATAATATGATACACAAACCTCAGGAAGAAATTGTACCCTACATGCCAAGAACTTTCTTTAATAATTTCTCGAAATAGATGGAATTTAGACTGGAGAAGTGTATGAGAGTGAGTAGGGAGGAGGAGAAGAGTGGGACTAAGAAAGAAGAAAGTCCCCAGGTTTTTTTTTTTGATGGAGTTTTGCTCTTGTTGCCCAGGCTGGAGTGCAATGGCACAATCTTGGCTCACTGCAACCTCTGCTTCCTGGGTTCAAGCGAGTCTCCTGCCTCAGCCTCCTGAGTGGCAGGGATTACAGGCACACACCACCATGCTCAGCTAATTTTTGTATTTTTAGTAGAGACGGGGTTTCACCATGTTGGCCGGGCTGGTCTCAAACTCCTGACCTCAGGTGATCTGCCCGCCTTGGCCTCCCAAAATGCTGGGATTACAGGCATGAGCCACCAGGCCCAGCCCAGTCCCCAGGTTTTGACCTAGAATGACTGATAACTGATTTTAAGGTGACAAAAGGAAGTTATTTTTTTTCTGCCCACGTCAAAAGTCCTTGGTTGGGTGGATTCAGCTGGACCCCACCCTCATGCCAGATGCAGTTGTTTATTTCTAGCTTTTTTTAGGAACCACATTAGAGAGGACACACCCGTTGGGCCCTCTTGAAAGATCCTGTAAAAATGAAGGCACTTCCTTGTAAGTAAAATATCCCTGAATGCAACAATATTTGGATAATTATAGTCTCCCAGGAGCATAATCCTTAAATGACTGAGATAATTATAGCATCCTAGGCCTGTGGCACTTCTCTTTTAAGAGCCTAATCCTATGGGTAGAGGGAAGTGGGGACCCCAGGATGCTTCTTATGCTGAGTCTCCCTTGCCCACACCTAGGATCCTTCTCCTGGAAGGACAGATCCTTCTCCTAGAAAGCAAGCCTGGTGAGTCTTCAGACCAAGACTTCCTTATACACACTGGATGTGTTCCCTAGGGTGCAACAACAACAAAATCTAGCATGAAACAGTGTGCATGAATGAGTACAGCTATTTCTGACAAGTAGAAGATGACTCTGCATGTAAACAAATGAGATAAGAAATGAGTCTTTGGAACGACACCTCTGATAGTTATTAGAACCCTGATAGTGCTTTCCCGCACAGGCTTGGGCAAGGAGCGATCAAGTCAAAGTTCATGGTCATTGGTGTGACTTTTATTGTTATTTTCTCATCTAGTCTGGGAAGTGAGTTGGGTGGGGTGTGATATTTTAGCCATTGCTATGTTTGATCTCTCAGAAAGACAAATGGAGTCAAAGAAAGAGAAGTGTTTCCTTGGCTATGGGCTGTACCTTTACCACTGGCCAAGGAGCTTCTTTTAAATTTGTGAGCCGGTGTTCACAAGACAGAGATGAGAGAGTGATGATGGTTTGGTGTAGCCTACCATCTTTACTGGGAAAACAAGCCAAAGTAAGCCTTCAGTTGATAGGCAGGCAAAAGTGTCCTGCCTGTCCGTGAGTGACAGTCTCTCTATCTTTTATTCTTGGATGCCTTATCCCTCATCGCTTTCACTGCTTGCATTCTATTAGTTTTCTTGTGATTGAAAGTGACTCTCTGCTTAAAGGCATTGTGAGGACTGTATGTATATATATATATGTATTTTTTTTTTTTTTTTTTGAGATGGAGTCTCACTCTGTCCCCCAGGCTGGAGTGCAGTGGTGTAATCTCGGCTCACTGCAACCTCTGCCTCCTGGGTTCAAGCAATTCTCTTGCCTCAGCCTCCCGAGTAGCTGGGATTATGGGTGCATGCCAACATGCCTGGCTAATTTTTGTATTTTTAGTAAAGATGGGGTTTCCCCATGTTGACCGGGCTGGTCTCAAACCCCTGACCTCAGGTGATCCGCCCACCTCGGCCTCCCAATTTTTCTTATTAACTAGACTATGAATGCCCATGGGTAGGTATCATGATTGACAAGAGAGAGGAGAATACTCTAAAGCCTGTTAACACTGTCTCCAGGACTTACCCTGTGGTTTATGGGAACTTGCTGCATTTTCTTTTATAACCTGCCACCGTTTGGTTCCCACAATCAGAAGAGGTTTTTATGACTCACTTTGCTTATAGAACCCTTTTCTTTTGAAGCTTGGCAAGTGTACTTTCTGTAGTTCAGATGACTTCTGTAGTTCAGATGGCCCTTGGATTTTTTTTTTTTTTTTTGAGATGGAGTCTCACTCTGTTGCCCAGGCTGGAGTAATGGGACGATCTCAGCTCACTGCAACCTCTGCCTCCTGGATTCTTCTGCCTCAGCCTCCCAAGTAGCTGGGATTACAGGTGCACTCCACCACATCCCGCTAACTTTTGTATTTTTAGTAGAGATGGGATTTCGCCATGTTGGTTAGGCTGGTCTTGAACCCCTGACCTCAAGTGATCCACCCACCTCAGCCTCCCAAAGTGCTAGGATAACAGGCATGAGCCACTGTGCCTGGCCAATGACTTTTATAGATAAGAATAATAAAACTCTTTGTTGACCTCTCTTTCCTAAGCTGGTGAAGAGGGGTCTGCATGAATTTATCTCTAAGATCTCTTTGGGTTTTACACAATTGTGTGGTTTTCTTTTTTTGGTATCCACATTCTTTGCAATCTTTTTTCATTCATTCATTCATTCATTCATTCATTCATTCATTCACTAGCTACTATTTGTTTTATTCTACTTTACAGACATGTATTAGACACCAGGAAAAATTTAAGATATATGGCTTGTCCTTTCAGAGCTCATTCTGTACATATGGATGCTCAATAAGTGCTGCTCTGGTCTCTTAAAGCACAGCCATATAACTAGACTATGTTATCATGAGCTGTTTTGCAGCCACAGATACATTTAACATCAACTTTCTTATGCTGCAGGTATTTTCCCCAGTGACATCTTTTTGACACTGTTCTGTTAAGGTGATTCAGAAAAATTTCTTGCTGGGGCCTTGCCTTTTCTGATTCATTTTATTTTCAGCTATTTTCTTTTTGAAGAATGTAGGTATCAAACTGGGTATATTTCCTTGGATTCATGTTGCCTAGGTGCCTGTTAGGGTTTCTTCAGGGGCTGTACAAAGAGGCAACGGTTGTACAACAAAAAGCAAAACTGAGAAGTGCTGGCAAGACCCAGGACAACCCTCTACTCAAGCTTCTCACAGCAGCAAACATAAAACGTCAAGCACGAAGACTATTTCACAAAAGGGACATGCTAACTTGTGAACAGACCCCCAAATCAAGTTCTCCCTTAGGTTTCCCGCATATTTGAAGGAGTCAAAAAGTATAAAGGATATAGTCCTTAGATTTCTCTATTTTTCCTTGGGGACAGAACATTTGCCATGAGATCTAACTTCTAGAAGATGAAGGTTTCTTTATTTGATACATTGTATGCTAGTCAACACTGTGTTTAAAATGCTTTAAAACCCCAGGAGAAGATGAAATATCCCTACCACAGGATATGAAGTCCACCTAAATCTGACTTCTATTTGCACTCCAGCCATGGCTCCCACCTTTGTCTTCTCTCCCTGTAGGTGGCAGCTTCATTAAACTCCCCTGGGTTCCTGCCCACATCAAGTTGCTTCATGTCTTTTTGGTTCTACTTACCTTGCTCTCTCCCAGGAATTGTTTTTCCTCCCCTTAATCTCTGTACCTGATTCCTATGCAGACTTAAAGACTCAGTTCGTGTGTCACCTCCTCCAGGAAGCCTCCTCTGAACTTTCTTCTCCCCACCTTCCTTGCACTTCTTCTCTGCTCCCACAATACCCTGTTCATAGTTCTATCATTTAATTTCCTGTGATACATTTATCTGTTTCTGTGTCTGGAACTCCCACCAGACTTCAAGCACCTTGAGGGTGGTGCTTTAGTTCTGTATCCTGAGAGTCTGCCAAAATGCCTAACAGAGTCATAAGACTTGTGGGCTGAATTAGTGAAAGTTATTTCGATTTTCTGAGTTTCAGCTTGCTCATCTGCAAAATGGGGGCAATAAAACCTCTCTTTCAGGGTA
The DNA here is from genome assembly GCF_007565055.1 of Rhinopithecus roxellana. Lineage (NCBI taxonomy): Eukaryota > Metazoa > Chordata > Mammalia > Primates > Cercopithecidae > Rhinopithecus > Rhinopithecus roxellana. The sequence continues at coordinate 59,976,400 of NC_044557.1, read as the reverse complement.
TTATTTTGGGGATAAGAGAATGTATGCAAAGCACCTAGGCCAGTACCTGCAAATGAAAGGAACCCTGCGATGGATAGCCCTTGTTATCATCAATGAAAGTGCAGTGGATGCAGTGCAGAGAAGGCCATATTCTGACTGTAGGCCAGGAGTTCTGGCAGAAGAATGAAAGACAGGATTTTGTGTGCTTCTCAAGCCATATCAGTGGAATGACCCAGAGTCTGGATCCCAGCTCATTCACACAAGTGACTGTCACTGAGAGGTGGTTGTGGGTGATTGTGGCTCATAGATTCTTAAGGAAACTACCTTCCATTCCTTTGATAGACACGTCAGGTGACCCATGAAAACCACGCAATACAATGGAATTAGGTTGAGTGTATTTACTTTCCACCTCCTGCAGGAACTGTGGTTCTCATGAAGGTGCAGCAAATGGCTGATTCTGCTTCAAATGCTCAGCCTGTCCAGGACCCTGTTTGCAAGCTGCTGATATTGTTTGCAAGCAAAAAAGCTGTGCTATTCTGGATTTGTACAGTTAAACCCCAATTAACCAGAACTCCAGTAACCACGACTTGGAGTTCACTTTCCAAATCAAGACGTAAGTCTTATGGTGTACGAACTAAGATCAGGATTTAACAAAATAAACAAACAAGGAAAATGACTGACAAAATCCCAGTGAACAAGCATAAAAAGCTCGGAAAGGACCACTCACAAATAACTTCCAGAACTTGATTATATGTAGTTCAGAATTGGGTTCAAACTTCTGTGGTATGCACAGAATAGAAGATTTGAGTTTTGAAGACAGGGAGACTTGGGTTTAAGTCCCAGTGCTTCCATGTATTTTTTATTTATTTATTTTTTTGAGATACTGGGCAAGTCATTTTATCTGCCTAAGTCTTAGTGTCCTCATCTGTAAACTGTGGATAGCAATGGTAACTACAGGTGGTCCCCAACTTACGATGGTTCAACGTAATGATTTCCTGACTTTATGATGGTGCGAAAGTAATAAGCATTCAGGCGGGGCGCAGTGGCTTACACCTGTAATCCCAGCACTTTGGGAGACCGAGGCAGGTGGATCACGAGGTCAGGAGATCGAGACCATCCTGGCTAACACAGTGAAACCCCGTCTCTACTAAAAGTACAAAAAAATTAGCCGGGCGTGGTGGTGGGTGCCTGTAGTCCTAGCTACTCGGGAGGCTGAGGCAGGAGAATGGCATGAACCTGGGAGGCAGAGTTTGCAGTGAGCCGAGATTGTGCCACTGTACTCCAGCCTGGGTGACACAGCAAGACTCCGTCTCAAAAAAAAAAAAAAAAAAAAAAAAAAAAAAAAAAAAAAAGAGAAAGTAATAAGCATTCAGTAGAAATTGTACTTCGAGTGCCCATATAGCCATTCTGTTTTTCACTTTCAGTACAGCATCCAATAAATTAACATGAGATGTTCGACATTTTATTATAAAATAGGCTTTGTGTTAGATGGTGTTGCCCAACTGTAGGCCAATGTAGGTGTTCCGAGCATGTTTATGGCAGGCTAGGCTAAGGTATAGTGTTCAGTAGGTTACATGTATTAAATGCACTTTTGACTTATGATGTTTCAACTTATGATGGGATTATCAGGATGTTTCCCCATAGTAAATTGAGGTGCATATGTACTTATTCACACTCATAGAAGCAGATAATAGAATGGTGGTTACCAGAGGCTGTGGGGAGGGGAAAAAGGGAGCTGTTCAATTGGTATACAGTTTCAGTTAAGCCAGGTGAGAAGTTCTAGAGAACTGCTGTACAGTATAGCAGCCATAGTTAACACTAGTGTAATGTGCACTAAAAAATTGTGAAGAGGGTAGACTAAGTGTTCTTACCACACACACACACAAAAGGGCTTGCAGTGCTACAGTCACTGTTTGTTTTGTTTTGTTTTTTTGAGACAGGATCTCACTCTGTTGCCCAGGCTGGAGTTTAGTGGCATGATCTCAGCTCACTGCAGCCTCCACCTCCCTGGGCTCAAGTGATCTTCCCACCTCAGCCTCCCAAGTAGCTGGGACTATGGGCACATGCCACCATGCCCAGCCAATTTTTGTATTTTTTTTTTTTTTTTGTAGAGATGTGGTCTTACCATGTTGCCCAAGTTGATCTTGAGCTCCTGGGCTCAGGAGATTCGCCCACCTCCACCTTCCAATGTACTGGGATTACAAGCCTGAGCCACTGTACCCAGCCTCACAATCATTTTTGTCATGATGAGCCAGCTCTACCTGAGAATCGAGTTACTACCTGATGGGGAGCAGAGCCAGCAAAATCGTGGCAAAACAGAGCTGGGACTGTGATTACTAATCTACTTTTTAAAACTAACCTACTCTGCACATTTTCTAGGACAAAAATCTCCCCTTATTGTTTAAGCAGATTTGGGTTAGGTTTTCTGTCACAACAAAAAGTGTTTGCAGTCATATTACCCTTGAAGTCTACATTTAGAAAAGCAACATTCAAATTAAACTTAATTTAATTTGTGTGTGTGGCAAAAGTGAGGGCAAGTACAATGAGGTTCTGAAATGGACATGGAGAGGCTGAGCCATGGCCCACGGTTGTGGAGTGAGTCATACAAATCAACTTGATCTCTTGATGACTTTCTGTATGCATGCATGCTCACAGTTTCTCATACACAAACATTTCTGATGTATGCTGATGTATAACCTTCATTCTTTCAATACACCCCCCTACTTCATGGATGTTCTAAAAATTCCTGTAAAATATTTAGATATCCTTCCCACAGCAACCAAGCAAATTACTCCCAAAGGAAGGGGAGAAATGACATCTTTATTTGCTGCAAGCCTACTAGGACTATATGGTGGGCAGAATAATACCCCACTCTCCCACCCACAATCATATCCACACCCTAATCCCCAGAACCTGTGAATGTTAGGTTATATTACGAAGCAGAATTGAGCATTGACCTTGCCAATCACCTGCGTTGTTATTTCTTTTTTGAGACCAATTTGCTCTGTTTTCCAGGCTGGAGTGCAGTGGCGCGATCTCGGCTCACTGCAACCTCCACCTTCCCGGTTCAAGCAATTCTCCTGCCTCAGCCTCCCGACTAGCTGGGACTACAGGCAACAGCCACCACGCCCAGCTTTTTTGTATTTTTAGTAGAGATGGGGTTTTGCCATGTTGGCCAGGCTGGTCTCAAATTCCTGACATCAAGTGATCCGCCTGTCTCCGCCTCCCAAAGTGCTGGGATTACAGGCATGAGCCACAACGCCTGGCCGCAAGAGTCTTTATAAATGATGCTTCTATCTTGAAGCAGAAGCGTGAGAACCGGAGAGACGGCCGCGGTAGAAGGACTCAGCCCAAGGTTGCTGGCTTTCAAGATGGAGGATAGGGCCACAAAGCACAGAATGTGGACAGCCTCTAGAAGTTGGAAAAAGCAAGGAAACAGATTTTTCCCTTGAGTGTCCAGAAAGAATGCAGCCCTGCCAACACCTTGGGTTTAGCCCAGTAAGACCCATTTTTCACTTCTGACTTCCAGGATTTAAGATAATAAATTTGTATTATTTTAAGCCACTAAGTTTGTTGTAATTTGTTACAGCAGCAAACAACTAATGCAGGCCACAGCTTGCATTGAGCTTTCTATTTACTGGTAGAAAATGTAGTCAATAGAGGGAAGGCAGAGAAGGGTAATAGGAAGTTTAAGGTTGTCTGAACTCCAGGCAAGTCATTTGAAACATCCTCTACATTGCTCTTGAACATGACTCAGCAAGAAGAACTGGAAGGTTTATTTGTTTGTTTGTTTGTTTAAATATATATAATCATAAAGACAACTTGGGTAAGATAGAATGTTCTCCCTCCATTATGCATAATGCAAAATGTCTGATCCTCTAGAAGAAACTGTTACTACATTATAATAGTACCTGAGTAGAAGAGAAGAGGTGACACAAATGAAAATCTCAGAGGGAAAACAAATCACTATAACCATGAGGGAAGTATTATCTAAAAGATGGTGTGAGGCTGGCACAGTGGCTCATGCCTGTAATCCTGGTACTTTGGGATCACTTGAGGTCAGGAGACCAGTCTGGCCAACATGGTGAAACCCCATCTCTACTAAAAATACAAAAATTAACCGGATGTGGTGGCACGCAGCTGTGGTCCCAGCTACTCGGGAGGCTGAGGTGGGAGAATAGCTTGAACCCAGGAAGCAGAAGTTACCAAGATCAGAAGTGAGCCAGGGTGAAATCCCGTATCTACTAAAAATACAAAAATTAGCTGGGCGTGGTGGCACGTACTTGTGCTTCCAGCTACTTGGGAGGCTGAGATGGGAGAATTGCTTGAACCCAGGAAGCGGGAGTTGCCAAGCAGAAGTGAGCCAAGATCGTGCCCATGTACTCCAGCCTGGGTGACAGAGCATGACTCAGTCTCAAAAGAAAAAAAAAAGATGGTGTGATTTTCTGAAGCCTGGTTGAATTAGGCCAGTTTAGCCTCTTTAACCACATTTCCAAAACGTGGAAAACATCACAGTAGGTTTCTGTAATGCCAAAATAATTGTGAAATAGATAATCATAAGCTTCATGAAATTATGTCATCTAAATAGAAGTTATTATTATCTCCTTTTGTTGAGGGATTATGTAGAAAGAATTGGCTTCCCAACAGTACCTTATGGTTTTAGAAAGAGATTGAAACTTTTTGCATCAGGTTCCAACAGATTAGTGGTTAATGGTTGAGTTATAAAATACTCACAAACCCAGGACTGGTTCATAATGTGTACGGATCTCAAAACTTTAATCATACAATCTTCTGCCTAGCTCCACCTCAGCCCTTCCATTCTGTTTTAAAAATAAAGCTACCAGTTTATAAACAACTTTCATACCAAAGGCGTGACCCCCTGGGTGGTAAGTGACAAAAGAGGAGTACTAATGGACATTTTAAGTGTTCCACATCCGCAGACTTAGCCTGCCTCAAACTGGCTTAGGGTTATCAGTGTAATCTTTTAAAAATTACTTTCTAAACAAACTTAACAACTAAAATGATTGGTATAAGGGAAGGAAAGTTAAAGCCAAAAATATTTCAAATGTAGCTTTGAAAAGAATAATGGCACATACATCACCGATCAATTTCTGAGCTCTGGACATTTTCCTGTTTTCTTTGCAAAGCAAAAGAGGTTTCCTCTGCTCTTGTGCCTTTGACCTCCTGCCACACATCATAAATAAAAAAAATTTGTGACTGTCATAAGCATTATTCAGAATTACTTCTGCACACGACACTGTGTTAGGTGTGATGGTAAACAAGTTAAACAGTTTCTCCCATGAGGCAACTTTTATTTTAAATCAGTCTTAGCTGGTCTTCTAGTTAAATTGACGTGTTGATTTCATGTGTTTTTTTCTTCTCCCTTTACCTCTTGGGGCCCAAAAAAGAAGAAATAAATATTAAATGATAAATATAAGAGATTTAAACCAATTTTTGGAAGATTGAAAACAGAACTAGGAGTTGTACCTGACATAATAGAATAGAGGAAGTTATAACCTAAATTACTTATTAAGAGGGATGCTAATGAGGGACCAAGAAGGATATTGATGACTGGAAAACTCATTGTCTCCTGCAAACTTCCTTCTGTAGTACTTAAGAATTTAGAGGCACCAAGAAAACCTGCAGGTGAGCATGAAGTGTGGGACAGAATACAGGGACTGAATACTGAACTTATTGAACTGAAATTTTGCAAAAGGAAGAATTGGATCCCAGGATGTCCTCTCTGATGCTGTGTGAGCAGGGGATTCTATTCTATGAATAATACTGAAAATGTATTCTTTGGAATCATTCAGGGATATCAGATAAAGATGGGGGCAGGGAAGGTGTTGAGCTGAAGCAGAAGAGTAAGTCAAAACCACCCTAATGAAATGTAGGGCCCATAGGATGTGTCCCTCTTTTGTCTCTGAAAACATACAAATCCAAGCATGCAAACCTTAGGTAGGAAACTGGAGAACTTCTCTTTGGAGAAACCCTAGAGAAAATACTTTCACCCACTGATAACTGAGAGTTCCCCAAATCTAGCTGGCATGCTGCTGACCCATTTCACTAGAGTGGAGACCTCCAATACACAAGTCTTGATCACTCACAGAATTTCTAAACAGTTTCATTAAAAATATTTTGTTATAGAAAATTTCAAACATATAAAAGTAAAGAGAAGAGTATAATAAACCCTCACACACCCATTGCTCAGTGTCAATGCTTAGCAATACATGGCCAATCTCAAATCATCCCTATTTCCTCCCACCTGTGTTATTTTGAAGCAAGTACCAGGCATTATATCTTTTCACCCTTAGATATTTTAGGATTTATGTCATGTTTTCCTAAAAAAGGCTGGCTCTTAGCCTGTATTCAGGCAGCATCCCATCCCCCTGCACCATCCCCGCTGCTTTTTCTATACTGTTTTCCTGGAATACAGACTGCAGGCCAGAGACTGGGGAAGGAAAAGCAGCAGAGACCCAGCCCGACCCATCTTGCCTTTCTGCTGTGGAACCTGAGTGCTGCTGCTTCCCTCCTGCCTGCACCTTAGAGCTAGAGGCCAGGTTGGAGGCCTAGGCTGAGGGTCTGGCAGATTTCCTGAGTGCTCTCTGCAACAGACGAGCCCCATCAGAGGGGAACAGGGATCTGGTGAATGACCACAGCCACCAGGAAGTGGACTGGAAGAATTTTTACTTCTCCAAAGATATTCTTACTGGTAACTCCAGGATTTATATATAAGACAAATGAGGCAGGGGTGGGAGGGTGGTGAAGAAACATTGGCCAGGATAGAATTCCAACTTTGTCACTGACCACTAGCAGTCATGTGACCCTGACAGGTCATTTCAACCTCTAACCCTCAGTTTCCATTTTAAAGTGGGTGCAAAATAAGCAGCTCCTATGGTTGTCATGATGACTAAATGTAATCCTGCCGTGGACTTTCCAAATGTCAGGAATTAGGTTTTGTTTTGCTTCACAGTTGTCATGAACCCATAGATTTAAAAATATTTACTTTGTTCTATCCAAGGCATTAGTATTATTATATTTATTGAAGCTTAAATTGTGCCACTTTTGGTCAGTGGGTTTGGCTACTGAATGCTTCTGACGTGACATTAGTAATCATTGGTAGCTTCTTTACTATTTGGAATTACCACATGATTCAGGCTTACCTAGACATTTCCTTATTGGAGAAAAGTGTCTAACATGAAAAAATAAATCAAAAGAGAAACCCAAAGAAAACAAAGATAATGTAGGAAATTATATAAACCTTGAAAAATACCTTAGAGAGATCACTAGAATGGAGATAAAGTAAAGACAATTTCTGGAGAAAGAAAGGGTAAAAACAAAAAGAAATGAAAAAAATGACACCTAGGTCCACCATTCAACTGATTATAAGATCAGAAGAAAAGATAGAAAAAAATCAAAGGAAGAAAATTACTTAAAAAGACATAACCCTCCTACCCAAAACAACTGAAAACCAATGTTTTCAAGACATCAGATACCAGGCAACAATTGATTTCAAGACATCAATGATCCCTGAGAGATGGGGAAGAATTAACTATGCCTCAGCTTACTGTGTTGAGAGAGTTTTCCAGCCATGGAACTGAATTTAGGGAGATTAAACTAAGGGTTAAGGAGATTAAGCTGACAGTCTGGAGAGATCAAAACAACTGGAGCGCATAGGGCAGAGTACTAGACAGAACAGAGAGGCAACTCTAGAGAACTGCAGAAGGACCCCCTCAAGTATTCAGTAAATTACTGACCAGCATCCCTGCAGAAGCTGGGGAAAGAACCGTATAAAAGAATTAGAGGTAACAGTACCTTGAGCTCACATAGGTCTGGGAATAGTTTCTATTTCTACCATCCAGACTGGCAAATGTCACCACGAAGAGTATCAGAAGGATCTCTCCTTATGAGTGGAAAATAATTATCCCTAAATCAAATGCTGTTCTGGTCTTGTTTATCAAATGTTATAGCAACACCCCAAGAAATCAAACTATTTTTAGGTTATTTCTAGAATATAGTTTAAGAATATTTATAGAGCTATAAAAATATCCAGTATCCAAAAAGGTGAAATTGATCATGTCTAGCATTTAAACAAAAATGACTAGGCATACAAACAAAAAAAGAAAATGCAACACATATTGAGGAGAAAACAACACAATCAATTAAAATTGATGCAGAACTGACACAATAGAATTATCAGGCAAAGACATTAAAACAATGGCTGCAACTGTATTCCACACAGTCTAGAGATCAAAACCATGATGTTTGGGATCAAAGTCCTACTTGGAAGGATTACCAACATATTAGACATTGCAGAAGAAAATATTAATGAATTTGATAATGTAGCAATAGAAACGATAAAAAATGAAACAGAAATAAGACTCAAAAGAAACGAACAGAACACCAGTGAGTGGTGGGACAATTTCAAGGGGCCTAATATTATGGGTAATTGGGGCACCAAAAGAGGATGGAGGGAAAGACATTTAAAGAACAATAGCCCTAAAGTTTCCAAATTTGATGAAAACTGTAATCCCACAGATCCAAGAAGCTCAACAAACCCAAATTCAAGCAAAGAAAAAAAGAAAGAAAGAAAGAAAAAACTTACACCCAGGTATGTCATAGTCAAATTGTTCAAAACTAGCAAAAGGTAAATATGTTAAAAGCAGCCAGAGGAAAAAAGACACCTTTCAGACAGAGGAAGAAAGATTAGGATTAGATATTCCATTAGAAACAATTACAATGTAAGTAAGAAGATAGTCAAGCAACATTTTTAATAGTATTGAAAGAGAGAATAACCAGAGAAAATATCTTTCAAAACAGAAGCTGAAGTTGAATTAAGTAAATTTTCAGAGATACAAAAGTTAAAAGGCTCTATCACCCCATAGACTATAAGAAATGTTAAAGGAAGTCTTTCAGGCAGAAGGAAAATCATACCAGATAGAAATATGGACCTATGCAAAGAAATGATGAGTGTCAGAAATGGCAACTAGTCTCTGCTCCTTCTGTTTGATATACTGCTGCAACTTCTCATGAAGCACCAGCTTTTAACTATGGCAAAGTAAATATTGTCACCATCAATGACTCCTTCATTGACCTCAACTACATAGTCTACATGTTCCAGTATAATTCCACCCATGGCAAGTTCCATGGCACTGTCAAGGCTGTGAACAGGAAATGTGTCACCAATGGTAATACTATCACCATCTTCCAGGAGCAAGATCCCACCAAAATCAAATGGGTTGATGCTGGCATTGATTATGCTGTGGAATCCTCCAGTACCTTCAGTATCTTGGAGATGGCTGGGACTCACTTAGGGTGGGGAGCCAAAAGGATCATCATCTCTTCTCTCTCTGCTAATGCCCCCATGTTTTTGGTGGGCATTAACCATGAGAAGTGAAAAAAGAACCTCGTGATCCTTAGCAATGCCTCCTGAACCAACAACTGCTTAGCCTCCCTGGCTGAGGTCATCCATGATAATTTTGGCATTGTAGAGGAGGACTCATGACCACAGTCCATGCCATCATTGCTACCAAGAAGACTGTAGATGGCCCCTCTGGGAAACTGTGGTGTGAGGGCCACAGGGCTCTCCAGAACATCATTCCTGCATCTACTGGTCCTGCCAAGGGTGTGGGCAAGGCCATGCCTGAGCTGAATGGGAAGCTCACTGGCATGGTCTTCCATATCCTCACTGCCAATGTATCAGTCGTGGACTTGATCTGCCATATGGAGAAACTTACCAGATATGATGATATCAATAAGATGGTAAAGTAGGCATTGGAGAGCTCCCCTGAAGGGCATCCTGGGCTACACCACGTGCTAAGTTGTCTCCTCTGTCTTTAACAGTGACACCTACTCTTTCCCCCTTCAATGTTGGTGAAATGCCCTCAATTACCACTTACTTTGTCAAGCTCATTTCCTGGTGTGACAATGAATTTGGCTACATCAACAGGGTGTTAGACCTTATAGTTCACATGGCCTTCAAGGAGTAAGAACTCCCTGGACCACCAGCCCCAGTGAGAGCATGTATGGAGGAGAGGGGCCTTCAGTGACTGGGAAGTCCCTGCCACAGTCATTCACCTTCATACTAAGAATGAAGTTTTTGACACAGGTTTCATGCCAGAAACCCTGAAGAGTGAGAGGGACCTAGGGAGTCCCACCTTGCCATGTACTATACCATCATAAAGTCCCCTGTACTCAGCTAAAAACAAAATAAAATAAAATAAAAAAGTAACCACATTGGTTAGTACATGACTTAAAAAACTTACTTACGTCTCTTTACAAGATAATTTACTACTTAAACAAAAATAATAACAATGTAGCGTGGGGTACATAATATATGTAGGAGTAAAATATACTACAACATTAGCGCAAAGGCTAGAAAGAGAGAAATAGAAGTAAACTATTGTGAGGTTCTTAAGCCATATATGAAGTGGCATAATATTACTAGAAGGGAGATTGTTATAATTTAAAAATTATATTGTAAACCACAGAGTAACCATTAAAATAATAAAATGAAGAATTTGCAGCTAATTAGTTTACAAAGGAGATATAATGGAATAATAAAAAATACTCAATACAAAACAAAAGGGCACAAAAAAGAGGAGGAAAAAGTAAACAAAGAGCAGTTAGGACAAATAGAAAACAAATATCATGATGGTGACGTCAATAAACGTACTAAATGGAAATGTTCTAAACACCCTAATTATAATGCAGACATAATCAGATTGGATAAAAAAGCAAGACCCCATTTATATGTTGCCCACAAGAAACCCCATGTAAATATAAAGACATAAATAGATTAAAACTAAAAGGATGGAAGCACATATACTATCCTAGTATGAATTAAAAGAAATCTGCACTGGCTATGTTAGTATCAAACAAAGTGAACTTCAGAGCAAAAAATATGACCAGTGGTAAAGAAGGTCATTTCTTAATGATAAAGGAGTCAGTAAATCAAGAAGACACAGCAATCCTAAGTATTTCCGTACCTAATAATATAGCTTCAAAACATTTGAAGCAAAAACCAATAGAAGTATAAGGAGAAATAGACAAATCCACAGTTTTAGTCACAGATTGTAATGCCCTTTTCTCAATTTATGGAACAACAAGACAGAAAGTCAGGAAGGATATAGAAAACTTGAACAATGCTATCAACCAATTTGACCTAGTTGACACTTATAGACTGCTCCTCCCAACACCAGCACACAGTACACAGGGAACAAATTTATCAAGGACTAAGTATACATCAAACAAATCAACACACAGTTTTGCAAGATGGACCATGTTCTAGATCATAAAATATGTTTCAATAAACTTGAAAGAATTCAAGTCATACAAAGTATATCTTTAGAAATGGAACTAAATTAGAAATCAGTGACATAAGGAAATCTGGAAAATTCTTGAATATATGGGAATTAAATAATATACTAAAAAACTTGGCCGGGCGCGGTGGCTCAAGCCTGTAATCCCAGCACTTTGGGAGGCCGAGACGGGCGGATCACGAGGTCAGGAGATCGAGACCATCCTGGCTAACACGGTGAAACCCCGTCTCTACTAAAAAAATACAAAACACTAGCCGGGCGAGGTGGCGGGTGCCTGTAGTCCCAGCTACTCGGGAGGCTGAGGCAGGAGAATGGCGTAAACCTGGGAGGCGGAGCTTGCAGTGAGCTGAGATCCGGCCACTGCACTCCAGCCTGGGCGACAGAGCGAGACTCCGTCTCAAAAAAAAAACAAACAACAACAACAACAAAAATATACTAAAAAACTTGGGTTTCACTCACCTTTACTGAGGAAGCTAAAAGTATGTGTTCCAGTACAATTAGAGAGTAAAATAAGGAAGGGAAAAACTTGAGGTTCAAAATATAGGAAATTCTAGACAAGATCTTGTAAAACCGAAGTTCAGGATAACAGCCATCCTTGAGTCCAGACAGCAACTGGTTTAGAATTGGGAAATAGGGGGGAGAATTTCATGAGGAAGGTATCCAGGAACAACATAAAATTGATACATCATCTGGTATATTTAAACATAGGCATATAATGGAGAGGTTTGAAACATCTAAGGATATTGTTTATAGATATGGCTTATAGATATGGTATCTTTTGTCTCATAAAATATATAGATGACTATGATAAAAAGGAGGTAATTAAGTAATACCAGTAAAAATAAAAAAGTATACAAGCATAATTATATTGTAGCATTTGCTATGCAGAGAACAGTATTTTATGTTGTTATGATGATGCAAACAACAGTTATTGATTTTACCAAAAAACATGATAACTGTATTGGGAAGGTGAAGGAAAGGAGAAGTATATTGGGGTTAGAGAATTTGATATGTATCATAACAGCAGTAAATAATGCATCTATTTGATAAATCAATACGTAAATTCTTATTTAAAATAATGGCAGAAATACAAGAAATGGTTTTTAAAAGTTAAAAAATGTTGCTCTTGGAAACTGCATTAGGAAAAAGTGACAGGGAAGACATTCTTCATTATAAGCTCTGCTTAGTTTTGATTAACATAAAACTCTGTATAAGTATTTTTTGGTGAAATATTTTTAAACAAGAAATTAAACCAACTAAACAGAAATCAGTCGTGTCGCCTATTATTCTCTACTTCAACTAAGACCAGAATAAGAAAAAATAGCAATTCCTTGGGGATGGTTCACTGTCATCTGAGCTGTAGCAGGTAGAGCAGAATATGTTCTTGGTGTAAAATTTCGACACGCTTCTGCAGTATTTAACAAAGTTTACTAACTCATAATGCTGGGTTGTAAAGGTAAAAACATTTAAAAATAATACTTAAAAGGGACTTTCTAATAGACAATGGATAGGATGGGGAGCATCAAAAAACTCAGTAATCAAAGTAAATAATATTTTAATGCAATATTTTAAAATTAAAATCTGCAAAATAAATGCAAAACATTCATAATGAATACAATATCAAAATTGTAAATAAAAATAGGATTAGTATTGCTGAATTTTTTCTTTTGTCTTAGGCTCCAGTATGGCCCAGCATGACACAGGTTGAACTTATAAATATTAAGGGTTCTGGCTACTGGGAGAATAATAATCATCCTCTTTCATATCTCATAACTCTGTGTGAACATGAACTATCGTCACGAGGGAAAGTTTTTTGAAAACTTTAACATACTGTATAAATATGAGCTGTTTCAAATAATCTCCATAGTGCTTTATTACCTACTAAATCATTCATTCAGATCAAAGGTGTATGGTTTCTGGTGTCTTCTAGCAAACTCATCAATTCTGTATTTTCTTCAATGACCTTAGCAAATGAATAATTCTTCTAGATACCGTTTTCTTTGCAGGTGACTAGTGTTTAGTGTTATTAACCATCTGTTCCATTTACTTTACTCCTCACAAGTAAAGGGCAATTTGTCCAAATTCCGGTGTTGATTTTTTTCTGTGCTCACAGCATGGACTGTAACAGTGGGGTGAGACTCAATGCATTTTCTGTCTTGGAGAAAGTGCACCTGTGAGAGAGTAAGCCATAGACCTCCAACATTTTGAAAGCAATTGGGAAATTTGGAAGCCAATGGGTAACTAGTAGAAGAAATAGAGTCATACCTCTGAGTAGGCACCTTCCTCAAAGACCTATTTCTCTCAAGGTCCATCTTTCTAATTGCTGACTGCACAGACTCCACAATAACCTGCATACCATAATCTGAAAGGAAAGGTCAATCTAAAGGTCACAGGTTTTAAGGGTGCTACTTCAAAGACATTTATCTCCTTTACAACACCATTAGGCTTAGGTAATGGTCTATTGTCTTTCATCATCCCAACCTCTTCACCTGCTTGTTTACTTTGAGTCCAACCTCACAATTTAAGCCCCAGCATAAATGGATGCTTTCCTGCTGCTTAACATGGGTGCAATGGAAGCTTGTTCATAGTCTAACTTCCAATTGTCAGCTGTTTAAAGGAAATAGTTACTAAGAGAGGGATATGGTTTAGACTTTTGGATAAACCATGAAAAGGAAAAGAACTTTTTAGATAAATGGTTAACAATGAAGAAAATAGCTTTATGCATTAAGTTGGTTATTGTAGTTTTATTGGTATTTCTAAAAAAATCAGAAACATAAATATCCAATGATAAATATTGCTATATTTGCATAGTAGTGATCTAAATACTTTATATCTGATATTTTACTGAATCCTCATTGTAACTCTATGAAGCAGGTATTATTGTTAGTCCCATTTTGCAGATGAGGAAAAATATTTTATGAAGAGTTCATGTTATTTTTCAAGGTTCTAGTAAGTGGCAGAGATGGCATTTGAACCCAGGCAGTGTGGCTGTGAAGCATGGGTCTTTAGCCTCTACGCTAGGCTGCTTTGCACACAGGAGAATAATATACCAACTTGGTGCCTCATTTTTCAACCTTTACAATGGTAGAAAGTCTGTGTAGCAACATAAAATTAAATATAAATTTCATGACCTTGTTACTTAAACTATATAAAATGTATAACAATGTAGATAAAGACTGAGAGGTAATAGGAATAACTGACTTAGGTCAAGGACCCCAAGTGGTCAAAAGAAAAAAAAATTACAAAACCGAAATATGACAGGAAAGGCCCTTGGTAGAATCTAAGTATTATTAAGAACTGCTCCTGACTAAATTCCATTTTCCAAACTCAGCTTTGTCCCTAGATTATGACATTCTGGAAACTTCTGGAAATGTTCTTAGGGAAGTCTTTTACTGAAGCATGTTATCCAACTCTCTTTGACTGCTTGAATTACAGACTCATTTACCCTTGTATGGCTGATACTCAACATCTATTTCCAGTCTTTCCTTCTACATAGTCCTCCCTGTAACACAAACAACAATAATAAAAATAGTTCTGGTAGTGTGCTATTGAGATTGTGTTGATCATTTTCTCTTATTAAAAATATTTTTCTATTGTAAACATGAATAACGTAAAATTGGAGGTGTGCCTGCAAATTAAAAAAAAAAGATGCTCTTGTAATGATGAATGAGGTGATATTTGAAGGGACATGTAGTATTGGGAAAAAAAGGAAATAATGAATTCCAGACAGAGTCAGTGATCAATTTACATCAATCCGTTCATTTATTCAGCAAATATTTATTGAGCACCCACCACCTGCCAGGCACTGTGCATGTGCTGGATATTCAGTGGTGACCACAATGGATAAGATCCTAACAGTCTCAGAATTTACTGTATAATCAGTGGACTTTCAACAGGTAAATATAAATATGTAACTACTAACTGTGAAGTGATACGAAGGAAAAAAGCAGAGTGTCAAGACTGAGAATAATCTGGGGACCTGCTTTAGGCTGAGCACTCAAAACTGGTCTTCTTGATGAAGTGAGGCTTAAGATAAGACTGAAAGATGAAAGGAGATTGGCCATATCATAAGTCATTGTAAGCACTCTTCAGGGAAGGGAACAATAGGATGTGTAAGGACTCTGAGGTGGTAAAGAAAAGGTCAAAAAGGCTGAAGTGTAGTGAATGAAGAGGGGAATGAGGTAGGCAAGGGGTGAGATACAGGTCATGTGACAGTAGAGGATTTAATTATAAGTGTACAAGAAGCTATTGAATATCATTCTGGATGTTTAGAGAATAAACTTGAGGGTTACAAGAATGAAAATAAAAAGGCTATTGTAGATGTCCAAGTAAGACTTGGTTGACCCTTGACTAGAGTGCCGGCAATGAAGATGAAGAAGAGAGGAAGAATTGAAGAAATATTGTGTTGAGAGAATTCTCAGAATTTAGATGAGGGGTTGCACTTGGGAGGAAAATGAAAGTAACAAAAATATGTATTAGGCAGGGTAGTAGCGGTTGTAACAAGCATCCCTTTCCAAATCTCAGTGACTTAACCCACTATTTTCTTGCTCATATCACAATCCAATATGGGTCTACAGGAGAGTGAGGGAGATCTGCTCCACATCTTATGGAACCTCCATTTTCAACAGGTGGCCTCTAAAGAATATAAAGAGAGCATAGAGGACCATACAGGACATTTTAGGAGCCAGGCCAGATGTGGAGTTCATCACTTTCACCTACATTCCTACTGGCCAGAGCTCAATAACATAACCATATTACTGTAGGGGGCACTGGGAAATGTAACCTGGCTGTATGTTCAGGTAAAAAAAAGTGAAATAGTTTGTGAACACACAGCATAATCTCTGCTCCAAATGACTGCCTGATTTTGGCTTGAATAACTGTCTGAATGGTGTCAGCTCTATCTACATACTCAGCTGGCGAAGACTGGAGGAGGAATAAGTTTGTGGGAAGAGATTCCTATGGTCTAAACACTTGTATTCTGCCCAAATTCATATGTTGAAATCTTAACCCTGTTGGCCACTTGTATGTCTTCTTTTTAGAAATGTCTATTCTTATCCTTTGCCCACTTTTAAATGAAATTATTTGTTTTTTGTTCTTTTACTGTTGAGTTATTAGAATTCTTTGTATATTCTGGCTGTTAGTCTCCTGTAGGATGAATAGTTTGCAAATAGTCAAATATTTACTCCCATTCAACAGGTCATCTCTTCACTCTTGATTAGTTCTTTTGCATTGCAGAAGCATTTTAGTTTAATTAAGTCCCATTTGTCTATTTTTGTTTCTGTTGCCTGTGCTTTTGAGGTCTTTGTTATAAATTCTTTGCCTACATCAATGTCCAGGAGAGTTTTCCCCATGTTTTCTTCAAGTATTTTTAGAGATTCAGGTCTTATGTTTAAGTTTTTAATCAATCTTGAGTTTATTTTTTCTATATAGTGAGACATAGGGGTATAGGGGTTCCATTTCATTCTTTTGCATGTGGCTATCCAACTTTCCCAGCACCATTTATTGAAGAGGGCATCCTTTTCCCCATGTAAGTTTTTGTCAGTTTTGTCAAAGATCAGTTGGCTGTAAGTGTATGGCTTTATTTCTGAGTTCTCCCTTCTGTTAAATTGGTCTATGTATTGATTTTTATACCAATACCATGCTGTTTTGGTTTCTATAGCCTTGTAATATCTGCTGGTAACTTGATCTTAGATTTTCCAGCCTCCCAAACTGTAAGAAATACATTTATGTTGTCTATAAGCTACTCAGTCTATGGTATTTTGTTATGGAGGCGCAGGTAGACTAAGACAAAGATCAAGCAATTGGTTTTAGACTTGCTAAGCTTGAGTCAAATAGTAGCCATTCAGGTAGAGATGTCAGGTAGGCAGTTTGATACTCAAGAGATGAGTTCAGGTTTTGGTCAGATACATAAGCCACTAGGAAATATGTAGGTAATTTGATCAAGGTCATGCATATTGACTGTGTATTTGCTTAGCTATTAATTAATTATTTACTGAGCACTTACTGTGTTCCAGGCATTGTTCTAGGCACAGGGTAAATAGGTTTATACACAATAGTTAATACGTTTAGAGCTTTGATTCTACTGGAGACAGACAAACAATAAAGCAAGACAAATAAGTAAAAATATGTAGTATGTTGAATGTTGATAAAATCTAGAGAAAAATAGAGAAGGGGAATAAGGAGAGAAGTGGGTTGGCTATTGCAATTTTAAATAGGGTGGTCAGGGAAGACTTCACTAGGAAGGTGCCTTCTGACTAAATACCTAAAAGGAGATGAAGATCAAGACATGTGGTTCACCAGAGAGTGGAGATTTAGGCCAGAAAATAATAAATGTAAATGCCTCAAGGCTGGATATAACTGGCTTTGGCTGGACTGGACTAGTCCAGAAGGGGAAAGGAAAGAATGAAGTGGATGAGGTCACAGAGGTAGTGGGCAGGGGTCAAGCCAGACTGTGCAAGTTTTATAAACCCTTATAGGACTTTATATTTTACTTTGGCCATGCAATTTATGTTTATTTAAAGTTTTCTTCTAAAAGTTGAATAATCACTCACTTTTTGAATTTTCCTTTGGTCCTTTGTCCTGCTTCAGAACACAATATAAAACAGGTAGAATCACCTCATTTTATAGTAACACACTGGTTAGAGTCCCTTTTTCTGTGAGGCTAGGCACTATATTTACAGATACATTAAACAAGAGTAACTAAATATATATTTTTTCAATGGCTTTTTATTTAGTAGTCATTAGCTAGGCACTACAGATACAAAGATAAAAGAGATATGATTCCACTTACAGAACTTCCTGAAACAGATCATTTTAATATATCATGCTAAGTACAGATAGATATATGCAGAGGGTGTGGCAGAAAGCTCTTTAGCAAATGGAATATGTGCCAGGAGAGGTCAATGCTTGAGGCAAGACTTAGCAAATGAGTAGGCTTTAGACAAGCAAAGATGGTGGAAGTATAAGTGAGTGAAACAAAAGTGTTCAGAAGGACAGTTTGGGCAGAGTAGACAGTGTTCAATCAATGAATATTGTATCTCATGGAAGGTAAGAGAATTAAGGTCAGAGAATATTTTGGAAGAAAGTATGCATGACAAAATCCTTATTCCACACATTTCTATTAAAAATAATTATGAGAACTTCTAATCTAAAAAAAAAGCACAAACTGCTTCTAGAACTCAAAAAGATTATCTAGACTCTCATTTACAGATGAGGGAACTGAGAACAGAAGAGGTTAAATGACTTGTTTAACACCAAACAGTAAATAAGTGGCTGCTGTAGGACTCAAGGCCATGGGTGATGGTTAAGCTGACACTGTTGCAAGTGCTTCCTCAAAAATAAACATACTTTTTGCTCTGGTTTCTTTATCACTTAGCATATGCATCTTTTTGAGCCCAAGTGTACTTCCAAGTATTTTTGGAGACTTCAGAATGGTTCCTAAATTCTCCGTGAATTCGTTTTCAAACACCTATTAGAATTGGTCTTACTCATTGGTTTCTGCTTGGAGGATTGCTCTCAGCCCAGTACAGCTGTTCTTCTACAGAGACTTTCTCCAAAAAATATAGAATTTGTTGGTTCTGCTTAGTTTTCAGTTTTGCTCTGTTAATTTTTCTCCTTCGGTCTTGGAGAACACAGAGAATTTATGAGGCTAATTTAGGGCAGATATGCTAAAAGTCAAAAGTAATGTTCTCTCTTTGCAGAAAACACCCCAGGGGGTAGAGAATGCAGGAAATTGTGTGTCACTGTGATGAAAAACAAATGAAAGCTTTTACAGCAGAAATGTTGGTCTCTGATCATCTAACACGTCCATCACAACATGCAGATGTGTTGTGTAGATGCACATGAGCCAGCCAACTGAGCATCCAAAAACAGATTCTTCTCATTCTCTTGTTCACCACGTCCTTCACTGGAACTCTCAGAGATCAGTAGGAAGCAGTAGATGTTCTGAGAAAAATGTGAGAGTATGTGTAACTTTTATGATAATTAGATTAGAATGTAACATGTGACCTTGTATAAGGCAAGAACTCCCTTGAAACTATAGTTGCTTTCCTCTTATTGAATAAATGTCATGGTTATTTTATTTTCTTAATATATGGTTATCCAAATGAGATAATTCATGTTTCAGTTACCTGGGGAAGAGAAATATCGCAGATAGGAAGTGAGACAGAAGACCTGGGAATGTTGGCGGAGAAAGAACTCTTGATCTAGTCTTTAAAGGTTTCACGTGTCTGGGAAGATTTCCTTTGAGAAAGACTTAAAGGTGGTATCTATCAAGAGGAGGCAAACCAGGAGGTGGGAAGAAATCTCAAAATATCATTTATTGCTCTGCGCTTCAGTCAGCTGTAGCTTGTAAATAAGATTAGTTAGATTCATGATCTTTTCTGGAATTTATTTCCCCTTGTTATATCCCAGAAGCAATGAATTTGGGGCACACTTGAGCCAGTAGTTTTTTTTTGTTTTGTTTTGTTTTTTACATTTCTATCATTCTGTTGAATGATTATGTATTACAGATTACTTTTGCCGCTGAGAGTCAAGGTTTATATCTTTCACATGCCAATTTTTAATCCCCTTAAAAATGCAGAAGTGTTATCCCTTTTATCCTGCTCCGCGCACATTCTAAAGAAGCCAAGAATCATTTACCATGGCCCTTACACTCTTTGACACGGCATTTCCCTAGCTCTTCTATTTGTCACTTGGGCCAGTTTTAAAGGAGTGAATGTCCTGAGGCCAGAGATAATCAAGGAGAGACTCTAAAATAGTAGTTCCATCTGGGGGCAATTTTGCCTCCCAGGGGACATTTGGTAATGTCTGGAGACATTTTTGGTTGTCTTAACTGGTGGAGAGGATGCTACAGTCATCTAGTGGATAGACAAGGGATGCTGCTAAACTGAGTCCTGCAAGGCACAGAATAGCCCCACAACAGAGGACAATACAGCTTACAATGTCCATAATGCTAATATTGAGAAACTCTGCCCAAAAAGGGAAGATGACAGAATTGGCACAGAATTGGCATCATGTGGCCCAGCTGTTTCCAACTTCCAGAAGATTTTCCTTTCAATGCTACCTCTGGAGGTTCTGGGTTTTCACTGTGACCAGGGTAAGTAACATTTCCTTATTCCCATCGTAAGTAATATGCTTTTCCTACTGCCAAATCTGAGAAAACTCCCTGACTTCTCCCACTCTCCAAGTCATTAATACCAAATATTGATTAATATTATACTAGTCTTATAAACTAAACTATGCACTGTGATACAAAGAAATTTGAGATGTTATCCCTTCCCAGAGATAACTAAAGCCTTACTTGGGATCCCTGACTTGTCACTGTCTTTATAAAATTTCTTTCATAAAGTAACTTGGTTATTTGGGAAAATGGGCCTTAGCTCTCACTGTGAGCAGGTAGGCTTGCATCTTCTTCTAGGTTACTCCCAGAGTCAAGAAGTCATTCTTGAAGTTTATAACAAACACCTGTGACAGTAAGATATTTGCAATCCTCTTAACTTAACCAATCATGAAATACAAAAAGTGTTTGGTATTAACTGTTCAAGATTCTCAAATTGTGTTATGCTTTAACTTCTTAGTGGGTTCTAATCTCTCAACTACATATTGCTCATTGTATTTTCCTTTGATAGAATGAGGATTGATTATCTATCCTGCTTCCTTCTTCTTCCATGCATTATTAGGTCATGCATACTCTTTTCTTATAAGAGAATCAGGCTGAGGTCAACTTCTTAAGGCAGACTAAGAGAATCCTTTTAAGTAATCCTTTTACTTAGTTAAGGATCCTTTTTCTTCTTTCTTATTTCTTTCTTTGTTTCTATATTATCTATTAATGCCTTCTTTCTTTCTTTCTCTTTCGTTTCCGTCTTTTCTTTCTTATTCTTTTCTTTCTTCTTTCTTTCTTTCTTTCTTCTTTCTTCTTTCTTTCTTTTTTCTTTCTTTCTTTCTTTCTTTCTTTTCTTTCTTTCTTTTCTTTTCTTCCTTCCTTCCTTCCATTCCTTCCTTTCTTTCCTTCTTCCTTCCCTTCCTTCCTTCCTTCCTTCCTTCCTTCCCTCTTCCTCTCTGCCTCTCTTCCTCTCTCCATCTTCCCTCTCTTTCTTTCTTGTTTTTGTTTTTTCAGGGTCTTGTGCTCTGTTGCCCAGGCTGGAGTGCAGTGGTGCAATCTTGGTTCATTGCAATCTCTGCCTCTGCGGTTCAAGTGATTCTCTCACTTCAGCCTTCTGAGTAGCTGAGATTACATGCTCACGCCACCACACCTGGCTAATTTTTGTATTTTTTATAGATATGGAATTTGGCCATGTTGCCCAAGCTAGTCTCCAATCCTTGAGCTCAGGTGATCCACCTGCCTTGGCCTCCCAAAGTGTTGGGATTACAAGCATGAGCCACCGCGCGGGGCCAGGATTGATTTATTTCTTAAAGGAGACCTGCTTTAAGAGAGTTATTCTTGAATCTCATTTTTTTTTTTAACAAAAGAAAGGCAGGATTGGAGACTATCAAACATTGTTGGGGACTATTAGTTGCCAATTCTGAACAGATCTAGAGTTTTTGGTATGTGTATATATTACAGCCCCCTCCACAGGCACACAAAAGAGTAGAAACCACTGGGCACCCTCGACTAGGGGGGTGGGTTTGGGGGGATGAGGAGAGACAAATCAATAATCTTATAATTTTTATAAATTATAAAAGAAATAGGAAGAAAATATAATTTGTTGTGAAAATTAATGCAATAGCAATTGACATCTTAATGTAAAACTGTAGGTAGTTTTCCCTAGAAATACAATACTTATCTCTTATTTCTACATATATATTTCCTAATTATTTATTTCTTTTATGTTTACACAGTGGGCCTCTTCCTTTTATATTATCAGCTGTGTATAAGGTCTGCAGTTTAAGCTTTGATTCTGACTTATTGACTCAAGAATGCCAAGGGCTATTATTTCTACAAGGTAAAATGGAATTTATTAAAGCTATTGTTCAGCCAAGATCTCATTACTAAAGAAATAAATTAGATTAAAGGTGTTATCTTCCCACAGAAGGATTTTAAAGGTGGGAAATATATAAACATGCAGTAGAAAATGAGATACTTTATATAGAATTCAGAGAGTTAGTTGGAAAACCTGACCACAAGATAATTCAATTAAATTGACTTCCGGAATACTTAGTGAGTGCCTGTTGCATAAACTAGAATTAAAATAAAATGCAATTTTAAAACTGAGAGATCAGTGCAATGCTTTGTCTTAATTTAAAAATTATTATTATTTTTTCAATTCAAATATATTAATCCTACCATGAAGATACCTGATAACATTTTCTGGCATCCATACATCTCGACAAATTAAAATTAAAGTTACAGACCTTTAATTAACAAATCAAAATTAACAAATATTTACTGAGTACCTACTACATAAAAGCAACTGTTTTAAACACAAGTGAGGTAGAGCAGAGTTGGGAGGAGGTATAAAGACAGGTAACAGCAGGCTCCTAATAACCTCAAGTATCTAACAGATTAAGCCATTTGTAGTTAGTTCAGTCCCAGTCTGGGAGAGAAATATATGTGGTGTATGGGTGGTGGTGGTGGTGGTGGTGTGTGGGTGTGTGTGTGTGTGTGTGTGTGTGGTGTGTGCCTGTTTATAATGCCATTGGCATACTAACCACTGAAAAGTGCCCAATTGAGAAAGAGTTGGACAAGGAGCTAATACCAACCTTCTTTGTAAAATTCTTCATTAAACTACTGATAGGATGTACAGAGAAAGTTAAAGATCTCTTATAAACAATTGAGATTTGTTTAGAAACTGTGAACAATTACGGATTTCTGGAGAGCTGTTGAAACAAAAACCAAAGCAAGAAATAAACGAGTGTATCATGTGATACTAAAGTGTAGCAGAGGATTGCTCCCCCTTCCCCCAGAACTATGAATACAAAGGGAGGGAGGGAAGGTATCTGGCTATTTACGTGAAAAATGACTCTCCCCTACAATCACCTTCTGTCAATAAAATGCTTATTTTCTGACATGTCAATTAGGTGATTCATAATCCAGATGACCATCCCCTTCCATTTAGTACTGTTGGGCTGGGTTAAATGTCTTAAGTGTTTACCCTTTATGACCAGTGGCCTGGATCTGTTCTCAGTCAAACTGGGCCACTCATGACATGTTTGCCTGTAGGATTTCTCTTGAGGTAAAGTAACCATTATTATCAGATTTTAAACTGAACGGCAGATTAGGACAGTGGTTTTGCCATCAGCGGTGAAGAATGCTTGTTTTACAGTACTGTGTATCCAAAATACGAAGTTTGTGGGAAGAGTCTGATGCAAAATAAATAGCCTGTAATTTACAGAATTACGGAGAATGAGGCTTATGGGGCTGAGCTTGGTACTTCAAAGGAATCATCTGTTGTTCAAAAGCTGGTTATTAGGGAGGGGTGATTTGTCCTCAGCATCTTTAGCTAATTTTAAAAGATTTGACTGATAATGAGGTAAATTTTAAAATAAAAATTGAGATAAAATTCACGTGACATAAAGCCTGCCATTTTTACCATTTTAAAGTACACAGTTCAGTGACTTCCAGTACATGAAGTAGTCATTTTTCAAAAGATTAGTGAATAGGATTCTAAGGTGTGGAAAATAAAATTAATCATATTGAAATTTTCATTTATAAGTACTTCCAATTCTACCTAACAAATATTAAATAAGTACAGTATTAATATATCAGAATGCTTTTTTGTAATTCTATGATGAAATCTTCAAATAAATGATATTTTTTAATGCTTCTGAAGGTACAAATTGTCAATCAGTTTTACAATTAAAGTTGCTAGGGTGTTTGCAGCTTTAATTCTGGGGAAAGGCAGATGGAGTTTAAAATATCCCCATTGTCAACTTACTTTGCCAAAATAATATTTGGAGAATGTTTGAATGGAAACTTTGAAAATGGTTCTGGAAACTAGAAAACATAATTTTTGATAGATAAGAATTAGATTTTTATAAAAACATGTTTGCAGACAGGCTATATTTTGGATAAGACTGCTTTTTACTATTTTGGAGTAGATGTATGAAGAGTACAGAAATCGCAAGTTTGAAACTTCAGGCTGCCATATAAATGACATAGGCTGGTCAAATAAGCTAGTGAGAGACTTCTGGGTTAATAAGTAGAAAATAGAAGATAAAAATTTGTTTTGGCTGAAAGTAGATCCTTTTAACCAGTGATTCTTCGCTAGAGATGGAAGGTATGTTCCCATAAAGGTAAGTACAACTTCCTAGAGGCTCTTTTAAATTACAAGTCCTCTGAGGCACCCTGCTACACTTTCCCTGCCAAATTTTGATTTGTCCTACTGGTACGTGGTGAGTAGTAACAGCCTTCTCCCCAGCTGAGACCCAAGAAAGGAAGATCACACTCCTCTTAACCAACAAGACTTTCGTTAGTAGATATATAGAAGTACTTTTTTATTTGAATCACACTATTTGAAGAGTTAGGGTTTATCTCTGAGTTATACGTGAAGGAAAAGACTTACTAAGTAGCTGACCACAGTAAAAATATTAAAGCCTCAATCATTTACAAGTGTATTGGTAAATACGGAGAAAGAATTCTATTTCATTAAAATAGAACTACTATGGACCTCTGCTTGGCCATCTTTTTTACACTACAGCTGTATTTCCTAAACAGTTGTGGCAAGGGAGAATTTGATAAATGAATTTGAGACATGCTTGGTTAAATAAATTGAAGTTAGCTTACAGATTTCTCAGCCACTTTAAATTACCATTGATACTCCAGGAGGGCTTTGTCTGATTAGCAAACTTGGCCACTTCATTGGTGTTTTAATTTGTATTTTTCTTTACATTGGTGAAGTTGCAGAACATCTTTTCATCTTTTTATTTTTCTGTACATTGCCTGTTCATATCATTCACTTGTGTTCCTATTGGGCTGTTGGTCTTTTTCTCACATTCCTTTTGTATTACACATGTTGCAAATATTTTCATTCTGTTACTTGTCCTTTAACTTTATGGTATCTTTCTTGAAACAGAAGTTTTTAGTTTTGACGAATGGAATTGTCAGTCTTCCCTCTTATTACTTCTGCGGTTTGTTTGTCTTTTACAAAAGACTTGCCTACTCCAAGATTATAAAGATATTGTTCTATTTTTTCTAACAAGGATATGGTGTTTAAAATATTTCGGTGCCAAGAGATCCTTCTGTAGTGATAGAAATACTCTGCATCTGTGCTGCTTAATATGGTGCTACTAGCAACATGTGGCTATTGAACACTTAGGATGTGGCTGATGCACCTGAAGAACTGAACTTTATTTATTTGAGACGGAGTCCCGCTCTGTCGCCCAGGCTGGAGCACAGTGGTGTGATCTCAGTTCACTGCAAGCTCCGTCTCCGGCGTTCAAGTGATTCTTGTACCTCAGTCTCCTGAGTAGCTGGGATAGCAGGTGCCTGCCACTGTGCCTGACTAATTTTTGTATTTTTAGTAGAGATGGAGTCTCACCATGTTGGCCAGGCTGGTACCGAACTCCTGACCTCAAATGACCCTCTTGTCTCGGCCTCCCAAAGTGCTAGAATTACAGGTATAATCCTTAGCACCGTGCCCAGCCTAATTCACTTTAATTTAATTTTATTGTTAATAAATTTTATAGTGTACACTCAAGGTTTACAACACGATGTTACGGGGTACGTATAGATAGTAAAATGGATACCACACTGAAGCAAATCTCATATAGTTACTATTTTCATGACAAAAACAGCTAATATCTACTTAGTAAAAAAAATCCCAAATATAATATGCTTTTATTAACTATACTCCTTATGTTGTGCTTTAGATCGCTAGACTTACTTATGCGACGTATCTACTACCGTGAGGAAATAAGCTTATTTGCTACTTGGTATCCTTTGACCTACATCTTTTCATTCCCTCCACCTGCCTCCCTCATTCCCTGTGACCACAGTTTTATTTTCTGTCTATATATTTGACCCTTCTTTTTAAAAAAAATTCCACATGTAAGTGAGATCATGCAATGTTTTTCTTTATGTGCCTGGCTTATTCCACTTAGCATAATGTCCTCCAGGTCCATCCATGTTGTAGCAAATGGCAGGATCTCCTTTTTTTTAAAAAAAGGCTTAATAATATGTCATTGTGTGTGTCATTTATATATGTTACCCATTGATGGACACTTATATTGTTTCCATATCTTGACTATTGTGCATAATGTTACAATGAACATAGAAGTGCAGACATCTTCACAAGGTGGTGATTTCATCTCCTATCTATGCCAGAAGAGGGATTGCTGGGTGATGTGGTTTGGCTCTGTATCCCCACCCAAATGTCATCATGAATTGTACTCCCATAATTCCTCTGTGTTGTGGGAAGGACCCGGTGGGAGATAATTTGAATCATGGGGGCGGTTTCCCCCATACTGTTCTCGTGGTAGTGAATAAGTCTCATGAGATCTGATAGTTTTATCAGGGGTTTCTGCATTTGCATCCTTCTTATTTTTTCTTGCTGCCACCACGTAAAAAGTGCCTTTTGCCTCCTGCCATGATTCTGAGGCCTCCCCAGCCATGTGGAACTGTAAGTCCAATTAAACCAATTAAACCTCTTTTTCTTTCCAGTCTCTGGTATGTGTTTGTCAGCAGCATGAAGAAGGACTAATACACTGGGTCACATGAGATTTCCATTTTTAAATTCTTTAGAAATTTCCATACTATTTTTCATAACGGCTGTACCAATCTACCTTCCCATCAACAGCATATAAGAGTTTTCTTTTCTCCACATCCTGGCCAACGTTTGTTGTCTCTTGTCTTTTTGGTAATAGCCATCTTAATGGGTGTGAGGTGATGTCTTACAGTGTTTTTAATTTGCTTGCCCTGATAATTAGTGATGTTGAGCACATTTTCACATGCTTGTTGACTACTTTTATATCTTCTTTGGAGAAAAGTCTATTCAGGTCCTTTGTTCATTCTTTTATTATTATTAATTATTATTATTATTTGCTATTTAGTTTTGAGAGGTTTTGTAAACATGAATTTTAATTATGAATTCTTTCTCAGGTATGTGGCTTGCAAATATGTTTTCCCAGTCCACAGATTGCCTTTTCATTTTGTTGTTTCCTTCGCTTTGCAGAAGCTTTTTAGTTTGAGGTAGGCTTATTTATTTATTTATTTATTTTTGCTTCCATAGAATGAGATTTTGGTACGGGATCCAAAAAAATCACCGTCAAGGAGTTTTTCCCCTATGTTGTTTTCCAAGAGTTTTATGGTTTTAGTGTTATGTTTTGGTCTTTTTTTCATTTTGAATTGATTTTTTGGTCTGGTGTAAGATAAGGATGTGATCTCATTGTTTTGAACATGGAAATTTAATTTTCTCTGCACTATTTATTGAAGAAATGATTCTTTCCCCAATTAACATTGTAATTTTATTAATTTTAAGTTTTAATAGTCACCCTGGATCGTGGTTACATATTGAGCAACAAAGATATATATTTGACTTGTCTGAAATTTGTTTTTATGTTCCCTGTGGATTAGAGATTTTTCCTATACAAATGTCCAGTTATCCTAACACTATTTCTTGACCCTTTATTTTCCCCCATAATTTGAAAAGTCACTTACATCATATTACAAATTCCCATGTATATACGTCTGTTTCTGAACCATAGTTTCTTTCATTGATCCATTTGTCCATCCTTGAGTCAATACAGCATGTTTTAAATTACTCTTTATCAAGTTGATAAGACATTTCCTATGTTATTTTTCTTCTTTTTCAGAATTTTGTTGCCTCTTTTTGCATATTTTCTTTTCCAGGTGAAGTTTAGAATTGGCTTGCCAAGTTTCATGAAGTCATTCTGTTAAGTTTTTTTTGCTATTATTATTTTTATTACACAATTTGGTGTGATCTAAGTGATACTTAAATGTTTTATACTTATATTTGTACGTATTTATGGGTTACATGTGAATCTTATTACATACATAGAATATGTGATGATAAAGTCAAAGTTTTAGGGTATCCATCAACCAAGTATTTATCATTTCTGTGTATTGCGTACATTTTGAGTCCTCTTTTCTAGCTATTTTAAAAGTATATAATTTATTGCTGTTAACTATAGCCACCCTACTCTGCTATCAAACATTAGAACACATTTATTTATTTATTTATTTATTTATTTATTTATTTATTTATTTATTGAGACAGAGTCTCACTCTGTCACTCAGGCTGGAGTGAAGTGGCACAATCTTGGCTCATTGCAATCTCTGCCTCCAGGGTTCAAACGATTCTTGTGCCTCAGCCTCCCAAGTAGCTGGGATCACGGGCACATGCCATCACACCCAGCTAATGTTTGTATTTTTAG
This sequence comes from Rhinopithecus roxellana, assembly GCF_007565055.1. Lineage (NCBI taxonomy): Eukaryota > Metazoa > Chordata > Mammalia > Primates > Cercopithecidae > Rhinopithecus > Rhinopithecus roxellana. The sequence goes on along the minus strand of NC_044557.1, from coordinate 59,947,769 downwards.
TAGAGATGGGTTTTGCCATGATGGCCAGGCTGGTCTTGAACTCCTGACCTCAAATTATCCACCTGCCTCAGTCTCCCAAAGTGCTGGGATTATAAGCGTGAGCCACCGTGCCCAACTTGTATTTCTTTTATCTAACTATATGTTTGTATCCATTCACCAACCTCTCTTTATCTCTCCACCCCCACCCATATGTCCTTCCCAGTTTCTAGTATTTATCATTCTACTCTCATGTGATCAACTTTTTTCACTCCCACATGTGACTGAGAACATGCAATATTTGTCTTTCTGTGCCTGGCTTATTTCACTGAACATAATGACCTCTAATTCTATCTATGTTGGTGCAAATGACATAATTTCTTTCTTTTTAATGACTGAATAGTATTACAGTGTGTACAAATATCACATTTTCTTATCCATTAATTCATTGATGGACATGTAGGTTGATTTTATATGTTTGCTATTGTGAATAGTGCTGCAATAAACATGGGAGTACATGTTTTCCTTTGATATATTGATTTGTTTTCCTTTGGATAAATACCCAGTAATAGGAGTGCTGGATCCCTTGATAGTTTTAGTTTTAATTTTTTGAGAAATCTCCATACTATTCCATAGTGGCTTTACTAATTCACATTCACTCTAAAAGTATATTCACATTCACTTTAAAGTGTAGTTCCCTTTTCTCCACATCCTTGCCAATATGTTATTTTTTTGTGTTTTCGATATTAGCCATTCTGCCTGGGGTAAGATGGTATCTCATGTTGGTTTTCATTTGCATTTCCCTGATGATTAATGATGCTAAGTAGTTTTTTTCTGTTGGCCGTCTTATTTTGAGAAATGTCTATTCATCACCGTTGCCCATTTTTAATGGGATTATTTGTTCACTTTTTTTTTTTTTTTACTGTTGAGTTGTCTGAATTCCGTGTATATTTTGGCTGTTATTACCCTGCTGGATGAGTAGTTTGCAAATATTTACTCCCATTCAACAGATTGTCTTTTCACTCTGTTGATTGTTACTTTTGCTGTGCAGAAGATTTTTAGTTTAATAGTCCCATTTGTCTATTTTTGCTTTTGTTGTCTATGTTCTTAAGGCCTTGCCTAGACCAATGTCCTGAAACGTTTTCCTTAAGATTTCTTCTAGTAATTTTTACAGTTTTGGGTTTTAGGTTTAAGTCTTTACCCATCTTGAGTTGACTTTTGCCTCTGGTGAGAGATAGGGAGTCCAGTTTCATTCTTCTGTGTATAGTTATCCAGTTTTCCCACCATCATTTATTGAAGAAGGTGTCATTTCCCCAGTGTATTTTCTGTCAGCTTTGTTGAAGATCAGTTGGCTATAAAAATGTGGATTTATTTCTGGGTTCTGTATTCTGTTTCACTGGTAGGATTTTGAAGGGAGATTTCAATGAATTTATAGATCCACATGGAAAATAATTGACTTTTTTGATATTTTGATATTTTCTCTCTTTAATATTTTTTAGCCTTTATGGGCTTTACTTTTCGTTAGATTATTCTTAGATATTTTACAGTTTTTGATGCTATTACAAATAGCGTGTTTTTTTTTTTTGTTTTGTTTTGTTTTGTTTTGTTTTTTTGAGACAGGGTCTTACTCTGTTGCCCAGGCTGGAGTACAGTGGCACAATAAGCGCTCACTGCAGCCTCAACCTCCTGGGCTTAAGCGATCCTCCTGCCTCAGTGCCCCCCCACCCCCCATCTGGTGAGTAGCTGGGCCCAGGTGTGCACCACCACACCTGGCTATTTCTTGTAGAGATGGGATTTCGCCATGTTGCCCAGGTTGGTCTTTAACTCTTGAGCTCAAGCAATCCGCCACCCTCAGCTTCCCAGAGTGCTGGGGTTATAGGCGTGAGCCACTGCACCTGGCCTACAAAGACTCTCTTTTTCAATTAAATATTATAATTGATTACTGTTGGAGTGTAACAAAGTTATTGTTATTTTCATGTTGATCTAATATCCCTTTAGCTTGCTAAACTTTCAAATCTTTGTCTTTATTATTTCTAATTTTCTAGATAGTTACAGTCTCTTCAAATAATGCCAATAATATCTTTGTTTTCAAAATGAAGAAAATTTTCATATTCCATGTATATGTATGTGTATATATATGTATACACACACACATAGTATCCATGCACTGGTTAGGAGAGTGAGAGCAATGTTGAATTAACTACCACAATTGGGAGTATTCTTTTCTTTTCCTTTACTGTTGGGGCTGCTTCACACGTCTGATTGTGATATGTATAGCTTGTTGTGCACATCCCACAGCCTTCCTCTCCAATATGCTCCTCTTACAACCTTCCCCATCGTAGTAAATGACACCTCTAAACTACTAGTTCTTTTGGGTAAAAATCACGGGCATCATTCGTGACACCGACTTGCTCTCAAATTTTATCATACAAATGAAAATCCTGTTTGGTCTACTTTCCAAAGGCCTGCAGAATCATTTCACTACCTCCATCACTTCTACCCCTTCCGTGTTGATTCAATCAATCGTCACCTCTTAGTGGATTATTGCGTTAACCTCCAGTCTGGTCTCCTTAATTCTGCCTTAGTCATCTATCCTCAACACAGGAACCAGAAAGATTCTTTAAATTTATAACTCAGATTATATCTTTGCTCAAATTCCTCCGTTTCCCAGCTAATTGAGAGCAAAAGCCAGAATTCTGACAGTGTCATCTAAGACTCTATATGGTCAGCCTTCCTCATTACCTCTTTGACTCATGTTCTTTTACTCTTACGTTCACTCACTCTCTCATCAATTTAAAGTTTCTGCTAAAATGTCGGCTTTTCTATAAATTCTTTCCTCACCACTCCATTAAAATTTTCACAACACCTACTTCTTCCTCTCCTATTTTCTTGTTTACTTTTTCTCTACAGCTCCTATGAGCATCTGACATATTGTACCTTTTGTTTATTAGTGTGCTGTCTATCTCCCCCAACTAAAATGTAAGCTCCGTAAGGGCAGGGATTCCTTCTGTTTTGTTCATGACTGCATCCTCATTGCCTAGAAGAGTGCTTGATGCATAGTAATACTTCAATGTATATGTCATTTTTCTCCTTAGCTCTCTGACTATGAATTCAGATTTAAATGAATGTGTAGTCATCCTTGTGTTTCTGGAATAAACTCTCATTGGTTGTGATGCACAATGTTTTTTATTCACTGCTGATTTTGAGTTGATACTGTTTTATTTAGCATTTTTGCTCATAAGGGAGAATATAGTTTTCTGTTTTGTATAATAATTGTTCGGTTTTTATATCAGGATACTTATCAAATGAATTCAGGAGATTTCTACGTTTTGTTTTCTATGCTTTGGAAGAGTTTATATAATAGAGTCTCTTCATTAGATATTTTGTAAAATTTGTGCATAAAAATCTCTCAGGCTTGGTATAAAGTTTAGGGTCTGTTGACTAGATTTTCCCTTCTGTAGAGATTGATTTATTCAAGTTTTCTAACTTTTCTTTTATTTAATTTTGATAATTTATATCTTCCTAGAAAAATCGACTTTTTAGTTTATATTTTTAAATTTATATATGTACAGTGGATGTCTTTTTATTTCTAATGATGTTTGAATCTTTTTAATTTTTTTGCTTACAAAAATTGATCTCCTACTTTGGCCTTTTAAATGAAGCTTTGATTTTTGTTTTACGTATTTTTTTCTTTTTATTATTTTTTTCTCTCAGCTTAATTTATGCATACTTTGGACAAATTTGTCTAAAACATTGTCAAAACTTTGAATGCTTAGAATTTTATGTTTATTTTTTGTCTTTTTTTAATGAGTGCATTTAGTGTATAAAAAGCACTTGAGCTGCAGCTCAAAGATTATAATACATTGTTCTCTGTCATACATTTATAAATAATCTGTAGTTTCCATTTTGATTTCTTTTTTCATCTAACAATTATTTGAAAAAGAGTTTTAAAATTTCCAAATAGCATAGATATTATTTTATTCATTGTTTTGACATTATTGTTATTTTCATTTTACTATGCAGAGAATCTGCACTCAGTATACATTGTTGTTTATAAAATTTAATAAGACTTTGTCTTTTGGCTTGATAATTTTTTTCAATAACTACGTCATGGGTGTTTGAAAAATATTTTCTTCCTTTGTTGTGTGTAAAACTTTTTAGGTATCCATCAGAACCAGCATGATAGTTCGTATTCAGAACCTCTGAATGGTTTGTTAATTTCAGAGACAGTGTTTTAAAATCTCCCTGTGGATTAGGTTTTGCATTTCCTTAATTTATGTTATTTATTTTTTAAAACTATACCATTAAGTGCATGCCATTAACATTTTACCCTTACATTTTCTCTGTGGATTACTTTTATTAAAAACTGAAATAGTCTTTTCACCTGTTTATTTTTATTGTTTCGAATTCTATTTTGAATGAACTTTATTTACTTATTTTTATTTTTTATTTTTTCCCAGTGTATCTTTTTTGTCTTATTTTATTTTTTCTTTCTTTCCTTGGAGATCCTTGTTCTGATCTCTCTTTTTTTCTTTTTTTGTAGAAATAGGATCTCACAATTTTGTTCAGGTTGGTCTCAAACTCCTGGGCTACAGCTGTCCTCCTACTTCATCTTCCCAAAGTGCTGGATTACAAGCATAAGCCATCACATTCTGCCTCAATGTATTTTGACCTGTAGGGATTGAATGAGTTTTATTTTGTCAGATCTGTTTTGTTATTGTTAGTACTTTTTTGGCACACATTTATATCTTTATATTTTAAACCTTTCTCTGTTACTTGGCTTAATTGTGTCTCTTCTAAATAATATTTAGCTAAATTGTAACTATGAACATCTCTTTTATTTTTTGAGACAGAGTCTTGCTCTGTTACTCAGGCTGGAGTGCAGTGGCATAATCTTGGCTCATTGCAACCTCCACTCCTGGGTTCAAGCAATTCTCCTGCCTCAGCCTCCTGAGTAGCTGGGATTACAGGCAGCTACCACCACGCCTGGCTAATTTTTGTATTTTTAGTAAAGATGGGTTTTCGCCTGTTGGTCAGGCTAGTCTTGAACTTCTGACCTGAAGCAATCCACCCACCTCAGCCTCCCAAAGTACTGGGATTACAGGTGTGAGACATCACACCTGGCCAAAAGTCTCTATTTTCAACTGTAGAAAATTAACATGTGAAGCTGATAAAAGGCTAATATTCGTAAACTATAAAGAACTTCTGTGAATCAATAGGGAAAGGACCAACATCCCAATATAGAATGCACAAAAGATATGAGCAAAGAATTCATAGAAAAAGAAAATCAAATGGCCAATAAACATGGGAAGCGAAACCCTACTTAGGGTGCAAATTAGGAAGTGCAAGTTAAAATAACAATAAAAATAATCTTTTGCAAAAAGAAGAGCAAAAAATAAGATTAATAAACTTTTCAATAATAAAATGAATAATTAGAGGGAGCAAGGATGTGAAATTCTCAAGTGCTCTGAGTATAAATCTGTATCAATTTTTTATGTTATGACTTCTCTTGTGAGAGAGGAATAACTATTTTAGCACTTTTCAATAATCCTGAAGGACTTAATTGGCCCAAACTGGCCAGTCTACCCCAAACCATCTGGCTTTGGTGAGGCTTATGGCTGAACAGAGAGCAGGATGATATGATTGAGTAGGTCAATGTCTACTCTGGAATCACCAATAGTGACCAGGGTTAGGGTCAGGGAAGACCATGTAACTCCCAGAGTAGCCATGGGGGCTAGGCTTAAGGAAGAAGGGAGCAAGGGGTTAGATCTTAGGAGAATACGGGTTGCTTGGCAGATAGTGTCACAGATGTCTAACAATTTTTACTTTACCACGTGCAAAATAGGAGAAATAATACATCAGATATATCAATGCATGAACTAATTTCACTGTCTACCTTTCTCAAATAAACATACCCACTTGGAAAGCTTTCTTAATTTGAAAGGAAATAAAGCTAGATAAATGAGCCAATGTATGTGATATGTCTTGCAATTGCTTAGATGACTGAGTAAATGCAAAAACCGGAGGTGTTGCTTACTTCTAAAACCAGTAAGGAAAATAGGAGCACATGTAACGACTTTCAGAAGGGAATTGATCTGGTCTACAGAACAGAATCCTAATTTCTTAAAAAGAGAAGTTCATGGAAATGTCACCTCACAACTGAGGCATTTCAGTAGTATTGAAGTGAAGGGGAATTTCAGATTGTTCATTCATCTGGCTTCCACTTAAAACTGTGTGGTGTATTTTGCAATTTGGCTGATATGGCCATACTTTCTTAATAAGTATTCCTGCAAAGTAAACCTTTACTCATGTGGAATAAAAGGCAAAGGAAAATCACAGAACTATGTAATTTAAAGCTAGAAGAAAGAGGAAAGAAGAGAGTTATTTTTTAGTTTAACAACCTGAATTATGGAAGATGTTTAAATACATGTAATTTTATAAATCTTAAGTACATGTTGTGAACTAAGATACAAATAGACCTCAGTAAGAAAAGTGAGGCAAGGAAGAATGACAATTTACCTGGGTTTCACATCACAAAATACGATGCCATTGTGTAATGAGGGATACCAGCAGCCTCAAGAATTTTAACTAGTCATGTGTGCTCTCTTGGGAAATATGTGCTTTTGGTATTTAAATATATTGCACTGCAATTATTTGGTTTCATGTATGTCACCTATTAGCATGCCAACTCTTTGAGGGAAGGTATATGTCATTCATTTTTGTAATTGCCCTGCCCAGAGCTCTAATTAGTTCCCAAATTGTACTTGATGCTCAACAAAAGTTTGCTGCAAGACTGAATGAATAGAATGGATAGAAAGGATTTATATAGGCTGGTCAAAATCCATCATGCCCCTGTCTCCAGATATTCTAAACTCTTGGTGGATGAAGTAATCAAATTAAGTATGAAAGTCATCTGAAGTGTCTGCATTTAGCACAAACTCTGAGTTAGTAGGGTCCAATTTGCTGAAGACTTTCTGTGTTTATTCATCACCATGGGATTGCATGAGGACAGAGTTGTACACACATTCCTAAATCCCTCATTCCTTTCCTCTGCAGCTTGAATCACCTCCTGCCCTGGTGTGCCTAGGAAAGTTCTGAATTATGCTGTTGTTTCAGTATATTATTAGTGTTCCATTTCAAAAGTGTCTCAGGTTGGAAAATACATTATATAGTTAATTTATTTATAGCATCTTTTACAAACCCATGTTTGAGAACCTATATGCCCTTCTAAATACGAGAGATTCTTTTATGTTTGGATGGATGTTTTCTCAACCAAAATGAATCCTTTTGCTGTGCAGGTCTGCAGAAACACCTTACAGCTGTGGGAAAGTCAAAATTTACAGCTTTGTGAGATGACATCCTTGGTTGCCTCAACATGCTAGGACGTTTTTGACTTCAGTGTTTTGGCTCCAAGGGGTCAAGCCATCTTGGTGCAGTTTTTATGAATCTAAACCACTCTCTGTTAGTTACTTTTTAAATTAAAAAATTAAGTTTATTTTATTTAGTTGTTTTTTTAATACTCTCTCTTAGTTGCTTGATGTTTGGCTTATTGAAAAAGGAAGAACTATCAGCTTTCTCCGAGGCTTTGAACATGAAATTCTTTCACACTCTGGCAAAAATCTGTTGCCAAGAGAACCGTCATAAAAGTGGCCTAGGCAGTGATGATGGTTTGAAGCTTCCTGTGATTTCAACCCCAAGTATCAGGTATGTGGTAAAGGTAGGTTGGAGACCTGTAATCATGACTCTTCTATCACCTGACCTTTTGTGACTATTTATTCCTCTTTCCTATCCTCACCCACTCAGCCAGACTGACTCCATTCTGTCTGCTTGTTAGTCCTATGTTCTTGTTAACATGAGTCATAAATGTAGTTGCTACAACAGATATTTGTTCAACATACATTTGTCAAATGCCTGTCATATGCTAAAACTAAAAACATAGATTTTCAAAAGATCTCTGCATTCTGGCTTCTCATGTTCTAGTAAATGAGGTTGATACATATAGGTAGATCACTACATTGCAGTGTATGACAGGGACCATGCTGGAGTCTATCCAAAGTGTTGTGTAAACATTGAGGCAAGAGTGATTGATTAGTTAAGTTTGAGCTATTCTATTAGATGACCAAGTACAAATGCCCTGTAGGCAGTTACGGGCTCAAGAAAGAGGCCGAGTTAGAGTAAAAAATTTTAAGTCATTAACAAAGAGAGAGTATTTGGAGTCTACCAGAATGGCACACTGCGTCACTTAGAGTTAAAAAATGCACCCTCTGGAATTAGACTATTTGAGGTAAAATACTGCTCTGGTAAGATACCAAAAAAAGCGTTTTGCTTCTTTTTTGGAACTGTCTTCATTATGGTTATGCTAAATCATTTCTGTTGGAAGTATATAGACATTGTGTCATATGTCAACAAACATATACACAATTCTAAAAAACTTTCCTTTTGTTAGGCAAAGAAAATTGTTTGATTTCTATTAAGGATGAAGTGAATTTACTGTATTATGTAGTACTAATGTTCCTTTAATGAGACTTTATCAGTCTGTCTATCTATCTAATCTAATCTATCTGGAACAATTGAAATTGTTGCTTTCCTAGTTTGGAAATCATGGGGAGAAAAATACTGATGGCGAGAAAAATTTTTTTCATGTAAATGAACATGTTAGGGAACTAGTTCCAAAACTTCTATTGTTTTACAGGTATTCACTCTTAGCTCAAGGTGTGTGAGATAAGACAATCTAGATTTTATCTTGGAAATGACTCAGGGAACCTAATCCTGATTGGAGACATCTGGGCAAAGAATGCTTATCTCCCTTACTCCTTTTTACCCTCAGGACACAGAATAAGAATAATACAAAGTCTTATACCCAGTGCCTCTCAAACAAAAACCTAAATTATTTGATAGTTATTCAGTCCTGTAATCACTACCAACTTCTCACTCCACTGCCAGGGATCATAAAATTTTCTGGCGGCAGATTAGACATTATTTGAGCAAAATGACATAGGAAGACAGTGGTGCAACTAGAAATAGTATGTGGGACATTCTCCAAGATCTTTCTTAAATAATGTTTTTGTTTAAGGCACGAATGATTGAAGGTATAGGAATGACTTATTTAAGTAGCCTCAAAGGAGAAAACAACTGGGAGGAGGTACGTGTGTTTATATGTCTTGCAGAACCCACAGGCAGAAAATACATTTATGTTTATTTTTATTTTTATTTTTTAGAGAAAGGGTCTCACTCTGTCACCCAGGCTGGAGTGCAGTGGTGTGATCATAGCTCACTGCAACCTCAAACTCCTGGGCTCAAGCAATCCTCCCACCTCAGCCTCCTGAGTAGTTGGGACCATAGGCGTGAGCCACCTCGCCTGGCTCAGAAAATAAATTTTTAAATATTTGTGCTATTAGAGGGAAGCAAAGACATGAACAATTTAATAATAATGATAAAAAATAATAACAATAAAATGATAACAATGACAATGTTAATAACCAACAGTTACATAATGATCACTATGTGCCAGACACTCTTCTAACCACTTATTCAATCCTCACAACAGCAAATCTATTAGGTAGGGATCTTATTATCTCCATTTTATATATAAATCAGAGGCAACAAACTCAAGAATGCCCTTGAAACAAATCTGGGATCCTAATTCGATTAAAATTTAATAATTCTATCTTGGGTCAGGATTTTCTTACAGAAACATGAGAAATGATCATGGTAATTATCAGTGAATGTGATACTAAAAACATTTCAAAAACTTGATTTTTAAGGCAAATTAACTTAACATCTGCATCTGAAATCTTTTTCATCCCTTGAAATCAGATTATATTTGGCTTAAGAATGGCACAAAGAAACATACTAACTTAGTTGTGAAGCTGTTTCTGGATCACTTAGTCTCGATTTCAACTAAACACATGCTCTTCCTCACCTGTAGCAAACTGGGACTTACTTGGGCAGGAGAAAGGAGGATTCTTAGATAATCTGCTCAGTGGTAAAACACCCCAGATATGTGAGAACTTGCTATCATTCAAAATAATGTTTGTGTAGGGATTGAAGAAATGATCCACATTTAGAAGTCTTTGGAGAATTTGGAGCTTGGTAGTATATTTAAAATCGATTCCTGGGGACTGTTAAGCATGTTTTTCCTTCCTTTTATAGTGTTGGTAGAGGAAAGAAAGCCCATGTAATACATTACCATTTAAAAGAGAAATTAACAATGCTGTGCTCCCACACAGGAATTTTTCCACCCAGTGTTGACACTGGGTCAAGTGAGCCCGATGAGTCAAACCACAAGTTGGATGGACAAGAGGTAGCTGTCCCAGGACACGAACATGCTGGCTGCTTTGTGCGGAAACATGAATGTTGAAATGACAGAGCTCATGCTCTGTGGATGACTGGTAAGAGTCAATGTGTATAGGAGAAACATTCCCAGGATTGAAATCAGAAGCTGAGGGTTGGAACACTAGCTCTATAATACAGTGGTAGGGTGGCCATAAACAAATCACCAGAGGTCTTGGAACTGCTGGTTTTTCATCATTTTCATCAAATGGAAGGCATATCTAGTTTACTGTTAGACATAGGATTCACTGAGATAATGCAGGTATTTTTAGGCTGTACAGTGATAAATGTTTTATTGATGTTAAAATGTGTTACTAAAAACAGTAATACATTTTAATTGTTCCTTCTGCAAATATCTATGAGTGTCTGCTGTGTGTTAGGCAGAGTTTTAGGCACTGATAATACAAGAGTGAATGAGTTAGATCTTTAAATGGGGAAGACAGACAATTAATATATAAAATAATATATATGTAAATTTATAGATCATATTTGTAAATTTATATAATCAATCAGTCAATAAATTATTTTACTAAGTAACATATTGCACCAAAACTTAGCACCTTAAACCAACAGATGCTTGTTATCTAACACAGTTTCTGAGGGTCAGGAATTCAGGAGGGCCTGGGCTGATAATTGCAGCTCAGAGTTTTTCGTGAGGTTGCAGTCAAGATGTTGGCTGGGGCGGCGGTCATCTCAAGGCTTGGCTGGGCTGGCAGGCCCACTTTGAAGCTCATTTGCATGGCTACTGGCAGGAGGCTTTGACTCTTCAGCCTGTGGGTCTCTCCATGGTATTGCTCACACAGTGGCATCTGGTTTCCCTAGAATGAGTTACCCAAGAGGGAAAGAGAAAGAGTGAGATGGAAGCTGTGTCTTTTAAGCTAGTCTCAGAAGTGACATACTATCACCTCATCTCTACTCTATTGGTTACACAACTCAGCCTTCATACAGTGTGGAAAGGACCACAGAAGGTTGTGAATTTGAGGAGGTGGGAATCACTGGGGGTGATCTTAGAGGCTGGCCATCATGATACTCTAATACATGTGGTAGGAAGCATTGTGATCTTTAGGGGGTAGGATTCCAAGATGGCCATATAGGAACAGCTCTGGTCTGCAGCTCCCAGCATGATTGACACAGAAAATGGGTGTTTTCTACATTTCCAGCTGAGGTACCTGGCTCATCTCATTGGGACTGGTTGGACAGTGGGTGCAGCCCATGGAGTGTGAGCTGAAGCAGGGCAGGGTATCGCCGCACCTGGGAACCACAAGGGGTCGGGGGACTTCCCTTTCCTAGCCAAGGGAAGCCATGACAGACTGTAGCTGGAAAATTGGAACACTGCCACCCAAATACTGTGCTTTTCCAATGGTCTTAGCAAACAGCACACCAGGCGATTATATCCTGTGCCTGGCTCAGTGGGTCCCATGCCCACAGGGCCTTGCTCGCTGCTAGTGCAGCAGTCTGAGATCAAGCTGCAAGGTGGCAGCCTGGCTGGGGGAGGGGCATCTGTCATTGCTGAGGCTTGAGTAGGTAAACAAAGCAGCCTGGAAGCTCGAACTGGGTAGAGCGCACCCCATCTCAATGAGGCCTGCCTGCCTCTCTGGGGGCAGGGCATAGCTGAACAAAAGGCAGCAAAAACTTCTGCAGACTTAAACATCCCTGTCTGACAGCTCTGAAGAGAGCAGTAGTTCTCCCAGCATGGTTTTTGGGCTCTGAGAACGGACAGATTGCCTCCTCAAGTGGCTCCCTGACCCACATGTAGCCGAACTGGGAGACACCTCCCAGTAGGGGCCAACTGACACCTCATACAGCCAGGTGTCCCTCTGAGACAATGCTTCCAGAGGAAGGATCAGGCAGCAATATTTGCTGTTCTGCAACATTTTCTGTTCTGCAGGCTCTGCTGGTGATACCTACGCAGATAGGGTCTGGAGTGGACCTCCAGCAAACTCCAATAGACCTGTAGCTGAGGCACCTGACTGTTAGAAGAAAAACTAACAAGCAGAAAGGAATAGCATCAACATCAACATCAACAAAAAGGACACCCAGACCAAAACCCCGTCTGTAGGTCACCATCATCAAAGACCAAAGGTAGATGAAACCACAAAGATGGGGAGAAACCAGAGCAGAAAAGCTGAAAATTCTGAAAACCAGAGTGCCTCTTCTCCACCAAAGGATTGCAGTTCCTTGCCAGCAATGGAACAAAGCTGGATGGAAAAAGACTTTGACAAGTTGACAGAAGTAGGCTTCAGAAGGTCAGTAATAACAAACTTCTCCTAGCTAAAGGAGGATGTTTGAACCCATTGCAAGGAAGCTAAAAACCTTGAAAAAAGATTAGATGCATGACTAACTAGAATAAACAGAGAAGACCTTAAATGACCTCATGGAGCTGAAAACCATGGCATGAGAACTACGTGATGCATGCACAAGCTTCAGTAGCTGATTCGATTAAGCAGAAGAAAGGGTATCAGTGATTGAAGATCAAATGAACGAAATGAAGTGAGAAGAGAAGTGTAGAGAAAAAAGAGTAAAAAGAAACGAACAAAGCCTCCAAGAAATATGGGACTATGTGAAAAGACCAAATCTATGTTTGGTGTACCTGAAAGTGATGGGGAGAATGGAACCAAGCTGGGAAACACTCTTCAGGATATTATCCAGTAGAACTTACCCAACCTCGCAAGGCAGGCAAGCATTCAAATTCAGGAAATACAGAGAACACCACAAAGATACTCCTCGAGAAGAGCAACCCCAAGACACATAATTGTCAGATTCACCAAGGTTGAAGTGAAGGAAAAAATGTTAAGGGCAGCCAGAGAGAAAGGTCAGATTACCCACAAAGGGAAGCCCATCAGACTAACAGTGGATCTCTTGGCAGAAACTCTACAAGCCAGAAGAGAGTACGGGCCAATATTTAACATTGTTAAAGAAAAGAATTTTCAATCCGGAATTTACTATCCAGCCAAACTAAGCTTCATAAGTGAAGAAGTAAAATCCTTTACAGACAAGCAAATGCTGAGAGATTTTGTCACCACCAGGCCTGCCTTACAAGAGCTCCTGAAGGAAGCACTAAACATGGAAAGGAACAACCAGTACCAGCCACTGCAAAAACATGCCAAATGGTAAACACCATCAATGCTATGAAGAAACTGCATCAATTAATGGGCAAAATAACCAGCTAACACATAATGACAGGATAAATTTCACATATAACAATATTAACCTTAAAGGTAAATGGGCTAAATGCCCCAAGTAAAAGATACAGACTGGCAAATTGGATAAAGAGTCATAACCCATCAGTGTGCTGTGTTCAGGAGACCCATCTGACATGCCAAGACACACACATAGGCTCAAAATAAAAGGAGGGAGGTACATCTACCAAGCAAATGGAAAGCAAAAGAAAGCAGGAGTTGCAATCCTAGTCTCTGATAAAACAGACTTTAAGCCAACAAAGATCAAAGGAGACAAAGAAGGCCATTACATAATGGTAAAGGGATCAATTCAACAAGAAGAGCTAACTATCCGAAATATATATGCACCCAATACAGGAGTACCCAGATTCATAAAGCAAGTCCTTAGAGACCTACAAAGAGACTTAGACTCCCACACAATAATAATGAGAGACTTTAACGCCCCACTGCCAATATTAGACAGATCAATGAGACAGAAAGTTAACAAGGATATCCAGGACTTGATCTCAGCTCTGCACCAAGCAGACCTAATAGACATCTATAGAACTCTTCCACCCCAAATCAACAGAGTATACATCCTTCTCAGCACCACATCACATTTATTCCAAAATTGACCACATAGTTGGAAGTAAAGCACTCCTCAGCAAATGTAAAAGAACAGAAATCACAACAAACTGTCTCTCAGACACAGTGCAATCAAATTAAAACTCAGGATTAAGAAACTCACTAAAAACTCCACAACTACATGGAAACTGAACAACCTGCTCCTGATGACTACTGGGTACATAACGAAATGAAGGTGGAAATAAAGATGTTCTTTGAAACCAATGAGAACAAAGATACAACATACCAGAATCTCTGGGACACATTTAAAGCAGTGTGTAGAGGGAAATTTATAACACTAAATGCCCACAAGAGAAAGCAGGAAAGATCTAAAATTGACACCCTAACATCACAATTAAAAGAAGTAGAGAAGCAACAGCAAGCAAATTCAAAAGCTAGCAGAAGACATGAAATAACTAAGATCAGAGCAGAACTGAAGGAGATAGAGACACAAAAAATCCTTCAAAAAATCAATGAATCCAGGAGCTGGCTTTTTGAAAAGATCAACAAAATAGACGGCTAGCCAGACTAATAAAGAAGAAAAGAGAGAAGAATCAAATAGACACAATAAAAAATGATAAAGGGGATATCATCACTGATCCCCCAAAAATGAAAACTTCCATCGGAGAACACTATGAACACCTCTATGCAAATAAACTAGAACATCTAGAAGAAATGGATAAATTCCTGGAAACATACACCTTCCCAAGCCTAAACCAGGAATAAGTTGAATTCCTGAATAGACCAATAACAGGCTCTGAAATTGAGACAATAATTAACAGGCTACCAGCCAAAAAAAGTACAGGACCAGACGGATTCCCAGCCAAATTCTACCAGAGGTATAAAGAGAAGCTGGTACCATTCCTTCTGAAACTCTTCCAATCAATAGAAAAAGAGGAAATCCCCCCTAACTCATTTTATGAGGCCAGCATCATCCTGATACCAAACCCTGGCAGAGACACAACAAAAAAAGAGAATTTTAGACCGACATCCCTGATGAACATCGATGCAAAAATCCTCAATAAAATACTGGCAAACTGAATCCAGCAGCACATCAAAAAGCTTATCCACTAACATTAAGTCGGCTTCATCCCTGGGATGCAAGGCTGGTTCAACATATGCAAATCAATAAATGTAATCCATCACCTAAATAGAACCAATGACAAAAACCACACGACTATCTCAATAGATGCAGTAAAGACCTTTGTCAAAATTCAACAGTCCTTCATGCTAAAAACTCTCAATAAACTAGGTATTGATGGGACATATCTCAAAATAATAAGAGCTATTTATGACAAACCCACAGCCAATATCGTACTGAATGGGCAAAAACTGGAAGCATTCCCTTTGAAAACTGGCACAAGACAGTGATGCCCTCTCTCACCACTCCTATTCAACATAGTGTTAGAAGTTCTGGCCAGGGAAATCAGGCAAGAGAAAGAAATAAAGGGTATTCAATTAGGAAAAGAGGAAGTCAAATTGTCCCTGTTTGCAGATGACATGATTGTACATGTAGAAAACCCCATTGTCTCAGCCCAAATGTCCTTAAGCTGATAAGCAGCTTCAGCAAAGTCTTAGGATACAAAATCAATGTGCAAAAATCACAAGCATTCCTTTACACCAATAACAGACAAGCAGAGAGCCAAATCATGAGTGAACTCCCATTCACAATTGCTACAAAGAGAATAAAATGCCTAGGAATTCAACTTACAAGGGATGTGAAGGACCTCTTCAAGAAGAACTACAAACCACTGCTCAATGAAATAAAAGAGTACACAAACAAATGGAAGAACATTCCATGGTTATGGAGAGGAAGAATCAATATTGTGAAAATGGCCATACTATCCAAGGTAATTTATAGATTCAGTGTAATCCCCATCAAGCTACCAATGACTTTCCACAGAACTAGAAAAAACTACTTTAAAGTTCTTACGGAACCAAAAAAGAGCCTGCATTGCCAAGACAATCCTAAGTCAAAAGAACAAAGTGGGAGGCACCACGCTCCCTGACTTATAGCGATACTACAAGACTACAGTAACCAAAGCAGCATGGTACTGGTACCAAAACAGAGATATACACTAATGGAACAGAACAGAGGCCTCAGAAATAACATCACATGTCTACAGCCATCTGATCTTTGACAAACCTGTCAAAAACAAGAAATGCGGAAAGGATTCCCCATTTAATAAATGGTGCTGGGAAAACCGGCTAGCCATATGTAGAAAACTGAAACTGGATCCCTTCCTTACACCTTATACAAAAATTAATTCAAGATGGATTAAAGACTTAAATGTTAGGTCTAAAACCATAAAAGCCCTACAAGAAAACCTAGGCAATACCGCTCAGGATCTAGGCATGGGCAAGGACTTCATGACTAAAACACCAAAAGCAATGGCAACAAAAACCAAAATAGACAAATGGGATCTAATTAAACTAAAGAGCTTCTGCACAGCAAAAGAAACTACCATCAGAGTGAACAGGCACCTTATAGAATGGGAGAAAATTTTTGCAATCTACCCATCTGACAAAGGGCTAATATCTAGAATCTACAAACAACTGAAACAAATTTACAAGAAAAGAATCAAACAGCTCCATCAAAAAGTGAGCCAAGGATATGAACAGACACTTCTCAAAAGAAGACATTTATGCAGCCAATAGACACATGAAAAAATGCCCATCGTCACTGGTCATCAGAGAAATGCAAATCAAAACCACAATGAGATACCATCTCACTCCAGTTACAATGGCAATCATTAAAAAGTCAGGAAACAAAAGATGCTGGAGAGGATGTGGAGAAATAGGAACACTTTTACACTGTTGGTGGAATTGTAAACTAGTTCAACCATTGTGGAAGACAGTGTGGCGATTCCTCAAGGATGTAGAACTAGAAATATCATTTGACCCAGTGATCCCATTATTGGGTATATACCAAAAGGATTATAAATCATGCTACTATAAAAACACATGCTCACGTATGTTTATTGCAGCACTATTCACAATAGCAAAGACTTGGAACCAACCCAAATGTCCATCAATGAGAGACTGGATTAAGAAAATGTGGCACATATACACCATGGAATATTATGCAGCCATAAAAAATGACGAGTTCCTGTCCTTTGTAGGGATCTGGATGAAGCTGGAAACCATCATTCTGAGCAAACCATTGCAAGGACAGAAAACTAAACACCGCATCTTCTCACTCATAGGTGGGAATTGAACAATGAGAACACCTGGACACAGGGAGGGGAGCATCACACACTGGGGCCTGTTGTGGGATTGGGGGATGGGGCATGGATAGCATTAGGAGAGATACCTAATGTAAATGATGAGTTAATGGATGCAGCAAACCAACATGGCACATGTATACATATGTAAGAAACGTGCACGTTGTGTACATGTACCCTAGAACTTAAAGTATAAAAAAGCAAAACAAAAAAACCAACAAAAAAAGAAATATTGCAAAAGTAATAAAGTGCTGTGATAAAGATGGCAGAAGTGTGGGACCTAATCTGGGTATCCTTTCTAAGAAACTAGCTCCTAAACTGGATCTAGGAGCAGAGAAGGAGACAGCCATTGGAAGATCCTGGGAAGAGTAGTCCGGCAGCTTCAGGCAACAGCAGGTACAGAGGCTTCCAGGTGAAAGAGGTTGGTGTTTTCCAGGTCTTGCTGGGAAGATGGCATGGATGAGTAATGGTGAGGGAGAGAGTGGCTTGAGATGCCACTGGAGGCTGAGGCAGAGGCCAGCTCATACAGGCCATGTATCTGTGGAAATAGTTTGCACTTTTTTTTCCAAAAAAAAAAAAAAAAAAAAAAGCAAACAAACAAACAAAAAACTATTCAAAGACTTTAAGTGGGGTGTAGGTGTGACCTGCATCATAAAAAAATATCTCTTTGCCTCCTTTTGGAGACTGGATAGAAGGAGAGCAGGAGTGGAAGCAGGGAGAGCAGTATGCAGGCTATTGTAATTGTCTATAGTCCAGGTGAGAGGTGAGGGTGCCAAGTGCAAGTTGATAAAGAGTGGTGGACAAATTAGAGCTGTATTTTGGAAGAGGGGCTTTCAGGATGTACTAATGAACAGAACTCATTCTTTTTTGTGTGTATGTATATGTATATGTGGCAAGGGCAGGATCAAGAATGATTCCCAAGTTTCTGTTGGTGCTATTTACTCAAATGGAGAACAATGAGTTGAAGGGGTTTGGTTGGGGATGGGGGGTTTAGTGGACTGGGGAGCAGGGAGGTTCAAGAACACCTTTTTGGTCATGGTACCTTTGAAATATCTATGAAATACAACTTATGAGAAGGTAGTAGTACACATGAGACTAGGGATTTGAAGACAGATCTCTGAATTTGGGAGTCATTATCACAGATATGTTTTTAAAGCCATGCAGTGAATGAGATCCTTTAAAGAGGATGCAGATGGAGAAACAAACAGCCTTGGTAATCCTGACTTTATTCTGGGGATAGATAGATGGCTTTAGCCATTAGTATGGTTACTCTATCCTTCCCAAGATTGTGTATCAAAGAAAGTATAAAAGAAAGAACCAAAGAGGACGGGAAGGGAAGTAAGTGTATAGCTTTATTTCTGAGTTCTCTCTTCTGTTATATTGGTCTATGTACTAATTTTTATACCAATACCGTGCTGTTTTGGTTACTATAGCCTCCTCTCCTTTTCCCTTCACTTCATTTCCCTTCCCTTCCCTTCCATCTGTTTCCCTTCCATCGGCTTCCCTCCCCTCCCCTCCCCTCCCCTCCCCTCCCCTCCCCTCCCCTCCCCTCCCCTCCCCTTCCCTCCTCTCTTCTCCCCTCCCCTCCTCTC
Source organism: Rhinopithecus roxellana (assembly GCF_007565055.1). Lineage (NCBI taxonomy): Eukaryota > Metazoa > Chordata > Mammalia > Primates > Cercopithecidae > Rhinopithecus > Rhinopithecus roxellana. Next base: position 59,928,863 of record NC_044557.1, on the reverse strand, counting down.
TCCTCTCCTTCCCTCTCTTCTTTCCTCTCCTCTCTTCTCCTCTTCTCTCTTCTCCTTCCTCCTCTTTCTTTTTTCCTTTGATACATGTTCCTCTGAAGTCATCTATCCCCACAATAAGCACAGAATCGGCAAGAGATTACACAAATTAACATGAATTGTGCATTCAAAAATAACCTTGCCTTTAATAGAGAAGGAGGGCAGCTGTGCTGAGCTTTGACCTTTTTTTGGATTGCTCTGACTTTTCTCTGGTCAGCAGGAAGGGTACTGACTTCCACTGAAGGTCAGGCATTGTGCCAGGCATGCATTATCTCATTTAATGCTCCCCAAAGTTCTGAAAGGTAAGTATTTTTATGCTTGTGTTACTGTTGAAAAGAATTGTTACCTAGATGTGTTAAGTAATTTGTCTGAGCCTGGATTATATTTGTTTCTTTTTACATACCTGATCTCTTTCCATGAAGGATGTACGATGGTGCTAAAGGATGGGGAAGAATCATTGAAGGGTAGGAAGGTCTTTGGTGATTTGGACAGTCATCCACTCAGGGCCCAACCCTATGGGTCTCTCTGTGTGTTTGCATCATGTGGATCTTCTCTTGCCTCACACACCCTGCCACTCCACTCCTACCACAATAGGCTAGTGTCAGGGAAAATTACTTAACCTCAGGCAAAAGAGTGATTTAGGCAAGTTTTTATTTCCATGCCTTTGACTTCTAATGTCTTCCTCCGGTCCTTATGCTCTGCTCCATTCCGGGTGCCTCTCAGGCCTTTGCCTCTTATTAAATCCTGTTCTGGAGAAAGAAGCAGATAAACTCATTCTCAATGAGGTGCAAATTGCGCATCAGTCTTGGCAGATGGCCTCTCCTGGAAGTATTTTCTTCTTTTAAGAGGGGAAGAAAAGACTTACATAAAAGGAATGAAAAGCTCTCAGGGAAGGACTTCGGTAATCAGAGAGCTGTTGGGCAATTGGCATACATTTCACCTGGGAAACTTTCTCTGGGCTCTGGAGAGCATTTTACACCCCCAGTGTAGCTGAGGCAGCCACTGTGGGAACAGGGACCAGGCCTGCTGGGGAGTGGCAGGGCACACCCGTTGAAGACTCTCCCCTTCATTCTCCTCTAGCTCCCATTCTGAGATTTTCAGCCCTATAAATATGTCCTTAGATTTGGATAGGGGAGAGACATTTGTTTTACATGTGTGTCATTAATAACACAGAAGATAATGACAACATTCTCTAAACTGCAATTTAAGGGAACTGAACCATTGTTTGAAGGTAAGGTAAGGTAAAATGTCCTATACATTTTCTAGTTCCTGGCATTTTTAGAAAAACATTTGGGACTGTATACCTTTATATAAGGGGGTTTGGGAAAATATTGTCATAGTTTATTTTTGAAATTCACTGCTTTTGTTAGATTTCAAAAAATATCACTAATACCGCTCATTGAAGTAAGTCATCGTACAGAGTGGCATATAAGGGAAAAGTATCTGCTTTCTCCTCTTACTTTCATCTTACTCTCCGAAGAGACAGTTTGGTGTGTACCCTTTCTCAATTTTCCCTGTGTTCTTACAAACATATCTATAAAATTTATATTTATATAAACATATACATATGCATATGCATACACACACATACGTGCGCCTAGTAGGGTTTATTTTTTTAATTTCTGTAAATAAAATGGTATCATGATAAAGAAATTACCTACAACTTGCTTGTTTTCACTGACTGTTGGTTCCAGAGATCCCTCCAAGTCAACACAAACAGATTTAGCTCAGTTTTTAAAAATACAACATTGCATAGCACAGCAGTGTCATTATTTATTTGACACTATTTCTCTATTGATGCACATGTAATTATTTTCAGTCCCTCCTGGGAGGGGATCATGAGCTCTGAAGTATAAAGAACATTCACAAATTGATCAGAAAGGAAAATCTAGTAGTAAATTGGCAAAATTTACAAACAAATAATTCACGGAATCCAAACTGAAACATAAATGAATAGATGTTCAGCTCTCTAGAGTTGTGGATATACAAATGGAAACAATTTGCTACGTTTAAAAAATTCAGTAGATTAACAAAAATGAAAAAGTTTGCCGGGCCGGGCGCGGTGGCGCAAGCCTGTAATCCCAGCACTTTGGGAGGCCGAGACGGGCGGATCACGAGGTCAGGAGATCGAGACCATCCTGGCTAACACGGTGAAACCCCGTCTCTACTAAAAATACAAAAAACTAGCCGGGCGAGGTGGCGGGCGCCTGTAGTCCCACTACTCGGGAGGCTGAGGCAGGAGAATGGCATAAACCCGGGAGGCGGAGCTTGCAGTGAGCTGAGATCCGGCCACTGCACTCCAGCCTGGGTGGCAGAGCAAGACTCCGTCTCAAAAAAAAAAAAAAAAAAAAAAAAAAAGTTTGCCAGCAGCCATTGTGGTTGAGATAAGGCAAACAAACACCCTCATGTCTTTCTGGTGGGAGTGAATTCTACCTAGTAGCATCTTTCAAAATCAGGCCTGCCTTACTCCTGACACTGTAGTCTCACATTTGGAATTCTAGCTGACATAATAGAAGCACCAGTAAGAATGATTCTTTTCAAAGAATATATGTTCTAACATGTTTACTGCCAGTTTGACTTTCAGATACAGAAATTTTATTTCACTCTGATGCTCACAAGAGAGAAGTCCACAAATTGATTTTATCAGAAGTCTTAGTATAGTGCCAGGTTCTTAGGAAATGCTGAGTAAATGTTTGCCATTATTGTTATTGGACAAATTAGAGACAAGAAGAGCTAAACAACAACAACAAAGGCAAAAGAAGTAAACAACAAAGACAACAAATGAGAGAAAAAAATTAAACAACAGTAACAAAGGGAAAAGAAGTAAACAACAACAAAACAAAAGGAAAGGGAAAAAACAAAACAGAAGAGCTAACCAACTGTGAAAAGACTCCAGTTAATGTTTGTGGAGTATTTGTGAGCATGAATTCCATACAGATGTCCCACTCTCCCAAGAAATGTCAGCTCTGGGAAGGCGAGGAGTCATGTGTGTGCTCTGGGTACCACGCAGCCTGCTGAGGTTATGTAGTGATTGTTAAGCAAAAAGAAAACTCCCCCGAAGGATGTCCCTGATTATTTTCTCAAATTGTGTACATCTGCACTCAACTCTGATTTTGTCTACAGAAAGAAAGGCACAATGCACACTTTTAACCTTTTCCTACTTATTTGAAACTACTTACCTTCTTTTCAAATTGGAATTTCAGAGCACTAATATTTCAATATCCTCCTTTAAGATTCTGGACAAATTATACAGATTCTACGTGTCATCCAGCAAATATGGACTATGAACCTATCATGTCTCAAGAGTCATTGAAAGGCCTGAAATAGTGCACATGATAGGTGTCAAATGGGGTTTTGCAACTCCACTTGAGGCAGGGAGGAGGGGGAAAGGAAGGTGTGCAGAAAAGGCAGTTAAAATTCTTTGGAATGTAATGTGATCAGTACTAAAGGAAAAGAATGAGGCTCTTTAAGAGGAGATGGCACTGAGTCTTGAGGAATGCATGGACTTTTATTTCAGAGGGGATGGGCATTTCATATATAGAGAGAAACAGATGCAAGCTCATGGATCAAGGACAGGCCTGGGGAAGACTCATGATTTTGGAGTGATAGGTGTAGTGCATGATGGGAGGCGGGACCAGATGTTACTTTGCATCCACATCACAAAAGCCTGTATTGGGTAGAAAGAGAAAGCCAGGGGGGTTATATGTAGGAGAAAGGATCAGAGTTATACTTTTGTGAAACAAATTCTGGAGAATTTCTTGAGGCTGAGTAGAGAGCAGGTGGCAGGGAAACCACCAGAGACCCCGCTGTGATTATATGGGAGGGATATCATGATGTAATTTATGGTTAAGATTACAGCTGGATCCCTGAGGAATCGCCACACTGTCTTCCACAATGGTTGAACTAATTTACACTCCCACCAACACTGTACAGATGTTCCTATTTCTCCACATCCTCTCCAGCATCTGTTGTTTCCTGACTTTTTAATGATTGCCATTGTAACTGGCATGAGATGGTATGTCATTGTGGTTTTGATTTACATTTCTCTAATGATCAGTGATGATGAGCTTTTTTCCATATATTTGTTGGCTGCATAACTGCACATGTACCCCAGAACTTAAAGTATAATAATAAAAAAAAAATACTACAGCTGGAACCACACTGCTTGGGTTCAAACCCCAACTCCATCATTTCTTAGCTATGTGATCTTGGGAAGGTTACTTATTTCCCCATCTATAAATTGGGTGTAATAAATTTCATGGGATTGTTAGGAGAATTATAGGAGTTAATATTTGCAAAGTGCTTAAAATAGTGCCTGGCACATAGTACGTGTGTTATAGATAATTGTTAGTAAAACAAATAAATGTTAGTAATAGACACTGATGGTCAAGAATAAGTAATTGGCAGTAGAAGTAGAAAGGAAGCCCTGGCTGGAATTGAGAAATATTTATTTCTGAGGTACAATTTCAGAGGTTTTGGTGACCAGTGGGATGGGGCAGATGAGGAAACAGGAAGAGTTGAATATGAGGCTACACAGCATAGCAAGGCTCCGAAGTAACACAGCTTTGAGCCCCATGGCCAGGACATCTAACATTTTCCTAACCTTCATTTTTCCTCTCTATGAAATAAGGCTGCTAATGAACGCACCGTATACCTCCAGTGGTTCTTCTAATGCTTAAATCAGAACATGCATATAAAATGCTTAGCACAATGCCCAAAAACTATTAAGTTGTTAGTAAATGTTACTTCAATTATTATGACTCAAAGTTTATAGTGAGGATGAGAGAGAGAATGGTTTATGGTGTCATTCACCAGGATGGTGTGTGTGATGTTGAAGGGATGGAGGAAAGACAGTGAGTTCCATTCTGAACTATGTTTGAGAGGCCTGCAGGACATCATGTTAAATACTTAGTTGGGAAATGGCTCTGGAGCTTCTGTGAGAGGTTATTTATTTATTTATTTATTTTTATTATACTTCAAGTTCTAGGGCTGCTTAGGCCATGGGGCCAGAGATGATCACCTACAGAGAGTCTCTGTGGCAGAGGGAGAAAAGGACACTAAGATAGCCTTCTGTGGCCCCCAAAATTCGAGGGTCAGCTTGCTGGAGGAGGGACCAGGGAAACCAAGAAAATAGTGATGTTTCTAAAACAGATACAACAGTAGATGTGTCCCATAATATTGTGAAAGTTGAATGCCTATCCACAAGAATGATTTCACATCTCACATGTTCTTTACAGCACTTTCACGTGCATTATCTATTTTGACACTCCCAGCAACCCTCTAAAATCTTCTTTAGTTATGTAAACTGAGGCTCAGCTTTTCAAATGCAGAGCTAAGACTTGAAACCAGGCCTTTTCTGCCCCCAATCCAGTCCTTTTCCAACTGTCTCAAACTTTTGCCAAAATAATAAAATAATAATAATAATAATTAATACTACCTTTTTTCAAAAGCCAAGTGAAATGCAGAGTTGAGTTACTCTATTCCTATAACTCTTGGAACTATATGACCTATCGATATTCTTTGATCCTCTACTTTTCAGTCACTTTTCAATCACACCAATGATTGTTAATGTCTTTTGGCACCTGCTTTTTGGCCTGGGCCCAGATGACTTGGAAGAGAAGCCCTGAGGGCCCAGAGAGCGGAGGAACAGGCCTCCTTCCTCAGGGTAGGTGGATACAGAAGGATGGAACATAGAAGTTCTTGCAGATATCTTGAAGGTTATTGGGAATTTTTGCCCTCATCTTGCCCCTGGTGAGGGGCAAATGCTGGTTTCCTCAGCATTTCTGTCCTTTTCTCATTTACCAGATGAGAATGTTCTCTCGAATATGGGCTTCAAAGTTGATCTAGTCTGCTTCTAGATTCTGGTTCTGCCACTTGCCAGACATGTGACCTTGGGTTTGTCACTCAACTCTTAAAAGACTCAATTTCCTTTCCCAGGAAATGGGCTAGTAATTTCTTCCTAAGGGATTTGGAAGTTGTGTTTGACAAATGATGGATGCTTAAGAAAAATTGGTTAAGTCTTGATTGAGATTAAAGCTCTCAGTGGCTCCCATTGCTCTGGGATAAATGGCACTTTATCTTAAATGGGCTGCAACTCCCTGTGAAGTCCAACCTCTACCTTTCAGCCTTCCTCTGCAGCATGGATCACCAAAGCTCTCGGCTCCAGACACACTGGCCTTCTTTCCATTCCTCCCATTCACCATGCACCCTGTCACCACGGGGCCTTTGTATGTGCTGCTCCCTCTGTCTGGAATGTCCCTTTTCCCCTCCTACTCACCTTTCATAACTCAGTTTACATGTCCCTACTGCAGAAAAGCCTTCTCTGACTCATAGCTAGGCTGACCTTTGTACACATCTTTCTCATTGCACTTAGCATAGGTGTAATTTTCCATTGATTTGTGTGGTTTTTGGTGCATGTTTGGGAAGATTGGAACCTTGTCTGTTTTTGTCATCTTTGAATTCTTAGTGCTGGCACATATCCTGTCACATAGTAGATCCTCAATATTTGCTGACTAAATGAATGAATGAGACAATGTATACAATTTATTTGACAATTGCTAGTGTTTAGTTGATTTCAGTTGGTTTCACAGACCTCAGAAGTATAGCAGAGATCTCCTGTGGTTTTGAAGTGCTGAGTCCCTCTGGAAGATAATATTGTGTCATGATACTAGTATAGTGTTTAGAGTTGTGCTGAAATGGAATTTGAATCCAAGCTTCACTTATGAACTGAACAAATTATTGTCACCTCTCTGACCATCTGTTTTCTCATATGCAGCATGGGACAAAAATCACTTCCAGAGCTGTTGTTGATATTCATTAAAATATTTATGGAGTACCTTCTGCATGCCAGGCACTGTTGTAACCACTGGAAATACAGCAGTGAACAACATCAATAAAAGTAGCTGCCCATATTTTGGTAGGAAAGACAGAAAATAAAACAAGTAAGTAAAATATCTATAAGTTAGATGGTAATAAGTGTAAGAAAAAAATGCAGCAGAAATGAGGGTGGGAAGTATGCAACTGATATTTACATGAGTAAAGTGATATTGACAGGAAGAAATGAAGAATGTGAGAGAACATTTTAGGCAGATGGAAGATAAGAACCAAGGCCCTGAAGCAGGAAAATACATGGCAAGGTTGAGAAATAGAATAGATTAGTCTAGCTGGCTGGAGAGGAGGGGTAGGGGTGGAGGGTAGTAATCAACGAGGTCTGGTGACAGGGATAAGATCATGTAGGGTTTTATGGGTCATTATAAGGACCTTTACCCTGAGTTGAGGAGAGTTTTAGATAGAAATGACATGCATTTTAATAGGACCACTGTGGCTGCTGTGTTCAGAATGGAATGATTAATCTTAATTAGAGAAGAACCAGGGAGGCCAGTCAGATAAGAAAGTCTAGTGTCTGAGCCAGGGTGGTAGTAGTGAACGTGGAGAGGAATGGTTGGGTTCTTTATGTATTTTCAAGGTAAAGCTGACTTGCTATTGGCGTGGATGTGGGGTATTAAGGAAAGAAGACTCAAAGGTCAGTGAACAACAGGAAGAATGGAATTACCATTTACTGAGAGGAGGAAGGTTTGGGGAGAAGTCGGTGTGTCACATGGAGTGGAAATCAGGACTTCGTTTTTGGACTTCCTAAATTTAAGATGCCAAGTAAAGACATACAATGGCAGTTAGATAAATAAATCTGAAGTTTAGCAGAGGGATCTGTAATGAAGATATGTGTTTGGGAATTGTCTGCAAAGGGATGATATTTAAAGCCATGAGACTGGATGGAGTAACATCTTGTCTAATTTTGGTAAATGTAGGTTTAGAAACAGAAATTAGATCCCAAAACTGACATTTAGTAGAGGTTGGGATGGTAGGGGATGCCAGCAAAGAAGTCTGGCAGCCAGTAAGGTAGGAGGAAAACCAGGTGGGTATGTTATCCTGGAAGTCAAATGAAGAAAGTGTTCAGAGGGGAGGGAGTGACCCACTAGAGTCAAATGCCATTGAGAAGTCAAGTAGGATGAGATCTGAGAAATGACCATTGGATTTAGCAATGTGAGGTGAATGGTTTTATTATTGCATCATTTGTGTGTGTAATGGAGGAAGAAAAAAAATTAAGCCACAGTGACTTTCTAGGAAGGCTGCGTTTCATTGAAGGGAAGTTTCTTTGGGTCAGCTGTGTCTCTGTTAATATATGCAAGTATGTGCCTGGAGCCTTAGGCAGTAGGATTGAGGGTAAGCTAGACCCTTTCTATAACGGAGTGAAAAGAATATGGATTGGGGGTGCACTGGGGTTACCTGGAAGGAAAGGGATGAGAAGGAAGATAAGAGGAGAGTGTGTGAAAGAAGTTATTGAGATGACCTGAAGCTGGGGTTGTAAGAAGGACCCCTGAAAAATGTCTGATGGCCAGAGCCACAGAATCTTAAAGAATAGGAAGGATAATGTTTAAGTTAGATGACTTGCTAGGATGCAACCATCTCTCCTTTGGCTAAATGTTTGATCAAGTGTATCACACACATTAATAGCATTTGAGAGAGACAGAGAGAGAGAGAGAGAGCAAGCATGTGTGTGCATACATATGCATGTGTGTGGTAGAAACTGAAGAGGTTGAACTTCGTGCTTGAGTTGACAGGAGGTGGGCCAGATGGAGGATGTATGAGATGGAAGGATGATCCACAAACTGAATAGATGCAGCAGGGCATGGAAATCAGAGCTACAGATGATCATGGGAGGGTTAGTTTCCCTAGAAATTTATAGAGAAGGCTTTGGACTTCCCCTGGTGTGGCATGCGAGGCTTAAGGTGACAATACCCGGAGACATCTGGGTTAGAACTTAGAAGGTACCATGCATTCAATAGTGTTTCAGCAAATGTTACTTTCATTTCTCCATCCCAGATCCTTTCTAACCAAAAGTAAGTAGGCTCTTACTTTTGGTTAGAGCCTGCTTACTTTTATTAATTAACCACTATGATTAACTATTCAAAATGTACCAGTTGCAGTAGGCAGTATAAAATTGAAGGTAAAATAAGGACTTTGTTTGCTTGCAGTTGAGATGAGGAGCTAATGTAAGGCGGGATGAACTCAAGGACTAAGTGTCAGATTTGTCAGTCTGAACAAGGGTTCAGACTATTAGAGCCATGGATTTGCTCGGTTACTTGGTGCTCTGTAAGTTTTTGGCCTTCCAAAGGCACTAGACAATATTTAACCACTATTTCACAGGGCAATGAATTGGTCATTTTAGGTAATACTATAACAAACAGTGCCCAGATTTCAGTGACTTACTCTGACAAAGGTACACTTCTTGTTTATGTTCCATCCAATGTGGATCAACTGGGGTTGGAGTAGGTGGGGTGTTTTGCTCCACATTGTCATCCAGGGACCCGGATCTTTTTGTTTTCAGTGGCCCCTTTGGCCACTTAGGCCTCAGAGTCCTCTGCTGGGTATTCTGCATCTGATTGGCCAACAAATGAAAAAAGAGTGTATGGGGAAGGACTGTGTGACCCCAGTTGCCTCCGTCTAGTAGGGGCACACTAGTTGGACTCATATACCTGTGGTGAAGATTGGCCATGTGGCATCACTTTGATGCAAGGGAGATGAAAAATGTGGCTTAAGCTGAGCACCCAGGAAGGGGAACTGGGTCTAGTGAACATCTAAATTTTCAATAATCCCTGCCATGGAGGAAAATAACATAATTACATAGCAAATTTGTTAAACAGAATGTTGAAATCTGGGTGAAGATTTAAAAAAAATACTTTTTACTTCATAGAAGACAAATTAAGAATACAAATTAAGTGGTAAGGGTATTAAATATACTTGATAGCTAGTACTTGATATTAGAGGATCCTGGCAAACCTCTTTTATTGACATTTTAGTATTTATTTATTTATAGACATAATTACATGCATGTTTAGGTGGTAAAAACAGCTTCTTGCAAATGGGCTTCTAGACCAAGCTGGGTTCTCAAGTACTTTTATCATTAGACTAACATTGGTGAAGCTGTATTTTCTCAAGCTGAATTTGGGGGCTTTGAGAACATTTTTGACGTAAACTTTCTGAAGGAAAATGAGACTGACAGTTGGAAAAATATGGAATGAGGGTAAGGGCATGTGTTTTATTCTGCTTTTTAGGAGATAGAGTACGTATTTATTTCAATTTAAAGGATAAATTTCAAGAGCAATCCCAGTGTATGAGTTACTGTGGATATAAAAATGAACTTATTTCTCATCCTGCCAAGAGAATACAAACATACCTTGCATATATTGTGGTTTGGTTCTAGATCACAATAAAGTGAGTGTTACAACAAAGTGAGTCACATGAAGTTTTTGTTTCTTTTTAGATTATTTTCTTATTTTATTTTATTTAGAAACAAGGCCTCATTCTGTTGCCCAGTTTGGAGTATAGTGGCACAAACATAGCTCGCTGCAGCTTCAAACTCCTGGGCTCAAGAGATCCTCCTCCCTCAGGCTCCCAAGTAGCTGGGACTATAGGTGAATGCCACCACACCTGGCTAATTAAAAAAATGTTGAGGGCGTCGAGACAGGGTCTTGCTGTGTTGCCCAGGCTGGTCTCAAACTACTGACCTCAAGTGATCCTCCTGCCTTGACCTCCCAAAGTGCTGAGATTAAGTCGTGAGCCATCACACCCAGCTGAATTTTTGGATTTCTCTGTGCATATAAAATTATGTTTACACGTACTATAGTCTATTAAGTTTACAATAGCATTATACTTAAAACAACAATGTACATACCTTAATTGAAAAGTACTTTATTGCTTAAAAATGCTAACAATCATGTGAGCCTTCATTGAGTAATCTTTTTGTTGATTGGAGGATCTCACCTTGATGTTGATGGCTGCTGACTGTGGGTGGTGGTTGCTGAAGGGTGGGGTGGCTGTGGCAATCTCTGTTTTTTTTTTGAGACAGAGTCTTGCTCTGTCACCCAGGCTGGACTGCAGTGGTGCAATCTCGGCTCACTGTAACCTCCGCCTCCCAGGTTCAAGCGATTCTCCGGCCTTATCCTCCCAAGTAGCTGGGATTACAGGTGCATGCCATTGCGCCTGGCTGATTTTTGTAATTTTAGTAGAGATGGGGTTTCACCATGTTGGCCAGGCTGGTCTCGAACTCCTGACCTCAAGTGATCTGCCTGCCTCGGCCTCCCAAAGTGCTGGGATTACAGGCATGAGCCACCGTGCCTACCCTTGTTTCTTAAAATACAATAACAATGAAGTTTGTCACAGTGATTGACTCTTTGATGATTGAAATATTTCTCTCTAGTATGTGATGCTATTTGATGCCATTTTACCCACAGTACAGCTTCTTTCAATATTGGAATAAATCCTCTCAAACTCTGCCACTGCTTTATCAACTCAGTTTAAATCCTTTGTTGTCATCTCAACAATGCCCATGGCATCTTCACCAGGAGTAGATTCCATCTCAAGAAGACACTTTCTTTGCTCATTCATAAGAAGCAACTCCTCATCCCTTCAAGTTTTCTCATGAGATTGCAGAAATCTGAACACATCTTCAGGTTCTACTTGTAATTCTAGTTCTTTTGCTTTCTCCACCACATCTGACATGACTTCCTCTACTGAAATCTTGAATCCCTCAAAGTTATCCATGAGGGTTGGAATCAACTTCTTCCAAGCTTTTGTTAATGAGAATATTTTGACCTCCTCCCATGAATTATGAATGTTCTTAATGGCATGTAGAATGGTGAATCCTTTCTAGAGGCTTTTAATATATTTTGCTGAGATCCATCAGAGGAATGACTCTATAGCTGCTATAGCCTTACAGAACGTATTTTTTAAATAGTAAGATTTGAAAATCAAAATTACTCCTTGATCCACGGGTTGCAGAATGGACATGTGTAGTAAGCATGGAAATAACATTAACCTCCTTGAACATCATTAATCTCCGTCTACAGCATTCATCTCCTTGAGAGCTCTTGGGTGACTGACTATGTGCTTTGTCAATGAATATTTGAAGGGTATCTTTTTTTTCTGAGAAGTAGGTCTCAAGAGTGAGCTTAAAATATTCAGCAAACCATACTGTAATCAGATGTGTTGTCATCCAGGTTTTGTTCTTTCATTTATAGAGCACAGGCAAAGTAGATTTAGCATCATTCTTAGGAGCCCTAAGATTTTTGGAATGGTCCAATGAGCATTGGCTTCAACTTAAAGTCACCAGCATTAGTCCCTAACGAGAGTCAGCCTGTCCTTAGAAGCTTTGAAGCCAGGCATTGAATTCTCCTCTCTAGCCATGAAAAGTCCTAGTTGGCACCTTCTTCCAATAGAGGGCTATTTTGCCTATGTTGAAAATCTATTATTTAGAATAGTTACCTTCATCAATGATCTTAGCAAGATCTTCCGGATAACTTGCTGCAGCTTCTTCATCAGCACTTGCTGCTTCACCTTGTACTTTTATATTATGGAGATGGCTTTTCGTAAACCTCATGAACCAACTTTGGCTAGCTTACATTTTTCTTCTGCAGCTTTCTAACCTCTGTCAGCCTTCATAGAATTGAAGAGACTTAGGCCTTACTCTAGATTAGGCTTTGACTTAAGGGAATGTTGTGGCTGCTTTATTCTTTTATCCGGACCACTCAAACTTTCTCCATATCACCAATAAAGCTGTTTCACTTTCTTATCATTTGTGTATGCTCTGGAGTAGCACTTTTAATTTCCTTCAAGAATTTTTCCTCTGCATTCACAACTTGGCTGTAACTGTTTGGCACAAGAAGACTAGCTTTCAGCCTGTCTCAGCTTCTACATGCCTTCCTCACTAACTTTAATCCTTTTGCAGCTTTTGATTTAAAGTGAGAGACCTCTAAAGTGACTCTTCCTTTCACTTGAACACTTAGAGGTCATTGTAGTTATTAATTGGCTTAATTTCAATACTATCGTGTCTCAAGGAATAGGGAGGCCCAAGGAGAGGGAGAGGGACAAAGGAACAGCTGGTCAGTGAAGCAGTGAGAATACACATACCAAAGATTGATTAAGTTAATCATCTTATATGGGCAGGGTTTGTGGCACCCCTGGAGAATTACAATAGTAGCATCCAAGACCACTGATCACAGGACATTATAACATATATAATAATAATGAAAAAGTTTGAAATATTGTAAGAATTACTCAAATGTGACATAGACACACAAACTGAGCACATGCTGTTGGGAAAAATGGCACCAACAGACTTGCTCAAGGCCGGGTTGCCACAAACTTTCAATTTGTGAAAAAAATGTAGTATCTGTGAAGCACAGTAAAGTGAGGCACAATAAAATGAGGTATGCCTGTAATTATTTTGAATAACACACAAAAAGAGGCCTTTGATTTGGCTAAAATAGTGCAGTTAACCAAACTTTATCATCATCAAGCAAAATGTAATATAGTCATCTTTCTACTTTTTGTGGCTGAAGCAGAGTATTTGAGGAGAAGCAGAGCAAGCATTGTAATAATGTAGGCAAACTAGAGAAGAATTCTATGGACAATTTATAAACCATATGTACCATTTTCAAAAGAATACTGACATTTTGGGGCAAAACCTTATAGGTTCTGTTGTGTGTTAGTCATATGCCATTGCTTGAAATTATATCACCGATACAGCCTTGAAATATGAGATTTCTTTTAATTAACATCCTCATGAACCTTATCACCAGGTTCAATGTGATTTTTGTTCTTGATATACTCACTCTTTTGCCTGAGGCTGCCTACAGGAGGCCATGTCCCAATTCTCCCATAAAAATGACTTCCACATTCCACATCCCAATTACTCTGAAGGACCTGCCCAAGATACCTATAAAACCCTACTACAGTCTACACCACCTTCTAACTAATATTCTACATGTGTTTTTGATCAATGAATCAGATTTTCAAAAGTCAGAATGGTTTTCCACGTGGAATTTGAGTAAATATATAAACCTTTGTTATTTATATACATGTTTCAAAAAATAACATATGAGACCAAAGATGTAGAAAGAGCACTGGATTTAGAGTCAAACGAGCTCACTTATCAGGCCAGCCACTTACTCTCAGAGTGACATTGGGAACATTAGCTAATCTTTTTGAGTCTCAATTTCCTGATTTATAGTTACCTCCAGGGTTATTGTGAGACTGACATGAGCTAGTGTATGCCAAGGGCTCACACAATGAGATGCTTATGCTAGGCGTTCAGGAGATAAACTTGCCTTGCCTTTATTAGGAATTTTTAGGTATCAAGAAGAAACATATTCAGCTCAACTGTTACTGGGAATACTTTTGGTTACAAGTGACAGAAGCTTAAACCAAATGGATTTAAATGATATAAGAAATTTCTTAGCTCATTTAGTTGATAATTCCGGAGGTGCACCATTAGGCATGGTTTGGTCCAGAGGTTCTGCATATTACGAGGGCTGTATGCCCATTTTCCTGGGATACTCTTGGTTTTGCCCAGCTTCATATTTTGGCTTAATCTCAGGTTGGCTTCTTTCGTGTCACAAGGCTGCCAGCTGCTCCAGGACTAGTTTCCTCATTTATATCCAAGGAGAAAAATAGTTTCTGCTGTCCCAAACACCAAACGGTAGTTATGAACTTCCCTCTGGTTGGACTAGTTTAAGTCATGGGTTCATCCCTGAACCTATCAGTGTGACTAGGGAAATCTGATTCCTTGTTTGGCTTAGACCAATCAGGGCTAATCTCTGGAGCTGGGGAAGTGGAGTTAAAATTGCTGAAACCATGAATCTGGGGAGTTTCTTGTCTTATTAGGAATGGGGGAAGGAATGGGGGGCAAGACATTCCACTGACAAATCCACTCCTCTGGCTTCTTCCCATGTCACACACTCCTTTCTCTCCTTATGTACATCTCCAAAAGTTCATGCCTACTGGAATCACAAGCAGCTCTCATATCGAGCTCCAGATTCTGGATTTGTGGCTGATGTGTTTTCTTCTAGGTCAGTTTCTGGATGGAGATTTTCATAGTCTGATATAGCTAAATAATATTATCCACTCCTGTGGAAAAACTTACAATTTTCCTCTCATTATCTAATCTCCCAATCCTCCCTTTAGTAATAGAACTCCTGATTTTCAACCAAGCACATGGCCACCTAGCTAGACACGACATTTCCTAGACTTCTTGACATTAGATGTGGCCATGAATCCAAATTCACAACGAAGGAATGTGAACAGAAGTCAAACATGCCACTTCCCCATTATAACCTTAAAATATATCATTTGTCCTCTCTTGTCTGTTCCCCTTCCTGGGAATGAGAATACCATGTGGTTGTGAGCCAGGTGGGCCAAAGAGCATAACAACCCAGGCCAGTGGTTCTCGAAGAGGGGTCCTGGACCAGCAGTCCAGGGAGCTCACTGGAAAGGCATATTTTCAGGTCCTACTCCAA
Source organism: Rhinopithecus roxellana (assembly GCF_007565055.1). Taxonomy (NCBI): domain Eukaryota; kingdom Metazoa; phylum Chordata; class Mammalia; order Primates; family Cercopithecidae; genus Rhinopithecus; species Rhinopithecus roxellana. The sequence continues at coordinate 59,913,474 of NC_044557.1, read as the reverse complement.
AACTGGTGAGTCAGGAACTATGGCAGTGGGGCCCAGAAACTTCTGCTTTAATAGGCTCTCCAGGACATACACATGTAAGTTTGAGAACCACTGTTGGGGTGGTTTTTGGTCCTACACCATCCAACATTTGGCAGTATATTTGATTGTCACAATGTGGAGGGACAGGAAGGTACTGCTACTGCCATCTAGCAGGTATGGAACAGGCTCACTCTAAACATCCTACTATGCACTAGATAGAGCTTTATCAGGCCTCAAAAGTCAATAGTGCTGAGCTTGAGAAATCCTGCTCTAAAGAAAGTGGAATAATGAAATCAAAGCACTGTGAGTTCCTGGCTAACGCTGGACAGAACTGTTTAGGGACTCTCTCTGATCTCTAGTCTGCACTGCCCAATATGGTAGCCACCAGCTACATGTGGTATTTGAGCTCCCGAAATGTGGCTAGTCTGAATTGACATGGGCTATAATTTAATCCCTCCCAAAAAAGAATGCAAAATATATCAGTAGTATTTTATATCAATTACATGCTGAAATGAAAATATTTTGGATATATTAAGTTAAAAGAAATATATTATCAAAAATTAATTTCACTGCTTATTTTTTCCAGTGTGGCTACTAGAGAATTTTAAGTTACAAATGGGACTTGCATTATATTTCTATTAGACAGTTCTGCTCTAGCACTTGAGAAATAAACTTCTTTCTGTCTTCTTTGAGCCACTGTAGTTTTAGGTCTCTTTGTTGCACCAGCTAAGCCTGTTCTCCTTTCTATGCTAACCCAGTAAATATAAAATGGTGAAGGATAACCTCAAGGAAAACTTTTATTGGAAGAAATAGACAATGAGAAAACAGTACACAGTGGTCTCTGGTTCACTGTATGTATTTTTCCCTGCTTCACAGGAACAGTGAAGTGTTCTTGCCTTGGTAATGCAGCGAGTTCCTTGGTTAGCCAATCTGGCAAATCCTAGATGTGCTCTCTGGAAACGTCTCCCTTGTCCATTGTCCTCTTAGCCCATCTGAGATAGATATTGGCACGTACGCCCTTTTTGGGATCTGTACTTCTTTGGAGCCCATTACTTTTTTGTGCAAATTTGAGGGGCCTGGAAATTACCTCGGGGATTGAGTAATCACAGGCTGTTTTCAGCCAGGCTTGGGTTTCTTGGACTGAACCAAATTCCTTAAAAACCTGAAGGCTTCCTGTCTATTTGCCTTCCACCAATTCCATGAGCTGATAATCAAAGCCAGAGTCTTTGTCTAGTCATCTCTGAGTCTGGGAATTCCGGTCTCTCAGCAACAGGCTTCTGTGCTCTGCCTTGCCAAGATAACCAGGGCTGAGTACTTGGCCAAAATTCTACCATCCATCGACTGTCTTGCAGCACAAAAAGCAGCCAGCCCATGGGTGCCGCCCCACACAGATACCTGCCACTTCATGGTAAACGAGCAAATTGCCGGCATCCTGCCTGTGAGTTTCCATAGAAGGCATGGGAAAAGTCAGTTGGTCAGAAGTGGCTGAAGCTGGGGCAGCAGGGCCAAGAGGTGGTGGGGTCATAGTGATGGCCGAGCACTTGAATAAGCCACAGTCCCCTGTTGTGGAGCAGCAACAAGGCCAACAGGCATGAGAGCTGTTTACACTCTGAATAAGGCTCCAGTTTCTGAATATCTTTTTTTTTTTTTTTTTTTTGAGACGGAGTCTCGCTCTGTCGCCCGGGCTGGAGTGCAGTGGCCGGATCTCAGCTCACTGCAAGCTCCGCCTCCTGGGTTTACACCATCCTCCTGTCTCAGCCTCCCAAGTAGCTGGGACTACAGGCGCCCGCCACCTCGCCTGGCTAGTTTTTTGTATTTTTTTAGTAGAGACATGTTAGCCAGGATGGTCTCGATCTCCTGACCTCGTGATCCTCCCGTCTCGGCCCTGAATATCTTTCTGGGCTCCATAAAACCTAGTTGTGTGATCAGGTTGGTGGGTTTCAGAAGTGAGAGCAGGGTGACCTCTCTATATAGGAAGTCCTGTATAAGAACCCTTTTTCCTGGCCTAGCCAATACCTCTCCAAGTGAGCATCCCAGTCATGCACCCCTGCTGTCTGTATACAGCATACCTGCTTCCTAGCGGGTACTTGTCAGGCACTCTAAGTCCCCTGCTTTTAGAAATGGACAGAATAAAATTCCCCTCTTAGATTTGTAAGTAGATTTTTCTGGCAGAATAATGAGCCCCTCTTGCCATTAATCTTAATAAGCTTTGGGGCTAACAAAATCCATTTTCCCAAGGTCGGAATTATTCTTAAGTGGACTTTGGGAAACATTTTAACCTTTTTGTCACTCAGGCTAAAGAATTAAAACACATTTCTGGAATTTTTTTCTGGGGTTACTAGGAAGCCAGAGTGAGGCGTGGCTGCCTTTGTGTATTTTTCTTTAGAAAAACCTTGAAGTCAGGGGACCCAGGCCCTTCTCAACTCCGGTTTGTGTTTGTATTTCCACGTATAGTGCACATTCCTGGTGGAAATTTCTAGGAAAAAGAAGAAAAAGTGGCATAATGATAGACTAAAGCAAGGAAAATGTTTTTATGAAGCAAACAAGCCAAAAATGAAAAAATGGGAACAACTCTGACCCTGGTATACCACCCTACTCATAACCCAGGCAGCGGGGTTACCAGCTTTGCGTTACATTCTCAGACTAAATTCATCTAATGTAAAACAGTGCATGGGAACCGAACTCCCCGTTTTCTCTCAGGTATGGTGACATAGTAGGAGATGTCACTTTGAATACTCCCAAATGAGAAAGAAAGATGACAGATTTGGCTGCTGCATGGTTCAGAGATGCAGGAAATGGATACAATACGTGGTGTCGTTTCAAAACAAGGGCACTTGAGTGTTCAGTGTTGCTTGCAATAAATATATTAGATTTAAGCTTCAGTTTGAACCTAACCATAACTGGATTCTTAACTATCTAGTTTAAATGACTGGTAACATGAAGCATTTCATAATTTCTGGTCCATTAGTTGTGATCAGGTCCTAATGAACATTCCAGGACCTGGTTTTAGCCAACCTATGTGGAAAATTTGAAATGGGAACACATATTTGGGGCCCTGCCTCTAGTATGGTGTGTATCATGTTGTGGTTTGTGCTACATTTTTGGGGGGGGGGGGGCTGCAGAATTGGACCAGTGGAGATTATCTATAGAGTTATGAGTTGCTTAATGTTGGGGATATGTTCTAAGAAATATATCATTATGTAATTCTGTTGTGTGAGCATCATAGAGGGTACTACCCAAACCTACACAGTGTAGCCCACTGCATACCTAGGCTATATGGTATAGTCTATGGCTCCAAGGCTACAAACCTGTACAGCATGTTACTGTACTGAATATTGTAAGCAATTGTAATGCAGTGGTAAGTATTTGTGTATCTAAACATACCTAAACATAGAAAAGGTACAGTAAAATTATGGTATAAAAGATATAAAATGGTACACCTGTACAGGGCATTTACCATGAACGAAGCTTGCAGGATTGGAAGTTGCTCTGGGTGAGTCAGTGAGTGAGTGGTGAGTGAATGTGAAGGCCTAGGACTTTACTGTACACTACTATGGACTTTATAAACACTGTACACTCAGGCTACACTCAATTTAGGAAAACGTATTTTTCTTTCTTCAATAGCAAATTAACCTTAGCTTACTGTAACTTTTTAACTTTATAAACCTTTTACTTTTTTAACTTTTTAACCCTTTTGTAATAACTGCTTAAAACACAAACACCACCGGGCACATGGCCCACATCTGTAATCCTAGCAATTTGGGAGACTGAGGCGGGTAGATCACCTGAGGTCAGGAGTTTGAGACCAGTCTGGCTATTATGGTGAAACCCTATCTCTACTAAAAATACAAAAATTAGCTAGGCATGGTGGCTCACACCTGTAGTCCCAGCTACTCGGGAGGCTGAGGCATGAGAATCACTTGAACCCGGAGGCAGAGGTTGCAGTGAGCTGAGATATTACCACTGCACTCCAGCCTGGGCAACAGAGGGAGACCTGGTCTCAAACAAACAAATTAACAAGCAAACAAACACAAACACATCACATTATACAGCTGTACAAAATATTTCCTTTCTTTATATCCATATTTTATAAGCTTTTTTCTATTTTTAAAATTTTTAACATTTTTCTTGCTTTTAAAACTTTTTTGTTAAAAACCAAGACATAAATACACACCGTAGCCACAAAGGGGTCAGGATCATCAGTATCATTGTCTTCCACCTCCACATCTTGTCCCACTGAAAAGTCTTCAGGGAGAGTAACACGCCTGGAGCTGTCATCTCCTGTGACAACAGTGCCTTCCTGTGGAATCCCTTCTGAAGGACCTGCCTCAGGCTCTCCTTGAGAAGGTATCACTCTTTTCAGGAATACGTCCATGGTGGTTTATTTTTCTTACCATAAATTTGTGTGAGTAATGCATTATGCTACAATGTTACAAGAGCTACAACATTACTAGGCAATAAGAATTTTTAAGCTCAATTTTAATCTAAAGGACCATTGTCATATATGGAGTCAATTGTTGACCAGAATGCCATTACGTGGCACATACTGTATTTTCTTTCTTTGGTATTAGCTGAGCAGTATTTACTTCCTGGTCTAAAGATACTCTCTGTGTGTAACATAAGGAAAATCCCTTCTTTATGGTGGTAAGATTCTTATCTATTGATCAGTTAAGGCTAAAAGCTAAACTCAACTTCTCCACTTCACTTCTTTATCTGAGTGAGAACTGAAACTCTCCGCTGCCCATATTTTGCAGCCTTGTCTGGAAAATCCACACCATGTACCCCTTGCTCCTCCAACAGGAATCCAACCTGCTTCCTTGTAGCCCACTGTCCCTCTCAGGGAAGGCTTATAGGTTTTTCTTAGACTCAAACTCATCAAGAGGTGATGTGCCTAAATAACTTGAAGGAGAAACATAAAAAAAAATTAGCCGGGCATGGTGGCAGGCTCCTGTAGTCCCAGGAAAAAAAAAAAAAAAATTCCAATACTCCATCCAGAAGGATCTGACAGACAGGGTCATCCCAGCTAGTGTTTCACAGAGCAACAGTGATTAGAGTGAGAAATGCTCAGTCTGGGAAGAGATGAGAATGGCTGGAGGCTGATATTGCCTCAGGACTTATAGCCCTGCCAGGCTGTAGGAAGTGATCCTAGTGTATAAACAAGAGCAAACATATACCAGAGACAGCTGGTTGCTTATCCCAATATGTCCAATAGTGCTTTTTTTGTGGTATAAAATGGAATAGAGTTGCCAGGATATAGCTTATCCCTGGATGTGATTTGACAATCTACAAATACTTTTAGTCTCAGCAGGGTAGCTGTCCATGTTCTTATGTATGTATTTGCATGTTTGTGTGGCTCTTGCATTTGTCACTGGAAAAATTCCTTATGGATTAATGTGTCTCTGGTTCTGTACCCATGCTACTTTGGAAAAAAATAGAGATGAAGAGCCTTGCTTAGCTGGCGGAGACTTCTTCCTTCAAGGAATGGGGACAAATGTTCTTGATGCCTGAGTAGCTACTTACTGGCTCCAATAGGAAGAAGAGATGGAGGATATAGGCCTAGGGCTGGAGGCAGGCATTTACATGGTTAAACAAGACTTTCTGAATAGAATTCATATAAGAAACAGATTTCCAACTTCCATGCCACAAAAAGTCTAGATGGGTGATATTTGGAAAGTAGGAGGTTTCTCCCCCATTTTTGTCAGTATCAGCTTTAGTCAGATATATATATCTTACTTTTATCAAAGTAGGTAACTGATATAGCTGCATTTAGACAAGTGCATCTAGAGAGACAAGAACTTCCACCTATTTCTACCTACCATAATATTAATAATGATCATATATAATTATTGCTATCTTCCAGATAAAGTTTATTAGGACATTATAATATGTTTTGTACACACATCCCAGAAATATAGTTCCTCTTTATTTGGCCCTCAGTATCCATGCAATTTAAATTATCTGTAGACTGCTAACTTCTCATGTGATACACAGTAGATGAATGGGGAGAAGAGACCACGGAACTTCAGGTAGAAGAAAAAAAGGCATTTCTTTCCTTCCTTTCTTTACCGTCTGATGACTTATACGACTGTATAAACAAGAGCAAACATATACCAGAGACAGCTAGTTGCTTATCCCAATATCTATTCTCCCTTCCTCCTTCATAAAAGAGCCTAATAGTTTGCTAGTTCTGTAGTTTGAAGGTTTTTTCCCTCAAACTTCATGTTGAAATTTGATCCCCAGTGTCAGAGGTGGGGCCTAATGGGAGGTGTTTGTCATGGGGGTGGACCCCTCATGAATAGATTAGTGTTCTCCCTGGAGATTGGGGGTGATGATTTCTCACTCTACTAGTTTCTGGGAGAACTGGTTGCTAAAAGAAGTCTGGTACCTTCCCCCACCCTCTACTTTCTCTCTCTCCATTTGATATCTTCACAGGCCAGCCCCCTTTCACCTTTTGCCATGAGTGGAAGGAGCCTGTGGCCCTCACCACATGCAGATGCCCAATCCTGAACTTTTCCAGACATCATTACTATGTGCCAAATAAACCTCTCTTCTTTGTGAATTACCCCGTCTCAGGAGGTATTCCTTTATAGCAACACAAAAATGGACTAAGGAAGCTAGATATGTTGCCTTTAAGATAAAAGGCTATATTTTCAAGCCTCTTGTGTTGCTATGTATGGCCCTCCATTAGTTTCTAGCCAGCAAGATATAAGCAAAGTACTGTGTGGAACTTCTAGGAAGCATCCTTAAAAGTGAGATAATGTGCTTTCATTTTCATTTCTTTTTCCATCCTACTACCTAGAGCTCATATGGTATGGATTAAGTGCCAGCAAACATTTTGGACCATGAGGACAGTGGGGAGGGCAACTGGAAGAAGCCTGGGTCCTTGATGTAGGTTGGTTCTGGTTGACACATTTCCCATTTTCTCTTATAAGAGAGAAAAATAATCTTGTTTAAGCCACTGTGTCTGTATTACATGTAGCCAAATCAAATGTTAGCTGTTATACTGTGAACAAGGAAAGAGTGGGTGGATTGAGTTCTGGTTCTTGGCACCCAGTGTCTGACTACAGTAATGACATTTCCCTGGAGCAAATTTTTTTTCCCTGGGCAACATACCAGCTTTAGATGAGGCAGTCACTCACTCTTCAGACAAGGGTCAAAGCAGCAAACAGCAAGGTTGGTTGGGTTGATGTCTTAGTCTGTTTTGTGTTGCTATAAAGGAATATCTGAGGGTGGGTAATTTAATATAAAGAAAAGAAGTTCGTTTGGCTTATAGTTCTGCCAGAGCTACAAACTTCTTGTTGGGAATATTTACACCATGGGAATTGACAAATGCTAAAAATAAGTTGTTGTCATTGTTGTTTTTATCAGAGATCCTGCTTATCCACAGACCACTGGCTAACACTGGACTATTGTCCTAAAATTTTTTTCTTTTTCTTTTTCTTTTCTTTTTTTTTTTTTTTTTTAAATTATACTTTAATTTTTCTTTTTTTTAAATTATACTTTAAGTTCTATGGTACATGTGTACAACGTGCAGGTTTGTTACATATGTATACATGTGCCAATTGTTTTTCTTTCTCATTGAACTATCAGAGAACATTCTAGGGTATAATAATTACACACAGAATTTGAAGTTAATGGGTTACAAAATGCTTTTCCTGATATTATATCATTTAATTATTGTAACAACCTGTGAAATAGGCAACACAGTTTTTGTCATCCCCCTTGTATAAGAGAGGAGCTAAGATTTAGATTTATACCAAGTGAATAAGGAGCAAAATTGAGATTAAAAGCCAGTGCTGTTGTTTCTTATTCCTCTAATTTCACTGGAATTAACTCATTTTCCAGTTAATTTGGAAGAAGAAAAGGAGAAGGAGGAGAAGGAGGAGGAAAAATCTATTCCAAAGGAAAAGACAAATCAAATTTTTTCATCTTCAGTTTTTTTTCTAAAATACACCTATTTGAAAAATATAAAGAGTCAATGTAAGAGTTTAGAAAATGGTACAGTATTTTTCTTTGAATGCTAGTACCAGATGTAGTTATCTGTTAAGCTGTGGTGGGAGCAAGTGTGCTATCGAGGAAAGAGTATGAGTTTTGGGATCAAATGCCAGCTGCCAGACCTGGCATTCTCAAGTTACTGCTGTGTGAACTTAGGCGAATCACCTAACCTCTGCATGCATCAGTTGTTTTCACCTGTTACATGGGTCTAATAATGAACTCTTAGGGATACTGTGAGGATGAAATGAGATAACTATGTAAAGCAACCAGGACAATGCCTGGCACACAGTGAATGTTTATGAAAAGTCATGGCTCTCTTTACTCTTAGATTTTGAGTACTACCTATCACAAAGTAAATCATGGGCTGTGATTCATGCCTACGTTTTTCTCGGAATGAGCCAAAGTGTCTGTAATCTAAAACCATATATATTATAAGTGTTCTGAAGGGTCTTGTGGGTGTCCAAATCCAGAACTCGTATTACAAGTTTGGGGGAGACTGAGAGTTTGGAGAATTTTGTGAGAAAGGACAGCAGTTTTTAATTTTGCTGTCTGTCTCTAGTACATTCCATGCTGGCTTTTGAGACCAAAACCAAATCTGGCAGCAGCAGGCAATCATAGAATTTTCATGTAATTCAATAATTTATCACAAAGAATATTCATTTATAAACAATGACTTGTTTTGGAATGATAGCAGCTGTCAGTTTGGAGGCCTTGTTTCTCCCTGCTGGGACAGGAGTCTGGCTTCTCCCTTTGTTAAATCATGCAGGGTCGCTGAGTTTGGAATCTGAGGCTGAGTGCACTTTACAATGTGTTTATGTTTTGGTATGTGCATTATTTCATTTTTACTTTGCGGTCATGAAACCCATGTTGCCAGATGCCAAAGGAGTCTCTGAATAGCCCCCTATATGTGGAGAGGAAATAGTCAAACTGAGAGCAATGATTGCACCTGAAAACCTTGAACCAGAAGATGTAGAAACGTAATCCTCTTCCATGACAGACACACAAGTGCCCTGGTGCTTCTCTGTGTCATCACTTAGATTTGCTTCAGCAAAAAAGAATCCTGGATCCTTTGCTCTTTGGAAAATTTATTGCCAGTATGATTTGTACATCAGAAAGTTGTGATTATTTCTCTCTAGTGTCTTGGGAAATTCAGTGTTTTGAGTTCCAGAGAAGATCAAACTGCCTGCTGGGAATAAAGTATTCAGCATCCTATGAAACCATTTGATACCTTGCACCACTTTCACAACTTTCATGTCACCAGCAGCCAAAGGTCCCTGGTTTTTCTTACAGCTCCCCAAACTTTCATGAGCGCCTGGAAAGCTGTTAGTAAATCAAGAGAGGAACTTGCCCAAGTCCTGGAGGTCTTCCATGTCCAGCATCCATTTTCATTGCCTGATGTGGCATTTACACTCACACGTTGGTCTTTGGAAGTTCAATCAAGTACACTCTCAATGGCCACTTACTAACTGTAGTCAACTGAGGACTTACGACATGATCTACTGGGGGGTTGATTTGAGGTTGTATTGTGTCCCCCCACCAAAAAACCAACAACATTTGTTGAAGTTCTGACTTTCAGGACCTATGAATATAACCTTATTTGAAAATAGGATCTGGATCTTTGAAGATGTAATCAAGCTAAGATGAGGTTATTAGGGTGGGCTGTAATCAATGTGACTTGTGTCCTCACAGGAAGAGAGAAATTTGGACAAAGACACACAAAAAGAATGTTATGTGATGACAGGGGCTGAGATTAGAGTGATGTAGCTGCAAGAAATGCCAAGGATTGATGGCCACCGTGAGAAGCTAGAAAGAGAATGCATGTTTCAGAGAGAGCATGGCCCTCCAGATACCTTAATTTCAGACTTCCATTCTCCAGAACTGTAAGGCAATATTTTTCTGTTGTTTTAAGCCACCCCACTTCGAGTACCAAAATCTGTGTTAGTTTTCCAGGGCTGTAGTAACAAAGTGCCACAAACTTGGTGGCCTAAGTTCTTCTTGGGTGGCTTTCATGTGTCATGAGAATCAGAAAAGCCCAGTGGAATTCTGCAAATCATGTCCTCCCATCCTTTTAACACAACTCTTCTGTCTGCTGTTCTTCCCCTAGCATCTTATAATGCTCTTCACAACTCTGTCTGCTGGCACTCTGAGTGTGACATCACCATTCCAGGCAGAGGTGCTCGGGCTCCTGGCTTCCTTGCCCTGTGTCTGATTTCATCACTCATTGGCCCTTTGCCACGGAGTAGCAATCACTTAATGGGATGAATAACTTCCCAGTGGGATGACTTCTCTATGATATTCCTTCCAAGGGTCATGTTGCCTTAACACAGACATCATCTTAAGACTTTTCTTAGGAAGCACAAACAGTCTCTTAAACACCAGGATGGACTAGAGGGGAAGATAGTATCAGTAGCCCCCTTGAGGTCCTTTAAAGAACAGAGGTGGTACTGTGTTTTAATTTCCATTTTACAAATGAAGAGGTAAGTCAAGAAAGAGCCACTTAACTAGATTATCTCTCTTAGTAGTAATTCTTCAATCCATTGCTGTTTTTTCAAAAATAGACTTTGTCTTAGGAGAAGGGATTTTCGCTTGCAGTAGAGAGACCACGTGTGGTTTCTAGTAAGCAGACCCCCTTAATAGAGGTCTTTGCTTTTGTTAAGGGACTAGATCTTATACACTGAGAAATATGTTGAAATGTTGAAAATGAGTTGTAAATTTGTAATGATATTAAGTCAGATCCTCTCACCCATTTCTTTCCTCTAAGTTGAAGAGCCTTGAGTCACCTTCATTTAGTCTGCCTGTGACCTATGAATGGTCTGGCACAGTGAGGCATGTGGTAAATTTCCACTCCTGTTTCTCCTTTAAATATACACTTCTAGCTGTTTTGCCCACTCTTGAAGTTATATTCAACTTAATTATAAATTGTTAGATTAAAGTAAACAATACGGGGCATTTTAGAATGAGGAAAAGGAGAGGAGAGTTGGCGGTGGCGGGGAGAGAGAGAGAGAATGAATAAAGAGCATCTGGAAACCTGGAAGAAAGTGGTATATTTGAAACCTGATAAGCTGCTGCTGGTATTACCAGACCTCATGGTTTATAACAGCCATGCAACATTTATGGCTAAAGACATGTGCACTTCTTACACAGGCACAGCACACCCACACTCCAGGGCAAACCGGGGACATAGCACTTGGGACTTGAGCCTGTGGTTGGCTAAGCCCTGTGCCTGCACTAAGCTCTGTGTGTGGGGACATGATTGTGTTGACATCACCAGTGGACCCATTTTAAGCAGCTGCCCAATCCATATCTATAGGATATCTGGGAAGCATGACAGATTGAAATGAAAGCAGAAGAAAGGATTGAGGAACTCCTGAAGCCCTCAGATGGATCACATTGTAGGGGGAAGCAGATGGACCAGGTGCTTTCTCAGTAATTATAACAGCTACTCAAGCCACCAATTTTGGATGTTTCCTAAGCATTTCACATTGTGCTAGGAATTTGACATGTATTATCTCATTTAATTCTTACAACAACCCTATGAGATGTGTTTTATTAATTCCTTTTGATAGATGAAGGAGCTTAGTCTTAGAGCTTAGCACACTGTCTGATGCATAGTTGGCCCTTAATAAATACATGTTGACGACATGATGAGGAGTAACAGTAATGCGCTTAGGTTTACATAGTTAGCAATTGATGGAGCCACATTTACATCCACTCTGCGTGGTATTTTCAATTATGCAAACCAATGTACTCTGAATGGAATTTTAGATTGAAATAACAGAACTGGAGCTTGATTTGCTCAAGCAAAAGTCAGAAATCCAAGAGTAGTAGAATTGAAATACTTTTTTTGGCAGAATAAAGGATGGAGGGCTGGTGTTGACTGTGGTAATAGATCAGGGCAGTCAGGGCAGGGCTGTGAACAAGGCAGGAAGGCTTTTTAGGTCATAGTTTGCAAGGACAGACTTGGGCTTGTATTGGGGTTCTTGGGTGTAGATGAGGTAAGGGTGGAGAGGTTCTGGAATCTTACAGGATATGAGCATAAGGAATGAATTAGTTGAGTAAGGACAACTCTGGACCAGCCAATGCCAAGGGATCAGTGATAACAATCTTGATTTCTTTCTTCTTTTGCTTGGAAGAAACTGCTATGTCTACAAGCTGATGTATGGTTCTGCAACCCCAGGTCCTGTTTTAGAATCACAAGGGCATTTAGGGCAACAGAAGTTTGATGCCAAAGAGGTTATATCACACTGGGCAATCTGAAGATGACCACTTTAGAGATAGGAAACAGTCTGTGTCATCATCAGCAAACATGGCCCTCCAAGAAGCAGCTGTGGTTTGAGTCAATGGAAAAAATATCGTGAGCAGGAAAATGTGAGCCATGTGCCTGTGCCCTGCCCAGTTGCCTTCCCCATCTGAGGAATGGTCTGCCCTTTGAAATACTAGGAGTGAGGCGTTTGCACGCAGGGGCTTGAATGGTTTGTGACATGGGAATGTAGAGTTGGCCAATTCTCCAGGAAGGGAACTAAGTTTAGAGAAGCTTTCAGGCCTGGATGTTACTTCATTGTGTAACTGCTGCCTTGTGGGAAGGGAATGAGCCCATAGGAGCAGAATGCCTTTCAGATGTGGTCCCCCTAGGTCAAACAAAGCTCTCTGGAGCCTCCACAACCCAAAAAGGCAATGGAATGGAGCTTCAAAATTAGTTATTTCTTATTCATGGCTTATACCAATGTATCATCTAAATTGATAAAGGGAACATACCCAATCTATTGGACAGTGTTGATGGCCTATCCAGCATCCATTCTCTCCTTTCTTCACAGTGACATCTCAGTTTTGTTCATAGGATTTAGGGGAAGTTACCCCATCTCTAACTTCAGTGGTAAGACTCAATTAATTGAAAGCAGCTAAAGAATCTAATCTACTTGTTAGTGAATGCTTCAGGAATGGGCATATGACCCAATTCTGGTCGAAGAATGGGTTACTGGAGACTTCAGGCAAGTTCTTCCTTGTCCTTAGGAGAGTAGAACAGAAGTCAGCTTCTTCTTTCAAAGGATGTGAATAAGGACGGGTGATCCCCTACCTCTTGCTGTTGGCTGCCATCTTATGGCCAGAAGGGAAGTCAGATTCAGATAAAACAAATTAATGGAAGAGAGCAGAGACTTACAGAGAAATGGAGGCCTGAATTTACCATGAGAATAACCTGTCTACCTCTGAACTTCCAGCTATTTAGCCAATGTAATTCCTTGATATTTTAGCTAGTTTGAGTTGAATTTCTGCTACCAGCAGTTGAAACCTTTTGAACTGATAAACTCTAGAACTGTTAATAACATGAGACAGAGAAGAAAGTGGTAGTAGTTAAGGTGAAGTATTGGTATGAGAGGGAAGACTGGGAAAGTGAAAGAAAAGGCAAAATTTACCTGAAATAGCTGGTTGGGACATTTGGGACTAATACTCAACCTTATCCTGTATTTTTGTTTATTAATGGTTGTAGGTAAAAGGAGGAATGGCAGGTGTCAAGGTTTCTTTTGCCCAGTGGATTATGCAAAAATTTGTCAAAATCTAAAAGCAACAGCCTCTATCTCAATGTCAGGTGGGTAGTAAAGAACAGAGGTGATGAGTGCATGTTGGAAGAAGAAACAGATGAAATGGCCCTGCCCATTGGCCTGGAAAAATTGTGTGGTCTCCTTCCTCATCTGAATGCATTGTATACCCTCAGTCTGCAAGGCAGATTTACATAGCTATCCAGAGACTGGAAAGTTTTAAAATGCCACTGCAGGGAGCTATTATTTATATCCTTGGTAGTAAGTGTTTTTAATTCTAAGTAGGAGTTTGAGGAGCACCGAGGTTCTCAGCAATCCATAACAATTGTCACATTTGATCTTTTGGTCCACACTATGACCATGGCATGTATTTAGGAGATACTGGCTGGTGGCTAGTATGGGGATAGGGTTTAGGGAACCCACAGGTCATGCCTATAGTAAGTAGTCTCAGTACGCAGATTGAACATGAAGTCATGACGTTGGCCTCATTAGCATTACATCTAGTGCCATTTGCAGCGTGGCTGATGCTTTTCCTAATCTTATCTCAGACACAGCTGTGCCAATGGCTCATAGAACCAGCAACTCACTCTCTACACTAAACAACCAACCAATTAATCAACTGTACACATGAACACACACACACACACACACACACACACACACACACACACACACACAGAAGCAGGAAGGGAGAGAGAAAAGAGAATTTATTAATGCCAGCACTGTTTCCTAATTCTGCCTTACTACAAGATCACACTGCACAGGAATGCCACTTTGGCCAGTAAAACCCTTAAATATCCTTTTCTGAGTGTGAGCTTGCTTTATATAATAACAAGGGCTAAAAATAAAATCCCTCTACATTAAAAAGTGAGAAAGATTCTCACAATTCCAACTATGACATGTACTGAGACCTTGAATGTAGAGGTTCCCAACTATTTCTGCTGTAACATGAGTGATGGATGATGCTCACATGCAGGACACATTCCCATTGCATCCCTATGCACTATCTTACGGGTCCTCGAAGTAACATGAACCCTGTCACTTCCAACTCAATAAAGCATATCAGAGAATGTGGTGGTTTAAAGTGGCATTATTATAGGGCTTACCTTGAAGCTACCAGTAAGTTTTATTTAGAAGTGAATTATTCACAAACTTTAGTACTTTAACTGTTGTTAACTACAGATCACTCGCAACATATCCCACAACACTCAAGTAGACTCAGATCTCTTGTACTTCCAGAATAAAGTTTATTCTCCTTATTTAACCCAGTATCTGTTTACTAAGTTAGGAGATAGTGTTAAGCTTGATTTTGAGAAATCTTTTTTTTCCACACTCAACTTGTGAGCCCGAATATTTCATGTCACTCCACAAATGTAACTTTGTGTCAAATTTTCTATATAGCTCACAACTCAATAAAAATAATGAATAGGTTAATCCAAGTCTATAAAAATAAGATTTATTAAAGAAAACTGGATTGGAAGAAACAATTGATTTCATCATGGTGAATATTGTCAGAAGTAGCAGAATGCTGAATAACTAAGGTTTCAATGAACTTTTTAAAAAGCAAGTTGTGGGTTTGATAGAGTTTAGATGTAGATGGCCCTATCTAGTTCTTGTGGAACAGGTAGAAAAAACATTCATCATTTGACATGCCAACTCTTGTCTGGGCTGTGAGGGCAGCCTTAGGTGGCCCAGGTCTTTTTTTGTGACTTCTAGTTTGGGAGAAGCTCTGGGTGGATTGGCATGATGCCAGCATCCAACACAGCTGCAATAATAGCGACGATTTCTCTCACTTGTCCATGCTGAGAGTGGACTTGACCTAGTGGTCTCCTGTATACCCTCTTCCCAACTGAGAATAAAGCTGCCTGAAGTGAAGAATACTGGGAGAACTCCCAGAACTTTAGTTCTTCCTCCTGTTTTTGAGAGGCCTTGCTTCTCATTTTTCTGCTCCTGGTTGACAGATGGATAAAACACAACACAGTGGAAGTCATAGGAGGAATTCAATTCAGTCTCACACTAAGTCAGCCAGTTGATCTGACTACAGAGAAGTGAAGCCTACCCCTAGTCTGAGTTAATGTCACAAAATGTGTTTAATCACTACCAGTCAATGCACACACACATACATTCATAAACAAACACACTCACACTCATACACCATAGCAATAACAGCTCAATCAAGTCAGCACTGTGGATGAGTGGAGACATTTTGCCAAGCCCATAGTGGACTGAAGCACCAAGGGATTTGGAATTTGGACCCTCCCACTGCACCCCTTCAATCCTAGGGAGTGAAGCATGTAATTTCTTGGCTAAACAAGGCTTCTTAATATTCAGGGAAGAAGGGTTCAACATGGTATTATACACCAATGCAGAGCCTGTGGGACATGATAGCCCTGACAAGTGGAGATTTGGTCAGTTACATGTAAATGAATCAGAAACAGATGGATAATATTTTTGTTAAAATACACATAGGTTTCAAAATTAAGAGGGTGAAGAAGGGTTGCGGAGACAGCTTTGGCAAAAATGTCTTGTGCTCTTCCAGGCCCTAAGGAACTGTTCAGTGAACCTAGAGTACAGCCAAGGTCAATGTTCTATCATTAATGGATAGCATACAGCCCATGACCACACACAGGCCAGGAAATAGGAAGAATCCTAACACATGTTGGCATTTATCAGCAAGATTTTCAGTTTGTGATAAAAAATAAAAAGGCTCATATTATGTCATGGAATGGCATGACATGCATTCCGTAAGCCAGCAGTTGACTTGGTCTTGGAATGTGAAAAAGATGAAGGTATTTTCTATATCTCACCCCCTTCCTCTATCACAATATTTTTACACAGTATTAAGAAGCAATGCGTCCAGATTCTAATTTGCTCTTCTTTTTATTTTTTTTTTTTTTGCTACATTTCTTTACTAATTGAAAACGGACAGCAAAAATACCCCCTACCACAAATATCTAGAAGAAAATGGAGACATTTGGACAGACTGAAAAAGTTTTATGAGCTCTAATAAGGCTAATCAAGGCTCTGGAAAGGATTTTGTTTCATGGTGGACTCAACAAAACAATGAACTGGGTTCTTCAAACAATGAGCTGATTGGCCACAGCAGAAGGCCTGGGGGCCGGGGCCCTGATGAACTGCTGGTCAATTTGGGTGTTGCAACCACTTTCCATGGTGACGCAATGGCGGTGGAACTTATGCACCATCTGTTGCTTGGCCTTCAGGCTGCTGTCAATCTCCCATCACTGCAAGTCCTAAATAAGCCTCCCCTGAAGTTCTCAAAGTGGAATTTATCCCTCAGTGAATTTGTTTTCAGAGCAGTTCACTCTACAGTGGAGGCATGTTCCCCACCTCATTTCTTTATGGCAGTGTTACACAGTCCAGGCTCAGGACTGTGGTGGGGGAGTGAAGAGTACACAGGGAGGGCTACTCTGTAGGGATAGCAAAGGAGAAAGTAGAGTTGATAGACAAAGGGGCAGTTCCCTCTGGGTTAGTGCTAACGTCAAATTCCTCTGTGCTGGGAAGAAGGGGAGTGCAATCCTTTTCCCTCACCTATCCTTCATCCCCTCAAGTGAGCTCCTAGGGAATAAGAAGGTTCTACCAGCCAGTAGGTTCTGAGGACTGGCTGAGCCTGGAGGCCTCCTTTCTAAAGACAAAGCTGCTCTGAAGTGGGTAGGCTTTACCTTTGCCTGGGCAGGTGCCACTGCTCTGGTGCTTCCACAGAGGCCTGGGAGGAGCTGAATTCCATCTTCAGTTCCCCTCACCTCCTTTCCTAACCGGCTTCCTCTTTTTTTCCCCAAGTTGCTTCCATGAGTTTTTCCTTCCCCTGACAAGCTATGGATTTCCCCAGCCTCTCAGGGACAAATATTATGAACTCCTCAGGCATGGGGACTCTATCTGATCTGGTTTTATAACCTTAGTTTCAGTACAGTGCCTAGCACATAGTAGGCCCACCACAAATGTTTGGAAACTTCTAAGACCTCGGATCTCCCAGCACCTGAAGCTTGGTGCATCGGCTGTGATGGGGGCATGAAAGCCCATTGACCTTCTCCTTCCCTTCGTCCTCCTGCAGGTGTGTGTTTTCATATGCTCTCACTCTTGTGTGTGGCAGACCCACACACACCAGCATTTTCTAAGTCGGTTCCTCCTTACACTCTCAACCCCACAAGTTCACACAACCCCACAAGTGTGTGAACTTGAAGCATCAAAATTTAGCTGTGCCATGTCCCATTCCTTCTATTCTGGAAAAGCAAAAAACTTAAAATTCCTTCCTGCTAATGTGGCCTGAGTGTTAATGAATTATTTAGATAACATATTTCTGTTACAGATAATGGCCATATTCAAGGAGTGACTCCAGTGGAGGGAACTCCAGGCACCACACTGGTATGTCCAGGCCAGCTTTCCGCGGCCTTCCTTTGGTAGGGAAGTGGTATGAAGCATCAGACGGGCATGGTTTCAGACAGATCTGGGTTTGTTCCCAGGTTCTCCCACTTACTCGCTGTCAAATATAGGCAATTTACAGAACTTCCCAGAGCCCACTGGAAACCAATACTCATCCTCGGGGTTATCGCAAGGATGAAATAAAAAGGATGTATGTAAATCTAGCACAGTGCCAGGCACACAGTAAACCCAAATTCCTTTCTTTCAGTTATTCATTTGCCTCAACAGTAAATCATTACTAAAAGCCTACCCTTGCCAGGCACTCTGATTGCACTACAAAGATGCAGCATTTCCCGTTGGCATTAGAGGTCTGGGATTCTCCACTTCTCAAACAGCCCCCAACTTACCTGAGTAATCTCTTGTAACCAGATGCTCTTTGGCTTCTGAAGTTGGGCGAGTTCTCTGTACAGATACACATGTTTCTGTGATGAGTCCTCGTCTGCACACCAGGGATCTCGGAGACTCTACCGATGAGGAGAGGGTTTGGGGGCTCACCTCTCCCCCTGGGATTGCTGGCTACGCATCTTCGCAGCTGTGGGTCCAGCTTCCCAGGGGAGGGAAGCAGAACACCCTGAGCTTCCTTTTCCCAAGAGAAAGAGCCCCACACTTGTGTCTCCCCTCAGCATCCTCAGGCACCAGCCCGGAATTGCCTTAGGAGCTTGGGAGCTGGAGAGGGCGGAGCAGAGGCCATGAAGCTGGTCTCAGAGCCTGTCCCCTGGAGTGTGGATCTCTGCTGACCGGCCCGCTGCCGCGCTAATAAATATCAAACCCTTCAACAGGAAAATAAATTATCCCCAACTGCTAGGCAAAACAGTCTTGATAAATTGTCGTTTTAGCCAACAGTGTTTAAAGTAAAATCAGTAAAGTGTGAGTAATGATGGCTGAGTCAAAAGTCCTGTACTAAACACAATGGTCCAAGGAGAGCGGGGGCAGCGTTCAGAGAAAAGTGAATGCAAGTTTAACTAAAACAACTCTTGTTCAGAGAGAAAAAAACATTAAAAAAGGACTTGGGATTTATTATCCTATTAGCTTTTTTTTCTGTAGGAGCAGCTCTCAGGGTGTCCTGGGCATAAAGTCAAAATTTCCATTTACCAGAGATGTTTAGAAAACATGCTCTTAAAAGTGAACTACCAAGTTTTTGACTAGACAACGTAAATAAGGTTAAATTCTTTCAGTATAGTGAAGAATCCTGAAAGAGCTACAGTTCTTAAAGGAGCTGTCTGGGAAGGATTTCTGGGTGAGGAAAATCTAGAGGATTTTTTTTCTTAAAAAAAAAAAAGATAAAAAGCACAATGATCAGGTGCTTATGTGACCCTGTATTTCAATATTTATACATTATTTTATCTATGTACAGTCTAACCTCACTAATTCTGACTGAATTAGAAAAGAATCTGAATGATGAGAAGTTGAGGGTGATACATTAAATGAATGGGCTTTAACGTTTTAGAAGCATGGTAAATAACCATAGATAACACATATTATTAAGAACTTAATGTGTTCTAGGACCTCTGCAGAACATTTTACGTGACTTCAACATTAAGTAAGTTTCCTAGGGTCACATAAGTGACAAGTGGTGTAGCCAGGATTCAAACTCAGTTCTGCTTGTTTCCGAATCTGCACTCTTAACCATTATACATTTGGCCTCTATGGTCAACATATACATTTCATTTTTTTTATAATCTAGCACATAGGACTACTAAAAATAATAAGCAAATATGCCAAGTGGGTATCCTATGGTTCATATTTTAGCATAACAGAAATTTTATTAGTAATGTAAATATTGTCATATTAATGGTTGATCAGCAAGGGTTGATCAGCAATAGCTAAAGTGCCTGTTGCTTAAACTGGTTTATTTTCAAGGACACAATGACCTTGCACTGTCAATTATGTCATAGATACTATTAAATTTAATTAGTTAAGGATTTGAGGCAGCTTAGTACATATACACAGTAGAGAAAGGACACATCCCCTTCTGATCTGAAGTCAGTCCCTCCACCTGGACTCTTGAGTGCATCCCCTCCAACTTTCTCAAAGGGGACTGTCATCCATAGGTCACTAAGTGTCTTTTCTTCATCTTTGCCTTTTCTCTCAGTAGCGGTCAATGATTGCTTTTTGTTTGTCCAACATCCTTTCATTTTGGGAACATTTTTCCTCCACTCCATGTGAATAAGGTGGAGCTGCCAATCAAAAGACTCTGTCTTCTCTACCACAGGAGTGGACACATGATACGGGCTGGCCAGTAAGTGCATCCTATATCTACGGACACCATGATGATCCCCAGGTGGCCATAGATTCCACACATGACTGGAGTCTTTTTAACAAAGATTTGCATAAATGTTTGTAGTGAGAGAGAAGAGAGGTCTCTTTCTTTCAGATATTGTGATTTCAAAGCCTGTAAATCTACAGCTAATTATAGCTATCTGTAAATATACATGGATAGATTCTAATAATAAGGCCAATGCAGAGGGAATCAGGCTGAGAAATTGGGGCGGGGGAGCCCTGAAAATGTTTTTTGAACAATGCCTTAGATTGAATGAACTCTTCTTTTCTGATGACCATAGGTGATCATTGAATGAACTGTTATTCCAGATTATTATCCCAGCATACTAACTAAATTTTCACAGCCTTCATCCCAATGAGATCAGTTTTCCAATCCTGAAGTCCCTCCATTTCTGTGGGGGCCTGTGTAAGTCACTCTTTGCTACCAATTTCTATATTAGTTCAGGTTCTTAGTTGTAAAAGTTTTAGCAGAACTTGATTTACTGTTCAGGTTTTTAGTTGCTAAATTTAGCAGAAGGCATTTATGGAAAGGCCTTTGGATAGTCCATAAAATTGATCAAAAGTTAAAACGCTAAACTAGACAATGGGCAAGGATCAAGAGAAACGTGGCCACAAAGAGCAACCAATGCCTTCTTCCAGGAAGAGTCTGACTGGGGAGTACTCACCAGCATTGTGGTTGGGCATTTGTTGCCTCTGTCAATCCTCTGTAGTTGGACGAATATCTTCTAATTATCCCTGCTTTATTATGTCAACTCTTGTCAGAATCAAAGTCCTGGAGGGCAGCATCCTGTTGTTTCAGCCTAAGTGACACACTGACTCCCATTCCTTTTGAGTAATTTTGTGTTCATTTTCATGAGGGATGTTGGTATATAATTTTCTTTCATTGCAATGTTTTTATTGCTGGCCTCATAAAAGGAGTTGGAGAATATTCTTTCCTTTTCTATTCTCTGAAAGAATTAATGTAGCTGATATTACTAGTTCCAAATGTGTGGTAGAATTTACCAGTTAAGCTATTTGGGCTTGAAGGGATTCTGGAAAGGCTTTTAAATAACAAATCCAATCATTTAAATGATAGAAGACTCTTTGGATTTTTTATTTCTTTTTGTGTCAGTTTTGGTAATCAGTGTCATTCAAGAAATCTGTTTTACCCAATTGTTGAGTTAATTGGCATAAAGTTCACAATATTTCTTTATTATCCTTAAATATCTGGATGATATCTATGAGTCCCTCTTTTTCCGGTCAATCTGTCTAGAGGTTTATCAATTATTAGTCTTTTCAAAGAGGCAGCTTTTGGTTACATTAATATTTCTTTATTTTTTTCTGTTTTCTATTTCATTAATTTCTGTTCTTATCTTTATTTAGCTTATTTTAGATTTCACTGGCTTTTCTTCTACTTTCATAAGGTAGAAGTTTACATCATTGATTTGAGATTTTTCTTTTCTAAGAAAAGCACTAAATATTATAAATTTCCCTTCCAAGGACTGTTTTACTTTATCCTGCAAATTTTCATGTGTTTTCATTTTGACTAATTTCAAAATAATTTATCTTGTGCTTTCTTCTTTAACCCATCAATTATTTAGAAGTGTGTTATTAAGATCTAAGTATTTGGGAATTTTTCATATACCTTTCTGTTATTGATTCCTTGTTTTATTTCTCTGTGGTCAGAGAATATGCATTTTATAATTTCAAGTATTTTAACTTAATTGATGTTTGCTTTGTAGTATAGAATATGATCTATTTAAGTTAATATTTCCTGCACACTCAAAAATGTGTTTTAGGCTGTTATTGGATGAAATGTTCTATAAATATCAATTAGGTTGAGTTGTTTGATAACAATGTTTACATCTTATACATCCTTACTGATTTTCTGTCTACCTGTTTTATCAATTACTGGGAGAAAATTGTTTAAATTTCCAGCTACAATTAAGGACTTGTCTACTTCTACTTTCAATTCTATTAGATTTTAGTTAATAAATTTTGAAGTTCTATAATTAGGTATACTCATTTAATGTTACCATATAGTCTCGTTTTTATCATTATAAAATATCCATCTTTTCCGTTGTAAGTTTTTTTGTCTTAAAGTCTACTTTGTCTGATATCAATATAGTCACTCTAGCTTAGTGTTTGCATGGCATCTTTTCCTCCAGTTTTTTTAAAAAACAATAAAACTATTTGCAGATGACATGGTTTTGAATGTAGTTGACAACAATAACAGCAGCAGCAACAACAAAAGCCCCCAATAGAACTAATAAAACTAATAACCAAATACAGAAAGATTGCTGGTTTAAGAAACAAAATTCAATTGTGTTTTTATATGTGAGGAATGAACAATCTGAGAATGAATTTAAGAATATGATTTCATTCGTTATATAATCAAAGATAATAAAATACTTAGAAGTAACTTTAATAAAAGAAGTACATGACTTGTAATTGAAAACTACAAAATATTGCTGAGAAAACAATGAAGATTTAAATAAATGGAGAGACATTTCATGTTCATGAATTGGAAGTCTTGATACTACAAAGACAGCAATTTTCCTCAAATTGATTTACATATTTAGCACAACCCTTATTAAAATCTTAGCAGATTCCTTTGAAGAAGCTGACAAAGTGATCCAAAAATTTACATGAGAATGCAAGGGACCCAGATTAGCTAAACAATTTTGGAAAGAACAGAGGTGGAGGACTTATGCTACCCAACTCCAAAATCAGCTAGAAAGCCACAGCAAAGTACAACATTGGCCCAAGGAAAAATATGTAAGTCAATGGAACGGAACGGAGTCCAAAAATAAACTCTTAACTTTATGATCAATTGATTTCTTCCAACAAAGTTTCCAAAGTCTTTAAATGGTGTAATAGATAGTCTTTTCAACAATGTTGGATATCCACATGCAAGAAACAAGCAAACAAACCACATACCTTTACCTCACACCATACACAAAAATTAACCCCAAATGGACCACACATCTTTTCACTTTTGACCTGTGTTTTAAAATTTAAAATGTTCTTGCTTTTTAATCCAATCTAACAGTCTATGGTTTTTTAATGGGTCAATTAGACTTAATTTGTTTAAGATAATCATTGATTGCTTAGGTTTAAATCTACCACCCTGCTTTTTCTTTTCTGTTTATCCTTTTGTTCTTTTTTGTCTTCCCCCACTTTTCCTACCTCCTTTAGATTAAGCTTGTTTTAAGCTTTTATGTTATATCTAATATTTGCTTGTTAGCTACACTTTGAGTATGTGGTTGTTTTCTTTAGTAGTATAGTAACAGTCAATTAAGAAGATGAAAAATGAGAAAAATTGTTATATATATATACCCATATATTAATATTTTGTTAGTATTCAATTATTCATTTCTTTGTATAGTTCTACATTTCCTTCTGATATTATTTTCCTTTTGTTTTTGCCTGAAGAATTTCCTTTGATATTTTTTGTAGTTTAGGTCTGATAGTGATTAATTCTCTTTGCTGTTTCTTGTCTGAGAAGTTTTTAGTTTGTCTTCACTTTTGAAAGATATTTTCACTGAATAAAGAATTCTAGGCTGACTATTTTTTCTTTCTGGTCCCTAAAGATGTTAATCATTTTTAGAGTCCATATTAACATCTAAAGGTGTTAATCATTTTAATAGTTTTCTATATTGCATAGTTTCTGATAAGAAGTTGTCTGTCATTCTTATCTTTGTGTCTTCTTTTCTACTAGCTGCTTTTAAGATATTCTCCTTAATTTACTTTTAATAATTTGATTATAATGTGCTTTGGTGTGGTTTCTTTGTTTCTTTTGCTTGGGTTTTTCTTCAACTTCTTAGATCTGTGAGACTATAATTTTAATCAAGCTTGGAATAGTTTTAGCTGTTCTTTAAAAATATTTCTGTTTCTTTCCCCTTTTGGGCTTCAATTATGTGTATCTTAGATAACTTGATAACATCCCCAAGGATATTGGTGTTCTGTTTACTTTTTCATTGTTTATTTCTCTCTTTACATTTAAAAAATAATTTCTGTTACTATGTATTCAAGCACATTGAATTTTTCTTCTGTAGTGTTTTTTATCCAATATTGTAATTTTTATATCTAGAAACTCTTTTTTATATATTCCATTATTTTTTATTATGGTCATTTAACAATGTATTCTGTTTTGAGGCCCTCATCAGTTAATTCCATCATCTCTTTAATTTCTTTGTATGTTTCTATGATTGAGATTTTTTCCTGGTTACAGGTTATATTTTCCTGCTTCATTTAGTTTTCCCTCACACAAAGACAGATCATGTGAGTCAAAGACTCAAGTGGACCTGCTTTTATATCTTCGGAATGCTCTCTCTTTGAAAAATCTCTCAATTCTCCAGCATTCTGTCCTACAAATTCTAACTGCCTTGGCCTCCCAAAAGTCAATCTTTGTCTGGCCAGCTTAGCAAAAACATTGAGCTCTGTTCAGAGTACCCATTTCAGTACTGTGTCCTGGAGACTGCCTCTGGACTGTAAGTTGGTATAATTGTAAGGCATACTTTTTTTTTTTTTTTTCAGAATTACTGCACTGGCTGTGGTCCTATGTATGAAAATTGTTTTTCATATATTTTGACCAGTTGTATGCTCACTTAAGATAGAAGAAATCTATTCTTTGTTGCTGCATCTTGTCTGGACATACAAGTGACCACATAAGTTCATATTATATTACATTATATTATATTGAATTTCTTCCTAAAATATTAATTTTCCAAAGAAGAATTACTGGGTCAATGGTTGTAAATTTTTTTAAAACTCTTCCTATATGTATATGTATGTAGATATAGATATGTAGATATCTAGTTTATCTATCCAGATTATCTATTTGTCCTTGTCTGAGTTTTGGTAGATTGTGTGTTTTAAGAAATTCACCAATTTCAACTAAGTTATCAGATTTGGGGGCATAGAGTTATTCATAATATTCCTTTACTGTCTTTTCAATGTCCATAGGATCAGTAATGAGGATCTTTTCTATTTCTTATATTATTAATTAATGTTTTCTCTTTTTTTCTTAGTTAGACTGGTTAGAGATTTATCAATTTTATTGATTCAAAGAATCAGCTTTTGGTTTCATTGATTTTCTCTACTGTTCTCCTATTTTGAATTCCATTGCTTTCCACTGTGATTTTTATTTCTTTTCATCTGTTTACTTTGGATTTGGTTTGCTTTTCCTGTTCTAGTTTCATAAGATGAACATTTAGATTATTGATTTTAGATCTTTATTCTTTTATAATATATGCATTCAGTGCTACAAATTTCACTTTAAACATTGCTTTTTTTTTTTTTTGCATACACCAAATTTTCATGATTAGCATTTTTATTTTTATTTAGTTCCAAATTTTCTCAAATTCCTCTTAGGACTTGCTCTTTGGCCCCTGTGTTATAGAGAAGTGTGTTGTTTCATCTTCAATTATTTTGGTATCTTCCAGCTATCTTTCTGTTATTGATTTCTCATTTAATTCTATTATAGTCAGAGAGCATACTTTGCATCTCTTTTGGTCTTGGATACCCTCTGTTACTTTCAGGCAAAACTAGCCATGTGAAGTATTGCTCAATCCCTCTGCCCTAAACATGGCTACTATCACAGGAGACATTCATTCTTTTTGCTACTAACTAGTTTCTGGGATTGGGGGAAAATATGCAGAGGTCATTTAGCCTTCCTATAGTCATGTCTGTATCCCAATGAATTCAATACTCATTTGCCCCATGCTTCTTCCTAATCTCAGCTTTCTTCTCGGATGTGAATTATCATGCTCCTCTCATCATTTAATATAATCCTCTTCTGAGAATTCTTGCACACATTCTGAGCGATCTTTTCTCTGTATAATGAATCCCATCTGTTTCTCAAGGATACTGCACTGATAGTTTTCTCTCTTATATTTGAGCACTCAGAATATATTATTAATTGTTGTGTAATAGACCAGCTCAACACTTAGTAGCTTAGAGCCTTAACACTTACTTAGTTCATGGGTCAGCAGTTTGGGCTGGCTTAGCTGGGTGACTGGGCCAATTATGGCTGACTAAACTCACTCAAACATTTGCTGGCAGCTGCCTGGTTAGCTGGGGGTTGTCTGGTCTGAGATGTTTCAGCTGCAATGGCTTGTCTCTGCCCTACGTGATGTCCTACCATCCAGCAGGCCAAGCTGTACTTGCTTACATGGCAACAGTAACAGAGGTTCCAGGAGAAAAAGTAGAAGCATGCATTTAAGGCATCATGACGCCCAAGCTTAGAACTTGCACAATATGACTTCCATGGCATTCTATTGATCAAAGCAAGTTTCAAAGTAAGTTCAGATTCAAGTAGTGGAGAAATGGATTCCACTTGTTGATGAGAAGAACTGCAAAAAGTTCTGGCCATTTTTACAATCTAGCACATTTTGTTATATAAATATTTATCTTGTCTATAACTTTTAAGTCTCGTTATCCTGGTTGTGGTAGTGGTGGTGGTGGCGGCAGTGAGCTCTGTTAACATTTTTGTATGGACTCAGTTCATCATTTTCTATTTGGCTCTTTAATTCCATTTGCAATTTATTCTGGTATATGCTGTAAGACATATTGCTAATGTATTTCCCTCTAAAATGTATATATATATGTATCTGAATTTTAAATTATTTATTAAAAATTATTTTATGATTATTTTAGAAAGCTTAATTTATCAACTATTGAATTTTTATAGATAACAGGGTCTATTTCTGGACGCTTGTTTCATTGAATAGTTTTTGCTTTCCTTAAACACCCCTCTGTTTGAATTATTATTTATTTATAAGTTTTAGTAACTAATAGAAGGAAATATCCTTATTGTGCATTTTTTCAGATTTTTTTTGTCATCCTCACATGTAGGTTTTTCCTTGTGAACTATCAGTGTTTCCTAAATTCCATAACTATATTGATACTGCGTTCAACTGAAAAATAATATGGGTGGAAAAGTTAAGTTTTCTAATTTTTAAGAATACTGTGAACCTAGATGTTAAATTTCTTTATATACTTAAAATTTTTAAAATACAGTAATATTTACACTTTCAAAATACACTTTCTAAATTTCTTTCATTAAATTTACTTGTTTTATTGTTTCCTTCTTATTATAAATGAAATCTGAATCTGTCTTTTTTTAGAAATGATATATAATTAAAATAGTTATTGCCAGCACAAAGAAGTGATACTGATTTTTCAGAATTTATCTTGAACTTTCACTGTTCTACATAAATTCTTTCATGACTTTAGGTGGTTTTCACATGACTTTAGGTGGTTTTCACATGATTCTTTTGGATTTTTTGTCAGGTATACAAAATCATGTCATCTTTAGTTATTAATTTGTCTCTTTCTAATACTTATTTTTCTTATTTGTCCTAAAATTTTGCATTATTAAAAATCTCTAGCTGAGCACGGTGGCTCACACCTGTAATCCCAGCACTTTGGGAGGCCGAGGCGGGCGGATCACAAGGTCAGGAGTTTGAGACGAGCAGCCTGGCCAACATAGTTAAACCTTGTAAAACTCCTCTCTACTAAAAATACAGAAAATTAGCCAGGCCTGGTGGCAGGCGCCTGTAGTCCCAGCTACTTGGGAGGCTAAGGCAGGAGAATCGCTTGAACCCGGGAGGCGGAGGTTGTGGTAAGCCGAGATCATGCCACTGCACTCTAGCCTGGGCAATAAGAGTGAAATTCCGTCTCAAGAAAAAAAAAAATCTCTAATACATTTTAAAATAAAAAGGATAGTGGTAGGCTTCTTTGTTTTGCTCTTGAATTTAATTAGTACACCATTGAGAATAAAATGAATTAATTACAGCATCTGCTAAACAAATAAATTTGATTGTATAGATTTTTTATGTGGTTATTTTTATTAGATCTTAAAATATTAAATCATAATTCTATTTCTGAAATAATAAGTAGTTGGGTATGATGTTAGTTCTTTTAAATGTTTGCTGATTGTATTTCAGTTTAAATATTAATTAAAATTTAGAGATTTTTGTATATTTATAAAAATATCCAAATACAATATGACTTTTTGTTTATTCTTCCATTTTTAACATTTTTTTGCTGTCTGTATTTTTTATTATTGATTTTAAGATGCATTCAAATCTTTTTTTTCCAGAAAGTGTTATGTTTTTATAAATAACTTATATCTGCCCTCACAGCATAATGCTCTCCTTCTCTTATATGCAAAAGCTCATTAATGATATTTGCCCACATTACATTTTAAACTATTGACTCTCTGTGCTTTATGTGCATCTCTAAGTTCATTCATGGATTTAAATAATTAAATAAGATACCTTGATGAGCTTTCTACATAATTTTATGTTCTTTATTTTGCTAATTCTCTATCTTCTTATTTTATATTTTTTAAAGTTGAATTTTCATTTATATTATGATTTTTAATGGACTGTAATGTTTTCTTTTTCAGATTAGAATAATTTGAAAGTTTAATGTCCTACACTTACCATTACTTATGAATAATTTTAAACACCCCATAGCATCCTTAATTGGAGTAGTCATTAATTTATTACTGTAAAATTAGCCACAATGGATCGAGACCATCCTGGCCAACATGGTGAAACCCCACCTCTACTAAAATACAAAAAATTAGCTGGGCGTGGTGGCGCTCGCCTGTAGTCCCAGCTACTTGGAAGGCTGAGGCAGGGGAGTCACTTGAACCCAGGAGGTGGAGGTTGCAGTGAGGTGAGATCGTGTCACTGCACTCCAGCCTACAGCCTGGTGACAGAGAAAGACTCCATCTCAAAAAAAAAAAAAAAAAAAAAAAAAAAAAAAAAAAAAAAATTAGCCACAATCACTTCTGGTACGTTTTCTACTCTAATATTACTTTGCATCTGTACATTTAAACATAATTACTGTGGTATCTTGTCTATGGAGGATAAGACATTTTTGTGCTTTGTGGCTCCCCCTTTCTTCTATTCATTATTTTCTTAATCTGAGGCACTTATCCCTTCATTATTTTTTATTTATTTTGTCCTACTTTTATTTAAATTATTACTTCCATTAGTTAAATATTTCAGCAATATCAATCTGCTCTTTTTTCCAATTTGCTCTTATTCTATTAATATCAACTCACTATTTTTTCTACCAACATTTGTTTATTTTTAAAAGAAAAAAGAGAAACTTGACTTTATTGGATACCAGGCTGCATTTCTACATCAGCTTTCCCCTTCAAAGACTCCTTCTTATGCTTCTGTCCCAGGGTTTGGTGAGGTGGTTAACACCTCATGTGGTCTCTGCAGAGAAGATGTTCTGGAGGCTTTCTAAAAGCTAGACCATTTGAAAATTTTTGTCTTTCCTACAACTCACAGCTTGGCTATGTATATCATTCTTAAATTGGACTTTTTTCCTTAAAAATTCTGAAGCTCTAATTCTATTATCTTGGGATAGCAGTTAAGCAACCTGAAGAAATTCTAATTTTGGCTCATTTAAAATGGTGAAATCTTTATTCTCAAAGTTGAAGCATTTTACTAGTTACTAACTTCCAGAGTTAGTTTCTGTTTATTTATTGAACATGAGATAGTGATTGTTCTTTTAATTAATTTATAGTTCTTTTAATCATTTTTTAAAAAATTCTGGATCTTAAAAAATTATACCTTCATTACTAATTTTGCCCTTCAGGTACTTTTATAGTTTGCATTTTGGATTTCTGTTCTTCATCTTCCATATCTTTCATGTTTATTGGTATTCTTTTTTTCTTAATATTAATTATATGTGTTGAGCTTCCAAGAATGTATACATATTTACAAAATCTTTAAGTGTTACTCCTTGGGATTTGTATCAGAGCAGATGTTGACCTTACTTCTTTTTTTTTTTTTTTTTGAGACGGAGTCTCGCTCTGTCGCCCAGGCTGGAGTGCAGTGGCCGGATCTCAGCTCACTGCAAGCTCCGCCTCCCAGGTTCACGCTATTCTCCTGCCTCAGCCTGGACTACAGGCGCCCACCACCTCGCCCGGCTAGTGTTTTTGTATTTTTTAGTAGAGACGGGGTTTCACCGTGTTAGCCAGGATGGTCTCAATCTCCTGACCTCGTGATCTGCTTGTCTCAGCCTCCCAAAGTGCTGGGATTACAGGCTTGAGCCACCGCGCCCGGCCGGCCTTACTTCTTTTTAAAGCTTTGTTCTTTCACTTCTGACTTAGAAAACTGTATTTTAAAAATACTTTTAGTACTCTTCCCTCCTTCTTTTATATGTTTGTTTCTGAGGATGCAGAAAATTTAAGCACATGGGAACTGTTAGTGACTTGTGGGAAAGTGATATTTTGATTCCAGTGTTGTTCTCTTTCAGCAATATTTCCAAGTTAAACTTTCTCAGTATTCATACTGAGAATATGAATACGAAGTCTGGGTTCCTCCTACCAGGAATGTAACAGGTGCAACATGCCACCTTCACAATTAGACTCTGTACACTCCCCATCCCTTCAGCTACCATCAAGATCCTGGATTTGCAATTTACTGATACTAATCAAAGAACTTAGAGAAAGTCTGAGTATTGGCAGAGCATGGTTTATTTAGAAGGGCACCTATAGTACACATTCTAAATGGAAACAGGGGTGTGCTTCCTATCTGACAACAATCAAGACATGCAGGGCAGCCAGTGCAAGCCAGTCCTCTTCTAGCAGGAGGCTGAACTCCGTGAACTCTGACTACTGTTGCTGGAAAGCTCCAGGAAGGGGTCAGTCCTGGCATGCCAGCTGAGAGTCTCAATTCTCAGAGCTACA
The DNA here is from genome assembly GCF_007565055.1 of Rhinopithecus roxellana. Taxonomy (NCBI): domain Eukaryota; kingdom Metazoa; phylum Chordata; class Mammalia; order Primates; family Cercopithecidae; genus Rhinopithecus; species Rhinopithecus roxellana. The sequence goes on along the minus strand of NC_044557.1, from coordinate 59,882,508 downwards.
CAGTGAAATGGGCAGCTTCTTAAGAGGTCTAGAGGGAGGCAAGACTGAAAGCCCAGAATTGCCGAACTTGCATTCGTTCAGGCTTTCTCTTGACACATCATGAGGCGCTGCAGAAGGCTGAAGTCATCTCAGGTAACAAATTTCAGCAAGCACCCTTTGGGAGGGCCAAAGCCCTATCATTATATAGAGATATTTTTCAAGAGGATTTTTTTCAGCCGTGCTAGCTAGACCTGCAGTATCAGCCTGATCTGAGAAATTGTTAGACATGCAGATTCTTTTTTGTTGTTCGTTAATTTTTCTTAACTTTTAAATTCAGGGGTACAAGTACAGTTTTGTTATGTAGGTAAACTTGTGTCATGGGGGTTTGTTGTACAGATTATTTCATCCTTCCCGCTCCTCCCAGCCTCCACCCTCTGAAAGGCCTCGGTGTGTGCTGTTCTCCTCTATGCGTCCATCTGTTCTCATTATAAATGCAGATCCTGAGCCCTGCCTCAGACCTACTGAATGAGAAATTCTCAGGGTGGAGTCTAACCATCTGTGCCTTAACAAATATCCCTGGTGATTCTGATTCAGAATCACTATTTTACAGACTGGCACCTACAGGATAGAAGTACTAGGTTAACTGAAGAAATTAGGCTGGATGTTATCCACTTTGGAACTAAACAACTGCATTATTGTGGCAAAAAAAAATTATACGCTTTATTTTCTTTTGAAGCCATTATAGCCATGCAGATTGATTCTTTTAGATAATTTCAATAACATTTCCTAATTCAATTAGCAATAACATATTGCTAATTCAATAGCATTTGCTAAAACAAGTATCTGTTAAACATCTGCTGGTATGTGAATTATATCTCAGTAAAGCTGTTAAAAAAATGCAGCAGCAAGGAATGTTGCCTCACACCTGTAATCACAGGACTTTGGGAGGCCGAGGTGGGAGGATCACTTGAGCCAGGAGTTTGAGACCAATCTGGGCAACATAGTGAGACTCTATTTCTACAAATAAAATAAAATAAAATAAAATAAAATAAAATAAAATAAAATAAAAAAATAGCTGGTCATGGTGGCACATGACTGTAGTTCCAGCTACTTGGGAGGCTGAGGTGGGAGGATTGCTTGAGCCTGGGAGGTTAAGGCTGCAGTAAGCCATGATTGCACCACTGTGCTCCAGTCTGGGTGACAGGGTGAAATCCGGAAAAAAAAAAAAAAAAAAAAAAAAAGAGAAATGAAAAGGAAAAGAAATGCATTGACCATTTAAGACCTGTGAACTCTACCTGATTGTGTTCCCGGCAGGGCCCAGAAAACATTCAGTTCACTAAGGCAATAAGAGATGTACTGGTACGAGTTTGTGCTTTTCTAATACTTGCTGCTATGGTGGCAATGAAGTGGACTCCATGTGGAGATGACCACTGAGGAGGAGGCTGGGGTGAAACAAATGGTCGAAGGCCCCAGGTATAAGTGAAGCTGGGAGGAAATGAAGTAGTGATTGCTAGGTAGAGATACAACACTACCTAATGTGTCTATGTCAAAGAATATAATTTAAGGTGCCATTCTAAAGCAAAGCACAGTAAGACTTATAACTGGCATACATAGGAAAAATATGTGGGATGAAAGTTACTGAATGGAAAAAGGCCAATATTTATCTCTGAATGTGAATGACTAAGTGATGTATTAAAGGAACAAAACATTCCCAAGCTTCTTCCTGAGAGCTTACTATGTTATGGATTATTTACGTAACTTATTTATTTAATCATCTTAACAGCCTAAAAAATGATGCATTGCCTCTGTTTTAAAGATAACTATAGCATACACAGATGACTTTAACTTGCCTTGCCCTGATTATACACCTAACAGTGGCAGAGCAGAAATGAAATCCAGAAATATCTGACTGTGATGCACATCTGCTGAGCAGCTGCTGCATGCACTGGGGGAGAGATAGCATCCTGTTTCAAATGTGGGCTCTCCCGAGAAACAGAGTCAACAGAATCAATACCCATATCATCTCTATCATCTCTATCCCCTCTCTCTACACACACACACACACACACACACACGTATACATATACATATACGTATACGTGTGTGTGTGTGTGTGTGTGTGTGTGTGTGTGTGTGTGTGTGTGGAATTGGCACACCCAATTACGGAGGCTGGTAAGTTTCATATCTGGAGGTTGAATCAGCAAGCTAGAGACCTGGGGAACCCAATGGTCTATCTCCAGTCTGAGTCTGACGGTTGAAAACCAGGAGAGCTGATGGTGCAGTTCCTGTCCAAAGGCTGTTAAGCTTAACACCCAGGAACTGATGGGTCTTGAAGACTCAGGAATTAATGGGAACTGAAGTTGATGGTTCAGTTTGAGTCCAAAGTCATTAAAAAAAGCCAGTGTCCCAGTTAGAAGGTCATCAGGCAGGAAGAATTCTCTCTCACTCAGAGGGTCAGTCTTTTTGTTCTATTCAGGCCTTAGACTGACTGGATGAGGCCCACTCACAAAACGGGGGTACAATCTGCTTTACTTTTTGACCAATTCTGATATTAATATTAGCCAAAAACATCCACACAGAATTGCCTAGAATAATGTTTAGCTAAATGTCTGGGTACTTTGTGGCCCAGACACATAAAATTAGCCACTGCACACATCTCATGTTACTCAATCCTGACAATTGCCTATGATTGCTATTTTACAACTGAGACACAGAAGATGGTCAACTCAATGGTCTTCCTGTGGTCACTCTGCTAGTCACTAGGAGAGCTGAGATTCACACTCAGTACTCCCTGGAGCTAATGTGAGCTGTTTCCCTTGTATGCCACACTTCTTTCAACAAAGTTTCTGTTCCATTGTAGGGAGAGGCTGTTGAGAAGGCAATGAGGACATGTGTTCAGCGATGTTTTGGGAGGACTGATTAGCAGAGAGTATGGGATGGATTTGAGCTTTTTCAAGTGTAGAGAAGGAGCAGAAGACTAATGTTTATTCTAGAGTCTCATTTAACACCTCTAGGTCTTTAACAACAGACAGAGTTCATTGATGAGAATTTGAAGCATAATCCTAGAGTTCAAATGTACTAAGCCTTTCTTTAACTTATTCCCAAATGTGTTTTAAATAATTTCTCTTTTCTAATAACTATATCCTGGATTTCTGTAGTGTGTTGGGTTATTTAGTTTTGTTTAGTTATTGAATTACTCTCATGCTTCTCTTCCAAACACTTAAGATTAAATGATACTACTACTCACCTTTCACAGATTGGAAAATTAATTTATGCTCAAATGGTTCTTCATACTTACTGTTGAAAGGCAGTAGAACACAACAGTTAAGAGTGAACTCTAAAGTCAGACCCCAACTCCACCACCTACTGGCTGTGTGTCTTTAGGCAAATTACTCAACCTTTCTGTGGCTCAATTTCTTCATCTGTAATGGGTTGTAATATAGGAGTCATTGCATGAGAAGCACTTAGAAGAGTGCCTGGCACATATTAAGGTTTCTAAGTGTTAGCATTTTTATCATCACTGTGTGGTAGACACTGTTTTAGGTGCCAGACATAGAGCAGTGACTAAAACAAACAAGATTATTTTGTCCTTTGCTTTTGTGAAACTCACATTCCATTGACGAAGACATACATCCATCTTTACGGTTTCTCAGATAGATAATTTTAGCTGAGCCAGGCACAGTGGCTCATGCCTGTAATCCCAGCACTTTGGGAGGTGGAGGCAGGTGGATCACCTGAGGTCAGGAGTTTGAGACCAGCCTGGTCAACATGGTGAAACCCCATCTCTACTAAAAATACAAAAATTAGCCAGGTGTAGTGGCAGGCGCCTGTAATCCCAGCTACTTGGGAGGCTGAGGCAGGAGAATCGCTTGAACCTAGGAGGCAGAGGTTGCAGTGAGCCAAGATCATGCCATTGCACTCCAGCCTGGATGATAAGAGCGAAACTCCATCTCAAAAAAAAAACCAATTTTAGTTAAAAATATTATTTTTACAATCAAAGAAACACACATAAACACATAAATCCAAAATATGCCTAACCTCAGTAATAATCAAGAAACTGAAAACAATTAAAAATATCTTTCTTATCAATTTGGCAAAGAGGAAAACGATAGTGCTGGTGAGATTGTAGGGAAGGAGGGTCTATGCTGCTGAGTACCACGGCTTTTCCGGAGGGCATCTCCAATTGCTCATCTTTCCCTCATACTCTGCACCTAATCCATCTGCAAGTCTGTGGTCTCTGCTTTGAAATACACATTCAGAAATGTCCCCGCTATCTCCTTGCCCCAGAGCAAATGCTTTCATCCTTGTCTGAACTATTGCAACACACAACCTAACTGAACATCAGTTTCCATCGTCCATTCTCCACCCAGCAATCAGAATGGTGTTCTTAGTGTGGAATGCCAATCATATCACTCTGCTGTGCAAAGAGCTTCCCACTGTGGTTAGAACCTTGCAGTCTGGCTCCTGCTGACCTTCCCCACATTCCTCCTCTGGCCCATTCCACTCCAACCACCTTGGCCTGACAAGTCTTCAATTGGGCCAAGCTCGAGTTCTTCCTGTTTTTTCTCTCTGCCTGGAACACCCACAGAAGTGGTCTCTGCTCACATATCATGCTCTCAGACAGACCCTAACCATGCTCTGCAAAATATTGAGGCCCTGTCACTTTACTTTTCTCTGAAGCACTCATAACTCTCTGCAATCACATTGTGAATTTACTTTTTCATTGTGAATTGTCTTCCTCATCCACAAGTGTAAGCTGCATGTGGACAAAGGCCTGGTATGAGTAGTTCACAGTGCCCAGGATACCACTTTATCTCAATACATATTTGTTGAGCAAACGAATGACGTTATGGACTGAATATTTGTGTGCCCCCCAAATTTCATATGTTTTATCTTATTTATTTACATTATTATTACTTTGCTTTTTTAGAGATGGGCCCTTGCTGTATTGTCCAGGCTGGACTCAAACTCCCAGGCCCAGGCAATTCTCCCACCTCAATCTGTGGAGTAGCTGGGATTACAGGCATGTGTCACCATGCTCCAAAATTCATATGTTGAAACCTGATTCCCACTGTGATGGTTTTGGGTAAGGTCTGTGGGAGATGATTAGGTTGTGAGGGTGAAGCACTCATGAAAGGGATTAGTGCCCTTACAACGGTCCAAGGAGACCAGCATTCTGTCTTTTCATCATGTGAGGACACAGCGAGAAGACATTGTCTATGAACAAAGAAATGGGCCCTCACCATACACCAAATCTGCCAGCACCTTTATTTTGGATTTTCCAGACTCCAGAACTGTAAGGAACAAATTTTTATTCTTTATAAGTCATTTAGTCTATGGTATTTTGTTATAGCAGCCTCAAGGGACTACGACAAATGAGTACCAAAAGTGTTAAGCACATTAATACTCTTAACTCAGCAATTCTAGGAGATTATAAAAGCAGACAAAGGTATTGCTACAGGAATGTTCATTGTAGCATCATGCTAGTACCAAACTTAACCCAACAATAGGAGATTGAGTCATAAATACCCTACATTTATTTGTTAAATACTCTGAAACTATTAAAAATATGTGGTAAAATATTATTTAATGCCATGAGGAAATATTCACAATATATGATTGACTTAAAATATTGTAAGACACAATGTTCCATAATAGTCCCTGTTGAAAAGAATGTACTATCTTTTCAATGGCAACTGTCTCTTGAACTGTTGGCCTTTTCGCACCTGAATAATAATAAAACCCACATTTTAAAACATATTGAGGTGGATATTTGTGATCTTGTAGTAGATCAAGACTGCTTCATGCCTTGGCTCCAAAAGAGACAGCTGAGTCTAGTAGTCAATACTTTCTGCCTTTCTCCCAAGTAGAGGATGCTGTGCAACCTCTAATAGGTTATTCAGACAATCAAGACAGTAACAGTATCACTGCATTTTTAACTTTCAAAAGCTCATATTCTGAATTGCCTGTGCTTTTAGAAATTTTTAATATTGAGGTTCCTTGTTGCAGACTTGGGTAACTTTGGCCATTTCAGTGAGTTGCTCAACATAATGCCCTCTATCCCATGAGTGACAGCTTCTTCTTTGACCAGCAGTGAAAGAGTTGAGCAGAAAATGAGTAACCTTTTACTAAGCCATTAGAAAATGCATGGATTGTCATGCTTTGTAGGGACAGAAGAGGGAAAGAATGAATAATTCAATGTAGGAAAGGAAAGGAAGCAGCTGCTTGTCCTCCCAAAATAAGAAAATAAAGATCATTTACCTTAAACTAATCAGAAATTCAGCCCAACTACACTGATATTAAATTAACTTAAAATGAAACCACATTTCTTTCTTTTTTTGCCCAAACCCATTCTTATGTTAACCTGCAAGTGTTTTGGCTGGGACCCCGGTGGATTCCTATGAAGAAGGCACTTTTTCTTCTAATTTAAGTTTGCCCTCTTGATGCTGCAGAGTGACACTGCCTTGGAAGTAGCTATAAATCCAGGATGAACTTGTAAAATTTGCAGCTAGTATGAACAAGTGATGTTGCCGTTTCTCATGAGAACATCTCTTCCAGTTGGTATAGAGTAGTTTCATTTTGAAAGAAATATGTAAATGTCTGTATTTTGAAAATACACTTTATGCTACATTATAGCACAATTTTTGTTGCGTGCTTTTTTGTACATGAACTATGATATGAATCTTTTTCTCAAAGAAAAGACTACAGTTTTGTAACAGAGTTTACTTTTGAAATCAAAATCCTTAGATGAAAAAAATCCTTATGCATATATCTAAGCTTTTAAAAATGCATGATTCTGTGCACATAATGATGCAGTAAGAATTCAGAGTTCTCAAATTTGAATAGTTTGGGGAATTGGGCAAACCTCAGGAAAAGGGATTCATGTTTTTTGGATAATCCTTGCCACAAAGAATGCCACTGCTGTGAAGTGTGAAAATGAAAACCATTCAAGAAAAGAAACCCAGTATACATTTCTCCTTGCCATTCTGCTTCTGACAGAGACAAGGAAAGAACTGAAACTCTGTCTTATACTGAGTTTCATGTGAAAATGCCTAGCAATTGGAGGGCTATGCAAAATGTTTCAAAAGCAGGTCACAAGTGAATTGAAAAGACGCTCAAAGGGCATATTGCTTAGAACTGATAGGGAGCCACTATATGGAACCCTATGATTAACTTCAGGAAACGGAAGTTTGAAATGAATTTCATTCTCTTTAGTGATGTTCTGGGTTGTGGGAAAGTCTTTGAAAGGGAGCATAGATCTTCCAAGAAGACCTGGCTTCTGACATGGCACAGGTGGAATCCTCTTCCTGTAGATTTTTTGGACTATCTGGCTCTCTCATGCTTAGGAACTCCGGGATGTTAGCAGCTTTCCTCCAAGGTGGGAGGCTCCTCTGGAGGCCATCTGTACCTGAGGACCGGCCCCTTGCAAGGGCTCTGTTTGTGTCCTCAGTGAGATCTGACCATCTACACTCCCTGCTAGGCAGATGTTCCTTTCAGGATTCAGCTCATGCAGCAGATGAAGATGCAGAATGCATATGTGAGCACACATGGAATTCCTCATTCTCCAGTTCTGGGGAAGCCCTTCAGAGAATAGGAGCTTGTCTCTCAAGTCCCACCAGCAGATGCCTCTGCTGTTTCTGAAGGCGAGAGCATCTTACAGGCTTGTGCCTGTGGCCAACTTGGGTCTTGCTCTAATTTGACCCTCTCATTAGTTCTTGATGAAGGAGTCAATGCTTTGCACTGGGCATGTTGTTCTGCTTTTAAAGATGTTTTCCCAAATAGGGCCAAGGAAAAATGAGACATATTTGGAAGCTATTTTTAAATACATCTAACTGAAAAAGACATCGTTTCCTTCATTTTCAAGTGACCACATATGCAGTCTCTTCCATAAATTTTGCCACAAAATGTTCTCAACAAAATAACCCTGTGCAGCCTTAGTTTTAAGCAGAATTTCTGCTAGCTTCTTGCTTTGTGACCCTGGATAAGTCTAAAATGTAAATCTGGTTATAGGGTTCCTCTGCATAACACGGGTCCTGCCTCCTGATTCCCCACAGTCCCCTGCATGGCTACCAAGGCCCTTTGTGATTCAGTCTCCCTCCCCTCCATTCCCTCTCCCTGGCAGTCTTGGTCATACATGCCTTGGGCTGTTCCTGCAGCTGGCCGTGTTCCCTCTCACTCCTGGGTCATGTTGCCTGCAGATGAGCTGCTCTTTCTCCTTCCTTCCCCTCGTTATATTCAGGGAACTACTACCAGTTCTCTAGGTCTTTGCTTAGCTATTGTCCCTTTCTGATCCCTCTGGCGTGGGTTCAGTGCCCTTTGTGTGTTCTCGTACTGCATCCGATGACCCTGTGGTAGCTCTTTGTTCTGTATTGTAATTGCCTGTTTTCTTGAACATTATCCTCCCTCTGAAGTCCCTCTAAAATAGACTTTAAGCTCCTAAGAACTAACTATAGACTAGACTACCAATAAGTGTGGGACTTACTGACCCGCCTACACCATTGGAGCTGGGCTTTGCAGCTGGGCCAGATTCCTGTGGGTCTATCCCAAATGTGACAGTCATCAGAGCTGGTCTAGTGTTCAGGCTCTTTCCTTCCAGCCCCATGATGGGATTGTATCTCCCTGTCCACTAGATGTTAGGTATGGCTGTGCTGTATGACTTCTTTTGATGGATGAGAGGTGAACAAAAGTGTGGGGCCTTCGCAGCTAGTTTCTATTTCCACACATTTCCTTTGCCTCTCTGATTGGCAATGTTCCAGATAAGTGTACTCCATTAGCTAGAGCCTTGAAGTGAGCATGATCATGGTGTGGAGCAAAGCCCCCAGCCAGCTGTTAAAGGATGTGTAATCTAAACAAAAGATGAATCTCTGTTGTTTCCAGCTACTCAGATTTTGGAGTTATTTATTACTGAAACATCACCTACCCTATGCCGACTGAAAAACCAAGATGATGGATAGATTTGTTCTATGATGTCAACTCTTGATTGCCAATGGCTACTTAGAGCATTGAACTGTGAAGTGTACATTTGGGTTCGGAGGAAAAGGATGCTATGATTTATTAATGTCTCTATCAGCATAACATGGGAAATCAGAGCCTATTTGCCTATCCTGATTTATTCTGTGCTAATGATGAGTATATTTCATACCAGGTGTCTTCTCTCTTCCTGATGACCTATCCGCTTGACTCCTTGTTGCCTGCTGTATGCATCAGCATAACTAGTGTTAGAATTTCAACATAGCATGAAACTGAGTAAGTAATTCCCTAGCGGTCATAGGGTAAGTTAGGGAACTGAGACTAGTACTCTGACTTCCAATCAAATATCCTTTCCCAACTGGGTTGTTGTTTATTAACAGGTAAGCATATGAGATTCTCTATTTGAAAAAAAAGTTCTTTTTATTCTGAAAAAAATATAAAGTGGTGATTTAAATCTGTCTTTTGTCTATGTCTCTAATAATTTACTAGCCATCATAACATTCTTTTCTAGGTTATTTTTATTACACTATATTGACACTTTTGGGTAACTTAAGTCATTTTTTAGTACTTTAATTCATATGAGACTATAACCATGAATAAAAATATTTATTTTTTAAATAAAATGTATACATTGCCCCCTTCATTTGACATTTATGCACTTAGACAAGTATAACATTTCTTTGGCTAATATTTCCTAGGTGTGTCCATGCTGGGTAGTATTGAGTCATTCAGTGATCACTACTTGATGCTTGGTGCTCTGTTTGTTCTTCCTCAGTGTTTTGGCTGGCACTTCCCTCTTCCCACTTCTTAAACCATCCTCTAAATCCAATCATCAAGCACACTCTACTATTCCTGTCCTCTTAATTTCTTCCAGCGCTGTTCCACCTTCTCTGTCTCCATCTTTGTTGCCACACAACAGTGTCAGTGTAAGTTGTCTCATCTCTGGCCACACTGTTGAGGGAATATCCTCACTGGACTCCTTGCTTCATGACCTATCCCTTAGGTAACTATTGTTTATTGAGTCCTTACATGGTGCAAAGCATCAAGCCAAAGATTACGTATATTGTCTCTCTTAATCTTTACAATAACCACATTGTGTTCAGGCCTCACAAAACCTGGATCCCCTCTGTCGTACCTCAGTCAGAATTTGCTTAGAGTAGATCATGTGACTCCAAGCATCTGGAGAAACTATAAGTAGGGGGAGAAAGGCCAAGAGTGAGGGTCCTCATTTATCTTATCTCTCAACGAGAGAAGAAATTGCTTTGAGTCTCTTCAGAGAATGCTTTAACCCAAAGTCCGTTTCCTCCAGGGGGTTCTTAGGAGGCACTTTTTGAATGTGACTTTCTAATCCTGTGTCCAAACCATAGGCAAGCACAGGCTTCCCATCTGTGCACATTTAACACTCACAGGTGTGTCAGCCGAGGGGCTTTCTCTTTCCCAGTGGCCCTCAGCCCACCACTCAGCCCTCCAGATCCTCTGGTGGGAGGTGCTTACCCCTCTCTAGCCCAAGTCAGCTATCTCCTCCACCCCAGGCCCTGAACCAATATCCTGTGATGCTGTGGGGAAGACAGACATCTTGGGATAGAGAGATTGATGGATCCTGACCTACATGGATGGGTTCTTCCTTTCAGAAGCTTTGTGATCCTCCCATTCTATAACTGAGTCCCCAACAATTAAAAAAGAAAGACATCAGCTCAATTTATATTATTACTGTTACCTATGTAGTGTATTTTTCTATTTAGCCTCATCTGTGTGAAATGCTTCCCCCTAGAGTGAAGCTTTAATACTCTAGAATGTTTATACCTCCAAAAAATAGTAAATTCAGCACAAAGGCTCAACAATAAGGCTCCCCTCAAAGCTTTAGGAAAACTTATTTTGGGTGAGATCAATCTCCTGAGAAAATTAACTTTTCCTAAGCAATAATTTGAACATAGTGGCTGAGATATTTAATTAACCCAAGTGTAATGTTAAGAATGCAAATGACTTGACCAACAAGCACATAAAAAGTGCTCAACATCATTAATCTTTAGAGAAATGCAAATCAAAACCACAATGAGATACCATCTCACACAAGTCAGAATGGCTATCATTAAAAAGTCAAAATACAACAGATGCTGGCAAGGTTGTATAGAAAGGGAATGCTTACACTGCTGGTGGAAATGTAAATTAGTTTCACCACTGTGGAAAGCAGTTCGGTGATTTCTCAAAGAACTTAAAACAGAATTTCTATTTGACCCAGCAATCTCATTATTGGGTATAGACCTAGAGAAATATAAATTGTTTTACCACAAAGGCACATGCACATGTATGTTCATCATGGCACTATTCACAATAGCAAAGACATGGAATCAACCTAAATGTCTGTCAATGGTAGATTGGATAAAGAAGATGTGGTACATATACACCATGGAATACTATGCAGCCATAAAAAAGAACGAGATCATGTCCTTTGCAGCAACATGGATGGAGCTAGAGACCATTATTCTAAGCAAACTAACACAGGAACAAAAAACCAAATACCACTTGTTCTCATTTATAAGTGAGAGCTTTGCATTGAGTACATATGGACACAAAGAAGGGAACAATAGACACCAAGGGTGGAGGGTGGGAGGAAGGTAATGATGGAAAAACTACCTCTTGGGCACAATGCTTATTGCATGAGTAACAAAATAATCTGTACACCAAACCCTCATGATGCTCAATTTATCTATATAACATTCCTGTACATGTACCCCTGAACCTAAAGTAAAAGTTAAAAAAAGAATGTATATGACTATATTAACATGTCTAACGTTGAGACCTGGTCAGTTGGATCTTCCCAGTGAACACAAGGGGATTGTCTGCATAAAGTCTAGAAAATGAGAAGCTAAAGAAATGTAATTTTTTCAGAGCCTCTCTATCACTGTCTAGAGAAGATGACACTCTGGCTAGTCTTTGGGGCCATTTCCATCAACTCAGGAAGGATATAGAGAGTGCTGAGTGGTTGGATGGATGAATAAATTAAGCTGACTCCTCTTCGTCTAACTGCATGTTTATCAAGGAAATTTTCTGATTATAATCTTGTTTTCTCCATAGATTCTCCTGCTGAGAGAATTCTGACTATAGAACACTGGCAGTTAAAGTTTGGGGCAGTTATGCTGTGCATAACACTAGTAGACAGCGTCTATGGTGACCCTAGATGGTCCTAGTAGACCTCCAAGGTGGTGGGACCTGAGTAGACACGAGGGTCTCTACAGGAGCTCTGTATCTCCTTTGCTGTAAATGTAAGAGAGTTAAATGTTAGTTTGTTTTAAATCTGCTGAAATTATGGTTAGTTGGGATTTGGTTCATAGGTATAACTATATTCATATTCTTCTAAACGTTCTTTACTTGTCCATTTATTCAATTATTATTTTTGAGACAGTCTCGCTCTGTTGCCCAAGCTGGAGTGGAGTGGCATGATCTTGACTCACTGCAACCTCTGCTTCCTGGGTTCAAGTGATTCTCATGTCTCAGCCTCCCAAGTAGCCTCCCAAGTAAGATTTCAGGCATAAGCCACCACACCCACATAATTTTTTTTTTTTTTTTTTTTTTTTCAGTAGAGACTGGGTTTCACCATGTTGGCCAGTCTGGTCTGGAACTCGTGACCTCGGGTGCTCTGCCCACCTCGGCCTCCCAAATTGCTGGGATTACAGGTGTGAGCCACTGTGCCAGGCGCATTTATTCAATTATTTATGTAACAAATTGATTACCACTATGTTCCAGGCATATTATGAGACACTGGGAATACAACCATGAATAGTGCCCAGTCCCTGCCCATCAAGGGCTCTCAGTTCAGTTGGAAAGAGCATATTTTAAACAATCATAGAATGTGATATGTACTGTAAAATAGTTACAGAAAAATAACTGGTATAGGAATGCTTAATTGTGCTCATAGCAAAGTCAGACAAGGCTTCCCATATGAGGTAACATGGAAGTAGAGTCTTCACTTCAGGAGTTTGCCAGGCTGATAGGATAATCATAAGTTCTCCAGGCAGAGTGAAGAATATCTTCAAATAAGCAGTTCAGTCAGGACCACTTGAGTGTGGGTTAGGGAATAAGGAAGGGGAAGATAGATGAAGCTAGAAAAATAGGTAGGTGTCAGATAAAGGGTTTTGTACGTTAAGAAATTTATATTTTGTCCTGTATGCTAGAAGACAAGTTCTTGAAACAGTTTTCAGGGAATTTCATGTATTGCATCATCTCTGTCTGATTATAGAGGATAAATTGGGTGGCATCAGGATGACCAATTGGCAAACTCTTACCAGGGTCTGGTTGAGGGCTGAGGATTTGAATTGAGGCAGTAAAAATAAGAATGGATAGTTAAAGCCAGTTTTGAAGAAAATTAAGGCAGATGAAGTGTCAGAGGGCTGGGCATAAGTCCCAAATTTCTGATATGAGGGGAGGGGCTGCCAGGAACCTCAATAAAGCATAAAGGAGAAAGAGCAAGATATTTTTAGGGAGAGATGCAAGATTTGTTTTGTGTTGACTTTGATCTATTCAGATCAAATTTGAAGCTCAAGAAAGATATCCAGGCTGGAAATAAATGCTTGAGGATTAATGAATGGGCAGTAAGTGAAGCCATGGGCAGGATGCCATTGCCCAAGAGGATCTTGTAAATTGAGAGAAAAATAGGGCCAGAGCCAGGCCCCAAAAGAACTTTCACATATAAGGGTTGATCTGAAGAGTGAGGGAAGCTGAGAAGAAGGGGTCAATGGAAGATATGTTTTGGAATATTCTCATGTTAATTACCTTGTTTATAATTATCAGGACCATTCTTCCTTGCCTTTTTCTCTCTCCCCATTCTCCTCTTCCTGTCATCATTTCCTCCACCACTTTTTCTTTTTCCTCTTCCTCTTTTTCCCTCCTCCCTTTTCCCCCCTGCTTTCTTCTTTTTTATTCTTCTTTATTCTTTCCAACTCTTGACTGCTCCAAAATAAAATCTCTGATGAAGGATTTTTTTCCTGGCAAAGTTTTTTCATACCCAATCTCAGAATCTTAATATGGACAAAGCACCATTTACTTACTTTGCAATAGCTACCCAACAGCTGATAGTGAGAAAAACTAATACTAGTACTCTAATTATTCTCATTTTAAACAGGAAGAAACAGGCTCGGAGAGGTTACCTGGCTTGCCAAAAGTCATATAACCAGATGTGCTAGTCAAGAGTCAAACCTATATCCATGAGCTCAAATCCTAGGTCATGTTGCCCTTCCCTCTTCCCTGTTACTTGCTCTTCTTGCCAATTCTAGTTTCGTGATGCTCCATCTCTTTGTAACTCAGCATCATTTTGAATCCTCTGAGTCTTAATTCCTACCCAGAAGAAAAGACCCCTTCCCAGTCCCCTTTCAGTGACTTCAATAATTTTCGAACTTTTCCTCAAGACACCTGTAGTTTTGCAAATATAGCTTCAGTTCCTGTTTCCTGTCTTCTGCCCAGTTTTGAAGTCTGCTCCTGAAGGTTGATTTTGCTAGAAAAGAAGGTGACCTCACTCCTGATACATGATGGTGGTGATGATTATGATAATAATCATAATACCAGCAAACACTTGCACTTATCATATGGCAGGTATTTGCAAGTTCATTTTCACCTCCCAGCTGCCCTGAGGATGGTCTACAGGGCTTTCTCCACTCATAACAACAACTCCTTTGCATCTAGACTTGGCCCTGGTTGGCTTTCCAAGAGTCTCACGTAGTTCTGCCTCCTTACTTTGCAGGGTCCATGACTAAGTCCCATCTTTTCCTCTGGTAGCATCTAAGTCCTTCTCTCTGGCTAGGCCCTCCTGCATAACCCCCAAGCATGTGGTCTCTATTTCCTAGCACTTTTGCTCCCTTTCTTTCTGATTTCTACTGCTTTTGAAAATAAACACTCCCAAATCTGCCTTTCCAAGTTGCTGACAATGCCGCAAATAGGGTATTAATATGCCTCACGGCTGTAAACAGAGTTATAAGCAGACATGGCCTCTCTCCTGGCACAGACTGCTGGGCAGGTAGAACTGCCCCAGTAAAATGAGCATTCTTGTTTTCCAAAGACAATATTTTTAGGCTACTTGAATTTTATTTTTTTGCTTGGTTTCTCTGTCTGTAATAAATCAGGTAACATACCAGTTTTCTCATGACCTTGGTGGGCTAGAGGAATAAATCTTGCCTTTCAACTTCAGGTTCCTACCTCCAAAACTAGAATGTTCTATCTCAGAGAGAAACAAAAGTGGGCTGGGGTTTGCATATCACAGGGTTAACATGCTGCATTTTCCTGTAGCAAGAGCTTTATTCCATGGAAGAAATAAAACCCCTGTTTATGGCATAGAACAGAAAATTCACATTATTTTTAAGATAAAATGAGACGTCAGATTTCCTGCTTTATAGGCTTGATTCCCAGAGGTTTTATCACTCTGTTTCAAGGTCAGAGGTGCTTTGGTGGAAATTTTTGTGAGGCTTTTTGGTCTGGAATGTTGATGAGCTGAGACAGGTGAAAGGGGCTGGTAGACAAGTGAAAGAGGCTGAGACAGGAGAAAGGTGCTCAGTAAATTCTCTTTTCTTCCTACCTCTTCCCATTTGCCTTCCCTCTTTCCTTCTCTCTCTCCTTTCTTTTCTTCCTTTCTCAGGTTCTAGCTTTTATTTTCTGTCCCAGTGAAATGCCCTTTTTAGTGGGTACAGTTTGTCACTGGCATTTTCTAAGCATCAATGTGTTTGGGAATTGTATGATTGTCATAAACCCTTAGAATGCAGGAGCTCACAGTGACCGCAGAAGTTTACCCCTTTCACTTGCTAGGTAAGGAAATCAATCAAGGTCACATAGCAGGTTGGAAGCAGAGCCAGACTACACCTCAGGCCCTTGACTCAGGGCTCTAAGCAAAGTCAAAGGGGCTCTAAATCAAGACACTAGCTTCATTTCATGAACAGGCTGTGGGATTTGCAGATCATCTGTTGTTGACGCTGCTATAAGAACAAGATTATGGTGATGAGAGGAGGTATCTGCTTCAGACTAGTAACAGCACAGCCGTCTGGAAATACCAGGGCTGGAGGCCCTTGCTGAACTACAGCAAGCAGTGCCCATGAGGCCCAGGGATCCAGATTCAGCCAAAACCAGGGCCAGCAGCTCTGGGAGAAGGAACACTTTCTTTTTTCCCTGCCTATCCAGGGAGCTGGGCATGTCCTGAGGCAGGACACTGTTACCACAGCTGCTTTCCTGAGATGGAGGACATCATGAGTGCCTTCACATTCCTGTATCCTTGTTCTTTTTGAAAACTAGTTAAGTAATTTTTCTCAATGATTATCTGGTAGATTGATAAGTGAAAGCTATTTTTAAAAACTTTATAAGCAAATGTAGATCTCTTCCTACAGATAAACTATTGTTACATGGACCATAGACCCAGAAGGATTCAGAAAACATGCGTGAGCCAGATAATTTTGCATCCTATCTTTTCTTCAACAAATATGTTTGAGAACCACTCTAAGACAAGCTTTGCTAGGGGAGCTTGGAAGACACAAAAGAAAGACATGATTCCTGCACTCAAGAATCTGACTGTCTACTGGGGGATTATTTTCATTTTTTATTGCTGCTGTTAACAAATTACCACAAATGTAGTGACTTAAATGACACAGTTTTTTTTTTTTATCTTACAATTCTGGAGGTCCAAAGTCCAAATGGATCTCACTGACCTACAGTGAAGATGCAAGCAGGGTTGTCTTCCTTCTAGACTCTTTCAGGGAGAATCTACTTCTTGCCTTTTCTTGCTTCTAAAGGCTGTCCACATTCCTTGGCTTGGGGCCCTCCTCCTCCATCTTCAAAGGCAGCACTAGCCAGTAAAGTCTTTCTCCAATGGCCATATCCTTAGTTTTTACTTTTCTGCTTCCCCCTTACATGTCTCATGATTATACTGAGCTCACCTCGGATTATCACCAAGATAATCCCCTCTCTTAAAGTCAGCTGATTAGCAACCTTAAATACCCTTACCATGTAGTCCAACATATTCACAGGTTCTGGGGATTAGGATCTAACATCTTTGGGAGGCCATCATTCTGCTCACCATGGAGATGCAGACATAGTCACAGATGATAATTAAACACCAGGATTTGGGCTGTGATGGCAGCATATAGGAGGAGCACCTAACTCTGTATGGGGAATTATGTGATGGCAGGGCAAAAGTTAGAGAGGTCTTCTTGGAGAAGGTGACACATGAGTTCAGATCTTTAGCTTGTGTGAGAGGCTGGCCAAGGAAGGGGAAAGGCATTCAAAGAAAAGAGAAAAAGGTACAATAGAAGCAAGGGTACTGGGACATGAAAGGGGATGAAACTGTGGATAGAATGTGGGGTCTGGTAAGAAGAGTAGTGAGTGATCAGTAAGGTTGGAAAAAGTCATATGTTGGAAAGGTCTCAGCAGGAAACAGATGGTACTCTTAAAGGGGGTAATCAAAAGGCCTTTTTACAATGGCTTCTTCAGGGTGGTGCCTTCCTATAGCCAAAGCTCTCACCATTTCTCAGTAACTCTTCCTTCCCATGGCCCCCAGGCCTAGGTAGGGTAACTCTCCTGGTTGTTGCTAGTCCTGGGGGGCTTGAGCATCCCTTTGACTTACCAGTCAAATATTGTCTGTTATTTTAACAATAATAAACTGGGTTTATTTAACCCAGTCCAAATATTGTAGAAGGGCCCTTTAACCAAGCGTTGTAAAAACTGTGGAATGCTATGCAGTGAATATGCACCACATTTTCGTTATCCAATCTACCAGTAGGTTGATTCCACATGTTTGCTATTGTGAATGGTGCTGTGATTAACATATGTGTGCATGTGTCTTTATGGTAGAAAGATTTATATTTCTTTGGTATATACCCAACAACGTGATTGCTGGGTCAAATAGAAATTCTGTTTTAAGTTCTTTGAGAAATTGCCAAACTGCTTTCCCCAATGGCTGAACTAATTTACATTCCTACCAGCAGTGTATAAGCATTCCCTTTCTACATGACCTAACCAGCATCTGTTGTTTTTTGACTCTTTAATAATAGTCATTCTGACTGGTGTGAGATGATGTCTCATTGTGGTTTTGATTTGCATTTCTCTAATGATTAGTAATGATGGGCATTATTTCATATGCTTGTTGGTTGGATGGATGTCTTTTTTTGAAAATTGTCTGTTCATGTCCTTTGCCCACTTTTTAATGAGGTTGTTTTTTGGTTGTAAATTTGTTTAAGTTCCTCATAGATTCTGGATATTAGAAGGCCTTTGTTGGAAGCATAGTTTGCAAAAATTTTCTCCCATTCTGTAGGTTGTCTGTTTACACTGTTGAGAGTTTCTTTTGCTGTGTGGAAGTTCTTTCTTTAATCCAGTCCCATTTGTCAATTTTTGTTTTTGTTGCAATTGGTTTTGGTGTCTTCATCATGAAATATTTGCCAGGTCCTGTATCCAGAATGGTATTTTCTATGTTATCTTTGGGAGTTTTTATAGTTTTAGGTTTTACATTTAAGTCTTTAATTCATCTTAAGTTGATTTTGTATATGGTGTAAGGAAGGGGTCCAGTTTCAATGTTCTGCATATGGCTAGCCAGTTATTCCAGCACCAATCATTGAATAGGCAGTCCTTTCCCCATTGCTTGTTTTTGTTGATTTTGTGGAAGATCAGATGGTTGTAGGTGTGTGGCATTATTTCTGAGCTATCTATTCTGTTCCATTGGTGAATTTTTATTGAAGTCATAAGTGAAGGCTTCTGGGTTCGCTATTTGGAGAATGGTCTTTATGGAAGTATTATGCTCCAGCAAGTCTGCATAAGCAGACAATTGTACCTGAAAATAAACAAGCATGAATATGGTTTCCTTCTGTACTCTAAGCGGGCTGCACTGCTGTTTTACTTTCTCTCTTTCAGGTTTGATTAACTTAATGCTCAGCTGGAGGCATAAAATACAAGAAGATGAGCCTTTCCTCAATCAGGGCCTTCTCTTACCTCATCACTGTCCAATAAGGGTTGGGGAGTTGGCTCAGATGTACAGCTTGAACAGATACAACACTGAACTGAAGGGTACGATGCCTCTCCTTATGGGAATATGAATTGTGTGCCTCCAGAATTCATATCATAATCCCAACCCCTAGTGCCTTAGAATGTAACTGTATATGGAGAAAGATTTGCCTTTAAAGAAGTATTAAGGTTAAATGAGATAATACAGGTGAGCCCTAACCCAACATGATTGGTGTCCTTATAAGAAAAGGTGATCAGGACACAGACATACACAGAGGAAAGACCTTGTGAAGACACAAAGGAAGATGACCACCTACAAGTCAAGGAGCGAGGCTTCAAGAAACCAGCCTTGCTAACACCTTGATCTTCAACTTCCAGACTCCAGAACTGAGAGGAAATAAATTTCCATTGCTTATGTCACCCAGTCTGTGGTGCTTTGTTATGAAGTTTTAGAAAACTAATGTACTCCCTTAGTTAAAAGAGAACAGCCAGCGGAAGACTTTTTAGAAGGGACTCCCCCAGTCCCTTCCCAGCATGAGTAGAGGGTGATTCCAAGCTGTTTGCCTGGAGAGGCATGCCCGTGGAGGAAGCTCTGAGTGTAATAGAAACTCACAGGGGCCCTTCAGAGTGGCCAGTGAAGGCTGAAGACGGATGGTGCTGGGGTCCTTTCATGTGGTCTTCCCTGGGGCTTTGCAAGCAGTTCCAACTTGTTCCTTGTAGGCTGACGCTAAATTCCATTCATTAGCAAGTTTCCCAATGGCCTAATTTTATTGGTTCCTCAGGAGTTCCTCTCTTGCTTTTCGGGCCTCCAGTCATCTAAAATGTTGTGTCTTCAGCAAATTCACTCACCTCATTATGCGTGATCCCTCTTCTAGGCCATTTAGCCCTTCTCCCAGCTCCTAATAAATAAATACTGATTCTAAGACCAAAGCCCAAGAGGCCATACATTTAATTGCTTTCCATGCTGAGAGAGAATCATTTATTAGCGCTGTGCAAAGCACTGTGTTTGAAAACTCCAAACCACATGAAACGCTGCAAGTTTTGAGCCAGAGCCTAACGGAGAAACAGCCAAGTTTCATCCGAACTTTGTTAGGCCTCATGACCTTTCACAAAACCTCAAAGCAAACATAATTCAGCCCCTGGATAGGCTCAAACTCTGAGTTGAGTGCTGTCATTTGTTTGGTTTTGTAGCAGCTGCTTATATCACAAATCCCCACTTCTGGTTAAAAAAAAAAATCTACAAGAAGGCTTCAACCCAGTGTGATGTTCTATTTTATTTTTGTTTTGTAATATGCCTATTGATTGTGAAACTCATGACTCCTTTGGAAAGCTAGCTCTACAGAACAACTTGTGGGTTTAGAACTGCCAGGTGAATTGGGACCAAGAGAGTAAAATGGAATTTAGTGAGAAACCAATTGTAGTAATCTGACTGGAAGGATGAGAGGAGGAGATGGGGGTGGCAGTCAGGAGGTCAGAGGAGAATAGTTTTATTTTGTTTTCAAGAAGAAATATTTTGGGCTGATGCCTTGTCTGGACCTAGTAAGTGTTTGGTAAGAATTTGACTGACTTTTTCAGCACATGTAATCTATAGTTTCCCTGTGTCCTAAACTTAATTCAGAGATCCCTGTAAAGGACACGGCAGCCATTTATAGATCACCATGTATCCATCTGGGCCTGCTGGGATGCTGTCTGCCTGAGTTAGAATGACTTGACAATGAAGGCTATTTGGAGAAGGAGGCCAGCCCATAGCTCATCTTGTTATACTTGGGCTGAAAAAAAGCAGGAATTGACAGACAGAGTGGGTTTGGACTTCAAATCAGACATGTCACTGGTTTGAGACAGGTGCCCAGGGTAGAGGCAGACCCAAAAGTGGGTAACAGAAATGTAGTTAATACTGCGGACTAAACTAAACTGTGTTTAGTCCTTAGACATTCTGGTGGTAGTTCAGGAAAACAGAGATGACCAGAACAAAAGTAAGGTCTTCCTCAGGCAGGGGCAGCATTATGACCACCAGCCCTTTGAGGGTGGGTTCAGGTTAGTCTGGTAGCGGGTGGCTTACCCAAGCGTGAGACTAAAGTTTGAGGGCAGGATTCTGACCATTGTGTGTTCAAAGCTGGTTTGAGGTAGGAGGGGATACTCATGGTATGGTGCTGGGGTAACAGGATGAAGAGTAGATTTCTTTGAGTTTCAGAGTGGGAAATTAGTTCTAACAGCTGGAAGATGCCAACCTGTTAAATGGTGTCTAAAAATCAGATAAACTGATGCTGACTCATCTACAAATTAGATCAGAACTACTTAAAGCACTTCTCATTTCCCTTTTATCTCCCTCTCTACCCTCCTTTACCATAGATGTGGATGGAAAAGGTTTTGGAGCGGGGAATCAGTGGAAGAAAATAAGGTCACAGTAGAAGGGGATCTAGATCAGGTGGGGCCTTATAGGTCACTGTGAGAACTTTTGAGGCAAGGAAGGCTCCAGCAATTTAAGTCACCATCTGCTCTTCTCTGCTTCTATGTCCCAGGTCCAAGACAAGTCCAAGCAGGAACAAGATAAAATTTGACTTTGTTTTCTACATTTCAGGTGATACATGAACCAAATCCAAGTTATTTACGTTAGCATCATTTATGTAGGTATTGATCTTATTTTCAATAGCAACTGCTTGCATTTGGTCACATTAGTGGTTTTATAATCTTACATCCATCTCACAGAAAGGAACAAAAGAATAAATAATATTTTGACCCTGCTGTTTTGACCCCACTGTTTTGGACTTCCTTATGGATTCCATAAATATTTTATCTCTGTGTTTACATATACAAATATTTTAATAAGAATTACACCAAAATTAATACTTTTTAAGGATGAATCTTTGTTAATTCAATCATTTGATAATATTTTCGAAAACAGTTAAGCCATTTTTATAAAATCATTACTTTAATATTAATTATTATTAGGATCAATTATTTTCTAGTGTGATTTATTTATTTTGACTCAACTTTTACCTAGTTATATATTCTGTGATTACGAGTTTTCTTTTGCAGAAATTATTTCTACCAATTCATTTCTCAGGTCAAATTATATAAATATATAAAGATTTGATCCACTTTTAACTAAAAAAAATTTTAAATCATGTGCAATTTTATATACTATAGATTTTGTTTTAAAAATTTATTTCAACCAAGTCTGTTTCCCACTTTTAATTTTTCAGGTTTTCATCTATAACAAATTTTACCACCTACAGTTTTAGCCAGTGTTAGTTTCACCAGCATTTAATGATCTATGTTGATTATTTCTTCCAGTAACACTCAGTAAGAATTAGATAAAGAGCTGCTGGTTGGGAAATTTTTATCAATGCAGTGGCAAAAAGAATAATCACAGGAATTGGATATAGGACAGTCTAAACATCGGGGTCAAAATGTCTTGCGCTTGGCCCTCCCTGCCTCTCACCTGTCCACCATGATGTTCAAGCCCAGAAACCCTTTGTGCACACAATGACGCCTTTTAGGAAGATCTCTTTGTTAGCTGTTTGACGTGTGGCAATTTCACCAGTAGGGAGTGGTGGTGGGAGAGCTGGGAAGGAAAGAATCTAAGAGACAAATGACAATGTTTTATTATGACTAAATTCCAGAACAAAGCAAAAATTTTTATATTCCTTTGACAATAAATTTTGGCCCAAGATTATTGTTCCCAGGTTACAACTTCGCTGGATTTGTGTCTTTTTAATTCACAAAATTTTATGAGATGTTTAAAAAGTTAACAGAGAAGGAAAGAGACTTATGAGTACTTAAAAAGTTGAAAATTTGCAGGATTGAAACAAAGAAGACTGATGTAAGTGTGGAAAACAGGCACTGTAGATTGTATTGGAAAGAACAGGAATGTGGGGTCAGAAGACCTGGTTTCCAGCCTCAGTGTGTCTTCTTTCTGGCGTGGGGGATATAGGGTCATTTACTTGATCTTCTGGAGTCTCAGTTTTCTCATCTGTAAAACTCTAAACACCTCATAGAGTAGTTGTGAAATTTATAAAACATAAAAATGCTCTGGCTAATGTGGAGGGAGAAGCAAATGGCAGTTATTACTGAGTTGTGGTCACGAGCTTGGGGAATTAATCTCTTTTTTTCCAGAGGAAAACTTCTTGCCCTGTCCCTTCCTCTCCTTGCCTCCCCTCATCTTTAAGTCCTCTCCCCCTTGTTTTTCTCCTCCTTTGGATGGCCACACCCAACAGTCTTAGGGTGGGGCCTGACTACAAAAGAAAGATCAACTTTATGAATTTAGGGCGGTAGCTCTGGGTTACATGGTATCAGATGACCTAGAGACTGAGTTCATTCATGTGGCCAATCAATAGACCAATCAATCATACATATGTAATGAAGCCTCAATAAAATTCTGGACACAGAAGCTCAGGTGAGCCTCCCGGGATGGCAGAACTCTGGAGGATTTTGCTAGACTCTACATTATACATCTCTTCCTTTGGCTGACTTCAATGTATCTTTTCCCTATAATCAATGTAACCATGAATATAATGGGTTTCATGGAGTTTGTGAGTCTTCTATTGAGTTACCGAAACTCAGGGTGGTTTCAGAAAACTCTTGAACTTAGTTGGTGTCAGAGAGAGGGTGGTCTTGTGTGGGCTCTTCCCTCTAACTTTGTCATTGGACCCTAATTCTTCATCTGTGGGGTCAGAAGTCTTGGGCAGCATTGGCAGTCTGGAGGATCATACTCTTCACCTGGCAGTTTGGCTAACTCCAGGTACCATTCCTGATGTTTCTTAATTCTCCCTTAAAATTCTGAAAAAACTTGATTCATTGCATCATCTTTTCCACCACTGGTGATTTCTAGAAGAGGAGCAAGAAAATAAACAATTTTCAGGTACTTGCTTGTTTTGAGCTATGGGTGAAATGCAGTAGAAATGCAGTTTTAAGTTCCTTCAGTGAGACCTAAAGAAAAGTTTACCTATATTATTCATATGGCTCATTCACTCAACAAACACTTGCATGGCTCTTACCATTCGTCAGGCACTGTTCTAAATGCTACATATGTATTAATTCATTTGATGTTGACAACCGTTAAGCAGACTCAATTATTAGTATTATTCTTATCATTGTACAAGTGAGCTTCTTAATTTTACTTTTTTCAGTTTAGGCCTATATGCTGACTTTCCCCTTATGAAAAATGAAGATTTCACTTTCTTTCACATGCAAATGGGACCTCTTTTACATGCAAACACACACTTTATATTTTCCAAACCTCCTCCCTATGTATATGTAGTAAAATTCTAATGAGATCAGTAATAAGTAGTTACATTATTATGTCCGTGAAAAAGCTATTCATAGCAGAGCCAGGGACAGTGAGGACACTCATCCTTAGCTGCCTAGCATTCATTTTCCCCTGGCATTTTAAGTCCCTTCTTTCTTCGTTTGTTTTTCTTTGTTTGTTTAGTCTTTACATTCTGATTATTTATTCAATCCCAAACTTTCCTTCAGCAATATAAATCTCTTCTCAGCATATTTAAGCATATGAAGTATTTCGTGACCTTCATCTTCTTGAAGAAATCTTTCTGAGAGCCCTTTGTTGTGCTCTAAAATGGACGAGTTGGTCTCTAGGTCAGCTGCACGGCTACTGTCTTGGTGTTTCTCTTCATCCTCTTAAATATTTCCACTTTTGTATGGATCTCATTCCTGGATCCCATGCCTTCCTCTTTCACGACTTGCTCCATCATTCTAGGGAAGCATTGTATCAGTCATGGTCCAGTCAAAAAGCGGAAAGCACATCAAATTATTTTCACAGGGAAGATATCATATAGTAAATTGCAAGTAAACTAAAAAAGGCAAAACATAAGGTATTACAGAGAAAGAGAGTACAGGAAACAGATGCTACTAATAGGACTGAGAAAATAAAGAAACAATTAGGAAAGCTCAGAGAGGGGTTCCTGCCGAGCTGAGATCCAGAACCCTGGGGAAAGGAGTATTGCTCAGCCAGTAATGGTGGCTCTGGAGCTTAGAGGGGAGACATTGCTGGGATTCATGCCTCTTGAGCAGTGGGCACCAATTAAAGCTTTTATCTCTGAAAGGATAATGTATAAAACCTGCTAACTGGAAGTAACTGTTGCTACCCAGGTGAGAACCGTTAAGTTGGGATGAAACTTACAGAAACAAGAAGCCAACAGGAACACATCCCTTCTTCCTCCTCCAGCCTTGCGGCCTCTCTCGCTGGTGCCCCCTATTGGCAGAGACTAGCATGGAGCCCGCTGCAAAAGGAGAAAAGATGGTTGCAGAGACCAGCCCAGCATCCGAGGAAGGAGGAAGGGGAAGTTAAAGCTGGGAGACATTTGCTCAGTAACCCTCACGGGTTCCTGAGAAAGAGTGCATTGTGGGAGTGTTTTATTTTGATTTTGTTTTGATAGTTTCATGCTTGAACATTTTACCTCTCAGTGTGGTTGGGGCATGGGATTCTAGATTGTATGTTATTTTTGTTACTGTTTTCTAAGTTTATTCTCCCCCCATTTCCTATCTGTCTTCTTGTTCCAATTTCTGCAAGATTTCCTCAACTTTCATTTTCAAAACTTTTATTGAGTGTGTGTAATTTCTGCTCTCATAGTTTAATTTCCAAGAGTATTTGTTGTTCTCTTTAATGTTCTTTTTTTATAGCGCCTTGTTCTTTTTCCATGAATCTAATAGCTTCTCTGTTTGTTGTAAGCCTTTTAGTAGTTTTCATTGAAGTTTTCTTTTTGTCTCCCTAATGTCTCCACAACTTTGCCTTTAGCTGTTTAACCTAATTAGTATAGTATTCTAATTTGAAATACATGTCATGTCTATAATTTTGTACACTTTTAAATAACCATTATTAGTCCTTCCTTCCTTCCTTCTTTCCTTCCTTCCTTCCTTCCTCCCTCCCTTCCTCCCTTCCTCCCTCCCTTCCCCCACCACCACCGTCTCTCTGTCTTTCTCTCTTTCTTTCTTTCATCAGTCTTGAACTTCTTCCAAAAGCCCGAGCTTAGTGTGAACTTAGCACTCATATTTTGGTTGGCAAACACATGCGGGAACCTGCTTGCAATATGAACTCATGTAGTTCTCTCATGAGCAAATGATTCAGGGGTCACGCTGTGTATGTAACCACCCATCCCCCAACCCCTAAGGTAATAACATCCATTAAAGCTGCTATAATATTTTATTAATTTTTGTAATGTTTCCTATCTTGAGCTCAAATAATTCTTTTTCCCCTGGCTGAAAGCCAATGTAAGAGATGTGACCAAAATGTGGCTTGTCATAAAAAGAGCTAATTTTCATTAAGGGACTTACTTCACACACTGATCATCTCTGCTATGTCAGTGTGTACTTTGTAAGACCCGAGAGAAAATATTAGGAGTATGTTGTGTGCTGTCTAGCACCTGATTATCACACTAATAATGTTCCAAGTATGTCATTTATCACAGCAGTAATTAACAACAACAACAAAACCCTTATATGCCACTGAGTTCCCTGAATTCTACTAAGTAATCATAGAATAATCATGGCTTTTCCTCCCAGACACGGCCGTTAGAGATCGTTTAATTCAATCTCTCCTTTTATGTTTGAGGAAACAGTATGGGAGGAGTCAATGATGCACTCCTGGCCTCGCAGCTGAGGCCTTGTGTGCTATGACTGACCACCCCCGGCAGGCACATTGCTTTTCCCGAAGGCAGTGTGGGTTTCCCAGGGTTAGCTGCTGGCTCGCACACCTGCAGTTAGGACCTGTGGGCAGCCTCTGCGGCAAAGAACATGTCACATATGGATTGTACTTTTCCTTTGTAAGAAAAATTCTTGGAACTGAATTTTGATTTGCCAATGTGAACTCCCACACGTTTGCAGTACTGGCTGATAGGGTTAACAGACTTCACTCCTAGAAGATTCTAACTCTTCCAAATGAACTGCATTCAAACCAATATGTTCCATATTAGCTGAATTTTTAAATAATAGCAGACCAAGCACTTTCTTGAGCCTCAGCCTAACCTGGGCTTGTTTCTTACTGCCTGTCTTCAATTGTACACTATGTGGCAATGCTAATGTAGGAACATGATCACAGCTGCAGCTCTGCTGGAGACTCTAGAGGCCACAACCCATGCAGCCCTACTTGTCTTCACTTAAAACCAGAGATGAAGAACCTGGCAAAGAAGATCTCCTATAAGAATTGCCCTTGTGGCAAGGCACAGTGGCTCACACCTGTAATCCCAGCACTTTGGGAGGCCGAGGTAGGTGGATCACCTGAGGTCAGGAATTTGAGACCAGCCTGGCCAACATGGCGAAACCCCATCTCTACTAAAAATACAAAAATTAGCTGGGCGTGGTGGCATGTGCCTGTAATCCCAGCTACTTGGGAGGCTGAGGCAGGAGAATCGCTTGAACCTGGGAGGCGGAGGTTGCAGTAAGTCGAGACCGCGCCATTGCACTCCTGCCTGGGTGAGAGAGTAAGCCTCCGTCACAAAAAAAAAAAAAAAAAAAAAAAAAAAAAAAAAAAAAAAAGGATTGCCCTTGTCTGTCATCTGTGGCTTCTTGTTCTGGGTCTTATACATAAGAACTTTCTGGACAGAGGAAGCAACCAACAAACTTCAGGGAATATCTTCCCAGCCTGATTCGTGGATGTGCTCTGCTACCTTATCTCAAACACATAGTGGGCAACAGGGCTTGGCTCCTGAGTTCAAGTTTTGTAATTGGCAATGGACTTCTGTTTGTGTCCTACATGTTGCTGTGACTGTCCATTTTTGTGGAATGACCATGCCTCAATATCTAATTCCGTGGCTTCCTCTTCTGTATTTAACTAGAAAGGAGAAGACGCTAAAACAAATACAGCAAGACTGATTGTTTTGACCAAATTGGCAGTTAATTAACTCCATGTGCTAGAAGTTGCAGTCAACGTCTGCAGCAAGAGCAGCATTTTCTGGATGAATAGAAGAAATTCAAAGAAGGGATGAAGAAGAGGTCTGAGATCTTGGTTCATAAGAGGTGAATGGATCACCTGAGGTCAGGAATTCGAGACCAGCCTGGCCAACATGGTGAAACCCCATCTCTACTAAAAATACAAAAATTAGCTGGGCGTAATTACATAGCACAGTTTTGCTATGTAAGCAGGGACTGATGTTCATTTTTAGGTTTTGTGCAAGCAACTCTCAAAGAGTAAGAGCTAACTGGTGCCTGTGTATGGAAGAGCAAGAAGAAAACTTTAATTACATCTATTTTTAAATGGGAGATGGAGATGGAAATTAGCACCTGCTATGTTTCAGAAGAAGGGGAACAAAGAGCCACCCCTATTTGGTTCATGTGTATTCCTTCTGAGAGAATTTCATTTCCAGCAGGAGTTACTTTGACTATGAAAGAATCCACTGGTGAGGACTCCTTGAGGGTGACATCGGAATGCAATTGAGAATGGAGGCTGGAAAGACAAGGTAGGGATGTTGTAGAGTGGCTATGCCAAAGCTGGTATGTGGCTAATCATGAATAATAGTGAGATTACCACTCTTTCTTCCTACTGCCTTCATTAGTTTCTGCCAGTTTCTGGTGTGTCTCCTGGGAAAATTTCTGTTTTTATTCACAATCCTAATTGCTTGAGATACTGAAACCATGAATGCGCGTGCATGCACACGCACACACATCCATCCCATCCCATCTCACCCCATCTCCCTTTCTGATCATGGGGACACTCATGCTCATGGCTTCTGCCTTTGGGGCAGGAATAATGATTTCCTAGCTTTCTGGTGAGCCCTCCATGTGCTATGTCGTAGCCATGTGCCCACTGTGCAGTGTAGCAGCTGTGGAACGATGTGCACAATTTTTCTTGGGGCCGTGACTTGTTTTTCTTTCATTTGTTTTGCTTCCTATATTTTTTCTTAAATGAACAAAATCTTGGCATATGGCCTATCTAAAAAAAAAAGGCTGTTCTGGTTTCCATTTCTAAGAGAATTTTGGCAGTAGAAGGCACAACCGCTGGATATTTTACTGCAGTTATCAAGCATTGTGCATGTGGGAACAGTCCTATGTAGATAAACTCTCAGAGCAATCGCTGTTTGTAAGAGGCCATTTTGAAAGAAGGATTTTTTTAACCCCAAGTGGGGTAAAAAAGAAAACTACAAGAAAGAGAAGAAAGAAAAGATTCAATGACCAAGAGAAATAATATAGCTTTCTGTTTCATAAAAATAAAGACTGGTAACTCATTTGTAGTCAGAACTGATAAACCTGATTTTATAAGTCAGGAATTCATTGTTTGCAATCTAGATATCAAACTAAAACCATTTTAACCAAGAATGAGAATTTGTTCTCAAGATTCTTGATCCTCAAGGGAAATCCAAGGAAGAGTTAAAGACGTTAGCTATAGAAGTAGTAGGGGAGGCTGGGTGCAGTGGCTCAAGCCTGTAATCCCAGCACTTTGGGAAGCCGGGGAGGGCAGATCACGTGGTCAGTAGATCGAGACCATCCTGGCTAACATGGTGAAACCCCGTCTCTACTGAAAATACAAAAGTTACCTGGGCATGATGGCAGGCGCCTGTAATCCCAGCTACTTGGAGGCCGAGGCAGGAGAATCGCTTGAACTCGGGAGGCGGAGGTTGCAGTGAGCCGAGATCACGCCACTGCGCTCCAGCCTGGTGACAGAGCAAGATTCCATTTCAAACAAACAACGACAACAACAAACAAGAAGTAGCAGGGTTGCAGATGAGCCTCCTTTTTTTTTTTTTTCTAACGGAGTCTGGCTCTGCACCAGGTTGGAGTGCAGTGGCTTGATCTCTGGCTCGCTGCAACCTCTGCCTCCCGGGTTCAAACCACTCTCCTGCCTCAGCCTCCCGAGTAGCTGGGATTACAGGCACATGCCACCACACCCAGCTAATTTTTGTATTTTTAGTAGAGACAGGGTTTCCCCATGTTGGCCAGGATGCTCTTGATCTGCTGACCACGTGATCTACCCGTCTCGGCCTCCCAAAGTGCTGGGATTACAGGGGTGAGCCACCGCACCTGGTCTTGCGTCTCCATTTTAACTGGAACGCTCCCCCAGTGTCATCTGGCTTTCTCCACGTGGTAGAAAATATGACTTGAGTTTCTCCCTTCACCACTGAGAAGAGACTGATCTAATTCAGTTCCAAGTCCAAGTATTCAGTGTGGAACTTACTGGCAGGGCTTGGGATAGGTGCTCACCCCTGGAAAGTCAGCTGTAGCTGGAGAGATGGGACTCTGGATTGGTCTAGCTTGGATCTGGTGCCCAGTTCTGGGTCGATCAGCTGAGTGGAGGGTGAAGGTCATACCATGCTCGCATGGAGTTTCACATGTTAACTACTGTGGATTGAGGAGGTACTGAGAGGAAAATGCCATAGGTGTCATCTGCATTGCTCGGCAGTATTCGGAGAAACGCCTTTTGCACACTTGTATTCCTTACAACTTTGCTGATTATCGAAAAATAATACGTTGCTTCAACTTAGTGTAGAATGGAACCTACGTTTGTGTTTGTGTATGGGGGATACTTTTGGCTCTGGGAGGTTAGGCGCGAACTCTCCCCAGAGTGAGCTCTGACGGCATTAAATATTGGCCTTTGTAAGAACCAAATACAAATGGATGCTAGCCAACATCATAGTTTAAAAAGTATTGTGTTTCTTCTAATTAAAGGCTCTTAGGCAGCAGCTGGGCTAAGGAAATGCTTGAATCAAAGATCAGCATCTTACAGCATGCTGATTTTCAGTGAACTGTGAGCTGGGATTCATTGCCACACACTTCTTCCTGCCACTTGAGGCATTCTCTACACACTCCATTCCCCTTATGACTCTATAAAAACAAAGATTGCTATATTGATATAAACATTTGAAAGCTTCTCATCCCTAACATATAGATTACCAGGGTGACTGGTTAATAATTCCCTACTGGCTTTATTATGAAAATCACTTAAAAAATGCAAGATTTCAATAACATCAACAGGAGTACTAGTCAAGCGTTTTGTAATCTGTAGAGAGAATTTGCATCAACCCAGTCACATATAGAATCCTAAAAGATATAGCAAGATTAGGAAGAAATGCAGCTGGGGATGTCCACCACCTCCATTGTTTACATACAGTAATAAAATCACACATCTGAGGAGGAGATAGACAATCAGAGCACATGAACCAACAAGGGGAAAAAAATCAACAAATGGCTTGTGAAAATATTAGGAAATATAAGAAAGAACAAAGAGTTCATGTAAGATACCAAGGAAAACTTGTGTTAGAAAAAACAGTTAACTGAAAGAATACAAAATAAATCTTTGAAAGCATCTGTTTTGTGTTCTTGATAAAATTCTCAAACCATGTCCTTTATCAAATAAAAGGAAAGAGAAGATGATGAGACAATAGACTAAGATTAAAAGTAAGTTGTTTAAGATGTAGGAAGAGATTAAAAAGGCTCAATGAGGTAAAGAAAGGTAATGAAGAAATGTAAATACTTCACACCTTTGTTTGTTTGTTTGTTTTTGAGACAGGGTCTCACTCTGTTACCTAAGCTGGAGTATGGCAGTGCAATCAGAATTCACAGCAGCCTCCACCTCCTGGGCTTAGGCAATCCTCCCACCTCAGGCTCCACCCGTCGAATAGCTGGGACTACAGGTGCATGACACCACACCTGGCTAATTTTTCATATTTTTTGTAGAGATGGGGTATCACTATGTTGCCCAGGCTAGACTCAAATTCCTGGGCTCAAGTGATCTTCCCACCTTGGCATCCCAAAGTTCTGAGATTACAGGTGTGAGCCACTGCACCTGGCTGCTTCATACCTTTTAAAGTTGAGATCATAAGTTTAAACAGTTGCAAAGGATCTTTCTAGTGTATTATGAACATTAATATTTCAAGACAAAAATATATGATCACTACTTAAAATGTGTCCGGTGTAATCTAAATACTTTGCTTATTTTCATAATGACCACTATCTACTTTAAAAAGTACATGAACAAGCTCATCTTTAACAGTTGAAAATTTAAAATAGTTTTTCAGATTTTCAGTTTGATTTTCCTTTCCCTGTAGGATATATTTTAAGCATGGATTTTAAAAAATTGATTATCATATTTTCAACAGCAGAAATATGATATACATTTAAATTTTAAATGGATACATTTAAAAATTTAAACTTGAAAAAGTTTTCTGACAAAACTTGAGATCTTCCCTATTAGAAGATTTCAGGTATACAGTATATTATTATTAACTACAGTCACCATGCTATACATTATATCTCCAGTAATCATTCATCTTAGAGCTGAAGATTTGTATCCTTTGACCATTATCTCCTCTTTTCCCCATGCCAAAACTCCCAAATTATGTGAAGTGATGAATATGTTAATTAGTTTTACTGTGATAATCATTTCACAATACATACATATATAAAAACACATTGTACACATTAAATATATGTAATTTTTGCTAGTTATACCTCAATAAAGATAGAAAATATTTTTTCTGTGACCATAGGCTCTAAGTGTTAAACAATTTTTTTCTAGTTTGAGATATAATTACAATTGTTGTTATTGACTGATTAAAATGATGTAACTACATCGCCTTTTTTTTTTTTTTTTTTTTGAGACAGAGTCTCACTCTGACCTAAGCTGGAGTAAAGTGGCACAATCATGGCTCACTGTAGCATTGACCTGGACTTAAGTGATCTCACCACTTTAGCCTCCCGAGTAGCTGGGACTACAGGTGCACACACTCGGCTAATTTTTGTGGTTTTAGTAGAGATGGGATTTTGCTGTGTTTCCCAGGCTTGTCTTGAGCTCCTAAGCTCAAGTGATCCACCCACCTCGGCCTCCCAAAGTGCTGGGATTATAGATATGAGTCACTGCACCTGGCTATCACACATTTTGATAAATAATAGTTAACCGTAAGAAGTATGATTTTTATTGGAAATGCTGTTCTTAATGAGATGTTTAGGTCTATTTATCTTTTGGTCAGTCAGTTCACAGATCCTGAGTGAATGTTACTACTAGAATGAAACATGATCTCGTATCCACTCTATTCTTATTTTTTATTTTTATGAATGCAAATGCAATGAAATTTTGCTTACATAAATAGGACTAGAAAGATTTTTGTTATAGCCAATATTATATATTATTTGACTTATGACTTATGTACCAAAAGTCACATAGCTACCAAACATAAAAAATTATTTTAATTATCTAATGACTAATAAATCTATAAAGTCTTGCTATAATTTTGTCGAAAGGAAAAGATTAGGAGCCACATGTCATGTAACAATGTGTGCTAGCCAGTCATTAGAGTCCTTCATTTTTATCAACATCTATTCCAACATTCCAGATGGTTCCTTTGTTTGGTGCCCTGGAAGTTTTTAAACCCTGGGCCAATGTACCTGGGTCAGTTCCTGTTGTTACATAAGAAACTATCCCCAAACTCAGAGGCAAACAACCATTTCTTTTTTTATTATTTACAGATTCTGTGGTTAAGAATTGGTCAGGTCGTAGTGAGGATGCTTATCTCCTCTCCTTGATGTGTGGGGACTCAGCTGAGAAAAATCAAAGGCTTGTGTGGCCCTAAGCTGGGGACCGGAATTGTCTAGAAGCTTCTCATCTTAGTCTATTTGGCTGCTATAACAGAACACCACAGACTGGGTATAAAGCACAGAAATTTATTTCTCATGGTTGTAGAGGTTGGAAAGTCTAAGATCAAGGTGCCAGCAGATTGTATGTCTTGTGGGGGCCTTCTTTCTGTGTCCTCATATGGTGAAAGCATAGAAAATAGCAAACTCACTCCCTCTCACCCTTTTATAGAAGCCCTAATCCAATCTATGAGGGCTCAGCCCTTATGAGTTAATCACCGTTTAAAGATCTCACCTCTTAATACTACTACATTGTTGATTAAATTTTAACATATTAATTTTGGAGGGGACTATCATTCAAATTCCCAGTATCTGTACTGAAATTACTTGAAGTCTGGACTTAGCTGAAACTGTCCATCCAAAGGCCCACACATAGCCTTTCCATGTGGCTTGAGCTACACCACTGCAGCCTTGGTACAGTCAGACTTCGTAGGGAGTTCAGAGCTCCAGTACAAGTTTTCCTGTAAGCAAAACAAAAACTACATTGCCTTTTATGACTTACTTTTGGAAGTCATATAGCATCCCTTCTACCGTCTTCTATTGGTTAAAACAGCTATAATCTAGCCCAAATCTAAGGGGACTCCACTTTTTGAAGGAAGAAATGTCAAAGGACTAGCATCCACTTTTTAAAAACCACTACACCACCTTATTAAGATTTAGATTGAGTGAGAGAGTTCTTTTCTAAAGTGGCTGTCTTAGTTCATTTGTGTTGGTATAAAGGAATACTTGAGGCTGAGTAATTTATACAGAAAAGAAGTTTATTTGGCTCACAGTTCTGCAGACTGTACTAGAAACATGGTGCTGACATCTGCATCTGGTGAGGGCCTTAAGCTGCTTCCACTCACGGTGGAAGGCAAAGAGAAGCCCATCCCATGGTGAAAGCAGGGAGGGGGGCGGGGGGAAGAGAGAGAGAAAAGCAGAAGAAGGAGGAGGAGGAGGAGGAGCCATGCTCTTTTCAACAACCAATTTTCATAGGAACTAAGGCTGAGAACTCCCTCACTCTTGTGACAGTGGCACTAGGCCATTCATGAAGGATCTGTCCCCACAATCCAAATACCTCCCACCGACCCCATCTCCAATACTGGAGATAGAATTTTAACATGATGTTTGCAAGGCCAAATATCCAAACTATAGCAGTAGCAGAAGAGTAATTGTGAAAGGGGAAGTACAAAAGAAGAAACTTTTGATGTCTTGACAGCATGTCTTTTGCTAGGCAGATCAATTTTATGAAAACTTACATATAGAAGCTGAGAATCTGGAAATTAATTCCTTTACATCTATGCCCACATACAAATTGGAAAGTCTTTCTATACCATCAAGACTGTGTATATGTCAGTTTGAAGATCACTGTTGCAGGATTCAGTTTTGGCAAAGCTGATTTAGATATATTTTGATAAAACTTTAAAATTATACAAATAAAAATTATACAAAGATCATCAAATGAACAATAACAACAAGACTTATAAACAATAACAACACAAAAATACCTTAAATAAATACATGAAGAAACCTGATACAGAATTTCTTTTTTGCAATACTGAGAACTAGGGAACAGAGCAATACTTTGTACAGAACTTTAAAGGAAATGGTTGAGATTCAAGAGTTCTATACTCATTACATTTTCAAATGTGAAAGAAATTTCAGGATAAGAAAGAGCTCAGGAAATAGATCATTTATGTATGTTCCTGGAATAAACGAACAGCTGAAAACACTAATTAGCTGCACTTCAGCTAGTCCGGAGAGTATAAGTTAATAACATCTTAAGAATTAGGAAAGACGGCTTTGGTGGTGACTGCATAGCTCTGGGACATTCCTGAATCCCCACATTAAAAAAACAGAGCATGTTGATAGCAAAACAAAATTCATGGATATCATTTTAAAAACTACGTGATGGCCGGGCGCGGTGGCTCAAGCCTGTAATCCCATCACTTTGGGAGGCCGAGACGGGCGGATCACGAGGTCAGGAGATCGAGACCATCCTGGCTAACACGGTGAAACCCCGTCTCTACTAAAAAATACAAAAAACTAGCCGGGCGAGGTGGCGGGCGCCTGTAGTCCCAGCTACTCGGGAGGCTGAGGCAGGAGAATGGCGTGAACCCGGGAGGCGGAGCTTGCAGTGAGCTGAGATCCGGCCACTGCACTCCAGCCTGGGCCACAGAGTGAGACTCCGTCTCAAAAAAAAAAAAAAAAAAAAAAAAAGAAAACAAACAAAAAACAAACAAACAAACAAAAAACTACATGATAAGGTATCTCCACAAACCAAATGTAAATGAAAAGTGACAAATCACCATAGCCACAAGTTTGTGTGTTCCATCAGTGCTGGAGAAAGCAGAGGGACCTGTGAGTGAGAGAATGCATAGCCCAAGTTATTTCTTGGGGATCATAGTCAGCTGATTTGAGAAAGTTGATAGATCTGAGCAAACTTTTGACTTTATAGTAGTTTGTGAGTGCATGGGACTCCCTATAAGGCCTAAAGTGACTGAAACAGTACACCTCCATGAAATCTCAAAACTGACCCACCAGGGCTTCATACCAAAGAAACTTATGGAAGAAGTATAGAGGCAGCAGAGCCAGGAATTTTTGAAAATAAGCCACTATATTTTAAAATACTACACAAAAACAATGTAAGAGGTTGTCCAATGTAAAGTTAAAAGAGATCTCTGAGCCAAGCCTCTTTCTAAAAGTTAAGAAAAGCTAAATTCACATAAAAATAAGCAACAGAAAATTACTGACGCCAAATCTCTTGCAGGGGTATTATAGGAAAAAAGAGATTAAGAAGTAGAATAACATCCTTGCAGACAATGAAATCATGCCAGAAAGACATGTTCATAAACCTGTAATGATGAAACTGTAATAGATTATTCCAAAACCAATGGAAAAGATGAAGAGAATTATACTATATGTGAAAGAACATGAACCCGAATTAGAAAACCTAAGAAATGAGATGATATAACTCAATAAATAATTAAACATGCCAGAAAAAAAACATTTTAGAAATGACTAAACTAGAAGAAAAGCAAGAATGGATAAATATGACAAATACCTGAAGTGAAATAGAACACATAAAAGAGAAAATATCAGAATCAAGAGAAGAAAAAGACAAAAAAGGGATTGATAGAAAGTGACATATATTGAAGACAGAAAAAGGAGATCCAAAATATTGATATAGCAGCCACCACAGAATAGGGGAAGCAAATGAACAGAATGACTAACGAGGACTATAATTCAATTCACTAAAATAAAATAGTACTTGAAATACTGTACTGAAAGAGTACATTGTTTATCTAAGAAGAATGACCAATGCCAAGATATATTCTAGCAAGTTTACTGGACATTAAAGAAAAAAAATGTTTTTGATGTCTAGGTAAAAATAATAACTTACAAGAAAATATAAATTATCCTCAGACTTTTGACATTAATGTTTTCATAAGAAGAAAATGAAATAACATATTTCAGATAGTCGAGGAAAAAAACACGAGCCAAGAATTTTATGTCCAGTAAAATTTTCTTTCAAATATAAATATAAACTGTTGTAAACTTTTAAGAACTCAAGAAATATTGCTCCCATGAGATTTGATAAATAATCTACTGAAAACACAGGCTTTAGACAAGCAAAATGATGAGTAAGACAACAACCTAAAGACACGTGGTAAGTATTAAACATATAATTATTTGCAAAAATAAGACTGTATGAGGTTTAAAAGGAAGTGGTTATAATACATAATGGTTAAAAGATCTGAAAATATAGATACAACCCAACCATAAAATTGTGAGAAAGAATGGCAAGAACAAGAGCAAATCAAAATTAGAACTGTTTCTAGTAATTATAATTGGTGGTAGCAAGTTGCCATTCTAAGACAGTTGTATGTGAAGAGTGGATAAAGCAAGCGAGTAAATATGAGGTATTCTATTTCTATCATCTCTTGTGTATTTGAGAGCCAGAATTCTCACAGTGGAATAAAAGGGATACAGATATAACATAGAAGAGGTAAAACAAAAACACTGCAGTTCTAAATCAGAATGAAAATATCAGTAAATAGCAGTATAAAATTGCGAAGTATTTTATTTTAATAAATGGATAAATATATATATCATTAAATATAAAATTATTTTATATATTATAAAATATATTTAACAAGAAAGCAAGCTGTAAAAGCTTATTAGGATCACATCAAAAGCAAAAACCAAAGCCCTCATAACCAATTGGAAGAGGATCCCACTAGTCAAAGATAGAATATTTTGCATTTTATTAAAGATAAAAACTGGAATAGATCAAAACTCATCTAATAGTCTTAAATCCATGGGATATTTTAAAACAAACCAATTGGTCATATTCTGAGGATAACAGGGAATTAATATGTTAAGTTGAAAACTGGGTGAATAAACAAAAGAATCCTGCTCTTTTGTGTATGATCTGTACCATGGTGTAACCAAATGGTAGATGAGAGGAAACATAAAATTATTTCACTAATAAATGAAAACAAAATGATAGAATTTAATGTTACCATGCTTCAACCTACAATTCTGATCACCAGTGGCTACTAACATTATGAAAACAGAGAAATCATACATAATATACCTCCTATTATCTTGCCAATGGAGTAATGGGATGGGCAAAATAATAGGAGGCACATAATGTCTCTGGATCCAGCTGTCCATTTGCAGGAAACTCAAAGGACCAAAAACGTGTTGAACTGCACCAAGAGCATGTGCTGTGCAAAAACAGGCCATAGGAAACTCTACAGGTTAAAATCTTTGGCTCTTCAATGCTTGATTTATAAGGAAAAGAAAGGAATAGAGGAAAAGTGAAGACCAAAAAAGACTTAAAAGATAAGTGATAGGCAAGACTAAAGGATGTGCACTCGGGGATAAAACAAACCCTAAAGGCACACAGGAAGGGATTATAAGGAAAGTCTGGACAGAGTTCTTTTTTAGGGTAAGGGTAGGAACTGTGATTGGGATAGGACTCATGGGGGACTTTCTGGGAAAGGCAAGTTTCTATTTCAATCTGTAGGTATTAATTATTGACACTTAGAAAAATATAGGCTGAATGTATTTTAAAAATATAAAAGTAACCATCGGAAAAATTAAAAATTGCATATTTTCTTTCCAATTCATTAAAAAACCAAAACCAACCAAACAAGCAAATAAAACTACACAGCACTTACACTAAAATATGGGAAAGAAAGAAAAAGAACAGGGATAATTAAAAAGAGATAACATGAGATTACGGATGACCAAACATAACAGCTTTTACTTAAATCTGCTGATATTTATGTTAATAAACAAAGATGATCAGTTTTAGATTAATATGCAAAACTGTATTTCATGCTCTTTTTAAGAAACACACTGTATTAGTCAGAATTCTCCAAGAAAACAAGACCAACAGGATGTGTGTGTGTGTGAGAGTGTGTGTGTATCAACATCTATATCTCTTCTCTCTCTTACACTCTCTTGATGTTGTAGTTCAAGTCTGAAGCCTGCTAGTAGAGTTCTGTCTTGCTCAAGGGAATTCAGTCTTATTTTATTAAGGCCTTCAATTGATTGGATGAGGCCCACTCACTTTATGGAGGGCCATCTGCTGTATTTAAAGTAAACCAATTTAAATGTTAAACTCACCCAAAAAATACCCTCAGAAAGATCCAGAATAATGTTTGACCAAGTATCTGAGTGTCATGGCCCAGCCAAGCTGACAAATAAAATTGACGATCATACACACCTAAAAGCAAAATGACAGAGAACAGTTAAATGTAACAGAAGGGGAAATATTTATTGGGCAATAACAAACCAAAAACTGATTTGACAATATCTACTTTAGACAACATTAATTAGCTGCAAAAACATCAAATGAATGCAAGTTATTTTATGTTGTTGATAAGCTGTAAAAAAAACAAGACAGGTGTTATAGTAATGAAGCAGTTTTGCACTTAATAACAATATTGAAATATAACAAAAATAACACATAAAAGTAAATCAAATAACAATAAGCTTATATTTACTAGTAGAAATCACCAGAAATACAATAATAGTGGATGAATTTAATATGCCATTTTTAGTATTTGATGGTTTAAGTAAACTAAAAATAAGGGACATTAAATGTTACTAAGGTTACCTTTTTAATAAAACATTAATTTTTTATTACTAATAGTATTAAGAGCTATTCATTGATAACACACCATCGAAAACATACCTTTCTTTTTGACACTTACGGATCATTTACGAAAGCGGATCTCATAACTGACCTCAAAACAGGCCGTATTGAAAATCCCAATACACACCAAAAATAAAAACAGCTTGGGGTTGAGTTATATTATTTGTCTACAAGGCAGCCAAACTAGAAACTAACAGCATAAATTTAAACAACATAAACAGAGGAAATCCTATACATTTGAAAAAAAAAATACTTTCCTAAATACTCTTGCTCAATTTACAAATTAACAGTAATGTAAACAGTTTATAGCAAAATTTAAAGGATGCAATGAAAGCTGCATTCATACCTCCTGTCATTCCTTCCTATTTTTCATCATTAAAACAAATATTATTCAGGAATCTTATGAATGGAAGCAAATCCAACCTTAACTAGTTGGAACAAAAAGAAACACCTATTGGTTCACTAACGGGAAGTATGGATGGATGTTGCTGGTGCTCAGTTGTCCCAGGATTCTTTCTCTCTCCTCCTGTTCCTGCTTCCATCTGTGTGTTAGGTGCACTCTCTCCTACTGCAGACTGAATTTCTCCACGGAGTGGCATCAAGGTTCTTATTTACACCATCAAAGAGGAAAAGGTCCCCCCACTCCGCCTCCCCATTTCTTTCAGCTCCAGTTTGAATAATCCTGGAGCAGAACTCTGATTGGCCTAGCATAATCAGATTCCTACCTCTTGACCAATACCAATCACTGGGCCGGAGAGGCAGGTGCAATCTACCTCCTATTCAGAACATGTGTTAGAGAGAGGGTGAAGCACCTAAGAAAGTGGGTATTCTTTATGTGAGAAGGGAGAGCAGCTTGACCAACAGAAGTAAAAGGCCCACTATGAAGAAAAGGAATGAATGTGTATTCAACTAAAGAATCTAGTAAAATAAAAACAAATTGAAAAGCAGAAGAAAGAAAAAGAGAAGAAATAAAAAGAGATATAAAGAAAGTGTGGGGCAAAACATAAAAAAAAAGGGATGGAAAATGTGTATGTCAGGCAATTAATGACCCCTCAAAAGATATTAATGTTGCAATGTTAATATCTTTAATATTGCTAATATTAATATTACTTAAAGTGAAATTTAAGGCAAAAAATATTATGAGATGAAGTTATTATTTAATAATAAAAGGAACAGTTTACTAATAATATGTTGAATTCTGAATCTGTGTATATCTAAACATTTAGCTTCAGTGTGGAAAAAAATTATAAGGAGAAATTGACTACTCCACAATTATAAAGGAAGATTACTCTAGTTCTCTCCTTTAAAAAAAAAAAAAAAAAAAAAGGCAGGCTGGGTGCGGTTGCTCACGCCTGTAATCCCAGCTACTCAGGAGGCTAAGGCAGGAAAATCGCTTGAATCCAGGAGGCAGAGGTTTCAGTGAGCCAAGATTGCGCCACTGCACTCCAGCCTGGGCGATAAGAGTAAAACTCCATCTGAAGAAAAAAAAAAAAAAAAGACTGAAAATTGATGAGCTAAACAAACATTCAACCCAAAATTTAAAAAAAGAACAAGAGAAAAAAATTCAAAGAAAGTAAATTAAGAAAATAATTTTTGAAAAGGGTAAAAAGTCATTAAATAGAAAACCAACACCAGTTTGAAAATCTTAATATAATGACAAACTGTTGACAAAATTAATCAAGAAAAAAGAACAAATATACAAATAAACAATATTAGGAAGAAATAAGCACTAATATTACAGAAGACTAGAGATTTTAAAAGCCATAAGGGAAGTTTATGCCAATAAATTTGGTAATTTTAAAGACAATTTTTTCTAGAACATAAATGACCAAAATTGAATCAAGATAAATTAAACAACCTAAATACACTTATAATCATTAAGTAATGCAAATCAATATAAAAATTCACCCATAGTATCATTTATTTGTTATTTAATATACAATAAATATTTATTATTGTATTAGAGTTTTCAGAGGAACAAACCCAATAGGATGTGTGTATGTGTGCATGTGTGCATGTGTGTGTGTATGTACATACAAAGATTTATTAGGAAGCTGAGAAGTCCCCAGATCTGCAGTCAGCAAGCTGCAGACCCAAGGGAACCAATGGCATAAGTTCTAGTCTGAAAGCTGAAGCCTGCCAGTGCTTTCTGTCTGAGTCTGAAGGCAAGAAAAAAACCAATATCTTAGTTCAAGCAGTCAAATAGAAGGGGTTTCCTTTTGCTCAGTCTTTTTGTTCTATTCAGGACTTCAAACAATTAGATGAGGCCCACCCATTTCAGGGGCCACAATCTGCTTTACCCGGTCTACTAATTCAATTTGTTTTTTTTTTTGAGACAGAGTCTTGCTCTGCTGCCCAGGCTGGAATGCAGTGGTGCAACCTTGGCTCTTTGCAGCCTCAACCTCCTGAATTCAAGTGATCCTCCCTCCTCAGCTTCCCAAGTAGCTTGGACTACAGGAATGCACCACTATGCCCAGTTAATTTTATTTTTTGTTAAGTCGAGTTCTCACTATGTTGCCCAGGCTGGTCTCAGATCCCTGGGCTCAAGCAATCCTCCCACCTCAGCCTCCCAAAGCGATAGGATTACAGGCATGAGCCACCCTCCTGGCTGATTCAAATGTAAATCTCATTCAGGAACACCCTCACTGACACACTCTGAACACCCTCTGGCCAAATGTCTGGGCATTTTCTGGTTCAGTCAAGTTGACACATAAAATTACCCATCACATTCAAAGTCTTCCCAGGAATGCATAGACATACTGGGGAAGGGTTTTGGATTCCCACTGTCTAAAAAACTGGGGATCTGAGCCAGTGTAATCTACATCTTAATAGGGCAGTAGAATTCAACTTGAGTGAATTCAACTTGAGTGAATAAAGGTATGTGGCATCTGCTGTATCTCTCTGTGGGAGGGACAAAGGCTTTATAGGGGATGTCGTAGTTGATCTGGGTATTGAAGCATGCATATGTGTGTGCTGGACTGACAAGGTGAGGAAGAGCAGGGGGAACAGGATGGGCAAAGTCACAAGACAGTAGTGTAGTGCTTAAGAACACAGACCCTGCGAGAGATTGCTTGGTTGAAATGCCAGCTCAGCAACTTACTAGTTATAGTACCAGAGGTAAGTTACTTACTCTTTCAGTACCTTCATTGCTTTTTTTTTTTTTTTTTTTCAAAATAAGTATCATAATAGCATCTACCCTCAAAGAGCTGTTTATCTGCCATTTCCTGGATGCCTGGTAAGCAAAAGCATCAGTGGGAGTCAAGCAAGAGGGAAGCAGGAAGGTCCATTGGAGCATGTGGATTTGAACCTCAGCACTTTTTACCTTAGCTCTTGAAATGCAGCATGATTTCTGTTCAGTGAATGGCAAAGTTTATGAGGTTATCTTGGAAAAATGGCAACACAACCTAATTGGAATGGGCTTTTGCTACTAAGGACCACTCTGAAGTGTGTAGGTTGCTAGAAATCCTCCCGACTTAGCTTTTGTTGAATTTGAATCCAAGATGCGGCTGAAGCTGTATGAAAGCTAGAAGGAAGATCGCTGGGTGACTGCCCTGTGAGAGTAGAACTGTCAAATGGTGAAAAAAGAAGTAGAAATGATGCCCCACCTATCTCTTGAGACTGTCACCCTCAAGATGATCATCATAGGAGTCCTCCACCTCTCCACAGACGTCCAAGAAGGAAAAGCTTCTCTCACAGGGGAAGTGTCTTCCTTTCTAGAGATAGGAGAAGACACAGAGATCACTGTCTTGGGAGAGAAATCACAAGCCATCCCGATCCTTCTCTAGGTCTCAGCCAGTCTAAGTTGAATGAAAGGAAATAGAAGATCAGTTTGCAAGAGAAGTTGTGTACAGGAAATAACTTCATTTGACAAGAGTATGTGCAGAAAACTCAAGTTTTGTTTGAGACTTCATAAGCATGGTACATTTTAAAGATATTTTAACTTTTCAAATTTGTTTGCCTTTTGGCACAGTGACACACAAAGGTTCAATTCTCTGTGGTTTGAAATGGATTCTATGAAGCATGTAACACCAAGAATTGTTACTTTATGATGTTCCCTTAAGCAAAATCCAATTTGCTTTGAATTTTAGTTACGCATAGACTGATAATAAACCTCTAAATCCTGCCCAGTAGAAATGTAATTTAAAAAAATACAGAAACAAAACTGGCCAAAATGGAACTAAGATTTACTTTTTTTCCATAGCTGTGAAATAGTATGCAGCTATAGTTAAGCAAGTGGTAAAAGTTGCTGTGGAACACAAGCCAATGGATAAAAAGAAAAGCTGCAACATCAAACTAAATTAGAGGTTTTTGAGAAATCCAACTAGTTTTCACCCTGGGAGAGGTTACCAAGTTGGTATAGAATCTGTTAAATTTCAAATAAGTTTACCTTTACTTTAGGTCATAAGTTCCTTATGTAATTGCTATATATGAAGACGTGGCTGTTTGCAACATTCTTTACTAGGAAATTTGAGATTTCAAAATACCAATGTCCTGCCAGTTTAAGGGTATTTTGTAGAAGCAAACTTTGAGTTACTATGCAAAAATTTGTTTTCATGCTGTCATTTGTAATATGTTTTGTGAGAATCCTTGGGATTAAAGTTTTGGTTACAAAAAAAAGAAAAAAAAACTGTTTATGCCAATTGAATGAGTCACCAGTACACAGTAAATTCTCCCTGCATTAGCCATTGTATTTCAAGGCTCTCTAGAGGGACAGAACTAATAGGATAGATGTCTATGTAAAGGGGAATTTATTAAGGAGTAATAACTCACACTATCACAAGCTCCCAAAATAGGATCAGGAGCAAGGAGGCCAGTCCAAGTCTCAAAGCTGAAGAAGTTAGAGTCCCATGTTTGAGGGCAGGAAGCATCCAGCATGAGAGAAAGATGTAGGCTGGGAGGCTAAGCCAGCCTAGCCTTTTCACGTTCTTCTGCCTGCTTTTATTCTAACCACTCTGGCAGCTGATTAGATGGTGCCCACCCAGACTAAGGGTGGGTCTGCCTTTCCCAGTCCACTGACTCAAATGTTAACCTCCCTTGGCAATACCCTCACAGACTTACCCAGGAACAATACTTTGCATCCTCGATCCAATCAAGTTGACATTCAGTATTAACCATCACAGCTATTATTGTCATATTCAGGGAAAAATTAGTAGCTCAGCATGACCTGCATCAGTGTGCCTAGTGGTGAGAT
This sequence comes from Rhinopithecus roxellana, assembly GCF_007565055.1. NCBI lineage: Eukaryota > Metazoa > Chordata > Mammalia > Primates > Cercopithecidae > Rhinopithecus > Rhinopithecus roxellana. The sequence continues at coordinate 59,837,680 of NC_044557.1, read as the reverse complement.
TTTGAAGGTAGATTGTGAAGGTCTCATCTACCAGACTGATTTAAGAATGTCTTCTGTTGCATAGTTTTTAGTGTGGTCAGAGTTGCACTTTAGAAAGGTGTCTGTGGTATTGTCATTGGGCAAGGATTGGAAGTAAAAGTGAAGACAAGGAGAAAAGTTGTGAGGTTTCTGCATTATCACTGCAAGTCAATGTAGGCACTCAACAATATTTATAGAGTCACTGAATAACCCAATAAATGATCTTCCAATGTGAACTTACAAAAGAGAAGCAGAGCCACTTGGTATAGAAAAGAATGATGTGTTTACAATCAGGCTATTTTGTTAAATGCAAATACAGGAAGCACCTAATATGTAATGTGTTAAACTTAAATCAGAACATAAAAAGGCTAGAGCCGATTTTCCCATAGACTCCAGGACTTTCTAGGTTGCCAGACTGATGACAAGGACAAAAGCAGAGCCTCTGCTTGCCCTCTTCTCATGGGCACATTCCTTTCCAATGCTCCATCAGGCCCAGCCAGTGCTGCCAAGCAGAGCAGGAATCACCTCTGCTGGATTTGACCCCATTGCTGCTTTCATCTTCTTCCTGGGAAGGGGGTGAGATCCTCTGGTCTCATCAGTCATTTGCTCCCTGTCAACAAGCCTGCTGCTAGAAGCCTGTGTGGCTCAGGTGGCTGCGGCAAGAAGTCTCTGTGGGGTGGAGGCTGTTTGGAGCCAGCAGAAGGCTCCATGCGCAGCAGGTGCTTAGCAGCCACAGAGGAGAGGAAACAACCTAGACGCCTTCCCCTAAGAGGTGGTTTTACCAAAAGAGGGATGAACAGGCCGGAAGTCATCTCGCCAGCAAACCTCCTCCTGTCAGCTCCAAGCTGGACAAAACAAATGCGCTTTATCTGCAAGTGAGATTGGCTTCTGAGGGCCGATACATCATGCAGAGGCCTGGCGACTCCCTCCCGAGGAGCATCATCTTCTCCTTTCTCGCAGTGCCCCAGTCCCTGAAGGTCTTCTCGCTGGCAGACAAAAAAGTTCAAAAGAGCAGAGGATAAGGAGATGTTCCTCTCTTCTCCCACTCATCCAGCCAGGTCCAGGTCCCAGAGCCCAGACTGGCTTCAGGTGGGGGCAGCAGCTCCAGCTTCTCTGCTGTGCTTGCCAGGGCCCAGTAGCCAGGCCTGGCCAGCCAGGAATGGCTGACCTCCAAGTGCCTCGCTTCCCTCCACTTGCTCCACCTAGGCGGCGCAGAAGAAGCTGAAATGCTGGTCAGCTTAGTGTTTGGGTCACTTTTCATCTCTGGTGGGAGGATCAGGGGAGTCAATGGTCAACTGCTCAGCCTTGAGGATGCAGCGGCACTGACTGTGGGCTTTACTGGCATGGCTGGGTTTCCCACTGTGTGACAGCAGCCTGCCAATAGGTCAGAGGAAGGAGGCTAATATTGGGCTGGAAGCTGGAATTGGGAAAAGAAAGAAACTTAGGTCATTTTGAGCTCACTCCTCATGATCCTAACCTCCTTCTCACTCAGTCCTTATTCTGACCGTGTCTGCCTACTATTTAGGGCATAGGAAAGGAGGAATTGAGGGTAATGGGAAGGAAAGGATAAAAACAGAGACCAGAATAAAACAAGGGACATGAAAAAAGTGAGGGGAAGGAGGTTGAGGTTATTTGAATGAAAAGCAGTGGAACAGAAGATGCTGAAAGAACAGGGCTTCTGCTCTGATGAACCCACTTTTTCATTCTTTTCTTAAGTTCTTCTCTTTCTTTCAATCTTGAACATTGCCCTGGTTTCAGAAATGCTTGGAAAATCCTTGTTGATGGTGAATCCTCTTCTCACACTGAAGGAGGCCAAACTTGCAACTGCCTCATGAGGACGAAAGCCTGTAACCTGAATCTACAGTCTCATGCAAAACTCTGGAGGATATGGCTCCACTCACAGGGTTGCAATCAGCCCTACTGGGAAAGATGTAATGGATTGGAAAGCATCCCAAATAGTTCTTGATTCAACACTACCCTTAGCAGGCTGCGTGACATTGTACAAGTCATTTCACTTCTCTGGGTCTCGGTGTTCTCAATTGCAAGATGACACACCAAATTATTTCTAAGATCCTTTCTAGCTCTAAAACTGTATAATATCTGATCATATCTTTCATTCGTTTAAAAACAATACAATACTTTGCCTACTAACCTCACCTAGCATAGCATGCTAGGTCCCCACTGTCCTCTCCAACTGTATCTTCTCTTTCTCTTTTCCTTGTATTCTGTGGCCAACCCATTCTGAAGTACTCACAGTGAGTCTGTCTTGGTCCAGTCTTTGAACGCAACATTCTCTCTGCTTGCAGTGCCCACCCTTCTCTCCCCACCTTTATCTCCTATTTTTCCTTCAGGGCTCTGCCTTTTTTGGGAAGCCTTCTCTGGTCATATCCTCAACTTCAGCTGAGTGAAGTCTCCTATGTATTCTTAAAGCCTCTATGTTGACCCATATTTCACTTTGTAGAGAATATTATAATTGCTTTTCTGTCATTCTGCTTCATTAGATCTTGATCTCATTGAAGACATGAGCTGTCTCTTGGATTCTTATGCCTAGATATGTGCCTTAACAAAATTCATGCACCAATTAATGATTAAAGCTGACCTTAGAGCCCTTGTCCATATCTTTTTGAGTTTTTCTTTTCTTAGAAATATGTAGTAGAAATGTTTTCTTTAGTGAGAGAACCAAGGCAATGGGAGTGGCAGAAAATGGGCAATAAAGCAAATGTATTTGGACCCCAAAGTCTTCTGAATTCTGTTAAGGAATTGTATACGCTCTTGGACTGAAGACATAAGGCAGCTTGTTTCAAGGATTTGGAATGCACAGCATTGACCTCAGCAGTCCTGTCCCCTCAGGGAAAAGCACAATGATGCTAACTGAGGCTAAAATGTGGAGAGACATTTAGAGAACTGAGCAAGACATGATATCTGGGTACATTTTATGAATCACTTTTCTAATTTTTCAGTCACCGTGTTACTCATTCTCCCACCCATCTTAGTTCTTAAGTACAGAAGCATCCAAAACATATAGTCAGACACTTATCCAAATCACGGCCTTCCCACATGATCCAAGAGCAATGAACAACAAGGCTCTAGAAGAACCTGGCTGATTCCCAAAAATTGCAAGAGAGTCAAAAGGGCACATGCATGTCATTATTTACTGAGCAAATGGGAGGTAGAACTTTGGAAATACATGCTTATTAAAGAAAAAGTGAAAAATGGAGAAACACAGCAAGAAGGGGGAAAAATGACTTGAAGTCTACCCACCCCTCCCCAAAGATAGCTACCACTCGGAGTTCAACAGGTTTTATCAACATTTTTTATGCACTTTCCCCTACCTCTGCTTTACTTTAAAATTGTTTCCCTAGTATGCATATACTTTCCAATTTTGATTTTTTTTTTTTTTTTTTTGAAGTGGAGTCTCATTCTGTCACCCAGGCTGGAGTGCAATGGTGCAATCTTGGCTCACTGTAACCTCCACCTCCCTGGTTCAAGTGATTCTCCTGCCTCAGCCTCCTGAGTAGTTAGGATTACAGGTGCCTACCACCACGTCTGGCTAATTTTTGTATTCTTACTAGAGACGGGGTTTCACCATGTTCACCAGGCTGGTCTTAAACTCCTGACCTCAAGTGATCTGCCCACCTCAGCCTCCTAAAGTGCGGGGATTACAGTTGTGAGCCACTGTACCTAGCCACATATTTCTTATATAAATAGCAAACATTGGAGACTACGCAGAAGTGAAAAAAATTTGAGTTGTAATCAAATAAAACTTACAATAAGTTTAATAAGGCGTGTGTCATCATTGTTGTTTTGCAAGAAAGAGGCATAGGTTGGGAGGCTGAGTCAGGAGAATGGCGTGAACCCGGGAGGCGGAGCTTGCAGTGAGCTGAGACCGCGTCACTGCACTCCATCCTGGGCGACTGAGTGGGACTCCGTAGGCGAGTGGCTCAGTGAATGATTTGTGGGAAAATAGGGTGCTCCTTTTCTAGAGTCAAAGTAAGCATTTCTAGAGCTAACGTGGGTAAACAGTGAGCTTATAAAAAGGGAGGAAAAAAAAGTTTGTGGTTCCTGGCTTGTCTTTCCCCAAGAGAAGGCAGGAGTCAGCCACCATTCTTTTCCCTCTATTAGATCAGGCCACGTAGCCACCAACATTCCAAATTACTGTTGGTTGATTTCCAGTCTGAGGGTGAGAGATAGTCATAGAGGCCCTGGGCCCACAGGCAGTGCACATCTCTTGCTGGGGACACCTGGAGGCAGAGTCACCTCAGACCTTCTGAAGTGGACATGGCTCTTTTCTTCTTCCACCAGGAGCCAGTCCACTTCATCAGCTGCGATGGAGGTCGGCCCACAGTGCTTCTCTCCACAGAAGAGGCAGAGGGTAAAAGTGAGGAGACTTCTGCTAGATCAGACTGATTCCTTCACAGCTGCCAGAAATGCTGTGAAAGAAAGTTCCATTCAGGTAGACCCCCGGCAAGGATTAACTGGTGCATGTGAGTTATTCACTAACACAGAAGCCATTCTAGACATGTATAGAAAATGTAAGAATGAAGGCTGGGAGCGGTGGCTCACTCCTGTAATTCTAGCATTTTGAGAGGACGAGGCAGGCGGATCACTTGAAGTCAGGAGTTCCAGACCAGCCTGGCCAATATGGTAAAACCCCGTTTCTACTGAAAAACACAAAAATTAGCCTGGTGTGGTGGCTCATGTCTGTAGTACCAGCTACTCGGGAGGCTGAGGCAGGAGAATTGCTTGAACCTGGGAGGTAGAGGTTGAAGTGAGCCGAGATCGCGCCACTGCACTCCAGCCTGGGTGACAAAGCGAGACTCCATCTCAAAAAAAAAAAAAAAAAAAAGGTAAGAATGCTAATAATAAAGGAAGATTTGGTAAACTATAAGCAAAGTCTTCCAAATACTTCCAAAATATGATTTGGAAGAAGCTGGAAACGTCTGGTTAATACACAACCATGTGAAATGCCTCTTATTGTTGACTCCATTATTGAGTAACAGAGCTGTGAATAGTTTTTCTTATTTTGTTTCAGAACTGCAAACTTTATCCCATACCCCTATTTAGGTATATCTGATTTGTCTAAAAAAGAGTGAGGTGAAAGAAGAATTATAAATTGCTAATTCCAAGGCTTATTAAAGCAAAGGTGACAAAAGGGTAGGTCTCCTGATGGGACACATAGAAATAAAGATTTTACCCCCATAGCTGGAGAAAATCCTGCTGTTGTGTGTTAGAGAATTTTTAATATAAAAAATGACTATTGAGAGAATATGATTAGAATAAAAGTTTAAAAACACATGCACCCTGCCTCCCAGGCTAAGAACCTTGCTCTGTTTCATTTCCTCTTTTACTTACCACATTGTAGTCAGTCACCAAACCCTGTTAAGACTGCTGTCGCTTGTGTTTTGCCTCTCATCTCCATTCTTTGTAATATAATATTTTAAAAATACAATAGTAAAAAGCAGAGATGTACAGTTACATAAAAATAATACACGCAGTTAAGTTGCAGGTGCTTAGGTGATTTCTAAGCATTTTAGGTAGCATTATCAAACATTTTCCTAATAAAACAAAGGGAAGAGAAATTTTTTTTACGGGGGACATGCAGAGGAAGAAGGCAAGGAATGAGATGTCACTTTGGAACAGAATGCTTCTTAGGTAACAACAGGTCACATTTCCAACCCTGATTTCCTATTACATGTTCAACCCTCTTCTGAGTTCCAAAATGTATTTCATTCAGATAACATTTATTGAGTGCCTAATATATGTCCATCAGATTTAAGGCTGCATTCTGAATCCCCTACCTGTGTATCCAAAGACATATTTTACATCAGAGGGGGAAAACGATAAACATGTATTATTTTCCTGCCCATCCCTGTTTGATGCGCCTCCAAATCTGTTCTTTCCCCTGTTTGGCCATCTAGCTAATAGAACACATGCACCCTGCCTCCCAGGCTAAGAACCTTGCTCTGTTTCATTTCCTCTTTTACTTACCACATTGTAGTCAGTCACCAAACCCTGTTAAGACTGCTCTCGCTTGTGTTTTGCCTCTCATCTCCATCTTCTTGAACTCTGCGTTGAAAAAGACTGTTACCATCTCTAATCTGAATTATTGCGTTTGCTTTCTAGCCTGATCTGAGTTCATTCCCTTCAACATAACAGCCAAGGAGTTTGCCTCCCACAGAGTAGATCACATTATCTTCCTGCTTACATTTCTGTAGGCTTAAATACCTGCAGTCTAACTTTCAGCTGTGCTCTGTCTCTGGAAAAGCACCATTTTAAAATGATTTGTCTTTTTTCCTATCTTTCCCTGACACTCCACTGGAACATTTTGAGGACAGGGCCATGTGCTTTCATATTTGTATCCTTCACCCACAGCCCAGCAGCAAGTAAGTGCTCAGCAGCTATTTGTTGAATAGGATAGACTTGGGAATGGGCACAAGGGAAGAGAATAGACATAGGAGAAGAATAGAGGGAGCCAGTTCTCTTCCGAGGGGTTGGCAAAGCTCTTCATGAATCTCTTCCCCCATGCTATTCCACTGCTCCCCTTATTCTGACAGGAGTGGCAAAGGAACTTGACCCCACCATGCAGTCAGTCTTCCTGCTAAGCTGACAAGTACACTGAAGTGTAAAAATTGGAGAGGTTTCAGTTAGAGTGCCTATGAGCTCTAAACAGAAGTATTCTTGCCTTGGATGGCCCAGGAGTGCACTCATGGGCACCCCTTAGTGGGAGTTATAAAGTATAAAGTCTGCATATGGCAGACTTCTATTAGTGTCAGCCTCTGACTTATGTTAAATACACGGTAATATCTGGAAGCATACATACATATTTTTCATAGATTCAAATAACACAAAACTGGCTATAAAGCTGTTTTCTGTAGACAAGTTCTGTGTTTCTGATGGTTTCCATTACAAATCCTATGAAAGAAGAAAAATAAGGTAGTTTAAGAGCTGATGGATAAACTCTCTTGAAGAGAAAGTTGTTTAGCAAAACACCTTAATGGGTAAACAATTTTGGTTCTGGAAAGATTGTTTGTAGGGCTAGTACAGAAAGAGCAAAAAGGGAGACCAAAATAATCAAACCATTTCTGTATAAGAAATGGGCAGAGAGTTTATGGACTGAGAAGCTAGACTGAAAAAGGAAGGAGGTCAAGGAAAGAAGAAAGAGACCTGCCCTGCCTTCTTGACAGAGACCACTCAAAATCCTCCATGTAGGAATGATCCAAGCACACTTAGGACTAGAGATGTATGCATTGGACACACTTAGGACTAGAGATGTATTGGACACACTTAGGACTAGAGATGTATGCATTGCTGCTATAGTTCACAGTGATCTAATCCTCTTCCATTGTCTAGAACCATAAGCAAAGCCCCCTCATGCATAACCTTCAGTGTGAAGGCAGTGCTTTGGAGAGTGAAATCAGCAGAGTCGTGCTGAGAAGGACAACATGAAGTAGACAATAACTAGTATACAAGAAAGGTGAAAAGCAAATGGAGTTTAAGAATTCAAGAAGTAAGTGGGTTCTTGGAGACAGAGGCAACTAATAGAAATGTAAGTGATCAGTCACATCCCACACCCACCCCAAATGTCCCTGGGGAGAAATAAAGGTTCTTCCCCCACTGTACTTGGTGTGGTGTTTGAACCCACTTTAACTAGATCTGAAAAGACATTGTATTAGTCCATTCTTGCACTGCTATAAAGAAATATCTGAGACTGGATAGGTTATAAAGAAAAAAGTTTAATTGGCTCATGGTTCTGCAGACTATATAGGAAATGCGGCTTCTGGTAAGGCCTCTGGAAGCTTTCACTCATCGTGAAAGGCTAAGTGGGAGCTTACATGTCACATGGTAAAAGCAAGAACACGAGAGAATGGAGGTGGGGAAGGTGCCGCACACTTATAAACCACCAGATCTCAAAAGAACTCACTATTGAAGCACCAAGCCATGAGGGATCTGCCCCCGTGAACCAAACACCTCCCATCAGGCCCCACTCCAGCACTGGGGATTACATTTCAACATGGGTTTTGGGTGCGGACAAGTATCCAAACTGTATCAGACACAGTGAGTAGCTTTATTTGGATAGCCAAAAAACTGGAAACTATCCAAATAGATCCACCAGTGGTTAAATGGATAACCAAACTGTCATACATCCATACAATAGAATAGAATAGAGTTCAACATAAAAAAGAAATGAACCATTGATACACACAACTTGGATGGACACCAAGAGCATTAGACTAAGTGAAAAAACCTAATCTCAGAGTTTCAAACTGTATAATTCCACTTATAGAACTTTTCAAAGGCACAAAATTATAGTGATAGAGAATCGATCAGTGGTTGGCAGGGTTGTTTAGGGATAGGATTGTGAGAGGGTATGACTGTTAAGCGGTAATGTGGAATTTTTCTTGTGGTGATAGAATAGTCCTGTATGCCAACTGTGGTGATCTTTACATGAATCTGTACATGTGATACAATTTATAGAACTGTATATATATTAAAAACTGGTGAAATCTAATTAAGGTCTGTACTTAATAATACTGTACCAACAGCAATTTCTGAGTTTTGAAAATAAGAGTGTTTCATTGGAGGTAGCTGAGTAAAATATATAGACACTGTACTATTTTTGCAACTTCTTGTGAGTGCGAGTCTTAAATTATTTCCAAATGAAAAGGTATAGATAGCCAACTCTCATTATTTGTGTTAGCTATGCTCTCTGAAGGCTCTGTGAACATTCAATTAATGAATACTGAACCATTGCTCCTAGGAGACGTACAGGGCTAGATTCCTGCAAGCTTTTGGCCACAACATTATTGTCAACTGATCAATATATAACCTTGTTTTATGCATGTTTCTGTTTAAATATTTAACATCTATTTAATATCTGTTATTGATTTATTAACACTGAACTCACAGGCAGCAGTACTATAACTCATGCCTGAATGAAGCTTATCTAACACATGTATTTTCTCTGTAAGGCACATCACAGCCTTCTAAAATTTAGGAACACTGGACAGCTATTCAACACTACGCATGGGCCCATTTTAAGCAATGAAACCACAACAAAAGCACAAAAATGTGAACAATATGGCACTAAATAAACCACCAAAAGGACATGTTTACAGTATGATAGTATCGGAGCTGATATTATACAATAAGGCAGATTGTTGCCTTGATTTAACTCAGTTGGGACTGTATTCATCAAGCAACTCAAATTGCCTGTATTCATCATACATCTGCTGCTCTGCGCATGTCCACAAATGACCATGAAATAACTGTAAGTATTGATTTTAAGATTACAAATAAATTTTAGTGAGTAGGTAAATTCACAAATACAGATTCTGCAAATAATGAGGATTGACTGTACATGTCTATATATGTCCATATATGCATATGTGCACATATATGTACTGCATTAGTTTTGCAACTTTAAGCTACTCAGTTTATGCTATTTCTTATAGTAGCAAGAATGGACTAAGACCACAGGATGAGGATAATGGGAAGGCATTCTAGGTATTCTTGAAGTCATACTTCCCAGCTTGCTGACTGTCTAAAAAGCCCTCGCTGATAACATTATAATTGAGTGCTTTGTTAATAAAGGCTAAGAATATACATAGTTCTGTGAAAAGAATTATGTATACAGTTCATATATTATATATGTGTGTATATATGATGTATATACATATATCTTTTTATATGTTGTGGTGACTGCAGAAGAGGCTGGAGCCCAAATTTATGTACTGATATACATATTATATAATAAAATTGTAAATGTGATCTCAATGGGAAAAACAATGTCTGACAAATTGACATAAGAATCTCTCACATTTTCTTTGTAGTTTAGATATTTGCAGGTTTTTCTGAATTATGGGATTTTTTTTGTCTAAACTTTAACTGCTGTGCAAAGGGGTAGTTTTTGTCAGCATTATTCAGAAGGCCATGCTGGTTTTTCTTTTCTTTTTTCTTTTTTTCTTTTCTTTTTTTTTTTTTTTTTTTGAGACGGAGTGTCTCTCTGTGGCCCAGGCTGGAGTGCAGTGGCACGATCTTGGCTTACTACAACCTCCGCCTACCGGGTTCACGCCATTCTCCTGCCTCAGCCTCCCGAGTAGCTGGGATACAGGAGCCCACCGCCACGCCCGGCTAAGTTTTGTATTTTTAGTAGAGACGGGGTTTCACCATGTTGGGGAGGATGGTCTCCATCTCTTGACCTCATGATCCACGCACCTCGGCTTCCCAAAGTGCTGGGATTGCAGGAGTGAGCCACCGCGCCCGGCCGCCATGCTGATTTTTCAGCCATCAGTCACTGCTTTTTATGCCCCTTTCTGTTTCGAACTCATAGTTAAATGTCTGAGCTTAGCACAATTACCCTAACTCCAGCTTTTTCTTCCAATGACACACATGTGTGTGTATGTGTGTGTGTGTGCTCTCCACCTAGTGTAAGTGTTTGTATATAGATAGTATGCTATGGCCTGAATGTCGGTGTCCTCCCAAAGTTTGTATGTTGAAATCCCAACTCCTAAGGTTAGGAAGTGGGGCCTTTGGGGAGGTGATTAGACTACGATGTCAGAGTTCTCACGTATGGGATTAATGCTCTTGTGAAATAGGATCGAGGGAACCCATTCATCCTTTCCCTGTGAGCATACAGGAAGAAGGCACTGCCTATGAACTAAGAAGCTGGTCCTCACCAGACACTGCATTTGCCAGCACCTTGATCTTGGACTTTCAACCTCCAGAATTTCAAGAAATAAATTTCTCTTGTTTGTAAGCTACCCAGTTCATGCTATTTCTTATAGTAGCCCTAATGGACTAAGACCGTAGGATGAACAGAGTGGGAAGGCATTCTAGGTATTCTTGAAGTCATACTTCCCAGCTTGCTGACTGTTTCAAAAGCCCTCCCTGATAACATTATATTTGAGTACTCTGTTAATAAAGGCTAAGAATATACATAGTTCTGTGAAAAGTAACAGCTGTTTCTCCTCCTCATTGGAACTGCGTGCCTTTAACTGTTAGAAAAGGTGGGGTTTTAAAGATCCCAAGAGGAATCTTATTTCTCGCTATTGTTAGGAATTACCAGAGCTCTTTCTTGCCCATACTGGGAACGATCTTTTAGTGATGGTGAGTGAGAAGCTCATTTTGACAGTCTGGAATGACCCTTCTCATACTTGGTATCTATAACCATTATACTCTCCATTATGAGTAAATTGCTTTCCTCGACTTTGGCTTTTCTCTAATCCCTTGTAGGCATATGCTAGTTCTGGAACTCTTAGAGAGTCTCTGGTTAGTGTATTTCTGAGAAGTTAGATAAGGCCAAGCTTTAGTTAAGCTCCACATAGCTGAGTGACATAGAACTGTTTTTGGCTGAAAGCCCTTTAATTTTCCAAGGCTCAAATGGAATAATTTAAAATGTAAAATGTATGAACATCTTTCCTCTGAATGAAATGGTACGCTTTTTCTTGGCTTCATTTCCTCTAGACATAAAAATTAAGACTCGCCAGTACCAGTGATCAGTAATGTTGTACATGTTGCCAGACTTACAGATTAGATAAGCATTTTGGTTTCCAGTAGTGTTTTCATGGAATTATCTCTAGTCAGGTCAAATTCTATTTTGAGAACTCCAGCTGATTCAACAGCCCACAATTTGTACTTTTGGTCTCAAAGTAAATACTTGACTTAAGCCGGGAGACCTGCACTTGCATGTGAGCCCTGACCCATGTAATTTTAAATACCCATCAGTCCCTACTATGGGATGTAATTGAATGGATCACATGCTTTGTAGGTTCATGCAAACAGAGGGTAAAGCATTCAGGCCATTTCCCTTCCAAAGCAAATAGTGTGAGTCTATTGGTCTAAGCAGCAGTCGCCAATTAGGCTTTGTTTCTCCCTTCACTACTTCCTTCTGCTTTGTGTTGTAGGGCCTTGAGTGCAGAGAGATGAAGGAAGAGGACTTGAAAAAGGGCATACAACTGCTTTAGCATGTCTAGATGCAGATGTAAACTTGTGGTAAAGATGTATTCAAGAATACAGAAACACCAGTCCTCAAGGTGTAGGGATTTACAGCCTGATAGGAACATGGATCCCACCAGAACCTTCCATGTCTCCTAAGACACAGGGCAGAGAGTGTGGGACAGAGAGAGAATCCATGCAGGAACTGAGTCATTACAGCATAAAGAGTTAGCATTAACCTCGGGGTTAATTAGGAATCTAGGAAGCTGATTTGCAAGCAGGTAGAAGAGGAGTATTCACAGCAAGTAAAGATGGCACACTGTGAAGTCCAGAAATGAAATCAAATCAAAATCTGAAGAGACAAGGTGATCATTAGAGACAGCAATAGATACTCAAGTACATAGCACTTTGGTGAAATTGCTGCTCGCTTGCCCAAAAGGAAGCCCTCAAGGCATGTCTGCTTTGACCCAAGGATGCCATACATTCAATATGTGGTAATCCTGGAGTCAATGCTTGAAAATGACCATTAATGATAAAATAGTCATTATAATAGCTACTTCTTATTGAGTGCTTACTGTGTGCTATGTACTAACTTTACGCACTTTATATACATACACCTGGTCTTATGCAATCTCCACAACTTCACTTTAGAGTGGGCTTGTTTTTGTTTTCTAGAAGAAGAAACTGAAGCTCAGAGAATTTTAGGAATTTATATTAGTTCAAGCAGTTTCTGAGTGATAGGATTAGAATTTGAAAGCATGTCAATCTAACTTCAAAGCCTATGTTCATAACCACTAAGCTACACGGGATCTCAGTATGCCATCAAGTGGCATGTAATTTAAATAACTGGAATTACCACCTGTAATTCTAATTAGCTAGGGTCTTTCATATTGCAAGGAACAGACTCCCTAGCTATCTTAGTTAATAAAGAGTTAGTGCAATAAGAATACATAAAGAAGTCAAAGTAGAAAAAAAAAATTGCAGCCAGGCCTCAGAGAACCAAAATGTTAGCCATATTCAACTGTAACTCAAGTGGCCTTACACCAGCTTCACCAATGGTCCCCACAGAAGGCAGCTATGCTACCTTGTTCAGTAGTCTACCATCATTGGGGCTCAGTTACTCCACTTCACCTTTTCAACTTTCCTGGAGACTATGTACATTTTATTCACTTTCCTTTCTATGGTATGATGTTTGCTTACTCCTAGCTTCTATAGTCCCATGATGACTGCTGCCTAATGCATTTTGTTTACTGACTTGTCTCTATCATCTTTTCCTCCCTAATGTCTGTGTTTCTCTCTGTCAGGTACTCATGCTCCCTGAAAGGCAGGAGCTAATCACCAGCCAGGAGAAGATATCCGCATTGGACAGTGTTAGGCCACTTCATAGGCTATAGTCAGCCTACAGAGCAGCCTTTGGGTGAAGTAATTATTCTTGGCCCAGCCAGCTGTGAACTTCTACATGGTGACCTGTGCACAGAGAATCTCTCATAACGGGCAGTGGGTACAGTGGGCACCTTATCTGACTTTCATTTTTGGATAAATTACATTTCCCTAAGTACTATCCCATGTATAATTGAACTCTAGTAGCCTATCCTGCTGTAAGCTGGGTTGGGACGACCCGGAGACTCTCTTCTGATATCCCTTGCCAAGCCCTAAGCCACGCAGAGATCAGAGCCTAATGTTTTTATAAGGCCCTCAGCATGTGGTTGCATGTCATTGAGTCTATGTTTCTGCATTTTATATCGAAGTATATATTTTTGCCTGGCTATATGTTCTTAGTTTCTCTTTCCTTCCCACTGAGATACAAACAAACTAACAAACAAACAAAAAACCCTGAAAACTCCTCTTTGATGTGACACTGTTGAGCTCTGTCTGTTCTTAAGGCACCAATAAAAATGTTAATAATATCGCTTTTTATAGCACATATATGCTTTTAACACTTTGGGTATTCAGTTTTGTGAGGAACAACTTTATGACATGAATAATTTCGAAATTGACTGCTATCTGCAGGGATGAAAGGGAGCCCATTTTCCCGATTACTTTAGTTTTTAGATTGTGTTTCATGCATCTTGTCATATGGGAGTAATAGTACTACATACTATTCACAAAGACATATAATGCAATCTGAGACTTTGAGTCTTTGAGCCTTCTATTACTGTATTATGAAGCTATTAAAACAAGATGTATGTTTTACTCTTCTTTTGTTCCCTATGGTTCTTAACATGGTGATCTGAACATAACTGCTTTTGAAAATATTTGTCAATGACTAAATGAATGATCAATTAGAAATGTGACCTGGTAGGGATCCATTCCAAGATGGCTGAATAGGAACAGCTCTGGTCTGCAGCTCCCAGCGTGATCGATGCAGAAGATGGGTGATTTCTGCATTTCCAGCTGAGGTACCTGGTTCATCTCATTGGGACTGGTTGGACAGTGGGTGCAGCCCACGGAAGGTAAGCCAAAGCAGGGCAGGGTGTCGCCTCACCCAGGAAATGCAAGGGGTCAGGGGATTTCCCTTTCCTTTTCAAGGGAAGCTGTGACAGACTGTGCCTGGAAAAACAGGACGCTCCTGCTCAAATACTATGCTTTTCCAATGGTCTTAGCGAACGGCACACCAGGAGATTATATCCTGTGCCTGGCTCAGCAGGTCCCACACCCATAGAGCCTTGCTCACTGCTAGTGCAGCAGTCTGAGATCGATCTGTGAGGCAGCAGCCCAGCAGGGGGAGGGGCGTCTGCCATTGCTGAGGCTTCAGTAGGTAAACAAAGCAGCCTGGAAGCTCAAACTGGCTGGAGCCCACCTCAGCACTGCAAGGCTTGCTGCCTCTATAGACTCCACCTCTGGGGGCAGGGCATAACTGGACAAAAGGCAGCAGAAACTTCTGGACTTAAATGTCCCTATCTGACAGCTCTGAAGAGAGCAGTGGTTCTCGCAACACGGTGTTTAAGCTCTGAGAACAAACAGACTGCCTCCTCAAGTGGGTCCCTGATCCACATGTAGCCGAACTGGGAGACACCTCCCAGTAGGGGCTGACTGACACCTCATACAGGCGGGTGCCCCTCTGGGACAAAGCTTCCGGAGGAAGGATCAGGCAGCAATATTTGTGTTTTGCAATATTTGCTGTTCTGAAGCCTCCACTGGTGATACCCTCCACTGGTGATACCCAGGTCTGGAGTGGACCTCTGGCAAACTCCAACAGACCTGTAGCTGAGGGACCTGACTATTAGAAGGAAAACTAACAAACAGAAAGGGATAGCATCAACAGTGACAAAAAGAACATCCACACTAAAACCCCATCTGTAGGTCACCAACATCAAAGACCAAAGGTGGATAAAACCACAAATATGGGGAGAAACCAGAGCAGAAAAGCTGAAAATTCTAAAAACCAGAGAGCCTCCTCTCCTCCAAAGGATCCCAGCTCCTCAGCTGCAATGAAACAAAGCTGGACGGAGAGTGACTTTGACAAGTTGACAGAAATAGGCTTCAGAAAGTCGGTAATAACAAACTTCTCCGAGCTAAAGGAGGATGTTCAAACCCATCACAAGGAAGCTAAAAACCTTGAAAAAAGAGTAGACAAATAGCTAATTAGAATAAACAGTGTAGAGAAGATGATGGAGCTGAAAACCATGGCACAAGAACTTCGTGACCATGCACAAGCTTCAATAGCCTACTCAATCAAGTGGAAGAAAGGGTATCAGTGATTGAAGATAAAATTAATGAAATAAAGTGAGAAGAGAAGTTTAGAGAAAAAAGAGTAAAAAGAAATGAACAAAACCTCCAAGAAATATGGGACTACGTGAAAAGACAGAATCTATGTCTGATTGGTGTACCTGAAAGTGACGGGGAGAATGGAACCAAGTTGGAAAACACTCTTCAGGATATTATCCAGTAGAACTTCCCCAACCTAGCAAGGCAGGCCAACATTCAAATTCAGGAAATACAGAGAACACCACAAAGATACTCCTCGAGAAGAGCAACTCCAAGACACATAATTGTCAGATTCACCAAGGTTGAAATGAAGGAAAAAATGTTAAGGGCAGCCAGAGAGAAAGGTCAGGTTACCCACAAAGGGAAGCCCATCAAGTGGATCTCTTGGCAGAAACTCTACAAGCCAGAAGAGAGTGGGGGCCAATATTCAACATTGTTAAAGAAAAGAATTTTCAACCCAGAATTTACTATCCAGCCAAACTAAGCTTCATAAATGAAGGAGAAATAAAATCCTTTACAGACAAGCAAATGCTGAGAGATTTTGTCACCACCAGGCCTGCCTTACAAGAGGTGCTGAAGGAAGCACTAAACATGGAAAGGAACAACTGGTACCAGCCACTGAGAAAACATGCCAAATGGTAAAGACTATTGATGCTATGAAGAAACGGCACCAATTCACGGGCGAAATAACCAGCTAACTTCATAATGACAGGATCAAATTCACACATAATAATATTAACCTTAATTGTAAATGGGCTAAATGTCTCAATTAAAAGACACAGACTGGCAAACTGGATAAAGAGTCAAGACTCATCAGTGTGCTATATTCAAGAGACCCATTTCATGTGCAGAGACAAACACAGGCTCAAAATAAGGGGATGGAGGAAGATCTATCAAGACAATGGAAAGCAAAAGAAAGCAGGGGTTGCAATCCTAGTCTATGATAAAACAGACTTTAAACCAACAAAGATCAAAAGAGACAAAGAAGGCCATTACATAATGGTAAAGGGATCAATTCAACAAGAAAAGCTAACTATCCTAAATATATATGCACCCAATACAGGAGCACCCAGATTCATAAAGCAAGTCCATAGAGACCTACAAAGAGACTTAGACTCCCATACAATAATAATGGAAGACTTTAACAATCCACTGTCAATATTAGACAGATCAACGAGATAGAAGGTTAACAAGAATATCCAGGACTTGAACTCAGCTTTGCACCAAGCAGACCTAATAGGCATCTACAGAACCATCTGCCCCAAATCAACAGAATACATATTCTTCTCAGCACCACATTGCATTTATTCCAAAATTGGCCACATAGTTGGAAGTAAAGCACTCCTCAGCAAATGTACAAGAACAGAAATCACAGCAAACTGTCTCTCCAACCACAGTACAATCAAATCAGAACCTCACTTCAAACCGCACAACTACATGGAGACTGAACAACCTGCTCCTGAATGACTACTGGGTACATAACGAAATGAAGGCAGAAATAAAGATGTTCTTTGAAACCAAGGAGAACAAAGGCACAACATACCAGAATCTCTGGGACACATTTAAAGCAGTGTGTAGAGGGAAATTTATAGCACTAAATGCCCACAAAAGAAAGCAGGAAAGATCTAAAATTGAGACCCTAACATCACAATTAAAAGACCTAGAGAATCAAGAGCATTCAAAAGCTAGCAGAAGGCAAGAAATAACTAAGATCAGAGCAGATCTGAAGGAGATAGAGACACAAAAAACCCTTCAAAAAATCAATGAATCCAGGAGCTGGTTTTTTGAAAAGATCAACAAAATTGATAGACTACTAGCAAGACTAATAAAGAAGAAAAAAGAGAAGAATCAAATAGACGCAACAAAAAAAAAATGATAAAGGGGATATCACAACCAATCCCACAGAAATACAAACTACCATCAGGGAATACTATGAACACCTCTACCCAAATAAACTAGAAAATCTAGAAGAAATGGATGAATTCCTGCACACATATACCCTCCTAAGACTAAACCAGGAAGAAGTGGAATCTCTGAATAGATCAATAACAGGCAAATTGTAGTTCTCCTAGAAGAGGTATTTTAGATGTTTTCACAATTGCTACAGATTGAGGCAACAATTAATAACCTACCAACCAAAAAAAGTCCAGGACCAGATGGATTCACAGCTGATTTCTACCAGAGGTACAAAGAGGAGCTGATACCATTCCTTGTGAAACTATTTCAATCAGTAGAAAAAGAGGGAATCCGCCCTAACTCATTTTATGAGGCCAGCATCATCCTGATACCAAAGCCTGCCAGAGACACAACAAAAAAAGAATTTTAGACCAATATCCATGATGAACATTGATGCAAAAATCCTCAATAAAATACTGGCAAACCAAATCTAGCAGCACATCAAAAAGCTTATTCAGCAAGATCAAGTCGGCTTCATTCCTGGGATGCAAGGCTAGCTCAACATACACAAATCAGTAAATGTAATCCATCACAGAAATGCAACCAACGGCAAAAACCACATGATTATCTCAATAGATGCAGAAAAGGCCTCTGACAAAGTTCAACAGCCCTTCATGCTGAAAACTCTCAATAAACTAGGTATTGATAAAATGTATCTCAAAATAATAACAGCTTTTTATGACAAACTCACAGCCAATATCATACTGAATGGGCAAAAACTGGAAGCATTCTCTTTGAAAACTGGCACAAGACAGGGATGCCCTCTCTTACCACTCCTATTCAACATAGTGTTGGAAGTTCTGGCCAGGGTAATCAGGCAAGAGAAAGAAATAACGGGTATTCAATTAGGAAAGAGGAAGTCAAATTGTCCCTGTTTGCACATGACATGATTGTATATTTAGAAAACCCCATTGTCTCAGCTCAAAATCTACTTAAGCTGATAAGCAACTTCAGCAAAGTCTCAGGATACAAAATCAATGTACAAAAACCACAAGCATTCCTATACACCAATAACAGACAGAGAGCCAAATCATGAGTGAGGTCCCATTCACAACTGCCACAAAGAGAATAAAATACCTGGGAATCCAACTTACAAGGGATGTGAAGGACCTCTTCAAGGAGGACTACAAACCACTGCTCAGCAAAATAAAAAAGGACACAAACAAATGGAAGAACATGCCATGTCATGGATAGGCAGAATCAATTTCATGAAAATGACCATACTGCCCAAGGTAATTTATAGATTCAGTGCCATCCCCGTCAAGGTACCCCTGACTTTCTTCACATAATTGGAAAAAACTACTTTAAAGTTCATATGGAACCAAAAAAGAGCCTGCATTGCCCAGACAATCCTAAGCAAAAAGAACAAAGCTGGAGACATCCCATTACCTGACTTCAAACTACACTACAAGGCTACAGTAACCAAAACAGCATGGTACTGGTACCAAAACAGAGGTATAGACCAATGGAACAGAAGAGAGGCCTCAGAAAGAACACCACACATCTACAACCATCTGATCTTTGACAAACCTGAGAAAAACAAGAAATGGGGAAAGAATTCCCTATTTAATACATGGTGCTGGGAAAACTGGCTAGCCATATGTAGAAAGCTGAAACTGGATCCTTTCCTTACACCTTATACAAAAATTAATTAAAGATGGATTAAAGACTTAAATGTTAGACCTGAAACCATAAGAACCCTAGAAGAAAACCTAGGCAGTACCATTCAGGACATAGGCATGGGCAAGGACTTCATGACTAAAACACTGAAAACAATGGCAACAAAAGCCAAAATAGACAAATGGGATCTAATTAAACTAAAGAGCTTCTGCACAGCAAAGAAACTACCATCAGAGTAAACAGGTAACCTATAGAATGGGAGAAAAGTTCTGCAATCTACCCATCTAACAAAGGGCTAATATCCAGAATCTACAAAGAACTTAAACAAATTTTCAAGAAAAAAAACAACCCCATCAAAAAGTGGACAAAGGATATGAACAGACACTTCTCAAAAGAAGACATTTATGCAGCCAACAGACACATGAACAAATGCTCATCATCACTGGTCATCAGAGAAATGCAAATCAAAACCACAATGAGATACCATTTCACACCAATTGGAATGGCAATCATTAAAAAGTCAGGAAACAACAGATGCTGGAGAGGACGTGGAGAAATAGGAATGCTTTTACACTGTTGGTGAGAGTATAAATTAGTTCACCTGTTGTGGAAGACAGTGTGGCAATTCCTCAAGGATCTACAACTAGAAATACCATTTGACCCGGTGATCCCATTACTGGGTATATACCCAAAGGATTATAAATCATGCTAGTATAAAGACACATGCACATATATGTTTATTGTGGCACTATTCACAATAGCAAAGACTTGGAACCAACCCAAATGTCCATCAATGATAGACTGGATTAAGAAAATGTGCCACATATACACCATGGAAAACTATGCAGCCATAAAAAAGGATGAGTTCATGTCCTTTGCAGGTACATGGATGAAGCTGGAAACCATCATTCTGAGCAAACTATCACAAGGACAGAAAACCAAACACTGCTTGTTCTAATTCACAGGTGAGAATTGAACAATGAGAACACTTGGACACAGGGAGGGGAACATCATACACTGGGGCCCGTCGTGGGGTTGGGGCCTCTCCACATTAGGAGAAATACGTAATGTAAATGACGAGTTAATGGGTGCAGCACACCAACATGGCACATGTATACCTATGTAACAAACCTGCACGTTGTGCACATGTGCCCTAGAACTTAAAGTATAATAATAATAATAATAATAATAATAATAATAAAATAAAATAAAGACTTAAGAGTTTTTCAGAGACAAGAAGATGGTTCTTAAAGAAAAATGATTCTTAAAGAAAATTAGGGCTGTGAAGAAGTTGTAAAATCTACAGATAAAAGTAAACATCCTGGAGAAATTATTTAAAGAAATATAAAAAAGAAATGTGACCCGTAGAGGTTTGGGTTGTTTACATGCAACCTTTGATTCATGACAGTACTCACACTAGGCTGGGATATTGCTAGGTTACTAGAGAGTAGGTTTGATTTGATTACTACTTCTACTATTGCTAATAATGCTAATTTATATTTATTTAATTCTTGCCATGTATCAGACATATAAGAAAACAGGCTCAGGGGAGTGATGTATTTTGCTCAACATTCAGTAGTGGCAGTGGATCCTGGATTTGAACCGTGGCAGTGGGGCTCTGAAAGCTACATTCTTTCTATGCTACCTTGATCATGAAGGAGGTTGCTATAAAAGAGTCACTTGGGACCAGCAAAGAAGAGTTTTGGGAACTCAACCT
This sequence comes from Rhinopithecus roxellana, assembly GCF_007565055.1. Lineage (NCBI taxonomy): Eukaryota > Metazoa > Chordata > Mammalia > Primates > Cercopithecidae > Rhinopithecus > Rhinopithecus roxellana. Next base: position 59,816,727 of record NC_044557.1, on the reverse strand, counting down.
GAGGTGCTTAGTGGCCCAGTTTCTCAAGAAATGACTTTGATATGATGCAAGAGACTAAGTAGGAACAACTAACGATCAACTGGGCTGTCCCTACAGTCTGAGAGATTTAGATAAACTTGTCCCTACCTGGTCGGGATAAGTCAGTGATCTGGAATAGATGCTAACTCAGTTTATCAGTCCATAAAACGTAGTGTGTGACCACTGAGTGCAAAGTCGGGGACTAGGAGATAATGGGGAATCCAAGAGGATGAGAAGGCCACAAATGCCTGCTCTTATGTCGTTTTCAATCTATCAGTGTCATAGAATTTAGGACTAAAAGGAAAAAAATAGGAACATAATAAGAATCATCACGCAGAGGACAGTAAATTAGTGCAGTTTACGCAGAGAAAGCAAGTATTGTGTTGGGTTGTGGGGCTTAGGGGGTACCCTATGTATAACCTAGGGAATCTGTCTTTTTATTTTCCATTAATTCTGAGTGATTTTTTACTTTGAAAGGAGCCCAGGGATTATCCTTTAGAATGTTTCCCTTTTACTTATACAGTATATAAATATAGCTTTATTGTCATACACTTGTTCCTGACTATGAGATCTTTCAACATCCACTCAGTAAGTACCTACTATGTGCCAGTTACTTTACACAGATGAAACAATATGATCCCTGCCTTTAGAAATTAGAAATTTATTGTGATGTTAATAGTTTAACCTGTGGGTGATAGAATTATGGATGAGATTTATTTTCCAAACTATATTTTTCTGCATTTATTAAAATTTCTGCAGTGACTATATAAGACTTTTATAATCAGAATACAAAAACTAAAATAAACTAGGATGCACAAATTTAGTTTTATGACACATGCAAGAAGAAGATAGACAGCAGTCAGTAATTTTGAGAGCTTCCTATGTAACAAATACTGTGCTGAGCATTTTATATAAACTATTTTATTTAATCCTCATAATGTTATTAAATTAGATTTTTAAAAATCTCATTTTCCAGATAGTAACACTAAGGCCAAAAGAGAGTAAACCCCAGACTACATAGCTGTAAATGGAACAACTACAGTGGAAACAACTATACTAATCAGACAAATAAAAGCAAAGTGAATATTAAAGACATATGTTTTGACCCTGGGAACTCTCTTCATTATGTAGTGTTGTAGCTATATACAACCAATTAGTTTTTTGCACCTGTACATATTTGGTGGTATATGGTGTTATTTTTGGAAGAGTTTCTGTTTCCTTTTGATAGACAGCAACTCAAGGCCAAGAATCATATCTGCCTCAGTATTTTATGTATTTATTTCTTCTTTGGTTTGTGATAGAGGCTTACCTGTCTGAGCAACACTTAAAAAATCTTGTTGACTGCCTGGCATAGTGGATGTGTAGTCACAAATTTCTCCTGCTTTGCTGAGGGAGACTGCGGATTCCGATATGACCCTTAGCTGGGCTCAGTTTCTTAGCTTCACCATGGGGCCTCAAACAAATATTGTTTTTCATAATAATATATTAAGCATCTACATAGTTTCTAGCACCAAAGAAAGGATTTCAAAGTGGGAAATGCATTGCATACACAGTGTTTAGGTAGCTGTGAGGGATCATCCAGCTACTCCCAGGACTGCTCTGAGCCTAGATGTTGTGCAAACTGTAAAGTGCTTTAATCTTCCCTGGAGAAACAACTATGTCAATTCCACTGAGATTGATTTTATTTTCTGTAATTAGGTCACCCATGTGGTAAGCTGCATATTTTTCTATTGTTGAGGATTTTGTCTAAGAACAAACTCCAGTTGGATTCAAAAGAATGGCTGACCTACTTTGTGAGGTTATTTAAATATGGAATTCTAGGTTTAAGAGTTAGTAATAAACATCGGACTGCCCTTTGATCATCTGGTTTTGAAGTAATTATTTATCGAGAATGCTCTTCATATAAGGCATTATAGTTGGTGCTTCAGATAATGCAACGATGATGAAGATGTGATCTCTGACCTCGACAGTTATAAACCCTAATGACATAAGTACAGATAACTGGAAAACAAAGCAAGAAGTAGTAAAGTAACACATGAAGGCTGACGGACCATGTCACATGGAAACCTACTACAAGAGAGGTCATTGGTGGCATTGCCAGAGTGTTTGAGCACTCATATTGTACCCAGACACCAATATAAGAGCTTTCTATGAATTATTTCAAGCAATTCTCAAAGAACTCTGAGGGCTGATGTAACACACCCTTCTCTGCCTGAGAAAGATGGAGTAATAAACAAGGACCCTTATTACTGATAAAGGCTGTGATAGTGGATGTAGCTTAGGATCATAAACAGTCTTTCTAATTTACTATCTAGACTTTGGAAAAACCTATCGGAAGGAAAGTTTGAATCTGCAGAGCAAACACTCTTAGCCAGGTCATTGCCTCCCCTGGAACAAGTGGAGAAAAGGGGAAAGAGAGCACATTTCCTGTGTTTAGGATCTTTGGGAGATGAGCTCCACTGGTGAAGAATTGTGGAATGATAGCTGTGGCTACTGACTGGGTGTCACTGACCAGGTACCTCACACCATCTCCATTGGGGAGGAGGAGAAGGGAAGCCAGGAGTGATTAGAGAAATCCCTTTTCATTGAAATAAAAAGAGGGAAATGGGCTTTTCCCTCCATGGTTCCCCAGGTTTTAATTCCCTTTATCCACTGAGTTTGCCTATTGAGTGTATGATAAAGATAGGAGTGTGGCTTTCCCTTTGAGAGAGGAGACAGGTAGTTGATCAAGTTAGTCCTTCTTACCCATGAGAGACCACACCCTTCCTTTGAGGGACATCTAGAAAGCAGTGAGGATTTTTACCTCAGAAAGCTCTGAGATAAGTCAGAACAGAGCATTATGAAAATACACTTTGATGCCATATTGTCCTTAAGGCCAAAAACATATTACCCATTCCAATCCCATCTTATATTCAGCCATGTGTAAAATATAGACATGGAGATTCTGCCATAGGATAAATGAAACATTAAGACACTCCAATATTAAAATGCATAAATACACATTAATAATAAAATGCCAACACAATAGAAGCTTTCCAAGCTGGAATTTGAAAAGCTCTTATTATCAATTGGCCTGGAAATAATGAAGGCCCTCAAATTAATTCCTTTTGCAAGGTAAAGACCCCAAACTTTCAAGTCTAATGGAATTAAGAGCAGCATCAAATTATCTTGCCCTGATTAGTTAAAAGCAATTTAAGCCTAAAACTCACCCTTGTCTGATTTTTTATTCTGCTGTTGAGGGGCTCTTGTTTGCAGAGTGTGCAGGGGCAGCTGGAATTTTTTCAGCAGATGCTGCCTGGGCTGAGTATCTCTGCAGTGGGCAGAGTTCCTTTAGGATTTGTGAAGCTGACCCAGTTCAATGCCAAGTCTGTAAATTGCTCTCCTATGAAAAGAATTCAAAGACAGGCACGTTTATCACAGTAGGGGCCTCACACCCACCATATTCAGGAAACAAAGTAATTCCTAGCCCTTATCAGTTATTCCAGGCAAAATTACATTGCTAGAGCCAAGTACCAATGGCCATCTAAGGGAAGGAATGTTGCTGGAAAAAAAAAACATGGTTTCAGCTCCTTCAGAGGCAGTTAGACTCTGTCAGTTAGTTGTCCAGAACCCATGATCCATTTCATATAAGGGACTCTCTCCTACGAGAGCAAGGACTGTATGGAGTGAAGGGTCTTTTACCAATGAGCATTGTTTCTTCTCTCAAAGAGTAGCCTTTGAGAATAATGACTCTTTACGAAGTTTAGAACCAGCCCCAGTCACCAGATCTTATGTAAGGTATGCTTTGTTTCTGCTTTTGTTATTGTCTTAAGCAATGTTCCAATCTTTTTGTCTATCAGCTTCCTTTGAGATCCAGTTTCTGGCACCCGAGATGAGCACTATCTACTGAGGTCCATGAGTAGTAACATGGCATCCATTCTCTCCTTTGAGTCACGCTGGCTGCTTCATGGGGATTTTTTAGATAGAAGGTGTCTCTGTGCCCACATTTGTTCAGCTTGAGAATCATCCTCAGCAGATTCATGAATTGGAGCTGTTGTCCTTGCTCCTGGAGATTATGTCCCTGGGAGGTTGGTGACTCCCAGTACCTCTCTGCCAGGTGCTTCTCAGGGCACTACCCTTCCTCTACTTTTTTTTAAAACTCATTTTTTAATGGAAAATTTCAAATGTGTATAAAAGTAGGCAGAATAATAGAATACATTCCTTATCTACTGATAACATGGTTTCAGTGATTAGTAACTCATGCATCCTTTTCCTTTCCTCAAGGTTTGAATATTTTAGATCTTGAGGAGGCTTTCTTTCTATTGTGTCTTTCTCTGCAACACTGGAGTATGCGTCCAATGTTTTCTTCCCATCTGCTCTTTCCTTCTTCCTCTAGCGAAGCTTATTTGAGGTTCCAACAGCTAAACCTTTTTCTTCTCCAACACATACAGGGCTAGAGCTATGGGCTGGGAGAGAACAGTTTTCTTGCTTTTACTTGTGCTTTGTGTTTAGTCCCATACTTTTGTTTGTTTTTCTAGTAAAATTCTTTAGATTTTGTTAGATGGTGTCTCCCATAGAGAAAGCTATGGCATGAATCAATTCCAGGCCTGCTAAAAGCTTTCATTATTTAAAAACATCTTTCAATATATTTGACAAGTATATTTTGAGCATCTTTTTTCTTTGCCCTGGATAATTCACAGAGCAAACAGGCAAATAACCCTGCCCTCAAAGAGCATCCATTCTACTGGAGGGAGATGGACAAGAAACACACATTGCTAAATCATATGTCTATCAGATCAAGAAAAGTGCCAGGAAGAAAAGTAAAAGCAGAGAGGTATGGAGGAAGGCCTGGGGATTGGGTCGGCCTGTCACACTTCAAAATAGGGTGGTCAGGGAAGGCCTGGCTGAAAAAGAAATATCCAAGAGTTCTCCAGGAAATAAGGAAGAACTTTGCACACATCTAGGGAAGAGTATTCCAGGAAGAGGGGCACAAAAAGAGCCAAACCCTGCAAGGAGAGTGTGCAGGAGCAGAAGGAGGCTGGTGTGGTAGGAGTGGAGTGTGCAAGGGAAGGGAGTGGTAGGAGATAAAGCAGAGAGCAAAGGGGAAGGGGTGGGACAGGTCTAAGAGGGTGTGGTCTGATCTGAGGTGTTGACTTTTACTCTAAGCGAAATGAGAGCTTTAGGAGGCCTCTGAGTACAGGAGTGACAGGAGATACTCTTCTGACCATGAGACAGGCATTGAACCCAGGTCTAGGTTGACTTATTATTGTTCTTCCTGGTACCCCTTCACTGTGGCTCATCTCCATGTGCTTTCCTTAGAGTCCAATTCTATGACTTTCTAGGGCAGGTCACCTCAGAGTCTAGGCAATACTTTTAGCTCTTTGACTGTATGCCTCAAAACTCACAAATCATACTTTAAGTATTCTTCACTGGTTTTCCCAGCCTTCCCTTCTCAAATCTGTCCAGATTTTTTTTTTTTTTTTTTTTTTTTTTTTTTTTTTTTTTTTTTTTTTTTTGAGGTGAGTTTCACTCTTGTTGCCCAGGCTGGAGTGCAATGGTGCAATCTCCGCTCACGGCAACCTCCGCCTTCCGGGTTCAAGCGATTCTCCTGCCTCAGCCTCCCAAGTAGCTGGGATTACAGGCATGCACCACCATGCCCGGCTAATTTTGTATTTTTAGTAGAGACAGGGTTTCTCCATGTTGGTCAGGCTGGTCTTCAACTCCTGACCTCAGGTGATCCACCCACCTCGGCCTCTCAAAGTGGCAGGATTACAGGCGTGAGCCATCGCGCCCGGCCTGACTTTTTTTTTTTTTTTTTTTTTTTCTTTTTTTGGGTATACTTAATACAGCTCTCCTAGCATTCATAGGGCAGTTTTCTGCTTGTTTTTACTGTGAGCTTGCTACTTGTGGCTTGGAATTACAATAGTTTCCTGGGTTCTGTCCCTCTCTGGAGGAATCATTTTTATGCCTGTGAGAAAATGCCTCTTTCTCTTAGAGACTTTTCTGGGTCCCAGTAACTTTTTTTCATACAGTTACACTTGGGCCATCTCTCCTTCTTCTTTTCTTTTCTTCTTTTCTCTTTTCTTTTTTTCTTTCTTTTAAATTTTGCTTTAAGTTTTGGGATACATGTGCAGAAACTGCAGGTTTGTCAGATAGGTATACATGTGCCATGGTGGTTTGCTGCACTTATCAACCCATCATCTAGGTTTTAAGTCCTGCATGCATTAGGTATTTGTCCTAATGCTCTCCCTCGCCTAGTCCCCCACCCCCGACAGGCCCCAGTGTGTGATGTTCCCCTCCCTGTGTCCATGTGTTCTCATTGTTTGACTCCCATTTACGAGTGAGAACATGCAGTGTTTGGTTTTCTGTTCTTGTGTTATTTTGCTGAGAATGATGGCTTCCAGCTTCATCCATGTCCCTGCAAAGGACATGAACTCATCCTTTTTTATGGCTGCATAGTATTCCATGGTGTATCTGTGCCACATTTTCTTTATCCAGTCTATCATTGATGGGCATTTGGGTTGGTTCCAAGTCTTTGCTATTGTAAATAGTGTTGCAATAAACATATATGTGGATGTGTCTTTATAGTAGAATGATTTATAATCCTTTGGGTATATGCCCAGTAATGGGATTGCTGGGTCAAATGGTATTGCTGGTCCTAGATCCTTCGGGAATCATCATGCTTTTTTTTCTAGTGCTTTATTTCAGAGAAATTTGACTTGAGTATCACTTATCCTTTCCCTTTTTGCTTCCTTTTTAGTATTTGGGATCTCTTTGTTTTGTTTCATATCCATGTAGTCTGTGTCCTAGGACCTCAGTTTCTCTCCTATGGAAACATTTCTCTTTTCTCCAGGAAAAGCAGTTGGTCTTCCTTTGCTTGTTTTCATTCTTAGAGCCCAGAAGTACCCACTGAGGCTAGGTCTAGGATTAGAAAGCCTCCAAGCAGCCTTCTGGAATTTATCCAATTTCTGGCTCTAGCTCTGGGATGCTAGGTAATTATTATCATGGATCAGCAAATCTCAGAAAACCTGAACTTTTCACTCAAGAACAAGGTTGCTCATTGTCACCCCATTAGAATAATGAAATTAAGGGAACTGTGACCCCTGAGGTTCAGCACAAATCTATATAAGCATTTCTTCATTGGGCATGTGAGAGGTTGAAATTTAAGGAGGCTGGTGGGAGAAGAAAAGAAGGTTTCCCCAGAATTAATCTCCTTTAAGAACAAGGAAACAATATTTTACTGTCCTGAACTGCCAAAACTCATTTTTATGGAATCAAATCCATGAAAAATTGGCCACGGTCCATGTAATATTGTGAGTGTTAGAATTTGCACTTGGTCCCTCTAGTTACTTGAGCTGTGTGAAAAAAATGCCTGTTGCCAGCTCACTCCCTACTGGCTACTCAGAGAGTATTATTACTCCACTTAGGAATTATACTTTAAAAAGAGACTCCAATTAAGGCCATTTTCAAATGATAGAATTTGAGGATGTGCTAGGCTATTTAATCTCCCAGCGTCTTCCCTATTTGTGCTGCTCCAGTTTGATTCTTTTGTAGCAGTTAGTGGCCCATTTTGAAAAACCCAGCATTAGAGACCCTACTTCTGAAGTTTACCAGGTACAAATATTACACCTAAACACCTTGGGTCCCTTTCAGCTTGATGGCTGGCAATTCTGCCAAAGTCCTTAACTGAAATTTCAATTGGATCCTTCTTCGGTTGGGTCAGTACATTTCCCTTAAAGCAGTTTCACTTGGGGCAGGGCATCCAGAATTAGTTTTTAGAGACCCATAGATCATACCCCCTTAGTGGTAAGTAGGGTGAGGTTGATTGGTTACAAACATTTTTTTTATTTTTTGAGACAGGTCTCGTTATGTTGCCCAGGCTGGACTCAAAGTCCTGTACTCAAGCAATCCTCCCACCTTGGCTTCCCGAGTAGCTGAGACTACAGGCATGCATCATCATGCCCTGCTTGGTTACAAACATATTTGAATGGGCTACATGTGCATGCTTCTTAGCAAGAGACCGCTCAATTATTCATTCATTCGTCAAATATTTTTTGAACAATTACTCTATTTCAGACACTATTTTATATGTTCAGTTTATTGTGATGAACAAGAGCCTAAAATGTTTTATACCTTGGACGATCAAACAATCAATGCTTCCCAATAGCAAGAGGACCATGATTGGGATCACTGTCTCCTTTGGATCTTCATTACCATATGGCCTTGTCTGAGCCTCTCAATTGTGCATTCAATCTCCCATTATATTTGCAGTCATAGCATCAACTAAGCATCTGGAAAGGCAAATACCAGTGAGAACATCTGCACAATATAAACTTCACGTGGGTCAGAATTTGCACTGTTATATGCATGGGCTAAGTCTGTGATAAACGATCCTTACTGAAATGGAAATACAATCATAAAACATGTAATTTTAAAGTTAGAATGAACTTAGACATCCTGAAATCCAACCCCTGGTATGATCCAAGAACTGCAAAGTGACCTACTGATTCATTCACAGATGTGCTCATTCATTCAATAACTGGTTATTAATTTGCTATTGCACATAAAGTATTGTGACAGACACTGGTGATACAGTGGTAAATAGGATAGACTTAGTGACCTATCCTCACAAAGCTCATAGATTAGAAAGGGAAGTAAAGATTAAGCCACTATTTACATAGTTAATTATTTACTCTCATAGAAATAAAGATTGCTAAATAAGCATCTAAAAGGGACAACATTTCCCTTGTCTGGTAGTCATGGAGGCATCTCTGAGGAAGTGAGATATAGGGGAAGAATGAAATAGGCAGAGGAAACTGTGTTCCAAGGCTAGAAGAAGCATGCCACATCAAAAACTCTGAAAGGAATCCAAGGTGGCTAGAGTATTCTGAGTGAAGGGGGATGATTCAGGATGAAGTTAGAGTAAGCCAGGGCCCTGTTATGCAGGCTTTTATAGGTCAGGTTCAATGTTTTGAATTTTATTCTAATTTCAATTCTAATTTACTTAAAGAGTGTAACAGGTAAATTGCATATTTCACTTTTCAGTTATTTTTGCTTCTCTATTTTTCCATATACACTGTTCTCAGGAAAGTGTGATACATAGAGAATAAACACTTCAGATCCTGGCTTTTGAGTTTCTATGTTGATTTTTTTAGTTATTATGTGTTATTATTATTATTATGGTTTAAAACACATACCATAAAATTTAGCCTCTTAACCATTTTTACTACATTGACTTTCGTAAACATATAGCAGAGATGAAAACTATAAAAGTCATGGCTTTCAACTCAAAAGGCTAGAGGATAAAGGTCCTTTTACTGGAAATATCAAGTCCAAACCCAAAGGAAGAGAGCATAAAATTCACTCATTAACAGTAGATTGGAAAGAATCTGCTCAGGGACGTAAGAACTGGTTTCAGTGAAAAGGGAGTAGCATCATGTTTCCCTAGAGAGAACAAGGAGGAGATGAGAAAGGAAGCAGCTAGAAACGTAAACATCGTGGGTCTCTGGAAAAGGCTCAGCACCTCGGCTGCTCCTCCACAGAGGATTCCTGAAAAAAAAGGAGGGTAATGAATGTACCATGTAAGTTTTTGGGAGAATCCCAGAGCAGATGGCATCATTGCTGTCTTCTCAAGGGGAGCATAGAACATCATACACCTGTTCAAAAAGCCCTCCACCTAATCAGTGAATAATGTTCCAGTCCTCTCTTGCTGTGTAAAAATCACTCCCAAACACAATGGCTTAAAACAAGAGTGATCCGTTTTTATTATCGATCATGGCTTCTGTGGGTCAGGAATTCAGGATGGGCTCCGCTGGACAATTCTGGTATGGGATCTCAGCAATGCTTTTGGGACATTGGCCACATACCTGTGTTCCAGACACCAAGGAGGGCAAAGTGGACAGAGATAAAGGAGGTGCCATCTTCAATTGAACACTTCTCTTTAAAAGGTCTTTCTGGAAGTCTCATACATTATTTGGTTTGCATCTTACTGACCAGAACTTATCCATATAAGCCATACTTAGCTCCAAGAGGCTGAGAAATGTGATCTTTTTATAGCGTCGCAAATAAAATCAGCTTTTTCTTGAAGGGCAAAATAAATTGTGAAGGCAATTAGCAGTTTGTGGTGCATTACATAAAGCAGACTCAGTTTTAAAGCATAAGAGACTGAATTGCCTGGCAAAACTGGTAGTGAATTGCGAGAATTCAGGTTAGAGGTTAAGGATGACTTGGACTAGAATAGTAGCAATGCAGATGTAAAGAAATGGACAGAGTCAAGTGACACATCAAGGAACTAGAGTCAACAATGGCCTGGGGGAGGGAATGTGTTAAAGATGACTTCCAGAATTCAGGCTAGAATGGATGGGAGCAGATAGTAGAGCCATTTAATAAAATAAAAATCACTAGGAGAAGACATTGTTTTGAATAAAACAATAAATTCCTAATTGAAGTATGCTAAGTTTGAAGTGCTTTTTTTTAAAAAAAAAATTCAACTTTTGTTTTAGATTCAAGGGGAGCATGTGGAGATTTGTTACATGGGTATATTTCATGATGCTGAGGTTTGGTTTTGAGACATTGAAGAAAAATGTGAAGTAGGCAGTTGGGTATTAGTGTCTGAAGCCTGAAGAAGTTAGAATTGGATGTATATAGCTGGATATTGGATATAAATGGTAATTGAATACAATTGTGGATGAAATAATTTAAGATGGGCTAATAAAGTAAGCAAATTTTAAAATTATGAAGGATCGTTTGAGTCAGCAAAGGAGACTAAAAAGAAATGCTTAGAAAGTTAGGTGGAAAACTTGAACAGTAAAATGACATATAGAAAGGAGGGAGAAGGAAGATCAAATATTTGCACTGTGATTTTAACAAGAGCTATCCCAGAGGCTCGGTAAAAGCAGAGGCTAGACCAGGGGAAATAAAGAATGAGGGAGAGGTGAGGACTCAAAGGCCACAAGAGAAGTCCGCTCTTCAGACGTTTCTCTAAAAAAGTAGGGCAACGTGGTAGTGGTTGGAAGGTGAGGCAAGGTGAAGACCTTTCTTATACAAAGAAGGTATAATAGGAAAGGAAGGAGCTTATTAGGAAGGAGCTTAATATAGAAGGAGCTTAATAGGAAATTACGAAATTGCTATTTTCTTATTCTTTCTTGTTATCTTATCTGTAACTTACTTTTACTGCCTAACCACTGTGAAAATTATGAGTTGATTTTAATCTACAGTTAAGGTGTGATTAGTATTCTGATCAGACATATACTATTTAAGAGTATATAGTTTAGGATGTTAAAACTTCTAATCAGAAGCCCAGACATCCTTGTTAATATAATAGATACAAGCAATGGCTTTTTTTTTTTTTTTTTTTTTTTTTTTTTTTGTGAAAGTAGAAAGCTCAAGACATGTGTGTAAACTAGAAATATTTTAAAGGTACCCCTGTCCTTGCATAGACGAAGTATAAAAATCCATGCTGCCCAATGGCTTGTATCCTTTAAAATTATGTCTGGACCTTAATTTGAAAATGGTTCCTAATTCACAAGCTATTCCAGAACATAAAAAATTAGAAACCTATATGACTCATTTACCAGACTTCAAAAACTTAGAAAGGGAAACAATAGATAAGGGAAGTATAAGCTGTTCTTAATTAAAAATACACAGCAAAAATTTTAAATTGAAATGTCAGTGAATAGAACAGAACTCTATTAAAAAGATAAAGCACATGACTCAGTAAAGTTATACAAGGACTGCAAAGGTGATGCCATACAAGAAAATTTTGCCCATGTAATTTAGTACATTAATAGGCTGATTAAATTTATGCAAATAACAAAAAATAGACTAATTAAACAAGACCCTTTCAATTATCTCCAAGGGATGTTGAAAAGGTATTTGATGCAATCTAGCCACCAGTAAATCATAAACTCTTCTAGTCATCTAAAAATAAGATAGATTTTTAAAAAATTTTGATGAGTAACATAAATCTAGAGCAAACATCATACTTAATGGGCAAACATTAGAAGCATTTCTAATTAAGTTAGCAAAAAGACAAGAATGTCTGTTATCACTGAGACTCTAAACTTTGTGCTGGAGATTTTAACCAATGCACTAAAACAAGAAAAAATAAATAAAACATGTAAGAATGGAAGAATTATCACGTATGTCCAAAATGAATTTTTATATTAAAAATCCAAGAGAAGTAACTGAAAACTCTTAAAACCAATAAGATAATTAAGCAAAGTGACTAAATATGGGAACAACATATTAAAATTCCTTTCAAAATTTTGACAATCTGTAATTAAAACAATGCAATTCATTCTTCATTCTGGATGAGGTCCCAAGAATAGGTGGCAATTGCTTCCACTTTCTAAAATTAGGGCCTGGGTCATCCATAAAGGACTAACCAGTTCTGTGACCCTTGAGATTTTGATGTAACTCAGGGTGTAAAAGAATTAAAAGTTTACAGTTAAAAATTAAGGACATTATTTCTTTGATGTGAGAGAGGCTATGCAAGGACCACTTGGAAAGGCTGATCCATGTTTCCTGGAGTTTGAGGACCTGGAAAGCAGATGTTGAAAACTCACTTGAGGAATCAAAAGATACAGCTAAGCTACACGTATTTCCATGCTCATATACTTATTTGTAAATCTGCAAGGAAATATCTTACACTAACAACAATAGTTACTTTGGCATGGGCTTGTGATTGGAGCAAGGAGGGTGTCAGCTTTATTTGAGCAGTTTAAAGACATACTATATTGCTTCATCAGTGAGTGAGTTACATGCTGAAAACTCACTTCTTTCATTTATCTATGTCTGAAGAGAATATAACACAGCTAGGCCCACAAATTCATTAACAGACACTACTTTTGTTAACAAAGTGTTTCCCAAAAGTTTTAGGACATAATTCACTTTTATAAAAAGGCTTCATTTTTTATCTCATACCATTTTCATGAAAATTTTTAAACTCTTACATGTTTGTATCATGCTTATTATAAGAACTAAATAATATAGAATTCAAATAATATAGTATCTTATTAGTTTTAAGAATTAATATAGAATAATGTAATTTAAGCTAATGTTCCCCTTCACCTCTCCTTCCTCTAGCCAGGGGTAATCATCATTATTAATTCAGTGAATATCTATTGAGATAATTTTTGTGCATTTACATTTGTATTTATAACACATTTTCTTTTTTTTTTTTTTTTTTGAGACGGAGTCTCGCTCTGTCGCCCGGGCTGGAGTGCAGTGGCCGGATCTCAGCTCACTGCAAGCTCCGCCTCCCGGGTTCACGCCATTCTCCTGCCTCAGCCTCCCGGGTAGCTGGGACTACAGGCGCCCGCCACCTCGCCCGGCTAGTTTTTTGTATTTTTTAGTAGAGACGGGGTTTCACCATGTTAGCCAGGATGGTCTCGATCTCCTGACCTCGTGATCCGCCCGTCTCGGCCTCCCAAAGTGCTGGGATTACAGGCTTGAGCCACCGCGCCCGGCCAACACATTTTCATAAATTAGATTAAGCCACACATATTATTATATGCTTACTCTTACCCTTAATGATAATTGTGGAGGTTGTTACATGTTAGTACATATAGATTTCTCCCATTCTTATCAATTCTGCATAATATATTTTGGATGCTCTATAATTTCTTTTATTGTAAGATAAAATAGAAGAATTCATTAAACTGAACATACTCTCTGTGGCTCCAAGTATGTAGTTGTGTAATTTGAATGTTATGCAATGTTATTGTCCTGTCAGAAATTTAACCACCTTAGTACAAAATGTAAGCTTCAGAAAGATATTACAGATATATGGTAAAACTTTTTCTATATTACTTATTCCAAATAGTGAAATTAATCACTAGATTCAAGTTATTTATTCTACTACTTACTATTCTGTATTTTGTCAGTGTTGCAAACTTTGGGGGAATAAGACAAATCCACTGAAGAATGAGAATTAGTATAAAAATTGGCAACACTTATCAGATATGCTTAGTAAATGTAAAGAAACTGTAATACACATAAACATATAATACTAAATATCCATACTAAAATTTAATTTGGAAGACATATATATAGAAATGCTGAAGAATAGACTATACAAATGTTAAGAAAAAATATTGGCATAACATTATGGAATGTATGTAATTCAGTTTTGGCATGGTGATGTCTAGCATTCTGATGATTATTCATGAATATGAATACAATAGTGAGAATTGTCTTCATTTGGCAGAAATTGTAGCAGAAAATTGCTAATATTTTGTTGATTTTCTGTAGAAATTAAACATTGACACCAAATAATATCACACACTGTTTATGGTGTTAAAGTTTTTAGAAAGCACTAAAATTATAGTGCATGTAGTAACAAACCATTTTGAAAAAAGTTAGAAATTCTGTTACTCAAATTTTTCTTTATTATTTTATGTCTATATTTAAAGTGTACAACATGTTTTGATATATGTAGAGAGAGTGAAATGTTCACTAAAAGTAAACAAATTAACATATCTATAATCTTCCATAGTTACCTCATTTCTGTGTGTGATAAGAGCACATAAAATCTACTCTGTTTGCAAATTCTTAATATAAAGTACAGTATTATTAACTCTAGTCCTCCTGCTGTACAAGTTCTCCAGACTAATGGATCCTACTTAACTACATGTTTGTACCCTATGACCTATAGCTTTCCCTTTCCTGATGCTTCCCACCTCTGGTAATCACCATTCTACTCTCTGTTTCTATGTATTCAACTTTTTAAAAGATTCTACATGTAGACGAGATCATGCAGTATTTTAAAGTAGCAGTAAATAAAATCAACATCCAAAAATCAGTTGCATTTCTTTATATCAATAATGACCTATCTGAAAAAGAAATCAAGAAAACAATTCTATCAAAAAGAATAAAATACTTAGGAATAAATTTAATCAAGGAGGTGAAAGATCTGTATACTGAAAACTCTAAAGCATTGATGAAGGAAATTGAAAACACAAATAAATGGAAAGATATCCCGTATTTGTGATCTAGAACAATTAATATTGTTAAAATGTCTGTACTACCCAAAGCAGATACACAGATTCAATGCAATCACTATTAAAATTCCAATGGCATTTTTTCACAGAAATAGAAAAAAAAAATCAATTCTAAAATTTTTGTTGAACCACAGGAGACCTCAAATAGCTGAAGCAGTCTTGAGAAAGAAAAACAAAGTTGGAGACATCACACTTTCTGATTTCAAATTATACTACAAAACTATAGAAATTAAAACAGTAGTGTACTGGCATAAAAAGAGACCATAAACCAATGGGGGAAAAAAAAGCCCCAAAATAAACTCAAGTATCTATAGTCAATTAAGTTTTTAGCAAGGACACCATGAAGAAGACACAATGGGAAAAGGTTAGTCTCTTCAATAAATGGTGTTGTGAAACTGGTATCTATATGCAAAGTAATGAAATTGAACCTTTGTCTTAACACTATACACAAAAATAAACTCAAAATGGACTAAAGACCTAAACATAAGGCTTGAAACCATAAAACTTCTAGAAGAAAACATAGCGGGAAATCTTCTTGATATTGACCTTGGCAATAAATTTTTGTGTATAGTGCCAGAGTCCCGGCAACAAAAGCAAAGATAAACAAGTGGGAGATCAAGCTAAAAAGCTTCTGCACACCAAAGAAAACAATCAACAAAATGAAAATGTGGCCCATAGACTGGAAGAAAATATTTTCAAACCACATACTGATAGTGGTTAATATCAAAAATATATGAAGAACTCAATTCAATAGCAAATGCCCCCAACCCAAACAAACAAACAAACAAACAAAAAACAAGATTAAAAACAGGCAAAGAATCTGAACGGACATTTTTATAAAGAAGATATAAAAATGACCAACAGGTACATGAAAATGTGCTCAACATAACTATCATCAGGGAAATGCAAATAAAACCCATAATGAAATATCTCTCACCTATTAAGATGGCTATTACAAAAAAGACAAGAGATAAGTGTTGGTGAGGGCATGGAGAGAAGGAAATTCTTGTGTGCTGCTGCTGTGAATATAAATTGGTGTAGCCATATGGAAAACAATATGGATGTTTCAAAAAAATTTAAAAATAGAATTACTATATGACCACACGCATATCCCTCTGCTGGGTAAATAATAAAAGGAAATGAAATCAGCACCTCATAAATTTATCTGCACCCCCATGTTCCTGGCAGCTTTATTCATAATAGCCAAGATATGAATCCAACCTAAGTGTCCACAATTCTATATTCTAATGAGTGGATATAGAAATTGTGGTGTGTGTGTGTGTGTGTACTCTATATAATGGGATACCATTCAGCCTTTAAAAAGGAGAGACTACCGCAGTGGCTCACGCCTGTAATCCCAGCACCTTGGGAGGCCGAGGCAGGTGGGTCACTAGAGGTCAGGAGTTTGACATTAGCCTGGTCAACATAGCAAAACCCTGTCTCTACTAAAAACATAAAAATTAGCCGGGCTTGGTGGCAGGCACCTGTAATCCCAGCTACTCAGGAGGCTGAGACAGGAGAATCACTTGAACCTGGGAGGCAGAGGTTGCAGTAAGCCAAGATCACCGTCCCCCTCCGCCCCGCACTCCAGCCTGGGTGACAGAGCAAGACTCTGTCTCAAAAAAAAAAAAAAAAAAAAAAAAAAGGAATCGTGTGTGACAACATGGATGAAACAGGAGGAAACTATACTAAGTGGATGACCTATAGTTTCTTTAACTATCCTCCTATTAAACAGCCCAAATTTAGTTTTTTTTTCTTTTCTAAATTTTAACTGCATTGAAAATTTTTGTGTATATAATTTGAAATACAAATTAAAATACATAGATAGGAGTGGGAAGAGATGATTTCTCAAAGGAGAATCAAGGTACTGTTACTTCAGGAAGGTTGGATCGATGGATGGTGGGTGAGCAAAAGCGTCAGGCAAAAACCCAAGATTGGAGAACGTACCTGTTTACATTAAATATGTTTACTTTTGCAATTTGGTTGAACTATGTGAGAATGCTGATAGCGTACTTTGGGGTGTTAGATCTAAGTTGAGAATAACCACCCTATAACCTGTGAATGGGTAAGGTTTTGTCTTTTAGAGATAAACTGAGACTGAACTGAAGTTCACATAAGCACCTTCATCAATGTGAGCAGTAAAATAAAACTACGTATTGTATTGATATCATTCTACATGAAGAGGACAGCTGACAGGTCTTTGCCTAGTCTTGATGACTAAAGAACACTGATTAGGGTAAATCATGTTCCACTGTGTAATATCTATACTAATTTTGTGGTGTGAAACTCTATAAAACTTGATTTTATCAACTGATTGTTCATCTACCCTTGATCCTGAGCTTTGTCAGTTCAGTCTTAATGATTTGATGCCCTTGATTTAGGGGATTTTAATCCACGATTTCTATACCAGGTTTTCGTATTTTATTTTCCAAGCTTTTTACCTTCACTTAGTCTTTCCTCTGAATCCTAACGGCTTGGTTTGAATGACAACCTGTCAACATGGCCTGCAAAGGCTGATCCCTCCTATCTCTGAATGGGGTGACGATACCACCATTCCTTAGCTCACGGAGAATGTCTTGCAGCTGTCTGAAGAATACAGATCATTAGTGATTTTGGCAATGTTTTGTTGGAAGCACAATGCTAAAGATGAAAGGTCAGTTTTATTTAACTGATGAAAACAATGAGTAGCAGATTAAGCTAGTTTTCTGGTAAACAGTGACATTACTTTCCAGTAAATAATGTCAGGATGCCTTGATGAATAACATACATGGAGATAAAGAAGAACATCTCTCAGGGATGGAAAATTAGGTATCTCTATAAACCCAAATATGCCTTTAGTTTTCTTCTTGCTATGAGCTGTTCCCTAAAACATTCACCAATAGGTCATTTGGTTGTACTTGTGGAAAAAATGAAGTATGTCCTGTTGAAGACACAGTCTACAATGATGGGCCAGTTTAAGGTTTATTCTTTTCATCTGTCAGAAGTGTTAAGATGCCGAAAAAAGCAGTGTGTTCCGTGCTACTCCTGCATTGCCCACCCGTCTGTTGACGCTCAGGGATGAGCTGGAACGCAGGAAGAGAAGAGCCAGTCTAATAAAAATCGAATGCAACATACCAACCCATCAGCATCCTTCACTACAAGACAGAAGACATAGTTTTGGCCTGCTTGCATAAGTTTTTTTGAAGCACACATTGACAGTCCATGCTGGGAGGCAGAGTTTTCTGAACTTGAGACAAGAAGCTACGCAGTGCTTGCTATCTGGAGAGTTTAATTCTCCATAGTTCCCAAGTCTCTATGGTATTAAGATGCTGAGGGTAGATGCTTAAGGAAGAACATTAACTCTTTCAAGGTGTTCAAGCACCAGTTAGTAACTTTTGTTGTGGCACCACTAATAAGAAGCAAAATAACAACTACCATTTATTGAATGCTTATTATGTCCTAGGCATTGTGCTCAATACTTTTCCGGAATAATTACATTGAATTCTTTCAGGAACTCTATGCAGTAGAGAAAAAGAGGCACAGTAATTTTTTTTCAGAGGGACTGATTTTTTTTTTAACCCCATCCTGATTCTCCTAAAGGGCTCTGTATGGTATTTAAAAACTAAAAGGAAAAAAACTTGAAACAATTAAATGTGTGTGTTGCAACTGCCCTTGCACAGCACCCTGCTGAGCGGTGCAGCAGATAGGAGTGCGTGAGCCCCTGACCTTCCGTGGATGAATTTCCTAGCACTCACCAGGGCTAGGGTTCTCACTTGACACATTTTGAAAGATCCCAATGTCTAAAAAAAAGGAACAGTAAGACAGCCAGCAAGTTGGCCAGCATGAGGGGAATCCAGCTGCGCTTAGCCATGTCTGGTTTGTTGCCTCAGATGTTAAAGGAAAAAGTCTTTTGAAACCATTACTTAAAAATGGAGCTTTTTGGACACTGATTCAGAACTGTTTTTGATCTTTTGGCCTTGTTTTTGTTGAAACAATATACTGTTTTACAAGCAGTGCTGAGCTCCAATCCCCCATTCCTACTGATATAACTATAATTGTTTCATGGTTTCAGCCTCTTCTCCGGTAACCCTATGCATACTATTTTTTAAATAGTGAGATAAACGTGTGTACATATATATGCACATGTGTGTGTGTTAGGTGTAGGGTGGGAAGGAAAATCTCTCAGGGGAGTGCCAGATTTGGCTTTGGGTCCATTCAGATTTTTCTGTGTATGGGCAACAAAGCAGATGCACCCAAAGCACCAGTATTTATAGTAAATCTGTTTGTGCAGCAGAAACAAACTGGGCCTGGTAAAATGGAGTGGGTAGAATTGGATGTGGCTTATTGACTTTAGGAGAACAAGGGGCAATGCTGTCTCCTTGGGTGAGAATTTTTTTCCTTTAGAGTGATCCTGTAGAACCTTCTTAACTTGTTCTTTCTGCTTTCTATTTTCCAAATGGAAGTCACAGTGGAGGACAGGAGTCAATTGCCTTGTAGCAGTTTGAGACCCTAATTAGTTTTGCTCAACTCACTGGCTAATTTGAATCTTAAGCAGGAAACAGAGAAATCTAATACTTCAGCAATGCTTCTTACATCATTTACTATAGTATTACCACACAATTCTTTAGCACCATAATTAATAAACACTTTCAAATAATTTTCTCACTTCATTTTTCCCATGAATACAGGAAAACCAGCATTGTCCCCATTTTATCATATATGGTAGAAAAGTTAAAAGACATGATAAATAGCACCCAGCTGGTAACTGTTGGATCTGGGATGAGACCCAGGTTGTCTGATTCTCATATTGAACTTTATTTTAGTATACCAGGATCCCTGTAATCTTTTAAATATGACATTTACAGTTATGTAATTATAATGTAACATTATTGTAGAAAACCCAGAAAATATAGAAGAGTAAAATTACCAGTAATCACACCAAACAGAAGCACTTACTATTAATATTCTGTATGTTTCACATGTATGTATATGCAGGCATATACATACATAGTTTATATTTATTTATTTAATATATACATTGATATATACACAGACACATATATGTAGGTTAGTGCATTTACACAGTTTAAATTTCAACAAGTATAGACACTACAAGTCTTCTAGTATAGAGACTACAAGTCTTACCTGCCATTATTCTCTAGGCTTACAATCTCCCTCTCCACATATCAAAATAATTTTTATTAGGTTGCTGCAAACACATTAGGTTGGTGCCATTACTTTCAATGGTAAAAAATGCAATTACATTTGCACCAATCTAATAGTTTCCTGAATGGCTCTCTGGAGATGTCTTATCCAGAACTATTTTATCCATACAAGAAAAAAATGAATATAAATATATTCGTGTATACATATGCACATATATAATATGTTATATATATGTATATGTGTGTATGTACATTCACGTGTACACACACACACACACACACAGACACACACACGCACACACATTCTCCTCACCTCCAAACCCATTCATTCATGAATGGTAAAATGCTATGTACACCTTGTCATTTTCCAGAAAGATCAAATATCTTTGTTTCTTTTTCACTTAACAATTTATCTTGGAAAAATTTTTTTATAAATATATAGTTTCCTAAGTGTTTTTAAAATGGCTGCATGGTTATGCATTAACCTGTCCCCTGTTGGTGACATTTAGGTTGTTTCCAAACTTTATGGTTAGTCACACTGTGTAAAAGTATAAAGCCATTTTGAGTGTGTGAGTTTGCGTTTTAGAATTAATTCTGAGAAGTGATATCACAGGACCAAAGAGTGTATAGATGTCTAACTGTGAAATATTGACAAATTGGCCTCCACAGAGGTTGAACCAGTTTGTATTCACCAGCTGTACATGGTTGTGCCTATTTCTCCACGTGGGTATCAATAGAGTGTGTTATCAAACTTTTTGATATTTGATAATCTGATACATAAAACATGATTTCTTGGTGTATTTTTAATATGCAAGTCTCTTATTATGAGTGGATTAAATGTCTTCTTACGTTTTTTGAGAGCTAGTTAATTGTATCTTTTGCAAATTGCTCCTTTGCCCATTTTTCTACTGGCATATTGTCTTTTTAATTAATTTATGAGTTATTTGTATCTTAAAGTAATCCTTAATTTGTAATATAAATCAATAGTACTTTTTTCTAATTTGTCTTTTTTTTAAAAAAGAACTTTGCATATGACACTTTTTGTTTTGCAGTTAAAAAAAACTAGGTAGCCAAACTTAACGAATTTTTTTATAGCTTTTGGGTTTTATGTCATAGCTAGAAAAGCCTTTCCTGATCAAAGGTTATAAGAGAATGTTCCCTCTTATTGAACTTTCATGGTTGCAATGTTTATACTTAAAATACTTATTATTTTATCTTTGTGTAATCTATTTTGAGTAATGTATGTGATGTCAATCCACTGTTTTTTGTTTGTTTTTAGAGATGGGTACCTCTGACTTCCCTGGCTGTTTACTTAATTTTTCCCTACAAAATTGAGATATCATCTTTGGCAAAAACTAAATTCCTCTATAGATTTGTATTTATTTCTTTGCTTTCTATTGTGGTGCAGTAATCTATTCAAGTGCCGGTATCACGCTGTTTTAATTCTTGATCCTATAATAATAAATTAAACTTTATTATAATAATGTTTTTTTCTTCTGTAATACATCCTTATTACTTTTCTTTTGCAGAGTTTTTCTGTCTATTCTTGCTTGTTTATTTCACTGCCTAAACTTTGGAATCAGCTTGCCTACTTCCAGAAATAAAAATGTGTCAATAGTTTTATTGGGATTATGTTGTATTTATAAATTAATCTAGCAGAGACTGGCATTTTTGTGATGTGGAGTCTTCCCCTCCAAGAACGTGGTATTACTTGTCATTTGTTCAAGTCTTCTTTATGTCCCTTAGGAATATTTAAAATATTTATTCAAAGAGAAAACTTTGACATTTCATGCTGGTTTTTCTAGTACTATTCCTTTTTGCTGTTACTGTAAATGTAAATTTATCTTCCTTATTTCTGTCTGTATTACATGTATTTGGTTAGATATTAATTTTCACTCAGTTACCAGCAAAATGTGAGAATTTTACTTTTTTTTTTTTCTAGTTTTTATGCCTTTAATTTCTTTATTTGGCAAAATTGCTTTTACTAATGCCAATAAAGTTAAATATTAGTGGTCATAGTGGAAATCATGGTCTTTTTTCAGTTTTTAATGGATATTTCTAGTGCTTTAGTCATTATTTCGGCTCATGTGTTGAGAGATTTGTATTATGTTAAGAACATTTTTATATCTTCTATTTAATTAACAATTTTCTTCAATTACTTTTTAAGATCAATAATGGGTTTTGAATTTTACCAAATGCCTTTTCAAAAATCTATGAAGAAAATCACAAGATTGTTTTCTTTAGAGCTATTAATATATTGGATCACAATTTTTTTTCTCATTATTAAACCACCTTCACATTGCTGGAATACATTACTAGATGTAGTATATATATATATATATATATATTTTTTTTTTTTTTTTTTTTTTTTTTTTTTTGAGACAGAGTCTTGCTCTGTCACCCAGGCTGGAGAGCAGTGGCATGATCTCGGCTCACTGCAGTCTCCGCCTCCCAGGTTCAAGCCATTCTCCTGCCTCAGCCTCCCTGGCAGCTGGGACTACAGGCGCCCGCCACCATGCCCGGCTAAGTTTTTTGTATTTATAGTAGAGACGGAGTTTCATTGTATTAGCCAGAGTGGTCTCCATCTCCTGACCTCATGATCTACCCGCCTCGGCCTCCCAAAATGCTGGGATTACAGGCGCGGATGTAGTGTATTTTTTAATGAGTTACTGGGGTCTGTTTACTAATATTTATTTGATATTTGCATAAATAATCATAAGATTAGTTTATAGATTTGTTGTGCCATCTGTGTTGGATTTTACCAATGTTATGCTTGATGCATAACAAAGGTGGGAGCTTTCTTTTTTCTGTTTGGAACAGTTTAGCTGAAGGATCCTTATTGTTATTTTTTAGGAACAGATAGAGGCTCATCATACAACTAACTGGGGCTGGTGATTTTGAAGGAAAATAGCTCTTTATTAGCTTCCTCCATTTTTTCTATAGTAATTGATTTATTTAGATTGTTTTTTCCTTCTATAGACAGTTAGCTTAGTAAATTTTATTCTGCTAGAAAATTTATTCATTTAATTAAGGTTTCCTAACATATACATAAAGTTGAGAAAGTCGTTGCATATGGTACTTTTTGGTTTCTTCTATATTTGTAGTTATTTTCCTTTATCATATCTTGTTTACATATTTATGATTTCTCCTTTCACTTTTTTGGATCAGGTTACTAAATAGTTAATTGGGCTTACTGGTTTTCTCATTCAGCCTTTGAATTTGTATATTAATTTTAAAATGTACATGTTTTCATAAAACATCATATTATTTTAACTTTAATAATTTTCTTACATTCATTAAATAAATTCTTGATTTGGATTCTTAATCCGTTTAAAAAATTATTTCTTGTTAGTATAAGTACTGTGGACTATGCATTTTCTTGTTGACACTTTCAGCTGGCTTGATGCATATTTTCCTTATTATTATTTTTTAGATAGTGTTTAGAGTTTATTTGGAGTTTTTCACCTCCTTGAATATCTTCACAGTTTATCATCCACATGCAGCCTAGAGATCGTAGTGTTTCTCATTTAAAAAAACTTCGTGTCCTTCACACTCTTTAATCCACAGGCTTGCCTCTCTGACCCTTGCATTTCCTCCAGATTGGCAGCCAGATCAGACTTGTGCTCTGTCCCTTTGTCAGGAAGTGTAAGTGAGGGTGGGTTCTTCCATCGGGTTGTCTCTCCTTTTGTTGGTGCTGGCAGCCATTGACGCTCCTTGCCTAGATCCATTAATTAATTGGGGGCTTCAATTGGTGATCATCTAATTTCATCATTTCTTTTTCATTTATTACTTGTACAAAGAGGTTTTTATTTTCCTTACCTGCCAGTCACATAAGAAAGACAAGCTAAGTCCTCAGATCCTTCCCTTTATTCACCAACTTTACTTGGTTTGCTGCTTTCCTCTAAGAGTGACCAATTAGCCTGTTTAAATCATCATAATTCATGGACTTAAATGTATTTGATGGGTTTCAATCAACTGCAATTATTATCTTTTGTAAAGCTCAAGTTGTTCTATTTTTGGCCAATGAGAATCTCTTCATGTTGGCTCCTGGGTCCTTTTGACACAATTCTGAAGTCTTTGATAGCTTCCTTGCTTTCCAGAATAATGAGATGTTCTAGGCTCATCTTGTGAATTTTCTGCCCCAGAACCGCAACCAACCATTCCTAGAAACATCTCTGGTTTCTTTCAGTGACACACTGTGTTTCAAAATCATCATGTAGGTGCTGAGAGCGCTCACTACTAATGTGGGCATCTTTCCAGTAAACAGAACCCATCAACACCTCGTGAATTTATAGGACAATTCCAATTCCAATTCAGTGTTCCTTTTTTTTCTCTAAAACTTTTCAGTATTACATCTATTCATCTCTGTTCTCCCAAACTGAAAACCCTAATTCTCAAGGACATAGAAGATAATAGAATTAGAATATTCCAGGATCACTCATTTATTTTGTTTAACATTACACTCATAAAAGTTTCAGAACTATAATGCCACAGCAATATAATTACTGAAATTATGACAGTTGCACTACATACATTATCTGAGAAGACAGCCATTTAGACAGGAAGCTTTCCCACTTGAAACCCTTATTCATCAGTGCTGTAAACAACTAGAGGCTTAATGCGCACCACCAGTCTTTGCAATGTCTACCCATTCGTTTTGATTGTCTGAAGCTATTTTTTCTGTTAAATTTCTAAAGAAGGGGACATGGAACAATCTCTTCTGAGTTCTTGTGTACTGTTAATAGCTAAGGATACACTTTATGCATAAAAGTCCATTTTTCTGGATGTGAAATCTTTGACTTACATTTTCTTTACTTGAACATCCAAAATATGTCACTCCATTTTCCTCTGGCATGAAGTGTTGGTGTCAAAAAAAATCTATTGATAATATAATAGTTTTCCCTTGATAAGTCACTTGCTGTTTTTGCCTAACAGTGTGAAGATTTTTATTTTTATTTAAAATCCAATAATTTGACTAGAATATATTTTTGTGTTGGTCATCACATTCTCAGGTACATGATTAATTCTTTCAGTCTTTATTAAAAAAAATTAATCACACCTGTCATCCCAGCACTTTGGGAGGCTGAGGCGGGCAGATCACTTGAGGTCAGGAGTTCAAGACCAGTCTGGCCAACATGGTGAAACCCTGTCTCTACTAAAAATACAAAAATTAGCTGGGCATGCTGGCCTGTGCCAGTAATCACAGCTACTTGGGTGGCTGAGGCAGGAGAATCACTTGAACCTGGGAGGTGGAGGTTGCAGTGAGCTGGGATCTTACCACTGCACTCTAGCCTGGGCAACAGAGCAAGACTCCAACTAAAATTTAAAAAAAAAAAATCAGCAAAGTTTTTTTGAATTACAGAATATGTGTTGCCTCTCCTCAACATATTTATTTTTTCTAAAATGCTTTTTACCTCATTTCTTTTCTATTTTAAAAATGTCCTCCTGTTTTGTAACCTTTTGTTCTTCTTAAGGCATTATCTGTTGTGTTCATTTTTTCTCGTCTCCCTTTGAGCTTCGTCTTTATTTCTGCAGTGAGGTTTTCTTTTATTTTTACATTTTTTTCCTGATGTCTGATACTTTATTTTATACTTCAATTCTAATGTTGATCTTGTGTAATTATTATTATATGTTTTTATATTATATATTAAATGTTACATGTCATTTAAGACAATTTATACAATGTTATATCTTGTATAATTTTCTTGGCGTTTCTTAGCCTGTTTTGAAATAGCGCATTACAATTTGACCCAGGTTTGAGCATGTGCTTCTGGTATACAGACAGTATTTTTTTTCTCTCTCTCTCTCTTTTTTCTCTCTCTCTCTCTCTTCCCTTCCCATTCTCTCCCTAGTAACTTGGTATGGAATTTGGTTTTGATATATTTATATCGTTCATTTTTATGTAAAATTAGTTTTCTAGAAGGAGGCATGATTCAGGCTACCTTTTTAAGTTTCACAGCTCCTTCTGTTTTTTGCTTATTTTTTTTTTGTCTTTTTTCTTCTCTTTTATTTTTCATTAATTAATTCATTTATTCGTTCTCACTCATAGGTGGGAATTGAACAATGAGATCACTTGGACTCGGGAAGGGGAACATCACACACTGGGGCCTATCATGGGGAGGGGGGAGGGGGGAGGGGGGAGGGGGGAGGGATTGCATTGGGAAGTTATACATGATATAAATGATGAATTGATGGGTGCTGACGAGTTGATGGGTGCAGCACACCAACATGGCACAAGTATACATATGTAACAAACCTGAATGTTATGCACATGTACCCTAGAACTTAAAGTATAATAAAAAAAAATTAATTCATTTATTCATTCATTTTAGGGGGGTGGGTGTTGTGTTTAAAAATATGATGGCTCACTTTCTGAGATTTCCTGGCACTATTCTTCTTTCCCATTTTTATCTGAATCTTCTCTTGCCTTCATCTCTAGTGACCCTTTTCTGCTCAATTTTGATTCTCCTTCCAACAGGTTTTCCTCAGTGTAAAATTCTGTCCTGGAAGGGAGCCCTGGAAAGTCAGTTTTGAGAGTGTATGGAGTTTAGACTGATCCAACTCCTTCAAATCTCCCTGTGAGCCCCTTGCATTGGTCTACAATTGAGCTAGGGAAAACACTCTCCAGTTCACTGCTGTTCTCAGGTGGGCCTCCTGGTGCTGTGCTCTCACCTGGTTGCATTTGGGAGTTCACAGACCATCTCATCATTCAGTTTTTAATATAAATAGTGTCTGTGGAATTTGCTTTTTCTATCTAGTCGCTCTGTTTTAAATGCAGGGATTTGGAAAGATTTTTCAAAAACCTGTGATGACACTGTTGTCATCTTCCAAGAATCTCCTTTGGATTTCTTCCTTTCTTTTTTCTGTTTTTGACACAAGATTTAAAAGAGAAGTTTTTGGTTAGTGATGACATTGTTTTGTTTTAAAACTTTTTGTTTGTTTTTAACTTTTAGGAAGAATTGCCTTTTACCTTCTTGTTTCATTATTAAATTCCTAGATTTGTTATAAGATTTCTAGTCTTGTTTTTGTATTCAGGAATGGCTTTGGGTGCAAAGATACTCATATCTGTGTTATCTTCATTGTGAAATGTACTCCTTACCGTTATAAAGTTCCCTTTTTTGTTATTTAAATAATTCTGCAACTAGATGAAGTTACTTTTTGTTTGTATTTCCCACAATATTTTGTTATTATTTTTAATTTAAGCAGTGAATTGTCTCTTAAAAGAATTGCAGTTGGGAAGTTTTAAATTTATATTTATGGAAAGTAGAATAGTGGCCCCCAAAGCTTTCCAAATCCTAATCCCCAGAACCTGTGATCGTTGCATTACAAGGCAAGAGTCAATTAAGTTTGAAGACTGAATTAAGGTTGGTAACCAGCTAACCTCAAAATAGGGAGAGTAGCCTAGATAACTCAGGTGAGCCCAATATAAATCACAAGACCTTTAAATGGGGATGATGAGGGGCAGAAATGTCAGAACCAGAGACAAGACATCATGAGAAGGACTTGATCAGCCATTGAAGATGGAAAAAGGCATGAACAAGGAAGCTGGAAGGTGCGAGAAAACCATTTCGTTTCTAGGACCTCCAGAAAAGAACGCAGCTCTGGCAACACCTTAATTTCAGCTGAGACTCATTTCAGACTTCTGACCTCCAGAACTGTAAGTAATGTTTATGTTGTTGTAAGTCAAATATTTGGCAACTTGTTATAGCAGCAATAGGAAAAATAAGGGCAATATTATTCTATATTTACCATTTATGGACCTCTTCATTCCTTTGTATAGCTACAGATTTCCATTTGGTGCCCTTCTCCTTCTGCCTGAAGAGCTTCCTTTAACATCTCTTACATTGAGGATCTGATATCTGAAAAAAACCTTTGTGTCACCCTCAATTTTAAAAGATATTTTCATTTGGTATAGAATTCTAATGAGTGTTTTTTTAATGCCTTCTAGACGTCACTTCCTGCTCCTTTGGTGTGCAAAATTCTAATGAGAAGTACGATATCATTCATATTTTTGTTTCTTGTACCTAATGTGTCTCTTTCCCCCTCTGGCTGTCTTTAAAATTTCTCTTTATCATTGATTTTGAGCAATCTTACTATGTGCCTTAGTTTCATTTCTGTTACGTTTATTTTATGTGATATTTATTGATCTTTTTGATCCTATAGGTTTATGGTTTTTATAAAATTTAGAACAGTTTTAACTGTTTTATCAGATTTTTTCAAATTTTTAAAATCTCTTCCTCCTCTTTGAAGAATCCCATTATACCTATATTAGAACACTTGCTATTGTAATAGATATCATGGAGACTGTTATAACTTTTTCCTTTCTCTCTGTGTGTCATTTGTATAGGTTCTATTGTTGTTTGTTCAAGTTTATTGATCTTTTCTTCTTCAGTGTCTAAAATATTAGACAGCTATTAATTTCATCCAGTGTATTTTCATTTAGGCACTTTTAATTTCTACATGTTCCATTTTGTTATTTGTCAATGTCTTCTGTGTCTCTCCCAATAATGTTAATACCTCCATTCACATTCTCAATAAATTTTTTTTTTTTTTGAGACAGAGTCTTGCTCTGTTGCCCAGGCTGGAGTGCAGTAACGTGATCTCACCTCACTGCAACCTCAACCTCCCAGGTTCAAGCAATTCTCCTGCCTCAGCCTCCCAAGTAGCTGGGATTACAGGTGCCCACCACCACACCCCACTAATTTTTGTATTTTTAGTAAAGACAGGGTTTCACCATGTTGGCCAGGCTGGTCTCAAACTCCTGACCTCATGATCTGCCCGCCTCGGCCTCCCAAAGTGCTGGGATTGTAATCCACGCCCGGCAAGAATGTTTTTAATATTTATAATAGTATTTAAAGATTCTGTGTCCGAATCTATCCTCTCTGTCGTGTCTAGACCTGTTTATAATGATTGGATTGTCCCTGAATTGTGGTTTACCTTTTCTTCTTTGCATGTCTTTTAATTTTTGATTGGATACTAACATTGTGAGTTTTACACTTTGAGTGATGTGTTTTGTTGTATTATTTTCGAGAGTTGGGTTTTGTTCTGATATACAGTTATTTTGGGTCAGTTTGATCCACTTCTGGCATGCTTTTAATTTCTATTAAGTCAGGTCTAGAGTATCCTTTTTTCTAGGGATAATTCAGTTCTACTACAAAGGTGAAAGACTTCTAAGGGCTGTATCAAATTCTCTGTGGACTACAACATTTCTCCACAATGGCTTTCCTTTCTGAGCCCTAGAGATTGTTTGGTCTACTTTGTTCCAGTATTTCTTTTCCTGGCCTCAGGGAATTTCTACTCGTGTGTACACTGACTGCTCAACCAAGACTCAAGAGGACCCTCTGAATATTTTCAGAGCTCTCACTCTGTGCATCTTTTTCTTCGCTAGTATTTGCCCTTACAAATCCAAGACATTACAACCTCCTGAGATATACCATTTCCTCTTTTAAGCAAAACTTGTAGGCTGTGCGGTTAACACTCTCTGAGCTGCATTCTAGAAACTGCCTCCAGGCAGTAAGCTTTTGCATTGTCAGGCCCACCTGATCTACTTCCCTTTTGTCAGGAATCAGTGCCATGCTGCTTGTTGGCCAGTGTGTGATAAGTTATATATATATTCCAGATTTCGATTAGAAGGGCAATTCCCATAGCAATTATTCCTTCGAAGGAAGAAACAAATGTCCCCTTCTCCTTTAAAGACAAGTTCTCATACCCTAAAACTTGATGGAAGTCTTGCTTCAAAATATTAAGATAGCTTTTGAGAAGTGTATGCTTCTTTTGTGTACACATATACTTTGGGAAAGAAAAAGGGAGGATTTCTGGCTTAGTATGGGCACCAATTGGGCTTCTCCTAAATCAGAACATGAGACTACTACTTGTGTGCAGGTAGTTTATTTGCAAAGTAATTAGATAAAACAATATGAGGTAGTTGCAGGGAGTGAGACACATCAGGAGGAAGACCAGGGTAGAAAAAAGAAAAAAATGGAATTTGATTCTGCTGTGATCTCTAAAAAAGTATATAGAACTATAAACAAAGTACTAAAGCTGAGTTTTCTTGAGGAGCATCAACTCGTCTGTACTCCCAGGCTATCTTTGCTCCTGTACACTCAAACCCCCTTGGCAATGGGGAAGGCCCTGGAGTTAGAATGTGTAAAGAAACCAGGCACACTCTTGAGATGGGTGCTGGAAGTGTGAAGGGAGTTGGAGATACTCACCAGAGCTACAGCTGAAGTTAAAGGTGAGTCAAGGAGCAGTGGAACAGGCACTGGGCTATAACCAAGCCTAGGTTTTAATGTAGTTTCCTATTGAAATTTGTGGCCTTGGATAAAAGGGATCTTGTGGCCAGCCTATAAGTTAAATCACTTATACGTTTGCCACCAGAGGGAAAGACATGAAAAATATAGCAGAGCAAAGGTCTGGGGATGGGTGGAGCATACATTTTATACAGAGGCCGGGTTCCTTTGGGAGCAGACTTCCCCTGGTTTGGATTATTGGTCCTCTTTTTCCAACCATTAATGTTCTGCATCTCTTTCCCTACTTGTAGAGTTCCAGGGTGTTTCTACCCAACAAAACACCCTGTTGAGTAAGGCTACAATGGAAAATAACCTTAAACCCTCAGACTTAGCAAATCCTGGCCAACCAGATGCTGACCTGCTGTTATCATTGAATAATACTTTTAAAAAGACTTGATGTCTATTAAAAAATCATAGGACATTAACAGAAAAAATGATTTAACAATGTGATTTTGCCCCAATTCTAAATCTCCATGTAAGAGTATACATTTCCTCTTATATCTCTTGACTCTAAGCATACCAACTCAAACTTTACAACCATATCTGACCTCTTCTCTTACAACATAACTCCTCTCTCCTATAATTCAAGCCCTTATCATAAAGTCTCCGGATGAAAATCACCAATCTTGAGTTCTTGACAATAGAGCTAACAGATGAAAGAGTAACAGATGAAACAAAGTATATATCCTGCACATTATGAAATAACTGGGAGATGAGGGACTATACCAGGGCATTTGCCATTGATAGTTGAAATCATGCTCTGCCTATGATGACAAATTTGTGCCGATGCTAAGGAGGAAGACATTATTTATAATTTTAGGAAGCGCTTGAACATTGCAACTGGTCTGTTCTCCTGGTGAAGTCCTCTCATCTGAGAACTTCGGTGTATCATCATGCTAGGGGAATAAATTTCCACTGATCATGCTGTTCTCCTTTCCTCTGTGACCTACCTTAATTTCTGAAGAAAGATGAAAATCCCCATGGCACCTCTATGACTCTATGCAATTGTTATACAGTCAGGGGCAGATCAGGCAATACATCAGTCAAATCAGCCTGCGTTATGGTAGAGTCCCAGAGTATGAATTGAATTGCATCGGGACATTACAGAATGACTCAAGTTCTATGTATCTAAGCTATAAAAAACAGTCATATTTAAAGAGTGGAACACAGGGCTGGTCCCAGAAGAGATTGTAAAGCCATCCAAGACAAGACATCTGCTGCTGAAAATGTAAGTGTTAGAAGCAGAGCACAAGATGGAATGAGATAGGTTCAGGTCAACAGTTTTACAGGGCTGGAGCTTTCTTAATGGATGGTGTCCAGTTATGGGTGATGGGCGGAATTAGATAAGAATGGGTAATTTTGATTGGTTGGTTTAACTGAAATGGAGCTGGTGTAGACAGGCTTATCTCATATTCTACCTTGCATTGAAGACTGAGTACCCTATCCAGATGGTAAGCACTCTGGGGATAAGGTGGTGTCATGTAATTTTCTATAACCAACATACCACCCAGAACAATGTTTTTCTCACTGCATGTTTCCTAACTGGCTGAAAACCCTGCTAACACATCAGCCATTTCATTCAGTCTGGCATAAATAATGCTAAGTGCTAGTTCATGTAAACTACATTTGACAAATCGGTGTTTAAATGTTTTATGATTTATTATAACTAGCAATATTTACTAAACCCATTTTGCTCTTTAAAAAGTAAATCAAGAACATATTTGCAGGAGGTGTGTGAATTTTAAATCACTGTCACCCACATTAAATGTTCTCATTTAATTTAATGAGAATGGTCTCATTTCCATTAGGAAGTTCTCTTGTGTTTTACTACCTCAATGCCTTAAAGAAAGAGTCAAGTTTATATTCCAGCAAAAGGGCAGTGTTCCATCAAACCTGGGCTGCCTGCATTATATTGAAAATTCCATCCTGCATTGATTACCGGTCTCAATAAACACATTATGAAGACTTTTATGATTACCAGTGCTTGAGAATTATTATAAAATATAATGAAAGAAATATTTAATATTGCCATGTGATTGCTTCCTACATTTTTGTTTCTATTTTAAAGAGTTAGTTAAAATGGTAATGTTCACCTCTAAGATCCCAATACTCTGTGGTTATAATAAAATTAAGAGACACATAACTTTATTTGTTTTTTCTTTTTTATTATACTTTAAGTTCTAGGGTACATGTACACAACATGCAGGTTTGTTACATATGTATGCATGTGCCATGTTGGTGTGCTGCACCCATTAACTCATCATTTACATTAGGTATATCTCCTAATGCTATCCCTCCCCTCTTCCCCCACCCCGCAACAGGTCCTGGTGTGTGATGTTTCCCTTCCTGAGACACATAACTTTAAAGAGCAGCTGAGCAGCTGAGGTTTGATGCTTTCCAGACAGCGTGGTCAGGCAAAGTGATCTCTCAATCTTAAGGACACAGGTTCTCAGGTGGACAGTGAGGACAGTCACATTCACTTCACACTAAACATTCCAGCCAAGATCTAACATTTACCCAATATTGAAAATACATGAAACTAGAACTTGTGGAATGGTGTTTATGGACTACAGATTAGTGTGTATGTACATGCACATGTATAGGACTAAGGGGGTCTTGATATAATAGACTAACTTTTCCTATAGACTTTATAATGGTCTTTCTTGGCCTCGAGAATTCAAGTAAAAGTTCTGAATATTCAAATTACGTTTGAAATTAAAATAATTTTTTAGTTTATGACTGATGTGATGAATTAAGAATATAATCTTTATTCTACGGATTTTTAAACCATTCTAGACTCAAATTCATTCCCCAAAGAGGAGTTACACAGAAAGGGGCAAAGAGGTCTAATATTTACCTGTGGTGGTTTCATAAAGTGTCACCGTGGCAAAGCTGAACTACACTTCCCAGAATTCTCCTTCCTGTTTCCAGAAGGGGTGGATCACAAGAGGAAGTGGGAGATTTGGAGGAGAGAAGTGAAGCAGCAGCCATTTTGTAGCTCAGCGCGTTGTCACTAATTGGCTGACTCCCTTCAATGGTGTGAGGTAGTAGCTAGGCTTGCAACTACTTCACAGTCCCCTGGATCCTCCTTCAGCTTCTTCAACTCCTGGGAGAGTAGACATGTTTAACTCCATGATGAAGGATTCCAGCCATCCATACCACTAGAGTCAGAGGTGACAAGGACTGGCATGGGTTCACTCTGTCCTTGCAGAGGTCTAACTCATGCTTGGGGATTCTCCCCTGCTTTACATTCATCTTTACTTCCTAACTGCCTGCCCTGTAGACTTCAAGTTTCAAGTCAAATCTCTGTAATGGTGTGTATTAGTTTATATATTGATCAGGACTCAGAAGCAGAACCACAGGATACATGTAGAGACATGTGTGTCTGCATATGTGTGTATGTATATATATCTTATCCCTCTGCTTCTGAGAGAATCTTAACTTATACACTATCTCTATCAGTCACGCTGATATTGAGGCTTGAGTTGAAACCCTAGATTTGTTATTGTTCTTGTTGTTGAAACGCATTCTTCATTTCATTTTGGGTGATCTGTGTTAGTGAAAATGCCCTTGTAGTGGTTTTCCAGCACCTCCCCTAAGAGATTACTTTAAAAGAGCCGGAATTATAAAATCTGGGAATATTTCCAAAGTGCTTTTATTAACCTCTCCTTGCTCCTCTTCTTTACTGCTGTCCCTCTGTTGACTGCTCTACTTTACATCTACAGGAAGGAGATTACACTTAAGAGAGTGGCTATGGAAACAACATCTTTATTTCTTCTACGATTTTTAGTTCTGACTTTAAAGAAGAAAATCCAGAAAGAATTTTTCCAGTGGTCAAGCCTGAGAACTTGGTCTGAAATTTGAAAATCAAATTATGTTTAGTCTTGCACATGAAAAGTTGGCTCAATTCTCTCATGATTTATTTTTCACTTTGATCTGATGTTGGGCATGCAGTACGCATGGGATGCAGGATTTCAGACCTGATGACCTGGCCTGTCAACTCCTTTGTTACCTCATCACTCAGAAAAGGGGGCATTTGGAACTTTGTTGATAGATTGGCTTATATATGAACAAACTAAGAGTGATACAGCTTTCTCGTCCAGATCAACATTGGCTCAGTAATGCTGACAGTAGCAAAAATTGCTTGTGATTGCAAGAGCGATTACCTTCCGCCACTGGGAGCAGATCTGCTCTTTCTCCTCAACTGACATGGTCCTCTGCCATTACTGTCATGGCAGCCATCCTGAGGTTTCCAAATACTTTTAGGCCAGATGTGAAGGCACACTGAGCTTGGACTGATTTTGGAGCTTCTTGAAAGCCAATTCAGTTTCTAAGAATTTAGACCAAGAATTTAAATAATAACAGCTCACATTTACAAAGTGCTGATTCAGGCTCAGTGCCAAGCATTTTACAGGCATTTTCTCATTAGAGCAACTCTCTGAGGAAGGTGTTATTATCCCTGTGTTAGAATTGAGAGCACTGAGGACCCAAGGGGTTAAATAACTTGTCTGAAAGTCACATGACTAATAACTTGAAGAGCTAGGATTTGAAACTGAAACGTTGAACACCAAGTCCATGTGCATAATCACCATGCAGCACTGGAAACTGGGGGTAAGTCCCATGGGAAGGAATGACATACTCTGCATTGGTGACTTACAGTAATAGAATAGAAGATTGCCTTACTCCCTTTCCCATCTCATCCCAAATCAGAGAAGCCTATCTTATGGTCAGAGAATAGACTGGGGAAGAGCTGAAAGTGTACATTTATCTCCCTCTCATAGCCCTTTGAGTCAAAGCAAAAAATAAAACTTGACTCAGCAGGTGAGCGGGTGCCACAAGGGCACTGCCTGAGGTGTCTCTGCCTCTTCTGACTGTAGCCCAGTTCTGTGCTAGGACTACAGGTTAGAGCAATAGTGGTGTTTATCTGAACTTTTACTAAATAACTGGGGAAGCTACACATACAAATTTTCTCAGACTATTAAATTACTACTAAGTTAGGAGGTAGGAGTGAGGCAGAATGAACAGATTCTACTCCCTTTGGCAAGCAAAGCAAACAAACAAAAAAATCTGGTCCACATGATGCTAGTCAAATATGCTAAATGCCCTGTTACCCAGAAAGTACATTTTATGCCCCTTGGTGAACTGTCAGGGATCACTCTGCTGAGTGGCAGGTGGAGAGAAAAGCCAGTCCTGCAGGCTTTTCCTGTGGTACTTGAGCTGGGCCCACTGTTCAACCTGCCCCTTTTAGTTTTAATTAATATTCTCATTGCCTTCCCATTGATGAAGTAAAATCAATATGATTACTAGCAGTTGACTTCTGATATATAACTTGCAGCATTGTCTCCGTCCTTCCAATCTGTAAGAACTAATGAGATATATTCAAAGTCAGAATTCTGATTCAAGTCATCTAACATTTTGTAAGCACAAATGTACCTGTCCTTGTATCTCAGTTTCATCATTCCCCTGTTGGTTGTTTTCTCTTAAGAAAATGTATTCACTCCTTAGGACATGTATTAAGTGTCTCTCTGTGTTAGGTGCTGCAGATACCAAATCCCACATGGTCCCTTACTCAAGGAGGTCAGGGACTGGCACAGGAGCTTATGGTGTGAATTAGCCATAGTCATCCAGTGCCTCCTGGGTGCTGGAGCATCTCTGTTTATGGATAAGATTTCAGGGAAGTCTTGATAGAAGGTGAAAGAGATAATTGAGTCAAAATTTGAAAGAGGCAAAGGAAAAGAGGCTTGAGAAGCTATGAGAATTTGAATGACTGAGTAGCATGAGTAGAAAAAGGGCACATGTAGGGGCATTGCTAGAATCACATGGAAGAGTAGGCAAGAAGCCAAAAGGAATCTTGAATGTCATAGTAAATAATTTCCATGAAATGGGAAACAGCAGCCATCGAATGATTTGAAGCAAGGGAGAAACACAATCAGATTAGTATTTTAGAAATTCTCACTGCGGCAATGTTGAAGATGGATTCGAGAGTCCAGACTGGAGGTAGAGAGACCAGTTAGATGCCTTTGTGTTATTTTTGCCAACAGGTGATGGAAAAAAGGAGTCATTAAACAGACTTTTAAAAATGGTCTTCCAGGAAGCAGGGGTAGATCCAGGATTGAGGATAGCCAATCAAGGAGTTTCAAACCAAGGCAGCAGGGTTTCATGAATACAGAGTGGCTGACAATGTCAAATGCTGCAGGCACATCTGAAAAGATGCACAAGTAGCTGCTGGATTTGGCATTTTACAGATGACTGGTAACCTTGGTAAGGTTTCAGTGAAGTGGCGAGGGTTGAGGAGGGCTTGGGAAATGAAGATGTTGGGAGGTTAGTATGGCCTGTTATTCTGAAAGGCTTGGCTGTGACATTGACTGGAATGACAGTTTTTGATTTTTATTTTTTCCATTTAAGAAAATAAACGAAAAATAGGAGATGGAAACGGCTGTGAAAATGGAACTGAGTCAGCTCCCTGTGGTCTTGCTAGTATTGGCTTTTTAAGTCCCAGGACATACTGCAACTTCAGAAGGATGAGCCAGTTGGACTAAGCCACCATGAGAATAATTGTTTGTTCTTTGTCAAGGGCAACTGTCCGGATCATTTTCCTACATTTATACCTGAATCTCATCTCCTGCCCCATCGCTGAACCTTCTCCCATTGACTTGGTTAATGCTTGTGCCTTTACTAATCCCCCAACACTACTGTTGACAACATTACAGTCCTCTGGCTCAGGTTTTGACTCTTTTTACTCCAGATCCTAGACTGTGGACAGACTTTATAAGGTCATCCTGGGTTGCAGTTCCACCCATGCCTATGAACAAGGCCAGGATCCGAACCTGTCCCGGGTTAGCATCCTCTAAACAGAATATCAGATGGCAGTTGGAGGATTAGAGTGGGGGCTCTGTAGCCAGATTGCCTGGGTTCAAATCTTGGCTCAGTTACCTGCTAGTTGTGTGATCTTGGACAAATTTCTTCACCTGTCTGCCTCAGTTTTCTTATCTGCTCTATGCAAATAACAGAAGTCACCTGAATGCATTGCTTTAAGGATTAAATGTGTTAATATATGTAAGGTGCTTAGAACACCGTTTGGCACATAGGAAGTTCTCAGTGCTTGTCCTTATAAATAGGACAAGTTCTACAGTAAGTTCCAGCAATGGTTTCTACCTTTTTGCTGCCCTCTGGTGGCCAGTGAACATATTGGAGGACTTAAAACCCAAAGTTGACCCCATGTGTGCTGAATACAATGTAGATCAGACTGTAATGATGATGATGACAGCAGAAATACTTGCTTATTTTATGTAATCCCCTAAATAATTCTACTGAAATAGGTAATCATTGTCACCTTTGTATAAAGAAGAAGGTTGATGCTGAGAAGAGAATTTGCCTAACAAAAGCTATATGTAAGCTATATGTGGATTAAATGAAATATCATATGCATTAAAGTAATCCTTATTTGTAGCCAGGGATTCAGTTTGAAAGAAATAAAACTTTAGTTTAGTTTAAATTCCGTTCAGGGAATATTTTGATCTGATTTTGTCCCAGTTCAATAGTTTCATAAAACATACAGTTTTGGCTTCAAATCAAACTGCTTTAGTAGGTATTTTTTTTCTTCCCCAGGGAAAGTTGCTTCAGTTCATAGTTTAGTGAAACATTAACATTTGGGTTCAGTTCTATTTGAATATTGGTTTGGAGTTAGGTTTGGTTCAAGTCCTGTTTCCAGGAGTCTGGTGAATTTTAGATTGATGGACATATTCAGGAAACAGCCAATGGCTAACAAGAATGCACTGTGCCTGTTTCATCAAAAACATTTCCACGGCTCTCTTGTCTGGACCCGTATGATATCTGGTTCTCTTTAACTTGGCTGTCCTGAGACAGAATAATAATGCTAAACATAGTAGTAAGTAGTGATTTTGCAACACTGACAAATGATCTCACTTTGCTGGATAGACTTCTAAACTCACAAATTCATGAATTTAGTCACATATTCATTCTAAAAGATTGTACCTCATAGATGGATGGAATCTGGGAGCTACATGTATCTTGTGCTTGCTCTCTTGTCCCTGTTGTAACTATGCAAACAGTATGTGATTGTGACAACTTTTTCAAATATAGACAATATCTCGCTGGTAAATTATTTTTTATTTTAAAAGATTTTATGATTCTGAGGTCCAATTTCACTATATACACGGTCCAAAATGTTTTTGAGAAAATTGTGTTTTCAATTTTAGGATGCAATTTAATGACAAAATAAGACTCAGTTTATGGAAAAGGTGTTTATAGCCAACTTAGCTGAAACAGATTCATTCTGTTGAGCAAGGGGAAGGTTTTGTCTGTATTGGGATAGTGGTTAATGTGTCAGAATCAAGAGGATTAGGAAGCTGGGATCAGAGAATATAGGCTGAATTGGGGTCTTCATCAAATCATAATTGTGGTAACATTTATTGTTCATAGGCTGTGTGCCAATCCTCCATTACATAGGTACCATAATTATTTTATTTAATAGTTAAGAAAAGCAAAGCATAAAGAAGAATAAAGTAACTTGTCCAGAATAAAGCAACTTGTCCAGAGTGTGCCAGTTAGCAAGAAACAGAATTTGAACCCAGCTTAATGCAGAGCTCAGTCACTTAACCATCACAGCGAGTTTTCAGGTAGTTAGGAATTGGAAACAAATATAAATTAAGATCAAGGAAAAGCAGAAATTCAGACACCAAGCAGACAAACAAAAATCAGGGCATGTGCAGGGACCTGGAGTCAAGAGAAGTCAAGGGTCAGAACCTTTTCACGTAGATGAAAACCAGAGAGGGGAGAAAACCAGTCTGATGATAAAATGAGAAGAAGAAAAAAAAAAAAATGGTAAATTTGGCCAGGCAAGACAAGGGGGCTAGGAAAATAAGACCTTAGCTGTAAAAGTCCCTTGTCTGAAAGGCATTTTCCATCCTGGCCAAGTGGCATTTGTTGGGATAGAAACCAACTTGATACTGAGCTCCTTAGGTGTGATTATAGCAAAAAGTATATACATTTATTCAGTTTGGGTAGATATGGTAAGTCAGAAATAAGAACAACTTTATATAATAAGCACAGGGGCAAAAAATCAACAATTTTGTTACATGTCATCTAGTTCAAGCCCCCACTTAAAGGGAGACTTTCTTCAGTGGCATCTCTGATCAGGTTATGCAATCTTTGCTTTCACGTTTCCAGGGGTGACGAACTCACTGCCTTCTAGCCAGCTCCTTTCTTTTATTGCAACATTCTGATTGCTGGCATGTTCTTTCTGTAAAGACCCAGAATTTCATCCTTATGACTGCTATCCATTATCTTGACTATCTGTCTGTGACCACCCAAGAACACATACATGCATTTTTTTTCTATATGAAAAACCTGTAAGAGATGAAAATTTTTTTAAAAATCCAAGACAAAATCTTCCAAGAGATTTAAAAAAGTCCAAGGTGTCTTTGCTTCTTTTATTAGGGTTATAGTTACAGGTGGGAAGAGATGCCACACCCAACAGTAGTCCAATGTTTTCATTTTCACTCCCACTCCAAGGAAAGTTCACCCTCAGATATCAAGTCTTAAGCAATATCCTACCGTCTTTGCAAAACTAGAGAGTTAACAGTGCTTTCTTTTTCTCATTAACTGTGTAGAAACAAGCTAGCATTTTGCAAAAAGAAATGTATTTAGAGTCAGAAAGATTAAAACAGC
Organism: Rhinopithecus roxellana; assembly: GCF_007565055.1. NCBI lineage: Eukaryota > Metazoa > Chordata > Mammalia > Primates > Cercopithecidae > Rhinopithecus > Rhinopithecus roxellana. The sequence goes on along the minus strand of NC_044557.1, from coordinate 59,776,605 downwards.
AGAAGAAAAAAATGAAAAAAGAAGAGAGTGACTGTATGATCAATAGACATTTTCATAAATTTGGCCAATATTTCTCCTAAGCCAGGGTGATTCCTTCTATCTGCTGTCTATAAGACAGGGGAAAGGAGACTGCTGTGGAATTTCATCTTCCCTTTGAAGAGTTACAGCAGTGTTATATCAAATGTTGAATAAGGGAGCTGTGGTGATCTTTTACTTAGATGGTTGGCAGAGAGCTCTGTGGTCATTACTTCTACTGTGAAAAGAGAACTAGAAGAATCAACCTTTACTGAGCACCTGCTGGGGCCTCTTCATCCTCCTCGTGGTAATCTAGTAAGGAAGCGCGCATTATAAAACATTTTACAGATGAAAGAGCTGAAGTTTAGAGAGGGTAAACTGCCTCAAGTGCACATAGCAGCATTAATAATAGTAATAAAAATATAGGTGACTGCTACGTTTGGATGTTTGTGTCCCCCCCCCCCCACAAAATTCATGCTGAAATTTAACTCCCAATGCAACAGTACCAAGAGGTGGGGTCTTTTGGGGGCGATTAAGTCATGAGGGTTCCACCCTCATAGATGGGATTAGTGCCTTATTAAAGGTCTAGAGGGAAATAGCCAGGAACTTTTGCCCTTTCTGCTTCTTCCACAATGTGAAGAGACAGCACTTGTTACTCCCTAGAAGATGCCACATTCATGGTGCCATCTTGGAAGCAGAGACTGGGCTCTCACCAGATAACAAGCCTGCTGGTGCTTTGATCTTGGACTTCCCAGCTTCCAGAACTGTGAGAAATAAATTTATTTTCCCTATAAACTACCCAGTCTCGGGTATTTTGTCATAGCAGCAAAAATGGACTAGGACAGTAACCATCATTTATTAACTTCTATCACATAGTAGTTACATGTAGCAGTTAGTTGACATATCCTTTTTCATTCATTCATTTAAATATTATTAACTTATAACCAGTACATGGCTAAACTGTAGTTTGAAAATAATCAAATTAATGTATATAGATTGAAGGCCTATTGACAAGCCAGGCATTATGTTATGCACTACGTTTGATCAATAAATCCCACTTTCAAGGAATTCACACTTCAGTAACTGAGACTAGCAAACAAATAAGCAATCACAATGTAGAATGATGAATATTGGTCTGAAGGCTATGCTCTCTTCCTTCCAACACACTGAGAAATGTTAAATCTGGAAACATGCTGATGGTTCCTTAGGCTGGGCTCCAAGGAATTCTCCCTGTAAAAGTCTCTGAGCCATAGAGCCTCCTCTGCTTACTCTGTATGATATAGCCCCAGAAGAGGAAGGAGTGGACATGGAGGTGGCAGTGTGGTACCTGGAAATGTCAGCAGGAGGGGACTTGGAAGTGGTTGCTTGGCCACGTGTGCGTGTGTGTGTGTGCGACACTCAAGTGGTGTGCACGTGTGGTGTGTGTGCACGTGCACAGACTCAGGGGCTTCCAGATGGCTCAGCCCTTCTAGTTAACTGCTTGCCAAGGTATGAGTGACCTCTTCTGTAGGGCAGTGGAGTATTGGCTGGGCCTGGGGAGTGGAGTGGGGGGTAAATGAGGTGGGGGTTGGAGGGAATTGGTGTGCTATGGTCCACAAAGACAGGAACATAAATTTTTTTCATTAAAACAATCTTGAAATTGTTGGCAAGCCCATAAAAAGACTTAGTTAGAGCCGTCTTGGGGCAACTTTTCTTTGAGTTCAGTTTATTAATTTAGGTTTTTACATGGCTTTTTATTAAGAAACATATGGTACTTTAGGCCATTTAACACCAAGGAAAAGCTTCATAAAGAAACGTTCTGAACACCAATATAACATAAACTTGTCCTGTTTCCTTTTACAGAAAAGCAAGTTATTGAGAAATTTGTGAATGATTTCTGTACTTTCTTACATTTAATGACGAGATATTTTCATTTACAAACATGTATTAAGCCTTTCAAAAAGGAAAAGAAGAACTTGGTTTAAAAAAAGTATGTGTGTGTGAGTAGTTGAAGGAGGATGGGAATTTCACAATAAAAGAATATATGCTATATACATAACCCAAATGCCTTATTGGCCTGTTGAGGAATTTTCTTAAAGCAACTGAGGAGGATGTCTTATGTTGCTTGAAATTAGGGAAGGTTCCATAAAATGAAATCCTTTCAAAACTATTCTCTACAAAGAAATGCAGTCCAATTAGATAAAGAGCCTTGGGGTTGACCTCATTGCCCCACCTCATTGGGCCCGTTGCTGGGCTCTGGTTCAGAGTTCCAGCCCCAGAGACAGAGATTTCTCAAAGGAACAGTGCCCAACCTGGACAAAACATCTATTGGAGACACACCCGTCTCACCCTCTGTTCCGTTGGGAATTACTTCCAGCATTGCAGTTGACAGCCTTGCCACCTATAGTGGAGGCGACCATCCGGGAACATCCACATGCCAGGGGTTGAACTGTGGACACTAATCCCAAAGATGATATGTAGCTGATTGTGGGCTGCCAGTTGGAGGGCTGGAGCTGAGACCAGTGGAATCTCAGCCTTACAGGGGTCACATATATGGCGATTTGTGCCAGGAAAGCCTTACACTGATGGTTCTCAGTTGGAAGAGATTTTGTCTCCCAAGGGATATTTGACAAGATATGGAGCCATTTTCAGTTGTAACAACTGAGGGAGGGGGGTGCTACGGGCATCTACTGGGTAGAGGTTGAGAATGCTGCTAAATATCCTATAACTTTTGCACCAACCTAATATAATGCATGGAACTGACCCTACAACAAAGAATTACCCAGTCCCAAATACTAATAGTCCTGCTGTTGAGATATTAATACAGGGAGATGCCTGCTGGGGATTGGATTGGTGAGTGCATAATTGAAGTGGCGCTATTGTTTTCCTTTTCATGGTCTATCCAGAATAGTCCCAGAAACTCACCTCGATCATGCCTGAGAGTCCTTTGAGGCACTATGTCAACTCTACTGATCTTACTATGTAGGTAGGGAGTATTGACTTTTCAGGTAACTGTGCACCTTAGGAGGGTGGACACATGAGTCTGTTTTCTTTTTGTAGGCTTTAAAATGAGATAGCAGAGACAAAGGAGGGATGGGGTGGAAAAAGATGTTTTGGGCTTTGAGTTCATGAGGTGGAAGATCCCACCTTCTAGAATGAAATTGCAGTTCCGGAGGTGGTTGTGTCTGTGACCAAGAAGAGGGTGGCAGTGGAAGGCATCATTACCACCTCAGGTCAGTGGAAGAGGAGAAGACTGAGACTCAGAACGAAAATGGGACTTCCCCTGGCCAGCTGCTGATCTCCTACAAATGTGCCCCATTTTGGCCACAGTACAGGTGTTTTGTTGCTTCCTTAGTTGACTGTCTTAGTTGCTTTCCCAAGCTGCTTCCCTAGTTGACTGAGGAAGCCGACACTACTGTCCTCAGGGAATGACCTAGGGTGGATAGTGTACCATGATCTGGAAAAGATGAGAATGGATACTCAGTTTACACCAAACTTAGATTTTCATTGATCCCATATAGCAATGAAATTCACATATTTATTCAGCTCTTGCTATTAGCAAGACACTGTCCTAGGATCTGTGGGAAAGATATAAAGAGGAATGGATCATGCCCCCCGCTCTCAAAGACTCATTCTATGGTAGGATAAACAGACATATTTCCCACTGTATAGAATATAACTGTAATAAAAACACGTTGTTGTAAGTGTTGTAATAGAGGTATGACATGTCACGTAGTGGGACCATTGGGAAGCAGAAAAAAATTATTCCCACTGGGGGCATGTGGGAGGACCTTACAAAGATCCTATCATCTTTCTCTCTGTAAGAGAGAAAGTGGCATTTGCACAGGACCTTCAGAGATGGTAGGACTCTAACGGAGAGATTAGCATTCAGTGAGTGCAACAGAGCACGTGGCTTGTTAGAAATCACAATTAATTTGGTATATTCGAAACAGATGAAACTTTCAGGAGACCTGTAACAAAGACTAAAATATGGGCATTTAGAGTTGATCATAGAGGACATGAGTACACAGGTGAGGAATTTGTGTTTTATCCTATATGTAGTAGCAAACTGAAGATATTTGAGCAGGGGATTTATATGTTCAGCTCTTTTCTTTAGAAAGAGTTTTGTCAGTAGCCTTTAAGATGGAATGGAGAGATGGGAGGCTAGAAAACCAGGTAAGGAACTTTGGAATCAATGACTGAAGTTTTGTCTTCTTTTTCAGAGACAGTGAGAATGAAGCTGAAAGGTCAGCCCAATGTTTGAGGCTGGCAGTACAGCATAGCAGAAAAGAGCAGGGGAAATCCACACCCATGCTCAAGTCCTTATCTGCCACTTGGTACCTATTTGATTTTGAGCAAGTTACTTTTTGCACCTAGCTTCCTCATCTGCAAAACATTGCTAATAAATAGAATATTCCTTACAAGGATGTTGACAGGAGTTTTAAGTGTGTTATCTAAAAAGCACTTAAGATAGCATTAAAGCTGATAATTAAATTTTCAGGAATTTCACAAGGTGGCAGACATCATGTTGGTAGATGGAAATAAACAATAATGTAGGTATTTACACCATGGAAACTGGAAAATGCTACAAATCAAAGAGAAAAGAGAAGTAAAGAAAGTGAGAGACAGAAAACCCACATAGGACTGAGCTCTGAGACTACCCCAAATTTCAAAACCAGCATCTCAAGCAACTTTGAGTTCTTTGAGTGGTACTGAACATTTGATGGAAAGAACAGGGTCTTAAAAATTAGATATTGTTTATCTTATTACACTTCTGTTGGGCTTGACATATGTGGAAAATGGAAAAGTAGAATTTGAGGTGACTTTCGAGGAATTAGATAAAATAGATTACCTCAAGCAGCAAGTGCTATATGGAACACTTTATTGCTATATTAAGCCCAAGACCACACGATATGGAAAATACTATGGTTTAGTTGGAAGTAAGGATCAAGGACAGAATAGCTGATTTGAAAATAAGACTACTTGAATTTGAATCCATCTTATATTACTCATTAGTTTAGACAAGTAACACCAAACTCCCTTTTTCCTCCCTATCCCCAACTTTCTCTTATAATTGTATTTCCAACTGTATTGACAATAGTCAAGATCTCTTCCACCATCCAGTTAGTAATGTAAGTTAGGGATCTTCATATCCTGAAGGACTTCTTTCCTTTTATCCTCCACATTTCAAATAGCCAAGAGTTTGCTTCTATTCTGCATATATCTTGTTTGTGCCAGAGTTTTTGCATCTATAAAATGTGGTAATAATGACATCTCTGTTGCAGGGTTGTTGAGAGAATTATATAAGTTACAATATAAATTAATATGTAGACCACATAGAACAGCGCTGGCACAGGGTAAATGCAGTAGCAGAATTAGCTACTATTATTTTTCCAACTATTAACTGTTTTAATTTCATTAAATTATTTTATTTCCTTGAGGCTGAATTTCTCATATATAAAAGAGAAATAATATTAACAACTACTCATCTATCTCACAAAGTTGTTGTGAGGCTGGAATAAAATATATTGAATGTGAACTTGCTTTGGAAATCATAAAGCATAAAAGAATCACCTTTGGTGATTACGAGAAAAAATATAGTGCAGAGAGGCAGTCTTGGAACATAACTCCAAGGAATGATATAGCTATTTTTGAGTAAAACCCACAGAGTGATTGTGAACATAAGAGGAAAATTACAACAGGCTGTGCAAATCATGAATGCTTCTGCCAAGCACACATCAATATGCACATGTGCCCAGCATGGGAAGGAGGCTGGCCACACATTAGTCTTTTTGGCCACAAACCCATAAACAGACAGCAATCATTGTAAGCAGCACCAACACATTGAAACACTCCCCCTGCCTGGCTACATCTGACACTGGAAGAGCCACTACATAGTGAGCGATGGTGTGATGTTATGAGCTCCAGGAAAACCTCTAGTCTCTCCTCCCCTTCCACCAAGCCCACCTACATTGGCTGAATAATGTCTGACCTCAGTGCATTTCTTCCTTCATTCCAAGGGAAGCTAAAGCTTTAAGCCATTTTCAGCTATTTAAACCTCAGGATGAATGAAGAATTAGAGAAAAGCCTGTTCAGATCTGGGAATGTGGTAAGTGAATACTCTCCACAACTCTGCTTGGATAGCTTCTGCAGGTGTGATCACTGTGTTTTCTGATGCACAAACCTCACTTTGTGATTGATAGTATCACACTCCCTTATCCCTACCACACCCACCTTCTTTTTTTTTTTTTTTTTTTTTTTTTCTTTTTCTTTTTTTAGACAAAGTTACTCTGTCACCCAGGCTGAAATGCAGTGGCTGCTGCAACCTCTGTCTCCTGGGTTCAAGCGATTTTTATGCCTCAGCCTCCTGAATAGCTGGAATTACAGGCATGCATCACCATACTCAACTAATTTTTGTATTTTTAGTAGAGATGAGGTTTTGCCATGTTGGCCAGGCTTGTCTTGAACTCCTAACATCAAGTGATCTGCCCACCGCAGCCTCCCAAAGTGCTGGGATAACAGGCATGAGCCACTGCCCCTGACCCCACACCCACCTTCTAAAACTCTCTTTTCCTTGAGTTCCATGACATCACCTTCTTTGATTCTTCTCTTCCTCCCTGACCATTTCTTCCTGTTCCCTTTATTGATACTTCTCCCTCTTAACTGTTGGTATTGCTCTTGTATTTTTGGTTCATTCTATAATTTCTTCTGGGTGGTCTCAGCTGTATATTGATGTTTCCAACCCTTGAGTCTTTAGCCCAGCTCTCTTCCATGAAATCTGCTATTGTTGTGGATGACTTAAAAGGACTTTGGGGTCAAATGTCTAAAACCAAACTCATTTTTTCCTCCCTATCCCCAACTTTCTCTTCTAATTGTATTTTCAACCTTAACCATAGTCAATGTCTCCACCATCCACTTAGTAACCTAATTTAGGGACCTTCTTATCCTGGATGACTTCTTTTCTTTCACCCCCACATTCAAATAACCACCAGTTTGCATCTTTTCTACTGCATGTGTCTCAACGAATTCTCTTCCTTTTGTGCTGTTCCTCTCTTGCTGCCTTCATTTATGTCCTCAACACATTCCATTTGCACAAATGCAGTATTTTCTTAACCCGTTTTCCTGACTTGCATCTCTCTTTCCACTGGTATTCATTTACCATGAGGCCAACAAATTATATTTGTAAAGTGAAAATTATATTATTTTACTCCCCTTATTATCACTATCTATTAGATACTGAATTGTGTTGAAGTTATCACATGATCTGACCCTAAATACCATTCCAGCCTCCTCTCCCATCTCTGTCCAAACATGCAGTCTGTGCTTTAGTGGCAGAAAAGATTGACTAATGTTCCATTAGGCTTGCCTGCTTTCGTACATGGGAGGCCTGCATCCCCTACTCTCATCCCCACAGTTCAGCTAACTATAATCTCTTGTGGGAAGGCATTTCTCCTCTAGCCTCAAAATTGTAGTCAACATGAAAGTAGGTATGACATGATTAAAAGCAAATATCTGCAAATGAAGACCTAGCCTCCAGTTTCACACAAAAAATTGAAGCAGTCATGGGAGAACTTCACCAGAAACCCACCACATCTTTCTACCCATCAGTATCTGCACATGTAGTTTACACATTTTACCTTCCTGCCTACTGCTGTAAGATTTGCATTCTATGTCCCCATATAAAGCAAGTTCCACTGTGTACACACTTGAACACACTTGATCCTACCGAGTCACCTACTGAAAGGTGGCTCTCCAGCAATTCTTCACCTCTCTCTAGACCCATCAATGTTTTTTGTACTCTCTACTGAATCACTCCCATCAGCACTCAAGTCTACCTTTCTTTCTTTTCCTTCCTTCCTTCTTTCTTTTTCTTTTTCTTTTTCTTTTCTTTTTTTTTTTTGATGGAGTTTTGCTCTTGCTGCCCAGGCTGGAGTGCAATGGCGCAATCTTGGCTCACTGCAACCTCCACCTCCCAGGTTCAAGCAATTCTCTTGCCTCAGCTTCCCGAGTAGCTGGGATTACAGGCACCCGCCACCATGCCTGGCTAATTTTTATATTTTTAGTAAAGGCAGGGTTTCACCATGTTGCCCAGGCTGGTCTTGAACTCCTGACCTCATGATCTGCCTTCCCCCCACGACCTCCCAAAGTGCTAGGATTACAGGTGTGAGCCACTGCACCCAGCTGCCTACAATTATTTCTCCTATCTTAAAAAAAAGATAACATTTTACAATTTAATTTTATTTTAATTTTTGACTTTTGAGTTCAGTGGTACATGTGCAAGTTTGCTTTGTAGGTAAACTTGTATCATGGGGGTTTGTTGTACAGATTATTTCATTACTTGGGTATTAAGCCTTGTACCCTTTAGTTATTTTTCATGATCCGCTCCCTCCTCAGGGGCCTCTTCATCTACCAACAGGCCCCAGTGTCTGTTGTTCATTCCCTCAGTGTCCATGTGTTCTCTTCATTTAGATCCCACTTACAAGTTAGAAGAGGTTGTATTTAGCTTTCCGTTCCTGTGTTACTTTGCTAAGGATAATGGCCTCCAGCTCCATCCATGTTCCTGCAAAGGACATGATATTGTCCTTTTTTATGGCTGCATAGTATTCCATGGTGTACATGTACCACATTTTCTTTATCTAGTGTAGTTTTGATAGACATTTAGATTGATTCCACGTGCTATGCATGCATGTGTCTTTATGATAGAACAATTTATGTTCCTTTTGGGTATACATCTAGTAATAGGATTGTGGGGTTGAATATTATTTCTGTTTTTAGGTCTTTGAGGAATTGCAACACTGCTTTCCACAATGACTGAATTAACTTACTCCCACCAACAGTGTAAAACCATTCACTTTTCTCCACAACCTCACCAGCATCTGTTATTTTTTGACTTTTTAAAATAGCCATTCTGACTGGTGTGAGATGGTATCTCATTATGGTTTTGATTTGCATTCCTTTAATGATCAATGATGAGCTTCTTTTTATATGCTTGTTGGCCAAATGTGTATCTTCTTTTGAAAAGTGTTCATGGCCTTTATCTATTTTTAATGGGGTTGTTTTTTCTTGTAAATTTGTTTAATTTTGTTTAAATTCCCTATAGATATTAGACCTTTGTCAGATGCATAACTTACAAAAATTTTCTCCATTCTGTAGGTTTACTGTCTGTTTACTCTGTTGATAGTTTCTACTGCTGAGTAGAAGTTCTTTAGTTTAACTGAGCCCATTTGTCAATTTTTTCTTTTGTTGCAATTGTGTTTGGTGTCTTCATCATGAAATCTTTGCCCATTCCTACATCCAGAATGGTATCACCTAGGTTGTCTTCCAAGGTTTTTATAGTTTTCAGTTTTACTTTTAAGTTTTTAATCTATCTTGAGTTAATTTTTGTGTATGGTGTAAGGAAGGGGTCCGGTTTCAATCTTCTGCATATAGCTACTCAGTTATCCTAGCACTATTTATTTGAATAGAGAGTCCTTTCCCCATTGCTTGTTTTGTCAGCTTTGTCAAAGATCAGATGGTTATAGGTGTGCAGCCTTATTTCTAGGCTCTCTATTCTGTTACATTGGTCTTTGTGTCTGTTTTTGTACCAATACCATGCTGTTTGGGTTACCATGGCTCTGTAGTATAGTTTGAAGTTGGGCAGCATGATGCCTCCATCTTTGTTCTTTTTGCTGAGAATTAACATGGCTATTCAGGTGCTTTTGGTTCCATATGAATTTTTAAATAGTTTTTTTCTAGTTCTCTGAAGAATGTCATTGGTAGTTTAATAAGAATAGCATTGAATCTGTAAGTTGCTTTGGATAGTATGACCATTTTAACAATATTGATTCTTCCTATCCATGAGCATGGAACGTTTTTCCATTTGTGTCATCTTTGATTCCTTCTAGCAGTGTTTTGCAGTTCTCCTTGTAGAGATCTTTCACATCCCTGTTTAGCTGTATTCCTAGGTATTTTATTCTTTTTATGGCAATCTCATTTGTGGATGGAATTGCATTGCTGATGTGGCTCTTGGTGTGACTGTTGTTGGTGTATAGGAATGCTGGTAATTGTTGTGCATTGATTTTGTATCCTGAGAATTTGCAGAAATTATCAATGGAAGGAGCTTTTGGGCTGAGACTATGGGATTTTCTAAACATAGAACCATGTTGTCTGCAAACAGGGATAGTTTGACTTCCTTCCTTCCTATTTGGAAGCCCTTTATTTCTTTCTCTTGCCTGATTGCTCTGGCCAGGACTTCCAGTACTATTGTTGAATAGGAGTGGTGAGACAGGGCATCCTTGTCTTGTGCTGGTTTTCAAGGGGGATACTTCCAGCTTTTACCCATTCAGTATGATGTTGGCTGTGGGTTTTTCATAGATAATTCATTATTTTGATATATGTTCCTTCAATACCTAGTTTATGGAGAGTTTGTGACATGAAGAGGTGTTGAATTTTATCAAAAGCTTTTTATGCGTCTATTGAGATAATGATGGGGTTTTTTTGTTTTGTTTTGTTTTGGTCTTTAGTTGTTTATGTGATGGGTCACATTTATTGATTTGTGTATGTTGAACCAACCTTGCATCCCAGAGATAAAGCCTACTGGATTGTGGTGGATAAGTTTTTTATGTGCTGCTGGATTTGGTTTGCCAGTATTTTGCTGAGGATTGTTGCATCAATGTTCATCAAGGATATTGGCCTGAAGTTTTCTTTTTTTGTTGTGTCTCTGCCAGGTTTTCATATCAGGATGACACTAGCCTCATAGAATGAGTTAGGGAGGAGTCCCTCCTCCTCATTTTTTTTAAATATTTTCAGTAGGAATGCTACCAACTTTTCTTTGTACATCTGGTAGAATTCAGCTGTGAATCCATCTGATCATAGGCTTTTTTTTGGTTGGTAGGCTATTCATTACTGGTCAATTTTGTAGCTTGCTATTGGTCTGTAGAGGAATTCAATTTCTTCCTGGTTCAGTCATAGAAGGGTATATTTGTCCATAAATTTACCCATTTCCCCTAGATTTTGTAGTTTATGTGCTTAGAGGTGTTCATAGTATTCTCTGATGCTTATTTGTATTTCTGTGGGGTCAGTAGTAATATCCCCTTTGTTGTTTCTAATTATGTTTACTTGAATGTTCTCTCTTTTTTCTTCTTTATTAGTCTAGCTAGTGGTCTATCTATTTTATTAATTTTTTTAAAAAACAGCTCCTGGATTCATTGATCTTTTGATGGTTTATTGTGTCTCAGTCTCCTTCAGTTCAGCTCTTATTTTGGTTATTTCTTGTCTTCTGCTAGCTTTGGGGTTGGTTTTCTCTTGGCTCTCTAGTTCTTTTAGTTGTGATGGTAGGTTGTTAAATTGAGACCTAACTTTTTGATGTGGGAATTTAGTGCGATAAATTTTCCTTTTAACACTGCTTTAGCTGTGTCCCAGAGATTCTGGTATGTAGTATCTCTGTTCTCATTAGTTTCAAAGAGCTTCTTTATTTCTGCTTTGAATTCATTCTTTACCTTAAAGTTATTCAGTAGCACATTACTCGATTTTCATAAAATTATGGTTTTGAATAAATTTCATAGTCTTGATTTCTAATTTGATTGCACTGTGGTCTGAAAGAGTGGTTGTTATGATTTCAGTTCTTTTGCATTGGCTGAGGAGTGTTTTATGTCTGATTATATGATTGATTTTAGATTATGTGCTATGTGGCAATGAGAAGAATGTATATTCTGTCTTTGGTTGGAGAGTTCTGTAGATGTCTGTCAGATTCATTTGATCCAGTGCTCGTTTAGGTCCTGAATATATGTGTTAATTTTCTGCCTTGCTGATCTAATACTGTCAGTAGGTTATTAAAGTCTCCCACTGTTATTGTGTAGGAGTCTAAGTTTCTTTGAAGTTCTCTAAGAACTTGCTTTATGAATCTGGATGCTCTTGTGTTGGGTACATATATATTTAGGATAGTTACATCTTCTTCTTGAGTTGAACCCTTTACCATTATGTAATGCCCTTCTTTGTCTTTTTTTTATCTTTGCTTGTGTAAAATCTGTTTTGTCTGAAATTAGGATTGTAACCCCTGCTTTTGTCTGTTTTCCATTTGCTTGGTAGATTTTTCTCCATCCCTTTATATTTTGAACCCATGTATCTCATTGCATGTGAGATGGGTCTCTTGAAGATGACATACCAATGGGTCTTGGTTCTTTATTCAGCTTTCCACTCTGCACATTTTAATTGGGGACATTTAGCCTATTTACATTTAAGGTTACTATTGACATTTGTGGATCTGATCCTGTCACTATGATGTTAGCTGGTTATTATACAGACTTGTTTATATTGTTGCTTTATAGTGACACTGGTTTGTGTACTTAAGTGTGTTTTCTTAGTGCCCAGTAATGGTCTTTCCTTTCTAAATGTAATGGTTTCTTTGGGAGCTCTTCTAACGCAGGTCTGGTGGTAACAGATTACCTCAATATTTGCTTGTCTGAAAAGGATCTTATTTCCCCTTTGCTTATGAAGCTTTGGCTGGATATGAAATTCTAGGTTAAAATTTCTTTTCTTCAATCATTTTGAATATTGGCCCTCAATCTCTTCTGGCTTGTAGAATTTCTGCTGAGAGGTCTGCTGTTAGTCTGATGGGCTTCTCTTTGTAGGCGACTTAACCTTTCTTTCTAGCAGCCTTTAACATTTTTTTCTTTCATTTCAACCTTGAAGAATCTGATGATTATGTGTCTTGGGAATGATCTTGTGATTTCTTACTGGGGCTCTCTGCATTTCCTGAATTTGAATGTTTGCCTTTCTAGCTAGGTTGGGTAAATTGTCATGGATGTTATCCTGATATGTTTTCCAAGTTGTTTACATTATCCCCGTCTCTAAGGCGCACCAATGAGTAGTAGATTTGGTATCTTTACATTATCCCATATTTCTCAGAGGTTTCATTCATTCCTTTTCATTCTTTTTTCTCTAGTTTTGCCTGACTGTCTTATTTCAGAAAGCCTAATTTCAGTCCTCAAGCTGTGGATATTCTTTCTTCTGCTTGGTCTGTTCTGCTATTAATACTTGTACTTACATTATAAAATTCTTGTAGTGTGCTTTTCAACTCTATCAGGTTGGTTATATTCTTTTCCATACTGGCTATTTTGTCTATCAGCTCCTGTCTCATTTTATTGTGATTCTTATCTTCCTTGGAATGGGTTTCAGTGTACCCTGCATCTCAATGATATTTATTCCTGTCCATATTCTGAATTCTTTTTCTGTCATTTCAGCCATCTCAGCCTGGTTCAGAACCCTTGCTGGAGAGGTAGTATGGCCATTTGGAGGAAAGAAGGCAGTCTGGATTTTTGAGTTGTCAGAATTCTTGTGCTGGTTCTTTCTCATCTTATGGGCTTATGTTCCTTCAAATTTGAAGTTGCTGACCTTTGGATTTTTTTCTTTTATCCTACTCGATAAAAGAAATTATAGTATGAAGAATACTGATAGTCCTTGGTGGGTTCAATTATGGTATAAGGTGCATTTGGCCAACTGGCTTCATTTCTGGACTATTTTAGGGGACTGACACTCAGCTCCCAAATCCTGGACTATGTACTGTAGTACATAGAGTACTATGTCTACTCTATGGAGGGAGGAATCCAAAGACTTAGGGAGATTTGGATGGCAGAGTGGATTAGTCACTTTAGACCTACTCATCCCATCTGGGAGGGTCCAGAAGATATCCCCTTGACCAATCCTTTGTGAAATAAATTTGCGAGGGCAGCACTTGCATTTCTGAAGAGTCCTGTAATTGCTTTTCTCTGTATGTCAGATGTAACAGTGGGAACCACAGTCGCTCAACTACAAAATTCAAATACAATGGGAATAATGAGATCCCAAGGTGGCAGGGGCCAAGTGGTGGCACTCAACAGTCAAAGGGCAGGTGGGCATAGCTATTGCAATGGACAGCAGAGGCAAAGATGCAATCAGAATAGTCTGACTTGTGTAGAGCTCTGGCATTGGCTAATTAATCATGGTGTTCCTAGAAGTGAAACTAATAGGAAGCCTACTATATTCCTACTTAATTTATATAAGCAGAGAACTTCTAAGTCAAATGGACAAAAGACTAATTTGAATTATGAAAACAGAGAACACAGCCCCTCAATCAATTTCCAGAATTGAGCCAGTTTAGAGACCCAAAACCCTTTCAATGAAGGGGAGTCTGGGTCCCCTTGAGGAAGGACCCCACTACACTACCAACAATTTATGTTGTTAATCATTCTCCCATCCTTCCCCAAGGAGACCTCTGGCCTTTTACCAGGGTAACTGTGCAATGGGGAAAGGGAAACGATCAAACATTTTGGGGAATACTGGACACTGGCTCTGAGCTAATGTTGATTCCAGGGGACCCAAAACATCACTGTGGTCCTCCAGTTGAAGTAGGGGCTTATGGACGTCAGGTAATTAACAGAGTCTTAGCTCGAGTCTGACTTAAAGTGGGTCCAGTGGGTCCCTGGCCTCATCCTGTGGCCATTTCCCCAGTGCCGGAATTGGCATAGACATAGTTAGCAGCTGGCAGAAAACCCACATTGGATCCCTGACTGGTAGGGTAAGGGTTATTAGGATGAGAAAGGCCATGTGGAAGCCATTAAAGCTGCCTCTACCTAGAAAAATAGTAAATCAAAAACAATATGGCATTCCTGGAGGGATTTGGAGATTAGTGCCACTATCGAGGACTTGAAAGACGCAGGGGTGGTGATTCCCACTATGTCCCCGTTCAACTCTCCCATTTGGCCTGTGCAAAAGACAGATGGATCTTGGAGAATGACAGTGGATTGTCATAAGCTTAACCAAGTGGTGACTCCAATTGCAGCTGCTATGTCAGATGTGGTTTCATTGCTTGAGCAAATTAACATGTCTCCTGGTACCTGGTATGCAGCCATTGACTTGGCAAATGCCTTTTCCTCCATTCCCGTCCATAAGGCCCACCAGAAGCAATTTGCCTTCAGCTGGCAAGGCCAGCAATATACCTTTACTGTCCTACCTCAGGGGTATATCAACTCTTCAGCTTTGTGTCATAATCTTATTCGGAGAGACTTTGATAACTTTTTGCTTCCACAAGATATCACACTGGTCATTTGCATTGATGGCATTATGCTGATTGAATCCAGTGGGCAAAAAGTAGCAAGCACACTGGACTTAATTTGTGAGACATTTGCATGCCAGAGGATGGGAAATAAATCTGACTAAAATTCAGGGACCTGCTACCTTAGTAAAATTTCTAGGGTCCAGTGGTGTGGGGGCTGTTGAGATATTCATTCTAAGGTGAAGGATAAGTTGCTGCATTTGGCCCCTCCTAAAAGCAAGAAAGAGGCACAGTGCCTAGTGGGCTTATGTGGATTTTGGAGGCAACATATTCCTCATTTTGGTGTGTTACTCCAGCCCATTTGTTGAGTGTTCCCCACGCAGCTGTCTCCATCTCAGGTGATGGCAAATCCATATCGCCACTTGCTTGGGCCTAAAAATCTTGAAAACTTAACTCTTCTATTCCTCTCTTATTTCATATCCAACCCATCAGGAAATCATGCTGTGGGTACTTCAAAGTATACCCATAATCCAACTGTTTCTCATCAGCTCCATTGCTACCACTCTGGTCTAAAGCAACCCTCCTTTCCTACCTAGACTATTGCAGTAGTCTTCTAACAAGTCTTTCTGGCTCTCACCTTTCTCCTTTATAGTCTTTCTCCAACACATCAGCTAGAGCAATCCCTTTAAAATGTAAGTCGGGTAATGTCACTCCTCTACTCAAAACATCGTTTTAGTCAGATAAAAGGCAAAGTTCTTTCAATGAACAAAAAGCTCATCCTGATCTGCTGACTCTGGACCTATTTGACTTCATCCTCTTCCTCCTTTCTCTTCACTCACTGCCCTCCAGGCACTCTGGCCTTTCCCCTTTCCTCAAATGCTCTAGGCATATTCCTGCCTTAGGTCCTTTTTTCAAGTACTCTGTAGCTCAGGAACTCTTCTCCAGATATTCCTTGGCTTGCTTATCTCCTTTAATTCTTTGTTTAAATATCACCTTTTCCATTAGGCCTTCTCTGACAACAAATGTTTATACGGCTACCTGTACCCACCCTCCACATCCCTTTCACTATTTTCTTTTTTTTTTATTTCCTTTTGATTCATTCATTTATATTATTCATTGCTTTTTTCTCCTCTCCCTAGTAGAATAAAATCATTATACAGGCAGGGTGTTGTTTATTTTGTTCCCTAATATATCTCCAGTGTGCAGAATAGTGCCTGCATAGAGTATATGCTTAATAAATTTTCCTTCCTTGTTTTCTCTTTCTTTTTTTTCTTTCTCTTTCTAAGTAAACGCTTTAAAAACTTTAAACCAAACACCTCAATTAAAAGTGGGCAATGAATAGACACCTCACCAAAGAAGATACATAGAGAGAAAATAAGCATACAAAAGATACTCAAAATCATTTATCATCAGGGAAATGCAAACTAAAAGAACAATTAGAAAGTGTTACATACCTTTTAGAATGGCAAAAATCCCCAAACTGACAATATTGGTTTCTGGCAAAATGTGAAGTAATGGAAATGTTCCTCTTTTGCCTGTGGGGATACAAAATGTTACAGCAACTTTTGCAGTTTCTTACAAAGCTAAACATGATCTGAACCATCACTTGTGTTCCTAGGTATTTACTCAACTGATTTAAAAACTTATCTTCACATAAAAGCATGAATAAAATATTTATAGCAGTTTTTTTTTTTTTTTTTTTTGAGACAGGGTCTTGCTCTGTTGCCCAGGCTGGAGTGCAGTGGCACCATCTTGGCTCACTGCAAGCTCCGCCTCCTGAGTTCATGCCATTCTCCTGCCTCAGTCTCCCCAGTAGCTGGGACTACAAGCGCCCGCCACCATGCCTGGCTGATTTTTTGTAACTTTTAGTAGAGGTGGGGTTTCACCATGTTAGCCAGGACAGTCTCCATCTCCTGACCTCGTGATCTCCCTGCTTCGGCCTCCCAAAGTGCTGGGATTATAGGCGTAAGCCACCGCGCCCAGCCATTAGCAGCTTTATTTATAATTATTAAAAACTGGGAGAAAACAAGATAATCCTTCAATAAGTGACCGGATAAACAAATTATGGTACATACATATAAAGAAATTTTATTCCAATGAAAAGTGATAAAAAGGAATGGGCTAATGAACCATGCAAAGCCATGGATGAATTTTAAGTGCATATTGCTAAATAAAAGAAGCCAGTCTGAAGAGTACATACATACTGTATAGTTCCAATTATATGGGATTCTAGAAAGGGCAAAATAAAGGAGATGGTAAAGAGATCAGTGTTTGCTAGAAGTTCAGGGGTAATAGAGACGATTGAGTAAATGAAGCATGGGATTTTTTAGGATGGTAGAACTCTTTTGTATGATAATGTAGTAATGGATACTTGATAATATCTGTTTGTCAAAACCCATAAAACTTTAGCACAAAGAGTGAACCTTAATGTATGCAAATTTAAAAAAATATTTAGGAGGTCAGGGAATCTCAGGATGGAACTCAGAATGTAACAAAATAATCTAACTGTATTTCAGTGTATGCAACAATCTCACTGCAGGAGAAGGCAGAAGAAGGAATGGCCTAAGTAACTTTGGAGATGAGTGTAGCCTGTAAGACTAAGGCAGAAGGAACTATATATAAGCACTGAAGTCTAGTTGATGAAGTTGTTTCCCATGGGAGTAAAGGTTAATAATTCTGTACCTGGTTTCCAGCATCAGGAATCCATTTACTTAATTGTTTGATTCCAGTATGCATGTAACTATACAATTAAGTAAACGGATGGTAGGTGGTGGGAACCTAATTTCTCACTGTTGAAGTAGGAAGTTACAGATAAGCAAGGGAGGAAGAGGCTATGATGGCCCATGTAGTCATGAATTAGAGTTGGAGGCATTTGTGTAAACTCACAGTTAATTTAGTATAGATATAGAAAATTGCATATAGAAATATTTATAGAGATGTATTATATCAAAGGTTTAGTTTAGATGCAGGTGTTTTCTTGCTCTGTTGGCTGGAAGGTACTAGAAGCAACAACACCACAGCAACAAGGAGCCTACCTAGGTCTTGGTTTCTAGTGCTATCCTCCAATAAAAGGACCCAGAGCTCCTTAGAGAAATAATGGGTACTAATATTGGGCAAAGAAATAAAGATGAAATATAGATGAGCCTGGAGCATCTTATAGTGCCAGAAAGAAAGTGTTCAAACATGTACACACACACACACACCAATAATGGCAACACGTTGACACACCAATAATGGCAATATGTTAAAGGGTCAAAGGGACACTCGAGCTGACTGAGAAACCTCCCAAATGACCCAACTGAAAAGATTTGAGTAAAAAATAAAGTAGTATTGGAAAGTGTAAAATATATATCCATGAGTCCATACTGATATAAATAAATAAAGTAAATAAATAAATGGGGGAGGATAGATAAATCTCCTATGCAGAAGAATTTCAAATAATTTATGTAGATATTCTGCCCTTAAAGAGGTGGAGCACAACTCCCCATTGTGTGGAAACCGGGGAAAAGGGACTTTACATTGGAGAAACCTGACAAACACTCCCTCAGCCAGGTGGTCAAGTTTAACGTTAGCGATAATAAGTTCTGTGGACAGTATGTACTCTTTAAAAAACAAACAAAAAAAAAAAAACTTTGAGATGAGGTCTCACTGTGTCGCCCAGGCTGGAGTGCAGCTGTGTGATCACGGTTCACTGCAACCTTGACCTCCCAGGCTCAAGTAATCCTCCCATCTCAGCCTCCTGAATAGCTGAGACTACAGGCATTCATGACCATGCCAGGCTGTATAATATATATATATATAATATATATATAATATAATTAATTTTTTTTCAAAGACAAGGTCTTGCTATGTTGCTCAGGCTAGTCTTAATCTCCCGGGCTCAAGCGATCCTCCCTCCTCAACCTCCCAAATTGCTGGGATTGCAGGTATGAGCCACTGCACCCGGACTGATATTATGTACTCTTGATGTGACATGGTGACGGTAACACTTTACTTTTGTGGTAGTTCTAAAAACTCATAATGCCTGTCTACTTATGAGAAGAAACATCAGAAAAATAACAATGAGGGACCTTCTACAAAATACCTGACCAGTACTCCTAAAAACTGTCAAGGTTGTGAAAAACAAGGAAAGTCTCAGAAACTATCACATCCAAGAGGAGCCTAAGACATATGATGGCTAATGTAATGCAGTATCCTGCATGCTATCTTGGAACAGAAAGAAAACTAAAATTCAGAAAATATGAATGAACTATGGGTTTTAGTTAATAATAATGTATTGATATCAGTCCATTAATTTTAAGAAGTACACCATACTAATACATGTAAGGTAAGATGTTACTAATAGGGGAAGTAGGTGTGGGGTATATGGAACTCTCTGCATTATCTTCCCAGTTTTCCTGTAGATTTAAAACTATTTTAAAGTTACAAGTGTATTTTTTTTAAAGCTCTTAAAGAATCTCAAATTTACAGAATACTTGCTAGTACAAAGAACTCTTTATTTCCCATACCATTTGAAATGATGCCCCCAGATACCCCACCACCCTCAGAAACTCAAGTGTGTGCTTTCTACGAACAAGAACATTATTCTACATCCTCACAACACAACAATCAATATCAGGAAATTAACATTGATGTATCACTACCATCTAATCCACAGACTCCAATTATCTCAATAATGTCCTTTTATCACATAGGAACCTATCCATAATCTCACATTGCATTTAATTGTCAAGTGTAAAATAATCTCACTTACTTTGGAATATTTTCTCAATATTCCTGATTTTCATGATCTTCATTTCATTTTTGAAAATTACAAACCTGTTATGTAGAATTCCCCTCACCTTGAGTTTGTAAAATATTTTAAACATTGTTTATTTGTTTATTTATTTATTTTGAGACGGAGTTTCACTCTTGTTGCCTAGGCTGGAGTGCCATGGTGCAATCTCGGCTCACTGCAACCTCTGCCTCCCAGGGTCAAGCTATTCTCCTGCCTCAGCCTCCCGAGTAGCTGTGATTACAGGCGTCTGCCACCACGTCCAGCTAATTTTTGTATTTTTAGTAGAGACAGGGTTTCACCATGATGGCCAGGCTGGTCTCAAACTCCTGATCTCAGGTGATCTGCCCACCTCGGCCTCCCAAAGTGCTGAGATTACAAGCATGAGCCACAACGCTGACCTATTTGTTTTTATTTTTTGTGGGGATGGGGTCTTGCTATGTGGTCCAGGCTAGTCACAAACTCTTGGCCTTAAGTGATCCTCCCTCCTCAGCCTCCCAAAGTGCTGGGATTACAGGAGTGTGCCACTGCACTGACCTATATAATGTTTTCTTGAGGTTGAATTCAAGTTGTGCATCTTTGGCAGTCATATCACAGAAGTGATAGTCTTATTCTAATTGCATGATATCAGGTGGGGATGTGTCCCACTAATGATGAAGTTGACTTTAATCACTCAGTTTAGGTGGTGTCTACCAGTTTCCTCCACAGTAAAGTTACTCTTGGTCCTTTTGTAGCTAAAAATTATTTTGGGGGATATACTTTGAAACAATGTATACATCCTCTTTCTTATCCGTTTTTTAATTTCTTCATTTTTTTTTTGATTTCTTTTTTTTTTTTTTAATTTATTTATTTATTTATTTATTTTTATTATACTAGGGTACATGTGCATAACGTGCAGGCTTGTTACATATGTATACTTATGCCATGTTGGTGTGCTGCACCCATCAACTCGTCAGCACCCATCAATTCATCATTTATATCATGTATAACTCCCCAATGCAATCCCTCCCTCCTCCCCCCTCCCCCCTCCCCATGATAGGCCCCAGTGCATGATGTTCCCCTTCCCGAGTCCAAGTGATCTCATTGTTCAGTTCCCACCTATGAGTGAGAACATGCGGTGTTTGGTTTTCTCTTCTTGTGATAGTTTGCTAAGAATGATGGTTTCCAGCTGCATCCATGTCCCTACAAAGGACGCAAACTCATCCTTTTTTATGGCTGCATAGTATTCCATGGTGTATATGTGCCACATTTTCTTAATCCAGTCTGTCACAGATGGACATTTGGGTTGATTCCAAGTCTTTGCTATTGTGAATAGTGCCGCAATAAACATACGTGTACATGTGTCTTTGTAGTAGACTAATTTATAATCCTTTGGGTATATACCCAGTAGTGGGATGGCTGGGTCATATGGTACATCTAGTTCTAGATCCTTGAGGAATTGCCATACTGTTTTTCATAATGGTTGAACTCGTTTACAATCCCACCAACAGTGTAAAAGTGTTCCTATTTCTCCACATCCTCTCCAACACCTGTTGTTTCCTGACTTCTTAATGATTGCCATTCTAACTGGTGTGAGATGGTATCTCATTGTGGTTTTGATTTGCATTTCTCTGATGGCGAGTGATGATGAGCATTTTTTCATGTGTCTGTTGGCTGTATGAATATCTTCTTTTGAGAAATGTCTGTTCATATCCTTTGCCCACTTTTTGATGGGGTTGTTTGTTTTTTTCTTGTATATTTGTTTGAGTTCTTTGTAGATTCTGGATATTAGCCCTTTGTCAGATGAGTAGGTTGCAAAAATTTTCTCCCATTCTGTAGGTTGCCTGTTCACTCTGATGGTAGTTTCTTTTGCTGTGCAAAAGCTCTTTAGTTTAATTAGATCCCATTTGTCAATTTTTGCTTTGGCTGCCGTTGCTTTTGGTGTTTTAGACATGAAGTCCTTGCCCATGCCTATGTCCTGAATGGTACTACCTAGATTTTCTTCTAGGGTTTTTATGGTATTAGGTCTAACATTTAAGTCTCTAATCCATCTTGAATTAATCTTCGTATAAGGGGTAAGGAAAGGATCCAGTTTCAGCTGTCTACTTATGGCTAGCCAATTTTCCCAGCACCATTTATTAAATAGGGAATCCTTTCCCCATTTCTTGTTTCTCTCAGGTTTGTCAAAGATCAGATGGCTGTAGATGTGCGGTATTATTTCTGAGGACTCTGTTCTGTTCCATTGGTCTATATCTCTGTTTTGGTACCAGTACCATGCTGTTTTGGTTACTGTAGCCTTGTAGTATAGTTTGAAGTCAGGTAGCGTGACGCCTCCAGCTTTGTCCTTTTGACTTAGGATTGTCTTGGCAATGCGGGCTCTTTTTTGGTTCCATATGAACTTTAAAGAAGTTTTTTCCAATTCTGTGAAGAAACTCATTGGTAGCTTGATGGGGATGGCATTGAATCTATAAATAACCTTGGGCAGTAGGGCCATTTTCACGATATTGATTCTTCCTATCCATGAGCATGGTATGTTCTTCCATTTGTTTGTGTCCTCTTTGATTTCACTGAGCAGTGGTTTGTAGTTCTCCTTGAAGAGGTCCTTTACATCCCTTGTAAGCTGGATTCCTAGGTATTTTATTCTCTTTGAAGCAATTGTGAATGGAAGTTCATTCCTGATTTGGCTCTCTGCTTGTCTGTTACTGGTGTATAAGAATGCTTGTGATTTTTGCACATTAATTTTGTATCCTGAGACTTTGCTGAAGTTGCTTATCAGCTTAAGGAGATTTTGGGCTGAGACGATGGGGTTTTCTAAATATACAATCATGTCATCTGCAAACAGGGACAATTTGACTTCTTCTTTTCCTAACTGGATACCCTTGATTTCTTTCTCTTGCCTGATTGCCCTAGCCAGAACTTCCAACACTATGTTGAATAGGAGTGGTGAGAGAGGGCATCCCTGTCTTGTGCCAGTTTTCAAAGGGAATTTTTCCAGTTTTTGCCCATTCAGTATGATATTAGCTGTGGGTTTGTCATAAATAGCTCTTATTATTTTGAGGTACGTTCCATCAATACTGAATTTATTGAGCGTTTTTAGCATGAAGGGCTGTTGAATTTTGTCAAAAGCCTTTTCTGCATCTATTGAGACAATCATGTGGTTCTTGTCTTTGGTTCTGTTTATATGCTGGATTACGTTTATTGATTTGCGAATGTTGAACCAGCCTTGCATCCCAGGGATGAAGCCCACTTGATCATGGTGGATAAGCTTTTTGATGTGCTGCTGAATCCGGTTTGCCAGTATTTTATTGAGAATTTTTGCATCAATGTTCATCAGGGATATTGGTCTAAAATTCTCTTTTTTTGTTGTGTCTCTGCCAGGCTTTGGTATCAGGATGATGTTGGCCTCATAAAATGAGTTCGGGAGGATTCCCTCTTTTTCTATTGATTGGAATAGTTTCAGAAGGAATGGTACCAGCTCCTCCTTGTACCTCTGGTAGAATTCAGCTGTGAATCCATCTGGTCCTGGACTTTTTTTGGTGGGTAGGCTATTAATTGTTGCCTCAATTTCAGAGCCTGCTATTGGTCTATTCAGGGATTCAACTTCTTCCTGGTTTAGCCTTGGAAGAGTGTAAGTGTCCAGGAAATTATCCATTTCTTCTAGATTTTCTAGTTGATTTGCATAGAGGCGTTTATAGTATTCTCTGATGGTAGTATGTATTTCTGTGGGGTCAGTGGTGATATCCCCTTTATCATTTTTTATTGCATCTATTTGATTCCTCTCTCTTTTCTTCTTTATTAGCCTTGCTAGCGGTCTGTCAATTTTGTTGATCTTTTCAAAAAACCAACTCCTGGATTCACTGATTTTTTGGAGGGTTTTTTGTGTCTCTATCTCCTTCAGTTCGGCTCTGATCTTAGTTATTTCTTGCCTTCTGCTAGCTTTTGAATGTGTTTGCTCTTGCCTCTCTAGTTCTTTTAATTGTGATGTTAGAGTGTCAATTTTAGATCTTTCCTGCTTTCTCTTGTGGGCATTTAGTGCTATAAATTTCCCTCTACACACTGCTTTAAATGTGTCCCAGAGATTCTGGTATGTTGTATCTTTGTTCTCATTGGTTTCAAAGAACATCTTTATTTCCGCTTTCATTTCGTTATGTACCCAGTAGTCATTCAGGAGCAGGTTGTTCAGTTTCCATGTAGTTGAGTGGTTTTGATTGAGTTTCTTAGTCCTGAGTTCTAGTTTGATTGCACTGTGGTCTGAGAGACAGTTTGTTATAATTTCTGTTCTTTTACATTTGCTGAGGAGTGCTTTACTTCCAATTATGTGGTCAATTTTGGAATAAGTGCAATGTGGTGCTGAGAAGAATGTATATTCTGTTGATTTGGGGTGGAGAGTTCTATAGATGTCTATTAGGTCCGCTTGGTGCAGAGATGAGTTCAATTCCTGGATATCCTTGTTAACTTTCTGTCTCGTTGATCTGTCTAATGTTGACAGCGGAGTGTTGAAGTCTCCCATTATTATTGTATGGGAGTCTAAGTCTCTTTGTAAGTCTCTAAGGACTTGCTTTATGAATCTGGGTGCTCCTGTATTGGGTGCATATATATTTAGGAGAGTTAGCTCTTCCTGTTGAATTGATCCCTTTACCATTATGTAATGGCCTTCTTTGTCTCTTTTGATCTTTGATGGTTTAAAGTCTGTTTTATCAGAGACAAGGATTGCAACCCCTGCTTTTTTTTGTTCTCCATTTGCTTGGTAGATCTTCCTCCATCCCTTTATTTTGAGCCTATGTATGTCTCTGCATGTGAGATGGGTCTCCTGAATACAGCAGACTGATGGGTCTTGACTCTTTATCCAGTTTGCCAGTCTGTGTCTTTTAATTGGAGCATTTAGTCCATTAACATTTAAGGTTAATATTGTTATGTGTGAACTTGATCCTGCCATTATGATATTAACTGGTTATTTTGCTCGTTAGTTGATGCAGTTTCTTCCTAGCCTCGATGGTCTTTACATTTTGGCATGTTTTTGCGATGGCTGGTACCAGTTGTTCCTTTCCATGTTTAGGGCTTCCTTCAGGGTCTCTTGTAAGGCAGGCCTGGTGGTGACAAAATCTCTAAGCATTTGCTTATCTGTAAAGGATTTTATTTCTCCTTCACTGATGAAACTTAGTTTGGCTGGATATGAAATTCTGGGTTTAAAATTCTTTTCTTTAAGAACGTTGAATATTGGCCCCCACTCTCTTCTGGCTTGTAGAGTTTCTGCCGAGAGATCTGCTGTTAGTCTGATGGGCTTCCCTTTGTGGGTAACCCGACCTTTCTCTCTGGCTGCCCTTAAGATTTGTTCCTTCATTTCAACTTTGGTGAATCTGGCAATTATGTGTCTTGGAGTTGCTCTTCTGGAGGAGTATCTTTGTGGCGTTCTCTGTATTTCCTGAATTTGAATGTTGGCCTGCCCTACTAGGTTGGGGAAGTTCTCCTGGATGATATCCTGAAGAGTGTTTTCCAACTTGGTTCCATTTTCCCCCTCACTTTCAGGCACCCCAATCAGACGTAGATTTGGTCTTTTTACGTAATCCCATACTTCTTGCAGGCTTTGCTCATTTCTTTTTCTTCTTTTTTCTTTTGGTTTCTCTTCTCGCTTCATTTCATTCATTTGATCTTCAATCGCTGATACTCTTTCTTCCAGTTGATCGAGTCGGTTACTGAAGCTTGTGCATTTGTCACGTATTTCTCGTGTCATGGTTTTCATCTCTGTCATTTCGTTTATGATCTTCTCTGCATTAATTAGTCTAGCTGTCAATTCTTCCACTCTTTTTTCAAGATTTTTAGTTTCTTTGCGCTGGGTACGTAATTCCTCCTTTAGCTCTGATAAGTTTGATGGACTGAAGCCTTCTTCTCTCCTCTCGTCCAAGTCATTCTCTGACCAGCTTTGATCCGTTGCTGGCGATGGGCTGCGCTCCTTTGCAGGGGGAGATGCGCTCTTATTTTTTGAATTTCCAGCTTTTCTGCCCTGCTTCTTCCCCATCTTTGTGGTTTTATCTGTCTCTGGTCTTTGATGGTGGTGACGTACTGATGGGGTTTTGGTATAGGTGTCCTTCCTGTTTGATAGTTTTCCTTCTGACAGTCAGAAGGACTGTCTGTTGGTCTGTTGGAGATTGCTTGAGGTCCATTCCAGACCCTGTTTGCCTGGGTATCAGCAGCAGAGGTTGCCGAAGATAGAATATTGCTGAACAGCGAGTGTACCTGTCTGATTCTTCCTTTGGAAGTTTCCTCTCAGGGGTGTACTCCACCCTGTGAGGTGTGGGGTGTCAGACTGCCCCTAGTGGGGGATTTCTCCCAGCTAGGCTACTCAGGGGTCAGGGACACACCTGAGCAGGCAGTCTGTCCGTTCTCAGATCTCAACCTCCGCTTTGGGAGATCCACGGCTCTCCCCAAAGCTGTCAGACAGAGTCGTTCACGTCTGCACGGGCTCCCGCTACTTCCCCTGTTGGTCTTCAGCTGTGCGCTGTCCCCAGAGGTGGAGACTACAGAGACAGGCAGGCTTCCTTGAGCTGCTGTGAGCTCCACCCAGTTCGAGCTTCCCAGCGGCTTTGTTTACCTACTTAAGCCTCAGCAATGGCGGGCGCCCCTCCCCCAGCCTCGCTGCTGCCTTGCGGATAGATCGCGGCAGACTGCTGTGTTAGCAGTGAGGGAGGCTCCGTGGGCGTGGGACCCTCCCGGCCAGGTGTGGGATATATCTCCTGGTGTGCCTGTATGCTTACAGCGCAGTATTGGGGTGGGAGTTACCCGATTTTCCAGGTGTTGTGTGTCTCAGTTCCCCTGGCTAGGAAAAGGGATTCCCTTCCCCCTTGCGCTTCCAGGTGAGGCGATGCCTCGCCCTGCTTCAGCTCTCGCTGGTCAGGCTGCAGCATCTGACCAGCACCGATTGTCCGGCACTCCCTAGTGAGATGACCCCAGTACCTCAGTTGAAAATGCAGAAATCACCGGTCTTCTGTGTCGCTCGCGCTGGGAGTTGGAGACTGGAGCTGTTCCTATTCGGCCATCTTGCTCCGCCCCTACCCATTTATTTCTTTATATCAGTTTTGACTCTTGGTTTCCTCTTGTACTCAACAGGTTATATAATCTGTGGCTATCCTTTTTTTTTTTTTTTTTTTTTTTTTTGATGTTTGCATTGGTTTAGATCTAAGCTGTTCTGTGGACTTTTGGTGTCTCATCATCATTCTTACTTTTCAGACACAAGAAAATGTTTGAGACTCCTCTAGCTTTTCCTTATCCCAGCCCTGGAACCAGCAGTTGCTCCAGAGAGGGGTTCTTTTCAGTGGAGAATGGTGTCCAGAAACAGGTTTGATGTCAGGATTTGCTCATTGTCCTTGCTCCCATTAAGAATACACACATGCGCCTGTGCACACACACAGACACACACACACACACGCGCACACACACACCCAAGATCAGAAATTCTCACTGAGCCATTCTAATCCAAAATACACAAGATTCGGTCTAGTTTTCTACTTCTCCATGTTTGTAACTTCTCCATTCACAGTGACAACACCAGCATCTATTATTCTTAATATATTTGCTGATCAGTCCTCCATCTCATGTAACCAATCTCTCATCCCACTGCCTGCCCAAGACGATGCCTGCCTTCCCCTCTCAGACTCTGACACCCCACTCCAGGCTGTGTCTCCCTGACTGATTCTCCCCTCACCCCTGTGGGCTCCCACACAGTGTGCCAGGCCACTGCGGAAGGTAGAGAGACCTTCCTCACTGCTGCAGGGCTGGCACCTGTGCAGAATGTCTTCCTTTGCTGATGTTCTCCTCACCCCACATGAGCTCTAACATACCCCACTGGAGGTGCTTCCCACCTCCACCCTCTGTGTGGTCACCTTCTCCCTGGTCAGACTCTGACACCTGCTGAGGGGCTTGGTACTTCCTCTGCCCTGGTGAAGATGCCCTCAAAATGGATTTAGTACTGAATTGTTCTGAAAAGGAAGAGAAAAGAAAGAAAGAAGAAGAAAAGGAAGCAATAAATATTTCTTGAGTAAATAAATGCCAAAAAAAACCCATGTTGCTGAACTATTGCTCCCTATAGGATGCCTAACCATGTTGCACAGGGAGTGTGCTACATCGTTCACAACAGGAGGGATCAATTTCTAACTGAAATCGAAGCT
Organism: Rhinopithecus roxellana; assembly: GCF_007565055.1. NCBI lineage: Eukaryota > Metazoa > Chordata > Mammalia > Primates > Cercopithecidae > Rhinopithecus > Rhinopithecus roxellana. The sequence goes on along the minus strand of NC_044557.1, from coordinate 59,748,686 downwards.
GGAAGTCACACCCATCTTCAAAAGGTTTTAGCATACACTTCTATGGATTTAGCACACACTCTATATATTGGTGGCTAACCCATGTGTTTGAGTCTAAATCTCTCCAGCTTCTGAGCTTTCTCTCCATGCCAGTGGTAGGGCAGTGGGAGGAGATTAAACATGAAAACTACCAAGACCCCACTATTGGGATAGGGAAAGTTTAAAGATACTGCACAGGAAGCATCACTTGTGTTACCCGGGAGGGATCCGTTTTCAGCTCATATTTTAAGCAGGAAATGCCTTTTCCTGCCAAAAGAATTTCTAAATTTCTCTTCTGTTGCTATAGTATATGTGGCACCAATGAGATGAGAGAGAAAACAGGGTCATTCATGGTCATTAAGGGGCTGGGTCACTGCACAGCCTTTCTGGTTAGTAAGTTAAGTGTGTGGCAAGCAGTGTGCTGGACTCAAAAAAGGCCACAAAAACTTCTATGGAGATCTACCAGTGAGTGTGGAGAGGCTCATTTGAACAATGAGTAATCAAGATTTATCTGGGTGTGGTGGCTCATGCCTGTCATCCCAGCACTTTGGGAGGCCAAGGTGTGTGGATCACCTGAGGTCAGGAGTTTAAGACTAGCCTGGCCAACATGGTAAAACCCCATCTCTACTTAAAAAATACAAAAATCGGCCGGCCGTGGTGGCGGGCACCTATAATCCCAGCTACTCAGGAGGCTGAGGCAGGAGAATTGCTTGAACCCGGGAGGCAGAGGTTGCAGTGAGCCGAAATGGTGCCATTGCCCTCTAGCCTGGGCAACAAGAGTGAAACTCCATCTCAAAAAAAAAAAAAAAAAAAAATCAAAATTAGAAACAAAAATTAGTAATTTTATTAAGTAATCAAAAATTTAGTAAAAACGTAGCCAACCCTGGTCAGATGGAATAATCCAGACCACACTAGACCTATTTCTTTAGCCACACTAAATGAGGGCTATCACCCATTTGTGGCTCAGTGTGCTGGATTGTGTCTTGGGAACTCAGCACTATTTTTTCTCTTTCCATGCTCTCTCTTCCAGTAGTCTGAAGCCTGGGAACTACGTTTTCAAAATTTCTGCCAGCAAATTCTACATTAGGTTTCTTCAATGGGAGGCACTTTATTAAAATATAGGTTTTTGAAGTTATTCAAGTATAGTGAGGCCAGCAGACCAGGATACAATTGCCACTGAAAAGCTAGTTCTGTTTACAGATCCCAAGAGAAGGGGATATGTCGTACCATTGGGGCACAGCACATGGGAGAAGCGTCAGAGTTGCTCAGGAGGTGGGGTGGGTGGTGAGGGTGAAGTGTGAACAAGAACCTTTATTGTGGTTTCCACTGGAAAGAACAGGTGGGGTAGGGTATACAGGTTTAGGATTGGCTAGTTTGAATAATTTCAGTGGGCTCTGGGATGTCGAGGTTGTCCTTAGTTGTCTGGTGTCTGGGACCGGAGTGATTAGGGCAGATGGATAGTGACCCAGAGTAGGAGACTGCCATAAAGGAGGTGGTTGGGGTATGGAGTCCAGATGGTCTAGCTTGTTTTTAAAATGTATGCTCAGAGCATATTTGTTTGCTATCTCTAGGAATTAGCTAACCCTGGGAGAGGCAGTGCCTCTTGGGTCAACAAGGTCCCAAGATGTTAAAGCATCAGAAAATAAAGACATGGGTAATGTAGGCACTCACATGAGATTTGGAAGGCGAGCAGAAGCAGAAGTTGTATTATTGTTTTTCCAGCACCAGTAGGCAGGCATGAGATTTTGCGTCAACCCCAGAGACATTTCCTGCTAAACCCCCAGCTCAGAGCTGTGAGTAATGCCAGCAGTTTCTTGTTGTTCCTGTAATTTCTTGACTTCCTTAAAGCTAGCAGTGGTCTTCTCTGATCTCCCTTGTGCCAATTCTATCCATAGTTTTGTAAGTACCCAGTTCCCTGAATTAAAATCTTCTTGCTTGAAACATCTAGAATTATTTCTGATTTTCTGACCAAACCCTTACTGATACACTCAGGAAATTGTGGGGTTTACTGTGTACCTTTTATAGTTCATTGTGCGTACATATGCTTGTGCTAATTTGGCTTCTCCCAGGGCAAAATTTTTGTACAACTTTTTTTTGCAGTTCGACTTTAACAGCTCTTGTGAGCTGCATGCTACAGTCTTATCTCTTGTATTCCCCAAGCAGTGTGTCTTCTTTCCTGCCGCTGTGTGATAACTCTGTGTCATAATAATTTGTACACATACTTGTCTCTTCTGAAAGATCCAAGAGTTCCTTTAAGATAGGGACCTTGTATTTATCACTGTTATAGTGTCAGGAGTTTGCATAGTTCTTGGCACACTGCAAAGGAATGGACACCTACTTCCCAGGAAGTGGGCATGCCCAGCCTTAACTATAAACAAGGTGTGTACAAAAATAATCATAAAATGGCCACTGTTTATTGGTTGTACTATATGCTAGGTGCTTTTTAATTGTTATCCCATTTCATCCTCATAAAAACCTTGTAAGGTAATAGTGTTTGAAATTGAGGCTTAGAGAGATTTGGTCTTGCTTAAAGTCACACAGCTAAGAAATGCTATATAGCCAAGAAGTAAACCCAGCTCTATCTGCAAAGCCTCATTCTATCCACTATGCTGTTAGCTCTCCCTGCGAACAAGGAGGGTACCTAGTTCTAGGAAAGAGGCAGTAAAATATAAAGGTCAGAGAAATTTGAATGCCAGGATTAGGCTGAAAGTCTGTAATACATATTCATCCAAAAGCAGAATGAGGGAGTAGAGACTAGCAGAGCCACTGACCTACAGTATGGGGAAGCAAACTTGGAGACCAGGAACTGAGGGGTTAGTGAGTGTGGGAAGGATAGAGAAGAAACAATTGAGGGGAATCAGACTAGCTAGAGCAAGACTTGATAGCTGAAACAGTTTGCTGCTACAGCTCTGACTGCCTTTTTTGAATCTCTTACCTGATAAGCGATCCTGGAGCTGCATGGGTATGGAAGGCCAGGCAAGCAGAGTGTAGGCAGCGAGTGGCTCTGCTCACAGGCAGGTAACATTCCTGAAAGAGATGCAGTCCTGTCCTCCCCCCACCTCCTCTCAGCATTAAAGAAATGAAACAAAACACTGAGGTTTACTTAAAACCAGTTGAAATACCAGCACTTTGAAGAGGGGTTTGGGGCAGAGCAAACTCAACGTTAACTGCTCTTGGAATGAGAACAAGAAAGAAAATGAAGAACTTGGTTTTCAAAGATTTAGCCAAGAAGATTTAGAAAGTTGCACAGAGGAACAAATTCCCATTTGAGTGGGGATGTGTTTTCTCCACTTATCTGAGATCAGAGCCAACTGTCCTAGTGGTTCTGAAGGGCTCTAAATGTTTCTTTCCACTTGGGTGGAGCTGTTTTGGCCTATTTAGAACTGGATGCATCTCTGTGCATCACATTATATGGTTAGTGGTTGCCCACCTGCTTGCCTAAGAACTCTTTGAAGGAAAATGGATTATTCATCTTTACATTTTCACTACTTAGCACAGTTCCTAACTTGGGTTAGTTGAAGGAATAAATGATTAAAAAAATAAATAAATGCAAATAAACAGATACATGCAAATGAATTAATTTACCCTGAGATATATCTTATTTTCTATTGTATATAAAAAGACATAAACAAAATATTTGTCTTTAATTTATATAATATAATGGTAAATTTGTACAGGCTTTGGAAAATATTCTTGGCAAGCAAGGTTTGTGGACTGATAACTTCAAAAACTTGATCTGCAAGACTATTTCCTGTTTGGTGGTCTAGCTATTAAGATCTTGAGATTGTCACAGGCAGGTGAGCTGATAGAACTAACGTGAAGTTTTCCCATCCAGTATTAAAGTGCAAATGAAATCCAATCTTAGATGATGAACACTGAGCCTTGGAAAAAAGAAAAATTGTGCTTGCAGTGACCTTATTATTTTCCTTTATAACTACGCGTATTATTTCTTTCCTTTACTTTTTCTGCCAATTTCTCACAGAGCAGTATGCACACATTATCAAGTTGTACAATAATGTGTATTGGTTTTCCAGGGCAGGATATCAAAGGCCCTCATGAGGAAAGAAAAGGTTTTTGTAGAATGACACTAGATACTCTAAATGTTCTCATGTTCTTTGCCTTCTTAAACTGGACCTCTATTTTGATCTGATTTTACATTTGAATATTTTGAATATAAGACATCTAGGACAGAAGAACAGTATCCTCATTCTGCTAACATTTTGACATATTTTAAGAAGAAGAAGGAAAACAAGATAGCCTTAAGGGACAAAATTAAATCTTCCAGGAAAATCAGTAATGGGTTTCTTATTTTTAATTCTATTACAAATATAAAATTGGATATGTCAGTAAGTGATCCTGCCTTTATTCTGCTCATCCTCTGCAGTATTCCAGATCAAAACTCTGACGATGACCCATCTTACTGTATTTAAAGTTATCCAAGTAATTTACAGTTGAATCATCTCCACCTGTCCTTTGGGAACTTAGAAGAAAAAAAACAGTAGACTTAATTTTCTTAGGACTTATTTTTAAGATGACTAGGCTAAAATGTTAAATTTAAAGCATTTGTGATTATTCACATTGACCAGTGAATTCCTTCCCTGAAGTTCAGTCTCACAAACTATTTTTGAAGAATGTATACTAAGGGTTCAATTTCCAACAGCAGCCAAGAATGAGATTGTTTTATTGATATTATTAATCTCTTGCTCTATGGGGCTAGCAATACTCTCCTTGTTGCCTCCCTTCCACTAACCTCCCAGAATAGTCTAATCAGAAGAGAATGGTCCCAGAAATGTGGTCCTAATAGATGGCTGGCATTCTGTAGGACACTTGTTCTCAAAGGTAACATTCCAGATGTGAATTGAGAACACTAAAAAGAATGTGAATGTCTCCTTAATTAATAAGTGTTGTTGGATGCTAAAATCAAAGAGTTTGAAATTGAGGCCAGCATGTTTCTGTTTTCCAGTTAAATCTGTATATAACCTTTTGCCACTCACCTGTATTTGTTTTAGATATGCTTTGGCTTCCAGAGGAATTTAAGGACATGAGCCTTCAAAATGAGATGACTTCAGAATACCCAGTCTTAGCACCTTTTTAAGCAAGCAGGTTAACAAATGCCAACTTTTAAAAGCATTCTATGCATCTGCCAATACTTTTACCAGTCCACATTTTTAAAAAGTCTATCTCCCTAACTATGTCAGTGCTCTAACACACCCTCCTCCCCACCAGCCAAAGTGGTCCAACACATAAATGAAATGAAACCTTTCATATATATGGAAAAACTGTTTATTTTGAATGATTCTCAACTTTTTTTCTACCTCTTATTCGTAAGGAGCATTTGCTAAAATAGGAATGCACAAGAAAACATCTTTAGAGTTTTCTATCACAAAGATAATACTAACTAAAGAGACTCCTTAAACTGGGAAAGTGGCATAAGTATCATCTCTGGTCTTTGCTCTCCAAGAACTTAGAGTCTGGCACCTACAAACAGTGAAGATGTACTACAGGCTGCATGTGGTAAGAGGCAGTGAATGGAGGGGAAAATGGGGGCTACTGGTGCTGTTGTGGAGATCCTGGTGTCAGTGGGGCAGGACTCAATAGGGAGAGAGGTTCACAGAGAAAATGAAATCTAAGTTGGGCCTCCAATGACAGTGTATGTGGCTCCCGTTGCTGCCACAACAAAAATATCTTAAACCAAGTGACTTAAAACTGGGAAGCTAGAAATCCAATATCCACATGTTGGTAGGGCCATGCTCTCTCTGAAGGTTCTAGGGAAGAATCCACCCTTGCTTCTCTCTAGCTTCTCGTGGTTGGTGGCAATCCCTGATGGTCCCATTTACGGCAACACAACTCTAATCTCAGCTCCCATTGTAACATGATAGTCTTCCCTCTGTGTGTGTCTATCTGTGTCTGTCCTCCTACAAGGATACAGGTTGTTGGATTAGGAACTATTCCAAGCCAATATAGCCTCATTTTAACTTGATTACATTTAAAAAGACCCTATTTCCAAATAAATTCACGTGCATGACTACCAGGGGTTGGTACTTGAACATATCTTTTTGGGGGACAAAATTTAACCCAAGACAGGCAGTATCTTAGATCAGATTTACTAGAAACAAGAGCCCAAAACAGGGAATCTTGAGAAGATAAATACTGGACAAAATGTTCTCAGGAGACAGAGAGTGAGGTGAGCAGGCTAAGAGAGGGTCAAGAAGCCAGCCAAGGAAGTGAGTTCAACTGGAGTCCAGTTTCAGCCTGGTCTCATGAGGAGCTCTGGATCACAAACAGCACTACAGAGTCGCCCCACATTGAGTAAAAGGGGCCAGGCTATATCCCCATGTCCATTTGCTCCCTGTCACTGGCTGTGGTTCCCCAGCCCCTGAGGAAGGGGGATGTATTACTTCATGTTAAGGCAATTTTCTGGAGAAAGAGTTCCCATGAACAGGCAGCAGCCAACACACACAGTAGCTGGGGATGGGGACATCAGCCTGGTGAATAGGATCTGGTGGGACTCCAACCACATTCACCACATTTACTGCATTTCACCCCTGGTCCCGTTCAGATCTGCTTGCCTTTCACACTAAGTTCCCTTCATTGTGGCACAATTTCTTTCAGCTTTTGCTTGTCACGTTTTACAGAAAAGCTTAGGATTCATGGTTAGTGGCTGCCACAGTTGATCCTGAGGCTGTAGCTGACTCTCATGAGTCCCTTCTACATTTTCCTTATCTCTAGGCCAAACTTCTGCTAGTCTAAGTGGTTTGCATGGGGTGGGGTAGGTGTGAGTTTCTCTCTATCATTCCCTTATTAGGCCTCATTTGCTCTACTTGACAATTTCTAGTGAAAGCCTGAGTGACCTAGCTGACCATGAGTACCCGACATATTTCTTCCCACCTCCATTAGGTCACTGCAGTCCTACCTCCTCATGATGAGCAGGTTTAATTATTCAAGTTGGTGTCATCATTCCTTTCTGCTCCTGCTGGTCTACTGGCAGAAGTAGCCCAAAGGGCTCAGGCATCAGCCTTGGCTCTAAGTTCAGTGGAACTCTTACTATATTGCCCGATTGAATCTTTCTCTCCAGGACTTGGGACTTCTAGACCCACACAATGTAAAGTTGTAGTTATGGCAAGCACAAATTCCTCATGTAGGTCCCTGGGAGTGGTGGTCAGTGGGGCCACCCCTACTTCCATGTCTTGGTTCTTAGACCTATGTATTCTTCCTTCTGGGGACAGGGCACCATATGATGGTAATTGGTTTAAGATATGTAGCACATCCTAAAGAAGGACACCCCATCATTGAAGGGTCATCTCTAAGCAGAAGCCTTAGCTGCCCTTCAAGAGGTCATTCCAATACTGATAGCTTCTAAATGGTGCCGTATGTGGTGGGGTCAGTAGGACCCACTGTCGTATACCCACTGTCATCCCTCCTGTGTTTTAAGTAGGTGCCTTACTCTGAGGCAGTATTATGAGGGATCTCATGCTAAATATATCAGAGCCCTCAAGGAATGGTGCTGGCTAAGGCAGTGTGGCGGGAAAGGCAACCCCACATCTAGAACACATGTCCCTCTCTGTTGAGATAAAACATTTCTTCCCCTTTGAAGATGCAAGGATTCCGATATAATCAACTTGTCACCAAGTGACTGTTGAATCTCCTCAGGTGATGTTACCATATCGAGGGGCAGCATTCGTTTCTGTTCTTGGCATGTTGGACAGTCAGCTGTGGCAGTAATTGGATAATCCAGCCTTGGTGAGAGGAATATCTTTCAAGACCAGCATGCCAGAGAACCATCTTGGGAAGGTTGCTCCAGGCAAGGACCACTGAAAACTTTGAACAGCAGTTAAAAAGAAGAACTGATGAAATTGATATTTTAGAAAGACTTATCTAGATAATTATTATATATGTGTTAGTTACTTACCCAAATAATCAGTTTCCTTTCTTTATTACTAAGCAAATTCCAGTTTGTTCAGAGCCACCCTGTTGCCTTTCTCCAGGGCTTGGATTATAATAGTGCAACTCAGCCATGACAATCCTGACTTATATTCCTAGCTTTCCCTAAGATCTGGCCAAAGAGAAATAATAAGAAATCTAGTGGGGAAGCTCCTGGAAATGTTTTTGTTTTAATAGAGGTTTATGGATGCAGCTGGTCACACCCTTATTCATACTCCCAAACTGAGCATGGATGTGATGGCTCTAAGGGTTGTAGCTGCTTTGCTATTACATAGGAAAGTTCAAGAAATCAAAACATAGATGCCAGTTCTATCATTCATTGTCTGTTAAGTCAAAGTTGGCAATTGCCTGACTCCAAACTTCTTCTATAAGAAAAATAAACCTGTATCCATTCAAGTCACTATGATCAATTTGAAGCCAAATTTATTCTTAAATATGTTTGGTTTAAAGGAGGAGTTAAATGAGGTCAATAAAGGCACTATTTAAAGGGCTATTGGGATCAAGATTATGTTGCTGAAAAGCTATTGATGGATGCAAGAGAAAATCCAAAGGAAATATTCAGAGAACTGGTTCATGTTGACGTACAGTTATAACTGATAATGAACTTAGTTTTTATCACCACTGTGCCATAATAAAACTGACAGTAATTCTTCAATATTACATAACGGTTTTCCCATATTCAAATTTCTAAAATTGTGTAAAGTTTTTTTTTCTCTAATTAGTTTTTCTGAATCAGGATTCAAAGTCCACACATAATATACAATTCTTATTCTAGAACAATTTCTTTCTCACCTTTTTTTCTACTTGATTTTTTGGAGAAGCCAGGCTACTTGTTGTGTTGACATTCCAATATCCTGGGATTGGCTTATTACTTCCTGGTTGTTTAATTTGATTCCTCTATTTCCTGTATTTCCTCTAAATCAATAGTTAGATGTAAAGGCCTTATTGGATTCGGTTTTAACTTTTTAGGCAATAATATTGCACAGGTAGTGCTGCATATTTCTTACTGCAGCCCATTATGATGTATATTATTTTTAGCAATGCTGACTCAGCCTGATCCTTTCCATTATCAAGTTCCACCTAATGGTTTTAACATCCAATGGGAATCTGCCTAGAGCCATTATTTCATTAGTAGTGGTACAAGTGCAGTTCTCTAATTCCATTATTCTTTATTGGCTCGAATTCCTCTTTAAAGAACATTACCTTGACATTCTATTTGGCAACTCTAAGATACAGCTTGTACAGGAAAGGCAAAATAAATGCTTAATTCTTTTCCTTTATAAGGTTTCAGAGCAAATAGTTGATACTCTAGCAATCGGAATAATGACCAATTAGGTATTTTTTGTTCTCTGTGTAAAGTAACATTGCAAGCTCATGGAGTTTTGTATTAACCCAAGCTGTGCATTAATCAGGGATGTTATCTCCGTGACATGAAATGAGCATAGGCTGAATCCACAGGACTTGCAGTCAGAGAGAGAGAAAGGTTTTCATTTATTGAATAAATTTTATATTCCATGAGCTTGTAACGTAAAATTCATTGCAGTCATCATTCTTTGTTAATTATTTTGTTAGGGAAAATCCCTTCACATTGTCCTTTTGACAGGACCTAGCTAAGTCTTTGATAGTTTTCTTGCTTTCTGGCACAAAATAATGCCACAAACTAGGAGTTATTTATTTCTTTAAGGATCTCTTTGTTGTTCCTCTTTGTTGGAAATGCTATTACAGGCCATTTCGTTGACTGCTAAGGATACTCATTGCTACTGGGTCATCATTGCTTTAGAGCCTTTTCAGGGGACAGTACTAAAAATATGCATTTTTTAAAGATACAAAATTGTGCGGTCATTTTAGTATTTCCAACTCAAATTTAATAACTCCTATACTCTTAATCTAAACATACAGCACATCTTTAGAACAGGATTGGAACACCTACCATGTATTGGGAAGAGTCAGATGACCTACTGGAAAAAATAGTGACCTGTCATAAAACCTGACTTTCTGCCCTGATGTAGCAAACTTCCAGGTAAGACATTCAGTTATGCTCTGTGGACCTGGATTTCTCCCTATGCAACATAAAAGTGTCAAACATGATCATCCTTATATTCCCTCTCAGCTCTAACAGTTTCTGTATCTATGAACACAAACTCCATAAATAGAATACGCATTTTTATCTGCTTAACAAGCATTTGTTGAAGGAGTGAATTAATGGACAACATGCTTAGAAACCACACTCTTACTAAATATTTATTGTTGGTGTTTTTTGACTAATAAACATTTGTTAAATGATTTTGTTGAATTATCGTTGAATGCACTGCATTATTTTAGGTACTCTGAGTGAGTGAAACAAAAATAAAGTTAGATCCCTGTCTCATGAAAATTTGGGCCTATGTTAGGAAATAAGACATGTCCATGGGCAGTCCTTCATAAAAGCCCGCTGAACCCAGGCTGTGCTTCACTGGGGATGTTATCTCCATGATGTAAGAGGAGCATAGGCTGAGCGCACAGAATTTGCAGAGAGAAAAGGGTTTCCAATTTGTAATAGCTATTGGTTTTGGGATGCTCAATAGGTGCTACATATCATGCTTAATACTTTTAAAGTAATATCTGATTTAACTTCATTTGTTAGTGTGCGACTTCAGTGTACTAGATTAGAGGTGGCTATAAGTTCTTCAATGCTCCTCCCAACAAGAGGTAATGTCTACATCCATCCTCTTGAATATGGGCTGGACATTGACTGCTTTGACCAATAGAAGTGACTCTATTCCAGTTCATGCCTAGACTTTAATTCAGCTGGCAGCTTCCACTTGGTCTCTTGCAGCTCTGAGTTGCCCTGTAAAAAGTTTAACTAGCCTGACAGGGAGATCACATAGGAAGGGCCTGCGGTTCCATGGAGATGGATAGGGGCCCAGCTGATCTCAGCCTGCAGACATCTCTACAAAGGTGCCAGGTATGTAAACACAGTCACGTTGAACCCTCCAGCCCAGCCACAAGCTGTGACCCTAGTCAATGCCAGGTGAAGCAGAAGAACTGAGTAGCTGAGTCCAGCCCAAACTCCTGACACAGAAAACCATGAGTTCAGAATAAAATCATTGTTATTTGAAGCAAGTAAAATTTTGAGTATGCAGCAGCAAGTAACCTGAACACTTAGGTAAATAATCTCTCTGAAGCTCAGTTTCCTCATCTGTGTGATGAAGATACCATCAACATCATTTTTACTTAAAATTTATTGGAAATTTACTATGTGCCAGGCATTCTTCTAAATACTTCCCATTTGCTATAAAATTCATATGTTGAAATGCTAACCCCTAAAGTAATAGTATTAGGAGGTGGGGCCTTTGGAAGGTGATTAGACATGAGGTAGAGCCCTCATGAATGGAATTAGTGCCATTAGAAAAGAGGTCTGAGGGAGCTTGTCAGCCTCTTCCACCAGGTGATCATGCAGCCAGAGAAGGCACTGTCTATGAGGAACAATCCTTCATTAGAAACTGAGTCTGCTGGCACTTGACAGTGTTTTTCTAACCTTCTCAAACTGTAACAAGTAAATTTCCGTTGTTTATAAGCCACCCAGTTATATTTGTTATAGCAGCCAAATGGATTAAGACATTTAATCCTCATATAATTCCTATGAAATAAGTACTATGGATATTTCCAATTTCCAGACAACGTAATTGAGTCACTGAAAATCTGAATGACTTAAACAAAGTCACATAGGCTAGAAAGTGCCAGAGCTAAGATTCAGACTCAGGCAGGCTGGCTGTGAGATAAGAGGTTGATAAAACATGTAATATAGTGCTAGCTACCCATCAGGGGCTCAGTTCGTGGTGGTGGTAGTTGGTGATGGTGGGGGCAGTAGTAGAGTAGTTGCAACTATTGTTATCATTGTCATCACACAGGAAAACCTTTTCAGGGAATCTGAGTACTGAACAAAGATCTTGATGGAAGAAAATGTTATGTATGGGATGATAGGAAAAGTATCTTTGACTAGAAAGTAGGAGCAAAATGTAGCAGAGGACCATACAAGCATGGCTGGAGATGCTGCTGGGTGAGGGTGAGGGTGAGGGTGGGGATTAGAGTGGGGCTAAATGGAAGGGGTGAGGGTGGGGATTAGAATGGGGCTAAATGGAAGCTTAGGCAAGTAATTCAAAGCCGTGGCTCAGAGAAATTGACAGGGCCGGGCTGTGGGTGATTTACTGTGGCATCCAATCAGGCTGCACGTTCATGAAATGCATGACTTGCTGCTCCTCCGCATTACCCTGTTTCCTCTCCCCAATTAAGGGAAATACCCTTTTCATTTATGAAGTGGTGCGTGGGCATCCATGTGGTCCCACAGTGGAGGAGACCCGATGGGGGTCATATCAACATCACCAAGGTCAAGTGGTCAAAAGTCATTTACAGCCCATTAGGCATCGTTTATGTCAGCCAGGCATATCCTGTGCAGCCTTCTTAAATGAAGTAAATATGCAGGATCCTTGGCTTTCAGCAGGGCTGCATGGCCATGGACATCTGTAAGGTAGCCACGAAGTGCAAAAAGCAAGAACCAAAGGGCTGGATGACCATGCTGCAGATGGGTGCTCAGGGGGCACCTATCTTATCCTGACATGAGGGTCATTGTTGTTTTTTTTTTTTTTCAGAAAATCATCAAACGTTAATTCTGGAAAAGACTTTAGTCTAATTCACTTGTTTTAAAGATATATAAACGGATGTCTATCAAACCAAAGAGACTTGTCCAAGATCACACAGCCCTTTAGTGTCAGAGGCTAGGTAGTAGAACTACTATATTTTGTTACTCTTTTACTAGTTTTCCCTTAGAATATGTGGAGATCCAAGATTACTTGATAAATGCCTTTGCATAACAATATCAAGTTGAGGTAAATCATCTTATATAGCCACACAAAACAAACTCCTAATTACAAAAAATGTCATCCCCCAAATAGTAGAGAATACATTTATTTTGTTAATAGAGGCATAATATAATTATGTCAGATTAAAGCAATAAGATAATTTAAAATGTCTGAATACATAGAAAAGGTAAAACTGTTCAATAAAATAACATACAATCAAAAGAAATATCATAAATTGGAAAGCCCTTTAATGACATAGTAAGATTTAATAGCTAACTGGAAAGAAACAGACAAATTGGCCAAATGTGATATAATTATTAAACACATGGTAAAATGTTAAACCTCATTGACAATCAAAGACATAGCAATTAAAACAAGGTACAATTATATATACCTATTAAATAAGCAAAAGTTTATTTTTTGGATGATAGCAACCATGCTAACAATTGTAGTGACATAGTTTTCTGGTGGCACTCATATATTGATATAGTTGTTTTGGGAAATGACATGTCAATATTTATTAAGAACTGCATAATATTTTTATAACTTTGGCTTGGTAATACCACTTGAGACTGTATCTAAAGTAATATCTCAACTAATCAATGACACCCAAATCTAATGCTCAATTTTTGATCCTTCAGAAGTATGCATCCCCTTTCCTCTAAACTGTGCAGCATGTCACTTTTAACCTCTGCATCACTGGCAACTAGCTCAGGGTTGGGCACATAGCAGGCTCATCATAAGGTTTGTTGAATGAATGAACTACTCTCATGTTTTTATCTTGCAAACAAGCTAGGAAACTTGGAGTTATATTTGACTGTCCCTTTCCTTCATCTTGATATAAAACCTGTCACAAAATTTTGTTCTTTCAAAACGTCTCCTGGTCTCTCCTTTCTTCTCAGACGCTTCTTCTGTCCAGGTCCCTATGGCTTTGTACTTCGTTAACTAGAGAAGACTCCTGGTTTATCTTTTGATTCTCACATTTCTCTCTTTCCACAATCATCCCATGAGAGTGTAACCTCCAGTTTATCAGTATCAATTAGATACCATTGGTGCAAGCAACAGAAAGCAATTCTGGCCAGCTTAAACAATAAAAAGAGATTTGTAGATTTCTGGGGAGCTCATAGAATGGGAGGAAGAGCTGATCGTTCAGGTATCCAAAAGCTCAGAAACTGGGCTATTCTCTGGATTTCAGCAATGTGAATTTGCATACTATGTCTTTTGGGTACTGCCATTAGATGATTAGCTCCAAGTGCCTTTTAGTGCAGTAATAATTTTCCTAATGTTTAACATGTTACGCTTTCCTACTGTATTATAAGTCCAACAGGAAGCATCCTATAAGCTACTTTTCAGCACAATAGTATTGAGCATATGATACATATTTGAATGATTCAGACCAGTGGGAGGACAGAAAAATGAACCTGGCTTATGGCAGTGTGTGGGGTAGATCACTGGAGAAAAGTGGCTCAGATGGAAAGCCTTATCTGGGATACCTCTTTACCTGTTAAAGCAGATACCTCTGTTCCTTCTGGAGTAATATATTCATCTGGTAGCCCTAAAGATCCTTGCCAAGTTAAAGAGGAAAAAGATAATTGAGAAAGCAAATATCATGCCATCTACCAAACCAAGAGCATGCAGGCAACCCTGCCCCGATTCTAGAACTGAGCTCTTATTAATGCCATGACGAGATGCCTGATGATTTTTGTGACTTGTCATGCCATAGTCCAAGCAGTTGCACTCATACCTAGAGAATTCTGAGTATCCCGTTGATAGACTCCATTTTTTCTCTTTTATTTTTAGTTGACATGTAATAATCATACATATTTCTGTAATATAGAGTGATATTTTGTTACCTACATATCTGCAAATTTTCAGCCAACCACATTCTATGGGTTTCAAAGGAAATGTACAAAGAATACTGGACAAACAAATGAACATTTTCTATGGTAGCTCATATTAACCTGGTGACTCATATAGTTTAGTCTCAAAACATAGTGTCCAGAAATAAATTTAAAGCCAAGAGTAAATGAAAAAGGGATTCTGGTCTTTGTGCTGCAATGAACATTAAAGGGGATCCACAGGAACACTTGCTGGAGTCCCTTTCCTCTCCCATCCATTTTTCTTATACCTGCAGCTGCTCCTGGCCCCTCCTCCAGCCACTTTTCTCCTTGCCTTCATTCCTGCTTCTCCCCTGGGCTGTACCTCATTAAGTAGGTCAACTTAGCCTTGCTCCCAAAGAGAAAGAAGCCTCCTTCTTTAAGAGTAGACAGGAGGCTTTGGACATTCAACTGACAAGTAAAAAATTTTCTCAACCTTTTTATGATTGGGGGTTGAGTCTCAGAACTCTGGTATCTCAATATTTATCTCATCACATATTACTAACGGGAATTTTCTGTGAAATACCTATCTGATCCCCTTTCTTCATTAGCTAGTTTAGACCACATTTGAGCTGGGAGGATTTATTTTGCTTAGGTGACCATAGCAGCTACATGGACAGAAAGAAAAAGAAAAAAGGGAAGCAATTTTTCAAAAGGGTTTCTCCAAGAAAGCTAAGAGGACAAGGGGGATCTTGAAAGGAGGAGCCTCTGATGGGGTCTCCAGGAAGAGCAAGAACTCTGAACCTTGTTACTCCTCCTACCAAATGCCCCACCGCTGACACCTTACTCCGATTTGTTAACCCATACAACACAACAGAACTCTTCCTCTTCAGGGCTTGGGGGTTTGAACTCCCTCTAGAGGCTGAAGTGTACCAGTAAGAGCAAATCATTACCATATACATATATATTTATTGCATTTCAAACAGGTTGAAAGGTAGCCAAGTGTGAGGAACTTTGAGAATAATGAGAGACAGTGACTTGGTCCAACTAAAAAAAAATCACAAAAGGCTTCTGAGAAAAGGCCACAGAAAGAATGAGTGAGTGTTTGAATGTGTATAGGAGTGTCACATTGCTCTAGTTTATACTTGATTGCTCAAATTTTTCATTCTACATCCTTGAAAAATGCATGTAAATTACAGGCTGCATTCTATTTGGGGTGGGTGGGGGTGAGGCATTTCTTGGTTCTCTTTCTGGAATTTCTCTAGGTTTCTCCTTGCCATTCTACTTCCCAGCTGGCTGGCTTCAGGACAGCAATTCTTGGCTCTTTCTGAGATATGGTGGATGATAGCAGTCCCTTGGGGTAAGTATAGCTTCGATTTATGTCTGTGATCTTCCAAAGGGTTTGAAGCCCCCAAATGCTCTAAAACCAGGGCCAGATATTTTGAAATAGAATAATGAGACAGGGACAAACAGATCTATTCCCTGCCTGCATTTCCTCTGCATTGGCTTTAAATGGGGTGATGGTGTTCAGAAAAGATGAGCCACCCAACTAGAAACACAGAGTGGTTATTTTCTTCCCTGCTGCAGGAAATAATGGATCTGCTTTGAATGCTGCGTGCTGAGGGTGGGTGATAGCCAAGGAGTTAAACCACTTCCCAAGTTGTTTTTAACTAAACTCTTGCCCCAGGGTTTAGAAATCTCCCTCTCTAATTGATGTCTTTGGTCAGTGGCTGCTTATAATTAAAAAGATTGCACTTAAAAGGTGTAGAGGCTGGTCTTGTTATTGGCATTAGAGGATTTTGCTTTGTAATTACAAGCTGAGGTCTAGAACCAGTGCACAGGCTGTTGAGTTTCAGATCTCATACAGAGAAAATGGCAGGCATTTTAGTGCAAACTCTGCCTATTGATCAAGAAAAACTTTTGCTCAATAGGCACAGTTTGATCAATAGGCATAGTGCTGTGCTGTTTCTAACAAGAAGTACCACTGGTTTTTCATCTTCAGAGTGTCTATTATCTTATTCTGTTTGTCTTATAATAAAATTATTGGTTGTATTTATTCATTAAGCATTATGAAGAATTGAGTATGTGCCAGGCATTATATAGAAAGGTTTATAAACAATGAACTACAAAAAGACTATATTTGAATTTAACGCAATATGATCAGGAAGATTTGGGGAGGACATACATCAGAAGTTAGCAAATTTTTCTGTTAAGGGTGAGACACAATATTTTAGGCTTTGTTGGCCAATACAGTCTCTGTTACCGTTGCTTGACTGTGTTCTTGTAATGTGAAATCAGCCACAGACAACACATAAATGGATGTTGTCCAAGAAAAATATATTTTATTTATGGGTATTAAGATTTGAATTTCATGTAATATTCACATCACAAAAAAGTCTTTCTTTGATCGTTTTTCAATCATTAACAAATGTAAGAACCATTCTTAACTCATAATGCTTTACAGAAACAGGCAGTGCAATATATTTGGCCCATAGGCCATAGTTTGCTGACCCCTGAGATGGACTAATCTCTGGGACCATCCCGTTGTTATTTGAGAGGTATCTGACATAATGAAGGAAAGGACAGCTAGTACATTCCTTTGTTTCAGACATGGCCATAATGCAGCACTGTCATGGAGGCATTAGAATTGGTAAAATGTTGAAAGGTATTTGGAGGACATTCTTCACACTCCACTCCTCCCCATAGTAACTGTTCCAATGTGTAGAAACCTTCATATGAGGAAATTCTTCCCAAGGTCTAAACTGAATCCATTGTGCTAGAGGTAAAGCATTATCACCAAAATGAGGCCAAACACTAATGCGTCTGAATTGTTCCTCCATAAAACCTGATAGTATGGGAAGAGCTTGGCTGCAGAAGTGAATTATAAATAGGAAGGCAGTTTCTGCGGTGTGGGTTCAGGTGAGTATAGGCTTCAGACATCAACACATCAACCTTATTGCTGTCACCTGGAAAGAACCTTTGTCAAATTTAGGGTCTATCCTATACTAAATTCTGAAGCTGGAATGAGTAACTTTCAGAGGCAGTAAGTTCCCCGTACTGACATTATGTAAGGAGGGGTTAGAGATCACTTACTGATAATGGGGAGACAGTGAAATGGGATCTGCAATTTGAAGTTATACATTTGAAGAACATCAAGTATATTGGCTTTGTGCTGGATGTCATCTTGTCTCAATTGGAGAAACAGCATGAAAAAAGAGAGATTAAAATGTAACATTTCATCATGCACCATATTTTACATTTCCAATCACATAGGCACAGCTTCACAACTCAGCAGACATAATTACCAAGACCCACAGTTCCCTTAGTCCCTGGGATGAGTAAATGATCACCAACTAGGTGAGCATTTTACATCCAGTTTGGATTTTTCTCAGCCTCATGAGCAAAGCACCAGGCATTTAAGTAACCGAGGATGAAAAAGTGGAGGCGTTTCATTTTATTTTATAACCCAGATGAACGTCCTCTCCCCTGCTGATTTCTGATCTTAGAAACTAAATACCTGCTAAGGGGGACAAATTCCAAAAACGGGAAAATTAAGCTGAGTTTTAGTTAAGTGTGTCCCAGTGGTGAGCATTTAAATTAGAGCTCAAGGAAAAAAAATGTCTTATAAACCAAGTGGTGAAGCCTCCCCGCCCTGGGCTCTTAGGGTCCAGCCCTAAGAGAAAGGGCAGGTCCCCAAGGCGGCTCTCTCTTGCACTGGCTGGATGAACTGCTGTGTCAGCAGCTCCATGCGTCATTAGCCGACCTGGAAAAACTCCAGCTGCTTTCCTCTTACACTCTCTCTGTACCTCTCACTTTAAAAAAGCTTTCATCAACATCATCCCAAACATCTTTTGTTTTCCCAGCTGGAGTAGCCGTTCTTTCTGTTTGTATCCCATCTTTAGCCAACTAAGTTCTTTTGCCCTTAAGAACGGCAACCATGAATCAAAAGGAATCATCACCTGTAAACTCTAAAGTGAGTCTGAGCGCTTTGGGATTCCCCCTCCCATCTATCTTCTTGGAGCTGCCATATTTAGTTACATTTTCCTATTCACTGTTGGTGGTCATTATCTCCCTCCTTTTTCCATCCTCCCTATTAGAAACAAAAGTATGAAGATCCTCCCAGCAATATTTTCTTCTGAGATTTAGCTCCAATACAACATAGTCCTCTCTTTGCTTGGTGGGTTTCCCAATTCCTCTGGCAGGCAGGGGTGAGCTACATGTCTGGTCTTTGGCTGGAGTTATTTACTACAGAAAATGATCTCTTGTTTCAGGGTTTCCCCCAGATTCCTCTGCAAATGGTTTTACAATAAATCCAGGAAAGAAAATCAGACTTTTGTTGTTGTTGTTGTTCTTTAAAGAACTGACACCTATTCCTTGCCTATAAGCCTCACACATAATTTTTGGCTTTTACTGTCTTCAGTACTTTAATCCTCATCATACAAAACTGGATCAAACATTTAAAAGTCATGTTTTCATCCTGCTGTCTCCAGAGAAGAATCTCTGCTTTGATTTTAAACATTGTAAAAGCACAGAATTATGTTATTTCACTCAGGAATTCTGGTACCTCAGGAATACTTCCTTATAATTGTTTCTTATGCCCATTTCTTACTATTTAAGATGATGGCAGAAATGGTGAATAGTCTATCATTGTTTTCTGGGTGACACAACTTGAAATGATGAAAATATTTTCTAGGTGAGCTGCTTCCAAGCTGGGGGTTGCTGTGTTCACCACAGCTCAATCAATTCAGCTAGCCTTTAATACCATGCTCTGTGTATTGTCTGTCACTTGCTTCATCTTTCTGAATTTGGAAAATCCAATGCCCAGACCACAAGATGAAAAAATCCAGGGAATTGAGCACAGTTCAAGTACATACAAAAGTATTAATTTACAATTTGTTGCTTACCAAAAGATTTTAATTGTTCCATGTAAGTAGATCTGGTCTCTTGGATGAGGTTGAAAATCCTCCCTGGTCCACGGAAAGCTTCCTGGATTTTTATTCTTAAAGTGTCAACTGGTTACTTTCAAAAGCTAACTTCATCATGTCAAGCTAAAAGTACTCACTGATTACATGAGAGAGACCTCTGTTACCCGCCTAGATAATTCCTGAGTGACAGAAAGGGGAATGGAAAAGGAAAAAAAGCGAAGGAAATGGGTACCCTTGGAAGGTGGGACTTTTGTGCCAGTCAATAAACTTAAGGAAAAACTGTTAACATGGCAATGACCATACCTTGAACTTCAAGTACCTCAGCCTAGTAAACACGTAGCTTTCACACAAACTGGAAAACTAAAGCCCAAAGAGGTGGTGGTATTACACAAAACCATATACCTAGGAACTGGTAAGACTCAACTCTCTTGCACTATTTGCTAAAATATTGACATATTTCTATATGGTTAGTAAATAGCTATTTCCTTGATCCCCAGGTAACCCCTGCTGCCCTAATTCTTCCAGCGTTCACCCAGCAGGCCTTATTCATTATCCTGCAACTGAAGATCAGCCCTAGACACAGCAGGAAGCCTCCCGCACCCTGCTCTAGCTCAGTGGCTGATATTCATACCAATTTGTCAGGACCTGTAGACATCTCAGTTAAATATTGAAACATGGTTCCCATTCTTAATTGTGAAACTTGGCTCCATCTGCTGGACTGGCATGTGACCACAGCCTCCAATGAGTCTGAGAATTGGAGGGAGTCTGAGAATCTCAGACTCTACCTGGGGAGGCTGAGAATCTCAGAATCTGGGAATCCTTGATCTTTTTATTGTGTTTGTTTTTGTTTGTTTGTTTTTAAGGGCCCAGCCATTTCTGAAAGCACAAACTCTGGTCTTTGTTGGAATCAGTACCTGTTATGGGCTGAGTTGTGTCTCCTCCAAATCTGTATGTTGATATCCCAACCCCCAGTGCCCCAGAATGTGACTGTATTTGGAGATAGGGTCTTTAAAGAGGCAATTAATTTCTTCTCAGACTGCCAGCTAACATCAAATGTAAAGAGGTAATTAAGCTAAATGGAGGGTGGATTAGGGCGGGCCCTACCCCAGTATGACTAGTGTCCTTATAAGAAGAGGAGATGAAGACACAGGCATATGCAGAGGGAAAACAATGTGGAGACAAATGCTGAAGATGGTCACCTGCAATCCAAGGTGAGAGGCCTCAGAAGAAACCAGCCTTGCCAACAACTTGAGCTTGGACCTCTGTCCTGAAGAACTGTGAGAAAATAAATTTTTGTTGTTTAAACCACCAAGTCTGTGGCATTTTGTGATGGCAGCTCTAAAATGCTAATACAGTACCTCTTCCTGACCTTGTCATCAATTCATGCTATTCATAGATACACTTTCTTTGTAGTATTGAAGTTCCTTTGCTAAAGAACTCATGTGCTTAGGATGCCTATGCCTCGTTGGACAGGATAGTTCCAGTTTATGCCTGCTGTCCTCGTATAATGTTTATAGTGCTTCCTTTATCTCTCAAACATATCTCAGCCTGGACAATAAATTGCACGACCATCCTAACTTTGTTTAACCCTTGGTTCCTTTACTTGTAATTTTATCACATATTCTCAATCTTTTCCTTGTTAAGTACTTGTCACTTCTTTCTTCAAAGCCTAATATTTGGTATGTCCCCGGGGTGCCCCTAAAGTAGCCTCGTTCATGATTCGGCCCACCAGGCAATGGCATTATACAGTGAATGGACACTATGGGCAGGATATTGAGTAGGTTTTTGTGGAGAATTTTATGGAATAAAGACTTCACTCCTTCCTCCGAAGAGCAGTGACCTGGCAAGCAACACACATAAATCAGAGTCATCTTGTGTCATCTTATTTCTGTCCTACACAAACCATTATTTTATCCTCAAGTAATTTTTTGGAAAATGTCCTTAAATGCTGTTTAATCTTCCCATCCAGATTCACTGCAGCGAATTTATGGCAGGCTTCAGAATACAATTAATGCACACTTCTATCCCATCCCATTTTGTCGCTGGCTATGGCAATATAAAGCTTTTGGCAAGCTGACAGGGGAAGGAGAGGGGAGAGGCTCTGTTCTTAAGAAGCATGTTAGCGATAAGTGAATTGGCAGTGTTTCAAATGGCACTGGGTAGCTAGTTTATGGCCCTACAACGGTGGCCTTACCCAAACACTTCCACAGAATCACTGTAGGAAATACCTTCTGTTCCTTGCCTCCCATGTTAAATTAAAAAATTTATTATATTAGCAGCTCAAGAAAATAGGAATTTATCACATCAAAACCAGCATCACATGTAAAGCTTGAAAGTTGTGATTGCATCAAGGACTAGAAGACAAGAAGCCACAAAATTCTTCCTTCTCTTTCTCTATATTTGTTGTTTTTCTGCAGTTGAATAGCTGTGTGAGGTACAGGGTGGTAGGCAGGGCTCAGAAGGCTCTATTCTAAATCAAGTTCAAGATTCTCAACACGGCAGTCCTCTGGAGGAAAGCCAGGTGATGATCTTATCCAAAGATCCATTTGGCTGATGAGGTCACAGCCCAGCACTGAGTCTCCTCAGCCCCATTTCCAAATGGCTTGTAAAAGAACTTGGATACGTGACCTCATCTTCTTGGCCTTATGTCTTATGGTCAGTGCAGCGGGCACAGTGGCACCTGATGGCCCATTTAATAGGTGTGTAGGCCGGGCCCCACTGAGGTTGGGTGTGCACACATACACGGGTCAGGAGCCCTGGATAGTCCTGCAGACTTGCATTGATTACCCTCCTGGCCAGTTTCTCACTCACATGGAAAACTATCCCATCTATCCACATATGGATTTGGAAAACTGTACTGGAGAAATAAGAATTTGTTTTTCCAGCCCCCAAAGATAATTTATGTAATTATGACACAGGAAATGAACAGAGCACAGGATGGTTTCCAGTCTTTATGTCCTATATTTTTTTATGAGACATTCTGGAAGCTTGCTTTTCTGTATCATCTCTATTAAAGAATTGAAGAAATCTATGTCTCTGTGCTGCAAATGCATTTGAAAGGGAATGCTGTGAGTGGATGTTATTGCTGTAAATCATCTTGGGTGTAAAAGTGGGAGGTGGACCATTAGAATGTGGAAAGGAATGACCAGATAGTGTGTGTGAACAAAGCTCTTTTGGTATGCCCAATCTAAGTCTTGATGACATGCATGGTAGAACCAAGAGAGCATTTCTCAAATCTTTGCCCACAGCTTGGAAACACTTCACAGCACCACTGGAGGCCTGAGAAGCCAATATGGTCAAATACTGTTATTACTTAACATGACTATAAGTTTGAAAAAAAGAGAGATGAAAGAGTTATTTGGCTGAAAAATCCTTTAGACTTATATATGTTCTTAGAGCCTTGTATCTTTTACTTACAGATTTATAAACAACAAAATTACTTTAAAAAAGCTACCTATAACTTAGAAGACTTGGTAGGAAAGAAAAAATCTTCACTAATTATTTTCCCCACACATACCCTGAAACCACTTTTTGATTGTCAGTGCAGATATCCAGAAACCCCACTTTCACAAAGCATATATGTTAGTCATTTTCTAGTCCCATTTGTCTTTGAAGAAGGAGGATCCATTTTTTAAGGTGATCCATTTTATTTTTTCAACCAATGAAAGGCTTACATGCTGTAAGAATCCTCAATCCACAACTTCAGGAGCTTAAAGTTAAGCTAAGGATGGACATGCCATGACCTCCCCCAGTGCCATCAGGATGCATCCATTCCCCACTCTTCGTATCCTTGAGGGGAGCATGAAGTTCTGCCTGCTCTGCTTCTGCCTGGGTGTCTTGGGGTACCGGGGGTTTCTGTGTCACTGGGCAGGTGTGGGAAGACATTCTTATCTTCATTCCAGCTAAACTTGTTCTGCTCTTCCTTGCCTTGTTTCAGAAATGAATTGACAGTATAATTGACAACAATAATAATTCCAATATATTTATTCAAAAATTGTATTCTCTCCCTTTTCTCTGGGTCAGCTTCCCCCTTAGTTCTCAGTGACTACCCTGGAATTGGATTGATGTAGTCCCACTCTTCATCTTGGGTTTAGGACCCTCTCCATGGGGACATTCTTGATGCTAGATACCATGAGAGAAATGAGAAAGGCTTTGGAACACTGGAATTAAGGCTTTTGGCCAAAACAAGGAGACGTGAACTCCCTGTGGCTCTTAAGGATGAAGAGATGGTGCCCCAAGGAGAGTGCAGTGATGGTTCAAGGAGATTGTTAGGAAGGAGATTCAGGGTACTGGCACTCAAAGCCTTCCAGGCCGCTCTCCAGGAAATGCCACAGTTTCCCAGTAAAAGCTGATTTAAAAAAAAAAAAAAAAAAAAAAAAAAAAGCTGGAAAGAGGATGCAAAGAGTTTATGTCTTAAATGCTAAAAGAGTAGCAGCTTCCAACTGTAGGAGTCAGGATAACATCTTTGGAATTCTGGATTCTTAGAGTAGATATACAATCTAATCCCTGCTACTACAATCCTGTGGCATTACTGTTCCATGACTTCTTTTTTTAAAACTGCAGATCTCAAGAGTTTCCTAGAAACAGAGAAGTGAAGTGGAAGCTTACCTGAAGTTGGAGGCTGCCCAAATCTGAATAGAAGTATAATTATTAGTATCTCTGCATATTAGGGTTCTCCAGAGAAACAAGACCAACATGATGTATATTTGTGTTTGTGTATATACACACGTATATACACTATATATATATGAAAACAAATGTGTTATAAGCAATTGGTACATATGATTATGGAGTCTTGCACATGCAAATCTTTAGCATGGACAGGCAGCCTGGAGACCCAGGAGAACTCATGGTATAGATGGAGTCTGAAAGCAGTCTGCTAGAGAATTCTCTCTTACTTCAGAGAGGCTTCTCTTTTTGTTCTATTTAAGCCTCCGGCAGATTGGACGGAACCCACCCAAATTATGGAAGGCAACCTACTTGCTCAAAGTTCACTACTTTAAGTGTTAATTTCATCTGAAAACACCCTTCCAATTGACAGATAAAAGTGGCCATCACACCTTCCATAGTTCCAGACAAGAAGAGCATCCCAGAGGGAAGCAAGTGTCAGCCAGAGATGACTGTGGTGTCTAGCTGACTTTGACAGGTATCCAGGGTGGAGTGGGAGAGTGAGGCATGGAGACAGAACAATATGTGCAAGTACACACATGCTCAAGGCCACTGTAGTATTGTGGACATCCTTAGCTTCAACCTTGCAAGCAGACCTGGAAACTAGTCATTGAGTAGCCCAAACACCACAGCTTCTTCCCGATTAAGAAAATGAGGCTGCATTCGGCTACTGCTTTGTTTTGGGTTCCTGAGGAGTTTGTGAGGATATTAGACATAGATCTCAGTTTAACACTGCCTGGCTGAATTCTTGATTTCAGTCACCTCAGGTCACCTTTGCAGTAGCCCAGAGGAAATATTCAATTTAAGCAAATATATCAGACATGGGGTTTTCTTTATCAATCCATGCTGACCGGCCTTTAATGAATTAGAGAGAAATCCATTCCACATTGCCTGCATAAAGATGTAAAGCTGATGCATAAATCTTGACTTTAAGAAGAAGTAAATTCAAACCAGAGTTAGGGGCTCGTGCCTTTTGAGGCCATAGCAGGAATATTAATGACTCACAGTTATGTAATTATTTGAGCCTATTTATATCTCAGGAACACCAAATGCCATTTCTCTTCCTCTCGAGGTATCCATTCAGACTCTGCGAGTTTGGAGTATTAGTGAAACCCACTGCCTGCCTTGGCCGTCATGTTCAGAGTTCACTGCATTTCTTGGTTGGACAGAAGTCTTTGGCTTCTTTTCTCTTTTGTTTATTTGTGTTCATTTGGAGGAAGAATAACTCATTCATCCCTGAGCCGGTCTGATTGAAAAAAGAAATTCAGAACTTGTTTTCAGTCTGTTCCTTTTAAAACTGTCCCCTTCATCCCAATTTCACTCTCAAGAGATATGACCATTGTAGAAATTAAATTATAATTAGGGTCAAGGACTTTGAAATAATGACCCCCAGACTGACCTCTCTGTCTGTACTCTTAAGTGTCTCCTTTCAGTGCACCCAGTGTTGGGTTCTGGGCCATTTTAAACCTGTTTCCAGAATTGCCACCTGACACTTAACCGTCACACAATGCCTTGCCTTAGCAAATGCATCTGTTCTATGGTACAGCACTAAATGCTCTTCTGAAATTCAGATAAATTATGTCTGCTGATTTGGTCATGTGGCCCAAGAATTCAGTTTCGGGGAATGTATCGGATTTGGCCTTCCCTTTATCAATCCGTGCTGACCGACCTTTAATAAATTAGAGAGAAATCCATTCCGTATTGGTAGGTGCACAATCTGAGTGGAAGAGTAATCAGCACCGGATCTCCAAACACACCCCTGCCTAATTTCCTGCCCTTAATATGCTCCAGTCTGTGACAGGGCATAGGGAGGCTCATTGGAATTACTTTAGACTCTTGAAGAGCCAAATGGAATACGAGGCTGAAGGAAATGTGAGGTTCTTTATGCCTCCGAAGTGCAGGGAGGGGGAGCATAGTGTAGTCATCTGGGTGGGCTTTGCAAGGCTTGACTTCTAGGAAAAGTTGATATGTGGCTTTCAGGCCAGTTGCTTCCCATCTCCCGGCCTCAGTTTCCTTGGCTGTTGCTGGGACAGCGATCTCTCAGGCTCCTTTCAGGTCTAATAACTTTCAGCTCCAGGGAAACAAAGCAGGGAACAGTTACTTGTACTCCAAGGTCAAATGAGACTGGCATTAAGGCTTTCCTGATGCTCATCTGGGATCCTGACAAGGCTGAATTGGGTCAAACTCACTGATCAGAGGCATTCAGAAGCAAGGAACGTTAGAGTTCTCTTTTATCCCAGAGATCTTATTAGAAGAAATAATATTTGAAAAAGGTGCCAGAGGCGTTTTCTGTGATT
The DNA here is from genome assembly GCF_007565055.1 of Rhinopithecus roxellana. NCBI lineage: Eukaryota > Metazoa > Chordata > Mammalia > Primates > Cercopithecidae > Rhinopithecus > Rhinopithecus roxellana. Next base: position 59,722,182 of record NC_044557.1, on the reverse strand, counting down.
ATTATTCTTGTAATAATCCATTTGAATTTCAATGTACTTAAGATACGGATACCTGCTGAGTTAAAGGGAAAATCCTAGGCCAACGAGTACCTGAATTTGGTGAAATCGTCAACAGGAAAAGTCTTACGGGTGATTTAACTCTAAAATGGTACAATAGCAAATTCCACTCCACATACAAACTCTGCGTTTCACAATCCCATTTAAATTCCCATTCAGATCCGAGAAAGGATCTGAAAACTGCTACAATAAAGGAATCTGTTTAACTTTGGGTAACCTGGCATTTTGTGAACTTACTTGATATTGGGACCCATTTTGTTTGATTTGTTTTCTGCAATGGCTATTAAAATAATTCAGAATTAAGATTCCACAGAACATACTTTGTAAAATGCCAGTCTAACCTTTTCAGGGATCCTCCTGTCTGTTTGCATGTCATGGTCTTTAAGGTAGTTTTCATTCTTTCTTTGGAGAAGTGTTCATCTCCAGTTATCTTCAGGTTGCGCTCATCCCCAGGTCTTTTGAAAATATGTTTTTCCATTTGGCTGCACATCCCTATCTTAGTTAGATCTACAAAAACTTGCCAAATGTGAAAGTCTTTACTTAAGCTACTTTTGAGTTGCTCCTGGAAGCTTTCAATATTTAAAAGTATCAATTTAGCACAAAAATGAATGAATAGGTGAATCAAGGGCTCTTTAATTTTAAAAAACGTTTTCCATTACACTAGATTTTTTGGAGAAGTGTATGGCAGAAACATCGATGTTTGGACTGATGGCATGTAGAGGAACCCTGGACACATTGTGTTTTCAACTAGCTGAGTGGCAGAAACGCCAAATGTGCCCTGGGGATGCCACGCTTGTGGGTGCCGCATCCAGGCAGAAACACAACTCAGGCTGGTACATTGAGAAGGTGAGAGTGACTCCTTAAAGCTGCCCCTGGCATTCACAATAATTGCTACCAGACTCCATTTTTTTTTTCTCTGCTTTTCACTACCTCTTTCAATTCCTAGCCTGCTAACAGCACACTTTATTTCTGAGTTATTAAAAATTACATCTTTCTTATATTGATTCTTGACAGTTGCCAGCTGACATCTAATTGTTTCCAGGTCTGAGGTTTCAAATTTACTGATTTCCTTTTTGATATTTTAATCTTTCTCCTGTATCCTACTCATTCCCTCACCTCCCCTGCTGGTTTGCCTTGTCTTCAGAATTTCTCAAAGCAGCTGTGAGGACCCTAGCTCAATTTCTTGTTAATTATTTCTTTACATTGCAAAGGAAAATGGCCAACCACATAGATGGGCATTGCTGTTCCTACATTTCTCTGACTTGCTTTGAACAACCACTGTTTACAGCAGAGCAACAGGCCCAGGAATTCCCTCTAGGACATAACTGTGCTCAGCCTCCTCCTCTGAACACGACTCTGCCACCCTCCCCAGAATGTTTGTGAGCCTGGCCTCTCCTCTCGTTCTTAGGTGATGTTTGGGCAATATTAAGAACTTGGCATTGAACCCCAAACAGGTCATAAGATAAAACGCTAAATTATGGAAATGGTGACTGCAGTGAATTCATTTTGCATGACTCGGGAAGGATGGAACTGGGACTGATGTGAGCTAAATGAACCCGACTCAGTAAAATGGTGAGATTTGAGATGACAGCAAGCTTTAAGAGATCAGAGAATGTCTGTTTGCTTAGTACTGTGTCCTCAGTGCCTGGCACAGCATATGGCTAATACTAGGCACTGAATGATTATTTGGCAAGTTTGTTGTTGTTGTTGTTGTTTTGTTTTGTTTTGTTTTGTTTGAGATGGAATTTCGCTCTTGTCACCCAGGCTGGAGTGCGATGGCGTGATCTCGACTCACTATAACCTCTGCTTCCCAGGTTCAACTGAGTCTCCTGCCTCAGCCTCCCAAGTAGCTGGGATTATAGGCATGCACCACCACACCCAGCTAATTTTGTATTTTTAGTAGAGACAGGGTTTCACCGTGTTGGTCAGACTGGTCTCGAACTCCTGATCTCAGGTGATCCACCCACCTCGGCCTCCCAAAGTGCTGGGTTTACAGGCGTGAGCCACCGTGCCCGGCCATTTGGCAAGTTAAGTATGAATTTTCTTCTCCCTCTTCATGGTTCTAATCAATTATTAGAGTTTGGGACAAATTCATAATTGGCATTCACAATAATTGCTAACAGACCACATTTTTTTTTTCTGCTTTTCACTCCCTTCTTCAATTCCTAGCATGCAAAAAGCACACTTTATTTCTGAGTTATTAAAAATTACATCTTTCTTATATTGATTCTTTCCTGTTAAGATTTAACAGGAAACTTTCTTGTTTCTGCTGAACAGTTTTCCCACTCTTAACACCATTTAGGAGTTTAGCTCAAGAATATATCCTAGAAATGATCTCACGGTACCTCCCGGGAAAGCACGGTCTGAATATATAGATCCATAGAATGTTTGAGAATGGAAGGAACCTTAGGGTCACTCTGGTTCAACACTTTAATTGTGCAGTGCCACATTGAAGCCCTTGGAAGTGAAATGATTTCCTCTAGGGAGTCCTGGTCTGTGTGGAGTGCTTGGTGGGCACTTTATTCCTAGAAGAAACATTTGCTGAGAATTTTTTGTGAATTCCCTGGCACCTCAGGCCTACTGCACATGCAGGAAGGGTCACCTTTCCCAGTTCTGGGGAAAACAAAATCTTCCAAGCCCAGACATGCAGATATTGGTAGGTAGAAGTTATCTGGAGGAGAGTGAAATATGTAAGAAACATGAGGGGTGGAGGCTGACAACATCTGCTACACTTAGTTTGGTGTGGGGACAATAAGCAAGGCTTCTTCAGAACATGACAAGGAAGATGACAGGGTATTGGAGGGGAACATGTAGCTCTGTTTCTTTGACTCATAGTGGAACTTACAGGGAATGCATTGCCTTTTTGAAATGCTGAGATTTAGGGTTTGAGAGCACTGGGAAGCTGTCACAGGGGCCCTGGTAATACTGGTGCTGATGAGGTTTCCTCTCTTGGACAATTCGCAGACATTGATGTCAGTATCAGTATCTGCAAGGTGGTGCCAGGGCAGAAGGACATGAAGGCAGTCTTTGTGAGATCTTGTCAGATACTCCTAGGGAGTCCCAGATTAAACTGGGGAAGTTTTTGAAGTGGATCTTACATTACACCAATAGGAGCACAACTAGTGAAGTTAGAGTTGTCATGATTTTTGTAACTTCATCAGTACATAAAGGCTAGTAAGACCCAGGAAAACTCCAAATTTAAGAGCAAATGGAGTAGAAAGTGAGGAAACGAACATAATCCCCGATGGGGCTCCATATTCTCTATGTCTTCTCTTTTCACTGTTATCCGGGATCAACACTGGGACCAGGACTTGGAGAAGTGGGACGTAATAGATTGACTCATTGGTTTCCAACTCTTCATACATCCCTATGTTAGAATTGTACATCTGTACCCTTGGCCATATGACTTTCCTTCTTCCCTCTAGGGAAGAAGTGTGCTTCCCTGCCCTTTACTATTGGTTTGGCCATGTGACTTGCTGTGGCCAATGGAATGTTAGAGGAAGTGAAATGGGTAGGGGTCCTGAATGTGTGGTTGGTTTTCCCTCTTGAGCTTCTTCCATTTTCCATGAGGACAGGCACCAGGTAGCTGCTGGTTCCAGTACGATGGAGGCCATACGGAGCACACCTGAATCCAACCTAAAGCCTGGAGCCAACCTAATAAACCTATACCCTAAAGCACAGCCTCTCGGCTGAGCCCAGAATAAATAATCCAAACCATAGCTGACCTATAACCCACAAGGCCCTGAGATTTTTGAGGTTGTTTTAGATACACCATAAGCTGGCTACTACAGTGGAAACGTGTGGAAAAAGTCCTGCAAATGCATGGAAAAGGGAGAATTCTAGACCATGGATGGATTTTCAGGGTAACCAAACTTTACCACCCAATATCTTTGACCACATGATTAACAGAGGCTTTGTGAAGAATCAAAACTTGGATAGAAGCTTCAGTGAACCAGCAATATGGGTAGAGGTGGGCCAGAAATGTGAAAGAAAGGCGATGGAGCTTTGCAACACTTAAAGCAATCAAAATAAACAGTTGTGAAACCAGGAAAAGGCAATCCCCAGCACCGGGGTCTGCTGCCGGCCTGCCACAGCTTTGGTACATTTAATCTATCGCATTAACACAGCTTTTAGAGTTACAGTCCCTCCAAAGGATTTGGGCTCCACTTCAATTGCAGTTGCCAGGGCCTAAAACTGTCAATTAGAAAACCAGTTACCCAAGTAAACCCCTCCACTGGCTGTCAGGTGAAAGCTCTTACTCCAACCTTCATTTTGGCCCTTTCTTTACATGTAGATCCAAACTCTTCAAAACTACTTCCTGGTCCAAATCACATTCCCAGAGAGTGTTACAGAAAGGAATGCACTTTGAAAGTTTGCAACTATGCAAAAGTTAGTCCTTACGGCTTTGTCTCCGAGTAGGTGTGATGCTGTGGTTTCATGCGGCATAGAATGAGCTAACATTTTCCATGACTGTTTTCTTGATTTTTTGGGTCACTCTCAGTTCTAGCTTATTGTTGATTGAATAAGGTAGATTGAAATGAACTGCCTTGTTCCCTGGTCACATTACCTTCACGCTTCTTATGGAAGAGTCATAAAAACAAGAGTGGTTTCTAAACATGATCTATTCTGGTCTGAGATGCATAGGACAAGAGTAGCTTCTTGCACCCACATTTCTGAAAGCTACCACTCCCTGAGGGAAGGGAAGTTAACATTTCCGGAGTGCCTCTGCTTATATTGTCTCATTTAATCCCTGACCCCTCCTTAGAGGAGGGCCCAGCAGTCCCACTTTACAAAGAAAAAAACGAAGGCTAGAGAGGTGGCATGATAGAGCTGGAATTCCGGCCCAAGTCTCTTATTTAAAAGCCAGTTTCCCTCCTCTTTATACAGAGGTGTTTGGAGAGAGAAATTTTGTAGGAAAAGACTCAGAGTTCTCTTCCCAGGCATCTTGAGGTAGGCTAAGTCTCTCGCTGTGTAGACCTATGTTTGGGTATGGGAAGCCCTGCATATTTTTCCTCATCTGAAAACAGTCAAAGTATTGAACTTCAGAGATGCCATGTGTTGTCTAATAGCTGCTGGTCTCTTTACCTCTGCTCTTTCTTCCCTAATGTTCATTCTTCATAAAGTAGCACAGCAACCAGCACGGTGCTTTTTGTGTGTCTGTTTATTTTTGTTAAAGACTATTTTTTAGAGACGTTCTAGATTCACAGCAAAATTGAGAAGAAGGCACAGAGAGTTCCCATCTGCTCCCTTCTTCCACACATGCATAGTATTCCCTATTATCAACATTCTCCATCAAAGTGGTGCATTTGTTACAACTGATGAGCCTACACTGGGACATCATAATCACTCAAACTCCATAGTTTACATTATGGTGTACTCTTGGTGTTGTACATTCCATGGGTTTGAACAAATGTATAATAAAACGTATCTACCATTATAGTATCATACAAAATATTTTCACTGCCCTAAAAATCCTCTGTGCTCTGCCTATTTATTTCTCCCTCCTCCCTAACCCTGTCAACCACCAATCTTTTTACTATCTCCATGGTTTTGACTTTTCAGAATGACATATACTTGGAATCATACAGTATGTATCACTGTAATATTTGCTTCTTTCACTTAGTAATATGCTTCATAATAAGTTTTCTCCATACATTTTTATGTGTTTATAGCTCAATTCTTTTTATCATGGAATAATATTTTGTTTTCTGGATGTACCACAGTTTATCCATTCATCTACTGAAGAACATCTTGGTTGCTTCCAAGTTTTGGTAATCATAAATAAAGAAGTTATAAACATTTATGTGCAAGTTTTTGTGTGGCCACAAATTTGAACCCCTTTGGGTCAATATCAGGAAATATGATATCTGAATCACAAGATAAGATAATGTTTATTGTAAGAAATGGCAAAACTGTTTTCCAAAGTGGCTTTACCATTTTACATTTCTACTACCAGCATTGAATGAGAGTTCCTGTTATCCCACATTCTCACCAGGATTTGGTATTATCAGTGTTCTGGATTCTGTCCATTCTAATAGGTATGAAGTGGTATCGCATTCTTTTAAATTTGCATTTTTCTGATGATATATGATGTAGAACATATTTTCATGTTTATGTGCCATCTGTATTTCTCCTTTAGTGAGATATTTGTTAAGATATTGATGTACTTTTAATCAGGTTGTTAGCTATCTCACTGTTGAGTTTTAAGAGTTCTTTGTACATTTTAAGTAACAGTCCATTATCAGTTGTGTCGTTTGCAAATATTTTTTCCCAGTCTTTCGCTTGGCTTCTCTCTCTCTTGACGTTTCCTTTCTCAGAAGTTTTTAAGTGTATCAATTCTTTATTTCATGGATTGTGTCTTTGGTTTTGTATATAAAAAGCCATCACCATACCCGAGGTTATCTAGGTTTTCTTCTATGTTATCTTCTAGAAGTTTTACAGGTTTGCATTTTACATATAGGGAAAAGACCCATGAGTTTCTTTCTGTGAAAAGTATAAAATCTATGTCTAGATTTATTGTTTTGCAAATGGATGCCCAGTTGTTTCAGTGTCATTTATGAAAAGGCTATCTTTGTTTCATTATATTGCTTTTGCTCATTTGTCAAAGACGAGTTGACTGTATTAAGCAAGTCTATTTCTAGGCTCTCTATTTTGTTCCATTGACTCATTTGTCTATTCTCTTGCCAATACCATGCTGTCTTGATTAGCATAGCTTCAAGGGTAAGTCTTGATGTCAGGTTGTGTCACTTCTCCAACTTTGTTCTTCTCCTTCAATACCGTGTTGGCTGTTCCGGGTCCTTTGCCTTTCCATGTAAACTTTAGAATCAGTTTGTTGATATCCACAAAGTAACTTGCTAGAATTTTGATTAAGAATTCATTAAATCTCTGTATCATGTCTGGAAGAACTGATATTTTGACAATATTGAGTTTTCCTGTCCATGAACATGGGCTATCTTTCTATTTGTTTAATTCTTCTTTAATTTTGTTCATCAGAGTTTTGTAATTTTCCTTATATCAATTCTGTATATATTTTGTTATCTAAGTATTTCATTTTTGCAGATGCTAAACAATAATGTGTTTTAAACTTCAAATTATACTTGTTTATTGCTGGTATAAAGGAAAGGTATAAACTTTTATATTTTAACATTTTAACATGCACTCTTACTGTACTCACTTATTAGTTACAGAAGGTTTTTTTAAAAAAATTCTTTCAGATTTTCTATATAGACAATTATGTTTTTTGAATTGACAATTATATCATCTTGGAGCAGACAGTTTTATTTCTTCCTTCCAAATTTGTGTACTTATTTCACCTTCTTATCTTATTGCATTGCTAGGACTTCCAGTATGGTGTTAGAAAGAAATGGTGGGAGGGAACATCCTTGACTTGTTCCTGATCTTTTTAGGAAAGCTTCGAATTTCTCGCTATTAAGTATATGATATTAGCTGTAGTTTTTTGTAGATATTCTTTATCAAGTTGAAAAAGCTCCCTCTATTCTTAGTTTTCTGAAAATTTTTGTCATGAATGAGTGTTGGGTTTTGTCAAATGCTTTTTCTGCATCTATTGATGTAATCATATATTTTTTCTTTTTTAGCCTGTTGATTTGATGGATTACCTTAATTGAATTTTAAATGTTGAACCAATCTTGCATATCTGAAATAGACCATACTTGGTCATTGTGTTTTATTCTTTTTATACATTGTTGAGTTTCATTTGTTAATATTTTGTTGAGGATTTTTGCAGCTATATTCCTGAGAGGCATTGGTCTGTAGTTTTCTTATAATGCTTTTGTTTGGTTTTGCTATTAGCGTAATGTTGGTCTCATATAATGAATTAGGAAGTATTCCCTCTGCTTCTGTCTCCTGAAAGAGATTGTAGAGAATTTTTATAGTTCCTTTCTTAAATGTTTGGTAGAATTTTCCAGTGAACCCATCTGGGCCTGGTGCTTTCTATTTTGGATGGTTATTAATTATTGATTTGATTTTTTAACTAGATATAGGCTTATTTAGTTTGCTATTAGCAAGATGTTTTTGATTTGTATATAAGATCCCCTTTCCAAATTTTTTCTGTCTCACTTAGGGTGAAATCTGAAGTCCAGACCTTGGTTCACCGGATCATACATGGTCCAGCTCCCACCATGCCCTAAATTCGTCTTTCACTGCTCACCCATCATTCATTAGACATTTGTTACTATCTAGGGACCTTCTGTTCCTACAACATGCCAAGCTCATCTCTGACTCAAGGCCTTTACCATTGTTTTTTCTTATGTCCAATATATTCTTACCCCAGATCTTTGTGTGGGGGAGCTTTTTCACCTTCTCCTCAGAGAGAACTTCCTTCCACCATCCTGGTCAAAGTAGACCTTCCTGCTTGCTCCATCTTAGTCATTCTCAGTTTCACAGTACAATTTTATCTCTTTCATAGCCCATATAACTCTGAATTTATTATATTTATTCATTTACTTGTGTACTTTTATATTATCTATCTCCTTACACCAAAGTGTGGGCTATTGATGGCTGGACCTTTGTCAAATGTATTCATTGCTATATCTTCAGTGCATATGACAGTTCTTGGAGCAATGAAAGGTATTCATAAAAATGTATTGAGTGGAAAGAAATGTTTGTGCTTTGTACCTAGCTTATTGTTATTGTTTATTTTAGATTTTTAAAGCTTATTCTACTACTTTCTGAGTTAGACACATGATAATCATATTTTTCAGGCTGTTAAGGAGAATATAGATAAATGTAGAACAACTCTGTGACCTCCTTTACCACAGAGTAGCTTGTAGTCTTGTGCAAGCTTGACCTCTGCTGTCATGCCCATCATTGTATCCCTATGCCCACCATGGTACCTGACATACATATGGTAAGAGAATGAGGAAGACATGCAAAAAGACTGTAGAGTTCTTAGTGGACCCTATATGTCAGCCAGGAATGGAATTTTAGGAGAAGGAATAAAAGGACTATAAATGGAAATGAATGCAAGCATTTTCTCCCTTTTATCTTTCTTCTCTCAGTGCTCTCTTCTCTCTTTCATTTTAAGATGTTGTGATGATGCTGTAAATGGAGATGCTTTCAGCTTAGAAGTCCAGGGAAAGCCAGTGAAGAACCCAAGAATAGGATATCTGTAGCAAACCTCTTTGTTCTGCCTCTGACCTTGGGCAAGTGCTAAAGAAGCAAGAGAGGCTCTTGAGAATTCCACGTAGTGAGAAACCAGAGAGAGCTTTGGAATGAAGCTCCCATTTGGTGTGCATTTTCCTGGGGTGTCTTTGAACACACAGTTTCAGAAGCTTGGTGGGTGAGTTGGAAATTATATGGGAATTTAGGGTTTTGAGATATAGACCACATCTCTTCCCCCTTTCCATTGGCAACAATGGTTCTTGAAAGTCATCAATGTGAACTAGCTGAAATATGTGCCTTCACAAAGAATGGAACTATCTGTTGGCTTAAGAAATAGCATAGGAGGATAAATAAAACTTAGAAATATAAGTGGGAAGTTGAGTGAATTTGTGACCTTTTAATTTAAGAGAAAAATTTTTCCAAGGAGAGAATATTAAGTAAGATTTTGGGATCGATTGTTGTAACTTTAAATAAAAGCAGATCAAAACTTATAAGTAGGTGAATTTAAGAACTCAGAAATAAATTCTTTATTTCTTAATTTTTCTACTGTTAAAAAAGCATGTTTTGTGAGGAAGTTCTATATAGATTTCTACTGGAATAACTTTGTCAAAGTCTGGGTGAATAACATAAAGGGGATAGGATGAAGGTCTCCTTATGAACACAACATCTATTTTGTTGTACTTGTATCGTAGGAGTGAGATCAAGTAGATCTAAATTAACAATATTTTCATGTAATATAACAGATATGACAGAGTGAAAAACTAGAATAAATTGTCAGCAAGTAAAACAGAGTGGGTTTATTTTGAAGATGTATTAACAGAAGATAAACTATTCATATGAAAAACCAGAGGTACTTGAGCAACATTAGCCACTAAAAAAAAAAAAAAAAAAAAAAAACAGTGTTAGCAGAATATGTCATTTTTTCCTAGATATTAAAATAGATTCTTTCCAATATTGTGATGGTTTTCTCTCTAACAATCCAATACTACACGTGTATATTCAAACTGAAACATACTATAGTCGTTGACTCTTTCTGGGTTGCATTGTTATACATTTGGGAGTGAATCTCTCAAGTATTCATGATGGCCCAACTGAAATAGTGGACTGAGAAGTGAGATGAAGGATGATTTTCTATGACTGTGGATCGAGGTGAAAAATAGACCATAGTCATCTTCTGCTAAAGGCAAGATGAACTCCTGGAGGTATATTTCACCAGTGGAAGATCTGATCTCTACTACAAGTTTGTTGGTAATGCATTATCTTGACTATTTATACTATAATGTTGTTTATTAGCCAAACATGATATTGGTATCAATATCTAGAACTATATCCTAGTCTTAAACTCCAATTTACTAATTATTTTCAATGTAGGCCAGACAAAACAATATTGAAAAAGAAGGAAAAAGTTGGAGGATTCACATTCTTGATTTCAAAACTTACCAAAAAGATATATTAATCAAGGGAGTGTAGTACTGGCATAATAATAGACATATAGATGAATGTAATAAAATTAAGTGTCCAGAAAAAAAATCTCATACATCATCTATTGTCAATTCATTTTTTTTTTTTTTTATGAGGGTGGCAATTTCAATAAAAGGAGATAATAGTCTGTTAAAAAGATGGTTCTGGGCAACTGATTTTCCACATGCAAAAGAATGAATTTGAACCCCTACCCCACATCATATACAACATCTTTACTCAAAATGGATCAACAGCATAAATATAAGGACTAAACCTATAAACCTCTTAGAAGAAAACATCGAGATAAACCTTGATGACTTAGATTTGGCAATAGATTCTTTTTTTTTTTTTTTTTTTTTGAGGCGGAGTCTTGCTCTGTCGCACAGGCTGGAGTGCAGTGGCCGGATCTCAGCTCACTGCAAGCTCCGCCTCCTGGGTTCCCGCCATTCTCCTGCCTCAGCCTCCCAAGTAGCTGGGACTACAGGCGCCCGCCACCTCGCCCGGCTAGATTTTTGTATCTTTAGTAGAGACGGGGTTTCACCATGTTAGCCAGGATGGTCTCGATCTCCTGACCTTGTGATCCGCCCGTCTCGGCCTCCCAAAGTGCTGGGATTACAGGCTTGAGCCACCGCGGCAATAGATTCTTATATATGACACCAAAAGCATGAGCAACAAAAGAAAAAATAGGGAAACTGAACTTCATCGAAATTAAAAACCTTTGTGCATCAAAGGAATATTATCAAGAAAGTGAAAAGACAGCCTACAGAATGGGAGAAAATATGTTCATATCATACATACCGTAAGGTTCTAGTATTCAGAATATATGAAGAACTCTTACAACTCAAAAACAACAAGACAACCCAATTTTTAAAAATAGGTGAAGGAGGCACTTTGGGAGGCCGAGACGGGCGGATCACGAGGTCAGGAGATCGAAACCATCCTGGCTAACACGGTGAAACCCCCTCTCTACTAAAAAATACAAAAAAGCTAGCCGGCTGAGGTGGCGGGCGCTGTAGTACCAGCTACTCGGGAGACTGAGGCAGGAGAATGGTGTAAACCTGGGAGGCGGAGCTTGCAGTGAGCTGAGATCGCGCCACTGCGCTCCAGCCTGGGTGACAGAGCGAGACTCCGTCAAAAAAAAAAAAAAAAAAAAAAAAAAAATAGGTGAAGGAGTTAAATAGACATTTCTTGAAATAAAATATACAAATTGCCAACAAGAATTAGTCATTAGGGAAATACTATTCAAAACCACAATGAGATACCACCTCAGACTCAGTAAGATACCAATAGTAGTAGTAATAATACTAAAACCGAAAATAACAAGTGGGGGTGAGGGTGTTGAGAAATTAAACCCGTCATATATTGCTGCTGGCAAATGTTAAATGGTTCAGCCATTATGAAAAACATTCTGGTGGTACCTCGAAAAGTTAAACATAGAATTACCATATAGTCCCACAATTTCACTCCTAGTTATATATCCACAAATAATTGAAAACAGGTATTCAAACAAATTGTTGTACATGAATGTTTATAACAGCACTATTCACAAGAGACAAAAGGTAGAAACAACCCAAATATCCATCAAGGGATGCAATCAGAAATGAAATGAGGTATATACACACAATGGAATATTATTCATCTATAAGAAAATGAAGTACTGATATATGTTAAAATATGGATGAACCTCAAAAGCATTATGCTGTGGAAGAAGTCAGACACAAAGGGTCAAATATTGTCTGGTTCCATTTACAGTCACACCTTGTTTCATTACACTTCTCTTTATTGTGCTCTCAGACACTGCATTTTTTATGAACTGAAAGTTTGTGGCAACCCTGAGTCAAGTCTATTGGTGCCGTATTTCTAACAATATATGCTCACTTTGTGTCTCTGTGTCACAGTTTGGTCAGTGAGAATGGTTAACAGAGAATGGTTAACATTTGTCTAGCCAATTGGCCCATTATCTTTTGCAAAAGGAATTAGATTAATTATAATAATTATTTAGAGTGTGTTAAAGTGAACACATTCTTTTGAATTTGGCTAGATGCTTTTTTATAATTTATATCTTGTCAACCAATCAGGAACATTACATTTACAATTCTAAACATTACTATGAATCAAAAATATAAAAACACCTAATCAGGCGTTTGAGTGTTCTACTTTTCCCTTCTTTCCAGCCACAAAACTCTGTCCTTCCACTTGCTGTTTTGAGCCTGATTTCTAATAAAGTACTTTACCCATAGTCCAAGATCTGAGCTAATAATCTCTGCGATGTTACCAAAACCTTTTTAGAATTCCAAGTATATAATGCCAGTCTTTCCAAGGTCACTATGGAAACTATATCCTAGAAAAATCCAGTGACTTATTTCAGGATGACCTATTCCTTATAAAACTAAATTGGCCATTTCTAATAAACTTAAGCTTTTAAAATTGTTCCCTTACTAAGTAGTTGGTAATTGTATTCATAAATATTCCTACCACAACCAATAATACAATTAATATGAAACCAAGTCAGAATATCAAGATGGCTTTGGTATAGTGGGAGAACCATTGGATTTGAAACTAGGATGTAAAAGAGACTCTACCATTTACTCTCAGACTTTGTTCAAGTCACATTACCTTTCTGAGCCTCATTTTCTTCAGATTTACTATAACATGGGGTAATAGCACCTACCTCAACAAGGCCCTTGTTAAGATTTGATGACATTAAAAATAATCAGCCCAAGGAAGCTACATAACGCATATTCTTTATTGTAATTATGTCTTCTACCAATTTTCTGCTGTTACTAGTGATTCATGTTGAATCACGAGTAACAGTTAGTTAAAGAAAATCAACAGATAACTTATTAAAACTCAATTTAACTATAATTTTTAAACTCTTCCTCCCACAAACATTTATCAGAGCTGGTAAATTGCTACAATACAAAGGTAAATTTGAATTTGTCTTTCTTCTCTCTGAACAAGTTTCTTCTTTGGAACTGATTGACAGCGGGTATGTACAGACATAGAGACAAGGGATGTAGAGCGAATTCACAAACTGTATTCTCAGTACCAGATATTTACAAATTGAGTGGATTCGACTTTCCTATTTTCATTTATTCACTACAAATCCAGAAAAATCAAATGAGCATTTGCAGCAATCTATTGTGGGATAATTATAGCACAAATCTGTCCGGGAATCAAAGGGAACACCCTCTGGGGAAAGCAGTTCAGCTCACTGCATCATCCATCAAACCTCCTCTCAGCAAATACTCGTATCTCAAAACCCCTTTCAGATTATTGATGAAGTATTTCAAGATTCTAGTTAACTTGGATCACCATGAATTATGGATGGGTAGGACTCTGAATCACTACGTTTATTCCTCTTCAATCATATAAGACATCTCAACTACTCTGGCATAAAAATGAGATTTATTTTTCCTCAAAAATGGCCACCAATCAATATGTTAGTCTTATTAACTTTTCTATAATTTCAGCTGATAAAGCAGCTTCATTCTGGCATTAAAACTTTGTTCCATTCATCAAAAATATTATAGCACTCCCCTGGCCTGAGGGCAGTTCAGACATTTGGCTCCAGCAGTTTGGAGGTGGTGAAACAGAGGAGTGGCTATTTTCTTATGCTTACCCTACTTCTTTAGGGTGATTATCCTGATGGTAGTCTGGCAAGTAGTGAGAAAAAAAAAATCAACTCCTTGCATTCCTCATTGGGTGAGATGCTGGACCAGACTCAGCCCCAAGCAATGCCCAGGCGTTGGTGGTCATTTAGGTGATTCACTGACTCTCATCTGGAGGCTCCCTGCCATTACAGAGTACACAGGGCTCCCTAACAAAACAGCAGCCCCATGTCCCCTGCAGTCTCAACTCTGTTGCCTGCAGGCAGTAATGTGATGAAAAGTATTTAACAGCTTGCTCTCCAGAAGAAAAAAAGAACCACAATTTGTAGTGAATGTCAATTTCTGTGGTGTAAATACTCCTGCTATCCACCAGAAGTAATTGAAAGTGGAGTTAGAAAGAGACACATACCTTAGTAAGGCTGGGGAAAAATAATGCATTCGTAATTTTATAATAAACCCTTGTACTTAAGTGCAGTTCTCATTTGGAAAGATTGTAAGTAGTGTATACAACATAAAAGATGTAGATGAGATTGTGTCACTTAGCCGTTGAAAATTCTTCAAATGGCTTCCCTTCTTTTCCATAAAAAATTTCATAGCAGATGAGTGATTTTGGGAACTAAACTTCTCCCATCATCTTTACCCCCTTTCCAGTCTTATCTTCCATTGCTCTTCCACCCTCAGCCTCTGGTAAAATTGTACTGATACATTCACAATATCCTAAATGCTCCATATATTTTCATGACTCTCTGGTCTTTCGTTGGCAACTCCCAATGTTTGTAATGCCTTCTTTGACTGGTGAATGACTGAACTTCAGAACTAATACTTTAGATTTTGTTGTGATATCTTGTTCATAACTACTCACCCATATATCCCACTTCACTAATTTTTGAGCTTCTGTCACATCACAAACTGATTTTCCTGCTGTCAAGGAGTTTTTGTTTCTAGCAGAACAATTAAGCCCAAAATAAATACAAAGCCCCAGCTTTTACTGGTACACAGTTTGGAGGTGGAGATAAATAGAGGTGGATAAAAATAACATAATGTATATGTTGGTATAAAATAACTGATTTTTCTTTTCTTTGGAAATATTTTTCTCTATTCTGAGACCATGCCCTTAATATTGTCATTGCTAAAGGTATTTTCTTGCTGCTAATTCCAGAAAGCATGTAGATTATGGCAGTTCTACAATCAGAAAATTACAGGTATATTCTAAAAATCATACCTTTAAAAGCCTCTGAGAGCTGGGGAAGTAACTAGAAGAACTGAAATGCAAGAATAGAAGACATTTCCTAGATAGTCTGGGAATTGTGGAATGAGTGCATGATTATTTTTGCCAAGGGAGTAAACCTCTGCTGGGGGGAAAGAAACTAGCAACGATTTTAGTGCTCTTACAAGACTGGAATAAAAAATTGAAAATCGTTTTCTTTCAAATATTTGTAAAAAATAGATGTTTGTTTCTGTAGTGAATGTGTACAGACTTTTTTCTTGTCATTAGTCTCCAAACAATAGAGTATAATAACAATTTACATAGCATTTACATTGCATGAAGTATTATAAGTAATCTAGAGATTATTTAAATAATATAGGGGGATACATATTGGTTATATACAAATACTATACCATTTTACATAAGGGACTTGAGTGAGCATCCATGGATTTTGGTGTCTCGGGAGGCAAGGCAAGGTGTCCTGGAGCCAATTCCTCATGGATAATGAGGAACAAGTGTGTGTGTGTATGGGTGTCTGTGAGTGTATAAAATGATACCTTGTTCATAACTATTCATCCATACTTACAGAGAGATATAGAGCGGGAACAATATCAAAGGATTGGCTCATGTGACTCTGGGGACTAGAAAGTCTGACATTTCAAAGGTAAGTCAGTAGGCTGGAAACTCAGGCAAGGGTCAATGCTGCAGTCTTGAGGCAAATTTTTTTTCCTCTGGAAAACCTGTTTTTGCTTTTATGGCTTTTCAACTGATTGAATGAGGTCTACCCACATTACTGAGAGCATTCTCCTTTATTTAAAGTCATCTGATTATAGACGTTAATCACAGCTACAAAATACCTTCATAATAACACCTAGATTAGCGTTTGATTAAATAACTGAGTGCTATAGACTAGTGAAGTTGTCATATAAAAATAACCATCATCTGTGGGGGCTTAGGTCAAAAGCTTCAAAGAGGCAGGGTGCAATCCCTCTCCATTGCTCAGTGCTTAGAAAAAAAAAAAGTTTCTGGGGAAATTGACCAGTCGAAAGCACATGTCCAGTCTCCCCCTCAATACATCTGCTGTGTTTTGAAGTCCTGAGGCAGGAGGCTGGAGAGTTGGTCTGGGAACCTCTGAAACACAAAGCTCTATATTCCACGGTATTCCAAGGATGAGACAATTTATACCTGTCGGGCCTTTAATCAAGAGCCCGTAGGGCCATACAAGGAATCAGAAGTCGAACGAATTTACAACTGCAACCAGGACCATCCCAGCTCAATTCTCAATTAGATGGAATTAATCAGCCCCTCATCCTTCTTATCTAACACAGGAAAGAAAGAGCCATCTTTGGTAGAAGATAATACCATCTGGAGCCTCTATAGTTTTTTTTTTTTTTTTTTTGGTAACACAAAGTCTGGCATACTTTAAAATACATTGTGAACAAATAAGAAAACATGAATATCAGGAGAAAAGACAAATAATAGAAACAAATCCACAGATGTTCTAGTTATTGGAATGAGCAGACAAAGACTAAAGATTAATACATTAAAGAAAACAGAAGATGGACACATTAAATGAAAAGACAGAATTTAACAGAAAATTTGAATTTATAAAATAATGCTTTTAGATAGTTTATAATAATTCCTAAAAATAAATGGTTCAATCCATCACAAAGGCATATCCCTAAATCTGATTGCCTCCATAAGTCTTCAAAATATTTCAAGAAAAATTTGGAAAAATATAAAAAATAGATAGGTACCTAATCATGGTAGAAGATTTTAACCTAGTCAATAGCTGATACAACAACCAGTCAAAAAATTCAGAACAAAATATAAAATCTGAATAACACAATTAACAAACTTGGCTCACTTAATAAATATGGAACATTGCACCAAAAATGTCATTCTTTTCATGCACATAAAGTATTTACCTAAAATTGACCAGATGCTAGGCCATTAAGCAAGTCTAAACACGGTTTAAAAGACTGACATATAGAATATGCTCTTTGACTACAGTGGAATCAAGAAAAAGAAAATCAGTAACAAAAAGATGATTAGACATTTTAGGGGAAAATGTTGGATAGGAGGCAGGACTAAATTGTAGCTCCCACTTGGACAGACAGAGCAGTGTGTGGAGACTCATATCATGAACTTTTGCTCCAAGAACTACTGCAGGAACATGCCAGGAAAACTGAGAGAACCCACAGATCTTCTGAAGGAAGTGGATTGCTCCTGCAGGACCCAGGAGACAGACCAAGTACTGTGAGTGCCCAAAGCATAAAAGTGGGAAAGGGGATCATTCACCCTCAAGCACACACCCTCATGGGGGAACCTGAAGGTCCAGACCATGGGAAAAGCATTTGACTTTACCTGGACCTCAGATAATTTAGAGAGCCAGGAGAAATACAGCAGTAGAGGAAGCAGTGGGAAGAGCCCTGTCAGCTTTCAGTCCCCAACGAAGCCATTTCTGACTTTGTCTCACAGGGAAAGTGCCACCTCTTGTCAGGAGGCAAACCAGCACAAAATTAGTGCAATAAACAGCAATAATACAACTAAGGACCATCCCAGAGTCCATTTCACTCCCCTGCCACCTCCACTAGAGCAAGTGTTGCTATCTGTGGCTTAGAGACCAGAAGACACCCCCCAGTACCAGCCCGGAACCCAGTAGCCCCGCTGGGTGGCTAGTCCAGAAGAGAAATAACAATCACTACAGTTCGGCTCTCAGGAAGCCACATCCCTAGGAAAAAATGGAGAGTACTACATCAAGGGAGCACCCCATGGGACAAAAGAATCTGAACAGCAGTCTTTGAGCCCCAGATCTTCCCCATGACATAGCCTACCCAAATGAGAAAGAACCAGAAAACCAATTCTGGTAATATAACAAAACAAGGTTCTTTACTACCCTGAAAAAAATCACACTAGCTCACCAGCAATGGATCCAAACCAAGAAGAAATCCTTGATTTTCCAGAAAGAGAATTCAGAAGTTTGACTATTATGCTAATCAAGGAGGCACCAGAGAAAGATGTAGTCCAATTTAATGAAATTAAAAAAGAAAGATAAAGGTATGAGGTATGAGTGGAGAAATCTTCAGGGGGAATAGATAGCATAAATAAAACCAATCACAGCTTCATGAAAGCAAGGGCACACAGAAATGCAGAATGCGCTGGAAAATCTCAGCACTAGAATTGAGCAAGCAGAAGAAAGAACTTCAGAGATCGAAGACAAGGTTTTTGAAATAATCCATCCAACAAAGACAAAGAAAAAAAGAATTTTAGAAAATGAATAAAGCCTCCAAGAAGTTTGGGATTATGTTAAACAACCAAAAATAATTGGCATTCTTGAGGAAGAAGAGAAAAGTTTGGAAAACATATTTGGGGGAATAATCAAGTAAAACTTCCCTGGTCCTGCTAGAGATCAGACATCCAAATACAAGAAGCTCTAAGAAGACCTGGGAAATTCATCACAAAAAGATAATCACCTAGGCACATAGTTATTAGGTTATCTAAAGTCAAGACAAAGAAAAAGAATATTAAGAGCTATGAGGCTAAAGCATGAGGTAATCTATTAAAAAAAAAAAAAAAAAAACCTATCAGATTAACAGCAGCTTTCTCAGCAGCAGCCTGACAAGCTAGAAGGGATTGGGGCCCTATCTTCAGCCTCCTTAAACAAAACAATAATCAGACAAGAATTTTGTATCCACCGAAACTAAGTTTCATAAATGAAGGAAAGATAGTCTTTTTCAGACAAAACAAATACTGAGAGAATATGTCACTACTAAGCCAGCACTACAAGAACTGCTAAAAGTGGCTCTAAATCTGGAAACAAATCCTCAAAATACATCAAAACAGAACCTCCTTAAAGCATAAATCTAACATGACCTGTAAAACAACAAACATAATAAATAAATACTAAAATAATAAACAAGGTATTCAGGCAACAGATAGCATGATGAATAGAATAGTACCTCACATCTCAATGCTAACCTTGAATGTAAATGGCCTAATGCTCCACTTACAAGTGTCTGCTGCCTTTAAGAGATTTACCTACGTAAGGACTATATAAACTTAAGGTAAAGGGGTGGAAAAAAGACACTCCATGCAAACGGACACCAAAAGTAAGCAGGAGTAGCTATTCTTAGACAAAAAATCTTTAAACAACGGCAGTTTAAAAAGATAAAGAGGGACATTACATAATGATAAAAGGCCTTGTCCAACAGGAAAGTATCACAATCGTAAGTATATGTGCACCTAACACTGGAGCTCCCAAATTTATAAAACAATTCCTACTAGACCTAAGAAATAAGATAGACAGCAACACAATAATAGTGGAGGATTCAAGTACTCCACTGATGGCACTAGACAGGTCATCAAGACAGAAAGTCAGCAAAGAAACAATGGATTTAAACTGTACCCTAGAGCAAATAGACTTAACAGGTATTTACAGAACATTCCACCCAACAAATGCAGAATATACATTCTCTTCATCAGTACAGGTAACATTCTGCAAGATCCACCCATATGATAGGCCACAAAACAAGTCTCAATAAATTTAAGAAAATTGAAATTATATCAAGTACTCTCTCTGACCACAGTGGAATAAAATTGGAAATCAACTCCAAAAATAACCTTCAAAACCATGCAAACACATGGAAATTAAATAATCTGCTCCTGAATGATCATTGGGTCAACAACAAAAGATGGAAATTAAAAAATTCTTTGAACTGCATGATAATAGTGACACAACATATCAAAACCTCTGGGATACTGCAAAGACAGTGCTAAAAGGGAAGTTCATAATGTTAAATGCCTACATCCCAAAGTCTGAAAGAACATAAATAGACAATCTAAGGTCACACCTCAAGGAACTAGAGAAAAAAGAACAAACCAAACCCAAACCCAGCAGAAGAAAAGAAATAACAAACGTCATACCAGAACTAAATGAAATTGAAACAAAAACAACAACAACAAACCCAACAAAAGATAAACAAAACAGAAAACTGGTTCTTTGAAAAGATAAATAAAATCGATAGACCATTAGCAAGATTAACCAAGAAAAGAAGAGAGAAGATCCAAATAAGTTCAATTAGAAACAAAACAAGAGATATTACAACTCACACCACAGAAACACAAAAGATCACTCAAGGCTATTATGAGCACCTTCATGCACATAAACTAGAAAACCTAGAGGAGATGGATAAATTCCTGTAAATATACAACCCTCCTAGCTTAAGACAGGAAGAATCAGAAATGCTGAACAGACCAATAACAAGCAGTGAGATCGAAATGGTAATTTAAAAAATTGCCAACAAACAAAAGTCCAGGAGCAGCCAGATTCACAGCTGAATTCTATCATTCAAAGAAGAATTGGTACAAATTCTACTGACACTATTCCACAAGGTAGAGAAAGAAGCAATCCTCCCTAAATCATTCTATGAAGCTAGCATCTCCCTAATACCCAAACCAGGATAAGACATAACAAAAAAAGAAAACTACAGACCAATATCCGTGATGAATATAGATGCAAAAATCTTTAACAAAATACTAGCTAACCAAATCCAACAGCATATCAAAAAGATAATCCACCATGATCAAGTATGTTTCATATTAGGGATATAGGGATGGTTTAACATATGCAAATCAATAAAGGTGATACACCACATAAACAGAATTAAAAACAGAAATCACATGACCATCCCAATAGATGGAGAAGAAGCATTTGACGAAATTCAGCAACCCTGTATGATTAAAACCCTCAGCAACATTTGCATACAGGGACATACTTTAATGTAATAAAAGCCATCTATGAAAAACCCACAGCCAACATAACACTGAATGGGGAAAAGTTGAAAGCATTCCCTGTGAGAACTGGAATAAGACAAAGATGCCCACTCTCACCCCTTCTTTTCAACATAGTATTGGAAGTCCTAGCCACAGCAATCAGACAAGAGAAAGAAATAAAGGGCATCCAAATCAGTAAAGAGGAAGTCAAACTATCACTCTTTGCTGATTATATGACTGTATACCTAGAAAACCATAAAGACTCCTCCATAAAGCTCCTAGAACTGATAAATGAATTCAGCAAAGTTTCAGGACAGAAAATTAATGTACACAAATTAGTAGTTCTGCTATACACCAACACCGAGCAGTTCTTTGATTTCAGAACCAAATCAAAAACTCAACCCCTTTTACAATAGCTGCAAAAAGGAAAAAAAAAACAAAAAACAAAACAAAAAAAATGAGAAATATACCTGTCCAAGGAGGTGAAAGTCTTCTACAAGGAAAACTACGAAACACTGCTGAAAGAAATCATAGACAACATAAATAAGTGGAAACACATCCCATGCTCATCATGGATGGGTAGAATCAATATGTGAAAATGACCATACTGCCAAAAGCAATCTACAAATTCAGTGCAATTCTCATCAAAATCATTCTTCACAGAACTAGAAAAGACAATCCTAAAATTCATCTGGAACCAAAAAAGAGCCTGCATAGCCAAAGCAAGACTAAGCAAAAAGAGGAAATCTGGAGGCATCACATTATCTGACTTTAAACTAGACTATAAGGCCATGGTCACCAAAACAGCATGTACTGGTATAAAAATAGGCATACAGATCAATGGAACAGAATTGAGAACCCAGAAATAAAGACAAATACTTACAGCCAACAGTTCTTTGACAATGCAAACAAAAACATACAGTGGGGAAAGGACACCCTAGTAAACAAATTGTGCTGGGATAATTGGCAAGCCACATGTAGAAGAATAAAACCAGATTCTCATCTCTCACCTTGTACAAAAATCAACTCAAGATTGATCAAGGACTTAAATCTAAGACCGAAAACCATAAAAATGAGAAGATAACATTGGAAAAACCCTCTAGACATTGGTTTAGGCAAAGACTTCATGACTGAGAACCCAAAACCAAATGCAACAAAAACAATAATAACTAGGTGGGACTTAATTAAACTAAAATGTTTCTGCACAGCAAAAGAAACAATCAGCAAAGTAAACAGATAACTCACAGAGTGAGAGAAAATCTTCACAATCTATACATCTGACAAAGGACTAATATCCAGAATCTACAGGGAACTCAAACAAATCAGCAAGAAAAAAAACAAACAATCCCACCAAAAAAATGAACTAAGGACATGAATTGACAATTCTCAAAAGGAGATACACAAATGGCCAACAAACATATAAAAAAAAGCTCAACATCACTAATGATCAGGGAAATGCAAATCAAAACCAGAATGCCATACCACCTTACTCCGGCAAGAATGGTGGCCATAATCAAAAAATAAAAAAATAGTAGATGTTGGCGGGGATGTGGTGAGC
This sequence comes from Rhinopithecus roxellana, assembly GCF_007565055.1. Lineage (NCBI taxonomy): Eukaryota > Metazoa > Chordata > Mammalia > Primates > Cercopithecidae > Rhinopithecus > Rhinopithecus roxellana. Next base: position 59,699,393 of record NC_044557.1, on the reverse strand, counting down.
ATTACACTGCTGGTGGGAACGTAGACTAGTACAAACACTATGGAAATCAGTGTGGAGATTCCTTAAAGAACTAAAAATAGTTCTTTAACGATTTGATCCAGCAATCTCACCACTGGTTATCTACCCAGAGGAAAAGAAGTCATTATATGAAAAATATACTTGCACATGTATATTTATAGCAGCACAATCACAACTGCAAAAATACGGAACCAGCCCAAATGCCCATCAATCAATGAGTGGATAAAGAAATTGTAGTTTATGTGTATATACCATGGAATACTATTCAACCATAGAAAGGAATGAAATAATGGCATTTGCAGCAACCTGGGTGGAATTGGAGATCATTATTCTAAGTGAAGTAACTCAGGAATGGAAAACCAAACATCATATATTCTTATTCATAATTGAAAGCTAAGCTATGATGATGCAAAGGCATAAGAATGATACAGTGGACTTTGGGGACTTGGGGGAAAGGGCGGGCAGGAGTGAGGGACAAAAGACTACAAATTGGGCACAGTGTATACAGCTCCGGTGATGTGTGCACCAAAATCTCACAAATCATCTCTAAAGAACCTACTAATGTAATCAAACACCACCCGCTCCCCAAAAACCTATGGAAATAAAAAACATAAAATCAAATAAAAAGATGATTAGAAAAATGTTAACTACCTGGAAATTACAGATTTATAAATAATTCAGGTGTTGTAGAATAAATCAAATTGAACTTAAATATTTTGAACTACATTGTGAAAGATATGACATATTAAACCTTGTAGCATGCAGCTAATATGCTACTTAATGTGTAATGTATAACTCTAAATGAAGATAAATTAGCAAATTCAGGAAATCAATGATTTAAACTTCCATCTCAAGAAATGAGTAAAAAGCCCATTAAATCAAACTTAAGGATATTAAGTGAAATAAATAATAAAGGTAAGAGCACATGTCAATAAGATTAAAAAAACTCACAAACATACAATAGAAAAAATCATGAAAGCCAAAAAGTTAGGTCCTTGAGAAAATTTATAAAATTGATAAATCCCTAACAAAATTGATTGGGAACTAAAAGTAAATTATCAATATCAGGATTTAAAAGGGGAACATTACTACAGATCCTATAGATCAAATTAAAATAAGAAAGTGTTATTAAAAACTTCACATGGACATACTTGGTAATTTAGATAAAAGTATTATTTATCCCAACTGACAAAAGAAACTTTAATTGGTACAAGATTTATTTAAATAATAAAATTTACTATTAAAATGACAGATCAACTCTCCTATAAACATAAATGCACATTTTTTAACAAAATTTTGGAAAGCAGAAACAAGTGTTATATGAAAAGGAAAATACACTATGACCAATATATTTTATTCCAGGTATGAAAGGTTGATTCAACATTAGAAAAATGAATCAATGTGATTCACTATATTAACAGAAAAAAACAGCAGATTATCTCAATAAAATAAAGCATCTGACAAAATTCAACATATATTCATAATGAAAACCTACAACAAACTAGAAATAGAAGGGAACTTTCTAAATTTGACTTTAAAAATCTACCAAAAAATTACATGTTATTGTATTTAATATTAAAATGCTAAAAACTTCTTCCTTGAGATCAGTACTGCATACGGTATGACTTTATTTGCATAAAATACAAAACAGGCAAAGTTAACTTATCTGAATTACAATCCAGAATGGTAGTTACCCTGTGCAGGAAGGGCATAGTAGAAAGACTTCTGGGGTGTTGGTAATGTCTGGTTCTTGATCTGATGTGGCTATAAGGTTATATTCACTTTTTGAAAATTCATTGATCTGTTCACTTATAATGCATGTAATTTTCTCATGCTGATACAAATTTTAAAATCCAACTTCTATTTCAAATAACTAGCTTTCTCTCATGAGATAATAGGTTGGAGGATTTTTCAATGTTCAGACAGTTCTTTGCCAGCATGTTGACCCAGCCTTGGCAAGGGCTAAATGATGGACACCTTGGGGGCCCATTTAGAGAATTTGAGCTCCCTAGACAATGCTCAGAAACCAGACAGGTCTTTCATCGGTTTCCCCATAGCTAAGTGAGCTTTTCCAACACATTTTCCAGGCCTCAGATAATGCAATTCTATTTCAGGAAACTTTCCTAGTATGTGCAGCTTCCCAGCAACTCTCCAAAGGAAAGATGTGCGGAATCATTATAGATCTGTTTATCACTGTGCTGTCCCTGTTGGGGTGGAAGGCAAGGTAAAAAGGCCAAGTCTCTTAGGACTCAAACTATACATTGGGTAGAGGCAGGAGTAGAAGTGAACAATAACCTACAAGGTTCTCTGATCAAGAAACATTACTCCATGAACCTCCACACCAAGGGCAACAGCCAAATGCTATCAGGAACAGCTCTTGAAGCTTTATTTGAAACATATTCTCCAAAGAAGTTGCACATCTGCTCTCTAGACCTAGGTACCAGAGTTCTTCTCTAAATTTCATTACACTTCACTATCTGTTCAGGAGCTTCCCCACCTTCATAAATGAGTCAGGTGGAGAGGTAGCACATTTACAATGTATGCTGTTGTACCCTTGTTTCTTTAATTTTATTTTTTAAGTTGAATTATAATAATTGCACATATTCATGGGGTACATAATGATGTTTCAATACATATTATGCATAGCGATCAGATAAGGACAGTGAACATATCCATCATTTCAAACATTTATTACTTCTTTGTGTTGGGAACATTCAGTATTCTCCTTCTAGCTATTTAAAACTATACATTATTGTAATTTTCTTAGAATAGAAATCTACCCAGACGGTTTTAGCAAAAGAAACTGTCTGGCTTTTTACTTCTTTTCTAGAAAGCAACATAATTTTGATCAGCTAACTTCCCATTCTTCCAAGAAGTTCTCTAAGGCTTATTCCAGTACTTGGTCCTCTCTCTTTTGTCTTCTCTCTGAAAGCATGTAGGAGTCATGTTCAGCTCACAAACTGGGGCTGGTTTTACACACACACACACACATGCACACAATGTGATATATACATCTATGGCTTGGAGCCCTGCATTTTGTATAGATGTAATATTTTTGTGGTGACTACTTTCTTAAGAGGGTCCATGAAGTCTGTTCAATATAAGTGGATCCAAAAGATTGCATCTGTAGTGTGATGAAAGCCCTTGTCTTTTTACAGCAGCATTTAGCAGCAGACATAGCCTTTTCAGTTCTGCCCTGATAGAATGGTCTTCTCCCTAACCTACTCTAAATGACTTACTGTGATGATCAGCCTCCTCTCTAGTTGTTTAATGTCCTTGCTTATTCCATTCATTCCCTTTTTTATTATTCTTCAGTCAAACTGGCTTTCTCACCTCAAATATATCAAACTAGTTTCTTTCTCAACCCTTGGTCCTTGCTCTTCCCTCTGCCTACAATACTCTCATCTAGGTCTTCAGTTGACCAGTTCCTTCTTCTCATTCAGGTGTCAGCTTAAGTGTCATCCCCTCAGAAGACCTTCCCTGATTACCAATCAATTTATAACAAGTCATTCTCTAGTTTTTAAATGTATCTTATCTATTTATTCTCTTGTTTATGGAATATTTACCACCACTATAATGCAAGCACCATGAATGGAGGGCTCTTGTCTGTTTTATCCATTTTTAGGTCTCCAGCACCTAGCACAGTGCCTGACATACAGTGGGCAGATGTGTCAGTTTCAGTCTTCTGAGAAGCAGATGCCCAGATGGGATGAGACATACAAGAAACTTATTAGGAGAAACACCTATGAAGGATAAAGGGGATGGTGCCAGGAGAGCTTCAGAGTATGCCAGGAAAGCTTCAGACTGTGCCACAGGTCTTAAATCTGTGAAAGAAGAGAGAAAAGGAAGGAGGTTTAATTAAGAAGAACATCAGACCACGGTATAGTTCTAAGAAAATCTGGGTCAGGCTGAAAAGGAGAGCCCACTCAAAGGTTGCCCATTAGAAAAACCTCATGTTGGACAGGAATGGCCTGGTTCCAGGCCCCCTACCATGCTCAGATAGTAGCTGAGAGTTAGCCTGAGAAAGCTGGGTGCATAGTGGATCCAAAGGGGCAGCTTCTGGGGCTGTAGTCACAAGGCTCCCCATGTAGATTAACTTGAAGAGGTACCTGAATGGTGAACCCAAAGCCTCCACAGCAGTTCCTCGACATTTGTTAAAAGAAAAAATTAGTGGATAAATGCATGATAAATCTCTGAACTCCATGGTAGAGAAACCCACATGGCCTAACTAGACAAATTCTTTATTGAACTCTTCAACTGGTCTCATGAATGGACCTGCAAGCTGGCTCTTCCTGGCCATCACTTCTATGGAGGAGCCAGGTACTAGTGGTATTGTAAGTGACATCATTTGGATATTTGTTCTCTCTGAATCTCATGTTGAGACATAATCCCCAGTGTTGAAGGTGAGATTTGGTAGGTATTTTGATCATTGGGGCAGATCAATCATGCATGTCTTAATGCTATGCCCTTGTGATGAGTGAGTTCTTGTTCTGAGGTCATGCAAGATGTGTTTGTTTAAAAGTATGTGGCGCCTCCCCCACTCTCTCTTGCTCCTGCTCTTGCCATGTGATGCGTTGGCTACCCCTTCATTTTCCACCGTGATTGTAAGTTTCCTGAGGCCCTCACCAGAAGCAGATGCTGGCACTATGCTTCCAGTACAATCTGAAGAACCATAAGCCAATTAAACCTCTTTTGTTTTTAAATTACTCAGTTTCAGGTATTCCTTTATAGCCACACAAACAGACTAACACAGTAGGTCAGGACCACTTCTGTGCTTGATACCGCACAATGAAGACCTTAATTGACCCATAAATTAACTTTATTACTATTATTGTTTATTATTATATCATTGTTTTCTCTAACCAGAGGATAACCCAGGAAGACTTACAAATGCTTTATCCTTTTCCTGTTTTTCCCTACACTTCTTAGCACAGTGTAGTTCCAAAGTAAAGATCCCAACTTCAAAGTTGGGAGCATCTAGATGGGGCAACTGCTCTTTAGCTGCAAGCAGATGATTGCCAGGTGGGAATGCAGACTCCATGTGACCAATGCCAGAAATCTGGATTTTTTACATGAAATATCCCAATTTTTCAATGTTGGGAACTAATTAAGTATGTTTTAAACACTCCGCAAGCCAACCTTAGTGTGGCCAAACAAAACATGCCTGTGGGATGATTTGGCCATCAGTTTATGGTCTCCATTCTAGACCAGTTGATGGACAACACTCTAGATCTTTAAAACACAGTTTTGCTAAAAGTTTTGTAGCAGTTATTCTTGGAAGTCCTCTCAGAACAGCTGATGACTAACCATTTATGTCACTCCCCAGTATCCTGGACCCAGAGAGCGTGGAAGAGAATAGACCATAAATGTCTGAGTCAGAAAGCCCATGGGACTCCATGAAATATAAGGTGACAGGCATCTCTTTACCAGTGTGTGAGTGGGTCTGCCAGTGAGGACAAGGCTGAAGACAAACAGATGGATCTTACTGCCTGCCCAGAGGGAGTACAAAGTGACTTCAGGGAGTGAGGACTAAATTCCAAGGCAGAGTTCACTTTCAGCAAATATTATGCCCTACAGCTGGAAAACCCAGATGCATTATTTGTTTATTTACTTATTTTTGGTAGTAAGCCACATAATTAGAAATCCTAAGAGGTAAAGGTAAGAATAATGGAAAAACTCACTAATGATTCAAAATTATGAAAGACTTAAAACAGTAACAACAATAATAATTTTTAAAAGTCCCTCCCAATAACAAACTTGTTTTGTTTTGTTTTTGAGATAGGGTCTTGTTCTGTGTCCCAGGCTGGAGTGCAGTGGCACCATCATGGCTCACTGCAGCCTCGACCTCCTGGGCTCAAGGAATCCTCCTACCTCAGCCTTCCAAGTAGCCAGGAGTTTCACAATGTTCAGGACCCAGGCTGGTCCTGAACTCCTGAGCTCAAGTAATATGCCCTCCTCGGCCTCCCAAAGTGCTGGGATTACAGGAGTGAGCAACTGTGCCCAGCCCTCAAATAACTATTTTAATCAATTTTATTATTGCATGCATATAGCATATGTGCCAAATTATATATTTGATTCCTTTTGAGCATGTTGATGAGAATGTTGATGTTTAACATAACGAATAATGTCTAATGTTTAATTAGGACCCACATCCTGATTCAGACTCCAGGTTTGTAGCATCAATGGTGACTCACTGCTTGGATTTTCAGAAGCATAAAAATCACAATCCATTTTAACAGACCCAGGGGAATCAAAACATTTTCCAGAATTTGACACATACAAGGAATATCAGTTACTGGATTCATGGACTTATCAACAAAGCTGTTGGTGGAAGTTGCATTGCTTTTAGGTCTATAGGAGACCTTAAATAGTTCTACTTTTTCAAAGTAAATCCTTGTTCATTCTTTGAACTTGTGATTCCAATCCAACAGAGACTATAATTTGCTTCTGGAATTGATGAAAATTCTGTTTTCATCAATACTTCTATAATCCTTGAAAATTTTTATTACATGATGGTTGCCGTCTTCAAAAGGTATCTATCCAGTTTGAACACAGACAGCTGCACTTCTGAAATTATCGGTGATGCTCTGCACTTTGCTTTTCTCTTGAAATTTTGAATTCAGTGTCACAACCATAAGAAAGCATCGTCATGTGAACAAAAAGCACTCCAACAATGTGGGTTTCTCAATCCTTCATCCCCAAAGTTCTTGATCTGAGGAGGCAGCTCAGTGAGTCTCATGAGGTTTCCCCATCTGAGAGCTTAAAAATAAACAGCATCTGCCTACACTGATTTAAGTGCTTCAAAATATCTAATAAACTGATGATGGCTGTGGGGGCTGGCTTGAAGAACAGTCACTGTTGGAATCATTTTCTGCATTGTATCATACGTGGACCTCCCCACAGAGGTCACAGTCCCAACTTTTGCAGGAAGAGGCAATGACAGCCTTCATGCAACCTGTGCTGCTGACTGCAGTCACCTGTCAAAGCCACCTTTTCCTCTTTCATACCAAAGGTGTCCCATTGGCAAGTGAACTCATCTTCTCCATGTTTTGACCGAACTTCTCAAATTCCTCATTGGCATGAGTTAGGACTTCCCAGCTCAGGTATGCCAGGTAATTTCACATGTATATGTACAGGATTGTGTAAGAATCGATGCTTATGCTCTTGAAAAGCATCTACAGCTCCCTATGTACAGTACAGTCCAGAAGACTGTCCTACAACCTAAACTTCTAGGCTGTCTCTATTTTTTCATTAATTCAACTAATATTTGGTGAAAACATACTATGCCCAAATGCCTAAATTTACATCTTACTTGTTGAGCTTTTAATTGTCAACTCCAGTCTTTTTTCTAGAAACAGTACAAAAAGGACAGGGGGGTTTATTTTCAAATGGTGTTGGCAGAAATTGATGTAGCAATTAGCCTCTCTAGAAGAATCCCCTGCTATTTCATCAGTTTACTAACTTCCATGCACTGGAATTGAGAGAGCTGCCAAGTGCAGCATTCTTTTTGGAAAAAAAAAATAGTAAATCCTAGTTTAAAATCCTCTACATAATCATATTCTGCTTCACTTGGCAAACTCTTAACTCCTATGATTGAGACATCAACTGTGCTTTTTTCAATTCTCCAGTAGTAAATCTTGTACATTTCTAAATCCTTCTTGAAATATTATATTTACTATATGTGTTCTACCATGGGTAATATTTTTATAATCCTTTATCAAAATGCTTTGTGACCTGCCTGCATTTAGCTATCTGCAAACCATCTTTTACTTAGTCCACATCTGCTTACTGCTAAACAGCTTGCCTTTGCTGTAACTTTGTGTTAAACATGACAAGTTATTATTGCATTTGCTATTTGCTGCCATTTGCAATTGTCATCTTTTAAGACATGCTGTCTCCCTAGACCACTTTTGATCATTTGCATGACATGAAAAGAAATGACTGCAAATAAAAATTGCTCAAATGCTATGCCTGGTTGTGGTTTTAAGTGAAACATCTGGGCTCATTCAAATCACCCTTCCTTTTGATGTGACTTTCTTTGCCATGACTCACAAAGGCAGGAGGTTTTGTCAGGTGGCTTTTCCCAGGAGTTGCTGGGGAAAAAGGGAATTCTTCCTCCAGAGACTATGTTTCTGGGCTCTTCAAAGCTTTCAGGAAGAAACAGGGGCACTTCATGTTATTCTCTTCAACCTGTTCTGGGCTACTGATAGCTTTGACAAGAAAAGTCTCTGGAACTTCTTTTGACAAGGGAGCCCAGAGGATGGTCACCCAGGGGCCGAGGTGGAGTGGATAGAAATGTGGAAGCCTGGGGAAGACCTGGTTGCCATCTTTAAAACTGTTCGAGGGAAACAGGCTTAGTCTGACTGGCTGCAGAGTGTGGAATAGAGGGTATCAGAATGGAGGCGCAGAATTCGCTTCAGCAAAGTTGATGGACAGTCCCTAATTCAAGTCTCAGCTCAAAGATCACTTCCTTGGAGCGACTTTCTCTGCCACCCAAACTCAAGTAGCTCTCCCTCCCTTGATTTGCTTAATCCTGTTACTCTGCTTATTTCCTCAAAACAGTTCTGAGACAATGAGGTTTCTTGTTTATTTATTTTTATTGTTCTCCCCAATGGAAAGTAAGCTCCATGGTGACAGAGCTCTGTCTGCTTTGTTCACCCACTCATCTCCAGGTCAGGGCTGGCTACACAGTTTGTGGGACCCAGTGCAAAACAAAAATATAGGGTGCCTTGTTCAAAAAGAGAAAGGGAAAAAGTGCTGCTAAAGGCACTAAAGTGTGATATTTTCCTTTCTTGAATGGTCTGTCTCTCAACTTGCCATTGTGTTTCTTTATTTGCCATTTAATGACATTCTAAGTTAAAAAATGGAAATGTAAAATTATTAGCATGGTTTACTGTTTATCTTTACAATGTGTAATGTCAGTTTTAAATGCAAATATAACGGCATTTAACTCTTACACAAAAATCCTTAAAATTTCTCTGCAACCTCACCGACATCTGTTGCTTTTTGACTTTTTAATAATAGCCATTCTGACTGGTGTGAGATGGTATCTCACTGTGGTTTTGATTTGTATTTCTCTAATGATTAGTGATGATGAGCATTTTTTTCATATATTTGTTGGCCAAATGTATTTCTTCTTTTGAGAAGTTTCTGTTTATGCCCTTTGCCCATTTTTAAAATTGGGTCCTGGAGAAGAGGGAACACTTACACACTGCTGGTGGGAATCTAAATTACTTCAGCCACTGTGGAAAGCAGTGTGGAAATTCCTCAAATCACTTAAAAACTAACATTTGACCCAGCAATCCAACTACTGGATATATACCCAAAGAAAAATAGATTGTTCTACCAAAATGACACATGCACTCATTTGTTCATTGCAACCATGTTCACAATAGCAAAGACATGAAATCAACCTAGATGCCCATCAGTGGTGGACTGGATAAAGAAAATGTGGTTCATGTACACCATGGAATGCTATGCAGTCATAAAAAAGGCATGAAATTATGTCTTTTGCAGCAACATGGATGCATCTGGAGGCCATTATCCTAAGTGAACTAATGCAGAAACAGAAAACCAAATACTGCATGTTCTCTCTTTTAAGTGGGAGCTAAACATATCTATCAGGTACTATGCTGTCTGCCTGGGTGATGGGATCATTTGTACACCAAACCTCAGTGACATTCAATTTAGCCATGTAACAAACCTGCACATGCACTCCTTGAATCTAAAAAACTTGAGAGAAAAAGACAAAATAAAACAAAACAATTACCAAAATTACACAATTAATATTTGTAGCTTAAAAATGCATACATATTTCACTCTTACTAGAACAGTGGAAATGCTACATGAAACTCAACAGTTTTTAATTCACAGCTTGATATATTCTACCAACACTCTTTACCTTCAGCTTATGGGTACTGATGGGTAAGGAAAACTTGAAAGGAAAAGAAACTATTGTCTTAACATTTCCTCTCCTTCTAGCATTTCAGCATTAAAGTAGTTGGCTGATACACGGAGACAACATGAATAAGAAAGAATGCAATAGGGTTCCTTGATTCTTGTTCTCTTTCAAACAAAAAAGCATGGCCTCTGGGATGTCAGCACCTGCCTCCTCCCCACCTTTCTCAGTGGTAGCCCTAATACAATTGCCTTGTACTTGTTTTTAGTCTCACTGAATGCTTGAATATTGTGGGCCACTAAATTCTGTGCTCATGGGGTGTCATCACAAATGCTATATGTGAATGGGAAGGCACTGTGGACATTTCCTCTGCTCATGTGCATGCTCCCTCATCCCATTAGACTTTCTTACAAAACACGAGTTCCATGAAATCATTCAGAATTGCAAGATAGTGGTAGCGGTGCATTAAACCAAATGTGGGACCATTTGACTGTGCAAGTCTATGCCCATGAAGCCAGCCTTGATCCATTTTCCACCACAATGTAGTTAATAAAGAGCACACCGAGCACAGAGGATGGGCACATGCATTCTTGCTGAATGATGAATGACTGAACAATTCAGAACTGTTGACCAATGAACTGAGCTGCAGCCATAAGTGACCTCATGGCCCAGAAAGAGGAAGACAAAGACAAAGGTAGAGAGGGTGACTCCAGCTTCAGTTTCCAATACTGTTCCTGTTCCTCAGCCTACTTGTATCTCCTAGCCTTGAGTTCAATGAAATATTATTATTCCCTACAACATATCTCCCCTGATTTTTCTGTGTAGGTTTTTATAGTGTCTTGACAAAGAAATTCATTTTGTGCCATGGCCCATCCATGACCCTCTCCAGACATACCCAGCTATATGATCTTCTGAATGTGTCATGATTTTCACACTGGCATGCCTTTGACCAACAGAGCCATTGTTCTCTCAATGAATATGCCCCCTTCTTTTCTTTTCTTCTCTTTTCTTTTTTCTCCTTCCTTCCTTCCTTCCTTCCTTCCTTCCTTCCTTCCTTCCTTCCTTCCTTCCTTCCTTCCTTCCTTCCTTTCTTCTTTCTTTCTTTCTTCTTTTCTTTCTTCTTCTTTCTTTCTTCTTCTTTCTTTCTTTCTTTCTTTCTTTCTTTTTTTTCCTTCCTTCCTTCCTTCCTTCCTTCCTTCCTTCCTTCCTTCCTTCCTTCCTTCCTTCCTTCCTTCTTTCTTCTCTCTCTCTCTCTCTCTCTTCTTCTTCTTGATGGAGTTTTGCTCCCGTCACCCAGGTTGGAGAGCAATGGTGTGATCTTGGCTCACTGCAACCTCAGCCTCCTGGGTTCAATCTCTTCTCCTGCCTCAGCCTCCCGAGTAGTTGGGATCACAGGCACCCATGACCAGGTTCTCTTTTCTAATAGGCCAACTCCTCTCCTTTCTTCAAGATCAGCTTTCCTGTGATATCTTCTTCAGTTCTCACTTGAGATAGTCACTCAGATGTCATTGTATTGAGGTAGATGCTGACATTTCTGTCCCTGAGATCTCCTTGAGGGTGGGGTAAAGTAGTGTTCTCTTTTGTGTTTCTCTTGCCCAGAACCTCAGCTAGTGCTTGATACTTAAGATTCTCACTGTTGCATGAGACTTCCTTGTTGATTTACCAAATTACCATATATGGCTATGCCTGGGGGACATTATGTTAGGCCTATCTTCAGAATACCTCAGTTGCAAGTTGTTTACCACTTCCCAGTCCTTATTTCTTGTGTTCAAAGACGATTTTTCGTTGAAACCTCTTCTAGCTGATTATAGGAATTATTTAAGTTAGTGGTAGTAGAAAGAAGTGTGGACAATAAAAAGAAGCATATTGAAATGGGCTTAGATTAAAGCCATCCAGAACTATCTGTGCTCAGCTGTGCCTAGAGTACTTTTGGAACAATCTATTTATGAAATGATAGACCACAGATCAATGACGATGACACCCACATTCATTCTTGAAAAATATGACTCAGTTGTATGTCGTGCACTTACACAGGAGCAGGAATAGATCACAGATCACTGATTGTGACACCCACATTCATTCTTGAAAAGTATGACTCAGCCGTAAGTAGTGCACATCCACAGGAGCAGGAATCTGAGGGGAAGAAATATCTATCCAGTGCAGATGCCATTCACGGAGATCCTCAGACAGTCTCCTAAGTAGCCTGAATTGTTCTTCTTGTCTGGTCTGCATCCCACTGGGAAACAGTCCAAGGTGTTAAATATTTTCACTGAATATGGTGGTCTACCTCCTTTGGCATGAGGTTTTGGAGGGGTCTCTTCCAGTGGGACATTGTTTATCATTTATTTCTCATCTGTACTGAGAATTATAGAATGAATCCTGCTTTCATTCAGGTTACAGATTTGTTAAAATAATTATCTGAAATATAGCAGATATTATCATGATTTTGCCAAAACAAAACAAAAACAAAAAAAGTCCTACAAGATAGAAATGCTTAATGAATAAATAACACATTTCTCAGGACTTGTTTTCTCATTGTTATCAAGAGTTGGCCATGAGGAATAGGATATTAGGTCATATGCAGACTAGGAAGTGGAAAAGGCCAAAAGATAAAAATTCTACAGGAGACAGAGAAAGCCCTGACATCTATCCTTTTTGCTTGCTTCACACATGAAATGACTCCCTGCTGAATGGAAAGACAGACAGGTAGGACTGGCTTTCATTCAAATGATGGGTGGAAGTGCCCCTGCCATATCTGAAGGTTTAAAAAGTTCTAATGTTCAGATGAAGAGAGAAGACAGAATAACATTCTCCTTCCCTCATATGCAATGCAGTGGGAAAATCAGTCCCACTCTTTTATTTATGTGGTCAAAATGTAAGTATAAAAATTATTACCCATATTGTGAGTCAATCTAATTGCTGGATCATCTTTCATTAGCTCTGGACATTTAGCTCTCTGTGATATGACTGTGTCTCTCTGACCAAATAAGTCTGTGTCAAATAATGGTTAAAATTTCCACTGATCCCCAAAAGTCTGAGCACCAGCTGGATACAGATGATTGCCAACACTAGCAGTCATGTGGAACTCACTAATTAGGTATATGCATCCTGGGCATACAGACATGCCATGTCAAAGGGGTGGCTGTACCTACCTCATAATGCCTTCGGAACATGCAATAACTTCATTGCTTTCCAAAAAAAAAAAAAAAAAAAAAGGAAAAGAAAAGACTTGGCTGAAAGCAAGATTGCTTTTCGGAAGGGAAACTCTTTTCCCAGGGTGCACTGTGCAGACAAAACTTACTGCATCCCTTCTGAAAATGTGCCTGGAGCAGTCTTCCAAGATGATTAATAGAGCAAGTATTTCTCACAAGGGTTTGACCTTTGAAAGCACAGACAGACAAAAGGCGTAAATGGTCAGAGAGGGATGGAGAGCGTCAGGCTCACGAGACACCCATGCCCACACACTCACCTCTCATCAGGGCCTGGAACACACTGTGCTATCCCTTGGGGAAAGCCCTTTAGGACCATGATACCTTTGAAAGGTTTTTGTGTCATTGTAAACATCTTTACCTTGAAGATTTTCTTTCAAATAATGGAACTGCCAGTTGGTGTATTGTAGGTGCAGAGACTACAAAGACAAAAAAAAAATTAGATGATTCCCCCACCAAGTGTTCAGCTCAGAGTCATGGGCCACACATTTAGACACAAGTTCTTTGTTTTTTTTATTTTAAGTTCCGGGGTACATGTGCAGGATGTACAACCTTGTTACATAGGTAAATGTGTGCCATAGTGGTTTCCTGCACCTTTCAACCCATCACCTAGGTATTAAGCCAGGCATGAATCAGCCATTTTTCCTGATGCTCTCTCCCCACAACCACTCCCCATTCACAGGCCTCTGTGTGTTGTTCCCCTCCCTATGCCCATGTGGTCTCACTGTAGAAACAAATTCTTGAATGCAATGTGTGTGTTTCACTGAAGAGGGGAGGAAAGGAAGGTAGATATTTTGGGAAAAGAAAACCAATATTTTTAAGGACCTAATGCTAAATATTTATAGCAACTCTGTAAAACAAATGCTTATGTTCCCATTTGACAGACAGATGAACTAGAACTTGAGGAACTTGGTAAGGTCATACAGGTCGAAAGTGTTGGCAATGTGGGTATTTATCTCCATTTAGGCCTAATTCTAAACCTCATTCTTGTTTCACTATCCCAAGCTATCTAAAGCTAATGGGGGGAGGGTTAAGTGGACAGGTCTTGGCAAAAAGTCATCTGCCTAAAAATAAAGCACATTTCTGAGTTCTCTGACATGGCATGCTGAGGGCCCTTGCTGAGTTGGTAAGTTTAAGCAATGATGAATTTTATTGTACCAAATGGGGAAATGCTTTTTAAATATCCTACTTCTGTTCTTATCCCTTGGCTTTGCAGTAATTTTCATTCATTTATACTTGACTGATTCATCAACTTAAAAATGTTATTGAGTCACTACTGTATGCCAGGTACTGTGCGAGGCAATTGGTGTGCAGTGGTCATCTTAGCCTGAGTTTCCCCTAAAACAGAGCCTGAGATTAAGGCTTGCATGCAGATGGTTTATTTGGGAAGTAAACTTGGAGAGAAGAAGTGAGGGGCCAGGGAGAGTGAAACAGGAAGGGAGAAGCCAATACAAGGATACATTATAGAGGTGGCCACCAGTCTGGGTGGCTGGTGCTCAGTCCTGCTGGTACCTTTCAAAAGGTGCATAAAAGGGAGTGGAGGAAGAAGCATTTATTCATTGGCTCCTGGCCTGCTTTTATTGGAAGTTACCCCACACAGCATTAACATTTGCACAATTCTGAGTTGCACATGTATGAATGTCAGGCAGGCACCTGCAGGCACCCCACCCAGGGAAGTCAGGGAAGCCGCTGGGGAGGAAGCAGAGGTACGTGGTGCAAGCTTCAGGTGTTCTCTTTCAATGCAGAGCAGTATGAAGCCTCCTGGAAGTCCTTGCCAGGGCCACAAGCTGAGGCTGAGTGGATATGAGGTAGTGCACAAGATGTCCGATGTAGTGAGCTAAATGGATACAGTCCTTATTCTCAATGAAAAGCCTACAGTTTAGTAAGAGAGATGCTTATTAAATACATTAACCAACTACATAATTACAAATTTTAAGAGGCATCATGAAGGAAAATGGCAGCTGCCAGGGGAGAGAATAACAGGCAAGCCTACCTTAAATTGGGATGACAAGAGTGCCTTCTTGGGGGAGTGACATTTAGGCTGACACCTGCAGAATGAGCAAGAGATGGCTGGGACAAAGTGGTAGGGAAGGGCATCACAGAGAGAACAATCTGTGCAAAAACTGGAGGCAGAGTAGGTCTTGGTGAGCTATAGAAACAGAAAGACCCCAACATGACTCAGCAGAGAGAAGCTGGGAAGAGAGGAATGAGACATGCCTAGAGAAGTAGGTGGTTGAGTTCTGGATTTTAAAGCCAGTAGAGGTATTTTAAAATATTTGAAAACCCTCTTCGGTTTTTACAAAAAAAAAAAAAAAATGTACTCTGCAGTAGGGAAAGCAGAGCAGCTTTTCCAAAGTAGTTGCAGTAGTCTAGGGAAGGAATGTTGGTGGCTTGGACTAGTGACTGGTGACACTTGTGACAGTGGAGATGACAAAAACTGGGCAGATTAAAGAGCTATTTTCCCCTCAAGAAGATGTGGTGGCAGATCAGATACGAGGACAAGGATGATGGGGGAATTATGTGTTGAGTATTTACTCACCCACTCAACAAATATGTATGAAGTGCTTACTATAGGGAGGACAATCTGCTACACAGAGGAATCCCAAGATTGATAAGACTCCAGTTTGGCCTTTGAGTGACTCACAGTTCAGTAAGGAAGATGGAGATGTAGGCAGACAATTCCAGTAGAGTTGCTATGATAGCTGCACATTCCAGATCTCATTAAAAATTAGCACAATCAAGGTTACTTCCACCAACGCAGATGATCATAAATGGATTCTGCTTGTGTGGCTCTAGAAGACCACTTACCAGTTGCCCAGAATAGTTCAGGAAATTAATTCAGAATGGAATCAATTCTCCATGGGTTATTTTATCTTCACTTGTTAATAATGAGCCTCTCAGCCATAGAATTATGAAGTTTGGTCCAGAGCATTCGATCTTGGGAATGGGAGGGCTAAATGGATCATAGTCATCCAGGAATAATAAAGCAGAGTTAGTCTCCATGAGGAAGTGTCCCTGGCATAATATCTTTGTAATTTCTCTTCTGTCTTCTTTAAAGCCCTTGAAGTCATGATATGCCACTAAGAGTGCCATCTTCCCAGCTGGTATTCATAGAGTTATTAGCCAATCTTTCTAGGTTGCATTATGAAGATGATCTTTACAAGGTCAAAGGACTTCCCCCAAACTCTACTGGGTTTGAGTCCCTAAGTCATAACTATTTCCTGGAAGATACCTCAACCTGCTGCAGAATTTGCATTTTAACTTGATAAGATATCATCTAGCACCAAAACCGTTACGTGCATGCCATTTTTTCAGCCACTATGGGCTAAAATGCAGAACTAGTTTTCCCCAGAGGAAAAAGGAACAGATTGTTCACCACCATTAAGAATGGGGAAAGGCTGGGTATGGTGGCTCACACCTGTAATCCCAGCACTATGGGAGGCTGAGACAGGTGGATCACCTGAGGTCAGGAATTTGAGACCAGCCTGGCCAACATGGCGAAATCCCATGTCTACTAAAAATACAAAAATTAGCTGGGTGTAGTGATGCATGCCTGCAATCCCAGCTACTCGGGAGGCTGAGGTAGAAGAATCACTTGAACCCAGGAGGTGGAGGTTGCAATGAGGCAAGATCACACCATTGCACTGCATCCTCAAAACAAAAACAAAACAAAAAAAAAAGAATGGTCACTGCATGGTGTTCCAATAGCTGAGAGCCTAAGATTGTGCATTGTTTCTCATTCTGGCTGGTAAGCCAAGGGAAAATTGTGTATTAACTTCTGTTTCTGAGACAAATAGCACTTTAGTGAATCAGGGATGATGGTAGCAACACTAAGTAAACTGTGCCTGTAATTCTAAGTGTTGACTCTCCTTCTAAGTTATTATGTTATTAACTTCCATTCAGTATCCTAAAATTAAGCTATATTCATTTGATATCTATCAGATTGAATAATAATCTTAATGACAGTCCCAAGGTTTGAAAATGCAAAGATAAATGGTTTTGTCATGATTTCTGGAATTAATTTTTCTTCTGTGTTCTCACAAAACAATTTTGTTGGTTTTCAGTCCACTGTTCACAAATGTATTTAGTACATTTATCTAAAGATATCACATGAGAAGCAACGCTTGACTCACACTGTTCAACTGGTGCTGATGCTTAGTGAGGACAAATTTTAAGAAAAAGAAAGAAAAGCAGTAGAGAGAGGATGAAGATGTAGGCTTTCCCCCCATCGATCTTGCCTGGGGCCCCATCCCGTGCAATTGACTCCTATATATAACCCTGATGTGGTCTAGACATGTTCAATCTAGAGCTTTCCATCATCCAGGGGCAGAATTTGGTTGAGAAATGAGAAACTGGGCAGATTAAAGAGCTATTTTTCCCTCAAGAAAATGTGGTGGCAGATCAGATATGTGGACAAGGATGATGGGTGAATTATATCTTGACTATTTACTCACCCCCTCAACAAATATGTGTGAAGTGTTTACTATGAGGAGGACAGTCTGCTACACAGAAGAATGTGACCCTGGTGAGGTTAATCAGATATTATCTCCATGGGTCTTGCTGGGACCTTTAAGAAAAGTACTTTCTCTGTATCTGTGTTAGTTTGCTAAGGATAATGGCCTTCAGCTCCATCCATGTTCCTGCAAAGGACATGATCTCATTTGTTTTTATGACTGCATAGTATTCCATGGTGTATATTACCACATTTTCTATATTCAGTCTATCCTTGATGGGCATTTAGGTTGATTCCATGTCTACTATTGTGAATAGTGCTGCAGTGAACATACATATGCATGTGTCTGTCTTTACAGTAAAATGATTTATATTCCTTTGGGTACATACCAAGTAATGGGATTGCTGGGTTGAATGGTACTTCTGTCTTCAGGTCTTTGAGGAACTGCATGGATACAGTAGATGTCAACTAAGGAGTCCTGACAACCGTATGGTGTTCTTTGTTCATTGCATTTCAGTAAGAATGCACTGTTAGTTCAAATTGGTATGAAGACAGTACCTTCCACATGGAGCAAGAATCATACTTAGTTGTGTTTGTGTCTCTTGCAACTGAGGAGTTCTAGCAACTATATGGTGTTCTTTGTTCACTGCATTTCGGTAAGAATGCAGGGTACTCTTGATGCTATGGGAAAGACTTCTTATGTTATGAAACCTTTGCAGCCACAAAAAAATCATGTTTTTGGTATGTGCTTAACAACATGGGAAAATGCTCATGACAAAAAGTTAACTGTTTATAGCGCCAGATCTACTTTTTTTGTGCATGTGAGATATATATTTATATAATTCAATAAAAAGTAGACTAGAAAGAAATATACCAGAATTTTGGAAGTGGTTATCTATGTAGGTAGGATTAAGATATTTAGTTTAAATTTTCTTCTTTATACTTTTCTTTGTTTCCCAGATTTTCCATACTACACATAAACCATGTATATAATCTTGAATAAACAGTATATTATTAAAGTATGAAAATTCATACTTATGAGTTAATTAAAGATAGCTTCCGTTAGCCACAGTGCACCTCCAAACATATCAAAGGTTGTGTTTCAAAACACCTGAACAATTGAGTATTTAACTTCCAAATGCAATCCCTTTGGTGTTTGTGTATCTCATTACAGTGGATCCTTACCTACTGGATCTAGCCCTGTTGCACATTTAGTTCAAATTGGTAATGAAAATGGTATCTTCCACATGGAGCACGAGTCCAGTTATTACTACAGATATTAAGATAATGGGCAAGTTCATGAACCCTGTATTGATAGGGCAGTTGTGTCATCTGGAGGACATTTCTTCTCAATTTCATCTGACAAAAAGGCTAGATGTCAAATTCTTAAACAAACAATACCAACTTCCTGTGGGGGAAGAGCAAGTCAAATAGGAGATACTTGTTCTTGGCATAAAAGTCTATATTTAAGAATTAACTTATCACATTTCACAGCTCACTGTAAACTAAGAGGGGTAGGGAAGAAAGGGTCAAAGGCTGCTCTAATTACTCTCATTTTAGCAAGCAGAATGAAATGAAGTTTCCTGGGGTAATTAATCAAGTCGTGATGAAAAGTGAACACACACTGGACACTTTTTTTGGGTCAGGGATTTGATGGAAATTGCCACTGCCTCATGAAGGACACTGACATTAGTCTGGCAGAAGGTTCTCACTTACGAAAGAACGGATAGTAATCAAGGTCCAACATTCAAAATAAAGGCTTAAGGAAAACAGCAGCAATTATCTGGCATTGCTCTTGCTGAGTTTTGGCTTCAATTCTTGCTGGTAACAGGAGGCTTGCAAGTTTCTACGGTGTGTTGGGTGGAAACGGTCTATGCCTGGTGATTTTCACAAACAGATGAATATACTCCTATTTCCAAGCGTGCGATTCAGCCACTTGGACTCCAGCAATAACTGCCACCAGTTTCAAAGGAACTGCTGTAATGCAGTCCTTACTATCTGAGCTCATATCTATTACGAAAATCAAGCAGCTTGTTTTTCCAGGTGCTACCATCTTGGAAATAAGGCACGAGGGGACCAAAAAATGTGTGTCAGAACCTAATGTGAAAGCCTCCAATTAGGCTTTTTTTTTTTTAATCTAGTTATTGCAAGCTGTTTTGGCTAAAACCCGAAAGTACTTAAATGTCTTCCAACGGTGGATACATGCTGCTGTTATGATTGATATGTTATTTGAAAATAGTCACAAAACCTTCGAATTAAATGTATATTTTACATTGTAGTCTACTTTGGTCTTTTTTATTCATTTGAGTGTCAAATTAGGCAATGCCTGTTGATTGTCAGTAAAATAAGTACAGTAGAATGACTAAATAGCAAAGAGTCCAACTGTCAGAGGATTTCTGAAACCAGACCAGGAAAAACACTAACATGGAAATTAAATGCCATTCAGGGACTTTGATTCTCTATCTGTCTCTTTATGGTGTTCCATGTTTCAGGCCAATCCTATTCTGTCCCTTTCCTAAGCCCCCCAAATAACATGGAAAGCAAATAACAACTGTCCTGCTGAACACTGTTATTCTGAATTTTATTTTTTAAACTTTTTGCCCAGTTAGTCATATGTCTGAAAATGCATAGAGTATCCTCTTAAGCAAGAGTGTGACTCAAACTCTCACTACATACTTGCGAAAGAACTTTGGCATGTCCCATCTCTGAGGAGGCTGGTGGGGTTGAGGCCGAACCAAATAGTGGCAGAATGCCTTCATGAACATGGAGGTCACTCCTTAGATCAAGGCTGGGTGGATCTGAAGGTGGGGCAGCCCACTGGGCACCACGTAAAGTCAGAGGGGCTGGAATGTTGGGGAAAAATTGAACAGACACTGAAGGAGTCAATCTGTGGTTGCTGCCAAGTGTCTCCTCCTCTTCTTCTACTGTAAATTTGGAATCTGCCTTTATCTCTTTCACCACCGCCCCCACCCCAATCTTTACCGGAGTCTCTATTTGTTCTCTGTTTGCAATCACATTTCATTCCATCTCCCACACTTTAAAACAGTGTCTTTATCACTAATTTGGCTACTTCCATCATACTACAAACCTTCCAGCTTGTATAGTACCCCTTATAATCCTACAATCATGAAGCCTGAGGAGTCTTCTGGGAAAGGAATTCAAAACATGTCCAAATTTGAAGTTCTGACATACATAGTTATGTTTGGAAAACTTACTGTGTATGTTTGGAGTGATGTTCACTCCATAGAAGCCAGTATCAAAGAGGATCTATGAAGTCCCTGAGAAAGAATCCATCCTAAAAGTCAAGCTAACTGGGGCAAACTCAGAAACAGGGACTGAAGGAGAAAGTCATGATTCTGGATTCAGGGTGTAGTTATAATGTCAACCCCTGTCCATCCCACTCCCAATGCCCCAGCCTCCTAGGTTAGTGCACTCTGGAGAGGAAGACACAGTGGGCAAAAGTGAGAGCTTAAAATCTAGGATTCCAAACAACCTTGCAGTAGTTCTTTACCTCAGCATAAAAAGAGAATTAAGGAGCTGGTAAAACTCAGGCATCCTTAATAGTTGTCCTGAATGGAAACTTCATAGACTGTTGACATGCTCTCCCTAACATACACATACAAATGCTGTGTCATACTCTATAACCTGCTTTTAAAAATGGAGTATATTATGATTTTCTGTTGACACCAGTAAATATATTTCTGTAATAGCATTTGAAGTGGTTTCAGCATATACATTTTCCCACAATTTATTTATAAACAGTGGGTCAGTGAGCATCCTTATAGCTAAATCTTTGGGTAAATGCTAAATCATTTAATTGGGATGAATTGTTAGAAATAGGATTGTGGGTCACATGGTATGCATATATTTAAGACCTTTGACATGTACCAAACACATATATGTTATATACCCTTTAGGGAGGCTGAACCAACTTACTCCTATCAGCAGTGATTGAAAGTAACAGATATAATGTTATCCTTTTAATTCCTTTGACCTCTAGCTAACAGATAGAACAGCTCTTCCCTTTCTAAAACCACCACCCACTGTAGATAATATAGAGGTATTAAACCAAATGGATTTGTCTGAAATTTGCAGAACCCAGTCCCATCTTAGAGCAATATGGCAGGCACAGCCCTATGCTCAAGTCATTAATCTTGGCTGATCTCAGTCCTCTCACTCTGCAAGCACGTATCTAATCTGGCTACTCCCCAGTATATTTTGTTGAGTACTGCATTTTTCTCCTACTTAGTATCATGTTGTTGGAATAATTTTCTTCCCTGATGTATTATTTTATATTTTTCCAGATCTTCTCTTCCTTGGTATTTCTATACTGCTTTACCAACCTCCCTGAGCGTGCTGACTTACAGTGTAAATTCACTCACATCTTAGCCACTGTAAATTAATAAGCCAGATAAAAACCCATGAGGCACTACTATTATCAACTGTTCCTCAATATACTGCATCTGTTCCTTCCCTGCTCTCTGTTTCTTTTTGTGAGCTCATTTCTAGTTTCATCAATATTCTCTATTCTTGTGGTCCCTGTTCTATTCGACATTAGATATGCATTTTTAAGCTACCCAATTGCTTAAAAGGGAACTAAAGAAACAGAAAACGGGCTGAAGAATACACTATAAATGCAAACTTTTTTATTACTTGTCAGAGGTTGTAAAAAAATGGTGGTTATATGAAAATAAAAAAATTAGCACTCATACATTAGTAGGTATAAATTAATATAGTGTTTCTAGAAGGCAATTGGGAAGCAAATATCAAAAGCCTTAACAAGCATTTTATGCATGCAATTGTATCTCTATGAATTTATATGGAGAAAATAACTGAACAAGTACACAAATGTTAATTTAAAAGTGTGTTGATTGCAGCATTATTTATAAGTAGAAATGAAAACAAACAAGTTATATAATAGAGAATTGTTTAAGTAAAATAGGGTTCTATGTGCATATGGAAATATATGTAGCTATTAAAAATGATGACATGAGTTTGTATTTACAGTAATGGAAGAACCTTGATGATATGTTAAATAAAAACAGCAGGTTGTAGAATAATTGGCATAGTATGATCCCATCTCAGTAATAAAGGCATTTGCATGTATGTAACCAGAGTAGAAAAGCTGGATCTCATTTCTGTTGGCATGCATGCTAAGCACGGGAGAAAAGAACACCGGAGAGAAGTGTTAGGGACACTTGTGCCCAGGGGAGGAAAAGGAGAAAGCAGGAGGGAAGACTGTGGCCAGTCTAGGTAAAGTCTTGATCTCTATAGAGATAGGGGCATTCTCTCCAGTTTCAACCCAAAGTAGCACATGGCTCTGGAACCCTGAGCATGCTGAGAGTGGAGGTGCTGTATTCAACCTAGGAGAGAGTGCTCTGGGAGCACCAAGAGAGAACATCTCCGACAGGAGACTGGCTTCCAAGAGCAGTGGCAGCAGGCAGTGTGTTACAGAAACATAAAAACCCTCTTGAGAAACTGGCATATAGGCATTTCTCCCTAAAGCAAGTCACATGGCCATTGCAATGTCAGGAGAGGAAATACACTCCACCTCTTTAGCAGCACCGGGACATGTAGTCATATGGCAAAAGGCATGGATTTAGGAAAGGGTAAAGAATTGAGATCATTATTGCAATCTATCACACCTGCATTTTCTCATATTTTGGAAAATAATCCCATAACACTTATGTATTTATGCCCATTAAAATAGGTGAGATGTGAGATTGTTACACTAATGGTTCCCAAAGAACCATGTTGCCCAGTGTTTGGGCCTGTATTGGTTTCCTTAGGCTGTTGTAACTAAGTACCACAAACTAGGTAGCTTCAAACAAAAATTTATTCTGTCTTAGTTCTGGAGATCAGAAACCTGAAATCAAGGTGTTGGTAGGGTCATGCTCCTTTTGAAGCCTCTAGGGGAAGGATCCTTCCTAGCTTCTTCCAGCTTCTGGTAGTTCCACGTGTTTCTTGGCTTGTGGCAGTATGAATCCTATCTCTGCCACCTTCACTTGGCTGTCTTCCTTCTGTGTCTGTGAGTCTTTCCCTGTTCTTATAAAGACACTTGTCATTTTGGTTTCAGGACCCATTTTACTCCAGTACAATGTTATCTTATTATATCTGCAAATACCCTATTTCTACCCTATAGGGTCACATTCTGAGGTATTGGGGGTTAGGACTTCAACTTCTGAAGGACACGATTTAGCTCATAACAATGGCCTTGTGTTGTTCCCTTCCTCATTGATTCTGGGTCATATGACTTGCTTTTGCCAACAAGACAGCAATAAATTTGACATAGAAAAGGCTGGGCTGGGCTGGGTTGGGTACGGTAGCTCATGCCTGTAATCCCAGCACTTTGGGAGGCCAAGATGGGTGGATAGCTTGAATTCAGGCATTCGAGACCAGCCCAGGCAACAGAGCAAAACCCTGTCTCTACCAAAAATACAAAAAAAAATAAGCTGGGTATGGTGACTTGCACCTATGGTCCCAGCTACTCAGGAGGCTAAGGTGGGAAGATCGCTTAAGCCTGGGAGGCGGAGGTTACAGTAAGCCAAAATCATGCCACTGCACTCCTGCCTGGGTCACAGAGTGGAACCCCATGAAAGAAAGAAAGAAAAGAAAGGGAGAAAAAGCAAGCAGGAAGGAAGGAAGAAAGGAAGGAAGGAAGGAAGGAAGGAAGGAAGGAAGGAAGGAAGGAAGGAAGGAAGGAAGGAAGGAAGGAAGGAAGGAGGGAAGGAAAGAAAGAGAAAAAAAGAAAGAAAAAGAAAGAGAGAGAGAAAGAAAGAAAAAGAAAGAGAGAGAGAAAGAAAGGAAAGAAAGAAGAAAGAAACTAAGAAAGAAAGAAAGAAGAAAGAAAGAAAGAAAGAAAGAAAGAAAGAAGAAAGAAAGAAAGAAAGAAGAAGAAAGAAGAAAGAAAAAGAAAGAAGAGAAAGAGAGAAAGAAAGAAAGAAAGAAAGAAGAAAAGAAAGAAGAGAAAAGGAAGGAAGGGAAGGAAAGAAAGGAAAGAGGAAGGGAGGAGGAAGGAAGGAAGGAAGGAAGGAAAAGGAAGGAAGGAAGGAAGGAAGGAAGGGAGGAAGAAAGGGAAGGAAGGAAGGAAAAGGAAGGAAGGAAGCGGAGAAGGAAAGAAGGAAGGAAAGAGAAGGAGGAAAAGGAAAGGAAGGAAGGAAGGAAGGAAGGAAGGAGGGAAGGAAGAAAGAAGAGAAAAAAGAGAAAAGAAAGAGAGAGAGAAAGAAAGAAAAGAAAGAGAAGAAGAAAGAAAGGAAGAAAGAAGAAGAAAGGGAAAAGAAAGACGAAAGAAAGAAAGAAACAAAGCGAAGACACGAGAAAAAAGGAAGGAGAAACAGAACGGCAGAGGGGCGAGGAGCGGAAGGAAGGGGACGGACGGAAGGACGGGCCGGACAAGCGGAAGGAGGAAGACGGAGACGGAGGAAGGAAGAAGCAGGAAGAAGGAAGGAAGGAAGGAAGGAAGGAAGAAGGAAGGAAGGAAGGAAGGAAGGAAGGAAGGAAGGAAGGGTGGGTTGATGAGCACTTGAGCACTGAGGCTTGCCCTCTTGGAGTACTGCCCCCACTATATGGGGAAGCCTGGTGTAGCCTCTTTGAGGATGAAAGGACTGCAGGCCAGCAAGGCCCAGCTATCTCACATGTCCTCGCTAAGTTCATTGCCCAGCAAAACCTCAGCTTGAGGGTGGGCTGGGCATTGAGGTGAAGCCATAGAACTGCCACAGAAGCAAGTCACAAAATTGTAAGAAATCATAAACTACCGTTTCATAGAAGTCACTGAGTTTTGGAGTGGCAGTAATAGAAAACTGAAACAAATAGTTGTTGGTTTTCCTAAAATCTAAGCCCCAAGCAGATTTGATGTTCCCCAGCCCACCAATTCTAAAACCATTGGTTTTATTGGAATTGAAAAGAACTTTAGGGATAATCCAGTCTGACTTCCTCACCTCACAGATAAGAACATTGAGACTCAGGAGATTAAACCATGCCCCTCTTGAGGCAGGCATCAGTCTGCTGACTTTTGGTTTTGTGCTTCTTTGACATTACCGAGAGGTCACATGCTCTAATATGAAACTAATATTCTAAGGGTGGGGCTGGCTCATGGTCACACAACTATTCAGTGTCAATATTAGGTCTAGAAATCAGATTTTCTAACTCCTCATCTAGAATTCTCTTCCTTTTCAGGGAGAGTGAGGAGTATACAGTGAGTGTCTTTTACTCACACATTTAGCTGAGTATTGTCCTGCGAAGTGTTATCTTTGTCCCAGAGTGGGGTTCAAGGGGAAAGGGATACCATTGCTTATCTTTCCTACCTCTGAAACCTCTTTCTCTTCCTTTTTTCCTCTCCCTTCCTAAATCCCCCAGCCCTGGAAATATGAGTAAGAATTCCTGCCCCTCCCCATCAGCCACCACTTCATGCAGGATGGATTAATGAGGTTATGTCTCCAAAGAACTTTGAGTTCCTTGGAAGAAAGGCATCAACATGCAAAGTGGCGGTTGTTATTGCGATTACTTCACTGAGTAGGGTTTCACAGCTGTCCTGATGGAAAAGGGGCCAACAAAACAGAATGCCAGTTTCCCCCAGCAGAGGAGCAGCTGGAATGGATTATAAATGAGACCTGTGTGCCCGGTTCTCTTTTTCGTCAAAGTCCATCAGCCTCTCTCAATGCCCAGCTCTCCCCTTGACAGCCCAGCAGGGTCTCTGAGCCAGACAGGTGTGGGCAAAGGCACCATCTAAGCCCCACGTGCATAAGCCTGCTTGGCAGGGGCAGCAAAACCCTATATTCTGAACCAGGGCCAACCCATTACCAGTGCTCAGTAATGCAATGGATTTCTCCAGTGGTGATTCAGGGTAAGTAAAACATTCTCATTGCTCAAACTTCCCTCCACTTTATAGGGCAGGAGGGACGGAGGAGGGAGAGAAGAGGCTGTGCAGACTCAGACAAATGTCACATTGCCAGGACCAGAGCACCTCTACTCATGCTTCCTGCCTTCTTTCTCTTTTCCTCTCTTTCTCCCTTTCTTTCTCCCTCCCTTCCCCCCTCCCTCCCTCCCTCCCTCCCTCCCTCCCTCCCTCCCTTCCTTCCTTCCTTCCTTCCTTCCTTCCTTCCTTCCTTCCTTCCTTCCTTCCTTCCTTCCTTCTTTCCTTCCTTCTTTCCTTCCTCCCTCCCTATCTCCCTCCCTCCCTCCCTTCTTTGCTTCCTTCCTTCCTTGAAACATATACGTATTTAATATTATGTCAGGCATCACATTAGGTCCTGGAGAAATAACAAAAACAAGATGCAGCCCTTGGCCTCTGTGGGCAGTAATGTTGGTAGTGAGGCAGAAACAGACAAATGAATAGAAAATCACATCTATAACACATTCTAAAAGCCACATTGCTATGGCAAGACTATGTATACGGTACCCCAGGGACACACAGAAGAGCTGCTCACCCTGGTTTCAAAGGGGTCTTGAAAGGCGCCTAAAGAACCAATCGAGACTAGTCAGGTCAAGTGGATGGCAAAGAGAAGGTGTATTTCAAGCTGCCTCAGTTCCACTGGTTCTGAGATAGGATAAAATGTATCAATATTTTGTGTATATAGAAAAGGATTATGAACATTATAATAGTATTATTACTTAGGCTGCAATCATAATATTATTCTTTCATTTATTGAGTATTTTCTATCTGCCAAGCACTATTAAAAACTTTACATCCAATGCCTTATGTAATCCTCATGGCAATTTTACAAAGCAGGTTCCATTACTATGCGTACTTTGCTGAAGATGAAACTGAGGCCCAGAGAGATTAAGTGAATTGCTCAGTCACAGAATAAGTGAGTGGAAGCACACACTCGCTGTCACACAGCCTCACTGCCGAGGCCATGTCTGGAACCAGAGACAACAGCCCCTTCACACAGAGACCTACCACTTCAACATGTAGGTTAGTTCTGTCCTAATTGGACTCAAAAAAAAACAAAAAAAAAGACAGGTGTGTAATATTAAGCTGCAATACACATAGTGGGTTCTCAATACCTATTTGCTAAATAAAATATTTCCTCAAGTAGAGGACATAGGTTTTCTGGTGTTTTGGGAAGAATGGGTATGCAAAATGATATTTTCTTCTGATCCAATAATTCATGCATGAAATAGCTTTTTAATATTTTTTAAGAATAAAATCTTTCTGTATCTAGTTTTTCCCAGCTTTATTGAGGTATAATTGACAAATAAAATTGTATGTATTTACAGTGTTCAATGTGATGTTTTGATAAACATAGACATTATGAAATTATTACTACGATCAAGCTAATTAACATATCCATCACGTCACATAGTTACCATTGTGCATTTGGTGAATGAAATAGCATTTTTAATCAACACAAAATTGCATGCAAAAATATGTTCTCGGGGACAACTTGGCCCCTTTTAGTCACAACTAGTCTTCAAGTTGTTAGTTCTTTCCTAACCCTTTTGTCTTGTCTCTCTAGCCAGACTGTAAGTCCCCAGAGGTCAGAGATTTGTCTGTCATCTTTTTCCGTCCTTGCCAGCACCCAATTCCACCCCCTCCGTTATGCTCCAAGGGTGATCTTGCTGGGTCTTCATTAAAGAATTTATCACAGCATTCCTCATAGTTGAGTTAATTGTGTGCAAATTTAATGAATTCTTGAAGGCATTTATTGGGGCACATGATACATTTCCAGTAAGTGCTTTTGATCTGAAAACAGAAGACACTTGCTCAGGGCTGGTAGATAAACCAAACCCAAGCCAAAAGCTTTCAACCAACTTGTGGACTTTCTTCAGCATCCTGTGCTTTTCAGTCCCTTCAGCTCTCAATAGCCCTTTCTTCACTCCCTATCTCTGTGCAGAATTCCTCAGCTATACATCAAAACCGTGTTTTTATTTTCTTGAGTATCATGCTCAGTTACATATTTTGTCTGGGAAATCACCTAGTTTTAGGACTTTTTTTTCTTAATATGATGACCATTTCAAATACCAATGAAAATGTTTTGTTTTGTTTTTAGATTTGTGTGTGTGTGTGTGTGTTTATTAATGCCAAATGTTCTGTTTAATGCATTCTAATAATCTGGCTTGCTTCTCTTCTGTGGTGCTTCCTACTTAAACAACAGTTCTTTGCTGATACAGAGAATAAACATGACTTATTTAATCAAAAAAGTAAATGATTACTGATGCCTTATTTCTAGAATGGCATTGGGCTTAGCATTTTTAATGCATTATCTCGTTTGAACTTGACAATGCCCCTCACAGGTGAACATTATTATCATGTCCATACTATAGATGAGGAATCAGTGGCTTGGTGATTATAAGTGATTTGCAAATGAAACACTGGAATTCAAATAGATCTGATTCCCTAGCGTTCCTAAAGACTCAACTCTCATGCCTCCTCTTATTTACCTAGAATCAAGAATTTCTCAAAGTTCCGCAGGGTTGATCTGATTTGCTTCCCACAAAAAGAGGGAAACTGAGGGGCACATTAGGCGATATGCCTGAGATCCCAGAGACTACTAATCATTGATTCTGGTTTGTGGGTGACACTCCACTATTTCTGTCTGTTTTGAATAATGAGACCTAAGAGAGTAGGCATCACATTATTCCTGCTTGCTTTGTGCAGATATAGGTTACGTTTGAGTGACAGATGTAAACAGATATTTAAGTGTGTCTGGGCTCCGTAAAAATTAACTGCAAAAACTGCTTTTGCCTTTCTCAGCTCACCAGGATAGCCATAGCCAGAGTGAGGCAGGACGGGAGCCACAGAGCTCCACATCATTCTGTGGTTACTTTATATTGTCCCCCAGGCATATGTAACCAAATTGTCAATTCCCGAACGTTTCTTCCATGTGTGGCATTTCCTCTGAAGCAAGTTGAACTAGAAAAGGACAGGGACTGGCAGGCTGCCTGTGGGCTAATCAACCCCACAAAAATAAAGAAATACAGAGCTAGGACTTGGCATCTGGTTGGATCCCATCCATCATAAACTAAAATTATTGCAGAAGGAATCTTCCTTTTTCATTCATTCTCCCCATTGTTTACCTAAAATCTAATAGGGGCTATGTGGGATATTTGGCATCTCTCTGCACTCCACACTGTGTGCAGGTAGCATGCAGTGGGCACACTGTAGAGTGACACTTGGGGAGGATGTCCAAGCCAGCACTCCCAGCCACCCTCTTGGCAGCGGCCTCACCATTTCATGCAGACTCAGGCTGTTGTGAGCATTCAGTGTGGCAACCACTCTAAAGCAGTGGCCCCCAACCTTTTTGGCACCAGGGACCGGTTTCATGGAAGACAATTTTTCCATGGGTGGGGTGTGGCAGGGGGCAGGAGGATGGCTTTGGGATGAAACTCTTCCACTTCAGATCTTCAGGCATTAGGTAGATTCTTATAAGAAGTGCGCAACCTAGATCCCTCACATGCACAGTTCAGAGTAGGGTTCCCACTCCTGTGAGAATCTAATGCCCCCATTGATCTGACTGGAGGTGGAGCTCAGGCTGTAATGCTTGCTCACTGACCCCCTCACCTCCTGCTGTGTGGCGCGATTCCTAACAGGCCACCGACCGGTACCAGTCCATGGCCTGGGGGTTGGGGACCCCTGCTCTAAAGCAACTAGCATAGGCCTCAGTTCATGGAAGTCACTTAACAAATGTTAACTTTAATTCCCTCTTTGTTCATAATATTTTTGATGACTTGGGTAAATCATTTTGTCCCAGACTTAAGATAGATAGATGACAGATAGATAGATAGATAGATAGATAGATAGATAGATAGATAGATAGATAGATAGATAGATAACAATTTTTATTCCCTGTGACTACGCAGCTCTCTGCTCATGGACATACCCCTGGCCTAAGTGGCCTAAAAGAGGGTGGACTCCAGGCCAAGTGGGGTGGCTCACACCTGTAATCCCAGCACTCTGGGAGGACAAGGAGAGTGGATCATGAGGTCAGGAGTTAAAGACTAGCCTGGCCAAGATGGTGAAACCCCATCTCCACTAAAAAATACAAAAATTAGCCAGGCGCGGTGGTGGGCGCCTGTAATCCCAGCTACTTGGGAGGTTGAGGCAGAAGAACGGCTTGAACCTGGGAGAAGGAGGTTGCAGTAAGCCGAGATCCTGCCACTGCACTCTAGCCTGGGTGACAGAGCAAGACTCCGTCTCAAATAAATAAATAAATGAATAAATAAATAAAAGAGTGTGGACTTGAGCAGGCTGCCTACATTTGAATGCCTACCTTGTCACTACCTAACCTTTCAAGAGTCACTTAAACTTTCTATGACTCAGTTTCCTCATCTGTAAAATAGGTATAATAACAATAGTACCCATCTCACAAAATTATCTTGAGGATTTGAAGAGTTAATCCACATAACTGATAAGAATATTGCCTGGCACATACAAGTGCTTGATAATCATTAGCTATTTCTCTTCTGTAACTAGTCCTTCCTTGCCCTCTGCTTTTGCATGTTATACCTGTAAAAACAGGCAAATTATTAGTTGCTTCATTTATCTCATTTAGTGGTCATGAAGGAAATAAGCAGTGCAGAGGACCTATTATGTGCTGCCCCTAGCAGCTTATGAGGATCAAAATGAAAGAAATTTAAAATGAAGATCAAAATTGGGTGAATTTTTAAAAAGTCATATGATTCAAGTTGATATTTTAAATGATTGGGGAAATTTCCATAGTACTGGAAACTGTTGCCTGTCACTCCAGGGAGATGGTTTTGTTGACATTTCTGGGTACTGGGGATATGGAATTAGGGATGTAACAAAAGGAGCAGGTGCCACTGGCAGATTTTTCCAAATTATGAGACCAGATTGTCCACAACAAGAGTACCAGTTCTCCCTTCTCTCCAGCCCTTTGCATGTGGCCTTCCTTTGAAGTGCTGGCTAGTGATTGACTTCATAAGCTAATGGTTTTCTCTGCAGTTGTATCAGTTCATTTTTACATTGCTGACAAAGACATACCTGAAACTGGGAACAGAAAGAGGTTTAATTGGACTTCAGTTCCACATGGCTGGGGAGGCCTCAGAATCATGGCAGAAGGTGAAAGGCACTTCTTACATGGCGGCAACAAGAGAAAAATGAGAAAGAAGCAAAAGCGGAAATCCCTGATAAACCCATCAGATCTCATGAGACTTATTCACTATCAGGAGGCTGGCATAGGAAAGACTGGCCCCCATAATTCAGTTACCTCCCCCGCAGTCCCTCCCACAACATGTGGGAATTCTGGGAGCTACAATTCAAGTTGAGATTTGGGTGAGGACACAGCCAAACCATATCATTCCAGCTTTGGCCCCTCCAAATGTCATGTCCTCACATTTCAAAGCCAATCATGCCTTCCCAACAGTCCCCCAAAGTCTTAACTCATTTCAGCATTAACCCAAAAGTCCACAGTCCGAAGTCTC
Source organism: Rhinopithecus roxellana (assembly GCF_007565055.1). Taxonomy (NCBI): domain Eukaryota; kingdom Metazoa; phylum Chordata; class Mammalia; order Primates; family Cercopithecidae; genus Rhinopithecus; species Rhinopithecus roxellana. The sequence goes on along the minus strand of NC_044557.1, from coordinate 59,667,433 downwards.
ATCTGAGATAAATCAAGTCCCTTCCGCCTATGAGCCTGTAAAATCAAAAGCAAGCTAATTACTGCCTAGATACAATGGGGTTACAGGCATTGGGTAAATACAGCCATTCCAAATGGGAGAAATTGGCCAAAACAAAGGGGTTACAGAGTCCATGCAAACCTGAAATCCAGCAGGGCAGTCAAATCTTAAACTCCCAAAATGAACTCCTTTGACTCTAGGTCTCACATCCAGGTTATACTGACGCAAAAAGTGGGTTCCCATGGTCTTGGGCAGCTCCTCACCTGTGGCTTTGCAGGTTACAGCCTTCCTCCTGGCTGCTTTCACAGGCTGGCATTGAGTGTCTGTGGCTTTTCCAGGCACACAGTGCAAGCTATTGGTGGATCTACCATTCTGGAGTCTGGAGGATGATAGCCCTCTTCTCACAGCTCCACTAGGCAGTGCCCTAGCAGGGACTCTATGTGGGGGCTCCAACCCCACATTTCCTTTCTGTACTGCCCATGAACTCTCCACCCCTGCAGCAAACTTCTGCCTGGGCATCCAGGTGTTTCTATACATCTTCTGAAATCTAGGCGGAGGTTCCCAAACCTCAATTCTTGACTTCTGTGCACCCGCAGGCTCAATACCATGTGGAAGCTGCCAAGGCTTGGGGCTTCCATCCTCTGAAGCCACAGCCTGAGCTGTACATTGGCCCCTTTCAGCCATGGCTGGAGCGTCTGGAACACAGGGCACCAAGTCCCGTCCCTAGGTTGCACACAGCACTGGGACCCTGGACCCGGCCCAAAAAACCACTTTTTCCTCCTGGGCCTCTGGACCTGTGATGAGAGGGGCTGCTGTGAAGGTCTCTGACATGGTCTGGAGACGTTTTCCCCAAGGTCTTAAGGATTAACATTAGGCTCCTTGTTACTTATGCAAATTTCTGCAGCCAGCTTGAATTTCTCCTCAAAAAATGGGCTTTTCTTTTCTACTGTATCATCAGGCTGCAAAGTTTCTGAACTTTTATGCTCTGTTTCCCTTTTAAAATGGAATGCTTTTAACAGCACCCAAGTCACCTTTTGAATGCTTCACTGCTTAGAAATTTCTTCCACCAGATACCCTAAGTCATCTCTCTCAAGTTCAAAGTTCCACAAATCTCTAGGGCAGGGCAAAATGCCACCAGTCTCTTTGCTAAAACTTAACAAGAGTCACCTTTGCTCCAGTTCCCAGCAAGTTCTTCATCTCCATCTGAGACCACCTCATCCTGGATTTCATAGTACATATCATTATCAGCATTTTGGTCAAAGCCATTCAACAAGTCTCTAGGAGGTTCAAAACTTTCCCACATTTGGGCGGGCGCAGTGGCTCATGCCTGTAATCCCAGCACTTTGTGAGGCTGAGGCGAGTGGATCACAAGGTCAGGAGTTTGCGACCGGCCTGATCAATATAGTGAAACCTCGTCTCTAGTAAAAATACACAAAAATTAGCTGGGTGTGGTGGTGCATGCCGTAATCCCAGCTACTAGGGAGGCTAGGGCAGGAGAACTGCTTGAACCCAGGAGGCAGAGGTTGCAGTGAGCTGAGATGGTGCCACTGCACTCCAGCCTGGGTGACAGAGCGAGACTCCATTAAAAAAAAAAAAACACTTTCCCACATTTTTCTGTCTTTTTCTGAGCCCTACAAACTGTTTCAACCTCTCCCTGTTACCCACTTCCAAAGTTGCCTCCACATTTTCGGGCATCTTTTCAGCAATGACCCACTTACTGGTACCAATTTACTGTATTAGTTCATTTTTATGCTGCTGACAAAGACACACCCGAGACTGGGAACAAAAAGGAGTTTAACTGGACTTACAGTTCCACATGGCTGGGGAGGCCTCAGAATCATGACAGGAGGCGAAAGGCACTTCTTACATGGCAAAGGCAAAAGAAAAATGAGGAAGAAGCAAAAGCGGAAACACCTAATAAACCCATCAGATCTTCTGAGACTTATTCACTATCACAAGAATAGCACAAGAAAGACCGGCGCCCAGGATTCAACTACCTCCCACAACACGTGGGAATTCTGGGAGCTACATTTCAAGCTGCGATTTGGGTGGGGACACAGCCAAACCATATCAGAGGTATGATGTGAAAAGAACCAGGAAAGATTCCACCCAGAAATGGACCCTGTCCCCACTGTCTGGCATGTGCATCAGGAGCTGGTCTCCACCTCTTTCTGTCCCCTGGTTCCTTCTATACTCATTCCATCTGCTTGTAGCTTCCTGGACACTTTATGCACTGATCACCTTCAGGTCTTTGCTCTTGCTCTTCACTCTGCCTAGAAATCTTTCCTTGCTTATATGAGAACAAACAAACAGAAAAAAAAATACACTGTGAATATTGGAAGTCTCAATTAAGTCATCATCTTCTTCAGTTAGCCTTCCTGAGCACCTTCCCCTTCAACCAAAAGGCGACTGACTATGCCTTTCCTGGTGCTCACTGCAGGTGGTTTAATGAACCTGTGCACAGTCTACCAACAAAGGGTAAAGGGAACATCTGTAACACTGCATTACTCTTGCCAGTAAAATGCCCATATTCCTTATGAACTAGAAGATATATCTTAATCATCTCAGCTTCCCCAGAACCTAGCAAAGCACCTGTCATATAATGGATAATCAATAACCATATCTTGAAAGGAAAGATGAATGAACGAATAAATGAAGAAGCTTAAATAACTCTTGGTATTCAGAAAGCCACGGAGAGGCAACTGAAATCTACTACTTTCACTGCTTCAAGTTGCTCAAATTCTTAGCTAAAATATTTTCTGGCAGATTTATTTTATCTCATCTTCTTCATTTCAGTGCCATATAGCATTTGAATCAGTGTATATTACCTAGTGGGTGCTCAAGAAATGTTTGATGAATGGATAGAATATCAAAATGATTGCATTTTTAGTCACAGGATCTTGGCAGCATCCCATGAGAAGGTGGCCCCCATAGCCTAGAGCCTGAAGAAACAGTGACAGATACTTTCTAGGAAATGGAATAGGAACTGCTACCCTGAAAGCCCCAGCCCCAGTCAGATGCATTAGCCATCCTGAGGCACAACTCACTGAGGGTGGAGCCCAGGCAGGACGTCTCTTCCCTTCCACTATCCCCTTACTGGTGGTCCAATTTCTTTCTCAGAAGATGTATGATAACATAATATTTTGAATATTTTTGAATGACGTTAGTATTATTTCTCTTTTCTTTTTAATATTATTTCTTTTTTCTTCTCCCACGATCAGCTTCCTAATCAATACAAAATAATGTCGTTGCAAAGTAATGAAAAAATAAAGAAAAATTATTGTTGGAGTTTTGAAATTCAAAATAGGAACTTACAGCAAGACAGTGGTCTTGAAGGCAAATATTATCAAGTGATAATTTTCTAAATTACTCTGGTGCCTTTTAATGTATCAATACTAGTCCTACTGGAATACATTATATGGTTTTATGAAAGGGAGAAAAGAAGGGAACATAAAATAAAAGTTTGCCTCTTCTAGACCTAAGGGATTGTGGAGAAGGAATGATGGAATGAAGAGCCCAGAGAGGTGGGAAAGAATGCAGCCAGCTGAATATCTCCTCTCCGGGTCTTCAAACCCCACGGCGTGAGGAGGGCAGTGGATAGGTTAGGACCAGAGTAAGAACACAGGGATTCTTGACCCACTCCTTGTTTGGATGGAGACAACTATTACAGGAGCCTCCTGTAATTCAGAGTGTGGAGTCGTACATGCAGATTGAGAAAGAGACAAATGTGTGCGCCTGAGTTTCCCCGTGGTCCCACAGTATGGATACCAATCTGAGAAGCCACAGACCTGCCACAGACTGCTGGGATGGAGGCTGAGGTGACCTGCAGCCTCAGTTCCCGGGTTGTCAGCTGGGTCCAAAAGTTGCAGATATGGCAGAGACTCAAAAGGGTCTTCACCAGCAAGAGTGGGGTGGGGAATGAGGCAAGTCTTCATGGAGGGGCCCCCACACTGTGAGCAAGCAAAGCAGAAATAGACCACAAGTCCATCAACCACAGATGTCAGCTGTGGGCGCCAGCTGGGGACGCCAGCCATAGGGTGGTGCCAGTCATTCCTCAGCAGACACAAGGCACCTCACACCCAAGCACAAGTGCAAATCCACAGCCTCCCTTCCCCCAGAGGCATGGCCCATGGGACCCAGAGAGAAGCAAGAAAGGACGAAGACAACTGTGAAGAACTGAGCAGAAAAACTAGTTAATACCGAGTTTCTGCATCAATAATTGGGCCAAACTAACTTGAAACTAAATTGGACTAAATCTAGTTGTTGTTGTTTTTTTCTTGCTACCCAAACATGTGGAAGGCTCATTAAAAAATTAGATCAAGTGTAAAGAAATAAAGTAGTTAATTTCCTTTGTATGTTCCTGAATGTTGTGTGAGTAATCTGGGGCCTCTGCTACTCAGAGACAATTTTGATCCCTGTCAGATTATCATGGGCTCGGGAAGGATATGGTTTGCAAGGTAAAGCCAGGAGCAATTCCATTCAGTACCATACCACAAGGAGTTCCAGAGTGTGGGATACTCTGATTGTCTGCCCTGTCTCCATGTCTTCCTTTCCCACCTCTGAGCCTTCTCTTTTCCTCCATCCTCTCCTCTTTCATCTCTTGATCCTTTTCTTTTCAGAGAAAATGCATACAGATGGGCAAGCTGTCTCAGAATGGTTCCTTTGTGAGCTGTACAGATATTGAGAAGTCAAGCTGAACTACATAAGCCCTCAGATAGCACCTCTCTGGCAAAGTTACAGGTATCCCCAAAGAACGTGACAGTGCTATTATTAATCGAGCATATATTTTCACTTCAGATGAGAGGGAGGAATACGAAAGGGAAAGACAAAAGCTCTCTAGAGGATTTCACATTTAGCTAATGAATATGTTAGCGAATTGAAGAAATCCTCAAAAACTTTAGCAAGTGGAACATTCCTGATGTAGTGCGTTAACTGGAGTAACCTAATATAATAACTATAAGGAAAAAACAAGTCATGCTCCCCAGAGACTATCTATAGTCATAGAAAGAAGATGTGGAACTTTAAGTAAATAACTAATTGGTACGATCCAAAGTGTTGTTTTGACTACTAGTGGGGTCTGTATTCGGAAATATGAACCGTTTTTGCTTTGAGGTTTTTCACACACAAAATAATCCTACTCCAGTGAAATTTCTGAGTGTTTAGTAAATGACAAAGTCTTGGAAATTGGGATTAGAACCAAGCAATTTCAAGGCCCATCTGCAAGACAAAGACAAGCAGGTAATAAAACGCCCTGCTCTGTTTCCTCTTTGGCCTCCTTTAGTTTGTGTGAACTTTTAACCCAAGAACATTAAGTTTAATATCAAATTCAATTTGAAGTAATTTTGAGCCACACAACTGGGTGAGGATAAAGGGCTCTATATTAAAACAGTCTCTTCCATTAGAAATGACTTCTTGGATGTCATTCAGTCTCCACTGGTTGATGACAGGAAAGTAGCATCAGTTGAGCTCCAACTGTTGTCAGGCATAACATTGGTTATTCTATCTGGCTTATTTTGTTTAATCCTCACACCAGGCCTAGGACTTGAAATGTTACCTCCACTTTGCAGATAATTTGGATTATTTGGTCCAGCCCCTTGGGGGAATTCCTGAGTTAATAGGATATATGTTTGTCCTTTCTTCTCCCAAGACCTCCAGGAAGAGAAGCCTCTCAACCTCTCAATGTGGCCCCTTTCTGAAAATTTTGAACATTAATTGTCATTTGCAATCCAAGTCTTCCTTAGCCACTGATTCCTTAGAGATTAGACCACTTCACAACAATGCATGGGTTTCCTTGAACCTAGATAAGACAGCATCAGAAAGAGGAAGGTCAAAAAAGGACAGGAAAGACAATGAGTAGATTTCAGGGTGCTGAACTTTGCTCTATAACAATGAAATACAAGTTATGCTCTTATATTACAAAACGAACTATACACCCTTTATTTTTAAAAGTAAAATATTGTGTCGTATTTGATAAAGTGGTGAAATCCTCTGAAATCCCACCCTCAGCGTGTTACCATTACCTGTTGGTCTTTAATAAAGAACTGTCTCAGGAGGGAGCGTGGCTAGGTTCTTGGTCTTTGCTGCTGCAAGTCAAAAACAGGACTTTCGTCAGTTAGAAACTGTGAAAAGAGCACATTGGTTTTGGAGTCAGACAGACCTAGACCTGAATCCCAGCTCTGACCTTGGGCAAGTTACTTAAATTCTCTGAATCTCAGTTTCTTAGATGTCAAATGTCATGACAGCACTAATTCATAAGGTTACGGAGAGGCGGAAAGGTTAGGCTTGCAAAGGTCTTGGCATGGTGCGTGGCACAAAGTAGGCATTTGATAATTGTGTCCAACTGAATATCACAGATGTTCCAGATATTAAGATCCTTTTGCCTGCAGTGTAAAATTACCAGCTGCTAAGACAATTCCCCAACCTCTTCATTATTATTTTTTCAGCGAGTTAATGGCTGGACTTCAGACACGTGATATACAGAACAAGCTCTTGGTTAAAGTTTGCTGACTTTTAGCAAAAGGTGCCTATAGGAATTTTCTTCCATTTGTGTTTTCTTTATTGAATGCTTGAAGCTACTCATAAAGTAAACACCCAAATTAGTAATGATTTTATTATATCATTTTTGGACTCTCAAAATAAATTTTACTTCTGTAATGAAAGTCATTCAAGCCTACTTTTGATCAACTGAAACCTTGGGGTTACCCTCTTCAGTCTTTGGGTGGGGGCTGGGGGTGTTGATGTCATGAGAGAGTCTTGAAACGGGGAAGGATGTTTCTTCCTAATGAATGCCCAGCCATCCCACTTGGTTTGGTTGAAAAGCAAGATGCAAAGTCTCAGACTCTGTCACTGCCAAGATCCTGTCACTCCTAATGTGCTCCTTTCCAGCTGTGGCCCATGATGCCTCTTCAAACAAATTATTCTGCAACAATTGATCATGTCGCACTCCCTTTAGATGGCCCATAACCACATTTGAGAGTTTAGACAGAAATACTGCCTGACAGATGATTCTGTTGGAGCCAGAAGGCTTAAAGTACAACATCTCCCAACCAACTTGCCAGTGAGGGACGTGCCCAGGGCCCACACCTAACAACTGTGTCGGTGGTAACAAGGCCTGTGTGCTGAAACACTGAGCTGCTTCCTGTCTGCATGGCCTTAGGACTTGAGGGCAAGGGCCCATCTGGACTTTTCATCCTAAGACCCCACGAACCTCCATCAAACAAGCAAAGAATTTTGTTAATAATCTATCTTTATCCAGCTGGATGATTAGCTCCATAAGAGCAAGAAATTTTTCTCTGTTTTGTTTATTGTTGTATGCCTTGTTCCTAGATCTGTGCCTGGCATACAATAGCTGCTCAAATTCTATTTGTTTTATGAGTGAATAAGAGGAGATTCCAACAGTAAGGTCTTTCCTCAGTTTTCCTCAAAGGAAGAGAAGTTTCAACAGAAATACACAAGTAGGGAATATACTGATTATGGGAATTTTCTTCATTAAAACTGAGACACTTCAGGATACCTGTTCATCATTGTGATAGGTGTTCTTAATTCTGAGGTTCAGTTGCAATGCAGCCAATGATGTTCCTTCCAGATCATCAGCTAACATTACAGATGAAGAAAAATGTGCTCATTTTAATTTACTTTTACTATTACTAGTAACTAAAGAATCTCAAATGGCCACATGTATCATTTTAATAAGAATTGGATTTTAGTAACAGACCTGTCAAAAAAAAAAAAAAAAAACATGATTTATCCCCATCAAATTCAGTGTGAGTTTATTGTTTATATTTGCAGCATGGGAGTAATTTAAAGGATGTTCTAGAAATATTTTGTCCTCTGATGAAGCCTGAGAACCAAAACAGTTTAATAATTCTTTCTTCATTTATTTAAAAGGATTTACTTCTTGTAATATCTAGCAATGGCTGACTGTGACCATGCCAAAAATCTGTCATTTTCTTTTATTGCACTGTCCTCACCTGGCATATGTTCCAACTGTGGCCATTTGACACGGGTTGACTTGTTTACTTGTTTAAAATTCATCTTTCTTGGCTAGATTATAAGCCCCTACTTATAATCTTTTGTCAGTTTGTTTGTGTTACTTCCCTGGTGCCTACAATAGTGCCTGGGATGTGGTAAGTGCTTAAAAAACATTTGCCAAATAAGTAAATTAGTTAAAATTTATGTTACAAATCCCCATATCTGTGTAAATGTACCTCAGAAAAGAAGTGATGGCAATACCAGGGGTTGGCTTTCAGGACATTCATTGTAGAAGAAGGAGGTCCGGACTTGGACAAATAAGTGATCAAGCCAGCTCCACTCTTTTCTATATGTGTTGCCATCAAGGCATTTCATCTCCCCAAGGCTCAGTTTTGACACTTTCAAAATGGGAATAACAATAGCTATTGAATAAGATAGTTATGAAGATGACATGAGATTAAGGATATAAATGTACTTTGCACAAACTGCTAAGACTTACAGAAGCATCAGACTTTATCATGCATTGGATAGACATGTCTGTTGATGGAATGGGAGTTTGAGCTGCACTAACCAATTACTTAGTTCAACCTGTCTGCTGAAGTCTATAGTAATGGATGCTCGGTTGTCACATCATGTGCATAAAGGAAGATGCCTTTTCCAGGAAACAGCGGGGATGGAGGACTCATGATAATCTTCTAGGAAGCTCTTAAAATGATATATTCTTAAGTGTAATTGCTGTATCACTTGTTCACAATCATTTGTCTCCCTGGCTACACGCAGGGTTGCCATATGTGCCATGCTTCCCTTTAGGTAGTTTAGTCCTCACCTCATAAACACTGGCACGGCCACAGGTTTGCCTTAGTCAATGAATTATAAGTGGACATGATACATACCACACCAATGTAGAAACCCTAGATGTGTTGGCATGGTTTGTCTTGGCATCCCTTTGAGCTTCTGCCCTCAGTTATGAGAACGGCATGCCCTAGTTACTGGATATTCCTTTAGCCTGGCTTCTGGAGTAAGAATACACATGCTTCTAGGTCAAGCCCAGGCAAGCCCAACAGAGCTGCAGCAGACTCACAACTCTCATGAAACATGAGCACACATGTTTGTATGAGTCACTGAGATGTTCAGGTGGTACCTTAGCAGAAACTAATCTCCACACTCACTGAAGTACATGCTCTGAGGCTCAAGAAATCTGTGTTTTAAAAAGTTCTTTATGTGATTCTGGCAATAAGTCAAGTTTAGGAACCACTCTCCTGGACTACCTACACCCCCTTTTCTCCTTCCTGCCACCTGCCCATGTGAACAGGGCTTGACGAATGCTTCCACGGTTCCTATAACTCAGCCAGTAGCATTCCTGATTGTCAGGCCAGTAGGAAAAGAAAGAAATGCTCCTCTGCTTTGGAGATGGTGATAAAATGTGGAGCTGCAGAGACTGAATTAAATCAGAAACTTCAGGGTCACCTGACCTTTTCTCTCCAGCACTTTATTGGGAATGTGATAGAACAATTTATTACTGAAAAAGCAAGATAAAACCTATGGAAGGACATACTTTGTTATAGGCCAGATGGTTTGGATTTGTGTGTGGTAATTATTCTAGTTTCTGACAATCCATAATAAGTCTGCCTATGTTAGCTACTAAATTATTATTGGTGAATCAATGCCCAGCAGCTCTGGATGTTGACAAGGTCTTGAGGCACCCACAAGGGGCAACAGAACACTGTTAACGGTCACTGGTGGAGATCAAGCTGTGGTTCTAAAGAAGACTTTTCATTTTCCTTACTAGCATCTCAGCTGTAAAACCAGAACCTGCATATTTGGATTCTGAAGAATAATGACCTTTTTGTTCACTGACCTTGTATTTAGGCCATATGAAAGGTCATGGACAAGGATAAAATAACCTTATTCTACATGAGTAAAAAACCCTCCTTCAAATTTGTTGAATAATCTTTCATAATCATGGTTTTCTCTTAATAAGGTTTAGACAAGACTCACTGGAGGACCAGATCTGTAACAAATAATCCTACTTCTTTCAGTGTCAGTGACACTCCACTAAGGAAGTTACCTGGTTTAATTGTTGTTGTTGTTGTTTGAAGGGGGAACAAAGAGACAAAGAAATGTTTTTATTGACTTTAATGAAACAAAAATGGAACCTGAGTTTTTGTTCTTATTTTGGCTTGCTGGATTGCTTGTATAAGTTGTAACTAACTGTTCTCTTTATGTTGTAAAAGTAAAATTCCCAAAGCCTTGGGATTATAGTCAATAGGATAGAAAAAGCTATTTTATGTACTTAGCTATGGCCAAAAAGACTTTTTGAAAAATGTATTATTACAGAGCTTGGGACTAATCTGCTGGAATCCCCTGAGCCTTTCTTTCACTGCACAGGTATCTTAGTAGATCCAGAGGGTACAATCACTCATGACAAGCAATGAATATACAACAGGCTTCTAGTACATTCATTTCATCAGCACAAGAAACTTGGGAATATCTATATTCAAATACATTGAAATGGGGAGATTTAGAACCAAAAGTTGTGTAAATCCCATTACCCCCTTGAAAATGGATGTCTACATTCCTATGAATGTAGCTTTCCTCAGCTCCTATTCTCCATGACTCTCAGAAGTACGAAATTGATAAATATCCAATTATACCTTGTAGAGGAGACTTAGCAACCAGTGTTTATACTGGCCTCACTTATTCTTTTTTTAAAAAGTGTGACTATCTTAAGTGTTATTTGGATAACAAAATCTCAACCCGAAACCCCTGGAGCCAGGGGTCCAGGATGCTCCAGGTGATGATCACGTATGTTTCCTAATGCTCACTGTGGTGATGCTGGCCCACAAGGTGAAAAAGCGGAGTCAGGTGTACTGCTTTTTTGAATGAAAACTTAGTAAGAATTTGTTCACTTGGTATTTGCCATTTCTTCGAAAAATGAAGCCCAAAAATTCTTGGTAATTAAAGTTTCTGCATATTTAGATTCTGTTATTCTCTTTAACAATTTATGTGATTCTTTTTTTTTTTTAAGTTAACATGGCATTTGAAAATCTATCACAAGCAATAGACCTATCTTCCCCAGAAATCCAAGTTTCAGGGGATTCACCTGGGGTTATGGAGCCCTGGTTAAGAGCTCACAAGCTAATGAAAACAGCATGGTACAAAAACCTACAGCTAACATCATACTGAATGGCAAAAAATTCAAAATTTTCTCACTAAAATCAGTAACAAGGCATGGATGTTTTCTCTCACCATTTCTTTTCAACATTGTACTGGAATTTCTAGCTAATGCAATACTATAAGAAAAGGAAATGAAAGGTATACAGATTGGGAAGGAAAAATAAAACTGTCTTTATTCACAGATGGCATGATTGTCTATGTAGAAAACCCAAAAGGACTGACAAAAAAACTCTTGGAACTGAAGTCAAACATGGTGGTATGTGTCTGTAGTCCCAGCTACTCAAGAGGGTGAGGTGGAAAGATCATTTGAGGCCAGGAGTTCAAGGCTGTAGTGCAGTCCGGTTGCATCTGGAAAAAGCCACTGCACACCAACCTGGGCAACATTGTGAAATCCCATATCTTAAAAATGGAAAAAAAATCCTGGAACTTATAAGCAATTATTGCAGAGCTGCAGAATACAAGGTTAACATACATACAAAAGTCAATTCCTTTCTTATACGCCAGCAAGAAACAAGTGGAATTTGAAATGAAAAACACAATACCATTTACATTAGCAAACTACAAAATGAAATATTTAGGTATAAATCTAACAAAATATATTAAGATATATATGAAAAAGCCTACATAACTCCAATGAACAAAATTAAATAAGTAACCAAATGAAAAGATATTCCATGTTCATGGACAGGAAGACTCAATATTGTCAAGATGTGAGGCCTTCCCAATTTGATCTACAGATCCAATGCAATCCCAATCAAAATCCAAGCAAGTTATTTTGTGAATATTTACAGACTGATTCTAAAGTTTATATGAAGAGGTAAAAGACCTAGAATAAACAACACAATATTGAAAGGGAAGAACAAAATTTAGAGGACCAACACTAGCTGATATCAAGACTTACCATAAAGCTACACTAATCAAGACTTACCATAAAGCTACACTAATCAAGACAGCATGGTATTGGCAAGAAATAATGGAACAGAATAGAGATCCCCAAAATAGCCTCACATAATATAGCCAACTGGTCTTTGACAAAGGAGCAAAAGCAATACAATGAAGCAAAGAGTCTTTTCACAAATGATGTTGGAACAACTGGACATCCACATGCAAAACAATGAATCTAGAAACAGATCTTACACCTTTCACATAAAGTAACTCGTGGATCATAGCCCTGTATGTAAAATGCAAACCTGTAAAACTAGAAGTTAACATAGGAGAAAACCTGTATGACCTTGGATATGGTGATGGCTTTCTAGATACAAAACCAAAGGCACAATCTATGAAAGAATTGAATTAAAACTTCTCTCCAAAAGATAATGTCAACAGAAAGAGAGGACAAGCCACAGATATACACATGGCACATAAGCATACAAAAAGATGCTACACATTATTTGTTATCAGCGAAATACAAATTAAAACAACAAGGTATCATTATACACCTATTAGAATGGCAAAAATCTGGAACACTGACACCAAATGCTGATGAGGATGTGGAGGAGCAGGAACCCTCATTCATTGCTGGTGGGAATGCAACATAATACAGCCACTTTGCAAGGCAGTTTAATAGTTTCCTTTTTTAAAATTTTAAAGTATTTAATCGACAAACAAAATTATCTGTATTCAAATTGTATAATATGGTGATTTGATATACATATACATCATGTATAATTACCACAATCAATTACTGCATCATCACCACCCGCAGTTACTATGTGCGTGTGCATGGTGAGGACACTTAAAATCTGCTCTCTTATCAAATTTCAAGTAAACAATATAGTTACTAACCATAGTCACAATGCTGTACATTCGATCCTCAGAGCTTATTCCTCTTATAACCAAAAGTTTGTAATCTTTGACCAATATCTCCCCATTTTTCCCACCTCCAGCTTCTGGAAACCACCAGCCCACTCTGTAAGTTCAACTTTTTTACATTTCTTAGATAAATGAGATCATACAGTATTTGTCTTTCTGTGTCTGACCAATTTCACTCAGCATAATGTTCTCCAGGTTCATCCATGTTGTTCCAAATAGCAGAATTTCCTTCTTTTTAAAGACAGACTAGTATCCTATTGTGTATACATACCACATTTTCTTTTTATTTATTTATTTATTTATTTTTTATTATACTTTAAGTTCTAGGGTACATGTGCATAATGTGCAGGTTTGTTACATATGTATACTTGTGCCATGTTGGTGTGCTGCACCCATCAACTCCTCAGCACCCATCAATTCATCATTTATATCAGGTATAACTCCCAATGCAATCCCTCCCCCCTCCCCTCTCCCCATGATAGGCCCCGATGTGTGATGTTCCCCTTCCCGAGTCCAAGTGATCTCATTGTTCAGTTCCCACCTATGAGTGAGGACATGCGGTGTTTGGTTTTCTATTCTTGTGATAGTTTGCTAAGAATGATGGTTTCCAGCTGCATCCATGTCCCTACAAAGGACGCAAACTCATTCTTTTTTATGGCTGCATAATATTTCATGGTGTATATGTGCCACATTTTCTTAATCCAGTCTGTCACAGATGGACATTTGGGTTGATTCCAAGTCTTTGCTATTGTGAACAGTGCCGCAATAAACATACGTGTGCATGTATCTTTAGAGCAGCATGATTTATAATCCTTTGGGTATATACCCAGTAGTGGGATGGCTGGGTCATGTGGTACATCTAGTTCTAGATCCTTGAGGAATCGCCATACTGTTTTCCATAATGGTTGAACTAGTTTACAATCCCACCAACAGTGTAAAAGTGTTCCTATTTCTCCACATCCTCTCCAACAACTGTTGTTTCCTGACTTTTTAATGATTGCCATTCTAACTGGTGTGAGATGGTATCTCATTGTTGTTTTGATGTGCATTTCTCTGATGGCCAGTGATGATGAGCATTTTTTCATGTGTCTGTTGGCTGTATGAATGTCTTCTTTTGACAAGTGTCTGTTCATATCCTTTGCCCACTTTTTGATGGGGTTGTTTGTTTTTTTCTTGTCAATTTGTTTGAGTTCTCTGTAGATTCTGGATATTAGCCCTTTGTCAGATGAGTAGATTGCAAAAATTTTCTCCCATTCTGTAGGTTGCCTGTTCACCCTGATGGTAGTTTATTTTGCTGTGCAGAAGCTCTTTAGTTTAATTAGATCCCATTGGTCAATTTTGGCTTTTGCTGCCGTTGCTTTTGGTGTTTTAGACATGAAGTCCTTCCCCATGCCTATGTCCTGAATGGTACTACCTAGGTTTTCTTCTAGGGTTTTTATGGTATTAGGTCTAACATTTAAGTCTCTAATCCATCTTGAATTAATTTTCGTATAAGGAGTAAGGAAAGGATCCAGTTTCAGCTTTCTACTTATGGCTAGCCAATTTTCCCAGCACCATTTATTAAATAGGGAATCCTTTCCCCATTTCTTGTTTCTCTCAGGTTTGTCAAAGATCAGATGGCTGTACATGTGTGGTATTATTTCTGAGGACTCTGTTCTGTTCCATTGGTCTATAGCTCTGTTTTGGTACCAGTACCATGCTGTTTTGGTTACTGTAGCCTTGTAGTATAGTTTGAAGTCAGGTAGCGTGATGCCTCCCGCTTTGTTCTTATGACTTAGGATTGTCTTGGCAATGTGGGCTCTTTTTTGGTTCCATATGAACTTTAAAGCAGTTTTTTCCAATTCTGTGAAGAAACTCATTGGTAGCTTGATGGGGATGGCATTGAATCTATAAATAACCTTGGGCAGTATGGCCATTTTCACAATATTGATTCTTCCTATCCATGAGCATGGTATGTTCTTCCATTTGTTAGTGTCCTCTTTGATTTCACTGAGCAGTGGTTTGTAGTTCTCCTTGAAGAGGTCCTTTACATCCCTTGTAAGTTGGATTCCTAGGTATTTCATTCTCTTTGAAGCAATTGTGAATGGAAGTTCAGTCATGATTTGGCTCTCTGTTTGTCTGTTACTGCTGTATAAGAATCCTTGTGATTTTTGCACATTAATTTTGTATCCTGAGACTTTGCTGAAGTTGCTTATCAGCTTAAGGAGATTTTGGGCTGAGACAATGGGGTTTTCTAAATATACAATCATGTCATCTGCAAACAGGGACAATTTGACTTCTTCTTTTCCTAACTGGATACCCTTTATTTCTCTTGCCTGATTGCCCTAGCCAGAACTTCCAACATTATGTTGAATAGGAGTGGTGAGAGAGGGCATCCCTGTCTTGTGCCAGTTTTCAAAGGGAATTTTTCCAGTTTTTGCCCATTCAGTATGATATTGGCTGTGGGTTTGTCATAAATAGCTCTTATTATTTTGAGGTACGTTCCATCAATACCGAATTTATTGAGCGTTTTTAGCATGAAGGGCTGTTGAATTTTGTCAAAAGCCTTTTCTGCATCTATTGAGATAATCATGTGGTTCTTGTATTTGGTTCTGTTTATATGCTGGATTACGTTTATTGATTTGTGAATGTTGAACCAGCCTTGCATCCCAGGGATGAAGCCCACTTGATCATGGTGGATAAGCTTTTTGATGTGCTGCTGAATCCGGTTTGCCAGTATTTTATTGAGGATTTTTGCATCAATGTTCATCAGGGATATTGGTCTAAAATTTTCTTTTTTTGTTGTGTCTCTGCCAGGCTTTGGTATCAGGATGATGTTGGCCTCATAAAATGAGTTAGGGAGGATTCCCTCTTTTTCTATTGATTGGAATAGTTTCAGAAGGAATGGTACCAGCTCCTCCTTGTGCCTCTGGTAGAATTCAGCTGTGAATCCATCTGGTCCTGGACTTTTTTTGGTTGGTAGGCTATTTATTATTGCCTCAATTTCAGAGCCTGCTATTGGTCTATTCAGGGATTCAACTTCTTCCTGGTTTAGTCTTGGGAGAGTGTTAGTGTCCAGGAAATGATCCATTTCTTCTAGATTTTCTAGTTGATTTGTGTAGAGGTGTTTATAGTATTATCTGATGGTAGTTTGTATTTCTGTGGGGTCGGTGGTGATATCCCCTTTATCTTTTTTTATTGCCTCTATTTGATTCTTCTCTCTTTTCTGCTTTATTAGTCTTGCTAGCGGTCTGTCAATTTTGTTGATCTTTTCAAAAAACCAACTCCTGGATTCATTGATTTTTTGGAGGGTTTTTTGTGTCTCTATCTCCTTCAGTTCTGCTCTGATCTTAGTTATTTCTTGCCTTCTGCTAGCTTTTGAATGTATTTGCTCTTGCTTCTCCAGTTCTTTTAATTGTGATGTTAGAGTGTCAATTTTAGATCTTTCCAGCTTTCTCTTGTGGGCATTTAGTGCTATAAATTTCCCTCTACACACTGCTTTAAATGTGTCCTAGAGATTCTGGTATGTTGTATCTTTGTTCTCATTGGTTTCAAAGAACATCTTTATTTCTGCCTTCATTTCGTTATGTACCCAGTAGTCATTTAGGAGCAGGTTGTTCAGTTTCCATGTAGTTGAGCGGTTTTGATTGAGTTTCTTAGTCCTGAGTTCTAGTTTGATTGCACTGTGGTCTGAGAGACAGTTTGTTATAATTTCTGTTCTTTTACATTTGGTGAGGAGTGCTTTACTTCCAATTATGTGGTCAATTTTGGAATAAGTGCGATGTGGTGCTGAGAAGAATGTATATTCTGTTGATTTGGGGTGGAGAGTTCTATAGATGTCTATTAGGTCCACTTGGTGCAGAGATAAGTTCAATTCCTGGATATCTTTGTTAACTTTCTGTCTCGTTGATCTGTCTAATGTTGACAGTGGAGTGTTGAAGTCTCCCATTATTATTGTATGGGAGTCTAAGTCTCTTTGTAAGTCTCTAAGGACTTGCTTTATGAATTTGGGTGCTCCTGTATTGGGTGCATATATATTTAGGACAGTTAGCTCTTCCTGTTGAATTGATCCTTTTACCATTATGTAATGGCCTTCTTTGTTTCTTTTGATCTTTGATGGTTTAAAGTCTATTTTATCAGAGACTAGGATTGCAACCCCTGCTTTTTTTTGTTCTCCATTTGCTTGGTAGATCTTCCTCCATCCCTTTATTTTGAGCCTATGTATGTCTCTGCATGTGAGATGGGTCTCCTGAATACAGCAGACTGATGGGTCTTGACTCTTTATCCAGTTTGCCAGTCTGTGTCTTTTAATTGGAGCATTTAGTCCATTAACATTTAAGGTTAATATTGTTATGTGTGAACTTGATCCTGCCATTATGATATTAACTGACTATTTTGCTCGTTAGCTGATGCAGTTTCTTCCTAGTCTCGATGGTCTTTACATTTTGGCATGTTTTTGCAATGGCTGGTACCGGTTGTTCCTTTCCATGTTTAGGGCTTCCTTCAGGGTCTCTTGTAAGGCAGGCCTGGTGGTGACAAAATCTCTAAGCATTTGCTTATCTGTAAAGGATTTTATTTCTCCTTCACTGATGAAACTTAGTTTGGCTGGATATGAAATTCTGGGTTGAAAATTCTTTTCTTGAAGAATGTTGAATATTGGCCCCCACTCTCTTCTGGCTTGTAGAGTTTCTGCCGAGAGGTCTGCTGTTAGTCTGATGGGTTTCCCTTTGTGGGTAACCCGACCCTTCTCTCTGGCTGCCCTTAAGATTTTTTCCTTCATTTCAACTTTGGTGAATCTGGCAATTATGTGTCTTGGAGTTGCTCTTCTGGAGGAGTATCTTTGTGGCGTTCTCTGTATTTCCTGAATTTGAATGTTGGCCTGCCCTACTAGGTTGGGGAAGTTCTCCTGGATGATATCCTGAAGAGTGTTTTCCAACTTGCTTCCATTTTCCCCCTCACTTTCAGGCACCCCAATCAGACGTAGATTTGGTCTTTTTACATAATCCCATACTTCTTGCAGGCTTTGTTCATTTCTTTTTCTTCTTTTTTCTTTTGGTTTCTCTTCTCACTTCATTTCATTCATTTGATCCTCAATCGTTGATACTCTTTCTTCCAGTTGATCGAGTCGGTTACTGAAGCTTGTGGATTTGTCACGTATTTCTCATGTCATGGTTTTCATCTCTGTCATTTCATTTATGACCTTCTCTGCATTAATTATTCTAGCTATCAATTCTTCCACTCTTTTTTCAAGATTTTTAGTTTATTTGAGCTGGGTACGTAATTCCTCCTTTAGCTCTGAGAAGTTTGATGGACTGAAGCCTTCTTCTCTCATCTCGTCAAAGTCATTCTCTGACCAGCTTTGGTCCGTTGCTGGTGATAAGCTGTGCTCCTTTGCAGGGGGAGATGCGCTCTTATTTTTTGAATTTCCAGCTTTTCTGCCCTGCTTCTTCCCCATCTTTGTGGTTTTATCTGTCTCTGGTCTTTGATGACGGTGACGTACTGATGGGGTTTTGATATAGGTGTTCTTCCTGTTTGATAGTTTTCCTTCTAATAGTCAGGACCCTCAGCTGTAGGTCTGTTGGAGATTGCTTGAGGTCCACTCCAGACCCTGTTTGCCTGGGTATCAGCAGCAGAGGTTGCAGAAGATAGAATATTGCTGAACAGCGAGTGTACCTGTCTGATTCTTACTTTGGAAGCTTCCTCTCAGGGGTGTACTCCACCCTGTGAGGTGTGGGGTGTCAGACTGCCCCTAGAGGGGGATGTCTCCCAGTTAGGGACCCACTTGAGCAGGCAGTCTGTCCGTTCTCAGATATCAACCTCCGTGTTGGGAGATCCACTGCTCTCTTCAAAGCTGTCAGACAGAGTTGTTTGCGTCTGCATAGGCCTCTGCTGCTTCCCCTTTTGTTGTTTAGCTGTGCCCTGTCCCCAGAGGTGGAGTCTACAGAGACAGTCAGGTTTCCTTGAGCTGCTGTGAGCTCCACCCAGTTCGAGCTTCCCAGTGGCTTTGTTTACCTACTTAAGCCTCAGCAATGGCGGGCGCCCCTCCCCCAGCCTCGCTGCTGCCTTGCATTTAAATCGCAGACTGCTGTGCTAGCAATGAGGGAGGCTCCGTGGCCATGGGACCCTCCCGGCCAGGTGTGGGATATAATCTCCTGGTGTGCCCGTTTGCTTAAAGCGCAGTATTGGGGTGGGAATTACCCAATTTTCCAGGTGTTGTGTATCTCAGTTCCCCTGGCTAGGAAAAGGGATTTCCTTCCCCCTTGCGCTTCCCAGGTGAGGCAATGCCTCGCCCTGCTTCAGCTCTCGCTGGTAGGGCTGCAGCAGCTGACCAGCACTGATTGTCCGGTACTCTCCAGTGAGATGACCCCAGTACATCAGTTGAAAGTGCAGAGATCACCGGTCTTCTGTGTTGCTCGCGCTGGGAGTTGGAGACTGGAGCTTTTCCTATTCCACATACCACATTTTCTTTATCCATTCACCTATTGATGAGCACTTAGGTTGTTTCCATATCTTGAGTATTGTGAGTAACACTGCAATTAATATGGGAGTGCAGGAATCTCCATACTGTTTTCCATAGTACCAATTTACATTCCCACTAACAGTGTATAGGGCTCTCTGCTCTCTTTTGTCCATCCCTTTGCCAGTACTTATCTACAGCCTTTTTCATAATAGCTACCCTAACATATGAGGTGATGCCTCATTATGATTTTGATTTGCATTTCCTGATTGATTAGCATTGCTGAGCATCTTTTCATATACCTTTTGGCTCGATGTATGTCTTCGGAAAAATATCTATTCAGATCATTTGCCCATTTTTCGCATTGGGTTACTTGTTTTTGTTTTTGCTTGCTATTGAGTTGTGTGAGTTCCTTATCTACTTGGACATTAACCTCTTATCAGTTTTTTTTTCATTATTATACTTTAAGTTCTAGGGTACATGTGCATAACGTGCAGGTTTGTTACATATGTATACTTGTGCCATGTTGGTGTGCTGCACCCATCAACTCCTCAGCACCCATCAACTTGTCATTTACATCAGGTATAATTCCCAATGCAATCCCTCTCCGCTCCTCCCTCCCCATAATAGGCCCCGGTGTGTGATGTTCCCCTTCCCGAGTCCAAGTGATCTCATTGTTTAGTTCCCACCTATGAGTGAGAACATGCGGTGTTTGGTTTTCTGTTCTTGTGATAGTTTGCTGAGAATGATGGTTTCCAGCTGCATCCATGTCCCTACAAAGAACACAAACTCATCCTTTTTTATGGCTGCATAGTATTCCATGGTGTATATGTGCCACATTTTCTTAATCCAGTCTGTCACTGACGGACATTTGGGTTGATTCCAAATCTTTGCTATTGTGAATAGTGCCGCAATGAACATACGTGTGCATGTGTCTTTATAGCAGCATGATTTATAATCCTTTGGGTATATGCCCAGTAATGGGATGGCTGGGTCATATGGTACTTCTAGTTCTAGATCCCTGAGGAATCGCAATACTGTTTTCCATAATGGTTGAACTAGTTTACAATCCCACCAACAGTGTAAAAGTGTTCCTATTTCTCCACATCCTCTCCAACAACTGTTGTTTCCTGACTTTTTAATGATCGCCATTCTAACTGGTGTGAGATGGTATCTCATTGTGGTTTTGATTTGCATTTCTCTGATGGCCAGTGATGACGAGCATTTTTTCATGTGTCTGTTGGCTGTATGCATGTCTTCTTTTGAGAAATGTCTGTTCATATCCTCTGGCCACTTTTTGATGGGGTTGTTTTTTTCTTGTAAATTTGTTTGAGTTCTTTGTAGATTCTGGATATTAGCCCTTTGTCAGATGAGTAGATTGCAAAAATTTTCTCCCATTCTGTAGGTTGCCTGTTCACTCTGATGGTAGTTTCTTTTGCCCTTATCAGTTTTATGGTTTGCAAATATTTTATTCCAATTGCAGGTTGTTTTTACTTTTGTTGATTGTTTCCTTTGGTGTGCAGATGTTTTTTAGTTTGATGTAGTCCCCCTTGTTTATGTTTGGGTTTTTTTTGCCTGTGCTTTTGGTGTCATATCCAAAATTTACTACTGAGATCAATGTCAATAAGCTTTCTCCCTTTGTTTTCTTCTAGAAATTTTATGGATTCAGATCTTACATTTAAGTCTCTAATCATTTTGCATTAATTTTTTATGGTATAAGACAATGATCCAATTTTATTCTTGCACCTATGGATAAGGATATCCAACTTTCCCAATGCTATTTATTGAAGAAACTGTCCTTTCTCCATAGTGTATTCTTGGTGCACTTGTAAAGATTAGTTTATCATATATGTCTGGACTTATTTCTGAGCTCTCTATTCTGTTCTATTGGTTTTTGTGTCGTATGTTTTAATGTCAGTACCATACCGTTTTGATTACTATAATTTTGTAATGTAGCATAAAATCAAGAGGTGTGAGGTCTCCAGTTTTGTTTTTCTTTCTGGTCAGGGTGTGTGTGTGTGTGTGTGTGTGTGCGTGTGCGTTTGTGTGTGGTTGCATATGCATTTTAGGATTGTTTTATCTATTCCTATGAAAAATGTCATCAAAATTTTGATACAGATTCAATAAATCTGTAGATTGCTTTGGGTATTGTGAACATTTTAATATTAATTCTTCCAATCCCTGAACACAGAATATATTTCCATTTATTTTTTATCTTCTTCAATTTCTTTAATCAATGTCTTATAGGTTTTAGTATGTAAATCTTTCACCTCCTAGGTTAAATTTATTTCTAAGTATTTTATTTTTTCCATGCTATTGTAAATGGGATTGTTTTCTTAATTTATTTTGGAGGTAGTTTATTGTTACTATATAGAAATGCAGCTGATTTTTGTGTGTTAATTTTGTATCATACAATTTTACTGAATTTGCTCATTACTTCTAACAATTTTTGGTGGAATCTGTAGGGTTTTCTAAATGCAGGATCATGTCATCTACAAACAGAAACCATTTAACTTCTTCCTTTTCAATTTAGATGTATTTTATTTCTTTTTCTTGACTGATTGATCTAGGTAGGGCATCCAGTACTATATTGAATAGTAGTAGCAAGAGTGGGCATACTTGTCTTATTCCTGATCTTAGCAGAAGTCCTTTTAGCTTCTCACTGTTGAGTGTGATATTAGCTATGGCCTTATCATATATGACCTTCATTATGTTGAGGTATATTTCTTCTTACCTAATATGTTGAAAGTTTTTTTTTATCATAAAAGGATACCAAGTTGTGTCAAATGTTTTTTCTGTATATTTTGAGAAGATTATATGGTTTTTATCCTTCATTCTGTTAATGTGGTATGTCAGATTTATTAATTTGCATCTGTTTAACTAGTCTTGCATCCCAGGGATAAATCACACTTGATCATGGCATATTATCTTTCCGATGTGCTGTTGAATTTGGTTTGCTAGTACTTTGTTGAGGATTTTTGCATCTTTGTTCATCAAGGATATCAGCCTGTAATTTTCTTTTCTTATAATGTCCTTATATGTCTTTGCTATAAGTTTAAAGCTGGCCTTGTAAAATTAGCTTGAAAGTGTTCCCTCCTCTTCAGTTTTTTGGAAGAGTCTGAGAAAGATTAGCATTAATTCTTCATTAAATTCTTGGTAGACCTCACCTGTGAAACCATTAATTTGGGGATTTTCTTTGTTGGCAGGTTTTTGATCACTGATTCAATCTCCTTACATGTTATTTGTCTGCTTAGATATTAGATGTTTTTATTTCTTTATGATTAGGTCTTGCCAGGTGGTGCACTCCTAGGAATTTATCCATTTATCCAAATTGTTGGCGTATAACTGATCCTTTGTATTTTTGTAAGATTGGCAGTTTATTACAAAATTAACAAACTCTTACCATATGATTTAGCAATTTTACTTCCTGCTATTTACTCAAAGGAGGTGAACACATATGTCTATACAAAAACCTTCACACAGGTGTTTATAGCAGCTTTATTTAAAATTGTCAAAACTTAGAAATAACTAAAATGTCCTTCAGTAGGTGAATGAATAAATAAAGTGTGGTACATCCAGAAAAAGGCAATGTTATTTATTGATAAAAAGAAATGAGCTATATGTTTTGAAGCCAGAAAAA
Source organism: Rhinopithecus roxellana (assembly GCF_007565055.1). Taxonomy (NCBI): domain Eukaryota; kingdom Metazoa; phylum Chordata; class Mammalia; order Primates; family Cercopithecidae; genus Rhinopithecus; species Rhinopithecus roxellana. The sequence continues at coordinate 59,644,379 of NC_044557.1, read as the reverse complement.
GATATGGCAGAACCTCAAATGCATATTACTAAGTGAAAAAAGCCAGCCTGAAAAGATTACATACTGTATGACATTCCAACTATGTGTCATTCTGGAAACAACAGAACGATGGAGACAGTAAAAAGATTAGTAGTGGTCAGGGGTTAGGGTGCAGGGGAGAGAAGCCATGAATAAGCAGAGCACCAAGGATTTTAGGGTAGTGAAAATACTCTGGATGATACTATAATGGCAGATACGTGTTACCATACATTTGCCCAAACCCAAAGAATATATAACACCAACAGTGAACCCTATGTAAGCTAAGGATTTTGGTTGATTATGATGTGTCATGTGTTCATCAGTCATAACAAATGTACCAGTCTGGAGGGAATGTTGATAATGGGGGGTCTTATGCATGTGTGGGGCAAGAGGTATGTATCCTCACCAACACTTGTTACTTTATGTGTTTTTTAAAATTTATTATTGCCATTCTAGTGGGCGTAAAGTGGTATCTCATTGTGGTTTTCCTTTGCATTTCTCCAATGACTAATGCTTCTTGGCCATTTGTATATCTTCTTTCAAAAATGTTTATTCAAATCCTTTGCCCATTTTTTAATTGGGTTTTTGTTTTTGTTGAGTTGTAAGAGTTTTTGTATATTCTAGAGACTAGACCCTTATCATATTTATGACTTGCAAATATTTTCTCCCATTCTGTAGTTTGTCTTTTCACTTTCTTGATAATATCCTTTGATGCACAAATGTTTTAATTTTGATAAAGGCCAATTTATCTATTTTTTTGCCATTTAGACTTTTGTATCATATCCAAAAATTCATTGTCAAGTCCAAAATCATGAAGATTAACTCTTAGGTTTTATTCTGAAAGGTTTAGGGTTTAGTACTTATATGTATGTTGTTGATCCCGTTTGAGTAAACTTTTATATATGGCATGAGAAAGGGGTCCAATTTCACTCTTTTGCACATGGAAATCACAGTGATGCCTGTCCCATCTGTTGAAAAGACTATTTCTTCCCCATTGACTGTAATTGGCACTCATCAAAAATTAATTGGCATAGATGTATCGGTTTATTTCTAGACTCTTAATTCTATTTCATTTGTCTATATGTCTATATTTATGCCAGCACCACACTGTTTTGATTACTATAGCTTTGTAATAAATTTTGAAATTGGGAAGGGTGAGTCTTCCAACTTTGTTCTTCATTTTAAAAGATTGTTTTGGCTATTCAGGGCTCCCTGGAATTTTATATAAATCTGAGGACCAGCTTTTCCATTGCTGCAAACAAAAACAAAAACAACCAATGAAACAAACAAACAAAAATTCCTGGAATTTTGATAGGGATTGCATTAAATCTGTAGAGCACTTGGTAGTGTTGCCATGTTAATGATATTACATCTTCTAATCCATGAACGTAGATGTATTCACATGTATTTAAGTCTTTACTTTCTTTCATCAATGTTCCATCATTTTCAGCATACAAGCCCTTCTCCTCCTTGGTTAAATTATCCTAGATATTTTATCTTGACACTATTATAAATGTAATTATTTTCTTAATGTTCTTTTTAGATTGTTCATTGTTGGTATACAGAAACAACTTTTTAAATATGTGTTGGTATTACATTCTGCAGTTTTGTTGAATTTACTAGCTTCAGCAGCTTTTTTATAGATCCTTTGGAATTTTCTATATATAGAACTGTCTCATCTGCAAATAAAGGTAATTTAACTTATTTCTTTCCAGTTTGGATGTCTTTTATTTCTTTTTTTATCTAGTTGCTCTGACTAGAACTTTAAGTACAATACTGAATAATACTGGTTAAAACAAGCATCCTGATTTTAGAAGGGAGGTTTTTCAGTCTGTCACCATTGAATATGATATTAGCTGTGGGTTTTTAAAAATAAACTCTCTTTATTATGTTTCAAAGTTATCGTCTATTCCTCGTTTTCTGAGAGATTTTAATCCTGGAAAGGTGTTGGATTTTGTTGAATGTTTTCTGCAAAAAATTGAGATGTTCTTCCCTTTTTTTTGTAGCGTGTTACCTTCATTATTTTTCATGTTGAACCACTCTTGGATTCCTGGGATAAGTCCCACTTGGTCATCACATATAACCCTTTAAATGTGCTGTTGGTTTGATTTTCTAGTATTTTGTTGAAGAGAGGGATTTTTAATTTAATTTCTTTATTTTAAAATTTTAGAACTGTAAATAAGGAATTGTGGACTTGTAGTTCCGTATAGTGACGAATCATCATAGCAAAAGAAGCTGATTAATGGTGCCACATTAATAAGAAGGAAGTCTTTAACAGTATGTTCCTGTGTCCTGGGGTTCTGACTGGTTCTCTTTAACCATTTACCAATGACTTGAAGACAAAGAAGGCCTGCTTCTCACACTTGCAGCTGACAGAACCGAGAAGGACAACTAATATTTGAGAGAGCAAAATAAAGATTTCAAAAGGTTCTGATGGCCTGGAATAATCGGGCCAAATTAACAAGATAGATTTAAAACCTTGAATCAATATTTTGAGTTCAAGGAAAATATTGAAGAAAAGGAGGGGTTGCTGGATTAATAGCCATTCCCATGAAGAGAGCTGGGATTTAGCTGACTGCAAACCTGGCCTGAGCTGAGAATTTCAAGGTTCCAGAGGAGGAGTGCAGGCTGGAGTGGTGCTGACACAATGTTGTATCCACAATGTACATGTGCACATGTGTGTGGTGTATGGGGCTTGCTTAGTCCTGCTCCTGGCTCTGCAGGCCTATCCACATCTGGAATATTTATTGCCTTCAGTATGGGTGCCAATTTTTAAGTGACAAACTGGATCCCATCCAGACAAAAATGACCAGGACGAAGAAAGGGCTCAAAATCATGTTAGGCCAGGAAGTGTTGAAGGAACCAGGGCTGTTTAGCCTAAGGGGGAGAAGATTAAATGGGAATTTCATAGTTGTTTTCAAATCACATGAAAAGAGAAACAGACAGGGTCTGTGTGTTTCCAGAGTGGAGTAGAAACCTAGAGGTGGAGGTTGACAGAGGGAGGAATTGGTCTTCTACAAGAAAGACATTTTCAATGGTCAGTGAGATCTAAAAATACGATGGATTGGACACATGATGGGTGCCAGAATATTTATCTCCTCCACTCCAACTTCTGGCAAATAACTTTCCACACCCTCATGGCTATTACAGGAATACACTGTAGATTGTGTCTGACCCAGGTCAGACCAAAGAGCCCTGTCCCTGGGATTATGGGATTTGGGAGTGAAGAACAGTCGCGCTGCCTGTGGCTGAAGCTCTAAGAGGCAAAACTAGAGAAGAGTTTCTCATCAAAAGTAGAAAGTAAGTAGAGTGGAGGGGAGGAGAGAAAAGGGGAAGGGAGAAGAGGAGGAGAGAAGAGGAGAAAAGAGAGAGACGGAAGACAGAGAGAAAAGCATTGAGTTCTGAATTCCAGATATTCCTGCATCTCACAATCCTCTTATTCTCCCACAACTCTGTCACTCAGTTCTTTCTTGAAGAGTATGAAATACCTTAGTATCATTCCAAAGGGTGGTCTCTCTTAATTAAACTAGAGTTGGGTTGGTTTTTTTTTTTTTGTCATTTTCAGTTCAAAGGACTGTAACTGATACCAGCTGTCTCCGGAGGTAGTAGTGAGGCCTCCAACTTTGGAGGTATTTAAGGGAAACAGGTTTACCATCACCTGCCAAGAAATCTATGAAGTGGGTGGGAATAAAAATGAAATAGGATTGGTCATGAGTCGATAATTGTTGAAGCTAGGTGATGGGTTTATTATCATATTCTCTCCACTTTTTTGTATGTTGAACATTTTTTCTAAGAAAAAAATGATATGGAGAGGACACAAGCACTGAGAGAAGTTGAACTAATTCAATGGTTCTAAAACATATCAGAATCCTTTGGGTAGACTTAAACAACAAAAATCTGTGGCCTTGCCCCTGGAAATTTGGTTTCAGTTGATCTGGGATGAGGCTCTGGATTCTATATATTTTCAAAACTCCCAGATTATTCCATCATCTAGGTAAAATCACTGCTGAATGACATTTAAGGGCATCTTGAAATGTAAGCTCCTCAAGCTCAAGGGTATTAAAGGCTGGAAGTGACCAACACCTTCAATTTTAAAATGTGGATACTATGCCACATGTGGTGGCTCACACCTATAATTCTAGCACTGTGGGAGGCCGAGGTGGGTGGATCACTTGAAGTCAGAAGTTCAAGACCAGCCTGGCCAACATGGTGAAACCGCGTCTCTACTAAAAATACAAAAAAATTAGCCAGGCGTGGTGGCGGGCGCCTGTAATCCCAGCTACTGGGGAGGCTGAGGCAGGAGAATTGCTTGAACCTGGGAGGCGGATGTTGCCGTGAGCCGAGATGGCACCATTGCACTCCAGCCTGGGCAACAAGAGCGAGACTTCGTCTCAAAAAATAAAATATAAAATAAAGTAAAATGTGGAAACTGAGATACAAAGAGGTCAGGTGATTAAGGTTAACAGAGTTAGTAAGTGATAGTGGAGAAGTCTAAAACCCAAGCGATCCCCTGTTCTCTGTCCTGTACACATTGACTTTATAAAACTATGAAAATCTTCTTGATTGATAAGGTTATACGAAGAAAGCTGACTTTGGATCCAGACTGCTTGGTCAAATTCTGGTTTTTCCACTTACTCTCTGTGTCTCAGTTTCCCCATCTGTACCCACTTTATTTGGGATTGTTGTAAATTAAATATATATATATATATATCTTAACACAATAATAACATATGATAAACAAGGGTTTGCTATTGTTATATTTATTACGTGCATCATACTAGGAAGGAGACTGTCACTGAAGGTCTTCAAGACTTTGTATGGCTATTAATTACTGACGGTTGGAGGCCGGGTTGAGTATTGCAGCCCACATCCAGTGTCCAGCTTATTGCTTCATGTCATCCTGTTCAGTATAAGAACTTATTGCTCAGGCTGCAGAGCTCGAGTCGTAACTTCACTCCTCGTGGGTCACTCTGGCTATAGTGTGAGAAAAGCAAGAGCCAGAATACTAAGGACAGCTTGACAACTGGAAAAAAAATAGTAACCTATATATTCCAGAAGTGTTCTTGCTTTATTATTATTACCTCTATATCCAATCACCAAACAAACAAAATAACACCTAACTTTAATTAAAACTAACACCAACAAAAACAAAACAGCTAAGAGGGATATGATGGCTTCTAAGACAGCTGTTAGATATTGTGAATTAGATATGCCAGTGTCTTTAAAGAATAAATACAGGAAACTAAGAGTGGCAGCATCAGGCAGGCAGGGTTTCGGTCCACTTTGTTCCCTGTTGTATTCCTGGCAGCCAGCATGGGGTCTGGCACGTGTTGGGTATTCAATAAATATGTGCTCAATAGATGATCTTTCAGGAAATGGCTCATATATGTCACAGACAATTGAGACAACTTATGGCTCAAAGTGTAAAGCTACAACTTGAGTCATTCCTGTAAAAAATACAAAATGAGGCCGGGCGCGGTGGCTCAAGCCTGTAATCCCAGCACTTTGGGAGGCCGAGATGGGCGGATCACGAGGTCAGGAGATCGAGACCATCCTGGCTAACACAGTGAAACCCCGTCTCTACTAAAAAATACAAAAAACTAGCCGGGCGAGGTGGCGGGCGCCTGTAGTCCCAGCTACTCGGGAGGCTGAGGCAGGAGAATGGCGTGAACCCGGGAGGCGGAGCTTGCAGTGAGCTGAGACCTGGCCACCGCACTCCAGCCTGGGCGACAGAGCAAGACTCCATCTCAAAAACAACAATAACAACAACAACAACAAAAAAACACAAAATGAAAATTCTATGAAGAAATATTTTTGAAAGAAAATTTGAAATTAAACCTTAAAAAAAGACTAAATCTTTCCTAAGAGCTAAAAGGCTATTTTTAAATAGAGAATAGTTTTCAGGGGCAATCATAGGGAAAAGCAACAGTGTGAGAAAAGCATTTCTATTCTCACGTGGGTCCAGCTTTCTCCTTCTCTTTTCATGTTTTGTCCTCTTTATTCTCTTCTCCTGAGCTTCTTCCATATCTTGTTTCTAAAAGACTGTTGTCTTTCTTTTCCTTTTTCTTCTCTTTCTCTTTGTCCTACTTCTTCTCTAAACTAGTCACTTTTTTTTCTTTTTTTAAACTGAATCTCGCTCTGTCGCCCAGGCTGGAGTGCAATGGCACGATCTCAGCTCACTGCAACCTCCACCTCCCAGGTTCAAGTGATTCTCCTGCCCTGGCCTTGTGGGTAGCTGGGATTACAGGCACCTGCCATCACGCCTGGCTAATTTTTGTATTTTTAGTAGAGATGGGGTTTCACCACGTTAGTCAGGCTGGTCTTGAACTCCTGACCTCGTGATCCACCCACCTTGGCCTCCCAAAGTGCAGGGATTACAAGTGTGAGCCACCGCACTGGGCACCAGTCGTTTTTCTTTTGGTGATAATATGGGGCTGAAATATCACTTAATTCATTCATTTCATTAATATTTAGAAAGTTCAAACTATGTGCCAGGTACGTTTTTACAGTAGACCCCCCTTATCTGCAGGGAATACATTTCAAGATACCCAGTGGATGCCTGAAACCTTGGGTGGTACCAAACCCTGTATGTTTTTTTCTATACATATGTACCTATGGTAAAGTTTAATTTATAAATTAGACACAGTAAGAGATTAACACCAACTAATAATAAAATAGAACAATGATAACAACATACTGTAATAAAAGTTAAAATATGATCTCTCCCTCCCTCTCGCTCTTTCTCTCTCTTCCTCTTTCTCTCAAAATATCTTATTTTACTGTACTCACTTTCTTCTTCTTGTGATCTGCTTATCTGATAACCGAGATGACTACTAAGTGACTAAGGATGGCTAGTGTCCACAGCATGGATACACTGGACAAAGGGATGATTCACATTCCACGCAGGACAGAGAAGGACGGCACTTTCATCACAATACTCAGAAAGGTGTGCTGTACAATTTAAAATTTATGAATTGTTTATTTCTGGAATTTTCCATTTAATATTTTCAGACGAGAGTTGACCTCAGGTAACTGAAACTACAGAAAGCAAAACTGTGGATAAGCAGGAACTATTGTATTAATTTGATTTTTTTTTTTTTTTTGGTTAAAGCATAATTTACATACATCGAAGTGCACAAATCTTACATGTGCAGCTTGAGGAATTTTCACATATGCACATACCTGTGGAATTAACACCAGGTTAATACAAAAGACATTTCCATTCTCCCTGCAAGCTCTCTCATGTCCTCTTGCAGTCAATACACCCTTTAATCACGATCCTGACCTCTATCACCAGAGATTAGATTTGAACCTGGTATGATTAGAATTTTACATATATTCTTCGTATCTCTTTCTGTTCAACATTATCTTTGTGGGAATTATTTATGCTGTTACCAGAAACAGATCCTATTTTTTCCAATGAAGTTTTATGTCCCCCTAAGAAGGAAATTTTTTTCTTTCTAAAATTATCAACCAAATTTCATTGCCTTGTATATAAGGTTGGTTTATGATGAACATGTTTTCTTTCCCATCCATCCTCAACTCCTATCCTTTAGTCCCATGTGGGTCAGTCCTACTAGATTAGAAAAAAAAAATTTCTCATGCTAGGATTATACCTCCACCTTCTCAGTGGAGCCAGGATGGTAACATCTGAGGTCCCTGAGACTGGGAATTTTACAGGTTACTCACTGTTGTGTGTCACTAGTTTCCCAGATTAGCTGCCTCTGCAACTGGGCCACATAGGACCCATGGACCACGGGAAACCTCCCTTAGTTAGGAATTCAGATACTACCCCATTGTTCTTCTTGCTAATTCTTTCCTGCCACTAGAGGTCAGGGTTCAGTTATTACTATAGAGGGCCGACCGGGCCAATTGGTGATCAAAAGGACCCCAGGTGGGCTGCCTGGGGGATGCAGTGCCTTGTGTGTTCAGGTTGAGACCAGGGATGAAAAGGCTGAGCTAACTGAGCAAACAGATTGTTGTATCACCACATGGAAAATCGACCTCAAACATCCAAAATTCTATTTTTATTTATTTACTTATTTATTTTTAATTGGCAGGGGAATTTTGTCTAATACATAATTGACATTTCACTGTATTTCCTTTAGGTAGAAGAATGCTTCAAGCTTCAGACAAATGTAAGCATTCTCACTTGGAAGCACCTTAAATCCTTGGTGTTCAGATTTGACAACTGTAAAAATGTTCGCTAAGGGGGTTTGGGGTTGATTTCTTAAGCAGCATAAGATTATTTTTTTCCCAACAACTAAAAATATTTAGTAGGTAAGCATGACTATTTTATGGACCGAATTTCTTTGAGGATTCTAAAGTGTTGCTGCTTAAAATCCAGGTCTTCAATGCTTCCTGATTCTCTACTCTATCACCCTAATTTACTCTGACCTTAACAGGGTCTATACCAATGAGGTATAACGGGGACTAAAATTTTAATCAGTTTCTTGAAAGCTTATAGCAAGAATGACAAAATTTGGAGCTGACGTAGGCCAGTGGTTTCCAAAGAAATGGTTAAGCTACAAGCATTTAATTTTATTAAATCTTACTCAGAAACTTCATGTATAAAACACATAAAAAGTAGATTTCCTCTGTGAAGTGATGTGAAGTTATGACTTCTGCTCACTCAGCTCCCCAGATCCCTCTACCCCACACTCTGTAGCCACTGAGAATATGCGTGTGAAATCCTGTCACTCTAGAGACACTGTTTGAAAACCACCCATCTGGTCCAAGCCCCTCACTGTATGAATGAGGAAACTAAGATCCAGTACTGCCCAGTTAGAATCATACATTAACAAAGATAGCCTGCAAGAAATATGGCTGGAGACTATTTTTATTAAAATTTTAGGGTATTTTTGAAGACATACTGTTCACTTCTTATCCCAGCCTACACATATATATGGTATATAACGTACATATAAAACTAAACAACGTAAGTTTGCTCAGTTTTGCCAGACATTTGGATTGGTGAAACAGCAACCCTGTAGGTTAAAATCATGTTCTGAAAAATATGAAACCGCAGAAAGGGGATTTGATCCCTTCGAGGAAGAAAACAGTCTTATATCTTGGTTGTGAAGTAGAAGTTGTTATGGAGACCACTTGCTAATATTAACAGAGTGCTGGAGAGCAAGGGGGAAGTTTCCACAGCACTTAAGGAGGAGCCATTTCTGCGTGGAACGAAGGTAACCAGGCCATTCATGCTGTTTATGGGAGAAGGGTTGTGTAACTGGCATAAAAGAGAAAGTAAGAAAAAGCTAACCTTAGAGGATTCAGGAAGAATAGTAAGGTCTTCAATTGCCTTTTCAGTCATGTAAGGGACTTATTCATGTGCTAGTTGAAAATTTGAAAGCAACCTGCAGCAAAGGCTTTTAATAGCAATTTTTTTTGCTCTCTACTCTTCTGGATCTATCTATATGGCCCAGTAATCATTTACTCTAACGTTAGAGGGTCTAATTGAGATGAGCAACGTCATACTCCAGTTTAGGAGAAACCAGGATGATCAATACCAGACAAGGACTAATGAGTAAGGAACTTGCTTATCCCTGTGATGGAATTTCTTTTTTCTTAACTTTTAAGTTCAGAAGCACATGTGTAGGTTTGTTATATAGATAAGTTTGTATCATGGGGGTCTGCTGTATAGATTGTTTCATCACCTAGCTATTAAGCCTAGAACGCCTTAGTTATTCTTCATGATCCTCTTCCTCCTTTCACCCTTCACCCTCTGATGGGCCCCAGTGTCTGTTGTTCCCCTCTATATGTCCATGTGTTTGCATCATTTAGCTCCCACTTATAAGTGAGAAGATGTGGTATTTGGTTTTCTGTCCTTGTGTTAGTGTGCTAAGAATAATGGCCTCCAGTTCTATCTATATTCCTGCAAAAAAACATGATCTCTTTCCTTTTTATAGCTGCATAGTATCCCATAGTGTATATGTACCACAATTTCATTGATGGGTATTTAGGTTGATTCTAGGAATTTCTTTAGGTATTGTTCTAAACTGTACCTCATCTTTAACCTAAAAATCATTAGTAATCATGTTTTGTTCTTTTAATAAATAGTTGTGTTTTGAATTTTAAAAAATTATTGGAGTCCTGTGATACTCAAAGCAGAAATAATTTATATTATGTTCCTCTTATTTTATTAAATCTGATGAGCATCTACTTCTTCAGAGTATGTAGGCAACAACAGAGCACTCTGTGGCTGCTGGGCCAGGAAAGGAGTAAACACATTCTTGCAAACCTAAACAGTGAGCCAGGTTTCGTTTTTCCATTTGCACCTAACATCATACCCCTCCATTCTGTGAAAGTAGAACTAGGAGAAGACTTCAGAATTTGGATCCCCCTTAAGGTAATGTGTTACTTGCATAAGTATGGGTTTAGAGTTGTTTGATTATCTGCAGTGTGGTGTGTTGATATGTGTGCACGAGATGAGGGATGGAGATGTTTGCTCTGCAATGGAGGTATTAGCAACATGTTGCACCTCCCAATGTTTTGTTGGGGGTAGAAGGCAGAAATAGTCTGAGTAAAGACACACTACCCAATGTGCTCACTAAGAAAAGCATGTGAGGTTCTGCTTTTTCACTTTGGCTACCAGCAGTTTTGTAAATTCGGAAGCAAGAAGAGGGCTAGTCAACTATAAGCCCCAAGAACTGGGGAATGTGATCCAAAGTGCTGCTTCGAGCAGTCCACATTTCTGGTGTTCTGATCATTATTGCTATTAGAGTGAGACACTTTCCTCAACAGACCAAAACTAAGGATCCTTCATCACTAGGCAGTCAGAATAGAGAACCAAAAGGACAAAGCAAAGCATCAATTAAAATCTCATCCCTCTGTCCACGGTTTGTGAAAAATACATCAATTTCTTGCTCTCTCCTTTGGGATACAAGTCTTTAAAATGGCTTATAACTGGGTGGAACTCCCTCTGGTAGGTGGATGAGTGTTCAATACATTTGTGATGCTGAGACATTTATCTTCACTGCCTTAATAATTGAGCATCTAAGTCAAACTTCTGACCCCTGTGTTTATTGACATTCCTATTCAAACACTTATTTTTATCTCCTGATTAGGGAAAAAGGAAAGTCCAACCTACAATGCTGTTGTGAATATCTTGTGAGTTCTTCAGAGATGGTCCTGCCACTAACTTCCCTTCTCCTGACATAGATAAACAGAAAGGGGTATATGGGACTGGAACCAGGATTGAACAGACATGAACCAAATTCTAGGTTCATAGGCTAATAAAGGTGTAAGAAGGGCTGGGACTACATGCATAATTAAGATGCCTTAGGGAGGCCTAGGATATGACTTTATGTGTTGGGACTCTCAACGAACACAACTAGTAAACTTCGATCCTCAGCTGACCCATCTAGGATAGCACACAAAACCTATGCATTTATGAGAAGTAGCAACTTACAAAGCCAAGGACAAGAATTCCTGCCTCTCCTCCAGGAGTGAAGAATAAGAACAGCGTAAGAAGTGCTTCAGCTCCAGTATGGGTGCAGCTGCAGAGCCCAGACTGGGAGAGTAGACTCCATGGTGATCAGTAGCACTTGCCAACCTGTGTATAAAATAACAAAGGCTTGGCTAGACTCGGTAGCTAACACTTGTAATCCCAGCACTTTGGGAGGCTGAGGCAGGCAGATCATTTGAGGTCAGAAGTTCAAGACCAGCCTGGCCAACATGGTGAAACCCCGTCTCTACTAAAAATACAAAAAGTAGCTGGTCATGGTGACACGAGCCTATAATCCCACCTAATCGGGAGGCTGAGGCAGGAGAATCACTTGAACCCAGGAGGTGAAGGTTGCAGTGAGCCAAGCTTGTGACACTGTACTCCAGCCTGGGTGACGGAGAGAGATTCTGACTCAAAAACAAACAAACAAACAAAAGGCTTGAATTAATACGACTAAGTTTGCCTCACATTCATATCTGCAGGCAGAGTTCCCTCCATAGAGAATGGGAAGTTTATTCTAGAGATCCATTACACAGATGTACAGCTTGTATTCTGGGGGTATTCTGTCCTTCAGAAAAGATTTGTTGAGCACCTACTATGTGCTAGGTACTATGCTGGACATAAGCAATACAATGAGGAGCAAAACAGATTCTCTGCTCTCACGAAGTTTAAAATCTAGTGGAGTAAATCAATATTAATCAAGTGAATATATCAACATATAATTAAAAACTGTGCAAGGGTCTTGGTGAGCAGAAATTCTTTCAATTTGTATTCTTGTAGAAGGGCCCTCTCTGATCAGACATTCATCATGTCTCTCTTGCCTGCCCATGCCAACTTCTTGGAATAGCCTTCTGCTTGTCTTTGTCTTCTCAGGAGTTATTTTTTTGTTGCTGGTACTTACTGACTTAGAGGGTATTTTTTATCAGACAGTGGCAGGAACGCTCCCCCTAAATACAGTGAAACAAAGTCATTGTTTGCCTCAGATGAGCATGGGCCAGGAGTTCTCCATTTCCCTTTTAGCCAGAGTACACAACAGCACCTACTTTTGAAGGCACTGAAAAATTGCTCTGCCCTCCTGGCAGGATACAAATGGGGAGACTGAGATGGAGAGACATCATAAGGCTGATTGGATGATGGCCTCAGAGTTAGTCATTGGTACCAAATTCCAGAAAACTTAGACTGGAGCTTTAACTCAGCTAGGCCACAAGAAGAGTTGGCAAGAGATTTCAAGCTTCTCCAGGGAAACAAAGATACATGGATCGGTTTTAGAGATGGGGTTGTCTCCCAAACAGTAATCGGATTCCTCTCTTGCATCCCACAGTCTCGCAGGTGTAAACCACATGAACAAATATGTGCTCGGGGTGAGGGTAGGGGTGGTGGGGGAGGTGATGACAGTTTCGACTTCATAATGCATCATCTCAGGTGGCAGCTGTGCATCTGTTACATATTTTGAAACCTCCCTTTCATACCAGTAGAGCTATTTCAGCAGATAACATCTCGAATTGACTAAAGAAAAGTCATACGTTACCCAATGTCCTGAAATGGCTCAAGAAGATGGATAAGGGGAAGGTGTTGGGGTTGAAATTTGTATTTTACCTCCTGACTCTTAAAATCATTGGGATGGCAGCTTTGATTCAGTCTTGGAAACTGGACTTAATTAGTGGGAGCCAGCCCTCTATGGGGGAGCTCTCGGACAGGCACTTTGGGTCCCTGCCTCCCAAAGCTCCCTCTCAAGGATAGGGATTTGAACAGTTGCAGCCCCTGGGGCCCCTACAAAATACTTCCAGCACACATGTGGCTAAAAGCGATAATCCCAACACGTTTTGCAGGAAGAAAAATTGTGCTGGGAACAGCAAGTCAAGCATTTGCTGAGTTTTAGTAGGAGGTGTGAAAAATATGTAACTCTACTCAGGGTCATTCCCCTTGGCCTCACTGCTAGCCACAGCGTGTGTGAGGGGAGGCAGAGGCAGCGCCAAGCTCCCATCCATCTTTCCGTGGCCCCATTAATCTCTTCTCTTCCTGAAAACCAACTTATCTTGCAGTTGGTTTAAAAACCTCCCAGGGCTGCACATAGGGGCTGCTGCAAGCGCTGATGGGCCTCTGTGCTAATTAGAAAAAGACGGTCCCTCTGGGAGGGAAACTTGCAGAAAGACGCCCCTTCTGGGCAGGCCAGTTAGTGAAGAGGCACCTTCTTTCAGTTGGACTCAGGCCTGTGCTGGGGCTCATGACTCAGCAATCAGACCACATTCTGGATTTCTGGCCCCCAAAGATTTCCCTCAGCTGGGCCCCACTGTGCCCAGTGGCCGTGGCAACAAAGTGTCCTTTATGGCTCACAAAATCGACACTGACTAGTCTCCATAGTTGGAATGCGCCTGGAATCCTAACCAAGTCCTCTTGCTTATGCCTGTATTCTTTTTTTTTTTTTTTTTTAATTATTTATTTATTTATTTATTTATTTATTATTATTATTTTTTTTATTATTGACTGGATTAAGAAAATGTGGCACATATACACCATGGAATACTATGCCTGTATTCTTAATCCTCTGCATTTAACAAACTCAGAGTCCCCTCAGAAATACTGACGAACATCACCATGGGACAGATGAACTGATGGAAACAGGCAACAACATTGGTTTCATTGCAGTGTCCTGTTCAAGGAAGTAATTACCGGCTCTTTGGACACAAATCTTGGACACAAATACTGCCTAGGTACTCTTTTCTTTTTTCTTTTCTTTCTTTCTGTCTTTCTTAGAGACAGGGTCTCACTCTGTTGTCCAAGCTGAGTGGAATGGCACAATCACTGCTCACTGCAGTCTCAAGCTCCTGTGCTTAAGCAATTCTCCTGCCTCAGCCTCCTGAGTAGCTTGTGACTACAGGCGTGCACTACCACGCCCAGGTAATTTTTAATTTTTTTGTAGAGATGAGGTCTCACTATGTTGCCCAGGCTGGTCTTGAACTCCTGGACTCAAGTGATCCTTCTACTTTGGCCTCCCAAAGTGCTGGGATTACAAGCGTGAGCCACCACACTTGGCCAGCCTAGGTACTCTTTCCCCCATGACTTTTTCTCCTACGGTTTCTTTCCCTCTGATGAGTAAGCTGCAGGTTTAGTTTTATATTTACTCTAATATTGGGAACAATTTTCTGTCTTATTTCTCTTTGTCATTAGTTCAAGGTTGTTTCTGATTTTCATAAGGCATTTCATCACATTTTGTCTGTCCTTTAACTATGCATCCTGCCCTATGACTTCACCCATCAATGGTAACAGTTACAATAACAGTAATAGCAAGAATTGGTTGAGAAGTCCCCATATGCCATGTGCTATTCTATGGGCTTTCTATGGATTAACTCATTTAACTTGTCACAGAAGCCTTATGAGGATAGTAGTAGTATTATTCCTGTTTTAAGATGTGGTAACTGAGCCGAAAAACAAAAAAAAAGTTAACTAATTTGCCAAGGGAGCAGTGGAGCCAGGATTTGAGTCCAAGCAGTGTGGCTGTAGAGCTCATGCACTCCACCACTGTGCTATGGAGACTCTGTCTATCCATTCATGAGTGCTATGTCCATCTCTCTACTCATCCTCAAAGCTGTTACTTCATCTATTCATTTACCCTACAAACATGTATCGAATAGCCATACCCCAACCTCATGCTCAGTACTAAGACTGAGACCCCAGGCAAAATACAAACTCTAAAATAATGACATTTTTAGAATAGTGAGGTTGACAAATGTTCAGGTAATTTGATTGTACACAGTTTCATAGTAGATTGTCTGAAATGTCTACCTTGCCAATGGCATTCTACTCTGGGAACATTCTTTTCCCATTGCTCCTACAGTCCTCAATGCCGTATCATAGCACATTGCTACCCACTGGCCACAGATGATTGGAACAGAGTGGACACATGACCTATGACCTACCAATGCAATGAATATAAAACCACAGATTAACCCTTTTAGGGAATTTGAACTAAGAGACACAGTGGAAGTAGATCCTTGAACATTAACAGGAAGGATGGAGCTGGCATTTTGGCAGCAGACTCACAAGTTGAGGAAGCTCTGATGTAGCAAAGGCTCTGACATGGGGCGAACCATGGTAGCCTGTGGACAATTAAGGGCCTGCCTTGCTGCCAGGGAGACAGCCTCTGGGCTGAGGGTGATAAGATATGAGATAGTTAGATGTAGCTCAGAATTCTAGAAATAATCCCCATGAGCCACAAAAGAATATCAATCTTATTACTGTGTGCCATAACTAATGACTGTGGAAAAAGGTCCTGAGAAATGGCCTTGGGGACAAATGAAGGTGCCTGAACATAATGCAGGAGGCTGGTGGCCTTCAGACAGTTTTTATCAAACTGAATCTCACAGAGTACCCCCACTATAAGGCAGACAAAATAATGGATGTTCTGTTACAAGCAAGGGCCAAGGCCATGGGGCACCTTTTCCTTTTCATACAAGGTGGATGGTGTCCACTGGAGTTGTGTTACTCGAAGGATTTGCTAGGAGTTCTTGATCAGAAGAGCATAGATTAAGAGGAAGGTTTTCACCGTAGACTGGCAGGGTCAGAGCTCCTGCGGGCCCAAACTGGCGGCAGCACAACCTCCAGGACTCCTGCAGTGGCCCCGAGGTGAGGGGCTGAGGGCAGAGCGAAGGGCAGGGAAAGGGCAAAGGTGCCTGTTACTTTGAAGAACTGGCTGACGTCCAAGTTTTTTATCTGCATTCAGTTACTCTCAGAGGTTCGTGTGATCTTCCAGTCTTTATCACCCAGTCAGATGGTCTTCTTAGCACACTGGATGGGACAGTTGATTCTAATCTTGATTTAGCATGATTTGAGCTATGCAATGTCACATAACGAACTATAAGGCAGTTCTTAGCCTCCATTCAATTCTAAGTTCATCCACTCCACCACTGTGCTATGGAGACTCTGTCTATCCATTCATGAGTGCTATGTCCATCTCTCTACTCATCCTCAAAGCTGTTACTTCATCTATTCATTTACCCTACAAACATGTATCGAATAGCCATACCCCAACCTCATGCTCAGTACTAAGAAAGAGATGTCCAATGTTTATTTAACCCTTTTAGGGAATTTGAACTAAGAGACACAGTGGAAGTAGATCCTTGAACATTAACAGGAAGGATGGAGCTGGCATTTTGGCAGCAGACTCACAAGTTGAGGAAGCTCTGATGTAGCAAAGGCTCTGACATGGGGCGAACCATGTCAGAAAGAGATGTCCAATGTTTATTTAAATATTGAACTAATTTGAAGTAATTATAATGTAGTAATTGATTACACCAGTATCATCATAGAATTAAGATCAAAACGTTGCTAGCTAGTGGGAAAGAAGCTCCATTCCTCTACTGCAGGAAATTTTAGGCATGATATTTGTTTAAGTGATGGAATGAGAAAAAATTATACATTTTTTCCACCTCATAACTGTCAACATAAATAGACCAAGGCCTTTGGAGTTAGACAGACATAGGTTCCATGAATTCTGGAATTCTAGCTTACTATGATTGATAACTGCAGGCATGCTATTTAAATCCTCTCACTGTCAGTTTCTAAAATAAATAGAATAAAACCCACTTCCTAGGATGGTTATGTAGATCCAAGGAGGTAACATGGGCCAGTGGTGAGTTCATTGCTTGGCATACAATGCGCACAGATACATGTTCAATTAAATACCTAAATGCAAGTTAGTTCACTTCGTATCTCAGTTTTCTCATTTGAATAATGTATAACGATTATCCAGCTTTGACAGGTTTTTGAGGGACCAGATGAAATAATGCACACAGGAACTCTTAGCCCTCATGATACGGACATGAAATAGAATCAGTGTTTTGGAATGGATAACCCAAAATGTAACAAAAGGGACAAAACTGAAATCTGAAAAGTTGTTAAAAGGAGCATTTTCTTCCTCTTTGTAAATCTTAAAAACAAAAACAAAACCACAAAACCATTTTATGGAACAGTCAATTTGTCAGGGAACTTGGGTAGTTAACAACAAAACTGTGGGTGATCCTTTTTTTTTTCAGGTTTGGGGCCACAGCTTTGTCCTCCTGGCAGACAAGCTTCCAGGGACACCAGAGCCCTGGCCCCAGTCCATCCAGATGCTTGGGCAGCTATGTCAATAGGAGTCACCCCTCCCGCATGAAGCTGACTGTGAATTCTCTGTGTCTGTGTTGGTTTGTCTATTGGGACAACACAGACTTGATCTGTATAATTTGTTCTCCGCAGTAAGTATTATTTTAGTGCTGCCTACCAAAGCTAGTTCAAGAGGAATTCCTTCCAATATCTGATTGCCATGTTTCTCCTTTCCTTTAACGAGGCTGTTAATCATTTATTTGTAGGTTAACTTATTTTGATTAGTGTAGTATAATTAGAATTTGACTTAGAGTATTTGAAGTAGTCTATAATAAAAGACACATATAGGAAGAGACCATTAAAATGAACATTTAAAAAAAAGTTCCATCCTGGCTAACACGGTGAAACCCCGTCTCCACTAAAAATACAAAAAAATTAGCCGGGCATGGCAGTGGGCACCTGTAGTCCCAGCTACTCGGGAGGTTGAGGCAGGAGAATGGCGTGAACCCAGGAGGCAGATCTTGCAGTGAGTCGAGACAGCGCCACTGCACTCCAGCCTGGGTGACAAAGACTCTGTCTCAAAAAAAAAAAAAAAAAGGTTGATGAATTTAGGGATAGGTAGAGAATGTAGAGAATTTAACGAATCGTACTAAATAAAGTATGTAAAAGTATCAAATCGTCAGTCACTATGCAAATACTGCTGTGTATCAATATCTGCAATTTTGGATTTTGGTTAGTGCATCATCACATAATTTTTCATATGTTTCCTAATACCATATTTCTTTTATTTTAGAGAATATTTTTTGCTTTAACACCACAGAGTTTACAGCTACTACAGCAGCTATAAACAAAGAAACAACGAAGATCAAAACATGGGAAGAAGTAAAACAGTATGAGAGAATGAAAAATCACAAAACAAGAATAACTTATTATTTATTACTGTCTGGTCTCAATTAATTTATTGAAATAACATGTTCGGAAAGAAATGGTCCATACATTGTATTCAACAAATTTTAGACATCAGAATGAAGGTTTAGCAGTTTCAGTCTGGATGCCAGACACAGTGATAAAGGACATTCTCTTGTTTGGCCCCTAGAGCTGCACTGGACAAGGTAGCCACTGTTCACATGTGACCATTTAAATTAATTAACATTAAATTACACTAAAAATTTAGTTCCTCGCATTAGCTGAATTCGGCGTCCACTGTAAAAACAGAGCTGGGTGCTAGAGACCGAAAGAGTTTTGGTTTTTGTTTGTTTTTAACTATGAGAGGCAGTTTGGTAATGAAAAACTCATGGGCATATGTGGGAGATATCTGGATTTGAATCCCAACTCTGTGACTTACTAGCTATATGACCTTGACTTATTTAAGTTATACCCTCTGAGCATCAGTTTCTTCATCTGTAAAATGAGACTAACAATACCTACATTGTGAGTGCAAATTTGCTATGATAATTATAAATTCCATACCTGTAGTTCCCTAGCAGACTGGTGCAAGGGAAATGATGATGATGGTGATAGTGATGGTGGTGATAGAGAAGGAGAAGGGAATTCAAATTCTGTCCTCAGAATGCTTTTTGTAATATTATTACAACATTTTGATAATCTCCCGGGAAATAAATGTGTTTTCTTTAGCACAACCCTGGTAGGAAATGTCCCCTTTTTAATATCTTTCTACCGTCTCCGTAGCAAATGTCATCCCTCCATGACACAAATCACTATGACTCCATATACTTAGGTTATTGCCGTTCCTCTCCTTATTTTTTAGGAACAATCTGAAAACATAGTAAATAACTTATAAGGTTTAAAGGCACCACAGCCAAAGAGTTAAAACCTGTACTTGGAATCTAATCTTGTATCAGTTTACCCATGAGAAGGCATCCTTAAATGAAAAGAATCCAGTCTCTAGCTGGAACTTCAAGAACCAGTGAGTAGATACTGGGAATGATCTGGGGAGCATGAGCAAAGCTGCTCCTCCTGAGACAATCTCTGATGATGTCTTTTCTCTTTTTCTGACTTCTTTCAGACAAGACATTGCTTAAAATTCCCCTATCTGTTAGAAGGCTGAAACAGTCACTCCTTTGGAGACCAACGCACCTGCAGTTGTTCTGTTTTCTTCTGCCACACCAGTCATTGTGCAACATCTGGATAAGTAGCTACAACACAGCGTCTTTTCCTGTCTTGGGGCTCAGCCTTCCGTGGACCAAAGGGTCAAGTGTTTTGCTTAATTCCATGGCCTCCTCTGCTGTCTCTTCCATCAGTGCTGTCATTTCCCCAGTTGGAGAGATGATGACTAGTCTGGACAATAGGTTTGCTATAAGAGAGTCTTTGCCTGGGGTATAGATTACTCATAAATCATATCTTTATAACAGTAATAACATTCCCTGTCATCTAGCAGGTGTGTTGCCTGGTGGTTTGTGATCTGTCTGGACAATCAGGCTTCTGCCAAATGCATATTTGTGGAACTCTCGTAGTGCACATATCACTGCCAATATTTTTTTTTCTTGCTTGCTCAAGAAGACTTTTTTTTTTCCAGCCAAAGCCAGCATTAGAGATGTGCACGTGACTACTGAACAATCCAATTGCTTGCCAAGAATTTCACTATAGGTTCTCAATAGCCTTTTGCATTATTAGACAGTGATTTCATTCGTGCCAAGGAACTTTAAATAGAGAAAAGAAACTCGCATTCACTAAGCACCTGTAATGTGCCAACCACTGTGCTGGTTGTCTCACCCATGATATTTTATGTAATCTTCCCAACAACCTCATGAATTAGATACTATCTTTTTCTTTTTTTTTTTAGACAGTGTCTTGCTCTGTTGTCCAGGCTGGAGTACAGTGGTGCTAACATGGCTCACTGCAGCCTCAACCTTCCAGGTTCAAGAAATCTCCCACCTCAGCCTCCTGAGTAGCTGGGACTACAGGCATACACTACCACACCCAGGTAATTTTTTATTTTTTGTAGTGATAGGGTCTCACTATGTTGCCCTGACTGGTCTTGAACAACAATAGGACAATAGATATGCTATAAGAGTGCTGGCCTGGGGTCAAGCAGTATTCCCTCCTTAGCCTCCTGAAGTGCTGGGATTACAGGTGTGAACAGCCAGGCCTCGCCTTAGGTACTATTATATCTTTAAGATCATTTCACAGATGAGGAAACTGAGACTAAAGTTTAATGGAAACACTAACTAGTAGTTTTTGAGCCCTGATGCCAGGCACAGTGATAAAGTGCATTATCTCATTTAGTTTTTTTTTTTTCTTTTCTTGTTTTTTTTGAGACAAAGTTTTGCTCTTGTCACCCAAGCTGGAGTGCAGTGGCATGATCTCCACTCACTGCAACCTCCACCTCCTGGGTTCTAGAGATTCTCCTGCCTCAGCCTCCTGAGTAGCTGGGATTACAGGCATATGCCACCACACCCGGCTAATTTCTGTATTTTTAGTAGAGGTGGGGTTTCACCATGTTGGCCAGGCCGGTCTCGAACTCCTGACCTCAAGTGATCCACCAACCTTGGCCTCCCAAAGTGCTGGGATTACAGGCGTGAGCCACCACACCTGACCTCATTTAATTTCTAGAGCTGTCCAATAAGATAGTCACTAATCACATGTGGCTAAGTTGAAATGGATTAGACAGATTCAAATAAAATTTGAAAATTCAGTTTGTGAATCACATTAATTATGTTGCAAGTACTCAATAGCTACATGTGTCTAGTAGCTACTGTGTTGGACTATGCAGGTGTGGGACATTACTGTCATCTCCAAAGTTCTATCAATCAGTGCTGCCCCAGAGCAATACTATAAAGTAGGTACAGGTATTACAATATCCATATTAAGGATGAGAAGATGGAGGCTTTGGCTGGTTATGTAAACAGAGCTAGTGAATTGGATCCAGGCCTGAACCCAGTTCCAGAAGACTTACTGTTGAGCACAAGCTTATTTTATACACTCAGTGACTTACTTAAGGTCACCCCACTGGTAAGTGATGGCGTGGGGCTTCTAGGCAGTATCCTCCCTGAGAATTCAGGATAGGTGTTGTAGCCTCACTGCAGACCTTTTCCCACTAGAAAGCTTCTTTCTAGTGCTAGGCATGCAGTCTACATTCCTGGCATTTCCTTGATCTGGTTTCATTACTGGAGTCAGCAGACGCCCCAGGCTCTTTGCCTCCACGGTTATCTGCATGAGCTTCTCTGAGGGTCTCTTGCCCCTGCAGGAGCCCATCTTGCATTCACTCTCATGGTGTCATTTCTGTCCGCATGGGGCTGGGCTTTCCTTCCCCATCTGCCCTGGTCACCTGTCAGGGCTGGCGCACTTGCCCTGGAGACTCCCACAGGGTCTTTATTATTCTCTGAATGATCTTGGAGGCTGACTCAATCCCAAATAGTAGTCTGAGTCTGTGACTCTGGCATGCTCTGGGGAGCACGAAGGGTACAGAGCAAAACGGTCTTTCGTCAGCTAGTGTGCAAAGTTCTTTTTCTGGCTCAGGACCCAGGACCTCCTCCATGGCCCAGAAGACAGCTGTGGCAGGTGGCCAGCTTTCCTCCTCTAATTCTGGCCTTGGGCCTCCCTTTTTTTCTCAGGACCACTGAACTTATTCTAATCTCTGAATTTTCCTGAGATTTCTGAAAGTTGCAAAGGATGTACAGCAGGAGCAATGCAATCTGTTGAGTGACCCTGATATATCAAGGTTCTTTACTAGACAGTTTGAGTAAAACAAGAATGCTCCTTCAGCCCTTACAGTGTGTCAGGAACTGTGATAAATACTTCATGTGCATTTTTTCAATTACTTCACAAAATCCTCAAGTGGCATATGCATTATGATATCCAGTGTACAACTAAAAAATCAAGGTGCAGAAATGTAATTTGCTTGATGTCACACAGCAATTTGGGAGTTAATTGGGATTAATACTTTTTTTTTCCTTTGAGACAAGGTCTTACTCTGTTGCCCAGGCTGGAGTGTAATGGCGCATTCTCAGCTCACTGCAACCTCCACCTCCCAGGCTCAAACCATCCTCCCACTTTAGCCTCCCAAGTAGCTGGGAATTACAGGTGCATGCCACCACACCCAGCTAACTTCTTTATATTTTGTAGAGATGGAGTTTCACCATGTTGCCCAGGCTGGTCTTGAATTCCTGGCCTCAAATGATCCACCTACCTCATCTTCCCCAAGTGCTGGGATTACAGGCATGAGTCACCATGCCCAGCCTGGATTCGTATTTATAATCAGTGTGTTGTATTGCATTCTGTCATTTGCTGTAATTCTATATACATAAGAAATCATTATCCATGATTGACTGATGAAAAACAGTCCATTAGAAATTAAGAATTGTTGTCGAGGACATAAACAATAAACAGCTAAGCTAGAAATCACCATGGGAACATGAATATATATTTTAGCTTTTTTTTTAAGAGATCGGATCTCCCTCTGTCATCCAGTCTGAAGTGCAGTGGTGCAATCATAGCTCACTGCAGTTCAAACTCCTGGGCTTAAGTGACCCTCCTGTATCAGCCTTTCCAGTATCTTGGACTACAGGTGAGTGCCACCAAATCGATTTTTTTTTTTTTTTTTTTTTTTTTTTTTTTTTTGGAGAGATGGAGTCTTGTTATGTTGCCCAGACTGTTCTCAAACTCCTGGCTTCAAGTGATCCTCACCTTGGTTTCCCAAAGTGCTGGGATTATAAGTATGAGCCACTGCACTTGGCCTATATTTTAGCTTTTTTTTTTTTTTTTTTTTTTTGAGACGGAGTCTTATTCTGTCACCCAGGCTGGAATACGGTGGTGTAATCTTGGCCCACTGCAACCTCTGCCTCCCGTGTTCAAACAATTCTCCTGCCTCAGCCTTCTGAGTAGCTGGGATTACAGGAGTGTGCCACCACGCCCGGCTAATTTTTGTATTTTTAGTAGAGACAGGGTCTCACTATGTTGGCCAGACTGGTCTCGAACTCGTGACCTCATGATCCACCCGCCTCAGCCTCAAAGTGCTGGGATTACAGGTGTGAGCCACGGCACCCGGTCTATTTTAGCTATTTTTAAAAATCCAATTTTAAATAATTCAGCTTGAAGGTAAAGATGTATTTTAGGAATAAGGTTAAGAAGTGCTTTGTGAAATTTAAATCACTCTACAAATATAAGGTACTCCTTTTTATGTAACGAACTCATAATTAACTTCTTGATCATATTCTTTAAGTTGCTATTATCAGTGGCTTTTGCTGTAATATGTGTTGCAAACCAAATAAAAGAAAACAAGCTCATCAGTAAGGATTAAGCTGAGATACATTAATAGAACAATGTGGCTGAAACTTAATAGAAGTTTACTTCTCTCTTGTATAACAAAAGTTCAGAAGGGAGAAGTCCAGGGCTGGTGTGGGTGTTTCCTTTTTGGCCCTCATTTTCATGGGCCAAGATGGCTACTAGAATTAGGGCCACCATGTCCATGTTGAATGCAGTTGGATGAAAAAAGAAAAAAAAAGCTTGAACCCGGGAGGCAGAGGTTGCAGTGAACCGAGGTCATGCCACTGCACACCAGTCTGGGTGACAGAACAAGACTCTGTCTAAAAAAAAACGGATACTTTTCCTGTTAATAACACTGTATTCCCTGTTAATAATACTGCATTTCTATTTATACCCCTTACACCATTGAGAACCTGGGAAATGGATTCTTTTGGCCATGTGGGAATATATCCAGCTAAAAACCAGGGTTCTGCTTCTAAGGAGAAAAGGAAAAATAGGAGTGGGGTAGAAAACTACCCTCTCTGCCAAAAGAACTGATTTCTAGAATAGAGTAAAAATAATTATGCTAATCTATTAGTTAATTTAGGCTATCACCTTTTTTTGGATCACCTCCTAGTCTCATTTTTCTCAATAATTCCATAAAAAGGTCTTCAGTGCTTCATGGAACAATCTCCTTTGATTATTTGGATCTCAGAAGCAACAAAAATCACATGTTGTTTTTCCTTTTCCTTATTCAATATCCTATCCAGAGCCTTTGCAGAGCGATTTTCCTCTAAAAATGATCTTGGAAAATCATATTATCCTCTTTGCATTTCCTGTTCTGTGAGGTATTTCCCAATTTTGGCTTGAACAGTGTATTTGTCTGGAGGCAGACCTCATCTCTCTCCCACTCTTTGACTCTGAAGTCTGGATTACCACCATTAGATTTGGGTTTGGCAGGATTCGAGTACTTGTGAGATGTCAACTTCATCTCCAGCGCAGGCCTTCACCTTAGGCCGTTATCACCTAATAAGGTACAGCAGCAGTACTGCTGAATAGAGATCTTGGGAAAGCATTTTAATTATAGTTAAAATATCAATTGTTTGAACATCTTGCCTTCTCTGAGGCTTGGTGTCCTGACCTTTCATATAAGGGAGTTGGGCATTCAATTAGATGATCCATGAGATCCCTTTCAGCTCTGAGTTCTACAGTTCCCTTGGCCCTGTATGAATGGGACCCAGGAGAGCCAACAGCTTTCAACAGCCAACACCCTTCTGGTGTAGGGTCCAGAAGTAAAAGGCCTGGCACTAAAACGGAGGTTGGAAGAGGCCAAACCTCTTTATGATTTCTGCCAATATGATGGAACATTTCCTACTCTGAAATTTAATCAATCATATTTGGGTTTAGCACAAAGGTACAGATATCTCTTCCTTCCTCTAAGAAGAGGCAAGGGCTTGGGGGGCCAGTGTATGTGAGCATCCCTTTGGGTATAGTGGGATGAGGAACACACCTCACAGCTGCCCTTCTGGACCTCCCTCTATGGCTCTGCCTCGCTTCTTCTTAATCCACATCCTTGACACTTCCAGCTCCATCTCTACATCTCAATGTTCCCCATGGGTCTATAATCCTCTTTTTGGTCTTCTCACTCAATACACTTTCCCCTGTCTATGTGAACTGTATACATCTGTATCTCTAGCCCAATTTTTTCTGTTGAGCTCCAGACCCATAAAGCTTCACAGATCTTAAAAACTAATACATTGGCAATGGACTCATCCCCTTCTCCACAAAACATGCTTATTTCCCAGTATTCCCAATTTCAAAAAAGTATTTTACCACCCTATCCAGCTGCCAAGTTCTGAAACCTGAGAGTCATTTGAGATTCCTCCCTTTACTTCCCTCCCACCCCTACTTTTTCCTTGGCCTGCCGGTTAGCAAGCTGTCTCACTTCTGTCCTCTCCTCTCCACCACCAAGGACTCATCACTTTTATTCACATTAATATAATGATTTATTATCCTTCCCCCTATAAAAGAAACTTTTATAAATGTCTATTAATAATAGTAGCAGAAATAATCACTGTCACTTTTTCTGCATTGAGTACAAATGTTTTACGCTTACTATCTTCAATACTCACAACAACTTTGCCATGTATTTATTATTTCACCCATTATATAGATGTGGAAACTAAGGCCTAGAGAAGCTAAACGATAGTCACCAATGTCATCACACTGTCCTCTCTAGCTTCAAGTCATGTTCTGAAGGTCTTCTTGGTCTACCATGTGTCCCTCTCCCATTGCCTTTCAGGATAGAGTTTCAATCTTCCTGGCACGATGTTCACAGTTATTGATGATCCAGATGCTTCCCAACTTCCACTCCTGCCACGTCCACTCCCTGCACCACAATCATTCAGAACCACTGTCAGCTTCCAGATTTCTCCTGCCCCTTGTATGTTTACCACTTTTGTAAATGCCCCCCTTTGCCTGGGAAGGCTTTCTCCATGAATCACACTGCTCTAGATCTACACATCCAATTCAAATGTCCAAATGTCACCTCCTCATCAAAGCCTGGCTGGCTTGCAGAGTCTGTTGCTTCCACTGTCCCTTGAGTTAACCATGATCATGGCATTTATTATTCCAACTTTTCATTGCCTCCCCCTCTCCTCCTTATAGCAAGGATTCCTCTTTTTTATTAATATTTCTCTTGAGCCTACAATAATTTTGCCTAGAATATTTTGTGCTCAATAAAAAATAATAGTGATAATGATGATTTTCATTATGATGAAGACAAAATTGATGGCAATATAGTCAGCATACATGGGACTCTGTCTTGTCCTTCATAAGCTTTTCCTAAGTCAACCTATCCAATCCTATGGCTTTTTGTACTGACTTTATATTGATGGCTCCAAAATGTTTGTCTCCAGGCCTGACTTCTCCCTTGACTGCCAGATGACTATATCCACTGCTTCCTTAATGCCTTCATTTGTTAATCTGATTTGTATCTGAACCTTAACATAGCCAGAATGGAACTTAGGGGTATCTCCTTCCAAAACTGTTAGTCTTCCAGTCTTCTCCATGGCATTTGATGGCCCCATCTTTTACTCACTTGCTTTGGCCAACAACTGAAAAGGTAACCATTCTGTTTCTCATATCCTACATCCAATTTATTAGTTAGTCTGTTGGCTTTACTGCCTGCCAAGGTAATAATGAACCCTACATCCTCATTTCTCTCTTTACTACTGCTGCTATCCAAGTCTAAACTGAAGTCCTCTTTCAATAACCTGGTCTTCCTATTTCCATTTTTTCCCCCACTCTACCATCCATTCTCCACACAGCAGCCAGAATAAACTTTCAATAACAGAAACAATCAGGTCATGTCATCACCCTTGCTTAAAATCCCCCCATGATCTCCCATTACATTTGAAACTAAAAGACACTGTGTCCCTACCAGAATCAACAGGACGTTGCTGCCTACTTCCCTGACCTAATCTTCACCACTGCCTCCTTCCACCAAGCTCTGGCTACACTGGCTTTGTCTCCTTCGAGCCAGATCAGCCAGTTCCTGCCTTGGGCCTGAGCACTTGCTATTTATTGTCCAGAATGCTCTTGCCCCTAGATCATTGCATGATCAGCTCCTTCTCCCTATTCTCTGCTCAGATCTCACCTCTTCAGGGTGGCCTCCCCTGTGCACCCTACCCAAAATAGACCCAATCCCACCATTGCTTTTTTACCCATAATCTTTTTTATTAGCTTCTTAGCAATAATCACCACCTGAAGTGATTGTTATTTACTAATTTATGTAGTCATTCACTTTTTATTGTGTATTTACAATTAGAATATAAACTCCACAAGAATAGGGACCTAAATCTGCCTGGTTTACTGGTGAATCCACAGTAACTAGAACAATTATCCAGTGGATCATAAATGTCTGAGGGGCTAATGACTGAAATAATTAGCCTATGCTAGTTTTCCTTTCTTTTCTTTTCTTTTCCTTCTTTCTTTCTTTTTTTTTTTGGAGACAGAGTCTCACTCTGTCACCTAGGCTGGAGTACAGTGGCGCAATCTTGGCTCATGGCAACCTCCACCTCCCGAGTTCAAGCGATTCTCCTGCCTCAGCCTCCCAAGTAGCTGGGATTACAGACATACACCACCATGCCTGGCTATTTTTTTGTATTTTTAGAGATCATGTTTCACCATGTTGGCCAGGCTGGTCTCGAACTCCCGACCTCAAGTGATCCACCTGCCTTGGCCTCCCAAAGTGCTGGGATTACATGTGTGAGTCACTAAGCCCAGCCAAATTTTTCAATTCCTGTGAAACTCAGGGTAATAAGACAGTGGTAAAGAGTTTGCAACAGCCTGGCTCATAATAAATGTACCTAGAATAACTTCAAAATTTCATTCAGTATATGCTTCTTGGAAGGCTGGGCAGCTCAAGTCCTAATGTTTGATCCTTTCATCTTGATTAGGTCTGAGAGAGATTTTTTTCCATATGTAGTCCTGTAAAATCTGCTGATTTGTCCTGAATTTGACTTTAGTGGCAAATTACTTGTCTGTGGATGATATTTCATGAAAATGTGAATATATTTTTGTATATGCGTATGTACATGTATGTATACATCTAAATAAATCTGTTTTTATATTTTATGCATTAGATATGTAAATTCTCTAAACCTCTTTATGATATTACCACAGTAAGGTCAACAAGAAATACTGGAGTATAAGAAGTAAAATCTCTTTTGCTCCTTACTTTGCTGTTGCCTTGAAAGCCTCTCTTCAGGAAATCTACTGCACTTAACAATGATTCTCCAAAATAGTATGATACCTGAAAAGATGGTGGTATGATACACACAACAACAGGGATAAAACTCAAAAACATCATTCTGAGTAAAAGAAGCCAGTTAGAAAGAGTATGTAGAATATGATTCCATTGACATAAAATTCAAAAACAGACAAAACTGACTTATGGTGACAGAAATTAGAAGAGTGGTTACCTTCGAGGGCTTTGACTGAGTGAGGCCTAAGAGAAACTTCTGAGCACTAAACTGTTCTTGTTCTAGGCAGTGGTAATATAGTTACATACATGAGTATTACATATGTATATACATACATATAAACATTTGCAAACCCCTACACTTAAGATCTGTGAAATTTACTCTTTTCAAATTATATCTCAGTCAATGAATAAAGCTAATAGTAGCAGCCATTTAGCCACACTGACATCAGAACCTTAAAGGTTTTCGTTATAAAAGTTTTAGGTAAAATACAATTTTTAGGTTTCAGTGCAGCCTTCACTCTAGGCAAAAATCCCTTGAAAATATAAGATGATGGTTTCAGCACACCAAGCTGTACCCTTCCTGTTAAAAGGAAAACTCTACTTAAGCCTTTACATTTACTTGCTCCATTCCCTGTAGCTCTCAAGTACAATAGTGAATGTAAGCTACAATAAAAAGGTCATTTTCTTCTTTCAGCAACAGTAACACAAGTGGCTACATTTCCTGATTCTGGATTAAGTTCAAGATTTCAAATACAACTGGACTCGTTTCTGATTAGAAAGTTTGATATTTATCATAGACTTCCCTGTCTTCCATAATCAGTGTGAGAGAGATTGCAAAAAAGTAAACTGAAAGGGCCCATTCTTTTATTTAACAATTAACCCCATCTGGGTAAATAATACGGTGTGGTGCACTTGAGCCATTGCTGTTAGGCTCTGAGTTCAGAACTCAACACGGCTTCAAAGCAGCGTCCATGAACCGATGACAAGATGCTACAGAAATGGCTTTTTATGTGGACTATAATGCGTATCTAGTGTTACATAGTACAGTAATGAGGAGAAGAGGGTTGTAAAGACAGAGAGGATAGAGTGTCTGGAAGTACTTACCTGAGGGAAACACAATCTTGGTTTAGTTCAGGCCCTTAGGCCTAGAAGCACAGTATATGGTCTAGAAACTTGAATATTCGAAAACAATTTCACTAAAGTTGTAAGGTTTCCATCACAGGCAAATACAAACAAAATTCTCTGGCAGTCACCAAAGCAGTCAAGAGCTAAGATGCTTCAGAAAACCTGAGCTTCATTCCCTGTTTTATCAGATAATTTCATTATACAAAGGGGCATATGTCTTTTAAAAGTATCAAACAGCACATTAGAACCGTGAAAGCCCGTCAGTCAACAAATCCTTTTGATAAAGATCGATCGCTCCCTGAATAAGGGGAAAACACAGTCCAGGTCAATCTGTCAGCAAACGCATTCAAAAATCTATACTCTGAATTGAGACAAGAAACTCTAATAAACTGAGATTACTTCCCAAGAAAATATTTGGGTATCCCGACAAGCCCAGGCCCCACACCTGACTGCATTCGCCATCCTGGGAAGAATAGGCCGAGTGACACACAGAGGTGTGCAGGCATCTTTGGTTACTTCTGAGAAGCAGGCCTCACCTGATTTCCACCCACCTGTATCACTTTTAGTAAATGGTGCAGGGATGGAAATTAGTGGGGGAACCAGCTCAAGACTTGTCAGCTCCAATTTCCCAAGTGGGTTTTCTATTGTAATATGGGTAGTCTGAAAACCACATGAGAAAGCCAGGGTCTGGGATCGCCTTGAGAGTAAACTGTTTGCAAAGCCCCTCTGGAACAAAAAGGATTTGTGCATCTAATTTCTGTTGGTTACAGATGTCTCTAGAGAGATCCAGAAGGAAAATAAAACATGAAGAAAATAGATATGGATCATCTTTGTAACCTAGGGAAAATGGCTGTTTTTGTCAATTAGTTGAAGCGCTGTCTCTGTCTGCCAGGGAGCACCAAGTGGGTGCTCCTACTTACTGAACTCCTACTGTGTGTGCTTTGCAGTTTGCAACCATTATATTACTTAGCCAGGTTCAAGCAATTATCTTGCCCCAGCCTCCCGAGTAGCTGGGACTACAGGCACGTACCACCATGCCCGACTAATTTTTTTTTTTTTTTTTTGTATTTTTAGTAGAGATGGGGTTTCACCAAGCTGGCCAGGCTGGTCTCGAACTCCTGATGTGATTTGCCTGCCTCAGCCTCCCAAAGTGCTGGGATTAAAGGTGTGAGCCACCGCACCTGGCTAGATCTACCCTTTTTAAGTGACTCAAGGTAAGGACTTCTGGTAAGTCAGAGACTCTAATTTTCTATTAGGAAAATATGGAGTTTCTTCTATTCAAGCATTCCATGAGTCTGTTATTCTGTTTCATCCATCCATTCTTAAAGAGAATGAAGGAGGCAAAAATAGGGTTAGGAGGCTGCATCTCACGTGGCAACAGACTTGGAGTCCTTGGTTCAAGACAAGGGTCTGCCTCTAATTCAGTATGTTCTTAAGTGAGACACTTCCTCTTTAGTGAGCCTCCCTCTCCCCACCTATAATGGGAGGACTATTATCAGGTGACTATTGAAGACTCTCCAAACTCCAGTGTTCTGCAATTGATTCAATAAGCTCTCATTCTAGGGAGTAAGCCCTATCAGACCCTTTGCCAGGTGGAAAAACCTTGGTGGGCAAAGAAGTGTACATTCTAGCAGGGATGAGTTTCCTGAAGCTTCTTAGTATTGCTGGTAGACAACAGAGGGCACTCTTGGCATGTGTGCACCTAAAGGGTCCCCAGAGACCCTTGGTGTAAGCTGCCATGGCAGATGGATTGTTTTGGGAGCTACAGTTTTTATGGTATGTTTCTGTAAATTTCTGTCTGTTCCATCAGTCTGCCTCTTGCTTCCTGAGCCATATTTAATCTCCATTTGTCCCTGGGTTCTCATTCATTAATTTACTAAACTCTGATAATTATCAGGAATTGATCTGGGGTCTAATTCCCCTATATTCAAATTCTCATGCAAATATCTACACAGGGCTGATGTCCATCTCTCTTCTTCTCCCCCTGCCCTAGGCATATTCTTACTCCCTCTCTTACTTTTACCAGATTTTTACCAGAGTCAGCACTGTTTTACAAAGTAAAAGAGAAATTTTGCCAAATTCAGCACTGTTTTACAAATTAAAAGAGAAAATTAAAATCCACAAACACAGTAGAAAATCCCAAGGTTTGTTTTGTTGCAAATTTTCTTCCTCATGTGTTCCTTTAAGAATAAAATGTGATAGTGTGCGTGAAAGAGTTTTTAGGAGAGATAAGAAGCTTTATAGACTACTTAAAGTCAAGCAGATTACTACATGAATATCACATGAATCATCATGACCATGGCCATATTTTAAAGGAGAACTTTATGACAGACACTTTCTTTCCTCTCAAAAGCCTAATTTCTTAACTATGAAGCCTTATGGAAATTCTTGTTGACTATAAGTTATCAAATGCATTCAGAAAGGAAATATTAATCCATATTTATATAAAGCAGTTGGGAAATTTTGGCAGTGACAAGATTCAGGAAAGGGTGGTAAGGGAGCATATTTGGGGTTAGCAGGCACAATTCTTAAAACTGTGTTTGTCCTTAAGTGAAACTATCTGCTTAGTGACCAGGCCAGTTGCATCTGGTCTTAACTCGGCTTTCCTCAGGTGAGTCACTTAACCTCAGATTCCTCAGATCTAAAACGATGGGCTCAACTAGATGTTATCTAGACCCTACTCTTTGTGGGTGTCTATGGATACTAAGAGTTGAGTGGCTGCTTGGTTTAGGGAAAGGGTGTGTCTTTAAAGTGGGGCAGAGCTCAATGCAAATCCCTGCTTTGCCACTAACAGCAGGTCTGGGAAATCTTGCCTTCCTTTGCTAATCTGTTTTCACATCTTCAGCACGGGGATAGGCACACCTGCCTTTTGAGTATTTTCTGAGGATATAATGAGATAGGCCATGCAGGGCCAAGCACACATAGAAAATGTCCAGTAGATGTTAGTTCTCTTCTCTTGCTCATCTGTTGTAAAGCATATCTAACTTTGGTTTGCACCCATCTGGATATTCTAGCAGAGCGTACCAGTTATCCTATATGGGATTCATCTGTGTGTAGTCAACAGTGAGTGTATAAGTAAAGTAAGTGAGGCTTTTAGTCCGAGGGTGCAAAACAATGTCCCGGGTTTTTCTAGAGCATATCACATGGGGTTTTGGCAATTTAATTCAGAAGTTTGTGCCTCTGGTGAAACAGCCACGAGACAGCAATGGAAGTAATCATTCTACAAGCAACCTTCGCTGTTCTGCTTGCCTTTCAGCCAGAGCAACTAAGGGCTATCAGCCTGTTGCTATTTAGTCCCTGTTTGGAGTTACTTTGCTTGATGAATCCCTTTGGACTTAAAGGGGGACAGAGATTTGGGAAGTGAAACCTGAAGGTGGATTCTAGCACAGTTGAGAGCATCCCAACTTGACGTGCAAATAGCCTTTATTTAGGACCTTTCACTTGGTCTTTAAAATAATGTATTTAAATCGTGGGCATTAAACAGCAGAAGAAAAAAACTAAGAAGGTAAGTCTTTTTTGAGTTGAGCAAGTGAAATCTGCCCAACCTGCTAGGCCATTTGCTTTGAACTAGTGAAAAAGACAGGAATGTGTGGTGGAAAATAACCTACGACATTTTGAAATATTTGTCTCTGAAGCAGCAACCATGCCCCTTTTAAGTACAGATCATACGACCTAATATACATACCATATGACATTCGAGGGTGCCTGTAATTGCCCGTGAAGATCTCATTTTCTAATGCATCTTGACCTTTCCCTAGAACTAGAATCAGCTGCCACTTACAGGTTAGCATGTACCTGACCTACAAAATATAATGTTGCGTTTTTGACAATTGCAGCTTTGGTTCTATTAGAGTGTTTCACTTTAAGAAAAAAAACATTTGGACAAATTCAGCACTGTGTTTAGCAAAATAGTGTGGCAGCTTCAATCAGGGTTACAAATGATGTCAAAATGCAGCAGCATTGAAAGGTAGTGTGGCCATAGGCCCCAACCAGGTACCTTAATATACCAGATAGAAATTCAATGATCTTTTTTATTTCTTTTGAGTTTGATATGGTCCCTGTATTTTTTTCCTCTGTGATTCCAAGAGGAAATGCTTACAATTATTGACTATCCATGTAATGATTATCACATTTTTTTTTTTTTATTTCAGAGCAAACACCCCTGGAAACACATTCCTTGTGGTAACCTGAAATCTCCCATTTGGGCAAGATTTTGATTGATTTCAGCAGAACAAAGAGACAATTGCATCTCATTTGAAGCCCAGATGAGGAGCTCCATATTTCATTTTAAATTGGTAGTGATAATAGTTGGGTGGTCAATACTTCAAGAGAAGAGGGAAAAAAGCCCAACAATATTGAGTAGTGCTAGTGTACAGTGGCTATTTTTCTGGGCTGGAACTGGTTAACTAAGAATTGAAAAGTCACCCTCTGGTAGCCTCAACAGGAACCTGCAGTCTGCAAACACTTACTCCCATCAACACTGCTCCAAGGAGGTGCCGAAATGCTGGGTGCCTCATTCTGATCTTGTGTCTGTCCTGGTATGAATTAACAGAGGGGAACAGGAAGTGGATCGACACTGTTCATAAGTAAGGAGGCTAAGCAGGAGTGGGGGTCCTTCTGCTTTCAATCAAGAGAGAGGGCACAATCTGAGGCGTCATCAGTGCATCTCAACCATCGGTAAACCCAGGCTTCTGCAGGGAGCTGGGATTCTTTATGGATGGAATTACACACTTTGTGAGTGAGAATTATTTCTTGTATAGAATACCTATTAGCTTACAGCAAAAATGTGGGTGGAGGGAAGCAAATGGGACTGATAAATTTGGCATTGACCCCAACAGAGAAATCATTATCATCATCATCATCATTCTTATTAATATTATTTAATAGCAATTTTTTTTTTCCAATTGCCAATTTGGAAGACCCAGAGAAAGATACAAAATCTTTCTCTGGATACAAAACATCTCATGGAGATGTTTAGAATCCAGGAACTTAGAAGAAATTTACTCTCTGCCACTGGATTGTTTGTCTTGTAATAAGCGCTGCTAGCCTTGCTTCTGGTATTATTGACACTGATCCTTGCTTTGTTGACATCTTGGGTAGCTACTATTAAGGGGTAGGAAATAATTTGCTTAATTTCAATTTACTAATTCAATAAGCTTCCCTGTTTACTTTGCTTGCACAACATCTTTGAAAACCAGACGGTTAAGCCACTTCCTACTCCAGGAAAGATTTGTATGTGGGCATTTTGTCTGAATCAGAGAAGGTAGATTTGTCCCAGGGTGGATGTGGTTAGAGGCATTGCTGAATAGGAGCAGAAGTAGAAAACTAGAAAATTGCCAACTTCCTCCCGAGTCACATCCTCAAGCATGGTAACAGGATTCCATTGGAAATGAGTTTCATTGGTGTCCCACCAAAAAACACTCATGTATAAATGCAAGCACTAAAGCAGAAGACGTATTACTTTTTGTTATTTACCATTTTATGTAGTCACATCTCAGTTTCTCTCCTCTCGTGCAAATCAGTGGAAATTGCCTGTATTTTAAAGAGCATGTTGGAGATGAGTTGTATCTTGAAACCTCATCTCTGTTGAGCAGCTTGATATTTTAGCATTAGAGCCACAAAGACACTAAGCCACCTCATTGCTATAAATCAGGTGTATTTGAAACTGTATTACTATTTATTAAACTATGGCATTTATGAAAAAGACCTAGCTTCTTTCCTCTAAAAAACATAACACAGCCACTTATTTAAAAACACAATGTCATTGCCCACCAAAATATAGAAGGGGTCTGACTTCATCAAGATGATTCTCCAAGGCCTACCATAATATTCATTTGATGCATACTAGGAATTCAATAAATATTTGACAAATAAATTATTTGTGTAGACTGCTGCCACAACGTTCCTTTGGCTCTAATACTTCATGTACTCACAAAGTATCTAACTCCTATAGCTGTGTCTATATAGAGCCAAAACTGCATTTAAAAGTTATTCACACCAATTCTTAGGCATTTTTGTTTTGTTTTGTTTTCTGAGACAGAGTCTTGCTCTGTCGCTCAGGCTAGAGTACAATGGCATGATCTCAGCACACTGCAACCTCCGCCTCCCAGATTCAAGCAATTCTTCTGCCTCAGCCTCCCGAGTAGCTGGGATTATAGGCGCTCACCACCACATCTGGCTAATTTTTGTATTTTTAGTAGAGATTCGGTTTAACCATGTTGGCCAGGCTGGTCTCGAACTCCTGACCTCGTGACCTCAGCCTCCCAAAGTGCTGGGATTATAGGCGTGAGCCACCACGCCCGGCCTTCTTAGGCAATTTTTAAGCAAAACTGATGGGCTGTTTGTTCTTCCTCCAGCCCTCCACCCCAATTTTCAGGGTGTGTCTTTGTGTCTATAAACATAGGCCTGGGGCAGCATTTCCCATTGTTCACTTACATTTTGTTTGTTTTCATTTTTTTTTAAAGGAGAATGTTTCTCCTGTAGTCCAAATGAAGTCTGGTCATTTCCACTTCAAACTGATCGTAACAGCATGATTGGAGAAGACTATCCAGGCAAATTTTATTTTACCCACCAAAATATCAGTCCAATGTAAAGAGTAATTTTCTTGATTCTGGAACCACAAAGATATGGGGGGAACTCTTGGATGAAAGTCATAACCCAGCGGATAAGAATGAAAGGAATTTAAAGGTGAATTTGGGGACTTTGGAAATTTAATACAGTGATTTTGCATCAGATTTAAATTCTTTGCAAAGCCCCTGTGAAATCAAGGTGGGGGAGGGGCTACTTACAGAAAGTTGAATGTTACTAAATCTATATATAAAAGTACTTACCAGTCCCTTTTGTTCCCTTAATCAATATAATTTTTAAAATTCTCCATATACATATTACATACATAAAATTCACAAAAATACATATTGCTGTTGTATTTTATTGAGCTACACTTTCTAACAAATTAAAGAACAGTTGTGTCTGGTACTAAAGATAAAAGTACATGTAAGTGTGTAAATTGCAAAGTTAAAGAGAGATGTTGCACTACCATTTTGTAAATCTACAGATCTTGCACAATTTGAGAAGCTAAAATACCAATAAAACTGAGAATTGGACTCAGTTCTTTCATGGCAGAGAAAAGGTAGGTAGATGTACCAGGAAATAAATTCCTAAGTGAGCAGCTGAATGGATGGCTTCAACACGCATGTTCTTCCATGGCCTGGAAAGTTCTGTGCTTGGGGGAGTTTTGAAGACATTCTTTTGCACTCCCAATGGGAGAACCCAGAGCCAGAGAAAATAAAGGAATATGGCTACATGAAGTTATAGATGAAGAGTGCTTCATTTTCCAAGAGCTAAACAATATGGTAATATGATTTTTCCCCAGCATGTCCAATTGGCAATGGTAATTTGTTCAGTGCTGGAAGAGTGGTTGGTTTCCACGAAGGGACCCCTCAGGATGAAATATGGCCCTACATAACAATCACTCTGGTTTTCCTATAGCTTCTACCACCTTGGGTCATCTTTCTTAGCTGTAGCAACTCCAGTTGGACAGTTAATACATTAATTAGCTATTAACATATCAATTCTTATATAATTATAGCTATTAATCTACTAATAGTTACTGTGGTTAAAACTGCATAGGCTTCAAAGTTAAATTGAGATTTGAATCCTGGCTCACACTCTCTCAAAGCCTTCATACCTTTATCTTAAAGATTATAACACTAAATTGACTTGCTTACTGCAAGGGACAAAAGAAAGAAGTGTGGAGAGCTGTTAGTATAGAAGTTGGTTTAAGTAAGCACTTAAACCAGCCCAGTATTATCATTTTAAATTATAAGGAATGATAAAAATTTGACCTCAATAGTGCATTTCATAATTTCCCAATCGAATGGGTAACCAGTTTATGATAAATTGTGGATGGGAAAGTCAAAAATAAAACAAGCAAACAATAAACGTTTATGTTTTCTATATTACTTTTAAAAAGTTGTATTTGACATTTGCTGCGAGTCCTTTTTGTAAAGATTGATTGAGTGAGTGATTGAGATTCACATAGTTGCTCAAATGCTTTAATAATTCCACCTTGGCTGATTCATTTCATAGGGTATTTGTGTATTAGCTCATGCATTTAAAATATAAAGAGGATCATAATTTTATACTAATCAACAGTAAAATTAGTAATTTTTTTCAAAGCAATATCCTTTGACCAGGAGCTTCAAATTATTTTCTTTCTTTTTCAACTTAAGAAGCTTCCCAGTTGTGAAATTTTGTTTAGCATGACTCTCTGTAATTATTCCAGTTCATTCTCTAAGAATGACTGTAAATCTGAGCGCAACTCTCTATTTTTTGTCCTCCATACATAGCATCTTCTTTTGAATACTTTCAATCTTTACTCTTTTCTGCTTAAGGTTTCTCTCCACTGAATTACCAGTTCATCTTTTCCTTTGGAATAACCACCTTTTATTCCTGTTTTTTCCCATTTATCTATATTGCAAATCTACTTATCAATATATGTTTTCCTGAATTGAATTAATTCTAGATTGGAACAGAACACAGATTCAGAAGTATTTTTTGTTAAAGGGATAAGTCTGTGCAAAAAAAAAGATGAATAAATGAGTAAATAATA
This sequence comes from Rhinopithecus roxellana, assembly GCF_007565055.1. NCBI lineage: Eukaryota > Metazoa > Chordata > Mammalia > Primates > Cercopithecidae > Rhinopithecus > Rhinopithecus roxellana. The sequence goes on along the minus strand of NC_044557.1, from coordinate 59,606,123 downwards.
CAGCCTAATAAGAATTTAGGATGAGTAGGTACTCTTGTTTTATCTTAAGCATTACTAAAACTGGAAACATACCCAGATTAGCAGTGTTCACAACGAATGGCAAGTACAGAACACTCATACCAACATTCCCCATGCCCATCCATGCACGATATTTTTAATGAGTCACAGCATTCTTTATCATGGATACAGTATCAGACCTCATAGCCTTTCATCATAGCTCTCCCAGCAGCTACTATTAACCAACTGTAACTGGCATATGTCAAGGAATCTATTTTCTGTTGCAAACCTGTTAATGCTTTTGTTGAACAGTACCAAAATGTGTCATACAAAACTTTTTTAAAGCTTGCAGTGGAATGTTTGAGGACCTCTGTTCTGAAGTGACTCTATTTGCCAGAACCTAACTCTTACTTTTAAAATCTGTTGGGCACTTTTCCTGGGTTTTATTTTTGAGAGTAGGCAATAATCACAGGGTTCTCCCAAATTACTATTCCTGATCGTGTCCCTACAATTGGGATCAATTTATATGTGGCTGCTAATTCTATGCCTATAGGGGTTTTCTAGTTTCATCTTGTGTCTTTTTCCCCTAAATGATTATTCTGTGAAGCAACATAAAAGATAATTTGGACACACATAGTTTATTGAGCAACCGATATTAATATGTGGAAAGGTAAAAGACAGTGGTATAGATAAACACTAGAAGAAAACATTGGACGTGTGAATTTGGCATTTGACAACTCACAAGAGCTATTTATTGAGTGTTTAATTATGCATCACATCCTTTACCTACCCCATTTATTTAACATATATGACAACCTTATGAGTTAGATGTAATTTTTTACATATGAGGATATTGAGGCTCAGAACAGCAAAGTAAATTTTCCAAGGTCACACAGCTGTTAGATATTTGAGCCTACATTCAACCTAGATCTGTCTGATTTCAGAATCAATTTTCTTAACCACTGTGTTTCCTGCCTGACATATTAATAAAAATTCTTTAAAAAATCTCTGAAGATGTTCTTGTAAGCCATCAAGCAAACAATAATATCCTTTTATATAAAAGGTCAACTTCTGCGTGAAAATGAAGCATCAGAATAACGTATATGATAAGACTTTGAAAAAAACCCACAGGAAAAGAGGCCCTGCCACTCACTGAACAGAAACATAAAGGATAACAAAGAAAGCCTAGAGCAGGGCGGTTTCATATTTTACATTGAAAACAGACTACAAACGTGTGTGGTCAGGTGACCTGTGTGGCTCCTACCCTTGACTCTTTTGCCTTTTCCACTGAACCAAGAGGGAATTTGGGGAATTCCCCTCCCACCCCCTGCAACCTCCAATAAATTCTCAGCCTCAGGAAGGTCAAGCCTATGTTTTTTCTAGGTGTTCTCAAGACCTAGCACAATGGCTGGTACACAACAGGCATTAAATAAATGTTTGCTGAAGGCATGAATGCTTAGATGCAAAGGATGAAAGGGGTAAGGGAAAAAGGGAGAGAAGGAAGAGAAGGATAGAGAAAGGGAAGGAAGAGAAGGAAGAAGAAAGTAAATAAATAAATAGATGTCCCTTAACATCCTGCCCTAGTCCTGTTCCATAATGGACCCCTTCTCCCTATTGTACTACGTCTCTGCTGCTGCAGATTTACCTGCTTGGACCTCCATCAATTATGGACTGCCACACTCCTCTGCACTGACTACTCTGGGCTTTTCAACTTCTTTCTTACCATCTTGTTTGCAGCCAAGACCTTCCAGTATTAGTTGCCACTTTTTTAGGGAGGGAGCAATGTTGGATGCAGGGCAGTGGGGAAGATGGTAAGAAGCAGGGTATCTAGGTTCTGGTCTTTATTAGACTGGCCTGTCTCACCCTTGATCAAGCTGTTGCTAGAACAGTATCTAGAAGCCTGGATACTAAGGACTCTAACCAGGGGACTCTCTCTATCCAGACCTAATAGCCATTAGGGTCTAGTGGTCAATATTGGCTTCCTTGGTCAAAGAAAGGTATCTGCCTCATAGTGACAATATCCTACCCCAGATTCCTAGCCTGAATGTGGCTTTCTCCCTATAAAGTACACCATTTCACCTCTGGCCCACCTGAGACATCCTTGATCCTCTACTCTCTATGAAATAGCTCTGCCTTGAAACCAGACACTCTCTTCTTCAGATGGACCCTGTAATTTATGCTTGAAACACAGTTTTGGATTTTCCCATCAGCCTCTGAAGCCCGCAAGCTAGCTGCTCCTCCATGGTTTTTCTTCCAGAATGTTCTATCTCTGTAATGGCATCTACTTGCTTAAGTATCATTCTTGACTATCATTCTTTCTCATATCCCATATTCACACCGTCCTCAGTCCTTTTACCTCTGTATTTGAAATGCATTCCAAATCAGACCACCTTTTTCTACTAATGGTATCACTACCCTAGGCCACATCACTATTACCCCTCACCTGTTCTGCTGAAACAGACTCCTAACTAGTCCCATAGCTTCCCCTCTTGACCCTCTTTAATCCACTCTCTATAGGGAATCAGCTGGTCCTTCTTTCAGAAAAAGTCAAATGGTAACATTTCTCTGATCAAAACAGTCCATTGGTTTTTCCCATCACGCTCAAAATGAAATCCAAAATGTTTAACTTGTCCTGTAGGCCCTGCTCACAGAGGACCCCGGTTATTTTCCCAACCTCAGCCCCTACCACTGCCCTCCTTACTCGCTCTGCACTACCCCATGAGACCACTTGCTGTCTGTGAACATTCCAGACGCCTCCACCTTAGTGCCTTGGTGCATGTTCTTTCCTCTGCCTGGACTGCTCTTCCCCAGATACCTGCATGGTTCCGTCTTCCACTTAATCCACGTTTCTACTCATTGTCACCCCGTTAGAGTTGACAGACTTTCTCCTTCCCTTATCCTGCTAAACTTTCCTTTGCAGCACTTACCGTCTGATGTGCTGCATATTTATTTACTCATTTATCGAACATGCATTATCTCTTCATTGAGTAGAAGATTCACAAGAATGGAGAGTTGGTCCTAGAGCATCTTTGCACAGTGCCTCGAGCAGGGGAGATGTCTGACAAATATTTGTTCAGCGAGTGAAGGAATAACTGAAAGCTTTCCAGAGGGCTTAGACAGAAAGCAGGAGGAGTTTCAGAGCATCAGGGCCCAGAAGGGAGCGAGGGCAGTAGCTTTTTTTTTTTTTGAGATGGAGTCTCATTCTGTCACCCAGGCTGGAGTGTAGTGGTACGATCTCGGCTCACTGTGGCCTCCGCCACCTGGTTTCAAGCGATTCTCCCTCCTCAGCCTACCAAGTAGCTGGGATTACAGTCATCCGCCACCACACCTGGCTAATTTTGGTATTTTTAGTAGAGACGGGGTTTCACCATGTTGGCCAGGCCGGTCTCAAACTCCTAATCTCAGGTGATCCACCCACCTCGACTTCACGAAGTGCTGGGATTATAGGCATGAGCCACTGCATCCAGCCGCCTTTTTTTTTTTTTTAATAACCAAATGTGCATCTCCACATTGCTGTTCTGCACCAGAACTCAGCACCTGCTAGTTACAATGAAGTTTTTGCTGCTGGGCAAAACCAAAGTTTGGAGAGTGGAAAGATCTGGCCCTATCTATACCACTGCCCACTCACCCCATTTTGGGCCCATGATTCCTGCCTGATTACCTAACAGCTCTGAGTAACAGTGAATAAATAAGTCCAATCCCCCAAACAATGAGGCCAGTAGATCCTTGTAAAGTTAAACTGAGGCACTGAAGCATAACGATGAGACAAGGTCACACAGGCATTTGGGTAAGAAATTAGGATTAAGATGTAGACTGCATCCCTTCTTCTTTTGGGTGTTGGCTCTCAAAAACATTGTGGTTGGAGCTGGTCCATGTTTCATGGACATTTCGTTCAAACACAAATGAAAGAGAGTCCCTAAAAAAGAAACTGGTTTGTTAGCTTTCCAAAGCTGTGGTCATTGTGTGTGATAGGACAGACGAGTTTAAGTGATCAGAACATTAGCAAGCCTCCCTTTGGGTTTCTCTGACTGTTTCCCTCTGTTTGCAGACATAATATTCAGTTTCTCCAAAACATCTCTGGTTACCGAAAGTAAATTTTGTGGGAAAAGTGTGACGATGGTCAAACAAAGAGTTAACGCAACCAAAACAAAAAATCCGGTTTGAAATATTTTTACAACGTTCTTTACACTAGAGAGCAGTGGAGAAAAAACAGCATTTTAAGTGCTGCTCTTTTTCCCATTAGGTTGTCTGCTTTTACAGGTGGCAAGTTTCAGCAAGATCTAAAGGCGAAAGGCTCATGCAGAGATGGTCTGGAAAGAAAGGCCTGACCCGCCTGACCTCCTGCCCATGCATACAACATAATCACTCACAAAATAGATACTAAAATAATGTTAGCAGCCGCCTGGCCTAAACTAATAAAACCAAGCATGTTGAGAGTTAAGGCAGAAAGCCTGTCCTTAACTCACCCCCTCGGGCCTCTGCATTACTTCTTCCCTGGCCTGAATTAACAGGGCTCGAACCAAATGGCTTTTTGCACCTCCTTCTTTTCCTTGTGTCATTCTGTCACAGCTGTTTTTTTTTTTTTTTCTAACAGGTCCTGACTCAGTGAGTTTAAATGCCCTTCTCTTTCTCACTCACCACATGCAAACTTTAATTAAGTCTGTCTCTACGTAACACCAACATAACTTGTTGAGAAGTGAAACATTTAGTCAAATAGCTGAGTTTGGGGCCATAAGAGGAGGGAGAAGGGAAGGTCACAGAGGGTCACACAGAACAGCAAAAAATACCTCAAGTATTTAGACGGGTTCCTTTTCTCTACATGCTCTTCCCCTTTGGACTGTAAGCACCAAGCTGCTTTTTTCCTTCTAGAGAACAGATATTTCCTCACTAAAGTAGATCTACACGTCATCAGAGCCAGCCTCTTCCCTTGGTCGCACATAAACTTCCTACACTTTACTATCTTGGCTATCCATGTTAGCAGAGAAATGGTTGGTCTTATCCTCTTTCATAAAAGAGAAATCTGAAGTTCAGAAGGTTAACACCAAGCCCACAATCTCGATAAAAGATTCATTTAGGCTGGGCGTGGTGGCTCAAGCCTGTAATCCCAGCACTTTGGGAGGCCGAGGAGGGCGGATCAGGAGGTCGGGAGATCGAGACCATCCTGGCTAACATGGTGAAACCCCGTCTCTACTAAAAATACAAAAAACTAGCCAGGTGTGGTGGCGGGCACCTGTAGTCCCAGCTATTTGGGAGGCTGAAGCTGGGGATTTGCTTTAACCTGGGAGGCGGAAGTTGCCTTGAGCAGAGATTGCGCCACTGCACTCCAGCCTGGGCAACAGAGCAAGACTCTGCCAAAAAAAAAAAAAAAAAAGGAAGAAAAGATTAATTTAAAAAATTAAATTTAAAAAAACGTAAAGATTAAAGAAATAAAAGACCAAGCAGGGACTTCAACTTGCAGTTCTTTTTTTTTTTTTTTTTTTTTTTTGAGACAGAGTCTCACCCTGTCGCCAGGCTAGAGTGCAATGGCATGATTTCAGCTCACTGCAAGCTCCACCTCCTGGGTTCGAGCGATTCTCCTGCCTCAGCCTCCTGAGTAGCTGGCACTATAGGTGCCCACCACCACACCCAGCTAATTTTTGTATTTTTAGTAGAGACGGGTTTCACCATGTTGGCCAGAATGGTCTCGATCTCCTGACCTCGTGATCTGCCCGCCTTGGCCTTCCAAAGTGCTGGGATTACAAGCGTGAGCCACTACTCCTGGCCAACTTAAACTTTTCAAAGGAATGAGGATATTGCTGGATATGCCACTGAGGTGCTAGTAACAAACTAGGTTGTGTACATGTTATAAAGGAACCCCAAGACTCCAATTTTTCTTCTAATCATTTATATAGCTTATAAAATAGGGATCATGGAATGGGTAAACACATGGTGATTTCTTAGCTTTGCAGATGTTTACTGTAAGTTGGTGCAAAAGTAATTAAGATTTTTGCCATTAAAAATAATGGCAAATAAAACTGAACTAAAACCAAATTTAGTTTGAAGACGGGGGAAATCTTGTAAAGTTAACTAAAGTCATGTCACATCTACCACAGAGAAATACAGTGCATTGGTCTCTTTTCAAATTGATATTACTTGGCTTGTTGCTACAGGAGGCTAAATTAGAAGCTTCCTGAAGACAGGAATTCTGTGTATCATTTTGTTCTTTTTTTTTTTTTTTTTTTTTTTACCCCAATGCTAATTACAGAGAATGACACATTATGAGCACTCAACTTATTTTTAAATAAACAAGTGAAAAGTAATTGCAGTTTTTGCCATTAAAGGCAATGGCATTTGATTTTTACTCATTTTACTCATAAAAGGCAATGTTTTGCCTTTAATGGCAAAAATTGCAATTACTTTTGCACCAACCTAGTAGCTTTACATGGGAAGGTTCACTGCCTCCATTATTGCTGTCCAATTACTAATTTTAAGTTGGAGTTGCAAAATTCTCTTTAGGTTGCAACATGAAAGAGACAAAACCCAGCGGCATAATCAGGCGGAACACCTCACAACTTTGAGAAGGGCAAGGTAAATAATTTCCAACTAATCTGTACTTGGACCAATCATTTTGCTGAATGTACCGGGGCAAGCAACCTCCTTGAGGAATATGGTTGATGAACACTGGTTTAAAATCTGAGCTTCTGAAATAAATCAAATGGGAAGATTGACAATAGATAATAGGACTAAACCGAAGTTATAATCCAAACTTACTCAGTTTTCTCTGTAAAGTGTTCAGCCCTTGAAATATAAGGGGTATAGTGAGAATAACAGCTTTTGATTTGTTATAATAATGATGATGAAGCCTGTAATCCCAGCACTTTGGGAGTCTGAGACGGGCGGATCATAAGGTCAGAAGATCGAGATCATCCTGGCTAACACGGTGAAACCCCGTCTCTACAAAAAAAATAAAATACAAAAAACTAGCCGGGCGAGGTGGCGGGTGCCTGTAGTCCCAGCTACTCAGGAGGCTGAGGCAGGAGAATGGCATAAACCTGGGAGGCGGAGCTTGCAGTGAGCTGAGATCCGGCCACTGCACTCCAGCCTGGGCGACAGAGCAAGACTCCGTCTCAAAAAAAAAAAAAAAAAAAAATGATGATGATAAAATGATATTTGTTAAGTGCATTTGTGTATTTTACATGTCCAACTCATACTAATTGTTACATTCCAAATAAACATTTGTTGTTTAAAACTCATTTAGAAATGTTTGAGAATTGTTTCTTTGAGAAAGCTGTTGACAATACGAGCTCTCATGGATTGTTGCTTTGAGACGGACGCTTTGACAATATCTATAAAAATTACATGTATTTCCTTGAATCAAAAATTCCTATTTTGGCTATTTTAGTGTATAAATATTCATACAAGTATAATGTAAATTACTGCATTATTTTCAAGTGGGAAAACTGGAAGTATCCTAAGTGTTTATCAACAAGCTTCTTTATAAGTAAATTATGGAATGTTTATAGTGGAGAAGTAAAAACTACAGGCTTTGGAGTCAGAGACTCAGTTTGGATTTTAGCTCTCCCTAGCTGTGGGAACTTGATCAAGATTCTTCACTTGCATAACTCCATTTTTTTCACTTGTAAAATAGAGAAAATAATATAACCTATGTATTGGTGGCTATGAGTGACGCTTTAGTTAAAGTACACAATTATTTAGCATGGCATCTAGCAATGCAGTGAGCACTCAATAAGCATTACTATTCTTTTTATTATGATTATTATAACCACAGTATGGACTACTATGCAGGTATTAAAAATGATAAAATAGCTTAACTTGTGCTGGCATAGAGAGATGCCCATAGCCATACAACACATCACCAACGAATCTTCTCTTTCTTATGAATGCGCATTCTCATGCCCAACCCTGCTTGACTGCAAATTCTGTGAGGGTGTATGCACCAATCCTAGCTTATTCTCCATGGTATTGCCAGCACCTAGAAAAATGCCAAGCCATTCCATAATATTTTATGGAATGAACAGATGTATACATGAGAGCATTAATTGTTTATCTGTATATTAAAAAGTCAGACGCAATTACAACAACTGCTGACAGTGCTTTCCTCTGAGGAGTAAAATTAGGAAAGTAGATTTTCATCCACTTTTATCTTTCTCTATTGTTTGGAATTCTTATATTAAGTAATGACAAAAGATATTCTCATGTCCAGATGATGAAAACATAACTGAAGCTATAAGCACAACTATGTAAAAACGTGTATGCCTACAAACAGGAACTAGAAAGAAATAGGAGGTATAAAAATGGATGATGTTTTTGGCTAGCACTATTGTATTTTCTTTCTTCATTGCCTTTGTTTTTACCCTAATGATGTAGTTTTAAAATATTTAAGTAGATTATATTCAAATATTATAAGAAATAAACACTCAGAGATGAATTCATTTTCTATTATTTTACTGTAAGAAAATTCACTATTGGTTTTAAAATCTGAAATAACTTTATTATAAAGGTTATAGAAGTTTCTTATATAAATTTTGGAAAATACAGAAAATTAATTTTTTAAAATGTAGAAAATATATTAAAGATAGAAAATATCTTACCACTTAAAGATAATCTCTCAAATACAATGCTAATATAATGTTATCTAGACAAAGTCAAAATTGAAATGCAGAGAGAATGCAATCACAGAATTTAGTTCAAAGACTGGAGAAATCTTGTAAAGTTAACTAAAATCATTACACAGAGATCTACCACAGAGAAATATAGTGCACTGATCTCTTTTCAAACTGATACTCATTGGCTTGTTGCTACAAGGGGGCTAAATTGGAAGCTTCCTGGATACAGGAACTCTGTGTATGTGAGCACTCAACTCATTTTTAAATAAACGAATCATCTTTTTAAATGTAAGAAATAAATTTAAAAGAAGGAACAGAAAGAGACTAGCAAAAAAGAAGGAAGGGGAAGGGAGGGAAAGGAAGAAGGAAGGAGGGAGAGAGGGAGGGAGAGAGGGAGGGAGGGAAGGAGGGAAGGGAGGAGAGAGGGAGGGGAGAGAATGGAGAAAAAAAGAATACAAGGAAGAAAGGAAATATTAGAGAGTCTGAAAGAAAATGGAGAGATGGGATGAGTCAGAAATTGCCCTTTCTATCTTTCTATTTCTCCCTTCTGTGCTTACAGCAGTTACACAAGTCATGCACACTAGGTCTTTTTTCAGAGGTTGACTTCGGTAGCAGCTATGGCAACACTTTCAGAATTTATTAGCTTCTGGAAAAAAAGGATGAGACTTGAGAGAGCCTACAACAACATTTATTCTGGACCTCAGTCTAATCTGAAGCTATACATCTGGGAAGGTAGGAAGTCAAAAGGCCCAATTCAGCCTTTCAGTTGTGGCAAAGGGCAGATGGCTTCTTTACAAATAACATGAGCAAAAACGACAATAGCTAGTTCAACTTGACACCCTATTTGTTAGCAGTTAAGTAAAACACAGAGATAAATCATGCCCAGAGTGAAGAAGAATAAGCAGCAGGTTACTTGGCATAAATCTAATTATGTATTCTAAAAAGAGTCTTACTTTTTATTCTGTTTGGAAGATGGGAGCAGGAGGTGAAAAAGAGGACAGGAAAATAGCGAGCTATACTTCTTTAAGGCTTTTAGTTCTTTGTCCATTTTGATCTCTCTTGAAGATGCTTGGCAAATCCATTTTGGAAGGGCAACAGCAAAATTATGAAGCATTTTTAAAGGAAGATTGGTTCTTAAATCCAGCAGGGATAGAAGAATACATACTTTCCTGTCAAGCTATACGCTTACTCTTGAGAGTAAGAACTCTAGGGGTGTGTGTGTGCGTGTGTGTGTGTGTGTCTATATGTATATCTGAGACATGAAGAGTAGGTGAGGTTGCTCAAAGGATTGGAATAAAATCAGGGTGTAAATTATAGATTATCATAATTCTTCAGGATAAATTCAAATTCCTTCACAGTCTGTGTCTTGCTTGCTTATACAGGCTCATCTTCTATTTTCTATTTCTATGCATTTATACTGACCTTCTCACTTCCATCCTAAGAAACCGTGTTCATTCCTGCTTTATATTTTTAAATATGCTGCTCCTTCTGTGTGACATGTTCTTCCAATTTCTGTATATCTCTCCAAGCTCCATTTATAAAAGTTTTGTTATTGTCACCTTCCCCAAAACCCTCAAGTAGGGTGAATTGCTGACTTGGTTGCTTCCTCCACTGTGATCTTACTCATCTTTGTTCAGGTGTCTACCACAGAGTTTTATCGTCTGTGTCTCTATATGTAGACTTCTTTACCAGTAGACCTTGAAATTCTCAAGGCCAGCAGTGATGATCTTATTTTATCCCCAATATCTAGGTAATGTCTGGCATAAAGGATACACTTACTAGAGATATGTTACATAAACCACATTGAGGAGCATTCAGATTCTGACCATTCCAAGGAAGATGGCTTCATGCAACCTCAGCTCCTGAGATGAAAGAGTGAGCCTGGGAGAAATGCCCTGGCATGTCCGACATCTGGCAGAACGACCAAGCAAACACTGAGGAAGAAAGTGTAAAAAATCAAAGAGACGGTGGGCCTTGGCATGGACTATTTGCACTCTCTACAGATTACAACTGGGGGCAGAGCACTAACAGGACTTGATGGGCAGCAGAGTCCAATAAATGAGAGAGAACATAGACCATGGGTTCAGCTTGGCCCCTTGATCTCATGTGAAATAACATGCTTGGGTGGATCATACTTGATTGTGATCCTGGGGAAATAACTGAAATCTCTGTGCTGCTTTCTCAACTATAAAATGTGTCTATTGTGAGGATGAAATACATTCATAGGTGTAAACACTTAATGATAGTTCCTGGCATGGAAATAGACAATTTCATAACTCACTGCACCAGTGAAATTCTAAAATCCAAGGTGACCAAGGTAGGAAGCAGAATCCAGCTAAGGCACAAAGTTCAACAACTCACTCCCAGCCCAGATCCCCTCTGCTTATTTTCTTTGGGATGATATGGACCTAAGCTGTGTGAAAATTCAACTTTTAAAGGTGAATCTGTGTTTGGGGCCTAAAGAATAAAAAAGCTATGTAGAAAATGAAACAAGTAACATGACCTGCCAGTGCTTTGTGGAACTTACTGAGTGCTGTAAGTGTGGAATAAACTGTGGGCATGTGTTACCTGCCTAAGAGGCTTCCATGCCCCAGATGATATTGCTGAGGAAAATGGGGGTGTATTTTCCCAGTCAATAGGAAAATTGCTCTTGTTTCCTCTGCTGCACAGATTGAACTCAGGGCAGCCAAGGCTGACATATTGAATGAGGTTCTTCACTACTTCACTTCATTGTGTGATTTTTAATGGTTTGAAATGACTCAGGGGAAGTTACATGTTTATGGGGACAGGTGCTGGAAAAAAAAACCAGGAACCACAATGGTAGTATTAGAGGTAGCTCCTGAGTCACCATTCTCATTTATTTACAAAGCGTGTCTTAAATAACAAGTAGGTAATTAGAAGAGTTCTAGTTCTGTTCATGGCAGAGTAGCTTGTATTGGACTAGCCCTCTTGCCAATAACAATTATAAATTCTGAACTTGAAGCCTTGGAAGGCATTGGAGAGAACATAAAATCAGGAGTACACTGGAGGAGACTTGACCTGTGAAAGACAATATACAAATTAGCTGAGATTCACATTTATCCAACTTTTCCCCTAAGGGCATGCCCTAAGTTGCATGGAAGTAAGGGATAGAGTTCAGACCAAAAGCATCAGTCTGACTGTACTGGGGAGTCAGAGATTGGATCTCGAGCTGCCAGCACAGCTAGGAATTAAATGATGGTGGGGGAAGGTATTCTGGAAAGGAGTTAGTCATGTATGATGGAGCACATATCTGCCTAAAAATTCCTCTTAAATATTTGGCTGACTCTAAACCTATGAATGCTAGGGTAAGTCTCCAAGGAGAAGTCAATCAAACGCACAGCTGGAAGCAAAGAATTGAGCAGAGATGTCAGTAGGCTAAGTGCTGGGGAGACAGAGTTTGGAGTTCAAGTTCTACCAGGTTAGAGTGAATTAGTAAACAGCTAAGACTTCCCAGTAAAACCTCTGAAGGGTCGTGCCTTAGAAGTAAGGACCATATCCCAGAATTAAGAGCTGTGTCTTTACAGAACCAAAATAAACCTTCCCTAATAAAGCCCTAAAACCAAATCTTTTCAGAAATGAGATAGTGTCAGTAATTTAGCATTTACTGAAACAAAAATCAACACCCTAGAGGAAAGTAATAAAAGCCAGAATCTCTATGATACATCTTCTACAAGAAAATATACAGTTCAATTTAAAATAAAAAGTTACCAAACAGAAAAAAAATACTATATTTCAAGAGAAAATATAGTCTACAGGAAGAGACCCACAGATGTTGGAATTAACAGATAAGAACTTTAAAATAATTCTCATAAATATGTTAAGGAATTTAAACTAAAAGATGGATTGCCAATGACTTAAGAGATGAGCAATTTCAGGAGAGACATGGAAACTCTGAAAAGAACCAACAGTAAATCTTAGCACTGAAAGATAAAATATTAGAAAAAAATGTTGTTAATAAGATTAGAAGCAGATCAGAAACTGTATCAGAAAGGAGCAGTAAATTTGAAGTCATGTAAATAGATGCTATTAAAATCAAAGTACAGAAAGAGGGAAAAGACTGAAAAAAGAAGGAAGAAAGCTTCAATGACTTGTAAGACAATCAAACAAACTTTTGTATAACTGGGATCTCAAATGGAGGGCAGAGACAAAATAGAGCAGAAACGTATTTAAAAATTCTTCAAATTTGATAAAAGCCAAAATCCACTAATCCAGGAAGTTAAGGTAACTCCATGCAGGATAAATACACAGGAAGCCACAACTAGGCATATCATGATAAAATGGTTGGAAATCTCCGATGTAGAAAGAAATCTTAAAAGCAGCCAAAGAAAAACAACAAATTATAAAGGAACAACGATAAGAACAATGCCTGATTTCTCACTGAAAATCACAGAGGCCTGAAGCAATGGTACAATATCTTTAAAATGTTAAAGCAAAAGAAACTGTCACCTTAAAAATTTATAGCCAATAAAAATATCTTTCAGAAATCAAAATAAATTAATGATAGTTTTAGATAAAAGGAAGCTGAGAAAATTCATTTCCAGTTCTGTAGATAAAAAGGAATAATACCTGGTGAAAATTTTGGATCTATGGGAGGAAATGAAAAGCACTAAATCAAGCCTGTAATCCCAGCACTTTGGGAGGCCGAGACGGGCGGATCACGAGGTCAGGAGATCGAGACCATCCGGGCTAACACGGTGAAACCCCGTCTCTACTAAAAACTACAAAAAACTAGCCGGGCAAGGTGGCGGGCGCCTGTAGTCCCAGCTACTCAGGAGGCTGAGGCAGGAGAATGGCGAGAACCCGGGAGGCGGAGCTTGCAGTGAGCTGAGATCCGGCCACAGCACTCCAGCCTGGGTGACAGAGCGAGACTCCGTCTCAAAAAAAAAAAAAAAAAAAAAAAAAAAAAAAAAAAAAAAAAAAAAAAAGAAAAGAAAAGCACTAAAAATAGCATGCATGCAAATATAAAAGACCTGTTATTTCTCATGTGGTATTTTTAGAAAGATGATTGGTTAAGGCAAAAATAATGACAGTGTACTGTTGAGGTTATAGAACAGTAATAGCACAAAGGATGGAAGGGGTGTTAAATTAAATTATGTTGTTTTAAGGGTCTTAGATTATAAATGCAGTGACTTAATATTAATTTAATGTAGACTTCCTATTAAGGATTCATGTTTTAATCTCTATCTAGAGCAATCACACACACACACAAATATTCAGAGTTATCCTTAAAAAGATAGTAAAGAAAGTTAAATGATACTAAAATATATTTGATTAATTGAAAAGAAGACAAGAAAGAAAGAACCAAGAAATAACAGGTGAGACAAATAAAATGCGAGTAACAAGATCGTGGAATTAAACCCACTCATATTAATAATTAATTTAAAAAACATACAATAATGATAAAGGGGTCTATTCAACAAATGGACATAATAATCCTAAGTATGTAACGCCTAAAACAAAGCCAAAACAGAACTAAATAGACAAATCCATGATTATCACTGGAAGTTTTAACACTTCTTTCTCAATAATTGATAAAGCAAGTAAAAAAAATTTAGTGATGATATACAAGATTTGCATTACACAATCAAGCAACTTTATCTATTTGATGTTTATAGAATATTTCATCCAATAATAATATAATATATATACTTCTCAAGTAAACCTGAAATGTTTGTTAAAAATATTGTATATTGGGCCATAAGAGTATTTTCTCTCACCACAGTGGAAGTTAATTAGAAACTGGTAAAAATAAGATATTCAGGAATTGCCCAACCATTTGGGAATTAAGAAACACAGGTAAATGATCCATTTGTAAAGAAGAAATCACAAAATAAATTTGAAAATGTTTTAAACTGAAAGATAATGAAAACACAATAAATCACAATTTGTGACATAAAGTTAAAACAATGCTTGGAGAAAATTTGTAGCTTTAAAAGCATATATTAGAAAAATAATAAAAACCTATACTTTATTAAGCTGGGGCAGAGGAGAGTAAATTAAACTCAGACTCAATATAAAACAGGGTTGACAATCAATGAATTAGAAAATAGTTTATCCCCCAAATTGAGAAAGTATAGAAGCTAAAGTTACTTCAAAGATAAGATTAATAAACTTGATAAAATCTACCAAGAATAATCTAGATATGGAGAGTGAGAGAAAACACAAACTAGCAATATGAAGAATGAAAGTAGGGTTCATCATTATTGATACTGATAACTATATAAATTATAATAAAGTAATAAAGGGATATTATGAACAACTTTTCAATAAATTTGACAATATTATGAAATGAACAAATTCCTAGAAAAACACAAGATATAGAAAATCTAAATACCCCTGTTCTATTAAAAAATACATTTTATAATTTAAAAGTTTATATTTAAAAAGATAACTCCAGATCCAGATGGCTTCACTGGAGAATTATACTAAAAAAAATAGAAGAAATAATAGCAACTTGGCATCAAAAGTAGAAGAGGAGAGAATACTGTCTAACTTATCTATGAGTCCAGCATAACTCTGATACAAAAATCCAAAAAACCCAATACAAGGAACAAAACTACAAGCCATTATTTCTCATGAGCATACAAGCAAAAATCCTTAATAAAACATTAGTAAATCAGACACTGCAATATATAAATACACACACACACAACATAATATTAGTAATATCAAATCCAGCAACATACCAAAAGAATAACAATATGTTGACCTTAAAATGCAAGTTGGCTTAATGTTTGAAATCAGACAACTTGCCATATTAACATAATAAAGTAGAAAAGTATAAAATCAACTTGTTTGAGGCAGAAAATGCATTTGAAAAAAAAATCAACACACATTCATGGAATAGAAGGAAACTTTCTCAATGTCATAAAGAACATCTATTAAAAATCTATGAATAACATCATATTTAATGGTGAAATATTAACTGACACCTTTAAACTAGGAGAAGGATAAGAATATCCATCTTTACTACTTCTACTCACCATTGTCCTGAAAACCCTGGCCTGGCAATAAAGAATAAATAATAAAAGATTAAAAAAAGAAAAGGAAGAAAAAAACTGTTGTTATTTACAGATGACATATCCCAAATCTACAAAAATGTAACTAGAACTAATAATATAACAAAATTAGAGGATGCTGGGTTCACTTACAAAATTTATCTGTGATAGAAACAAACAGGTAGAAAATAAAATTTTAAAAATACCATTGATGGCCGAGTGCGGTAGCTCATGCCTGTAATCCCAGCACTTTGGGGGGCCAAGATGGGTGGATCATCTGAGGTGAGGAGTTCAAGACCAGCCTGGCCAACATGGTGAAACCCAGTCTCTACTAAAAATACAAAAACTAGCCGGGCGTGGTGGCAGGTGCTTGTAATCCCAGCTACTCAGGAGGCTGAGGCAGGAACCTGGGAGGTGAAGGTTGCAGTGAGTCGAGATCACATCATTGTACTCCAGCCTGAGTGACATGAGTGAAACTCCAAAAATACAAACAAACAAACAAACAAAAAAACAAAAAAACCCATTGACAACCATAATGAAAATAAAAAATAATTAGAAATAAATTTAAGGAAACCTTTGTAAAATTTCTACATGGAAAATTATAAGACACAAGTGAGAGTTTTTCAAAAAAACACTAAATGCATGGAGAGAGATAAAGTGTATTGACAAAAAGAATCAATATTAGTGAGATGTTAATTTTCTCCAAGTTAATCTATAGATTCAACCCAATTGTAATCATCATCCAAGCAGGCATTTGGTAGACATTTACAAGCTCGTTTTAAAACTTATATAGAAATGTTGAGGGCTTAGGACAACCAAAACAATCTTAAAAAAGAACAAAGTTGGAAGACTACTGATTTCAAGAAACATTATAAATCTTCAGTAATGTAAGCAATATGAATAGACATGTAGATACATGGAACAGAATAGATTATCCAGAAATAGACTCCCTCTATTGATTTTTAACAAAGGCACTAAGATAATTATATAGAGAAGAGATGTATTTTTAACAAATGATGGTGAAAGAAATGGATATCTGTATGGGAAATAATGAATCTCAGTCTTTTCTTCACAACATACACAAAAATTAATTTGAGTTGGAGGATGGATCTAAACATAATAGTTAAAATAATAAGGTTTCTATATGAAAATATAGGAGAGTTCCTTCGTGACTTTAGGCTAGGCAACTGTTTCTTAGACAGGACAAAACATAGTAAGAATAAAAGAAAACCTGATAGATTGGACTTACTTAAAATTAAGAACTCTTACTTACAGGAGACTTGTTAATAAAATGAAAAGGCAGGTCCACAAACTGGGAGAAAGTATTTGTAATGCATGTAACTGACAATGTATGTGAATCCAGAAAATGTAAAGAATGTTTACAACTTCTAAAAAACATGAAGGAATTTTGAGTGCATATTGCCAAGTGAAAGAATCCAATCTGCAATGACTACAAACTCTACGATTTCAACTGTCTGACATCTTAGCAAAGGCAAAACTAGAGAGACAGTGAAAAAGTCAGTGGTTGCCAGGCATTTAGGGCGAAGGGGAAAGGGATGGACTGGTAGGGCACAAGGCATTTTTAGGGTGGTGTGAAATTATTCTTCCTGATACTGGAACGGTGGCTACATGACATGGTACATTTGTTAAAATCCATAGAACTGTACAACACAGAGAGTGAACCCTAATGTAAACTATGCACCTTAATGAATAATAATATATCAATATTGGTTCATGAATTATAACAGATGTACCAAAATAATATAAGATATTGATAATAGAAGAAACTGTGTACCAGGGAAAAGAGGGTAGATGGAAGCTCTTTGTACTTTCAGTGCAATACTTCTGTAAACCTAAAACTGCTACAAAAGAAAAGTCTATTTGTTAACAATAGAGAGCTCTGTCTTTTGAATAAATCATGTTTGGGAGATGCTAGGTTAAACAAAATTAAACTAGTTTTTTTACTAAAGATCTTTCCAGAGCCTTTTACTATGCTGATCTGTACTGGATTCTCTATGAGGGAGATTGTGAGTGCAGCTTTTCCCATAGTTGCTTGACTGAAAACTTGTCTTTTAAAAGTAGTTAAGGAACTTCTATTCTTCAGAACACATTTTTGGGAGTAATGTAACATAGCAATGAATAATTTTTAAATACATTTTCTATGTATGCCTGAATAGAAAATGATGCCACATATAAGGCAATCTCTTCTTTTTCCAATAACAAAAGTCTTAAAAAATTATTATTTTGACCAACTTTAAACATCAAGGTTTGGAAAATATATTTGAAATAATCAACTCTCAATTTATAATATTTAATTTCTTAATTTACTTATAAGTATTTACATGTGAAAAGTGATAAATATATTACCTTATTTCACTCATATTTAACTAAACAACTTTATTCACATTTTTCACATGCATCTTCAACATTCACCTCTCTGACAGCAGGTATCAATAGGCAAGGTGACCCTAGATGTAACATGTTAAAAATGGCAGAACTTCCCTCAATCTCAGCCTCTGAATGATGCTTGCAGAAGAATCATCAACACACAAACACCCCTCAGGGCTCTTATGAAAGCAAGTTTCATCCCAGATTCCATAACCTAAATCAGGTCTGTATGCAGTGGAGTCTCCTTGGGTCTACTTCCTCAGGTACAGTTCCTCTCAGTCTGACTATTTGTGAACTAAAGAGTTTTCTGCTCCCTACCCACCAGACAAAAAAATGGTACCAATACAATAATCAACACAGTCATCTTGGAAGCAGCATAACAGTTTTCTACAATGGAATTGCCATTCTTGCTTTCACCTAAGTTGTTTGAGACAGAGAACTAGCACTTTTTTGGATTTATATATATAATACTGTCACTGGAAATTTTATCCTGAGTCATATTGTTCCAACCCATTCACATAATAGATATCCAATCTATTTATTCTGCAAGTGCATGCTTTATCTCTATAACATAACCACTTAAGGTATTGATTTTTAAAGAACACTTTAAAATCAAATTAAAAAAATAAAATTTAACATATGCACCGTGAGACTATACACTAAGAAATCATTGTGAAATAATTTGTTTCCTTTTGTTATTAAGACTTTTGAAACCGGTTTTACCGGTTTGACCGCCATACAACATTCCAAACTAGCACTGATTATAGTCATTTCAAGCTAGTGTTTTTTCCTCCAAATTATACCACATCATCTAATATAAAATGCTTGTTTGAATGTTTTGTAATGTTCGAATGATTTGACTATAAGGCATGTTCTTCCTTTCTGAGTACTAATCTTGAAAAACACAACTTGCTTTATATTAAGACATTGTATTAGTTTGCTAGAATTGTCATAACAAATACCACAGACTGGGTTGCTTAAGCAACAGAAACTTATTTTCTCACACTCCTGGAGGATGGAAGTCCAAGATCAAAGTGTTGGCAGGTTTGGTATTCTTCTGAGGCCTTTCTCCTTGGCTTGCAGATGGCCTGGAATCTCAGAATGTGACCATATTTGGGAAGAAAAGATCTTTGTAAATGTGATTCAGATTAAGAATTTTGAAATGAGATCATCCTGGATTAGGATGGACCATAAATCTAATGACAAGTGTTCATATAAGGGAAAAGAATGGAAGAAGACACACTGAGAACGTTATGTGAGGACAGAGGCAGAGATTGGAGCAATGCACCTACAAGACAAGGAGCACCAAGAATTGCCAGCAGCCACCAAAGTTGGGTCACAGGCATAGAACAATTCTCCCCCAAAGCCTCCAGAAAGAGCCAGCCCTGCCAACACCTTGACTTTGAACTTCTGGACTCCAGAACTGTGAGAGAATGCAATTCTGTTGTTTTAAGCCTCTCCGTTTGTAGTGATTTGTTGCAGTTGCCACAAGAAACTAATATACCTGAACATCATATTCTGGAGTCACCACACTTGATTCCCTTTCTCTTACTTTCCATAAAAATGTGGATGCTCACGATGTTCACTTCAATTCCCCATATGGTCCTAAATCATCCCAAAAAGATGCCACTAAATTCTGTCTACTGAAGGAAAACATTGGGCCAATTCATTTCATCTTATGTCATTTTAATTGTAAAAGAAACCCATTAGCAATGTAATAAGGTAGGGATCTGGAGGATGAAAATTGAATCTGTTTTAATGTCACTACTTATCACAATAGGTTACTTGCATATTCCCTTCTAGTCATAAACATACAGATGCATATATAATGCAAATATGCACTCACAGCTGCAATCATGTCATCATAGATTGTGCTTAAAGGGTACTCCAAGATAGTGTTCTTACCACAAAAAAAAGTAGGTGATAACTTAATTAGCTTGATTTAATTATTCTATAATATATACATGTATCAAAACATCACATTCTTCCAAATTTATAAAATGATTATTTGTCAATTAAAAATAAATTTTTATATACTGACCATAAAAGAGTACTCCAAGGTAAAGGCTTAAATGAGTTTGTTGCATCTTTTGTATCATAACTAGTGAAGATAACTAATTTTACACATTTAATATAAAAAACAGAGCTTGGTCTAGTCCTTTAAGAACATTAGATGTTGGTTACATGAATACAGTATGTTTTTATGGGATGGCTGAACCTCATAAAACAGTTATGAATAAATAGCACACATCTAAATTGTCAGGTCTTTTTGTAAAAAGACCCAATTCAAAACAAAATTAGCAGGAAGAGGTGATAACCAAGGCATAATTGTATAAAAATGTGAGTTTTTCTCAACTTAGGAAATAGCATCTTATTTTTGCTGTCATCAGCTAATTGTGATATATATAAAGAATGTCACAAATTTCCCCACTGGGTAACTGTGAAAGACATCATACATGAAATCATATTTTATGGTTCCTCTAACAATATCAGAACCAGAGATTCATGGGCTACCAATTAACTGCAAGTCTTGCTATCTGTTGACTGTGTTTACTTTTTTGATACCTGGAAGTAGACTGATAAATCCTCATATATGCCTTTCAATCTGCACACTGAAAGAAGTCAGCTGTCTGGCAGGCATGCACAATCCATGTGGTCTGGTGTGATCATTCTGTGACTCATCCTAGAACTCTCACTTCTGCTGCCATCCCTATGGTCCCGTCCTTCCTGCAGTAGTCATTACCCATAGCAATGAATCAAAGAATCAACATAAACTATTTTGTAAGCCAGACTCACAGCATTTGGTGTTAGGCAGTTCTTGGCTTTAACAGGCCTTTCTCCTACTTTATAGCTGGGAAGTCTGTGTCTGGGTTCTTCTGACTCTCCTATGAGACTTGAAAACATTGACACTGATCCCTGAAAGGCTTGTCAACACTCTCTAAAAAATCAGGTTGCAATCTGTGAAATGAATGAAACAAAAGGTGACCCCTTCCTCTAGTCACTCATTCCACAGTATAATAAGAAATATGTTGGAATAATGTTTGAATGCTAGGAAACATGCTAAAGGTTTCATAGTCATGATCTCATTTAATCCTCACAAGGACCCTGAGGATTGTCTCCATTTTACAGAAGATGAAAACGGAGTTTAGAGAAGTTAAGAAATTTGTAGACTTAACAAGAAGTGGAGACAGGCTTCTGACTTGAGTCATTTTTGCTGCAAAACCTATGTTCTAGCCACCACCCCGTGTTGCTTCCCCAATGAACCAACTAAAAGACCACCTGAGTATCCACTTGTTCTTTTCCAATTTTGTCCTCTAATTGTACTAATGATCATTCATATCTTGCTCTGGGAATGAATAGTAGATCAGAGGACTTGCCATAATACATCTTTGGTCTGAAAGGAATTAAAAAGTGTCTCTACTTTTAGATCTTGGCAACCATACTAAAGTCATCAAGAAATGTACGTTTCCGTGCAGTTTTGTAATTACTGTTTGCATATTCTTAAAGGATTCTTCATGTTCTGTTTGGGCAGGCGATGCATTTTTCTTCAAACGTCTTGGCCTGGCTTTATTTATTGAGGACATTTTCTCTTTATTATGAAAATCCTTTAGATGACCTACACTAAATAATTATAGGCTGGCATTTGACACCATGTAAGACTCTACCAACAAGCTATCGATTTCTGGATTTTCCCATGTACAAGGGTATCTTAATCCCAAGCATTAGTCTTTCTTTGCACATTTGTGAGAGCTGTCTGATAGTGAAAGCAAAAATGAAGCCTTCACTTCCTCTATAAATATTTGTGCAGTGACCTCTGACTGTTGGCCAGCCTGCCTGCCAACACCCCATTAGAAGTCATCCCTTTTACAATCAACTACTATCATTTGATAACCTCTTGGGGTTAAGAGTACAGATGTGAGATCTCAGAGATTCCTGATGGGAATACTTCATATTCTAAGTATGTTTGCCCTTGAAAATGACATCACCACAGGGATACATTTTTCACATAATTTGGCTACCATGTTATGAAAGCTTCCTTAGAAATATAAAGAAACAAGTACTCTGCAGCTCAAACAAATTTTATTCAGAATCCAGGAATAAAAGAAAAAAATCTTACCATATAATTAGGCTTAGATGGTTTTGGTATGGCAAAGTGACAAGGACAGGCCCAAAATAGTGTCATTACAAAGACTGCATTATATAACTTTTTGTATAAAACTCTAATGATATAAAAGCTGACAGTAAATAGTTTTTGCTTAGAAGATACTTTTTTTTTTTTTTTTTTTTTTTGAGACGGAGTCTCGCTCTGTCGCCCAGGCTGGAGTGCAGTGGCCGGATCTCAGCTCACTGCAAGCTCCGCCTCCCGGGTTCTCGCCATTCTCCTGCCTCAGCCTCCTGAGTAGCTGGGACTACAGGCGCCCGCCACCTCGCCCGGCTAGTTTTTTGTATTTTTAGTAGAGACGGGGTTTCACCGTGTTAGCCAGGATGGTCTCGATCTTCTGACCTCGTGATCCGCCCGTCTCGGCCTCCCAAAGTGCTGGGATTACAGGCTTGAGCCACCGCGCCCGGCCACTAGAAGATACTTTTTAATACATCTGGGTTGGAGCATAGCACTGATTTGAGTTATGTGAAAACTTGCTCCTAAACAGAGCAGTCAAATGGCTGCTGTGGGTTCAGATTTTCATCCCCAAGTTTCTTTCCACCTGTCATTGCTTTATGGATAAATGTCACTGAGGTAGTTCTATAGATACCTCTTTGATTTAAAGTACTGAACTCCTCCTAAAATGCTGCAGCAGGAAGATTATAGGACTGAGAGACTGGGCTATGAGGACAACCTTCCCCTTTGAGGACCAGAAATGGATTGCTATGATGTAAGAAATATGTATGACAGGTAAATTTCTCCTATTCTAGTCCCCAGGGCTGTGTGTGTGCGTGCATGCGTGCATGCATGTGTATGTGTGTTCCAACATAGTTTTCTTGCAAAGTGTAAAGTTGGAAAACATGCATTAAATATTTATTAAGGACCTCCTACATACTATCTTCCTGGTAACACACTCCCCATGCAGAGATAATAGTAGTTACAATAGTAATAATAGGTCACATTTACTATAGAATTACTATGTGTCAGGCTCTGCTCTAAGCACTTTACAGGTGATTCCTCATTTGGTTGTGCAGATAAAGAAACTGAGGCTCAAAGCCATAAACAAACCAAAGATACACAGCTAATAGAAAATAGAGCCAGAATTCAAATCCAGGCCACCCAACTCTGGAATTTACATTCTTAACCATGATATTACACAGCCTTGTTCACGCTTCTCAGGAGCTCAAAGCCTGGTGAGAAGAGAGGTGAAGCCAGAAATTATTTTAGAGATCTGCAGAAAAAAAGTGAATGCACAAATAAAGATGCTCTCTCTCTTCCAAGTACACGGGCCTGGGAGGACTTACAGGATTGAGGTTAAAGCTACGGCATGGAGGGAGAAGCCTTCTCAGGTGGGTGAGTTGAGGAAGGGGCTTTCAGATAAAGGGAAATGGAGAATACAGATGTGAATGTGTAAGATTGAGTAGAGTGCAGAGTCACTACAATGGGTCAGTGTTATTAGAACGTGGGGCATGTACAAATGTGTAGCTGGTCTGAGATGAGCTGAATGGATGGGCAAGAGCCAAAGAGGGAAGGGCCTCACATCCTAAGACACAGAGTGAGGGGTTTTCTAACCTCTAAGAGCCTATGAAGGACTTGAAGCAGGACATTTATATGACCTGATTTTTATTTTAGAAAAGTAACCCTAAGGTCCGTGTGAGCTCAGATTTGAGGGTGCCAAGGCTGGAGGCAGGAGAACAGTTAGGACGTCACAGAACTATTCAGGTACGGGATGCAGGGTTCTAAACTCAGCAGTGGTAACAGGAATGAAAACATATTTTTTAGAAATGCTTTGTGCTAGGATCCATAGAAATGAGAGGCTGCTGGGTTTAGATGTGAGGGTACAGGAGCGAGTGAGATCATGGTAGGCTCTCAGACTACCAGCTTGAGTAAATGAGTGGATGGCGAGATTGTTCCTTTCTATACAGTATACAGAATGGAGAGCAGGTTTGGGGGTGAGAAGACCCTTGAGTTCTGCTTTTGAACTCACCTCTTCACTTCCTTCTCTTCACCCATCTCACTCTATTCTGAGCTCCAACATCACCTCGTGATGTAATTATGTGAATCTTTGCCTTCTTATATAATCGTTTAGACCTGTCTTCCATATGCGACTATGACCTAGTTGGCAGCAGAGATTATAATGTATTCATCATGCAGTAAATTTCTGTTCAATTAGTGAATGAGTAACATAACCTTTTTTTATAAATGATAATTGAACATTCAAGGGAAACTACCATGTAATAGCCAACCATTTATCCCTATTCTGACATCAAAATACTTAGAATAAAATGGATTATTCTTTTACAAAATACGTTATGGGTTTGAAAGCATTGATTGTACTACCCCTCTGAATCTAATCTGTTATGTTTCAGTTAGAAAATCCCCATTAGCTAAAAATGTTTCACATGCAACATAATTCCCATATACTTTTATCTTGCTATTTGCCCTCCTCTGGGCATGTTCCAATTTCTCTGTGTTCTTCTTAAATTGTGATATTCTGCTAATCTGACCCACACATAATACAATATGGCCATTACTTCTAAAGAGGGGTGAAAATAAATAATTTTAACCACTACTCTGGAATTATTTTTTAAAAAGAAACTGCACTTAGGAAATGAAATCAGTAAGTGTCTTGTGGTATAAGGTAAGATTTTGAAGGTGTGGGTTAGTGGGAGTCAAGTAGCCAAAAGATGTAACTCAACTGTTTTATCTTGGAAACTCATAGAAATTATGACTAGAGGAAAAGTAAGGATGGGTAGTCTAAATAATTATTTTAGGAGAAAATTTAATTGAAATATAACATACCCTAAAGTGCACAAATCCAAATTGTACAGTCAATGAATTTTTACACAACGAACACACCCAGACTATGAAATAGAAACATTATCACATATAACCCCCTGTTTTGTCCCCTTCTAGTCATTTACCCCCACCAAGGGAGGTACTAACTGTTGGAGGACTTTTTTCTCTGTCCTCTAACAATAAGCCTTCACTAAGGTCCTAGCACGGATTCTCCATTCATGATGTCTCTTATAAGCAAGTTGTCTTAGGGTAAAAGTTGTGACTCACCAATGCTAACTGATTATTAATCTAGGGCTTCAGATTCTCACCAGATGTTAGCAGGTTTCCTCCCTCTATGGGGCTTTGTCTCCCATGCAATGGGAAGCTTTGCTTTGCAAGGCTTTAGCTTAGTCTTTAGCCTTATGCTGCACCCACCTTTGGAATCCAGGGGAAAATGCTCCTCAGCTTGCCAATACTTGTCGCTTCTATCCCATGTGACCACCAAAATCTCTGCTGATTTATTTGTCCTCCATCCAGGACTCTCTACCCAAGCCAAACCTAGATCCCCACACTCTAGCCTTCACCAAGAATCCACAAATGCCCCCAGGGCCAGCTGCATTTCCTCAACTTTTCTCTGAATATTTCTTCTCTAAAATTATACCCCTTTTAGTCTTCAATACTTCTGATCTTCTCTGGTGCCTTTAAATATCTGGAATCAGCAAACTTTCCTGTCAAGGCCAGATAGTAAATTTTTTTTTGGCTTTGAAGGCCATAACAGCCTCCGTCACAATGGCTCAACTGTGCACAAAACACAAAACAGCCATCAGACACACAAAAAATAGGCATGGCTGGAATGGGCCTGTGGGCCATAGTGTGCTAACCCTTCACATATAAAATTATTTTACTTACTAGTTCTAGTTCTTCTCAATGAGATTACTGTCACCCATGATCTATTCTACCCTAGCTGGAAGCAGAATACTGCCAAAGGACATTTAAGAAGGAATATGTCTAATATGCAATTTGAAGTTCACATCAGCTATAACGTAAAACCTTCTCTTTATTTCCCTAAACTTTCAGCAGACTTTTCTGAACATGAAAATACTTCTGTGAGTAGGATCTGTGTGTGTGCTTGTGTGCGTGTTTGGGGGAGGGTGGGTATATGAAAGTAAAGGGGCTGAATTCAATTTGAGATTCATACATTTTGGTGCTTTAGGAAGTCAATAAATAATACTTCATTTTTCTCCACCTTATGTCCAAAATAATTGAAAGGTGGACACAGGAAACATGAAAATGGAGCTCAAAATATCACTGTCATTAGTGATAAGCTAGGTGTACTAGGTGTTTTGGTTTTTTGTTGTTGTTTGGTCACGTGTTTTCTTCTTTTTTGTGTGTGCCTTCTTTTGGACGAATTGAGTATTCTTTGGGATTCCTATGACTTTATGATCTCTGTTATTGGCTTATAAACTGCGTGCATGTGTTGTGTATGTGTGTGCTGTTTTTATAAGTAAACTTTTATTGGAATACCACTACACCCATTTATTTATTGTCAATAGATGCTTTTGTACCACAACAGTAGACCTGAGTGGTGTGACAGTGACCATATTGCCTGCAAAAATATATATATATATTTGCTATTTGGCTCTTGATAGAAAAAAATTGCTAATCCCTAATATAAGGTTTACAATATATGCCTTAATTCATCACAGTCTCCCTATGACTATGGATTTTTCCATGGATCCTTTCATTTCTGTCATTTTTTTTTTTTGTTTTATGTGTGTTGAAATTATGCAATGGGGTACACACATTTAAAAGTGTGATTACTTCATTTTATAATGATTTCCTTATCATTATGAAATGTCCCTGATTATCCCCAATGAAGTTTGTCCCTTTAAAGTCCAAATACTCTGATGTAAGTATAGCTACCCAAAATTTTATTCAGTTAGTTCTTACATGATATATTTTTATCCTTTTACTCTTAAATTTTCTGATCTTTGTATTTAAAGTACATCTCTTATTAACAGCATATTGTGAAGTTTTACTTTTTATCCAGTCTGACAATCTTATTGTTTTGCTTAGATTATTTAGTCCACTTATATTTAATGTAATTACAAATATTGTAGGACTTGTATCTACCATTTTACTAGCTTTTCCCCCCCTTTTTTGGTCATCTGTTTTATCTTACTTTATTTTTTGTTTTTTTGTCTCCTTATAGGTTAAATATTATTCTTTATTCTATTTCTTCTTCTCTGATTTGTTAGTTATACACACTCTTTTGTTTTCTTTTAATAGTTACCCTAGAATTGATGATGTGGCTTATTAGGATCTAATACAGATTTCTAACTTTCCCACTTCCCAAATACTTGTAGACTTTTTAAACTCAGTTTATGCCTTTCTCTTTTATTCATTATTTTTGATATATATCTTAGTTGTACACATATTTGAAACTTCAAAAAGCATCATTACAACTGTTTTCTACAGCCAATATATATTTACATATAATATTTGCTTATTTACCCACATATATATCTTTTCTGGTATTCTTTTTTTTTCATTCTTGCCTTTTGAGTTATCCTTCTGGGGTCATTTTCTTTTGCCTGAAGAAGTCCCTTGAATATTTCCTATAGTAAAGGCTATTCATATTTTGGATTGCTGCTTTTCTGGAAATATTTTTATTTTGCCTTCATCTTTGAAGAATATTTTCACTTCCTCCTCCCTCTCCACAATTTGGGCCTTCAGAGACATTACTACATTTTATTCTGGCTTCTATAATTTCCTTTGACAAATCAGATGTAAGTCATGTAAGTCATTTCTGTTTCTTTGAATTTGTTTTGCTTTTCTTTTTTCCCAATGCTTCTAAAATCTTGATTATACATTTAATTTAAAAGTTTGATAACTATGTGCCTACATGTGGTTATCTATGTGTTTATACTGCTTGGGGCATGCTAAGCTTCTTGAATCTGTGGATTAATGTCTTTCTTCAATTTTGGAAAATGCTTAGTTATTATCTCTGACATTCTCTCTCCCCTTATTCTAGAAACCATTTATACATATGTTCAAGTAGTTCTCACTTGTCTCTTACGCAATTTTTAAATTTTTTTTTCTCGCTGTGCTTAGGTTTGAATGTATTTTTACTGACATAACTTCTAAGCCACTAATTCCTTTCACCTGCTATGACCAATCTGTTGCTAAATATCCAACAAGTTTTTAAATAATAAAATGGCTTGTGATGGTCATCTCAACCCTGAGTAGTCCTCCACTCTCTAGAATTTTAGTTCATCTATTCTTCACAGTTTTCACAGCTCTGCGATGTCTTTAAAACATAATTCTTGTAAGTTATCTTTTTTCCATTGTTACAATAGAAAAATTGACCTGCCACAACCTATTTTATTATACTTGAGGTTGGAAATTTCTTGAAAGGCTATTCTTTATTAGTGAGCAAACTGTTGCAATATGTTTAATCCAGTGCTCAATACTTACTAAGTATCTTTGTATCTGTAAGGAATCCATTTGGCTGTGGGTAATAGAAAACTTGACTATAGAGGCTTAAAGAAATAAGGGTTTCTCTTGCTCACCTAATAAGTACTCTGGAATTAGGTAGTTACTGATATTGTCTCAGCAGCTCAGTGATGTCAGTGTTGATGTCTTTGAAATTATCCTGGCCTTTTCTTAGTACATCTCATCTCAAGGTCACCAGATGGCTGCAGCTCTAAATAATATTTCCACATTCTAGTCAATAAATAGGTAGAATGAAGGAACATGACAGTCAGTTGTTCTGGGGTTTTTTGTTTTTCAGAAACACAACAGCTATCCAAAACCTCTGAGCTAAATTTGGGTTTTATTTGACTGATCAGGCTGTATCATATAACAACCACCAGTAGTAAGCGAGGGTGAAAAATTTGATACCCACCTAGGTAGAAGTTGACTGGGTAAAGTGGGTAGGCAGAGAAAAAATAAGTGCAAAGGACAATAGGTGAGGAAACATACCAGGGTTTCAGAAGCAAGAAACAGAAAACCAAGTTAGTATGCTTCAAACAATAAGGTCACTATCTCACATTACAACAAGCCTGGAGGAATGGTAGAGTAATTTAATAGTTCCACAAAAATATAAAGGATCCATATTATTTTATCTTCCCATTCTGCCATTCTCAACAGTGATCAGTTCCACTCATGATCATAAGTTGACCCTAGCAGCTCTAGACATCATATCTTTACTCATCAAATTCCAGGCGTAATGATAGGAATCATTCCTGTCTTGAATCCCAAAAACCTTCAACAAACTTCCTCTTAGTCAGTGGTGACACTAATTGTCAGAGTAAAAATTTGTCAAATTAGTGTCACATAATATCACTGATGTGCTTAAATAAGCTATTTTGAAAAGGTAATGAGTTGACTATAATTAAGGTTTATCCCCAATAACTAGGAAGAGGCCCAGCCTTCTCTAAAGATAGATCTACTGCAGAACCAGTAAATACATTTAGTATTCTTTAGCAAGGAAGAATGGAAAAATTACTGTTACATTCTGCAGGGTTTGCTACAGACAGCATGAGACACTCAGGAAATTCAAATAATTCAGTATGTTTGAAATATAAAGAACAAGATTGGAAATGAAGTGAATGGAAAATCAAGGACAAGCCAGATCATGATGGGCCTTTAAAGTCACCAGGCTGAGTTTAGACTCCCCCCTCAAGGCAATGGGGAGCCATTGTACCATTTTAAGCAGGGAAATGACACAATTAGACTGGAAATGAGTCTGGATTTATTATGAAGAATGAATGGATGAGAAAAGATTAAAGACAAGAGGGCATAAGGAAACATAAGGCATGGCTGTAAAGTAATGAGATGTTTTCCACATGACTTCCAAATAATATCATACTAGCTAACATTTACTAGAATTAGCTCATGCAACCTTCACGATGACCTGGTGAGGAAACTGAGACACAGAGGTTAAGTAACCTGCCCAAAGTTTAAAAGTTATGGCAGAGCTGGGGCTGAAACTCAGGAAGTCTGTCTCCAGAGCCTATAAACTTAACCACCATGCTGTAAGCCTTACCATGTTAGCTTAGAAGTCTCTAAGAACTCTTGCATAGTCCCTGATTTTAGGCCACTGACTAATCCTCCTAAGAAAATAAGATAAACTTAAGGAGGAAGCATGGCTGCATAGGGCTCTGGGTTCAAACCTTGGTTCTGATGCTCACCCGCTGAAGCCTTGAATGAGCTTCCTGAGTCTTCTGAGGCCTCAGCTTCCTTGCCTATATAGCAAAGGAGACCATTTCTACTTTGAATATTTGTGCAGACTGAATTAGATGAGAAAATGTTTGAAAGCTTTCAGCACATGGAAGACTCTCAAAATTGTTCAACCCTTTCTTGTCTTTTGCAAATAGCAATACTATGGTAAAGGAGACATTCCAGATTATTTGATATTCTAGAAGGCAAGAGTGATGTGTGATTGCTAATGAAGAACACAGAAGACCAGCGCTAGAGCAGGAGTTTAAA
This sequence comes from Rhinopithecus roxellana, assembly GCF_007565055.1. NCBI lineage: Eukaryota > Metazoa > Chordata > Mammalia > Primates > Cercopithecidae > Rhinopithecus > Rhinopithecus roxellana. Next base: position 59,575,701 of record NC_044557.1, on the reverse strand, counting down.
CCTGGGCATCCATGAGCTTGAGGAAAAAAAAAAAATCACATCTTGTTTTTTATCAACGTCTAACTGAAATTTAGCCTTTCCTTCATTCTTAACTATAGGCAACAAATCTGAGTGGCACTAGGAATATCTGTGCCTCAGGCCAACAGAAATCAAATAAAGTGCCTTCAAATCACATTTCAGTTATTACAGATGTCAAAGTGTTTTTGACACTCATCACTACTTTGAAATTACATCAGTTATTAGCTCTGCCATTAAATCTTGGAATTTAACAAATTGATAAGGCATACACACACGTTTCTATTGCTCATAAATGAAAAAAGTATTTTGATAATTCATTTTCAATGAAATGGGTCTCCATTGTAATCCTGTGTATTTTATTTTATGTATCTTAAAACATTATTTTGAGAAGTCCATGGGCTTCACCAAGGACAAAAGGGAGTCCATGGCACAAAATGAACTTCTGCACTTGAGGACCTCAGCCAGTGGTGCGGACGGACTGCCGAGGGAGGAGGGCAGCATGAATCCTATCAGTCGCGTGCACCAGGAGTTTGGGGGAGGAAAAAATGCCCAACACTATCCCGCCTGTGACCCTCGGTAGAGCTGGGGCAGGATGCAGATGATCCAGCCCTGGCAGCTTCTGAGACTTTCTCCTGAGCATTCTTGTAAAACAGCAACCACATTGCCACATGTGCCTGGAATTTGATTTCCAGGCCAAGTGTCAGCTTTTCCATGCTGAGACTCCCTCAGGTTTTGGCCTAGGTCCTCCCGCTGTCAAAGCCCAGCCCTTTCAATACCTCGACCACCTGCCAGAGAGAACAGATTCATGGAATTTTGGCTGCCACTTCTGAGTCACGTCCTCAGCCACAGGATTCCACCTGCAGCCTCTGAAGGCCTGGACTGCAAGGTGCCTGCGGATACAACTGGCGCTGACCCGGCCCCAGTCAGGGCAGCGTGTCCTTCCCTGATGGGTCAGGAGACTTTACAAAACGGGCCAATTTCCTCCTCTCTGCTCCAAAGAAGCATTTTCTTCTCGGAGAGCGTGTCTAAGTTGTTTTAATCTTATCTAGAAATCTTAGTTTCTCCCAAGCTATTCTTTTTTCTAGAATCCAACAAATTTACCACAGGAAATGGTAGGGAGAAAGTCTTACGCAATGGGAGGATATTGTTATAAATAGGAGTTCTTGCTATGACTTTCTTAAATAAACAGGTTGCTAATGCTTTCAGGCAGTGGTAGAGCTACTGTTCAGAGACTGGTAAGAATGTTCTCCTTGTAAAACAGAATCCCTCTCCTTCCAAACTACTGCTTCTCCGAAAGTAAAGTGAACCCCATTACAAGCTTGGTTCAGGGAAATGGTTCTGCTTCACCTGACTAGATGAGGGAAGTAGGCCAGCCTTCTAGAGATAATGATGTAAGAGGTTTGTGTTGCACAAGTGAGAAAAAAGCCCCCGCCTTCAATTCCCTTTCCTCAGCCTTGCAACTAGGACCTGAAATTTTATAGCTATATTACCATGACATATATTTACCTATTATTAAAACTTCTAATGTTTCCAAGATAGGAATAGATTAAACTGTTCAATTTGTATTCCCTTTATACTATTTATCTGATTCTTTTCAGTTAAGAATGAACTGACTGATAGCAAGAGAGAAGGACAATTTCATTAGATCCATTAAGAAGTCTTACAGAATCTACCTCCAATGAGAAAAAGAGAGACCAAAGCAGACCCCTGGAAGAAATCAGCCATTTTTAAAGGGGTGGATCAAGGAGGAGTCCATAGAGATGAAAGAGAGCCATCCAGGTTCTGGTATCTAGTAAGCAGTCAATTAATATTTATTAACAGAACCAATAAAAAATGGAAGAACAAAACCATTGCTCCATCTTATCATTCTTATGTCAATAACTCCCTTCAACCTCCATTTGAGGAGGAGCCAGCTCTTGGCTAAAATTTAATAGAATCTCTAGAATTGATTGTTTCAAAGCTTTTCTGATCTTTGGGTGTCTAAGGGAATATCCATTAACAGGTAACTGACTCAGCAAGGGGTCAACTTTAATAACTTCCAGGCCCAAAGGAGTACACTTTAAAAGTAAAAGGGGGTAAAAATTAAATTTAAAACTAGGAAAAGGAGAGAATGAAGAAAATGAAATCACACTGCTTTTCATAACATGAACTATTATTAGGTTGGTGCAAAAGTAATTGCAGGTTTTGCCATTGAAAGTTATATTTCCAATGGAGATAGACAGACTTGTAAATTATAAGGCAGTTAGAAAACTATTTGTTTATAGTCTATCACTGCCTCTAAGAATTAAAATCTGTCCATCAGAGTTGTACTTGTACAAGGGTTTCAACATGGCAAGTGAAGATCTTTCCAATTATGTTGGATAGCTAGATGAATGGAGAGGGCTAGATGGATGAATGGAGGAAAATATGAAGTAGAGCCTAAGTTAATTGAATGTCTACCAGGAACACTATATAATGTTTGTATTGATGAGTTTTTATTCATCACAGATTAAATGCAGTATATAATTATGGGGAATTACATCTGTATTTTAGTTATTAGCAGACAAAAATAAAGTTTTAGCTCTTCCTTTCTAGACTAATCTTATCTTTGACTTCTACTATACCAATGTGTTATGGTGGAAGATACGACTTAATACAATATCAAGTGGATTCAAACAAACATGACTTTATATTTTAGATATGTGTACCAAATCTTTAAATCCTCATAATGTAAACATATAAAAACAATTTTTTCACAGAGTGTCTGTGTTTAATCCCATAAAGAATGCCAAAAGTATTTTGACCTAACTTACCACATTTTAATGAGTCCCACATTCTCACCTAAATGGGTTTATCAGCATGATGTCCTCAAATTTTAAAAAAGAAGTATAGTTTTAGCTAATATGTATTAATAAATCTAGATACTCAAACCATACAGTCACTTGGGAAATGAATGAATTTGGCCTAAATTGATTGAATTAACCTCATCATTGCTAAATCTAAATTTCTTTCTGCCCATTAGAATAATTGCTAATGCAGATTAGAATAAACAATGGAAAAGTCCAAAAGTCTAAAACATGCAGTAGAAATATCACTTCATTAGCAACTCTTGGATACTTTTAGTTGAGAGCTAGGCAGAAATAGTCCCTGTCAAATTTTTGGGTTGCTAACAATTAAGAATTAGAGTTTTCATTTTCCATGCCCTGATAGTTCTACAAATTGAAAATATAATTTCTCTTTCCATGGGTAAATTCTAACTGCTGTTTTTGAAAAGAAAAGAAAGCAATAAAAGTGGAGAACAAGGGCTTTCTGACTGTGGTGCTCAATGTCCTGCCAATTGTATTGCACATCATTCTTCAAAATGCAGTTCCCAGTGTTTAATGCTAACTTAAAGTGATTTCATATGGTGTTACTTGCTCCTATGATTTTCAAAGATTTATAGATGATCTAATGTATTGTTATTAGACAATTTAACTTAACCGATTTAAAGGGGGAACTGCTTTTTGTAAATTCTTGTAGACCATTAATACCATTCACAACATTTCATCCCCAAACTATTTGAGATTTTGGGAACATGAGATTCTATGTGGGGAAATTTTCTGATTTAGCTTCTAATATTTTATCTATTGTACAAAAGTGAAAATAGGTGATTCAATTGAGGGGTAGCTTCAATTTATATAGCCTTAATAAAATTAGATTTAATGAATTAAAAAGTGGCTTACATCTCAATTTGTTACAATATTTAGCTTGTTACTTTAATATGGACTAAGATGTTCAGAGCCGTGAATTTGTCATTAATTGCCCCAACATCCAAGTGAGGAAAAGTCAGATCATATCCATCTTACTGATGGGGAAATTGAGTCATATAATGCTAAAGTGTTTTGTTACGTGTCCTACAACTGTTTAGTATCAAATTTAGGAATAGATTTCTCCACTAAGTGGAAGTGAACTCATTGAAAAATGACATTTTTGATTATGTGTTCTGCGTGTTCCAATGAGAAAATGCTTGCAATTTAATCTAAAAGTATTTGGCTACAGTATGTGCATGAGGTCAGGGTTGCCCCTTGAATCTCAGATATTTGATGGTTGCTCCTCATCTGTTCTGAGGATGGCTCAGATGCAAGTTGTTGTTACAAGTTCCAGAAAAGAGCAAAAGAATAAATTAGTAGTTTCATTCCAGGGATATATCTATTTTCCTCGTTCAATTCTTTAGAATTTGTATGGTCCTAGCAAAAATAAAAATTCTACTCTTTCATTTAGGCATGGGAAGAATCAAGAAAAATTCCAATTATTACTAGCAACTTAAAGAAAATCTGCTTGCAAATATCATTGGTATCTTTAATCCAGAGATTTTAGGAAAAACAAGTGTAATTTTTTTATCGACTACCCATCTGGCTCAGTTATTCAAGGTGGCTTTTTGAGTATATGTGGAATGTTGTGGAAAATTCTACAGGGTTACATGCATGTCATAGCTTTACTATATGCAGAGGCAGGAGAACAGAAATAGAAGCCACAACTTGGATTCCATACCACCCTTACCTTTATGATCCTTGAATAAGTTATTTCAGTTTTGAGGGAGTTGATATTTTCATTTGTAAAATGAAGGCATTATGCTAAAATAACTTTAGGTATCACCATCTCTAAAACACTATTATTGTTAATCTAGTTCTGTTTGTTTGTTTGTGTCCTTCATGTATTCGGTAGGCTTTAATGACAAAAAGACATTTCTGTAACAGTGTGAACATCTTTACAGTAACTCTTACATATTATTTCCACAGTTTGAAGTACTCTGTAAGATGGGATGAATTACAAACTTCAGGTCAGAATGAGAACTTTCTGAAAGCTCAAATCAGGCCTTCAACATACTTATTTGAGAAGAGGAAAATGTAAAAATATAACAATATTTCTATTATTAGAACCCTAGTAACAAAACCTCCATGGAGTTATAAAAGTCTTTATTAGCAAATATTTTTAAAAGCGACACTTTGGGTAATTACTCCATGAAAAGCCTCTTTGGACCGGCATGAATGGCTCTTTTTGGTGATTTTTAAAAATTTTTTCATTCTTTCTTGTCTTCTCTTTATCTCTCTTCTCCTGTAACCTTTTTTTCCCCTCAAATGGAAACCAGAAAATTACTATTGTTATTATTAGGTTGGTGCAAAAGTAATTGTGGTTTTTGCCATTACTTTCAACTGCAAAAACCACAATAACTTTTGCCCCAACCTAATATTTATAGTACTTTTGATAGGCATATGTTTTATAATCTTACTTTTAAAAGTAGAGTAGCCCCAATTTTCTCTTTAAAAAGTTCCTAAAATCACATCACTCTTTACATGTATGGTCCTTGATTGCCTGTGGGTGGGTTGTTCACCCTGGCATTTGGCTGTTCTGATTGAGCCTCTCTGCGTGGCTACATCTCCTGAAACACATCACAATTCACCATGGAAACAAATGAGTAGGAATGATGGTTATTTTTCAGCTCCAAAATTGCTCCAAACAACCACGCCATGGCATCTTGTTTTCCTCAGAATTTAAGGAAAATGAATAAAACAGCATTAGTGTTACACTAAGCATGCTGCAGCTTTAAGCATGTTGTCATTCTGTAATGCCTGACAAAAGGCTAATACCTGACTCATTTCACTGGAAAATTCAGTATTTTACCAAAACAGATTCATCTAAATGTGGCTTGAAACTACAAAGGAACCGAAAAACCAAGAAACAGCCCCTTTCAGTTGTGAAGTACAGATGCCTTTGCTTTTTCATTGGCAAGGGCAATAGTTTTTGCCGTTAGACATTTTATTTTCAAGAAACAGCTGTCCAGTTTGGACTTGTCAGTTCTGTGACTATGATTAGTTAGAGATGTTAGAAACAGAAAGTGACTTAAAGAAGTCAAGCCTACCAAGGCAGTGAGCCCATACCCAACCGTAAGTATTTGGGGTGGGAAGGGGAAATTACTTAATGGAAACTAAGATAATAATTTTCCTTCTGTGAGGGATTGTCTTGATATTTTCATTTTCAGAATAAAAGCCCATTATAATTAGTAACTATTTTTAGACATACCATTAATTGCCATATAAGGGGTGGGGGAGCATTTTGTTAACTCCTTGTTGGTTCAGAAATTTAGAACAAATGTGAAACAAGCAATGGCCTTTGTGGCTTATAGACAATAATGATAATTTCTTCATATTTGTTTTACTTTGCATTTTATGAAATCATTCTATGCCTTGTATAATGTTTATTTTATCATACTGGTAGGTAATGAGAGTATCTTTAGTCTAACTTCACAGATTATTGCTAGCCCAGGAATGGGGAAAGTCCTACATCCTCAACTACCCAAGTATCCTGCCTGCACTAAGGGTCCTGTTTCCACAGCTTCAATGACAGTTAGCATCTGTACATACAAAAACAATACTATTTACTACATCAAATTGTTTCATCTGTTAGCCTTTGTTCTTTGAGGAATGGGAATCAGTCTTTTATTTCTTTGTATCAGCTGTTAACTGAGAACACTGTAAATCCTCGAAAACTTCTCCTTGATCATTTGATTCAATTGAGTCTAAAGTTGATGTAGAAGCAGTCAACAGAGGCTGAGTTTCCCAGGAAGTTATAGCCTAGCCTATAACCGTCATTTCCTTATCTATAAGCCACTTGCTTTGCCCCTGCTATGGTTTGAATGTTTCCCAAAACTCATGTGTTGAAACTCAACTCCATCGTGCTAATATCAAGAGATGGGGCCTTTTGGGAAGTGATTAAGTCCCGTGCGCGGAGCCTCATGGATTAGTGCTTTATGAAAGGGCTACAGGGAACTAGCTTAGATCCTTTTTGCTCTTCCATTCTTCTGCCATGTGAGAACACAGTGTTCATATCCTTTTGCTCTTTTCATCTCTCCCACCATGTGATGATACTCACATGGCACCATCCAGGAGGAACAGGCCTTGAGCAAACATGCAATCTGCTGGAGCCTTGATCTTGGACTTTGCAGCCTCCAGAAATGTAAAAAAAAAAAAAAAAAAATACATTTCATTCTTCATAAATTACTCAGTCTAAGATATTTTGTTAGAGCAGCATAAATGGACCAAGGCAGTTCCATTGTTTACCTGCATTTATTACCAGAGCTCTTTTCTTTTAGGTTTAATTAACTCTTGCACAATATTTATCAGAAACACTATCTCAGATATGATGACACAGCCTCTACATTCCAAAAGAGCAGAAATGCATATGCAGACGTCGTCAAATGGTGAGGGTAACAAAGCATATTTTTAGAGGGCAAAGGGGAAATATGCCCAAGATCAAAGTTTGTTCTGAAGTTAACATATAGTACACAGAGAGAGAGAGAGAGAGAGAGAGAGAGAGAGAGGGAGAGAGAGAGAGAAAGAAAGAGAGAGAGAGAGAGAGAGAGAGAGAGAGAGAGAGAGAGAGAGAGAGAGAGAAAGAGAGAGAAAGCATTAACTCTGACTGCCAATTGTCTTTTAATATCAATTTTCCCCTTCTCACTCAGAAAACTCTTAGGTTTTCTGGGCATAGAAGCCATGGAGAATAAAGACAACATTTCCAAGGTTTCTTTGTAGCTAGTTATGAGCATGTGATTAAGTTCTAACCCATGGGATGTAAACAGTTATGCCACATGCTTCCAGACAGTGTTCTTAAAAGGAGCACCTTCTCGAACCTCTTCTTGCTTTCTGCTGATTTGAATGCAGGTGTAATGATTGAACGTTAGCACTGTTTGGAACCATTATGTTGGATCTTCTTGCTAAGGTTGGAAAAAGGACAAGGATTCTAAGTCCCTCATACCACAAACACCAGACCTTCCATGGACAATGTTTTACTGAGACAAAAATAAACATATCTTGTCCAAGCCACTATTATTTTGGGTTTTGTGTCACCTGCAGCTATACCTAAACCTAATGGAATCACTAAAATTAGATTAGAAAGAACATTACAAATAAAAGTCTGTGTGAACTTTCAGTTTCAGTTTAGACATAAAAAGACCATGGACATAGTCACTCCCATTCTTACAATAACAAAATGTTGGGGGATAAAAATACTTTTCTTAGACCCATCAAAGAGCTAAGGTCACAGAGAAAATTACCTCCCAATATCTAGACAGAGAAGTACCTCTAGGGAGACAAAGGACCTGAGTATGTGCTTACCTGAAGCAGATGCCTCTGGAATATTAAACTAGAATTTTTGATGAATTCTGGAAGCCAATTGTGAGACAGCATCAAAGTGAGAAGTTTCTGGGGGGTCTCAATACATAGCTAACCTTTTCTTTCAGAATCTCATCAGGCTTTTAGGGCAGATCAAGGAGACAGTCCAAAAAATTTCCCTTGGGGCTGTGACAGAAGGAGGGGAAGAGTAGCCATGGTGAAATCCACTAAATTGTTTCACTCTCAGGCTTACTCTCCATGGAGGACATGTCAGACAGCAACAGTAAAATTCCATTCCAGCTGGGCTTGGGGAGTTCTGTTCCACTCTATCCTATTTTACCTAAGAAAGCAAAGGAACAATCTACAGGGTAGAAGTTCTCACAAATGAAGACTGGGAAGACTGAAGAACACCTGCTGAAGGCTGGAAAGGGATAAAGAGCAGAAAGAAGAAAGCTCTGTTCCTACAGAAGGGAAAGAAACACCGTAAAGGCCACAACCCTAAAACACAGGCCCAATGTGCATTCCAAAGACTGAGTCTTTTTTTTTTTTTTGAGACGGAGTCTCACTCTGCCGCCCAGGCTAGATTGCATTGGCCGGATCTCGGCTCACTGCAAGCTCTGCCTCCCGGGTTTACGCCATTCTCCTGCCTCAGTCTCCCGAGTAGCTGGGACTACAGGCACCTGCCACCTCGCCCGGCTAGTTTTTTGTATTGTTTTAATAGAGACGGGGTTTCACCTTGTTAGCCAGGATGGTCTCGATCTCCTGACCTCATGATCCGCCCATCTCGGCCTCCCAAAGTGCTGGGATTACAGGCTTGAGCCACCGCGCCCGGCCCAAAGACTGAGTCTTAATCAGAAGATTAGAGAGTGTGTGGCCCCTGATACACACATACCCTACCATTACACTAATAATCCTCCAGGGACAATAGCATTAGTTTACAGCTAAAAGAGCTGCGAGAGAAAGATTATCTCCCAGGAACAGCACAAACGGGAAGCCCCAAAGCTAAGAGTCAAGACAAAATAAAGTTACTAGAAGAGTTTGAACCCTCTGGTATCCATCACTAAAACAAACAAACTTAGCCCAAATCCAGGTCAGATTGACATAAATCCTCATATTAAAAATCTCTTTACCTTATTATATCTATTTCCTTATATAATATGTCCAACTGCCACCAAGAATTTAGAAGACATTCCAAAAATATAGCCTGAAGAGACAAAGGAATCATCAAAACCAAACTCAGATATGACACAGATGTTGGAATTATCAGACAATTTAAAAATAACTATGAATTAAGAAGTTAAAAGCTCTAATAGAAAAGGTAGACAACATGTGTAAGGGAAATGGCTGCACCTTAATCAGGAGTAGGCCAAGGCAGCCTTCCAATGCAGCATGACTCAGCAGGTTTGGAGTGCAGGCACACAACCCTGCACAGTATGTAACCATGCCATGAGAGGCACATTAGATGACCACTCACATGAGCTCATGCTTGGTTCAGAGCCACTATAGTCTGTAAAAGGTATAACTACCCCGCTGATGCTATACAGGCAATTTGGCTGATGGCCAGAGAGAGAATAAAGCCATGTCAAGACTGCCTATGATTCCACGAGTGTTTTTCCAGCTACCCACCACCTGCCCACCAACACCCCTCAGACCTCACTTTGGGCTAGAACCTGACAACATGCAAGACCACATAGGTAATGTCAGCAGAAGTAGGGAAAATATAAGAATCAAAGGACATGCTAGAAATCTGAAGCTGAGCAACAAATAAAGACTGCTTTTGAAAGGCTCATCAGTACACTCAATACAGATGTTAGAAGAATCAGTGAACCTGAAGATAAATCAATAGAAATCACCCAAACTGAAATATGAAGAGAAAACAAATAAACAAACAAACACAGAATAGAATGTCCAAAGCTGTGGGGCAATATGAAATGGTATAGCATATATATGATTGAGGTACCAGAAGATTAAGGAAGAACAGAAACTAATAACGGCAGAAAATTTTCCAAAATTACTGAGAAATAACAAATAATGGATTAAAAAACTTAGAGAACACCAAGCAGGATAAACAGCAAACACACACACACACACACAGTCATATAATATTCCAACTGCAGAAAATCAAAGACAAAGAGAAAATCTCGAGGGCAACCAGAGGGGCATAGAAAACTTCTTATTTACAGAGGAATGAGGTTAAGAATTATAAAAGTAAAAATGTGATCTAAGGTAAAAGCAGATGGTTGGTTTGTCCCTAAATATTTGAAGTGCCAAATAATAACTTTGCCACTCTTGTAAAGCAAGAGCAGGAAACACCTTATTACATGGTTGATATATTTAATTGGGCAACAGGACTTAGACACTGAACTACAAGGGTAGGGTAAAGATACATCACTCTGCAAGGTCAAAGTGTTCATTTACTTTTTAGTGATTCAGTTGATCCTCATCTGTTATAGAATTATCTATCTACTTTTTTCTTTTCTTTTCTTTTCTTTTTTTTTTTTTTTTTTTGAGATGGAGTCTCACTCTGTTGCCCAGGCTGGAGTGCAGTGGCACAATCTCGGCTCACTGCAACCTCCGCCTCCCAGGTTCAAGTGATTCTCCTGCCTCAGCCTCCCAAGTAACTGGAATACAGGTGCCTGCCACCACACCCAGCTAATTTTTGTATTGTTAGTAGAGACAGGGTTTCACCATGTTAGCCAGGCTGGCCTCAAACTCCTGACCTCAGGTGATCCACCTGTCTCAGCCTCCCAAAGTGCTTGGATTAGAGGCGGGTTATTTTCAACTGCAATACTGTTCCTGAATCCTGGAAGTTGTCACATAGTTTCTAAGTAAAGGTCTAAAGGGAACTTACACTGCAGTACAGAGTTTTTGTATGTCTGTTACATTACTTGAGGAGGTCTTCAGAAGTTTACTAATCATAGAATATACCCTGTCCTCTGAAATTAAATAGAATTGTGGTAGAATATGTTTATCAGCAAGCTGGATAGAACTCAGTTTTGATTGCTTATCTATACCACCCCCAGATAAACCAGTTAGCTCAGTGTGGCAGGAGCTTAGGACCAGTTTATAGAAGTATATTTATGGGTTTTCTTGAGTTCAGATCTTCCACACAGCTATTGCATCTCTACTTTGTGACTGTAACATCTTCCCTTTTTGAGAGTTTTGTAAGTTATCTATAGAATAAATGAGAGCAATGAGCTTGTACCTAAGCAATATCCGTCCCATGGAAAAGGCGCCACCCATGAACTCATCATCAGCCATTTTAAGATGGCAATGAGCAAAGTGAAAGTTAAATCTTCAGGTGTTATACTTGAAAAGTCTCTCATTAATTTCAAGAAATTAAAAAAAGTCTTGGGATAATGGAAAAAGCAATTTCTGAACAATTTATGCACTAGTGTTCACATAGTTGGACACATAAGACAAATTAAGCAGTAAAGAATTTCTTCTGACAGATTGATTTTCATCTGAAAAGTAAAAGCTGTGCTTTGTCCCAGATTGAATTTATTCACAGGGAATGTTCTCTGCTCCAGTTTATACAAGTTAGCTCACTTGACAGGCTCCAGAGAGACTTGGGACAAATAGAGAAATCTCAGTGGAACAGCATAGGAAGCAAGAAGTGTTTCAATATATAACACAGAGATTTACCTTTACATAAGTAGGCACCCTTCTTCTCCAAAGAAATCAGAGGATTAAGGAGTTAATAAACTTGATTCTACAAAATTTAGGTTTACGCAACCAAAAGGCCCTAAAGCAAATATTTAATGTGCCTACTATGTTGCAAACATTATGTTTACCTTTGCTCACTCTCCCAACTTTGTCACCGGCTATATGTCATGTAATAGGCATACAAATAACTCTGTACTACAATATGAGTTTTTTTGTCTGGTGGACAAAGCCTCATCTGAAAGATAATGGGTTTCAACTAGATCTGGGAGGACAAATAGATATTCTCCTGCATTCCAAGGCTGATCAATTCATAGGACCTGCAATGAAAAGGATCATAAAGCCATGTCCAGACCCAGAGAAGACAAATGAGTAGATAAGTAATGTCATTCAAGGACCCAGGAATAACAGCAAACGTAACATGTATTTCTAGACCCCAAATTAGATGATCTCTAAGGCCAGATGTTATTCAAAGTTTGTAACAACTGGTACAACATAGGACTGGCTAATCAGAACAAACAACTGACCAATCAGATGGACACCATTTTAAAAACTGGCATGACTAAAAATAGTGTGGCTGTATTGGTGCATACAAGGTGAGATCAAACCTGACTCTACAATAATATTCAATAGCAACATTCTACAGTTATATTAATCCTCAGTGGCTTATTAAAATGTTTAAGAAGGATAGTTGGGATGGTCAAAATCCATTTGTAAGAGGTTGTGATTCCTAAAATTATGAGTCGTTATTTTCTTTCTAAACAGGAGACTGGAATTTGTCTCTTAGGCCTGGTAGTGTCCCCTTGGTTGAAGTTGTTAACTCTATGCAAAGATAAAGCAATGATTTTATGCTGAGATGGAAAGATTGCAGGGATTATATGGCTATAGTGTCTGTGTTATAAGTTTAAATATTTTCATCATTATGGACAGAATTGCATCTCTGAAGCTTACAGTCTTTTTATAAGAAAATTGGAGTTTCAATTTCTCCAGGAATCTCAGAGCGGTGATCATTTAGCTTCCAAACAGAGGACACGTGCTACAGGGCAATTTCAGAGAAAAGGAAGGTAGGATGACCCCTGGCGCATGGCAACTGGCTAAGGCTAATGAACGAAAAGGGAAACTTCTAGGGAAGAACGTGGTCTGTGTGTTAGGGGAGCGTAGTATCTGGTTCTGGTGTCCATGTTATATTACATTGTTGTCATTGTGTTGTTTCCTGCATTGTAACTCCATTTGTTATCTGCAAGTTTTCAATAACCTCCTAATACAGTTTGCTTATAGCTGTTTTCCTCTGGGAAATTAAGGGTCTGGTTTGCATGCATACTTTGGGCAAAGATAAAGGGAGGGGAACAACAGCAGCATGAGGAAAGCTGGCTTCCGGGTAACAAAGACGACATCCAGAGAAGTGAAGTTGTGGTCAGGAGCCAAGGTTGAGGGGATCAGACAACAAAGATGGACTTTGAACCTTAGGGAACTGGAAAAAACTGGGCTTCCTGTCATAAAATCGATGGGAAATTACACTATTAATTGACTATTCAAGGATAGTGTGCTTCCTTAAGACTAGAAATGCTAAAGAAGGTATTTGTTTAATATCCTCAGAATACTCTGTGCACAAGGACTAGAATATAGTAGACATTGAATGAAAGTATGAGAATGATGGAGTGAACACAGAAATGAATGCTGTTTCCTCCACTCTTGTTTCTCCCTCTAACTCCTGCTCATTCTTCAAAACTTGATTCAAACAACACGTCCTTGATTCCAAGCACTTCCTGACATCACCAGACTGAATGAGTCACATCCTCCCCTGTGGTCCACAACAGGCTGCATATGCCTCCATGTGATTACATGATATTGTGGTCATGTTTACGTGTCTGTTTGTTCCCTAGACTGTGAGCCTCCCCAGGTTAGTTTCTGTATACTTTCCATCTGTGCATTTTCAGGGCCTAGTGCAAAGTAGTTGCTCAATAAATTTTAAAGGAAGAAAGAATGGAAGAAAGGAAAGCTATCCTGCTACTGTCTTCTAATAGGATTGTTAATCAATAGCAATATTCCTATCTTCTTCTTACTCACTTTCTGAGAAAATTATGTCTCAAGGAATATAGTCCAGCTCCCAATTCTTATTTCTGCTCACTGATATTTCAAAGGAAGATCAAGCTTGATTCTCAGAGTCCACCTTTTCAAGAGCTGAAAGGTTGTCCCCAGCTTTTGCGAATCTTATAAATGCAAAACCTCCACACTTTTCTTTCCTCATATTTATACCACTCACTGTTGTCACACAGGCAAGCTGATAACTTGATAAATTGATAAAACTGATAAATACTGATAAACAGGAGGCACAGCATTACCTGGAATGAACCTATCTGGGTTCCAACCCCACCTGTATGATTTCTCACCCTGTGATGTCAGACACAGTTCCCCATCTCTCCATCCCATTTCCTAGACTCTTCAATGAGGACAATCGTAGCATCTACCTTCAAAGTGTTTCATGAGCTTCCAAAACAAGTCCCGATGTATGGTGCATTGCCTAATTTCTGGAAATTAGTAAGTGTTCAATAAATAATAACTATGATCACACATGTATGATTGCAGTAAATATGATATACATACATATGTATATATACGTACTTGTGTGTGTGTAGAGATAAACATACGTGTGTGTGTGTGTGTGTATATATAAACTTGAGCTCTCCTAATAAAAAAATTCTCACAAGTTTTTACCATCCGTAATCATAATAACCGTCATCAACATAACCATTCCATTTGCAATTTGTTTTTTTTAGAATTGCAAAGATAAAAAGCAGAACTTGCTATACTTTTCACTTTAAAATGTATTAACAAGTCTCCTATTGACCGTATACTACACTCAAAGAACTAGGGAGACAACAATGTAGAAGATAGATAAGGTCACTGCCCTCATGGAATTTATAGCGTACACACAGCATTTTCATTCTCCCATTGAACCAGGGGACCAGCCACTGCTAAAAATAGCACAGACTGGTCTTACTTAACATTTCCCTCAAATAAAAATTTAATTAAAAATGACATTTTGAATTAACATTTTAAAACATGGGAAATGAAAGGGCAAAAGGAAAAAGCACATTGTGATCTTTTTTGTTGTTGTTTTGTTTTGGAGGTAGAGAGGTTAGGTCCCTTGTTTGGTGATTCCTTTGCTTTTTATACCACCTATAACTCTGTGCTTAATAAAAGTTATTAACATTAACAACAGTGATAAAAATCAGCAATGGACACAGAGCATTTTGTTCCATGAGAGATGTGGAAAGATTGATGCTGACTTGTAGAGGACACAAATATAAACTACCCACATAGTTCAAGCTCCGAGAACCTGGATGGTCCCACATGCAGCAGCCAGGACATGTTTAAAGAGGGCTGAGGAGATGTTCCTGGGCACCTTCTTTTATGGCACAGAACTGCTACTGTTAGCTCAAAACAAGTTCAAAGCCAAACTTGGGAGCAATAACAATAACAGCTCTCATTACTGAGCAAATATTATACATCTATTAACTCAATTAATTCTTATAACAACCATAGGTGGTAGCTACTCTTATTGTATCCATTTCACAGATAAGAAAACTGAGGCAGAAAAAAAAATAACTTACCAAGGTTGCACAGCAAGAAGGGATGGAATAGGGATAAGAAATAGGCTGCTGTGGCCACGCACAGTGGCTCACACCTATAATCTCAGAACTTTGGGAGGCCGAGGTGGGTGGATCACCTGAGGTTGGGTGGCTGGATCCACCGAGGTGGGTGGATCACCTGAGACCAGCCTGGCCAACATGGTGAAACCCCATCTCTACTAAAAATACAAAAATTAGCTGGGCGTGGTGGTGCATGCCTGTAATCCCAGTTACTCAGGAGGCTGAGGCAGGAGAATCGCTTGAACTGGGAGGCAGAGGTCACAGCGAGCCAAGATCATGCCACTGCACTCCAGCCTGAGTGGCAGAGTGAGACTCTACATCAAAGATAAAATAAAAAAGAAATAGGCTGGCACAAGAATGTGTGTGATTAACTACTAGAGCAAGCTTGTCCAACCTGTGGCCCATGGGCCACATGAGATCCAGGACAGCTTTGAATTTTGCCCGACACAAATCCGTAAACTTTCTTACAACAGTATTAGACTTTTTTGCAATTTTTTTTTTAGCTCATCTAGCTATTGTTCGTGTTAGTGTATTTCATGTGTGGCCCAAGGTCAATTCTTCTTCCAATGCAGCCCAGGAAAGCCAAAAGATTGGACACCCCTTCACTATAGGCACTGCCTCTCTTTCCTTACTCCCTCCCTACCAACTGCTACCCTCCCAGTGAAGTAACTTCTCTCGGCACCCTACCAGTGGTATCCTGACCCAGCACAGAAAAGGTCTCCATATTCAAATATCCCTGTCCCCATTCCTAATCCAAATGGTCTGCAGTGGCCATGACCTAGGGACCTACTTTCTGTTTAAGTTGTAACAATTTTTTTTTAATATATGACTTCTCTAATTGTTAAATAATATTTCCTCATGAAAAAGTCAAAAGAGGTTTTGTGGTTTTGATGGCAGTGGCGACCTGTCTGGAGTAGCCACTGCCATGATGCCAGCTGCAGTGGGGGAGGTGCAGTCGGGCTATGGGCTTCACAGAGTTGGCAGGAACCAGGAACAGGCAGAAGCCCTACCCCACTTCTGAGTTGGCAGGGAAGAGCCTCACACTCCCTGGACACAGCTGTGGCTGCCCACCCATGGCTGTGGACCTGGGCATCCCTGTGCTCTTGGGGGCTAGGA
The DNA here is from genome assembly GCF_007565055.1 of Rhinopithecus roxellana. Lineage (NCBI taxonomy): Eukaryota > Metazoa > Chordata > Mammalia > Primates > Cercopithecidae > Rhinopithecus > Rhinopithecus roxellana. The sequence continues at coordinate 59,559,125 of NC_044557.1, read as the reverse complement.
GCAGGCAGGAGCCCCACCCTCCCAGGTGCAGCTGCAACCACTCAAGCTAAGCTGCAGGCCTGGGCATCTTGCACTCTCAAGAGCCCAGGAAGCCCCACTTCCTCCGTAGGCCTGAAGGTACCTGCTCCCTCTGCCTGGCCTCTCCCTGCTCTTGGCACCCACTCTGATCTCGGACTGGAGTTGAGGCCATGCCTGGCTGCTGTCACAACATGGCTGGCTGTGCACATGCTTGGGGCAGTGCTGATATGCCAGCCCCATGCCACCTCAGCCCCCTCTGGACTTCTGGTGCCAACGACCATGGGAGCAAGGCTGAGGGGGCTGGTGGTGAGGGCAACTTGGTGCAGGTCTGCAGGTGCCCCTCAGCAGGAATAGCCTGGGTTCCATGAATAGCAGCAGGAGGCAGACAGGCCCCTGGCAGAAAGGGGTGGGTCCCAGGTGAATCCCTACCTTCAAGCCAGGGAAGAACTGAAGCCTGGAGGCCAGGCTGCCAGTCCCATGAACCAGAGTGGGAACTTATGGTGCTTTTCCCAGGCCAGCCCATGGCAACACATGGACCAATCAGTGCACACTTCCTCTCCTCAGACGCCCATAAAAGTCTTGCACTCAGCCAGACCCAAAAAGAGATAATAGGGTGACCAGCTGTGGAGAGGAGCTACCCACCCCAGGGTCTCCTCTCTACTGATGACAGGATGACCTGCCTGTGGAGAGGAGCTATGCACTCTAGGGTCTTCTCTCTGCTGAGAGCTGAACACTCACTGGGACACCTGGCTGTGGAGAGGAGCTACCCACTGTGAGTATCCTCTGAGCTGTTCTGTCACTCAATAAAGTTCCTCTTCACCTTGCTCACTCTCCACTTGTCCATGTACCTCATTCTTCCTGCGTGCAGGACAAGAACTTCGGATCCACTGAATGGCGGGGCTGAAAAAGCTGTAATACAAACAGGCTGAAATACGCCCCTTGCTCATCATGTTGCAGGAGACAAGAAGGAGAGAAGAGCTGTGGCCCTTCTGGAAGCCCAGACTTAGGAATTCCCTGAGCCAGGGCTGTGATGCCCTCTTTGGGGCTCTGCGGTTCCTGGCATCTCCAAGCTTCCAGGTGCCACCACGTTCCCCGGTGCCAGCCGTGGAAGCTGCTTGCAGTACACCTGGTCCACCTGCAGCCTCTCAGGGAGCCAGCGTCTGGAGCTACCCACACTGCCACAGTTGGCGTGCTTGACTGTGTGCAGTGGCCAGACCCCACGCTTGCTCACTCACACACCCCTTGCTGCTGCACTCACCCCTGGCAGGCATGGGATCCAGGCTGGCAGTGCGAGCCAAGCGCAGCCAGCCAGGTCAAGTAGACCCAGCGCGCCCAAGCAAAACTTGGGCAAAGACGCCACTAGCCACAGAGGATTCTGGCTGATGAGCAACACCCCAAGGATCCCATGACAGTTTCATAACCTAGATATTATTCATATATATATACACAAATATATATACACACACACACACTTGTACATTTTTACAGTTTACACACAATAATGGTTAAAAACATTACCCATTTTAATAGCTGCACTTGAATCAACAGAGGATATGAATTTGAGCCAGTTAGCATTTTGAGATATGTTAGAACAGCAACTGTCATCCTAAGTAACACAGAAAACTAATCTGCACTTATAATTAGCTTACAAACTGAATTACCCCTTCCAGGTACATAAGCATTTAAGTCAGTGAGGATCACGCAGTTCTTCAGGAAAATCCTTACAAGCCCAATGGGGAAGGATTTAGAAAATAAGTATAACTTTCAGGTATCCAAAAACTGTACCCCATGAGTGATTTCCTTGTCAGTTTATGGTGGAATCTGAACAAAAGCACACTACCTTTGATCCAGCTGAGCCATTCAGTCCCCAAGTTCAAGTGGCTTATGTATATGGGAATAGTTATATATCAGAGTTCAATTAAAAAAAAATCAGAGCCATTATATATGCATTTTTACAAGGATTTGGCCTAACAAAATTGCGGGAGAAATTTTCTCCACATCTAATACTGGAGCATTGATGGGCCCCTCAGGTCTCATGGTAATAGGGTAGCCCAAGGTCAGTTTTAGTTTTTGCTAAAACCCAGTAATAATCCAAAAGATTTTCTCAAAAGAAGAGTAGTTATCTGCAGAGAATGGCATGGCTTTGCTACAAAATCCAAAGAGTATGAACTTGATTCAACCATAGAGAACCACGAGAGGCTCCTACAGCATCCCTCCCTGACACTGACATTTTAAGCACCATCAGATTTGTTGGGTCACACAGTCCAGGTAGCAGAGCAGCTTGCATACAGCCTGGACCAATTCCAATGCCTTTTCTATTCTTATCCCTACTCACAACAGGCTTCTTTTCTGGTAATGAGGTAAGTGGCTTAAAGTAGCATGCCTGAATAGATTATATGTGGTCTCAGAAATCCAAAAATATCCCCTAGGCATTATGCCTCTTTGTTAGTGGTAGGAAAGGTAGGTAGGAGATGCAGTGACTTCTCTTTCACCATTGAAGGAATAACTCAAAGTGCTCCAGCCTAGTGAAATCCTAGAAACCTCACCAATATGGCACATCCTTAGATTTTTGAAGTATTTCTCATTCTGAAGCATACAGTACCTTAACAATGTATCTAGAGTAGTTTTTACTTCCTGCTCACCAGATCCAAGCAGCATCATACTATCAATATAATAGGCTAGTATTATGTCCTGTAGAAAGGAAGGCAGTCAAGGTCCCTACAGATGGTATGATGCCATAGGGCTGGAGAGTTTATATTACCCTGAGGCAGGACAGTACAGGCCTTCCAGCTGGCCTTGCTAACTGCAAAAAACCAAACAAACAAACAAACAAAACAAACAAAAAACAAAACAAACAAAAAACAAAAAACCTTCTTCCCATGGTCTTTACTAACAAGCACAGAGAAAAAAGCATTCACATATTAATAGCTGCACATGAATTGCCAGGGGATTTGTTGATTTGCCCAAGAAATAAAACCACATCTGGAACGCCAGCTGCAATTGCAGTCCCTACCTGATTATGTTTACAGCAGTTCACTTGTCTTAGTTTGGGCTGCTCTAGCAAAGTACTACAGACTAGGTGGCTTATAAACAACAGAAATTTATTTCTCATAGTTCTAGAAGCTGGGTGTCTGACATCAGGGTGCCAACATGGTCAGGTTCTGGTGGGTGTCCTCTTCTGGGTGGCAGATGGCTGTACCCTCTCAGCGTGGAAAGAAAGCTAGAGCAATCCCTGGGGTCCCTTTTATGAGGACACAAATCCCATTCATGAGGGCTCCATTCTCGTGACGTAATTATCTCCCAAAGCCTCTGCCTCCTAATACCATCAACTTGGGGGTTAGGATTTCAACATATGAAATCCTAACAACTTTTAGTCCATAACAGCCACTATCATTCTATAAGATCTATCTGTCTTCTACACAGGCCAATTGTATGAAATTCACAAAGATAAAGTGGGAATCACTAACTACTGAAATTATTCAAAGAATTCAGTACTGACTTTGATTTACTATGTTGCTGGGTAGAAGCAGTCCTAATGGCTTCCACTTGACCTTTCCTACCATAATAGTCCCCACTCCACAGGTCAGTTGTGGGTATCTACCAATTGCTGACTGTGTCTATTCCAATCATTCAAGAACCAAGAAAATAATCACAGAGTGGATTCTGGACCCAATTGTCCCACAGTGAGATGTACCTAACCAAAATTTCATTGATCACCTGATCTCCATAAATCTCTACTGTGATCAGTGGACCACATTCATTTTTGGCAGTAGAGGAGGCTTCCTCCTCAAGGGGACCCGGTTTCTTCTTTATTCAGGGACTTCTGGGTCTACAAAGTGGCTGAAATATAAGAACAAATTGTGGGGTTGTTTAATGAAAATGAACTTCCTCAATATGCTGTAGAGGAAGTATGCAAAGGCTTTGAGAAATTGGAATGTCAACATGGATTTTTCACGTAAGGTCTGCTCACCCACCCTCACTGTATCTTTGGGAGAGTTCAGAGGATGCTTCCTTTACCAAGGTCTGAATCAAGGCCTTAGTGGAGTGGAGCAGCCAGTACATATGCTATGGCTATTAAATCACATGAAAAGCTATGAACTCAGCTAGTTCACAAAGATAAAGAGCCAGAGAGCAAAGCTGGGGAATAGTCAAGAGCCAGAGATGTGAACATTCTCACACAGCCTTCCTGTTATGTGTCTGGAGACAGAATTTTTCTACATTATCAGGGTAAGGCAAACACTCCCAGGAGATTTTATTAATAGGCAAACCTAATAAAAATTAGACCTGGGGTACTGAAGTATCTCTACTGTGTTCAATAATTGATTTCAGTGCACCAGATCCCATGCTAAAGGGAGAAAACACGGGATATACCTGGTAATAAAGTTTTTGTAAAACCCTTCTTTTGGGCCTTTATAATTAGGAGATGCATATAGTCTTTTTCCATTCATAGATAACTTCTCTACCAGCAAAATGTGTGTTAATTTTGGTAGGTCTAGTCATGGCAGGGAAGAAGTAACCCTTTAACACAGTGATGAGGGAAGAGGTAAACAGAGTGGGACATAACTATAGCCATCAGAAGACTGTTGTAGGTAAGAGCTGGAGACACGAAAGACTTGGCAATCAAAACTGACACTCCAAAATGCTGTGCAGGTCTTACCTATTCTATGTTTTTTCCCTGTGACATCTTTGGATTGTTTCCATGATCCCTATACCTCTCTCTCTCTCTCTCTCTCTCTCTGTCTCTCTCTCTCTGTCTCTCTCTCTTTCTTCTCATTCCACCATTTAGTCCTCTTTCACAATAATCTTTCTCACATGGTTTCTTAGTTTAATACTATTTCCTGATACCTGCTTTGAATAATCAAGTCTGTTTCCGAATACCTATTAATCTTACTATCTACATCAGATAAAAATATTACTAGGGTTCACATTTTTCCCATGAAAGGAATTCATGATCTGAAGTTAAGTTTTCTCATTATTTTCTATCACCACTTCCCAGTTCAAAATAACCTGCTATTCACCAAAATTAATGTAGGCCCATAGTCACCCAAATTGAGTTTGGACTGCAGTGGACTTCAGTGCCTTGCATGATATTATGTTAAGGCAGACGCTGGCTTCTCATTGTTTAGATATAAATACTCCGTACAGAATGATTTTTCCTTTGGGAATTAACCTCAGTGTTAGTCACTGAATGTCTTCCAATCCAGCATTTTTCTCTTAGAGTTTGAAATATCATGAGATCTTTCCCAATGTCCCAGTCATGGAGCTGCATGAGCTCTTCCTATGTTGTATGTAACCATTTAAAAACACAAAAGTCACTCTCTTGTGATAATCACTTCTTTACACAAGTTGCTGAGCCTTTAGCTTCAGGTTGTCAATATAACTAGCGTTGGTTTTCCTCAAATTAAAAATATTCTCAACCATGTTGCTTCTCTAGTGATATAAGATTGTAATTGTGACCAACTGTGCAGGCAAAATTCTTGATCCAGATAAAAGCCACAGCCTTCAGAAGAACAAGTTACTCATATGTTTGGGCAATTTGGGGGTTAAATATAAGTTTTTTACCACACACTGCTTCAGTGTTAAGTCTGGGGATCTTAAAAACAAATCTGAAGTACCTTAGTCACATGTCATGATTCAACTGATTCGAAATAATACTTCTAGTTACTTGTCTGCAAAGACATTACATCTTAAAAAGCAATCAAATAGTGTTCTCATTTCTAAAGCTAGTGACTTGACCCCTATATTCTGTGGGAAATACATTCTCAAACAGCCAACTTTTCTTCCTCTTTACACAGATAACAACCTAAGCAGCTCCTTAAAACCTCTCCTTTCCTAGATGATCTCTTTAGGGCATTAACAATTTTTCTATTGGGAGAATATGACAACATGGTGAATCCCCCTCTCTGCAATGATCTCTTTAGGGTATTAACAATGTTTCTATTGAGAGAATATGACATGTATTGTAATGCTCTTATAAGAGACCTAAGCATTAAATGTCTGTAAAAATGCAAGAGGGTCTTCAGATGTTCATATTTTATTTTATATAACTGGATTTAAAACATGGTTATAATATTATTTCAAAATGTAAAAATGTATAATTTTTAAATAATTGAAATCCATTAATTCTTTAATGCTAGACAAAACATATTGTTACTTGAGAATACATGTACACACATACACAAATCTGAGTGCATTTGTGCATGATAGTTATCAACTAAAAGGGTCAACATCTCTTTATCAAGTGCCTCAATGAAAAAAGCACACTACCTTTAGTTAGGAGATATGAACACATGAACCACAGCAGTTACTATTATCTTTGCCATTGAATGTCTTGCCCCCAAGCTTTTCCAAAAATAAAAGTAATTTCTCCCTACTTTGACACAGGATAGAACATCTATCAGCTCCTCAATTTCAGCTGCATATTGCAATCATCTGAGGAAATGTTTTACTTTTAGTTCTTCATATATATATATATATATATATATATATATATATTCCTTTAGTAGATTCATAATACCTGTTTTAAATTCTTATCTGTTAATATAATCATCTGTCATTTCTGAAGATTTTTTCTTCCTTGTTACATGTCACATTTTCATGCTTCTTCATATGTCTAGTAATTATTTATTTATTTATTTGGACACGACCTTTCACTCCGTTGCCCAGGCAAAGGTGCAGTGGTGCTCACAGCTCACTGCAAGCCTCAATCTCTTGGGTTCAAGCAATCCTCCCACCTCAGCCTCTCAAGTAGCTGGGACCACAGGCGTGTGCCACCATACCTGGCTAATTTTTGTATCTATTGTAGAGAGGTGGTTTTGCCATGTTGTCCAGGCTGGTCTTGAACTCCTGAGCTCAAATAATCCACCCACCTAAGCCTCCCAAGGTGGTGGGTTTATAGGCGTGAGCCACCACACCCACCTGATACTAGTAATTTTTGATAAGATGCAGACACTGTATATTTTACATGCTTGAGTAATGGATTCAGTAGCCTTTCTTTAAATGTTGGGCTTTGTTCTGGAAGACAGTTAAGCTACTTGTGGATCAGCTTGATATGTTTGAGGCTTGTTTCTAAACTTTCTTAAGGAAAGTGCAGACTATCTCTTATGCTAGGGGCTGCTACTAAACTAGCATCTCTATAGCCTGGCCCATCTGGAGTCTCTGTTGATTTCCCTGAGTATTCACTAACAACTCTCCATTATGGCATGTCATACGTGGATGTCTCCAAACCCTCTGTGAGCTCTAAAAATTGCTCAGTTTACTGCTACTTGGCAGTTTTGCTTAGGCTTGTATTGTTTCTCCTCATACATACATGGCTTAATATTCAGCAACAGACTGAATTCAAAAGAAATCTTATGCAGATTTCTCTATGTAGTTTCCTCCTCTCTGCTACTCTGTCCTAGAAACTGCATCTGCTTCAGCTATCCTGGATGCTTACTTTTATCTCCTTTCCCAGTTGAACTCGGCTTCAGATCCCCCTTTCTCTGTGTAGTCAGAAAGTGTTTTCAGGCAGAAAGCTGGGAGATTATAGCGCTCATCTCTTTCATTTCCCTTCTCTCAGGGATCACAGCTTTGTGCTTCCTATTGTTCAATATCTGAAAACTGTCCTATATTTTGTCAAGATTTCTACTTGTTTACATCAGAAGGGAAGATCCAGTTCCAGTTACTACACATCACAGATAGAAGCTTGGGGTACTTTTAAAATACTGCTATGGCCAGGCTCTTCCACCGAGAATCTGACTTACCTGGTAGAGATGGGGCCTGGTTTTGGTGTTTTATTGAAAAGTTCCCCAGTTTGTCCTAATGTTTACTCTGGACAGTCATTGAACATAGAAAGTTCCCAAATCAATCTTGTAGATAAGATGAGGTTCACATGGTCAGAGTAAGAAGAGGCTGAAGTCAGAGAGAGGTTATCTTCAGGAGGGAGTCATGCCTTGAGGACAAGAAGTTTTCCTTTGCTTATGTTTTCTTTGCTTATGTTTCCTTTTATTATGTTTTCCTTTGCTCCTCTACTTTCCTCTTATCCTTCTCTCTTCTTTCAAGAGTGGCTGGGTCGAGGGAGGCCCAAGTCAGATGAAGATCAGGTATTCTCATTAGCTGCACAGTAGAATCACCTGGTAATGATTAACCTGCATTTCACCCCCACCAAAGACATTGAAAATCCTTATTTTCAGCACCTGTGATTTTGACCGTCTTTGGAAATGGGGTCTTTGTAGATGATCAAGTTAAGACAAAGTCATTAGGATGGTTAATCCAACATGACTGGTATCCTTATAAAAAGGAGAAATTCGGACACAGAAACATGCACACAGGGAAGACCATGTGAAGACATGGGGAGAATATCAATCTATATCCAGGCCAATGCCTGAGGCTACCAGAAGCTAGGAGAGAGGCATGAAATATATTCTCTCTCACAGCTTTCAGAGGGGACCAAGCCTGCCAACACCTTGATCTTGGACTTCTAGCCTCTGGAACTATGAAGCAATAAATTTCTGTTGTTTAAGCCACCCAGTCAGTGGTACTTTGTTATGGCAGCCCTACAAAACCAATATACCTAGTGAGCTTTAAAAATACATATATCAGGACCCAGCCCCAGAGATCCTGATTTAGTTGATCTCCAGAGCAGCCTAAGGAATAGTGATTTTTATGTCCTGACCAGTTGATAGGCAGCAAGGTTTGAAAACGACTGTTTAGGGGATATAGGTTGGTGCTGGTAGAGAAAACTCATTGAGGTTTATTGGCTTCCTACTTCATCCTTCCCCAGCAGACACTCAATACCTTCTATTTCTTCAGCATCACCAAAGTTGAAAATCATGAAATATCTGATTATTTCTGGGGTTTCTGGGATTATTTCTGGGGTCTCTTACATAATAAAGCCAGCAAGAATCCACTATTGTGAGGCCCCAGGAATTAATACATGAAATACAGTCACATTACAGCTGCAGCAATCCCTCTATTAGCTTTATGTTAATAGAACTTTGTTTTATATGGCCAGGAAACCACTGCCAAATCATTCGCCTCTGTTTCCACTTGAGTGCTGTGTGTACTATTGATGTCCACTGGCTCACACCCAGAGAGGCCTTGGCTCTTCAAGAGTTGTTATTTTTGGGAAGCCCTCCTTGACCCTGAGGTCCTGTTTGTGTCTGGGATTTCCAGCCCCTTTCCATTATGTCCCCCGACCTCATGCACCTGTGTGGGAACTGAGACCAACATTAACCTTCTAAGTTTAGGCAACTGAGATTCCACACCTCATCATGTTTGGATATTACTTCTAGGAAACAGCTTTGCCAAGGATAAAAGGATAACATGAGTTATTATCATTTTTCTTTGGTTAATAACTAACTATGGAGACGGATCATCCTAAGAACTAGGAGTGGCACTTCCTGTAGTAGAGATGTCCCAGGAGATGTTGGAAGGTTAGGGACAGCAGGCCAGATAGCTAACGAAGTGTTGTGCTTGTCTAGAAACATTTTGCAATATTTAGCTGCCTGTTTTTAAATTTTATATACAGAATGCAACCAAAAGTGTACCTCCAAAGGGACAAATTTTCAGATATGGTACAAAAACAGTTAACCTCAATGAAAATGCTTCCCCCTCAATTCCTCCCTCCTTCACTTCATGATATCACTACTCCTCTTGACAGCCTGGCTTGAACTTCAGTTATCTTTTTCTCTGCCATCTCTCTTCATTTCCACATCTCAACAAATATTCAGTTCAATTCAACATGTATTAGCTGAGTACCTACTGTGTACTCATAGTTTCTAGTGCGAGGGATGTAATTTTAATTCTTGCTAAGGAATAATAAATAAATTTACAATATGCTCGGTGGTTGTATCTGCTATGAAAAAACACATTAAGGATAGGAAATAATGGGTGGGTGCTACTTTATTTACAGTGAAGAGGGAAAGACTCTCTGATGTGGTAACACAGGAACAGAGAAGTGAAGGAAGTGGTGGAGTGAACCACGTGAATATCTAGGGAAAGAACCTTCTGGGAAGAGAACATAGCAATTGCAAAAGGCCTTTTAAATCCTATTGAAAACAGACACACAGTTGCCTCATTGCCAAAGCCAGGTTCTTGAACATAATAAATGCTGAACACGTATTCATTTATTTAAGTGGAGAAAAAACAATGAAAAATAAGACTCCTTAAAAAGTAAGCAAGTATTCACCTACTATATATACTGGTAGCGATATGACTGTATCAGTTAAGGTCAGTTTCTAATCTGATTGGCCAGTGTGCAAGTCAAAGCAATTGTCAAGCATCTTGAATATCAATCTATTAATAAACGAGCAGTAGTCACACTATACCTGCAGCAAATATCCTCTTGGATCCAGGATAAAGACTGTAGATATTTTATAATACTTGTTGTATGAGAATAAAAGAAAGAAAGGACCAAATTTCTATGAAGTACTTCGAGGTAAGAATATGAAGGAAATGAACTTGTCAGAATTCAGATATGAATTGAAGAGTCACTAGAGCACCTAACACAGTGCCTGACACATAGTTTTGGCTGTCAGTATCTGTTGCTTGAATAAGAGGAACTAAGGTGATATTCTTCAAACCACAATGGTGATGCTCTATAAGGTAACCATGCTCACTTGATATCCTTTGATTTGCTAAAAGATAGTGACCACTGAACACGTTTAGTTTGGTATTGTGGCAGATAGTATTTTCCAAAGATGGCCACAACCATATATCCTAAGCCACATGTTCTTCAAGACCCTTGCTATCTCCATCAAAAGGAGGAGTCCGTGTCTTCTCTTCTCGAACTTGGGTAAGTTTTTCTTACTTCCCTGACCAATACAGTATGGCAGAAGAGGTGCCATGTGACTTCCAAAGCTAGGTCATAAAAATGCATTGCACTTCTGCTTTCTGTTTGCGTCATGTTCAAAACCAAGATACCATGCTGTGAGGAAATTCAGGCAACTTGCAAGAAGGCCCAGAGGAACTGAGAACCGTTGGCTCAAGTCCTGGTTTAACTCCCAGCAGAGATCCAGCATCAGTTTGCCAGCCATGAGTAAACTAGCTTGAAATCGATCTTCCAGCCCTGAGTAGCACTGTCCCAGCTAATGATGCATAGAGTAGAGATGAACCATCCCTGCAGGTCCTACCCAAATTACAGAACTATGAGAAAAATAAATGAATAGTGTGGTTTGGGGACATAAGGTTTGGGGTGGTTTGCTACACCTCAATAGATAACCAGAACTACTGGAAACACAGATGGCCATTATGAACCACTTTTAATAAATTTAAATTAGAAACTCATATTAGTGGATCAGACCAAAGGACGTACTAGGGAGTTGTTATGAATATTACTAGATTAACGTGATGACAAATAATTCCTTCCTTAATGGAATCAGTCTGGAGAGAACATAACAAGGAGTAAGAAGGCATTTGAAGTGCCTTATAAGTTGATTAACAGGCCAGTTAGATATTTAAAGGAGTCAATCTGCCTAGATTGTCAGCCCAATCTGCACTGTTTATACTATACCTAATTATTTTCTTCACTTATAATACTTTCATATATCTTAAAAGTGCTAAATCTGATTAATCTGATTAATTTGGAGCAATTTATTGTTGAAATGGAAATAATAACAACGTAAGAATGTTGCAAGAATCAGGTGCCTTAGAGCGGGGATAGCAGATCAAAGGTCAACTCTGATTGCCTGGTGGTAGATGCAGATCCCCAAGTATTGAGGAAGAATGCAGACCATGGAAAGAGTACCTCGACTGATTAGTCATGCCAGCCATAGGCACAAAACTGAGACATGGAGCTGCCCCAGTCAGATGTCTGCTATCACAATCATAGGCCTTGGGGCCAGCAGACTTCATGAGTACCAGAGAAGAGATAACTCAGTTCTGTGAAATGATATAAAAGTAGTTCCAGGGGGTCAGGCTGTTCTCCAAACCATAATTCTGACTAGGCAACTGCAAGCGATTTCAATGAGGAAGAAATGGGAGAAGTAGCCTGAAAATTAATGCCTACACAGAGAACTTTCCAAGTAGCTTAAAGTCTAAAAGGAATGTACAAAAGATAGAAATAAAGTCACATAACCAAGGATCAACAAAAGAATGCAGCAAGAATGGTGTCCAGAACGTTCATGCTGGGAATAAGCTGAAACTTGCAAATGTAAAAAGAACACTGAAATAACTTTTTAGTGTTGAGGACAAGACTAAAGAAAGGATAGAACTGTAATTTTATAGATGACAGAAAGGTAGTAAAAATTATGAGGCATCCACCTTCTCTATCAAAACAATTTGTCTTTCAACTGGAAAGGATGAGACAGATATTGGATAAAGACAGTGAAATCGAAGCTCAGTGCAAGCCTGATGCTTGTAAGAATAAAACTAAGTGTTCTAATTGAGTTCAGGGACCCTAATGAGAATTGCATCCTAGAGACTACAAGGCAATCAGCTAACTTCTATCAGTTATCCCTGTGGCATCACTAACAGTGGCAGATATTTCAAATATTTCAAAATGATTTAAAAATTGATTGTACAAAGCATACATCAGTGAGTTTCATGTCAGTATGAGGCAAGATTTTATAAGACATAATTAAAAGAAGCCAGTATGAGTTTTGTTAGGGCAAGCCTTTTTGGAAAAGCCTCACTTCATTTTGTCATAGGGTTTCTAGAGTAACAGATTAAGGAAACAAACAGCATAGTGCCTCTGGATTTTAGTGAGCTTCTCAACAGTGTCTCAGGGCATCCTTCCAGACAAAACAAGAAATGGGAATGGCTAGATGGATTTATTAACCTGTTTAATGACTGCTTTTGATATCCCCCTTCAGGGACGCTTCTCATGGCATGCAGTAGGGTCTTTTCCTCAACCATATCCCACTAATGAATGGCACGCTGATCACAAGCATGAATGATTAGAAGCCAAGAAAACATCTTAACTTTGCGTGAATTTTGTAAGTATCATAAAAACTAACATGATGAGATACATGTGGCACAATTTAATAGGCACATGTGTATGATTCTGTGTTCTGAAAATGTCCACTGAATGAGAGAAATGAGATCATGTTTGTAAACTCTGTGATGAAGGTTGAAACTACAGTACCTACCTAATTCTATGTCCTTGTCTAAAGTAAATATACAGTCCAGATTCGAAAATCAAGAGTTGAGCCTTCTGTCATTTATAAATCATCTACTTTCTGCACCTTTTCTCAAGTAGGCAGACAGCCCCCCTTCAGGCTTTTTCACCAAATAGTTCCTTATGACAAAAGAAGAGATGTGTGGATGAAAATAAAGCTTCAGATTGGTCCCAGTACCGGTGACTATTTTCTTTTTGTTACTCTTCTATAATACATCGAGTGAAGCTTCAAAAATTAAGGAGACCAAAGGCAGCAGTAAACAAAGACCCCGATTTCAGAATAATTATCTTCCCTTGATACTTAAGAATCACAATAATTAAGTGATATGGTTAGGCCTTGTGTCCCCATCCAAATCTCATTTTGAATTACGCTCCCCATAATCCCCACATGTCAAGGGAGAGACCAGGTGGAAGTAACTGGATCGTGAGGGCAGTTTCCCTTATGCTGTTCTCATGATAGTGAGTGAGTTCTCATGAGAACTGATAGTTTTGTAAAGGGCTCTTCCCCCTTCACTCAGCACTTCTCCTTCCTGCCACCTTATGAAGAAAGTGCCTTGCTTCCCCTTTGCCTCCCACCATGATTGTAAGTTTCCTGATGCCTCCCCAGCCATGCTGAACTGTGTCATTTAAACCTCTTTTCTTTATAAGTTATGCAGTGCTGGGGAGTTCTTCATAGCAGTATGAAAATCATTATCTAATACATTAAGAAAATTGGATTTTACTAAAATTCTCACAACTCTATTTGATGCCCCACCAAAATCAGTGAGAATCATTACATCATTACTAATGAGACCCCTTCCTTTCTTAATTAATTCATTAAAGTATTGTTACAAGCAGTATGTGTCTTGTAGAAAGTTAGAAAATACTGATCAATAAGAATAAGAATATAAAAACATGAGACTTTTACAATAACACTAAGTATTATGTATGTTTGCAGATTTTTCTTGCATTTAATATATATGCATACATGTATATGTGTGTTAAAATACATGTGTATTTTTAATCCAAATTTAGATATCACACATGCCATTTTGTAATCTACATTTTTCCGTTGCTAATCTCTACCTTTCCATACCCAAAAATGTTTACTTTCCCTAATTCCTAATCTAGTTTTGAGTTTGCCCAATTGTGTTAAAACATCCTTTGGAGATGAGCAGTTCAGATCGGGTCCAATCCAGGATCACATGTGACATCTGCTTGTTCTGTCCATTACCCCTCTTCTAATCTAGCACATCCCCCACTCCAACTGGGTTTTATGACATTGACTCATAGGACTGCTTTCCTGCAGCTAAAGGCTTAAAGGATTAAAGTTAAACATTTTTGGCTTGAACACATCATAGGTGATGTACTGCATCACAACAGAGACATATACTATCTGGTTGCCTAATAAATAAAAATATCAAAATTTTTAAGTAGAGGGGGTTGATAGATAATAAAATGGTTTACACTGAGAAAAAAAAATAACAGAAGAAATCATTGAAAGATTTGGAAACAAAATTTAGTGATGGAGACAGAAAAGAGAGTGACTGGAGAATTAACAACTCGAAAGTGGGGACATAAAAATAGCTCTTACATTTTTCCTATGTCTGTGTTCACAGCAATGTATCAGACATCAAACAGAAGAAGCTTCTCAGATTTATCACTGGAAGCAGTGTTTCTTCCTGAAGATGAAATAAGTCTATGAAGGATTAGGAAGACAACGGCTGTCCAAGCCTGTCTACATAATTTATAAAGAAGGATCATTAATTTTTAAAAATAAATTTTCTTTGATAGTAAGAGTTAAGGATCTGGTTAGAATGTAAAATGCTTGCCATGTAAACCTGGGACAGAGTGACCTCAGTAACAGAGAACCCAAAGTGAGGTTTTCTCTTTTACATTCATGCATTTGTTGTCAGGCAGAAATTATGTTCTCTGAAATACCAGATAAGTTCAGAGGATGTTATAAAAGATGATTCCATAATCCTTTCTCCAACCTGTGAGCTTCAGTAAGCTACAGAGTTTCAGCAGTTCCCCAGTGGTCTAGGTCAGGACTTAATGTGTGCAGGAAAATGGGCCCCACATGGCCTGAGCTGAACTGGGACTATCCTCTCTGCTCTCAGTTAGGCTTTTTGCCTGCAAGGACTTCAGGTGCTAGGTTAATAGGAATAGATCCAGGAAACCAAGAAGAAAGGAGGCAGCTGTTTAACCTGAAAGAATAAAATAAAATAAGGTAATAGCTTCAGGGAGGAGGAGACAAGAAAAGATAAGGTAGCTGTGTTTGGAAGAGCAAGGCAAGCCTTACACAGCTGCACAGCCAACCAGCCATCTGTAATAACTCCATAATCCACGTGCCAGAGACACACGCCTCCTACCTAGGAGAAGAGGAGACTAATGCTCCTGGAGGCACAGAGATAGATGTCTCACATCAGAATCAAGGAATAAGAAGTTGATTGTACATTAGGTGGGGATAAACGGATGAATGTAACAACAAAGATTTTCCCCTCTTAAAGTTGGGAGCTGAGTATCACTCATCTTTATTTCCTGCTGACTTTCTCAGCTTGTTTGGAATGCTGTACCTGGCCCAAAAACATTATTTATCATTCACGAAAAGAGGAAACAGATCTCTGTCCTGACCAGGCTGACAGGTCTGTGGACACAGGCCTAGGGACATCAGAGACACTAGGAAACACTTTTAAGAACCCACATGTGCTGAGGGTTGTCCCACGTTAATGAAATAGATGCTCTTCCTGCCCCTGAAAAGGTCACATCTAGAACCTCATGACAGTCTATAGGTCTTTCTGTAGTCTATAGGTCCCTCATACGTCTATCTGAAGTTATTTCACGGGTCTGGGAAACAACATTTGAAAATTGTGAGTTAATAGTAAAAGAGTTTTGACAATATTTTTTAATGCATTTGAATGATATCTTTGAAGATTTAATGGATATCTTTACTCAGAAATTTTCTACTTTATCTTCTTTAACTTCACAAGCAGCTAAGCCATTCTGGGCTCATAGAATCAGGGGAAACAGACAACAAGGAAGGAAGCCAAAGAATTCTTCCTGGCTCTGTTTGCAAAAGCTTCATCCCTTGGAAGAGTAAAAGCATTTCTAGGGATAGATAAAATGCTTGAGATAAATATAAGGGAAGAGAGAGTAGGACATTTTCTGCCTATCAGACAAAGGTACCGCAAATGCAATAAAAAGGCAGAGGATGAAATAGATAAGGAGTTAAGGAGAATAGAGAAGTGAGGGGGTCATTTGACAGAAACAAGAGTGTTTTAGCAAAGAGCTGTTTTGGGGAGCTTGTCTGAGCACCCAGGAGCCATATGGGAGCTGATTCAGCATCCAGGTTAGCCCACCCTTCACTGCAATGAGCACTGCATAGGTGATCCATGCATAGGTATCTGCAGAGGACTGCACTTGTCCATATCTAACACCTCTCTGGCAATCATCAAAGAGAAGTGATGCCAATCCATGCCTGAAGAAACTACTCCCTTGTAATTTCCTAGGACATCCATAAATCTTGAAGAATTACTGAAGTAGTAGTAACAGTATTGGGGAAAAACTGTCCCCAGGACACAATCAGGAGCTGAGCAGAGCCAGCTGAAGATCCTTTCTAAGCCATGATGGTGAAGAACACAGCCTCACTACAGTTGGAGCTCATCAGATTAGGAACACGTGACTCTGGTGTGATGTAAATTAGAACATGAGCTGGTAGCTCCCATAGCCTAGAGGCAAGCATTTCTCTCTCATTCTCTGAGCATTATTTGGGACAGGCCTTACGTTGCTAGAAGATTAATACAACAGGATAGAAATCAATACATTCTAATGGTAAGGATTCCTATTGGGTTTGATGAGGCTAGAAGAAGGTCAGACTTTATTAAAACAAATTAGAATGTGCAGTTCTGGGCTAGATGTACCAGCAAAGCAGTGAATCAATTAAAATCTGCTGTGAAGTCTGCTCATCTACTGACCCTAAAATAAACTGGCCCAAGAGAGAAAATACAGCCATCTTGAAAAGCTGACTAGGGCACACAACCTAGATTAAATTCATAATATTTTACAGCTGGTATGGCATAGACAGAGTGGTGTGTTAGTTTCTGAAGACTACCAAAACAAATTACCACAAACTGGTTACCCTAAAACAATGGAAATTTATTCTCTCAGAGTTCTGAAGAGTAGAAGCCCAAAATCAAGGTGCCTGCAGGGCTGTGCTCTCTTTGAAGGCCCGAAGGAAGACTCATTTCTTGCCTCTTCCTAGCTTCTGGTGGCTCCCAATAGCCTTGTCATTACTTGCCTAGTAGCTGCATCATTCTCTGCTTTCATTTTCACATGAACTTCTTCCCTGTTTGACTCTGTCTGTGATCTCCCCTTCCAGGCCATGTAACCTGTTCTTATAAGAACACCTGTCATTGGATTTAGGGCCCACCCTAATCCAGTATGACCTCATCTTAACTAATTGCATCTGCAAAGATCCTATTTATTAATAAGATCTTGTTCTGAGGTTACACGTAGATATGAATTGTGGGGGCACACCATTCAACACACTATAAAGTAGATAATAGCAACAGCACTGGAATAGGTCCTTAGCGGCCCTCTGATGTGCCCATTTTATACTTTAGTCATTGTATTGTGGGACCATGAGCCAAAGCATGTAGGAAGCATATAGAAGCTGGAAAAGGCAAGAAGGACAAATTCTCTCCTAGAGCACTTGGAAGGAACACAGTCCTGCTGACATCTTGATTTTAGCCCCATGAGACCCATCTCAGACTTCTGAGCTCCAAAATCATAAGAATAAATCTGGATTATTTTATGCCACTAAAATTTGTGGTAAATTGTTACAGCAGAAATGGTAAACTAACACAAAAAAAAAAAAAAAAAAAAAAAAAAAAAAAAAAAAAAAAAAAAAAAAAACTTAAGCCAGTTGAGGTCCATTTTGCTGTCACTAAACTAAAAGAATCTTAACTAATACCCTGCTGAAATCACATAATTTACAGGTAACAAATAAACTACCTACTGATTGGTATCTTCTCCACTTCCCTCTCATGATGCTCTTTCAAAGATTTTGGCTAACGAAGGCTCTACAGAATCATGGAGGAAGTGAGCAAGATGATAGAGCCACCTTGGTGGTGAAGCAGAGATACTGAGAAGGTAAGAGATTTACTGTGTAGAAAAAAGAGTAGTTCATCCAAAGGCAGAGAGGAGAAAAGAACAAGAAGCTGGGAAAGAAAGGGTATGTGAGGGGTGATAATACATCACCTTGAATGACATGAATGTTACGTGAGCATTGTAGAATAGTTTTAATAATAATCATTTCCCTTAGTGATATCATCAAAACATTTTGGTAAAAAAGTCATAACTCCATCTCATCAATGAGCATTTTCATTATCAAAGAGGTTAAGTAACTTGTTCAAGTATATAGACAGCTAACAAGGGACAGCTTAGATTCAATCACAGCCTAACCCCAAAGTCTATAGACTTAACAACTTATTATGCTGTCAACATAACACATGTTCCCAAGCTTTCTAACCTCCAGTCATTAGATCCTCACATGTGCACACAGAGTTCAATGATAACGGTGTATCTTTCCATGTTCTGCTCACCAAGTTGTGATTAAGGAAGTGCACGTGCTTTAGGGAAGATAAACTTTGGTCAATGGTTTGACCTCTTGCCTCCGTTCCCAGCTTTGCTATGTAGAGCTGTGTGGCCTTGAACAGGTCACTCCACTTGTCTGGGTTTCTACGTATTGTTCTCTCAGAAGAATGAACTTGGTGATTGTAACTCTTTCAAGTTGTCATATCCTTTGTATTTTTCATCTAGCCAAGCTGAGGAATTTGAACACCTGGATGAAGTGTTTACATTTCCTAGAGTAGGTAGTAGCTCCTGAACAGGGATATGATAAACCATCTGAAAAGATTACTCAGCAGTTGAGCATAAACATGAACAGGTAGATGCCAGAGGCAGGGAGATGACAGAGGAAGTCATTGGATTCCACTCATATTTTCTTCATTGAGATAATCACATGGAATAAAGAAAGCTTTCCATTGTAGCACCTATGTATACCTGACGGCTCTCTCATTCCAGCTACTCAGAGTACAAACGTTTACATGTGCTGAGGTGCTATGAGTATCTGGGAAAGGTTTCATGTTGAAACGCTGGCCTTTAGCCACCTGGTTGAGAAAGACTAAGCTGGCATTGGCACTGCCTATTGGCAGCCAGGGTAAGTTCTCAGGTTGAAAGAGTGGGCCACAGGGAGGGTGGAGACGGAAGGGAAAGTGGAGGGTGCAAAGGTAGATTCCTGGGAGCCGTGAACAAAGGCACCAAGGCAGGGAGCCAGGTATATCACTCCCACCTGTAAGGACATGGCAGGGAGACAGGGACACAGCATGGCAGGCATTCTCTCAGCTGCTGCTTCTGAGCCAAACTCTTCTTCTGTTTCACAGATGAGAATAAAGACAACGTTGAAAACAGCCCAGGAAAATAAAAAGCCTGGACAAATAGGATGATTTGCTGCTGTCCATATTACTCTGCCATTGTCTTCATGATAATCAGTTATTCATGGCTTCTTCATCCCTCTAATCAACAGACTTACTTGTGGACACACAAAACCAAGAATCTAGTCCAGTAAATTTGACGGGCTTCTTGGTACCTCACTACAACTACCTTCTGTTAATTAATGTGCAAATCTTTGAAGAAATTATTTGAAACATTTGTAAAAGTTATGATCAGGAAAAATAAATAGTAAAGAAAAGGGAGGGAATTTTGAGTTTATGTTCAAGTCACTAAGTACAATGAGATGAAAAAAATAAGTTAACCATTAAATAGGTAGGGGAAGCAGTGGGTATTTGGGTCACAATGAATCAGCTATCAGCTATTGTCAGTCAAGAACTTCCAAGCTGATGATATGATGCATGAGTTGACATTGTAAGTCTACAGAGTTGAGGTACTTTCAAATTGGCCATTTCCTGGGTCGATGAAATTTCTGCAAAAAATATCTAACAAATATTTACTGGGTCCTTGCGCAGTGCATGGAACTGTCACGCGAGCTGTGGGGCAATGCAAAGACAGAAAAAAAAAAAAAAACTTGTTCCTAGAACTCAAGGGATTTACAACTGTGGAGATGATCTTTGCTTTCCCTAAGGAATTCACATGTATTTTCTTTATGGGCATATATAGGAAACAGGTAATTATTATTTGTTTTGCTCTGACCACTAGAAACATTTAAGTTCACCTTTGATAAATGTCAGATCTTGTGACCTACAAATCTTTTTAATTTCCCCACCCCTCTCACAGATTTTTCTTTAAACTTTTATTTTAGATATAGGAGGTACATGTGCAGGTTTGTTACATGAGAATAGTGAGTGATGCTGAGGTTTGGAGTATGGGTCCCACTACCCAGTTAGTGAGCACAGTACCCGACAGGTAGTTTTGGGTACTATACCCACCTGTTTCCCGCCACCCTCTAGTAGGCCACAGTTTCTAGTGTTCCTACATTTTTGTCTATATGTGCTCACTGTTCAGCTCCCTCTTATCAATGAGAACATGCAATTTTTAGTTTTCTGTTCCTGCATTCATTTGCTTAAGAGTATGGCCTCCAGCCCCATCCATGTTGCTGCAAAAGACATGATTCAATTATTTTTTATGGTTGCATAGTGTTTCATGGTATAAATATCCCATATTTTCTTTATCCAGTCTACCACTGATGGGCACTTGGGTTGATTCCATGTCTTTGCTATTGTGAATAGCCTAGCAATGAACATACAACTGCAGGTGTCTTTTTGGTAGAATGCTTTGCTTTCTTTTGGGTATATACTCAGTAATGGGATTGCTGGGTCTAACAATAACTCTGTTTCAAGTTCTTTGAGAAATTTCCAGAATGCTTTCCACAGTGGCTGGACTCATTTACATTCCCACCAACAATGTATAAGCATTCCCTTTTCTCCACAGCCTCACCAGCATTTGTTGTTTTTTGACTTTTTAAAAATAGCCATCCTAACTGGTGTGAGATGGTATTTCATTGTGGTTTGATTTGCATTTCTCTAATGATTAGTGACGCTGAGCATTTTGTCACATGTCAAAGGCTCCTAGAATTGATAAATGACTTTAGTAAAGTTTCAGGATACAAAGTCAATGTAAAAAAAAATCAGTAGCATTTCTATACATAAACAACATCCAGGCTGAGTGTGAAATCGAGAACATAATACTACTTACAGTAGCCACAAAGAAAATGAAATACCTAGGAATATAGGTTACTAAGGAGGTGAAAGATCGCTACAAAGAGAACTACAAAACACTGCTGAAAGAAATCAAAGATGATACAAATAAATGGAAAAAATATTATTCCATGCTCATGGATAGGAAGAATCAGTATTATAAAAATTGCCATGCTGCCTAAAGCAACTTACAGATTCAACGCTATTCCTATCAAACTACCAACATCATTTCTCACAGAATTAGGAAAAAACCTATTCTAAAATTCACATGAAACCAGAAAAGAGCCCAAATAGCCAAAGCAATCCTAAGCAAACGAACAAAGCAAAAGGCATCACACTACCTGACTTCAAACTATACTATAAAGCCACAATAATCAGAACAGCTTGGCACTGGTACAAAAACAGACACATAGACCAATGGAACAAAATAGAAAACTCACACCTACAACCATCTAATCTTCAACAAAGCCAACAAAAACAAGCAATGTAGAAAGGACTCCCTATTTAATAAATGGTGCTGGGATAACTGGCTAGCCATATGCAGAAGATTGAAGCTGGACCCCTGCCTTTTACCATATTAAAAACATCAACTCAAAATGGATTAAAGACTTAAATGTAAGACCTCAAACCATAAAAATCCTGGAAAACAACCTAGGAAATACTCTGTTCAGCATTGGTTTTGGCAAAGAATTTTTGGCTAAATCCCCAAAAGCAATTGCAACAAAAACAAAAATAGACAAGTGGGACCTAATTAAACTGAAGAGCTTCTACTAAGTTGATAGCAAAAGAAACTATCACCAGAGCAAACAGACAACCTACAGAATGGGAAAAATATATTTGCAAGCTGTGCATCTGTTAAAGGCTTAATATCCAGAATCTGTAGGGAACTTAAACAAATTAACAAGCAAAAAACAAATAACCACATTTAAAAATGGGGCATGAACAGATACTTCTCAAAAGAAGATGCATAAGTGGCCAACTCCCATATCTTGATCCCTATTTTATCCGTGATTTTCTGCAATTTGTTGTTCATCTGCAGTCATGAGAATAGAAAAGTACTTATGCACGCAGAGGGCTGAGACATGTTCTTACAGAAAGGTATAAGTGCCACAATAGAGGTTCACATCAGGGAAAGGGAAGGGCTTAGACGAGAAAAGTACCAGGTTAATCGGGATAGAACCAGGGTCTTCCTATAGAAGATATGACATTTAGAATAGAGGTTGCAAACTCAGATACCTAGAGGGAACTGGCAAGCAACGTCCATAACATAAGTAGGCACGGAAGAGACAGGGGTGAATGGCAGGGTTCATAAATGCTCTAAAGATGGTGGTCACTCTGCAGCTCAAATTGCAAATTTAAGGCACAAATTGCCCATAGATCAAATTATGCTTGAAAATTTATTAAATCACTCATAAATTACAGAACCAGGGCTTGAATTCCAAGAGAATAATGCATATGTAAGCATAGGTGCTGTGACATCAAGTTTGGTTTTCACTACTTTAGGGCATATCCTTTTCCCAGTTTTGTGCTAGTTGGTGGAGCTGGGAAATTCAAAAAAAAGATTTCATAGTCATTACTCTTGAGAACCAAGGAAGTTGGATCCCTGTGAGTTAAAGTGCATTTTATGCCATTCTTTTGTATATTCCATCACCAAACTACAACTGAGGTAAAGCGTCTCCCACAGAAAAACATCATAGGTCCCATATGGATGCCATCTGCCATTAGCAGATGACTATAGGAGGGCTTCGGGCTTTAACCAAGATGGCTATGGTGGTTTGTCAGAAATGCATCAAGTCATCATCAGGCAATTTCTAATAAAATAGTGTCCAAAAATAGACGGGAGAGCAAAGAAAGTAAGAAAAGCAGCGGGAGCCCCTAAAAGGATACTGTTGGCTTGCAGCAATACCCTGGGATAAACTGAAACAACATTTGGGATATGGGCAGTAAATTCCATTTTGGCAGCCTGGTCAGGGCCTGAAATGTTGCTTCTAAATATCAAATTAGCAGCAAACCTTGGTCTCCAGTTTCTTCTGAACTTCACTCCCCTAAGTTTTGCATCTGACTGTTTCACTACACCAAGGCGTTTGGGAAACAGAAGCTTCTTGATGGCATTTGAAATCTAACATTTTACTCAAATGTGCACTGTACAATTCAGTCAATTGTTTAACAGAAACCAGGTACAAGGGTCAGCAAACCTGGCTCAGCTATGAGGCTACTGAAAGAGTCCAAGTTTATAGATTTAAAAAAAAAATCTAAAATAAACTGCGATTGGATTTCAAGGGTTTAAATGAACTCCACAATGAAGCAACCTGATAAAACCACCTTGAGAAAGAAAAGCAAGAGAGGAATCAGAATTCTCTAGTGATAACCGAAGTCATTTTGTGCCAGAAAGAATGACCCAGTGAAACTGTTAGAATCTAATCAGGATGAACATTTGCATGTTAAAGGACTCAAATCCACAGTTCCCTTCTGTAAAATTAACATTTTCTGTCTTTTAAAGGGAGTACTGGGTCACAACTGGAGTAATAATAAAATAACTGTTCTTTTTTCCCTGACTGATCTCCAACCCTCAGCCCCCACGTTGTTTTCATGAGAGTCCTGTGCAGTAAGAAGTGGGAAGCTTGTGAAAAGATACTCCATGAGAGGAGAAATTTGCCTGCATCTGGTTGTTTAATTTTTTGGCTTCTATTCACCCACTACAATTGTGAGGTCTGTTTTTAGAAAACTAGGGAAGACAAAAAGATTCCCCAAAGTTAGAGCTCTGGTGTCTGAGGGCTGGAGTCCGATTTCTATGGAGAAGGGAAGGCAACTTATTGTCATATATGTGTTATGATCAAGACGTCTGCGAATAAAGACCACACTGGACTATAAAGAAAACTGTCCCAAATCCAGGGAAATTAATTTGTGGTGCTGGTAGGGGAGGGGGAAGTACTCTATTATACTACTGAGGAAACACCTGTGGCTCATACAAATTGGTTTAGAAGACTGGTGGTAGAGTCCCTTAGGAGCAGATTGATCTCACAAGCAATGTATTTATTTTAAAAAGAAAATGTTTACTAAAGTTTCCAGCTTCTGCCACTTTACAAGACATAGTCCTAAAGGTGGCAGGTACAAGTGGAACAGTCACAAATAGAACTCACATAACTTCAAATGGGAGGATAAGCAAGACTCCAAAAGAACAAGGTGTGCTGTGGTTTGGCTGCCTTTCCTAAGAGATTGTTCCCACTCTCCCACTTCTTTTCTGAGCTGAGCCACTTAAGAGGGAAATGAAATTTTTTGGTGACAAAGGCAGGGGGGAGGAAAAATATAAATATTTCCCAAAAGACTGATAGACTGAACGTCGTCAATGAAATTATGCTGGGTATTGCTTATTTAGGCTCTCGATTTGGCCTTCTCCTCTCCTGCCTGCCCTTGAATCAGATCATTGCTTCTTCTACCATCACCAGAGAAAAGGTATGAAAAACTGGGAAAAACTGGAAGTGACACAGAACTGGAAGTGTGGTCCTGTGGAGCAAACCTAAAGTCTAGGTCCTTGTGTAGCTCTTAAGTGTTTCAAGACCTGTGAAAAAAATATGAAGAGAAAACAATACTGTCACAAATTAGAGTTATGTAATTGTCAAAAGCAATATTGTCATTCGAAAAAGTTGAAATCAGAGTACAATTTCAAAAGTCTTTACCCAACCAAACATAGGGATAGTCCACTAGGCATGAAATTCATTGTTAAAACCTTATCAAAATTTTAGGACAGAAAAAGAGTTCCATCTTTTTAATCAATAACATTGCTGTATTCTGGCTTCAGCCCATTTTTTTGTCTGGAAAAAAAATGAGAATTAATGATATATTTGAAAAATGCTTTGTAAATTCTGAAATAATACTGATATAAAATAGGTTTTTTTAAAACAAGTTTTGGTCAGGTTGACCACTCTAAATTTAGTTTCCTGTTATTAGCTTTATAAAACATTTCTGGAAGAGGTTGTTCCAGTTTTCTATGATTCTGTGACATTTATTGAGCAGTGACCACATGCCAGCTATTGCTCTTAGTCCTGAGAATAAATAAAACAGGTACATCTTCTGTTCTTGTGGAGTTTGCATATAATGTGTGGAATAGGGGGAGAGAAATAAACAAGAAAACCAACATGAATAAGCTGAATGAGAAGAGGTTAAGTGCAATAGGAACATCAAACAAGGTGATGTGAGAAAGATTGACCGGGATGGACTACTTTACTTAGGTGGTCAGGGAAGGCCTCCCTTACAAGATATCATTTGAGCTGAGATTTTAATGTTAAAAGGAGTCATCAGTGGTGACAATGAAATTACTGTTTTGAAAGGTATCAAGTCTAGTGTAACTAGATTCCAGTAAACAAGAGGAAGAGTGGCATGAGAAGAATTCAGAGTTACGCAGTAGCCAGATGGGATAAGATCTGGTAAAGTAGAATAAGGGATTTGGGTTACTAAGAACAATGGCAAAGCCACTGAGCATTTTAAGCATAGGATAATGCAATTTGATTTATGTTCTTTAAAGATCAGTTTGCAAGTATTTTGGCATGGTTGATTAGGTTATTTAGGATCAGTCTTCCCACTGAGAAGAACTAGAAAAGGAGCAATAAGACTAACCCCTGACTTCTCAACAACAAACACACGAAAGCCAGAAGAAAATGGAATGCTACCTTTAAAATGCCAATGCACAATAACCGTCGTCTTTGAATTCTATACTCACTTTTATTCCACTTGTAGGTATATACTCAAAAGAAATGTATATAGCTGTACACATGCATACACACACACACACGCGTTCATAGTGCATTCTTCATAATATCCCAAACTGGAGACAAACAAAAAGTTCCATTGTTAGTGGATTAGATAAATAAATCAAGGTATATGCGTATATTAGAACATTAATGATGGAACTAAATAAACTTCTGCTATACACAACATGGTTGAATATCATACACATAAAATTCATCAAAAATGAAGGAAAAATAAAGACATTTTGAGCAAGCAAATACAGAGATAATTTGTCACCAACCAACCAATGTTAAAAGAAATACTAGAAGGTATTCTTCAGGTAACAACAAAATAATTGCAGAAGGAAGCTCAGAGATGCAAGAAACTACATAGAGCAATGGAAATGGTAAATATGCTAATAAACTCAGTGAACATTTATAGTGTGAAACAGTCATAGAAATGTCCCCTAATTTTCACATATATATAATTAAAATGAATAACACTTATAGTATGAAAGTCTGAAGGGGATAGAGATGAGATGTTCTGAGGATCTCACGTTGTTCATGGCCAAAAATAGACAAGATATTCTTGAAGAATAAGAAAAAGAAGGGGAAAAAATTAGAAGAAAAAGGAGGAATGGAGAGAGAGAAGAAAAAAACAGAGTAGGAGAACCTAATTTATTGAATCAAGACTTACTCTACAAGTATAGTAATTGATATAGTGTGGCATAAGTTCAAATATAGACAGACAGACAACAGAGAATAGGGTGTTCAGAAACAGACTGATGGATATAAAGCACTTGATTTATGATGAAAGTCGTGCTTCAGAGTAGTGGGGAAAGAATGACCTCCTTGGTAAGAATGATGGTTCAATTGATATCTACAGGGAAAAAATTGAAACGACCTCTTATTTCACACCATACAGGAAAATGAATTCCCATGTGGATTATAAATCTAGTTTTGAAAATTAAAAATTATGAATTTGGAAATAAATAGGATATCTCTATAAATTTGAAATAGGAAAACATTTATTAAACAGGCACTTAAGAAAAAAGTTCTAATCATCTCACAATGACCCATAGTTAGAAAACGTGAAAGCTGAGACTGAAACAAAGACTAAATCTGAAGTCATCACCTAACTACTATGTGACACCACCTCCCCAGGAAGAGGGGAGACAGGCGTTCCAGTTATGTATTGCTGCATAAAAACTTAGTGGATTAAGACAGTAGTCATTTTATTATGCACAGGTTTTATGGGTCAGAAATACAGAAAGGCTTTTGGCTCAGGATCTTTCATGCCATTGTGGTTGAACAGTGCCTGGAACTGGGACAGCTGAGGTGGAGTTAGGGGAACTTAAGTAGTTGGAAGTTGGGCAAGCACTTCTATCTCTCTAGGTTGTCTCAGGGCCCCTTTGTGGGATCACACCACATGAACTATGTTGGTCTCCCTCACAGAATGAAAGTTTTGGGATAGTCAGACTGTTTACATGGTAACTGAAAGTTCCAAGAGAACCAGGTGAAAGCAGTGTCACTTTCTGTGACCTAGCCTCAGATGTCACATAACATCACTTTTGCTGTCATCACAAGCCTACCTATATTCAAGGTGAGGGAACGTAGTCTCCCAACTCTTGATGGAAGGAGTGTTAACATAACATCGTGAGAGCATGTGGGACAGGAGATATTGTAGCAGCCATCTTTGAAAAATAAAATGTGCTAAACAAGAAGAAGATACTAAACAGTGAAGAAAAAGGAAGAGATACAAAAGGAGAGGGCAAATTGCGTGTAACTAATATAAAAAACAGTCATTCAACAAATAACTGTCAAACACTGCTTGAGTTGGGCACTGCTAAGAAGTAGGAGTACATTGGTAAGCCCAAAGTGGTCCTAGCCCTCAAAAAGTCAGAATTTTCTAGATGGAAAGTTTATGTATAAAACAGAGAGGAAGGATTTAGGCGCTCTTATACAAGGACAAGATTCATGGCATCTTACGGTGTAGAACAAGAGTTGGCATACTACAGTCTGCAGATCATATCTAGTCTACCACTTATTTTTGCAAATACAGTCTTATTGGAACACAGCTACACCCCCTCATTTACATACTTCCTCCAGCAGCTATATGGTACAAAGGCAGTGTTGAGTAATTGGGACAGAGACCTTATGGCCCTCAAAGACTAAAATATTTACTATTTGGCTCTTCACAAAAAAACATTTCTCCACTTCTCAGGTAGAATATTGTGCATCCACTCCAAAGAGTGGATAAGAAATAATTCCTTTCTTTCTTTATCTGTAAAAGAGTGGATGCACAATGTTTTACTCCAGAAGTGGACATATGTTCAGAATGGAACTGAAGCCAAAAGGGAAAGTCCCAGATTTGCAGCATAGTATAGAGGAATGCACACGGGTCCCTGATATAGGATAATGATATTATTGGCCAACCACTGGGTCGCTCCATGACTTTGAGGAAGTTCCTCCCTCTTTCCAAGTCTTAGTTTCCTTTCCTAAGGAAAAATCTTAGTTGTCCTTTTAGTGCCGGGGATTATGTTGTGAATCAATTAAAATAATGTGTAAACAAATGCTTTGTACACTCTGAAATGCTAAGTACATATTCTATCATCTTTTCCACTTTTTTTCTCAAATAAAGCTTTGTTGATGGTCTTTTATTTCATCTGTATTTTTACAGTCAAGACATAATTTTCTTCTTTTATGACTTTCAATGAGCACATTTTTTTTTCTCTATTTTTGACAACCAAAATTCTCATTCTCTGATCTTTAGTACCTTCTTGCTTCAAGACACTAGAAATGATTCTTTACAAATCTGGACTTCTACAACTACTCTCACGTCTCTAAATCCTTCTCTAACAGAGACCTCACTCTTCTCTCTTTCAGCCTGAAATGATTTTCCTTGCCCTATTTCAACATTTATTCCCACTTTTCTACAAATTGCTCTGTTTACATACTGGAGATAGAGGTGGATACTGGTGGAAAGAGGCCCCTAAATACTCTTATATTTTTGATAAAGTTCCATGATGGTTCCACCATTGTTAAGGTCCTAGAAGTTGCATTTTAAGAAGTCCTGAGAAGATCCTCCTGCAGATATCCTTGGGA
Source organism: Rhinopithecus roxellana (assembly GCF_007565055.1). Taxonomy (NCBI): domain Eukaryota; kingdom Metazoa; phylum Chordata; class Mammalia; order Primates; family Cercopithecidae; genus Rhinopithecus; species Rhinopithecus roxellana. Next base: position 59,529,990 of record NC_044557.1, on the reverse strand, counting down.
ATCTCTTGCAAGACTATGAACCCATGATACGTTGACCAGGACAATTCAACTAAACTCATCACATTCCAATGAGTCTAAACCACACTATCATTAATTATACCTTCCTTTGCTACATTCTTTCATGTCACCATATTAGCTGCCAATCCGCCTTCATCTAGGGAAAATTGGCACCAGTAATATCCTCCTTCATCTTCCTCTAGATGAGCATCTTCTATGCAATTTATAATCTCTAAAGGATTGGACTAGTCAGGGAAATCTGGCCACATGGAATTTTAGTAGTTATAAAACAACCGTATTGAAATTTCTCATTCAAAGGGGTAATAATTTCACCCCTCGGTTCAGTTGAAACTTTCAGCTCTTGCACTTCCGAGCCAGCTGGTCATTTAACACACATTCCATGCACAGAAAATGTTCCTGTACCAGAAACCTCACTAAATAACTATGGCAATAAGCTCAAGAATGTTATGGCCAAGGACACAAACGGAGCAGGAGGATTTCAGGAGTTCTTCCAGGGAGAACCACAATATGATCCCTGGTATTTCATGGTGCACAATAACTGGAAAAGTAACTGGAGGATAGCACAACAGGAGAATGCCAAAATTTAGACAGCACTACCTAGTTGAGTAAGTGAATGATAAATAAGAAGACTCTTGTGGACAGAATGGAATATCAGATCAAGGCCATTGGGAAATGGTTAGCAATGTATTTGTGTGAACAAGGTAAAGAAAAAGCATGTAGGAAGAGTTTAAAGGGGAGCTAGATCAGATGTAGTGTGTTTTTAAATACCTTAAGTAGGAAAAAGTATAACTTATGTAATAAACACTCAGATGTCACATAACATGACTTTTGCAAATTCCTCATGAAATTTCTTTAGAAGAAATTCTTTTTGGTTCTGGCCACATTACAGGATTGAGCAACACTTTTAACTTGAAGCAATCTTTTATGAAATTGGACATTTATTGGACCTTGAAAATGACCAGTTACACGCTTTGTTGAATGAATGAATTTATGTCCTGGCAAAAAATAAAATAAAATAAATAAATAAACAAACCTAGGCCAAGAAGGAGAGACACTCATGGAGCATTGCAATATCTTTATATGTTTTCTATTTTTCACTTCTGTGTGTTATGTTTAGTCATGTCTGTGTGTTTTAGTTCTGTGAGTCATGACTCTGTTGCTTGAGATATTCATGGGGTATGCAAGAAAGAGAACGATGTCAGATTTATTAAATTATAGAATCTTAGACCTCAAGCCCTAGAAGTTACCTAGCCCCATGGTTTCAGAACAGTCACAAACTTACCAGTGCTGTCCAAGATTAAATCTAACAAGCCCACAGCAAAATAAGAAAAATGAGGAGGATATGTGTGTGTGTGAACATTCGTGTGTGTGTGTGGCATGTTTGCCAATTCTTGTCTCTTGTAAAAGACTGTCTATTATATTAAAATGCCCTTTCTCTCATGAAGCGGTCATTGTAGCAGATGTTAGTTGTGCGTGTGTGTTTGTAACATCTTCATTTGGCAAACTAAACTGATGGCAGTACTCCGGCTGCCCTACCCAACCCCCACCAAGTTTTTGAAATGTTACTAGTAAAGTACATGTAATCTGAAAATCCTACTTTCCTTCATTCCCATATTATTCTGTCTAACTAAAAGCCTGTTGTGCTAATAAAGAAATCTGGAGAGATAATTTGGGAAAGAGCCTCCTTTAAAAGTTAGCAGGAAAAAAATATGTAAAATTTCTCCCCTCCCCATTCCTATTCTCTTCTCCCACAAAGACTCAGAATCTTCTCTTTCCTAAATCTTGAATTTTTTCCTTTGGAAAAACTCTGGACATGACAGCCCCTCCTTCACATTCCTGGAATCAGCTGCAGTTTTCTGTGTGTGGGTAGGAGACTATGGCCTTCCTGTTGAATCAGCGAAGAGGCAATTGTTAAATGGCTCCCAGGCTCCTGGGAGGAAGAAAAGCATGACATACCCAGAGCTATTCCAGGGATCAGGCTCAGCTGGTATCAAAAATTCAACCCCGGTGGACTGGGCACGGTGGCTCACGCCTGTAATCCCAGCACTTTGGGAGGCCGAGGCAGGCAGATCACCTGAGGTTGAGAGTTCGAGACCAGCCTGACCAACATGGAGAAATCCCATCTCTACTAAAAATACAGTATCAGCCAGACATGGTGGCGCATGCCTTTAATCCTAGCTACTTGGGAGGCTGAGGCAGGAGAATTGCTTGAACCTGGGAAGCGGAGGTTGCAGTAAGCCGAGATTGTGCCATTGCACTCCAGCCTGGGCAACAAGAGTGAAACTCTATCTCAAAAAAAAAAAAAAAAAAAAAAAAAAAAAATTCAACCCTAACTGCTTCTGCAGTCCAGCAGGACATTGATGTTGGAGACCAGGTCATCTTTTCTGTCTTTTTCTTTACTTACATTGAGCATGTTTACAAGAAGATAGTATTCAAGAGCACTCTCTCAATGCTAATGAAATGCTGTCATTACATCCTGAATGATATGGGGGCAGAGGGCAAGGAAAGAAAATTAGAAGATATTTTTACCTTGGTTCAATATCTGCCAAGTACCAGTGGACCAATATGTATATTTTAATTTTCACTTGTTGAAAACGTGTTCAAAGACGACAGATTGATAAGGACCCAAAAGAACACATTATGGATAAACTAGTAAAAGTAAATGGGAGGTGATTCGCTCTCTGAAAGTAGATTATTAATTGTTGTCCTTCCTCTTCAAAGATGACCTTGCAGTGTTTACCACAAGGTACAAGTGTGACCAATCAGAAGTTCCTCCGCGTGGTGCTCCAGAAAGGCAGTTTGTAGTTTGGTAGCTGTTAGCATTCTACACCCAGACTACACAATGTGTCATCTCTGGTTTTGGGACACCAGACTTTTCAATGTCTCATTTAGTTATTTAGCAATTATTTATTAAATAAATACTATATGATACTATATGTTCATACAACAATTCATAAGACACAGTCCTTGCCCCTAAGGATATTAATCTACTTGAAACTTACTGAATATCTACTGTATATTATTTGTTATGGACTAAATTTTGTGTCTCCCAAATGTATATGTTGAAGCTTTAACCCCCAGTGTGACTGTATTTGGAAACAGAGTCTTTAAAGGGGTAATTAGGGTTAATGAGGTCATCAGGGTGGGTCCCTATTCTGGTAGAACTGGTGTCCTTATAAGAAAAAGGTCAAACATCAGAGCTCTCTCTTTCTTCATATACACACACAAAGAGGTCATGTCAGCACACAGCTTGAGGGCAGCCACCCCCAAGCCTAGTGAAGAGGCATCAACCTGAAACCCACCTTGCTGGCACCTTGTGCTTGACTTCTCAGCCTCCAGACTGTCAGAAAAAAATTTTGTTGCTTAAGCTATCTAGTCTGTGGACTATTTTATAGCAGCTGTAGCAGACTAAGACACTAGGCAATGTAATAGGCATTTTTTAAAACATTTCCATAGTATGCCCCAAGGCGCTGTTGCTTATCTTGTTTGGAACTGTGCTTTAATGTGTTTCCTCAGTTGTAACCCACACTGGTTCTAGTTTGGGGTTTTTTGGTTTTGTTTTATTTACAGGGCCCTTTTGTGTATTTCTTCTGGTGCCTGACTTCCCTCTATAAACTCATTCACAGAGAATACAGATCTCTCAAGCTGCTGTCAAGCTGCACTAAAGCTTTTCCTAAGATCCCTCTTCTGAGACAAGATGATTCTCTTTTCATTCTCTCTCCTTTATTTCCATCAAGATCTCCGTTCACAGGATAGTGTAAACAGATACACCTAATTATACAAAAATGTCCATGAATGAGAACTGTTACTTCTCATCTGAAGATTGAGTACAAGGCTACCTTGCTATTCAAAGTGTGGTCTGCAAACCAGCAGCACTGGCCTCACTTTGGAGCTTGTTAGAACTGCAGAATCTTGGGCCCTTCTCCAGACTGATTTGCATGTGCAGATGTGCAAGTTTGAGGAGCTCTGCTTTACCAATAGTTAAAAAAATTAGTCCGGCTAAAATAGTTAAAATAATTAGTGTGTCTATGAGCCAGGCAGCACTTGACAAGACTGAATTTCATCACCCTTAAAATGGAAACAACCATTCAAATGATCTTCCACTCCACTCTGCCCTTTCTAGTCATCTTGATATGCTCCTGTGAAATTCACCTCCTTGCTAAATGTTGCTGTCCTCTGCCTCCTTTCAGGAACATAGCAGCACACATGCAATCTCCTAACCCCTCTGCCTGGGGCTCTCTCCTTCTATTCTGTGACCTGGTCTCCTCGTTCTATTTAAAGGAAGAGGAAATTCCTTCCTCACTGGAGATCCAGGCCTGCTGCTATGCTGTCCCTTAGATCCCAAGCCTACTGGTCACCAATTTCTCCTCTTCCACTTTACTCAGCAAATTCACACCAGCAGAAACTCTTTCCAAGGCAAGGAGACCTAAGCCTTTCAATCCTTTGAAACTAGAGCTAAAATTTAAACATATTCATGTGTGCACACACACAACCAATTAAACAAAGAACCGATACCAAAGCCACAAAGAGAAATAAAGAAAACAGAAAAGCTTTCTCAAGGGAATAATATGTATTCAACAGAGCATTGGCTGCAAATATCCTGAGTCAGTATGATTTAATGGTTAATTATTGTGAAGACTACCTGAGTTCAATCCCATATACACCACAGAATAATCAGGGAAAAATAATGAACTCCTAAAAATGTTCTAAGATTGGCAGTATCTTCTACAACATCTAGCTATTGAAACCCTCACAGATGCAATTGTTTTTCCACTGAAGTGCTGTGAAAGTTGATTTTGCTCCAAGGACAGGAGAATATTACCACTCCACGAGTATGACAGTGTTACAGTACAGATGTTAAAGCATTGTAGCATAAGTTATGGACCCTGACCACCAGAATCCTGGTGCTGCCATTTACCAGCTATGTAGCTTTGAACAAGGCACTTAATCTCACCATTAAGTTTTCTCACTGCCAAAGAAGAGATAATAATAATGTCTACAGCATAGGGTTGTTATAATGAATAAGTGAGCTATTCTACATAAAAATACTCAAAACAGAGCCAAATAATAATACCTAAAATGTTAGTTATTTTAATATTGTCATCTGTTGAGTACAGGTGCTTTTTAAAAATAAAGTCTTTCATTTCCTATAGCAATCACTAAACCCAATTTAAAAAAATGTGACCTTATATGCAGCCCTTATCTGTGGTAGTCAATCTGCCCAGTATTCTTCTATGGTGTCCCTGTATCTTAGAGAAATGAAAACACTGGGTAAAACTGATGAAGGTGACAGATAGGTAAATTTATTTATTCATTCAATGAATGCATATTTTTTTTTCCTGAGTGCCTGCTAGGTGTCATGTACAATGTCTTCATGGAGCTAGCAGTACAGGAGCAGAGATAAGCATAAACAAGTCGATCCAAAAATAAGCATATAACTTCAGACTTTGGTAAGTGCTCTGAAGAAAAACAAAAGTCTCTATTACAAAGAATCATAAGGGGAGCTACTTGGGGAATTAGATCATAGCGGCAATAGAAAATTGTAGAAAAAGAAACTCTTTTTTGTGCTTAATGATTTCCCAACCTGTTTCAAAAGAATATAAGCTCCATGTGGTCAAATCCTTCTCAGAGAAATTCTTTTAAATTCCTCTTGAAGATTCACAATTTATGTGATCTTAGTCAATTTAGAGGCCAGGTACAGTGGCTCGTGCCTGAAATCCCAGCATTTTGAGTGGCTGAGGTGAGAGGAGAACATGAGCCTAGGAGTTCAAGATCACCCTGGATAAAATAGTGAGACCCCTACAAAATTTTTGAGATCTCTACCAAAAAAAAAAAAAAAAAAATGGCTGGGCACAGTGGTGCACTCCTGTAGTCCCAGCTGCTTGGGAGGCTGAGGCAGAAGGATCGCTTGAGCCCAGGAGATCAAGCCTGCAGTGAGCTGTAATGGCACCACAGAACTTCAGCCTAAGTAACAAGAGTGAAACACTGTCTCAAAAATAAATAAATAAATAAAAAATAAAAAATAAAAAAGTCCTGGAAGAATCTGTAAAGAAAACTGTTCTAATTTACAAACTTGGTTTTTCTGATGTGTTTACCCTTTAATCTTCAGCACCTAGGATAGTGCTAAGTATACTAGAAGAATTTAGTAAACACATGGTAAATAAATGAGAAAATGAATGCACGAACAAACAAATCATGAAACCATTTTTACATAACATCTGTTAAAACTCTTCAGAACTAACGACCTGGAGACCACATGGAGTGGTGGGGGGCTCACCAAGGAAACACTGTAAGGAGGGGAGAAACAAAGGTTCAGCCCTCCCCAGTTTGTGCACTTTCACAATTAGTCCAGTAGAAGAGAGGACACAGGATCAGGACTAAGTCTAGGATTGCTAAAGACTTCTTCCGTTTTTATTTTGTACACAGACATTACAGAATCCCTCGGCTTGGTATTTAGAAATTTTCTGTAGGTTCCTCTCCTCAGTCGCCATCCAGTTTTTATGTTTTCCCTGTGTTATTTTGGCATCTTTTTCCATGCTGATGACTAACTTCATTTCAAACATCCTTGACAGCTTATTGCTGGGTCTTCAGTCAGGGCTGGGAGGAGTTGAACTTTTTTTTCTCACAATGTTCAAATGTGAGAAATTTTTTCTCACATGTTAAATCTGGGTTCCAGAAGTTTGGGCCATGTCAGATCCAGGTCCAATCCATCATCCACTGCAGAGCACAATGTGTTAGTGTCATCTTGTTGCCAGACAGCTGTGGCTTCAAGACCTTCATTACTCAACTGTGGAACAAACCACATTCAGAAGCTGTTTGAATGAGTAGTATGGCTGACACTTCCCTCCGAGAAACAGGCCTTTCCTTAGACACAGAAAGCAGATTAGTGGTTTCCAGGAGAAAACAGGAGATAAGGAGAGAGGGAAATGGGCGATGACTGCTTAATGGGCATGGAGTCTCCTTCAAAGAGCAATGAAAATATTTTGGAAGTAAATGGAGGTGATGGTTACACAGCATTGTGAATGTACTAAATACCACTGAATTATACATTTTTAAATGGTTAAATTTATGTTATGTAAATTACACTTCAATTAAAAAAAAAAAACATGGTCCTGGGAAATCTTCTGCAATTTCAGTCCTTAACATGATGTGAAGAGAAGGCTCCATTAACAGAGAAGCTTCTGCACCTAAGAGTTTGGAAAATGCTCTGAATTATGGAGCTCACTCTGCCCCACTTCAGTGTCAAGAAGGAAGATGGGAAATTGTCTTTGTTAATGCAAGGAAGGGCTGTGGCCACCAGTCACTTGTCAGCAGGACTTTGATATTCACATGACTTTGATACATGTGAATATATCTGTTAAAGTAAGTTTCTGGATTTTGGTATGACAACCACAGTGTCAAGACACTTGTAAAACATAAAGAAAGCTTACTTACAAGATCCAATATTTTTAAAATTTTTCTTTGAGTCTGGAACTAAAATATGTATAGATAATAGGGATAGAAGAGAAGTTGCTAGGGTGGGAAAAATACAGCTGTGAGGAAGGAAAAAAGGGAGAAATGACTGTTTCTTTAAACACATGTATTAATCACAGTTCAAATGCAATTCAAGGTAGAAAGCCACAGCTGTGGAGGGCAGAGGGAGCACATGATTATTATTTTAAATACATTTACATTAAATCATTACTGAAAATGGGGAACAAGACTAGGAATTTGCAGCTGGGAGTAGCGTAAAGGGAACTTAGTCCCCATCCTTTGAAATGGATGAGTTAAATGGGTCTCAACTAGGTCAAAGGGGGCACCCTCTGCAGCTGGAAGTGGGAGGACCACTGGAGAATGCTAGTTTGTCTCCCTGTCACTTTAAAATATGCTCCTTCCCTCTCAGTGTAGGAGCTGCTTACAAAATAGAGAACATAGAAAAGTGGGAGAAAACCAGCTTCCTAACTAGGTTACTTTGATTTCTCAGGTTTAAAAACCCCATTGATTGTGTAAGACACTGTGTTTTTTTGTTGTTGTTGTTTCCCTGGGGGAGGAAGTACCAATGTCTTTATACTATGTTTTCATCCTGAGATCCATTCTTGACATTCTTTCAATGTTAGAAAATGTCTTTAGGGCAGAGACTATTAACCTCCCACATTAATTTATGTATCCCAGAACCTTGCACAGTGTCTGGCACTATTATGGATGGATGGATGGATGGATGGATGGATGGATGGATGGATGGATGGATGGACAAATGCTCTCAAGGCTAAATATGCATCAAAAAAGGGACATGGGCAACACCTAGGAAGAAAGAAGACTTGGGTTTAGAACTGTGAAGTAAGCTTAGGAAGCTTCATAGACAGAATAAGCATGAGAAAATATCTGCATGAACTTGGATGATCCTTCTTGGAAAGGCATAGTAGAGTCAAAGGAAAACAAACCAGAAGAAGGTAATATGTGAAAATCGCTTATGGAATCACTTGAAAAGAAAATCTCCACTATGTCCACAATTATTCCACCCTCTCTAGGGACACTGGGTCCATGATACCACTCAGGAAATAGTACAGGCTGATCTGGAAAATCACTGGCTTTGGTAAGTTCACAAACCTGATATCAAATATTGGTTTTGCCACTTGCTGACTATGTGACTTTGATTGAGTAGCTTTATCTTTCTGAATCTCAAGTTTCAGATCTATAAAATTGTAATCCTGGTAATAACATCCAGGCAATATTGTTATGAAAATTAAACCAAATGGTATAAATAAAGTGCCTAGCATGTACAGATAGTCAAAAAATGTTAATTCTCTCAACTGGATATAGTGGTATGCTAAAGCCAGGTTGTGCCAGCTCACGAGAGTCAATTGTACACATCTCTTCTTAATTCTTGAGTTCAGTGTCATCAAGTTGGGAACTCAAAATTGGCCATAGTGGAAGTGTTTATATCATAGAAATTGGCAAACACAATGGTCAGAACCTTTTTTTCAGAAATGTAATTGTTAAACATTTGACAGCATACCACTGACTAACATTCCAAATGAAAGTGGGTGACGGAAAGAATTCTGGTTTGGAAATCAGGAGAATTACATGCTAATCCAAGTTTTGCAAAGTGCACTTTGCATGGCTTTGAATCATTTACTTTACCTTCTTCATCTATTAATATAAAGTGAGAACTGTTGAAATACATTGTTTGAATTTTTGATAATGAAGTATTGCTATTTGGATAATGCTCCCACTATAAACTAGAAATGCTAATACAAATAATATGTGTATTTATATATACAAAACTATGTGCAAACAAATATATAAATATAAACTATATGGAAAAGTATTTTTTAAAGATCAAAGATCTAAGAAGAAAGTAAGGAATTACTAGGACAAAACTGAAGGGAAAGATGGAATGAATGCAGTAAGTAGGAAAGAAAATGTTTTTGCCTTGAGAGCATTTGCCCATTTCAACAAATGTGAATTTTTATTTTGTTGGCCTCACTTAGCATGGGGCATAGAAATTTAAAAGCCTAAACCCACATAACTGAAGTATATATATAATAAGGCAATCGCTTCACAGTAAACTAGAACTTTAAAATAAACCTACTCTCTCATGTTCTTTCAAATTCACTTTCTATGGCTCAAGAAATCTGAAAACTTCATCTTGGACTTTATTCCCTCATGTACCTGAGAGAAGCAAATAGAATCCCTTTATCTTTGGCCTCAAGTTACTCCTACAAATAAATTTTTCGAGTATAATGAACATATAGTCAAAGATAACCAGGCCTTTAAGAAAAGAAGGCACCGTAAGTAATAAGCAGCAGAAATAACAACAGAAAACAGATTCACAAAAACGTAGATAATAAAATTAGACAAAATATCACATTATAAAACAATCACACCTAAAAAATAAGCTTGAAAATATATACAGGAAATAAAGTAACTATAAAAAGTAGTAGATTTAGAAAAGAAAACTAAATAGGGCACCTAAAACTAAGAAACTGAATAACTAAAATTAAGTAAAGGAACTTAAGTCATAAAATGGGAGTCCGAGGGCCAAATCTAGCCCGAACACATATGAGAGATACTGAGAGTTTGGACCACAATGTTTATGTAAGATTTGAACCAATCTTTTAAAATAGGAAAATTTCACATAAAATTTAAAATTTGAGTTTCTCTTATAAATTGAGATCTGGCAACACTTATAAGATGGAGCTGAAGCTCTCCCATTTGCTACAGTACCACTACTTTCTATCTCCTCATCACTGAGGCTGGGTGAGTTACCATTTTCAGGGAATTGGCAAACTGTTTCTGTAAAAGACCATGTATATTTTAGGCTTTGTGAGCCATCCTGCCTCTGTTGCAAGTACTCAACCCCATCATTGCAGCATGAAAGCAGCCATAGGTAATATATAAATAAATGTGTTGTGCTCTAATAAAACTTTATTTACAAAAACAGGCAATGGACTGAATTTGACATTGGGCTATAGTTTGCTGACCTCTGCCATACATCTTTTCATTTGCACTACTGTTTTTCTCAGAGAAATACTTCTCACTACTTATGTCATTGTCAACAATGAGAAAAAAAAATACACACACACACACACACACATATACACATATACATATGCTAAGAGGACTTTGTATTTTAAGAAAAATGAGTGACATCATAAAATTGGCCTACTTCACTCATTTGCATTACCTCTCTGGTCTCTGTAGGCCTTTGTGCTTGTGTCACCAAGTCTAAATAATGTCTATAATTCCTTCCAACCCTATACATTTATTGTTTGACGGTGGTTATCAGTGTAGCCAAAAGTCAGAACTCCTGGGCACAGTGTCTTCCTCACTTATCTTATCCACGTTATAACAGATATGTAAAACAGACATTCACAAAAGGCACAAAGGCCTTTCTGTCAATACAGAAGCAAAAGGATAAATATGCTCATATCTCCTGGTATTTCCTCTAATATCATCTAGTTTTTATAGGTTTTTGCTTACAAAGTACAAAACAGAGAGAATTATAAAGATAAACCCTACTCAAGTTCTTTGAATGTCATGGAAATTTTTTTTTTTTTTTTTTTTTTTTTTTGAGACAGAGTTGCACTCTTGTTGCCCAGGCTGGAGTGCAATGGCATGATCATGGCTCACCACAACCTCCACCTCTGGATTCAAGAGATTCTCCTGCTTCAGCCTCCCAAGTAGCTGGGATTACAGGCATGTGCCACCACACCCAACTAATGTTTTCTATTTTTAAGAGACGGGGTTTCTCCATGTTGGTCAGGTTGGTCTCGAATTCCTGACCTCAGGTGATCTGCCCACCTCAGCCTCCCAAAGTGCTGGGATTACAGGCATGAGCTACTGCACCCGGCCGAAAGTCAGGTAATTTTTTAAAGTATTAATACTCAAAGGCAAAAGTAGATTCATTCCATAGTTTAAAGTCAACTTCCAAGCTGAAAGCTCACCATAGGCAAGATTTTGAGTCAGTTAAAGATAGAATGTCTTTGCCTTTTTCTCCACTCAAATTCCAATAAAATATTTTTTCTTTTTAACAAAATCGTAATCTCAATAAAAATCAATACAGAAGTCAACCAGATTTTCTCTATCACTTTATTTCCTGAATTCATTCTCAAAGATGATGCCATGTATACAACCCCTTTATAGATAGAGACCTCTTGTTTACTTCAGGCTCTGAGCTTCTTGTATAAACTACAGCAAAAATTATCTAATCCCAGATTCTCTCTAAAGTATGCTGGATTATGATATTAACATATTTTATCAATTCTAAGAGATTAATTTCTTCACATTTTAATATCTTCATATTTGGGATTACTCTCACAATTACTGTTACCTAGTTGATGGTTGTAATGAAATCGTCCATGTAGGTACATGAACAAGTTTAGTTGTTAATCCTGATGGAATTTATTGTAACAACGACAACTCCTCAGCAATTTAGTTAACAAACCATTTAGGAACTATTTGAATGCTACTGACTTTTGTACATTGATTTTCTATCCTGAAGCTTTGCCGAAGTTGTTTATCAAATCAAAGAGCTCTTGAGCAGACACTATGGGATTTTTTAGATACAGAATCGTATCATCTATAAACAGTGATAGTTTGACTTCCTCTCTTCCTATTTTGATGCCTTTTATTTCTTTCTCTTGCCTAATTGCTCTGGCCAGGACTTCCAATACTATGTTGAATAGGAGTGGTGAGAGAGGGCATCCTTATCTTATTCCAGTTTTCAAGAGAAATGCTTCCAGCTTTTGCCCATTCAGTATGATGTTGGCTATGGGTTTATCATAGATGAGTCTTATTATTTTGAAGTATGTTTCTTCAATGCCTAGTTTGTTGATGTTTTTTTAACATGAAGGGATATTGAATTTTATCAAAAGCCTTTTCTGCATCTATTGAAATAATCATGTGGTTTTTGTTTTTAGTTCTGTTTATGTGATGATTCACATTCATTGATTTGTGTATGTTCAACCAACCTTGCATCCCAGGAATAAAGCCTACTTGATCATGGTGGATTAGCTTTTTCATGTGCAGCTGGATTCAATTTGCTAATATTTCATTGAGGATTTTTCCATCCATGTACATCAAGGATATTGACCTGAAGTTTTGTGTTTTTATTGTGTCCCTGCCAGGTTTTCGTATCAGGATGATGCTGGCCTCATAGAATGAGTTAGGAAGAAGTCCTTTCTCCTCAATTTTTTTTGGAATAGCTTTTCTTTATATTTCCGGTAGAATTTGGCTGTGAATTTGTCTGCTCCTGGACTTTTTCTGGTTGGTAGACTTCTTATTACTGATTCGGTTTCAGAACTCATTATTGGTCTAGTCAGGGATTCAATTTCTTCCTGACTCAATCTTAGGAGGTTGTATACTTTCAGGAATTTATTCATTTCTTCGAGTTTTTCTAGCTTGTGTGCATAGAGGCAGTTTGCAGTAGTCTCCGAGGGTTCTTTGTATTTTTGGGTCCGTGGTAATGTTCCCTTTGCCATTTCTGATAGTGTTTATTTGCATTTTTTGTTAGTCTAGCTAGTAGTCTAGCAATCTTATTTTTCTTTCAAACAACAATCTCTTGGATTCATTTATCTTTTTATGGTTATTTTGCATCTCAATTTCCTTCAGTTCAGCTCTGATCTTGGTTATTTCTTATCTTCTGCTATCTTTAGGGTTGGTTTGCTCTTGGTTCTCTAGTTCCTCTAATTGTCACATTATGTTGTTAATTCGCGATCTTTCTAACTTTTTAATGTGGGCATTTAGTGCTATAAACTTCTCTCTTAACATTGCTTTAGCTGTGTCCTGGAGATTCTGGTATGTTGTATCTTTGTTCTCATTAGCTCAAAGAATTTTTTGATTTCTGACTTAATTTCATTCTTTACCTACAAGTCATTCAGGAGCAAGTTGCTTAATTGCCACGTAATTTTATGGTTTTGAAAGATTTTCTTGGTACTGATTTTCTATTTTTATTGTTCTGTGGTCTGAGAGTGTGGCTGGTATAATTTCAGATTTTATTCAATTTGCTGAGGATTGTTTTATGGTTTTATGTTCGATTGTGATTTAGAGTATGTGGCATGTAGAGACGAGAAGAATGTATATTCTGTTGTTTCGGGTTAGAGAGTTCTGTAGATATCTATTGGGTCTGTTCAGTCAAGTGTTGAGTTTAGGTCCTGAATATCTTTGTTACTTTTCTGTCTCAATGATCTAACACTGTCAGTATTACTGTTTGGTTATCTAAGTCTTTTCATATTTGGTCTAGCAATTCCATTATTGGGTATATGCCCCCAAAGAATATAAATCATTCTTGTTTGTTTGTTTTTTGTGATTGGGTGTCAGTTTGTCAACCATGCTGGAGTGCAGTGGTGTGGTCATGGCTCACTGCAGCCTCGACCTCTCAGGCTCAAACGATCCTCCCACCTCAGCCTCCTGAGTAGCTGGGACCACAGACACACACCATCACGCCCAGCTAATTTTTTGTATTTTGGGTAGAGACAGGGTTTCACCATGTTGCCCAGACTGGTCTCAAACTCCTGAGCTCAGGCAATCCATCTGCTTTGGCCTCCCAAAATGCTGAAATTACAGGCATGAGCCACCATGCCCGGCCAAAAATATATAAATCATTCTACCATTGAGAACATGAACACATATGTTCATTGCAACACTATTCACAACAGCAAAAACATGGAATCAACCTAAATGTCCATTAACAGTAGACTGGATTAAAAAAATGTGGTACATACACAACATGGACTACTACACAGCCATAAAAATGAATGAGATCATGTTCTTTGCAGCAACGTTGATGGAACTGGAGGCCATTATCCTAAGTGGACTAATGCAATAACAGAAAACCAAATAACATATGTTCTCACTTATAAGTGGGAGCTAAATATTAAGAACATATGGACACAAAGAAGGGAAAAACAGAACCAGGGCCTACTTGAGAGTGAAGGAAGAAGAGGCTGAGGACTGAAAAACTACCTATCAGGTACTATTCTTATTATCTTCGTGATGAAATAATGTGTACACCAAACCCCTGTGACACGTGGTTTACCTATAAAACAAACCTGCACGTGTACCCCTGAACCTAAAATAAAAGTTTTTTAAAAAGGAACTATTTGAGGAATATGAGCATGGTTTACTTTCCGATCATCTTTTGTTGATACCCTATGAGCAGATCAAAACATTTTCATAATCAAAATTTGCACAGCAAGCATCAGTAAACCAGAAGAAAACACTAGAGATCATACTAGAGCATTCTTTTAATAAATAACATGTTATTAATACTCCCAATGGTACAGAGAATCATATTGTGTGTAGAAAAATATAAATATCAACAATTTTAAATTTCAAAATTATTCAGGATGGGACTTTCAGTTGCAGCAACGTGAAGAGGCTGGGAAATCTTCTGCCCCCAAAAAATAAGTTTAAAGTGACACAATTGTCAAAAATATGCATTTCAGTGCTTTGGATATTGACCAAAAATAAACATTATCTTAAGAAGCATTAATTCATGACAAACTACTATAATTTTGAATAAAAACGTTAATAATTTTGAATAAAAACGTTAATTTTGAATAAAAGCAGATTGCTTGGGTGTGGCTGTTTTCTCTTACCAGGGTCAGTCTGAGGAAACCACCAGCATCCTGCCAGCAAAGGTTATTTCAGAGTGGAGAGTGGAAATTAATGCCCAGCAGTGTACTGTCAGTAAAAGTAAGAGTTGTAGGCAGCTCTACCAGCCTGATGGTGTGACTTCAGCCAGGAACTTAATGGAAGAACCTGGATATGAGAGAGCTATAGAATGGCTAAACAAGTTCATGCTTATCTCTGGTTGATTGGGAAACTATAGGCAGGCATAGGGAAGATCCAAGGGGAGTCAGCAGAAAGTAAAATCTGAGGTGGGATTGAAAATTGTCAGGACTTTAAATGCGGACCTTAACACAAATACAAATTACATGGCAGAGAGTGGAAGTCTTAAGAGCTGAGGGGTTGAAGCATAGCCTCTGCCTGATGACTGGCTGACCAGGAAGCTACACAGGCACAGGGGCAACTTCTTGAAATCCAAGGTAAAAAATATAAATACGATTTTCTAAAAAAAAATTTAACAAAAATATCTGTGGCTGTACATTTTGAATGAGACAGGTCCTGCAGATTAAGCCCAGCCAAGTTACTAAAAATTATAACAACAAACCTTAGGAAAAGAAACTCAGAATCCAGAGTTACTATAATACATTATATAAAATGCTCAATTTTCAACAAAATATCATGAGATTGCAAAAAAACAAGAAAACATGACCATATAAGGGAAGAAAAAAAATAATAGTCAATAGAAACTGACTCTGATGGGACCCTGATATTGTTTGGATATTTGTCCCCTGCAAATCCCACATTGAAATGTTGCTTCTAATGTTGAAGATGGAGCCAGGTGGGAGGTATTAGATCATGGTGACTGATCCCTCACGAACGGCTCAGCATCAAGCCATTAGTGATGAGTGAGTTCTCATTCAGTTAGTTCATGTGAAATCTGGTTGCTTAGAAAAGCCTGACACCTCCCCCTTCTCTCTCTTGCATGTGATGCCCACTTCACCTTCACTTTCCACCATGACTGTAATCTTCCTGAAGTCCTCACCAAAAGCAAATGCCGATACTACATTTAGTGTAAAGCCTGCAGAAATGTGAGACAAAATAAAACTTTTCTTTATAAGTTACCCAGCCTCAGATACTTCTTTATGGCAAGGTACAACAAACACAGACCTAGATGTTGAATGTAACAGACAAAGACTTCAAAGCACCTATTGAAAATATGTTCAAAGAATTAAAGGAAAAACATCTTCAAAGAATGAAAGGAAAATATGATGACAATGACTCCATGAATAGGGAAGTAGAGAAATAGAAACTATAAAAAGAACCAAATGGAAAGTCTATGATTAAAAGGTACAATAACCAAATAAAAATCACAGGATGGGCTCAACAGCAGATATAAGTTAGCAGAAAAAAGAATTTCTACTCATCCAATCTGAAGACCAGAGAGGAAAGAGATAGAAGAAAAATGAAAAGAGCCTCAGAGACCTGTGGGACAGCATCAAACATATCAATATGTGCAAAGGGAGTTCTGCAATACAGAGAGAAAGAGACAGAAAAAGTTTTTGAAGAAATAAGAGCAAAACACTCTCAAACTTGAAGAAAAACAAGCTCAATGAACATAACATAGGTAGACTCAAAGAGATCCACTTTCAGACATATAATAGTCAAACCACTAAAAAAAGAAGAAAGTCTTGAAAGCATCAAGAGAAAAATGATTTGTATCCTGCAGGGAAAGAATATGATTAGTAGATGACTTACAATAAAAAATCATGGAAGTCATAAAATAGAATGATATATCTAAAGAAATAAAAAGAAATTTAAAGCTGGCCGGGCGCGGTGGCTCAAGCCTGTAATCCCAGCACTTTGGGAGGCCGAGACGGGCGGATCATGAGGTCAGGAGATCGAGACCATCCTGGCTAACACGGTGAAACCCCGTCTCTACTAAAAAGTACAAAAAAAAAAAAAACTAGCTGGGTGAGGTGGCGGGCGTCTGTAGTCCCAGCTACTCGGGAGGCTGAGGCAGGAGAATGGCGTAAACCCGGGAGGCGGAGCTTGCAGTGAGCTGAGATCCGGCCACTGCACTCCAGCCTGGGCGGCAGAGCGAGACTCCGTCTCAAAAAAAAAAAAAAAAAAGAAATTTAAAGCTAAAATTCTGTATACACTAAAACTATTCTTCTAAAATGAAGATGGAATAAAGACATTCTGATATAAACCAAAACTGAGCAACTGTTTTTAAGAGGCCCATGCTAAGGAATACTAATTAAAGTCTTTCTAACTGAAAGGAAATGACACTAGATAATGCTAAAGCACAGGGAAAAAAATGAAAAGCACCAAAAATAATAAACGTGTTAAGTATAAAAGACTGTCTACATATTTTTTATTTTCTTCCCTTTTTTAGAAATATGGAATTGTATAAAACAATAACTATATTATAATATTGTTAGGTTTATAACATTAATAATTATAATATATACAATAGTAGCACAAAGGTGGCTGATGATGGAGAGCAATATTAGAGCAAAATTGCTGTCTTTTACCAAAGTAATCCAGTATTAACGTAAAATAGATTGTGATAAGTTAAGAAGAATACTGCAATCCCTGGAGCAACAACTAAGAAAATAACTCAAAAAATTAAAAATCAATAGAAAAATTAAAATAATATGCTAGAGATACTTATTTAATACAAAAGAGGAAGTAAAGGAGGAAGAGAGGGAAAAACTGAATGAGACATATAGACAACAAAGTGGCAGATATAAATATCACCATATCAATAATTACATTTAATGTGAAAGGACTAAGTATTTTAACCAAAAGGCACAAATCAGCAGGTTGAATGAAAATACAACTATATGTTACCCAAAAGAAACACACTTACATGACTTTAAAGAAACTGCCAATAGATGGTTAATAAAACAATGTAAAAGATACAACATGAAAACAATAACTACAAGAAAGCTGGAGGGATGGTATTAATATTAGTCAAAATATACCCTAGTACAAAAAATATTGCTAAAGAAAAAAAAAAGACATTTCAAAATGATCAATGGTCAATATGTCATGATGGAATATAAATATATGCTCATGTATAATATATGAAGTAATAATTGATCATTGAAAGTAGAAATAAGCAATTCAAAATTGTAGTTGGAGATTTCAATATTGCATTCTGAATAACTAAAATAAATAACTAGAAAGAAAATTATTAAGGGCACAGGGGACTTCAAGAATACTACCAATCAACTTAATCTGACATTTACAGAACACTCCACCCAGTAGCAGGAGCATATATATATATATATATATATATATATATATATATATATAAAATACACACACACACACATATATACATACATATATATATACACATATATATTCTTTTCGGTATAGAACATATGCTAGGACATAAGACATGTCTCAATGAATTTAAAATGGTTGAAATCATTCAAAATATGTTTTCCCACCACAATTGAACTAACTTATAAATAATCTACAAAAAGAAATTTGAAAATCCCCCAAATCTTGGAAATTAAATAAAATTCTTCTTAATAGCCCATAGATTAAAGAAGAAATCACAAGAATACTTAGAAAATATTTTGAAATTGAATAAAAGTAAAAATAATGCTACCTTATTTCAAAACTAACTAGAAAGCTAGAATAATAATCAAGACAATATGGTACTGGTGTGAAGACAGACACATAGATCAATGGAACAAAAAAGAAAGTCAGCAGATACACTCTTACATTTTTGTTCCATTTATTTATTGACAAATTTTCCAAGAAAATTCAAGAGAGAAAGGATAGTATTTTCAACAAATTGTGTAGAGACAATTAGATATACAAATACAGAAAGAAATAAAATTAGACCAGTACTTCACATCACACATAAAACATTAATTCAAAATGAATTAGCCAAAGTTTTCTTTGTATCAACTATTAATCGTTTTTTCTCTTCTATTGTTGAACAGTAAAACAACAAAAGCATGATTCTTAAAAGGTTGACACTGTAGATTTCATCAAAACTGAAAACATTTGCTCTTCAAACCATTAAGAAAATGGAAAGAAAAGCCACAGACTAGAAGAAAATATTTACAAAGTATACATCTGAAAAAGACTTGTATACAGAATATATAAATAATTCTTACAACTTAATGATAAGAAAGCAGACAACACAATGGACAAAATATTTGATAGATATTTCACCAAAGACAATATACAAGTAGCCATTATATGTAAAAAAATAATCCTCAGCATCATTAGTCATTAGAGAAATGCAAATTAAAACCACAATGAGATATCACTACATAATCACCAGAATGGCTATAAAAAAAAAAAAAAAAAAAAAAAAAAAAAAAGACTAACAATACCATGAGTTGGTGAGGATGTGGAGAAACTGGAACCTTCATACATTGATAATGAAAAAGTAAAAGTATACATCTACATTGGAGGATGTTAACAGTTCATTTTAAATCAGAAATATAATTCCCACATGGCCAAGCAATTCCATTTTTAGGTATCTACCCCCGAAATAAAAATGTGTTCATACCAAGCCTTATACATGAATGTTCATGGCAGCATTATTCATAATAGCTCCAAACTGGAAACAAATATTTTAAAACACAATATAACATAGCCATATAATGGAATACTACTCAGCAAAAAAGGAACAAATAAGTGATATGTGCCACTTATAGATGAATTTCAAGAAATTATGTTAAGTGAAAGAACCAAGCACAACACAACTACACACTGCATGATTCTATTAATATGTAATTTCCTGAGAAAAACAAAAAGAAACAGAAATTAGATTACTGTTTGCCTCAGGCTCAGGATGGAAGAGATTGAATACAAACAGGCATGAGGAAACTTTTGGGTTGTTAAAAATGTTCTAAAACTGGATTATGGTAATCATCATAGAACTCTGTCTTTTCTGAAAATTATTAAATTGTATATCTGTATGAGGTAAATTTATGTTACATGAATTTTGCTTCAATAAAGCTTTTAAAAGTGATTCAGAAAAATTGAAATATAATATACAAATAAAGGTTTTAGAAGTTCTACACTTATATTTTCCTTTTTATATATACACAAGAAGCTGAAGACCAGGGAGCTGAAGTAATTTGCTCAAGATCACAGAACTAGTTAAGTGAGTGCTAGAATCAGAAAGAAGAATTCCCAACCAATGGACTTTTCACTATGAAGGTTATAGGAGATTATACAGGTTAACTGGAAAAAAAAAAAATTCAATGGAGCAATTGCTTTAAATCACTTTTTCCAAAAATGTAAGCATAAATTAATGATCAATGAATAGAAACATGATATAAGTAGATATTTCAGATATTCACATCAACAAATTCTAGTCCCTTATATTCACACAAATTTTACTGCAGTACTTTGATGCTCTGCAGTATCTGCTCTCTTACTTAGTGTTGTTCACTCTTATTATATGCATAGGAATCCAATTTTCCAACTCCCATTGTAAGCTCCATATAATTGTATAAATTGTAAATCATGGTTTTCCTGCATGGTGTGTCTTCTTCAGCCTGTTACTCAGCACAGAGTACTCCTGGTAAGAACTGGAGTCTTCCACGGCTTTCCTTGAAGTCAGCTGTCAATCTTTACAGTTTACTGAAATTATTAATAGCAAATTAGAAATTATCCAAAAGCACTATCTTCATCCTCTTCACTTTTCCTGATTCTAAGAAGACCTCAAAATTTGTGTGTGTGATCTCAACATCACACACACACACACACACACACACACACACACACACACACACAATGATAGGAGCTTATAAGATGCTTTGATTTTTTTTCCCTTTACCTCCGTAAAGGAAATAAAACTGCCCTAGAGACAGAAAAGCAAATATTTTTCTATATATTTTTTAAAGTAGAAAAATGGGCTACAAAAATGGAAACCTATGTTTTTGCCTTTAAGCTATGGTCTATGGCTTGGACAGGTGGAATGAGGAAAAAAAAAAAAATATTGTACCAAGACTCATCTCTTCTTTCCCTCTGGCTACATTCAAGAAAAAATAAGGAGCCCTCTGGTGGTAGAATTACTATACTCACAATTAAGTTTCTAACATAAACCCTTTTCAGTAATCTAGTGGCAAAAATTTACATTTTATATTCAGAAACTTGGCAACTCTTAATCTTCAAAGAACATTTTATTAAAATGAGTGTAGCTCTTTATATAGTCACTAGCTTTATATAGCTATTTTATATAGCTCTTTGTGGTATATGTGTGTTTGGGGGAGCAGGGGTGGTCCCTGGCAAGCGGTTTAAAGCTAATAAATATTTCAATTCTAGAAATAGCACTTCTTAAGTTATGTCAATTAGAGGTTAGAAATGAGTTCCAGAATCACTCCAACAATTAGATCATTTTGATAGTCCCTCACCCTCTCAAATATAAAATAGTTTCAAATATCAAAATATTTGGTAACCATTGTGGTTTATTTGAAAGTTTTACCACATGCTATATCTAACATTCAAACTTCTCTGGTAGGTGCAATTATTCTTTTGCAAAGCACCATGGAAACATGCAGCTTATAAGACCAATGAGATTATGAGAGGTAAATGAGGCTATCACTTTTATAAGATGTCTTCTAGTTCATAGGAACTGATCTTTTGGAACTTAATCCTCTTTGCTTTGGTGGTCAATGGGAGGCAAGAAAAACTATTCTTTGGCCCCCACATTTTTCCCCCTCACTGCAGGAAAACAGAAAAAACACAGATGCCAGGAATGAAGTCATTAGCAGAAAAAGTTCAACTGCCTGGTAGAATTAAGGAAAAAAAGGCAACAATTGCCTAATTTGATTCTGAAAGTTTTTGTTTTACTTTTAATCATCTAGAGTTCAGTTTGAAATAGGTTGATTCATCTAGTACCAGCTAAAAGGCACTGCTTTGCTTCAAAGACTTTGTTGGGAAATATCATTTAGTGGTGTGAAAGGTCAGAAGTAGGGTAGACGCACATTTTATATAACTCACCACATAAGCAAACTTTACCTAACCATTATGTCGTTTATTTCCTTAGAGCTCCCTCTGGATAGTTCTCGGGCTCATGTTTTATTTTCAGAAAATCGAATCTCCTCTCTTCTTCAGTCACACAAATTGCATCAGTTCTTAAAGAAAGCCATACCTCAGGACCTCACAAAGAGGTATCTATTACCAGGAGCTCTAAGCAAATGTTCTTTTAATTAGCTACATTTATCTTTAATCCCTGTTTTGACAGAAACTCTAACATAAACATACATTACCAATACATAAAACCCAGCTCAAAGTATGGTTAATTTTTATATTTGACAGAGCCAGTTGGAAAAAGTAACTGTGCCCTTTCTCCATCTTTGTGTGATGTCACTACAACCTAGTCTCAGAACCAAAGACAGAAACAGTGGCATCTGCAGCTACAGTACAATCATGACTCTTAAACTGCTCCTTAAAAGCGGCAATAAAAACCCTAATAAGACCTCTGGGCCTTATGTTGAAGCAGCTGCAAAATCAAGTTAAATAATTTTTGCAAAGACTACAGTAATTATAAAACTGATTAAAGTTTACCTACACTTCATTCCTAGAGGGTTTTCACCAAGGACTTAGAAACCAGATGGTTCAAGACTATGCATGATGGATATATTCCATGAAGCATGTCCGTTGTCATGGAAACAACAGAAATAACATTATCTTTACTGTCTATTCCTTCACAAAACCATGCATTCAAAAGTTGCCGCCAATTTAAGTAAAATTCAAACAAATACTTGGGTACCAGGTCAAAAACCAGCACCTCTACCCACATTTAATCCTAAGGCCCGACTGCTGGATTCACTTAAATGTCTTTAGTGAATACAGCTACTTTATATAGGAGTGTTCAAAGATAGTCTTCATAATTTTCAGAATTTTAATGCTTTTTGAAGAGAATTTGAAAAACTAAAGATTCTGAGGGATGGGAGCTGGGACTCAGAGATTGTCCCTCTCCAAGATGGGAGAATTGTTAGGGAGAGATCATCTGTCCCTGATGGCCTTGTGGCAAAGCATCTCTGCTTCTCCCTAAAGCTAGCTTTTCTGGCTACATACAAAACTTATCCCTACTTTCCTGCTAAGGAATTATTTTATCAAACTTATACTTTCCTTCTGCAGCATCTTCAATCACAACAATAACAACCATCAAATATGTATTGAGCACCTACTATGTGCCTGACATGCATCATACCGTTTCATTCTCACAATTGCTTTATGACATAGGTATCATCATTATCCCTGTTTTAAAGATGAGGCAACTCGAATGATAAAATACACATGAATCATCCAGGCATCTTTTCAAAATACGCAGACCTGGGGCAAAGACCAAGATTCTGCATTTCTAACAGGCTCCTGGTGCTATAGATGAATGTTAGTCCACAGACCACACTTTGAGTAGCAAGAACTTGGTTGGTTAAGAATAATTCCCCATCTGTACATGTATCCCAGAACTTACAGTAAAAAAATAAAAAATAAAAAAACCATGCCCCAAGCACCCAACTCTGTATATTGAGCTCCAGCTCTTAATCACTATGCTCTCTTGTCTCCCAGTTCCATTATTCATAGCAGCCTCTACTTAAAAATAAACAACTGCAACAACTAAAAGTTCTTAACCCTGGCAACTACTAACCCAGTCTTTCCCATCAACCAAACTTTTCAAACCAAGAGTTTGTACCTAGTTCTGGTGTTCCTATACTATCCACTTCACCATTGCCCTGAAATCTCACTTCTAAACCTATGACTTCCCCAAATGTGTCATCTCTTTCTATCATGAATTGCTCTTAAAAATAACTATGGCCTTATTTATGCCCAAATTGCATACATGCCATTTTACAGTGCTGTGTATGTTGAGATGTGAATTGGATTCTTACACACATAAATATTAAATAGGTAACTCAGACAAGCTACTATTAGGAATAGCTCTAAGCAGGGAAATGAACCAAAAAGTAGTTTGGAAAATAGAAGATAAGACTCCAGAGAAAAGTTAGCTCAAAATGACTTTATAATTAAAGGGGCCTGAGTAGACCTGGGACTTCAGGCAGATGAGATGTGCCTCTCAACATTTAGGGAGTAGAAGATGGAATGCTCCAGGTATGACTGAAGGTCTGAAAAGAGAAACTAGGCTAATCAGAAAAGGCCTGAGCTAGAAAATGAAGTTTTCAGGGAATTAGACCAAGAGGGTATAATAGCAATACAACTTTTCTCTCAAACTGGACTAAGCAGGCCTCTGTGACTCCACTATTGGAATTTCCTCACCTGTATTTAGAGTTTGCACCTTCAGAATTTTCAGTCAGTGATCAAATGTTCTGGGCTGGGCTGGGCTGGGCATACAAACCACAAAAGGATCTTCCTACAGGGTTAATTTTAAGGAGTCCAAGAATTGTCTCTTAAAATGATTATTGTGCCTCCAGATGTCTCTCCCAGTCTAAAAATTTCCTATAGTCGAAGAGGGCTTGGGAGTCAGGCAAATGAGGTCAAATCCCAGTTCTACCACTCAAAAGCTGTGTGATTTTTGGCAGGGAACTTAATCTCTCCTAGCCTCAGTTTCACAAACCATAAGATGTCAGTAACATTTTACATTGCAGGGATGCTGTGAGAATTAAATAGGCTAACATATAAAACATGCCTAGTACCAAGTAGAACCTATGGGAGTAGACTCAGGCTCTTAGTTTTTTCAATTTCTTCTTTGATGCACCTGCATCTCTTATCCCTTCCTTCTGTAATATTGGACCTCTGTGACTGTTTTGGTACACCTCTGATTGCTTGTTAATAGAGTTTGGATCTGTGTTCCCAACAAATCTCATGTCTCAGATTGTAATCCCCAATGTTGGAGGTGGGGCCAGGTAGGAGGTAATTGGATCATGGGGGTGGATTTCTCATGAATGGTTTAGCACCACCCTCTTGATGGTGCCCTCATGAAAGTGAGTTCTTGTGAGATCTGGTCATTTAAAAGTGTGTGGCACCTCCTCCTCCACTCTCTCTCTCTCGCTCCTGCTTTTGCCATGTGATGTGCCTTCTCCCCCTTTCCTTTCCCCCTTGAGTAAAAGCTCCCTGAGGCCTCCCCAGAAGCAAACCAGATGTTGGCACTGTGCTTCCTGTACAACCTGCAGAAACCTGAGCCAATTAAACCTCTTTTCTTATAAATTACCCAGTCTTGGATATTTATTTATAGCAATGCAATAACAGTCCAATATATTTGTTTTCAGTCTCTTTCACTGACTGTTTTTCCATTCCACTTAAAACTTCTTGATCTCATTTCCTTATCTATAGAGTGAATTGAATTAAATGATCTCAAAATTCTGATTTTCATGCTAAAATTCTTGTGCAAGTACTCTTCCTCCTTTGAGCCTCACCCAATTCACACACTTTTTTTTTTTTTTTTTTTTTTGAGACACACTTTCACTCTTGTTGCCCAGGCTGGAGTGCAATGGTACAATCTCGGCTCACTGCAACCTCTGCCTCGCAGGTTCACACAATTCTCTTGCCTCAGGCATCCAAGTAGCTGGGATTACAGGTGCCTGCCACCATGCCCAGATAATTTTTGTATTTTTAGTAGAGATGGGGTTTCACCATGTTGGCCAGGCTGATCTTAAACTCCTGGTGATCACCTGCCTCAGCCTCCCAAAGTTTTGGGATTACAGGCGTGAGCCACTGTGACAGCCCCCGATTCACAAACTCTTAAAATGTAAGCAAGCCAATATTCTAGTCACACCTGAAGCCACATGTGCAAACTCAACACTTTTTTTTTTTTTTTTTTTAGATAGGGAGTACAGTGGTACAATCATAGCTCACTGCAACCTCGAACTCCTGTTTCAAGCAATCCTCCTGTCTTAGCCTCCCAAGTAGCTAAGACATCAGGACGTGCCACCACACCTGGTTGATTTTTTAAAATATACTTTTTAGAGATGGGGCTTTGCTATGTTGCCCAGGCTGGTCTTGCACTCCTGACTTCAAGTGATCCTCTTCCTTTGGCCTCCCAAAGTATTGGGATTACGGGTAAGTGAGCCACTGCACCTGGTCAAGCCTAACACTTCAACTGATTCTAGCCCCAGTTTCAAACTGCCTAAAGGAAATCTAAAAACAAACCAAAAAGTTGCCCCAAACAGCTCCTTCTCCTAAGTCTCCATTTGGTACCACTGTTTTTTGAATGGTCTCTAGGATTCAAACCTTGCAGTTGTCTTCACTCTTTTAAAATCCATTCCGTATGAAAACCTCAGTTACAAAGTCCTGTGAAACCTTCCTTCACAGAATCTCAGAGGACTGGACTTCACTACCAGACTATTCTTTCTTTCTCCTCATGCCTAGCTCCTCGTCTACTTCCTGATCGTCTACTGAGGTTCCACTGCCTCAATCTTCCCATAGTTTGCACCAGAGTATTTTTTTCCCCTTTCACAAGAAGTCTAATAGGACGTAGTTTTCTGCAATAATCAAACTTGTTGGTTGAGGGCTTAGTGTAGCTTAGCAATAGCAACCACAAAGAGATCACCATTTTTTGCGTGTCTACTATGTACTAGGCACTGTGCTATGCTCTTTATCATCATTATTTCTGCAGCCTTTCCAGATGAGGTTCTGGAGATAGGCCAATAAAACATAGAAAATAGAGGCCCTGCTATCTAACACATTTGTAAAACACCGTATACAAAACTCTTGTGGCCAATAGTATTTGTCTGCGTGGTTGGGGTAAGCTACCAGCATCAGAACATACTTCTTGTGTTCTCATGAGTCTCAGTGACAGCAGAGGCCATTTCCCAGTAGACAAACTGAAAACTCACAATCATTTTTCCAGTCTTCCTATTTGGGGCTTAGACACATACCCTAGACTGTGCCAATCAGATTTAGCAATCCTGTATTCATTTACCATGGCTGCTGTAACAAATTACCACAAACACGTGTCTTAAAACAATTCCAGTTTATTTTCTTACCACTCTGTAGGTTGGAAGTGCAAATGGGTCTAAGATACTCTCACATCTTCTCCATTAAAATACCTGTATAATTATAATTAAAATTACAAACAAAGTAATATATTTCTAAGTATTTTAGAATGTCATGACTGTATTTTAAGTGTCTAGTCCGCTGAGATTTTGTGAAGGAAGAATTCACAGGACTTGGCAACTGACTTCGTCACAGGCAATAGCTTATTACAATTATTTAGTCTTTTCATGTACTTTCAAGTCACTGGCTTTTCCAATATGGTAGCACTACTGAGAGAATGATACATGAAAGAGACCATTTTGTGATTATCACACACTTTCCATAAAGAAAGGCAGATTCAAAAATGTAATATTTTAGTTAAATCCCTATGTGAGTGTCTCCATTCCTCACTTTCCATCCCCAACCCCCAATTCAAGCAGCAGTAAGGTCTTTCAACGTGCACTTACCTTAGGGAAGGGACTTGGGGAAGAGAATAAAACATTACATTCTTGGTTGATTAGTTCTGAAATCAAATTTTTATAAATCTAGAGCAGAGACAACAATCTTAAAAGCCACATCTTTTCAGTTGCAAGAGTCAGACACTTAAAGGAGAAAAGTTTTCTTTTTTTTTTAATTCAAGAGGTTGGATTCAGTACAAAGCACCAAATCCTGGAGGACCCACATGCTTTAAACCATGAAGTGGATGAATACAGGGTAATGTAATACCATCACCCAACCAGAAGAAGAAGAGGGCTCCATCCCTTGTCAAAGAGAGGAAAGAGAGCAGCAGCACGAGAATCCCGAGCCAGCCCCCGGGAGCAGCAGGATAACAGAAAGCTCAGAGAAGATCCCCAAGCAGAACAGAAGATTCCCAAGCAGCCCCTTGAAAGGCTGGGACATAAACAGAAAGGCTGCAAGCCACATAGGATTTTTCTAGAATCCTAATTTGGCTAATTAATTACCACTCCCTCCCTACTAAGGGACAAAATGTTAGACTAAAAGTCAGTAAATTTTCTGGAACTGACAAGATTGAGTGTTCTACTACCAAGCCAGCATGGTAACTAAAACAGTAAAGAAGCAATGACGGAAGAATGTTTCTAAGAAGACAGACCTCAAAGAAAACTAGAATCCTGAGCATAGCAAAGAGCTGTTTGGAAAGCCTTTGGCCTCCATCCTATCACACCCTTTCCCTCTCCACCCTGCCACTACGTATGCACACGAGTGGCTGAGGAACTGACAGTCCAGAAGAGGCCTCATGGCTGGTATGAGGGCAGCACAGAGTGGGGAGAGAACAGAATAAGAGAAGCCAACCCCTGGGAGCCAAGGAGAAATGGCCGATACCAGCAGTAGGTGATGCAGACTTAGGTAGCACAGCCCAAGGCTTGAAGGGACAAATTCCATCTCACAAGAGGCAAACCAGCACAGAAGGTAATCAGAAACACATGCCAGCCTCCCCACACAATACCTATGACGTATGTGATTTGGACCCCAATTCAACCCAGGAGAAACAGAAAAATCCAGATAGAGTGGATAATACTCATTTGGCTAATTACCACTCCTTCCCTACTAAGGAACCAAGTGCTAGACTAGAGTTAGAGAATTTTCTGGAGCTGGCAAATTTTCTACTACCGAGCCAAGGCAGGTTTTTAAATCTAGGCTGAGTTTACTTATTGATAAATAAAACCATGACATCTTGCAAGGTGATTTTGAGTTTGTGACTGAGTTCATACTTGGTTAACAAGTCTTAAGGAAATGTGGAGTTCCTATTGGTATGGTGTGAGTTGCTAGGGCATTCTTTTTTATTATTTAAATTACTCTGATATGCTTCATTTATAATGTTATGAGTCATAAACTTGAATGAAGGGGTTTTTTTTCCATGGTGGGGGGAGAAACTGTGGAGCAGGTGGGTTTGGGCCCTACCAGTTGCTAGGAAGCATGAGAAGGCCTCATTGGTGACCCACTTTGCTTGCGAAGGCCGGGCAGTGAGCTGACAGGCGGCTTAGGGACCACCTGAAACAGCTTTGTGAGCCACTCATGGCTCATGAGTGAACAGGTGGGGAACCACTGGAGTGGGGAAGGAAGCTATAAAAATGCATGACTACAGAAGAGAGTTGGAACTGCAAACAGAAGAAATCAGCTATAGTTTCACAGAAAAAAATGCAAGCATCAAGAAATAGATTCCGTGGATTCATAAGGGACTCTTCAAAGATATAAAAGCAAAAAGAACTCATTCTTTTGCATTAAATAAAAAAGGAAAGGAAACCAACTGAGAAAATAATGGAATGGGGCTTTTAGCAAATGGCTGAAGATCATTCCATATAAATGAATGCTATTCAGATTAAGAGAAGTTCAAACCTCCAGACAATAAACAAGGATTAAAAAGGAGAAAGACACAAAATGGGTGGGAAAATAAACAAAAGTTCTTGTAAGAGAAAGTGCTTCATGTTGCTAATTTTCCCAAGAGAACACAATCATTAGTGCAGCAGAAAGAGACTAAGAAGTGACATAAGTCAAATGTACTAAATTGTCATTTAAATTCCTTTACCATTTTAAAGAAATATATAATCAACTTAAATATAAATACTCTATAGGTACAAATAGTGTGAATTTTATTTAATATTAAATAGTACCTTTTATAAATTAAACCTAACCCATCAACTGTCTTAGTAGTCTATTATTCTCTCCATTGTAGAGACATTCGACCTACAACAGTTAAATACCTTCTTCAAGGCCCAGGTAAGGCAATTATAGACAGACACTTTTCCCTTGGTTTCTCATTTTTAAAAAGGCATTGTATATGTATACAATGTGATGTATGTGATATTGACACAGTGAAGATCCATAGAGTAACAAAACAGAATAGAGAGCCTTAAAATACACTCACCCAAATATTGACCCTTGATCAATGATAAATGGCATACTATGGATCAAGAAAAGACAGATTTTTAATGATGGTGAAAAAATTGGACATCTAAATTAATTAACATGTGAAATCAGCTGACTACTTCACACCAAAAATAACTACAAATTAAATGTTCAAATATGAACTGAAAAACTATAAAGCTTTTAGAAAATGATAAAGGAGAATATCATCTATCATCATGATCATGGGATATATGGCAGAGACAGTGCTTTGGGTTCACCAAACCCAATATCCTTTTTATTGTGGGCACTCTGAGCATATTTCCAAACCTCACTCATATTTCCCAGGGATCATATAACTGGCATCTGGCCATTGGAATTTAGGTGGAAGTGACTGATATACAGCACTGATATATAGGCCTGACTCCTGTAAAACTTTCCACATGACCCTCCTCTTCTCACATTATGTCTCTCCTCAGATGCTGGCCAAATGTGGAGGATCTGGTGAAGGATTCCAAGGTTCCAGGAGGTAATGGAACTACTGACTGGAAGAGTCTGGGTTTCTGAATGACTGCATGGAACAGAGCCCTCCTCACTCCCAACACTCTATAATATACAAATCTCACACAAATCAATAGAAAAAAAAAGCAGGTACCCAAGGGGAAAATGGACAAACAGCTAACCAAAAGAAGGCATCCAAATGGCATATAAACATGTAGAAAGACAAGAAACCTATTTAGTTATCAGTAATACACACATTAAAAGGATAAAAATATATAAAAGTTTAGTAATATCAAACATTGGCAAAAATGCTGAGCCATGGGAATTCACTGCTGGTAGAAGTGTTCATTGATACAACCACTTTGTAAAAGAGTTTGCCATTACCTAGTAAAAATAAAGGTATAAATACCCAATGATCCAACAAAATTAAACCTATATATCCAAGAGGGACTCATGCACATATACACCAGGATACATACCTGAAAATATACATCTAGAAGCAACCCATATTGTATTCCATTAATAGTAAAACAGATAAACAAATTTTAGAAATAATCTACAAATGCATTCAATAACTGGTAAGTCTTTAATATTGAATAAAAACAAGCCATAAAAAATACACACAGCATTTTTCTGGTGCATGTAAATTTCAAGAATAGGCAAAACTAAACCATATCATTTAAGTATACATAAATAATAAAGAAAGCAAGGAAATCTTTTTTTTAAGTCAGGATAATGGTTACTTCAAGAAGTGACTAGCGGTTACACAGATGTTTGTTCTATAATGAGTTGTTAAACGGTATCTGTAAATTTCATGCACTTTTTAGTATATGTGATATTTGCAACAAAAATGAGGGGGAAAAAAAGGACAGTAGAGTTGAGTGATAATCTATAAGGCAACCAAGCTAACATTATGAAAACTTAGGGGAAGTAAAAGCAAAACAGAAATCACCACAATGTAAAGAGAACAAACTCAATACCAGAGAAAAAGAGAAAAAATATATAGTGTCTTTTATGTCATTCAGAAACAGAGATGATTTTTTTAAAATCAACAATAAATAAATTTTGGTTTGGTCACAAATGACAACAATTTCTCTTTGGTTCAACTTCAAAATTCTAACTTTTACAAATCTCTTTGAGAGGCAAAATACACACAACATAAATGAAGTCAAAGGACAAACAACTCTTGTGAAGAGGAAATATTTAAGCTGAGATCTGAGGGATAAGTAGAAATTCACCCAGTGGAGAGTGTTCCAGGCTGAGGGAACAGCAAATGAGAAGATGCAGAGGTGCAAAAGGCCCTGACCCTTGCCAAAAACTGAAAGGAGACCAGCCTGGCAGAAATGCAATGCCGACCTTCATCTGGAGAAGGCTGCCTGAAGAGGAACGGTGGAAGAAAACCAATTCTGTTGACTGTGAAGATTTTCTCCCATTCTGTGGGTTGTCTGTTTACTCTGCTGACTGTTCCCTTTGCTGTATGGAAGCTCTTTAGTTTAATTAAGTCCTACCTACTTACCTTTGTTTTTGATGATTTTCAAAAGAAAATATACAAATGGACAAAAAAACATATGAAAAAATGCTTAACATCACTAATGATCATGGAAATGCAAATCAAAACCACAATGCCATACCATCTTACTCCCTCAAGAATAACTGAAAACTCAAAAATAATAGATGTTGGCGTGGATGTGGCGAAAAGGGAACACTTCCACACTGATGGTGGGAATGTAAACTAGTACAATCACTATGGAAAACAGTATAAAGATTCCTTAAAGAACTAAAAGTAAAACTACCATTTGATCCAGCAATCCCACTATTGGGTATCTACGCAGAGGAAAAGAAGTCATTAGATGAAAAAGATAGTTGCACATGCATGTTTATAGCAGCACAATTCACAATTGCAAAAATATAGAACCAGTCCAAATGCCCATCAATCAACGAGTGGAAAAAGAAACTGTGATATATATATATACATATATACACACACACACACACACATACACACACACACACACACACACATACACACATCACATATATCACACACATATATATACACACACATATATATATGATGGAATACTACTCTGCCATAAATAGGAATGAATAAATGGCATTCACAGCAACCTGGATGGGATTAGAGACTATTATTCTAAGTGAGGTAACTCAGGAATGGAAAACCAAACATCATATGTCCTCACTCATAAGTGAGAATGCAAAGCTATGAGAATGCAAAGGCATAGGAATGATACAATGGACTTTGGGGACTTGAGGGGAAAAGGGCAGGAAGTGGGTGAGGGATAAAAGTCTACAAATTGGGTTTAGTGTATGCTGCTCGGGTGATGGGTTCACCAAAATCTCACAAATCACCACTAAAGAACTTACTCATGTAACCAAACACCACCTGTTCCTCAAAAATTTCTATGGAAATAAAAATTTTTTAAAAATTTTTTTTGGCTTTTTTTTTAAAATTATACTTTAAGTTCTAGGGTACATGTGTATAACGTGCAGGTTTGTTACATATGTATACTTGTGCCATGTTGGTGTGCTGCACCCATCAACTCGTCAGCACCCATCAACTCGTCATTTACATCAGGTATAACTCCCAATGCAATCCCTCCCCCCTCCCCCCTCCCCGTGATAGGCCCCGGTGTGTGATGTTCCCCTTCCTGAGTCCAAGTGATCTCATTGCTCAGTTCCCACCTATGAGTGAGAACATATGGTGTTTGGTTTTCTGTTCTTGCGATAGTTTGCTGAGAATGATGGTTTCCAGCTGCATCCATGTCCCTACAAAGGACTCAAACTCATCCTTTTTTATGGCTGCATAGTATTCCATGTTGTTTATGTGCCATTTACTTAATCCAGTCTGTCATTGATGGACATTTGGGTTGGTTCCAAGTCTTTTCTATTGTGAATAGTGCTGCAATAAACATACGTGTGCATGTGTCTTTATAGCAGCATGATTTATAATCCTTTGGGTATATACCCAGTAATGGGATGGCTGGGTCAAATTTCTAGTTCTAGATCTGTGAGGAATCGCCACACTGTCTTCCACAATGGTTGAAATAGTTTACAGTCCCACCAACAGTGTAAAAGTGTTCCTATTTCTCCACATCCTCTCCAGCACCTGTTGTTTCCTGACTTTTTAATGATTGCCATTCTAACTGGTGTGAGATGGTATCTCATTGTGGTTTTGATTTGCATTTCTCTGATGGCGAGTGATGATGAGCATTTTTTCATGTGTCTGTTGGCTGTATGAATGTCTTCTTTTGAGAAATGTCTTTTCATATCCTTTGCCCACTTTTTGATGGGGTTGTTTGTTTTTTCTTGTACATTTGTTTGAGTTCTTTGTAGGTTCTGGATATTAGCCCTTTGTCTGATGAGTAGATTGCAAAAATTTTCTCCCATTCTATAGGTTGCCTGTTCACTCTGATGGTAGTTTGTTTTGCTGTGCAGCAGCTCTTTAGTTTAATTAGATCCCATTTGTCAATTTTGGCTTTTGTTGCCATTGCTTTTGGTGTTTTAGACATGAAGTCCTTGCCCACGCCTATGTCCTGAATGGATTACCTAGGTTTTCTTCTAGGATTTTTATGGTATTAGGTCTAACATTTAAGTCTCTAATCCATCTTGAATTAATTTTCATATAAGGAATAAGGAAAGGATCCAGTTTCAGCTTTCTACTTATGGCTAGCCAATTTTCCCAGCACCATTTATTAAACAGGGAATCCTTTCCCCATTTCTTGTTTTTCTCAGGTTTATCAAAGATCAGATGGCTGTAGATGTGTGGTATTATTTCCGAGGACTCTGTTCTGTTCCATTGGTCTATATCTCTGTTTTGGTACCAGTACCATGCTGTTTTGGTTACTGTAGCCTTGTAGTATAGTTTGAAGTCAGGTATCGTGATGCCTCCAGCTTTATTCTTTTGACTTAGGATTGTCTTGGAAATGTGGGCTCTTTTTTGGTTCCATATGAACTTTAAAGCAGTTTTTTCCAATTCTGTGAAGAAACTCATTGGTAGCTTGATTAAACCAACGAGAACAAAGATACAACATACCACAATCTCCGAAACACATTTAAAGCAGTGTGTAGAGGGAAATTTATAGCACTAAATGCCCACAAGAGAAAGCTGGAAAGATCTAAAATTGACACTCTAACATCACAATTAAAAGAACTAGAGAAGCAAGAGCAAACACATTCAAAAGCTAGCAGAAGGCAAGAAATAACTAAGATCAGAGCAGAACTGAAGGAGATAGAGACACAAAAAACCCTCCAAAAAATCAATGAATCCAGGAGTTGGTTTTTTGAAAAGATCAACAAAATTGACAGACCGCTAGCAAGGCTAATAAAGAAAAAAAGAGAGAGGAATCAAATAGATGCAATAAAAAATGATAAAGGGGATATCACCACTGACCCCACAGAAATACAAACTACCATCAGAGAATACTATAAACGCCTCTACGCAAATCAACTAGAAAATCTAGAAGAAATGGATAATTTCCTGGACACTTACACTCTCCCAAGGCTAAACCAGGAAGAAGTTGAATCCCTGAATAGACCAATAGCAGGCTCTGAAATTGAGGCAACAATTAATAGCCTACCCACCAAAAAAAGTCCAGGACCAGATGGATTCACAGCTGAATTCTACCAGAGGTACAAGGAGGAGCTGGTACCATTCCTTCTGAAACTATTCCAATCAATAGAAAAAGAGGGAATCCTCCCTAACTCATTTTATGAGGCCAACATCATCCTGATACCAAAGCCTGGCAGAGACACACACACAAAAAGAGAATTTTAGACCAATATCCCTGATGAACATCGATGCAAAAATCCTCAATAAAATACTGGCAAACCGGATCCAGCAACACATCAAAAAGCTTATCCACCATGATCAAGTGGGCTTCATCCCTGGGATAAAAAATTTTTAATAAAAATAAATAAATACATAAAAGATTATTATTAAAGATTAAAAAAAAAGAAATTCCAGAAACTTCTATTTTGCTAAAATGTTACTGGTTGGGTCTCGATGTTATCACCTCTGATAACTGCCACCTCCTCCCCACGGAGAGTTTTAAGGTGAATAGGAAATTTGCATTCATAGAGAAAAAAGTACAATGCTGGACACTAAATTAATTCTACCAAGATGTTTAATCTCTGATTTCTGTGTTGCTGTAAGCTTCATATATAGTCAACTAGCACTGAAAAGAAGGAAGAAATTGAAACGAGACAAAGGACATAACAAATTCTTTCCCTTGACTCTGAGTTTAATGCTGAACAACTATAAAAGCTATTGGTAGGACTTGGGTGTTCCCAAACATGCAGGTTCTACGACCACCAGGAGAGTAAGTGGCTTCCGTCAGAACTTAAGTTATCCCTTTCCGACTGCAATGTCTATAGTATTTCCAATAAGATATTCAGGATTCAAGGCAATGTTTTTCCAAACGGGAGCAGACAGATTTTCGAGGTGTGATCTACTTATTCCCCTTACTGAAGAAAAAAAAAGCCCGACTCTTTATATTTACCTAAATTAATAAATTGTGTTCTTGTTGACAAGGAGAATAATAGTTTTGAAGTAAATACACACACTGTGCTTTAAAAGTCCACTCTGTCTCCCTGCTTTATTTTTTACACAATACATACATTATTTCAGATATACATTCAAAAGGACATCTATGTACTGGTACTTTTAAAGAAATTATGCATTTTCTGGTGCCAGAACACTCAGATGGTCCATTTACCACTTCAGGGAACTTGCCAGTGTTTTTTAAGCAGTGAAAGTTTCATTTTCTCACTTTTTTTTAAATTCCTATTCTCTTTCATGATATTCACTAATACTATGAAATTATTCAGACATTTTAGAAGCCACTAAAAGTAGAGAAAATTTCTGTTCTCTATAGAATGTAGATCTTATATTTGTTTTTAAACCAAACAGGTGTGTCGAAAAAGGAGGCACAGGGATTTACACTTCTACAATAACACGGCCTTCAGTTCAAAGGCAGGCACACCAATGTCTAATCACTTTGACCAGTCACTTTCACATAGGAGGAAGTCAAGGTCTGTTGGTTAACTGATTCATTAGTTAGTTAATATAATAAGTTCAGCTTGCCTCCTTTCTTTGAGTTCCAAAAGTTCAATGGAAATGAGAAAAATATAAAGAATCCAGAGACTCTTAGATAGTAGGAACACAATTATCCCATAAAAAATGTAGAATGCCATCTTTTGTAAAAATTCTTTGCAAAGTAGTTGAAGATGCTTTTTCAGAACCCCAGATACTCTCTCAAGTTCATATTATAAAATGTTTAACAAGGCTTCATCAAGAACTTATATAAAATATAAAATCTGGGAAATACCATTCTGGACATAGGCCCTGGCAAAGATTTCATGATGAAGCAAGCAATCGCAACAAAAACGAAAATTGACAAATGGGACCTAATTGAACTAAAGCACTTCTGCACAGCAAAATAAACTATCAACACAGTAAACAGACAACCTGCAGAATGGGAGAAAATGTTTACAAACTATGTATCCAAAAGAGGTATAGTATCCAGAATCTATGAAGAATTTCAGCAAACCAACAAACAAAAAGCAAGCAATCCCATTTAAAAAATGGTCAATGATCGTGAACAGACATTTCTCAAAAGAAGACATACACACAGCCAATGAGCATGTGGAAAAAAGGTCTACATAACTAATCATTAAAGAAATGCAAATCAAGACCACAATGAGATATTGTCTCACACCAATCAGAATGGCCATTGTTAAAAAGTCAAAAAGCAACAGGTGCTGGCAAGGTTGAGGAGAAAAAGGAACACTTACTCACTGCTGGTGGGAATGTAAATTAGTTCAGCCAATGTTGAAGGGAGTTTGGAGATTTTTCAAAGAACTGAAAACAGAACTACCATTCAACCCAACAATCCCATTACTGGGTATATACCTAAAGAAATAGAAATCATTCCAACATAAACATATCTGCACGCATATGTTCACTGTGGCACTACTCACAATAGCAAAGACGTGGAATCAACCTAAATGTCTATCAGTGGTGGACTGGATAAAGAAAATGTGGCATATATACACCATGAAATACCACACAGCCATTAAAAAGAATGAGATCATGTTCTTTGTGATAGCATGGATGGAACTGAAGGCCGTTATCCTAAGTGAATTAACACATGAACAGAAAACCAAATACCACATGTTCTCACTTATGGGAGTTAAACATTGAATACACATGGATATGAAGAGAACAATAGACACTTGAGAGTGGAAGGTGGGAGGAGGATGAGAATTGAAAAACCACCTATCGAGTACTATGCTTATTACCTGGGTGATGAAATCATCTGTACATCAAATCCCCAAAACACACAATTTACCCATGTAACTAACAAATCTGCACGTGTACCCCCAACCCAAAATAAAAGTTAGAAAGAAATAACAAAAATGAAATATATATGTGTGATTGATTCATGTCTACTTATGAATGTATCCACACCCAGATTTCTAGAAATACATATACAACACAACAGTTCCAAAAGATTACAGGAAAACAGGAAGATATTTAGGCTTCAGAAAACAAGATTTAATAAACATCTATTTGGCAACTATTGTTTTTCAGTCATAGTCTGGCTAGTAAGGACACTACACTGAGTAAGTCAGACATAATACCTGCCTTCACAGAGCAAGAAGCAGATAATGAAAAGTATGAAGAGAGTAACAGGGATGAGAAGGGCTAAAAATGCGCCAGGGACAAGATAGGAAAGGCAGAACAACTTTTCTTGTTTCCAATAACATTACGTTTCATAAAAATGATAGCAAGAATTATAATCATAAATTAGAAATTCATTATAAAAGTAGTTGAGATCTCAAAAGTGGTTGGTGCTTTAAAAAGTGGTAAAATGGAAGCTAAGATTTACCTTACTGCATAATCCTTGAATCCCTCATGGTCATTATTGCTGAAAAGGAAAACAAGAAAAGAACAGTAATGAGATGAAGGAACGGATGGCTAATTGCTTGAACTGATTGATTGGTTGATCTTGTCAAGGTGGAGTGAACTACACAGATGGTATGAAAAACCCTTTGAGTATCTAGTTACCACCTAAAAATAATTACCTCATCCTGGGTCAGCATTTGATTGGGTTCCAACTGGATGGCAATTTAATTATTCTAAGTCTCATCATACAACATCCTGCCAACAAATACTCAGAGATCATCTCTAGATGCTATTCATACTTACACCAAGGCTTTAATGCAAACATATTTCCCTTTTTTTCTTCTGTGGCCCTTTTACATATGCTTCTCCTTTACTAACATTTTGCTTTTTCTAGGCATATCAACTTGTGAATAAATATATGTATATATTTTGTTTCCACAGTTTTAGGAAACAGGTGGTTTTTTGTTACATTGATAAGTTCTTTAGTGATGATGTCTGAGATTTTGGTGCACCCATCACCCAAGCAGTGTATGCTATACCCAATGTGTAGTCTTTTATCCCTCACCCCACTCCCATCCTTCCCCCTAAATCCCCAGAGTCCATTATCTCATTCGTATGCCTTTGCATCCTCATAACTTAGCTGACACTTATAAGTAAGAAATACAATATTTGGTTTTCCATTCCTGGGTTACTTCACTTCAAAAAATAGTCTCCGGGGCCAGTCACCATGGCT
The DNA here is from genome assembly GCF_007565055.1 of Rhinopithecus roxellana. Lineage (NCBI taxonomy): Eukaryota > Metazoa > Chordata > Mammalia > Primates > Cercopithecidae > Rhinopithecus > Rhinopithecus roxellana. The sequence continues at coordinate 59,490,976 of NC_044557.1, read as the reverse complement.
CACACCTGTAATCCCAGCACTTTGGGAGGCCAAGGCAGGTGGATCTCCTGAGGTCAGGAGTTCGAGACCAGCCTGGCCAACATGGTGAAACTCTGCCGCTACTAAAAATACAAAAATTACCAGGCGTGATGGCATGCACCTGTAATCCCAGCTACTCGGGAGGTTGAGGCAGGAGAATCGCTTGAACCTGGGAGGCGAGGCTGCAGTGAGCCAAGATTGTGTCATTGCACTACAGCCTGGGCAACAGAGCAAGACTCTGGAGGAGGAGGAGGAGGAGGAGGAGGAGGAGGAGGAGGAAGAGGAGGAGGAGAGGAGGAGAAGGAGGAGGAGGAGGAGGAGGAGAAGAAGAAGAGAGAAGAAGAAGAAGAAGAAGAAGAAGAAGAAGAAGAAGAAGAAGAAGAAGAAGAAGAAGAAGAAGAAGAAGAGGAAGAAGGAGAAGAAGGAGAAGGAGAAGGAGAAGAAGGAGAAGGAGAAGGAGAAGAAGAAGAAGAGGAGGAGGAGGAGGAGGAGGAGGAAGAAGAAGAAGGAAAAAAGAGAGAGAGAAAGGGAGGGAGGAAGGGAAGGGAAGGGAAGGGAAGGGAGGGAGGGAGGGAGGGAGGGAGGGAGGGAGGAGGAAGGAAGGAAGGAAGGAAGGAAGGAAGGAAGGAAGGAAGGAAGGAAGGAAGGAAGGAAGGAAGGAAGGGTATCTAACTCCATCAAAGTTGCTGCAAATGCCATTATTTCATTCCTTTTTATGGTAATTTTTTTTTTATTATACTTTAAGTTCTAGGGTACATGTGCACAACATGCAGGTTTGTTACATATATATGCATGTGCCATGTTGGTGTGCTGCACCCATTAACTCCTCATTTACATTAGGTATATCTCCTAATGCTATCCCTCCCCCTTCCCCTCACCCCACGACAGACCCCGTGTGTGCTGTTCCCCTTCCTGTGTCCAGGTGTTCTCCTTGTTCAATTTCCACCTATGAGTGAGAACATGCAGTGTTTGGTTTTCTGTTCTTGTGTTAGTTTGCTGAGAACGATGGTTTCCAGCTGCATCCATGTCCCTGCAAAGGACATGAACTCATCCTTTTTTATGGCTTCACAGTATTTCATGGTGTATATGTGCCACATTTTCTTAATCCAGTCTGTCATTGATGGACATTCGGGTTGGTTCCAAGTCTTTGCTATTGTGAATAGTGCCGCAACAAACATACGTGTGCATGTGTCTTTATAGCAGCATGATTTATAATCCTTTGGTAATGGGATGGCTGGGTCAAATGGTATTTCTAGTTCTAGATCCCTGAGGAATCACCACACTGTCTTCTACAATGGTTGAACTAGTTTACAGTCCCACCAACAGTGAAAAAGTGTTCCTATTTCTACACATCCTCTCCAGCACCTGCTGTTTCCTGACTTTTTAATGACTGTATGGCAATATTTTTGGACAGAAACACCATTACTTGGATTGTCAGGTGACTAAAGAACATTCTGTCAACAACAAAAATTAATTCATGATTAACATCAACCATAATAACATATTGTAACAAATTTCTCACAAACTGATAGCAAAAAAATACATTTATTATATTCAACAAATTCTACTCTTTGTGAAATCTGGGCAATTCAGTAGTCATTCAAAGGCCAAAGTAGGAGAAAACTCAGATAGTTCATCTAATTAAGTTTAAAAAGCATGTTCTCTAATTCTCTGCTAGAACGTCCCCCTTTCTCTTCCTTTGGCCAATACAGCCAGATTAGGCAAGCGTAGGTTTGGTCTACCATCAGTCCTGAATACAAAAAGGGGAGACAAAGCATGAAATATTTACAACTGGGAAATATTTGCATTAGTGCAAATTGAGGGGCTTAGTATAGTCACAGACTTAGGATAAGAAGTCCTTTTTTTTTTTTTTTTTTTTTTTTTTTGAGACGGAGTCTCGCTCTGTCACCCAGGCTGGAGTGCTGGAGTGCAGTGGCCGGGATCTCAGCTCACTGCAAGCTCCGCCTCCCGGGTTTATGCCATTCTCCTGCCTCAGCCTCCCGAGTAGCTGGGACTACAGGCGCCCGCCACCTCGCCCGGCTAGCTTTTTGTATTTTTTAGTAGAGACGGGGTTTCACTGTGTTAGCCAGGATGGTCTTGATCTCCTGACCTCATGATCCGCCCGTCTCGGCCTCCCAAAGTGCTGGGATTACAGGCTTGAGCCACCGCGCCCGGCAAGAAGTCCTCTCTTAAAAGAACTCTCAAATTTTCTCAAAACTATTCTTTCTTACTTACGACAAAGTCCACCACTTAATCATGATGTATAGCAATCTGAAGAGGTAAAGCCTAGCTATGCTGTCTAAAATAATAGCTACTAACCACATGTGGCTATAAAAGTTTAAATTAAAATTAAATTAAATTTAGAATTGTTACCCAGATACACTATCCACATTTCAAGTATTCAGTAGCCACATGTCATTAGTGACCACAGTCTTGGGCAGCACAGAAGCTCATTTCCAACATGTCAGAACATTCTACAGACAGAATTGCAGAGCCTTCCTAGAAAGTTCTTCTCTTTACTTGCAAGAGAGAAAGTGAGTCTTGAACAAATCCTGTTGGATGTAAAAAACATATTTGTTTCTGTGTAATTGTTGCCAGCCCTCAGGATACATTCCCACCCTGGAAACTACTGTGTTAATGTCAGTTATTCCCTTCTCTTTGTCTTTCATTTCAAATTTATCTGCTTGGACTGCCCAGTCCCACTTCTTTGAGTTTTACATCTCAAAAACTTTACCACTATCCTTGGGCCAGGCTCAGACCTGCCTCCCAGATTTACCTACACTTTCTATCAGATGAGCCTGGTTCTTGTTATATTTTCTCATCACAACAATACATTTTTACATTTTGAAAGTTCTTCCTATGGAACTCAGTACACACCCATCCAGAGAAAAAGGTAGAAAGCAGACTTTTCTTTAGAGAAATAGAATTAAGCCATTTCAGATCAAGTATTTTTCAGAGTTCTCTCCTCTTCATCAACTGTATCTACCCCAAATATCAAGTGAATACTTAGTCATAATATCTCAACCTAATGAGAAATAAATTGATGATTACATGAAAGTCAAACTTTTCCCTTAAGTTTCTTGACCTTGACATAAAGAAATAGAACTAAATTTCAGATTGTGTTCTTCTGGGCAAAGGTTTCTCTTATTCAAATATACCTTTTGAAGCCAGTCAAAAGGACTTGCTGATAAACGTTTCAACACCACGCTTTATTACAACAAGTTATTTCTGTTGTTTACTATGTGGTTCGACCTTGATGAAAAGCAGATCTTCACCAGTGCATTTTTGTGCAAATTCCTTACTTTTCTGTTTACAAAAGAAAGTGAGGACCTTTCAGGGCTATTTGTCACCATGCCCTAGTAGCCAACAATGCACATTGTCAACTGCTTAAGGTTTCACTTCCTAATTAACTTTCCTGGAAGCATAAGAATGGTCTGAAAACACAAAGCTCTCCCTTTAACCTTCCCTCATTCTACTCTACTCAGTCCTGGATGGATGATGAGTGTGTTGAACAATGAAGTCCTCCAGTGGGGTAGGAGTCATCCTGCACACAAAGAGAGTAATCTGAGAAAGCTTTCTGCAGAACAAATTAGTTATCTACTTCAGTTAGAACCTTTTTAAAGGATTACGACATTAAGACAGTCCCTGCCCCAAACCCACGCATGAATGTTGAAGTTATTCTCAAACATATTTACTTCCTTCGTTCCCAAAATGAGACTCATTTTCACTTAATCACTAACAATTATTTCCCAGCCCTTAGCTGAGAGATTCCAGATCACATATGCACACAAAATCCCAACGTATTTAGTAATGGAGAACTTTAAATAGAGTCATTATTAAAATAAGTGGAATTTTATTTTAAATCCTTGATTAAGCATTTGTAATAAAATGCACTCCACTAAAGAATAACTACTTGAATATCCTACAATTATTGTGCTACCGTTCCTTTTAATTGAAGGAAATTATTTTGGCAAAATTTTTAGGTTATGTTTTTTAAAAATGTAATACTGCAATCATTTTACTTTGACATAGATGCAGGGATTGTTTTGCCCATTTTATAGGAAAAGAAAATAAGGAACAGAAAAGTAAAGTCACAAACCTCACATTGCACAATCTGTCAGTAAGGAAATCAAGAGCACACTGACTCGAAATAAGGTACATGTGTTTTAAAGGAAATCTCTTATCCTAGCCATGTTAGCATACCCTACCTATCTTAGAGAAGAAACTCAGATAGTTTCCTAGGCAGTATGTTGTTATTCATCTCAGAATATTCCTAAATCTTTGCAATACTTTTTATGTTTTTATGAAAGGGAGTCTTGCCCTATCGCCCAGGCTGGAGTACAGTAGCACCATCTGGGCTCACTGCAACCTCCGCCTCCTGGGTTCAAGTGATTCTCCTGTCTCAGCCTCCCAAGTAGCTGGGATTACAGGGCCCACCACCACACCCGGCTAATTTTTGTATTTTAGTAGAGATGGGGTTTCACTACGTAGGTCAAGCTGGTCTCGAACTCCTGACCCCAAATGATCCACCCACCTCGGCCTCCCAAAGCGCTGGATTACAGGCATGAGCTACCATGCCTGGCCAATCTTTGCAATACTTTTATAGCACCTAGAAATAGTGAGAGAAGAATAACCATGATATATCTGGCATTCCTTAATGCAGGATTCTGACTTCTTTCTTATAAGACCACTCATTTTTAAAACTCTGCCTTTTCTCTAGACCACATTCAGTCAACATTATTAAGCAGATAATGTATCTCAGGATACATTTCCAAAGCCATGATATCCCCAGCTCAACTGGGCTGGCTACACAAACCACCATTGATTACATACACATTTGCTTTCCACTACTAAAATTCACTCTTGCATAGAAGGTAAAAAATTCAGGTAACTTCACTAGTTCTTCCAAATACTCTCTTATATCTACCAAAGAGAAAAGTGGTGAGGGGACCTTGAATTTGGTAGATGAAAGCAGCTGGAAAACTGAAGGCAATGCATACAAATTCCAGTAGGGAGTGATTGTCACTGGGTCTTATTGCCACGTGGTCATAAGGAAAAGCCCAACTGAAGTCCAGAAGAGCTAATATCCCTCCTATGACTCAAATGTAAAAAAGAAATGCCTTAGTAAAGCTCCTGGGGACCAGTGGCTGGGATCAGCCCACAAAGCCTTTTCTGAGACAGCTCTTCTTTGGCAATTACTTATCCACTGAGTAGGAAATTTAAGGGCAAAGTTAAAACGAGTTAAGAAAACCCAGAAAGAACATTCTGATCTTGAAAGCAAATTGTCCTCTTCATTAAAGGACATTTAGAAAGGCTGGCTGTCTAAGTGCTGCCTGGTTGCTGCTCAAACATAGCAAACATTTGTACAGTGAAAGAGTCAATGACACTAATAATTTGTAATTCTTGTACAAGCAATCTGGGCACTTGCCAGGTCAGCTTAAGTTGACTGTGACCAGGTTAAAAAGAAAAAAGGACTTTCAAGGACCATCAAGAACAAACTAGCCTGCTGCATATGAGAATCTGAACAACGATTTAAGTAAACATTATCATGCAGAATAGTGGCACTGATTTCTTACTTGAGCCCTTGCCTAACTAAATATGTAAGAAAACAGGAAATCCCACCTGAATCACGTGTTATTCCAACCTATACACAAGATGTAAAGAGATAACCATGTGTAAAATTGTTGTGCGGAGCCTTGAACTAACCAAGAAGCAAAGGGAAAGGAGGATGAAATAATTTAGAATCATGTGGCTGATTAAATAACTGCCAAAATAAAATTTGCTTTCCAACATTAAACTCTTCTTCCCAATGGAAGTGCAGTTTGGACTGTAAGTTTCACTCTCAGATGTTCTTTTCTGCAGATCTGAAGCAGGTGAAATACGTAATTAAACGAGAGAGAAGATCCCATGTGCTAAATCTGTGTGCAGCAAGGGGAGGAAGGCAGCCAAAAAAGAGATGCCTCTTTTCAGTGACAGTGACATATGCTCAGTGTTAAGAGACCAGGGACGGACCAGGTTGGCTAATGGGAGGAGGAATCAGAATGCAGATGAGTTAGGCATGGTGGGCAGGCCACTGGACCCTCAATTGACCTGCCAATAAGAAGGCCTTGAGAATATTTAGAGGAAGGCGGGAATCCCAAGTGCAAACATAAGGTTAAGTTTGAAGCCAATGGGGCGATCTGATCTTGTACAACATGAAGGGATCAGGCACCAACTTTCCCTAATGATTTGCTGCTGTGTCCATGAGCTTCTGTGAACCCAATTTAGAACCCATAGCTCTTGTTAAGAGAAACAAACTAATAACCAATTATCAGTTTACCTGTAGAAACAATGTTGTCCACTACCAAGTGGGAGACAGAAAAGAGGTAGAATCAAATCGTGACTTCCGAGGTCAAGTTAAAATTTCATGTGCTAGTATACACTGTTACTATATCTAACATCTTTTCCCCCCAGGAGCAACACAGATATATATCAGCTCACATAAATTAATAACCACATCCTCACATTTTACATAAAAATCATGATGGAGAAAGAAAAAGTCAAGGGTATTAGGATATGGGGTTTTGGAATTTTTCAAGATACGAATATTTGCCCTTCACTATAATGTGTAACTGCTTTTTATAAAAAGCACTCTATGTGATGAAATGTAAACGGTGATTCTGAAATGTTGAAGAAAAACAACTGCAGGTTTTATGCAGGTAAACAATAACACAGAATTGTGTTGCTAGAGAGAGAAAGGAGGGGAGAACAAAAAGTAGACAGAACATGATAATGGCGTCAAAGGTCTAAAGAAGAAGGACAAAATATAAGCATATTATTAGTCACTGCTACTTCAGGCATTCTGCTAAAATCACTTTGGAACTATTATATTTTAAAAATCACAAACTGTAATATCCCCACTGAAAAGTTTACCCATTTTAGTATTTCTTCTTGTAACATTGATCGCCCTTTATTATATTTGCATGCTTAATCTCTCTTTATAGCTAGGTGCTGTGCTCTCTGAGGTCAGGTTCCTTGTTGACTTTGCTCATGATTATATTCCTGAATTCTGGCACTTTGACACTATAAGTGCTAAATAAATAGTTTAGGGATGGGGAGGGAGGAAGGTAGGGGAAGGAAAAAAGTGAGAGAGGGAAGGAAAGAAAGAAGGAGGAGATGAAGAAATTACATGTAATTTTAAGTAATAATCAAGGTACTTAGTGTCTAAATAGTATAACTTGATCTGAATAGAGTTATTTGTAAATGATTTGAGCGAGCTTCAACAATTTACATCCCCAGGGTTATGGACACATACATAAGAATTTAGATAGTAGGATGTAAAATACATTGTAAAACTTTTGAAAAATAAGAATTCACAGGGGATGCCAACTTCCCATGAGTAAGATTTATTTATTTATGTATTTTTGACTTCTAGGTTCAGAGGGTACAGGTACAGGTTTGTTACATGGGTGAATTGCATGTCACTAAGGTTTGGTGTACAAATAATTCCATCACCCAGGTGGTGAGCATAGTAACTGATAGTTTTTAAATCCACAACTCCCTCTCACCCTCTCACCCTCCCACCTCAAGTGCCTATTGTTTCCATCTTTGTGTCCATGTGTATTAAATTTAGCTCCCACCAGCAAGTGAAAATATTCAGTATTTGTTTTTCTGTTCCTGTATTAATTTGCTTAGGAAAATGGCTTCCGCTTGCACCCATGTTGCTGCAGAGGACATGATCTCATTCTTTTTAATGGCTGTGTAGTATTCCATGTTGTATATGTACCACATGTTCTTCATCCAGTCCACTGTTCAAAGGCATCTAGGTTAATTCCATGTCTTTGCTGTTGTGAATATGTGCTATGTATTCACTGTGCTACAATGAACGTATGCATGCATGTATCTTCATGGTAGAATGATTTATATTCTTTTTGGTATACACCCAGTAATGGGATTGCTGGGTCTAATGGTAGTTCCGTTTTCAGTTCTTTGAAAGATCTCCAAACTGCCTTCAACAGTGGCTGACCTAATTTACATTCCTACCAGCAGTGTAGAAGTGTTCTCTTTTCTCCACAGCCTTACTAGTATCTGTTATTTTTTGACTTTGTAAAAATAGCCATTCTGACTGGTGTAAGATGATATCTCATTGTGGTTTTGATTTGCATTTCTTTAGTGATTAGTGATGTGGGGGATTTTTTCACATGCTTATTGGTTGTGTGTATGTATTCTTTTGAGAAGTGTGTCTATTCACGTCCTTTGCCCATTTTTAAATGTGGTGGGTTGTTTTTTGCTTCACGAATCATTTAAGTTCCTTATAGATTCTGTATATTAGATGTTTGTTGGATGCACAGTTTGTGAATATTAGCTCCCATTCTGCAGGTTGTCTGTTTACTGGGTTGATAGTTTCTTTTGCTGTGCAGAAGCTCTTTAGTTTATGTCCTATTTGTCAATTTTTGGTTTTGTTGCAATTGCTTTTGGGGACTTAGCCATAAATTCTATGCCAAGGCCAATGTCCAGAATAGTATTTCCTAGGTTTTCTTCTAGGGTTTTTTATAGTTTTATGTTTTACGTTGAAGTCTTTAATCTATCTTGAGTTGATTTTTGTATGTGGTAAAAGAAATGGGTCCAGTTTCAGTCTTCTACATATGGCTAGCCAGTTATCCCAGCACCATTTATTGAATAGAGAGTCCCCTTTCCTGTTGCTGATTTTTGTCAACTTTGTCAAAGATCAAATGGCTGTAGGTGTGCAGCTTTATTTCTGTGTTCTCTGTTATGTTCCATTGGTCTCTGTGCCTGTTTTTGTACCACTATCATGCTGTTTTGGTTACCGTAGCCTTGTAGTATAGTTTGAAATCAGGTAGTGCGATATCCCCTGCTTTGTTGTTGTTGTTTTGCTTAGGATTGCTTTGGCTATTTGGACTCTTTTTTGATTCCATATGAATTTTAGAATCGTTTTTTCTAATTCTGTGAAAAATGTCCTTGGCAGTGTAATAGAAATAGCATTGAATCTGTAAATTGCTTTGGGTAGTATAGCCATTTTAATAATACTGACTCTTCCTATCTATGAGCATGGAATGTTCTTCCATTTGTTTGTGTAATTTCTGATTCATTTCTGCTGTGTTTTATAAATTTTGTTGTAGATATCTTTCACTTCCTTGGTTAGCTGTATTCCCAGGCATTTTATTCTTTTTGTGGCTATTGTAAATGGGATTGTGTTCTTGATTTGCCTATCAGCTTGTACTTTATTGGTGTATACAAATGCTACTGATTTTTGTACACTGATTTGGTATCCTGAAACTTTTCTAAAGTTGTTTATCAGTTCTAGAAGATTTTTTTGGCAGAGTCTATGGGGTTTTCCAGGTATAGAATCATATTGTCTGTGAAGATAGTTTGACTTATTCTCTTCCTATTGGGATGTGTTTTATTTCTTTTTCTTGCCCACTTGCTCTAGCTAGGACTTCCAGTACTATGTTGAATAGCAGTGGTAAAAGTGGGCATCCTTATCTTGTTTCCTTTCTCAAAGAGAATACTTCCAGCTTTTGCCTATTCAGTGTGATGTTGGTTGTGGGTTTGTCATAGATGGTTCTTATTATTTTGAGGTACGTTTCTTTGATTCCTAGTTTGTTGAGAGTTTTTAACATGAAGGGACATTGAGTTCTATCAAAAGGTTTTTCTGCATCTATTGAGATGATCATGTGGTTTTTAATTGTTTATGTGGTGCAACACATTTATTGATTTGTGTATGTTGAACCCAACTTGCATCCCAGAAATAAAGCTTACTCGATCATTGTGGTAACTTTTTGATGTGCTACTGGACATGGTTAGCTAGTATTTCACTGAGGATTTTTGCATTCATGTTCATCACGGATACTGAAGCTTTCTTTTTGTTGTGTCTCTACAAGGCTATGGTATCAGAATGATGTTGGCTTCATAGAATGAGTTAGGGAGGAGACCCCTCTCCTCTTTTTTTGGAATAATTTCCATAGAATTGGTACTAGATCTTTTTATGTCTGGTAGAATTCAGCTATGAATCTGTTTCATCTCGAGGCTTTTTTATTTTTTTTATTGGTAGAGCTTTTCTATTACTACTTCAATGTCAGAACACATTATTGGTCTGTTCAGGATTTCAATTTCTTCCTGGTTCAATATTGGGAGGCTCTATGGTTCCAGGAAATTATCCACTTCTGCTTTGTTTTCTAGTCTGTATGCACAGAGATATTCACAATAGTCCCTAAAGGTTTTTATATTTCTGTGGAGTCAGGTGGTAATGTTACCTTTGTCATTTCTGATTGTGCTTAGTTGGATCTTCTCTTTTTATTAACCTACCTATCGGTCTATAAATCATGTTTATTCTTTCAAAAAACAAATTTTGCTTTTGTTGATCTTTTGTGTGGATTTTTACATCTGAATTTTTTTCAGTTCAGCTCTGATTTGGGTTCCTTTTTTCTCCTGGCTTTGAGGTTGGTTTGCTCTTGTTTTTCTAGTTTATCTAGGTGCAATGTTAGGTTGCTAATTTGAGATCTAATTTCTTGATGTAGGCATTTAGCACTATAGATCTTCCTCTTAATACCTTTACCTGTGCCCCAGAGATTCTGGTATGTTCTACCCAGCAGCAGAATACACATTCTTCTCATCTGCACATAGCACATACTGTAAAACTGACCACATGCTCTGCCATAAAGTATCAATGAATTTTACAAAATCTAAATCATACCAACCACATTGTTTCATTAGTTTCAAAGAGTTTATTTTTTATTTCTGTCTTAATTTTATTCTTTACCCAAAAGACATTTAGAAGTAGGTTGTTTAATTTCCATGTAATTGTATGGTTTTGAGATATCTTCTTGGTATTGAATTCTATCTTTATTGAGCTGTGGCCTGAGAGTGTAGTTGGTATAGCTTTGGCCTTTTCAATTTGTTGGTACTTTGTGGCTTAGCATATGGTCAATCTTAGGGTATGTGCTGTATGCAGATGACAAGAACGTATATTCTGTTGTTGGCTGGAGTGTCTTGTAAATGTCTATTAGGTCTATTTGGACAACTGTGAGTTTTAAGTTCAGAATATCTCTGTTAGTTTTCTGCCTCAATGATCTGTCTAATGCTATCAGTGAGGTGTTGAAATCTCCCACTATTATTGTGTGTTTACCTAAGTCTCTTCATAGGTCTCTAAAACTTATTTTATGAATCTGGATGCTCCAATATTGGATGCATATGTATATTTAGGATAGTCATGTCTTCTTGTTGAATTGCACCCTTTATTACTTTGTAATGTCATTTTGTCTTTTTTGATCATTGTCTGCTTTGTCTGATATAAGAACAGCAACCTCTGCTCTTTTTTTGTTTCCTGTTTGCCTACAGGTCTTTCTCCATCCATTTACTTTGATCTTGTGTGTGTCACTGCATGTGAGGTGGATCTCTTGAACACAGCAGACAATGGGGTCTTACTTCTTTATCCAACTTGCCACTGGTATCAGGTATTGATCTTTTGTTTCCATGTTCAGCATTCACTTAAACACATTCTGTAAGGCAGGTCTAATGGTAACTAACTCATTTAGCTTTGTCTTCTCTGAAAATAATTTTATTTATCCTTCTCTTATGAAGCTTAATTTGATGGGATATGAAATTCTTGGTTGGAATTTCTTTTCTTTAAGGATGCTGAAAATAGGCCTTCAACCTCTTCTGGCTTGTAAGGTTTCTGTCGAAGGGTCCACTATTCACCTGACAGGCTTCTCTTTGTAAAAATAAGGAATGCTTCATGAATTTCTGTGTTATCCTTGTGCAGGAGCCACGCTATCTTCTTTGTATCATTCCAATTTTAGCATGCGTGCTGCAAAAGCAGGCACATGAATAAGATTTAAATTCTGAGTATACTAGGATGAATGAATCAACAGAATAACTTAAATGATGTGAGATTCAATAAGGGTAAGGACTATTTGGGTATTCATTCTCTTCTTGTATGTTTTTATGCTTCTGGAGAGTTCTTGTAAAAGAGTAAATTGATATTAATAGTACAGCAGCTGTTGGTAAACAATAACTAAAGCATCAACTCTAGGGAGGTATGGTGTTAGGGTAAAATTACTGATTCAGAGACGTGGAGGTTTGACCCTAATAAATCCCATAATCTAACTAGGTTATAGTTTTTCCAACTGTTAAATGAAAATAGTAAATCAAATTATTTCTGAAGACATTTTGAATTATAAATCTCTTTGTCTTTATACCTAAGCTTCATACTTTAGTGAGAGTGCCAGAAAAGCAACAACAATAAATAGTATGTCTCTTAATACACAGATATTTTTATAGTACTAATTCTTTGTGGCTGTTAGACAAAACTGTAAAGTTCAGGATTTAAAAAATAAAGCTGTTAAACAAAGGTTTAAGCATATTTTTAGCTCTCAGTTTTATGTAAATGTTCTCACCTGATTATTTTCTCAATATACGTAATCACGTTTTTCTGTTTGAAAAAACTACCCAACTGAGCCAGAAGGCTTAGACAATATAATTAGATATTTGATGTGTATGTATTTGTCAAAACTCCTTGAACTGCAAACTGGTTCCCCACCAGAGATACAGCAAAGGTGTGGTAGTGGGAGCAGGGCACTCCAAGCTACACAGAGTAGGGGCATGCAGTATCTGCAGAGATTTTAAAATAATGATGAAACTGACTAAAAGTCAATCTGATTTTTATTATCCCCATGTATCAGCAATTCTAAACAATGTCAGTGAGAAAATCACTTCTCTCAAAAAATTTTCATTAGTCTAAATTCAAAACAATTATTGCCGTTATTTATTTTTCGATAATACACATGCAAGCCTCAAAGTAACACTTGTAGTTCAGGTTTTCACCAGCTATACCTTACATCAATGCAGCAGCAGCTTCCTAGGCCAGTTGTTCTCATTGTGGTCTCTTTTATTCCAATCTATCCTTTGTACTGCCACCAAACAGCTCCTGTGATTAAAGGTACCCACTGTTTGCCTTCCCTAAAGATTAAGGACAATTGTCTAGCTAGAAAAACTAACACTTTCAGGTTCTGGATCCAATTTTTCCTTTCTAGACCTTCATAGGCCACTTCTCATCATACTTCCTATTTTAGTATATCTCACAGTGTAGTCCATGGACCTCTGCATTGGAATCACAGCATGAGATGGAGGGCGGAGATGGATATGCCTATGACCTGCCCCAAATCTGCAGCATTAGAATATCTATGGGGGCAGGTGAAATCTGCCCATGGAGCCTTGCTCACTGCTAGCACAGCAGTCTGAGATCAAACTGCAAGGCAGCAGCCTGACTGGGGAAGGGGGGTCTGCCATTGCTGAGGCTTGAGTAAGTAAACAAAGCAGCCTGGAAGCTCGAACTGGGCGGAGTCCAACATAGCTCAGCAAGGCCTACTGCCTCTATAGACTCCACCTCTGTGTGCAGGGCATAGCTGAATAAAAAGCAGCAATTTCTGCAGACTTAAACATTCCTGTCTGACAGCTTTGAAGAGAACAGTGGCTCTCCCAGCATGGTGTTTGTGCTCTGACAATGGACAGACTGCCTCTTCAAGTGGGTCCCTGACCCCCGTGTAGCCTAACTGGGAGATACCTCCCAGTAGGGGCCAACAGACACTTCATACAGGCAGGTGCCCCTCTGGGATGAAGCTTCCAGAGGAAGGATCAGGCAACAATATTTGCTTTCTGCAGCCTCTGCTGGTGATATTCAAACAAACAGGGTCTGGAGCAGACCTCCAGCAAATTCCAACAGACCTGCAGCTGAGAGATCTGACTGTTAGAAGGAAAACTAACAAACAGAAAGGAATTGCATCAACATCAACAAAAAGGAGATCTAAAACCAAACCCCATCTGTAGGTCACCAACATCAAAGACCAAAGGTAGATAAAACCACAAAGACAGGAAGAAACCAGAACAGAAAAGCTGAAAATTCTAAACCTCCCAAGGATCACAGCTCCTCACCAGCAACAGAATAAAGCTGGACAGAGAATGACTTTGACAAGTTGACAAAAGTAGGCTTCAGAAGGTCGGTAATAACAAAGTTCTCCAAGCTAAAGGAGCACGTTCTAAACCAGCACAAGGAAGCTAAAAACCTTGAAAAAAGGTTGGACGAACTGCTAACTAGAATAAACAGTGTGGAGAAGTCCTAAATGACCTGATGGAGCTTAAATCCATGGCATGAGAACTTTGTGACACATGCACAAGCTTCAATAGCCAATTCAATCAAGTGGAAGAAAGGGTATCAGTGATTGAAGATCAAATTAATGAAATAAAGCAAAAAGACAACTGAAGATCAAATTAATGAAACAAAGCGAGAAGAGAAGTTTACAGAAAAAAAGTGTAAAAAGAAACGAACAAAGCCTCCAAGAAATATGGGAATATGTGAAAAGACCAAATCTACATTTGACTGGTGTACCTGAAAATGATGGAGAGAATGGAACCAAGTTGAAAAACACTCTTCAGGATATTATCCAGGAGAACTTCTCCAACCTAGCAAGGCAGGCCAACATTCAAATTAAGGAAATACAAAGAACAACACAAAGATACTACGCAAGAAGAGCAACCCCAAGACACATAATTGTCAGATTCACCAAGGTTGAAATGAAGGAAAAAAACAGTAAGGGCAGCCAAAGAGAAAGGTCAGGTTACCCACAAAGGGAAGCCCATCAGACTAACAGCAGATCTCTTGGCAGAAACCCTACAAGCCAGAAGAGAGTGGGAGCCAATATTCAACATTCTTAAAGAAAGAATTTTCAAACCAGAAGTTCATATCCAGCCAAACTAAGCTTCATAAGTGAAGGAGAAATAAAATCCTTTACAGACAAGCAAGTGCTGAGAGATTTTGTCACTACCAGGCCTGCCTTACAAGAGTTCCTGAAGGAAGCACTAAACATGGAAAGGAACAACCAGTACCAGCCACTGCAAAAACATGCCAAATTATAAAGACCATCGATGCTAGGAAGAAACTGCATCAACCAACGGGCAAAATAACCAGCTAACATCATAATGACAAGATCAAATTCACATATAACAATATTAACCTTAAATGTAAATGGGCTACATGCCCAATTAAAAGACACAGACTGGCAAATTGGATAAAGAGTCAAGACCTATCAGTGTGCTCTATTCAGGAGACCCATCTCATGTGCAGAGACACACATAGGCTCAAAATAAAGGGATGGAGGAAGATCTACCAAGCAAATGGAAAGCAAAACAAAACAAACCAAAACAGAGGTTGCAATCCTATTCTCTGATAAAACAGACTTTAAACCAACAAAAGTCAGAAGAGACAAAAAGAAGGTCATTATATAATGGTAAAGATATAAATTCAACAAGAAGAGCTAAATATATATGCACCCAATACAGGAGCACCTAGATTCATAAAGCAAGTTCTTAGACACCTACAAAGAGACTTAGACTCCCACCCAATAATAATGGGAGACTTTGACACCCCACTGTCAATGTTAGACAGCTGAACGAGACAGAAGTTTAACAAGGATATCCAGGACTTGAACTCAGCTCTGCACCAGTTGGACCTAATAGACATCTGCAGAACTCTGCACCCCAAATCAACAGAATATATATGCTTCTCAGCACCACATCACACTTATTCTAAAACTGACCACGTAATTGGAAGTAAACCACTGCTCAACAAATGAAAAAGAACAGAAACCACAAGAAACTGTCTCTTAGACTACAGTGCAATCAAATTAGAACTCAGGATTAAGAAACTCACTCACAACCACACAACTACATGGAAACTGAACAGCCTGCTCCTGAATGACTACTGGGTAAATAACAAAATGAAGGCAGAAATAAAGATGTTCTTTGGAACCAATGAGAATAAAGACACAACGTACCAGAATCTCTGGGACACATTTAAAGCAGTATGTAGAGGGAAATTTATAACACTAAATGCCCACAAGAGAAAGCAGAAAAGATCTAAAACTGACACCCTAACATCACAATTAAAAGAACTAGAGAAGGAAGACCAAACAAATTCAAAAGCTAGCAGAAGACAAGAAATAACTAAGATCAGAGCAGAACTGAAGGAGATAGAGACACAAAAAACTCTTCAAAACATCAATGAATACAGGAGCTGGTTTTTTGAAAAGATCAATAAAATAGACCACTAGCAAGCCTACTAAAGAAGAAAAGAGAGAAGAATCAAATAGATGCAATAAAAAATGATAAAGGGGATATATCACCATCGATCCCACAGAAACACAAACTACCATCAGAGAATACTATAAACACCTCTACACAAATAAACTAGAAAATCGAGAGGAAATGGATAAATTCCTGGACACATACATCCTCTCAAGACTAAACCAGGAAGAAGTGGAATCTCTGAATAGACAAATAACAGGCTCTGAAATTGAGGCAATAATTAATAGCCTACCAACCAAAAAAAGTCCAGGACCAGACGGATTCACAGCCGAATTCTACCAGAGGGACAAAGAGGAGCTGGTACTGTTCCTTCTGAAACTATTCCCGTCAATAGAAAAAGAGGAAATCCTCTCTAACTCATTTTATGAGGCCAGCATCATCCTGATACCAAAGCCTGGCAGAGACACAACAACAACAAAAAAGAGAATTTTAGACCAATATCCCTGATGAACATCGATGCGAAAATCCTCAATAAAATACTTGCAAACCAAATCCAGCAGCACATCAAAAAGCTTATCCACCATGATCAAGTCAGCTTCATCCCTGGGATGCAAGCCTGCTTCAACATATGCAAATCAACAAATGTAATCCATCAACTAAACAGAACCCATGACAAAAACCACATGATTATCTCAATAGATGCAGAAAAGGCCTTTGACAAAATTCAACAGTGCTTCAAGCTAAAAAACTCTCAATAAACTAGGTATTGACTCAACATATCTCAAAATAATAAGAGCTACTTATGACAGACCCACAGCCAATATCATACTGAATGGGCAAAAACTGGAAGCATTCCCCTTGAAAACTGGCACAAGACAAGGTTGCCCTCTCTCACCACTCCTATTCAACATAGTGTTGGAAGTTCTGGCCGGGGCAATAAGGCAAGAGAAAGAAATAAAGGATATTCAATTAGGAAAAGAGGAAGTCAAATTGTCCCTGTCTACAGATGACATGATAGTATATTTAGAAAACCCCACTGTCTCAGCCCAAAATCTCCTTAAGCTGATAAGCACCTTCAGCAAAGTCTCAGGATACAAAATCAGTGTGCAAAAATCACAAGCATTCCTATACACAAATAACAGACAAACAGAGAGCCAAATCATGAGTGAACTTGCATTCACAATTGCTACAAAGGGAAAAAAAATACCTAAGAATACAACTTACAAGAGATGTGAAGGACCTCTTCAAGGAAAACTACAAACCACTGCTCAATGAAATAAAAGAGGACACAAACAAATGGAGGAACATTCCATGCTCACTGATAGGAAGAATCAATATCATGAAAACGGTCATACTGACCAAGGTAATTTGCAGATTCAATGCCATTCCCATCAAGCTACCAATGACTTTCTTCACAGAATTGGAAAAAACTACTTTAAAGTTCATATAGAACCAAAAAAGAACCTGCATGGCCAAGATGATCCTAAACCAAAAGAACAAAGCTGGAGACATCACACTACCTGACTTCAAACTATACTACAAGGCTACAGTAACCAAAACAGCATGGTACTGGTAACAAAACAGAGATATAGACCAAGGCAACAAAATAGAGGTCTCAGAAATAACACCGCACATCTACAACCATCTAATCCTTGGCAAACCTGACAAAAACAAGAAATGGGGAAAGGATTCCCTATTTAATAAATGGTGCTGGGAAAACTGGCTAGCCATAAGTAGAAAGCTGAAATTGGATCCCTTCCTTACACCTCATACAAAAATCAATTCAAGATGGATTACAGACTTAAATGTTAGACCTAAAACCATAAAAACCCTAAAAGAAAACCTAGGCAATACCATTCACAACATAGGCATGGGCAAGGACTTCATGACTAAAGCACCAAAAGCAATGGCAACAAAACTCAAAATAGACAAATGGGATCTAATTAAACTAAAGAGCTTCTGCACAGGAAAAGAAACTACCATCAGAGTGAATAGGCAACCTACAGAATGGGAGAAAATTTTTGCAAGCTACTCATCTGACAAAGAGCTAATACCCAGAATCTACAAAGAACTTAAACAAATTTTCAAGGAAAAAAACAAACAACCCCATCAAAAAGTTGGCAAAGGATATGAACAGACACTTCTCAAAAGAAGACATTTATGCAGCCAACAGACACATGAACAAATGCTCATCATCACTGGTCATCAGAGAAATGCAAATCAAAACCATAATTAGATACCATCTCATGCCAATTAGAATGGCGATCATTAAAAAGTCAGGAAACAACAGGTGCTGGAGAGGATATGGAGAAACAGGAATGCTTTTTACACGGTTGGTGGGAGTGTAAATTAGTTCAACCATTGTGGAAGACAGTGTGGCGATTCCTCAAGGATCTAGAACTAGAAATACCATTTGACCCAGTCATCTCATTACTGGGTATATACCCAAAGGATTATAAATCATTCTACTATAAAGATACATGCACACGTATGTTTATTGCGGCACTATGCACAATAGCAAAGACTTGGAACCAACCCAAATGTCCATCAATGATAGACTGGATTAAGAAAATGTGGCACATATATACCATGGAAAACTATGCAGTCATAAAAAAGGATGAGTTCATGTCCTTTGCAGGGACATGGATGAAGCTGGAAACCATCATTCTCAGCAAACTATCACAAGAACAGAAAACCAAACAGTATATGTTCTCACTCACAGGTGGGAATTGAACAATGAGAACACCTGGACACAGGGAGGGGAACATCACACACTGGGTCCTGTTGGGGGGTGCGGGGCTGCGGGAGGGATAGCATTAGGAGAAATACCTAATGTAGATGATGGGTTGATGGGTGCAGCAAACCAACATGGCACATGTATACCTATGTAACAAACCTTCACGTTGTGCGAAGAAGAAGAAGGAGAGGAGCAAGAAGAAGAGGAAGGAGGAGGAGGAGGAGGAGGAGGAGGAGAAAATTGGGGCCCATAGCAGTTTAGTGATTTGTCCCCAAGTCCCTCCTGTAGTTAGTGGAAAAGTTGAATCTAGAGCCAAGATCTTCGTTGCTCAATCTGGTATACCATCCTATGTCCCGTGGATAGCTAAAAGATAGAGTTGAAGCATAAAGATTTTTTTTTAAGTGTACCATATTTGTAAAACCTTTAAATAAATGTAATTTCCTAAAGCCTTAGCAAAATGTAAGCAAACAATTCTAGAATGAAAAACTAAAGTTACTTCCAGATGGCATCAATGTATTCCTCCCTCAGTCTCCATGATAGAAAACTCAGGAAGTCAGGGTTCTATACCATCTCCAACTAACAGTTACTTCAGTAAGAACACTAATTTTTTTTGCAATCAAACATTGCAAAGAAAGAATGGTGGTGTTCTTTTCATTCTAGGTGAACTTACGGGCCTTGGCTTTTTCTACATTCAAGACTATATGGGGGAACAGACAGGCTAATATCCCGCAAAGCCCTAGATCCACAAAGCCTAGATTGACAAAGCAGATAGAAGAATTTTACTGGGGAGGGTTCCCCATGAATTTATATTTCCTAGACTCCCCTCATTTTACAGTTTTGGATCAAATAACTAATCCTAAAGTAAATGATCTCCTCATGCCTCCTACCTGACATTCCACACAGCCCAGGTCCCTTCACAATTTGGCTCAAATTTCCTGGAAATTCAGCCGAAATTCAATCTCGGTTTGTGAACCTTGGCAAAGCATTCTGCTGGCCTGCTCCAAGATCCCCCTGGCCGGCAGCATGCATGCACTCTCTTCCCTCTCAGGAGGACCCAGGGGCCAGCTTTACTGTGTGTTTGTGTTGGTTGGCCTCCCCAAGTCCAGAGTGACGTCTCCCTTCCCAAAACTCCATGTCTACCATTCCCTGATGTTGATCACCACACTCCAGAGTGAAAATAAAAATCGTGGGCCCATACTAAAAGTGAAAAATTTTATAGCATCCTTCAAAGTGTCCAGTTTAGTCTTGCACTCCCTCCCTTAAGTGCCTTCCCCGTTCTCCACCCATTTCTTCCCCATCCTTAACAATATTCTTGCACACAGTTTCACCATCCCTTGAAATTATTTTATTCTAAAACACCCTCTAGCCACTCTGCCCTTTACTACAGATTTTCACAACACTATGTGTTAATCTACCAAGTGTATAAAGATGATGAGGAAGTCTATAAGGTGTGTATCACTCCATTTTATCATTTGGTTATTCCTAAAATGGTTTTCTATATAGTATCTCTCTACACATAAAGAATTCCTATCAAGAAATTTACAAAATTAAATCTAATTCTTTTTTTCAAAATATTATCTGCCATCTCCACAAATTAACAGTTGTATTTAGAGCAATTGCAATTGTAATTTTGTGATTGCATTAAATCCCAAAGTGACTTTCCTAATGTAATGACTCTAAAATTTATAAAACGCATGGAAAATTAAGCAAGTGAAAACATGCCATAAAATTGGGGCTGGGGGCAAGACTGCCATAACTTACAAGCATCAAAAAGCGATAATAAGTAAAACATTTTTGTGCCAACATGGTACTTAACAGATGGACTATACATTTTTTAAAAATCCAAAAACACATATTTAATAAATGTCAAGGTTGAAAATTCAAACTGGACCACTTGTTCATTCAGAGAAAAATAGTTTTCTATCTCACAACATGTACTAATATGCTACGTGGATTATAAAGTTAAACAGAAAAAGAGGAAATTTTTAAAACTCAGGTTTTATTGGTCTAAAATCCAGTATTTAGAGAAATAAAAATTAAAATAAGATTCAATTTTTTTATTTTACTTTTATTACTATACTTTAAGTTATAGGGTACATGTGCACAACGTGCAGGTTTGTTACATATGTATACATGCGCCATGTTGGTGTGCTGTACCCACTAACTCGTCATTTACATTAGGTATATCTTGTTCCCCTTCCTGTGTCCAAGTGATCTCATTGTTCAATTCCCACCTATGAATGAGAACATGCGGTGTTTGGTTTTCTGTTCTTATGATAGTTTGCTGAGAATGATGGTTTCCAGCTGCATCCATGTCCCTACAAAGGACACGAACTCAATCTTTTTTATGGCTGCATAGTATTCCGTGGTGTATATGTGCCACATTTTCTTAATCCAGTCTGTCACTGATGAACATTTGGGTTGATTCCAAGTCTTTGCTATTGTGAATAGTGCTGCAAAGGATACGAACAGACACTTCTCAAAAGACATTCATACAGCCAACAGATACATGAAAAAAGCCTCATCATCACTCGCATTTCTCCACAATGAGATACCGTCTCACACCAGTTAAAATGGCAATCATTAAAAAGTCAGGAAACAACAGGTGCTGGAGAGGATGTGGAGAAATAGGAACACTTTTACACTGTTGGTGGGACTATAAACTAGTTCAACCATTGAGAAAAACAGTGTGGCGATTCCTCAAGGATCTAGAACTAGAAATCCCATTTGACCCAGCCATCCCATTACTGGGTATATACCCAAAGGACTATAAATCATGCTGCTATAAAGACACACGCACACGTATGTTTATTGAAGATTCAATGTTTTACCTACTAGCTTTACAAAATGAAAGAAAAATTGAATGTTGATGATTATATAGAAACAGGCTTTCTTGGCCAGGCGTGGTGGCTCACACCTGTAATCCCAGCACTTTAGGATTACCTGAGGTCAGGAGTTCGAGACCAGCCTGACCAACATAGTGAAACCCTGTCTCAACTAAAAATACAAAAATTAGCTGAGCATGGTGGCACATGCCTGTAATCCCAGCTACTTGGGAAGCTGAGGCAGTAGAATTGCTTGAACCTGGGAGACAGAGGTTGTAGTGAACTAAGGCTGCACCATTGCACTCAGCCTGGGCAGCAAAAGCGAAACTCCATCTCAAAAAAAAGAGAAAAAAGAAAAAAAGAAAAGAAAACGAAAAAGAAATAGGCTATTTCATTTGATACTAGTAAAAATTTAAACTGGTAATTTCTGAAAACCAATTTCAAAAATAGGCATCAAGAGCCTTACAACTGTCATATATACCTAGATATTCAAATGCTAGACATCAAGGCTAAGATGATAATAAAAAATTATGCCAAGATATGGGTACAAGGATGTTCATCATAACAGCATAATTTATAATACAGGTTTTGTTTTTTAATGGAAATACATGGCCAAATCAATGTATAAGTGAAGTATCATACATTTCCATAGGAATGAAGGGGTTGAACATTTCAAGTTAAATGTGGCCCTGATTAAGCTAGATCATATGAAAGACAATAAAAGATGAAGGTTTGAGATCAATGAGAAGAAACTCTGTATATTAAGATCATGCTGATTCCAGATCTCTGAAACTTCCATATGCCTGATTGGCTCCACAGAAATGTTGAGTCTGGAAAGACTGGTAGACATTCACAAACAAGGAGGCATTCACACCTTCTATAATAGACACAGAGTCTATTATAAACCGGTGACCCTTAGTTCCATTCTGCCTTACACAGACCTGGTTTACACCCATGGGCTGGGTGTAAATGGTTAACAGGCATCTCCTTTTACTCTCACAAGTGCCTAAGTATTTAGATGATGAATTCTATGGTAACCTTAATGATCCATTTATCTTAATTAAATACATTCATTTTAATGAAACGGTGTTTTGACACCGTGGAATATATTGAACAGCATTATGTGAAATAGCTCAATGTAATTCATTACAGTATTTGCTAAGGGTGATGTCCATTATATTATGCTGTTCTGTTTATGAATTCCTGAGAGGCATTTCTCTCTGGTCTCGGCTGCAATGTCACCATTTCTCTTGAGTATCCGGTGTACTTTTGTCTCCCGGATGCTAAATCACAGAATTGGTCATGTTTTCAGCCCATTGCTAGATTCTTGGAATCAAATGTGTGATTCACCTTCAGGGCAATAATGGCCCTCATGTTCTGGGAGATAAACAGTTAGTTCCCTAATTTCCATTTGACCTTTTGGTCAGAGTTCAAATACTTGCTTTCATCACACGGGTTAAAAAATAACGAAAGTATCATTCCAATCACCCACATTACATAATAATAGCAGACTTCTGTACTCCAAAAGATATACGTCACAATAAGAATGTGATAGGTACTACTAGTGTAGATCACATCTGTCATGTCATGCCTTTAAACACAGCCCATGTCTTTCCTTTGCTTCATCAGTGATACACCCTTAGAGTTCAGACAAAACAGGAAACCCAAGGCTTATATTCCGATGATGACTGACAGAGTTTATTCCTGTAACTGGCACCTCCCACCTGTTTTTGTGTTCAGGTCAGTTTTATGGGTTCTACAGAAAGCTGTCACTCCAAATGGTACCTGGTGACTTGAGTCTCTGATCATTCTAAGAATATGACATAATTCTTCCTCTGACTGCTAGCAGGCAGTAGAGGCAGCTATTGGTAGACCCTCAAGTAGCAGGGCAAGCCCAGATTGATTGCTGCATTTTCAACATTGGTTGGCAGAAGACAGAGACTTAAAACAGTCAGAAAATAGAGAGTTTTATTTTCCTTCCAGGTATCTTTTTAAACTGAGCATCACTATTTTCTCAATTATAAAGACACATTTTAATTTTTAAAAAATTGTCATACAATCTTTACAACTTTTCTGTAAATCCAAAACTACTCCAAAGTAAGTTTATTTCGAAAAAAAGATAGTGGATAGTGTCTTTTAAAAAAAAAAAAAAAGTTCTGTGTGCTAGCTGCTAATGATGCTAACCAAATATTTATTTGCAGGTCTCCAGACTCCAGGCACATAGTAGGATTGCACTTCCAGGACTCCTGGTAATGTCATGTGACTACCTCTGGCCAATGAGTTACGGTTGAAAGTATTTCCTGACATAGCAATTAGTTCCTGCTACAAGATCCTCCTTTCCCTCTGCCACAGGGATTGAGAATGTTCTAGAGAGTGGATGTTTCACCACCATGTATCTTGAGTAATGATGAAGAAACAGAGGAAAGTCCCAGCTGCCCATCAATGGACATGTGTGTGATTAATGTATGAACCTTTATTTTTCAAACCACTGAAGTTCGAGAACTGCTCTTTTCCACAGCATAACTGAGCATATGCTGGTGCAGCGTGCCAGGACTTTAGATAGAATGAAGTCCAAGTTTATTTGAGTGTACACTGTATTTACATATGTGTGTGTGTATGTGAGAGAGAGAGAGAGACAGAGAGAGACGTTTATTAAATAAGCCCTTACATACTTTTTTTTTTTTTTTTTGAGATGGAGTCTCGCTTTGTGGCCCAGGCTGGAGTGCAATGGCATGATCTTGGCTCACTGCAACCTCCGCCTCCGAGGTTCAAGAGATTCTCCTGCCTCAGCCTCCTGAGTAGCTGGGATTACAGATGCTCACCACTACGTCCAGCTAATTTTTGTATTTTTAGTAGAGATGGGGCTGATCTTGAACTCCCGACCTTGTGATCGCCCACCTCAGCCTCCCAAAGTGCTGGGATTACAGGCGTGAGCCACCGTGCCTGGCCCACACTATTTAGTATAACTGTATGTTCCTGTTCAAAAACTTCAAGTTAACATCCATTGTCCTAGAGTAATTAACCAGAAAGTTGCCTTTCATTAAGTGCCCCCATTTATGCAACAAATTATGCAGTCACACTAGGACTAGTCATCTCTAGCAAATGTATTAGATGTCATAGTATACATTTTCTGCAAAAACTTCAAAATAAACCTCCATCTTATTTTCATAACTTAATTTTTTACCTTATCTTTCTGATTTATTTAGTAATCTCTCCATTTTGTTGTATTACCTTCTAATCTTCCATTAAGAAACAGATGTATATACACAACTCATTTTAATTATTCCATTCCAAACTAAGTTTATTAAAAATAAATTTTTATTTTTACAAATATGTTTGAAGAATTATAAGTAGATTTATAGTAGGTAAGAATTATAAGTAGATTTATAGTAGATAAGAATTATAAGTAGATTTATAGTAGATAAGAATTATAAGTAGATTTATAGTAGGTAAGAATTATAAGTAGATTTATAGTAGATAAGAATTATAAGTAGATTTATAGTAGATAAGAATTATAAGTAGATTTATAGTAGATAAGAATTATAAGTAGTCTTTTACTCTTATTATGTGTCCGCCTCCATTCAGTATCATGACCCTTCACATTCCAGAAGAGCAGCTCATTCTGGTGACTAGATTATCTAGACAGTGTGCTATGAGTGTTGTATTAGAGCTTTTAGTCATAAGCAACAGAGGTAAATTCTGGCTGAGTTAAGAAGAAAATTAAATTAATTAAGAAGATAACAGGTAATTTACAGTATTAATAGAAGAGCCTGAAGTTCAGCAGTTATGTAAAATCCCCCAATCTAAAACCCAGTGAGGAAACAGTTCTATTGATTGGCCCTATAGTCATAAAGAGAGGGTTCTTTTTATTTTTTCAGTTACTAGCTCCTGAATTAAATTCTGACCTAGGTGTTATTGACTGATATGTTAAGTGACTGTGTTCTATGGCAAATAGGTTGGAAAAGAAAATATCGAGCATTTTCAGCTTCTGCAGTATAAGACAGTCTTTAATCCACAGCAAGTCACACAGGATGGGGCATTAAACAAGTATTCCCTTGACCTTTTACCAAGAGTTTATATGCTAAACCAGGACGAGTGAAGAGCCAAAATTAATGGAAAATGTCTATTTTAGGCAATGAAATTCAATACAAAAACGCAAGTGATCATTATGCTGTGTACACATGTGACGTTGATCTACTTTGCGGTCAAATATCTACAGACCTATGCACCTAGACCACAGCTACTAGATGAAGAGCTAGAGGTATTCATGTACCTTATACCAATTTGCAAATTCTTCCTCCACTAATGACTGTGTAGAAAATGACTAAAAGCAAGGCAAATATCTTTCTCTCTTTTCACAAAACAACTCTGCATAACATCACCATCCATATATTTAGGAGAAGTAACAGCAATTCTCATGGGCAAAGCTAGCCCCAGAATTAGTAATAAGCCCACTTGCCTACTTGCCTGGGTCATTTCCACTGTGAATCTATTTACCCAAAATACAAGCTAGATAAACACCAAGATGTTAAATAAAAATTGTTACTCGTTGCTCCTCAAGCTACAATTAGAAACCAGCTTTTTTTCTTTATTATTATTTTTATTTTTTATTTATTTTTTTTTTTTGAGACAGAGTCTTGCTCTGTCGCCCAAGCTTGAGTACAGTGGGGCGATCTTAGCTCACTACAACCTCCGCCTCCTGGGTTTCAACAATTCTCCTGCCTCAGGCTCCTGAGTAGCTGGGATTACAGGCGCGCTCCACCGTGCCTGGCTAATTTTTGTATTTTTAGTAGAGACGGAGTTTCACCATGTTGGCAAAGCTGATCTCAAACTCCTGACCTCATATTCCAACCGCCCTGGCCACCCAAAGTGCTGGGATTACAGGCGTGAGCCACCATGCCCGGTCAGAAACCAGTTTCTCTAGTCAGTCACAATGTGCCTTTAGATATCCACTGTTGACATTTTTACCAACTATAAAATAAAGCATTTGACAGCAATAAGATCCTCATAAGTCCTTCCAGATCTCAAATTCTATGATACAGCAAATCCCATTCTTAGATAATTAGGCAAGATTGGGCCCAGATAAAACCTCTTGACCTACGCATGGTATTAGTACGTGGCAGACAGTAAACAAATGTTGGCTAAATGAATAGTGAATAGATGAATAAATGAATGAATGGTGAATGAATGAATGTTTCTTTGATTCTTTGTTGAATGAAGTATAACACGGCCAGGAAACAGCCCTCCATTGAACTCCCTATGATTATCTTTTACCTTTCCAATTAATCCATAGGCCTTTCCCTTTTTCCAAACTAACGTTATCGCTAAGATCTGCCTAGCTGAGATGTTCTAACCATACCTTCTTTTACCTTACTTTTAATAAAGTCTATTAAGATACAATTCATACATCATACCATTCACCCATTTAAAGCATACAATTAAATGATTTTTAGTATATTTAGTGAAAGTATTACCACAATCTAAGTTTAGGACATTTTCATTATTCCTCCTGAAAAAACTTCATATACATTAGCAATCACCCTCCATCCCAACCCCAGCCCTAAGCAACCACAAATCTACTTCAGTTGCAATAAATTTGCCTGTTCTGTACACTTCACATAAACAGAATCATAAAATATCTACTCTTTCTAACTGGTTTCTTTCAGTTGGCATAGGTTTTTATGGGTTGTTCATGTTGTAATACCTATCAATGTGTCATTCCTTTTTATAGTCAAATAACATTTCATTGTATAAACACACCATTTTTATTTCTTTGTTCATCAGGTGAATATTTCAATTGTTTCCACCTTTTTTACTAATATGAAATATAGCTGTTATAAAATATATAATGCTGCTATGAACATTACCATACCAGTTTTTGTGTGAATTCATGTTTTCATTTACCTTAGGCAAATGCTTAGGAATGGAATTGCTGGGTATTATGGTAACTCTAAATTTAACCTTTTGAGGTACTGCCAGACTGTTTTTCCAAAGTGGCTACACCAGTTTACATACCCATCAGCAAGACAGGAGAATTCCAACTTCTTCATATCCTCACCAGCACTTGTTATATCTGTCAATTTGATCATAGCCATCCTGATGGGTGTGAAGTGGCATCCCACTGTGGTTTTGATTTCCATTTCTCTGATGATCAATGATTTGAGCATCTTTTCATGTGCTTATTGACCATTTGTATGCCTTCCCTGGACAAACGTCTATTAAGGTCCTTTGATCATTTTTAATTGGGTAATTTGTCTTTTTATTAGAGTTGTAAGAGCTCTTTATATATTCTATGTATAGGTCCCTTATTAGATTCATGATTTGAAAATATTTTCACTCGAGAGGCTGGGGCAGGAGAATCGCTTGAACCCAGGAGGTGGAGGTGTGAGATTGCACCACTGCACTCCAGTCTGAGTGACAGGGCGAGATTTCATCTCAAAACAAAACAAAACAAAAACATTTTCACTAGTTCTATGGATTGTGTTTTCACATTCTTTATGGTGTCCTTCGAAGCACAAAAGTATTTTGGTAAAGTTCAGTTTCTGGAAGTTTCTAATATTCTAGGAATTTAATTTTGGGGGCATACAATCTCTCATAACATCCTTTATAATGCTTTTTATTTCTTTAAGGTCAGTAGTGATACCCCCTCTTCCAATCTTAATAATTTGATTTTTCTTCTATGTTAAGTTTTGTTGATTTTCTTTATTGTTTTCTAATCTCTGTTTCATTAATCTCCACCCTAACCTTTACTATTTCCTTCCTTATACTTTACACTTAGCTTTCTCTTCTTTCTCCAGCGTTATTTTTTTTTTTTTTTTTTTTTTTTTTTTTTTTTTTTTGAGATGGAGTCTCGCTCTGTCGCCCAGGCTGGAGTGCAGTGGCCAGATCTCAGCTCACTGCAAGCTCCGCCTCCTGGGTTTAGGCCATTCTCCTGCCTCAGCCTCCCGAGTAGCTGGGACTACAGGCGCCCGTCACCTCGCCCGGCTAGTTTTTTGTATATTTCAGAAGAGACGGGGTTTCACCGTGTTAGCCAGGATGGTCTCGGCCTCCCAAAGTGCTGGGATTACAGGCTTGAGCCACCGCGCCCGGCCTTTTCCACTGTTTTTAAGTGGAAAGTTAGGTAATTGATTTTATTTATTTATTTATTTATTTATTTATTTATTTATTTATTTATTTATTTATTTTTGAGTCTCACTCTGTCACCCAGGCTTGAGTGCAGTGGCACAATCTCAGCTCACAGCAACCTCCGCCTTCCAGGTTCAAGTGATTTTCCCGCTTCAGCTTCCTGAGTAGCTGGGATTACAGGCACGTGCCACCATGCCTGGCTATGTTTTGTATTTTTAGTAGAGACAGGGTTTCACCATGTTGGCCAGGTTGGTCTTGAACTCCCGCCCTCAGGTGATCCGCCCGTCTCAGCCTCTCAAAGTGCTGGGATTATAGGCATGAGCCACGGTGCCCGGCCTCTTCCTTTTAAATATAGCCATTTACAGCTGTTAATTTTCTCATAAACATTGCTTAAGCTGCATCCTATAAGATTTGGTATGTTTTTCTTCATTTCCATTTATCTAAAAGTATTTTCTAACTTCCCTTGTGATTTCCTCTTGACTCATCAGTTACTTAAGAGTGTGTCGACTAATTTCCACATATTTTTGGATTTCCCAAACTTCTATGATTGATTTCTAAGTTCATTCCACTGTGGTCAGACAGCACATTTACATGATTTCAATATTTTTAAATTTATTGAGACTTGTTTCATATACTAGTATATGGTCTATTGTGGAGAATGCTTCATGAGCACCCTGCACAGAATGCATATTCTGTTGTTGTTGGAGATGTTCAGTTACAGGTGCTTAATAGTTTTAATTTCTGTTCTATTCATTATTGAAAGTTGGATATTGAAGTATCCAAACATTATTAAATTGCCTCTTTCTTCGGTTCTGTCAGGTTTTGCTTTACGTATTTTGGTGTTATGTTGTAGGGCATATATATGTTTATAATTATTATATTGTTCTGATGGATTGACTTTTTGATCATTATGAAATATCCTTCTTCATCTCTAGTAACTTTTTTTGTTTCTATTTTGTCTATTTAATGTAGCCTTCTGGTTTTCTTTTGGTTGTTGTTTGAATGAGATATCTTTCTATATTCTTTTATGTTAAAACTATTTTTATCTTTGAATTTATACTATGTCTCCTATAGACAGCTTATTGCTAGATCCTGTTTACTTATGCAATATGACAATCTCTGACTCTTTTTAGTTCACTCACATTTAGATTCCTTAGTCCATTCACATTTAATGTTATTACTGATATTAGTTGTGTTTACATGTCATTTTACATTTTGTTCTCTGTATATTGCATGTCTTTTTTGATCCTCTCTTCCATTTTATTGCTTTCTTTGCATTAATTAACACTTTTGCTTAACTGAATTAACATTTTAATTCCTCTAATAATTTCTTCACTACATTTGCCTAGTTATTTTCTTAGTGGTTGCTGTAGGGATTATACACACTTTAATTTGTAAGAATATACTTCAGATTATACTAACTTAATTCCAGTAAAATATAATAGCTCTTTAATATACCTCTATTGTACTATTATCACACATTTTAAATCTAGGCATGAACTTTCCTACACTCTGTTTCAAATAAAGCCAGTTCCTCTGAGGAGAGCTTGGAGCACTCTGTCCATATGATCTTCTCTGTCCCCAGCCAATACCTCTGCACCACTGTTCCAAAACTGAGGGCTGGGACAACAACCTACTTCTTTCAAATGACACCTCTGCTTTATGAACAGGGCACTAGACTAGGACAGCAGCCTCTGGCTTTCTCAGCTTCCTCTCCTCTCCCAATGTGTAGCCTCCACCCTACAAGCAAGACTAGATAAAGAAAATCAGGACCGCAGTATTCTTGGCCTGCCATGCCTGGGGTAGAGATTTTACCCTATGAGGGATGGCTAGGGAAAGTAAACTCTAGGTCCCTCAGCTACTCTTTCTGGGAATAGAGCCTCTGCAACATTGACCTGGGACAGGGAATGAGAAATTCTGGTGACCTACATCTCCCAGGAAGATAACATAGCCCTCAATCAGGAGCTTGGGAGAGGGAGAGAGATCCCCGTGTTATTGGCTACATGCACTTGCAGTAGAAATTCCATCATGCTGGACTGGGAGTAGTAAGAGAGTTAGCAGGTTGTGGCTCAAATACCACAGATTTCTGCAATTCTTACTGAAACAGAGTAGATGTTATTCAATACATTTTTCTTCATTTATTCTTTAATTATAAATGTACTTTATCCAAACACATTTATAAGTATATGATCTTAGAACAATTTCCAAAGGCTTTAATTTTTCTTTTTTAGTAATTTTCTTTTTTTTTTTTTTTTTTTTTTTTTTTTTTTTTTTAGGTCTCTTTTTTTTTTTTTTTTTTTAGTTTATTTATTTTTTTTTTTTTTTAATTATACTTTAAGTTCTAGGGTACATGTGCATAACGTGCAGGTTTGTTACATATGTATACTTATGCCATGTTGGTGTGCTGCACCCATCAACTCGTCAGCACCCATCAATTCATCATTTATATCTTGTATAACTCCCCAATGCAATCCCTCCCTCCTCCCCCCTCCCCCCTCCCCATGATAGACCCCAGTGTGTGATGTTCCCCTTCCCGAGTCCAAGTGATCTCATTGTTCAGTTCCCACCTATGAGTGAGAACATGCGGTGTTTGGTTTTCTCTTCTTGTGATAGTTTGCTAAGAATGATGGTTTCCAGCTGCATCCATGTCCCTACAAAGGACGCAAACTCATCCTTTTTTATGGCTGCATAGTATTCCATGGTGTATATGTGCCACATTTTCTTAATCCAGTCTGTCACAGATGGACATTTGGGTTGATTCCAAGTCTTTGCTATTGTGAATAGTGCCGCAATAAACATACGTGTACATGTGTCTTTGTAGTAGACTAATTTATAATCCTTTGGGTATATACCCAGTAGTGGGATGGCTGGGTCATATGGTACATCTAGTTCTAGATCCTTGAGGAATTGCCATACTGTTTTCCATAATGGTTGAACTAGTTTACAATCCCACCAACAGTGTAAAAGTGTTCCTATTTCTCCACATCCTCTCCAACACCTGTTGTTTCCTGACTTCTTAATGATTGCCATTCTAACTGGTGTGAGATGGTATCTCATTGTGGTTTTGATTTGCATTTCTCTGATGGCCAGTGATGATGAGCATTTTTTCATGTGTCTGTTGGCTGTATGAATATCTTCTTTTGAGAAATGTCTGTTCATATCCTTTCCCCACTTTTTGATGGGGTTGTTTGTTTTTTTCTCGTATATTTGTTTGAGTTCTTTGTAGATTCTGGATATTAGCCCTTTGTCAGATGAGTAGGTTGCAAAAATTTTCTCCCATTCTGTAGGTTGCCTGTTCACTCTGATGGTAGTTTCTTTTGCTGTGCAAAAGCTCTTTAGTTTAATTAGATCCCATTTGTCAATTTTGGCTTTTGCTGCCGTTGCTTTTGGTGTTTTAGACATGAAGTCCTTCCCCATGCCTATGTCCTGAATGGTACTACCTAGATTTTCTTCTAGGGTTTTTATGGTATTAGGTCTAACATTTAAGTCTCTAATCCATCTTGAATTAATCTTCGTATAAGGGGTAAGGAAAGGATCCAGTTTCAGCTTTCTACTTATGGCTAGCCAATTTTCCCAGCACCATTTATTAAATAGGGAATCATTTCCCCATTTCTTGTTTCTCTCAGGTTTGTCAAAGATCAGATGGCTGTAGATGTGTGGTATTATTTCTGAGGACTCTGTTCTGTTCCATTGGTCTATATCTCTGTTTTGGTACCAGTACCATGCTGTTTTGGTTACTGTAGCCTTGTAGTATAGTTTGAAGTCAGGTAGCGTGACGCCTCCAGCTTTGTCCTTTTGACTTAGGATTGTCTTGGCAATGCGGGCTCTTTTTTGGTTCCATATGAACTTTAAAGCAGTTTTTTCCAATTCTGTGAAGAAAGTCATTGGTAGCTTGATGGGGATGGCATTGAATCTATAAATAACCTTGGGGAGTATGGCCATTTTCACGATATTGATTCTTCCTATCCATGAGCATGGTATGTTCTTCCATTTGTTTGTGTCCTCTTTGATTTCACTGAGCAGTGGTTTGTAGTTCTCCTTGAAGAGGTCCTTTACATCCCTTGTAAGCTGGATTCCTAGGTATTTTATTCTCTTTGAAGCAATTGTGAATGGAAGTTCATTCCTGATTTGGCTCTCTGCTTGTCTGTTGCTGGTGTATAAGAATGCTTGTGATTTTTGCACATTAATTTTGTATCCTGAGACTTTGCTGAAGTTGCTTATCAGCTCAAGGAGATTTTGGGCTGAGACGATGGGGTTTTCTAAATATACAATCATGTCATCTGCAAACAGGGACAATTTGACTTCTTCTTTTCCTAACTGGATACCCTTGATTTCTTTCTCTTGCCTGATTGCCCTAGCCAGAACTTCCAACACTATGTTGAATAGGAGTGGTGAGAGAGGGCATCCCTGTCTTGTGCCAGTTTTCAAAGGGAATTTTTCCAGTTTTTGCCCATTCAGTATGATATTGGCTGTGGGTTTGTCATAAATAGCTCTTATTATTTTGAGGTACGTTCCATCAATACCGAATTTATTGAGCGTTTTTAGCATGAAGGGCTGTTGAATTTTGTCAAAAGCCTTTTCTGCATCTATTGAGACAATCATGTGGTTCTTGTCTTTGGTTCTGTTTATATGCTGGATTACGTTTATTGATTTGCGAATGTTGAACCAGCCTTGCATCCCAGGGATGAAGCCCACTTGATCATGGTGGATAAGCTTTTTGATGTGCTGCTGAATCCGGTTTGCCAGTATTTTATTGAGGATTTTTGCATCAATGTTCATCAGGGATATTGGTCTAAAATTCTCTTTTTTTGTTGTGTCTCTGCCAGGCTTTGGTATCAGGATGATGTTGGCCTCATAAAATGAGTTAGGGAGGGTTCCCTCTTTTTCTATTGATTGGAATAGTTTCAGAAGGAATGGTACCAGCTCCTCCTTGTACCTCTGGTAGAATTCAGCTGTGAATCCATCTGGTCCTGGACTTTTTTTGGTGGGTAGGCTATTAATTGTTGCCTCAATTTCAGAGCCTGCTATTGGTCTATTCAGGGATTCAACTTCTTCCTGGTTTAGCCTTGGGAGAGTGTAAGTGTCCAGGAAATTATCCATTTCTTCTAGATTTTCTAGTTGATTTGCGTAGAGGCGTTTATAGTATTCTCTGATGGTAGTTTGTATTTCTGTGGGGTCAGTGGTGATATCCCCTTTATCATTTTTTATTGCATCTATTTGATTCCTCTCTCTTTTTTTCTTTATTAGCCTTGCTAGCGGTCTGTCAATTTTGTTGATCTTTTCAAAAAACCAACTCCTGGATTCATTGATTTTTTGGAGGGTTTTTTGTGTCTCTATCTCCTTCAGTTCTGCTCTGATCTTAGTTATTTCTAGCCTTCTGCTAGCTTTTGAATGTGATTGCTCTTGCCTCTCTAGTTCTTTTAATTGTGATGTTAGAGTGTCAATTTTAGATCTTTCCTGCTTTCTCTTGTGGGCATTTAGTGCTATAAATTTCCCTCTACACACTGCTTTAAATGTGTCCCAGAGATTCTGGTATGTTGTATCTTTGTTCTCATTGGTTTCAAAGAACATCTTTATTTCCGCTTTCATTTCGTTATGTACCCAGTAGTCATTCAGGAGCAGGTTGTTCAGTTTCCATGTAGTTGAGCGGTTTTGATTGAGTTTCTTAGTCCTGAGTTCTAGTTTGATTGCACTGTGGTCTGAGAGACAGTTTGTTATAATTTCTGTTCTTTTACATTTGCTGAGGAGTACTTTACTTCCAATTATGTGGTCAATTTTGGAATAAGTGTGATGTGGTGCTGAGAAGAATGTATATTCTGTTGATTTGGGGTGGAGAGTTCTATAGATGTCTATTAGGTCTGCTTGGTGCAGAGATGAGTTCAATTCCTGGATATCCTTGTTAACTTTCTGTCTCGTTGATCTGTCTAATGTTGACAGCGGAGTGTTGAAGTCTCCCATTATTATTGTATGGGAGTCTAAGTCTCTTTGTAAGTCTCTAAGGACTTGCTTTATGAATCTGGGTGCTCCTGTATTGGGTGCATATATATTTAGGAGAGTTAGCTCTTCCTGTTGAATTGATCCCTTTACCATTATGTAATGGCCTTCTTTGTCTCTTTTGATCTTTGATGGTTTAAAGTCTGTTTTATCAGAGACTAGGATTGCAACCCCTGCTTTTTTTTGTTCTCCATTTGCTTGGTAGATCTTCCTCCATCCCTTTATTTTGAGCCTATGTATGTCTCTGCATGTGAGATGGGTCTCCTGAATACAGCAGACTGATGGGTCTTGACTCTTTATCCAGTTTGCCAGTCTGTGTCTTTTAATTGGAGCATTTAGTCCATTAACATTTAAGGTTAATATTGTTATGTGTGAACTTGATCCTGCCATTATGATATTAACTGGTTATTTTGCTCGTTAGTTGATGCAGTTTCTTCCTAGCCTCGATGGTCTTTACATTTTGCCAAGTTTTTGCGATGGCTGGTACCGGTTGTTCCTTTCCATGTTTAGGGCTTCCTTCAGGGTCTCTTGTAAGGCAGGCCTGGTGGTGACAAAATCTCTAAGCATTTGCTTATCTGTAAAGGATTTTATTTCTCCTTCACTTATGAAACTTAGTTTGGCTGGATATGAAATTCTGGGTTTAAAATTCTTTTCTTTAAGAACGTTGAATATTGGCCCCCACTCTCTTCTGGCTTGTAGAGTTTCTGCCGAGAGATCTGCTGTTAGTCTGATGGGCTTCCCTTTGTGGGTGACCCGACCTTTCTCTCTGGCTGCCCTTAAGATTTTTTCCTTCATTTCAACTTTGGTGAATCTGGCAATTATGTGTCTTGGAGTTGCTCTTCTGGAGGAGTATCTTTGTGGCGTTCTCTGTATTTCCTGAATTTGAATGTTGGCCTGCCCTACTAGGTTGGGGAAGTTCTCCTGGATGATATCCTGAAGAGTGTTTTCCAACTTGGTTCCATTTTCCCCCTCACTTTCAGGCACCCCAATCAGACGTAGATTTGGTCTTTTTACGTAATCCCATACTTCTTGCAGGCTTTGCTCATTTCTTTTTCTTCTTTTTTCTTTTGGTTTCTCTTCTCGCTTCATTTCATTCATTTGATCTTCAATCGCTGATACTCTTTCTTCCAGTTGATCGAGTCGGTTACTGAAGCTTGTGCATTTGTCACGTATTTCTCGTGTCATGGTTTTCATCTCTGTCATTTCGTTTATGATCTTCTCTGCATTAATGAGTCTAGCTGTCAATTCTTCCACTCTTTTTTCAAGATTTTTAGTTTCTTTGCGCTGGGTACGTAATTCCTCCTTTAGCTCTGATAAGTTTGATGGACTGAAGCCTTCTTCTCTCCTCTCGTCCAAGTCATTCTCTGACCAGCTTTGATCCGTTGCTGGTGATGGGCTGCGCTCCTTTGCAGGGGGAGATGCGCTCTTATTTTTTGAATTTCCAGCTTTTCTGCCCTGCTTCTTCCCCATCTTTGTGGTTTTATCTGTCTCTGGTCTTTGATGGTGGTGACGAACTGATGGGGTTTTGGTATAGGTGTCCTTCCTGTTTGATAGTTTTCCTTCTGACAGTCAGAAGGACTCTCTGTTGGTCTGTTGGAGATTGCTTGAGGTCCACTCCAGACCCTGTTTGCCTGGGTATCAGCAGCAGAGGTTGCCGAAGATAGAATATTGCTGAACAGCGAGTGTACCTGTCTGATTCTTCCTTTGGAAGTGTCCTCTCAGGGGTGTACTCCACCCTGTGAGGTGTGGGGTGTCAGACTGCCCCTAGTGGGGGATTTCTCCCAGCTAGGCTACTCAGGGGTCAGGGACACACCTGAGCAGGCAGTCTGTCCGTTCTCAGATCTCAACCTCCGCGTTGGGAGATCCGCGGCTCTCCCCAAAGCTGTCAGACAGAGTCGTTCGCGTCTGCACCGGCTCTGGCTACTTCCCCTGTTGGTCTTCAGCTGTGCGCTGTCCCCAGAGGTGGAGACTACAGAGACAGGCAGGCTTCCTTGAGCTGCTGTGAGCTCCACCCAGTTCGAGCTTCCCAGCGGCTTTGTTTACCTACTTAAGCCTCAGCAATGGCGGGCGCCCCTCCCCCAGCCTCGCTGCTGCCTTGCGGATAGATCGCGGCAGACTGCTGTGTTAGCAGTGAGGGAGGCTTCGTGGGCGTGGGACCCTCCCGGCCAGGTGTGGGATATATTCTCCTGGAATGCCTGTATGCTTACAGCGCAGTATTGGGGTGGGAGTTACCTGATTTTCCAGGTGTTGTGTGTCTCAGTTCCCCTGGCTAGGAAAACGGATCCCCTTCCCCCTTGCGCTTCCAGGTGAGGCGATGCCTCGCCCTGCTTCAGCTCTCGCTGGTCAGGCTGCAGCAGCTGACCAGCACCGATTGTCCGGCACTCCCTAGTGAGATGACCCCAGTACCTCAGTTGAAAATGCAGAAATCACCGGTCTTCTGTGTCGCTCGCGCTGGGAGTTGGAGACTGGAGTTGTTCCTATTCGGCCATCTTGCTCCGCCCCCCCCCTTTTTTAGTAATTTTCATGAGTTATGGTTGCTTCATTGGACAAAAGGTCTACAAAGCTCATCACTTCACCATTTCAGCAGTTATCTCTCAAACATCCTAAATACTTATTTGAACTTCAAAAAGTTTTGATTGCTATGTCATACAATTTGTATTATAAAACCTTCCTAAAGTTAAAAACCGCTGTTTTTCTTGCTTTCTTCTTCACTGTCATATTGTTCACTCCATCAAATAACTAAATTGAAAGAATCAGAAAACTCAATAATGTTGATTTTCATACAATACCCTAGAAGCTACTGAGTCACTGACCTACAGCAGTTTTTGATGTACATAGGCTATCTTGTTTCATATGAGATTAACAATTCAGCTTCAATTTTATTCCAAATTTTTTGTCTTTAGTTTTAAGCATGCTTGCAATGACATGCTTTACTCTAAGCTTCTCCCTTACAAGCATTGGGTGTACAACATATTCTCCACACATATGCCCAAAAATGTGATACTGTAATGGTCTGGTAGTGTGACATCAATTCTAACACAGTGAGACACATCCACTGTAATGCAGCCATCAAATCTTGGCCAATCACTTGATATCACCATGTGCTTACTGAATAGGTGGCAAAATCCAGTTTTGTCAACAGTTTAAGCACATTCATCGCAATGCTTTTATTGTTTCCTACAGTTTGCTTGTATTAGAAATGGAACAGCAAGCATGCTTATAATAATACAGTCTTTCTGATTATTAACGCAGTTATATAAAGCCCTAGACAACTTACCAATTGTAAATTTAACGAGTATATTCCATCCTATCTCATTAGTCATGACTCAAACTAGTGCCAGCAAAGGACTGGCCCCAGTAGAATTACATTTGATCTCCTCCGCCTTTTAGTTGATGGAAAACCATTGATAAATCACTGTGAATAACACTGTAATCAGTTGTGCCTTTTAGTTGATAGAAAAACCATTGATAAATCACTATGAATAACACTTTAATCAGTTTTGCACTCTCTTGGCAGTTGTTTGATCTAAATTTTCAGGGATTCTGAGTGAATTTATCCAGCAATTCTCAGCCTTATCCAAAATTTGGGGATGCCAATATATAGCTGGTCCAAGGAAATGTCTTTTAAGCATTTTAATATATATACGCCTTTGCATTTAAAAATTACAATAACAACATTGGTGTCTCTTTGTAGAGTTCCACTCCCATCCTCAGGCCTAGACAAGAATGAGATGATAATCAATTTAATCTACAGAAGAAGACATATAATCTATCTTGGGTGTTTCAGGTAGACTATGGATGACATACTAATTTAATTTTGAGGCAATCTCAAAATATTATTATTAACTTTCTAGAACACTATGTTGAGAAAGAGTCTATGTCTGGAATTAGTGGAAAACAGTGTTGCTTGATGAGCAGGATCCATAAGGAATTTAGGAGGAGAGAGAAGTAGTACTCGTGCTATGTGTTGTCTACAAAGTCTAGATTAAATGATACTGATGTTGCTTTCAGGCACAAGGTGCTATACTTAGTAACATTGCCATTATTCATGCCATATTTCTGTATGGGGTGACAGTTCTCCTGAGGCTGAATTTCTTAGAAAGTATAAAACATTTCATATGAACATGCTACAAACCATCCTGCTACTCTTAGTTTCTCTTACTGGAATCATGTTTAAGCCATTTAACTTTCTTTACACTGTCTGCCTATGAATAATGACATATCAGAAAAATCCTTTTAAGCTCTATAACAAATGTTTTGAATATTAAAAAAGCCTATCAGGAAAAAAAGTAAGAGAACTTTCAACTAAGGAAGGTGCTAAAGATAATGAGTAGGTCCTGGTTGTCTATGCAATATGACTATTTTAAGAAAAAAGCAAAAAAAAAAAAAAATCCATGAGTGATGATTATGAACAGAATAAGTTCTTCCAGGAACATGGTATGTCTGTACATATGAATTCCTTTGTGACTTTCCATTCATTTATCTAAATTCAGGAATAGAGATACTAATGTAACTGCAAGGTGGTACATTGGGAGATTCTAGTCCTTATACCTTCATAGAAACATCAATTTTGACAATCATCCATGGATGTAAATAACTCTGTGCCTACATAACTTATGAGATAACATCAAACAAAACAACCTAAGCATTATGATAAGTGAGAAGACCAACCCTCATATTGTTTTATGCCCAATTTCTGCCTCCAAAGAAACAAAAAGTTAAAACTAAAAGGCAGAAATGAAATCCAAAAGCAGACAGCCAGCGCCACACCCTGGGCCTGGTAGTTAAAGATCAACCCCTGACCTAATCAGTTATGTTACATATAGATTACAGACATTGTATAGAAAAGCACTGTGAAAATCCCTATCCTGTTTTGTTCTGATCTAATTACCGGTGCATGCAGCCCCCAGTCACTTACCCCTGCTTGCTCAATCGATCACGACCCTCTCACGTTCACCCCCTTAGAGTTGTGAGCCCTTAAAAGGGACAGGAATTGCTCACTTGGGGAGCTCAGCTCTTGAGACAGGAGTCTTGCCAATGTCCCCGACCGAATAAACCCCTTCCTTCTTTAACTTTGTGTCTGAGGAGCTTTGTCTGCAGCTCGTCCTGCTACAACGACAGTGCCAGAAAGGACAGGGAAAAAGGAGAGGAAGACTTACTTTAAAAATAGTCACAGAAAACTTCTCAAGTCTGGGTGACAAATTAACATAACTTTGATATCCATAGAACCAAAAATAGACTGAACAAGAGATATTCACCAAGACACATTGCAGCCAATGTAGAAACTCAGAAGACTATCGAAATGGGAGGAGTGTTCTCTTATCCACCTCACAGGGCATGTGATGGGGGTGTGGCTCACTTCTTCAGTGCCCACAGCTCAAACCCCTACGGGCAGGTCATGGGGAGCATAGGCTCCGACCCCACAGCAGCATCTAGGGTTGAGGGTTTATAGCTCCTGAAGCCCCAGAGCGTGTGTATTACAGTGTGCTCTTTCAGCTTAGCCATCCACAAGTGGCTTGTGTTAATCAGTTCAATTAGACCCTCTGCCTTATTGCAAGGATGGATGATTTTCTGTATCCTGGGGTTCTTGCCCTAGTGTACCCCAAAAATCGGATCACATGTGGGCTTGGAGAATGAGTACAAGGTTGTATTGAGTGGTGGAAGTGGCTCTCAGCAGATGGATGGGGAGACAGAAGGGGGATGGAGTGGAAAGGGGGTCCTCCCCTGCAGTGGGGCCACTCAGCAGCTGCTCCTCCAACTGCCCTCACCAAATTTCCCTCGGCATCTGCATCATTCCACCATCGATGGCCTGCCAGTGTCTGTTGGTGTGTTCTTCTGCCAGTGTGTTCCTCTCGACATCTAGCCGCTTGTGTCTGTGCTGTTAGGGTCTCTGGGTTTTTATAGGCGCAGGATGGGGGACATGGTGGGCCAGAGTGGTCTTGGAAAATGCAATATTTGGGCACAAAAACAGGAGTGCCTGTCCTCGTTTGGGTCTGTGGGCACAGGCTCAAGGGTGGAGCCCTCACCAGGGACCCTGTCCTTCTCTACTGAGCACTTCCCTGCCCCGCTCGTGTATCATTATCAGCAGATTTCTCAGCATAAACCTTCCAGGCGAGGAGTGGGATGATATATTCAAAGTGATGAAGGAAAAAAAAAACCCTGCTAACCAAGCATGCTTTACATGGCAAGGCTGTCCTGCAGAAATGAAGGAAGATAAAGACTTTTCCAGACAATGAAAGCTGAGGGAATTCATCACCACTAGATCTACCTTACAAGAAATGCTGAAGGGAGTTCTTCATGTTTCAATAAAGGAAACTAAATAGCAATATGAAAATATATAAAAGTATAAAACTGACTAGTAAAGGTAAGTATATAGTCAAATTCAGAATACTCGATACTGTACTGGTGGTGCATAAATCACTTTAAATGATAGCATAAAAATTTAAAGATAGTAAGTATCTAAAAATAACTGTAGTCACTGAAATCAAAGTTTTTACCAGTTTAAAATAGTCTGTGTATTAGTCCATTTTCACACTGCTATAAAAAACCACCTGAGACTGAGTAATTTATAAAGAAAAGAGGTTTAATTGACTCACAGTTCCACAGACTTATCTGAAAGCATGACTGTCAGGCCTCAGGAAACTTATAATCATGGTGGAAGGCAAAGAGGAAGCAAACACGTCTTACCATGGTGGAGCAGAAGAGAAAGAGAGCAAAGGGGGAAGTGCCACATAATTTTAAACCATCATCTCTTATGAGCACTCACTTACTATCATGAGAACAGCAAAGGGGAAATCTACCCCCATGATCTAATTACCTCCCACCAGGCCCCTCTTTCGATTCAACATGAGATTTGGGTGGGGACATAAATCTAAACCATATCAGTCTGTTACAATTACAAAATGTTAAAAAAAATTTATAACATTACAAACATTACATAAACATTTTGTAATTATAAAATGGCAATCACAAAGAATTATAAATGGTAATCACAAAGGGAAACCTTTTAGTAGATACACAAAAAATAAGAAAGGAATCA
The DNA here is from genome assembly GCF_007565055.1 of Rhinopithecus roxellana. Taxonomy (NCBI): domain Eukaryota; kingdom Metazoa; phylum Chordata; class Mammalia; order Primates; family Cercopithecidae; genus Rhinopithecus; species Rhinopithecus roxellana. The sequence goes on along the minus strand of NC_044557.1, from coordinate 59,449,161 downwards.
AAGCAGAACGCTACAAAAAAAAATCATGAACTCAAAAAGGAAGACAGCTAGAGAGAAAGGAACAAAAAATAAAACATTTGAAAAACAACTAATAAAATATCAATAATAAGTATTTAGTTATCAACACTTACTTTAAATGTCAATGGATTAAATTCTCCAATCAAAAGACACAAAGTAGATAAATGGATAAAACACAAGACTCAACAATATATTGCATACTAAAAACTCACTATACCTTTAGGGACACATATTGGCTGAAAGTGAATGGATGCAAAAGTGTATATATTGCAAACAAAGTAGAGGAGGGGAGTTATTCTTATATAAGACAAAATAGACTTTTTGTAAAAAGAGACAAAGAAGGTCACTATATAATGATAACATGTCAATTACTCAAGAGAATATAAAAAGTATAAGTACATATGCACCTAACATTGTTGCGCCAAAATATATAAACGAAATATTAATAGATCTGAAAAGAGAGACCAAATGCAAGATTACAATGGTTGGGGACTTCAATATCCTACTTTCAGTAATGGAGACATCATCCAGACAGAAAATCAATAATAAAACAGCAGACTTGAACACCACTCAATAGACCTAACAGTCATAGAAAAAATATTCCATCCAACAGCAACAAAATACACATTTTCTCAACCACAAATAGAACATTCTCCAGGATATATCATATGTTAGGAAACAAAAAAACATTAACAACTTTAAGAAGACTAAAATTATAAGACTAAGAATTATTTTCCAACAATGGTATGAAACAAATGTTCCTTCCCCAGTAGTATGAAACTAGAAATCAGTAGCAAACAAAACTGAAAAATTCCAAATACGTGGAAATTAACACACTCCTAAACAACTAATGGGTCAAAGAAGAAATCAAAAAGGAAAACCAGGTAATATCTTGAGACAAACAAAAATGGACACAGAACATACTAAAACATATGGGATGCAGCAAAAGCAGTTCTAAAGGAAAATTTATAATGCCAAATTAGAAAGATCTCAACTCCCTTTATATCTCAAGGGAGTTTAAAAAGAACAAACTAAGCCCAAAGTGAGCAGGAGGAAGGAAATAACAAAGATCAAAGCAGAAATAAATAAAATGAAACCCAGAAAAGCAATAGATCAATAAAAGTAACAGTTGGTTTTTTGAAAGAAATAAACAAAATTAACAAACTTCAGCTAGCTTAAGACAAAAAGAACTCAAATAAATAAAATTATAAATGAAGGAAGAGACATTACAACTGATACCACAGAAATGTTTCTATAATACAAATAATTAAAACAATATAATACTTATAATAATACAAAGAATTATAAGTGTCTGTTATAAGACAATGTATTGTCCTATAAGAACTATTACAGGACAACAAATTGGATAACCTAGAAATAAACGAATAAATACCCAGAAAAATATAAGCAACCAAGATTAAATCATCAAGAAATAGAAAATAGGTTGAATCGGTAATCAAAAATCTCCCAAAAAAGAAAAGCCTAGGATCATATGACTTCACTGGTGAATTCTACCAAACATTTAAAGAATTAACACTGATCCTTATTAAACACTTCCATAAAATTGAAGCAGAGGGAAAACCTCCAAACTCACTTTATGGGGCCAGCATTATCCTGATACCAAAGCCAGGCAAGGACTCTCCAAGAAAACCAAATCATAAGCTAGCCTTCCCGATTAACATAGATGTAAAAGTTCTCAGCAAAATACTAGCAAATTGAATTTAACAGCACATAAAAAGGATCATACACATGATCAACTGGGATTCATCCCTGGGATGCAAGAATGGTTCAACAATCAATAAATGTGATATGCCACATTAACAGAAGGAAACACAAAAATCTTACAATCATCTTAATGAATGCAGAAAAAGCATTTGACAACATTTGAAATTATTTTATGATTAAAAAAAACTCTCAACAAATTTGGGAGAGAAAAGCTGAAAGCCTTTCCTCGAAGCTCAGGAACACAAGGATGCCCGTTTTTCACTGCTATTCAACACACTACTAGAAGTCCTAGGCAGAGTAATTAAGCAGCAAGAAAATTAAAAGTATCCAAGTTCAAAAGGAGTAAGTAAAATTGTCCATTTGAAGATGACATCATTACATACTTAGAAAATCCTAAAGACTCCACCAAAAATTGTTAGAACTAATAAACAAATTCAGTAAAGTTGCAGTTTACAAAATCAGCATAAAAAATGGGTAGTGTTTCTATACTAAAAACAAACTATCCAAAAAGAAATTAAGAACGCTGTCCCATTTATAACAGTATCAAAAAGAATACTTAAGAATAAATTTAACCAAGATGAAGAATCTAAACAGAAGCTGTAAGATATTAATAAAAGTAATTGAAGAAGACACAAATAAATGAAAAGATATGTTCGTGAATGCGAAGAATTAATATTGTTAAAATGTCCACACTCCTCAAAGCTATCTTCAGAGTCTATGCAATCTCTGTCAAAATTCCAATGGCATTTTCTACAGAAATGAAAAAAAAATTATAAAATTCTTATGGAACTACAAAAGACCCCAGATAGCTAGAACAATCTTAAGCAAGAAGAACAATGGTGGAAGCATCACATTATGTGATTTCAATTTATATTATAAAGCTGTAGTAATTAGTGCAGTATCATCTGGTCATAAAAACAGACACATAGACCAATGGAACAAAATAGAGAGTCCAGAAACAAATCCAGGCATAAACAGTCAACTAATCTTCAACAAGGGCTATAAGAATACACAATGGAGTAACATTAGTCTCTTCAATAAATGTTGTTGAGAAAACTGGATATCCTCATGCAAAAGAATGAAATTGGACCTTTGTCTTCTACCATATACAAAAATAAATTCAAAATAGATTCACACATTTTTCCATATACCTGTTGGCTATTTGTCTGCTTTTGAAAAAATGTCTTTTTGGGTCTTTTGCCTTTTAAAAAATGAGATTGTTTCCCTGCTATTGAGTTCTTTATATGTTTTGAATATTAACTCTTTATCAGATGTATAGTTTACAAATATTTTCTCCCATTCCATCAGTTTTCTCTTTACCCTATTGATTGTTTCCCTTGCTATGCAGAAACATTTTAGTTTGATGTAATTACAGGTTAAACATCACTAATTCTCAGGGAGACCCAATTAAAACCACAAAGAGATACTACCCCACCCCTGATAGAATGGCTATTATCAAAAATATGAATCATAACAAGTATTAGCAAGGATGTGGGGAAAAAAGGAACCCTTATATATGGTTAGTGAGAATGTAAATTAGTATAGCTAAGACTGGAAACTGTACTGTGATTCCTCAAAAAACTGAAAATAGGACTATCATATGATACACCAGTCCCATTTCTGGGTATATATTCAAAAGATATAAAATCAGTGTGTTGAAGAGGTAACTAACTACTCCTGAGTTCATTATAGCATTACTCACAAAAGCCAAGAGATTACATTAACCTAAGTGCTCATCGAAGTGTGAATGGATGAAAAAGAGTGGTATATATACACAATGAAATACTATTCAGCATTTAAAAAGAAGAAAATGCTGTCAATTGCTAAAACATGGATGAATCTGGAGGACACTCTGTTAAGTGAAATAAGTCAGGCAAAGAAGACAAATACTGTATGATTTCACTTATATAAGAAATTTTAATAATTGGAACTCACAGAAGCAGAGAGTAGAATTAGGTTACCAGACACTGGGGAGTGAAGAGACTGGGGAGATGTTGGTCAATGGATACAAAATTTCAGTTAGACAGGAAGAATAAGTTCAAGAGATCTATGGTAAATGTCATGGTGACTATAGTTTATAACCATATATTGTATAATTGGAAATTCCTAAAAGAGTAGTTTTAAGTGCTCTCATCACAAAAAGTAAGTATATGCAGTAATTCCTATGTTAATTAGCTTAATATAGCTGTTCTAAAATGTATACATATATCAAAGCATTTATATGCCATAAACATATATAATTTTTCTCAAATAAATAAGCAAACAAAATGGATGAAAGACTTAAATCCAAGACAGAAAACTGTAAAACTCCTAGAAGAAAACACAGGGAAACACTCCTTAACTTTGGTCTTAGCAAGATTTTTTGATATGACACTAAAAGCAGAAGCAATAAAAGCAAAATTAAACAAATAGAACTGCATCAAACTAAAAAGCTTCTCTACAGCAAAGGAAACAACAAACAAAATGAAAAAGCAAACTATGGAAGGAGGGCAAATATTTGCAAGCCATATGTGTGAAAAGGGGTTAATATACAAAACATATAAGGAACTCATACAACTCAATAGCAACAAACAGAAGAACACCTAATGTAAAAACAGGTAAAAATCTTTTTCGACATTTTTGGACAGAAAGACAAATAATGTATTATCTCATTTATATGTGGAATCTAAACTTGTCAAACTCAGAGAGACAGAGAAGAGAATGGTGGTTACTGGGGCTGGAGGAAGGGGCAATGAGGAGATGTTGGTCAAAGATACAGTTTCAATTATGCAAGATAAGTAAGTTATGGAGCGTTCATGTATACAATGGTGACTATAGGTAACAATACTGTATACTTATGCTAAGAGGGTAGAGAGATCCTAGACATTTTTCCAAAGAAGACTTAACAAATAGCCAATAATTTTATGAAGGGGTGCTCAACATCACTAATCATTAGGGAAATGCAAATCAAAATCACAAAGAGATACCATTTCGTACCTGTTAGGATGGCTATTATTAAAAAATACAAAAGGGGCCGGGTGTGGTGGCTTGTGCCTGTAATCCTAGCACTTTGGGAGGCCAAGGTGGGAAGATCACAAGGTCAGGAGATTGAGACCACCCTGGCCAACATGGTGAAACCCCATCTTTACCAAAAATACAAAAATTAGCTGGGCATGGTGGCACGTGCCTGTAATCCCGCCACTCGGGAGGCGGAGGCAGGAGAATCACTTGAACCAGGGAGTCAGAGGTTGCAGTGAGCCGAGATTGTGCCACAGCACTCCAGCCTGGGCCACAGAGCGAGACTCTGTCCCCCCATAAAAAAAGGTGGCCAAGTGTTGGCAAGTATGTGGATAAAAGGGAACGCTGGTACACTGTTGGTGGAAATGTAAATTGGTGTAGCCATTATGAAAAACAGTATGGAAGTTCCTCAAAAAATTAAAAATCGAACTATCATGTGACCCAGATATCTTACTTCTGGGTATATATCCAAAGGAATTGAAATCAGGATCTCAAAGAAATACCTGCATTCCCATGTTCATTGCAGCATTATTCACAATAGCCAAGATATGGAAACAATGTAAAGTTCTGTTGATGAATAAGTATACTGTACTATATACTTGAAATATGCTAATGGGGTAGACAGATCCTAAGTATTCTCATCTCTCAAAAAACAAATAAGGTAAATATGTGAGATGATGGGTATGTTAATTAGCTTCATTGTGGTGATTATTTCACACGGTATACATATGACAAAACATCAAATTGTACATCTTAAATATATATAATCTTTAAGTAAACTGATTAAGCAATAGCTGGGGGCAGGCACGGTGACCCACTCCATGTATTTAGGGGAAATTTTTCACTTATTTGAGAGGATCTATGAATTAGTAATATTCTCTAGACTCTCAAGACACAAACACTCAAGTGTCATAATATTTTAGTCTACTCTTGTCAAGCTCATATGAAGCCACATTCCCACTTTTCTGTAAATTTTAATTTTTGTGGGTACATAATACATGTATATATAAATACATGAGATATTCATAAATATACGTGAGATATTTTGATACAGACATGCAGTGAATAATAATCACATCAGGGTAAATAGGGTACCGATCACCTCAAGCTTTTATCCTTTGTGTTGCAAACAATCCAATTATAATCTTTAAATGTACAATTAAATTTTTTTTATTGTAGTCACCCTGATGTGCTAACAAATACTAGGTGTTATTCATTTTTTCTAACTATTTTTTGTACCCATTAACCATCCCCACTAACACTGCCAATCCCCCACTATGCTTCCCAGCCTCTGGTAACCAAACTTCCAACTCAATATCTCCATCAGTTCAATTATTTTAATTTTTAGCTCCCACAAATAACTGAGAACATGTGAAGCTTGTCTTTCTGTGCCGGACTTATTTCACTTAACATAATGACCTCTCTTGTGTATATGTACCACATTTTCTTCATCTGATCATCTGTTGATGGACACTTGGGTTTTTATCATGAAGGATGTATAATTTTATCAAATATTTTTTCAGCATCAATTGAAATAACCATATGGTTTTTGTCCAGCATTCTGTTGATATGTATTATATGAATTGATTTTCATATGTTGAACTATCCTTGCATACCTGACATAAACCCCAGTTGGTCATGATGAATGATCTTTTTATTTGTGTGGTTGAACAGTTTTCTAGTATTTTGTTGAGGATTTTTGCACCAATATTTATCAGTGACACTGGCGTGTAGTTTTCCTTTTTTGATGTATCTTTGTCTGGTTTTGGTATCAGGGTAATACTGGCCTCATAGAATGAGACTGAATGTGTTCCATTCTCCTCTGTTTTTCAGAATGGTTTGAGTAAGATTGGTATTAGTTATTCTTTAAATGTTTGGTAGAATTTAGCAATGACGCCATTGGGTGACAGGCTTTTCTTTGCTGGGAGACTTTATTACGGCTTCAATTTTGTTACTTGTTATTAGTCAATTCAGGTTTTGGATTTCTTCCTGGTTCGATCTTGGTAGGTTGCATTTGTCTAGGAATTTATCCATTTCTTCTAGAATTTCTAATGTATTGGCATATAGTTGCTCATAGTAGCCACTAATGATCCTTTGAATTTCTACAGTATCAGTTATAATGTCTCCTTTTTCATCTCTGATTTTGTTTACTTGGGTTTTCTCTCTTTTTTTTCTGTCTGGCTAAAAGTTTGTCTATTTTTTTTATCTTTCAAAAACTAAATTTTTGTTTTGCTGATCCTTTGTATCATTTTCTTCATTTCAAATTCATTTATTTCTGCTCAATCTTTATTATTTCTTCTACTTATTTTGGGTTTGGTTTGCTCCTGCTTTCCTAGTTCTTTAAGATGCATCATAAGGTTATTTGAAGTTTTTCTTCTTTTGTGATGTACGCACTTACAGCTATAAGCTTCCCTGTTAGTACTGCTTTCCCTGTATTCCATAGATTTGGGTATGCTGTGTTTCCTTTATCATTTGTTTCAATAATTTTTTTAAATTTCCCTCTTAATGTCTTCATTGACCCACTGGTCATATGGGAGCATATTGTTTAATTTCCGTGTGTTTGTATAGTTTCCAAAATTCTTCCTATTGATTTTCAGATTTATTTCATCGTGGTCAGAGAAGATGCTTGATATCATTTCAATTTTTTTTGAATGTGCTAAGACTTGTTTTGTGACCTAACATGTGGTCTATTCTTGAGAATAGACCATGTGCTGAGGAAAAGAATGTGTATTCTGCAGCTGTTGGATGTAATGTTCTGCAAATATCTATTAGGTCCATTTGGTCTATAGCACAGACTAAGTCCAATGTTTCTTTGTTGATTTGCTGTCTGGACGATCTGTCCAATGCTGAAAGTGGGGTGTTGAAGCCTGCAGCTATTATTGTGTTGGGATCAATCTCTGTCTTCAGCTCGAATAATATTTGCTTTATATATCTGGTGCTCCAGTGTTGAGTGAATATATATTTATAATTGCTGTATCCTCTTGCTGAATTAACCCCTAAAATTTCCTACTTACATGTCTCATAAAATATGATTTTATGCTCTGTGTTAGCTTTATATTCCCATGTAACAAAGTATCACAAACTTAGCATATTAAAACAGTGCCCTCTTATTAGAGCATCCATCTTCAGGTCAGAGGTTCTGGCATGGCACAGATGGGTTCTCTGATCAGGGTATCATATGACCAAAATCAAGATGTTGGTGATACAAACCTCCTGACTTCTTGTCTGGAGGCTCTAAAGAAAAGTTCATTCCCATGTTCATTCTTGCAGTTAGCAGAATTTTGGTGTTTTTGCAGTGATGTGAGCTCCCCATTTCCTTTCTGGCTGACAGGCAGGGTCTGCTTTCAGCCCCTAGACACAGTTCACATTTTTTTTTTTTTTTTTTTTTTTTTTTTTTGCCACTTGGCTGCCTCTGTCTTTAAGCTAGTGACACTGCACCAAATGCTTCAAGTCTCTGACTTCCCCTTCTATGACCAGCCAAAGAAAGGGCCTTTATGGTTAGATCAGGCCTATATGGATAATCTCTCTACCTTAAAGTCAACTGTGCCATATGACATACCTAATCACAGAATAGAATCCATCATATTCACAGTCCCAGGGATTGCACAGCCATGGGGGACTGAGGCAGAGGAAATCTCTGAGGTCATCCTAGCATTCTGTCTACCACATGCTTTATTGAGCTTCATATCTGAACTTGGCAATTGTTTTCCTTGAATTCTGGAACTTTTTTTATCCTTTGATTTGGAGAGAGTCTGTCTTTGTGTAAAATAGGTAAAAAAAAAAAAAAAAAAAAAAAAAAAAAAATTTAATTTCAATGGCCAAAATAATATTCACTAAATACCTCCTTTAAAAAAAAATAGCAAAATAGCAACTGCACCTGTGTACTATATACTATGGATGTTTAATTTCAACATCTCAAATTTCACAGGGAGTAAAATTAAATTACTGTCTTTAAATATTTAATTTTAAACATTGTTTTTTGTTGTTTCCCATTGAGTTATTCCAAAGGAATGCCTGTGGTTTCTGCTGACTTGTTATAGATCCCTCCTTTTATAACAAACTAAGGACTGTGTGATAAAGCATTCCAGTGGAAACGTAAACAGATATATCATAGATAAGTAATGATTTTTACTCTTGTGAATACAATTTATGTCACTTAAAAGCTGGATTCAAAAGCAGCTTATTTTTAGAGATATTTAGAGTTGGGAGATACAGCAAGCAATAGCGACACTAGCTAATTAAATCAAATGCCATTCATGGTCTCTGTTAGCATTTTAGGGTTCAAGATGAAACAGGACGGAAAAAGTGTAGGGTCCCTTGATAAGTACAACTTGCAACAAGTTGGCAAACGGGTTAGAATTAGAAGCCAAAAATAGCAGTTTTGCTGTGTAATTTTTTTGCAATGACTTTATAGCTCCACATCCCAGCTTGCATTACTCATTTTATAAAATAAAGAGAAAACTATATTTTAAAAAACTTATTTTAATAAATTACTCCACCAAATTGACCAGTTTAAAGAAAACATCCCATGGACTGATGGCATTTTGAGGTTCTATATAGGGAAAAAGAGAACCAAACTTTTTTGACACAGAATAACAAAGCCAAATATAAAGTAATAACTGCAAGTCAGTGCAACTTAACTGTTTAGTATCATGGCTGTTTTAATTAAGCTGAAAATACCTCAGGTAGTACCTTGTTTCTGAATTTAGTTTAAGCAATATTTACATTGTTTTTCCATGTTGATATTTCTATATGGAATCCATCTTAAAGCAATGCAATTAAGAGACTTCAAGAACTACAGTTCCCAGATATAAGAATAAATGGCTGATGCAGAATATTGTGAGTCTTAAGGAATGTGCTTTACTTTGGGGAAAGACAGGTGTGTGAAGATAGAGCAGGATGTGGTCAGTTTTTTCATAGGATAAGCTTAGACTCCTGATCCTTGCTTTGTGTCTGGGTCATGAGGTGTTCTTCAAAAATCTGAGGATTGGAAGGTCAATTCTATGCGTACTGATTCCTTATTCTGGCTATGTATTGGCTCTCCATGCATCTGAAGGTGAGCGTCCCCAGAAATTTGAATAGGCCTTTGACTACTGGATGAGCCAAGCATTGGTCAATACCCTGAAGTCATCAGTGTGCTCATGTTCTGATAAACTCTCATTCACCCTATTGGTAGAGAAGGGGTCTCCCACACTAAATAGTATGAGATGGCTGAACACACAACACTTGATGTTAAACAGATGAGATTGATAGCAGTTTATTAGTCGCATATACCACAGCCTGAGGGAGGAAGACACTGTATGCCATGCAGGCAGGGCCACAAAGGGGTTGCACATGGGAATAAACTAAGCAACCACGGCCTTTGAGAGGCAGGCTTTATAATATTAAGACATGGAGGTGTCCCCTGGTTCCCATGGATTGTTGGAATAATTTTACAGTCCAGCAGAGAAATGAAACCTGTTAGTTTGACGACTGGGTTGGGTGAAGCCAGTCTGGCTAATGGGGTAAATAATCACAGGTGGGTGACAGGGCAAGCCTTTTCCACTTAGCAGAAGGCATATCTAGGAAGTGCAGAGAAATTCATGGTTACGCTTTGGGGGACTTGTGAGGTTCAAAGATGTCAAGGCAGCACTTGAAATGTTAGGTCTTACAATACAGCTTGCATGAGAAAACAATTTAACAAACCAAGACCCCACACCAGTCATATCAGGACAGAAAACAAACCCTAACCACTAGCCACTGCGAATTTTCTCTGTAAATAATAATAATAATTACAACAATAATTCCAGAACCTTATCTTAAAGTTGTGGGAGGAAGGAAATTCCTTAACACATTTCTACCTGGCTGCTTTATTCTTTCTTCTGACAACTATTGACCATGATTCTCATCATAATATTTATTCACACATTTGCCTTCCTTACTTTTCTTGCCTGAACTTTTTTTACCCAGAGGTAAGACCAGACTACTCCAGGAGGTGACCTGGTGCATGTTCGAACTGCTCCCTGCTCACTTCCCTCTTGGCCTGGAGACTGTCGTTTCTATGATGGGATGTTTCTGTTTTTTTCCAGAAAAGTACTATTGAAGTTTTATTTACATGAAGTGATTCATTTCCACCTTTTTGTCCCCCTCCCCGGTAGCTTCGAAAATGCCAAAAAACTCAAAGTACCTCATGCTGATGCTGAATCATCTTTAGATGTTCTTGGAGTACGACCCTGAGTTCATGAATGTGCCTATCACAGGAGAAGCTGCCCCTTGGCCTCAGCAGATACCAAGTAAAGTCACTTTCTGTACACCAGCTCAGCACCACCATGGAAATATAGAGTATGTGTCAAAGAGAAGGGAAAGAGAGAGAAAGTGACAGAGAAAAATAAAGATAGCAAGAAAAAAAAAATTTGCAAGATTTAAGTAGATTCCAGGAAGCAGTGCCATCAATAACATGTGTCACTCTTGATGACATTAGGAGCCAAATTCTGGACTTCACGGCCAGCCACCAGGGGAAGTTTTTGCTGGTACAGTCACTACATAAACTCCCATTTGGTCTTTTCGGTACCCCCTGCCCAGCAGGCATCCTGTAAATTTTCTTGACTCTATTTCACAAGATTTCTGAACCTGCACGTCCTCCCTGTGCAGTAAGTGCCAGCAAGACTGAGGTCACAGCAACACTCACTGCTGGAGTTTTGAGGAAGGTGATGGGAAGCAGCTGTTCTGTGCTCAGTTACTGAAAATCACCTGCTGCCTTGGAGACGCTAAAAACCAACCACTCCAGAATAATTCCCCTTCCTGCTTTATGCCATCCTCATTCATTCATTCATTCATTCATCTATTCAAAAACGATTCACAGAGCATCAACTCTGGGGCCAGGCATTCCCACCACCACTGCTTTGGTCCAGTAGGATCTGCTCAGAGAAAGAGGAAAAAGGAATGATGGAAACACAGGTGCACAAAAGCCATCCCTAACTTCTTCTTCTCAGCCAGTTCATTCTGGATGAAATGGAACATAAATTGCAAAATACCTGAAGGAATTAAAATAGAAGTAATTTTTGAATTGGATGGTTTTCTATAGGGTGCTATTTAAGTCAACACTATATCAAATTGGTTTGGAGTTGAGGAATTAACCTGAAAATAGATCTTGTCATCTCATTTTGATCAGGTAATAGTACCTATTAATAAAATCTGTAGAAGGCCATTTGTTTGGACTAAACTTCTGCACCAGGGCCCAAAAGACTAAACCAAAATGGAGTCACTTGTGCTAAGGTTCCACACCACTAAATCAAAACTGAGTTGTTTATCTTAACTTCCAAGAAATCAGGAGAGAGAAGCCAAATCCCCAAATGGGTAAGTTTTAGCTGTCATGATAAGGAAGTCCACCACCCCTTTACAAGGAAAGTAATTTTGAAATGACCAATCTGCTTTTCGTTCTCCATTTCAGCTTTCTTTAGCCCTGTTCTATCTATAAAACCAACTCCTCTGCTCAGCAAAATGGAACACTCATTCTACTTTATAGAATGAGGTGTCACCTGATTCTAGAGTCATCTATAAGAGCCAATTAAGACCTGTAAACTAAATTTGTCATAATTTTGTCTTTTAACATACCTAACCCTGTGAATATTATTTTTAAACACCCATAAATATAGCTTTGGTTTTCTAAGAACTCTATTTATCTAAGATTGATGTTTTCAAAGTACATGGATCAAATTTTAGTTTCTAGTAAATGTATTCTTTTTAAAATTCCAATTTTATAGGAAAACTATTAGATCCCCAGTGAGGCTGAGAGGTATTTTTTCTAAAATGCTAAGAAATAAATAAGTCCTAATTGCAATCCCATATTAAGAAAAAAAAGTGGTGTCCTCATTGGTTTGAAAGAAAATTAAAGGTTATTTTCTTCTGAGCAGTATGTTCACAAATGTTTAATCACATATTTGGTATAATCATTGAGCTTATTGAAAATTCTCCATCATTTTCAAATGTTAACCTCAGAAATAAAAATTAAAATTAGCAAACTCCCGAATCCACTCAGAAAAAAAGTAGAGTGTAAGAAAACCTGGAGTATATATGAGTCGAAAAAGTGAGACTTATTTTTAATAATTTTTGTAAACTGAATAAGAAAAGCCTTCTTGAAAATAAAATGGAAAGTTTATTGTTGATGTGCTCATGTGTTAAATACACTAAATATTTCAGATGGCCCTGGCCTTGAAATCAATGAGAAAAGGCAATGGGTCTTACCATCTCAATTTTCAGTGAGGTGAGGTCATGAAGTTATAAGAATTTAATTTAAATATAAAATACACAAACCTATAAGATTCTATGTGTGTGTGTGTTTTAACAAACAGAGAGAATGGGCTTCTATGTTAAATATAACCTTAAACCATTGCTCAATCTGAGAAAACTAGTAGAAAGACTGTTCATTCTTGGTATCAGAGCCACAGTGGAAAAAACTACAGATAAAGTAGAAATCATCCCCATCATTTGAAGACAGTCTTTTTCTCTATTTTACAACTTAAAATGATAATAAAACTGGTAGTTGATTTCCCCAGCCTCTAAATAAGATCCCAGGCTGGCCAACACCTTGACAGCCCCATGAGAGACCCTGAGCAGAGAACCCAGTCAAGCTGCCTGGATTTCTGACCTGCAGAAATGTGAGAGAATAAATGAGTCTTGTTGGAAACTGATAAATTAATAGTAATTTGATAGTTTTCTGTTGCTGCATATGAAATTAAAGAAAGTGATCAAACACTGATTCGCTGCTTCTAAATGAAATTCCAAAGGATCAGCCGGAGTCATCACTCATATCTGCCGCATCTAATTCTCAACAATCCTAGTCCCAACTTTACTTCCTTTTGCCCATTCCCTACTTACCACATGCATGCTATGGGATGATTTTTCTGGTTATGACTTGGATACCAAATACCATATTGTTGTATATCTGCCCTGACACTGCATCCTTGGACCTGCCTCATAAGAAGCATTTTATGGCACAATGCTGGACCCCAAACCCTCACAGCTGCTAACACCTCCCTCTCGATTGGCCCCATTACAGAAGGCAGGACTCACGTAAATTCCAACAATTTATTTGGCTTGTTTTGTCACAGAGGGCTGACCCTCAAGTGAAAAAAAGATTGAGTATAGAAAAAATTTCAGAAGAAAATATTAGTCCAATTTGAAACTGACTACATATGGAGGCTAAAGAAAAAGAACCAAGTGTCGAGACTGGGGGGCATGGAGAATGGTGAGGCCACTGTCAGATGTGGCAGGACTCCCGGGGAGCTGGCTGCAAAGGCAAGAAAATGAGATCAGTTTTATCATACTGAGTATAAAGTGTTAGAGGGACATCCAAGCCGAGCATATCCTCCTTAAAACCATAAGCTTGTTGAGGTCAGGGGTGCTATCCATTTTATCCACCTTCTATAATGTCAGCAGCATGTTAAGTCCCTTAAATAGTCTTCATTGAATCAGTGGAGATGTAAGTTATTCATTTAGCAATTTTAAGTATTCAATTAGGGTTTGGAGGGAAGGGTGTTGGAGGTTATATCTTTAACAGAGTAGTAAAAGTACTAGTCTTAAGTCACAAATTAATGTTAATTTAAGAAGAAACTTTGCAGGAAGCTCAGAAGAGATGAAAACCAAACACACATTGAGTATTAGATGGTATTACAGACTGACAGTTAATTTGGGAGGAAGTGATAATGGGATTGTGGTTGTAGATTTCTTAAAAGTCCTCTTCTGTTTGAAATATACACTAAAATGATTGTGAGTGGAAACAAACAATGTAACAATGTCTTGGTTTTTATTTAAAATATCCCTTCCAAAACAGTGTGAGGCAATGGGGGTTGACAATAACAGTGGAAAAATATATAGTTATGAAAGATGGTTGATAGATGCATGGAGATTCATTGGAAAATTCTGTTTGTGTTTCTTTGAAAATTATCATAATGAAAGTTTGCAATACAGAAGCAAAGAAGGAAAGCCCTGAAAACAATAGCTGCACCTAGTTGTCGATTATTTTTTAACAGCATCCAGTTTGTTGGGTTGTGGGGATTTGCATCTATTTCTGTCTTTAGAGAGTTTTCATTCTTCTGTTCATCAAATGTTTACTACATAGTGACACCATGCAAGGCACCATACTAGAATTGGGTTGACATAAGAGGTAAACATGTTATGTGAGAAACCAATATAAGGTGTAATTTTTACCATAAAATGTAATTATTTTGCAATTCAACATGAAATCATCCTCATTGAACGGCTGTAAAGTACATGGGCAAAATAGTTCCTTCTTTTGTTCTAACGTCCTGAAAACAAGGACTCACCATTATTACCCTATTGTGTCAATACTTGAAGTGGGGAATCTGATCATTCTGACTCCATCAGGGGAAGCCAGATTTAGAAAGAGTGACCCCTGCTCCAGAGAGGAGCTAGTGGGGCAATGACCACCCAGTCAGAAGAGGCACCAGTCAGCCACAAGCAGCCCTTGACCTAGTGCTATAATAACAACCCCAACAGAGAAGTTAATCTCCTTAATGGAAAACAGATACTTTTTTTTACTTACACCTATTACTGTGCTGGTCTTAAACATTTCGGGCCTCTACTCTGCTCAGCTAAGTGGAGATAAAGAAATAGAGATCCGTGATGTCCCTAAGTACAGTCAAGGTGAAGCACAGCAGACAAGATTACCTGTAAAATGCCTTTCTTCTCTTCTCACCTCTTCCCATCAATACCCAGGGAGTAGAAAAGGAAGAAAGGAGCTTGCAGGTAATTGAATAAAATGTGGTGGGTAGGCAACAAGCACTTTGCTCTTTATTTCTGGGTAATTCTCCTTCTCTGGTGGCACAGGACTGTGAGCTAAGAAGGATGAATTCTGCTGGGTTTATTAAATGTCAGGATTGTGTTTGGAGGAGCCATGAAGCTTTTCTGACATGCACAGACTCCCTAAGCCTGGAACCCTATCCACTACATTGTGATTTATTCTTTTTCATCATAATAGGAGGAAATGGCACCATGTTAAGGACAAGGTTTCAGAACAAATGATCTACAGTAGTCTAATTTAGTTATCACCTGGCCCTAATATCTTGAAAATAAATCACGATGTAGTTGATAGGGTTCAAAGTTTGAGAACAAGTCCCCAAGATCAAATCTTCACTCTGCTAATTACTGGTGTGAAAGAGTCACTTAACTTCCTTGGCCTTGAGATTCCTGGCTTGAAAAGGGGCTAATGATGCAGTCCAGGGCAGTTGCTGAATGGTTACGTGGGGCATTCATGTGCATGGGTAAGGTGCTCTCCATTCCACTGAATGACCCAGATACAAATTTCTCAAACCAAAGCTCAGGTGTATGAATTTAAGCTTATATTTTTCTGTGGTTAAATTTAGATTATATCTTAAACTTCCAGTAGCAGAAATTAGTTAATTCCAGATAATCAGGTTGCTTCAAGATATTCAATTCAAGAGTGTTGAACACTCATTTTGGTTGTATGAGCACGAGCCTTCTTCCTTTGGGTGAGGCAGAGGGTACGGGATGCCACAATAAAGAAGAGCAAAACCCACCCCATCAGAATCAAAGCCAAAAATAACTGGAGAGTGGGCACATGACTAATGTTAGCCAACAGGATAGTCCTACCCAGGACATGAAGTCTGTGGTGCATAGGAAATGAGAGACCCTGGAGGATTTATTCTGGCAGCAGCATCAGTGGCTGCATAACACTATTCTAAGAGTGGCAGAGGTTGACTGCAGTGATGACCTGTGTCCATTTCTGAAGTGGTCGTGCCAGTAGTGGTGTCATCTGCATCTAACCAGAAGCTTCCTGTGCTGTGGTTTTGGCTGAAGGCAGTTCTGCCCTTTTCCTGAGCCCATTGATTCTGAGGACTCTCTGGTGTCCTTCCCGTAAATTCCTTTTCTGTTCACGTTAACTAGAGTTGGTTTCTTTGCTTGGAACCAAAAGTCCTGACAAGTTCAGCAAGTATTTCTCCCTAAATCTCTCTAAGAAGGTGGTGGGGAGAGGCGTTCAAGATCCACCGAGCTTCACATAGCAGGGTCTCATCCAGAGGCATCTTCTCCCTGGGTCGTGATTTGTTCCACACAGATATCTGCTGAGCTGTACATTGTTCTATTCAGTCCTTAGTGATCATCCCATCTCCAGGCTGGCCACACCTGAGATGTTGTTCTTCCCATATGGATTTATTTATAGGTCCCGGACTTGTGGATCACACCACATCTACAATGGCATTTCCATCCTCCAAGTCTTCCAGTCTCAGGTACTGGACAATGTCAATCACATGTAAGGAGTTTTCATCCCTTGCACCAAGGCACATGGAGGATCGATGGATTTGCCTTAGGTCTGTCTGCCTTGACACCTATATAGGTGCTTCTATTTGTCTAACTCACAGTGGCTCAAGAAACTCTGGAGTTTACTGCCTCCCAAGGCCCCCAACAAAAAGTGAAACATAGACTTCTCCATATTTGGATTCTCAAATATATCCGGGACTTTCTATGGCAATTCCCAGGGATTCTGTCCAGCACGGGGCAGGCTGCAGGGCATATTCTTGAGGACATTCACCAGAATCTAACTATCCTGGTGTTCTCTAACTCTCCCTACTCCCAGTTTGTAGGGTCTTATACTTCTTTGAGAGAAGGGGGGAAAGTGGTCTAGATATATCATGTATTCTTCCACATTTATTCCATACTTATTTTTTTATTATACTTTAAGTTCTGGGGTACACGTGCAAAACATGCAGGTTTGTTACATAGGTATATATGTGCCATCGTGGTTTGCTGCACCCATCAACCCGTCATCTACATTAGGTATTTCTCCTAATGCTATCCCTCCCACAGCCCCTCACCCCCCAACAGGCCCCAGAGTGAGATGTTCCCCTCCCTGGTACATGTGTTCTCATTATTCAACTCCCACTTATGAGTGAGAACATGTGGTGTTTGGTTTTCTGTTCTTGTGTTAGTTTGCTGAGAATGATGGTTTCCAGCTTCATCCATATCCCTGCAAAGGACATGCACTCATCCTTTTTCGTGGCTACATAGTATTCCATGGTGTATATGTGCCTCATTTTCTTTATCCAGTCTATCATTCATCAGCATTTGGGTTGGTTCCAAGTCTTTGGTATTGTGAACAGTGCCACAATAAACATACGTGTGCATGTGTCTTTATAGAATGATTTATAATCCTTTGGGTATATACCCAGTAATGGGATTGCTGGGTCAAATGGTATCTCTAGTTCCAGATCCTTGAGGAATCACCACACTGTCTTCCACAATGGTTGAACTAATTTACACTCCCACCAACAGTGTAAAAGTGCTCTTGTCTCTCCACATCCTCTCCAGCATCTGTTGCTTCCTCACTTTTTAATGATCGCCATTCTAATTGGCATGAGATGGTATCTCATTGTGGTTTTGATTTACATTTGTCTAATGACCAGTGATGATGAGCATTTTTTGTATGTTTGACGGCTGCATAAATGTCTTCTTTTGAGAAGTGTCTGTTCATATCCTTTGCCCACTTTTGGATGGGGTTATTTTTTTCTTGTAAATTTTATTCAAATAGGAAGAGAAGAAGTCAAATTGTCTCTGTTTGCAGATGACATGATTGTATATTTAGAAAACCCCATCATCTCAGCCCAAAATCTCCATAAGCTGATAAATAACTTCAGTAAAGTCTCAGGATCAATGTACAAAATCAATGTGCAAAAATCACAAGCATTCCTATACACCAATAACAGACAGACAGCCAAATCATGAGTGAACTCCCATTCACAATTGCTACAAAGAGAATAAAATACCTAGGAATACAGCTTACAAGGGATGTCAAGGACTTCTTCAAGGACAACTACAAACCACTGCTCAATGAAATAAAAGAGGATACAAACAAATGGAAGAACAGTCCATGCTCATGGATAGGAAGAACCAGTGTCGTGAAAATGGCCATACTGCCCAAGGTAATCTATAGATTCAATGCTATCCCCATCAAACTACCATTGACTTTCTTCACATAATTGGAAAAAACTACTTTAAAGTTCATATGGAACCAAAAAAGAACCCACATAGCCAAGACAATCCTAAGCAAAAAAGAACAAAGCTGGAGGCATCACACTACCTGACTTCAAACTATACTACAAGGTGACAGCAAACAAAACAGCATGACACCAGTACCAAAACAGATATATAGATCAATGGAACAGAATAAAGGCCTCAGAAATAACACCACACATCTACAACCATCTGATCTTTGACAAACCTGACAAAAACAAGCAATGGGGAAAGGATTCCCTATTTAATAAATGGTGTTGGGAAAACTGGCTAGCCATATGCAGAAAGCTGAAACTGGATCCCTTCCTTACACCTTATTCAAAAATTAACTCAAGATGGATTAAAGACTTAAACATAAGACCTAAAACCATAAAAACTCTAGAAGAAAACGTAGGCAGTACCATTCAGGACACAGGCATGGGCAAAGAGTTCATGACTAAAACACCAAAAGCAATGGCAACAAAAGCCAAAACAGACAAATGGGATCTAATTAAACTAAAGAGCTTCTGCACAGCAAAAGAAACTATCATCACAGTGAACAGGCAATCTACAGAATGGGAAAAAAATTTTCACAATCTATCAATCTGACAAAGGGCTAATATCCAGAATCCAAACTTATTTTTTAAACCAGGATTTTTAAATTTATATATGTATATATGATTTTTGAAGTTCTGTGCGTATATATATGCATATATACATATGTATAATAAGCACAGAACTACTTCAAAAATTAAGTCATTTAAAAAATCTAATTAAAAGGTATGTAATAAAAAACAGTAGTTTTGCCTCACTTTTACCATTCTCCAAGCAACTAATTTTAAATATTTTAGCTATTTATTCTATAATAAGATTATGGAGTTTCACTCTTGTTGCCCAAGCTGGAGTGCAATGGTGCAATCTCAGCTCACTGCAACCTCCACCTCCTGAGTTCAAGCGATTATCCTGCCTCAGCCTCCCAAGTAGCTGGGATTACAGGCGTGTGCCACCACGCCCAGCTAATTTTTTGTATTTTTAATAGAAATGGGCTTTTGCCATGTTAGCCAGGCTGGTCTCGAACTCCTGACCTCAGGTGATCCATCCACCTTGGCCTCCCAAAGTACTGGGATTACAGGCATGAGGCACCATGCCTGGCCAATGAGGTTATATTTCTATTTATTAATTTTTCTGTTAGCTTGCCCTCATTAAAGATGTGTATTTAGAGCTCTTAACATTTCCCTCCTCTCCTACTCACCCTTCCACTAAAAACCTCACTAAAACACATTAAATACCTAAAGATATAGCACTGAAAGATAGGACGATAATTTGGTTGTCAAGTAACCCATTTCCAGAATATGGAAGAAACTGTTGTATATCTATGTAGCTGAAATGAGAATTATAGTTGATAAAAACTGAATGCAAATATCAAAAATAATTATTAAAAGAGAATATAAATAAAACACAGGTATTGTATTTATAAAATCATACACATTTAAGAGGGAGGAAGGGAATATGTGAGACAAGGATAGGAGAGAAAACATGTCACAACATTTTACACAGAAAAGAATCAAAACACATGCATTACTGACTTTGTTTAACAGAAAAAATAACACTCATAAGAAATCCTTTTGAATATCTTAAGGCTAACCATCAGCTGAACTGAAATAGGCTTAAAATTTTTTAAATGATTGGAGAAGAGAAAAAAATTTTTAAAGCTCTGTTCCATATGCAAAAGAAGAAATTGCAGAAAATGAGAAATGGTAGTTGACATGAATACAGAAAGATAATATCAAAAGATTGTAGAAAAACAAACATAACACTTTTAACAATAAGTATAACTGGTTTAAAATTTCTTATTGAAATTCAAAGACTCAGATTTGGTTAAGAAAACACAATTCAATCCTATGCTATTTATAAGTTTATTTAAAGTCGACAGGTCTATTTTAAAATTCAGGCAGTGCCATATTGTAGCTGTGTGATTTAGGCATGTCTCTGAACATCTTTGTAACTCAGTCTTTTCATCTGTATATAAAAATAAAATGCCTACTTCAGGTGGTTATTGAAGGATTAAATGAGATCACATAAATCTCAGAGCCTCATCCTGCACAAGTGTCAATGTATTTTCACATTCAAAGTAGAAGAGTCCAAGATTCAAAAGCAAGTTAATCTTTCTTTGTACCTTTTGGAAAACATAAAGGAAACTCCATTTATAACTTAAAAACATGACTTTTAAAATTTTCTGCTTTTCATAATCCATGGCTTCTCTACAGTTCCCTTCCAAGTCCCTCACTAGGTGACACTTTTGCCAAGCTCTCCTCAATATTGTTGCCTGTACTAGCTTTTGTTTTCTTGTTTCCTTCCCACTTTCTTCCTGAACTGTCCGGTCTCCCCTCTCTACCTACTTTCCTCATTCTGGGTTTATAAATTATAAGAACCTGGCCACAACTTCAGGTCTCTTCTTACAAGGGAGATGAAGAAAGAAGTTGCATTGACTACGAGGCAGAGAACAAGGAGGAAGGAAAGTTGGAATTATGCTTTAATAAATTTTATCTCCACAGCATATATAAAGTGCCTTACACATAATACTCAATAAATACCATTTCCCTTCTCAGTGTTTCACAAATGTTTCACAAATGCTTAGTCTTTGTTTTTGATGTATCTTCCATAAATAAAAATACTTATTTAATCCTTGAACACTAAATTTCTCAACACTCTCTTCCCAACTCTACCAAATTAACAATCTGAAAATGGGCACTGATTCACAGGAAAGAGACTGCTTTTTTAAAGCAAATCTGTGATTGTGATTCAGATACATTTAAAATGCATATTATAATATGAATAATCACCTCCTAAAGTCTGTATTCTGTGCCTGATTTTTTTCACAGCATTTTCTTAAAGCAAGGCACACCTGCATCCCTACCATCCCCAAGGGGTTCAGAGTGAAACTAGATCCCACAAAAGACCCCCTTGGTTGTTTCAACCTTTCTAAAAGTATGATTTTTTTCTCCTGACATTTTAGAAGTGTTATTAAAACTCACTGGATTCTTGGGATTTGGAGAGGGAAGAAAAGAAACAACTGAAACCTTGATTTTCCTCCCCTGGATATCATGTTTGTTTTGACATGTGGGTGTGGTGTACTTTTCTGGCAATGACTGTACAAAGTCAACCCTGGGTGTCTACAGGACACAGCACAGCCATGTCTACATTGCTTAGACAAGGAGTATTGCTTTTCTTTTTGCAGGTCATTCACACACAGCTGTTAGACTCAGGTGTCATAGCACCAAGCTGCTTTGCTCTTTCATTAAGATCTTAGGCTACATGCTTATGTGTCTGATAACAAAAAGCAGAGAGAGAGACTAGTTAAAAGTTTAATGTGGTGGATTTGGATCTGAACGGTCTTGCGTCTGTAGGAGGGTACAGATTGCAAGTTTGCGGGCTTTTGGATATGTTTCTAATAGAGTGTCAGGATGCCATCATTTCTGCCACCTCTTTTTTACTTTTAAGTTCAAGGGTACATGTGAAGTATGTGCAGCTTTGTTACCTAAGTAAACGTGAGTCATGGGGGTTTGTTGCACTGATTATTTCATCACCCAGGTATTAAGCCTAGTATCCATTAGTTGTTTTTCCCGATCCTCTCACTCCTCCCACACTCCACCCTGTGACAGGCCCCAGTGTGTGTTGTTGCCCTCTATGTGTTCATGTGTTCTCATCATTTAGCTCTCACTTATAAGTGAGAACATCCAGTATCTGGCTTTCTGTTCCTGTGTTAATTTACTAAGGATAATGGCCTCTAGCTCCATCCGTGTCCCTGCAAAGGACATGATCTCATTTTTTTATTATTATTTGCTGCATAGTATAGGAAGAGAGGAAGTCAAACTATCCCTGTTTGCAGATGACATGATCCTCTACCTAGAAAACCCCATCATCTCAGCCCAAAAGCTTCTTAAGCTGATTAGCAACTTCAGCAAAGTGTCAGGATACAAAATCGCTAGCATTCCTATACACCACCAACAGTTAAGCCAAGAGCCAAATCATGAACAAACTCTCATTCGCAATTGCCATAAAACAAATAAAATACCTAGGACTACAACTAAGAAAGGAAGTGAAAGATCTCTACAAGGAGAACTACAACCCACTGCTCAAATAAATCAGAGATGGCACAAACAAACGGAAAAACATTCCATGCTCATGGATAGGAAGAATCAATATTGCTGAAATGGCCATACTGCCCAAAGCAATTTATACATTCAGTGCTATTCCTGTTAAACTGCCATTGACATTCTTTACAGAACTAAAGAAAACCATTTTAAAATTCACATGGGACCAAAAAAGAGCCCAAATAGACAAGGCAAATGAACAAAATGAAGCAAAATGAACAAAACTGTAGGCACCACACTACTGGACTTCAAACTAGACTACAGGGCTGCAGTGACCAAAACAGCTTGGAACTGGTACAACAATAGGCACAGACCAATGAAATGACAAAGAACCCAGAAGTAAGACAGCACACCTACAACTATCTGATCTTCAACAAACCTGACAAAAACAAGCAATAAGGAAAGGATTATCTAACCACATGCAGAAGATTGAAACTGGACCACTGTCTTACACCATATACAAAAATTAACTCAAGATGGATTAAAGACTTAAAATACCCAAAACTATAAAAACCCTGAAAGACAGCCTAGGCAATGCCATTCAGGACATAGGCACAGGCAAAGATTTCACGATGAAGATGCCAAAAGCAATTGCAGCAAAAGCAAAAATGGACAAATGGGATCTAATTAAGCTAAAGATCTCTGCACAGCAAGAGAAACTATCAATAGAGTAAACAGACAACCTACAGAATAGGAAAATTTTTGCAAACTATGCATCTGATGAAGATCTAATATCTAGCATCTATAAGGCACTTAAATGAATTTACAAGAAAAAAAATTAAAGTCTGCCACATTTTTTTTTCTTTCTGCAGTTCTTTCTGCTTGATATTTCAAGGGGAGATCTTTAGACATCTTTGAAAGTTTGATGTTGCATCTCTCTCATCTTGGCACTCTGTAGATGAGTGACATGGTTTTCGTTACAGAATTCCTTCTGTTTAAATGAGTTCTGATCTTGTCTCTCCCTCAGACACCATTCTTCCTGTCATGAATTTTTCTGGTATGCCTATACAGAATAAATTTTTTGGAGTTTATACACTTATATTATTTCACACCTTCGTATCTTTGCATGTGCTATTTTCTTCATTTATCTATTGCCTACCTGTCCTTCAAAACTCAACTTAAGTGTCACCTCTTCCCAGAAATCTCCCTTGACTCTCCCATTGTATTCTCATTGTAGCTTGTACATAGCACTTTTATTTTTAAAAACAGTATTTGCTGAGCATTTACTGAGTAAGCACGTAACCTCTATTAATTCACTTAATCTTAATGACAATCTTATGTTTTAAGAACTATCACTTAGAATCATTTTACAGACAAGAGAGGGAAGTGTAGAAATATTAAGGAACTTGCCCCAGGCCAACTTGCTTATGGGTGGTGAAGTCCGAACTCAAGTCCAGGTCTATCTGGCTTCAAAGCCTGTTCTCTTCAGCACTAGCTTACTCTACCTTTTCTAATAACAAAAATCTATTTGCTGATGTGCATTAATTATGGATAAACTTTGCTGTTTCTCCCATTAGTTACAAAGTTCCTTAAGGTCAGAACTAAAATCTTACTCATATTGGTAACTTCACTTGCATACTAGCCAAGTCCCTGGCATAGATCAAATTCTCAAGAAAAAGCTGTTGCACATATGAGAGAGGGGGGTGTCTATTCTGTTACTTTCATGTTCAGCTTACATCAGAATGCCTCTTTTCTCAGTGAAATTGAAACTCAGCTTCACTAGGTCAGACCATACCATATGCTAGTGAGGAAAAGCAGAAGGAATCCAAGGCAACTGGTATATTGGCAGCTCTGAGTGGGGTGAGCAGGAAAAACAATGTGTAAGTGCACAGGGAAGCCAAGCTCCAGGGATGAATTAGTTTGTGCAGCTGGGAGTCAGTGGCAGCCAGCCCACCAATTTCACATAAGAAGCAATCATCGATAGAGCAACATACACTACGAGCAGGAGAAAGATGCCCTGTGAGACCAAAAGCTCATGGAGGAAAATCCAAGAAAGCCCAAATAAGACAAAATGGCATAGTGCAGAGGAAAGGTAGCACCTACCTCAGTACCGGTGTTCCGTGACTACAGGATGTGTCCAAGCATCTATTTGCAAAAATCGAAATCACCTACAGTTAGGACTTGGCAGTGACCCCCGGAGCAACAAGAAATAGGATTTGTTTAGAAAAATTGTACTGAGGAAAGAAAGGAGCTGCACTCAGAGAAGAACTATACAGAGATGCACCTGAGTGGTTTTGGACCCCCCAGATCACTTACTTAAAGAATAAATGAAGCCATGAATAAAAGCAATTATGTGACATAATTAAAAAGATAGGATGTTGTATTAACAGTCCCACTGGAAGTAACAAGCTGGAGATTTGCAAGAGGAAATTATGATTGTTCATGAGATCTATGATGACAAAAAGGGAGGGTTAAATATTTGCCAGGAATTTTGAATGTGAGCATAAATGGGGTCGTGTATTATATGCATAGCTGGAGAAGTCATACAAATGTTGACACAGAAAAGAGGGGTTACATAGTAAGTCAGACCAAAAAAATGGCACCACAAAGCATTGCAGGTGAGACAAAGGGTAAGAATAGACAAATACGTATTTCAGGTTTTTATATGGAGAAGAAAATCTAAAATTGTTAGGAGTAAACATGAAATGCATCAAGAAAACAGTGGAGAAAATTAGAAAGCTATTTCTTTTTCAATATCAAAACCCTGGAGAACAAAATCTTGGCTTCCAAAGAATCAATTTTAGGACAAGAGGTTAAGGCCGCAGAAAAGTTTCAAGAAAATCAATAAAAGGAAAAAATGAAAATAATGAAAACAATAACTCTCTGTAGGAAACTCAGACTCCAAGTCTACAGAAAGATGCAGTAACACAGCCTGAGACAGCAAAAGACAAAAAAGAAGGGGGCCCCCATGGGGTGTAGAGCAGGGAGATGAAATAAAGCATGAATACCACAAGCACGGAGAAACGCACCTTCAAGCTGGAACATGGGGTTTAAATAGAAGCACATGGAACCCTAAAAGGTAGAGCACTGAGTGAAAAGAAAAGCTCCTATTTTAGAGAAAAAAATATCAAAAATTAATACTGATTTGGGAGCTCTTTATACAAATCAATGTAGTAATACAGATATATGGGGTTTAAGATATTTGATGAAAGTTTGAAAATTATGTCACCTCTAGTAACCAATATATAACTTTGAATTGTGCAAAAAGAGCTAGTTATAAATAAAATTATCCTAAAAGACACGTGAGAGAAAACTTATGGAAGGAAATGATATTTGTCCTATAGAACACTTTACATCTTGGCTGCAGGTTAGACTCCCACAGGAGCGTCTTCAACCATACCAATGTCTAGTTCCCTGCTCCAAATATTCTGAATGAATTTGTTTAGGGTGGGGTCCCAGCATCAGTATTTTCTAAAAGTCCCTCCCTCCACGCGAATCCAACATGTAGCTAGGTCTCAAACCGCTGCTATACTCCCACAGGTCACTTAGTGGTGTAAGAAGGAATTTCATCTGTATTAGCTGAGAAATATGAAAAGTAACTGTCTGAAATTAAAAATTTAGGATCATTCTGTAAGAAAATCTAATTGAAAAGTGCTTATTTATACAAACCTGTTTACCATGTAAAATGCCATATCAAACAGAGAAGTGAATAGAGGGTATATTTATATATCAATAAGAACAAAAGTATAATTTAAATAAAATAAAAATACCTGTAAAACATTGAGAGATTTGGGAGAGGCATATGAAGAGTCAGCAAATTTTGTCAAAATATGAGGAAATTTTAAATAAAGAGAGATGAATACACAGAGAAGGAAGCCCATTCTCTCTTTAAGGAAAGGATCTATGTCTGTGTCTCCTGTCTAGTGCAAGGCTTGGCATGAAGTTGGAATCCATAAATGTTTGCTGAATAAAGGAAATATGCACCACAATAAGCATGAGATAGGAAATTAGGGAGGCAGTGTAATGGAAACATGAGAGCAACACTGGGAGTCAGCTGGGCCCCACCCACTGGAGTGGTGCCATGTGACTGGACAAACCCATACATCTCCAAGGCCCATTGTTGGGTTACACGAACTCAAATATCATCTAGCTCTAAAAGCTTATGACCATATCATAGCCTTAAAAATAAATAAACTTTCAAGTGGAAAGGAGAAGTCAAAAGCCTTAAATAGCAAAATGGAATGCTCCCAATGGTCTTAAGGAACTCACTAGACAAACTGAATATAGGGAAATGAAAGCCAAAACACCAAAAATGGAAGTAAATAACAGGAATTTATTGGCACACTAAAATGGAAGCTCCCTGAGGGCAGACACTTTGTCTGTCTTGCTTCCCACTGTATCCCCAGTACTTAGACTGGAGAAACAGCGTCTGACTCATGGTGGGTGCTGACTTAACTGAAAAGATGTGAAATGCCAGATTTTTACATAGGCTCAAACCAGGAACTGGTCTGGAAAGCATTGTCAGGGAGACAGCCAAGAGAAAAAGATCTCCAAAAAGTGCACACTACTCACAAGCCATCACCATCATGTATCTCTATAATTTACCTCTTACTAGGAGATTTCCATCAACTTCTGTCATTGTCACACTATCTGTAATAATTACACCAGGGGATTTTTCATATGAAATAGTAGCTTGAAGCTACGTGTGATGACAGAGAATTAGTTCAGATATTGAGAAGACTTTAAGGCAGTACAATTCCTGCCAAGTTACTTTTTTTTTCTTCAGCCAAATGCGTGTGCTTTTCCATGGAAGAAGGCCAACAAGCCTTGATCTGAATCCTTATTGGTATTGTGGGAACATTCCCTAGGAAGCACCTCAACTGTAGGCAAAGCCTTGCCCACAGCTACCATGCCTCCAAGTTCTAGCTCAGTATTTTTTCAACAAGCAAATCTGGTCCTCTAATTTATAACTCACAACTTTCCAAATAGTAATTCTAACAAGGAGTCTGCACTGACCTACCTTGAGTTTGAAGACTATGTGGACTTAAAATTAAGTTGCCCTGTCTCCCTTCATCACCCTCAAGCCTAAAGAATGGAGCAAACCAAATAGAGGCCCACATGCATTGTCATAGGAGCCTGGTCAGTAAGTTGTGCCAAGTTTTCCAGGACCTGACATGGCATTCCTTTGATCCAGCATCTAACACTCTTGTATTGAACATCTGTATAGCACACTGTGCTAGAGCTGGGAGCTAGAAAGATTCATGTCAAGGCATCTCCCTGCAGGGTTTCACGATCTAGTGGAAAGAGACAAACAGGTTTACATCTAAGCAGGAAAAGAAATGATCGAAACTGACATTTGCTAGATACCTGCTAAAGGCAAGGCTTCTGCTTTATGTATGATCTGCTCTCCTCTATATAATCTCATAATCTCTCACACAGATAAGAAAACTGAGGTTCAGAGAGGGTATTCACTCAAAGTCTCAAACTTGAACACAAAAGAGTAGTTGGATACCCAAATTTGACCTTCTTGAAAATCCACCCTCTTGCCCTTCTACCATACTCAAGTGCAATTTCTAAAATGTTAAAATGACAATAGGTGACAAATGCCTATACTAGTAACTTGAACAAAGGGCTGTGGGAGCACAAAGGGTGCAGTTAAACTGTGACTAGGAGAGGAAAGGGGTCAGAGAAGGCATCACCGAGGATGTGACATTTGAGCTGGGCCATGTTAAACAGTTGGAGTCAGTCCTGCTGGATTACTAATGTGTTGATTTTTTGACTACACCTCTTGGGCACTTACCAGAGCCACAAAGTGAAGGAAGCAATAATTCTTCTCTGGCCACCAAAACTGCTGAAAGGGAGTCACCTGCTATTTCTACACCCACTGGTTTCACACAGAGAGTTTCTCAAATAAGGTTGCAAGGTAGAGGATGTTAGCTTAGGGCACAGCAGGTGTGTGGAGTGGAGAGGGGTGCCAGCCATACCCGATGGGAGGAGGGAATACTGTGGTCGTCTGGAGGCCCTCTCATTTGCATTGCTGGGATTACAGATACCCTGATCAGACAAAATGGAAGTAAAGAGCTCCAAATAAAATCTGCAAAAGCATATGAAGCAATTTTTGTCTGAGAGTTGTTTAAAAAAGAAAGATCTCAAGCATGACTTTAAAAAAAATATAAGGAGTTTCTGTTTACCTATTGATGATAAATCAACAGGGTTGCACAGCAGCCAAATGGGTCTTTGAATGTGCTGGTCATTTTTCCCATTAAGACCAAGGAGACTCCCAGAAATGGAAAAAATAAGGCATTAAACTTCAGTGAAGCAAAATTTGGAAAAATGTGTGTGATCCACTGAACAAAAGACACTGGTTTGGAAATAAATGGAAAGTGCCTTAGAGTAAATTATGGAAAGTTTAGTTACTAGGTTCTCTGAAAATGAAGGTAAATAATGGAATGCCTACATAAAGCACACAGTCACCAAATGGAGAAGGAAAAGAAAAGCAGCAAAAACATTTTTAAAGCAATATGATGTTTCTCTATAGAATACAGTTAAACGATACTAAAGCAATAGCTGAGTGACTAAAAGCCAAAGGGGTGCAGCGAGATGACTGAGCAGTGTCCTTGCTGGTCTCCAAGCTCCCAGCACTGGCCCTTCACCCCCACTGTGACCAGATGTCAGTTGCTGACAAACCAGCCATTTAATATTTCCCAGTCTAGTGGTGTGAAATAGTACATCCTGCCAGTTTTCATTGACATTTTCTTCCTAATCACTAATGAGGTTGAATATCTTTTCATTTGTTTACTGGCCATTCGGATTTCCTTTCCTATGAAATGCCTATTCATGACTTTTGCCCATTTTCTCATGAATTCCTAGGAGTTCTTTACATACTGGAGATATTAAGTCTTTGCAGTTTTCTTGCAAGTATTTCCCCCCAAAATGTGACTTCTCTTCTCTATCTATTGATGATTTACTTTAAGGAACAGAAGTTTTTTATCTTAATGTGGTTAAATTTAGCAATGTTTTCTTTTGTAACTTATACTTTTGAGTAATAAAATCCTTCCCTCTTCAGAAGTTATAAAGATGATACTAGGCTATACTTTCTCCTGAAGGCTTATCAATTTCATCTTAGTCTATCTGGAATTAAATTTTGAATATAATGTGAGGCAGGCATCTGACAGTATTTCTCCTTTAGATAGCCAGTCATCCTAGCACTCCTCATCTACAATGCCAGCTCTGTAAGATTTAAGGTTCCAAACAAGTGTGAGTTTGCTTCTATTCTCTCTTTTCTGATCCATAGATCTAATTTCTACACCTTTGCCAAAAATATGCTATTGTAATTAATTGTGAGCTTGGAATAATTTTTTATATCACTTATGCTAAGCTTCTACTTCATTCTTCTTCAGGACTATCTCAACTATTCAGAGCTCTTTGCTCTTCTGTTTATATTTCTAGAAATCATCAAATTCTAAGAAAATCCATACTGAGATTTTAATTGGAATGAGATTAAATCTGGATATGAATTTGAGTTGATCTCTTTATGATACTGAGCTTTTCTCTCTGTAAAAAGATGAAGTCTTTTTTGTCTAGGTCTTATCAATATATTTCAATAGTTTGTCATAATTTTCTAAAAGTTCTGCACATCTTTCATTATGTTTATTGCCAAAATGCTATTTTTTACCAGTGTAAATTGTATCTCTTAAATATACAAGCTTTTCTAACTGCTTGTTGATGATTATAAAGATGCTGGCTCATAAATATTGACCCATATCTAGCAACCTTGCTAAACTCTCTTACTAGTTCAAAACAAATAATCGGTTTATTTTCTATGTAGATAATTCTATCATCTGCAATAATGGCATTCTCGGTTCTTCCTTTCCAAATTGTATACCTTTTGTTTATTTTTCTTATTTTACTGTGTTGGTTAAGATAGCAGTAAACTGTATAATAGAAATGGTAATAGCATTATTGGTTTGTTCCTGATTTTAAAGGGAATGTTTTGACATTTCATAATTTAAATAATGTTTTCTGCAGTTCTTTGGTAGATACTTATCAAAGATGTTCATTTTTATTCCAATTTACTAAGTTTATTTTGTATATGAATGGATTTGAGGTCTTAATTATTGTTCTTACTTTGCACCTATTAAGATGATTATATATACGTTTTCTCTTCAATCTTTTTGGGGTTTTTTTGTTTTTTGTTTTTTGAGATGGAGTTTCGCTTTTGTCACCCAAGCCGGAGTGCAATGGCGCAGTCTCAGCTCACTGTAACCTCCACCTCCCAGGCTCAAGCGATTCTCCTGCCTCAGCCTCCTGAGTAGCTAGAATTACAGGCATGTGCCACCATGCCCAGCTAATTTTGTATTATTAGTAGGGACGGGGTTTCACCACGTTAGCCAGGCTGGTCTCAAACTCCTGACCTCAGGTGATCCACCTGCCTCAGCCTCCCAAAGTGCTGGGATTACAGGCGTGAGCCACTGTGCCCTGCCTCTTTAATCTATGAATGTGGTGATTTTCTAATATTGAACAAACATCATAACTATGAAACTCAGCTTAGTAATTATATATATTTCATTGGGTTTAATTTGCCTATTATTTTCTGTAGAATTTTTGTGTCTATATTAGTGAGACTGTCCTGTAATTTGTTCTTTTTCATACTACCATTGTCTTTTTTTTTTTTAATTATACTTTACGTTCTAGGGTACATGTGCATAACGTGCAGGTTTGTTACATATGTATACTTGTGCCATGTTGGTGTGCTGCACCCATCAACTCGTCATTTACATCAGGTATAACTCCCAATGCAATCCCTCCCCCCTCCCCCCTCCACATAATAGGCCCTGGTGTGTGATGTTCCCCTTCCCGTGTCCAAGTGATCTCATTGTTCAGTTCCCACCTATGAGTGAGAACATGCGGTGTTTGGTTTTCTGTTCTTGTGATAGTTTGCTGAGAATGATGGTTTTCAGCTGCATCCATGTCCCTACAAAGGACACAAACTCATCCTTTTTTATGGCTGCATAATATTCCATGGTGTATATGTGCCACATTGTCTTAATCCAGTCTGTCACTGATGGACATCTGGGTTGATTCCAAGTCTTTGCTATTGTGAATAGTGCCGCAATGAACATACACGTGCATGTGTCTTTATAGCAGCATGATTTATAATCCTTTGGGTATATACTCAGTAATGGGATGGCTGGGTCGTATGGTACTTCTAGTTCTAGATCCTTGAGGAATCGCCATACTGTTTTCCATAATTGTCTGGTTTTGATAATAAAGTTTAATAGCCTCATAAAATAAATTGGAGATTTTTCTCTCTTTTCCCAACATGCTGAAAAAAATTGTGGAATTACCTGTTATTTAGATATTTGAAAGTATTTACATGAATTTACTTATAAAATCATCCGATCCTAGCATTCTTTTGTGAAAAGATTTTAAACCACTGATTTATTTTATAAGACTATGCAAATTTTCTCTTTCCTCTTGAGAAAAGATGTTGTATTTTTTCAAGAGTGTTAACATTCCATTCAGGCTTTTAATTTATTGACATGTTACATATAATATTATCTTTTTAGTTTCTTCCGCATCTTTATTAGGAATAAAAAAGCATCTGTCCCCTTTTTTATTCCTAGTATTTTTGGACTTTTATCTCATTTCTTAAAAATTAATTCTAAGTCAACATTGAGTAATTTTATTTATCACTTCATTTAAAAACCAAAGTTGTGTTGCTGATTCTCTGTTTTCTATTTCATAAATTTCTGCTTTTATTTTTATTCTTTCTTTCTTTCTACTTTCTTTGGGTTTATGATATTGCTATTTTATTTTATTTTTTAAATTTTTAAGTTGTAGGGTTAGCTTATAAGCTTTAGTCACTCGTTTCTGATACAGTTGACACTTGAATAACACAGGTTTGAACTGCACAGGTCCACTTACACATAGATTTTTTCAATAAATACATTGGAAATGTTTTTGGAGATTTGCAACAATGTGAAACCACTTGCAGACAAAGCACGTAGCCTAGAAATACTGAAAAAATAGGAAAAAGTTATGTATTTCATGAATGCATAAAATATATGAAGATACTATTCTATTTTATCATTTGCCACCATAAAATATACACAAATCCATGATTAAAAGTTAGAATAAAAAGTAAGTACATGCACAAACACTTACAGACTATACATGGTGCCATTTGAAGTCAAGGGAAATGTGAACAAATGTAAAGATTCAGTATTAAATCATAACTGCATACAACTAACTGTAGTACATACTAACAATTTCACAGCCATCTCCGGTTGAATTGTGGTGAACTCCAGTGTTGCGAGTATCTGCTTAAAATGCTGTATGACACTAATCAACTCCATGTGAGCATTTTGTCTCTAGTAAATTGTATATGACAGTAAAGAGTGATATCTCATGGTTCTCACTTATGTTTTCATAGTGTTTGGGGCAATACTGTAAACTTTCAATAACTCCATCAGACTCATACAAAGTGACACTAGCGATGCTGAAAAGTCCTCCCAAGAAGCAAAGAAAAGTCATGATGTTAGAAGAAAAAGTTGAATTGCTCCATATGTACTGTAGATTAAGGTCTGCAGTTGCTGTTGCCCACCATTTCAAGATAAATGAATCCAGCGTAAGAACCACTGTAAAAAAGGAAAAAAGAAAAACAAAAAAGGAAATTCACTAATCTATCACTGCAGCTACATCAGCCAGCACAAAAACCTTGTACTTTTTGCAAAATACCTTGTTATCTCATATTGAAAATGTAGCTTCTATATGGGTACAGGATTGCTGTAAGAAAGGCATACCTATAGATTCTGATATGATTCTAGAAAAACAAAGTCATTATGTGACAACTGAAAGCAAAAGGAAAGTGAAGGATCTAAACCTAGAGAATTTAATGCCAGCAAAGGATGGTTTGATAATTTTAGGAAGAGGTTTGACTTAAAAACTGTCAAGATAACAGGAGAGGCTGGGCGTGATGGCTCATGGCTGTAATCCTAGCATTTTGGGAGGCCAAGGTGAGCAGATCATGAGGTCAAGAGATCAAGACCATCCTGGTCCAACATAGTGAAACGCCGTCTCTACTAAAAATACAAAAATTAGCTAGGCATGGTAGCACGGGCCTGTAGTCCGTGCTTGAACCTGAGAGGCAGAGGTTGCAGTGAGCTGAGATCATGCCACTGCACTCCAGCCTGATGACAGAGCGAGACTCCATCTCTAAATAAATAAACTAGTAACAGGAGAAGCAGCTTCTGCTGACCAAGAGGCAGGACATGAGTTCCCAGCCACCATTAAGGAAATCATTGAGGAGAAAGGACATCACACCCAGTACTCTATGAAAAGAATTGTCTGTCATTGAGGAGAAAGAACATCTACCTAAACAGGTTTTAACACAGGTAAAAGCACCTTATTCTGGAAAAAAAAAAAAAAAAAGCAATCGCAGACATTTATTACTAAGGAAGAGAAGCAAACACCAGGATTTAAGGCAGGAAGAGATAGGGTAATTGCCATTTTGTGCAAATACAGTAGGTTTATAATCAGGACTGCCCTTATCTCTAAATCTGCTAACCTCTAGGCTTTGAATGGAAAAGATAAACCCCACCTGCCAGTCTTTTAGTTGTACAAGAAGGTCTGAGCAACAAGAACCCTTTTTCTGGATTAGTTCCACTGATGATTTGTCCCTGAAGTCAGGAAGTACCTTGCCAGAAAAGGACTGGCTTTTAAAGTTCTTTTCTTATGAGACAACGTCCTTGGCCACCCAGAACCCCATGAGTTCAACACTGAAGGCATTGAAATGGTCTACTTGCTCCCAAACATAATGTCCCTAATTCAGCCTCTAGATCAGGCATCATATGGACCTTCCGGGCTCATCACACGCAGTACTCTATGAAAAGAATTGTCAATGCTATGGAAAAACCCCTGACAGAGAGAACATCATGAAGTCTAGAAAGATTACACCGATGACGATGAAGATGCCATTGTTCTTATATAATGCAAAAAGCTGTGAAAGTCATCAAGCCTGAAACAACAAATTCCTGCTGGAGAAGACTGTGTCCAGATCTTGTGCATGACTTCACAGAACTTATGATGGAGCCTATCAAGGAAACTATGAAAAAGATTGTGGATAGGGCGAGGAAGGTAGGGCATGAAGAATTTCAAGATATGGGTCTTGGAGAAATACAAGAGCTAATAGATACTACAACAGAGGAATTAACGGGAGATGACTCGATAGAGACAAGTGCTTCAAAACCAGTGCCAGAAGATCAGGAAGAAGACATAGAAGAAGCAGTGGCAGAAAACAAATTGACATTAGGCAAACTGGCAGAAGGGTTTCAATGATTCAAGGCTGTTTTTGACTTCCTTTACAACGTTGACCCTTCTATGATATGGGCACTGAAATTAAAGCAAACAGTGGAAGAAGGATTGGTACTACATGGAAACATTTTTAGAGAAATGAAAAAAAAAAAGTCAGATAGAAATTATGGGCCGGGCGCGGTGGCTCAAGCCTGTAATCCCAGCACTTTGGGAGGCCGAGATGGGCGGATCACAAGGTTAGGAGATCGAGACCATCCTGGCTAACACGGTGAAACCCCGTCTCTACTAAAAATACAAAAAAACTAGCCGGGCGAGGTGGCGGGCGCCTGTAGTCCCAGCTACTCGGGAGGCTGAGGCAGGAGAATGGCGTAAAACCGGGAGGCGGAGCTTGCAGTGAGCTGAGATCCGGCCACTGCACTCCAGTCCGGGCGACAGAGCGAGACTCCGCCTCAAAAAAAAAAAAAAAAAAAAATTATGATGTATTTCCATAAAGTTACACAAAGCATGCCTGTCTCTCCCGCCTCCTCTTCCACCTTCTCCACCTCTTCTGCCTATGCCACTCCTGAGATAGGAGTGGCAACCAACCCTTCATCTTTTCCATCTCTTCCTCCTCAGCCTACTCAACCTGAAGATGACAAGAATGAAGACATTTATGATAATCCACTTTCACTTAATGAGGAGTACATATATTTCATCTTAAGATTTTCTTAATAACACTTTCTTTTCTCTAGCTTATTGTAAGAATACAGTATATAACACATATGGCATGCAGAATATGTGTTTATAGATTGTTTATGTTGTTAAGGCTTCCAGACAACATAGGCTATCAGTAATTGATTTTTGGAAGAGTCAAAAGTTATACATTGATTTTCCACTGTGCAGGGAGTTGACACCCATAACCCCTATGTTGTTCAAGTTTCAACTGTAAAAATATGTAAGTACGGCTTTATCTGCATTGAATAAATCTGATATTAGTATTTTCATTTTTATTCCATTCTATTTTCCATATTTTCTTTGACCCATATTGTCTTTAAATTTTAAAATGTGTGATTGTACTTTATCAACCTTTTTGTAATGTATTTCTAACTTAGTCGCATTGTGATCAGAGAATACAGTCTGCATAACAGTTCTATATAATTTAATCAGACATATTCCAGTAACTAGTCAGTTTTCATAAATGTTTGGTGGATGCTTGAAAAGGATAATTTTTCTCTAACAGCTTGGTATTGGAGTCAAAGTATCAAGTTTGATGATTGTGTTGGGTAAATGTTCTTTATCCTAATTAATTTTTCTGTTTATCAATTGCTGGGCATTATTTTAATATTGCTTATAATGATGGTGGTTTTAAGAATATGTATCCTAATAGTTTAGCATTTTTTGTATGATTTAAAGTTATGCTTTTATGTACATGCATGTTTTGAACTGTTATTCCAAAGGAATTCAACCTTTTATCAATATGCAGTGATTTATTTTGTTTATAATAGTAATTCTTGCCTTAAAGCTTTGTCTGATATTACCACACTAATTTACTTTTCATAAATATTTTCCTAATATATCCTCATTTAGCCTTTTATTTTCAATTTTTATAATTTAGGCAGCCCCCTCATAAACAACATAGAGCTAGATCTTTCTAAGTACAGACTGACAACCTTCTAACAAAAAAGTTTAGTTCATTGAGATCAATTGAGTTTATTGCTACATTTGAATTTTTATCATCTTATTTTTGCCTTTTATTTACATTACTGTTTCTGCTTATTTTTTCATTGTCTTTTTTTTTTTTTTTTTGGATTGCCTGAGGTTTTCATAATCTTTCCATTGTTTACCTTTTCTGCAAGTTTTATATTCTGTTTCTGTTATTTTAGTAGCTGTTTAGAAATTTTAACATGAAAATGTATTAAAGTCTAAAATGCTCATATATTAATCATTCCAACATATGTTATCATAATGTATTTTACTTGTATACATGTTTTTTTGAAATCCCACAAATTAAACATTACTGTTGTTGCTAAGTATTATTGGATACAGTATTTATGTCGGTTACTCACATATGTATTCATTCTTCTTTCTTGCTGGCTTCCCAGATCTTCCTTCTGGGATCACTTTTCAACTCCTTGAAGTATATTCTTCCAAATTTTCTCTACTCATGGTTGTAAATACATTGCTTGGTGATAAACAGCTTTTTGTTTGTCTGAAAATGTCCTTATTCTACTCTGATTCTTAAAACATTGTTTTGCTGGCTCCAGGTTTACCTCTATTTTCTCTCAGACTATCCTATTTTTCATGTTTAATCTTCTACCTAATTGTTACTTGTTTGTTGCTAATCTGTCTTGTCTGATTACTCTTTAGATTTTTTTTTCATCTTTGTTATTCTGCAGGTCACTACAGTGTAACTAGGTACACATGTCTTTGCATTTATTTTCCTGGAAATTTAGTGTGGTTCCTAATTCTTAAGATTTGTGTCTTTCATTAGTTTGGGAACATTTTTACTATTATCCTTTAGAACGTTACTTTCTTTTTTTTTTTTTTTTTTTTTTTTTTTTTTGAGACGGAGTGTCACTCTGTCGCCCAGGCTGCAGCCTGGAGAGCAGTGGCGCTATCTGGGCTCACTGCAAGCCCCGCCTCCCGGGTTCACGCCATTCTCCTGCCTCAGCCTGGGACTACAGGCGCCCGCCACCACGCCCGGCTAATTTCTTGTATTTTTAGTAGAGATGGGGTTTCACCGTGTTAACCGGGATGGTCTCGATCTCCTGACCTTGTGATCCGCCTGCCTCGGCCTCCCAAAGTGCTGGGATTACAGGCGTGAGCCACTGCGCCCGGCCGAATGTTACCTATTTTTTATTCTTTCCAGCCTCTCCTTCTGGACATCTGACTACATGTATGTTGGACCTTCTCATTTTATGACCTTTGATTTGTGATGTCACTTTCATAGTTACATTTCTTTGACACCTGTGCATTCTGGCTATTTCTTTAACTTCACCTTCCAGTTTAGATCTTCTCTTGAGCTGTTTCTAATCTGCTTTTAAAGCTTAGTTTTTCTTATGTTTTACAAGTCGATAATTTTCTTTTTCAAATGTGCCTTATTGAGAGCCTCTGAACCTTATTCATATTTTCTGTAGCCTTTTTCTTTAAACTTAAAAAATATTCATTTTTCAAAATGCTTTGATTTGCATATGTCTTTGTGTGTTTAAGTCAACTATTGGATGTTTCTGCTGACTCTTGGCTATGTTTCTTGTTCTCACACTTGTTTTGTAATTTTTGACTGTTGTGTACATTAACTGATGCAATTTTATCTGAAGGTGCTCTTAGAGGCCTGAAGTTGACATTTATTTCAGTCAGAGAAAATTTTTACTTCCTTTTGCCAGCCACATTAAAACTTTTTTTTTTTTTTAAATTTATTGAGATGGAGTCTCGCCCTGTCCCCCAGGCTAAAGTGCAGTGGTGCGATCTCAGCTCACTGCAACCTCCGCCACCCGGATTCAAGTGATTCTCCTGCCTCAACCTTCCGAGTAGCTGGGATTACAGGTGCCTGCCATGCCTGGCTAATTTTTGTATTTTTAGTAGAGACAGAGTTTCATCATGTTGGCCAGGCTGCTCTTGAGCTCCTGACCTCAGGTGATCTACCTGCCTCAGCCTCCCAAAGTGCTGGGATTACAAGCGTGAGCCACCACTCCCAGCCTAAAACTATTTTTTTCTACAACTTTGTTTTCCTCTCCACCTGGAGCTGAAGTTAAAATAGCTAAGTTCCCCTTGTAAAGTAAGATTTCCCTCTAGTTTGCTGTTCACTGGAGTTGTGGTTCTTTTGGGTAGATAGGGTCTTGGCTTCATACGGAGGTCTTTAATCTGACTCCTTCACTATATGGAGACTAAAATTTGTCCTCTGCCAGCTATGAGGTCATTAAAGCCTAATCTCTGGATCTCCAGAAATCCGTAGATGCCCTGAGAGCAGTCATAGACTTCTCTCCCAGGATTTATGCTTTTGCTTCATGTTTGACTGCTGGAGATTTCCTTACTCCGTTGCCAGCTCAGCCATGCATTAAAACGTTCTTCCAAACACTTTATAAAGTATCTTGGATTCTATTTTAGTGAATAGCTTTTTGGGGTATCAAATTTGTAATATTGCCAAAAATGAAAATCTAATTTTAAAAAATTTGTCTAAATTATAAATGCTTCTTTAGATTATTTATTAAAAATTCTTTTTATAATTAAACAAAATGAATATGTTTCTGGAAAAGTAGGAAATCACAAAAATTCACAGACTATTACTGGAAATTTTATCACTTTCCAAAGATATTCATGTGTTAGTATCAGATTGAACTGTGTGAAATAGTTCTTCTATAGGTCAAAATCAGCAACTTTATATGGCACAACTATATATTTCCTCTTTGGCTTTTTTCAATGACTATTTTACATAGTTGAAACGACAATTTATATATGATTTTGTGTATATACTTAATATACATAAATTTTGCACATAATTTTGTATTTTTTTCTCTATCTGGAAATATTTTCTCATTTAACTTTTCATAAATAATATGTTTATACAATATTTATATGAGATTTAGCATCATCTCAATTGTTTCCTATTTGGGGAAATTTAAATTGTTTTTCTTTCTGTTACAACTAACACTATAGTAAGCATCTCTGTGCAAAGACCATTTTCTGAATTTTACATTTTTC
The DNA here is from genome assembly GCF_007565055.1 of Rhinopithecus roxellana. Taxonomy (NCBI): domain Eukaryota; kingdom Metazoa; phylum Chordata; class Mammalia; order Primates; family Cercopithecidae; genus Rhinopithecus; species Rhinopithecus roxellana. The sequence goes on along the minus strand of NC_044557.1, from coordinate 59,409,331 downwards.
TTCAGAATGAATAAATAGCAATGAAATTACTGATTGAGAATATTAAGGTTTTTAAGAATCTCGTTACCTATCAGCGAATTATACTCTAACTTGCAGGTTTAACATGTCAGAAGAAAAGTATTTGGGACCTCTTTTAATTTCATAATATGGGATTTCAGTAACTTAATAGAAAATACATGTGATACCTTTGCTTTAACCTGCATCTAATCTACTGTGATATACTATTTTCCTATTATCTATTCTTAGTTTAAGTAACTCTCAGATTCTTACCACATTTTGTGCAATGACTGGAAGAATCTCATTCAACTTCCCTTGGAAAATTGCTCAAAAGTGCTATAAAAGTGAAATTGCATAATTTTGTGAAAATTAATTATTCAAAGAGTTATGCCAATACTTACCAAACATCTAAAATTTAGTTTCAAGCAAGTGTTCAGATTCCATTTTATTTTCTTTAATGGAAAAACCCATTTGTTCCTCCTCTCCCGTGCCTGTCTGATAAAAATAGCAAATAACTTCTACATTTTTCTCTCACTAGACTGTTTGAATAATAATAACAAAAGTTACCCTTTATTGGCTGTCCACTTTATGCCAGAACCTATGTTAGGCAATTTGTATATCTCTGACTCACACAATAAACTTGCAAGGTATCAACATGACAATTTTATAGCTGAGGTAAAATTGAGGCTCAGGGAGGTTAAAGATTCACAAAAAATAAATGACGTGATCAAAGTTGAAATGGATTTGACTTAAAGTCTAGTTTGCCTTTACAGAAATATATACAGACACAACCAGTCAAAATATGACTCAAAAAAAATAAATATATAAAAATAAGAATCTCTTTTGCATTGCATACCAGGTGTCTTGGGGCAAATAAAAGACCCAGGGGCACACTGGCTTATCTTTTGTGCCATGCATGGAGTTTAAAGACTGCAGCAGGGAAACCCAGCTACCTATTTTGTGAAATTTGTACAGAGAAACAAACAAACAAAATTGAGAAAATGAATGGATGGCCCCAAAGATAATTTTCCCCGTGGCTCTAGTTTAATCAGCTACTAACACCCAAGAGCAGCATAGCTAAGCTAGTTCTTTCATTCAGTGCCATATTCAAGTGATGTTGTTTCACAGCTTTAATAGTCTTGTCAGTATTCATCAGGAAATCAGTGCAACCCTCCAAAATCCTGCCATAAAAATACAGTGGCTTTTTTAATTAGAGCTGTGCAACCTTCAACACACCCCTACTCTATGTTGAATTGATGTGTCTCACTCTCACCTTAAGCTCACCAAATTCAGATGAATCCAAGGGAAGCAGAAAAGGTTCACTGTGGTCCCAGCTGAACAAATGTGTTTTCATAGGTTTCACAGTAAGCTTTTAATTTTTGATGCTATTGCCTTTTAAAAAGGAAGTTATACATGATATAAATGATGAATTGATGGGTGCTGACGAGTTGATGGGTGCAGCACACCAACATGGCACAAATATACATATGTAACAAACCTGCACGTTATACACATGTACCCTAGAACTTAAAGTATAATAAAAATAAATAAATAAATAAAGGAATAATTTATTGTAGGAAAATCTAACTCATCAACATAAGGGTTATAGGTAGCCTATATACTGGACACAAGTTCTGTGAAACATGGAAAAGTAGATCTAAATTCAACATTCAAGGTTATGATGTATATATGTATCTACACAGCAAACCATTATTGAGGCAGGAAATTGGGAGCCTAATTTAATTAGCCGGTTTCATTATTTCATCACAAGTTATATTGTTTACCAAAAGCTTCACATCTGCATTGTTTTGAAAAATATATTGAGTCATCTATGATTATCACCCCTGGTTTCTGGAGGGACCTGTGTACTCACTGAAAATTTGTAGCTGGAGGACTTGATAAAGAGCAGGGAGATTCAACAATAATGTGTAGACACTTGCTGCTTTTACCAAAAATGTAAGGATTGCAGGCTTCTGTATCTTTTCCTGTTGAAACCACAATACAATACGGTGATGTTCACTGCTGGGTTTGAAGCTTTCATTGTTCATGAGATAAATTTTAGAAGTTTGTTCCTTTTTCATCTTATAATATGTCAGATATGTCCAGGTTTTCACACAATATCTAGGACTTGTAATCTTGACCAAAAGTATAATTTTGTGTTTAAAAATAAATAGCTTTTACAATGACAAGGAGGAAGAAAGTACCTACTTTGAATCTCTACCTACTATTGATCTTTTTGCAACTGCCATTGATTTCCATAAGATCAAACAATACGTTAAATATGAATTGGTCTTTCAAAAAATTACATATTTATTATAACTCAATCATCTTGGATTTGACTTCAAATTAAAATTCTTTTAAATAAACATATACATTACCAAATAGTATAGATATAAGAAAAATTCCTCAAATACTCCATCCACCAGAGAATACATTCATGCCAATCATAAAATTAAAATTCTTTTTTAGTATTTTTATAAAGCAAAAATTTAGTATAAAATGTTGGTTTCCAAAATTCATGTACAAATTTTGACCTCACTTTTGTAATTTGTCTTGGCAAAATTTCTGGAGCAAATTAATAAAATGCAACCTTCCATAGGAAACGCACTTCTGAGACACAGCTTCCTTCACTGAAATGGAGTCTGTAGAATGACAAGCAAGCTCTTCACTTTACAATGTAAACTTTAATGCTTATATGCCAAAATATTTACTTTTAATGATAAGAGGAAGCTTTGATCAGAGATTTATTAGGTGTGAAATAATCCATTTCCTGTTATGCCCCCAAATGCTCAGGTACAAATAGAGCTAAATATCTAGAATTGATGGGTTGGAAAGAGCAAAGCAAATTTGTGGTCATATTTTCACTCAGGATAATAATCTAAGAGTCCTCCTATATTTTGACAAATTAGGTTTGAGGCCAAAGTGGAATAAAACAGGTAAGGAAATTAAACTTGTTAAATTTCTTGTAATCGTTGTAATGGGAAGTGACATCTCATAAACTTGCCTAGGAAGAAAATCCTACTCTCCTGTAATAAAATTACTATGTGCAGAGAAATGGCATGAGGGCCAAATTGAGGGTTGCTGTGCCTTCCCTAGAAGAAATACCAGGGGACCTTTGGTCAAGACTAACTGCATACATGGGCCTCAGAGAAAGATACCCAAGCTGCATGTTCTGAAAATGCTGGTAATACTGTCCCTCCCAAACCACCTTTTCAAGGTCTTCTACTGATACCTGAAATTCCACCATTAGAAGTGTATTCCCCTCCTTTCATGTTTTTCCCATGATAAAATGTAAATACTAAAGACAGGAATAATGCACAAAGCTTGTCCGTCATTTCTGCCTTCATGGTGATGAGTTTTTAATAGAAGAGAAGGTGAATAAAGCTGGAAATAGTCATCTTGAAAACAGGAAGGGGAATGCCAGTGGAAGGCTAAGGTCTTGGAAGATGTGGAAAGACACTAGGGGACTCAAAAAAGGCATTAGATGTGGAAAGGCACTGGGGAACAAGGAAGGCAACTGTCTTGCTTAGGAGGCTGTTGGAAAGTCCTACAGTTGCTATTTAAATGGAGTTTTAATGGTCCTGGAGCAATAGCTGTATGGGGGAAAATGTTGATGGCTGGGTCCAAACTCTACTTCCAATAGCTAGAAACATACATGCAAAAAGCATGAATAAGGTCTTCTCAAACAGAAAATTAAATATAAGTGGCTAAGAAAATACACCATCTCTGGATATCAAAATATGATCCCCAAAAATCATTATCTGCGGCATTTCTCTTTCTGTTTCCCCCACATGGTTGGAAGGCAGAAAACCAACAGCAACCATTGAAGAGGTGGGTGCAAGGGAAGAAACACAACATAAGCATTTGTCAAAGGAATAATTGAGCGGACAGAAGTTAGAATGATGGTGGGAGAAGGTCTGTGGATAAGTGAGTTTGAGAAAGCCTTATACTACCAGCCTCTCTTTTAGAGAGTTAAAGTGTGTGTAGCAGAGACTACTATATATTCACTACAATCCATTTCCTTGTCCTCCTAGGATTCTATCCAGATCACGTTTCCCTGTATTCATTGCAGTTAGGTATGGCCGTATGACTGAATCTGGCCGAGGAGATGTGACTTCTGCATAGAAATAACGTGCACCTCTTTCTGGCCTGGCCAATTGAAAACCTTCCATGTACCATCTTCCCTGCTCTTTGTTTCTTCCAGCTGTCTAGAATGGATATAAACCTAGGGTGACTTTGGAAGCTACTGTTGAGCATGATGAAATTCCAATGAATTGAGTTTGGCTTTATAGATGACCTCTCAGAGGCAGCCTCCTAAACAAGAACCCTAGCATTGGATCATGTCATGAACTAGAAACACATCTTAGTATGTTAAGCCATCGAGATTTCATGCTGTTTAGTTTTACAATATTTATTATAGCAAATAAAATGTTTTACTTTTTAGATGTCTCAAGATATTGCAATTAAAAAATAATAATTACATTTATTAAACCCAATTTTTTCTAAACTGCTTTGACCACAGAAACTTTATGACTTGGTTTTGTTTCTAACATAACAACCATTAGCTAGTAGAAGTTGTTTTCTTGTTTGGGGAAAACTGCACCATGCTGTTCTTGACTTCCCTTCCTTTCCAAAAGTTTATTCTATCTAAGAGAGAAGGTCTAAAAATCAAGCTAGGGCTATAAGGAGGCTACAGCACCAGAGATTTCAATTACAAATTCACCCACAGAGCTATGTTTCAGATAAACATCATTATTTCAACACAGAATTAAATCAGTGAGCTCAAGGAACTGAAGCATGTTCTCTGAAGCTCTAAAGTGAAAGGAGAGAAGAACCAAGAATTTTGTATTGTAGCTGAGGATTAGTAAAGAAGGGTCTAGTGTGCTAGCTGAGCATGGTGGCTCACGCCTGTAATTCCAGCAGTTTGGGAGTCCAAGGCAAGAGGGTCGCTTGAGTCCAGGAGTTCAAGACCAGTCTGGGCTACATGGTGAGACCCTATCTCTACAAAATTTACTTTAAAAAAATTATCCGAGCATGGTGGCATGTGCCTGTAGGTCCCCCAGCTATTTAGGAGGCCAAGGCAGGAGGATTACATGAACCCAGGAGTTCAAGGCTGCAGTGAGCTGTGATCACACCGCTGCATTCCAGCCTGATGACAGAGCAAGAATCTGTCTTTAAAAAAAAAAAAAAAAAAAAGAAGAAGAAGAAGAAGGGTCCAGGAATTTTGCTTTCTTTTTCTACTTTCATATTACATCATCTTACAGGATTAGTAATTACTAGTAATGGCCTGATTCAGCTACTTTAATAAAGATATTGATATGGTTTGGATCTGTGTCCCCACCCAAATCTCATGCTGAAATGCAATCCCCAATGCTGGAGGTAGGGCCTGGTGGGAGGTGACTGGGTCATGGGGGCAGAGTTCTCATGAATGGTTTAGCACCATTCCCCCTTGGTACTGTATAGTGATAGAGGAGATCTGGTTGTTTAAAAGTCTGTATCACCTCCCTCAATCCTCTTGGTCCTGCTTCTGCCATGTAAGATGCCTGCTTCCACTTTGCCTTTGCCATGAGTAAAAGCTCCCTGAGTCCTCCCCAGAAGCAGATGCTGCCATGCTTCCTGTACAGCCTGCAGAACTGTGAGCCAATTAAACCTGTTTTCTTTATAAATTACCCAGTCTCAGATATTTATTTATAGCAGTGTAAGAACAGGCTAATATAGATACGTATTTTGATCTTGTATCGAGAAGGACTGTGTGGGTCTCAGGACCTGCCCTTCCAACAGTTTCATAATATCTTCAAGGGTTGGCTTTCTTTGGTCTCTCTATTCTTCCTGTATGAAATCAGCAACATCTTCAGTTTGTCTCCCATATAGTGGCAAGAACTTCAGCAGCTTAGGGTTTGAATCAATGTATCACAAGACACCTTATTTCCCCAAAGCTCCAGAAAACTTCCACTCATATTTTATTGGGATTACCTAGGTCAACAACCCTTCTTGTACCTGGATAAATTCCAGTGTTCAGGACAACGCTATCTACTGATTGACTTATATTTGGATTACCTGGACCAGTCACTAGGGCAAGAGCTATTTAGGAGCTGTGTAAATCAGGGCCCTTACTTGTATTTGTGGGTAAGGGGACAGACTCCTCCCCCACATCCTATGGCTGTCACACACCAGGGAGGAATCGCTTTTGGGAAGATAATCATAGATCAACTTTTTTATGTATTTATTTTTTTGAGACAGAGTTTCACTCTTGTTGTCCAGGCTGGAGTGCAATGGCATGATCTTGGCTCACTGCAACCTCCACCTCCCAGGTTCAAGCAATTCTCCTGCCTTAACCTCCCGAGTCGCTAGGATTACAGATGCCCACCACCACGCCCAGCTAATTTTCTTGTATTTTTAGTAGAGACAGGTTTCACCACATTGACCAGGCTGGTCTTAAACTTCTGACCTCAGGTGATCCACCCGCCTCGGCCTCCCAAAGTGCTGAGATTACAGACATAAGGCACCGCACCTGGCCACAGATCAACTTTTGAATAAATTACGTAAATAAGAGTTAACATCTGTGTAGTTATCATATACCAGGCACTACACAAAGCATTTAAATATGTTAACTCACTTATCTCTCACAACCCTATGAAATAGGCTCTATTATTTAACCGCATTTTACAAATGAGGAAACTGCTTTGTAGGTAGATTACATAACTTTCCGAAATCATCAAGGCTAATAGGTAACAGAGCTGGGCTTTGATTCCACACAGTCAAGATCCAAAGTCTATCCTCTTTTGCCACCATGTTAAAATTTTTGTAAAGCCATCATGCATTACATAAAGTATATGCACACAAATATATGCATATACACATGTAAATGTACATACACTAAGGGTGCATAAATACATCTATACATTTATACACACATACACCCTCATATATTAGGTGAGAATTCCAATTCTTCAGACCTTATGATTATAACAAAGGTGCCATCTGGCGTTAGAACCCTCTAATTGCAGAAAAAGCACCCACACAGAAATGAAGATTCACAAACAATACAAACTCAACTTGTAAAGTAGTCTAAAATCCTAAAAACATTAACATCAGTCAGTAACTGTCCTTCCTTGTCTTGGAGGCATCCTTCACATGCCTGAAAGCACATCTAAGTAATCTCACAGAGCTGCTTCCAGCTGGTCCTGCATACTTACTCTCTATCTATCCTGCAAAAAATCACTCCTGAGTGGGAAGCACTTCATTCTTATATTAAGGGAGAGAGGATAACATGGACGTTTTTTCATTTGTGGAAAAATGAGTTGTTCTACAATCATATGACACACATATGACACACCAAGTCCCCCCACCCCCAACTTTTAGCACCTAACCTTGCCCTGTAGTCACATCTGTCTGTCCCAAGTGGCTGACCTTGGAAGCAACATGGTCTTTTTCTTCCCATTCTAATTAGGGGGTAAAACGTGATGGTTGCAAATCTTGCCCAAGACATGAGAGTACATTGTATCAGGCTTCCTGTTCAGTTGTCTGCCTGCTTTGGATCTGAGGCTCCTCTGCCTCTACAGGGAACTCTCCAGGGATGATACCTTGTATACACACCCAACTCTGAGTTTGCTCTTCCCTTTCAAAATAATTCTAGATTTTTGAAATTACTTTCATAATTAACCTTGAACTGAAGCAAGACCAGCACCAGGATAAATATCCTCTAGTCTAGATCTTTTTACCAGCCCTTTTAATCCACTGTTGCTTACCCAGTCAGAATTTCCTCCAGTTAATGCTTTGATGAACCTGCTGGTGAACTGGAGGAACAGCTTAACTTGCTCACACTGAGTTTTCTCCTAAATAGCTCTGTATAAATCTAAGTGATTGCTGCACTCTCAAGTGAGCACTCCCATAAAAATAAAAGATAAGTTGCTACATACACACATACACACACAGGACTCCAACACTGTAAGGTTTGGAAGTCCAAACCCTAACCTTTGGGCTGCTAAATGTGAAGTTTCTCATAGCACATAAGGTGTTAATAGTGTGGTGTTATTTCATTGTATTTAAGCTAGCCGAGAGTTTTTGGCAAAATAGAACATCCTCTTAGTTCAGATTCAAGTAACAAGGGTTACATAAATGCAGATTACACAATTTCACAGCTGTATAATATCAACATAGTCAAACATATAAAAAATAAGACATGGAAAGAGAAGGTGCTGAGCAGTTCACTGATACATAGCAAGCAGCATGGGGCTGGTTTTCCTTTGAATCAGTGTTTCATGACTTAGTTTGGCAATAGGGATTTATCATAATCAGCATGGATTAGAAACATTCTGAGATCATTAGATTTTTGGTGGGTAATAAGTGTCATGGAAGGAGCCCTAGCTCTTCTCAAATGCTGCTCTGCTCTACTGGTCCATTAGTAGCAACCAAACATTTGCCTCCTAAAGCTCAGGTCAAGAGCTGAATAAACAAGCCAGGGACAGAGTGATATTTATGTACTGCTTCTTTACATAATCTGGAAGACTGAGAGCTCAAACTACCCACTCTAGCAAGAGATCATGAAGATATTTCTTTGACACCAATGGAAATGCTACATCTAATTAAGACTCCTTATTTCTTACTCTTCCTAGTTTAGCTGAGTTTTTGTTGGTGGTGGTGGTGGAGTTTTGTTTTGTCTTTTGGAGTAAATTCTTTTCCTTGATTATAAGGGCCATTCATGAACTCACCTGTCAAGGCGGTCTTTAGCATTCTTCTGTGGGCCAAGATACCACACATTACACCACTACCCGCTCCCGCCCAGCCCAGTTCCACTATCTCTTTTTGCCCTAGACCTCTTATACAGTAGCCAAGGTCTGAAGACATGGATCCAGTTTTAAAATGAACAAATAATGAAGGAACTTTCAGCTGTGACAGAAATATTAGCTATTTTGCTTTAAGTGGGAAATTAGTGTATAGAACTTTCAAAACACATAGAAAACACTAATCTCTGTATTCTCTTTGTAATGTAAATTATGTTTTATTTTTTAAAATGAGTGAAGAGCCCCTACCTTATTAGGCAATTCTCTTTGGCAGGCATGATTTTATTGCCCTCAGTGTAATACTCATCTACCAGGGCAAATCTGAGGGAAGCACAAGTCCTTGTTTTCACATTGGGCTCTCGGAATATGTGTTGGTGATGAAGGTATCTGATGAGAAACCTTAATGACCCAGGACTCAATTTCAGAGCCGGTGCCACACCAGGATGACAATGTCCAGTGTGCATGATTGATATGTCTCCTTTCCAAAATGCCTGACAGTCACATACAGAAGCATGAATCCTTCAACACGGTGGAGAAAGTAACTTCTGCAGAAGACTCAGTCTCCTAACACTCGAGTCATGTGAGGAAAGGGCATAAGGAAGGATCTAAGTCTAATGATGCCCCCATTTCACGGACCTGCTATAACCAGATGGCCTAACTCTCATTCTGATTATTTGCAAGTAATTGCCAGTATTAAGTACTTACTATGTGTTAAATGTAGTTCTAAATATTAGACTTGCATTAACCCACTTCATCTTCACACTTTTAGTTGTTACAGAGAAGAGCAACAGACAAGGAGGAAGGTGGTATCGAGTAACTGCTTTATCTGCCATGACACCTTGATCTTCTTTCTCCTTTCCTGCCATGTCTTCATGGAAGTCAAAGAAAGGGTCGGGGATAGGCATGATCTCTAAAGGGCAAGACAAGAACAGAAATGGGAGGACAAAGACATCCAGGTACACAGGCACCTTCCAAAAATTAGAATCAGAATGAACACTGGCAGCAGCACGCAAAGGTTGGAGAACCAAGTGCATCTAACTGGTACACTGGGAATATTTTCTGTAGAGGATGTAAAAACAGTAATAAAACTGACCAAAAAGTCGATCTGCTTTTTATTATCACCATGTACTGGCAATTCTAAACAATGTCAATGAGAAGCTACTGTTTCCTAAAAAAAAAAAAAAAATCCTTAGTTGGTCTAAGTTCTAAACAATTATTACAATTTCCATTTAATTTTAACACTAATACACAAGCCTCAAATTAGCACATTTTCATTTGTTATTTAATATTATCTTATGCACGAAGGTTAATTCAGAAAACTCCTAGTTATACAGCCAACCCTCAACACATGCAGACTCAGTGACACACATTTGTTTGGAGAGTGGGTTGGGCATAGTTCAGAAGCTAATTTTGGGTACAATTCAGCTCTCCAGCCCTGTAGTTCTACATATTCCTGTATTTATTCAGTAGATTCAAAACAAACAATAATAGCACAGTGATTGTGAAGGCACAGAAATAGAGCTTGAAATACTTTGACATTCCGTGTGACTACTTAAAGTTCTTACTTTTATGGAACTTCAGGAAAAAGTAATTCACTCACTTCAGTATCACCTCCTTGTTGAAAAATTCTGCATAATGTAGGTATAACTATGAGAAAGCTTTTCCAGGCAAGATGAAGCTGTGCCCATGGGAATGACAAATTTTGTGAAGTTAATGTCAACCTTTGAAGTACTATGCCATCTAAAAGAAAATGTGGCACAAAATGATCAGCTCAAGTTTTATTCTTTCCTTTATATAATTATTTTTATTTTCCAAGCAATCCTTTTTTATTTCTGTTGTGAAGCTTTGGATGAGTGGTACCCAAATCTCATCTTGAATTGTAACTCCCACAGTTTCCACATGTCATGGGAGGAACCTGATGGGTGGTGATTAAATTATGGGGGTTGGTCTCTCCTGCACTGTTCTCATGATAGTGAATAAGTCTCACAAGATCTGATGGTTTTAAAAATGGAAGTTTCCCTGCACAAGCTCTCTTTTTGCCTGCTGCCATCCTTGTAAGACATGACTTGCTCCTCCTTGCCTTCCACCATGATTGTGAGGCCTCCCCAGCCACGTGGAACTGTAAGTTCATTAAACCTCTTTTTCTTCCCAGTCTCAGGTATGTCTTTATCAGCAGTGTGAAAATGGACTAGTGCAGTAAATTGGTACCAAAAGAGTGGGGTGCTGCTCAAAAGATACCCAAAAATGTGGAAGCAACTTTGGAACCCGGTTACAGGCAGAGGGTGGAACAGTTTGGAGGGCTCAGAAAAAGACAGGAAAATGTGGGAAAGTTTGAAACTTCCTAGAGACTTGTTGAATGGCTTTGCCCAAAATGCTGATAGTGATGTGGACAATAAGGTCCAGGCTAAGGTAGTCTCAGATGGAGATGAGGAACTTGTTGGGAACTGGAGCAAAGGTGACTCCTGTTATATTTTAGCAAAGAGACTGGTGGCATTTTGCCCCTGCCCTAGAGATTTGTAGAACTTTGAGCTTGAGAGAGATGATGTAGGGTATTTGACAGAAGAAATTTCTAAGCAGCAAAGCATTCAAGAGGTGAGCTGGGTGCTGTTAAAGGCATTCAGTTTTATAGGGGAAGCTGAGCATAAAAGTTTAGAAAATTCACAGCCTGATAATGTAATAGAAAAGAAAATCCCACTTTCTGAGGAGAAATTCAAGCCAGCTGCAGAAATTTGCATAAGTAACAAGGAGCCAAATGTTAATCCCCAAGACAATGGGGAAAATGTCTCCAGTATGTGTCAGAGGCAATGGAAGCCCCTCCCATCACAGACCAGAGGCCTAGGAGTAAAAGAATGGTTTCATAGGCCAGGCCCAGGGTCACCATCTGTGTGCAACCTAGGTACTTGGTGCCCTGTGTCCCAGCTACTCCAGCCATGGCTAAAAGGGGCCAACATAGAGCTGGGGCCATGGCTTCAGAGGGTGCAAGTCCCAGACCTTGGCAGTTTCCATGTGGTGTTGAACCTGCAAGTGCAAAGAAGTGAAGAATTGAGGTTTTTGGAACCTCTGCCTAGATTTCACAGGATGTATGGAAATGTCTGGATGTCCAGGTAGAAGTTTGCTGCAGGGGCAAGACTCTCATGGAGAACCTCTGCTAGGGCAGTGCAGAAGGGAAATGTGGGGCTGGAGCCCCCATACAGAGTCCCTACTGGGGCACCACCTAGTGGAGCTGTGAGAAGAGGACCATCAGACTCCAGAATGGTAGATCCACTGACATCTTGCACCATGCAACTGGAAAAGCTGCAAACACTCAACACCAGCCCATGAAAGCAGCCAGGAGGGAAGCTGTACCCTGCAAAGCCACAGGGATGGAGCTGCCCAAGACCATGGGAATCCACCTCTTGCATCGCCATGACCTGGATGTGACACATGGAGTCAAAGGAGATCATTTTGGAGCTTTAAGATTTGACTGCCCCAGTGGATTTTGGACTTGCATGGGGCCTGCAGCCCCTTTGCTTTTTGCCAATTTCTGCCATTTGCAACAGCTGTATTTACCCAATACCTGTACCCCATTGTATCTAGGAAGTAACTAGCTTGCTTTTGATTTTACAGGTTCATAGGCAGAAGGGACTTTCCTTGTCTCAGATAAGACTTTGGACTGTGGACTTTTGAGTTAATGCTCAAATGAGTTAAGACTTTGGGGGACTGTTGGGAAGGCATGATTGGTTTTGAAATGTGAGGACATGAGATTTGGAAGGGGCCAAGGATGGAACGATATGGTTTGTGAATGATATGTGTGCCCACCCAAATCTCATCTTGACTTGTAACTACCATAATTCTCACATGTCATGGGAGGAACCTGGTGGGAGGTGACTGAATTATGGGGTTGGGTCTTTCCTGCACTGTTCTTGTAATAGTAAGTCTAACAAGATCTGATGGTTTTAAAAATGAGAGTTTCCCTGCACAAGCTCTCTTTTCACCTGCTGTTATCATATAAGATGTGACTTGCTCCTCCTTGCCTTCTGCCATGATTGTGAGGCCTCCTCAGCCACATGAAACTGTGAGTCCAATTAAATCTCTTTCTTTTGTAAATTGCCAAGTTTTGGGTATGTCTTTATCAGCAGCATGAAAATGAACTAATACAATGAGATTAATCAGACACAAAAATGTTTGCAAACAACCAGAATTCACCTTGAACAATGTATAGCAAGATAGCAAGTTTTGAAACTGATCCTTTAGATAAACTCGCAGAGATAGTAGAGAAGGCCATTTACTATGCAACATTAAAATGTAAGGAAATGAATTTCCTTACATTTCCTAGAAAAAAAGAATCAAACTTTGAAGGATGCCAGAAGAAACCACAAAAGATGCTGGTCTTACATTGCCAAAAGCAATTACAAGGCAATATGTGAATCCCTTAAATGTTTTCTCCAAGACCTGGGCACTAGTTCTAAAATCATGGATCAAAAAATGTCAATATTCTCCATCATTCAGCCATTTTTTAAATGATATTTTGCTTAAGAATTAAAACTTTGGAAATTCTTACCAGAAATAATAGAGATTTCTAATGAATTTTCTAGTGAAAGTAATTTAATGGAAATGTTTCTACTGAGAGATATCTGAAAGACACTAGAAATGTGCCTTAAAAAAAGACATGACCAGTATTGCAATTTCTGGAATATTATGATTAGGATCTTTATGATTCTCTATCAAATTTGGTTATGTATGAGACTTTTCCTATTTATATATTTGTTGCCGTACATAAAAAAAATTGAAATTAATAGAAAGTTTTGTATCAGCTATGAGTGAAGTTGATGAATCTGGCTGTACTGCCTATTGAACATGAATATTCAAAGAAGATAAATTTGTCATTGACAAATTTGCAGAAGGCTCAATAACAAACTGTAATATTATTATTCATTACTGTTTCTGATATAAGGATTTTTCCCTTTTCTCAAAAAAACACATTAATATAAGTTAAAAGTTTTAATTTATTACTTTTTCCTTTTTGTACTATAATATTTATTTTATATTTTTATTGGCATGATTATATACACAAACATCAACAAAATAAATTTTCACTTTTTTTGTCCTGGCCATTATTATTATTCAGTTCATTAACCAGTTCAGTATAAAGGGGGAAGATGTTTTAAAAAAACAATCCCCCATTGGTGCTTAAGATACTGTACACATCACTGGAGCCAAACATAAAAACAAGTGGAGAAAAATGGAGGTGAACTATGGGTAGCCCGTTATCTCACCGTCCTTCTTTATTATCTAATGTCTGGTAAATTATACACTTCTCTTAACTCCTAACGTATCCGTCGCATTGCTGCCAGATTCATCATTCAATCCTCAAAGCCCAATACATAATTTCTAGATGGAGGAGCCTACAAGTACCTATCTTCTTAGACGGGGAGTCAGAGGCCTTGTCTAAGGCTGAGTTTGCTTAGCAAAGGCAGGGTTGTACTTGCATCTTCATCCATTTTGTGCTGCTCTAACAGAATACCTGAGATTGGGTAAGTTATAAAAAAACAAAGATTTATTTCTTACAGTTATGGAGGCTGTGAAGTTCAAAGTCAAGGGCTTTGCATCTGGCAAGGGCCTTCTTCCTGTGTCATCTCATGGCAGAAGGCAGAAGGCCAAAAGAGCATGCACAAAAGCAAGAGAGGACCAAACTCGCTTTTCTTAACAACCTACTGTCTGGATGACAAACCTCTCCCACAATAATGACATTTATTCATTCATGAGGGCAGAGGCCTCATGGCCTGTTCACTTCTTAATGGTTCTACTTCTTAACATCATCGCAATGGCAATTAAATTTCAACATGAGTTTTAGAAGGGATATTCAAACCACAGCAACTTGTATGTTTATTTGGAGACACTGGGGGTGGGGAGAGTTAAATGAAGGACAGGAGGGGTCAATAGCCACCCAAACACACAAGCCACCCATTCCTGACTACCACTAAGTAACAACACTGTGGTGGTGTACTAGCTCCACAGGACTGGAGATCAGGGAAACCCAGGTTACATCCAGTGATGTCAGCTGGTCATATGATCCTAGGCAAGTTTCTACTCTCAGTTTCCTCATCTGAAAAATGAGGGGGTTGGCGTAGATGATCTCTAAAGCCCCTTCCAACCATAACATTCAATGGCTATGACTCACTGGCAATGGCAGTTTCAACTATGGATGGCCCTAGATTTGTGCCAAATGTATACTGCATCAAAGTGAAGAGACAAACAGCCACTGAGCCAGAGACTATGAGTTAATTGCCAAGTCACATTTGGATAAATGAGAAAGTATCATATTCCTGTTTAAGGCACCAGGTGTTTTACATAGCGTGTGTTGTTCTTCCATAAACGCTGGCTTCTTAGATCATGTCTATGTTCATAAGTCCTTCTGTAAACCTGTGTCACTATCAATAGAGACAAACACTGATGTCTTATCTTTCTGTGCAGCCTAGAATTCCTCTCATTCCATTGGACAAAAATTAGGTATAAATAATTTTTTGAAATTGCTACATATCAATCTGGTTTACACAACAAATATTCCCATATGGACAGGAGCCAGTGTTCTGGTATTTGGAGGACAGACAAGATCTTGGAGTGGTCTTTTAAATCAAAACCCAAATGTGGGGTGAGCTCATTCACTGGAACTTCATTAAGAAGAATTCATTTCACTCCCCTGGCATAAATTAAGCTGTAGTGAGCTAGTGAAAGATTCCACCACCTCTCACTGAAATAGTAAATTGAGCTCGGCAATGGGGGTCAAAGAGAGACCTAGGCCCCCTGGAGAATGTGAAGAGAGAGAAACACAGATGGTAGGGTGCATTGGCCTCGGCTTAAAGCAAGGGGAAGCAAAGAAATGGTGGCAGTGAGACTTCAGGACTGCAGCCTTCAATGAGAGAAAAACTGGGAGAATCCCTGGATCCTGCCGAGGTTGCAGGCAGGGAAGAGGGGGATGGAGAGAATTGTCTGCAGGAGATGGGGTGGGACTCCCATCACAGCCCTCTTCTCAGACTGAAGGTCCCACACCAGGGCAAACAGCTGCCCACTGAGGGCCCCTCTGTTGCTGGTGAGTGTGGGCTGCCATCTGCGGCCTCAAGCCAAGAAAGAGCCTTCATTACCAGCTCATTTTCTCAGTGCACTCTACAAATGTGGATGCTCACAGACTTCCTCCTCAGACTCCTGCACCCCTCAGAAACCACATTCCCTCAGAGCACTTCACTCACTCCCACATCTGCAGTGACCATCTGTGAACTGCCATGTCCTCGCACCTGCTCCTCAGCCCAGCCCATTCTCCTGTGTGCTACACCCAAAGACCCAACAGCTTATTGAGTTTCTCTATTTAGACATCCCTTAAACACCCCAAACTCCTATTCAAATCCAAACTTCATACCTCCATTCTCACATGCCCTCTCAGTAAGTGCCACCAACAGCCCCTAACTCACCTGGGTCAGTAACCTGAAAGTCAACTTCAATTTCCCTTGCAACTTCTATTCAATCAGTCACAAAGTCATATCATTTTCTTTACACTCACAAATCAATTTTCCCTCTCACTTCCCACTGTCACTGACTTAACTCAGTCCCTCACCATTCACTTCCTGGAATAGTGCCCTCCTACAAACTCCTAACAGTTGCCCTGCTAATTGTGTTCCTTTTCATCAATCCTCCATGTGCTTGCAGAATGGACGTTCAGAAATGGAAATACAATCTGTTACTCCTTTGCTGAAAACCCTTTGGCAACTCAATAAACAAAGTTGAAAGGCAAATGATAAAATGGGAGGAAAAATATGCAGTACCTATATGAGTACATATGCCTAATGTATACAGAGTGCCCATACACTGGAGAGAAGATTAACAATTTGACAGAAAAATGGACAAAGGTGATTCATTTACGAGGAAATGAAATACTTAATAAACATATGGAAATATTCTTGAGGTCTAGTTGTCTGGTAATCACAAATTTTAAAAAACAATAGTTATATTTTTCACCTATAAGATTGGCAAAAAGTAAGGAGATTGTGAACATCAAAGAATGAAAAAGAATGCAGACTTCTGCATGTTTATCTATTGCCACAACCTGCTTGAAGAGTTGTCTGCCAGTATATATTAACATTTAAAAAAGAATGAACCTTTAGGGCCAGCTGTCCCTCCTAGAACCCCATCCAACGAAGAAAAGCACCAATACGAGTATCGGTCTAAGGATGCTCACTGCAGCACTGTCTGTCACAGCAGAAGAGTGAGAACAGCTGGAGTAATCATCAATAGAGGAAGAGTTAAATATAGTACATCTTTATTATGGAATAATATTATGCAGCAATTTAAAAGAATGAACTAGTTCTAAAGGTATTATCATGGAAAGAATCCAAGAGATAGATAATACACACCCTAGAAAGAGACCTGCTTTTAGACATGGAATCAATCCAAATGCCCATCAATGATAGAATAGATAAAGAAAATGCAGTACATATACAACATGGAATACTATGCAGCCGTAAAAAGGAATAAGCTCATGTCCTCTGCAGGTACATGGATGAAACTGGAAGCCATTATCCTCAGCAAACTAACTAACACAGTAACAGAAAACCAAACACTACATGTTCTTACTCATAAGTGGGTACTGAACAATAAGACCACATGGGCACAGGGAGGGGAACAGCGCACACTGGGGCCTGTGGTGGGCAGGAGGCAGGGAGGGCATCAGGACAAATGGCTAATGCATGCAGGGCTTAATAACTAGCTGATGGGTTGATAGGTGCAGCAAACCACCATGGCACATGTGTACCTACGTAACAAACGTGCACGCCCTGCACATGTATCCTGGAACTTAAAATAAAAAAATCTTTTTAAAGTGACCTGCTTTAAAAAAAAAACTTAAAAATAGTATTACTCTGAATAATATTATTGTTAAAACTTAACAATATTAAAAACAGGTCACTTTCTAAGGTGTATATTTTCTATCTCTTTCCAACCAGAATACAAACTCATTGAGGACAGAGACATACCCATCTTGTTTACCACTGTGTTGCCAGCATCACACAGGGCTTAGCACTTTAAAATATTTGTTGAATTAAGGCACCAAGTGTTTTAGATAGCATGTGTTGTTCTTCCATAAGTGTTGGCTTCATTATTGGCTTGAATTGACTCCAACTGAATTATTCATTAATAATTCAATACTTCTGTAATTTTAAAAGAAAATAAGAAGTGAAACTCCTTCACAATAGCAAAGACTTAGAACCAACCCAAATGCCCATCAATGATAGACTGCATAAAGAAAATGTGGCACATATACACCATGGAATACTATGCAGCCATAAAAAGATGAGTTCATGTCCTTTGCAGGGACATGGATAAGCTGGAAACCATCATTCTCAGGAAATTAACACAAGAACAGAAAACCAAACACTGCATGTTCTTACTAATAAGTGGGAGTTGAACAATGAGAACACATGGACACAAGGAGGGGAACATCACACACCAGGGCCTGTTGGCAGGTAAGGGTCTAGGGGAGGGATAGAATTAGGAGAAATATGTAATGTAGATGGTGGGTTGATGGGTACAGCAAACCACCATGGCACATGTATACCTATGTAACAAACCTGCATGTTCTGCACAGGTACCCCAGAGCTTAAAGTTTAATAAAAATAAAAATTAAAAAAGTGAAACCCCTATAATGGTCTTCACAGTTGCTGAACCAAAATACGGAGCACATTTATTCACCATCTGGTCCCTGCCTTCCCCTGAACCTCGTCTCCCAGCTCCCCACACCAGGGCCCCCATCCTTCCCCAGGAGCTCTTCTCTTCAGGGCTGAGATTCCTTGAGGGCAGGAACCGTGTCTTACTGGGTGTTGGATCCCCATGCCTTGTCCAGGGCCCAGTGTGTTGTAGTTCCTTGGAGAATGTTTGCTAAATGGTTGCCTCCATTGCAGATGGAGAAAAAAAATGTATGTAATCGCCCAGACCTGAAGTATGGGATCCCCTTTTACAAGTGGCAACAGCTAGAGCTGCCTTGCCCATTATAAGCTCTGAGACCTTGGGAAAATCACTTATAAAGTGATTTGACCTCAACATTAACCCCTTTACAGAGTTATTATAAAGACAAAAGGAGATAGCAGGTGTGACTGTGTAGTGTACACTTTAAGATCTACACATGTACTGTTAGTCTATTATCTTTATATTATAATGATATACTTAATGTCACATTTCTTAATATTTCTCTAAATCAAATTTAACCTGCTCCAGATGCCAATGAATTGGCAAGAAATTTCATTTTAGTTATTATCAATGTCCTCTTCCGCTAAGGGACATCGTTCAAAGGTGCTGTGGGACTTTCCCTGGTCCTAACATGCAAAGAGGGTCCATACTGCTCTACTGCAAACAAGCTTAGGGTTCAAAGCCAGGTGGCTTCATAAAGACAGGAGGCGCTGTGCTTACATGTCATGCTAGGACACATGCTTTTGCCTTGGCGGGGTGCTCTGGCATCTGGAGGTCAAGTGGCCCAGCGGACCTTCCTTTCTGGGGTTCCCAGCAACAACTGTGAGGAACCCCAATGCTGTTCATTGCTCAAGAACCTACAGTCTCACACCCATTTCCAGTTCTGGAAATACTTCCTACTTTCCCAAGTTGTCCAAGTCCAACTCCACCCTCCAAGCCATTTCTTTCCTCTTGGAACAAACCTGGCATAATCCCTTCACAGAACGGTCTTCCAGCAACTTCTGAGGTACCTGAGGTAAGAGAACACAAAGGCCTAGTTACCTTCTTGAGGCCAAGATACAAATAAAGCACAAATTAATGACCCTATAAGTTAGTCAGACACTTTGTTTTTAAAACAATAACTAGACTAGAGGAATAATAGGAAACTTAATACAATTCAGTTAACCACAAATCCTGGGAAAGCTTTCAGTTTAATGACTCCCAAAGCTATAGTTTAGGAATTTGAAAGGAACCCTCAAAAGGGCTTACCTAGTTCAAAGCACAAAGTTGAGGTTGAGCATCTATAATCCAAAAGTTCAAAATCTGAAATGCTGTAAAACCCATAACTTTTTGAGTGCTGGCAAGACACTCAAAGGTCATGTTAAAAGGAAATGTCCTTTGGAACATTTTGGATTTTAGATTTCTGGATTTTGTAAGTATAATGCAAATATTCAAAATTTGAAAAAATCCAAAATCTGAAACACTTCTCATCCCAAGCATTTCAGAAAAGGGATACTCAGGTTGTACTGCCTTCCAACTTTCTTGCTACCATTATTATGAAGGGAAGAAAATGCTGCAAGCAATCTGACTAGATAATTCTGTTCTTAAATAGGATTTAAATCCACTGAAGAAATCTGTTGTCATCAGTGTTCCATTTTTCAGAGGGGAAAACTCTTTACCCCTCCCTTATATATTACACCTCAGCTTGTTGTGCCAGATATTCTTCTAGGAGACTCTGTGCTAGGTCTCTGCTGTCTGCGAGCTGTGGTAGCTTCATTAGTACGCTAAGACTCCTCAGGCAAGATGCTGGTATCATCAGTGGTGGAGCCCACTATTTAATGAGTGAGTTACCCAGCAGCTCACCTGCCATGGGGTCTCCTGCAGAGCCTTACTATCTGCTTTTGTGTACAGGGATCCCCTCAGTATGGGACATCATCGCTTTTCTGATTTGCCTGTAAGTGCAAGTCACTTCATTTCATGTCACATCTCCCCTGCAGATTCAGGGTGGAAGTTGGGGTACACAAGTGAGTCTGGATGTTCTAGAACAAGACCTTAACTGATGCACAGTAAAACCTCGGAGCAGCTCCCCTGCCCCACTGTGAAGTGTGTCCCACTGTCAAGTGTGCATGCTGCCACCAAAGCATCCCAGCCATGTGACCTTGGCCAAGGTGCAAACCTCCCAGATACCTAATCTGCAAAACGAGAAAGTAACACCACACACCTTAAAGTGGCAGTTGGATCAAAAGACTGCTCAATCAGCTACATTATTAAGCATATCTAATGAGGCTTACGAAAACAGGTATCCTCTCATGAGATTCCTTCCAGCTCTAAAATCTCATATATTATTTCTTTGGCAGATTTGAGGGACTTGAGGATTTGTTTGAATGTTTTGAGTCTTAGTTTGTTCTTGGGTAAAACACAAATAATAATCCTTGCTTGAATCGTAAGATTATGGTAAGAAGATCAAACAAACTATGCAAACATATTTGAGGAAGAATAAACTTTTGGCCAAATGTGAGATATCATTTTTAGTGACTAGATATCTTCTTTAAGAATTGGTAAGCAGGCCAGGCGCAGTCACTCACACCTGTAATCCCAGCACTTTGGGAGGCCAAAGTGGGCAGATCACGAGGTCAGGAGTTCAAGACCAGCCTGGCCAGCATGGTGAAACCCTATCTCTACTAAAAAATACAAAAAATTAGCCAGGCATGGTGGCATGCACCTGTGGTCCTAGCTACTCAGGAGGCTGAGGCAGGAGAATTGCTTGAACCCAGCAGGCGGAAGTTGCAGTGAGCTGACATCGTGCCACTGCACTCCAGCCTGGGTGGCAGAGCAAGACTCCATCTCAAAAAAAAAAAAAAAAAAAAAGTGAGCAAATGAAAGAGAATGAAATTAACCATAATTATTTTCATATAGCTGTACTACAGTCTGTTTGTGTCTTATTTACATAATTATTTCTTGGTCAAATGATTGTTATCCTGAATTATCAAGCAAAACAGTTAAGTAACTTTAGACAGCCCCATTACCACACAATCTTAGTTAAAGCTGGAGATGGAAGAAATGCATTTAATTATTCCATTATTCCCCTGGACTATCGGATGGTCTAAGATTTTCATCTTGGCTAGGAAATCCTTATAATCTATATCTTCTTACATCAGTGTATACACTCTATCAGAATTACTTCCTCTAGTCTGAAATTTGGGTAAAAAAAATCAGGTGACATTCAAATCTGGAATATATTAAATACCTTTGGGTTTGATTGAGTCGGATTTGTAAACAAATGACTTTCCTAAAAACATGAAGTCATATAAAATCTTTTACTATTAATGCCTTGTTCTCTTCTGACACCATAAATAAACCTCATTTCCCCTCAAAGATTAGTGAGAAAAGCACATTTTGAAAAATCTCTCTTTCGGCAAAGATATTAGGTAACTGCTACCCGCTGCCTTGTACTTGCTTCTCTTTAGTTCCTAATGAAGAAAGTAAACAATGTTTCAAGTCAAGCGTTTCTCAGACCTCTGCATTTTAAGCAGACTTCTACTATCTTGGCATTTCTACAAGGTCTGTTACATGATTTACAGTGAAACTGGCTGTGGTGAGCAGCCTAATCTCTACCAATGCCACATAAAATCAGCCTTAAAACATTTGAACATTGTCTGCTTTTCCTTCTGACCCACTCTTGGGTTTCCTTTCTAGCTTCCTATCATTTTTATTTAGCTACCCTTAGAGCATCCATTACACTAACCTGGTCATTCTGATTTCATTTTTTTTTTTTTTTCCTCTTTCAATGCACATGTATGAACCTCCACTATGGGCAGCACTCTGTACAAGTTTCTGTGGGAAGATCTAGAAGGATCGGGACAGATCTGCCCCCAAGTGGCTTACAGTAGCACAGGGCAGAACCCACAGAAATCTTTTCTACAAAGCTGAAAGTAACAAAGATATCAACTGTAAATAGTGTTTGCAGCATGGAAGACTTCTTCAAAGAGGTAGCCTTTGGATTGAACAGTGAAAGGATCAGTAGGAACTGGACCTATATACTAAACAAAGGAAATGGTATGGAAAAAAGGCAGAGAGGTGAAAAAACTCCTCAATGTGTGCATAGCCTGAAGCAGTTGAGGTTGGCTAAAGCACTAGGCACCTAGAGGGAAGTCATACAGAAAAAGCTTGGAAAGGTAGTAACAGATCATGGGTATTTGTGGTTAGTACTGTGATCATGCTGTGTTATTAATCAACAGAGAAATCTGTTCTCTCCCCTGTTAAATGCTGGATTAAGCCTCTATGCTGGGGGAGGGAAGACAGGAGAATGGAGGGGAGTATAAAGAGTAAACATCATGGTCCCTGCCCTCAAGGAATTTAATGGAAGAGAGAGATACACTGTGATCCTTAGAGCATAATGTGTTACCAAAAATATGGTCCCATTCTCCAATATGGGTCTCTGAACAATTATGAGACTACAATTTCTCCAAATACTAAAACCCACTCAATTATCTAAAATGAATTCATCTGTCTGCAATAGAGGAACACCATATGACATTTCTTCTGTGTATTTTGTTAGCAAAATCCCATTTTCTCTCTCTCCTTCCTTTTCTTTCTCCTTTCTTTCTTTCTCTTTCCCATGCCTTTGGGTGCCAGACATATAACACACTGTGAAAAGCAAATTAGTAGGTGGAAAACAATAAAAATAGCAGGGGCTTTGGTGAACTAAAAACCCTATCTTAAGACTTATTTTTAAACTTCTCTTTTTGAGATAAGTATTGATTCAGATGCACTTATGAGAAAGAATACCAGGATCCTGTGCAGCCTTTACCCAGTTTCCCACAAAGGTGGCATCATGCAAAACTATAGTACAATATCACATCCAGAAAACTGACTTGGATAAAGTCAAGATACAGAACACTTCCATTGCTACAAGGATCCCTGGTGTTGCCATATTATAGTCACATCCACTTCCCTGCTTCCACTCTCTCCTTAATTTATGGCAACCCTTAAATTGTTCTTCATTTCTATAATTGTATAATGTCACAAATGTTATAGAAATAGAATCACAGTATGTAAACTTTTAGGACTGGTTCTTTTTCACTGGACGTTATTCCCTGGAGGTTCAGCCAGGTTGTTGCATCTATTGATATTTTGTTTCTTTTTATTGCTGAGTAGTATTTGATGGCATGGATGGACCACAATTTGTTTAATCATTCACTCATTTAAAGACATCTGGATTTTTTCAAAATTCTGGCTGTTATGAATAAAGCTGCTGTGAATATTTGTATACATGTTTGTAAGAACATAAATTTTCATTTCTCTGGAATAAATGACCTTTTTCTGGAATGCCACTGCTGTGTCATATAGGAAAGAAAACCCAGACCTTCCTAACATCAATCCTATGCTCTTTTCCTCTTTGTTACCCTTTTTCTTCCCACCCAAGATGACTGGACTCTCTTTGATGTTATTGTAAGCACTTTAGCTTATTCACTAAGCATTTCCTGAACACCTACTACATTTCATGTATCCTGGCTGGCTTGAGAGAGTAAAATAAGTCATGTCTCTATTGTATCTTTGAAGAACTCACTTTGTATCTGGTGGTAGTCAGAAAGGCAGATAGAAAAATCTCTCCAAAGAACTGATAATAATATAGGTACATGGTAAGATTTTTAAGAAACTTTCAATCCCGTTTTCTGGAGTGGCTCTACCATTTTACATTCCCACAAGCAATGTATGAGTGATTCAGTTTCTCTGTATTTTTTCCAGCATTTGATGTTCTATCATTTTTATTTTAGCTATTCTGATAGGTACATAGTAAGATCTCATTGTCATTTGAATTCGCATTTCCATAATGGCTGATGATGTTAAGCACCCTTCCATGTGCTGCTTTATCATCTGTATACCCTCTTTGGAGAAATGTCTATTTATGTCTTTTGCTCATTTTCTCATTGGGTTATTTGGAGTTTTGTTTTGTCTTTACCATTGATTTTTGAGATTTTTAAAATATATTCTAGATACTAGTTATTTGTCAGAAAGGTAGTTTGCAAATATTTTCAGCCAATTTTTAGCTTGTGTTTTTATCAGAGTTTTCCACAGAGCGTAAATTTTTAATTTTGATGAAGTGCCATTTATCCATTTTATCTTTCAGGAATTGTGCTTTTGGTGTCAAGTCCAAGAACCTTTCAACTACCTCTAGTTCTTGGAGATTTTCTCCTTTATCTTTTCTAAAAGTGTTATAGGTTTATATTTTACATTTAAGTCCATTTGAGTTCATTTCTGTATAAGGTGTGAGACAGGGTGAGATTCTGGGTTTGTTGTTGTTTTTACATTTAAGTCCATTTGAGTTCATTTCTGTATAAGGTGTGAGGCAGGGTGAGATTCTGGGCTTGTTGTTGTTTTTACATTTAAGTCCATTTGAGTTCATTTCTGTATAAGGTGTGAGGCAGGGTGAGATTCTGGGCTTGTTGTTGTTTTTACATTTAAGTCCATTTGAGTTCATTTCTGTATAAGGTGTGAGGCAGGGTGAGATTCTGGGTTTGTTGTTGTTTTTACATTTAAGTCCATTTGAGTTCATTTCTGTATAAGGTGTGAGGCAGGGTGAGATTCTGGGTTTGTTGTTGTTTTTACATTTAAGTCCATTTGAGTTCATTTCTGTATAAGGTGTGAGGCAGGGTGAGATTCTGGGTTGTTGCTGTTCTGTTTCATTTTGGTTTTGCCTGTGGACGCCTACTTGCTCCAGCACCATTTGTTGACAAGGCTCTTTTCTTCATTGAATTGTTTTTGCACCTTTGTCAATAGTCAGTTGGGAATATTCATGTGGGTCTATTTCTGGGTTTTCTATTCTATTCCAGTGATCTATGACCTAGCCTCTGCTAATACCGCACTGTCTTGATTGCTGTAACTATACAATAAACCTTGAAATTGGGTGGACTGAGTTCTCCCACTATATTTATCTTTTCAAAATGGTTTTAGCTATTCTAGTCCCTTTGCCTTTCTGTATAAATTCAAGGACAATTTTTTCTACATCTATAAAAAAATCTTGCTGGGATTATGAAATGCATTAAAGCTGCAGGTCAATTTGGGGAAAATTGATGTCTTTACTAGGGAAGGTATTCCAGTCCATGAACAAGGACTATCTCTCCACCTATAGAATAATGTCTATTCTTTGATTGCTTTCATCAGAGTTTTATACTTTGCAGCCTTTAAATCCTGTTCATGTTTTGTTAGATATATACGAAAGTGTTTTTTAGCAATTGTAAAAGGTACTATACTTTCGATTTTAGTATCCACATGTTAATTGGTACTATATTAAAATATTTATTATACTTTAAGTTCTGGGATGCATGTGCAGAACGTGCAGGTTTGTTACATAGGAATACACATGCCATGGTCATTTGCTTCACTCATCAACCCATCACCTACATTAGGTATTTCTCCTAATGCTACCCCCTGACAGGTCCCAGTGTGTGATGCTCCCCTCCCTGTGTCCATGTGTTCTCATTGCTCAACTCTCAATGATGAGTGAGAACATGAGGTGTTTGGTTTCCTGTTCCTGGGTTAGTTTGCTGAGAATGGTTTCCAGCTTCATCCATGTCCCTGCAAAGGACGTGAACTCATTCTTTTTTATGGCTGCAGAGTACTCCATGGTATATATGTGCCACATTTTCTTTATCCAGTCTATCATTGATGGGCACTTGGGTTGGTTCCAAGTCTTTGCTATTGTGAACAGTGCTGCAATAAACATATATGTGCATGTGTCTTTATAGTAGAACAATTTATAATCCTTTAGGTATATACCCAGTAATGGGATTGCTGGGTCAAATGGTATTTCTGCTTCTAGATCCTTAGGGAATCACCACAGTCTTCCACAATGGTTGAACTAATTTACACTCCCAACAATATAAAAGTGTTCCTATTTCTCCACATTCTCTCCAGCATCTGTTGTTTCCTGACTTTTTAATGATCGCCATGCTAACTGGCGTGAGATGGTATCTCATTGTGATTTTGATTTGCATTTCTCTAATGACCAGTGATAATGAGCTTTTTTTCATATGTTTGTTGGACACATAAATGTCTTCTGTATCCTATAACCTTGCTAAACTTAGTTCTAGTTTTTTGGTAGACCTTCCTTTGGATTCCTCATAAACAATCACATCTGAAAGTAGGTACAGCATTATTTCTTCTTTTCCAATCTGTGTGCCTTTTAATTCTTTTTCTCACTTTATTGTACCAGCCAGAACTTGCAGCACTCTGTCGAGTAAGAGTGACAGGGAATCCTTGCCTCATTCCTGATCTGAGGGGAAAAGTATTCAGTCTTCTACCACTAAGTACGATGTCAGCTGAAGATTTTTATACATGCTTTTATCAAGTAGAGAAAGTTTCCCTCGCTTCATATTTTTCTGAATATTCTTATCATGAATAGATCTTTTGATGTTTGTACATTGTACATGCCAAACCAAATCTATCTGTGTATTATTTTTGGTCTCCAGACTAGTAGCTTAGAACCTTGCAATCAGTTTGTCCACATCTTGATGATTCCCAACCATTCAAAAGCAAGAGGAAAAGACGACGTGAACAAAGGTATTGACTGCAGAGAAGGCCAAGGTTATTTTCATTATGCTTCCTAAACCACCATGTGGTTTTGTCCTCCATGTTTGAGAGTTTCACCCAGTTCAAAGTACCTTTTATTTTCAAATAGCAGCATCTCCTCTTCTAAGAAAGTCATTCTCTCCACGACTTCCCTTCAAAGACACAGACTTACTCATTAGTTTAGTTTTATATAAGGGATCAAGGAGAAAGTAAATATCCGTGATCATCTCTCAACGTTGGGTTTAGCCATCACTTAAGTGAGCCCAGCCATACAAAATTCAATCTTTCCCATTACAGCATGTAATTATAATAAAGTCTTTCTGAACTACACTTTGACCTCTGTATTCTGAAGTGAGCAGTCTTTGTCAATTTGTCCTAACTGCTTTCAAAAAAACGTTATATCCTAAGTGGTACAGATTGAGTAATTCTTCTGATCTCACAGAGCCATAGGCCTTCTTAATGCCATGTCCATTTCAGTTCGATTAACTCTGAATGAAGGAGAGTTCTGCTTTGGATACTTGGCAATGTAACCATAAACAGAAGACTAATCTTTCAATAATACAAGTTTAAGAAAACAAGAGGTGACTGGAACTCTGTCGTAATGAAATTACCCATGCATGGCAGTTTCAGGAAGGGTTTTTTTTTTTTTTCTTCTAGGAGGGTCAGGAGAGCCACACTGCCTCTACCCAATGAAAGTAATTGAGTGAATGATTTCACTTGTTTCTTCTTTGGGCTGAATTAGGTCGTTGCCATCTGTGGACTGTGCTAAATACCACAGGGGAAGAAGGCTGTTTTCTCATGTCATTTATGTAATGGCTGTGTTGTCACTTGCCACCTTTGAGCAAAATCAATATGTAGCCGGAGTTCAGCCAGGTTTCCTACAGCTGAAATAAAGTAGGGAATTGGGGCAATTGTTCAGTTAAAATGAGCCATTTTAAAAAGCAACACTTGCCTTCAAATTACTCAAATGCTTCAGGGAACATTTCTAATTGTTCTGGCTTCACACTTTGTTTCAGCTATTGATGTCTGGCCGCAAGCACATGCAAGTGGGTGAGGAATTTTTAGGGAGATACATTCTTTTCAAATATTGGAAGGGTAGTCAGGAATAAGGATTGGACTTTTCTGCATGAAACTGAAAGAACTAGGAGGACACTGGGTAGGATCTATTGAGGCAAGTTTAAGCTCAGTTGAAAGAGAAGCTCCAATTTTCTGATGATAAGATGGACTTCCCTGGGAAGTATTGAAGTGTCTGTAGCTGGAAGTGTTCAAGAGAAGGATTTGATCAGTGTTTCTCAAACTATGGCTCACAACTCACTAAAGCGTTATCAAGTGAATTTAGTGGATTGTAACCAGTAGTTTTAAAAGTGAGAATGGAATGAAATTAAATAGAAAAGAATAAAAGGTATCAGAGAGCATTACAATAGATATCAATATTGTTTTGTGACCTTTCTTGTGTGTGTGTGTGTGTGTGTTTACTAGGTTACAATGCAAAATGCATTTTTTAGCATAGGCCATAGGCTACAGTCTAAAAAGTTTTTCTAACTAGATTATACATCTAGTTGAGGGGAAACACAAGTATTGAGTGGAACTGATTGAACTAAATGACTATTAAGACCCAGCTCAAAAAGGCAAACAATCATAATGTTAAAAGAATCACAAACTCCATAAGCTAAAATGAAATCAGTTTGCCAAAAATATGGAACTATTCTCAATCCTGAGACTGGAAAAAATTTTTCCCGGGGCTCCCTAGAGAGAAAACGCTGTATAAAGTAACTTTTAAATACCTTCTTACAATGCACACAATGACAAGTGTCGTAGGGATGTTTTAATGATATCCCAGTATATAAGCTCATGGCATCACACGAAAGCAAAGGTCAAAACTCAAGTCTATGGAAAGCCAAGATTGATGCAGACCAGGACAAGTCTTTCCATTGATCTGGTCTATCCATGTGCAGATACAAGCTCGAAAGTACTCATTTCCTTCACAGTTAAGGTCATATTGAGAGATGACAACAAGCTAGCAGACCTCGCTCTTGGCACCTCCTCGGCCTCGGCATCCACTCTGGTGGCACTTGAGGAGACCTTCAGCCCACCACGGCACTGTGGGAGCCCCTCTTTCGGCTGGCCGAGGCCAGAGCCGGCTCCCTCTGCTTGCAGGAAGGTGTGGAGGGAGAGGCACAGGCGGGAACCGGGGCTGCGAGCCGGGCTCGCGGGCCAGCGCGAGTTCCGATGGGCACGGGCTCAGGGTGCCCTGCACTCGGAGCAGCTGGCCGGCGCTGGCGCTGCTGCCCCCGGCAGTGAGGGGCTTAGCACCCGGGTCAGCAGCTGCAGAGGGTGCAGCAGGTCCCCCAGGACTGCCAGCCCACCTGCACTCCGCTCGAATTCTTGGTGGGCCTCAGCCACCTCCCCACAGGGCACGTCTGGGGACCTGCAGCCTGCCATGCCCAAGCCTCCTCGATGAGTGTTGTCCCCTGTTCCGTGGTGCCCAGTCCCATCAACTGCCCAAGGGCTGAGGAGTGCGGGTGCATGGAGCTAGACTGGTGGGCAGCTCAGCCTGCAGCCCTGGTGTGGTATCCACTAGGTGAAGCCAGCTGGGCTCCTGGGTCTAGTGGGGACTTGGAGAACCTTTATGTCTAGCTAAGGGATTGTAAATACACCGATAAGCACCCTGTGTCTAGCTCAAGGTTTGTAAATACACCAGTCCCTACTCTTTATCTAGGTAATCTAGTGGGGACTTGGAGAACTTTTCTGTCTAGCACTTTGTGTCTAGATAAAGGATTGTAAACGCACCAATCAGCACTCTGCATCTAGCTCAGGGATTGTAAACACACCAATCAGCACCCTGTCAAAATGGACCAATCAGCTCTCTGTAAAATAGACCAATCAGCAGGATGTGGGTGGGGTCAGATGAGGGAATAAAAGCAGGCTGCCCCAACCAGCAGTGGCACCCCGTTTGGGTGCCCTTCCACACTGTGGAAGCTTTGTTCTTTCGCTCTTTGCAATACATCTTGCTGCTACTCACTCTTTGGGTCTGCACTGCCTTTATGAGCTGTAACACTAACCGCGAAGGTCTACAGCTTCACTCCTGAAGCCAGCAAGACCACGAACCCACCAGAAGGAAGAAATTGCAAACCCGTCCGAACATCAGAAGGAACAAACTCCGGACACACCATCTTTAAGAACTGTAATACTCACTGGGAGGGTTCACGGCTTTATTCTTGAAGTCAGCGAGACCAAGAACCCACCAATTCCAGACACAATATCATCCGGAGAAAACAGGCTAAGTAACCAGCAGATCATGTCAAGGAACAAACAATGGCCATCTTTCTAGCTGTCATAGAAAATTCTAAATGCCTTCCCATTTAGAGCTTTGAGCATTTATCTAATTACATTATCAGTTCTTTGAGAGATTTTTCTATCTCCTTCTCTGACTACCACCAGATACAAAGTGAGTTCTTCAAGGATACAATAGAGACATGACTTATTTTACTCTGTCAAGTCAGCAGGATACATACAACGTAGTAGGTGTTCAAAAAATGCTTAGTGAATAAGTTAAAGTGCTTATAATAACATCAAAGGGAGTCCAACCATCTGGGTTGGGAAGAAAAAGGGTAACAAAGAGGGAAAGAGCATATGATTGACATTAGGAAGGTCTGGGTTCAGTCAAGGCAAGAGATTTCTCTGGCAATTCAAGAAGAGAAAGCTCAACTTAGATAAAGAATAAAATTTTGTTTCCACATCGTCTTCTATTTCAATAGAAACATCAAGGAGACATGAAAGCCCAAGAACCTCCTACCTCATCTAGATTCTGTATTATTCTATGTACCTGTAAACATGTTTATATACTGTAGAAATTTCTGTTGCTCTGAATCAACTAATATCAGAATAAACTTCCATACAGATAATTCAGGAGAAATTTAAGGAGGAAGAGACATGGAAAGAAAGGACAGAGTAGAAAGGGACTTCATATATTGAGGAAAGCTGAAAGCCTTGGCCTCAAGATGGTGGCAGGAAAGGCTATACCACTCTGGCAGGAGGAAGAGTATTTCTTGGTTCTGTAAGCCAGCCAGCTCTCTGTGTCCCTTTAAGGCATTAAAACCAAGTACGTTCCAATGAGGGAGTGGTGTCTAGTCATTAGAAAAAAGGACTCAGAGCCAGATTTTTGACTTTTTCATTCTTGGCTGTGCCTCACAACCTCACTGTAGCGTTGGCAAACTTTTTCTCTCAACATCTTGAGGCCTCTCTTGACACATCTGTGAAATGTATATGAGTGCTGGGGCATGTGATGGGTGGATGACATCAAACTGTAGTCAGGAGCTGCTGTTCCAGTGGAGAAATAGTCGAAGCATCAATGAGCATCATATTCCATTGAAGAGCCCAGGCTCCATCCTATCAAGGGGTGAGTGTTTGAAAACCACAGAAGAGGCAGTTCGGAGCCAAGTAGTATATAATGTGTTGCAAAATAAAACAGCACTATACAAACCTGTATAGTAGAGTTCTAGACACGATACAAAACCAGATTAACATAAAAATGTAAAACCTTCACAGGACCCATAAAGACACCAGCATTTAAGATTCCTGGATGGCCATCTCTAATTGTCATGTTTCTGTCTTTTGGAGCCATCTGGAATTTTAAATTTTAAAGTTAGAAAGACTCTTAGAGATCGTGAAGTCCTCTTTTGTCAAAATAGCAATCTTCCTCCACAACCTCCATGCAGGGAGCCATTCCACTTTTGTGGGGACGTTCCCAGTGTCAGAGAGCTCATCATTTCTCAAGGAAGCCCCCATCATTGGATGGCCAACTGTCCCAGTTTGCCTGGGACTTACAGGTTTTTTGCAGATGCAGGACTTTTCATTACTAAAACAGAGTTGCCAGCAAACCAGGAAGGTTGATCGCCTTAATTAAAAAATATTAGAAATGCACCTCCCAGAAGGTACAAAAGGATATACTCCCATCAGACAAGTATCTTCCTGGTAATATGTCCTTTTGGGAAGCATTGTCTCTCAGATCGAAGCATTGGAGGAAACTGTGGGGCTATCTCTTAACATGATGGGCTCTTCCCTGATTACATCTCTTAAGATAATTATTTTATTTGACCTACTTGGGGGTATAACTTCTTTAGTGTTCTCAGGGAAAAGTAAAAAGGATTTCCTGTGTTAACCAATGATGATCACATGGGAATACCATGTCCTATAGACAATGACATGTCCCTCACACAAAACACTTGTAACACAGATTAGCAGTAAAACAGGCAGTCTAGAGAAATCAAACAAGGAGAAATAGATAAGAGGGTCTTGGTCTGTCTTTGAAATTGCGTTCTCAAATCAGAAAATTCCAGGTGAGTAATTTAATCTTCAAAAACTATTAAATCTTCCTACAACAAGGAATGGAAATAGCATCCATGGAAGTGCTCCATGCTGCCTGCAGGAATTCTAACCCCATTAGATTTGTTCAGTGAGACTTTTTTTAATTTACAGATAAAACTGTATACATTTATCGTGTACAACATGACATTTTAAATTATATATGCATAGAGAGAGATAGAGAGATAGATATGAGAACACTCTACATCTACTCTTTTAGCCTTTGTCAAGGATACAATATATTCTTGTTATTAATAGTATAATAGTTATTAACTATAGTCACCATGTTGTACAGCAGATCTCTTAAACTTATTCCTGCCCTCTAAATGAAATTCTGTATCCTTTGACCAACATCTTCCCCTCCCGCAGCCATCCCAGCCCTTGGTGACCACCATTCTCCTCCCAATTCCATGATATCAACTTTTACAGATTCCATATGAGTGAGATCATGTGGTATGTGTCTTTCTGTGCCTGGTGAATTTTACTTAAAATAATGTCCTTCAAGTTCATCCATGTCATTGCAAATTACATTGTTGAGGGAGATTTGTTCCTTCAGAGTCCAGGACTCCCATGGCTGGGTCCTGAGAATTAGAGGAGGCAAGCTGGTGGAGCTCAACCTAGGGAGCTGGTCTCTTTGGGAGTGGATGTTGAGAACAGAGATATTCTGTAAGAATTCTCATTCTGTAAGATACAGAAGACAGCAATACTAAAAATGAAAGAGGAATATAAGAAAACAAGGGACTTGATGTTTGGGGACCTTGAGCTCTACGAGTGGAGAAGTCATAAAACCATATATATGAGCCATTTAGCAATTCATTAAATAGTTATAGAGTCAAGGTTCCAGAGTGAACAATATCTTTTTTTTTTTCCCCTAAGGGTAGGAGGAATCTCAGCTCCTGGTTTCTCACATAAAACTAATGGAGGAGAGAAGATAAAAGTGTGCATGGATTCATACATAAAGATGCCCTAATGCCTTCTCTAACTTGCAGGCAGCTTTGGTGTGAGAAAGCAAGCACTTCCTCTAAGCCATCAGGGTGCAGCTTCTCCCTTAGCAACTCATTTTCTCACAGGGTGAGACTAAGAAAACCACAGAGTATGGATTTTGTTTTAATGCTAAATTTTATCTGCAAATACAAATTGGCCATCCAGCAGCAACTGGCTTGCATGGGCTCCATTTGCAATAAAGATGAAGTTCAAAAGGTTAATCAAGTTATTAACATTTTAAAAGAAGGGAAATTTTCTTTCCCAGATGGCTTAACAGGTGACTCCTATAAATTACACAGTACATTACAGCAGGCATCCGCTAGCCCAGTTATAGTAGAGAGTCTGTCAACATTTCCATTATAAAGCCCTATTTTCAGAGTTTATAACTCAGCCGTAAAACTCTGCTCCAAGCTGGGCCTTGGCTTTCTAGTCAAATTCTCAACTCAGCAACAAACCTTTTTTTTTTTTAATTCATTCTCCTCCTCCCCTTCCTCCTCCTTTTCCTCCCCTTTGCCTTTCTCCTTTTTCTTCCCGATTAAAAAAAAATCGAATTGCTCTAGTTTGTCTAAGTTACAGAAGGACTTCCATACAAAGAAATCTTTCAGCCACTTTATATTCAAGCACATTTTTTTCAAAGCACAGGTATGGAGATTTTTTTCAGGAACTATCAGGAATCAAGATGTTTCTAATAATGCCTGTGTTATAGTCCTTCAAATCATAATGAAGATGTATAAGCCACTAGTATTTGATAGTGGGGGTGGGAGGTTTCAGAAGAGGGAATTTTATCAGAGAAATATTTCACCTCGTTTCTGGAATTCTAAATATCTATATCTAGTCCTGTTCCCTAAAGGTAAAAGCAATGCATATATCCCATTATTTTATCAATGTGTGCATGGGTCCTTGCAGAACATAGCATCAGCACAGTAACTTCCAGATGCGTGTGTGTGTGTGTGTGTGTGTGTTTACAGGCCACCAAGGTGGAGAGAGAAACACAAAAAATATGAAGTGACAAAGAAGGTGCACAAGTGACGAGCGGAGGTCTGCCGTTCCAAGTTGGGCTGGTCACAGCCTGGGGAGTTTTTATGGCCTATTCAAGGCTGTGGTGCAGACTAAACAAAGTTTCCTTTACTTTCACCATGACATCCTCGAAGACCAGGCCAGAGGGCGGGGAATACTGACACACACAGCCAACTCTGCTTATACCAGAGACTGTTGCTTTGCATGAAAACTCTGCTGCGGACCTCGGAGCCTAACCTCCAGGGCCCCTCCAAAACCCTATCTCAGACAGAAAATTAAGCCACATGGGCAATTTCTCTGCCAATGCAGGGGAAAGAGAGTTCCAGGAATGCAGTTGAAACACTCTCTCACAGGGGGCAAGTAAAAACAGAGTAGGCCACAGTGGTACTTGGACAATTTTCCCAAGATCCAGGCCAAGAAGAAGGAATCTGAAAATGCTCAGAGAGATGGTGGTCGTTCTCATGATATATCTATCAGCGTTTATTTTGATGCCAACTCAGCAAGTCTTAATGTTAGGCATCACCTCCGACCTGGAAAGGGAGATGTCCCAGGGACAAAGGGTAACTAGTCCCTGACTTTACTCACAGAAAGACCTATCAGGCTCCTCTTGCATCAAAACAGGAGACTGCAGCTCTTGGGTTCTTTGGGGGATGGCATTTTGGCTTAAGAAATACTCTAATGGAAGGTGCTAAGATTTGCCTACTGAGCTCACCACAGGCAAATCTGTTGAAGAACTGCATTTACACATCCCACTCTCCCAGCCAATTGCCTTTTCCTATGCTTTTCATAGTTTTTTATTAACATACTTGCTCATTAACAAAGGCATTTGACTTGGAGGAAAACTGTGCCCTTGACAGCTCATCTTTTCCTCCTCTTGAGTCCTGTAATCATGTCATAATATTTGAATTTGTGATATACATCGTCATCATTTCCATAGCAATAGAAATAGCAGCTGTTGTGAAAACAGGATTTGCAATTCAATGAAAGAAAAGAATTGGAAAAAAGAGAACAGCTGGTTCTGCTTCCTGCCATAGACAGGTACGCAGCTAAGCAGACCAAGGAGTGTTTTCAATCAGCACACTCCACTCACATGAATAACACGCCTCTCCTTGCTGTTTTGTAACTAGATAGATGACTGTCTCACTCCTGGACAAACTAGCCAAGAGCTCCAGATGGCAGGCACTGCATCTTTTCCACCATTTTCCCTCTAGCATTTTACCCAATGTCTGAGAATAGTGGATACTTACATTAGTTGGTAGAGTGATGAAGATGTCATACAAGATGTCATAATACGTTGAGTCTATCATCAGCTTTACAGCCAAGATTTGATCTTGATATGTGTAAGTAAAGTATCTTCTGTTATAGGTTAGATCTACTGAAACTTCTTTCTCTAGGTGAAAGATGTAGATTAGGCCGGGAGCGGTGGCTCACGCCTGTAATCCCAGCACTTTGGGAGACTGAGGCAGGCAGATCACGAGGTCAGGAGATCGAGACCATCCTGGCTAACATGGTGAAACCCTGTCTCTACTAAAAATACAAGAAATTAGCCAGGTGTGGTGGCGGGCACCTGTAGTCCCAGCTACTCAGGAGGCTGAGGCAGGAGAATGGCGTGAACCCAGGAGGCAGAGCCTGCAGTGAGCCCAGATGGCACCACTGCACTCCAGCTTGGGTGACAGAGTGAGACAAGAAAGAAAGAAAAGAAAGAAAAGAAAGAAAAGAAGGAGAAGAAGGAAGGAAGGAAGGAAGGAAGGAAGGAAGGAAGGAAGGAAGGAAGGAAGGAAGGAAGGAAGGAAAGAAGGAAGGAAAGAAGGAAGGAAAGAAAGGGAAAGAAAGATGTAGATTGGTCAAGGATATCCATAAAATAATTATTCATTCTAATGCCTAAGTTCATACTGATTCACTACCTAACACTTTTATTGCCCTGCTTAAAAGTAGACAAACCCATCTTTATTATAATGCTGTTTTTGCTACAACATGCCTGATGAGTGGTAGGGGAAGAATAACCCCCATAGGTTCTTAGTCAGAATCCACTCCTGATACAAAAGACAGATTAACAAGTGAAAAGCACACAGAAGTTTCTTAAAGTGTACATAGATTTTGTTTTCTTTTAAGTTCTGGAATACATGCGTAGAATGTGCACGTTTGTTACACAGGTATACATGTACTGTGGTGGTTTGCTGAATACTTCACATATACACGGGAGACACCCAGAGAATGGGTAGTTTTCAAAGAGGTGGCTTTAAATTCCAGCTTATATAGCATCTTCAACAAAGAACAATAAATTTTTAGAGAGTTGGCAAGACAAGGGAAGAGGACTTTGAGTCTCTACAGGTGGCAGCTTGGGAAAAGGCAAATAACTGGCAGATAAGGTTAGTTAGTAAAGCTTGTTAATGTAGTTTCTTCTGATGTCATCGCAAGGCTAACAGGGGTCCAAAGCTGATTTCAGTGGTTAATCTTTGTTCTCTCCAGCAGACAGAGAGGCAGGATACCCCTTTTTGGCTATTTAATCAGTTTTATTTTATTTTTTAAATTGATAACTAATAATTATATGAGATACCATTCTTTTTTGTAAATCTATGCCCTGCTTTTAGCAAATAGAGGGAGAGCAGAGAGCTGTTCTGTATCTGCTTCTTCTAAATTGTCTTCAGCTCAACAATCCTTCATATTTGGGGGCAGCATATTCTGGTCTCTCACATACTCTATTTCTCTTTTACATTTTACACTTCAATTATAACTCGAAGCACTCAATGAGGATTCTGGAAACCTCTATCTAGCCCTGCTATCACTAGCTGAAGGACCCTTGCCAAGATGAAGAACTCTCTACTCTCCCAGTCCCCTCATCTGTAAGATCCCTGCCTATGTCACAAGGTTCATTGTGGGGAGAAAGTAACATATGTGAAAGCTTCTGAAATTCTTAATTGTATACAAGAGGCAAGTATGAGTGTTATTAAAATTATTCAGGCAAGGATGTATCCAGGGCTGAACACAGTGGATTGCTTACTAACCTGGACAAAGGTGGTCATGACAATTTCCTTTCACAACTTTACATTTGTCCATGAAAACCAGAGCTGAACAAGCACAAATTTATAGCTGGGGAGCACGTTGGGGGTACGGAGTAGGGAGAGGTGCAGGGGACAGGGTGTACAGAAAATTAGTAAAAGAAGGTATCACAGGTAATAGGAGTTCTTGCTACACTGACCTAACAGGATTCTTGCTGAAGGCAGGCCTCAGATATGGAAAGTAGAGGAATGGGAAATTTGACCCAGGTATCAAGGATGATCAGATACCAAGGTTGGGGAGTTCTCACTAAACTGACTTCACAAGATTCTTGCTAATACTGACCCATGGAGGCCCACCAAGAATGATAGCCAATGCCAAGGCCTAGTCAAATAAGAGAGTTGAGAGGACATTTTGAGCATTGTAAGCAAGATGAATTTTAAAGGAATTCCACTTTCCATCTCTTTGTAAATGGAACATGTAAATATGTAGTTCTAATTCACGGACTGCAAAGTTGTCCTTTCAAAATTAACTATTCTTAAAGCAAAAGCTACCCAGAGTACATTTTTAATCCCTAAAAGTAACATGCTATTTTCCTGTGATTCACTTCTTTTTTTCATTATTTTACAGTCTTATTATTTCCTCCAACCCCACCAACTTTGGTAAGAATAACAATTGACAAGATACAAATAAAATTTTTGTTGGCTCACCCCAATATTTAATGGCAAAATCCCATGTTAACCTAGAGTCTTCATTATTGGACTGTAGCCTCTGGGTTTTCTATATATTCTCCAGCCTGTTGTCCAAGAGCCCTGGAGCCAGCCTTCATTAGCCTGATAGAAGCAGATACATTGGCAAACACCCTTCTGGCCAAACACACATGTCAACACTACCACTTTCAAATGTTTTGACCTG
The DNA here is from genome assembly GCF_007565055.1 of Rhinopithecus roxellana. Taxonomy (NCBI): domain Eukaryota; kingdom Metazoa; phylum Chordata; class Mammalia; order Primates; family Cercopithecidae; genus Rhinopithecus; species Rhinopithecus roxellana. The sequence continues at coordinate 59,371,013 of NC_044557.1, read as the reverse complement.
AGAGCCCTGTGAAGCTTCTCCAGCGCCACTCTGTCATTCCATCAAAGAGCCATCATTTTTCTTCTTGTTCCATTGAATAGAAGTTAGATTATGAAAAAATCCATTTTCTCCATCCTCCTCTTTTATCTTACATATCCCAAATCATCTTGCACCTTTTCTAATCAGCCTCCTTCCTGCTTTAGCCTTCCTTTCATTTCCCTTCATAAGTGGACAATTCCTGGCTTCATTTTCACTTCACATTTGCCTCTCACGTTTTTCTTGAGATCTGAAGTTCTGCATTTTGCTGTACCTTCCTCCCCTCCTCCACAGAGTTAGATTGGATCAACCACAATGGGAACAGCAATGAGGCTATGCTATGGGCTGGAGGTGGGATGTATTTGGTCTTCAATCTTGACAACAATTCTATTTGGCAGGGTAATTACTATCATCTTCATTTTACAAAGGAAGAAACTGGAAGCCCAGAGTCTGTAAGTGAATTGATCAAGGCCATACCTCCAGCTGAACAGATTAGGGAACTTACTTCCTGATTCCAACTTCTGCGGTCTTTCTGCTAAACTAATGAGATTTGCTGTCTCACTCTTCTATGTCCCCATTGCCATTCTTCTTACCATGTTTCTCTTCTTTCAATTCATCATCACCTTTACATCAACCATTCAACTGTTCAACCCATGAACTTCTATTTTTGTCCTGTCTTCACCCTTTACTGCACCCCTCCTCAATCCCTTTTCTTTATTTCCTTCCATAGAATTGATGTGGTCCCAAAGATTTACTCTTCCTTGAGAAATAACTGGACAAAGAAAATAAAATCTGGGGCAAACAGAGAGCAGATCCAGCTTCTGGGACACCTGAAGCTTGAAAGTTTTGAAAGATATTGCATTAGTCCATTTTCATGCTGTGGATTAAGACATACCTGAGATTGGGTAATTTATACAGGAAAAACCGTTTAATGGACTTACAGTTCCACATGGGTGGGGAAGCCTCATAATCATGGCAGAAGGCAAGGAGGAGCAAGTCACGTCTTACATGGATGGCAGCAGGCAAAGGGAGAGCTTGTGCAGGGAAACTCCCATTTTTAAAACCATCAGATCTCATGAGATACATTAACTATCATGAGAACAGCACAGGAAAGACCTGCCCCCATGATTGAATTACTTCCCACCAGGTTACTCCCATGACACGTGGGAACTGTGGGAGTTACAATGCAAGATGAGATATGGGTAGGGAAACAGCCAAACCATATCAGGTATCATTAAGAGAAATAATGCAAAATTGCTACTATAATATTAGGCAGAAATATAAGTATTAACTTAGAATGAGAAAACAGATTACAACAAATTAGAAACTTAAAAAGCTAACAAAGCCATAATCACAAAATCCAGAAAGTCAAAATAATATTTTTATTAATTAAATAGCTGACATATCTGTATAATGCCTTCTATATTACTTTTTTGCTATTGTTTCTGATTGCCTCTTCATATAACCAAATATTATAATATTTTCGATGGAGAAACTTTCTTTAAAAAATTTAGTTTTCCTCTAGCATAACTGCTCAAAATTTATTTGATATACTTGATATCTTAGAAAAGTTTATTTCAGGTTCATTACTACTAATGGCAGTGTCATGCTAAGATGCTATTCAATACACTAGGATGCATAAAACATACAATGTCACATGAATATCATGAATATATTACCTATTTATAGTACAACTATAGTTTCTGCCCTGCAAATATTAAAATTCTGATAAATTCTGCTTTATACAGTTCCTATAAATAGAAATAAAAGACCATATGATGCATTTACAAATGCATGTGCTGCATTAGGGAAGATAATTTCATCAAGGGAGAGAACCATTTTGCTCATGCATTGACAATAATTAAGTCTATTTCTTACAATTTTGCACACTTACTGTTTTTAAGAATTTTCCACAGATCGCTTCTGGCTGCCTATATTTCAAATTTGGTTCTCATGCCAGGCACTGCTCCATACCATGACTTCCCATCCTGCAACTTCATGTTCAAACACTCAGGGAGTCATTTCAGTGATCAGCAGGTATATTCCTATGTTATTCCTACATGAAACAGCTAGAAAACTGTTCATAAGACTACAAATTGTAAATATATCTTGCAAAAACCAAGCCAAGTGAACCCCAACTGAACTTTTACTTAGCTGTATCCCCAAAATATCCACAGCACTTCATTGCCATCTGACATGAGAAGCAGAATGACAGAGGAAAGTTCCAAGTGGAGATAGTCTTGATCAAATGGAATAAAAATATCCTTGCAAATTTTACCAACACTATGATCATATAAATCCATTTATAGAATCCCTGCCTGAGCCTTAGAAGGGATCTGTGCAAGCAAGAGAGGCTCTGAAATACAAGTTTCATTTCCTTCAGGGTAAATCTGCCTCTGTTAGTTAGCCACGAAACCAGCTTTCCTGAATACTTTTCAAGGCACAATAGAATGAAAGTTATATCAAACAAAAACAAAAATAAAAGGATGGTTATATAACAAAACAAATGTTTTAATAGGAATAAATCTTGTAGACAAAGTCACTAAATTCAATGGTCTTCAGAGTCTTTGATTGTAGCTTTTTTTTTTTTTTTTTTTTTTTTTGGTTTTCACCCACAGATAAATTACTACACATGCATGTAGTAATTGCTCAATGTGAGTTTTATAAATGAATTAGTGAATGAACACATAAATGAATGCCACTAAAACCCACTGTTTGTTGCCATGTCCTGAAGAGAGCTAAATAGAAAGCTCATTTATTATCCGAGTGAACAGTCAGTACGTATTGACTGTGCGTCAGCAGAGAGTCCTACCTGTCTCTGTGCTTTTATAATGGTCCAAGTGTGACTCAGATTTCATAAACTGACTCCCAAGGACTCAGATAATGATCATGTGCCCTACAAGGAAGATGATATAAACATATCACAATAACCTGTGAACATTTACAGTAAGAACAACCCTTCAAAGCTTGTCAAATTAAATACATTATTCCTTTTCTATTTCTAATATTGGGAATAAAGCTTTGACCTTAAGCCTCCCCTGAAAAGAAGAAAAAAATAAAAACACAACAACCAGCATTTGAAAATGTAGCCATGATAAGTAAAATAGAGTGTGCGGTAGGGAAGATAGAAAGCTATATTCATGATCCTTGAAATTGCAGTGTCTGCCCCACACCTGTCAAAGAAGTTGTAATTCAAATGATGATGTTTTCAAACAGAGATTGTTTTCTGACAGTGAACAACAGTCTCTTTCCAAATAAAAATGTTTTTTAACACTTCTGGATGTGAATCCAATATGGAAATGGATTTGAAATAAACATTAAACATTTTGCCATCTGTTGCCCTGCTGAGTCACTGAAGAATATCCTCCCCAAATGTTCATATTTTCAGACTAATTGGTCCATGGCTGCCAGGCACGAAGAAGAAAGAAAATCTGAAACTCAGTGATTCCACTAAGTTGTAAAAGATGCACTACAGAGACATTGCTATTTGAAGATGAAGTTGTGGATTAACAGTGGAGTCAAACCAGGGAAAACATTCCTAGGTTGTCAGAACATTTTATCCAACAATTCATCACAATCAGCGCATTCCAGTAACTTTGATTAATTTAATACCTAATTTTTTAATCTCAGAACTTCTACCAAAATATATTTACTTTACATTTCTAATCTTTAGAGAGCATTGTTTTTTAATGAGCTTTAGAAATTTGAGGAAGAATTGGAGGAGCAATAGAAGAAAAAGATAAAGGGGATAGAAGGAGAGACAAGTAGAGTAAATGATGGATGAGTGAGATTTCCAAAATAGCAACAAGAAAGGGGAGGAGAAGACTTTAAAATAGTCAAAGAACCCTAGTACCATTCTTCACATTGCAAGCGTGCCTTTCCTCTGAGGAGTGTAGAACAAGCTAAGGAAGTTAGTTCCAGTTTCCTTGAGACTAAGAGGAATAGCGCAAAGTTGGTCTCCCCACTGCCTGCTCTCACCTCTGGCTACTTCCAGCACTAATTCTACCATGTTTAAAGCCAGCCTGAATCCTGAGACTGCAGTCCCAATCACAGGACCACCTTCATGCTACTTACATAGCTTTAATGTCATTCTGGATCAACTGCACGTTAGCCTCAGCATATAGGGGATGATGGAAACAAGAAATAGAGGCAGACACAAGGGAATAATTGAAGGAATGTTTCTTAAGAGAGCTGAGGAAATTTCTCTGGCTGATAAAGTTTATCCTAATAACAATCCCAGCAGAATGCTTTAGAAACCAACAAGCTGGCTAAAATAAATTTTTTTTTAATTATATAAAAAAGCAGAAGACCTAGTACAACCAAAATAATTTTGAAAAAGAACAAAGTTGAAAGACTCATAGAACCTAATTTCAAGACTTACCATAAAACCAAGACATTCTGTTATTGGTGAAAAAACAAACACATAGATCAGTGGAACAAAATAGAGTCCAGACATAAAGTCACATATATATGGCCAAGCTGTTTTTCACTAAGTGTCAAACATTTCGGTGGATAAACCAGTCTCTTCAACAAACTATGCCAGAACGACTGAATATACGTATGCAAAAATATAAACTTCAACCCATACCTTGCTCAATATATAAAAATTAACTCAAAAAGAATCATAGACCTAAGTGTGAAATGTGAAACTATAAAACTTCTAGGAGATAACATAGAAAAATATTTATGACCTTGGCTTTGGCAAAAATTTCTTACATAGAACATAAAAAACATAAACCATAAAAGAAAAAAACTGATAAATTGGCTTTCATCAAAATTAAAAACATCTTCTCTTTGGAAGACAAAGTTAAAAAATGAAAAACCAGACACAAACTGGGAGAAAATATTTGCATAACATATATCTAATAAAGAACTGACAACAAGAATATATAAGGCTTTTCAAAACTCAATAATAAGAAAACAACCAACCTAAATTAAAAAAAAAAAAAAAGGAAAACATTGTAACAACACACTCTGTCAAAGAAGCTCCCTGGAATAAATAGATGCATGAAAAAATTGCTCAATATCATTATCAATGGAGAAATGCATATTTAATGAAATACCACTGTATACCTATTAGAATGACTTTTTTAAAAAGACAATTACCAAATACTGCTGATGGAGCAAACAAAATGTTATGATAACTAAAAGAAGCCAGACTCAAAAGGCTGCCATATAGATGGCTTTATTTATATGACATTCTAGGAAAACCAAAACTAGATGAAAATAAATCATACCAGTGGTTTCTAGGGAAGGGAGATGGGATTATCAACAAAGGAACTTGAAGGAAACTTGAGATAATGGAAATTTTCTGTATGTATGTATCTTGATTGTGATGGCAATTGCATCACTTAAGTTTGTCAAAGTTCATCGAGCTGTATACCTAAAAAGAAAGAATTTTACTACATGTCATGTAAATTATCTCTCACAAAACTAAAAAAAAAAAATAATTATAGTAAATTCAAAATTAATTGCATATAAATTATCTTGTGAAATATAATTTTTTGACATGTACTCAAATTCAATGAGGACAGAATTCAGTATACTATTTGAATCATTAAAATGTCTTTTTGTGATCGATTTTCAGATGAATAAAATGCATTTTCCTAAAGTATTCACATTGTTCAAAGGTAAGGAATTGTTTAGTATTGATTGGTAGCTATAGTTAATTGCTGTGACATGATTTAACATCCACTTATTGAAACATTCAAGAACAATTTATTGAATATTACTAGACTAGAGGCCTACAAAGGACTAGGACTCAGTTCTCCCCAATTCTGGACCAGTAGGATAAGCTTCAGATCTCTCCAATAAACTTTCATAAGGTAAGATCAGATTGGAGTAAATATTAGAAAACTAACTTCAAGTTTAGTTGCAGCTGCTACATAATGATAGAGTTGTTTAATATTAGAAAATAATATCACATGTCATGGACAACATTACAAACACCATAATTACTACACTTAGAATGAGTGAAACTTACAGAAGACATTTTAAGTGGTCCATATATTATAACTCTCAGGGTACCCAAAGGCAAACTGCTAAAAAGGTAATGTAAGCTCTAGGAACACTACTTATTTTAAAAGTGAATGGAAGTACGTTATACATGAAATTTTAGTCATACTCTCTCTCCTGGAAGACACCTCAGATGGGAAGCCAGTCTCATCTATGCCAACACTTTACAGTTTCTCTACCTCTCACCTCTATCTTTGAAATAATTAAACAACCCACCAATTTCAATAGGGTCTTGCTGTGAATACCAACTCAGCAGTGCTTTCAGAGTTCCCAGAAGATGAGCCATCTATAAAGGGTTGGTCCTGTAGGCATGCCTCCTATTCAGTCCTGCTGGTCCCATGCTTAGAAGGGCCTGCACTTGGTTTACTGTTCTACTCTCGCTGTCTTGAAATTCTTAAAATTTTTTTAAAAGGGCTCCACATTTTCATTTTACACTAGGCCCCACAGAGTATGGACCTGGTCCTAACTCCATAAATACCAAAGCTGAGGTGAAGGCTCTGAGTTACTCTTTACATATGGCCACTTAGGTCATGTGTTTGACTAAAATCTAACTAAATTTATCTGGAAACACTTTGGTTAAGAAACTATAGACAGAAAGTTCAAGGACAATCCACTTGTATGAGGGTTTGGAGCTTCTACTTCCTATTCCAGATAAAACAGGGTAGAGAGAAAACTAGATAGATTTTGTTCTCATGTGACCATCCATCATTGTATGCAAGCACATATTTAGACTTGGTTTTACCTGAATCTTTATTTGAATCTTTGGTCAGTTCTTGCTCCTACATGTTTTATGTATTCATTTACTTATTCATTAATTAAAGATTTAATGACTCCCTACAACATACCAGGTATTGTGCTTAACACTGGATATAAAATTAAAAAACAATAATTAAACAAGACAATAGTTTCTTCCCTCATAAAACTTAAGGCCACTGAAATAAAATCACTTCTAATCATCCCATCTCTAGACTTTATAATTTTGTTACTTTTTTCCCCAGCACATTGATTTTTAGTATATGAACCTAGAAGAAGGATATGCTGCATACTAGCTTTTTCAATAAATAAGTAAATGTGCTTTTTTAAATGTCAGGTTTTATTATGTAATAATGAGAGAAATTTGGCTAAAATAAATGGCCTGGGCTGTGTAAAATGTATCCAGTAAACAATTAGCATTGCTCCTAAGCTAAACCACGTCACCATTCTCCCCTTCGTATTAAATGGCATGCACTATCATAGTCTCAGAGCTGGCTTCTAGCCCAGTCAGCTCCTGCAGCCAGCAGGGCCCAGGGCAGCAGTGTCTTTTATAAGTGGGCTAAAAGCAGTTGGCTTACATCTCAAATGCTGAGCCTTTCTGCAAGATGGCAAATAGCATAACCCAAGTGCTTTGGAGCAAAGCTGATTTTAAAAGCATTAGAACTGAACCTTCTCTTAATCGTGGTCCAAACAAAAACCAGTTGGTCCCCTGCAGTCTTTCTTCATCCTCAGCAGTGTAACTTGGGCCCTTTGGTTCTGGAAAAGCACCTCTCTCATGCATTAGCCATAACACAAAGCAGCAGATGCCGAATACCTATTTCCATACCAGTTCCTGGGCTGAGGAAGTGACAACTGGTCAGAATTAAGCTGAACCTGGAAACATCCTGGGGTTCATTTTTATTTGAGGTTACCAAATCAACAAGTGAAATTTTTCTGGGTTTGGTAAAGAGGAGCATGGTAAAGGTATCAAATGGCACTCATATACTTGGATGTGAATAAAGGGTCATATCCCCTGACAGCTCGGCAGGGGTGAATTTAGTTCCTGCAAAGCATATGGAGGCTTTTATTCCTCCCCTCAGTGAAAATGTGTTATTTTATGTGTTCAGACTATCACCTCCTCCCTTGCTTTTATAGAGAACACCTATTTCTGATGAAAGTTGCCAATTTACTATCCCAAAACCCCACCCACAGCTGGACACGTGATCAGTAGGAGTCAATCAGAATCTTCCTCTGGGTTTTCTCACGAGGTCTGGAGGGAAAGAGCTTTCTTTCCTCTCTGGTCAGTAGACTCTAAGAACATAACATTCTGGGCTCCTGGAGCCTCATGGAACCAGTCAGCTGGAGAGAAGACAGCTAGAAGTTAGACAGAAGCAGAAATGAGAGGTGACAAGGAAGCCCTGAGGTGCCAGTTCCTGGACCTCATCACTCAGAGACCAGCTCCTCTGCTCACCCCATCATTTCAGCACATAAGCTACAGCATCTCTCTTTTATATTTTGCTTTGTTTACACTAACTCAGGTTGAATTTCTGCCACTTTTAAGGAAACGAGTCCTGACAAATTTACCCCCTGCTCCAAAGGCTGCATGTCTAGAACCTGTTGGACATCAAGTAAATTCAGGTCATATCCAGGAGGATGAGAGGAACCATATTATCAGGCTCAAGGAAGCCTACCCGCTTCCAGTCAATCAACTCCCTAAAGTCCTGTCAAATTTATGCTACCAAATTTATAGAAGCAATTTATTAGAACCTAATACTCTTCTCTGTGCAGAGTGAAGATGTCACAGTCTATGGCAGTTAGGCAAGAGAGAATGAGGGGTGGGGAAAGAGAAAGCAAGACACACCTAAGGGGACTGCTCAAAGCTGGAACTCTGCTTATCACATAACTAACAAAATGAAAGTGCACCTCCATCCAGGAACTTTCATTTATATCACTAGTTGGCTCCCTTCTCCATATCAGTAACTTCTGTAAATCAGTAACATCTACCCAGAGGTAGAGACCAGATTAAACAAATGTCATTCTACATACCATGGAATAGAAAAGTGTTCCCCATGAGCACTTCAATCTATATAATAATTTCATAGGCAGATTAATTCAAAAAAGCAAGGTAAATGAGATGAAAAGGGAAACTAAAAAACTAAGAAAACAAATTGAAGGCTAACTCAGCTGAAAAGTAAATGATTATCCTCTCCCCTGCCCCCCAACACACACACACAAAAAAGGCTTGAACAATCTTAGCAAATGCATAGAAAAAAGGCAGAGATTAAAATAAGAGGAAAATATAGAAGAATGACATGGACAGCCTAGAATAAGGACAAGTTTTTGGTCTCCCTTAGGTGTAGAATCAAATACATGGAATATAAAAGTCATTCAAAGATGATAAGAAGAAAAAAATTTCTCCAAAATGAAGAAAAGCCTGAATCTTCTGATTGAAAAATACATACCATATTATAGATATAGCTAAGTTTTTCACCTCATATTCATTTCCCTTCCCACTTCCTAACAGGAACAGGTTTTCATTTAGATGTCCACTCCTCCTCTCCTATAACTCCTATACTTTGGCTCCCTGATCCCATGCTCAGTACCAAGCGTTGGCTCTGATTGGTTTAAACCAATGAGAAGTCTACCATCAGAGTAATTATTCGTCAGAAAATAATCTGTCTTTTGTGTCTACAACTAAGATATTATCATTGTCATGGATGTTCTACAGTGTAGTGAAACTGTAGAACATCCATGACAATGATAACATCTTAGTTGTAGACACAAAACACAGATTCTCTTCTGATGAATAATTACTGCATTTAGCATATGCAGTTGTGTTCTGAAGTCAGCTCATACTGGCTCACAAGAGACAGTTATGCACATCTCTTCCCAATCCCCATTTCAGTGAAGTCATACTAGTAACCTGAAATTAGCCATAATGACAGGATTTTCCCCACAGAAATTAACAAACACTATAAATCAGAGCTTTTTTCAATCATGAAGAGCTGGTTGTTAACATTTACCAGCATGCCACTGAGTACATAGGTCTTTAAAAGCTGGTATTTTTCATCGGTTTTGGAAAATTGTAAGCCATTATCTCAAGAATTGCCCCTTCTCCAATATCTCTTCCTAATCTTTCATGTCTCTTAAATATTTTTTCAGTTTTTTCCGTCTCTTTATCTCTTTGTGCGACATTCTACATAATTTTCTCAGTTGTCTTCCAATTCGCTAATTCTTTCTTCAGCTGCATATAATCTAATACATAACTCATTCATGGAGGTATCAATGACATGCCTATATTTCTAGAAGCTCTATTTTTTTTCTTCAAATTTATCTCTTCACAGTGTACTGTTCTCTCCTTATGATTTTCATTTCTTCTTTTTTCATTTTAGCCGTTTGAAGCATGGTTATTGTATAGTCTTTCTCAGATTGTGCTATTATTTCAAGTTTGTGGGAATACTAGCCTTCCTATTCATACAGTCTGCTGACTCTCATTATAGATTATTTCCCCATGGAATTTACAGGTTTTACTTGTTTCCCTCCATTTTCCCCCAGAATACCTGCACATCCTGGAGTGTAAAAGTCTTGCTATAGAATTATTTAACTTTTGCTTTTGTCTAAAATAGTTTTTATGTTAGTTTCTCAGCTTAAATATTCCAGCATTAAATGGAGAATGTAAATGTCAACTTTACATCTACTCTTGGTGACCAGGAGCTTTCATTTCCCTCATATTTTCCCATCCAGAGTACCAAAAAGTAACAAATTTTCTAGTCACACTACCTGAGCTAGTGAGTAATTTTTTTTGCTAGTCTCCTTTTACCAAGGGAATAACTTTTCATTTCCAGGGTCCCAGTTTAAATAGGGATCTGTGTTCCAGCAGCCTGCCTCAGTCAGGCCCAATGCCATATTTCCCACGTCTACATGAGCATTAAAACCTCAGCCTCTAATCCCTTTATCCAACCTAGTATCTTTCAAAACCATCACAGCATCCATTCATAAGTTTACTGCTTAAACCTAAATTGTCTTATTTCTGGCATGCCATCATACCAGAAATGATCTTTTTCCCAGATTAATCTATATTTTATTTTTATTTGTATAATTGTTGCCAGAACCAGAAAACAATCCTGTTTTTATAAAAAGTATCTTTATCTTTTAATCTATTTGTATGTAAGAGTAGAGAAAAGTCTAGAACAATGTTCACTTAAGGGTTATAACCATAGTTCCAGATAGTTGAATTAGTAGTTTTCTTACATTTCCTTGTACTTGTACAAATTATTTATAAATTTAATTAATTAGCTTGCCTCATTTTTAGCTGGAAGAATGTTGCTATAGAATAAATATTAGTGTCCTCCCAGGTCTGTTGGAAAAACACTAATCTCCCTAGCTGCTAATCAAGGACTTTCATGACTGACCTTACCTTGCCTGTGTAGAACCATTTCTCAACAGTCTCTCCATATTCTCTACCCTCTGTCTCACTGGACAGCACAATATTTCCCATACATGCCTCTTACTGTCACATTCTCATGACTTTATTAAGCTTCCTCTCTTGGTCAAAATCTCAGCATGTCTTTACCTTCTCAGCAGGTCCCGATATGACTCAACCTTCAAGACCACTTCTTTCTTAAAACCTCCTCCTAACCCTTTACCTCCTCTCTTAGTCTTTCCAAGTCCTTAATATATAACACTTGTCATATAAATCACATTTATCTGTTTGTTTTTCCCTTGAGGGAAAGGCAGGCACTATGTCTACTATTTTTTGTGCTTCATTTATTCAATAAATGAGTTCATGAATAAATAAATGAAATAAATGTTTACAACTTACTGAGTTAAAAGCAAGCTTCTCAACACACACATAACTAAAACTGTGTGTGGGATGCAGGTTCATCTGAGTTGCCAGATAATTTTGTTGTCTTCTGTTGGGTGGTAGTGAATTAAGATGCTTTGGCAGCTCTGAATAATTGTTGAGAATTCCTTAGGGAAGGAATGGCCGATTGTATTCTGTAATGCCCTACACATGTATTGCCTTTGGTTGTCATAGCATCTTCACAACCCACATTTCATTTGATCCACTGAGGTCAATGGGGGCTGTTATGTAGTCATCTGTCAATCAGAAAACTGATATCTAGAGCATTTGTGACTTGTCGAAAGACTCAGGGAAACAACTTTGACCTAGATTTTCTGCTGCCCAGCCCAGTGATCTGTGCTCTTGTCTACTTTACCATCAGCCTCTACAACTCTGCAGGTATCCTAGTCCCTACTGTGACCGCAGTTATAATGCCAGCTATAATGTCATCATGGTAAGGGAGCCATGCGTCATAACACCAGCTTTGCCCTGACTTCATGAGTGACTTCATGTCACCTCTCTAGCCTTCAGCCTTTCCATATGCAGCTTCAGTTTCTTCATCTCTAAGATGAAGAGGTAGCAGTCTCAAGGTTCTTACTCTTGGTTGTTTCATGAGCCCAAGTCTCTGTGAGAATTTGCTGAAGGAACCATGGCTAGTTTAAGTTCTCAACTTCTTCATAGCCACTTTTTCCAAACTTCTGCCCAAAGCTCAGTATCAGCATCTGGAGTCCTGCCATTAGAGGAACCTGAATCTTTTGACCAAATGGCATTCATGTTCCATTCTTTCTACCATTCTTTCTCCTCAGAGGCCAAAGGGAACAGTTAAATAACTGATACCAGCTAGACTTAACCCAAAATTGTAACAAGCAACTTAATGCAGCCCACAAAAAAAGAAAATTAAAGTCACCAAGCATCGTGCATAAACCTAACACCAAGTCCTACCTGCTTCCTATTTCTCCTGCCTTTTTGCCCACCAACAATTCTTTAAAGCTTTACTATTTCATTACTTAGCATATTTTCAACAAAAACAAACCGATCCACTCCAATTGTCCAACTGAAAAGTGGGCATTTTTATCAAATGTATTCTCCTTCTTCTTTTATTTTCATACATTTTAACACCTTGTAGACTATTGAAGGGGTAAAAAATGAGCCCTTTTTTCTTAAGGAATCATCATACAGTTAATTTTACACAATAGTCAGAAAGTTATACCCTGAATGAGGTAGAAGAACTAGTATATAACTTAAAATTCCCTGCAATGCTACCATCAATGTAAAATAAGTGTTTTAAATCAAAATGCCACTAAAATATAAAAGAAGAAACAGAAAGGCAAAATCTATTATACATGCATCTATTTGCAGCCTTCATCCAGGATAAACTGGAGTTGACTGGCTTCAATTCTGCTTAATTGTTTTATAATTTTATTTTATTGGCGTACTTTCTTCAAATAAAGAAAATAAACATGTACCTGCTACCAGAGCATGGAGTGAGAACAGAGCTAACCACTGCCTCGGTGAAACTTCATATTGCTGACAAAGAAAAAACTCACTAGGACTGACTAGTTGGAGTTGACCTATAAATATGGCACAGAGCCGAAGAAGGAAAGCTGAGTACAACTGCTCAGTTTGTTTTAGTTTTCTGGTGAAATGACCATTTGTTTCCAAATAGTCCCAAAGCTCATGTCTTTAACGGCCATTACTCCACTGTACTGGCATGCTGCTGAGGGCTTTTCTTATTCCCTAATTATCAAAAAGCGCTGCTGGAATTTATTAAGAAATTATAAGTAATATCCCAAGTACCTTAAAAACCAAGTTTGGCAATATCCTTAACTCATCAATGTAGACTCTCTTGGTTTGCTCTGAAACAGACTAAAATTGACAATGCTGGAAACATCTGAGTCAAAGATGAGACAGCTGGTTATTTTCCAGTAATTACTTTTCCTACAACTTATTTAAAAGTCCTTCACATGCGCACATAACAAATCAAACCATTTTAATTAATAAAATGTAATCTACAAGCTATGCAAAGCTACTAACTAATATAGTGGAAGTGTAATTCATTCAGATGTTACAGAAAAATTACACCACCTATTTTGAATTATTGTGGAAAGTGACATGTGTAAAAAGTAAGTAAAGAAGCCACATTTGAGATTCAGAGATTTTTTTTTTTTTTTTACAATTAATTTATCTACTTACCAATCCAAGTCAACTCCTACAGCAGTACGTTTTGTCACAACCAACATTTTGCTCCAGGAAAAATATTTTTCAGAACTGTCTGAAACCCAGCAAAATTCAGTGTCAAATCCCAGTAAAACTTTAGTTCAAATAGCCTCTAAAGTTGGTTCCAATGGACTTTGACATCACTGAGTCCCATTTTCCTTCCTTGAAAGTCAATTCTTTTTCTTACATAATTTTATCTACCATCTATTGATCTTTAATATGTCTCAGACCCTACACTAACCACTTTATACACATAATATCATTTAATTACCACAATAACCCTTTGAACAGAAACTATTATTATTCCTGAGTATACAGGAATATATACAAATGGCACTGAAACTTGGGGAATCGAAGCATTTTGCCTTCAGTCACATAGCAGGTAAGTGATGGAACCCACATTCGAACTCAGAAGGTCTGACTTCAAAACCCATGCTTATCACAAATATGCTACCCAGTCTCCTCTCCCACACACACACTATTTTTCTCTATCCCAGAATCTTGGAACAGTTATGATTTTAATGTTGTCTAATATTATAATCCATAATTTACCTCCATGATAAGCTTTCTTCCCTCTACCTAATCAGACTCATCAATACATAAATGGGAAACTTCACAAACACTAGAATATATATTTATACACAAACACACACATATGTATATATATATACACACACTATGCATACTCTATATCTTTATGTCTGTATCACATACATGCACATGAGAGAGAGTGAGAGAGAGAGAGAGAGAGAGAAAGAAAGAAAGAGAGAGAAAGAGAAGGAGGGAGAACAAGAAAGAGAGAGAGACCAAGAAAGATTGGCGATCCCAACCAAATCCGACAAGATGATATTCAACAGAGATAAACACAAGTTCCCACATTTATGTCAGGCACTCTGCTGATGACGTCCCCATCACCTAAGACAGTGCCTCACACACAGTAAATGCTTAACAAATATTTGTAGAATGACTGAGGGAGAGAGTGAATGAATGGTAAGTGACACTAATAGGTAACTATAAATAGGGGAGACATAATTTCATGTGTGAAATAATCTTCAATGGTCCTCAGTGACACTAAGGTCAACATGAGTAAATAAGGAGATGTGGCCACCAAGAATGGTGATGCAGTATAGTCTGTTTACAGAAACCTCTACCTGAGGCATGGTGCTGTTAGTCCTGACCTCCTTTGCTGCCCAACACTAGGGGAACCTGGATGGGAAGTGGCTCAGAAGAGGATATGGGTGACAGGGTGCCAGGAAGGCTCACCACGAGAAAGGAAGGCTCAGGGAAACCTACACTTTTCAAACATTACAGGGCTGTCTAGAGAAAGGGATTAGGCCTGTTTTGTGTAATCTGAAAATAATGAACTAAGAACAACCAGTAGAAGCCACAGAGAGGCATATTTAGCTTCAAAGTAAGGAAGGACAGGCATTCTGCCTCTCTCCCCATGGTTGTGCCCTCCTTCCTCACCAACTTCCAATGCACAGTACATCTTTCAAGATCCAAAACAGTTCCAGCTCCTCTGTGACGCCTCCCTCCCCAGCAAGACTGACCTTCAGTGGCTTCTCCTTTCTAAAAACATCCACTGTATTTCACAGTCTCCCCCAAATGACAGTACAGTCTGGGCTTCTTCCCTTGTTTGCTCAGTGTTCTGTTAAATGATAGGAATGCAAAGATGAATAAGACTAGGTTATCACCCCCAGGGTGCTTACAGTCTTGAGGGAAAGACAGAGAAGTAAAACAAAGATGACAGCATACTCATTGCAACAGAAGTATGCACTGAGTATTGCTGGTTTACAAAAGATAGACATCTAAGTCCATTTTCTTCTGCCATAACAGAATACCACAGACTGGGTATACCCGCATAGCTTCTGTGAATACCACAGAAGCTGAGAATAGAATGGTGGTTGCCAAAGACTAGGGGAAAGGGGTAATGGGGAATTTTTCAATGAATATAAAGTTTCTGTCATGCAAGATGAATATATCCTAGAGTTCAGCTGTACAACAAGTACCTATAGTTAACACTATGGTAGTGTGAACTTTAAAATGTTAAGAGGATAAATCTCATGTTAAGTGTTCCTACCAAAGAAAAGGAAGAAGAGAAACACAAACACACACAAGGACATTTTTGGAGATGATGAATATGTTTAGTGCTTTAGTTAAGGTAATGGTATCACAGTTTGGTATGCATACATCCAAGCTCATGAAGACATATACATGAAAAGTGTGCAACTTTTTGTCTATCAGACTCCAACAAAGCTAAACTGGAGCTTTATTGGGTATGTGACTTATACCCCTCCAGTGTCAACCCTGCCAATCTTGGTTTCATATAATTCTATCCATTATCTGTCTTACCTCTTTCTCCATCTTGCTATACCTCCAGACAAAATAAACAGACTCCCATCCTCTACTTCAGTCTTTGTCCAAGTTACACTGTATTCACTAAGCAAAATTGCTTTTCTCCTCTACCAAGCCACTAACTTTCTTCAACCCAACCCAGACCAAGGCACCTACATCATGCAAGTTTCCCACATGTAACCCAACCCATCACCCTCCAGAACAATCCCAGCTCAGCCATTACTCTTCTATGCCCTGGGAGTTAAGTCATCTGGTTACATTGCAGTTGATGATATGTGTCTGTTTGTCTCCTCTAATGGCTTGTAAGGCCTTGGGGGTCGAGCTCATGTCTAATCTTTGCTGCATACATCTGTACACTACTGAATACATCATTACTATACATTACTCTAATCCAATGGGGACTCAATAAAAACTTGTTGACTGACTGATTTAGCACGGGGATGATTATTACGTAAGCCACTTTGGTAAATAAATTTCAAATAATGACCAGCTCACACAAATGTTTTACTAGCTCACCCTCCCCATGGAATTAATATAAAGAATGAAAATCAGCAGTCATTTCTACTTGCCCAACATTAAATGTTAACTCACCCCAAGAGAGTAGCTATTTTCAAGCCTAATTTCAAGTCAAAATGTCTAAAATGGTTGTCATTCTTGGTGACGTGCTGGGAAGAGTCAAGAACTCAGGTACAAAATCCTGTCACTTCCACAGGCTGTTAACCCCAATACTGCAGATTATTATTTCCAGCACATTACTGATAATAATTCTGACAGTTTATATTTGTTCATGTTTATTCAATGAAAAAGCACTGGACATTCTAATAAAAGCAATTTGATAGACATTGCTTTATTGCTTTTTTATAATTTGATGCTATATTGAAATAAAATTGATTAGGAACTTTATTTGATTTATATCATTCTTCAATAATTCAATTAATTCAATATATAGGAATGTAGCTATGAAAATAATTATCTGCCTACATACTTACTTGAGGCAAGTGTGTGTGTGTGTGTGTGTGTAATAAATTTTTAAAATAAATTTAACACATGTTGTTTCTTTTTCCCTTCCATTTTTGTTATCCCTTCATAGAAGCCTGTATTGTGAAGAAGAGGATGAGGATTTTTACATGTATAATCATTCCTGGGTATCCACAGGCGATTAGCTCCAGGACCTCCCTTGGATACCAAATTCCAAGGATGCTCAAAGTCGTTGTATGAAATGGCATGGCAATTCTCATGTATATTTTTAAATCATCTCTAGATTACTTATGATACATAGTAAATACTATGTAAATACTTGTTATGCTGTATTAGTTTTTTATTTGCGTCATTTTTTGTGGGATTGATTTTTTTATTATTGCTCTTTATTTCTTCTTATGGCTTTTTAAATTTTTTATTTCAATCGTTTTTAGGGCATTGTTTCCTTCCTGGAATATTTTTGATTTTGATTTGCTGTTGGTTGAACCCATGGATGGGGAAGCTGCAAATACTCAGTGTCCAAGTTATTTTAGCCTTGTGATATGACATGGGACAGGGAGAGAGTGACATGACTCACAGTTCAAGGGTATCAGGGAGTAAATGAGTATGGATTGAGTCAATTCCAGCTTAATGGTAGACACAATTTTCTTATCTAGACCAATGATTTTAACCAAATAGTTTCCAGGTTATTTTAATTCTTATCTGTGTATGTCATAAACAGGTTTGAATATTTAAACCATCAGTTTGGATTACAAATTTTAAATATGAATTTAAAAGAGTTTTAAGAGGTACTAAAATACTTGAGAATTATTGTGAAGTGTTATACAGCTAATCATATTTAGCTTATTTCAGACTGTTCATGAGAAAATGGATTAGCCTATCCTCTGCCATGCTGTGAAAAGATAATCTGCTTTTGGTGACCTGATATCTTTTCAGCAAACAAAAGGTTCAATCACATAAAACACTTGAAGCATTTCAGATCAGAGGAGGTTTCTTCAAGTCAGGTCTAGCCTGATTCATGGTGACAGCTTCTCTGAAGTTGTATCCTTTAAGAAGCAGTAATTGTCATTTGAGGGCCTTCCGGGTGAAAAGGTAAAACAGAAGCAACTGAGCTAGAACACACAATCACATAGCAAAAGAAATGCTCAGGGTGTCAAGGGCAATGAAGTGAGTAAAGTATATTTGACTTTAAAGTCAATCTCTTCATTTTCTCTACTTTCTTAGGCAAATAGCAAACACAACAAACTATCTTTAAAATTTGAGATGTATTTCAATAAACTTCATATCCAACACACTGGGCTTCCAAGCTCTCCTTATACATATAAATGGAAATAATTAGACTTTGGATGAAAAAACTCTGACAGAACAAAGAAGGACCATGATCTAATATGAGAATAAAGTTAACAAACGTCATTAAGTGAGATGATTGGTGATGAGTGAAGGTCATGCCCAGTTTACTTTTCACAGTTGACAGATCAAAGTTGTTCTTTCATTTGAGATAAAGATTGAATGCAGTTAGCTTGGCCTTGGAAAATCCTTTCACATAATATGAAGGCTTTCTGGAGTCTGCAGTTTCTAAGGCACATGAAGGGTTAAGACAAGAGTCAGGTAGCCAAAGCAGAGCGGGAAAAAATTAAAGATTACTTCTCAGTTTAAATGCCCTTTCTAAACATGGGATTAAATAATAGGGAAACTGCAGTCATAACAGAGCTTCCAGAAGATGACAGTACACTATGCTCATGAATATTACATGGATATATAGAAAGATAAATAAATAGACAATGTCATGAAATGATGGACTTGTGAGGTTGGAAGGCACTTTAGATTACGTATGATACAAAGTAAATACTATGAAAATACTTATTATACTGTATTAGTTTTTTTATTTGCACCACTTTTGTGGGTTTATTATTGCTCTTTATTTCTTCTTATGGCTTTTTAAAATATTTATTGCAATAACTTTTATGGTATTGTAAGGGGTCATGATGCCTAACCATCCATCTGGTCCATGAATTCTCTTCCCTGCCAAGTGGATATCTAGTCACATTGGAAGCTTCCACTGGTGGGGACTTCTCTGGTCCTTCTGTAACCATGCCATACCTCTATCAAAAAGTCCTGTCTTTCTGTGACCAGAAGTCTAGATTCATCATTTGTGCTTGATTGCTACCCCTCAAGACCAAACAGAACGAACTAAATCCTTTCACCACCTAGCAATCCTCAACTATTTGAAGATGGTTACTTCACTCCTATCATCACCACTATCACCACTTTCAAGACTTCTTAATCCCTTCAAATACTCCTCATGAGGATCGTATCCAATCTTCTCACTATTCTCATGAGGCTTTGTAGTCACAATCCAATTTGCTTATGTACCTCTAAAAATATAGAACTAACCATAGACCTTCAGGAAGACTCTTCCCAGGTCAAAGACAATGTCAATTATCACTGCTCTTGCTCTAGGTGCTCTTTCCTTAAGTTAGCTAAGCTCTCATGGGCACTTTAGGTCGCTACTATCATTTGAGCAACACTTCTCCAACCTAGAATAACTGAAGTCTATTTCGTACTTTATGCTTTATAAATTGCTTTTATCTCTCTCTCTCACTTGACCCTGAGAGCAACTTATAATAAAGGTATTATTTTCATCACATTGATGAAACTAAGATTTTCAGAAGGTTAGGCAAATTTTTCTAACCACATAAATAAGATGTGAAGCTAAAACCCAAACCAAGGTCCTCTGACAGTAAATCACGTGCCTTTGTGACTATATAACTCTGCTTTCGACTCTTTGCTTTTGTTCTGCCAGTGTGGGAACCATGTCTTGCGATAGAATGAGAGCAGCATGGGAGGCCACATCATGTTGCTTCCTTTTCAGGGTAGTCACAAGACATCCTTTTAGTTATACACTCCAGATTATTGGCCATATTTGACTCAGTGATCAGTTGGTTATGGTCTAATTCTTTAATTTTGAATTTAAAACTACATTTTCAATATTCCAGCCTTCTGATACTTTCCCTGTACTTAAAAATCCAAGAGATCACCAACTCTTACTCAAGTTCCTATTAAGTTCAGAGCTCATCATGTGATGTATTTGCTATTACTTAAAGCTTTAAGACCTCTGCAAATGTAATGATTTGCTATATGCTTCCATCATGGATTTTTAAAAAAACTGAGAGGACTGGGTCAAGACCAGTGACCTAGAAAACTTAGAGACCTTTGTGACTTCCCTTCAACTCAGGAGCATGACACAACACCTTAGGAGGCACATCAGAGTCCCCATGGTGAGAAGCTAGAGAATGTGTAGATTTGAAAATACATATTTAATACATAATTTTATGTGGAAAAAAAGTATTGGCCTCCCACTACAAACTGCAAGAGCTATTTTCAAGTTTACTAATTATGGCCAAGAGTGTTTAAGACATATTGCCTGAATTAGTAATATTCCACAAATCAGTATCCTTTAATAGAACTGGGATGTTATCTATAAATCTGTCTTACCTTTTCCATTTAGTGTACAGTTTTTTCTTTCCTTGTTGATTGGACTTGGCCGCATCCTTTGCCAAAGTCCAGGTACTCCCTGTCTATTGCCTTTCTCTGATCTCCCACCCTTCCTTGAATCACTTTCTTCATTTGGTTTCCAGGAAGTCATACCCACTATGGTTTTCCATTTCAAATTTCTGGCTACTGCTTCTCCAATTCCTCTTCATTTCCTTGACACCTGAATTTTGAAGCATCCCAGAACTCAGTCCTTGAACCTCTTCTCTCTACTAACCACATTAACTCCTCTGGCTACATCCAGACTCACAGCTTCTGCCGCATCTGTGTGCTAATGCCTGAAGCCCGGCTCGCCTCTGAATACCAGGCCTGAATATCTGCCTGTCTATGTGGCATCTCCATTTGAATATCTAAGTTTCCCAAACTTAACCATGTTGAACACTGAGCTTCTGATAACTGGCTTACCATAACCATAAACTAGCTCCTCCTACAGCCTTCTCATCTCAAGAAGTGAAAATCCATTCTTCCACTCCCTCAGGCTAAAAACCTTGGTGTTATAGTTGATTCCTCTGTTTATCTCACATTCGACACCCAATCTGTCTGCAAATACTGGAGCTCTAATGTCAAAATATACTCAGAATCTGATTACATTTCAGCATCTCTGCCACCACAATCCAGTTATCAGGCAGTAGCATCTCTCACCTACTCCCACGTTTGGCCCTTTAGTCTACAACCGATCCTCAGTCAGTGACCCTGAAAACAAAAGTCGGGTCTCATTGATCCTCATTCTTTCCTCATTACTCAAAAGCAACCTCACTCCGAGTCAAAACCAAAGTTCCACAGTGATCTATAAGACCCAACGTGATCTGACCCTTGGGTAAATCTTTGACTGCACCGTCTACTATTCTTTTTTTTTTTTTTTTTTTTTTTTTTGAATGTAGACGTAGTTTACATTCAACTTTACAACTTACAACTTTAATGTTATGTTTTTTGTTTGTTTTGTTTTCTATTATTATATTTTATGTCCAGCCACTCCAGTAGCCTGCTGTGTCTCAGGTATCCCTGCCTCAGGGCCTTTGCACTTGCTATTTCCTCAACCTAAACACTCTTCTGCCAGATAACCACATGGTGAGTATCTTGATTTCTTTTTACTCTTACTTCACAGTCACCTTCTCAGTAAGACTTTGCTTGGCCACACTATATAAAATTGCAACCTCCTGCACAAACAACTCAAACCCCTCTATCCTGCTGGCATTTTAGAACTTACCTACATCTAACATATACATATTTTACATATTTATCTTGTCTGTTTTCTGAATCTATCACTGGAATGTCAGTTCCAAGAGGGCGGGGATTTTAACCCTTTTGTTCACTACCATATCCCTAGTGCCTATAACAGCTCCTGAAACATAATAGATGCTAAAAAAGCACTTTCTTCATTTGATTTTGTTGAATGAATGAACAAATGAAAGAAAGAAAGATATTCAAATTATCCCCTGTCAAGGAAAGAAATAGGGTTTGTGGTGGTGACTTAGTGAAGTAATGGGAAGTCCCTGTGACCACTGCTTCGTTACTTCCCATATCAGGGCTTTGATGATCTATTCCACACTGTTGACTGGAAATTCAAACTGTGGTTCTCATATCTGGAAAGGGCACTCGACCAGTATCTCATGCACCCTATATTTCCCTTCCCAAACCACTCGGCATTGTGCCTCCCACTGACTGCACACTCCAAGACGGTGAGGGCAGTGTCCCTCAGTTCCCTGGTATAGCCCCAGTCCCCAGCATGGTTCCTGGGACCCAGTAAATGCTTATATTTGTACATTATAGCATTCATGAAACCACTTTCATGTTCTATTTTTTTAAATTAGAATGCTACTTGCTCATTTCCAATCCTCAAATAGCCCTAACAGTTGTTCATCAATTTCATTCTCTAGTTTTTATAGGATTCTAAGAGATACTGGCCAGAATTGCTGAGCTAATTGAGAAAACACAGGTCCTGCTTCTTCTACTTGGACTTCAGTTTCCTCTTAGTATTTTTTCTACCCAAACAGAAAAGACAAACGGAAAATAACACGTAAGCTGTGCTTTATTTCTCCCTCACCTGTCTACAGTACATCCCTCACTACAAGCAGCAAGTTTGGCCTGCCTGGTTCTTCTGTTTCTCCCAACACTTTTTTAACTTCTTTTTCATGGTTGCTAGAATGTTCCAAAAGCCCCAGCTTATTTAGATGTTACTCTTTCTAAATCTATTATATAAGTGCAAGCTACTTTCATGTTCCTTGTTTTATTACATCCTCTGCTTTTCCTTGTTTAGGCATAGTTTTTGTGTTGTGTTATATTTGTTTGTTTTGGCTTTTTAAAATAACCAGGTCACTAAACTGCTGTATTTCTAGTACTGTTCTTCCTCTGAGGATAAATGCAGCTGCACAGTAAAAATTACATTTATGAGGGCTACCTGGCTTTAAGCCATGTTCTACACTTCTTCAATTTACACAGCGCTTAGGCTCTTCAAATGTGGCAGGTAATTGAAATATTTTACATCAGAACCAATATTTTCAACAGAAATAAATAAAACAAGATATGCCATAAACAAAAACTTTCAAGAAGTTTGAAAAGGATGTCAGTCAAGATTGGTTTGTTTGGCTTTTTTTGCCATATTAATACATAGAGAAAATGAAGTTTATTAACAAGTGAGTGGATATGTAAAAAAAGTTATTCATGAAAATGTTTTAAAGTCACTTATAATAATCAATTATCAACTCTGTATTTCTTTTTAGTGTGGAGCTAGATCCGTATTGTGATGTTCCAAATTCAGGACATCCAAAATGTTGCAGAGTAGTGATACTGACTCTTTTTTTTTTTTCTTTTTCTTTTTTTTTTGAGACAGAATTTCCTCTGTTACCTAGGCTGGAGTTCAGTGGTGCAATCTTGGCTCACTGCAACCTTCGTCTCCCAGGTTCTAGCAATTCTCCTGCCTTCCTGCCTCAGCCTCCCAAGTAGCTGAGATTACAGGCACGTGCCACCATGCACGGCTAATTTTTGTATTTTTAGTAGAGACAGGGTTTCACTGTGTTAGCCAGGATGGTCATGATCTCCTGACCTCATGATCCACCTGCCTCTGCCTCCCATAGTGCTGCAATTACAGTCGTGAGCCACTGCACCCAGCTGATACTGATCTTTCAAATGTACGTTTAGTCTTTTAAACAGGATGTTCTCCACGACTACCAAATTATCCAAGATGCATTTGCTCACACCCAGAGATAAAACTTACACATGATTTGTCTTTGGATTTGGACCTGTCCATATACACATGCATGGTAGGTGGTCGGTGAGTCACCTCCCCACGTACAAGGATGGAAGACCATCAGTGAGTCACCTGTTCGTGTACAAGTACATAGCACATCATCAGTGAGTCACCTGTCCACATACAAATGTATGACAGATCTTCAATGAATCACTTCCACTAAGGCTTCAACCATCTTCCGGGAGGTCAGAGAGTGCTGGACATTCTAGCACAGTCTCACATCAGTAATCTGCCAGCTCTCCTGCTCACATATCCCTAAAATAACTTAGAAAAACTATGAACCTCTTCACACATTTTAAGTAGTAATCTGAAATTTTCATCATACATTTGAAAGCATATTTTTAATAGTAAGTAGAAAATCCTTAAAATTCAGAGTAAATAGTTCATTGCACAATGTGATAAAATAGGCTTTTGCTACCTTAGGCAATAATATGCAAAATCCAAAAGAAATCATGTATAACTTTTATCCAATGGTGTTGGCAAATGTATCTTGAAAAATTTTGTAGTCTGAGAAAACACTCCATATTAAAAATTAAATATACATTTTAAAGAGTCATAATTATTAATCTACACCATTTTGGAGGTTCTGAATTCAGAGCATCTCAATACAGATTCAGCTACACCCTAAATGGAAATATGTACAAAACAGGGCAAGATAGAAAATCCTCACCAATTTGAGATACTTTAATTAAGCTTCTCTAAAACAATATTTCTATTTACGACTTTGTTTGGTCACAGAGGTGTTTACACTCTGGGACAATCCACCAGAATAAGATTCTACTTGGGGGTAAATATGAATACAGGTGAGTTCTCAGGGAGTGTTAAAAAAATACAAATGGAAGACAAGTAAAGATCAGAAATTGATCAAAATCACCTGCACACACGTACCACTTGGAAAGTCAAAATACAACTTTAGGGGTACACACAGTTGAAAGGCTGGTGTCCTGAGCTAGTTCTCAAACTGAGGAGTATCCAGGGCCCAATGCCCTTTGTCATCCCACCCCATTCCTGGTACGTGAGAGCTGACGTTTCCAGTCTAAAAGATGATGAGAGTTCAGGCCTATGTACAACAGGTTCCCCTTTAAAAGGAAGCCAGTGAAAAGCCCAGAACTTAAAGTAAAATTTAAAAAAAAAAAAGATTATACATATTATAAGAAGAGAGAGAGACAGAGAAGACCAATTTTAATGGCTAGAGCCGAAAGAGTTGGGCTGTCCCGAATCATTTGCGTGAGAGAGAGATCTAGTGACCTCATGACCTGAGCAGTTCAGATTTCAAATACTCTGGCCCATTGTCCTCATGAGAAATTCTACACTTTTCATAAAGGTAACCCATCTTTTGATTGTCATCACCTGTTCTCATAGATGTCTCATAGAAGAAAATCTAGAGCTTTTTCACTTTAAGATGAGGAAAAAGACTGACTTCTAGAATTTTTTTTTTTTTTTTTTTTTTTTTTGAGGTCTGGTATCACAGCTCACCAAACCTCTTCATAGAAGTTTTTTAACCCTAAATGTGGGTGCATGTGTGTACATGTGTTGCTGTGTGTAGTGTCTGAGAAAGAGAGAATGAGAATGAATAAGACTCACAGAGACTTCTATGGTGAAGTTGGAGGTGACAGTGTACTAAGAAATAGTTAATGTGTCTGACTTTATAATAAAACATACTGGAAGAGAAGAGATAATGATGAGATGCAGCTCTAAAGAGAAATGATACTTATGGAAGTAAAGAAGTAAGGTTTACATTAGGCCATATTTGCAACTTGAGGTGCCTTCTTTTAAAATTATTGTAAAGCACAAACTTCTATAGGCAATGCAAAAATTATCCTTTCAAACCAAAAGCGGTGCTTAGGGAATCTGGAATCAAACCATCAGATTAAGCCTATAAAATTAGAGCACAAAGAGTCAAAACCAAGATGCCACATTTTCAGGAAAACTTGATTAAATGGGTGCAAACACATTTCAAATACCCAGGGATTCTCTGGAATGGGGTTCTAAACCAACTTCCTAGGAAATCATTATAGAACTAGAGGACTGAAACAAAGAAAAATTATCATAATCCTTTCTTAAATCTTCACCTACAGAAACTACTGTTTCGTAGCCAGGCCAGTGAAGAACCAAGCTTCCTAGAAGTGTCGCAACTTACATACCAAAGATGTGCAACCCAACATATACCCTCTTAAATATGAATCCTAAAAGAGACTGGAATAAAGCAGGAAAAGTTGAGGCAAAGAGCTATGTGGCATTTCTTACCATCTCTGGGCCCCGGCTTCCTCATCTGTAAAATAACATTATTCATTTCATAGGATGGTTGTGATGACTAGTTTAAATCATTCCACATGAAGCACTTAGTACAGATGAATGGCATGAGTTAAGTATTCAATAATGAAAGCTATCATTATTATTATCATTATTCAAAAGACCTAATTTCGAATTCAGTGTTCTCTACTGAGCAGCTGTGTAACTTTGGCCAAGTTATATAACATCCCTTGAACTTCTATTACATACCCTTTAAAAACTCCAGAGGTTTGATATGAAGACTAATGATGTAAGAGAGTCTTTAGCATAGAGCCAGGCATATAGCAGATGCTCAAAAACACCAGTTGCCTTCATATTCTAACATAATTTTCAGTTATTTTGCTTTAGTGACCATTTCTTGTCTATAAACACATAACATTCAACCAAAAAAATGGTAAGCTAACATCCCTTAGTTGAACACAAAAAGCACAAGCTTTAAAAGACAAACTGAATCCAATCAAATTTAAAACTTTCATTTTTTGAAAGATATCCATTAAGAAAATAAAAAGGCAAGCTACAGACTGAAAGAAAATATTTACATTACATATACTTGACAAAAGACTTGTATCCAGAATACATTTTAAAAAATAAAACTCTTCCAACTCAATAATAAAAACAACTCAATTTTTAAATTTTTTAAATAAATGGAAGACACTAAACAAAATAAACTATAGCAATGGTAAATAAGCACATGAAAAAAAATGTTTAGTATCATTAATCAAGTTAAATCAATTTTAACCTAAAGCTGCTTCCTTACATATTTTACGTTCAGCCTAAAGGTTTCTTTGTACATAGTGAACTATGACCTAAATGGAAGTATAAACAGACTGTAAGCTACTCTTGTGCCAATCACTGAGTTTTGGCCAATCAAAGGGGGCCAACTGTTCAAACTGTGGTCAAATAAGGCAAACACCAAACTATAACCAATCTGCCTGTTTCTATACCTAACCTCCATTTTCTGTATGCCACTTTTCTTTTTCTGTCCATAAATCTTCCACCATGAATCTGCACTGGAGTCTTTCCGAGCCTACTCTGATTTGAGAATCATTCTTTGCTCAACTAAACTGTTAAGTTTAATGTGGCTAAGGACTTTCTCTTAAGTCATCAGGGAAATGCAAACTAAACCCTCATTAAAGGTGCCATTAAGCCACCAGAACAACTACAATTTAAAAAGACTGACAATACCAAATGTTATCAAGGACGTGGAACCACCAAAACTCTCATACACTGCCGCATGGAATGCAATATGGTAAAGTCACTAAAAAATAGCTTTAGAGTTTCTTCTAAAGTGAAGTATACACTTATGCTCTGATCAAGTAATTCTACTTTTAGTTACTTAGCCAAAGAATTTTTTTTAATTTGTAAACAATTGTTTATCATCTTTATTCCTAATAGCCAAAATGAAGAAAAATGCAAATGTCCCTCAACAGGTAAGTGAATAAACAAATTGCGGTACATCAATGATGGAATACTATTCAGCAACAAAAAGGAACAAACTATTGATACATGCACCAAAATGGATGAGTCTTTGGAACAATAAGCTGACCAAAGGAAGCCAGACATAAAAAGAGTAAATACGCTATGATTTCTTTTACAGAAAATTCTAGGAATAAACAAATCTAGCTTATGGTAATAGAAAGTAGGTCAGTGGGCTGGGCCTACACTGAGGGGACACAAGGGAAATCTTGGGATGGTAGAAGCATTCTGTGTCTTGATTGTGAGTGAAAACATTTGTTAAAACTCATCAAACAGTGCATGTAAAAATCAATGTATTTTAATTATATGTAATTAAAGGGGGAATTTTTAAAAGTCCACATGCCCTTATCCAAGATGCCAAAATCCAAAAGCTCTGAAAATCAAAAGGTTTTTGTAAGTGCAAAACCTGAACTAGCCTATATTCATAGTCAATCTGTTTGCTATGGAATGATAATATCCATGAATTAAACTGCAAATAATAAAAAGGTGGTTCCTCAGACCTTGCTTGGGGTATATATACTATGCCATAATAGATGCAAGACAACATCTGTCACTCAATTACCTTTCTAAAGCTTGGAATATTCTGAATTCCAAAACATACCTCACATTGGGGTTTTAGATAAAGAGTTGTGGATTGCTTTTCTTACCATATGAAAAAGAAAGAGTTGTGTGTTGGGGGCAGGAGGGGATGGATTTTGTTGTCAAATCTGTTTGGGGGAAAAAATGCATGCCCTATCTCCTTCTTGGAGATTTACTGTCACTGTTAGCAGGTCAAAGGCTCTGAAAAGTCCTGCAACAAAGAAACCTATTTACATCTATTTAAAATATAATTTCCCAAATTTACTTGACTATGAAACTGTTTGTACATCTACTAATAGCTTACAGAACTATTATATAAAGGGTTATTTAATAGGGTTATATAGGAACCCTATTATATATAGGGTTCCTTGGAACAATATTTGGGAAACATTGTTCTAGAGTCATGATTTTTCCAGATGAAAATAAATTTTCCAGGTTTGGTCCACAAGGTCCACAAGGAGAAGGTGCAAGATTTTGCTCTTCTAATCCCTGTGGGCTTTTGGGAGGAAGCTGCTTCCTAAAAAGTAGGCCACTCATCTCCCTAGCCCCAGTTTTTTTTTTTTAATAGTAATGATAGTTAACATTTATTGAGGGTTCATAGTGTGCCAGGCACTTTCTTAATCACTTTGCATGTGTCAACACTCATAGTAACCTTATTAGTTAGGGACCATTACTATTATCCTTGTTTCACTGGTAAGGAAACTGAAACACAGAGAGGTTGAGTAATTAATCCACAGTCCGCACAACAGAAAGTTGCGGAACTCTTGAATCTTGCTTGGTGGTGACTGATCTTGGCTGTGTCTGAGCCCAAGCATCAGTACTAGACTATGATGAGTCTCTTACCACACTGAGCTCACCACGCCTGCAGTTGCAAGAGTATAGGACAGGGGTTATATATTTGGGCTCTGGTGCTAAACTGCCTGACTTCAAAACTGCTCCGCCGGACATCATCTGTATGCCTCAATTTCCTCATCTGTAATATGGAAGTAATGACAAAAGTGTCTGTCTTATTACGTTTTGTATTTATTAGACAGACACTTTTGTCATTACCTCCATATTACAGATAAGGAAACTGAGGCACACAGATGATGTGCAGCAGAGCACATCTAATTAAGGTAGAATAATTATAAAGTTATTGGCACATCATTTTTCAATAAGTAAAAATAATAATTAAGAATCAATCACAGATCCATATGTTTGGAGTTCTGAGTATATACATAAGGACCAGTGTCACAGCGAGAAATGGAGCAGTGCGTTAGTAATGGCTGAGTAAGCACAAGACACCCACAGTGCCAGGTTCTCTGTGAAGAATAAAAGGCTGGAGAATAAGCCTAAGCTTGAAAACCACTGAAGAGTCCCCTCTTCCTTTTCTCATAGATCTAAAATAACTTAACCTATAGAGCAGATTGGTCTGTCTTAACTGTTGAGGCACAGACAGACACACACACACACACACACACACACACACACACAGAGTCTTAGCTAGACCTATGTTGGGGAGAGCAAATCCCATCAGGCCTATGTATGGAGGAGACAAGGCAAGAGAACTACCTCATAAGCATTAAAAAGATACCACATGGATCCAAAAAAAGGTAGACCAAGTGTATGCTCTGTCCCCAGGGTCCCCAGGGGTCTAGCCTAGGACTCATACTGTGGAATATTAACTATGAAAAAAAACAGTGCTTTCTTGCACACTAAATTTGTAAACATTTAACTTATAATCTATCTAAATAATCTATAAAATAATTTACCAAGTAAAAATACAGAATAAAAGTAATTCCATAGAGTACTTCTGAAAATTGGAAATGTCCCAGTATTAGTCCATTCTCATACTACTACAAGGACATACCTGAGACTAGGTAATTTATAAAGGAAAGAGGTTTAATTGACTCACAGTTCAGCATGGCTGGGGAGGCCTCAGGAAACTTACAATCATGGCAGAAGTGGAAGAAAACGCATCCTTCTTCACATAGTAGCAGAAGAGAGAAGAATGAGAGCCAAGAGAAGGTGGAAGGTCCTTATGAAACCATCAGAGTCCCCAGGTCCACATTATCCACACAGCTATGCCCATACTCATCATTTTCCTGGCAGTGTACAGAAAGCCCAGGTCAGGGAGGAGGAAGGGAAGGTGAGGAGTTCCCAGATGGTGAGTGTCTCTGGGTCTCCTGCTAATGCTGCTCTTGGTTTCCAGCTGTGCTTCCACCAGGTAGGCAGCCAGCACCATCCCTCACCCTACTCCATTCCTCCCTGGACCCATCTTTCCTACTGTCCTGGTTGCTGCCTTCTTACATCCTTTGAGGCACTGTCTTCAGCTTTAATCCCTAGAGTTTACAGAAAGAACATGGTGCAGGGAGAGCAGATCAAGGAGCAGAAGCATAAATATCTATGGCATGGTGGCAGAAGAATAATTTTCCATATTACTGGTAAAATCACCACCATTCCTCTTCTCCACATCCACAGCTGGTTTTCAAATTCTTTCATGCCCACTTATCTGTTCACTAAAAATCCCAATTCATAAATGGAAAATTGCTACATCTTCCCAGAACCAGTCGGTGGATTCTCAGGAATATTCCCCAAAATGACTAAGACTCCTCTTCAATAATGTGACAGGGTGGGGTTCTCCATGTGAGGACGTTGATCATTCTTTCCTTATTCATGCCAACAGATGCCTGAAAGAATCCCAGAATACAGAAAATTTGTGCCTTCATTTCCAAGAGTTACCATGGGGTCCCTCTACACATTTTCTGTCCCCAGAGTATAAATGCTTAAATCCCTGGTGTGTCGATAAGAGTAACCAATGGTCCAGAATCAAGTCCATGGCCATCAGACCCCTACCACATACAAGGGGTCTGCCAGCCAGGATCCAAGGTAGTTCAGTCCTACCTTGAGGCACACTGACCGGGGCCTTGGGTTGCTTGTGACTAAGTAAAACTGGCTTCGCAGATTGCATCTGAATGTTGAGAAACTGGATACAACTGTCAAGTCAAGAAATGGAAACGGCTTTCACTAGGTCGTCCATGGATATTTAGGGTAAGTCTCAGCCAAGCTGGCTCTTGCCCCCTGAGTTGAAGCCCTTTCATTTCTCACATCCTCTGTGAAAGGGATTTTTGTTCAAATAGGCCTGCGCATCTCAGGAAAGGCCATGTGATTCTTTCAGTATAACTCATAGGAATTGTGCTGTGTTGTGCATCCCTCATGGGTAAGAGGAAGCTCAGGACTTCCAGGGCAGCTAACTCTGGGGGCAGGAGGTGGGTCTACCCAGGGCTGGGAGGAGCCCTGACCCAAACTTGTGACACTTTTCCTGAAGGCCAGGCATGAGGGCAGTGAGAAGGCTAGACCTCCACTGCAGCCATGATGGATGCTGGAGCAAAGCCCTTCCCCACTGGGACCCTGAGGAGAGACAACTGCCATGTCACACTCAGCCACCAGCTTCTCACACCTTGCCAGTTCTGGGCTGCACTCTCCAGCTCTCAGCTCACAAAGGCAGGTCTAAGCAGGCCCCAGGAGTGCTACACAGGACAAGTGCTGGCATGCACCACCTACTAGACCAGACCCAGTCACCTCCCCTCAAGTGATGCTAAAGTGGTTGACCCTGACCCTTCTAAACAATTTCAAGGTCCTTTGTCTTTCTTTTACAACATACACTTAGAGATTCTCCTGTGATACCCCCCTCGCCTACTATGAAGTAGCTGGAACTGCTCTCACTACAAAAAGGAATAAACACAAAATTAATATCTGAAAGGATTTCCCTCCCCATTCTAATGTAGTGTCTCATTATAAAAAGGTTTGTGTGCTTCTTCTAATTACATGTTCAAATAATTTTGACAGAGTAGACCAGTCATATGCATTTCTGTTCAACTTTCTGACGGACAGAATTGCCTTCTTAATGACAAGTACAGTTTCATACTCATAGATATATCTGAAACCCCTAGCATCGTGACTAGCACAGATTAGGAGCTATGCAAATATTCAGCAAATGAATGAATTAGATGCTATTTCTTTTGATTTTACATTTTTTTTAATTCAGACTCTCTTTAGGATTGAGCACAAACTGCTTTGCCTAAACTTTTATATTTCTTTTTCCAAGGTTCATGCAGATCCTCTGAATAACTGATTGTGGATTGATGGTCTTCTGAATTCTATTAATATAGCATGTTAATTGCTGATGCCTGCCTTTTCCATAGCCTTCACCTCCAATTAATCAATCTGCTCTATAGAATTGACCTCTCAGTAAGTCTCAAATCCATTCACTCCTTTCCTTCTGCTCTGTGACCACCATAGTCTAAACCCCTTCGTTTCTTTTCCAGACTCTGCAGCAACCTCCTAACTAGTCTCTCTGCCTTCAGCATTACAATCTTGCTCAAATGCATATCCACCCATGTCACATCTATGCTTAACAGACACATACTGGGGTTCTGGAACATGGGGACCTGAGCAAAGTGCCCTTCTCAGCACTCCCAGAATGATCTACTTGCTTCTCCAGCATCTTGCAGGTTCTGAGACATGTGAGTAAGACCTTGGGCTCTATAAAGTTCTTCACACAGAGCTGGTGTGGAATTCCCTCCCTTTTGGGCTAGACAGTCAACAGCAGAGCAGAGGTGATAGCCAGGACCTGTAGATATAGATATGCAGGTGGAAGGACTTGTCAATCAGGAGTCTGTGGATCCCAACTTTGCCTCCATTTCCTCAAAGTTAACATCAACCTTGTATAAGTATGTCAGATCTTGCAGACCCTTCCAAAGCCAAGAGAGGTAGAACAGGTGAATAAACTTTCCCTTCTCCTAAGCTGAGTGATTAAAGGGAGATCATAGGAGTTTCTTCAGGGATCTCAGCAGAATGCTAACATCCTGCCTTTACACTACAGGCCCACAGATCATAAACCCATTTTGTTTCTTCCCTCCTGTAGGATTCCCATCATTAAGAACACGCAACAACCAGATTTGAGTCTTAAAGAGTGGACAGGGAAAACTAACAGTCCATCTAAGAGGTCCTAGCAAAACAGAGAAAGGAAGATCAGGTAGAACACTCAAAATGAGTTCTCATGAAACAAAACTGCCAGAGGAAATAGGCAGAAGCCTGAATAGAAAATAAGGTTGCTAAGGTGTTCTAAAAGCAGTTTTAAAATACTTGACTTGCATAAAAATATAATTTTTCTTTGAAAATTCAGTAAATTAAAGATGATTATTATTAAGGTTCTGATTAGTGCTCTGGAAGAGTAAATGCAAGAAATACTTCAAAGTACTGAGCAAAAAAAAGAAATTTAAAGGATCCAGAAAAAAAAGAAGAAGAACTAGAGGATTGATAAGAGTTAATATAAAAATAATAGGTGTTGCTAAAAGAGAAAACAGAGCAGGTGAAGGAAAGGTAATAATTCAATAAAGAACAAAGAAAAGTTCCCTGAACTGAAGAAGGATCTGAGTTCTCAGATAGGAAGGGTTTGTATAGAGATTCAGCTGGATTGACAAGAAGAACCACATACAGGCAAGTTGAAATTCTTGAACTTTAAAGAGAAAGAGAAAATTTCACAAGCATACACATAGTAAAAACCAACTCATCAGAGATTATGGGTGAAAAAATCTGACTTCTCACCCACACCCAGAAAGCTAGGAGTCAAGGGGAAATATCTACAGATAATTGAACGGAAGGACTATGAACTAAGATACTCAGCCAAGATACTATTCCCTTGTCAGATGAACGAAAAAATACTACAACACAGGCAAGAACAAAAAATTATGTTACTCAAGTGTTCCATCTGAGGAAAATATCTGAGGAAAAACAAAACAAACAAACAAACAAACAAAAACACTAAATTAACCGGAACAGAGACTTCAAGGTGGAAGAACATAAAAAGAAATAAATTACTAAGCAGTGATCCTTAATATGCATGTACACTTAAATCTTAATGAAAATACATAGTCTATTTCTGTAGTATATAGGTGATATGGTTTAAATGTGTTCCCAAAATTTCATGTGTTGGAATCATACGAAACATTCCCAAATTCATATGTTGATTGAGGGTAGGGACTTTAAAGGTAATTAGGATTAGATAAGGCCATCAGGGTGGGGCCCCCTTGGTGGGAGACCTGAGCTAGCATGCTTGCTCCATTTTGCCAGGTGATCTCCCTGGTGTGTCATGACGCAACAGGAAGTCTCTCACCAGATGCTGGTGCCATGCTCTTGGGCTTCCCAGCCTTCAGAACTAGCAGCTAAATAAACTACTATTCTTTTGTGGTATTTAGTTATAGCAACACAAAATACACTAAGGCAATAGCGGATATTTTATATAAGGACTGTTGAAATAAGAGGGAAATATTGTAAGAAAAAACACTAACTATCTCAACAAAAATGTAGGAGTTGGGAGTGGAAGGTAGAGAGAGGAGGAATTCAAATATGCTCTCAAGAGTACAGAGAAAAGAGGAATGGTAAGGGGAAATTAAAGCTATTCTACAAGGAGGAAAATGGAATGAACAGTACCTCTGGTAGCCATGGAGGTGCCACATCTTCCTTCAAGAGAAAACAGCCATGAAGAAAGCAATGCTACCAGCCTCCAGAGGCTGGGAAAAAAGTAATTTCTCTTAATGCTAAAGATATGACTAAATATTTAAAACAGAAATAAGGCAATATGGAAAGGAAATGAATGAATACAAGCTGAATATTTTTAAAATTATAGCCCTACTTTATCCTAGAACAATCCCCCAGAAATGAAATGAGCGAAGTATTTTAAGAGGAAAAATAGCTATGAAATACTTAGGAATAAATTTGGCAAGAAATGCACAAGAACTATATAAAGAAAACTATAAATATTATTAAAAACAAACGAGAGCCACTCTCCTGTTGAGCAGACTATGTTAATTCTCCCAAAATAAACACGAAGGCTATGGGGACAGAGTACTCTCATACACTGCTGGTGGAATGTCAAGGTTTCCCAGCATTTGTGGGGAGAAACCTTACAGCATACATTAAAAGTAACAGTATCCTTCAACTGAGTAATTTCAGTCCCAGAAATAAAAGCACTAACACTTACAAACATATATACAAGAATACTTATTATAGCATGGTTAGGAATCACAAAAAGCTTCATAAACAAAATAAATATTCATAAAAGGGAAACAGATGAAATACACTGGATATATCTGCATCATAAAATAGTATAAGGCTAGTTAAGAGAATAAAAAAGAGCTATGTCAAGTGACTTGGAGAGGGTTCTACACAGTATTGTTGGGTCAGAAAAGCAAAATGCAGGAAAATGTGTACAATATGATGCCATCTTGGTAAAAAAAAAAAAAGAAAGAAAGAAAAAAGAAAAAATCACTACCTACCCCATTCAAAAATGTCTGTGTGTATATATAAACTATTTGTATTTCCTTGACTCTGAAACGCCTATTGTTTTCACATTGTAATTTTTCTGGTATCAAGATGCCTCTGTGTCACCATCTGCCATGTGTCAGTCTTTGCGTCACCCTCCATGTCTGCACAAGCACATCAAAGCACGTGCACCCACCTGCAGGGGGACTGGAGGCTTGCAGGAATACCACAGAGGTAACAGCGGGGCACTGTCACAGGCAATAATGCATCACGGGAGCTCTGGATGCACAGAGGACGATGGGGTGTGGAAAAGCACAGACCCCAAAGCCTAGGAATTGAAAAGGGATTCAGAAGAGTCAGACCCCAAACGCAAAGTTTTTAAAATATCTCACCTAACTAATGTCACTAATAGTTTTCTTTTCATGTGTGCAAAGGAATGATCTCTAAACAGATCTAAAAAGACTAATAAGTTTAAAATAAAAATGAGAAGTCAGAACTTGAAGCCAAATACCAAAGATGACTGACTATATGTCAAAAGGAAAATGCACAAAGTTATTTTAGGTCCTGATACTTCAAGGTAAGGAATGGTATCCTTAGCACTCCCAAATTTTACATGATTTTTCATTGATCGTCTTTCCCATTTTCTAGACATGCTTTGGGTCTCAGTGTGAATGACAGCATTTTTCTTTCTACATAGAACACAAAATCACTGTCTTTCATTAATGGCATCTTAGGTTAAGTGAAATATGAAGTGTATATATATATATATTAATATCTGTATAGATTATATGATCAAGAAGAAAATTATGGATGCACAAGATCTAGGATACTAATATGGGTGTGTTAGTTTGCTCAGGCTGCCATAACCAAATAACACAGGCTGGGTGGCTTACACAGCAGGAACTTATTTTTTCACAATTCTGGAGGATGGAAGTCCAAGATCAAGGTGTGAGCAGATTTGGTTTCTCCTGAGGCTCTTTCGTTGTTTGGTCTGCAGATGGCTGCCTTCTCATTGAGCGCTCACACCATCTTTACTCTTTCCCATTATCCCTGGTGCCTCTCCCACTTCTTACAAGGACACCAGTCATACTGGATTAGGGCCTCTCCCTTAGGATGTAATTTAACCTTAATTGCCTCTTTAAAGGTCCTAGGTCAAAATACAGTCACATTCTAAGGCACTGGGGGTTAGAGTTTCAACATGTAAATTTAGTTGTGGGTGAGGGTACAATTCAGTCCTTAACAATGGATTCCTTGGGGAGAGTTTGGGGAAAGAGAAGAAGAGAAACCAAGCAATAAGACAAACAGAAAAGGACAACACACACATCAAAGGCATGCATATATGGCACTTACATAAAATTATGTATATATGTAGACAAATATATAAGGATGCAAATATAAAATAATTATTTTTAAAACATATATTTAATGGTTTCTCATTGTCTTTAGGATCAAGTCCATACATGGCTTATGTCCTTCTAGGAGTGAGTCTCTGTCTCTCTCTCCAGTCTCCTCTGTCTCTTGCATTCCTTAACTCACTCTGTCTGTACTAGAAACTCCAGATTTCTTTCACTTTTTCAGAAACTCCTACTTTCATTCACTGTCCGTTCTCCCCTGAATACTTTTCTCCAAACTGCCCATGTATGCTTCATTTAGTTTTCAAGTCTCAGCTTAGATTTTATTTCCTTAAAGAGGTCTCCCCTACCCCAGACCAGGTTTTTCAGAGTGGTCCAAACTTCAACAGAATTACCTGGATTCTCTCATTTAAAATGCAGACACCTTGTTTTCACTCTAAAGCTACTGAATCTCACTACTGTTGATGGAAGGAGATGGGGGAAGAGAGAAAGTGAGAATTCTTCTGCACCCTAAAGTGTGTGAATCCATGCCATGGACTGGTTAAATCTCCTAGCTATACTCTCCCACATCACTTTGAAATTTCTCTTTTAAGATCCATCACAAGTGTTATCATTTATTTAATGCAAACATTGGCAAACATTCTCTGTATAGAGCCAAATAGAAAATGTTTTACTCTTTGCAAGCCCAGAGGCAAAATCAAGAATATTATGTAGATGCTCATATAACAAGATCAAAAACAAATTTCCACAAACTTTTTATTAACAAAATTCAAAATGCAATGAAATACAGTATTTTGTAATTCAAGTGTACTAAGGAGAAGAATGGAATTTGGGGGGAAGGACAACATTTCCCTTAATTGGGGTCAAAGTTAGTGTTTCCTAACATTATAGTAGAAACATGACTTCATCCTTCTACAAAGCTTTCCCTTGCTTCCCTGCAACACAGTGCATTGCATTATTTGAATGGTCGTAAGTCAACATGACTTTGAAAAAAATGTGATACAGAGCACCTTTGTAGATTGTCATATACA
Source organism: Rhinopithecus roxellana (assembly GCF_007565055.1). NCBI lineage: Eukaryota > Metazoa > Chordata > Mammalia > Primates > Cercopithecidae > Rhinopithecus > Rhinopithecus roxellana. Next base: position 59,333,024 of record NC_044557.1, on the reverse strand, counting down.
TGCACATACACACAAACTCTGCCAATGATGAACACAAACTCCAATGAGCCACTCAAGCCTCTAGAATTCCATTGCTGCTTTACTTGTATGCAGTCTCTTCTCTGGTAGTCAATTAACTTTTCTGTCTCTTATTGGGTAAAACAAAGGAAACTGACAGTTATACCTGATATATTTTAAAGCCAGCTTTCCAGATGGAATAGCCACCTTTTAAGAGTCGGAACTTGAAGCCAAATACAAACGATGACTGACTACATGTCAAAAGGAAAATGCACAAAGTTATTTTAGGTCCTGACACTTCGAGGTAAGGAACAGTGTCTTAGCACTCCCAAATTTTACATGATTTTTCTTTGATTGTCTTTCCCATTTTCTAGACACATGGCAAAGTCAAAAGTGCATTAAAAGAAAACATGAGTTCATAGAATAGAAAAAAAACTGTCCTAACTCTGATTCAACGTTCAGAAGCTTCCTGCACAGCAAAAGAAACTATCATCAGAGTGAACAGGCAACCTACAGAATAGGAGAAAATGTTTGCAATCTATTCATCTGACAAAGGGCTAATATCCAGGATCTACAAGGAACTTAAAACAAATTTACAAGAAAAAAAACAAACAATCCCATCAAAAAGTGGGCAGAGGATATGAACAGACACTTCTCAAAAGAAGATTTTTATGCGGCCAACAAACATATGAAAAAAGCTCATCACCACTGGTCATTAGAGAAATGCACATCAAAACCACAATGAGATACCATCTCATGCCAGTTAGAATGGAGATCATTAAAAAGTCAGGAAACAACAGATGTTAGAGAGGATGTGAAGAAATAGGAATGCTTTTGCACTTTTGGTGGGAATGTAAATTAGTTCAACCATTGTGGAAGAGAGTGTGGCGATTCCTCAAGGATCTAGAACTAGAAATACCATTTGACCCAGCAATCCCATTACTGCATATATACCCAAAGGATTATAAATCATTCTACTATAAAGATACATGTACACGTATGTTTATTGAGGCACTATTCACAATAGGAAAGACTTGGAACCAACCCAAATGTCCATCAGTGATAGACTAGATAAAGAAAATGTGGCACATATACACCATGGAATACTATGCAGCCATAAAAAAGGATGAGTTCATGTCCTTTGCAGGAACATGGATGAAGCTGGAAACCATCATTCTCAGCAAACTATCACAAGAACAGAAAACGAAACACCGCATGTTCTCACTCATCAGTGGGAGTTGAACAATGAGAACACATGGACACGGGGAGGGGAACATCACACACTGGGGCCTGTCAGGGGATGGGGTGGGCTAGGGGAGGGATAGCATTAGGAGAAATACCTAATGTAGATGACTGGTTGATGCGTTCAGCAAGCCACCATGGCATGTGTATACCTATGTAATAAATCTGCACATTCTGCACATGTATCCCAGAACTTAAAGTTTAAAAAAAAATTCAGAAGCTTCACCAAAAAAATGTACATATACATATGATACATAAAAGAATTTGCACAGTAAAGAAAAAAAGACACACCACAATATGCAACTAAAAACACAAAGGACAAAAAAATTGCAATTTATGTAGAGAGAACTTTTTAAAATGGAGAAGAAAAAGATTAAACACCTCATAAAAATTTTACTAGCAATATAAATGGATAATTCACAGGAAAGGAAATACAAATGACTCTTAACCATATTTTTTAAAAAACACTCAACTTCTTTTATAATAAGAGAAATGCAAATTAAAACTACAATGAGATACAATTTCTCACCTATCATATTGGCAAAAATTCAAAACTTTGACATCATACTTCGTTGGCAAGGCTTTGGGGAACAGACACCCTCATAATTTGACGATGCAATGCAAAATGGTACAACCCCCAAGCAGGGGAATTTGGCAGTTTCTAGCAAAATGTCATACGTATTTACCCTTTGACCCAGCCATCCCACTTCTAGGAATCTCTCCCACAGAAATACTGGCAAAGATACAAAAAGGCACATGCATAGGCTATTTATTTCAGCACTATTTGAAATAGTGAAAAGCTGGAAGCAACCCAAAGGTCCATTAACAGAGAGCCAGTAGAATTAACCACAGGACGTATATCCACCCAAAGGGGCACTATGTAGCTAGTCTTCCAAACAAAATGAGGACTCTTTCTGTATACTACACGGATTCCCAAACTTCCTCACTTCATAATGCCCTTAGTGTCTCAGTAAATTTTTCATGGTTCCCTAGGCCGAAAGAAATGCCTAACCGTTTTACTTATTAATGGAATTAAACAATTCCATGTATTAATGTTTGAATTTGTTTGGTCGTGGAGTAGGTCGGAGGAGACAGGATAGAAGTTAGAACTTTTGGAGCGGAGGTGGGGATAGTTAATGGGTACAAAACAGACAGGGAGGTCATCAAGACAAGAAGGGCATGTTGGGACATGCTGATTCTGAGGATCCAGTGGAGTTGACAATATCCTGTAGAAACTTTTATGTCCGACTCTAAAGTTCAGGGGGAGATTGGTCTGAAGGTGAAGCTATAGGTATGTGAGATTGCTCCTGAAGGACTACAAAGTGAGAAAGGAGGATGACTGTATTAGGCTGTCCTTGCATTGCTATACAGAAATACCTGAGATTGGGTAATTTATAAACAAAAGAGGTTTGATTGGCTCACAGTTCTGCAGGCCATACAGGAAGCATGGCACCAGGTACCTGCCTGGCTTCTAGTGAGGCCTCAGAAAGCTTACAATCATGGCAAAAGGCAAAGTGGGAGCCAACATATCACATGGCAAGAGCCAGAGCAATAGAGAGAGAAGGGGGACATCTCAGACTTTTAAACAACCAGATCTCACATAAAATAACTGTGCAGGAACCTAGCTGGGCACGGTGGCTCACGCCTATAATCCCAGCACTTTGGGAGGCAGAGGCAGGTGGATCACCTGAGGTCAGGAGTTCAAGATCAGCCTGGCCAACATGGTGAAACCTCATCTCCACTAAAAATACAAAAATTATTGAGGCGTGGTGGTGGGCACCTGTAATCCCAGCTACTCAGGAGGCTGAGGCAAGAGAATCACTTGAACCCGGGAGATGGAGGTCACAGTGAGCCAAGATCACACCACAGCACTCCAGCCTGGGTGACAAGAGTGAGATTCCATCTCAAAAAATAAATTAATAAATAACTGCAAGAACTCACTTATCACCAAAGGGATAGTGCTAAATCATTCATGAGAAACCCACCTCCATGATCCATCACCTCCCACCAGGCCCCACCTCCAACACTGAAGGTTCTAATTCAACATGAAATTTAGAGGGGACAATATCCAAACTATATCAATGACCAAGGACAAAACCTGGAGAAATCATTCATCCACTCAATAATTCCTTTTCTTGATAAAGGCAGGGCTCACAGGAAGGGAGGACGTATTGAAATACCCTGGGCTAACCCAGCCCTCCTGCTTACTTGACTTCTGAGAGCAGAAAAGGGCAGAGGGCGAGGGGCTGGGAAAGCTCACTAACACGTTACACGGTCAGAGAGGGAGAGGAGAACCAGAGAAGAGTGATGCCAAAGAAAGTAAAGGAAAAGATGGCATCACAAAGAGAGAGGTGAACAGTTTCTAGTGACAGAGAGAGAGCAAGTAAGATTAAGACCGAAAGGGTCTTCAGGGTTGGCAAACAGTGAATGTAGTCAGGGTGGATTTGGTACAGAGATGAGGGCAATAGGAAAAGATGGAGAGGAGCAGCCTCTATTGTGGAGGGAAATGTCCAGAAGAAGAGCAGATGATATCAACATGGCGTGGGGAATAGGCAGAAAGCACATCCTGAATGGAGGAAAAGACTTTACCTGAAAGCAGTGCTTTAGAAAAACAGGCCTGCAGTCCCTTATCCAAAACCTTAGAGCCAGATGTGCTTCCGGATTCAGAATTTTTCAGATTTTAGAAAAGTTAATAATGGAACACATACAGTCAATACATAACACCTGGAAAGCACTCCATAATGAAACACACATATTTCTACAAAGAAATATATGGATATTAACAGCAAGTATAATAAATAGCTGCACATAAACTTAAGTTTTTGTTACCAAATGGGACAGGAAAAACTTTTAGCTCTCAATGCATTTCTTTTTTTCAAAATTGCAGGTAAGAAACTGTGGGCTTGTAGCAGCAAAATGCTAACAGGTTTCTACTGCGCAGATGGTGAAAAGAACATTCACTGAGAAGATTAAGATCAAGAACCAAGCATCCAACAGGACAGAACAGAACTTTTGGGAGAAGGAACAGCAGAGTAAAGGAGGATGGGAGAGGAAGCCCTGGACAGTATGAGGAGAAAAGGACTCTCAGTAGAGGCTTTGCTTCTGGGGCAAGGGCCGAGATTCCTATGATGTGGGGTCCCAGTTGAATCGACTATGGCTTGAGCAGGTTGAGTCCCAAGAAGTATCAGAAGGATAATGAGATTAAGACTGTATCCTGGCCGGGACCTGTGGCTTAGGTCTGTAATCCCAGCATTCTGGGAGGCCAAGATAGGTGGATCACGAGGTTAGGAGTTCAAGACCAGCCTGGCCAAGATGGTGAAACCCCGTCTCTACTAAAAATACAAAAAAATTAGCTGGGCGTAGTGGCGGGTGCGTATAATCCCAGCTACTCAGGAGGCTTAGGGAGGGAACTGCTTGAACCCGGGAGGCAGAAATTGAGTGAGCCAAGATGGTACCACTGTACTCCAGCCTGGGCAACAGAGCAAAACTCTGTCTCAAAAAAAAAAAAAAAGAAGACTGCATCCTTTCCTACTTTCTAAATGGGAAGTTTTTTTGGAGTCTTCTGAAGAGAAGTCCTACCAAAGCAGTGAAGGGTTGAGGAAAGCTTTCCAAATGCACCCTCTCTGGGGAATCACAGCTTCTGGGGATGGTCAGGGGACATGCGGCTTCATGTGGACAGTACAGAACCTCTACCACCATGCTAACAGAAGGGAAAAATCATGTCTCACACATATAACACCCAAGGCTTGGAACCCTGAAATTTAGGTGACTGCAGTCTCAGAGCCCTGCTATCCCTTTCCGGGGGACCTGTATGTAGCAAAAGGACTCCTAAGTCTCCTGCCTTCCTCCCTAAAGAAGGTTATTTCTGAGAAGCAGAAGGTAATGCTTTTTGTTTGTTTGTTTGTTTGTTTTTGAGATGGAGTCTCGCTCTGTCACCCAGGCTGGAGTGCAGTGGCGTGATCTTGGCTCACTGCAACCTCTGCCTCCCAGGTTCAAGTGATTCTTCTACCTCAGCCTCCTGAGTAGGCAGGACTACAGGCACACACCACCACACCAAGCTAATTATTTTTACTTTTAGTAGAGACGGGGTTTCACCATGTTGGCCAGGATGGTCTCGATCTCTTGACCTTGTGATCCTCCTGCCTCAGTCTCCCAAAGTGCTGGGATTACTGAGCCACCACGCCTGGCTGGTAATGCTCTTAAAGTATTTGGAACATCACAGACCAAAGGAATGCCTTAAAGTACACACGTAATTTGACAGGCCTCTGGAATGTCTTTTTTGTTCCACACATCCTAGGCTTAACAGTAGTTACAGAGATTACATTTGACTTGGTCTAATAACACTGAATACACCCCTATCAGGCTTGCAGACTCAGCCAAAGTTTTTTCTTCAAGACTCACGTACAATGAACTCCAGTGACAGTAAGTTCCTGGCCAAGGAGGCATGACAGGAGGAGAGGTGAGAGATCATGGATACCAGAAGATTTCTGCTAGTGTTTGAAGGCAGAACCAGACCCCCAAGTACTGTCATTCCTGCCCCATGCACTTCAGCAGAGTGGCAGAGATTACCAAAACATCACATTAAACCATTCAGCTCCCTTTCAAAAAAGTCACGGATGGAGCAAGGGGAACACCAGGCTGCAGTGTAGGGCCGTCAGGACGCCGCAGGCCTGCGGTCCCCAGGGGAAGCAGCGGGTTTAGGAACACCTGAGAGCAGGCGTGTGAGCTGGTGTTTAAGCAGTTCCAACATATCATCAAAAGCTTCAGCCAAGTTAATGAGAACCAGAGCTCCAAACCAAAACGCTTATTTTGAAAATACCTATTTTTCAAAGATTTTGCATTTTAAATTAAACCAGATGAGTAACTGTATCCTAGCTTCAGAGTACATTCTGGAAAACAACACTCTCGTCCCCTAACTTGGGAAAGAACATCATCATTTTGTAAAATGAAAGCAGTTATTGAGAAGAGGTTAGAGCCTGGGGCTGCCCAAGTCCCAGCTATGGCAGCTGCCAGGTGACCGTGGCCACGCAGAGAGGCAAAGGTTCTTGTGAAGTTGCCAGACTGCTACTTCTCCCTCCCCCAGAAAGCCAAGTTCACCTTGCAAGCTGACCTACCTCCACCTTGCTTCTGTAGAAGGTGAGAACTTGTCTTAAGTTAGTGTATTTAAGGCATTCGAAGTTCATGGAGTGAAAAGAATGGTGGTAAAGTGCAGGCACTGTTTGATAGCTCATAAATGGGACAGATCTGTTTTATCGGAGTACAAAGGTATTTGTTAATTTATCTCTTTTTATTTTTCCTTTATTTAATTTTTGTTTTGTTTTGTCCTGGGGGTTATCTAATCTTTCTGATTTTTTTTTTAATTTCCAGGATTCATATATTGCTCTACACAGCTACTTCCAGAAAACCTATCTGAGGTTTAACTAACAATAGGCCCACAGACTACAAATTTTCACAGACCTAATGCTATTGCTCCTCCTTCTTTAACTCGGTGACATTGTTCCCAGAACTATTTAGTTCTATAATCAACACTTTCTTGTCTTTGAAACCAATTAAAGAGCCTTTAATAAAACTTGCTTATTCTGAAAAGGGCATTTACATACTCCCTTACCCAATTAAACTGTTAAATAAGGTGAAGATGGGAGGATGCAGAGAAAGAGGCAGGAAACAGATGAGAAGTAGAGGGGTTCAACAAGGTCAAGCAGGGAGTTGTGAGCTCAAATCCTCCTTCTGCCACTGGACCATGTGGCCATTTGCCAACCCTGTGAATAGAAGTTAGTATGTACGGAGCTTGACCATGCACCAGGCCCTCCCCTCAGGCATCCTCTCATCTAATTTTCACACATAAAATCCATTTTCTTTTTTTTTTTTCTTCAACTTTTAAGTTCAGGGGTACATGTGCAGGATGTACAGGTTTGTTACCTAGGTAAACGTGTACCATGATGGTTTTCTGCATAGATCATCCCATCACCTAGGTATTAAGCCCAGCACACATTAGCTATTCTTCCTGATGCTCTCCCTCCTCCTCCCACCACCCCCGACAGGCCCCAGTGTGTGATGTTCCCCCCATGTGTCCATGTGTTCTCACAGTTCAGCTCCCACTTATAAATGAGAACATGCAGCATTTGAAAACCCATTTTCATGACAAGGAAATTGAGACACCAAGAAGTTAGTTTGACTTGACCAACGTCTCAGAACTAGAAAGTGGAAGAATAAGGACTCAAACCAAGGTCTGTTAAACTCCAAAGCCTCTTCTCTTAAGACTCAAATTGGTAAAGTGAAAATTCTGACAAACAAGGCCCCGGAATTAAAGAAATGGTTGAAGTTAACTGATTTGTAGCCAGCAGTGATAGGACAGAAGGAGCAGGGCATCTGTTTCTAAATTCAGTCTTGTCCCCTTACTAGTGATATGACCTTGGATGAGCTCTTTAACCTGTGCTTCGGTTTCCTCAATTGAAAAATGAAACTATAAAAATTGTACCTCTTAATCTTATTGTCAAGATTATCTGAGAAAATCTATTCCACAGAATCTCAGTAAATGTTGCTTAGTTAAGGAAGTTACTCAAAAGGAAGCTTAACACAGCATCTAAGTGCATGCCCTCTGACTCATTGTACCAGGTCCAAACCCCAGCTTTCCCAGTTAGCATCACCTTGGGCTAGTCTCTTTGGCTCTTGGTAAAAAGAAGGCAGTAACAGGATTGTTGTAAAAACTCATGGAAGGTCTTAAAACAGTACCTGACATATAGTAAGTATAATAGGAATGTTTGTTACTAAAATTATGGTCAATATGAGTGAAAATAATAGATTCCTTCAGCATGCTAAGCAGTTGTACTATCACATGCTTGGAGAAGTAGAAGAACACAGGATTGCTGCAGAAATAAAGAAGTTTAGTTTATGATTTATGCTAAATAGCTCAAGCTAAAAACTTAATACTTGGAGATATAACTATATAGTTATGATTCAGTGGTTGACAATAGTGAATTATTTATGAAATAGATCAAAGACACTGATTTGATTTTTCTATACATATTGTGTTCCAGGTACTATGCTTGGACTGAAAATGCAAAAATGAATGAGGCAGATTCCTGACCTTGAGAAGCATATTGTGTATGGAAGAGACAGGCATGAAACCAAATCACCCTAATACAGGTACTAAATGCTACATTGAGGTTAAGAGTAAAGTGCTAAGGAAACATGACATCAGATGGTTTTATATTACTTGGTGATATTACCATGAACACGGATTATTACCTTCTCAATATAAACCACAAAGCAAGACTATCTGAGATCCTTACTTGTGAGTGAGACACCAACTTCTATATAATTTGTTCCCCAAACATCAAATAGCCAAACAAATTCTAAGTCAATTTGAGGGGGTGGTTCCTGGCTAATTTAAAGCCTGAACTAAACAAATGCATGTCTCCTGAGTACCCACACAAGGCACTAATTAGCCAGGGTTCCAGAAGTTTCAAGTTGTGATGACAAAGATGTATACTTGGGGTGGGCAAGGAAAGAGCAGGCAAGAACCCCAAGAGGTGGGCCTAGATACACTTTCAGAGCTAGCAGGAAGAAAGTGATGATCAAAGCAACCAAACTGTAGGTATTCTGGCAAAATTATGGTGTTGATGGTAACTAAATGACACCTCTAATTGCAAATATTTTACACTATCAACCCCAAAAGTACAGCAAGACTGAACTGGGCTCATAGCTGGGAGAAAGTAGCCATGATGTGCCGGGTTCAGTTCAAGATTAGAAATGCCAGCCCCTAACAGAGGCAGCAACACATGATCCTTCCAAGTTGGTGAGAACCAGCCAGGAGCCCAAAGGGTCCCCATCTTCAGGAAGTAGAGCATTTGGTACAGGACAGTTTGTGATACTTCTTTCGAGCAGTTTGCTTGCTCGTGACCTCTACGTTTATTAGTCAAGCTGCATACTGGGAGAAACTTCCTAGAGAAATGACCCCAAACCCCTAAATATGAGGTCAAAATGACCAACCCAGGACAACTGTGAAGGCTACTCTATTTCAGGGAGAAATTAGGACTGGCCAGGCCAGTATGAAAAGGATCAGCAGGAAAAGGGCTATGGAGGCTATGAGGTCTAAGTCTCCTGGGCCATTCCTCAGGGTTCCCTAGAGTTCCCCTTGACCTCAGCTTAGCACTTAGGGTTTTCACCCTGAAGAGTCACCTGCTGCACACCTTTTCCCCCAACAGACTATAAACAAGAACCATGTCATTTTCCTTTACATATTCCAGATCTATGGCATAGAAAGGTAGCACAGTAGAGAGGAAAGAATAGTATAGAACCGAGCCCTGGCATTGAGCCCTACTTTGTTGGATAGCACAGTGGTTGAAACTAGTCTATGGAGCCAGGTTGTCTAAGTTCACATCCTCCCTCTTCTTATTGACTATATGATCTTGGGCAAGTTGTTACTCACTTTACACCTCAGGTTTTGCACATGCCAAATGAGAATAATAATGCTCTGGGAATTAAGTGAATGTAAGCACTTACAGTAGTGTTAATACTATGGTAGATCATATTATTAGTGTCCACAGCTTAACATACTAGTACATGTTCATTTGCCCTCTAAGCTTTAATTTTTTTCTCATCTGAAAAAATGAGGGCATAAGATCCAGTCTCACAGGATGGGATATAGGATAAAACTGGATAATGGAAGTCAAAAATATGTTGAATGAAAAATGTAATCCAAATGCTTGTGTTTCCCATTATCATTGCACATAGTAGGCACTGGAATCAGTGATTGCTAAAATATGAAAGCAAAACAGCCATGGAGAGGTTGGATCAGATCCCAAGATTCACCATCCTGAGATCCTGCACAGGAAAGTTATTTATAAATGTGAATGCCAGACAAGTGTTTCTCGTTAGCTATGCATGGCTCTGGAGACCAAGACTGCCGTGTGGTAAGATCAAGTGAAGAGACAGATCCTGCCAAGTGTGGTTCTGAGTCCATCCCTCTCATGTGCCTGAGAAATGACTCTCCCAGAGGCCTGCTGCACTGCACTGTGCCCTGGTTCCCAACTTGGCCACCTCCATGAAGACCCCTGCCCTCCCTCCAGCAATCCTCCAGTCTTCCCATTCCTAGTTAGGCAAGGAAGACAGAGTTCGGCACATTCCACACTCCATCCCCCTAGATCCACCCCAATGGTGTGATTCTGCCTGACTGCCCCACACAGCAGCTCTAGGAGGGTCAAAAAGGAATGTGCTCAACTTGCCAATGCTGGGGCAAAACCAAAGCCAGCATGTCCCGTCATCCAATGGAGCTTAGTGCTCCCATCATCACCACTACACAGACACAGAGCAGGCCCCGGGAAGAGCCTGCACCTTCCCCAGAGCCAAGGTGGCCAGAAAATCACATGATGTTGTAGGTTCTCCTGCAAAAGCTGGGCCACCAACACTGAAGCCCTGGAAAGCCCTTTCCGAGTGGATGCTTGGCAAATGAGAGGGAAGAAAGGGAACTGGCAGAAAAATAGCATATGCCACTGATGTTCCCTGGCTCCATCTAAAATGTAAAAATGACTTATTTAAACTCAAATCTTAAAGATTTGTGATGAGCTAAAATAATGACAATGAATTGGAAGGCATTCCTTCTCTAGATTTGGAGTGCCTAGAAAATTTTTGTAAAGAAATTTTGAGCAAGAACTTGGCTTCTCTGAGCTGTGACATCTGCTAATGGGAATTAAAATACTGATCGTGCATGGGTTCTATAAAGAGAATGTACAAAAGGAAGCTGGTACATAGGAAGCTTGACTATTAATAAGCCAAGTAGTTTCACCCAGTTCACAGTAGATCTTGACTACTTTTCCTTAGATATGAGGCCCTTTCACTCAATTACCCCAAATGGTTGAAGGCTATTTGCCTGCCACTATGCTCATGGCACACCACAGAGCTGACATTCCCAAGACTCTTTCTACTGGTGCCTCCACTGGTCTAACCAATTGCTACAGGTGCATTTGGAAATTGATAAATCCGTGGTGATGAACACGCTGTTCACGGCACTATGGTCTCATAGTTATTCAAAAACAATGATTCACTCTGTTCCTAACATGAAGTCCTTTAGCCCTTTTTATTTTTCATAAGTAGGATTATGACCCTTAATTCAAATTCGTACTCATTCAATCCTTCATTCACTCATTTACTCAACAAATACTTATTAGGTACCTACTATGTGTCAGGCACTATGCTAGGAACAAGAGATGGAGTAGTGATCAAAGCCAGAGACAATTCTTGTTTTGCAGTCCAGTACATGCAGTCTCCATGGGGATATTATTACCCCTAATGGGAAATATAAATTCTTGGGGTGGTGGAAAAAACTTTATTCTATTCATATCTAAAACACAGATATGCATAGAGCACGCACATGCACACAGAATTTTAGTCGTTTTCTATTGCTGCTATAACAAGTTACCATAAACTCAGTGGCTTAAAATAACAGAAATAATTATCTTATAGTTCTAGAGCTGTGTCACTGGGCTGAAATCAGGATGTTGGCAGGGCTGCATTCCTTCTGCAGAATCTAAGGCAGAATCTGTTTCCATGCCTTTTCCAGCTCCTAGAGGCTGCTGGCATTCCTTGGCTGATAGTACCTTCCTTAATCCTCAAAGCCAACAATGGTTAGTCACGTCTTTCTAACACTGCATCGCTCTGACATTGGCTCTCTGGCCTCCTTTTTCCACTTATAAGGGCTCTTGTGGTTACATTGGGCCCACCCAGATAATCGTCTCTCACAGAAGGAAGGTACTATCAGCCAAGGAATGCCAGCAGCCTCTACGAGCTGGAAAAGGCATGGAAACAGATTCTCCCTTAGATTCTGCAGAAGGAATGCAGCCCTGCCAACATCCTGATTTCAGCCCAGTGACACAGCTCTAGAACTGTAAGATAATTATTTCTGTTATTTTAAGCCACTGAGTTTATGGTAACTTGTTACACCAGCAATAGAAAACTAATACAACTCTATGTGTGTGTGTGTGTGTGTGCGCGTGCGCATGCTCTATGCATATCTGTGTTTTATATATGAATAGAATAAAGTTTTTCCACCACCCCAAGAATTTATTTTTCCCATTAGGGGCAATATTACCCCCATGGAAAATTCATGTACTGTACTACAAAACAAGAATTGTCTCTGGCTTTGATCACTACTCCATCTCTTGTTCCTAGTATAGTGCCTGCCACATCGTCTCTCATCTCAAGGTCATCTGATTAGCAACCTGAATGTCATCTGAAGCCTCAGTTCCCTCCTCGCCATGTAATATAAGAAATTCACAGGCTCCAGGGTGTAGGATGTGACTATTTTGGGGAGGGGAGCATTATTCTGCATACTACAGTGTAGTTGTGGTAGTAAAATTTCACGGGAGAGTGATCAGTAAAACATATCTAAACAAAGGTTCTTTGGCCTCAAGAGCTGAGTGGTAGGGAGGGCAAACATGAAGCAAAAATTGAGAAACACTGATGTAGTAGGAAGGCAACACAGAATCATGATGAAATATGTGCACCGTGGGGTCAGCCGGCCTGGTTCAAATCCCAAATCTGTGATTACTAGCTGTGTGGCTGTGAGCTAGTTACTGAAGCCCTCAGGGAGGGTAGTAATAGGAAATATTTTCTCTGTTTTTGTAAAACCCAAGCATGCTAATATATTGACACACTTAGAAACTTCCAGGTTTGCAATTAGTCCTCCAGACATGTTTCCAGTATTGTTAGTGGAAACAAGATTCTTCAAATAATCACAGAAATAAATGTATCGGCTCAAGTGACAATAAATGCTAAAAAGAAGAAAAACGTTCATGCAGTATTGTGAGAGTAGAGAACAAGGGGATCTCATGAGGGTGTGAGGGTACAGAAGTTTTCTAAGGAAGTGATCTCAAAACCAAGATTTGAAGTATAGGTGGGCATTAAGCCAGTGAAGAGCAAGGGGTAAGTCATCATGGAGCACTTCCAAGGTAGAAGGAACAGCACGAGGGTGTCTTTGGGGCAGGAGGGATGTGGCACAAGGTGGCAGGCCAGCATGGTTGCCCTACAGAGAGCAGATCAGGCTGGAGAACTGGATGGGGCCAGATCATAAGGGCTTGGACCATGTTAGGAATTTTTGCCTTTATTCTAAGGGTAACAGGAAGCCATCGATGGATTTGAAGTAGATGAGGGTGGTGTGAGTGAAACGGTACAGACTGATTGGAGAGAGACAATAGTGGAAGCAGAGAGACCAATTACGAGGTGATAGCGATGGGACAAGGGTGGGGGGAAGATGAAGACAAAGGAGAGATATGAGAGATATGTAAGAGGTAGAATCAATAGGACTTGTTGAGCGCAGCAGAAAGGAGAGCGTTGTAGATGCACACACCTTGTTTTTAATGCCCCTTGTGCCTGTCCACATGTGTTCATCAATGCCTGAAGCCACCCCCACAAGCTTGGGGGTGTCCTGTTCAGGGAGATGTCCTGCCAAAACATCTGATTGGTCCTGCTCAGATGTGTGGTGATTTCTGCAGCACTCTATGCGCCATTCCGTATCCTGGGTATAAAATAAACTTTAAATTGGATACAGCTTTAACAAAAAGTGATGCTGGCAAGAGATATTCTTTTAAGGCCTCTGTTTACTGTAGAGTGTTTTAAGCATGACGTTTTAATTTCAAATTTTTTAAATATGTATTTTGTGAGAAATAAACAGAGATGACTTAACTGGAAATTGAACTGGGGGTCTCCTGGCCCTTGGCCCATGTTTCTACCCAGGGACCAAGTGTCTGCTGAAGTATAAATCCATCTACCCAAGCTGCTATATGACCAATGTGAGCTGTGTTTATGTTCCTCTTAAAAACGCATGCACTTCTTGGCCGGAGGGCTCATAGGCTACAGCATTGATCTATTAGACCTTCTGCTCCAAGAAAACCTAATTCAATTCCTGGCATAATTACTGAAGACAAAATTGTAGCTGCACATATTTTCCCAAAAGTTCTCTGCATCTGCTTACTCCAAGTCCAAAGTCTCCACGCCTCCCCTTGACCTGGCAGGACCACAGTTTACAAATCAACAGCTCTGGGCTCCTTGAACCATTTGCCAAGGCAATGGTTAGGAGAGAAATTTACTGGGAAGGATGAAGACTAGCAGAAGCTAAACTATGAAAAGAAATAAATAATGATTAGGGTAGAAGAGGGGGAAAGGAGAGGAAAGGAGGGATGTCACAGCTTCCATCACTTTAGAAACACTAAAGTGAAGAGACTGGAATTTTACTCCACCTATGTCACTGATTACATGTGTAATCTTTGGCAATTCGGCTCAACAAACAGTGAGTGAGTGAGTGAGTGAGTGAGTGAGTGAGTGAGTGAGTGAGTGAGTGAGTGAATTCACTGGACATGTCATATAAGCCAAACACTGTGCTAGGCACTGGAAGATGTCTAGGGCAAAGTGCATACCCGTGGGGGACTTACAAATGATACGCAGACACAAATACTTAAACAGGAGCACAATAAAATATCATAAGCAATAAGGCATAAATATGCCCAAAAGCTAAGGAAAAGATTAATCCCAACCTGGGATGCAAGGAAGACTTCTTTGTAGCAAACCTATTTGTGTTTATGTTAGAACATGGGCAAGATTTAACTAGGCAAATAAAGAAGTGACAAAGCACTATAAGTTAGCCATGAAAGGACACTGAGCAGCTCACAGAATTGTCACAAAGGCTGAGGAATTATAATGGCCAGTTATCCTTCTTTGGGATGCTCAGTTCTGAACTTTATTCCTTTGTTCGGAGAATTTTTCTCCTTTTGAAGCTTGGTAGAATTCCTACTGTAGAAGGTGTAGAACCCTGAGACTTTCCTTTCTTCTATATAGTTAAGAAGTAGGCATGTGACTTAGGTTTGGATAATCAGATATGCATGCCAAAAGCATTAAACCAGGAGCTAATGGTACAATGAAACACAGACCACAAAAAGTCATTTCTGGCACTGTCGGCAGTCATCCCAAGGTCTTGTTCCCAAAGACTGTGATGCCAGCGGAGCCAGGGGCAGCTCCCTGGTCCCAGCATCAGGGTGTGGGCAGTGCTGGCCACAACGTTGGGGGCTGCAGCAGTGTGAACGCAATAGATCTGTTCCAGAGCATGATTTGAGCTATGATTTCAGCTGCTAGCCTCTGACCTAGTTCTTCAGCTTTAGTGGCACTTCTGTAAGCTGCCCAATGTCCCTTAATAAATTTCTTTCCAGCCTAAGTTAACCAGGGTTCGTTTCATTTGCTTGCAACCAAAATATCTGACTGATACAGGAATAATATGAGCAAAACTTCAAATGTAAGTGAAGTTTGGTGGTGTGGACGTATGTTGGGGGTACCACATGCAGCTCAAAATTAAAAGAGCATAAAGAATGAGATGAAAAAGACGTTTTAAAATCAGGCTAGAGAGATAGATAGAGGTCACATCACAGTGCAGCTGGCATACTGGGCTAAAAAACTTGAAACTCATCTGAAAGGTGATGGGTACTCACTGAAAGTATAAAGCACAGAAGTGGCATTGACCACATACATATTTTAGATTGACCGGTCTAACTCCAGTGGGAGAGGCTAGCTAAGGAGAGACTACACAAGAGGCGATTTTAATAGGGTCCAGAGGAAGGCGATGAATACTGACCTAGGGCAGAGGATATTGAGGGAAAGAGGTGGTGACAGCTCTGAGAAATATTTAGGCAACAAAGCAGGTGACCTTTATATTCACACTGAGATGGGAGAAACCCCTTTATCATTCCTGGCTCAATTTCTTCAACTTCAAATTAGGAGTGACATTTAGATGTCCTACAAGGCATGCAACAATCCACAATTGTGGTTAAGGGAGATGCAGGCACACCAACCCGAAGACAGTGGAAACTGTCACTGGGAAAGGAAAGAAACTTCATTACAGGGAAGGGTCAAAACAGGTGAGCCAGCCACTTCAAGTAAGAAAGATGACCCAGGAGGGTTAACATTGAAGGCTATAGACTTGTGAGAAGCACAGCATATGGTAAAGACAGACTTGTTTACTGAAATGCATGTTTCTATAACTGAAAGCTGGAAAGGGATGTTCTTTTATAAAGGGAGGCATTACTGTCTACAACAGGTGTACTGCCAAGGTGGACAAACATTTGAAGATCTGATATACTATAAAACACCATCTACTTTATAAACTGACTTTTTTTTCACCATTTACCCAGATGTTTTCCCAACACAGAGACAAAAATTCACAAGCAGACAATTTCTTGAACATTCTCACTAAAATGTTTCTTTAAATGAGACTACAACATTTCTTAGCAGCACTACACTCTTCTAATCGAGTATCTGAAGGGTTGGGTATCAAAACGTACAGGACAGGATCATACCTTTTACGTATGTTTACAGCTAAAATTGAACAAGAAGAGTATCCAAGACTAGAAGCATGAAATATGGGCACTGTCAAAGAATCTCAGCTCACCAGTGATAAACACAGGCTTCTGGCCCCAAGTGGGATTTGTCTTTAGAGTACAGGAGTTCTTTCTAACCAAAAAAAAAAAAGTGTTTGAGTTATTGTGATTACAGTTTTGTTTGAAACTTTGTTTTGTTTTTTTTGACACAGGGTCTTGCTCTGTCGCCCAGGCTGGAGGGCAGTGGCGCAATCCTGGCTTACTGCAACCTCTACCTCCCGGGGTCAAGCAATTCTCCCATCTCAGCCTTCTGAGTAGCTAGAACTACAGGCATGCACCACCACGCCCAGCTAATTGTGTGTTTTTAGTAGAGACAGGGTTGTACCATGCTGCCCAGGCTGGTTTTGAACTCCTGGCCTCAAATGATCTGCCTGCCTTGGCTTCCAAACAAAGTGTTGGGATTATAGATGAGAGGCACACCTGGCCTTGTCTGAAAATTTTAAGTGACCAGGAAGCCTTCTTAAAATCATTTTTGGATAGCCGAATAAGAACAGCTCCAGCCTCCAGCTCCCAGCGTGAGCGACACAGAAGACAGGTGATTTCTGCATTTCCAACTGAGGTACCAGGTTCCTCTCACTGGGACGTGTGGGACAGTGGGTGCAGGACAGTAGGTGCAGCCCAACGAGCCAGAGCCGAAGCAGGGCAAGGTATCCCCTTACCTGGGAAGCACAAGGGGAAGGGAATTCCCTTTCCTAGCCAAGGGAAACCATGACACACAACACCTGGAAAATCAGGTCACTCCCACCCTAATACTGCGCTTTACCAAGGGTCTTAGCAAACAGCACACCAGGAGATTATATCCCGCACCTGGCTCGGAGGGTCCCACGCCTATGGAGCGAGCCTCCCTCATTGCTAGCACAGCAGTCTGAGATCTAACTGCAAGGCAGCAGCAAGGCTGGGAGAGAGGCGCCCGCCATTGCTGAGGCTTACGTAGGTAAACAAAGCAGCCAGGAAGCTAGAACTGGGTGGAGCCCACTGCAGCTCAGGGAGGCCGGCCTGCCTCTGTAGACTCCACCTCTGGGGACAGGGCACAGCCAAACAAAAGGCAGCAGAACCTGATGCAGATTTAAATGTCCCTATCAGACACCTTTGAAGAGAGTAGTGGTTCTCCCAGGATGGAGTTTGAGACCTGAGAATGGACAGACTTCCTGCTCAAGTGGGACCCTGACACCCGAGTGGCCTAACTGGGAGACATCCCCCACTAGGGGCAAACTGACACCTCACACCTCACACAGCTGCATACCCCTCTGAGACGAAGCTTCCAGAGGAACAATCAGGCAGCAACAATTGCTGTTCAAGCAATATTCACTCTTCTGCAGCCTCTGCTGCTGATACCCAGGCAAACAGGGTCTGGAATGGACCTCAAGCAAACTCCAACAGACCTACAGCAGAGGGTCCTGACTGTTAGAAGAAAAACTAACAAACAGAAAGGACATCCATACCAAAACCCCACCTGTATATCACCATCATCAAAGACCAAAGGTAGATAAAACCACAAAGACGGGGAAAAAGCAGTGCAGAAAAACTGAAAATTCTAAAAATCAGAGCACCTCTCCCCCTCCAAAGGAACGCAGCTCCTCGCCAGCAATAAAACAAAGCTGGACCGAGAATGACTTTGACAAGTTGAGAGAAGGCTTCAGACAATCAAACTTCTCTGAGCTAAAGGAGGAAGTTCGAACCCATCGCAAAGAAGCTAAAAACCTTCAAAAAAGATTTGGCGAATGGCTAACTAGAATAATCAATGTAGAGAAGTCCTTAAATGACCTGATAGAGCTGAAAACCATGACATGAGAACTATGTGACAAATGCACAAGCTTCAGTAACCAACTCAATCAACTGGAAGAAAGGGTATCAATGACTGAAGATCAAATGAATGAAATGAAGCAAGAAGAGAAGTTTAGAGAAAAAAGAGTAAAAAGAAATGAAAAAAGCCTCCAAGAAATATGGAACAATGTGAAAAGACCAAATCTATGTCTGATTGGTGTACCTGAAAGTGACGGGGAGAACGGAACCAAGTTGGAAAACACTCTGCAGGATATTATCCAGAAGAACTTCCCCAATGTAGCAAGGCAGGCCAACATTCAAATTCAGGAAATACAGAGAAAGCCACAAAGATACTCCTCGAGAAGAGCAACTCCATGACACATATTGTCAGATTCTCCAAAGTTGAAATGAAGGAAAAAATGTTAAGGGCAGCCAGAGACAAAGGTCGGGTTACGCACAAAGGGAAGCCCATCAGACTAACAGTGGATCTCTTGGCAGAAATGCTACAAGCCAGAAGAGAGTGGGGGCCAATATTCAACATTCTTAAAGAAAGAATTTTCAACCCAGAAGTTCATATCCAGCCAAACTAAGGTTCATAAGGGAAGGAGAAATAAAATCCTTTACACACAAGCAAATGCTGAGAGATTTTGTCACCACCAGGCCTGCCCTACAAGAGCTCCTGAAGGAAGTACTAAACATGGAAAGGAACAACCACTACCAGCCACTGCAAAAACATGCCAAAATGTAAAGACCACTGATGCTAGGAAGAAACTGCATCAACTAACGCATAAAATAACCAGCTAACATCATGATGACAGCATCAAGTTCACACATAACAGTATTAACCTTAAATGTAAATGGGCTAAATACTCCAATTAAAAGACACAGACTGGCAAATTGGATCAAGAGTCAAGACCCATCAGTGTGCTGTATTCAGGAGACCCATCTCACATGCAGAGACACACATAGGCTCAAAATAAAGGGATGGAGGAAGATCTACCAAGCAAATGGAAAACAAAAAAGGCAGGGGTTGCAATTCTAGTCTCTGATAAAACAGACTTTAAACCAACAAAGATCAAAAGAGACAAAGAAGGCCATTACATAATGGTAAAGGGATCAATTCAACAAGAAGAGCTAACTATCCTAAATATATATGCACCCAATACAGGAGCACCCAGATTCATAAAGCAAATCCTTAAAGACTTACAAAGAGACTTACAATCCCACACAAGAATAATGGGAGACTTTAATACCCCACTGTCAACATTAGACAGACCAACAAGACAGAAAGTTAACAAGGATATCCAGGAATTGAACTCAACTCTACACCAAGTGGACCTAATAGACATCTACAGAACTCTCCACCCCAAATCAATAGAATATACATTCTTCTCAGCACCACATGGCACTTATTCCAAAATTGACCACATAGCTGGAAGTAAAGCACTCCTCAGCAAATGGAAAAGAACAGAAATTATAACAAACTGTCTCTCAGACCACAGTGCAATCAAACTAGAACTCAGGATTAAGAAACTTACTCAAAACCGCTCAACTACATGGAAACGGAACAACCGGCTCCTGAATGACAGACTACTGGGTACATAACAAAATGAAGGCAGAAATAAAGATGTTCTTTGAAACCAGTGAGAGCAAAGATACAACATACCAGAATCTCTGGGACACATTTAAAGCAGTATGTAGAGGGAAATCTGTAGCACTAAATGCCCACAAGAGAAAGCAGGAAAGATCTAAAATTGACACCCTAACATCACAATTAAAAGAACTAGAGAAGCAAGAGCAAACACATTCAAAAGCTAGCAGAAAGCAAGAAATAACTAAGATCACAGCAGAACTGAAAGAGATAGAGACACAAAAAAACTCTTCAAAAAATCAATGAATCCAGGAGCTGGTTTTTTGAAAAGATCAACAAAATTGACAGACTGCTAGCAGGATTAATAAAGAAGAAAGAATCAAACAGATACAATTAAAAATGATAAAGGGGATATACAATTAAAAATGATAAAAGGGAAAAAATGATATCCTAGAATAATGGATAAATTCCTGGACACTCTCCCAAGACTAAACCAGGAAGAAGTTGAATCCCTGAATAGACCAATAGCAGGCTCTGAAATTGAGGCAATAATTAATAGCCTACTAACCAAAAAAAGTCCAGGACCAGATGAATTCACAGTCGAATTCTACCAGAGGTACAAGGAGGAGCTGGTACCATTCCTTCTGAAACTATTCCAATCAATAGAAAAAGAGGGAATCCTCCCTAACTCATTTTATGAGGCCAACATCATCCTGATACCAAAGCCTGGCAGAGACACAACAAAAAAAGAGAATTTTAGACCAATATCCCTGATGAACATCGATGCAAAAATCCTCAATAAAATACTGGCAAACCAAATCCAGCAGCACATCAAAAAGCTTATCCACCACGATCAAGAGGGCTTCATCCTTGGGATGCAAGGCTGGTTCAATATTCGCAAATCAGTAAACGCAATCCAGCATATAAACAGAACCAAAGACAAAAACCACATGATTATCTCAATAGATGCAGAAAAGGCCTTTGACAAAATTCAATAGCCCTTCATGATAAAAACTCTCAATAAATTCGGCACTGATGGAACATATCTCAAAATAATAAGAGCTATTTATGACAAACCCACAGCCAATATCACACTGAATGGGCAAAAAAACTGGAAGCATTCGCCTTGAAAACTGGCACAAGACAGGGATGCCCTCTCTCACCACTCCTATTCAACATAGTGTTGGAAGTTCTGGCTAGGGCAATCAGGCAAGAGAAAGAAATAAAGGGTATTTGATTAGGAAAAGAGGAAGTCAAATTGTCCCTGTTTGCAGATGACATGATTGTATAGTTAGAAAACCCCATTGTCTCAGCCCAAAATCTCGTTAAGCTGATAAGCAACTTCAGCAAAGTCTCAGGATACAAAATCAATGTGCAACAATCACAAGCATTCTTATACACCAATAACAGAGAGCCAAATCATGAGTGAACTCCCGTTCACAATTGCTTCAAAGAGAATAAAATACCTAGGAATCCGACTTACAAGGGATCTGAAGGACCTCTTCAAGGAGAACTACAAACCACTGCTCAGTGAAATAAAAGAGGACACAAACAAATGGAATAACATTCCATGCTCATGGATAGGAAGAATCAATATCATGAAAATGGCCATACTGCCCAAGGTAATTTATAGATTCAATGCCATCCTCATCAAACTACCAATGACTTTCTTCATAGAATTGGAAAAAACTACTTTAAAGTTCATACGGAACCAAAAACAAGAGCCCACATTGCCAAGACAATCCTAAGCCAAAAGAACAAAGCTGGAGGCATCACGCTACCTGACTTCAAACTATACTACAAGGCTACAGTAACCAAAACAGCATGCTACTGGTACCGAAACAGAGATATAGACCAATGGAACAGAACAGAGTCCTCAGAAATAACACCACACATCTACAACCATCTGATCTGTCACAAACCTGACAAAAACAAGAAATGGGGAAAGAATTCCCTATTTAATAAATGGTGCTGGGGAAACTGGCTAGCCATAAGTAGAAAGCTGAAACTGGATCCCTTCCTTACACCTTATACAAAAATTAATTCAAGATGGATTACAGACTTAAATGTTAGACCTAAAACCATAAAAACCCTAGAAGAAAACCTAGGCAATATCATTCAGGACATAGGCATGGGCAAGGACTTCATGTCTAAAACACCAAAAGCAATGGCAACAAAAGCCAAAATTGACAAATGGGATCTAATTAAACTAAAGAGCTGCTGCACAGCAAAAGAAACTACCATCAGAGTGAACAGGCAACCTACAGAATGGGAGAAAATTTTGCAATCTACTCATCTGACAAAGGGCTAATATCCAGAACCTACAAAGAATTCAAACAAATTAACAAGAAAAAAAAAAACCCATCAAAAAGTGGGCAAAGGATATGAACAGACACTTCTCAAAAGAAGACATTTATGCAGCCAACAGACACATGAAAAAATGCTCATCCTCATTTGCCATCAGAGTAATGCAAATCAAAACCACAATGAGATACCATCTCACACCAGTTAGAATGGCAATCATTAAAAAGTCAGGAAACAACAGGTGTTGGAGAGGATGTGGAGAAATATAGGAACACTTTTACACTGTTGGTGGGATTGTAAACTAGTTCAACCATTGTGGAAGACAGTGTGGAGATTCCTCAAGGATCTAGAACTAGAAATTTGACCCAGCCATCCCATTACTGGGTATATACCCAAAGGATTATAAATCATGCTGCTATAAAGACACATGCACACATATGTTTATTGCAGCACTATTCACAATAGAAAAGACTTGGAACCAACCCAAATGTCCATCAATGACAGACTGGATTAAGAAAATATGGCACATAAACGACATGGAATACTATGCAGCCATAAAAAAAGATGAGTTCATGTCCTTTATAGGGACATGGATGCAGCTGGAAACCATCATTCTCAGCAAACTATCGCAAGAACAGAAAACCAAACACCGCATGTTCTCACTCATAGGTGGGACTTGAACAATGAGAACACTTGGACACAGGAAGGGGAACATCACACACCGGGGCCTGTCATGGGGTGGGGGGAGGGATAGCATTAGGAGGTGTACCTAATGTAAATGACGAGTTAGTGGGTGCAGCACACCACCATGGCACATGTATACATATGTAACAAACCTGCATGTTGTGCACATGTACCCTAGAACATAAAGTATAATTTAAAAAAACTAAAATTAAAAAAAAATCATTTCTTTGAAGACTCCAGAATAAAAACATATGTTGTATTATTTTTCACAGTTAATGAGTTTGCTACCTTCCTCCACAATGTAATCAAGGGAAATAAGATGACACACCTTCATCTCTTGTGCTAGCAAACTCTTGATCACCTCACCAGGTAGGGTTACTGACTTCCTGAGGAAAGACTCACAGACCCTTTCCAAACACAGGCAGAAAATGACTTTCACAGGACGGGCTTCTAAAAGTCCTGTTGCCATGATTATTTGGCCCACTGAAAAATATGAATTAAAATAAAATTTATAATCACTGTTTATTCCAGTTTACTTTTTCTGTCTTTCAAATTGGTATTCGGTAAGTTTCTGATGGGTAATGTGTGTAATTAAACCTTCTCCATATCCTGGACACACACACACCCCCTCCAAATGAGAGCACATGAGAAAAACCAAGTTACAACTTGACATGGCAGAAAAGAGTATTTTCCTCTTTTGTTCAGCTTGAGGTACCCCTTGGAGAATTTTCTGATTTTACCTTCTGAGCCCTTTTTAAGTCTCCTTGATTTCATGAAGAACAGATTCATTTATGAAAAACCATTTTTCAAGCAACAATGCACTCATTCCCAAGCAGAGCTGAATTTTTAATAACTAAAAATGTCACCATCCCTCTCCCTCCCCCAAAAGCGTGCTTATTTTTAAAATCCGCTTTCCTGAAACTTCAGGTTTGTTCCTCTGAGCCACAGCACCTTCTAAGGGTCATTGTACAGCAGAGGTGGTGCGACCCACCCTGGCCAGTACGGTTCTTTTTTTTCTCATATTTCTAATAGCTCCCCTAAAACCCAGTAAAGTGTGCTAGACAGAAAAATGCTAATACTTCAGTCTCGTTCAAGGAGAGACAACTGGGCTATGGGTGCAGGTGGACACGATGAGCAGCCCTCTAAGCTGTGCAGCAAACCCAGAAGAGTGGGAATCTCTAGCACAAAATACTGGCAGACAATTTCTTGTTAACCAGTTTACCTTTGCCATGAATAATCAATTATTTGGAGGAAGAGAAAGCTACTTTAAAACAGACTTTTTAAAAACATCTGTTTGTTTAGTATAATTTTCTTGCTGCATCTTTCATTCAAGAAATAAGTCTTCCCTGTCTGACAAGGACAAATTCCCCCAACTTCTCCAATGGAAACCACCTCGCCATCCACTTCCCCAGAGCCCTTGCAGCCCCTGAATTGGATTCCATGATAAATAAATAGTGCTGCTGCTGCATTGACTTTATCTGAAACCAGAAAATGAACCCGATTTCAAAAACCTGTTTTCTAAACTCCCAGCGGCTGAGACAGGAAGGGCTTGGGGGAGAAGACGGGGCAGCCTGTTTGTACATCCCCTGGCACTGCCTCTTCCTCACCAGCGAAGCTTTCCATGGAAATTCTGGCTGCATTGGCCTTGGCTAAGCTTGGCACTATTTTTGGAAGCCTAAAAACCTCAGGGGAGTGACTTTTACTTTTATTCATGTACAGAGTCCTTACTTTTATTTATTAAAGAAACAAAAACATGTCTCCTGCTTAACTTCAACCAGCTTTCATGTCAAGTAAAACAAAACTTGTTGGCTGGTCCAATCGGCCATCGGCCAGGATGGAGAGGGGGCCCCCTCCATTGTGGGTCTGAAGTGTATGTGACCTGAGTAGCAACCACCTCTCCCAGAATGGGAGGAGCCATGGGCTTTTAAGACTCTTGTCCCAAGGGAACAACTTTGGGGGAGCATTTGAGTCTGGCTGGGAGAGAAAAAGTATCTAGGCAAAATTCCAGGAAATTTGAAGTTTTACTTTTTAAAAGCATTTCAGGCAAGAAAGAGATGGAAGGCTCAGCACTAAACCCCTCCCCGCCCTCAGAACTGTGATACTGACATCCCAGCACCTAAAACAATCAGTGGGGAGGATCACGGAGCAAGAATCAACCCTCTGGCCCCCCTAGAGTCTAAGTGTTCACTTTAACAAGTTGTGAAGGGCAGACAGCCAACTCCTTGGCCTCCATGAGACAAATTGATTCAAGGTTTTCTCCTTGAGCTTGCAGCCAGGATGCCTGCAACAATAGCAGCTGGGGAGGTGCTATTGTTTTATCTCAGTGGAGAGTTGAAACTTCTTTTTTTTTTATTATTATTATTATACTTGAAGTTCTAGGGTACATGTGCATAACATGCAGGTTTGTTACATATGTATACTTGTGCCATGTTGGTGTGCTGCACCCATCAACTCGTCAGCACCCATCAATTCATTTATATCAGGTATAACTACCAATGCAATCCTTCCCCCCTCCCCCCTCCCCATGATAGGCCCCAGTGTGTGATGTTCCCCTTCCCGAGTCCAGGTGATCTCATTGTTCAGTTCCCACCTATGAGTGAGAACATGCGGTCTTTGGTTTTCTCTTCTTGTGATAGTTTGCTAAGAATGATGGTTTCCAGCTGCATCCATGTCCCTACAAAGGACACAAACTCATCCTTTTTCATGGCTACATAGTATTCCATGGTGTATATGTGCCACATTTTCTTAATCTAGTCTGTCACAGATGGATATTTGGGTTGATTCCAAGTTTTTGCTATTGTGAATAGTGCCGCAATAAACATACGTGTGCATGTGTCTTTATAGCAGCATGATTTATAATGCTTTGGGTATATACCCAGTAGTGGGATGGCTGGGTCATATGGTACATCTAGTTCTAGATCCTTGAGGAATTGCCATACTGCTTTCCATAATGGTTGAACTCGTTTACAATCCCACCAACAGTGTAAAAGTGTTCCTATTTCTCCACATCCTCTCCAACACCTGTTGTTTCCTGACTTTTTAATGATTGCCATTCTAACTGGTGTGAGATGGTATCTCATTGTGGTTTTGATTTGCATTTCTCTGATGGCGAGTGAGGATGAGCATTTTTTCATGTGTCTGTTGGCTGTATGAATGTCTTCTTTTGAGAAATGTCTGTTCATATCCTTTGCCCACTTTTTGATGGGGTTGTTTGTTTTTTTCTTGTATATTTGTTTGAGTTCTTTGTAGATTCTGGATATTAGCCCTTTGTCAGATGAGTAGCTTGCAAAAATTTTCTCCCATTCTGTAGGTTGCCTGTTCACTCTGATGGTAGTTTCTTTTGCTGTGCAGCAGCTCTTTAGTTTAATTAGATCCCATTTGTCAATTTTGGCTTTTGCTGCCGTTGCTTTTGGTGTTTTAGACATGAAGTCCTTGCCCATGCCTATGTCCTGAATGGTACTACCTAGGTTTTCTTCTAGGGTTTTTATGGTTTTAGGTCTAACATTTAAGTCTCTAATCCATCTTGAATTAATCTTCGTATAAGGAGTAAGGAAAGGATCCAGTTTCAGCTTTCTACTTATGGCTAGCCAATTTTCCCAGCACCATTTATTAAATAGGGAATCCTTTCCCCATTTCTTGTTTCTCTCAGGTTTGTCAAAGATCAGATGGCTGTAGATGTGTGGTATTATTTCTGAGGACTCTGTTCTGTTCCATTGGTCTATATCTCTGTTTTGGTACCAGTACCATGCTGTTTTGGTTACTGTAGCCTTGTAGTATAGTTTGAAGTCAGGTAGCGTGATGCCTCCAGCTTTGTCCTTTTGACTTAGGATTGTCTTGGCAATGTGGGCTCTTTTTTGGTTCCATATGAACTTTAAAGCAGTTTTTTCCAATTCTGTGAAGAAACTCATTGGTAGCTTGATGGGGATGGCATTGAATCTATAAATAACCTTGGGCAGTATGGCCATTTTCATGATATTGATTCTTCCTATCCATGAGCATGGTATGTTCTTCCATTTGTTTGTGTCTTCTTTTATTTCACTGAGCAGTGGTTTGTAGTTCTCCTTGAAGAGGTCCTTTACATCCCTTGTAAGTTGGATTCCTAGGTATTTTATTCTCTTTGAAGCAATTGTGAATGGAAGTTCATTCATGATTTGGCTCTCTGTTTGTCTGTTACTGGTGCATAAGAATGCTTGTGATTTCGGCACATTAATTTTGTATCCTGAGACTTTGCTGAAGTTGCTTATCAGGGCAAGTGGCCCAGCAGATGTTTACAAATGGGAAAAAGAAACAGCAAGAAATACAAGCAAAGTGGCATGGAGCACTGAACAAAGCAGCTGTGAGCACCCTCCAAGGAATTTGCTTGGATGGGCATCCCCACACCACATGTCAGGCTAGCTCTCTGTGACCCCAGCTCTGTCTTATTTTCCTTCTACATCCTCTTCACTGCCCCACTGCCCCTAATTACGATTCTAGCTAGGATTCACATCATATCCCAACACATTGGACGATGACTACAAAGACCTATGCCACACTGGGCAAGTTGCATTAGCTTCCAGGAACTCAGTTTCACCCTGTTAAATGCATGTGTGGCAGGGACGGCCAGCTCTTCACCATAAATCTGTCATATGTTTCATCTTCTTTCCAGGCACACAGCTAGACTCTATCTTTGGTGTCCCTTCTAGTTAGACGTGGCCATGTGACTGTCATTCCTACCCAGCAGAATATGCACAGAAGTGACGTGAGCCATTTTTCAAGCCAAAAATGTATTGTGCCACCTTTTCCTCTTCCCACCAGCTGCACGTGGGTAACGATGAGGACCTGTTTGTCTACATATTAAAGGATGGCAAAGCCAGAAAATACATCCCAGAATGACCCTATGAAAGAAAACTGCCCTCTAACCCAAAATACTTTCCTTGGACTGTTTCATGAGCAGTGGGTAAACATTGATTGGGTTAAGCCACCAAAGTTTTGGGGGCCTATTTGTTATTGAAGCCTACTGTCGTAGTCTGTTTTGTGTTTCTATAAAGGAATAACTGAGGCTGGATAATTTATTTTTAAAAAGAGATTTATTTGGCTCACGGTTCTGCAGGTTGTACAAGAAGCATGGTGCCAGCATCTGCTTCTGGTGAGGACGTCAGGAAGCTTCCAATCATAGCAGAAGAAGAAGGGGAGCTGGCATATCACATGACCAGAGAGGGAAGATGAGAGAGAACAAGAGTAGGGGTGCCAGCTATTTTCAACAACCAGCTTTCACATAAACTAACAGAGAACTCACCTGTTTCCATGGGGAAGGCACCAAGCCATTCATGAGTGATCCACCCCCATGACCCAAACACCTCCCACCAAGCCCCACCTCCAACCCTGGGGATCAAATTTCAATGTGAGATTTGGAGGGGACAAATATCCAAACTATATTACGTACCCTACCCTGATTATTACAGGGTGATAATAACACCTGCCCTGCCTACCTCAAAATATGGTGGGAAGAATCAAATAAGATACGTGTGAAGGCTGAGTGCAGTAGCTCACACCTGTAATCCCAGCACTTTGGGAGGTCGAGGCGGGTGGATCATGAGGTGAAGAGATCAAGACCATCATGGCCAATATGGTGAAACCCTGTCTCTACTAAAAATGCAAAAAATAATATTAACAATAATAATAATTAGCCGGGCATGGTGGCGGGCACCTGTAGTCCCAGCTACTCGGGAGGCTGATGCAGGAGAATCACTTGAACCGGGAGGCGGAGGTTGCAGTGAGCTGAGATTGCACCACTGCACTCCAGCCTGGCGACAGAGTAAGACTCTGTCTCAAAAAAAAAAAAAAACATGTGAAGACATAAAGTATATATTAAAAATATATTACATCCTTCAAGTCTAGAGCAGAAATACAGAAATAACACCTTCTGTGGAACAAGAAGCACTCATAAATTAACAGTATTTATTTAGTCCCAGGCATCATGCTATTTAGATGTTTTATATGGATTATTTCCTTTAAGCCACATAACAATGTTATAAGATACTACTGTCATCCCCATTTACCAGATGAGAAAACTAGGGCTTACAGAAGTGAACAACTCACCCAATATGACAAAGCTAGCCCACAGTTGAAGACAGAAAGTCTAGCACCAGAATCAATATTCTTAACCATGAATCTAGAAAGCAACCACAGCTTCAGATAAATGAATAACTGTGACTTTTAATTAAATAAGTGAAACTTTAAAAGCACTTTATTTCGATTCCTATTTTTTAAAGCCATTTTGGCCTCCTATTAATCTTCATGCTGACCTGCTTTTCCCACTTTATTTCAATATATACACACAGTTCCCACCTTTGGTAGCTGGTGTTCTTTCAAGAACATTTCTAACCTAACAAAGTAGACCACCACCTAGCTTCCTATCATAAGCTTGTATGCAGGGTTTGACTAGGTGCATTCTTACATCTCACTCCAGTACATTTTTTTATTCCCTTTAGGAACTCTTTTGTCCTCTTAAATGTATTTAATATAAGCTAAGAGACAAAGAAATTCTGTTTAATGAGTGAAAAGGGTCAAGGGCACCTCCCAGGTATTAACTCATTTAAGAAATCTTAAAGCAATGTTACCTCATGCTTCCACCATTAGACAGAATCCCAACACAACAATTACTGAAGCCTAGTAACGAGACCACCAAAGGTAAGCAGGCCATTATAAAAATTTAAGAGCTATTGCGCACCATGAGTTTTTACAGTCGGTCAGCTCAGAGTTATTTAGCACATGTTTTTTCCATCCTTGCAGTGTATGAGGAACATTCACACTGTCCAACATCTCTCAAAACCACATTTCCACCTGTGTGGGGCAGTGGAATTAATAAGCATATAGAGCAAGCTCACAAATTTGGATCCTACTCATCTGGAATTCATGATATTTCAGTTACGCATATGTGGGCCTAGCCAGACAAAAAGGCTGGCAGGGGCGGAGGTCACTGCATAAAGCTACAACGAAATAAGGGCTGGCAGGGTCAAGAGGGGAGAAGAGATTGGTCTGCAGAGCTCAGAAACTGTTTTAATGATCAAATAAGAATTATACATATAAAGCCACTAATTGTGTGCTGTGATTGAGTTTACCTTTTGGTATTCATGAGGGTTTGGGAAAATGAAGCTCATAGATGAAATTGCAGAAGGAATGTTTCAACTGCTTGTAAATAATGCATTTTCTTGCACTTTTCAGAAATACATTCACAAAAGCTATCAGCACACTTTTCTATTCACTAAAGGATGTACATAATACAAAACTTAGAGTCTTCCTGGCATAAAAGTAATAAAATACTGGTGATTTCTATAAAAGACAAATACTCTGTGATCTCACTTACACGTGGAATCTGAAATAGTCTAACCCGTGGAAGCAGGGAGTAGAACGGTGGGTCGCTAGGGCCCTGGGGGCAGAGGAAAGGGGAGGTGATGATCAAAGGGTACAAAGTTTCAGTTATGCAAGATAGATAAATTCTGGAGATCTACTATGGCGCCTATAGCTAACACGACTGTTTTGTATATTTAAAATTTGCCAAGGGAGTAAACCTAATGTTAACTGTTGTTACCACCAAGATGAATAATTAAATAATAATGACATTAATAAAGAAGGTGGGAGGAAACTTTGGAAGGTGAGGGATGTGCTTATGGCCTTGATATGATGGTGGTGATAGTCTCACAGGTGTATACTTCTCCCCAAATACATGGAGTTGTATACCCTAAATATGTACAGCTTTTTACTTGTCAATCATGCCCCAATAAAGTGGTCTAAAAAATACAACTAAGGATGTGCAGACTTGTTACATAGGTAAACATGTGCCATGGTGGTTTGCTGCACAGATCATCCCATCACCCAGGTATTAAGCCCAGCATCCATTAGCTATTCTTCTTGATGCTCTCTCTCCTCCTACCCCCACCCTCCTGCAGGCCCTAGTGTGTGTGCGTTCCCCCTGCACCTCATGTGTCCATGTGTTCTTATCATTTCAGTTCCCACTAAAATACCAGTCTTTAAGATGGAGTTCAAATTTGAGGCTTCCAGTGATGCTAATAACCCTCCTACAATCCCTAATATTCACACATACACATGACCTGCTTCTGAGTCGAGTGAGGCATGGCTCCACTGCAGATGCAGAGGAGACAGGTCCAAGCTCAGACCTAACTGTGGATCCACCAAGGTATGGCCATGCTTGCTGTGCTTGTTTCTTTTGTTTAAAGAACAAAACTCCTTTGAAAAATAAATATGAAACTGGGTTTCTAAACCACACTTCATTAACCATTCTGGGGCTTGGTCTCCATTTTTCCCCATGTGCCTGCTTCCTCCAGACAATTCAGACCTCCTCTAAGGTAATGAGCATAAGGCAATCTTGGTGCGGTCAGCTCCATTTTGATGCTGTTAGAAAGATAAAAAGTGCAAATAGTCCTACAGAGACAAATAAGCATGCTCCATTTACCTCTGTGAGGACATCAAAATACATCATTTCCTCCTAATAAATAAAATACTAGCATGGTATGACAAATACCTTCTTCTTACACGTGGGCTATATACTTGGCAGAACAAAAGTTAAAAGAAATACAAACTCCATTTAACTGTTTATTGAATCTTCTTTTTTCCTTATTCCAGAAAGAAAAGCTATTATCACCTTAGGCTCCCAGGGCAGTCTCAGGACCCTTGCAAGTTTCTCTGTCCCATCTTTCCCAGCCATTTTCTGGCTACTGATGAGAGGAAAAGCACAAATAACCTAAATTGCATTCCTAAGGGCAAGTACCTTCTTTTATTCTGATTATTCTCTTTACCAAGCATTAAGAAAATACAAATTATAAGGAAAAGAATGAAAATTGCCTACAATCTTACAGCCCAGAGATAGCATTTTAGCATACATCCTTTTAGACATTTCCAAACATATATATATATGTTTGGAAATTATATATATATCTTTAGATGCTTTATAGTCTGTCTTATTTTTTTCCCACTTAAAAAACATATGGCTGGGTGCAGTGGCTCACGCCTGTAGTCCCAGCACTTTGGGAGGCCGAGGCGAGCAGATCACGTGAGGTCAGGAGTACAAGACCAGCCTGGCCAACATGGCGAAGCCCCATCTCTACTAAAAATATAAAAGTTAGCCAGGTGTAGTAGTGAGTGCCTGTAATCCCAGCTACTCAGGAGGCTGAGGCAGGAGAATCACTTGAACCCAAGAGGCAGAGGTTGTAATGACCTGAGCTCACACCATTGCACTCCAGCCTGGGTGACAGAGTGACAGTTTTTGAGACTCAAAACACATGGTGGAGGAGGAGAAATGTGGAGAAGTTAGTTAAAGGGTACAAAATTTCTATTAGACAAGACAAATAAGTCCTAGAGATGTACTGTATAGCATAGTGCCTATAGTTAATAATCCTGTATTATATAATTTAAAATATGCTTACATTAAATGCTCTCATCACAAAAGTAATAACCAAAGAAATGGGGGAAACTTTTGGAGGTGATTGTAGGTGATGGATAGATAGGTTTATGGCATAGATTATTGTGATGGTTTCAGGGGATATACTTACCTTCAAACTCACCAAGTTTTATATATTAATTATGTATTTCATTGTATATCAAAAAAAAATTTTTAACAAAAACCAGATGGTTACATTTCATGATCAATAAATACAGATCAACATTATCATGGTGAATGGCTATGCTGTAAATTTATTTAATCCTCAGCTGATTTACATTTAGATATTTTCCAATTTTTCTCCATTATAATGCTGGGTTTTTTTGTGTATACAAGAGTGAAATTACTTTATCAAAGAGTATATATTTTCTAAGGATATCAATACTTTTGTCAAACTATACTCCAGAATGTTTTGGATATCTGAGTTCACCATCTTAATGGCTAAGTAAGCAAATGTTCACTCCCCACCCGACCTCCTTGGCCACGCTTAGTGCTAACAGACTCTTTGCCATTTTGCTCTTTTACGTCTTTTACTCTTTGCCATTCCGATTGCTGTTCACTTATTAGTAAAGCAAGATAAGCATTCTCGGCTTTTATACGTTTTCATGATTTACCAATCTACCTCACACATATTTTCTAATGAGATGCTGCTTTTACTCTGAATAATTTTCTTAACCTTCGCCTGAGGGCCTGGGACCCTCAACTGCTCTGCAATTTCTCCAAAGCTGTCCTTGTCTTCTGCTACAGATCTATTCGCTTCAAACTAGAAACGTGTCTTGTCATCTGTTTCCTAAATCTGTGCCCCCCACCTCCTGGCAAATGATTCTTCGATTTTAGCTTTGGACATCTTAAGAAGCCATGCTGTGTTTTGCCTATCTTGATTAAAGTGGTGCCAATGTGGGAGTGGACGATGCTCCAGGTGATGTCATAGAAAGCCACAGCTGATGGAGTAAGGCACCCACTGGAGCCTAAGCTATATTTTTTCTGCTGAGACAGACATGGGCACTGCATTGAAATTTGGAAATGTTGAACACAGATTTTCCTTGGAACTGCCAGGCCGTATCCCACCCCCACCCATTCATTGCCCCAGGTAGAGTAACAGCAGGGATGCAAAAAGACCATTTTAATATTCAATTTCTAAGCTTGTACACGGATATTAAAAATTCATAACAGAAACAAGATAATTGAGGAAAGCCAAACATTTTTGTGTTGTAGAAACCAGCCTTTTTGAGAGGAAAAAAAGTTTTTGAGACTCAAAAGCTGAACTCTGAAGGAAACAAGGCTTAGAGTCTGTGCCCATGACCCTGTCATTGGGATCTGCGAGAGAAGTGGTACCTCCCCCTCCTTCTCAAGGATGGTGGAGTTGGGAAGTAGGGTTAAGCTGGAAATATGGGGGTGAGGATTTAATTATGACTATTTAATTATCACAATGCCAATAGCATCCTCTTTGAGAAACTGCTCAAATGAATGGATTGTCAAAAAAAAAAAAAAAATAGACAAAGACCAGAGAGTGTGATATGGACAGCAGAGGAGAGCTGCCCAGCCAAGGAAGTGTAGAGTCTGACCTGGACAGAGCTCTGTGAATCTATGGTGAGGAGGCCGGACCTGGACAGACAGGACCAAAAGGAACTGGGTCAGCTCCGAGTGACTGCCCAGGGCCATGCCCAACACGCGTGGCCACTGACCAGTACCTAAGATCCAGGCAGGAGCTGATCCCAACCTGCACACCATCAGCCACCATTCTCATGCGCTCCTTTGCCACCTGCACTGAACGGCCATCTAAGCTGCCCTTGTTTCCACCATCAGCTGCATACCATGCAAGAATTGGCCTTGCCATCCAAACTGTCCCACATGGGCAAGGCCTATTCATCAGGTTTATAAACCTTCTGAAACTAAGGGTAGGAGTCTGACATTGAATAGTAGTGTGAAAGGGTAAGCCCTAAGCACCTGATCTTGGAAGGGAGGGAATAAAAGACTCAGAGATCCACCCACCCCTTGCATGGCCCACTGTCACCTCCAGGTAGGATTAATTCCAGCCCCATTACAACTGCCTGGCCTCACCTGGCAGAAGAGCGGGATAGACTTGCCTAGAATCCACCTGCTAAGAATCAGAGGACGCTTACAGGGAAAACACCTAAAGACAAAGGAGGTAGACACACCAAGTTGGCTCACTCAGTACCATAGCCCTAATTTTTTTTTTTTTTTTTTTTTTTTGGATACAGTCTCACTCTGTTGCCCAGGCTGGAGTGCAGTGGCGCCATCTCGGCTCACTGCAAGCTCCGCCTCCCAGGTTCATGCCATTTCTCCTGCCTCAGCCTCCCGAGCAGCTGGGACTACAAGCGTCTTCCACTGCACCAGGCTATTGGCATTGTATTTTTAGTACAGACAGGGTTTCACCGCGTTAGACAGGATGGTCTCGATCTCCTGACCTCGTGATCCGCCCACCTCAGCCTCCCAAAGTGCTAGGATTACAGGCATGAGCCACCGCGCCCGGCCCATAGCCCTAAATTTTTGAGAGCAAGGATGCTATCTACTGGATCACCATTGTATCCTATAGATCTGACCCTGAACCAATAAGGGGTTCAGGGTCAGATCCACAGGATGTCATTGAATTGAGATATCATGCTGTACTCCATTCATCCATTTATTCACTAGTCCATGAATAAATGGAGTACATGAATAAATGGAGTACAGCACGATGCCTCTCACTTGGATTTATCTGAATTACAAGGAGGTTGAGAGATGTTAATCAAGAGTGTATAGCTGTGTTTACTCTGAGCTCCCAGTAGGAAACAGACAAAGTCACACTGTTTTCATACCCTTAAAGCAAAGAGTAACAGAGAAGAGAACATGCCCAGCTTTCCACTCCTGCCCTGGCACATGGAGGGCTCCTGAAAACACAGAGCAGCTTGGGGACTTGGGGGTAACAGCAGCGACAAGGGCGGTCCTTGTAAAAAATTCCCTGGAATTTTTTTTAAAGAAACCCTGATCTTGCAGTGGAGAATAGTACTTAGAAGCCAATATCTGGGTAGTCGGTGTGCTCATGGTTCTTGTGGTGTCTGTGCCCCAAGGCCCTCTCAGTGGACAGAGCTAGGGAATATGTGCATATGTATTCTATATACTTACATATACACATACAATAGATAGAGATATGCATGTATATAAACATGTATGCATGTATGCATATATGTATGCAACATATAGGCTGCCCCCACGTGTGAGTTCCCTCTTGGCTTGTTTTCCAGGCTGCTCCTGCGTGGATGATCTTCTCATTCTGCTTGCTCTACCTTATTTTTAATTTCACTAATTATCTCTTTGCTTTTAGTCTAGAGTACATCACATCTTTTGAGTCTTTAAAAATTGTAGTGACTATATTTTTCATTTCCAATATTTCAAATAAGCTTTTGAAAATCATGTGTAGCAGTCCTTTTTTTCATTTTTGTGTTTCATTTTATAAATTTTTGGTCCATGTTTAATGGTATCTTTCTTTCATTTATTTCTCTGAGTATCCTAAATGCTTACTATTTTTTGAAATTCTACCATAGAGTTTATTTCATCTGGAGTGAATTTGTGTTCAAGTTTGTTGGCTAACTTTCCTGGTATTAGGTTTCTTGTGTTTTAGAATTTTGGTTTGCAGGTTTAAGTGAGAGCTTTTGTTGTTTTGTTTTTTTCTCTTTCTTAATATCCAGTTCTTTTTTTTATTGTTCCATTTTTGCTTTATCACCAAGCTGCCAGGTCTTAAAATTGAGATTTGATGGCAGACTTAGTTTCTTGTCATGAAGCTTTGTTTCTTTGTTCCCATATCCCTTGGGCTCACAACTTCTTATGAAGCTACAGTTCCCTTTATGGGGTCAGTAACCTTTTATTTTCTAGCTGTTAACATAATCAAGAAAACTCCAGTCTTATGGCTTCTTGCAGGGAACCTGGCCCAATGCCTACCGAACCTTTAGTTCTCATTACCCTGTCTTGCTTCCAGCAGCTCCTGGCTATCACTGCTTCTGACTCCAGAACCCAGCAGGCCCACAGTGTCAGCCCTGAATTTAGATTTTTATAGATATTTTGAGCCTAGATATGTCTTATGGTTTCATCTCTTTTTGTCTATTATTTGGAAGAAAGTTGTTAAAAGCAAAGGTTTAGGCAAATTAAATTTAGCAGAGTTTATTTGAGCAAAGAATTATTCACAAATTGGGCAGCCCTCAGAACCAGAACAGAACCTCGGAACAGGTTAAGAGAAACATCAGTTGGCTACATGATCAGGCAGCATTATATGGGCAGAAAACGAAAATGAGATACAGAAAACAGAAGTGAGATAGAGTCAGCTTAATTGGTTATATCTTGGCGCTTACCTTATTTGAACATAGTTTCAACAACTGGCCACTTGGGATTGACTGATGCTTAGCTGCTGTGATTGTCTGAGACTCAGCTATTTGTTACAGAAACATCCTTTTAAGTTAGGCTTTCAGTTAGTTTATGTACTAAGTTAGGTTACATTTGTTATGTAAGGACCCAAGTACAAAGGCATCCTTAGGCCAAATTTAGTCTAATTTAACACAGTGGAAAGCAAAGAATGAATCTGTGAGTCTATCTTTACAGAGAACCTTATTCTTATTTTTTTAATGTACGAATCTGTGAACCCTAGATTGTCCTTAGCATCATGAGACTTCTCTACAACTTTTAACCACATGCATGGAAACTCTAAGTCCCACCCATGACTTCTGGAAGGCAGGAATGTACAGTCCTTTACAAAAGTCTTACTATTGAAGGATCCAACACATTTGGCGATCAGTAGATAGTAAAAATCAGTTTTTTTCCCTTCAAGGTTATCCTAGCCCATACTGAATGTCCTCTGATGGGCCTTAGAAGCCTCTTCTCTGGTTGTCCCTTCCCTTCCTTCTCTTCCTCATGATCATCTCTACCTTTCCCAAACTTTCCTCTTTTCTCCTCCCAGCTTCTGTTTGTTCCTCTCTGTGGAGCTAGGGCGGGTGGTGCTGGTGGAGGTGGTGCGGATGTGTATGCTTCAGGTACTGCAATAGAGAAGGGAGGTCATGAAGAAGAGGGGCAGTGCCTGAATATTCTGAGAGCAAAACTCTGGTGTGTTACTTAAGTGTCTCCGTCTCTTTTCCCTGAATTTCAAAGATCTTTTATTATGTTTTATGGCCAGGTCCCTTGAAAGGAGACGATCTTGCTCCCAGTTCCAGAAAAGGAGAAGGAAGGGAAAGAAAATGTCATTCTGCCATATTTTTGCAAAATTAAATTGGTCCCCATTAAACGTCACAGAATATGTTGCTTTGGAAAACTTGTAGTCCCCATTCTAAGTTCTTAGAGCCACACAGCAAATCTAAGGTACATCTGGAAACTTCTAACGCATTCTATAAAACAGAAGAAAAAAACAGGCAACTTCTTGAATGCTTCTGAAGAAGAAACTGAGGCGCATAGGCAGAATTCAATTAAAAGCATATTGTAAACTTTTAAAAGCATCATGACAGCAGTAGAAGCATCTGACCATTTCAAGACAAGACTTCTAGTTACATGGAAGCCAATTTGATTTCTCCAATCTTTTCAGAGCCTAATAATGTAAATACATGAGGTTATTTTACTTTATTTGAAAAATAATTCATCTCATTTTTTCCAGTTCTCTCAAATGAAATCTGCCTAGTACCTCCAAAAGCTGGAAGCCCTTTTCTGTTGTATTTTTGCACAGTTCAGATTTTCTGCTTCTTCAAAGGGTCAGTTTCTGCAAGTTGTACAGTGTCTCTGAAATCAGGCAATCTTATGTCAGAATCCTCTCCAAATATTCAGATTGGAATTACTATGGTGCCAACGAAAAACAGCCTCTTCTTAGACAAGAGGAAGATGATGTTAGAAGCAAAGGGCTATCTGTCTGCCCTCAGTTCCTGAGCTCCCAAGGAAAGAAGTTTTTTGTTAGAGGAATTAGACTGTGGCTGTAAAGCATATGGAAAGCCTCCACCAGTAAGTTGTGTCTTCAGGGACTAAGTTCTGTGGGGTATGCAGCAGATAAATGGCCTTTTTGACCCATGACACTGGTAATTGATCACCTGCTAGAATGAACCATGAAGGGAGGGCACCTGAGAACAGGAGGGACCTTTCTGTAATCATGAGTTTGTAGATCCAAAGGCTGTGGTGACTGTAAGACCCCTCTCCAGTTTTGGTGGCTCCTAAAAAATAGGGCATATTATAATGACACATGGATGTTTTATAGCCCCATCTATCTAGGTATGACAATATTAATTGAACTGTCAGATTGCTAGGGACTGAGATGCTTGATCCAAATACTTGGAATTACAGAGAAAAAAATTCCCAGGGGGTCAAAGCAGGTGTACTCAATGTGGAATGCAAAATTCACAGAGTTAGTGTTTCCTGCCTGCTTTTTATCCGGTCAGAGATTCCAGGGAGCTGCGGGGCTCATTCATGCTTGAAGGATTATATTAAGATGCCTGGATCTTGCAGAGCTGTCTCAGGCAAGCATGTTGTGTGCACAGCTGGTTCTGTTACCTTAAAACACCAGTTAGTTTTGAATTAAGGCTTTGATGAAAGATGTCAGTGTTGATCTTGGGAAACTCTCTACACATTAATTCAAGAGACGTGTTAGCCGAAGAGTTTGGGGCATAGGTTTGGAGATGTACTAAGAGGAGAAAGGGAAGCAAGATATTATTTCTATATTACCTGATTCTGGATGGGGAAAAGTGTTAGACCTTGCCACTTTCTGAAATTTGGGTTGGGAATTAAAACACAGATTACCATTGATTTTAAAATGTTGAGTTCATTTAATCATGAACACAGCATTCAGCATTTTCTCAACAGATATATAGCAGTGGCAACTCTGTAAGAAACAAGAGGAGAATTAACTTTTGGTCTTGAAAATAGCAACCCAGAATTCTAACTGCCCAGGATTATCTGAAGAATAAATTTGTTGAGGCCACCCAGTTTTTGCAACTGCCATGAAACCAC
This sequence comes from Rhinopithecus roxellana, assembly GCF_007565055.1. Taxonomy (NCBI): domain Eukaryota; kingdom Metazoa; phylum Chordata; class Mammalia; order Primates; family Cercopithecidae; genus Rhinopithecus; species Rhinopithecus roxellana. The sequence continues at coordinate 59,293,618 of NC_044557.1, read as the reverse complement.
TTAAAGATTTTATGTTTGAGAGCCTCGCTCAAGATTGTTATTTAAAAACGACTGTGATGTGGAATACAAGTGTCTTAAGGAAACTGTCCTAGAAACTCATAGTCCAAGGCAGGTGAGTTCTGGCCACTGCTCCTTTGGTCTAAGAGAAGTACCGTTGTATGGAGATTTTAAGTAGTGTCTAGTTGGCTGCGCCCAGCCGGGAGGGTGATGGGAGGGTGAACATATCACTTCCCTATTATCTATTCATTGCCTTTACCAATCTACCCCAAAATTGGGAGTTATCACTCCTGTAGCACCCACTTGGAACTGCCTATTTGTCTTCTCACTCTTGTCTCGCTTCTACATAAGTTATGCTTTTTCTTGCCTTCATATGTGTTTTCACTCTCTTTCTTTTATTTAGATCCCTTTCTGCTTCTCAGAGTTTATCCCAAATCCTCTGTTTTTCTGAGGTTGGCACATAACCCCTTGGAGCTAGATGTTCAGTAAATACCTAAGACATGAAATGAAATGAAGTGAAACAAAATAAAATAAAAAAAGGATCATCACAAGATCCAGCTTTTTCATACCTTCTCCCTGTGAGGTGCCCTTTAGTGGCTTCCTGATCACTAAAGGCGGTGTGAAATAATGTACCGCCTGATGGATACAGTGAGAAGAACACCCACCACTTACTTCTGTGATATTCCCACCAAAGGTGTGTGAGATCCATCTAATCATGAAGAAACATTAGATAAACCCAAACTGATGATCATCCCATCAACTAACTGACCTGTAACTCCTCAAAACCTCATGCTCATGAAAGTCAAGGAAATACTGAGGCTCCATTCCAGATCAAAAGAGGGAAAGGAGACATTACAACTAAATGCAACATGTGATTCCAGCTTGAATAATTTTGCTATAACTGGAACAGGGTGAGCTTTGAAGGGAGTCTGGTAGCAATGTGACAATGTTAATTTTCTGATCTTGACAATTTCCTTGTGACTATGTAGAAGCATGTCCTTAGGGATAGGAAACACACTAAAACATCTGAAGGTGATGTAGCATCAGGTCAGCTATTCACCTTCAAATAGGTCTGTAGAAAAAAGTTACTTGTACTGTACTTCCAACTGTTTTGTAAGTTTGTGATTATATTTTTAAAAATTTTAATTTAAAACAGAAAAGATAAACAGGCCTGGGAAATTCAGCATAGACCAATCTCAGTTCAGATAGACACAGTTAAGAGAGATGTGGAAGAGAGAAGAGAAAGGTCCATAATAATACCAATGGTGGAGAAGCAATATTTGAAAAGATAGCAGCTTAGATTTTTCTAGAATTAAAGAAAACAAAAACCCCCATATTTAGAGTGTACTTCAAATTCTGAGATCAAAAATAAAGATAAATCCATACCTGGGTACATCATAGTGAAACTATATACTATCAATGTTTCTTTTTAAAATTCTTTAACATGAAAAAGAAAAATAACAGATTATCTGCAAAGAATGGCACTTAGAGTTTGACACACTTCTCATCAGCAATAACGAAGTCCAAAAGGTGCTGAAGTGGTATCTTCTGAGGAAAAATCCCAGTCTACCTAGAATTGTATGTCCAGCTTATTCAAGAGAAAAATAAAACTTTAATTATACTTATGTGTTTACATTTCTAACTCTTTCTTCCAGACTTAGGCAAAGGCAGGGATTATGTCTGATCTGCCCCTGAATCACTCTCATGTAACTCAGGGCTGACAGCACCCAGTAAATGCTCCTTGGTGAAAGAGAAGAAAGAAGGGGGTGGTGGAAGAAGGAAGGGAAGGGGAAGAATAAAGCATACTGATTTAACCCTATTATGCTACTGTTTTTACTTCAGGTTTCTCAGAATGATCTGGAATATCAGGATAAGGGAGGAGTTCCTGACCCTAAGAACCCTTCATGCCTTGACTGTTTGTAGCTGGGATCTAATTACCAGCCCCTGCACCTGTAGGGAAAGAAAACGGGAAGGCCCACACAATTGCCAAGATATGGGACAGGTCCTCTTCCTATGACAGCCCTATGGCAGAATTCTCTGAACTCAGTATAACCTGAGGGTTGGGTTGTGAAGGGGAAGGGGAAGAGGCAGGGCAGCGGTGGCCCTATAGGTGAATGGAGTCAGTGATGCTAACTCCCAAGTGGCTCAGAACAGAAGTGGAAGTCACAAGGAAAAGATTGAGGAAGGGGGACAAGGTGCCATGCTGAGGCCTTCCCTGGGCCTGTTTCCAGAAGCAGGTGAGTTATCGGCTAAGGTTGTAAGCCTCAAGCCGAAAATCTTGGAAGAGCTAAACTCCCTGGCTAGATCAGGAAGAGAATGTTGAGGCTTTTCCTACAAACGTCTGAAGTGTTCAGGCTTCTCGTAATACGATCCCCTGAAAAGCATGAGGGGGTCTAGCAGGTGGAGCTTGGAATGTGTGTTTATAAGACTTGGGTTTAAGTCTCACTCTGGCACTTATTTGCTCTGTGATCCTGAACAAGTCACTCTGCCTAAATCCATTTCCTCACCTATAAAGATATGGATGATAGTTTATAAGGCTATAAACATTACATGACAACAGATATGAAAGTTTCTGGCAGGCAGTTGGTGTCTTAAGTTTGTTTAATCGGTTAGTCCACAGGTTGTTACTGAGCACTTACTATATACCAGGCATAGCTCTGGGTACTAAGGATACAGTGGTGAATGAGACAGACTTGGTGCCCTAGAACTAATTTTCTGACAGGTGATAAACACAGAAACAAACATGATGCTGACCCAGTACAGGCAAGTGCTCTAGAGAAAGTCTAGAGAGTGAGCCGGACCACAGCACTAGCTCTGCAATCAAGGGGGAGGCCTCTCTGAAGAGGGGATATCTAGTTGGGGATCTGAGGGGTGCTAAGGACACCACAGAAAGATCAAAGCTGTCCCTCATGCAAAAGGATGAGCAAGTGCAAATGTCCTGAGATCAGTAAAGTTTTGGCATTTGAGGGGGTAAAAATAAGGGTGGCTTGCTGAACGCAGTGAATGAGGAGAAGGAAAGGAAGATGAGGCCAGAGTAGGCAGGGGCCAGATCACGCTGGCAGGCCTTGAATGCCATTTCAAGGAATTTGGGTTCTATTCTGATTTCAATAGGCAGACCCAAGGGTGCTTCCATGTGATAGACACAGTATACAATGTCAAATAGACTCATGGTCAGGTGGATTCTTTCTAAATTTGTGAATGAATGAATGAATGGACCCAAGACCACATTATTATATCTCTGTCTACCTGGGCATCCTTATGGCCATGGTAGTTCTGCACAGTCCTGGTGATGTTAAACAGAGTAATGACACAGAACCAGCAGCCAAGTCTCCTGGACACAGAAGTCCCAGCCTCATGTGGGGACAAGAACAGAATGTCAGACAGCCCTCCTCACATATTTGATCTGACTAGTTTTGTTTTATTACACCCTCTGAAGTACCCAGTGCTGAAAAGCAACAGTGTGAAAATCAACTGATTCCAGAATGTCCTTCTGACTGCCCTCCCTGTGAACATCAGTCTGAACATTTAAGTTCCCAGAAGTGGACATTAACTTCAATTCTGATCTTGGTGATCAAGCCAGCTCTGAAATGGCCTGCTTTTTAGAAGGTCTGTGACTCACGTTTTTATTTCACAGAATCATAGAAATTAGAGATGGAAAAGATTTATTAAGTCATCTTATACTTGCCCCCTGCCAGAGAGACATTGTTCCCCAAGGTATATGTGCTACGACTGTACCTAGGCATGTTTGCAATCCTTCAAACAGTGAGACCAGAGTCCCCCACTGTGGGCAATGACTCTACATTCTCCAAGTTCTTCCACTCAGAAAGTTTTTCACCCCTGAGATTCAATCACACTAGTCCTTTTTGTAGTTTTTTTTCTTTTTTTTTTTTTTTTTTTTCATCTTATTTTATAGTTACAGCTTTCTTACCACTCCCCAGCAGAATAGGAAAATTGCCTTTTGGCTCTGTAGCCCTTAAAAGGTGCTGGACCTAAAATCTTTGTGAAGATTAAGCTTTGCTTTAACCCCAGGGGCATTTCTGACATTGTCCAATGGCAACGGTGTAAATAAACTGAGGTCGGGGGAATAAACAGTAACTTACAGGAATCCCCAGAATATGCAGAATTTTGTATAATTCAGAGGATATGCATTTTGTGATGCAAGTACAGAGTTTCCATCCAATTATCAAAGAGTGACCCTAAAATGTTTAAGAACCACTTTCCAGGAGTAAGATCACCGGGGAGGTGGTTTGAATATATCTCTTAACCTCTTTAGGTTTCGGTTTCTCTCTCTGCCAAAGGAGAGCAGGAAGGAAAAGACAGAGACGGAGAAAGGGGAGGTTGAATTAGATTATTTCTAACGTCCCTTTCAATTCATAGAATCCTGTTCCATGACGGACATCACTGATTCTTGCACTCTATTTCAGACAGCTTTGCCTACAAGCAGACAGCCACTAATCCATTCCAATTCCAATTCCTGCCTGCCTTCCAGATTCTGAGGATCGCTGGCAATGTGCTGCTGTCTGCAAACAGCACCGGTCTCAGTCATGTCCAGTACAGACAGGCACGGGCACCTGCTGCAGCACATCCAGCACCGCACCACCCCAGGCTTGTGAATACAGCCCCTTGAGTGGCTACTCAGTCTTACTGCTCTTGAGTTTGTAAATTGCTCCAGAATAGGGGCCACAGTGCTTTATACGGGATTGCTTTGCAAATTCCCCATTCCATTTTTCTTCTGTACTCCACAAGTATTTACTGAGCAGCTACTATACACCAGGCACTAAGCAAAATCCTGGGACACTACTGTAAACAAAAGCAGTTCCCATCCTCAAGAGGCCCCTCTCTGTGGAGCTGCCCTGGGTTAGCTACTGGCTTGGTTTAAACGAGAAGAAAGAAGAGGGGCTGGGCTGGGACTGAAATAAGAAGGAAAAGGAGCATGCAAGAGTCCCGCACACCCCATTATCCAGGAAAAGACAATGCTGGCACCCTCCCAGGAGTGAGAACGAAAACCCAGCCCATCACCTAAACTCACACCCCTGAGCTTGGTCAGGAAAGATGCTAAGGCTTTGTGTTTTTCATTTGAGTTTTCCTTCCACTGAAAAGAAACCGACTGCCATACTAGATTAACACATGAATATTGCTCTCCCAAAGAGCAGGATTCCATCCAACGTTGAGCCAGCTGACTTCATGAGACCACACCTAGTAACACTAGTCCTGGTGTTATGTTTCTCTTGAGGAAAGAGCAGACAGTATCTGTCTGTTTCACCCAAACAGCTAATATTTCTTGCCTGTGTTCTTTTCCTTTCAAGTTTGTATCTTATTGGAAAAGCACTTCTCTTATTTAAGACAAAGCCTTGCCAAACAGAAAGCATTCTCTCCTGACAATACCAAAATGCATAAAAGTCTGTGCTTAAAAGAAATGTTTGAACTGGGTATAGGGGCTCATGCCTGCAATCCCAGCACTTTGGGAGGCTGAGACAGATGGATCTCTTGAGGCCGGGAGTTCAAGACCAGCCTGGCCAACATGGCAAAACCCTGTCTCTACTAAAAATACAAAAAAAATAGCCAGGCGTGGTGACGGGCCCCTATAGTCCCAGCTACGTGGGAGGCTGAGGCATGAGAATTGCTTGAACCCGGGAGGCGGAGGTTGCCGTGAGCCAAGATCACACCACTGCACTCCGGCCTGGGCAATAGAGTGAGACTGTCTCAAAAAGTAAAAACAGCAAAAGAAATGTTTACCCTTTCTTTCTGGTGGTGATACTTGCCTGGACCAAATTTGTTGGCTTACAAAGTAAAAGTGGGCTCATAGTTCATGCAGTGACCACAAAATGATCACTGTATAGACAGTACCATAAATCCAGGACTGAGACTCAGAATGCCAGGAAGATATTCCCCTCCTGCCAGGGACTCAGGAGAAAAGACCTCACCATGCTTAGAGAGAACAGGCTCGGCCCCTGCCTTAGCCACCCACTCTCTTCCCACCCCCATGGCTATACAGGAGTGGGGATGTCCTATGTAAAAGCCAGAATGAAAGAGGCAATAAGAATAAAGAAAATTGTACTCTTTCACTGTACATGCATTAAACAAATGTATTAATAACTTTAGGTGAAGGGAAAAAGACCCCAAGGGGCTCACTTGAATAGCAAAGATGATGACCTTATAAATGGAGAAGGTTCCATCAACAGAGGGGTCACCTGTGTCTCTCCATTCGGAGTTCGATGCTGGAAGGGCTGAACTGCACTACTTTTCATAAAGGGCAGGTGGGATGGGGAGTAGGTCCAAGGTGGCTGGGGGCCATGAAGGGAAGGAAGGAGAAGGGAAGGGGAGAAAGGGAAGAGCAAGGGGAGAAGAGAAACACCTGTTGAGGGATTATAAGTTGTACTAATATGTGCAATGTATATGTCCTCAAGTTTCCTCTGTGTCACGTAAAGGTGACAGAATTCACTGATGTTTTTGTGCAAGTGGATTATTTGGGATTCTAAGTGAAATCAGAGGGAGTCATTCAGACACAGAAGCTGGAGGATGAAAGGCCACATGGCTCACGTGACCCTGTCACACACTCACTACCCTATTGTCCCTCTGAGGACTGTTCTGGGGCAGGGGAGGGAGGGGAAAGGGAACCCATGGGGAGGACTTGTGTGGGGGCTCAACCATGCTGGGCAGGGTCTCCTCTCCAGGAATTTAGTTCTGCAACAGGTCTGTCACCATGCCCTTCCTGCTGGAGGTGACTGATCAAGCCCCTTGCTCCAGGAATAGACACAATCAAACTACACAGGTCACAGTTCATGCAGTCAGAAACCAGGTACATCTCCTTAAGGGAAAAAGGTACTCTGTGGTAAACCAGGTCCCAACTTTGTGGGTAGGCAACCTATGCCTGCATCATTTGAATGCTCTGCTGCTGCTTTCTTCATCATTTTTGAGCAAGGACCCCTGTCTTATCATTTTGCACTAGGTCCTGCAAGTTGTGTAGCCAATTCTAGTGATAACTACCACTCTGCCAGCAAAGCAGTGACCCAGAAACCAAATTAAATGTGTGAACTAGAAGGCCAGGGAAACGTCAACAGTAAGGGGTGAGGATGTCTGATGCTGTAAAAGGAAGCCTGGACTTAAAATTGAGATCTGGGTTCAAGGCCTGGCTCTGCTATGGGTTGGGTTTTCTTGGATATATGTCATAATGTCCCTGAGCCTCGTGATGTATTCACTGGTTCATTCAGTTATTCCTCGCACATTTATTATCTACTTAGCCCCTAAGCAAGGTGCCGGAGATGCAAGTATAAATAGCACATGGTTGCTTCCTTCACATGGGAAAAGCAATTGCATGAAAAATTATACTACAGTGTGATGTGCATTCTGATAGGATAAATAAACAACGCTATAAGAGCACAAAGAAAGGGCAACTGATACTGAGGAGGAGAGAAGCTTGGAGAGGCAGATAACGGAGGCAAGTAGGTTTGGAGAAAAAGTTACGAAGGTTTCCCAGTGTGGAGATTCTGCCAGCTGCTGAATGTGTCGATTTCAATTGCGCATTATAAAACTGGGGAAAAAACCACAGAATGGGTTTGGGGACCCATTGGGCCCACTGTGAAATGGACCTGAACTAAAACTTCATTGATCACCTGACTTCCACAAGCCCCTACTCTGCCTGGTAGACTATAGCAACATTCTGGGTCTCCTGGAATTCGTCTCAGTTCAGAGTCAACAACCAGCAGTCCCTGAAAGCTGTGATTATTTCCTTTTTCCACTGCACAGTCACCACCAGTCAAAGGCTATAGATCTTTCAGAAAAGAAAAGAGAACCTGCACTCCTGCAAAATGTTTCTGTTTCTACCTGGTCTGCCTACACATAGGAGCTGTCAAGAAAACCAAAGAAGACAGCCTTGGGCATTATTAATATTGGGTAACTGATCAATTGAAAAGATGAATATCATAAGAAAGGATGCTTGTTACATGGCACTTCTTTCATAGACACGAAACCATGGTTATCTTTGTTTTTCTTTTCCACTTCCAACTGCAGTCATGATTTAAATCTCTCATAATAAGACTCTTGGACTAGATGTAAGGTCATCTCTGCTTTCCATTTCTAAGATCTCAGATAAGATCCAACTTAGATCTTCCTCTATCTCTCAGCAGCTGAGAGACAGGCAGACATGGGAACTACTTTCTTTTAACTTAACGATATTTGGCAAGCAGTGGTGACATACACACAAACATTGAGATCCGCACAGGAGACCATTTATTTTAGTACTAAATTGTGTAGTGCAGACTGAAAGCACTGGCAGCACCCAGCCTCGAACTAGAAGCTGGTGCCCCAGCAAATAGGGGCAGCTTCCCATAGGAAGTGAGCCTTGATGAATCACACCACTTTGCCCCTCAGCAGAGCCAGTCTGGCTTGGCCCCCTCCTGGTCACCACAGGGATGCGCTTAGTCATCAAGATCCTGTTTGGTGTCTCCTGCTTCCTCAGCCCATGCCTCATGCTGCACCTCAGAGCTGATACACTCACCATTCTGAGGTGATAATTATACCTCTTTTGATAAGCCGCCACCACATCCCTCAGCAGAAATTGCTGGGATTGGGGTTGTTGCTTTTTATAATTTGGGTTGAGTTCAGGAATTTTCCAGAACAACTGGATCTCAATTTCTTTGGTAGAACAGCATCTCATATCTTTGGCAAAGGAACATACTCTTTACACTGAGAGGGGTCTGTGGTGTCAGGAACAGGTGGAACCCCTGAGACACAAAAGCAACAGATGATCTAGTGTTTGGGGGACAAGAACCTGGAACAATCAAGAAGCTCCAGCCATGAGTCTTTTCACAACAGGAGCCATGCCTTGTCCGTGCTAAGGGGATGACAGGCAACAGGCAGTATAGCGAAGGGGGCTCTGCAGCCCGCAGCTGGTCTCTGGCTGGTCCAATCTGTCTGAGGACAATGCTTATTAGAAAGCACCTTCCCAGCAGAAGTGGCACACAAAGATTTTCCCAACTTTTATGTGGATGTCTTCAGAAGAGTTCATCTTTTTGACCTCTTGACAACTGATCACTGTGCCCTAACCGTGCTCTAACTGCTCCCGTTTTATTCTTGAAATCACAAGTCTAAAGTTGACCACCGGACATCATAACTATAGCAGGGACATTTACTGATCACTGAATATTCATAAGCTCAGCCAGTGGGCCATGAGTGAAAATAAGGCATGCATGCCACTTCTGGATGTGCCAGTACATGACCCCTCCAACCCTGTAATCTGCTTCAAAAGCATGACTATTTAATATTGAGCAGCCTCCGTTTCTGAGTAAAGGCCTGGAAGGAAGATGCCCTAGGGAAGCACCGGGCATGGCTTGAACAAGAAATAAACATTTCTATGTTAAGTCAGAGACTCTGCAACGTGTTCATCACTGTGCAGAGCCTCACCTGATGAATGCTACTAGGCCTCCAGAAGCACCTAGCCACTCAGTGGGACTCTAAACTGGGAATTGAACACAATAGCCCTACACTCTCAGATAAGGGCACTCTGATCTTTCCTCAAGACTCTCTGGGTCAGAAACTACCAAAAATAGTGGCCATATAACTGGCAATAAGAGAAAAGTACCAAGGAGAGGTGCCAAACAAAATACCAGGATGGGAAATGTTGGTAAGCAATGGAAGAGTGCCCTCTCCTGTGGCCATCCTGGTCATCCCAAGGATGTGTGGTTGGGAAAGATGTTATTGTGGCGGGCTCAGGAGAGGACAGGGATGGAGGTGGTACAGCATGGCATGGAACTTTGCTTCTCAGCCAAACTCCAAACTTTCATGTCAGGCCAACAGCATGGTACATTAGAAAGCTGAAAACCTGGGCAGCCATGAACAAAACTGTGAAGTTTATTTTTAGAGCCCGATATATGCCATGCCACTGACATAATCAATATCTCTTAGATTGTTTGTTCACTCTCCTTGCCCCTGCCTCTTTCAGGACCTTGAGCCCCATCCCTCAGCCACCCAGGGTCTAGTTCTTCTGAGGTTCCAAACCTCTGAAGCCATCCCAGCAACACCCCACCCTCAACACCTTCCTTCTCCTCTACCCTATCTTGTCAGTCCCAAGCCCAGTCCTCTTAGAGCCTGGACAAGCTCATATATCAATTTTAATGAGCCAAGGTGATACTGCCTACTTTGGGAGTGAGCCATTATTCTCCTAGTTAATTACATTGAAAGAGGCAGCATCGTTGCTGTAATTGAAAGATGTGACTGTCTGAATGTCATCTCTCAATGCAAATCCACAGAAGCTTTGGGGGAAAAGAGGACTATCGAGGCTTTTCAAGTCACTCTGGGGAATACAGACAGCTGTCTCCTGTGCTCCCCTGCACCACAGAATCAGGCATTGTAACTACAGAGCCACCTTCCCTGTCCTGTCAAAACCATAACCCCCTCTAACCTGTCCTATGGCTAACACTCTTAGCCCGAACTTCCTCCCCCATCCACTCACAATGACACATCGACATGGCTCTCACTGTGACTCTGGAGGCAGAGAAAGAAGCAGAGGGACACCTGGGTTTTCTGCCACTGAAATTGGAACACAATCCTTGAGAAAAAAAGATGTCAGGTCCAGCGGGACATATTTTTCCATCAAAACACTGTAAAATGAGTAGAGGTTTCACATGACGCCCATGTCTTGGTATGTGTTTGTTGTTTTTAGAACAGCAGGCCACACATCTGAAGTGATACATGCATATATGATGTAGGCATGACCATGGCAAATGCCATGCATTTTTTTTGGCTGAATAAAAGGGTAAATAAGGGTGTAAATACTGCATTTTCTGTTGTCATGGAGATGCAACAACTTGGGCCCTCATCATTTTGGAAAGTTTTTTTATTATTTGGTCTCATTCCCTGCTGTGACTCTTCCTACCAGAAAGTCTCCAGGTCTTGCCACTGCTGTAATTATGCTTCCCCATAGTTACATTATGCTTCCCCATAGTTACATTATGCTTCCCCATAGTTACATTATGCTTCCCCATAGTTACATTATGCTTCCCCATAGTTACATTATGCTTCCCCATAGTTACATTATGCTTCCCCATAGTTACATTATGCTTCCCCATAGTTACATTATGCTTCCCCATAGTTACATTATGCTTCCCCATAGTTACATTATGCTTCCCCATAGTTACATTATGCTTCCCCATAGTTACATTATGCTTCCCCATAGTTACATTATGCTTCCCCATAGTTACATTATGCTTCCCCATAGTTACATTATGCTTCCCCATAGTTACATTATGCTTCCCCAGCATACTAAATTTGTCCTTTCAGATGGGATATTGCTGATCCCTGGGGGAGAAATTGCTTCTGTTTTTTTTTTCTTCATTCCCAGATGTGAAATCTATATTTTCAACATGAAAAGTATTAATATTGGCCGGGTGCTGTGGCCCATGCCAGCACTTTGGGAGGCCGAGGCAGGCGGATCATTTGAAACCAGGAGTTCAAGACCAGCCTGGCCAACATGGTGAAACCCCATCTCTACTAGAAATGCAAAAAAAAAAAAAAAAAAAAAAAAAATTAGCTGGGCATGGTGGCAAGCTCCTGTAATCCCAGCTAGTTGGGAAGCTGAGGCATGAGAATTGCTTGAACCCAGGAGTGGAGGTTGCAGTGAGCCAAGATCATACCACTGCACTCTAGCCTAGGCGATAGAGTGCCTCAAAAAAAAAGAAAAAAAAAAACAGTATTAATGTTAAAAACATGTCTATACATCACAATTGTCTTTAGCCTGTCTGGCTATAAAGAAGGGTATGTCTTTTTGTCTTTTCCAAGTCTTGAAGGGTTTTTTAAATATTTTTAAACTAAGTGTTTTAATTCCTAATTCTGATATGTCAGCACAGAAAGAGATGTTTAATGTTTGATGGACATCTCCATCACCATCATTGACTTAGATGTTTCTAGCATGTAAGCTAGAACCTGTGGTTTAGCATCTGCTAAACTTGTCTCTAGTCTACAATGAACAAAACTCTAGATTTGGAAACTTAGACTACTTATTCTAAGATATGCTGGCTTGCTTATTACCAACGAACAAGCATACTGGACAAGCATTGAAACATTCAATGAGCACCTATTATGTGCCAGGCATTGTACAATGCACTGGGAATTCAAAAATAAGTAAGGCACAGTCCCTCCCCGCCAACGAGCTTGTCTTATTGATAAAACACCAAAGTGTTTTTTTGATTTTTATGTGGGGCTGAAGTTGGATTTAATTGCCTCCAAGGTTTCTTCTAATCCTAAGATTCTGAGATGCTAAACGTTAAATTTAATTATACAATGAAGTTCAAGGCTAAATTAACACCAACATCAAAAATTTACAGTTTATTTTCTCTAAATTATTTCACACATAATCAACTCTCAGTTATACCAGTGGCAGTCAAATTTAATTGAAAAAGATTTGCAGCCATAGTATAATAGCGTCTTTGCAGCCATAGTGTCAGTAGTTGCTACTCGTAACAAAAACTAATTTTACTATACTTTGGCTCATTGAAGGAAGTGGTTAGGCCATGGAGGCACCATCTGATTACATTGTGTTCTCTTCTGGACCCCAACCAGATAAATAATTGCCAAGAAGAAGACAGACCCACTCTAGCCAGAGAAGAGACAGCCCAGAGCAAGGTGGGTCAGGAAGGAATATCTCCAATGATTACCTGCAGAATGGAAGAATTGGCTACCTTCAATCTGTGGCAAACAAGCTTACTCCACCACACCCTACTTACCTAGTCCTGTTGTAGATATTTGACATTGTCCCTGGTTTAATCATTCAGACTTGGCACTTCAATGTCATCTTGAATTTTTTCTTCTTCCTTGTCTCCAACACCCAGACACAAAGTACTACATATGATTCTATATTGTGTGTACGTGCTTGCACATATGTGCATATGTGGGAAGACTTGAAAAGTACACACTGTGATTCAGATATTGAAAAAAAAAAAAAGATATTTTATTTTGTTGTAACAAGTCTACTTTTTTGAACCCCCAAATCTGCTGATGGCAGAAAAACAAAAATATTCAAAGCAGCCAATTAAAACCACTCAAAGTTTAAACTCCATGTGAGGACTGCTTCTTCCCTCTTGAGAGGTCTTTCTCCCTCTCCTCATTCCCAAGAAGTGCCAGCATTTCCCCCAGCAGTGAAGGGGGCCCTGCAGACCTAGTTCCAGGCTATCCTCTGCTGAGATGTTCCTCATCGCCCTGCTCGCCGGAGTCCTGTGCTGGAGACAACAGAGGTATACTCAGCTGGTCTGCCTGCCTCTGTCAGCTCTAAGCTCTCTAAGCTGTCACTTTGCTGACTGACAGCTGACACAGTCCTTCCCTGGCCCTCCAGATGCCTCACGTGGCATGAGCAGGGCTTTCCCCTTTCTGTCTACCAGAAATTTCCCTCCTGACAATTGTCTCCCCCTTTTCCTGCTCCACAGCGTTTGCTAATATCTTTAACATCTAACTTAACCACTCCTGGATCTTGATATAAACTGAGAAGCTTTTGAAATTGATGAAACCTTTTTGTCTTTCAAAAAATAAAAATAAAAGCTTCATTTGCCTTTGCTCAAATTCAGAAAAAGTCTGATTTGAAGTTCAAATCTCGGCAATGACCACTTAATGTTAGGCTCTATTTCAAACAACAAATGTCATTAATTCAATAGGTAAGAACTATAGGACATTTAGGATCTAGAGTTATTGGGAAACCCATTGCTTTATCACCACCCTAAGCGCGTTCTCATGGTTGCTTTGCTCGGATCTCCCCCTTGGGTGGCTTCACAATCTTTCTGTCCTCCTCACCCCAGGCCCAATACAGATCAATATGTTTAAGGCACTAGGAAAGCAGGGGGAAAACATGAGAAAGCTTTAATCAATTCAACCAGAATTTTGCCAGCTGAAATTTGGAAAAGAGGCTATTTTAATTCCAACATATAGATGAGTTTGGAGTTTTATGGTTTTTAAGACACAGGTAGATGGGAAGGGGGACCATAACTTTTTCAGTGCTTAACTTGACCCCTATCCCATCTAAACCCCTAGAATGTGTGTAAATGTTCTACACTTTTACTTCTGTTGTCAACAGTAAGGAGTGAGGATGGACACTAAGGAAAGGGTGGACACTCCTTATCAGGGCCTGGCATGTAGCTGTGGGGCAATAAAGGGTCAGGATCCAGAACTAGACCACCTGCTGGAGTGGGGAGACCCTGGTGGGACACAGCCTTCTGCAGGCTCTCAGGGAAATTGAGTCCTGCAGGCAGAACACAACACCCACCCGAAGGAAAAGAGAATGGCAGGTGTCACCTCTGGCAGCAGTGACCATCAGAGCATGGACTAGGAAGGTCTAAAGAAAGCAACAGAGATGTCCACACAAACTGAGAATTCAGGAACAGGTGAAAATGGGTGAAACAGGCAAGCCAACCCCAAAGTCTGTCAAAAAGTAGTAAAAAATCACCATTCAAATCTACGAAGTCATGGGACTGGCTTCAGATGGGCTAAGACACTGGATCAGGTATCAAGACAAGGGTCTCTGTCATAGAAAAGCAAGATACCAGCCATGAAGTGGAAGCAAGACTGAAGAACAAGACAGAGACCCCAGGGATGCAAGCTCTTGTAGGAGGTCAGACCCCAAATCACAGTCACATGACTAGCAGACTACCCATCTGCATAGCGCAAGCTGGAGCCCTTCCATTGCACTGACTAGGGCTATAGTGAGAGGAAGGACGTGCTGGTTCTATTCCTGCAGATGCCACCTTGGTCTTCTCTTCTGGAACAGCTCCATAGTGTTGCACAGACCTGGTGCTCAGTGGGTGCTGAACAAGTGAATTGGTGTGCCAGCCTTGTAGCTAGACTTGCAGCCAGATGATTCTTCTGTCGAGACATCCTATGTATCACCTATGCAGGTACCTTCCTACAATACCACTTGCAATCTGTTACTTCCCAACTCAAGCAAAACTTAAATGCCTCTAGCAGAGGCTGAAAACTAGAAGTCTCTGAGCTCAATCTAGCCCACAGATGGCTTTTGTTTGGCTCATACTGTGTTTTTCAAAAACATAATTTAGATACAACATTTTTAAATTGAGATTTCATACAACACAGAGAGAGAGAGAGAGAGAGAGAGAGAGAGAGAGAAATTGATTGATTTCTGGCTTCTCTTAAAAAGTCAGCAAGTCTGGCAACTCTGAGCCCATGTTTCTACCTGCTGAGTGGTGGCTGCCCTGTCCCTGGCACCTGCTCTTCATGGCCCACCATGACCCCATCACCACTTCTGCATCTTTCTTGGCCTTTCCCCACTATGGTTCCTGCCTGCCCCCTGCAGTGGTTAGATTTGTTAACCCTTGACCTACAGAATGAATTCTGAACTGCTGGTATTCAAGGCTTTCCCCAGTCTGACTCTGCATAACACCACTGCCGAATATCTGACCCCTCCTTTCAAAAACTTTCCTACCTGATAGCCCTTGAAAAGATCACCCTTCCGGCCGGGCACGGTGGCTCAAGCCTGTAATCCCAGCACTTTGGGAGGCCGAGACGGGCGGATCACGAGGTCAGGAGATCGAGACCATCCTGGCTAACAAGGTGAAACCCCGTCTCTACTAAAAATACAAAAACTAGCCGGGTGAGGTGGCGGGCGCCTGTAGTCCCAGCTACTCGGGAGGCTGAGGCAGGAGAATGGCGTAAACCCGGGAGGCGGAGCTTGCAGTGAGCTGAGATCTGGCCACTGCACTCCAGTCCGGGCGACAGAGCGAGACTCCGCCTCAAAAAAAAAAAAAAAAGAAAAGATCACCCTTCCTACCTTCCTGCATTAAACAAACACTACTGCCAGCTCACCATGTGCTAGAGGTAAACAGTAAGCAAGGCCTACACGGTGCCTGCCCTCAGGAAGCAGTGGGGAGACTGGTATTCAACCAGCAGGTGCAAAAGAGAGGGCAACTACCATCAGACTGGAAGAAGAGATAAGAGATCACACAAGTGTACTGACCCCATCTAGAGGTTTTCTAAAGGAAGTCCTTTCTAACGCAAGGTCAAGGGTGGTGAGTGAGGAGACAGTGTTACATGTTGGGGCCACAGCATATATTAGGTTGGTGTAAAGGTAACTACATGTTTTGCCATTATAAGTAATGGCAAAAGCCACAGTTTTTTTTGCACCAACCTAATAGCAAGGCCTAGCTGTGTGCAAAAAACTAAAAGGAGGTGGGTTTGGAAACAATGGGCAGGGGGAGTGGTGTGTAAGGCTCTCAGAGCCTAAGAGCTGACACTGGAGAAGTAGGCAGGCACAGCACACAGAATATATCCCAGGGCAAGCAGAAGCCTTGCAACAGTTTTCAGGAAAGGAGTGGCATGCTCAGCTTCATGTTTAGAAAGGGCAGTGTAGGCCAGGTGTGGTGGCTCACACCTGTAATCCCAGCACTTTGGGAGGCTGAAGTGGGCGGATCACAAGGTCAGGAGATTCAGACCATCCTGGCCAACATGGTGAAACTCTGTCTGTACTAAAAATACAAAAATTATCTGGGAATGGTGGCATGTGCCTGTAGTCCCAGGTACTTGGGAGGCTGAGGCAGGAGAATCTCTTGAACCTGGGAGGCGGAGGTTGCAGTGAGCCGAGATCACGCCACTGCCCTCCAGCCTGGCAACAGTGCAAGATTCCATCAAAGAAAGAGAAAGGAAAAAGAAAGAGCAGTGTAACTGCTTGTAGAGAACAGATTGGAAGGCGCAATGAGAAAAATGGAAGACATGTTAAAAAGACCAGAATGGGAGGCCAGATGCAAAAGGCCACATATTATATGACTCCATTTACATAAAATATCTGGAATAGGTAAATCCATAGGGACAGAAAGCAGACTAGTGATTGCCAGGGTCGGGGAGAAAGTGGGAATGAGTGGTAAATGCTTGTCTTAGTCTGCTCGGGCTGCTGTAACAAATACCATAGACTGGGTTTGTAATGGTTCCTGAAACTAGGAAGTCCAAGATGAGGGTGCCAGCATGGTGGGGTTCCTGGTGAGGGCCCTCTTCCTGGTTATGTCCTCACAGGGCCTTTCCTTGATGTGTGCATACAGAGAGAGATCTCATATCCCTTCTTCTACTTAAAAGAACACTAATCCCATGATGGGTCCCCCACCCTCATGACCTCATAGAAACCTAATCACCTCCCAAAGGTTCCACCTCCAATATCATCACACTGGGGATTAGGACTTCAACATACAAATTTCAGGGTGACACAAGCATTCAGTCTATAACATTACTTAATGGGTCCAGGGCTTTCGTTTGGGGTGATAAAAATGTTTTGGAAAGAGATAGAGGTGATGCTTGTACAGCACTGAGAAATACTATACGCCACTGAATTGTCCACTTTAAAATGGCTCACTTTATGTTATATACATTTATCTCAATTTTTTAAAAAAGGATTATCATGGGGTCCAAGCAAGAAACAATTGAAAGAGAGGCGTCATGACATAGGAGCTCCAGCCTCTGTCCTTTGCCCATACCAGTCCCTCCTCCCTCTGGAATGCCCCCTCCCCTCCTCACTACCTTCCTCAAGTCACTTGTCCTCCTGCCCCACTGCACTCCACTGGCTGCCGCCTCTGAGACCAGCCAGAGTTCATGGCCTTCCTCTTCAGAATCAGGGCCCAGCCCAGGCCTCTCATCACACAGTCCCTGCCCCTTTTTAATCATTCCATTATATCTGTATTTCTCATTTCTGTAACTATATAAGCACTTATATGAACAGCAACTATATGAATAGCACCATTTAGTGAATGTGGGATAAGAAAGGTAAATGCTAACATCACTATATGGGTTTTTAGCAGATAAGTCAGGAGGAAAGATACAGGGTTTTTCGCCACCTAAATGTGATGTTGTATTTTATATTTACATAAATATATGTGGATTTTTTAAATTACAATCCAAGAACTTTTTAGACCAAGTAGAAAATGTCACAGAAACATTTGAAAGTTATATACAATTTTTACATTCTGTCAAAAAGCATCTACAGAAGCACACATTATCACAGTGTCTTTTCTGAGATGATCTGTAAACCTAAATTTCCCTGCTTCCTACTGATGGAGCTCTTACCCAATGGGGACCTGATCCCCCACATTTCTCAGTTGTATCATCTAGTCCCCCTTCCACTGCTCAGGAAACTGGGGTGCATCCCTATGGAGTGGTACTTCATCCTATTCCAGAAGTGGAGAGGCACTCAGATAGGCCTGGGATGCTAGGCATGAGGGCAGACCAGAAAACCTGGGCTGTCAACTCAGGCTCCAGCCCACTCAGGGCACCAGCAATAGCCACACAGCCCAGGAAGTGAGTAGCACCTTCAGAAAAGGGGGTAGTGGGGAGCCACGAGACAATGAAGTGCCAGGTTCTATAGCCAGAGTAATGACTCAGATTGAACAATATGCCCTCAACAGTTCTGCATTCTTAACAGTACCTGACACTGATTTATTCATTCAACATACAGTTATTGAAAATGCATCACCAACCAGGCACTATGGTGTGAAAATAGTAGGCATCAATAAGACACAGTCTGGCTCCTAGGGCTTCAAGTCTAGCCAAGTTTTAAGCCACCAGGTTTGTGGTAATTTGTTACGGTAGTCTCAAGAAATCAATAAACTTATCCTCTGTGATCCTCAGTTTCCTCATCTCTAAAACATAGTAATAACAGTACATACCTTACTGGGGTTTTCAAATGAGACAATGCATAGAAAGAACTTAGCACAGCACTTGGAACATGTCAAGTACTCAGTAACTGCTAACTATTAATATTATTATTACTAGTAGCAGTGATGTATTAGGAACATAGAAGACAAGTCTAATTCAGACTTGGGAAGAGCCTTTTAGAGCAAGTGGTATGCAACTGAGGCATAATGGATGAGAAGCAATTTGCCAAACAAAGGAAAATAGAAAAGGGTTTAGAAGGCAGGAGTGGGAAGAGACATTTAGGGCATGCAGTTTCAAGTGGAACAGCATGTACAGAGGACAGGAGGCAGGAGAGACCAGGGAACAGTGGGGAAATGGAAGGTTTAGGGTACACTGGATGGTATTTATAACAGCTTTATTTCCATACTGTATAGATGCTGGCATCATTTCAAGTTTGTGTGAGGACAACAGGAACATCTGATTTGGTATTAATTTTGCATTTATTCTCCACACCCAAGTTCTATCAAATGTTCACAGATATATCTTCCCCATGTACAGCTTGGGTGAGAGGGACAAGTGAGAGGTGAAGCTGGCTGGGCTTCTGGGTCGGATGGGGCCTTGGAGACCTTTTCTGTCTAGCTAAAAGATTGTAAACACACCAATCAGCACTCTGTATCTAGCTAAAGGTTTGTAAATGTACCAATCAGCACTCTGTGAAAATGCACCAATCGGCACTGTGTCTAGCTAAAGGTTTGCAAACGCACCAATCAGCACTCTGTAAAAATGCACCAATCAGCACTCTAAGTCTAGCTGAAGGTTTGTAAACATACCAGTGCTCTGTGTCTAGCTAAAGGTTTGTAAATGCACCAATCAGCACTCTGTAAAAATGCGCCAATCAGTGCTCTATGTCTAGCTGAAGGTTTGTAAATATACCAATCAGTGCTCTGTGTCTAGCTAAAGGTTTGTAAATGCACCAATCAGCACTCTGTAAAAACGCACCAATCAGCGCTGTGTCTAGCTAATGGTTTGTAAACACACCAATCAGCACTCCGTAAAAACTGACCAATCAGCCCTCTCTAAAATGGACCAATCAGCACTCTGTAAAATGGACCAATCAGCAGGACATGGGTAGGGCCAAATAAGGGAATAAAAGCTGGCCACTGGGCCAGCACAGGCAACCTGCTTGGGTCCCCTTCAACGCTGTGGAAGCATTGTTCTTTCGCGCTTCACAATAAATCTTGCTGTTGCTCACTCTTTGGGTCCACACTACTTTTATGAGCTGTAACACTCACAGCCAGAGTCTGCAGCTTCATTCCTGAAGTGAGCAAGACCACAAACCCACTGGGAGGAACAAACAACTCCGAATGCGCCACCTTTAAGAGCTGTAAGACTCACTGCGAAGGTCTGAGGCTTCACTCCTGAAGTCAGCAAGACCACGAATCCACCAGGAGGAACAAACACCTCTGGATGTGTCACCTTTAAGAGCTGTAAGAGTCACTGCGAAGGTCTGCGGCTTCACTCGTGAAGTCGGCGAGACCACAAACCCACCAGGAGGAACAAACAACTCCAGATGCACCCCCTTTGAGAGCTGTAGCACTCACTGCAAAGGTCTGCGGCTTCACTCCTGAAGTCAGCAAGACCACGAACCCACCAGAAGGAACAAACTCTGGACACACCATCTTTAAGAACTGTAACACTCACTGCGAGGGTCTGCGGCTTCATTCTTGAAGTCAGTAAGACCAAGAATCCACTGGAAGGAACCAATTCCGGACACACAAGCGTTTTCAGAAAACAACTAACAAAGGATTTCCCTTTTGACCTTGTACTACAAATCTCAGACTCGGTACTATCTGATTTCTCTTTTTTCCTAAGTGCTTGGATTAGGCATGTATTCTTCTGGCACATATCAAATAAATATTTTCATTTTATTGAGGATGTAGGGATTCTCCCACGTGCCAAGTCCACAGTGACTTCCAAATGGCATGCCCATCACTGACCCGTTTGCTCTCACATCCATTCACTAACCTTTCCCTCCTGTGCTTTCTATCTACATGAGGCTTCCTTGCCCTCTGGCTTCCTGGTAGACTCAGCCAATGGAAGGTATCTCGCTAAGCCTACATTTCGTAGGGACACTATAATAATCTTGCAGTGTTATTCTAAGTATTCACTGAAAAAAAGGCATGTATATATGTTAGATGCCTATAGCAAAAGCTATGCTTTTCACTCATTTTATGATTCCTCTTTCTTCTACTGTTAAAGTATTTATCTGGATACATGGCCGTTCAGAGTAAAACCTACATGTTCACCCTCCTTTGCAGCTACATTTGAAAATGTACATGAGTTCTGGGATACGAAAAAAAAAATGTGTGTGCAATTTCCAGGCCTTGCCGCTTTTCCTTTCTTCTTTGCTCTGGCTCACCTGTGATGTGGTGATGGGCTACCCTGGAACATGAGCAAGGACAGGAGCCTAGGGATAGCAGAGCAGCAAGTTGGCTACACAGTAGGTACTTAATTGTCTGTATTGAAGTTATCTATAGAGACCAATTTAGCTTTCTTGAAAGCTGAAAAAAGAACGTCTCTTCTGAAAGTAACAAAAAGTCACTGCCTTCTGGATGCAACCCAGAATTTGCCTTTGAAGCAGCCTATCCCTTTGTTCTCAGAGCAGTAACTTGGTTGAGCCCTTTTAATTATGTAGTAAGGAAGTTATCTTAGAATTAGCTAGGGAACATTTCAGAGAAACTAATTTCCTGCAATTAGGCCAATGGGTACTCCAGCAAATTAATTGGGATATTAAAAGAAAGTGCATTCTTATTTGCAGGACATAGACTAATAAGGCTGAGGATTTATTGGTTACACAAGTTACTTCTAATCTTTCATCATGCCCAGCCCTGGACAGAGTAGATCAGGAAACATCTTAAGCAGTAGTTGGAGGGAATGCTTCTAAGAATTTCCATTTCATGCCCCTTTTATCCAAAATACAAAACTCTTCTACAAAGTTCGCTGCCTTCTCAAAGTCAGTCTCTCAGTCATCTCTTCTCTCCCTGCCTCTCCATGGTATCAGCTGTCTGCCAAAAAGCAGACAACTGTGACTCTATCCCTCTGCTGCTGAGGGACTTGCAAAATATCCTTGGCCAACTCAATTGTGTTGTCTGTTGTTCTTCCAAGATCTCCCTTACCTTTTTTCAGTAATTCATGTTTACTCAACTCTCCAACAACTTCTCCTTCTTATCTTACATCCCAAACCCTTTCCTGATTGTGCTCTTGACACACACTCACCTGTCCCCATTTGCTACCAACAATGATCACTGTAGCTCACAATCATGGTCTCCTTTTCAACACTCACTATTTTATATTGTCCCAACAGTCATTAGACATTAGGTGAGAGTCACTACACTTACCTGGAAATCTTCTAACCCTGTTTAATTTTTTACTCCCAAAGAAACTGACCAACATTGGGCAGGCCTTCTGCTGAATAGCTCATAGCATAGAAAGGGCAGCCAGTTCCTAGCTCCTGTTTTCTTTCTGGTTTTCTCTCGATTGCTAGAAGCAGCAACATTAGAATAAAAGGAGTCTCCACACTCACCCAAAAGCTTGCAGTTGTAGGACGGTCTGGGAAGCTCCGTTTGATTCTTTCCTACCCTTCACTTCCTCTCCCACTCACCGCAGCCACTACCACTATCATGGTCTGTATTATTTTGATGCAGAGAATTAAGCCCAGCTCAGGAGCTGTAAGCCCTGGGCCTTTGAGCTCTCCTGTTGGCACTGGCCCTGCAGGGTCTCTGGGGCAGTCTGTGGGATTGGATTGGAATGGAGAGGGTATTAGGGGAGTTGCTGCCAGGGGGATTCACAGAGCCCTGAGGCTCTTAACCCCACTCTGCCTATCAGCTCCTCTCCACACCTTAGGCACGGAGGCTGCTCTTCTGGGGCTCCTTTTTCCTTCCAGTGCTTTCTCTGCCAGTGGTTCTGTTTGTAAGGAAACATGGGAAGGCTAGAGAGAAAGAGGCCACTAAGAGGGTTGTATTCAGGCTCCTGGGATGCATCTCTGAAGAGAGGTGTGGGATAGGAGCTGTGAGAATGTGAAAAGCCACATAACCTCTCATCATTCTGGCTGTTTCCGTGGGTGAAAGACAAAATTCACAATTCTGCCCCCAACCCCAGAGGACACTATTCCTGATGTCCTCTCCCCTCAAGTTTTTGACTGCTGCTTTCTTAAAGAGGACAATCATCACCATTGCCACCTCACTGGCAAAGCAAGGAGAAGCAAAGCGAGAGCGGCCCCAAGAGGCTGGGGCACCCCACAGTTCCAAGACTTGGCTCTAGGCACTCTACTTTCAAGGGCTCCTTCCATGCTGGCTTATTTTTATTTGGAAAATGTGGCCACATCAATCCACCACCTCCGCAAAAGAAAACACCTGTAAAAGGAGAAACCAGCTCGATGTAGGACCGTGGAGGTGAGATTCAATGTGCACAGGGCATGAACGGAAGACTCACAATCAGCAGGAAGCAGACCAGAAATAAAAATGATTTCCACCTCCCACTCACCCGAGTCAAACTTGAAAGGAGAGGGAAGTGGCCGCAGCTGTGCTGGCCCTTGGCACTGGCAACTGCCTGGTCCATTCCGAGTCTTGCCTCAGGGTTTGGCTGCTCGGGAGGTGCCCTGTACTGCCATAAAACAACACACTCCAGTATGTTTTTAGTTACCACAATGTGTACTTTGAACCTGACTCCTCTGCTGGGGAAAAAAGATAAAATTAGGGTACTGGAAGGGATACTGGAAGGGACTTTGGCGATTACTGAGCTTAACAGTTTGCATGTGCTTCAGTTCCTGCATCTGGGGTCGGGTAGAGGAGATGAGTTGACTTTTCTAAGGATCCACAGGGGAAAAAAAAAAAAAAAAATTGGCAGCACCGGCACTAGACTCTGTTCTGACACCTGTCAGTGCTCCTTCCACCTCCTTGGAGGTTACTTAGCATCATGGCACTTTAGGAATTACAGATTCCTATATAGGTATTATAGATTGGCCAAAACAAGCCCAATCATTTGCAGTTCCTCCCATCAATCCCATCAAGAAGAAGAGTCTATTTCTCTACCCTGGAATCTGAGCTTGGCCATCTCTCTCACTTACGCCAACAGGACATTAGCAAACACAATACAAGAAGAGGCTTAAAGCATCCTTGCTGGAAAGCTTATGAATGAAGTGCCAAGTAACCCTGGGGCAGGGTGACAAGCTGCACCTGCTCCCTTTTAACCCTTTGATTCTAGGATTTTTCTGAATGTTCTAAAAAAAAAAAAAAAAAAAAAAAACGAAAAAAACTACAGCTTGAAATCATATTCCTAGAAAAGAATGGCCTGAAAGTTTCTTCTTATTCCCTGCATATTCTGAATGTATAAAGGGCAAAATGGCCATTCATTCACTTGATGAGGGCTGTGGAGCACCACACTGGGGATAGGGTGATCAATAGAAGTCTAACTAAAGGCCTCTTGGTTTCTGAAGCATCCAGCTGGAATTATTGCAGTTTTGAGTCTGTCTTGCTTTCTCTTGCAGTAAGTGTTCTGGTTATCTATTGCTGAGTAACAAAACACCCCCAAAATGTAGAGGTTCAAAATAAAAATAATCACTTAGGTTGTTAATGAATCTGCATTTAGGCTAGAACTTGGCAGAGATGGATCATCTCTGTTCCATGAAATAACAGCTGGGGAGGCTCACTGGGGCTGGAGGGTATACTTCCAAGATGGCACACACACATATCTAGCAAGCTGATGCTGGCTATTAACTGGGAGCTTAACCAGGCTGGGATCTAGGAGCTTTGGTTCTTCTCCATGGGGTACTTGGACTTCATCACAACATAGTGGATCGATTCCAAGAACAAGTATTCCAAGAGGTCTTGAACAAAGTTGACAGACTTCTTATGACCTAGCCTCAGAAGTCCCAGAACTTTACTTTCACTACAATCTATTGGTCAGGCAATCAACAAAGATCAGCCCAACTCAAAAGGTAGGCAATCAGACAGGGAGTAGTAGCAATGAATCAGCACCCCACTTTATTCTACCATAGCAAGATTAAGTCCCTCAAGTTCTCACCCACAGTTTTTCCCCCATGATTCTAATCACAAGTTCTTTCATATGTGTCTGAAGAGAAACCAACCCTCTGAAGATTTCCTCCAAAAAGAAGTATCTAGGAATTGGCCTGACAGTCTGCTGGGTGCTGGAAACTCTAACAAAAAATAAAGCACACATTCAATTTGAGATTAAAAGATTTTTCATATAGTAATGCAAAATTCCTTTACTAAGTATGGTAGACACTACAGTCTGATTATCTCCAATCCATTTCCCTTGTCCTCTCATCAGAGCCCCAGTTTTGTTCAAAATCACTTTCTCTACAAAGCCATGTGCTTCAGAAGTTGGCGCAGCTCTAGCCCCAGGGGGTGAAATAGGATTGGTTTGTGCCAGTGATGGGGGTCTTGTTACCCTTGCCGGTGAATGGATAGACATGTGACATATTCGTAGCCAATGAGATGTGAGAACAAATCTCTTAGAATGTTTTAGGGAAGGATTTTTCACTAACAGAACAAGAAGAAACAGTTCCTCTTTTGTTGTGTCCAGATAGGATGCTCAGCACTGCCACAAACATCCTGCAGCCATGAGAAGAGCAAGTCTGAGAATGTCCGTCATCTTTCTGCACAGCTCCCCACTGTGCTGCAGTTTAGGTATAAAAGGTGCAGACATTTGAACTGATTGGTTTTTGACTCTTGAGACAATCATGGAATCTCAGTGTAAGAAGGTGAGTTAAATGGCATCTAGAATAATCAACTTATAGCCAAATTATAGACAGCCACGAACATCGAAAGGCTAATATACAGCAGATCCTCATTATTTCTGAAATTCATATTTGTTAATTCATATAGTCACTAAAATCTATTTGTAATCCCAAAATAATGATTTGCCCCACTTTTGCAGTCATTTACAAGCACGTGCAAGCACAGAGCAGGTGAAAAACCTGAGTGGCCTGATGTGCAGCTTCCCAGTTGAGCTCAGACAAGGTGGTGCTCTGCCTTTTTGTCTCAGCTCTCCTGCTGGAAACCAGTGTCCTTTCATGGCATAGTTGGTGCCATATGGTTTGCATTTTTTTGTGCTTTTTCTTGGTAACTTTGTTGCTTAAAATGCACCTCCCCCAATGTAGTGTTGTATAACTTTCCTAAGAACAAGAAGACTCTGATATGCCTTACAGAGAAAATATCTTGTTAAATAAGCTTTGTTCTGACATGAGTGGTATGCTGCTGGCCACGGGTTCAATGTTAGTCAACAACATATATTAATATTGCATAAGTGTCTTTAAACAGAAACACACATAAAACAAGGCTATGTATTGATTAGTTGATGAAAGTATTATGACCAAAAGCTCACATTAACGTAACCCTGTATTTCCCCTAGGCTCAACGGTTTAGTATTCACTAAATCGGTGTTCACATAACTTTATAGTATTTAACTACTATGAATAATGATAACTGACTATATGTTTTGCTTCTTATTTGC
The DNA here is from genome assembly GCF_007565055.1 of Rhinopithecus roxellana. Lineage (NCBI taxonomy): Eukaryota > Metazoa > Chordata > Mammalia > Primates > Cercopithecidae > Rhinopithecus > Rhinopithecus roxellana. The sequence goes on along the minus strand of NC_044557.1, from coordinate 59,267,482 downwards.
TTCTTTCTCTCACACAAAGGCGTCATGTTTGGGGCAGGATTGAGGAAGGAAGCTACAGAAAGTGAGTATCATCAATCTCAGTGACTCTCTCCCTTATGAGATCCAACCTCACGATTATGAATCCAGCCTGCCTGGAACCCATTAGTGGCCTGGCATCATGATCAGATGACCCAAGATGGTTTACCTCCATATCCCAGTAATCATTAGCAAGTCACCGCATGTGCAGCTTGCACCCTTTGCAGTCAAAAACATTAGAAGAAAGTTTTCCCAAAAGCAGAACATTCCCACAAAACATGGATTTTCAACCCGAACCTGGTTGCTCTCCCAGGTTCCCTCTCCCAGGGCGATGGTACACACCTTTATAAAGTGTTACTTTGATCTGGAGTTTCCTCTAAACTCACGTTAGAAGAATGGTCTTCCCAAACCCAAGCATTTGAGCCCAGACTCAAAGTCCACTCTTCCTAGTCTGGAGGCCAGGTTCCTTCTGAGTCAGAGGCCCAGCACACCCTCCACAAAGAGCCTGGCTGCATGTTCCCCAATCCTTCATGTTTCATCATCTTCTTCATGTGGTGGGATCTTTTTGTTGGCCACTGCCGAAGTCAAGGCCACTGATGCCTACAGCAATCTTGCTAACACAGGCCACTTTCACCACTGCCAGAACCTTGCAATGCAGGAGACCTCTGAGGCCAACCCCTCCATCCCATTGAAGGCCATGACTGAGGGAGGGGGTTATGGCTCTCTGTCACAAGCCAAAGTGGATGTAGACTCTCTTTAGGGCTGGTCCTTATAGATTGGCTTACACTTGACCAGGGGGTAGCCCTATGTTCCTGGCTGAAGTTTGCATCTCCGAAAAACCAAACTTCTCAAATTGTTTGTTTTCACTTAATGTGTCCCTCTTTCCTCACCCTTCAAGTTGTCCTCAACCTCCACTTTGCCACCTACAACTCAGGAAAGTTTTCAACAGCTTGCTAAATCACACAGTCAATTTCCAGTCTTAGCATTAAGGCATTCCTAGCAGCATTTGACACTGCTAATAACTCTCTGCTCCTCAAAACACACTCTTCTGTCTGCTTCTGAATTTCTCCTCTCTCCCTTTCTCTGTTCCATTCAGTCCGCAGCGCCTTGGCTCGCTTACTATCCTCAGTCCACTCCCAGATTCCTAGAGACCTGGAACTAGGCCCTTTTCCTCCCTCACTCTATATGCACTCCCAAGACAGCCTTATCCCCACATGTGTCTTCACTTACTACTTAAGAACAAGCCCCAAGTTTATACGAACAGCCCAGACTTCTTTTAGCTTTGGACTTGTATATAAATAATAGTCATAACGACTAACATTTAAATAGTACTCACTCTGTACCAGGCACCAATCTAAGTTTTTATGTATACTAAACTCATTTGAATCTCCCCATTTTACAGATGAAGAAACTGTAAGGCACAGAAAGGTTAGGTAACTTTCCCAAGGTTGCACAGATGCTGATCACATGGGCTGCTGAGACCATGCTTTTAACTACTACATAATACTGCCTTTAGATGTATTTGCTTACTACAAGTCATTATTTGAATGTCTTACAGAAAGTAACGACTAAACATGACATTTCTCCCCAAATCCAGCCTTCCTTCAGTATTCCACAGTTTGGAGAATGTTACTCCCACCCTGACAGTCATTCTGGTGCTCCCTTACTTCCATGTCCAAACAATCACCAAATCCTCCAAAATATTTCTCAAATTTGACTCTCCTCCACCCCTGTACTGTTCCCACTCTCATGAAGCAACAGTAGTCTCTCATCTGGGTTTCTGTAACAGCTTCCTAACTGTTCCTGCATGCACCCAGGCCTGCCTCTAGACCTTTCTCCCATTGCAAGGTGACTTTTAAAAACTATCTGGCCATGTCACATCCTACTCAGTTTCTCACTACCCAGAGAAGAAAGTCCAAAATCTTTCCCAGGCCTATGGAGCCAACTGTCCTCTCTAGGATTGGCCCTGCCCCTTGCCTCCCTAGTCTAAGACTTCTGTGACTTCCTCACATGTGTACCTTACTCCTTCCCACAGGCTGTTTCCTGGGTCCTCCCCTTTGCTCCCCCAGTCTCCCTCCCCCAAGTCATACTCCATCTAATGTGCTTCAGCTCACACTTCAGAACAGCTTCTTGAGTTCAGCTTGCCTTCCCTGACTTCACGTTCCCACAGCACAGTTTCCAAGCACATGGTGCTTCTCCTCTGCAGTTCTTTACATGATTTTCAAATAATTAATTTCATCATAAGCTATTTAAAATCTGTCTCCCTCATTAGAATATAAGATCCATGATGACAGGGGCAACTTGCTGTCCTGTTTGCCACCATATCCCCAGAACCATCAGTGTGTTCTGAGTGTTTTCTTCAATGAATGTTTGGAGCCATTGTGTGAGCAGCTTAAATGCCAGATGGAGAGGCTGGCACTTGGCTATTTAGCAGGCAGTGCTTTAAGCAGAAAGTAGTGGGAGTCAAGCTCTACATTAGGAGAATTAATCTGATAGTGCTATGGAGAATGAGCCACATTAGGTAGATGAGCAGTTAGTCCAGCCATATGCGGATCAAAGCCTGGACTGGCAGAGTGGTGTTGGAAATGAACAAGGCAACAGAGTCGAGAGATACAGCAAAGTAGAAATCTGTAGGACATGGTAACTCAAGTAATTGATTAGTTGGAAACTGGTCAGTCTTACTCTGCTAGTTATTAGGGGTGGAAATAGAAGAGTAGATTCTGAGGACTCTGATAGGAGGAAAAGATTGCAGAAAGGGTAGTCAAATTCCCCCTTGCATCCTAAGACAATGCAGATGAATAAGATAATTACACTAAATATGTAGACAAATTAAGACGGGGCAGATAACTAAAATGATTATATATCAACACAGTACATTCACTCCTCCCTATCTAGTACCAAAAAGACTCATCTGTTGCTACTTAAAAGCAGGTAAACCTGAATGGTAGTAATAAAAGCCTTTCTGCTTTGGGCATGCTGTGTTCTCATCAACAAACAACGATTTTTTACATCTGAAACTGAAGTTTTATAAACAAATTATCATATTTTAAAACATCTACCCCTTTTCATGAAACAAAACTTAATAAAATAGGAGAAATGCATTCCAAGTGCTCTCTGATAATAGACAGAGACAGGTGTTATCAAATAATCTGGCTGTGGTTACAAATGCACAATATTTAAACTAACTAATCTGAGTGCTATAGCTTAAAGGACATTATTTACTTTTAACATTAGAGAGCTTTCCACCATGCACACATAATAAAGAAATGGAAAGTCTGAACTGTCCCACAAATGAGATGCCTCTGTACCTCTCAGGCCTTGAGAGTTTCTCCACTCCCCTCCCCAAATATACTTGGAAAATTTAAACTTTTAACTTTCAGGAGAGGCTCAGATGTAAGTGAGATATAAGTAAGTATATAAAATTTCAGACTGCATTTCTCAATCCTGGCCTTTTGTACTGAACTTCTAGTTCATGGGAATAAAATGGCACTCAACACCACACTCTGCAAAAGCATTTGGGTGCATCATGTAATTTCTCAGCCAACAAAAGCTTGTCTGAATCAAAATGCATTGGAAATTTCTTAAAAATGTAACACTCTGTGCAAATCTTCAAGTAAACGCTCAGCCCTTCCCTATTTCCCAGTGAGGCTGTAAATGGATTGAAAAGACAAATCAAAACTGTAGGCCAAGATGTGCCCTTATTAGCCAATTATAAAGCATTTATTTATCCCAGTCTCCATGTGGTGACCAGTTTTCCATGTTTGTGTTTGTGTCTCTCTTATCTTAAAAATCGTGATTTATCTGGACAAACTTTTAATAAGGTCAGTGGTTATGTCAACAAAAGAATGGTATCTGGTCTTGAAATAAATAGGGAAAGCTCAAAGCAAAGTACAATTAACAACAACAAAAAATCCACTCAAATCAAGAGGAAATGGCTTGAATGAAAACAAATGACTTGAATTTTTTAAAAATAAACTATTTTTAAATTATACAAATGCAATTTCCCAATTCTGTTTACTTTGGCCATATTATTTTTCTATTTACATATATGCCAACTGGGACTAGCTTGCTGATTTCATCACAGGAAAGAGCAATAGAGGAGTACTAAGTTTCTCCATACCTGCCATGACAGAAAGTGCTCCCATCAATGCTCAGTGTGTTTGACTTGTGCCACTGCCAGAGATTATTATCTTTCATGACTTCTTACCTTGATATAGCACTAATTTCATCCTCACAAGCCTGAAATCAGTACTCTGTGTCCACTTTATAGACAAGGAAACTGAGACTCTGAAACACTGGGTGGTCAGAAAGGTTAAGGAATCAACCAGCAAGGGCGTGAGATGTCACATAAACTCAGGTCTTCTGCCTCCACATCCATTCCCCACACAGAGTGCTAGGTGGCAGGCACAGATCAACATGTCTGACATTCCTGACACATGCCCAGGGCTAAAGCAAGACCCTTCATAGCCCATATGAGTCTGACAGCAGTGTCCTCACCCCTCTCTCAACCTAATGAGTAGAATCAAGCCTGAAATAAACAGTTCTAATCACCAACCTCTAAAGCAGACTCTAAAGAAAACATTTAGGCTTTCTTCAATCAACTCAACTCTATTGACTACTGACCACAGTCACCAAGTGTTTTAATACTTGCAATAGCAAAAGAAGTGTCACTTCCCCCTCTTGACTCACCTGTCATAGGTGACCACCTTTACTACTAGCTGTGGCCAGGGCAAAAGGAATTAGTGGGTCTGGGGTCAGGCTGCCTCAGCGAGGTAACCATTCCTGGAGCTCCATGGTTTGGCAGCACTAAACTAGACCCATAAAAATCTTAGCTCCAGATAGGTTCTGCTAAAAAAGAAAGGCTCTTCTCTCAATCCTCAAATGACTGGAACACATACTATCTACCATTTATTCATTTACTTCATTCATTTAACAAATGAGTACAAAGAACTGACAATGTGTCAGGCACTGTGCTAGGTATCAGGGAACAAGAGAGAGTTTACCTAGTGTGGAGAGTTTAGAAAACACATGCTTTGAAGTGTCTTAAGGATGGTGGTGAGAAAGGAGAGTGTCTATGGAAGAGGTGCCTAACAGACTTAGGAGGAGGAGATTTCCTGAAGGAAGGCATATCTAAGCAAAACTATTAAGGGCAAGTGAGAGTTAATCACAGAAAGATTCCATTATGCACTAGGCATTTTCCATGTATTCTCTTGCAGTCTCTTAATCACCCTCTATGGTTGTTATATCCATCTAACGTGGGAAAACTGAGGCTCCAAGGGATCTCATGATTCTCAAGGGCCAGTTAGTGTCAGAATTCAAATCCAGCTATGCAAACCCAAAGCCCATGTCTCACTGCTCTTTCACTACTCTGCAAGCAAAACACCTTCTCCCCACTGGTTCAACAGGAGTCCATGAATACTCCTTAGTGTCAGCCCAAGATCTCCCCTGGACTGTGCTTCCATGAAGCCAGGAGATCAAGACCATCCTGGCTAACACGGTGAAACCCCAACTCTACAAAAAATTAGCCAGGTGTGGTGGCGGGCGCCTGTAAACCCAGCTACTCGCGAGGCTGAGGCAGAAGAATCACTTGAACCCGGGAGGCAGAGATTGCAGTGAGCTGCAATTGCGCTACTGCACTCCACCCTGGCAACCGAGTGAGACTCCATCTCAAAAAAAAGAAAGAAAAAGAAAAAAGACGTGCAGAAAAGGTCTTGGTATCAGCTGCTGTGTGGGCTGCCATCAAAGGCACCCCAACAGTGCTGCTGGGGCAGGGCAGGCACACAATTTGAGGAGGGTTTTTTCAGAATATGCCCTTCCTGAACCACAGGGGAGCCTTGGGTTCTGTGGTGGGCTGAGTTAATCGCAGTGATTAATCCAGGTGTGGGCATCTCCATGATTTGTCAAAGCCATGCATCCTTCTGTATCAAAAGTGCTATACAGCTTGATCAGCTATCTTCTTCCTTAAACTTGAAACTCAGAGACAGTGGAATGTTTTCACAAATCCCATTCACTGTTAACAGAAAAGGATTTGAATCCATTGGAGGTATTTAGAAGAAGGTATCACAGGCCTTGAGGGACAATGACAGGGCCCTGGGAACTACCTGGATAAAACCATAGTACAGGTTTCTACATTAGCTTCTTTGAGTGGGTAAACCACTCAGTTTGTGTGCAAGTTACAGTGAATTTGATTCAGTGAACAATCTCACCACCTGCCAGCTTCACCTTGACCAGAAGATCTAACTTCGATGAATGAGAATCTTGCAAGACTCCAGACTTATTCTGGAAATCAGTTCTCGTTAGTAAGCTGTAGGCAGTGTAGATAATTTGCTAAACCTAGAATTTGGCCCCTATAGCATCCCCTATAAATCCTAGATGCTGCTTGCTTTCTCTTGCTGCTTTCTGCTAATTGCAGATTGTCCCAAATATATCACTTAATTGGGGCTTCTGCTGAGTTATGTTTCAGTTAATTGAGGCATCTTTTGGGCACAGGTTAGTTTTATGTTCATTAAGACCTCCTAAGTGCAAGGTGCCATATACACCCAGCATAGGACCTCCTCTTCAAAGGCAATTTTTCACAATCACAGAATATTGTCATTTCTCTGGCAAGCCTTGCTCTGACCCAGGCATCAACTGTGGGAAGGAATCTTCCCTTGCAAAGTTGTCTTTGCCATCAGAAAGATAACACTGTTCTCTGATCTTCCCTCTCTCTCTCTCTCCATCCTCCCTGTTCCATTCTCTGGGGCTCTCACACCATCATAGCCCCCCATGACCTCATATTGCTTCTAGCTACTCAAAACCTCATTATGGGGAGAGGAAGTCTCCCTGAAATGATGTCTTCCCCACAGGATTTCTCTGCCCTAAAAATTAGTCCTCCATCCCACTCCTCATTCTGTTTCCCTCAAAGAGATCATCTCAGACTCTCCGGAAGTAGTTTGAATATAACATTGAAATAATGATTAAGATAACAATAGCTAATATTAGTAAAATTAATATCACCAAAGCATCAACAGACTTAACCCCTCCAGGAGGCATTTCCATTTTAAGGACGATTTTATCACCCTAAAGGAACTGCTAATTGAGCAGAGGACAGTCTGTCATTGCTCCTCCTTGGTGCCAAAACTGCACAAGAACTTTGACCAACAGCCTACCCAGATGTCTCCAGTCCACTGCTGGCCTTTGCCTTAAAACAGACGGTAACATCCACTGGGCTCAATTTTTTCCCATGCTCAGGCAAGAATTAGTTGCATGTTGTCCTGAAACACAGAGAGGAGTGATGAAAATTTTGTCTTTCTACACCATTCATTTATCCAGCCATTACTGAACATCTGCCACATCAGGCATGGTCTAAAAAGGCCTCCATGAAACTTGCGACTTCATATGCTAGAGAGACAGACAGGTATACAAAAAAGGACGGTAAAGCACGACAGATGCCAGCCTTATCAGAGTCACACACAGGGTCCTGTGGGAGTACATTTGAGCAACACTAACATTCTCCCAATGACCAAGGTAGGGAAGGGATTTCAAGCAGAGGGAAGAATACTGCAGAGGCCTGGAGCTGTGGGAGCTCAGTCAGAAAAGGGGCCCTAGGAACACAACCAGATGGTCTACCCTGCAAAGGTGAGCAAAGAATTCAATCAATGGCCCAGACCACTCATAGAGCTGATAGACTGAACGAGGCACCATAGTTTAGTAAGGGGCAAAAATACCAGCCTGGGTATGTGTCTTGGCTCTGCCAATATTAGCTGTGAGGTTTGGGTCAGCTACTTATATTCTCAGATTTTCAGTTTCATTATCTGTAAATGGCAAAAAAGGTATACACCTCATAAAGTTGTCTTAAATATATAATTATAGAGGTAGTATATGTGAAATAGCTAGGCCAGGGAGAAACAATCTCGCAGCACCCCCTAGTTTCTGATTTTCTCTCCAGTCACACCTCTCTTTATGGAAAACCTAAGTAGAAATGACTGTTCCCAACAGCAGCAGAATGAAGCGATTTCCAGCATTCAGGTCTGCAGTCTCAGAGAAGCAGGGCAGAAATGCATGCCAGGCTATGTCTAATTTGACTTTGTGTCTAGAATAGGTCCCTGTGTGCCCCAAATAGATCCAAAGGCCACAGGCACATTGACTAATTTGCAACGGAACCTGGGCTTAACTCCCTTATCTACCCTTTTGCTGGTTCTTATCTTTTCTAAATTCTTTGAGCCCTGATTAGCTAACAATCTGGTTTTCTAATAATACCCTGAGGGACATCCAACTAAGGGCAAAATCTAAAGATAGATCGGGAGGTAGGGAGCAATCAGGAAGCTATGTGGGAGAAGAGGGTACCTTGGTGGGCAAGCACAAGACAAGTTTCACTCACTTCATATCCTTGTTGAGGATCAGGCCTGACTGGTATGCCAGGGTCCTCCAGACATGAAGGATAACATGGTTCTGGTAAAGTTCCAGAACTGGAAAAGGACTTTTAAATCATCAGGCCTACCTTCTATTCTGGGACCTAAGACCACCTAAGAACTATAGCAAAGGCAGAAACATCTGCTTAATTATTGAAGAGACCATTTCTCATGAGCCACCAAATAGATTTTTTAAAATCCCTTTACTGCCTCCCCCAACTCAAGAAACACTTGTGGGTTGACCTCAACCAGCTCTGAGTGACAAGCAGAGAAAACAAAGCAGTAAAGAGAAGGAGGAAACATGTCCAATTAAATCAGTCAGACTTAATTGCCCATATGGAGTTAAGCTGGAAGAGGGTGTTATCAAAGGATAGCTGGAGGTGAGAATATCTGCATGCTTTAGGGGCTGAGTTTGGGGGCTGAGAAAACCCTGTGGCTATTTAACCCACTTCTGTTTAGTCCTCAGGCTGTGCTGATGTTAGTATCAGTGTAACCTCCATCACTAGACTGCTCTCAGGGGAGACCAGAAGCAAAGCAGCAACCCCTACTTATTCATTCTGTCACTGGAAGCTTGCTGTGTACCAAGGGTGCACCCAGGCCTCCGCCAGGAAGTTGGGTGGACACATGAGGTTGCCACCTCTGGTCAGAGCAGCCTTTGTAATCTGAAACACCCCCTCCAGAGTGACCATGACCACATGTGAAAGCAAGACATATACTCTGCTTCCCTCTTTTCATGGCTCCCATCAACACAGGGCTAGGCACCTTGGAGGTGCTCGATAAATCCTCACGATTTCATAATCCAGAAGACAAGTTCCCTAACCTCAGGATAGAATTTAATCCACAAAACGCAACTTCTTTGGGAAGACCTGTTTCATAGAGATTTCAAAAGACTAACTTTGTGCTCAGAATAAGCAAATTGACATGATAAAGGCCACGTTCAGAGTGCCCCTAAAGTGCGGGCACATGTGGTACAGGACATGAACGAGCTCCAAGCTTGCGATTGCTTTGTTTTAACCTTGGCAGCCCTGCAGCTTGGCTCCCACATTCAAAGGGATGATGTATTTCCCCATATTTATTATTTGCAGTAGACTACTGAGGAAAAAAGCAGAGCAGCAGGCGATGTGTCTCAGTGTGCCTGCCAGGAATAACAGAGAGGCCTTGCACCAGCGCCTCATTAGCTTATGGAAAACAGTTCCCTAAGGAAACTGCAGGGTGTAAATAAATTTAAAACATTTCAGCCTTTTGAGGCCTGTAGATGCCAAATTTGTAAAACAGTGGTGGCTCAAGAACGCTGTAACATTCTGTTGCACGTCTCATAAATTTAGCATAAGTTCTATAGTCTGTTTATAAGCAAAATAATGTGATATCATCAACATACTCTTTGAATGTAATATCTAATACTTTATTATTTATAAAAAGAAAAACTCTTTGGTAAAGTAAATTCAGTAGTTAAACAAACAGGATAGTTCTAGAGATAGTCATGTATATACCTTCCTAATTTGGGGCCCTGTTTAAGAAATGTCATCTGTAGATGCTATACAGTGCCCTAGTATATGAGCAAAACTTGATGCATCTCCATGCATTTTCCATGCCTCAAACAGGGTGTTAGAGAATTAAACGAGAGAAATGAGTGAAGTCTAAACTTAAGCCTCTAACTGAACATTTCTCTGTTGACCATTAATAAGGCATGCAAAGACAGTGGTATCATAGACTTGAAAGTCATAGACAGCATTTAATCTAAACCCCTCACTTTATAGACAAGAACACAGAGATCCAGAGAAGCAAAGTGATTTACCAGAGTCACGCTGCAGGTTAGTGGCAGAGCTGGGAGAACAGCATGACAGTCTTTGTCCACTGCTCATGAGACTAATAGAATAAGGGTTGCAAAGCTCTGAGCACCCTGCCTGGCATATCATGAGCACTTAGCACATACTAGCTATGACTGCCACTCTTGTCATCATCATCATTTCTGTTACCCCAAAGTGCCGAATAATACAGCTTATTTTCATCTCTTTGCCAAGAGTGATGACTTCTCTAAGAAACTCATACTAGGGTTAGTTTCGTACCTGTTATCAGAAAATGTTAAAGTGTAATTTTTTTTTTTTTTTTTGAGATGGAGTCTCGCTCTGTCACCCAGGCTGGAGTGCAGTGGCCGGATCTCAGCTCACTGCAAGCTCCGCCTCCCGGGTTTACGACATTCTCCTGCCTCAGCCTCCCAAGTAGCTGGGACTACAGGCGCCCGCCACCTCGCCCGGCTAGTTTTTTGTATTTTTTAGTAGAGACGGGGTTTCACCATGTTAGCCAGGATGGTCTCGATCTCCTGACCTCGTGATCCGCCTGTCTCAGCCTCCCAAAGTGCTTAAAGTTTCATTTTAACCCACTTTCATCATCCAATTCATTTGGTGATCAACCCTAATATTAACTCCTGAGTCCAAGAAATCCCATAAACTCTTAGCTTCCCTTAGTAATACAGAATGTATTATGTTCTGCTAAATCATGATAACTTTATGAGGGCAAGAACCACATCTGTTTGGCTCATGATTGTAAGCCTCAGATCTTCGTGCATAGTAGGTGCTCAGCAGGCATTTGACAGGCGTGGTGCTAGATAATGAGACACAAAGGGAAATAAGGCACACCACTCACCTTAAGAGCTTCACAGTCTCATGATGCTAACTCTCCTTGAACCTATTTCGATCTAGTCCATGCCATCCCTCTAAGTCATGGAGTCCATATATTTACCTCTTCACAATGTAATCCATATTCCTACTAACCCAAGAATAATCTTCAAGCAAGATTTCATACAAGATATGCCTTAGATAATAGCCCTAACAATAATAGCACCCCAAATATATTAAAGAAGGGTGACTCTTAAGAGACAAATGAACACTTGGGCTATATAATAAAAGAAAGCTGTGTAGCTTATGCTAAATAATAAAATGTCTACATCATTTTTTCAAAGAAGTGAAATTTAACCTAAATTTAATTCCAATCAAGGCAAATGAACCACCCTTAATAATTAAGTTCTGTGAAGCTATTTGGTGTCTAACACATCAAAAGCTGTCTAGCACATCAGTTAGCAGAGCCAATAACTCAACATAAGTATAGGAATCAGAAGATACAAACTAGTGCCAAAAACACCTGGCCGCAGGCTAAGGCTAGCCCAAAAAGGGAGTAGCTGGGCAGCCTAGAGAGGTACAACCAAGGTCCCAATTCATAGAACTTTCCAGGGGGTTCTAGCAGTGCTTCTCCAACATAAATTGCGTATCAGAATCCCCTGGAGGGCTTGTAAAAACACAAGTAACTGGCCACACCCAGGGTTTCTGGAGTGGAGCCAAAGAGTCTGTATTCATAACAAATTTCCAGGTGATGCTGATGTCGCTGGTCCAGGAATCCCTGGCTAGGGAAAGCACAGTACACATGTGCCCCAAGACATCTGGACAGCAAGGAACTACTGCCAACAGCCTGTAGTAGATGTCCTATTTTTGCTTTTTTAAAAAATTCCTTGTAGCAGTCACCAATTATGTCTGGTGACTCTCAAGCCAAAGGAGAAGATAAAAGAATTAAGAAGCCATCCCAGTAAATGGGACAGAATGTAGGAAATAGGCTAAGATGAAAGCCAAAAAGGGAAATAAAAAGTTTCTGTGATAGAGAGGAATCAGAACCAACTCAAGGGGGTGGTTGGAAGAACTTGACTGCGGAAAGTGGATGAGAAGAAACGGCACCACAGAAGCTGTGTGCCAAGGAATTGGGATTCCCCAGACTGTGAACACAGATCTTGTAACAGCCCCATTTACTGAGCTCATACTATTATTCCACGCCCTGTCCTAGAGGCCACACATCTCTGTGAAACCTTACAACATCCTCTGAGATAGTTCTTATCTCTCTTTTACAGATACAGAAAGGAAAGCTGGCCAGGCAGAGTGCCTCATGTCTGTAATCCCAGTGCTTTGAGAGACCAGAGTGGGAGGATCACTTGAAGACAGGAGTTCAAGACCAGACTGAGAAACATAGTGAGGCTTCATCTCTAAAAAAAATTTAAAAAGAATTAGCCAGGCGTGGTGTCATGCACCTGTAGTCCCAGCCACTCCAGAGGCTGGGCCAAGAGATCGCTTCAGCCCAGGAGATCGAGGCTGCGGTGAGCTATGATCACACCACTGCACTCCAGCCTGGATGATAGAGTGAGACCCTGCCCCACAAGCACCTCCACCAAAAAAAAAAAAAAAAAAAAAGAAGAAGAAATGAAGGTTCAAAGAGATGAAATAATGACACGAAGGTAGCAAGTAAGTGGTGGATTCAGGATTCAAACTTGTGTCTGATTCCCAGGCTTGACTCTTACCATCTAGGTAGTCTGCCTTCCCATCCCTCCTCTCCAAAGATGAAACCTACAGGCGAAGTTACTGGGGGAACCACAAGTAATACATACGGCTATAAAGAAGTACAGCGGGTCAGGCATGGTGGCTCAGCCTCTGGAGTGGCTGGGACTACAGGTGCATGACACCACGCCTGGCTAATAGCACTTTGGAAGGCCGAGGCGAGAGGATCGCTTGAGCACAGGAGTTTGAGACCAGCCTGGGCCACACAGTGAGATCCCCCTTCTCCACCGAAAGAAAAAAACTAGCCAGGCATGGTGGCACATGCCTATAGTCCCAGCTACTCTGGAGGCTGAGGCAAGAGGATCACTTGAGACCTTGAGTCCAAGGCTGCAGTGAGCTATGATGGCACCATTGCACTCCAGGCTAGGCAACAAAGTGAGACTGTCTTAAAAAAAAAAAAAAAAAAAAAAAGATGAAAAAAGAAAAAGAAGTAGGGCAAACAGTGGATGTCATGTGCTGACTCAAGCTTTGGCTTTGGAGCTAGAGAGGTCTGCATTCAAATCCCCACTTCGGGGTGATGCAGTCTTGGGCAAATCACTTAATTGGACCCCAGTGTCCTTATCTGTCTAATAGGGATATTAATATCTACCCTCTGATGCTACTAGAATGAGTGTAGGCCATTTTTACATTGAACTGTAGACACCCAGTACATTTTTTTCAGTACATTTCCTAGCAAATAGATATTCAAAAGTGAAGGTCATTGTGGTGATGATGGTGAAGGCAAGACTGAGATCCTGGCAGCTGAGGTGCTAGGAAAACATCTGACAGCTTTAAACAAGTTTCAGGTCTCCAGGTTTGGATCAAGCCTATATCCAATACGAAGAGAAGCTGCCACTATCAATTCCCAACATGGAATGTGAAAAATGGAGACGGATATGAAGACTGGAAATGAACAACTTCTTTTCCTATTTTCAAAAATAAAATATCATATATATTCCAGAAATTGCAGACTTTCAAGCTTATAGCTGAACTTGTATTTATGCAGCAGTCAGGTACCACAATGGAGAATTTATTAATAATTTAGAGATGGCCGGGCATGATGGCTCACATCTGTAATCCCAGCACTTTGGGAGGCGAGGCAGGCAGATTATGAGGTCAGGAGTTCGAGACTAGCCTGGCCAACATGGTGAAACCCCGTCTCTACTAAAGATACAAAAATTAGCTGGGGATGGTGGTGGGTGTCTGTAATCCCAGCTACTCAGGAAGCTAAGGCAGGAGAATCGCTTGAATCCAGAAGGTGAAGTTTGCAGTGAGCCAAGACCATGCCACTGCACTCCAGCCCAGGCAACAGAGCAAGATTCTGTCTCAAAAAATAATAATAACAATAATAATTTAGAGATAAAACAAGCTGTCCCCTAAGCATTATCCAATAAAATCAATACATAATGCTGGAGTTAGACCAGAAGCATTCAAAGTCACCTTGAAGAGACATTGGCTCAGTCTCCAACAGTTTTCACTGGAACCTAATGGAATCTGATATTTAAAGAATTAAAGGAATAACATAAGGAGGTTAATACAAAGTAAGACATAAGGAAAAGATGGAAGTTGACAACAGTGGCCAGTAACTTTTCTTTACCAAGAAGACTTTGCTCTGGTCCAGTCCCTGGCATTGAACCAAAAGCTCCTTGAAGACAAGAACTGTTCCTACTCACCTTGGGGTCTCCAGACACGAGCACAGTCCCCAGCAGTGCAACTTGTGAAAGCCCCACTGTGATGACAGCCTTCACAGAGGATGGACTAGCCCCTGTGCTCTGCTTTTACATGTCATTCAAAAAGGTTCCTAGGTTTTCCATGGGAAACCCCTAGTGTGAGGTTGCAAGTCATTCCTAGCCTGACATTCTAACCTCATTCTATTTTCCTTTCTACTGGGGTTCCCCATTCCATTTCCTAAATCAGCTCTCTACTCCTTCCAGACTGATCTACTCATGCCCTCGCCCCCAAGAAACCTTGTATTATTTTGCCTCTGTGTATTTTGCTACATTATTTGAACCATAAATGCTCTACCTTTCTGCACCTTCTGAGATCTATCACTAAAACTCCCTCCCTCTGACCATCTCAAGAGAACTTTCTCTTTCCCACTTTTAAACTCTTCGAGCCATTGCTCTCCTGCCACTCATTCAGCACCCACCAAGTACCATGTTTTCTTAACATTTGTGTTTTCTCAAGTATTTGTGTCTTATCTCCCTAGACGAACTACAAACCTCATGTCTTACTGTTGCATCCAGCCTTGGGCCTTACACAGAGTTAGCACTTGATGTTTGTTGCTGCTGTTAATGACAAGAAACTAATGCTTCGGTAATTACCAGGCATGTGACACTCTCAACTCCACCCAGACTCTATATCATCATTTCTTCCACTGTAGGTAAATGTTGTCCCTTCCACCAGCAATTTCCCCTGGGGACAAGAGGAAACACTTGTTACTTGTTTTATCCCTAGAGGCTCACAGGCCCTCACACTCCCTATAGTGTCTCTCTAGACCTTATTTTTGGTTGCCAACCAGCTATAGGATCTTCTAAAAAGCACTCAACATCCCTGGACCTCTGGCCCTAAATGTCTCTGCCTTTCCACATGAGGTTGTCATTAAGAAAGATAACAGATCTGAAATTGCTCTGAGAAGTTTTAAGTCCTATGCCCAAGAGAAGTAATGTTTTTAGGAAACCCACTTACCTCTTTTAGGTTTCTAGGAGATCACTTAGATGGTACCTTGACACCCTAACCACTTGAAAGCATTGTCCTCCTTAGAGCCTAGTTCTGTTTGTTTGGTTTTTTTGATCAGAAAAAGATAGAGCATTAGGGAGACATTGATTCAGAGAAGAATCTTTAGGCAGGAGAGCATTTTAAGAGTTCATTACATTGTGTTGTGTTCATTTTCTTCTATGGCCGAATTCTGCATTTAGACATGCTAAAAGGTGTTTCATTTCTTTCAAAAGCTTCAGAGAATAGCCCTGAGAAAACAACAGAGATGGTTTAAACACACAAGATAGCTGAGAACAGAAGGTCAGGCAGGCTTGGGAAACTTCAGTCCCTTCCAGATTTCTCCAATTCCACAAGCCATGGTTAGATGTGGAGACTCCATAGTAACCCCCAACTGGCTGAGAAGAGTCAAGGGAAAAGCACCAGGCTACAACCCCTGGTAGTTCTTTCTTCTGCTAAGAAGATGCTTCTACTTGACAATATCCCCAAAGAAATGTTCTTTCTTCTCTACAGGATGCCCCCATTACTGTTTACTGATGAGTAGATGCTGACATGTTCAGCTAACTTTCAAATATCTACTGAGTGCTTACTGTATGTCCAGCAGGGCCATAAGGCTAGCATCCTTTGGATTTCCCATATATGACTGGAAGGACCTGACATTTGACATACCACAGTTAGAAAATCCTTTCGCCAAAATATTAGTGCCTGCTCCACTACAATTCCCCTTGAGGGTGCTTCTTCTTTATCAGGTCCCACCATTCATGCTGCTGATTACTTCAGGCCTTTCTTGAGAGCAGATATTTGATAGGTAGACAGATGATAAAAGCACATGGAAGATGGACAAGAAGATAGAGGAAAAAGTAAGAAAACCTTTCCCTGACCTATCAACACATTAAAAAAAAAGAAAGAAAGAAAAAACTGGTGAGACCTGTTTTAGTCAGCTCAGGCTGACATAACAAAACACCATAGATAAACCTTCAGTCCATACACATGTCTGTCAGGGAGTGATGTTCAGGTCATCAGAGTGGTTCCAAAGATTTACTGTGTGCAAAGCACAGCATTGAGCCCTGTAGGCAGTGGATGAAACATTCCTGGAGTTCTCAAAGGAGCTTATACCGTTTAGTGCAATAGGCAGACAACATACAAACCAGACAAGGGAGTAGATGGGGTGGGCTGCAGATGAAGGTGAGGTGCTGAGTGGGAATCTCCAGATTCTAAATCTGGGTCCCAGAAGGAACTGCTTTTCAATGTCAAGGTTGGGCAGGAGCAAGGCCAAGCCTCAGTGAGTACACAACTGTGCACTATAATGGCTGTTAAATATGGAAAGACCAGTCCTGGTCAGTCAATAAAGGGTCTGCGAACAGCAGGGGTCTCCAGGACCTAGGCCAGCCGTTGTAGGTCTATGGGAGTGGTTGGATGGCAAGTGTTTTGAATATCATGCCCGTAGGTGAGAGCACACTCTAGAGACAGATTCAGACCAAGGGGCCCCCAGGCAGAAGCAGGAGATGGGAGAGACCCACTGGGCTTTTTAGCACCCTTAGTCTTTTATTAAATTAGTTCCTAGGTGCTTGTGTAGAAACAGAATTATATGTGATGTTATGCATATGTTGTGTGCAATATGTGATAAATTCCTAATCTCTAAGACTGTAAAATAAAATAAATAAAGGAATAAGGGTGAGGGCAGAGGTTCAGGGTCCACCACTCTCGAGTCAACTAAAGCCAAGTGGAAGCCAATGGGATTGCAGACTGCGTAGAGATTCAAGGCCATTATCTTACTAACAGAGGTGGGTTCTGATTCTTCCAGTGGTGTAGAGAACAGCTCCATAGATCCTCTGTGGTGCTGTTACAGACTGAATGTTTGTGTCCACCCCCACCCTCCCACCCCCACAAAATCATATGCTGAAGCCCTAGCCCCTATGTGATCATATTTGGAGATGAGGCCTTTGGGTGGTAATTAGGATTAGATGAGGTTATGGGGGTCAGACTCTCATGATGAAATTAGTGCCTTCTAAGAAGCGACACCAGACAGCCTGATGTCTCTCCCTACCTCTCTCTCTCTCCCTTCTCTGCACACAAAGAGCATGTGAGCCCACAGAACAATGGTAGCCACCTACAAACCAAAGAAAGAGGTCTACGAACAAAACCTACCTAGACGGCACCTAAATCCTGGATGTCCCAGCCTTCAGAACTGAGAAATTTCTGCTATTTAAGCCACCCAGTCCAAGGTATTTTGTTATGGCAGCCCCAGCTAACACAACATGACATTCCCGTTTCTCTCAAAACAATGCTGTGAAGTAGGTACTATCATCCCTGCATAATAGAAATAAAATTTGAGGCTTAGAGAGGTTACTTAATCTGTCCATGATCATAGAAACAGTAAATCCAGAGTCAGGTTCAAGTCTATATTCAGCAGAACCACTGGGAAAGACTGCCACCTAGAAGTGCCTCACAATAGAAATAACCATCATCATCAATGTAATAATTATAGCTAACATAGAAGGTATCATGTTTAGCACTTTTTTTTTTTCTTTTTTCAGACAAGGTCTTGCTCTGTCACCCAGGCTGGAGTGCAGTGGCATGATATTGGCTCACTGCAACCTCCGCCTCCCAGGTTCAAGCAATTCACCTGCCTCAGCCTTCTAAGTAGGTGGGATCACAAGCACATACCATTGTGCCTGGCTAATTTTTGTATTTTTGTAGACACAGGGTTTTGTCATGTTGCCCAGGCTGGTCTCAAACTCCTGAGCTCAGGTGATCTGCCTGCCTCAGCCTCCCAAAGTGCTGAGATTACAGGCATGAGCCACAGCACCTGGCCAGGTACTTGCCATTTAAACTCACTTCATCCTCACAACAACCCTCTGAAGTAGGTACTATCATTCTCCCCACTTTAATAGCACCTATGAAAGAAGTCAAGGGCTTTATGGCTCTCTTCACTCTGACTCCTATCAGTATTCGACTGTATCCCATGTGTCTCCCTATGACCACCTTCACCAAATATTTATGGAGACTCACGTGCCATCTCATTGGGCTGTGTGCATCATTCCAAATAGCCCCTAAATTCTTTCTGGAACAAGGCAGGCTATGCCCTGACTTTTCTTCTTCAAATCCACAAAACAGCAGGATGTTAGAGCCCCACTGGGCTCACAAGGACGATGTCTGGAAAAGAGCCAGACAAGATGCTTTCTGCTGGTGGTTTCTTATTTTCTGTCAATTCACACGAAGCCTGCGGTCTGGTACTGAGGGAAGCAAATCACATCCAGGCACACGCCACGGAACAGGTCCAGCCCCACTCCGCTGGCAGAGCTTCGGCCCCCACCCTGCCTCCTCCTCCCTGCTCAAGCAGGGCTGGAGCAGGAGGCCAGCACAACACTTCTCAGGTTACACTGAAGGGTGGAGGGGCTACCACTGCAGCAGCAGATGTTGTCCAGTACACCACCATCCATCTTCCCTGCCTCTTCCAGGATGTGAGCAGAAGGTGCTAGATTGATTCTTTTCCACTGGGAGTCAGAAACGGAGCCCCTGCCTTCAAGCCCAACCTCTCCCCCAAAGCTCCTAGAACTGACCGCATCTCCTCTAGACTCCCAGGCTTCCTGGGGTTGGCTTCATCCCTTTGCAAGGCTTTGGGGTAAAGTCTGACATCACAGCATGACCAGAGTGTGAAGTAATAAGTGGGCCACGGGCCAAGAAAATGTCTTTTATCCTTGCTAGACCCCCGGAGCTGCATGAGGAAGGGCTGTGTACCCTCAGAGCGGGTTTGCAAAGTTGAGAGCAGCATATTCAGGCACCTCACTGATTTCCATTCAGGAATCAAATGGGGTAAGATGGCTCCTGGGAAGATCAACTCCATCCCAAGTGCTGTGGCTACCTGAAAGGGAGCAGGGGATGGACATATTCTTTTCTTTAGAAAAGGCGGCCAGGTGTGGTGGCTCACACCTATAATCCCAGCACTTTGGGAGGCCGAGGCGGGCAGATCACAAAGTCAGGAGTTCGAGACAAGCCTAGCCAACATAGTGAAACCCCGTCTCTACTAAAAATACAAAAAAAATAGCCAGGCGTGGTGGTGGACGCCTGTAATCCCAGCTACTTGGGAAGCTGAGGCACGAGAATTGCTTGAACCTGGAACTTGGAGGTTGCAGTGAGCCGAGACCACGACACTGCACTCCAGCCCAGGCGACAGTGCCAGACTCCATCTCAAAAAAAAAAGAAGAAGAAAGAAAAGAAAAAAGAAAGAAAGAAAAGAAAAAGGGACACCTCATGGTTCAGTACTTTTTATTATATCAACCTTCCCTCTGGTTCTTTTCTTAAAATAATAGTATTGCCGTTATCTTCTGACTAGTTATTTCTAAGGACATGTGTGTTTCCTCCACAGCCACTAAAGCATCCTCTGATACAGGAAAGCCAGCTCTATCCACACCCAGAGCAGTCAGGACTCACCTGGTTGAACAGGTGGGGTCCTGAAAGGCCCACCTCACCCAAATCTCTCCTCCACCAGCCTGGCCTACTGATCTTGCTGCGGGAATGCCCACCATAAAGTTGTTCCTTTAGTCAGGAAAGCCAATCAGAACAAACGTAGCCAGAATTCATCACTGTTAATGAAAAGGATCGCAATTATTTTTTCTAACTGGTAATATCTGAATCAAGGGTCTTAAAATTCATACACTGCCAATCTAATGTGCAAAACAGTTGCTCCTGGCCAGCCACCTGTAATCCCCGCACTCGGGGAGGTCGAGGCAGGTGCATCACCTGAGGTCTGGAGTGGAGTTCAAGACCAGCCTGGCCAACACGGTGAAACCCCGTCTCTACTAAAACTACAAAAATTAGCCAGGCGTGGTGGTGTGTGCCTATAATCCAAGCTACTCAGGAGGCTGAGGCAGGAGAATCGCTTGAACCCGAGAGGTGGAGGCTGCACTGAGCCAAAATTATGCCACTGCACTCCAGCCTGGGTGACAGAGCAAGATTCCATCATAAATAAATAAATAAATACAACAAACATTGCTTCTTTTATTTTTCTATATCTGAATGGAGCCTGTTCAAAAGCCCATTCCCCAGCATGGCAGAAAAATAATAAACTTACAAGTTAAGTTTACCAGGTCTCTTCCTATTTAAAGCAGTTTCATTTGGGGGTAAATATTCTCTCAAAGTTTAAACTCACTTTCAGTTGGGATTCTTTCCTCCAAAGGGAAAATATGGACAGTGGGCATGAGGTGACACTTATGCATCCTTGAGGCACTGAGAAGAGGGGTGTCCCATACCACCCTTCTCTGTTGATCACTGTGATGACTCCTAGTACCTGGGAATTGGCCTCTGTCTACTGCAAACTCTAAAGTGTCCATAGCTGGTGATGCATGCAGTCTGTTTCCATGGCCAAAAGGGGGCCCAGGGACCCCCCCTTTGGCTCTTGCTGTGCTATAGGTCCTCGGAGTGTCAGCCACATGCCTCCTCTGACCTATGGACTCTCCACTTCAAAGTTCCTGGGCATGCTCACGTTGCCCCCTCACCACGGCAACCCCACAGGGCAGATCTTTCCCCACCCTCAGATGTTTTCTTAGTCCCCCCTAAAGGCACAGAACCCAAACACTTCTTACTCCTACCTTTCAGACTAGACCAAACCACATGGCCTATTGCTTGATTTTGCAGTGGCTACTCAACCCCCTACCCTGCTCCCGCCTTTATCTCCTACAGCCTGTTCTCAACACAGCACAGTGATCCTTTTAAAATAAAACTTAGTCATATCCCTCCTTTACTCAAAACCCTTCAATGGCTCCCATTTGACTCAGAGTAACAGCCAAAGGCCTTAAAATAGCCTACAAGGTTGCACAGAGCAGATACGTCCTCCCTGGACTCAAGCCCTCCTTCCAGCCACCTGCTTACTCTACTCATCACAAAGGCCTGTGTCCCACCTAGGGCTGGAAGGGGAAAGGAGGAAGGAAAACAATAGAAGGTAGAATCAGAAAGGGGGAAAGGCATGGAAGAAAGGGTTAGAAACCAGAGGGAAGAGAAGCATGTGTGTATGGGGCCCCACAGTGGGCTTTGGCAGACACAGGAGAGGATACCAGAAGCTGGCACCTCAGCCTCCATCACCTTCCCCCATACGTGCACGTGGCCAAATGCCTGTCTCCTTCATGCCTTTGTTCACCCCTCAAACTCTGCATGAGGCCTCTTCTGCCTTTTAATACTGCAGTCTGCTCCCTGAAACTCATGGGGCCCTTATCCTATTCTCCGTTTCTATTTTTCTATAGCACATATTACCTAACATACTCCGTGAACTATATATTTATTACATCTGTCTGTGTTATCTTCTCCACTCCCTCACCTCCCTCATTCCTCCAGAGCAAGGATCTTTGTTTTGTTCACTAGTATATCCCAAGTGCCTAGAACAAGGTCTTATACAAAGTAAGATTTCAATAAATAACTCTTTTATTTATATTTATTTATTTGAGACAGAGTCTCGCTCTGTCGCCCAAGCTGGACTGCAATGGCATGATCTCGGCTCACTGCAAACTCCACCTCTCAGATTCAAGCAATTCTCCTGCCTCAGCCTGTCCAGTAGCTGGGATTATCAGCATATACCAACACACCTGGCTAATTTTTGTATTTTTAATAGAGACGAGGTTTAACCATGCTGGCCAGGCTGGTCTTAAACTTGTGGCCTCAGGTGATCCCCCCCACTCAGCCTCCCAAAGTGCTGGGATTATAGGCATGAGCCACCACGCCTGGCAATAAATGACTTTTCAATGAGCAAGTGACCCTTATGGATTCTTTCCATCCATATGGGAGGTGGAGGAGGCCCGGGTAGTCTCCCAGGCCCTTTTTCTGCTGATGTATTCCATCAGGTTACCATTCTCACCTCAGCCACCCTGTGTCATGGGGCAGCATCCTCCTGGAATTCCAGGTTGAGTTTGGAGACTCAATATCACCTCTGTTTTTGGCTTCCCCTTCAACCTATCTGGCATTTATCTTTTCTCCCTGTTCCACCATTCTCTGCCCTCCCCCCATCAGATGGGAGGAACTTCTACATCATATCCTATATGGCATAAATAGAAAGAAAATAAGATCTGATAATCCACTAAGCTTTTCTTTTAATATAATGAGAATTTAGGAAATCAGGGCTCCTTTTTATCTTTCAAGAAAGCTTGGGTTTCTGGGCTGTGAGCTGCTTATGATCCCAAAAGCATAACAGTAACAGCTCTGTTGCCTGCTGCTCCTGCTCCGCCCTTCTCTGAGGCACTCAGCCTGGAGGCTTCGTTGTCATGATGGGGAAACAGGCTGGCAAAACAGGTTGTGGTCCACTGACAGTTGTGCCTGAAAACTATTTGCCCATTCTTCATTGTTGTAGAATTATACCCGGGCACATGGATGACCAGATGAAAACATACTTCTTAGTCTCCGTAGAAGCCAGTTTCTGACCAACTGAATGTGAGCAAAAATGATGTGTGCAACTTCTGGGTCTTGTCCTCAAAAAGATTAGATGTGGGCATCCCTGACCCTTTCCCCTCTTCCTGCCAGCTACTAGGAGATGATGAGAAGTGATGTGCTGAGGGTAACAGAGTCTTCCTATCACCCTGGTCCTCTTCCCCACAACTCTGATATAAGAAGGAAATGAACTTTTAGCTTTATATAAGCCACTGTCTTTTGAGGCTCCTTCTGTTACAGCTGCTTAGACCATGCCCTAAATAATACAAAGAGAAAATACGTTTATCATTAAATACCTAAATATAGAGACCCTCACCTGAGATCCAGAAAACCTAAATTCTAGTCTTGCCCCAGACCAATTAAATCTCAATCTTTGGGAGTAAAGCCAAAATAGGCATACTTTAAGGGCTTCAGGTTTAAAAATTATGAAAAAGTCAAGAATATTTTTCTGAGTAGTAAGTCTCAAAAAAAAAATCTCAATAGGTAGCAACAATTAGGCTTTATTCACTCACCACAAAGAAATGAATCTAAAAATTAAACTAAAATAAACTTTACAATCTAGAGAATAAAAAACATTTTTAAATAAATTATATCAATCTTAGAGCTTAAACTTTTGGCCAGATTTGATTCCCAGGCTAATAGAAAGGATAATGTATAATTAAATAAATGTTAACAGATATTTACATAATTTTATAAATAAATACATGCACATGTATGTTGATACATATCACCATTTATCTAATGTATATATGTATATACGTTTATACATATGGGTGTGTTCATTATCTTCCAATTAGACATTCTTGATTTTTTTCTCAGTAAATCCTTCATTTTTTCCTTAAACTTAAATATGGTCATTTTAACTCAGAAGCAAGCAATTATTTTAAAAACTTAATGCACAAGAAAATGGAAGTAAATATTTTATAATAGAGCATTTTCTACATTGAAAATTTTTTAAAAATAAATTATATCAAAGAGAAAAGTAGTAACGTAAACTCAAGATATCAGTTCCCTCAAGGACTAGGGCAAGGTTATGATGGGGAAGGAATAGGCAGGTCCCGGGGTCTTATCAGAGTTACTTTCCTTTACCTGAGCTACTCATGTAAAATTAGACATGTTACACTAAACATGTAAGTTTTAGGCATAATGAAAATGTTTTAGGGAAATAACTTAAGAGATGGCATCCAGAGCATCCTCAAAAGTAAATGCAGTTTTCAATCCATGTATCACTACAAAACGGTATGGGTTGGGAGTCATGCAGATATGGGTAATAGATCTTCCTTTTATGCAGATAAAAGGGAGGTCCTGAATTCCTAAACTCCCACTATATTAAAAGTACAGCTTAGTGGATTAGAATCTAAGGCATAAGTATGGAGAAAACTGGACATGAAGCAGATGGAGTTTGCATCTCTGCCTGCCACTACTACTATGTCCCTTCAGGCAGGTCACAAAACCTGCCTGAGCTTTATTTTACTTTGTCCACCTATACAACAGAGATAATATAGGTATCTATTCTCAGAAGGTTGCTATCAGGATTAAATGAGATAAAGCAATAGTTTCCCCAGTGCCGGTTTTCTAATTAGGAAAGTATTAACATAGTTAACACATATGAAAGGTTACCTACCTCTGCCCTTTCCCACACCACGTATTCACCGCAGATACTGGCTGGATGCATTAGCTGGGACTATGAGAGGCCTGGAGATCAGAAAGCACATCGGGTACCCACTGTTGACAGCGGGGAAACCATTGCTCATGGAGCCTGGCCCCTGGTAGGTACTTGATGTGAGTTTATTAATAAAATAAGTATTTAAAAAGGCTTTTTCTCAATAGAACAAAAAGTCTTTCTAGGTTTAGAAGATTGTATGACCAATGAAATTCACTTAGCTGAACTGCATTTATTTATTTCTAGACTGTAAATAAATGCTTTATGGATTTGCTTTAAATGCTTTAAATGCATATGCTTTAAAGCTTGATGGATAAAATTTGAGCCTTCTCCCTTTACATCTCAAATCTGACCTGCATCCCATACATCCTCATATTGTCTCTTAGAGAGCAGCAAGTTTAATAGGTGAGAGGAAATGACTTTCCTCTGTGATGTCAACCTCATAACTTTAGCATGTACCTAATGGTTTCTCCTAAGAATTTACCCTCCATGACTTAATTGTATGCCTCTCAGACCTATTTACAACTTGTTCCTAGACCACCTTGTAGACATGGTACTTGCCTTATGTCCACTAGCAGTAGTATCATGTTGGAGCTTCCAGCATAGCCCCCAGTCTCACTGGATTTTATAAAATGTTAATCATATGCCCCTTGCAGACTAAAGAGTCTTGTTCTTCATAGGGATGCCCTTGTGGCCCTGGATTGTTTAAAATTTGCTTCTCCATATGAGAGAAGAGATTGCTGCATCTGCCTGGAGCCCTAACATAAGGTGCTGAGAAAGATTTCCAGCACCCCCTTTCTCTTCTCCCAAACATCTCTGCAAAGCAGAGATGTCCTTTCCCCACTTCATCCCTACCCCCTCCTCTTTCTGCCACATACACTAGGCTAACCTCACACTTCCCATAATGCAGGTTCGATCATTTTCAGAAACCTACACCTCAGTGTGAATGAATCTCAGATGCTTGCCCAAGTGCAAGACCAATGAAACAAGGGGAAAAGGAGAGGGGATCTGAGTGCCTCAAAGAACCAGGAAGCAATGGCCACTGAGGAGAGGAAAGGCAGTGAATAGGAGGCACCAAAGGAAAAGAGAAATAAGATACGGTATCTTTTCAACATCTGCTGTATGCCAGGCACCATGGTATGATTTGACTTTACACAAACTTATTTCATTTAGTCCTTTTCCTCTGAGCCAGATATCATTTCCATTTTCAAAGGAGAAAACTGAGTGGTTCAGAGGAGGTAAGGGACCTTTCATGAGATTAACTCAGTCGACAACAATTTAATGTGCTCTAGAAAGAGGCACGAAGGAAATCAGCAGGCACAGCACCTATTCTTAGAAGACACTACCAGCCAAGGCCCAAGATAGCAGAGGACACAACCAACTTCTAAACACCTGGTGCCATGCGCTTTCCCCTACACTGAATTGCCCACAACCCTGCTTTTCCTGAAGCCAGCCCTAGCAAACATGGCCCCACTATGGGCATCTGGATGGTTCCTCTGAAGAACAGTGCTTAGCTCAAAGGCAGGCTGACCACTCTCCCTTTGCACCAACAGATGGGAGCTGAAGGAGACACAAAACATGAGCAGCATCTTCCCTGCTCTCCATTGTGCACAGAGCAAGATAAGCCCGGGCCAGAAGGAGTACTGCCTAGAGAAGGTAACACTTGCCAACTCCCTCTTCCAGATCCCTCTAAATACTGCCCAAAGTTTCTAACAACCGGAAGTGCCCTACGAAGAATCCTGAAGAGTGTAATCCAAGGTTAGTGTTTGAGTCTTTGTACTGGAGAGATGTGCTTCCCAAGCTCAAGGAAACACTCAGAAGACAAGAGTGGATGTTTGCTTCCACGAGGCCCACACAGACACTGGGAACAGGCCAGTGGGTAGAGGGGTCATTATCAGCGAGATGTACACTCCCCCAGCAGGAGCAGAAAGGCAGCCAGAGTTACGTGGCTCACTGAAGTTCAGGGTTAACTGATACATCATTACGAACACAAACCAGTGGTTTCTGAAGGTGACCATTAACCATAGCACTCAATCTTCTTGGGTCTGGTTGGCATTCTTCAGAGCATCCTACTAAATGCCTTTTTATTATCAGCAACTCTCCTTCTCTAAAAGATTCATGCAGCTAGCCACCCTGTAGTTTGCCACTTTCCCTATCAAGATAGGGTCAGGGAAAGTAAATTTTTTCCACTTAAAAAAGTCATTAAAGTAATTTATGTTAATAAAAACAACAAAGCCATGTATAGAAAATTTTCACTTAGAAACCAGGGTGCTGCTTTAACAACACTCAGTCACAAAATCAAGTTGCTAACACCTGGACCATGCTGGCCACAGGCTCCTTTGCACACTGTACCCTGCCATCATCCAATCTGATCTGTACCCTGAAGTGGGTGCTGTGTCTCCTTACAGTTTGGTTACATATATGCCATCTGAAAAAGAATGTGAAAAGGACTGAGGATTTTTTCTAAAATTCAATCACTTTGCAAAAACCAGGATACAAATAAAAGCCTTCTAACACTTTAGAGGTGATCCTGAAAAGAAAGCAGACACTGGAAAGCAAGAAAACAAAAATCCATTCTTATGAAAAATACAGTGGAAACATTCTTGAATAGTTGCCTTTCTGTCAGCTTCTTCTCGAAGGACTTATAATACCTGCAAATACCTGGATGGCAAACAACAGTGATTACTCAGAGGCCATTCCCAACCACCTTTATCTTTAGCACATTCCCACCATAGAGGATGAGAAAAGCCAGATACTCAATTTCCAAGCCTCCCTTTCAGTTAAGGTGATCATGAGACCCACTGCTGGGCAGGGAGATGCATAAGGACATCTGGGACAGATTTTTCCACCCTAATGAAATGAGAGGCTCATTTTGCCCACAAGTTGCAGGCTTGGTGACTAGACTATGCAGCCACCGTGCAACCATGAGGGGCAGACAAAAAGAATACCAGAAACACAGAGCATCAGAGCATGCTAGATGTATTCAACCAGTCCTGGAACCACCTGACTCCAGACTACTTCTTAATAAATCGTCTTTGCTTAAGGTCACCATTTGGTATTCCTGTTACTAGCATCCAAAACTGTGATGGCTTACAGTACCTCTTCACCCAACTGTAGTCATATGAGCCAATGCTACGATCTCCCCTGCAGTGCAGAATACAATGGGCATCCTCTGTTTTTGCTTCCCTATCTGCCTTGAAGCAGAACTTGGCACTTCACAGCAGCCCCTAAAAGCAAATCCCGTTCTGCCAAGTATTAGCAATTAATTTTTGCTGAAAATCTTGTGGGCCTATGAAGATGATGATTAAGTCACATATCACCCAGTAAAATTTAACAAAAATCCAGAAAAAAAAATCATGTGTGTCCCTCCAAAGTCCCAGTTTGGTCCCAGTGACCTTATTTCCTCTTGACTTTTATCCCACACAGACTTCCCAGCCTTGTGATTCTGTCTTTGCTGGAGGATTGGAAATTCCCAATTCCCAGCCCCATTTTTTTAATCTCCAACAATTTAGCCCTCTCCTGGATTCTCTAATAATGAATCATTACACTTATCACTCTATTTGGTAAATAAAAGGCATTATTTAGTAGGATCTGTCCTCTTTAGAAGACATAGAAGTCTATGGATAGTAAATAGCAAACAATCCTTCTTCTCACAAATAATTTGTTTCTTACCACAGTATACTTTCTTCCACTGCCAGAGTTTAATCGGCTAAGTGGGAGGGAGAAAGGAAAATGAGGGAAGGTGAAGGGGGGAGGGGGAGAAGTGACCAGAGGGAAGGGAAGAGAGAAAGGAAAAAGAAGGAAAGGAAAGAGACATGAAGTGAAGGCTTCTCTTCATTGCTCACTTTACTCTCATTACCCTTTGTATTAGTCTGTCTTCATGCTGCTGATAAAGATATACTCAAGGCTGGGTAATTTATAGAGGAAAAAGTGGTTTAATGGACTCACAGTTCCACGTGGCTGGGGAGGCCTCACAATCTACATGGCAGCAGACAAGAGAATATGAGAGCAAGCCAACAGGGAAACCCTTATAAAATCATCAGCTCTCATGAGACTTATTCACGATCACAAGAACAGTATGGGGGAAACTGCCCTCATGATTCAATTATCTTCCACTGGGTGCCTCCCACAACACGTGGGAATTATGGGAGCTACGATTAAAGATGAGATTTACACGGCCAAACCATATCACCCCTTCATCGCCCCCTGCCAAAAAAAATACTGTCTTCTATTTTTCCCTCTATATTCTGCCTTTGAGATCTTCTTCCATGAGCCAGAAAACATTTTGAAAGAGCAACTGACACTACCTGCTTCCCTTTTCTTGCCTCTCGTTCACATCTGCACCCGATCTATGGCTCTGACCTCTCAGCATCACTCTGGAACTGCTTAGGTGGAGCCTAAATCCCCACAGCACCAAGACAACCCATTCAAGTGGACTTAAATTGCTGTCATGACAGTAAGGGGCTGCTTTACTTTGATGTAAGTTCCTATTACAAGCTACAACCCCCATCTGAAAGTATATTTGGACTGCAGCTCAAATTAAAAGAAAAAAAAAGAAATTACTTTTTAAGTCCCTATCACTACCAAGACATACACACACTCTAGAGTCGCTGCTTTTTGACAAGAATCTCTACCTTAAACTGTGACAATACTGGCTTGGGCCCCAGAGGCCAGGGGGCCACATCCACCCAGGACCCACTTGGGTGGAAGCCAGTGCCTAAGAAGGTGGAAAGTGCAATCTATGATACAACAGGTGGCAAGCAATGGTGCTAAGCAAATGAATGCACGGGCATCAAGGTTTTCCAAGATACTTGCTGCCCCACGGGTAAGGCAGGTATGCTATCCTGAGATGGCCTACAGCACCTTTTCACCTGACTGTAGTGACATACGCCAATGCTATGATCTCCCCTGCAGTGCAGAGAAATAAGCCACAGGCTTCAAGAAGCTTTTGCCATGGGTTTTTTGTTGTTGTTGTTTTTTTTAATATTCTTTCTTAAAGCATGGACTTTTTTCAAGTTCAAGATTCCCTACCCATTAGGGTTAAAAGTTGAAGGCCAAGGGTGTGGTTCTAGCCCTTGAACATCAGCTTGGGCTGCCTATAACCAGAGGAATGCATGAGGCTCTTGGGCCTCCTTTCCTGGGCTTACACAGGGAGCTTAGGATGGGGGCCTGGAATTTGGAACTGGAACATTCTTTTGTCTCACAACTGCAAATGGCATGAAATTGAATCATGTGGAAAGGAGTAGGGAGGAGCTGCTGGAGCTATGGGGCTCTTGTCTTATGGCAGCACCATGGCTGAGCTTGGAGCTAAATGCCTTTGCCATCCCCTGAGGGCTAGCCTTGATAGGGTGACATATTGCTGGCCTCATCTTAGCCAGCCATCACTTTCAACTCAATTTTTGTCAGGCATCATGAGGCCAAGGAAAAGGCTAGAGGAGTAAACCAGGCATCTGTTTATTCAAGTGTTTTTTTGTTCAAGTGTGTGTGTGTGTGTGTGTGTGTCATTGCACTTTGCTCTTTCCCAGCCCCACTTGTAGAAAGAGCAACTTTGCCAGAAAACCTGGTAGCACCAGCTGCCTCAGAGAGGCGATTCACTCAGAGCCCAGAGGAGGCCAATTACCTGTCTGCTTATCTGAGGAGGTTTCATTCAGCCAGGATTTGCTAAATGCAAGCTGCCTTGGAGGGTGCACAATCACTCCGCTGATTTTGTACACATGTATGTAGGGCAGGGATTTGTTAGAAAACATGTCTTGAGTCTAATCATTGTGTATATCACAGAGCTGTTTTTCTGCCACGTATTGGGGGTTAGGGAGAATGCAGGGGAACTGCTTTCTTGCAATTAAAAGGGGGAAAAAGTGCTAGGGGCACATTGCACTGCATCCTAGAGCCTGACCAGAAGCCATCCTCACCTTGCTTGTATCCCTACCCCTACCCCTACCTCTCTTGTTCCTCTACTAGCACAAACAAGGCCTCCAAAGCCCACCCAGGACCCTTCCCCTACACCAGCACTGCTTTCTAGGAAGGAACTAGAAACTACTGGGTGGAGCTGGGTCCTGTCTTTATATAGCCAAATTAATCCCATTGTCAGCTCTTTATCTTATAAGAATCATATTTTGGTAACATTATCAAATTATGTGAGTCTCCTCCTCTAGACCACAAGCCACTTGAGGGAAGAGACTGTGGCTTATTCATCTTTCTATTCCAGCCTCTTACTTGGCACACAAGAGTTGCTCTACAAACAGTGAAACCAAATTGATCATTTCCTGGAATTAAATGGGTTGAGTTCTCTTTTTTTAAATTCATCAAGCAAAGTCCCAGTTATCAGCTTTTCTTACGTCTTTAAGAATCTCAAAGTAAGCCAAATTTCTTCAAAATTTTTTCCTTAGGTTTCCTTAGGCCAGCCCTGGTTTACTACTATTATTTTTAGCATCATTATCATTATTTCATTCCAAACATGCCTCAATTTGAAGTATAAATTATATGGTCATCTGTGTTTTTCATTGATCTAGGCCCACTGAAAAGCAGTCACCAAGATGAGATTTCACAGGGTAGACCTTATCAGAAGAAACACCTTTACGAGAAGAAAGGAGGAGGGAGCTAGGTAAAGCTGAAAGAGCTGCCAGGTCACAAGGCAAGACTGACTCCCAGTAAAGTGAGAGAAGGGTGGGTAGATGAAGTTTCTGCAAAGCAGTCAGGGAGCTCTGGAGCCAAGTTTGGCCATCAAAGGATACACATCACTGCCAGGAATGGGCCTGCCTCAGGCTCCCTGTCCTGCTCAGTCATTTGCTGGGAGCAGTCTGTGAGAATCATGACCTCAACAATGGATGTACCAGGAGAGCCTGGCAGCTAGGGCCTTTGGTCAGTTACCACCCCCAACCTGACCCCGTTCCCCAGCCCTGTAGGTGGCGGTCTTCGAGAGAGGAACATTTCCATGGCCACCACATCACTCTACTTAGGAGAGGGATTATTAATCTCTTTATGTTGCTATGCCATGCTTCTCGCTCTCTTCTCAGCCTGATGAAGCCCCAAGTTTTGGAAAAACATCCATTACAAGCAAATCTGACTTCCTCCTGGAAGTCAGAAGGACCCTGGCTAAATCCAACTATGGTTCACCTTCCCCTGCCACAGCCAGGCCTGGGAAGTGACAGAAGCAGCTAAGAGCTACTGCAGGGCACAAGTGCCATCACATCTTGGCAAACGATTCTTCTTTGCAGAAGTGCCTTGGCAGGGACTCTGCTGCACAACTCCAGGGACAACAGTCACACTGCACCCTAAATGGCTGGTACCTCCTTGACTTGTGTAAGGCAACGTCCACTTGAAGGGGCTCTGGCTAAACCCCTGTTACCTCTGTTGGACCCTGTAGCTGCCCATAATAAACACACATTCTAAGCTAAAAGCAGTGTCCTTGTTCTGCCAACAGGATGCTGCTATCTCCATGCAGAAGCATCTTAAGAGCCCACAAGGTATATGACAGCCCACACTCTGCACTTCCCAGGCAGGCAGGCTCACCAAGGGCAAAGAGCCCCTCATGCCAAGGTCTGATAAAGAGTCATCCTATGCCCTATTTTTGTTTTGTGTCTATTGATTTGGAAAAAAAAAATGAGACTGCAAGGGGAGAGGCTGGCAATACAAAGTCCTGCCTTTTCTTCCCAGCAGAAAGCTGTCAGACAATAACATTTCTCCCCTCCCCATCACATCATGAACCTCCCTCCTTTACCAGAGCAGTCAATCCAACAGCAGATTTTACAGCCTTCCTCTAAGACAAGAGAAGGCCAAGAGAATTTGGTGGCAAGGTCTAAATATATCTCAAAGTCTGGCGAGAAAACTGCCCCAGCCCACCGAAATGTCCACTCTGTTGTTTCACCATAAAGAGTATGCACACGGAAAGACAATTATCTCAACTTACCTTCCTACTCTCCTAGGCAAAATCACTCACCCAAGCACTGGGGAGAGGGGAATGTTTCCGAAACCATCAACCCCAAAGGTCTCAGTTCTGTCTTTAAGTTCTGTATTCTCCTCACGTTCTCTCTGCACTCTGACAAGTCATTTGTCCATGTGCCCCTTACATAGCCTTGCACATGGGAGATGCCTGATGAAGGTTGGCTGAAATAATTGCCCATCCCTGCTGTCTGCAATGACAGCCAATCTCCTTATGCTGCCCGTGTACCCTGCACTGAAACAGGCGTGGGCCCCTTGAAAGCCATGTTTGTACTATATGGTCACAGCTGATTGGGTCCAAATGAATACCCAGCGCAAATTGGGCCAATCAGATCGTCTATGCTAGGAACTTGGAATCTGAATTTTAAAGCTGATGGGATGTGTATTTGTGGTCGGGAGTGGCAGAAAGTCATATTTCATCATGTTGACAGAGAAAAAGAGAAAGCCCATCTGCAGAGATAACAAGTATCTAAAGAAGATGGAGAAATGCTGGTGCGGTCTGTGCCCCACCCAGCGACCTTGGACTTCTCAGCTTTAGCTGCCAGCGTTTGCCCAAGAGATTTCTTCAATGTCTCCATCAGCACATAAACATCCCAGCTCCCTCACCACCCAGGTGGGAAAACTCTGTGTGTTCTAGAACACTGGTTATAAACTAGGGGCAATTTGGTAGTCTGAAGACGTTCTGGGCTGTCACACACTGGGGAAAGGGAATGTGACTGACACCCCTGGATAGAGACCAGGGTGTTGCTAAATATCCTACAATGCTCAGGAAGGCCCGCACACAATAAAGAATTATTCAGCCCCAAATGGCAAGAGTGCCAAGGTCGATAAACTGTCCTCTAGAGGAAAAGATTAAGGACTAAGCTCCAGTCACCTACAGCTGGTAACCAACTCAATAAAATAACCTTTACTGGCTGCCTTGTCCTTCCTCTCTCTCCTCTTCCCCTACCAGTGTTTGCCTTTCTCTCTCAAATAAGCAACTTACCCTTCTATCCTTAACTCAGGATCCACTTCTGAGGGAAAACAAACTAAGAGATGAAGATTCTATTTTCAGTTCCTGATTTTAATGCTTCCTAAGGTGCAGAAAATTCAGAACTGCAATAGTCAACTGTACCATTTTAGAGAGGGTGTTGCCAATATACAAGACTGCCCTCACTTCTGCCACCAATTGCAGACTCAAGGGGCTATCAAATCCACCCTCATTTTCGACCCAGGGGTTAAACCAGGCTAGATCTGCTCACTTTGTGCAGCTTTCTTTGATTGAAGCACCCACCACATTCTCCAATCAGAATCTCTAGTGAGATTAAGATGACCAACAATTCAGTTTTCCCAGAACTGTCCTGGTTTTAGCAGTTTAGGTCCCACTTCCCATGAAATCTTTCAGTGTTGGGCAAATTGGCTATCTGAATTAAGATTCAGCATTAAGAAGGTTCTAGGTTATTGGAAGCTTCCTTGGCCAGTGGATACTTTGGTCTCCATCTGAAATCAGCGAGCACACATTTTATGGGTCAAAATATCTGGGCAGGGTAAGAATGAGTGGTTGGATGTGGGCACATTCCCCAGGCTCATAATCTTATGAACACCAAAACTGCAGACTGGCTGGACTGAGAGACCTCCCCCAGGGTCACATGGAGTCCCTTGGCAGTGAGGCATCACAGTGTGGTGGTGAGGTCATACCTAGAAAGACTTCTGAAAACGTGAACTGCTAAGATTCATCATTAATTACATATTAGAGGGCACTCAACCAGGAGATTCTCCAATACTATTCTTGGAGAATATGAAAATTGCTTGGAGAGAGACTCAGAGATACTCCACAGGTAATACAAATCATATTGATCATCCCTCAACATTGAGTCTGAGAGAATCTAGTATTACCCTGCATTCCTGGTACAGGTACAATAGTCTCAAAAAGCTCAAAATCTGTCCATTGAAATGACAAAAAGAGTGCAATGTATAAGCAACCACCACAATATGTGCAATAAACAGCAAGCTCTTTAGGAGTTTGTTACATTCGTTTGTCCTATAAGTGTTTTTGAGTATTACTGAGCATGTCAGACAACATGCTAGGCCCTAATAATGGGGAAAAATAAGGTATCCCTGCCCTCATGAAGCTCATATTCTAGCAGACACAAAACGCCTGATGACATAATTATATAAGGAACAAATGTTTGATAAACAACATGAAGGAGAATGAGAACAATAATACCATGTGAGCAATAATGTTTATTGTTTTAAGCCAAAAAATGCAACACACAACAGGAAGAATTACAGGGAAAGGGAAGTCTCAACCAAATAAAGATCCCCTCTCAAGGGCTGGAGTGAGTCTGGCAGGCATTGATTCAACTGAAGAAGGAAAAAGGCTGGATTACTTTCAAACTGATGTAGAAAGTGCATGAGAGTTGTGAATGTATGACTGGCTTGTATGGTTCAACTGTCTCCTCCAAAATTCATATTGAAATTTAATTGCCATTGTGATAAGAGGTGGTGCCTTTAAGAGGCAATTAGTCATGAGAGCACGTCCTCATGAGCTGATCAATGTACTTATTATGGGAATGGGTTCCTGATAAAAGGATGAAGTTCCAGCCCTATCCTTTGCCTTCTCCACTCCTCTCTCTCTCACCACATGATACCTTCTGCTATGTTATGATGCAGCAAGAAGACCCCACCAAATGTAGCCTCTCAGTGTATGATTTCCAAGCTTCCATAACAGAGAGCCAAATAAGTTAATTTCCTTTATAGATTACCCAGTCTGTAGTAGTCTGCTATAGCAGCAGCAAACAGACTAAGACACTAGCATTTTGTGAAAACTACTGGTAACTTCCTTTGCTACCTGTTCTCACCCTCCTCCTCTATCGATTTATTCAATAGTTACTGAGGCTCCCCACTCACTACAGGGCAAGCACTGTGCTGGATGTAGAGTTTGTACAGTGCCAGAAGAGACCTAAGTGCCCTCAAAGGACTTGCTGTCTGGTGGGGGAGCGAGGCAAGTAAATAAGAAGTCATGTCAGTTGTGGTAAAGCCACAATGGGGGTAAGTACAGAATGTCAAAGCACTCGTTCCCCACTAATGCCTCACACTGCTCCAGCCAGAGTCACTAATTGTGGCTCCCCTCACTTTGTCGACTATGGATGTTGTTCCTTCCCTTAATGCCTTCTCCCATGCTGTTCCAGATGTTTGGAGTTTCCTCCTGCTTCCCCCCTTCATCTGGCTAAGTCATGCTCATGTTCCACCATCCTCCCATTCACATGTTGTGACTCCTTTTTTTTTTTTTGAGACGGAGTCTTGCTCTGTCGCTCAGGCTGGAGTGCAGTGGCGCGATCTCGGCTCACTGCAAGCTCCGCCTCCCGGGTTCACACCATTCTCCTGCCTCAGCCTCCCCAGTAGCTGGGACGACAGGCACCTGCCACCACACCCGGCTACTTTTTTGTATTTTTAGTAGCAAAGGAAGTTTAGTAGCAAAGGAAGTTCACCGTGTTAGCCAGGATGGTCTCAATCTTCTGACCTCGTGATCCGCCCATCTCAGCCTCCCAAAGTGCTGGGATTACAGGCGTGAGCCACCACGCCTAGCCGACTCCTCTCTTTTCTGTCATTATACATACCACTCTCCTATTATAATACTTAACACACTACAGAATTTCTTGGCTTATGTAATATTTCTTCCCTACTAGACCTGAAGAAAGAGTCTGCCAACATATTTTTGTTGTTTCCAAGTTTATTCATTCAGCACAGTACTGGTTTTTGAATGAATGAATGAACTGAAAAAAATGAATGGAATGGAATTATCAAAGAAAAAAAAAAAAGACTATCTTCCAGGAAATCTAGCTTCTAGGAAGAATAGACAGGAAAATGAGACATAAGATTGATAATTCTGAACAAAGATAGCCAAAGATGACTGTGCCATTTGGTAGGATTTTGCTGGCCCTTGAGAATAAATAGAATGCAGACTTGCAAAGATGAGAGTAAAGGGCCTTGTGTGTGAGGCCACCAGAAGAGCAGAGGCACAGGTGGGAGAGGGGTGCCAGGGACATGTCACTGAGGAGATCCTCAGTCTCTTGCAACAATGAGGTAGGATGGGCATTCATCACGTTAAAGAGCCAAGGAATTAGGATATGAGCCTACTTATTCTTGCTAACCAAAAATATTCTGAGGGACACTAACCAAAGATCTTCCATCAAGGACAGAAGATTATTGTAAATCTAAGCTTTAAAATAGCAGTTAAAAAGAAAAACCAGGCCAGTGTGGTAGCTCACACCTGTAATCCCAGCACTTTGGGAGGCCAAGGCAGGAGGATAGCTTGAGTTCAAGGGTTTGAGACCAGCTGGAGCAACATGGTGAAACCCCGTCACAAGAGGAAAGGAAAGAAAAAGGAGAAAGAAGAGGAAAGGGAAGGAAAGGGGAGGGGAGAGGAGGGAAGGAAAGGGGAGGGGAGAGGAGGGAAGGAAAGGGGAGGGGAGAGGAGGGAAGGAAAGGGGAGGGGAGAGGAGGGAAGGAAAGGGGAGGGGAGAGGAGGGAAGGAAAGGGGAGGGGAGAGGAGGGAAGGAAAGGGGAGGGGAGAGGAGGGAAGGAAAGGGGAGGGGAGAGGAGGGAAGGAAAGGGGAGGGGAGAGGAGGGGAGGGGAGAAGGGAGGAGGGGAGGGGAAGGGAGAGGAGGGGAGAAGAGGGGAGGGTAGAGGAGGGGAGAAGAGGGGAGAGGAGGGGAGGGGAGGGGAGGGGAAGAGAGGGGAGGGACAGGACAAGGAAAGGGGAAAGGAAAGGAGAAATGGGAGAGGAGAGGAGAAGGGAAAGGAAAAAAAGGAAAGGAAAGGAAAAAATAAAAGGAAAGAAAAAATGAAGAAAAAAATAAAAGAAAGTAAAAAGAAAAAGCAAGCAAGAAAGCAAGCTAGCAAGAAAGAAAGACCACTCCAGATCAACCAATACACCCTATGGGCAAGATGCGGAGACCTGAGGGGCGTCTCCCAGTTCTTTGTCCCTGCATCCATGCATCTGCAAGGGGGAGCTGGTGGATCAGGACTTTGACAGGAGCATCAAAGGCCTGAAAAATAGGCAGACCCTATTCACCTCAGCAGTTCAATGTCTAAGCATCTAGCCTAAAGAAGTAAACAGAGTTATGAGCAAAAATGCAGCTCAAGGATGTTCACTGCTGTGTTACTTATGGTAGAGAAAATGTACCACCAAACCAAATCTCTAAGGTAAGAGATTAAATACAACGCATATCCTTGTACTTAAATTTGGTGCAACTATTAAAATCCTATTTTGGAAGAATATTTAATGACATGAACAAACTGTTCATGAAGTATTGAGTAAAAAGAACAGATTCCAAAACAAAACATACTATACAGTGTAGTATACATGCTACACCACGTAATGATTAAAACTCAAACTGAGTTTAAAGGTTTGTTTGCCACTTACTGTGTAAGCTTGGGCAAGGAGTTAAACTTTCTGTGATCAGTTTCTTCATCTATAAAATTAGATTAAAATAGTACTCACTTTATGGAGTTACTATGAGGTTATGTTACTTATTATACAATAAGGCACATGGTAAGAATTTAAATGATAGCAAGTATTAATACTGCATGACCTTAATTTGTGATAATGTGGGTATATGTATGTGTGTATGTGTGTGTGTGTGTATATATATATATATATATACTTGCACTCACACATCGCCATAATATGTATGTAATGTATGTTTTCCTGCCTATATTTGTACAAGAGGAAGAGAGAGGGAAGGGTAAACAGAAAGGGGACTGAAAGTTTTAAAGGATTAACACAGAGAATGGTAAAAGGGTTATCCCAATAGAATTATGGATGACTCTTCCTTTGCATCTTTTTCTATTTTCAAATTTTTCATGAGCATGATTACCTTAATGACTATTAGGGTCACAAAAGATCCCCTACTTCATCCACGCTCTGAACCAAGTTAGAGAGTGTCAAGGACTCAGCAAGATGGAGATCCCCAGTATCATCCTTATTATTAATAAAACGTTGTGCACATGTGTATGTACATATGTCATTGCCAGGACTGGCCAAGAAACATGATAACCTTCCACAGGATTGAGCTTATGCCAAAACCCCAGGTTCCAGTCTGGGAAGAGTTCATGCCTTGCCAGGATTCCTGCCAGTCTAACGGTAGAGAAAGATGCTACTGCCTTGGGCTCCCAGAAAGAGGGCTGACCTAGCTGGGCTCTCAGCCCCATTTCTTCTCCAAAGCTCTCCCAACTTGCAGGAGTAGGAAAGGAGGCCAGGAGTATCTCTCCAGTGGAGCTCCGTTTGCTCTGAAATGTGAAGCCTTGGGAAAAGTCCCCCAATCCCAACCACCTCCCAAACACAGTAATTAGAAAAGCAATGCTAAGAGAAGTCCAGGCTCTCCAAGGTGTAGGCTCCAGACTTTTAGAGCAATTTTGAGATTGTGATCCCTACTGAAATATATTTGACAGGACCTCTTAATAAGCAGTGATAGTTCAGGTTCACCCTCTG
The DNA here is from genome assembly GCF_007565055.1 of Rhinopithecus roxellana. Lineage (NCBI taxonomy): Eukaryota > Metazoa > Chordata > Mammalia > Primates > Cercopithecidae > Rhinopithecus > Rhinopithecus roxellana. Next base: position 59,228,520 of record NC_044557.1, on the reverse strand, counting down.
AGATGTGAAGGAAAACCTCACATCAACCCTGATGGTCTAGGTTCATCACCGATCATGGGAAAGAATGATCTGCTGAACTTTTGCTTTCAAAGGGTATTTAAAAAGAGAAAAGGAAGAGAGGAAAGAGCAGGAAAGAGGGAGTGTGGAGGGGCAGGAAGGGGAGGGAAGAAGCAAAAGGTAGACGGGAAAAGGAAGTCTAGAGTTGGTCTTTTGAGCTATGCAGACTTTTAGATTCAATCACATCACAGTGATCCATGATATTTACAGCACCCAGGTGCATTTCACCTGATCCAAAATATAAATACCCTTTTGCATGCATAGGTACGCATGACCTGCTGTTTAGCCTTTTAATCACAAGGAAAAAAATACATTTATTTGCCGAGAACTGTAATGTATAAGCCCCTGAAGCACTCTGTAGTGCAGCATCTGGAATTCATCACCAAGGTTATGCTATTCAAAGAGCCAGAATAAGGGAGATAGGCTAAGCTTTCAAACTTATACAAACATGGAAGTGGGCTGAGGCAGGGCAGATTAAAAGTCCATCTTCAACTTGATTTTGCTCCTGAACAATTAATTTGCAGGTTGAATGGAATTTACTAATAGGACTAAGAGTGACAAAACCATTAAAAACATTAATCTAGAAGCAAAAAGCTGCAGGAGGTTGAAAGTCTTCAAAAAAAATCCAGATACCTCTCAATATATGGCTGTGTTTTAGACTTCAGGGTGTGTGTGTGAGTAGCTTCTCATTGCTGAAAACCAGAATCTTACCACGCTTTACCATAAAATAATCAGGGTGGTGTTCTGTGAACTGTCTCAGGTACCTTACTGGGGCTTCCTGCCCCTCAGAAGTGGTGCAACTTTGATGAGCTTGTAAGTGATGGATCATTCACCAGGCATCAGACTGCCTTGTGCTGAACACTGCTCTTAGTGAGGGTTTCACAGCCCAGATGAGCACCTAAGTCACCCTGACAAGGCAGAGCACACCTGCAAAAGAACCAACAGCCAAATGAGGCGATTCCCAGGCAAGACACCTAGACTGAAGAAGAGTATGAATTGTAGAATCACAGCCGACTTTAAATCCTAGCCCTGTTTCTTTAGAGGTTGGAAGGCTTTGGGTACTGACCAGATTCCCAAAATGTCAGAACCAGGGAAAGCCTGACAAATGGGATAGGCTGAGTGCTTTTTAAAATTTTCTTTAGACGTTGACCTTCAAACAATTTTCTGTAGAAATTCAGACGTCACAGAGCTAATTTGTATTTTCGGGGTGAGGCGGGAAGCAGGGCAGAAAATGTCTGCTTGCTACCCGCCCCCATGCCTGCAGTGATACCTGTGAATCACAGCCACAAGACTCCCAAGGACCCAAGTAACACAGAAAACTAGTGGTCTCATACGCCACTTGTGTTTTACAGTTGGAGAAACTGAAGCCCAGAAAAGCAAAGTCACTGCTCCAGTGTTATTCAAGGGCTGAATGGCAGAGCCAGGTCTGGGATCCAGGATGTTTTGCCATGTGATGATGATGGTCAGCACCCCCAAGGGATCAAAAAGAAAGGGAAAGAAGAAACTTGTCTCTGTGGTGTTCCCGACCCTCCCAGCTAGCACCCTCTTTCTGTATTATCTGTAAGTTACCCAGTGCCCTCATCCTAACCTTCTGTTGACAAATATTCTCTCTCCACCACTCACATGGCACACTCTGGTCTTCCCTCCCTGAAATATCCCATCCTCCAAACCTCTTTTGTCTCTTACTCTCTCTTAAAACTTATCTGTCCACTCTCTTGTTCACTTAAGACCCTGCTTGCTGATCAACATGCTGGCAAATAGATCAATAAACATATTTTTGGATGCTCATATATTACCTCATTAATTTCTACAAATACATTTTAACAAGAGCCTTCTAAATACTCTTTTTAAAAAATAACTCTAAGAGGATATTCATGCTGATCACCAGGAAGTTTTAGACACGTGTTCTTTCGACTCACACAACACCTTACCTGGAGAGTAAATACCAGGACGACTCCACAGGCAGCATGAGTCATTCTGGCCACACCTCTGACCCCAATCATGCTCTCACTTCTCACTCACCTCCAAACCCAGCCAACTTACTACTATTGTGGGTTACCACACAGAGAGAGGACCTTGGTAAGTCAGAGGTAAGTAGGAGCTGAATTAAACATACTACTATGGTCTGAATGCCTCCCAAAATTCATATATTGAAACTTCATCGCCAATCTGATAGTATTAAGAGGTGGGGCCTCTAAGAGGTGATTCAGTTATGAGGGCAGAGCCCTCATAAATGGGATTATGGCCCTCAGGAAAGGGCCTGAGGGGCTGAGTTCACTCTCTTCCACTCTCCTGTCATGTGAAGACTCAGCGTTTGTTCCCCCCAGAGGACGCAGCAATAAAGCACCACCTTGGAAACAGAGAGCAGCCCTTACCAGACACCAAACCTGCCAGCACCTTGATCTTGGACTTCTCAGCCTCCAGAACTATGTGAAGATAAATTTCCATTGTCTATAAATTATGCAGTCTGTGGTATTTTGCTATAGAAGCACAAATGAACTAAAATATCCTAAAAGGAAACTTGATACCACAACTACCCTGAACTTTCCACAAATACCCTCTTCGTTTGCTGTTCTCAGTCACCTGATGGGTAACTACACCTGAGTGGTGCAAAAATCACAAACACTTTGATTGGACATGGTGCCACAGAAATAACTGGCAGTAAACAGACCCAGATTCTAGACCCAACTCTGCCATTAACTAGCTAAATAGGCTGGAAATTCTCATTATCCCTTTAAGCCCAGGTCTCTTCAGCTGTAAAATGGAAATGGGGATATAATGGCTCTAAAGTCACTTCAGATCTAATGTTGTGTGGTTCTGTCATTTTTCTTTTTTTTTTTTTTTTGAGACGAAGTCTTGCTCTGTCGCCTGGGCTGGAGTGCAGTGGCCAGATCTCAGCTCACTGCAAGCTCCGCCTCCCGGGTTCACGCCATTCTTCTGCCTCAGCCTCCCGAGTAGCTGGGACTATAGGTGCCCGCCACCTCGCCCGGCTACTTTTTTGTATTTTTTAGTAGAGACGGGGTTTCACCGTGTTAGCCAGGATGGTCTCGATCTCCTGACCTCGTGATCCGCCCGTCTCGGCCTCCCAAAGTGCTGGGATTACAGGCTTGAGCCACCGCGTCCGGCCTCTGTCATTTTTCAAGCTGTTTACCTTCTGGAAAAGATGGTGGAGATAATGGCCCTCCAAACATGTGGGCTGCTCCTTCTGGAGCTTCCCCTCCTCCGCTGGGAAGCAGCAGCCTCACCAAGGGCTACTCCCAACAACCTTGAGCCTGGGTGCAGCCATGTGACAAGTTCTTACCAATACACTATGAGTGGAAGTGGGCTAGGTGTGGTGGCTCACGCCTGTAATCCCAGCACTTTGGGAGGCCTAGGTGGGAGAATTGTGAGGTCAGGAGTTCAAGACCAGCCTGACCAACATGGTGAAACCCCATCTCTACTAAAAATACAAAAATTAGCCGGGCATGGTGACGGGTGCCTGTAATCCCAGCTACTCGGGAGGCTGAGGCAGGAGAATTGCTTCAACCCCGCAGATGGCGGTTGCAGTGAGCCGAGACCGCACCACTGCACTCCAGCCTGGGTAACAGAGTAAGACTCCGTCTCAGAAAAAATAATTAGTAATAATAATGAGTGGAAGTGATGCACATCACTTCCAGGCAAGGCGATTAAGACAGACGTCCCTTTTCCATTCTCTCTTCCCATCTCTGGCTGGATGCAGGGGGCCTATAGGAAGCAGAACCACAAAATAAAAGGAGCCTGAAAATAAGAATGACCCCATGGAGGAAGCTACCTCTGACCAGACACATTCTTGCTGGACAATTCCATGAATGAGAAATAAACTTTCCTGAGTGCAACGACTGAAATTTGGTAGTTTGCTCCAGGAAGCTATCCTTAGCCTAACTACAAGAAGTACAAAGTGCTGTGAGATTTACAGTCTCACTACAACTTGAAAAATATTCATTCAAAGCAGTATGGTAAGAGCTGTGGATAGTATACAATGAGAAAAATATAATCCCTTCCAAGACTTGAAACTAGCAGAGCATAGAGACATATATTCAAGTTACTAAGTTATGAGGCAAAAATGAGGTAAGTTTCATAAGAAAAGCAAAGATCTGTAGAGAAGGTAGAGAGGGACGATGAATAAAGGCCACCCAACTCACCTCACTGAAGACTGCTCTGGAAAACATCCAAGTAAACCATAATTAGTTCCCAGATTGAGTTGAAAGTATTTGTTCCAGTTAGGTCATGTCTCCTGGTACTCAAAGTGATCCACATCACCCTCTGGTTAACACACATGGTATGGGGGCAATGGCTGCTTCCTCTGAATACAGCATGACTCCCAGCATGCCCTGTGCTAAGCCCAGACACAAAGAATGTGACTTGCCCCAGAGCTATAGTTCATCCCCTCCTAACTCTTTAATTCTCACAGATAAAGGAACAAGATATGTCAGGCCCACCGACCACCCAGAGGGACTGAGGGGAAATACAATTATCATCATGGTAAAGCACTCCAAAAGAACTTATCCCAAGGTATTTCAAATTTGCTAACATATCTGAAAAGAGAACAGTTGACTATCAGGTGGTCACTAGCCACTGAAAATTATTCTAAACTACTCAGAGTTTGAGAATATTGCCATTTATTATTTGGGGACTTGTCAAAGTATTATTCTCATTTCACTAATAAATACTGTAAATGTCAAAATAAAAAATACTCTAAGTTCTGGAACTTGTCTTATCTAAATCTATATGATCTGGAAATATTTAGCAAGGGAACTCTGTAATACAAAACAGATACAGAAAAAGGGTCCCGAGGAAAGCCCTGGGGAAATGCCAAACTATTAATTACATGTTAAACTGAAAGTGTCTTTAACAGCAATTGCCTATGCTGCAAAGAACAAAGCCAAATGTATTCCAGGGAAAGGAGTAGAGAAGTCCAAGTTCTTTGGCTCCTTTGAGTAAAGGCCCTTTAAAGATAAAATCATGATGGGTATGTGAATTTTGTTTGGATTATGGGGAGAGGGAAGGAGAAGCTGTTGGATTTTTGTTTCTCAGATTTAAAATAAATAATTCTGATTTTTTTCCTTTACTATAATCATACCCAAACTAAATTTAAATAAAGATGATCTGAGCAAAACTCCAAATGGGACAATTTGCCAGAAAGACTCTCAACTCCCTGCAAATCTATCTAGAAGCACTCTTCCCACATGAAATTCATGTTATCTATCAAAATATTTTTATTTTAAATCTATAGAAGAAAATAAAAATGACATAACATGAACATTCAAAAGTGACCCTGACATACATATGCATGAATAGCTCACCCTTTTTGAGGATACCAGCATTAACGTAGAGTTTGTAACTATGTGATATGTGTTCTTTGAATTATTCCACATGAGACCTTAAATAATTATTAAGCAGCAATATTGACAATGCAGATTGATTCCGTCAAATTCAGAATGAAGATGACTGTGACCTGTATACAGAGGACACAATTTGACCCAGTTTGCAAACAGATCATAAAAAGATCTCAACCTCCTAACTAAATCCAGCAACTTACCTGCACTACCCAGTTCAGCTCTGCGCTGTTCCAAAAGCCATAACCACCCACAATGACGCATCCTTGGGCACCAGCAAAGACCCTATAACTACTAGTACACTACACTGGACCTATAAAGCCTGTTTTTAAGTTTGTTTATCTTTTATTCATGTGCTGAATTCCCTCACAGCCTTCTCTGTGAGGCCATTAAGAGCTCATTTCTGAAGCTGGTGCAATCCTTATTTTTCCTTTGGCTTTTGCCATTTAAATCTGGGTTTCTGCCCATGAGTCCCTGGTAGCCAGCTGGCTCTTGGGTACCTGCTTGGCACAAGTTACTTACCCTTTTATTCCATGCTACCTGGCTTCTTCCTGCCACAAGGAGGTTTTCCCAGAGCGGATGGAAGGCATTTCGCACAGGATGAGCAATTACTTGTGTTGTGTTTTGCCACCAAGTCTCTTTATTGCTCTCCCAGGCAGATGTGATAGAGTTCCTCTGAACAGCCGGAAAGGATGTGAACCTGGGGAAGTTTCTAGTCAGTTATTTCATTGGCTGTGATTATGGCATTGACAAATTTTATAGTGTTTTAAAAATCTACTTGTTTCTTCAAAAGACATTTCTGCCAGATATGGATATATTTTTAATTTGTTGTTAAATATTAGTGATAAAATAAGAGTTCTTTAGTGTGTGAGATACTGTTGAAAACACTTCAGACTCTTCCAGCTTACATGTAGGTAGTGAGTACTGGTAAAATTCAAATGATTAACTGCTTTCATATTAAGACTATTTTTTTTAAATCTTACTTTGAACCATATTTAAAGTTACAATAGTAGATTCATAGAAGTTGTATAAAGCTTAGTCAGGTGGTAGTGAACAGAACACACATTGTTCCTACCAAAACACACAAAAAAACTTCAGGATGGATAATGACAGGCTCACAGAAGAGCAGCTGATATCACACATTCCAGTGAATTTTACATGGGGAAGCTTCCATCCTGCATTTGGCCCTACTGGCAGGGCCTCAACCTATAAAGGTGTCTCTCTGGCAACCATGAATTGACTGCCTTTAAATCAATTCCTGCTTCTCCAGCCACTGCAAAGACCAAGCACTGAGTGATGAGTTCTCGGTTGAATGATCAGTTCATTTTGCTTATTTCAACTCCTCAAATACATGTCAACAGAGTGGCAAAGTACATATAGGCACAGCCTATACAAAATAAAAATGAATTCTAACTTAAATACTAATCCAGACTCTATAGGAATATATAAAGTACATAAGTATAAAGTAAAATAAGTATAAAGTAAACAAAGAATATGTAAGTAAAATATTTCAAGCATAAAAGCATGTAAGTACATATACTTACATAAGTAAGTAAGTATAAAGTAAATAGAATATATAAGTAAAGCATATAATCTTAAAGGTGTAAGTATATGAAGTATATAAATACTGATTCAGACTATAAAAACAATGATTTCCTTTAGATTAGGTGTTTTGGGAGAATTGCTTCACAATTCCTGTGGGTTGCAGGGGGACCATTACAGACATCTACAAATGAACCAATCACCTCTCCACTTCAACACTACAGACACAGCTAGTACAGACAAAATAACTGGGACAAGTTAAATCAGTTTTTCTTGTAAATGGCACCTTTTTTCACATAACCTTTCTTATTTATTTATTTATTTGGTATAACTTTAATATTACTAAGAAACTTGACATGAAATAAAAAATCTCTGCTTCTGATGTGGTTTTGCACTTAACCCAACTTTTACAGAGAAAAACACTGAAAAAAATGTGTCAAAAGCAAGTTAAAAAAAAAAAAAAAAAAGAGTGGTAACATTTCTACTTTGTATAGTACATTTCAGGATATTCACTGATTTTAGAAAAATAGATAGTATTCTGCTGAAACCCTCAGCTGTTTCCCTATAAATTTCTAAGGAAAAAACATGGAGAAATCCATTTCACCACAGAGGAGTCCTGGTGTTCAGACTTCTGAGATTCAGATCAAACTTGAACCTCTTAGGGTTCAAGTTTGTTTGCTCTCAGTGATACATGGTTTCCTGTTTATAAGAAAAAAGAAAAGTCCTTAAAAAGCTTATAAAAAACTCAAAAAGGCTTCTTGGACCTTGAATCCCTCTTGCAAAACAACATTTTGATGAGCTAAGTGTAAATAAATCTGAAACATACTGATTAAATTTCCATTAAAATGCACATGGGTTTAAAAATTAGGGGGAAAAAGTTCTGGGCAAAGAAGTTTTATGCTTTGCTGACCCCATAGCACTTAAAAAGTGACTGGATGCATCCACATGGTCACTGGCTTTGCCATCGCTACGTGAATATACCTTTCCAAATTTTTAATGTAATGCTCTTCATTTGAGTGCACCATTCATCACCCAGAGCTCTGCCACAGGACCAAGTACCAGTGTGACTTTCATCCAGCCATCTGGTATGCTCCCCTCAGCTTGCACCCCAGAGTCTAGGCTCCCCACCTCCTCCTAAGGGAATGGGTCCAGACCAGGATGTACTAACAACACCAGAGCTACCCTAGGTGTTTGGGCTGCTTTCAACAGCTCAGGAAACAAAGAAGTGTAGGAAAAGGGGAGGGGGTGTCTCAGCCATCTTGGAAGACCCCTCACCATCATGAAGAAAAGAACTGGATTTTCAATTCATTGGTTTAAGTGACTATTTCTGTCATTTGGCCTTCTTTACTGTACTCCAACCTAACCCGTCCCTTTGGTTCACTTCAGCAAATATTGGCAGTGAATCACAGCAGTACTGTAAGACCATAGATCTCATTTTCAAACTAAACATGGAAAGTAAGCAGGGAGAGCAGGAGGTAAGGATCTGAAGCATGCTCATTTTCCTAGGGGACATGTTCCTTATGACACCCCACACTGCCTACATCATGGAAAGATCCCTCAAAGGAGTTTCCAAAAGCCACTGTTCATGTCTCCAGGTGCTCTGTGAAATCCAAGAATTGTACAGTTGGAAGGGGCCTTATAGGACTGTCATCTCTATCCTGCCCCTGCTCTACAGATGAGGAAACTGAGACCCAGAGAAGCTAAAGAAACTCACAGACATCACACAGTTAGTGGTAGCAGGTCTCCTAAGTTTGGGCCCAGAACTATTTTCACTGTACCAGGCTTGCTATTTGTCTTTAGTCTGTGGCCCTTAAGGCCCTGTTTAAGAGTGACAATGTAGGAATTTTGCAGCTAGCTGGGAGAAACATCTGAGCTAAATGATGATACAGTCTGCTGTACCATCTGCATCCAACCATCCGACCATCTGAAACAAGGAGAAGAGCAAAATTCTGGAGAATTCATAGTAGGTGGCAATTCCTATGCCAGACACAATGTGATTTGTCAGCCACAACAGCAAATCTCTTTCAAAATTAAACCTAATATTAGGGACACAGATTAATATTCAACAATGGAGGTATGGCACACAGGACCCTGAACCATGCTGAGTGTCACCAAAGAATGAAATCAGCAGAAAAAGCACATTTTAAAAAATAACAACACACATGCATGTGCACAAAGGGCACATAGAAGCCTCAGGAAGTGATGAGAGAAGCTGCCCCCTCTCTGCTCTCTGAAAAGCTCCCTGCAGTGCTGTCTGGAGTCAGGAATAGATAATAAAGCCTGAGGTGCTTAATAAGGCAAAACCTGTAACAGTTAAGACCTTTGCATAGTTTCTGTGATTCTCTACTTCCACATCAGCACCCTTTATAAATTGCATTTACCTTTTCAGGGAACTATTTAAGAATTTCACGCTAAATTTAAGTAAAATAGGTCACTGCCTTTTTCAAAGGCTCTAGAAAAACCCAAAGATCAAAAATACCACCTTCACCCTGGCCTAGTGTCTAGAATGTTCCTCTTGGAGCTTGTTTTGATTATCTATGGCTGCAGAGCAAACTGTCCCACATATTAGTGGCTTAAATAATTATTTTACCATCTCTCATAATTCTGAGCTGAGCTAGACAGGTCTTCTCTTCCATGTGATGCTAGCTAAGGCTGCAGTCATCTGAAGTCCCAATTGAACGGAAGCATTAATGTCACATGGTTGGTAGTTGAGGTTGCTTTCGACCAGGGAGCCCACATGTGGCCTCTCCACATAGCTTGGGCTTCTCCATGGCAATTGTGTTCTGAGAGGATGCATCTCAAGAGCACAAATTCCAAAAAGGAGAACATAGAAGCTGCCAGTTCTATGAAACATAGAGCCTAGAGCAGGCAAAGTGTTATTTCCACTGTGCCCCATTGATCAAAGAGCCGCTGACCCAACCCAGATGCGATGGGATGGAGAACTAGATGCCACCTCATGGTGGAAGGAATGACAAAGAATATGTCATCATCTTCAGTCCCACCATGGAACTCCATTTCTTATTGTCATATGTATAAAAGTAGATGGATATGGTAGTGGCAATATATTAGGTTTTGCATAAAACCATCATTGCAGCTCAGTGGAAATGTTGCTTAGATCCTTTTCTGAAGGACAGTTCTATAGGAAGAAAGGTGTATTATACCTTTCTATTCCTATACACCAAAATCACGGCCCCGATTCTTTACCCCTTTCCATACCCATGCCCTTTGCCATGTAATTTGGCAATGCCCTCCACTCTCACTCTGGGCTCATCCACAATATTTGCTTTGGCCAATGAGATGTCAGAAATGTGATGCAAAAAGATTTGAAAAGTGCTTCACAACGAAGTTTGCCCTCCTGCTCGCACCTCACCCTCCTGCTTGCACCTCTAACAACACAATGAGAACATGCCTAGGCTCACCTGCTAAAAGATACAAGACATCTAGCACAAGCCAAGTTGCCCCAGCTAAGGTCATCTTAGGTCACTGGACAGCCAGCTGCCCGCAAACAGGTGAGAAAGCCCAGTCAAAATCAGCAGAGCCCTCTAGCCAAACCCTGGCCAACTTGAGAATGAGCAACGAATGCTTGCTATGGCACTGAGGTTGCACAGTTGTTTGCTATGCAGCATTATTGTGGCAACAGATAACCAACAGAGAGTGTTGAGACTAGGAATGTCCGAGAATGGTCAAGGTTGTTATCAAGAAAGAGACAGGAGACAGAAATCAAACATATAATCAATTAGACTGTAGGTATTACACAGAAGTGATTCATTTGCAGCAGGGAATCATATGGCACCAAGAGAATGGGGCTTATAAACAGCTTGTGATGACAACAGGAAAGTGCAAAGAAAGAGCCCCACTTGGTTTTGCTGGAATGAGTCACATCTATGGGCATTTGGGGCTAGATGCAGCTCAACAGAACCCAGAGCAAAATGACAAATGGGGCCCACTGACTGCGTGTACACCGAAGGGAACTCTGACCTTTGGCTTCGGTTCATTGACAAGATTGAGGTTTCTTCTTGAAAACCTGGGCAGCAGCTTTGAGAGTCCTTCCAGGGATTTAGTCCTGAGTTAACAGGCAGATGTAAAACCTCCTTTTGTCTAAGTTTGGGTGTTTTGCATGGTTTTAGCCATTGAGCTTATTTATTTTGTTTGCCATAAACTACAAGCATAATGTGTGTGCATATATGTGTATAAGTATATAACTATATACACATCTGTGTGTCTGAATATATATCTATCTCAATACATGTGAGTATACAGGGATAAGTCCTATAGGAGCTATAATAAATAATGGGAAATGCATGGAGCCCTTAAAAATGGTAATAATCCATGATTCACATTGTCTATGACAGCCGCACAGAAATTATAGCCTCCTTGCAGGTGCAGTTTTACAGATATTGCTATCTTTTCTTTCCAGCAAACAGCCTCTGTTATCATGATGACTGTAAATTGTCTCATTATGTAACGCACTGCCCCGAGCTTATGCAAGCTAGTTTTAACAAGAAGTTCTCAGCAGTAGATGGCTTTTTCCATTGTAGATATACCCCCAAAATGTGTAACACTGTAAAATACAAGTAAAACTACAGTTAACTATAAATTTGGAAATAATAAAAATAAATTGAATTCTCATGGTAACATTAAATTATTGCATTTTAGCCCTCTTTCATTTAAAATCTATAATAAAATATGTATACAGTCAAATGAACAAATGGTCATGCAACCAATAACGGAAGAGATTCACACTTCATTTCTCAGGCATGACAGATGTGTTTTATTTTATACTTGGTGCTCAAGGTCATATAAACTTGAACACAAAAATGAATCTAAAGGAGCTAAAGACACAAATTAACAGAACACATACTTAGGTGCTTACACATTTTTCAAATATCTAATTAAAACTTATAGAATTCTCAGAGAATATACTCAACTATATGATGGTTGGATCCATACATCTTAAAGTTCTTCTTTTGCACTATGTAGACAACAGTAACCAGAACATTTTTAGGTCAAGAAAACATCTTTGTGGGTGGACCCCTCCACAAATGGACAAATTTAGTCCAGTATGCAGTCTCCCTAAGTTGTGAGTACACTGAGAGGTTGGGTTGCAGGAGAGAGGAGAGTTGAGAGAAATGGGAAAGTGGGCCACTTCTGAAGATCAAAATAAATTTACAGAGCCTTGAGTTGCCCTTACAGATGGCCATGCTCTCTAGGCAGGTAGGTGGCAAGTGTGGAAGCCTGTATCAGAAAGAATGAAGGAAACTGATGAAAGCAGATTGATGTTTTTCACAAGACTCAATTATCCATTTCGAATTTTTTTTTACACTTGTATCTCTAAAACTCTTTGGGACAATAATTTGTACAAAAAAAATTATATATATATATATATGCCAGACTATTTCCAAACAAAAATTTAGAAGAATAATCATCTATGCATCACTGATTGGTACTTATTTTTTAAAATAAAGAACCAAAAAGCTGTTTTTATCCAAAGAAAATTTGACATCCTTAGTTTCAAATTCAATTCTGAAATCTACTTCCTACCTGGATGCAAGGAAAACCCTTCCTTCCCCCAACCCCTCCTTTATTCCTCCCTCCTGGCACATTCTGGGTGGCAACTAGCTCCTTTTTACTTAGAAATCTCAGAACCTTATGATCATGCCAAAGAATAACAATATTAATCATTTACTGAGCACTTAAAAGGTACCTGGCACTATGCTAAGTGGATTACATCATCATCTCACCTAAATCTTCCCAACGCTACTCCAAGTTGTATGCCATTCTCATCTAATGGGTGGAAAACTGAGGCTTAGGAAGCTTTGTGGATCATGAAAGACAATTCTTCTGTCCTGGGGTGGAGGTGACTTGACCAACATCAGCCAGCTGGGAAGTGACAGAGCTAAGATTAAAATGCAGGTCTTTGGCCGGGTGCAGTGGCTCACGCCTGTAATCCCAGCATTTTGGGAGGCTGAGGCAGGTGGATCATGAGGTCAGGATATCAAGGCCACGGTGAAACCCCGTCTCTACTAAAAATACAAAAAAATTAGCTGGGCACGGTGGCGGGCGCCCGTAGTCCCAGCTACTGGGGAGGCTGAGGCAGGAGAATGCCGTGAACCCGGGAGGCGGAGCTTGCAGTGAGCTGAGATTGTGCCACTGCACACCAGCCTGGGTGACAGAGTGAGACTCCGTCTCAAAAAAAAAAAAAAAAAAAAAAAAAATGCAGGTCTTCTGACCACCCAGCCAGATCTCTCTCCATCAACCTAGGTTGCTCCTAGAAGACTTTCCAAGGGTGGGAATGGGACAGGGCCTACGAAGAAAAAATGCCACTAGCCAGCTATCTCTGGGAAGAGTGGAAAACCATATCCTCATCCTCCAAACTCCTTCTGCCACCCCATCCCACCACCCAACATCAGGGGAATCTGTCAGAGCTGCTTTTTGCATTTCCACATGAGTCCAGGCCCCACCCCACTGCAGGAGAATGGGACTCAGCATTTCTGTGTTACCTGAAGATGCTACATAAGTGCTCAGTGTCATCCTGATATTGTTAAAGTATTTCCAACTTTCCCCAAGAACTTAGGGTTTGGTTCGAACAAACCTAAAAGATATTTTGTCCTGAGCTTTTTCACATAATTTTAAACCTAAAATTATTTTATGAGAAATTTAATCCGTATGTTTCTGATTAATTTGTTGTTAACAGTCATTTGATGTCCAAGGGCCTTTTAAGTGTTTATAAGCCTTTTAAAGACTTTCACTTAGAGATGTTTTAGCAAGAGAAAATAAACTTAGTTCTCCCATAGTTTTAGTACCAATTTCAACAATGATGGGACTCTGCTGAACCTATACTTCTTGCTGCTCTAAACTGAGCATCTAGAGCTCCTCCAGGTGTAACTAATTCATCCCTTATTCCTTTTCTCAAGGCTCCTAGTGAGATATTGCTTATCTCATAAATGGGATGATGGCTAAGTTACCTTACCAAATACATATCTCACAATTTAGCCTACATCCACACCAGAGAGACTCTTGCAGCTGAGTTGAATAACTGATTCCATAAAGCACTGAGATCAATTGCTATAGAAAACTTCAAGATTTTTTTCTTTACCAAACAAGATTATTTCTCTATTGACAATCTGGCTTCTACTCTCAGGTCTACAATTTGCTAGTTGTATGACCTTGGACAAGCCACTTACTGTCTTTGAGCCACCATCCCCTTAAATTATAATTGCAATTTTATAGCTGTGACCTTCTCAATGATTAAAAATATAACACCGGCCGGGCACGGTGGCTCACGCCTGTAATCCCAGCACTTTGGGAGGCCGAGGCGGGCGGATCACAAGGTCAGGAGATTGAGACCATCCAGATTGAGACCATCCTGGCGAACACGGTGAAACCCTGTCTCTACTAAAAATACAAAAAATTAGCCAGGCGTGGTGGCGGGAGCCTGTAGTCCCAGCTGCTCAGGAGGCTGAGGCAGGAGAGTGGCTGGTGTAAACCCGGGAGGCGGAGCTTGCAGTGAGCTGAGATCGCGCCACTGCACTCCAGCCTGGGCGACAGAGCGAGACTCCGTCTCAAAAAAAAAAAAAAAAAAAAAAAAAAAAATATATATATATATATATATATATATATATATATAATGCCTGTCAGGTTCCTGGAATATAGTAGACCAGTGGTTCCTAAATTTGAGTCTAGAGACAGAAAAACAGACAGGATGAATAGGATTAGATAGATGATTGATTTAGAAATCAGCTGAGGAGCATTTTGTAAGTGAAAATTCCTGGACCCCACTCCAAAAGTCTACTTCAGTAAATCTGAATCTGCATTTTTAAAAGTTTCTTGGGTAATACAAACTAGCTGAGGACCGTACTTTGAGAAACTTTGGTAATGTGAGAGGAAAGAGAGTAAAACATAATAAAGGTATAATGAGATGATAATGATAATGAGGACATGTTGGCATATCAAAGGAAGGTTATGAAATACTTACGGGAAAATGATGCACTACAGTTTCTGGACACTTGCTTAATTATTCGGATTTCTCAAAGGGAAACATAAGCACACACACAAAAATAAATTCATAAATGTTTCTAGTTAACATTCAACTTGATTCAGTCCCTTGTACACTGTTGGTGGGAATGCAGATTGGTGTAGCCATTATGAAAAACAATATGGAGGTTACTAAAAACACCACCTGACCCAGCAATCCCTCTTCTGGTATATATTCAAATGAAATAAAATCACCACCTCATCAAAATATCTGCACTCCCATGTTCATTGCAGCATTATTCATAACAGCCAAGATATGGAAACAGCCTAAGTATCTGTCCACAGATAAATAAGAAAATTGTGATATAGATATACACACAGATACAGACAGAGAGACAGACAGACAGACACACACACACACACACACACACACACACACAATGGAATATTATTCAGCCTTAAGAAAGGAGATCCTGCTATTTGCCACAGCTTGGATGAACCTGAAGGACATTATGCTAAGTGAAATAAGCCACTCACAGAAAGAAAAAGAAAAATACTACATAATCTCACTTACAGGGGGAAATTTTTAAAAACTTGAATGTATAAAAACAAAGAATGGTGGTTATCGGCAGCTGGGGAGTTGGAGAGATGGAAGTCAAAGGGTACAAAGTTGCAGTTATATAGGATGAATAAATCTAGAACAGTCTGAGTACTAACTATAGTTAATAATATTGTATTGTATACTGGAAATTTGCTGAGAGAGTCATGGGGTACTTTTACCCTGCCAACACATGTACACAAATAAGATAACCATGTGAGATGATGGATATGTTCATTTGCTTGACTGTACTTATCATTTGAAATGGTAAATTTTAAATTATAAACCAAATTTTCAAATTCAGCCCTAATTAATAGCTCAAATCAGAAGACATAGATTTTTAATAACAGGAAAGCTGAGAGATTGAGAAACTTTAAATTCTTACTCAGGACTTTGAAAATACCAGTGCATTATAGGCAACTAGAAAAATATGATCATCTTTAAATGAAAAGATTCCCTGAAGACATTACAGATACATGGAAATAAATGAAGACCAACCAAATGAGAATAGGGGAAAGCTATTTATTTAGAGCTTGCTTTAATAAGAGTCAGTTCCCAGTTTGCAAGGACTCAAAGGCAGGTGGGGGAGTGGGAAAACTTTACAGTAGAAAAAGGGTAAGTCATCAGATAAGCCCTAATTAGAGGCTGTTGACAGGGAAGCTGTAGACCTGCTAACTAGAAGTGGGGCATTACATGTTTAGGGGAGTGCAGTTGCCTTTTTCTTACTGGTTTAATGTTGGAAGTAGAGGCAAAAATTAGGAAGTTACTAATTAAGTCCTTGTCATTTGGGGCCAATTGTTACAGGGGTTATGGTTTGGTGTCCTGGGTCATTACTAGAGATAGCAACCTGACTTCCTATAAGCTGACTTATAACAGGTTGGCTTCTTGGGCTGCTTTTGTAGATAAAGACTTGGTTTCCTATCCAGGTTGTAGGTTAGAATTCTATTTTTATGTACAGTCTGGTCATTTTCCATTTAGATATTCAGTCTCCCAGATAATAAATTTTTACCAGGATCAGGGTGAAGGTCTTATTTCAGATTTATATTTGTTTTATATCTTGTCATTGTAAAATGAAATATAAGAAATTAATTCTAGTTAATTATAATGGTTTTATATAACCTTTAACATTGAGACTACAGTAAATAATTACTTATAAGAAAATATGACCAGGTGTGGTGGCTCATGCCTGTAATCCCAGTGCTTTGAGAAGCCAAGGTGGGAGGATCACTTGAAGCCAGGAGTTCAAAACCAGTCTGGACAACATAGAAAGACTGTCTCCACAGAAAATAAATTTAAAAATATTAAAATATATATTTACTCATTATAAGAAAATTAGTATAGCACTATTTAACCTAACTCTAATTTAAATGATACTGTTGTAATTAATTCAACCAATATAAAAACTATTCACATCTTGAAGATGGGAAAAACTCATCTTTTTTCCCCTTTTATCAATCATGATACAAATAAAAATACACAGTGACTCCAACAGAAAAATACTATGCCTTCCTTCAACTTCTTCTTCACGATGAAGAACCAACCCAGGGGCAGATTTAACCCTCTCTAATTGGAAACACCTAAACAAAGCTTTTGCTATTTTTGCAGGTAATCTGTAAGAGTAACTATTTTTGCATGTGATCTGAAAAAAATAAGTACCTAGAGATGTCAAATTGCTGGCTAACCCTAAATTCTTCTGGTTAAAGGAAGAACATTAGAGATCTGATCTAATGAAAGATCTGTGATCGGATGTGGACGTATATGCTGCCATGGATCATTCATGGCCACAGAGAATGGACCGTGGGAGTGTACCCAGCTCAAGACTGAGTTGGAGGCTGGAAGAACTGAGTGGACATTGGAAGAGGTAGTCTTATTCAATCCAAGCATAGGATTCAAAGACTACAGCAAGTTCAGGATGCCTCAAGCAACAGCTTGCACTAGGCAGTCCATCCAGACAGGTAGAGCCCCGCAGGGGTGCTCAGAGAGAAAACCTGGGGGTCAGCCAGGAGAGCAAATGCCAATCAGAATACCTACCTATGGCCATAGGACAGGCTTGAGTCAAGACTTTCATCCCAGAAAGCAAGCCTCAAAAAAGGAAGGCAGGTACCAGGGTCTGCAATCACAAGCCTGACCAGATGACCAAGAGAACCTCAACAAACTTGGAGCACAGAAATCATATCTGGCAGTGTTCACCTGAAGGAAACAAAACCACTCTAGCAATTTTCAGGGGAAAAAAAAAGAATTTAACATAGGGAAATCCTGTCTGGAATATCACTGGAAAGCTGGAAGTTTGGGCTCTAGGATGAGAATTCAGAAATAACTCCAGGAACACTGCCAAAATGGCCCACCAAAGGAGCTGCTCCCTCTGCCATAAAGGAGGAGGTGTGGAATCAAGAAGCATCTATGAACTACATTATCACCATCACAACTTCTTGACCTCACAAAGCTAGGGAGTGGGCAATGGATGCTGCTGCAGACAGAGCAATCAGTACCAAACTACTGCAACTGTCCCTACAACCTTCCCATGACCCTCACAGATACCAGAACACTGCTGCAGAAAAAGCCAAGACCCTCACAGATACCAGAGCACTGCTGCAGAAAAAGTCAAGACCCTCACAGATACCAGAGCACTGCTGCAGAAAAAGCCAAGACCCTCACAGATACCAGAGCACTGCTGCAGAAAAAGCCAACATCTCCTCTACCTTGCTTGGCAACAGAAAATAACCAGTGTTCCAAATATCACACAAGTGTATCTGATTGGTGGAAATGGATTCTCATCCAGAAACCTAGTGGGCTTCCCAGCCTCCACCATTCAGAAAGCCACGTGGGAACAAAGGAATAAATAGATACGGAGTGTAAAACCTCTAGGCCAAGATCAAGGCCCATGGAATAGAAAAAGAAATTGCTTTTCTCAGAGTTAACAAGTACATAGTGGTCACTCTTGGAATATCCTAGGGATGTTTAACAATTGAGCAACTCAAGAAGTAATAAGGGAGTCCAGTAGCAGTCATAATTAGAAAGATAGCTACCATTTTCTGAGCACCTATGGGCCACTATATATTTCAGTTTCTGAAAATTAATCCTGCAAAGTAGATAGTATCTCCACTTCACAGGTAAGCAACTGAGTTCTAACTAATGTAAGAAACTTACAAAGACAGCTAGTAAGTAACAGCAGAAACCCGAGGCTGAATCTAAATCCAAAGCCTAGGTACCTCCTACTATACACTATCTCACAATTGTTCTTTGGGACTTGGGAACTAAACCACCAGTTCCCAAGTCCCAAAGAACAATTTGTTTTGTTTTGTTTTGTTTTGTTTTGTTTTGTTTTGTTTTGTTTTTTTGAGATGGAGTCTCGCTCTGCCGCCCAGGCTGGAGTGCAGTGGCCGGATCTCAGCTCACTTCAGCTCACTGCAAGCTCCGCCTCCCAGGTTCACACCATTCTCCTGCCTCAGCCTCCCGAGTAGCTGGGACTACAGGCGCCCGCCACCTCACCCGGCTAGTTTTTTGTATTTTTTAGTAGAGACGGGTTTTCACCGTGTTAGCCAGGATAGTCTCGATCTCCTGACCTCGTGATCCACCCGTCTCGGCCTCCCAAAGTGCTGGGATTACAGGCTTGAGCCACCGCGCCCGGCCAGAACAATTTAATTCTAAACCCTACCAAAGGTGGGCATCAGAGCTGCTGATAAACCCTTTCGTAGATCAGAATTGACTCTGCACCTGCTGTTGCCACAGCCTTCAGGTAAAGAAGCAGCCCAGTGAGATAGAAAACATAAGTCAAAAGGTGGTGTTACAAGTCTCTGTAAGTGACCAAAAGAATGGTAAATCTATTTTAGTAAACAACTGGAAAATTATTGAAAATATGCATACAGAATGAAAGGTTCTGGAGAATGAACTTTGATCCAGGAAAAGGTTCTCACATTTACTGTAGTTTATTCTCAGAGAATACTGGTTCTATGTTCTGCTACCATCTGCCTTAGCCCTTGTGTTTAAACCAAAAGGCCTCAACAATGTTACCCCCTCCCCAACCCTATTTGTGGCTATTGGTCAGAAGCTTGTCTCACCCTGCTTCCTAAATGGTCTTGTTTTGTTTTTATTTTGTTGTTGTTGTTTTTAAGACAGAGTCTTGCTCTGTCACCCAGGCTGGAGTGCAGTGACGTGATCTTGGCTCACTGCAACCTCCACCTCCCAGGTTTCAGCAATTCTCCTGCCTCAGCCTCGCAAGTAGCTGGGACGACATGTGCCTGCCACCACGCCCAACTAATTTTTTGTATTTTTAGTATAGACGAGGTTTTTGCCATGTTGGTCAAGATGGTCTCAAACTCTTTACCTCAGGTGATCTGCCCACCTTGGCCTCCCAAAGTGCTGGGATTACAGGTATGAGCCACCACACCTGGCCAGTCTTGTTTCTAAGACAATAATTCTATTTTTCCTCTGGGTTACCTCATACCAGCCACTTTGAACAACTGTCCCTCCTAATTGAGTTCCAGCTCAATCAAGAACATTCCAGCCTCCCTTCATTTCAGCCTTCCCTCAAAGAGAAACAGTCATCAGTGGCCCAAGAAGAATCAAGAATATTCAAACAAATCAGAAAAATTAGTTGTGCCCAATGTAAAACCGCTGGAACATTGTATAAAATTCAATAATCAGATATTAAAAAGCATATCATGAAATGAGGACATTTTTTGGAAAGAAGCAAGGGAAGGTGGTAAAAGGCAGGTACAATACATGCAATTTGACTACTCATGAAGGAACACAAGAAACTCAAGCCATGACCAAAACATATAAAACCATGAACCATTTGGATAAGAGGTGAGCAAATCCTGCTGAGTCCTATGGTTTGAGGGCTGGAATTAAACTACTGGAAATCTGTTCATCAAGTACTGAAATGTAAGAACTCAAGATCACCTTTTAAAACTTAAGGAACTTAAATTTAGGAAAAAAATAGGAAGTACTGTTCCCAAAGTAAAGATTAGATTCATGGAACTCATTACCAAAAAGTGGTAAAAAGGGGAAGTATAAATTAAGCCCCAAAAGATTTGGAAAAAATTATAAATGACCAAGCCAGAAATAGCTTCTAAGACAATCTAAATCACAACTAAGGTTTAAGATTTCTATATAGCATTCCTTTGTTGAAGAGGGATTGTGAGAGTGGAGGTTGGGTCCTGCAGTGAGGAATGTCCGAGTAGGCTGGTCCAGTGGCCAGAAGATCAGCTACGTTCAGAGAGATTAAACAAGTAAATAAACATATTAAAGAAAATGAAAATCAGATTTCTTGCTATTGGAGAAAGGAGGTATAAATATGAAAAGCATGAAGGATAGATGAACTCTGTCATGTGTGATTGGAATTGAAGATAGCAGAATGAATTGTCTTTAATATATAGAGGTAGATACCAAATAAATACAAATATGTGTATATATATTTATACACACATATATTTCCTAATGCTGCCTTCTGAGATAGCCTGGAATCAGTTACATCTCTGTAATAATGAGCACACCTAGTGTTCAGATATTGATTTTTTTAATACTTTAAGTTCTAGTGTACATGTGCACAACATGAAGGTTACATATGTATACATGTGCCATGTTGGTGTGCTGCACCCATTAAATCCTCATTTAAATTAGGTATATCTCCTAATGCTATCCCTCCCCCCTCCCCCTTCCCCACAATAGGACCCGGTGTGTGATGTTCCCCTTCCTTTGTCCAAGTGATCTCATTGTTCAATTCCCACCTAAGAGTGAGAACATGCAGTATTTTGTTTTCTGTTCTTGCGATAGTTTGCTGAGAATGATGGCTTCCAGCTGCATCCATGTCCCTGCAAAGGACACGAACTCATCCTTTTTATGGCTGCATAGTATTGCGTGGTGTATATGTGCCACATTTTCTTAATCCAGTCTGTCACTGATGGACATTTGGGTTGATTCCAAGTCTTTGCTATTGTGAATAGTGCCGCAATAAACATACGTGTGCATGTGTCTTTATAGCAGCATGATTTATAATCCTTTGGGTATATCCCCAGTAATGGGATGGCTGGGTCAAATGGTATTTCTAGTTCTAGATCCTGGAGGAATCGCCACACTGTCTTCCACAATGGTTGAACTAGTTTACAGTCCCACCAACAGTGTAAAATTGTTCCTATTTCTCCACATCCTCTCCAGCACCTGTCGTTTCCTGATTTTTTAATGTTTACCTTTCTAACTGGTGTGAGACGATATCTCATTGTGGTTTTGATTTGCATTTCTCTGATGGCCAGTGATGATGAGCATTTTTTCATGTGTCTGTTGGCGGTATGAATGCCTTCTTTTGAGAAGTGTCTGTTCATATCCTTTGCCCACTTTTTGATGGGGTTGTTTTTTTCTTGTAAATTTGGTTGAGTTCTTTGTAGGTTCTGGATATTAGCCCTTTGTCAGATGAGTAGATTGCAAAAATTTTCTCCCAATCTGTAGGTTGCCTGTTCACTCTGATGGTAGTTTCTTTGTTGTGCAGAAGCTCTTTAGTTTAATTAGATCCCATTTGTCAATTTTGGCTTTTGTTGCCTTTGCTTTTGGTGTTTTAGACATGAAGTCCTTCCCTATGCCTATGTCCTGAATGGTATTACCTGGGTTTTCTTCTAGGGTTTTTATGGTTTCAGGTCTAACATTTAAGTCTCTAATCCATCTTGAATTAATTTTCATATAAGGAGTAAGGAAAGGATCTAGTTTCAGCTTTCTACTTATGGCTAGCCAATTTTCCCAGCACCATTTATTAAATAGGGAATTATTTCCCCGTTTCTTGTTTTTGTCAGGTTTGTCAAAGATCAGATGGCTGTCGATGTGTGGTATTATTTCTGAGGGCTCTGTTCTGTTCCATTGGTCTATATCTCTGTTTTGGTACCAGTAGCATGCTGTTTTGGTTACTGTAGCCTTGTAGTATAGTTTGAAGTCAGGTAATGTGATGCCTCCAGTTTTGTTCTTTTGGCTTAGGATTGTCTTGGCAATGCGAGGTCTTTTTTGGTTCCATATGAACTTTAAAGCAGTTTTTTCCAATTCCGTGAAGAAAGTCATTGGTAGCTTAATGGGGATGGCATTGAATCTATAAATTACCTTGAGCAGTATGGCCATTTTCACAATATTGATTCTTCCTATCCATGAGCATGGTATATTCTTCCATTTGTTTGTGTCCTCTTTTATTTCACTGAGCAGTGGTTTGTTGTTCTCCTTGAAGAGGTCCTTTGCATCCCTTATAAGTTGGATTCCTAGGTATTTTATTCTCTTTGAAGCTATTGTGAATGCAAGTTCATTCATGATTTGGCTCTCTGTCTGTTACTGGTGTATAAGAATGCTTGCGATTTTTGCACATTGATTTTGTATTCTGAGCCTTTGCTGAAGTTGCTTATCAGCTTAAGGAGATTTTGGGCTGAGACAATGGGGCTTTCTAACTATACAATCATGTCATCTGCAAAAAGGGACCATTTGACTTCTTCTTTTCCTAACTGAATACTCTTTATTTCTTTCTCTTGCCTGATTGCCCTAGCCAGAACTTCCAACACTATGTTGAATAGGAGTGGTGAGAGAGGGCATCCCTGTCTTGTGCCAGTTTTCAAAGGGAATGCTTCTAGTTTTTGGCTATTCAGTATGATATTGGCTGTAGGTTTGTCATAAATAGCTCTTATTATTTTGAGATATATTCCATCAATACCAAATGTATTGAGAGTTTTTAGCATGAAGGGCTGTTGAATTTTGTCAAAGGCCTTTTCTGCATCTACTGAGATAATCATGTGGTTTTGTCTTTGGTTCTGTTTATATGCTGGATTACATTTATTGATTTGCTTATGCTGAACCAGCCTTGCATCCCAGGGATGAAGCCCACTTGATCGTGGTGGATAAGCTTTTTGATGTGCTTTTGGATTCAGTTTGCCAGTATTTTATTGAGAATTTTTGCATAGATGTTCATCAGGGATATTGGTCTAAAATTCTCTTTTTGTTGTATCTCTATCAGGCTTTGGTATCAGGATGATGTTGGCCTCATAAAATGAGTTAGGGAGGATTCCCTCTTTTTCTATTGATTGGAATAGTTTCAGAAGGAATGGTACCAGCTCCTCCTTGTACCTCTGGTAGAATTCGGCTGTGAATCCATCTGGTCCTGGACTTTTTTTGGTTGGTAGACTACTAATTATTGCCTCAATTTCAGAGCCTGCTATTGGTCTATTCAGGGATTCAACTTCTTCCTGGTTTAGTCTTGGGAGAGTGTAAGTGTCCAGGAAATTATCCATTTCTTCTAGATTTTCTAGTTTATTTGCATAGAGGTGTTTATAGTATTCTCTGATGGTAGTTTGTATTTCTGTGGGGTCGGTGGTGATATCCCCTTTATCATTTTTTATTGTGTCTATTTGATTCTTCTCTCTTTTCTTATTAGTCTTGCTAGCAGTCTATCAATTTTGTTGATCTTTTCAAAAAAACAGCTCCTGGATTCATTGATTTTTTGGAGGGTTTTTTGTGTCTCTATCTCCTTCAGTTCTGCTCTGATCTTAATTATTTCTTGCCTTCTGCTAGCTTTTGAATGTGTTTGCTCTTGCCTCTCTAGTTCTTTTAATTGTGATGCTAGGGTGTCAATTTTAGATCTTTCCTGCTTTCTCTTGTGTCCATTTAGTGCTATAAATCTCCCTCTACACACTGCTTTGTGTCCCAGAGATTCTGGTATGTTGTATCTTTGTTCTCATTGGTTTCAAAGAACATCTTTATTTCCCCCTTCATTTCGTTATGTACCCAGTAGTCATTTAGGAGCAGGTTGTTCAGTTTCCATGTAGTTGAGCGGTTTTGATTGAGTTTCTTAGTCCTGAGTTCTACTTTGATTACACTGTGGTCTGAGAGACAGTTTGTTACAATTTCTGTTCTTTTACATTTGCTGAGGAGTGCTTTACTTCCAGCTATGTGGTCAATTTTGGAATAAGTGCCATGTGGTGCTGAGAAGAATGTATATTCAGTTGATTTGGGGTGGAAAGTTCTGTAGATGTCTATTAGGTCTGCTTGGTGCAGAGTTGAGTACAATTCCTGGATACCCTTATTAACTTTCCGTCTCGATCTAATGTTGACAGTGGCGTGTTAAAGTCTCCCATTATTATTGTATGGGAGTCTAAGTCTCTTTGTAAGTCTCTAAGGACTTGCTTTATGAATCTGGGTGCTCCTGTATAGGGTGCATTTATATTTAGGATAGTTAGCTCTTCCTAATGTATTGATCCCTTTACCATTATGTAATGGCTTTCTTTGTCTCGTTTGATCTTTGATGGTTTAAAGTCTGTTTTATCAGAGACTAGGATTGCAACCCCTGCTTTTTTTTTGTTTTCCATTTGCTTGGTAGATCTTCCTCCATCCCTTTATTTTGAGCCTATGTGTGTCTCTGCATGTGAGATGCATCTCCTGAATACAGCAAACTGATGGGTCTTGACTCTTTATCCAATTTGCCAGTCTGTGTCTTTTAATTGGACCATTTAGTCCATTTACATTTAAGGTTAATATTGTTATGTGTGAACTTGATCCTATCATTATGATATTAGCTGGTTATTTTGCTCGCTAGTTGATGCAGTTTCTTCCTAGCATTGATGGACTTTACATTTTGACATGTTTTTGCAATGGCTGGTACCGGTTGTTCCTTTCCATGTTCAGGGCTTCCTTCAGGAGCTCTTGTAGGGCAGACCCGGTGGTGATAAAATCTCTAAGCATTTGCTTGTCTGTAAAGGATTTTATTTCTCCTTCACTTATGAAACTTTATTTGGCTGTATATGAAATTCTGGGTTGAAAATTCTTTTCTTTAAGAGTGTTGAGTATTAGCCCCCACTCTCTTCTGGCTTGGAGAGTTTCTGCTGAGAGATCTGCTGTTAGTCTGATGGGCTTCCCCTTGTGTGTAACCCGACTTTTCTCTCTGGCTGCCCTTAACATTTTTTCCTTCATTTCAACTTTGGTAAATCTGACAATTATGTGTCTTGGAGTTGCTCTTCTCGAGGAGTATCTTTATGGCATTCTCTGTATTGCCTGAATTTGAATGTCGGCCTGCCTTACTAGGTTGGGGAAGTTCTCCTGGTTCCATTTTCCCCGTCACTTTCAGGCACACCAATCAGATGTAGATTTGGTCTTTTCACATAATCCCATATTTCTTGGAGGCTTTATTCATTTCTTTTTACTCTTTTTTCTCTAAACTTCTCTTCTCGCTTCATTTCATTCATTTGATCTTCAATCGCTGATACTCTTTCTTCCAGATGATCGAGTCAGTTACTGAAGTTTGTGCATTTGTCATGTAGTTCTCGTGCTATGGTTTTCATCTCTATCAGTTCTTTTAAGGATTTCTCTACATTGGTTAATCTAGTTAGCCATTCATCAAATCTTTTTTCAAGGTTTTTAGTTTCTTTGCGCTGGTTACAAAGTTCCTCCTCTACCTCTGAGAAGTTTGATCGACTGAAGCCTTCTTCTCTGAACTCGTCAAAGTCATTCTCCGTCCAGCTTTGTTCCATTGCTGGTGATGAGCTGTGTTCCTTTGGAGAGGGAGATGCGCTCTGATTTTTTGAATTTCCAGCTTTTCTGCACTGCTTTTTCCCCATCTTTGTGGCTTTATCTGCCTTTGGTCTTTGGTGATGGTGACTTACTCATGGGGTTTTGTTGTGAGTGTCCTTTCTTTTTGTGAGTTTTCCTTCTAACAATCAGGACCCTCAGCTGTAGGTGTGTTGGAGTTTGCTTGAGGTCCACTCCAGACCCTGTTTGCCTGGGTATCAGCAGCAGAGGCTGCAGAAGATAGAATATTGCTGCACAGTGAGTGTTGCTGTCTGATTCTTGCTCTGGAAGCTTCGTCTCAGGGATGTACCCCGCCATGTGAGGTGTTGGTCTGCACCTAGTGGGGGATGTCTCCCAGTTAGGTTACTCAGGGGTCAGGAACCCACTTGAGCAGGCAGTCTGTCCATTCTCAGATCTCAACCTCCATGCTGGGAGATCCACTGCTCTCTTCAAAGCTGTCAGACTGGGTCATTTACCTCTGCCAAGGTCTCTGCTGCTTTTTGTTTAGCTATGACCTGTCCCCAGAGGAGAAGTCTACAGAGGCAGGCAGGCCGGCCTCCTTGAGCTGTGGTGGGCTCCACCCAATTCGAGCTTTCTGGGGGCTTTGTTTACCTACTTAAGCCTCAGCAATGGCAGGTGCCCCTCCCCCAGCCTCTCTGTCACCTTGCAGTTAGATCTCAGACTGCTGTACTCACAATGAGGGAGGCTCCATGGGCGTGGGACCCTCTGGGCCAGGTGTGGGATACAATCTCTTGGTATGCCGTTTGCTAAGACCCTTGGTAAAGGGCAGTATTAGGGTGGGAGTTACCTGATTTTCCAGGTGTTGTGTGTCTCAATTTCCTTTGGCTAGGGAAAAGGAATTCCCTTCTCCCTTGCGCTTCCCAGGTGAGGTGATGCCTCACCCTGCTTCAGCTCTCGCTGGTCTGGCTGCACCCGCGGAACAGCGCCAACTGTCCAACACGACCCAGTGAGATGAACTCGGTACCTCAGTTGAAAATGCAGAAATCACCCATCTTCTGTGTCGCTCACACTGGGAGCTGGAGGCTGGAGCTGTTCCTATTCGGCCATCTTGGGCACCCTGTCTCAGATATTGATTTCTAAATGCCACTCTTCACTATAAGAAACCAAGGCTCCTTGGAGAAATGGTTGATTCCAAGACTAACACAGGGAAAACATAAGATGAGCCTTGAACATATTGTTCTGTGGAGCAAATAAGAAAGTGCTCAAAGAATGATAGGGACATGTAAAAAGGACATAGAAGCCAGCTTGTAAGGTTTCCTACTGACAAAGTCTGGGAGGACAATTTGAGCATCAAAATAAATAATGATATTAATGGACTAAGAACCACTGAATAAAATCCAGGAGTCCACACTCATATAAATGAAAAAATAAACAGAGACAAAAGAAAGATCTTCCTTACAGTAGAACGTCAACCACCAAATACAGAAAGAGTGACAGAACTACAAAATCACCATTTGGCAACATGATAGTAGTCACTAATTGAGGCAGGAAATATCAATGTATTTGAAAACTAGTGGATAAAAGTGGTGTGAGGAATGAGTTTTACAGAATCTCAAAGTATCTGTCTACAAAATTCTTACGAATTGTAAAGGGGAAAGAGGGAAGAACTTCATAGTGATAGAAGCTGGCAGACACCATCTCCAGGAAGTTATCAATGCTAACACTGCCAGTGATGGAGCGGATCAACATCATGTGCCACGGTATAAGATATGACATCAACAACACATTCACTTCTGTGATATTCCAGCCAAAACTAAAAAACTTGAGGCCTAGTCAAAAAGACACATTGGACAAAGTCAAGTTGAATAATGTATTACAAAACGGCCTGTAATCTTTAACAATGTCAAAATCATGAAAGCCATGGAAAGACTGAGGAACTGTTCCAAACTGAAGGAGACCACAGAGACATGATAACTAAAAGCAACATATAACTTTGACCTGGATCTTTCTGTTATAAAGAACATTATTGGGACATTGGCAAAACTTGAATGAAGTCTCTGGATGAAGAATATATGGGAGTTCTTCGTACTATTCTTGCAACTTTCCTGTAAGTTCAAAATAGTCTCAAAATATAAAATGTTTCATTAAACCCTTCTTAAGTTATTTTATAAATATCAACAGATTTTTCAAAAATCAAAAATAAAGTCAAAAGGTAAATGACAAACTGAACATTTGAGAACAAGCGGAGACTGACATTAGGAAGAAACACAAATGCTCCTGATGACATTACTTGGGATAAACCCTTTGCAAAGAAATACTGCATAGGATTAACTATGACTCCAACTCAGTATGGCTGTAGTTGTTGCCCCAAACTTAAAGTGGAATGTCTTCAGGGAAACCACAAAGATCGAGGCAGGAGGCAGATGAATGCCTAGGCAGATAAGGGAGGGTCCCCAAAGAACCTCTGGCCCACCCAGGTCATTGTGCACAGGCAGTTTACCTAAACATGCCCACGGTGAAAAATTCCATCCCTTAATGCATGCACAGTAAGGGAAATAAATCAATGTAGAGTGGCTCAGACTAAGGGCCTGCATGCACACTGGAAAAACGGGGTGGAACCACCAGAAATTCGGGCCTTATGCAGGGGAGGAGCCTGGCCTCTTCAGCTCGTGTCTGGTGGCCTGGTACTCAATTTGTGAGGTGGAAACCTGTGAGCAGGACCCCAGCTCTTTGCTGAGAGCTTTCCTTTCGCTTAATAAATTCCATCCTCCTCACCCTTCAATGTGTCCACATGCCTAATTTTTCCTGGTCATGAGACAAGAACCCAGATTTTGCTGAACTAAGGAGCAAAAACTCCTGCATCAATAGGACCCTAAAAATATGCCACTGTATTCAGAATCACTTTTGAAAGTCATGGAAACCAGTCTTATCAATTCTCTATCATATTACAAACAGAGACACATCATAATTTACACCTCAGGGCACTAATGTTATGGGATAATTATGGATGTAATTTTAAAGGGGGAAAGGGAAAGAAGTGAGATTTATACAGGCAAAGTTTGTGGAAGCATAGGGGTACAGGACTCAGTTCACATGCCTCTCTGCCTTTGCTTGGCCCTCTCTCTTCCCATACCATCAGCCATCAGGGCCTCCTCTCCACAATGCCACAGGCTGTCTCGGCCTTCCCCAGAGCAAGGACAAGGCCCTAACAAAGTTACCATCACGTCCTCTGCAGAGGCACAACAGAAGATTCAATGTCCAGATCTAACCCAAGGCCCAAGGCCATGTTGCAGAGCATGGAATCTGTCTAACCCAGCAGCTGCCCAAAGACACCAGGTAACACAATGCCTAAGTGCAGTGGCATTAACACTCCATGGTTAAACTCTGAACAAGATAATTCCAAAGCATGGTGGTTCCATGCAGCGTGTCTAGAAGGCATAGCCCTTGCTTGGTCATGAGGAGCTCCTCCTTATGAAACTGCAGCCAAATGGGTACTACACTATCTAGCACTTGCTTTTCCTCTTTCTCTATTTCACGTCCCTTCTGGCCTCACTCTTGCTGCCCTAGGATTGTAACTCCCAATAAATCTTTAGACTGTAACTTCAGTTCAGATTCCATTTCCTAGGAAACCATGTAAAGATCACACTTTTTAAGTTAACCCATTTTCTTTAAAAGACTTTTATGAGCCTTTAACATGCTGACATTCATTGTGAGTCTCCAAAATGGCATACTTTGTGCTACAACCAATTATACTTTAACATAGAACCTTTTTCTGGAGAACATCTTGCAGAAATACTGCTCCATACAACAAAAATTTAAAGAAAGCCAACATTGTAGATTTCCATTACAAAAATCATTATTATATGAACTTAAATATTCTACCAATTTAACCTTGTCTTCCAAAACATACAGTTGATAAATGAAATACATAAATAAAACCATTATTCTTGAATCTATGTTTTAAAATCAATGATATAAAATGGGGACTCCCTAGGGAGTCAGAGGATGTGAAAACACTTCATAAATTGCAATTATGGTTGGGCGTGGTGGCTCACCCCTGTAATCCCAGCACTTTGGGAGGCCGAGGCGGGCAGATCACCTGAAGGCAGGAGTTCCAGACCAGCCTGAACAACATGGAGAAACCCCGTCTCTACTAAAAATACAAAATTAGCCATGGTGGCATATGCCTGTAATCCCAGTTACTTGGGAGGCTGAGGCAGGAGAATCGCTTGAACCCGGGAGGCAGAGGTTGTGGTGAGCCAAGATCATGCCATTGCACCCCTGCCTGGGCAACAAGAGCAAAACTCAGTCTCAAAAAAAAAAAAAATGCAATTACTTAATGTATTTATTATAATAGTTAACACAAAAATTCTTACTACGTGCCAGACAGAAGTCTAAGCCTTTACATACCAACCTAGGTAGACATTATTATCAATCTCATCATGTAGATGAGGAAAATGAGACACACAGAGGTTTGTAACGTGCCCAAGATGACACAGCTAGGGAGCAGCCAGTCCAGGATTTGAACCCAACACCTGCATTCTTAACCACTGCATTGTCATTGCTACATGATAATTAGTTCATATATTGCACTTTCCCCCAACAAAGACACAAAACATGATAGGATTTTTTGGTTTCCACCCAGCTCAACAGGAATAAATACATCAGACTGTTGAAAGAATCCCAAAGCTTTGTCTTCCTACCCCAGATCTTTACTACTCATCTCTTTAACTAATTCTGTCAACACAGCAAACTGGTACCAAATAGGAGCATCCTGTTTGGTAGGATTTGCCATGATAGCTGTGCCTCTCTAGGTCACTGCCTGTCACATGGCTTCCTGCAGCCGGAGACTCTCTTCTATCAGCTGGGATCTACTCATAAATCTCATATGCCTCCATGTGTCTACCAGATGGGCAGGTAAGAGTAGAGGCCAGGGGAAGGAACAGTGAGGAAAAGGAGCAGAAATGGAGAAAAGGAGGGGGTTCATTAAATCCAGCAGAAAGTAGAACAAAAATCCCAGATAGAAGAGAATAAAGATTAGGAAGAGATCAGGTACATCTCCAAGGAGGTAGGTATGTGATTGAAGGTAATCAGGGGAAGCAGGTGTTAGAAGGAAGGACAGAACAGAAGGGGCTGGTGGTCAGGCTCTCAGAAAATTAGGTGCCTCTTCCTTGTACTAGTATTCTAGGGCTACCATAAAAAAATACCACAGACAGTGGCTTAAACAACAGAAATTAATTTTCTCACAATTCTGGGGGCTAGAAGTCCAAAATCAAGGTGTTTCTGGTTTCTCCTGAGTCCTGAGGTCTCTCTCTTTGGCTTGCAGATTTTCAGTTTTTCACCATGTCCTCACGTGGCCTTTTCTCTGTGCTCTGCATACCTGGTGTCTCCTCCTCTTCTGAGGACACCAGCCCTATTAGATTAGGACCTCATCCCTGATGGCCTCATTTAACCTTAATTACCTCCTTAAAGGCCCTATCTCCAAATATAGTCACATTTGGGGTTAGGGCTTCAACATATGAATTTTATGAAGACACAATTCAGTCCTTAAAAGCCTCTTAAAAGCATCCGATGCTTTTAAGGTCCTACAAGCATCCGATGCTTAAAAGGTCCTACAAGAATCCGATGCTTAAAAGGTCCTACAAGAATCATAAGTATACAGCAGGAAAATAAACCAAGGTACAGTGTGGAGTCTCTGTTCAACTATTTCTTCCTGTCATTTATTCTTTTTTTAACAGTCGTGTAACTTATCTGTAATGTAAGAATGCTGTAGAGATGGGTAGGAACTGAGAAACTCACTAAGTAAAAATGTTCCCAAAAAACTTGTGGAGAAGGGACTTCCTATCAGCCTCATCACCCCCTTTTTACAGCTGTCTGTACAATTCTAAAATTAAATTGATAAATTATACAACATATAAATATACAATTTCAGAAAACTGATCTACCAACTATAGTATAAAGGATAAATAAAAGTAATTTATAATAAAATGATTTGTATGTTAATATGTAAATGCTTATACAGGACTCCAGTAGAAAACAATGAAATAGTCTAATGCATGTATTCACTCACACTGAATGCTTGTATTTGAGTAAAGTTTAGAAGACATTCTGTGTGCACACAGAAAAATGAAAGAAGTGGGGTGCTGATGGATACTAAAATGTCTTATGATATATGTCAACCTATGGCAACTTCAGGTCTGGAAACAATAAGAAAAATGGAAGGCCCTATCTCAAAGATCAAGACATTTGAGAAGTAACTGGGAAACAAGGTGATTTTTGCAGTGTGGGGCAATCCTACACATTACAGAATATTGAGCACCCTTGCATTCTGACCACTACATGTTAGCAGTGCTTTGCAATAGTAATGCTCCCACAGATTTCCAAAATGCCCCCAGTGAGATCCACTAACGTGAAAGTATTTGCCCAGAAACAAGCTACCCTCTTGACTTTTGGTGTATATCCACTTGGACCATCGTAAGTACTGGGTTCACTAGCAAGAGTTTAGAATTTTTTTTTTTTTTTTTTGGTGGGGGTGGAGGGAGGAGCCGATATGACTAAGTCAATACAAACTGAAAAGATGGTTATCATACATTAATTATCATATAATCATTTATAAAGCTGAAATGCTCAGGTAAATAGTCCCATTCTTTACTAAATCATAAAAGATAAACTTTGCCAAAAAAAAATTCAGGTTTACATATTCTGCTTCAAATCAGTAGGTAACTGCAAGTCTTCTCTATCATTAGACATCTTGCAATTCAAACCCTTTATGTTAGATTTTGGGAAGTTCCAAATATTAGAACCACAATTCTCATGTGGGGGAAATCTTAGAATGAAAAAGGAAACAAATGTATTGAGTCACTATTATGTAGTGGCCTCTAACTAGTTTGCTTTACATATATTATCTCATTTAATCCTTATTATAACTGTATAATGTGGGCAATATTATCATTGACATCTTACCAGTGAAGAATCTGAGACTCCGTAATGTTAAGTAACTTGACCTGGCCAAATAGCCAATTCATGGCAGAGCCAAGTTCCAGGTTCCCACTCAGGTCAGACTCCAAAGCCAATGTTAACATCAACCATTGCCACCAAGAAATCAAAGAAAAAAAGAGGCTGATATATTTTTTATGTCCAATCCACATGTCATCTCTGGACTTGTATTTCACACATATCATCCTTATAACCCAGAGAGAGGGAGATACTGTCATTGCCACATTATAGACAAGCAAACAAGCCCAGAGAGGCATTTAATTAGAATCACATAGAACAGATGTGTCTAAGATGAGATTTGAAAAACATATCATGTGCTTTTTTTTTTTTTTTTTTTTTGAGATGGAGTCTCACTCTATCTTCCAGGCTGGAATGCAGTGGTGTGATCTTGGCTCACTGCAACCTCTGTCTCCCAGGTGCAAGCAATTCTCTGCCTCAGCCTCCCGAGTAGCTAGGATTACAGGCATCCGCCACCATGCCTGGCTAATTTTTGTATTTTCAGTAGAGACGGGGTTTCACCATCTTGGCCAGGCTGGTCTTGAATTCCTGACCTCATGATCCACCCGTCTCAGCCTCCCAAAATGCTCATGTGCTTTTTACTACATCTTTGTATTAGCCAGCATTCGTCCAGAGAAATGGAAGCAATAGGAGATAGATATATAAAAGTGGAGATTTATTATCAGAATTGGCTCACACAATTATGGAGGTGAAGTCCCATATGTCATCTGCAAGCTGGAGAGCCAGGAAATCAGTGGTGTAATTCATCTGAGTTCAAAGCCTAAGAACCAGGGAAGCTAATGATATAATTCACAGGTCAAGTCCAAAGGCCTGAGAACCAGCAGCAGAGGGAGTGGGGAACTGGTGTTGGCTACAGGGGTAAGCCCTGGAGTCCAGAGGCCTGAGAACCAGGAGCTCCAATGTTTAAGGGCAGGAGAAGATAGATGTCCTGGCTCTAGAAAAGAGTAACCTGCCCGTTCTCCACCTTTCTGTTCTATTCAAGCACTCAATGAATTGGATGACACCTGCCCACACTGGGGAGAATGGATCTTCTTTACTCACTCCGCAGATTCAAATGCTAATCTCTTCTAGAAACACCCTCACAGGCATACCCAGAAATAATGTTTTATCAGCTATCTGGGCATCCTTTTACCCAGTCAAGTTGACACCTTAACCATCACAGTTGCTGTCTTTCATGAAAGGAGAACCATCACATCCATGTTCAACAACTAACTAGAAAAAGTTATCAGGCCTTTGCCTGAACCTACAAGAAAGTTGAGAACAAAGAGCTACAGTTGTTGCTTAGAAAATTTTTTAGATCATCTAAGAAGACAAAACCATTTTACTGTTCTCAAATAAAAAGATCTGTTTGCCCAAGACTTATCATTTAAACAGAGTTTTTGGCTCAGTGGTCTATAGTCATTTGGTTCACCTTTGAGTAATATCCTGATGTCAAACGGTAAGGAACAGGGTAAGATTTTCACAAACGGTGCACGGAAGGTTTGAGTCATCTTGTTGCCTTTGTCCGAATCTGGATGATCTTGACTTTCCTGCAGTTTCTTTTAGCCTTTTGGTAGTGTGGAGAATCTGATTCTTGGTGAGTTTCTGATTATTAAGTCGTTTGGTGTTTTTTACACCCCTGTGACCCACAGTCTCTGTGCAGGCCATATGGCTGATAACAAACAGTATGTCCCTTGTTGCATAATTTCCTATCCAAAGTCATGCCAGGAAGACAAGACATGAAAGTTAGACTGGAAGTCTTCTACCCTGCTGATAAAAATGTAAATAGGTACAACCAGCTTGGGAAAATGTTTGCCTGGCAATGCCTACTAAAGCCAAACACGTGTATGCCTGTGACACGGTCTTTCTTCTCTTGGGAATATCTCAAACAAAAATGAGTGGTTTCAAACACTAAAAGACTTGTATAGGAATGTCACTAGCAGCTTTATTGTAGAAGGCCAATACTGGACACAACCAAAATGTTCATCATCCATAGACTATAACACTGGCAATAAAGAAAAAACTACTGATAAATATTACAGATACAATGTGCTTCCCTATCATGTCAGTAGCCTGCTCAAGATGCTACAGGAGCCTCAGGTTGTCTTTCCTATGAGATATAAATGTGCCTTCACTGTCCCAGTCCCAAGAAATCAAATTCTTCTCTTGCTTCACCCCATGGAGACCCCTCCCTTGCAGCCAGGGAACTATCTCCCACGTTAGTCTTACTCACTTTCATTATTTGGAGTCAAGTAACCCTAAATTCTACTATCACCTCTAATATTCTTTGCATAACCCTAGTCTCAGGTTCCTCCTCTCAAATAAAGCAAAAAATTCCTACCACACTGTAAATTAATAAAGAAGATTTAATTTTTAAAGATACTGGTAAAGCACTAGCAGTGTCAGGCACATATGACTGCTCAACAATAGTTAGTTTTCTTACCTACCTGGCTTTTCCATTCACATCTCTTATCAGCCATCTTCCAGGCTGGAATTACCACTTCCCACCAACAACACCATAAACTCCCCTCTAAGAAACATGCCCTGACAAAACCAATCCTGTCTCCACTTTGATTTCCACATAATCTGCATTATCTATAGTCTAAACTAACTACAAACATGCACGCTTTATCTGTAAATACTTCCTTTATTACATCCTTCATTCAGGCCCCATCCCGGAACCCAGAAATGTACACACAATGAATTCTCAATCACATGTGGGCAATTTTAATTGTTAGGTATGGGAAGAACTGGTGAAAATGCTGCATGATGGTAACAACTACCTGTTAGGTTGACTTAAAAAGAAGGATTTAGACATGTTAATAAACTATCTACACTTCGGTAACTATTAGTCATGCTTGCCCAAGCAACTCAAGAGTAAGGAAAATATCCATTTTACTAAATTACAAGACTAAAGAACTATTAGGATAATTATCCCATAACAAATGCCAGAAATAAGTGGTTATATTGACTTAATTTTATAGACACTTTCCAAAGTATATATTCTAGCCTTACCGAACAAAAAGGTATTACCATTGCTCAGATTTTACTAATCCATGAGCCCCTGGGAAGAAAGCCCTAGGTTTATCCTATAATGGCAGCTGGCCACTTTTTCTGTGGACATAAAAGAAATTCAATTTCTCCGGACACTTTTTTCCTCTGCTACCAGTGAGCTCCAGGGACTGGTAAACTCCTAAAGGAAAACCATAAAAAAATTAAAAAAAAAAAAAACATAATCCAGAGAAAACAAAATCCAGCTAGTTAAACTATCACCAATAAGAAACATAAACAGGAACCATTTTCAGTTGCTTGGAATCAAAAGCTCAATTTTTAAAAAGCTTCAAAACAAGAGTTTACTGTTTCCCGGACATCTGCAGTTGAAAAAACACAAAAACAGTTCTGGAAAGTGCTGTGGTTTACTTCATGCTGAGTGATTCCCAGGTGCAGAGGGGAATACTGGGGCAGAACAAAAAATGAAATGAGCATGAAGCAAAAGTTTTTCAGAGCCAATTTATATGCACCTTTCTCTAGCCTGGTTGGTGACTCTTCAGGTATAAATGTGGCATGGGGTGGATTGTTTGAGAACATCCTTATCCTGGGGGCAATTTAATGTAGATTTCCCTCTGCCAGGCTCCACACAGACTTCTAACTTGGGGATCCTTGAAGAAGGATCCCCTGGCTTAATATAATTTGTCATTGTCCCCATGTCTGGAACAGCCGGCAGATTCAAAACCTTTAAGATGGGGAGTGCCACAGCTTTAGAAGCAGAACTGCCAACCAGCTGTGTATGCGCCTCAGACTGTGGAACAAGCAATAAAAAGAAAAAAGCAAGAAGAAAATTGCCAACTTCTTGCAACATGGAGCCAGAACTGTCAGAGCCAAGCTGGTCATTTTTCCACCCAGCCAGCCCCAAAGGTTGGCATCTGACATCAGTGTGGAGAATGACATCAGAGAGTCTCCAGTCACCTGCCTGCCTGACAGTCTTGCTCAAGAAATGCCATGAAAGCCAGCAAAGATGCAAGGAGGAAAGGAGCTGAAAGGGGGACTGGTGTCGGTCACAGTTCCCTTGCTTTTTGTTAAGCAGACTACTATTTTGACCAACGATGTAGAGCTAGTTTTGCAGAACAAGATGAAAGAACAAAGGATTTTTATTTTGGAGCTCAGAAGAAAACAATAAGACTAGCAAATTTGGTTTAGGTTCCTGATTTACCAGCAAGGAAAACTGACCTTGGCCGGTGTTATAGACTGTAAGTTTGTGTCCTCCCCCAGAATAAGTTCATATATTTTGAAGCCCTAACCCCACAGTGTGGACTATATTCTGAGTAAGGAAGTAATTAAGGTTAAATGAGTTCATAAGGATGGGACCCTGATCCAACAGGATTAGTGTCCTTATAAGAAGAGACACCAGAGAGCTTGCCCCCTCATGCATGCTCTGTCCT
The DNA here is from genome assembly GCF_007565055.1 of Rhinopithecus roxellana. Lineage (NCBI taxonomy): Eukaryota > Metazoa > Chordata > Mammalia > Primates > Cercopithecidae > Rhinopithecus > Rhinopithecus roxellana. The sequence continues at coordinate 59,191,084 of NC_044557.1, read as the reverse complement.
TTCTCCTGTCTTCCCACATACATGTACAGAGGTTTCCTCTGGCCATGAGAGGCCAAAGTGTCCATCTGCAAAGCTGGGAAGAGAGCCCTCACAATAAACCATAACACAAACTTACAGCCTACAGCCCCTGCTAGAACATTGATCTTGGACTTTCAGCCTCCAGAACTGTGGGGAAATTAATTTCTGTTGTTTCAGCCTTGCAGTCTGTGGCAGCCTGAACAGACTAATCCAGATGGCTAACGCCAGCCAAGTGAAATGAGGGGCTTGAGAAACTGACCAGAAGCTGCAGAGCCAGCCTGACAGCAGGCAGAATCCAAGCCAGCTCCCGAGAACCAGGAATCAAGAACTAAGCACTGGTCAGGGCACCACCACCGAACTACAGAAATTCCAACTGTTTCTCTCATTTTTCCATCACTCACTCAAAAGTCAAAGTCCCAGGAAGATGTGTCTGATTTCTAACTTTGGTGATAAGCCATACCAACCCCCTACCCCAGGCTATGCCAGGATAGAGAGAGAAACAATCTTGTCCTTTTCAGTTCCACAGCTAACTGACATAGGGAATGTCCCAAGACATTACAGTGAGCAAAGCCTTGCCTCAAAAGGAAATCAAGATGTTTCTAGGAAGGACGAATGGATCCTAGGTAGTATAAACATTTCAAATGTCCTTACACTAATATCATTACAAATTCCATCATTCTCCTGGTATGCATTCTGTGTGTACCTAGGGTAGATTTCTGTGGCTATAGATTCAGGAACAGTGAATCCCAGAGGGGCACATGCCCACAGGTAGAATGACAGGTCTGGACTTTCCCTCTGAGATCCAGACCTACACAGCATCTGTCCGTGTAGCTAACTTCCTGATGTCAGGACTACCTATATAGTACTTGGCAGTCCTTGATCAAAATGTTGATAAAAAGAAACATCACTGACTACTCTATCCTGTCATTCATGCATCAGTTCCATCACATCTAAATACCTTCTGATTGTCCAATTGTGTTTGTTGAACAGCTGTTGTGTGTCATGCTTTTTGCAAGGAGTTTTATCCGTGCTGGCTTATTATTTCTTTAAAATAGCCCATGAAGTCAAAAAGGTCAACATGGAGGAAGAAAGAAGGTAATAAAATAGTAGCAGTCGAATTCCTATCCTCTGTGACCTTGGAAAACAGCAAAAACTACAAATTACATAAACACAAAATAACCAGAGGGTAAATAAGCGACCTATGAACAAGTAGGAAATTGGTATAAACTAATTGTACCAGTACCAATAAAGGTGGAAAATACCTGGTTTAAGGTCTTGAATCTGCCACTTGACCTCAGACAAGTAATGACTTTTCTGGGGCTCAATTTCCTCAACTGTTCAGTAAGGTGTATATTAAATAACCTATATGGGGACTTGCAGCTCAGAGAGGATGTCATTCAAAGCCTCCTAATGAGTTGAGTAAACAGAGGGGTGTGGAATTAGTCAGGGAAGGTTTCTTGAAAGGGGAGACTATTTTCAACTTCTTCTCTGCCCACCTAGAGGCCAAGTCCAGTGATTGCAGTTCAGCTCAGGCCTTACCCTACTTGACTCCTCTGTTGCCTCTGCACTGCTGGCTGGTCTACCTTGCTTCACATTTCCTCCTCCTCCATGTCCCTGCAGCTCTCTTCTCCCAGTTCTCTTCTTGCTCCCTGGACTCCCCTCTTCTGGTTCCTATTCCTCAATGTACCCTCAATGCCAATGATCCTGATGTTGTCCTTGGCTTTTCTCTTATTCTTCCACATATTCTGACAATTTCATCCATACCTGCAGCTTCAAATACCAATTGCACAGAGCCTTATCTTTCTCTTTAATGGAGATACACTCCCCAAATTCTGGATTCGTTTATCGACCACCTACTAGATAACATGTTCCCAAAGGCCTTGACTGCATAGGTTCAAAACTGAACTCAGAATATCCCCATCCACAACCTTGCCCTTGCCCTGGTTCCATGAATGATGCCACAATCTACCGAGGCACCTGGAAGTCATCAGACCTCCCTTACATCATTGGTGGTCATTAGGTCCTATCATTCCGCCTCCAACATGTCTCACAAGTCCTACCCCTCCTTTTCATCCCCACTGTAACATCTCAGAATAAAGCCTCAGCGTCCATCTCTCCTGATCACCCTGCCTACCCCATTCCAAACACATCAGGGTAGTCTTTCTAACACTTAGTCATGACCCCCTCCCCACCAGCTCAATATCCTTCATATGTCAAACACTGATGGGACAAAATTCTAACTCCTTTACATGGCAAATTAGATCTCTGTACCTGCCCCCACCAGAGCTTGCACTGCCCTGAACTGTGTTGTAGCTGCTTGACCGTGTCTATCTCATTGTCATATGCCCACCGCTTAGCACAATGCCTGAACGTAGGGGCTCAAGAAATTACTAATAAATGAATTAGCAAATATGTAAAATACTTAAATTACCTCACAAAATTTATCCCTTTATAAAATATTTCATTTTTATTGATAAAATGATATCAGTAAAGATATATTCAATTTCATTTTCTTACAGTTTTAAATCAGTAAGTGCACATCAAAGTCAGAGGTTCCGAATCTTGGGTGCACATTAGAATCACCTGCAGAGATTTTAAGCTGGCTTCCATCCAGACCAATGGAGTCAAAATTCAGCCTTTGTATTTACTGTGGCCATTTGAGTGATTTCATTGGAAAAAGAAAATAGAGCTAACATTAAAGAGATTCACATCATGCTTGATGCAGAAGATTTTATACATGGTATCTTATTTACTCTTTAAAAGAACCCAGGAAGCAAGACTCTCTATTTATTGTGCACTTGAAACTCAAAGAGATTAATGTACTTGAATGGGGTCACCCAACACATATGTGGTGGGTCTAGGATTCTACCAAAGCTACTTCCAAAGAAAATGTGCTTTCTTCCACCTGATAAGCCTCCATGCAGGCAGCGAAAAACGTGTCAGAGGAGGGAGAGAGGGAAAGAAGAATAGCACTTGCAGACACTGGATTTGAATGTGGGGATGACCCACAGTTTCAACACCACACAGTCGCCTTGAGTCCAGTGTGGTAAGAGTGAACCATCCACAGGCATACTGGCTTGAAGTCTTACATAAACGTGACCATTTGGCAAACACCTAAGTAATCATTGTTCCAGGCAAGAACTATAGATGGTAAAATGAGAGAATGAATAGGAAAAGGGAGATTTATATAGTTTCAAAGTATCCACCACAGGATATTCATTTAAAGAGAAAGTAGTAACTTTATAGTGGAGAAGTCTGGCAGACCTACCTTAAGTGAGTGAGCAAAGTTTCATTTGAATAATAAAACAAATTGAGATTATGCATAACATGACTGACATAACATGCTGACATAACATGCTGAGAAAGCCGTAGCATCTTGTCCATGGCCTGCTTGCCAAAGATGCACAACTTTAAGTATGAGGAAACATCAGATAAACCCAAATTAGAAGAAAATCTAAAATCTACCAAATAATTTCAAAACGGGTAAAAGAGACCACAGAATTGTTCCATATTAAAGAAAACTAAGAAAATATAGCTAAATGCAATGTGTAGTCCTAAATTATATGCTGACCAAAAAAAGGTCATTAGTAAGATGTTTGTGAAATCTGGATAAAGTGTGTAGATTAAGTAGTATTACAGTAATATTAATTTCCTGTTTTTTAGTATATTGTGGTTATACAATAAATCAATAGTTCGGGAATTTGGATGAAGGGTATGTGGAACTTCAAACTATTTTTGCAGCCATTTTGAAAAATTTCAGACATAAAATTTAAAAGTTTTTAAAAATTAAAAAGTGAAAATGTGTGACGAAGTTATGAGACTGGATTTCATCCATGAATCTGAAAACAATTCTAAAAGGAGTACCAAATTATTTTGAGTGTTATGCATGGCATTTGCCTCTCAAGATACTTTTTAATGAGACAGGGTTATTTTGCATGCATAAAATGTCACACTTGTTACATTACCAGTCTCATTTCATTAAAATTCTATACTTAAACCCCTATAGAATGTTTCTCACCATCCACTTCACCAGATGTCATTTGACACGTAAGAATCTGAGTGACTCCCACAGCTCACAAGGCCATAAACAGCAGAGATGGAACTGGAAGCAGGTGTCTGCCCCAGCTTCAGGGCTCCTTCCACACTGAGCTACACTGCCTCGCAAATCTTCTAAAGTTCACCCAAGACCCACAACCCAAGGAGTGAGAGAAACCGAAGAGGCTGAAGTCGAGGGAAAGCATGATAGACTCCATATCTATGAATTATTGTACTGCAAGGTTCATAAACATCTCTCTCTCAAGTTAACATTATCAAATATATTCATTAAATATTTTACCTTTTGGGTTGGGGGGTTAAAGCTAATCTGTCTTTTCTCCCAAGACCTTTAATAATAGTAGTAAGAATAGTTAACATTTGTTGAGCAACTACTATTGCCAGTTATTGTTCCAAGTTCTAATACGTTAGATCATTTAATCCCAGAAAAAACCCTGTGTTGTAGATGTATTATTCCAGTTTTACAGATGAGGAAACTAAGGTACTGACAGTGTGAGCAAGTTGCCTACAATCATATAGTTGAGGGATGAAGAAATTGGTCCAGGATCTTTTCTAGCATTTCCAGTATGCTTTTGCGTCTCCTACAGGCACTCTCAAAGTTCTCTATTTGCTTCCAAAGTCCACATCCCCTTCTTAACATTACCTTCCATCACCACAGCCTCCTTTCAGATCTTTAGGGGAACTTGTTTCAAATAGTGACAGATAGATCATTATTTTGTCAAATACATTAATAGTGTTCATTCTGCCTAAAAGACCACATCTGAGAAAATGAGAGGCAAGGATGAGATAAAAAGAAAAGGGTCTGGTCCCTACTCTTAAGGTGTTTAAAATCTCCTCAAGGAACACCTTTAAAATTTAACTTGAAATGTTTCACTATCCTAAAAAAGGCAGTGACTCTCCCCTCTGTTCACAGGGATTTAATGGGGTACACAATTTGTCCTGTATCAGCCACTGCTGGATACCAATCCTACACTTGCCAATGGTCACGATGCATAATGAGAGAGTGATCTGGTCAAAAATAATTGAGTTATTCAAAATGGTCCAGATTGTAAGAAACTTCTCAAATGAGATATAGTTAATTTTGTAAGTCATCTGACTACGTCTCTTCAACAAGAGTATTTTCTTCTTGTCACACAGAGATATGATTGATTACAGGGTAGTAACAATGGGAGTGAAGAGATTCATGGGGAGCCTACCCCCCAATCAGCAGCAGCAAGCTCTTTCTGGGGTTGGCAAACCGGCCAACAGCCTCTGAGGAAATCAAGCCCTTGCCCTTGGCCTTGTCAGTTCTCGACTCTTCAGTTCAGAGGCTGATTGGCCAAATCTAGGACCTTTTGGGGCAGGTTCATCTTCTGTATTCTGTTACCTGTTATTTTCCTGCGCAAACTCATTTCAATCGAGTCTTCAGAGATTCCCCATACTACGGTGAAGAATTTCTTGGGCAGGATGGCTTCTCACAGATGGCAGCACAGAAAGCAGATTTTGAATTCTTTTTTGAAGATACACAAAACTTTCCAGATATTTGCAGGAAAAAAGAGAATCTCAGCATTTCTTATAATCCCACACAGCATTAAAGGCTGAGTAAGACAAAAGATTTGGGCCATCAGGCTTTGCTACTGCTGTCTTTATAAAATCAGGAAAACTTGAAGTTTAGGGCATAACTCCTTTTGTCTGCTACACACAGACATTGTACTTCCCATTTTCTCTTCTGATTTACATTAAAATTCAGATAGAAATTCTGAGACAGTAAACCTCATAAGAATGGGGGGAAGGGGTGGTCATGCTAGTATAATATTAAGAATCATGAGCCCATATGCCAATTTTATTATTATATAGTATATTTGTTGACATTTCGTAAGTTTGAAAAAAGGTTAGTTAGCTTATCAATGCTGGAAATCTTGCTTAACTTCGATATAGGGAATAATTTGCTATGATGTGGGGTGGGAAATGAGGCCACTCAGGGGCTTTTAGATGTGACTCATAAATCAGAATAGCTTTTCTGATTCCTCTGTTATCTTTTGATGGGCCAGGGCTACAAGCATTCACTATGGGCAGTTTTTTGTTGTGTGTTTTTGTTTTTTTTGTTTTTATTTTTGTTTTTTTTGAGATGGAATCTCCCTCTGTCACCAGGCTGGAGTGCAGTGGCATGATCTCGGCTCACTGCAACCTCCATCTCCTGGGTTCAAGCGATTCTCCTGCCTCAGCCTCCTGAGTAGCAGGGACTAGAGGCGTGCACCACTACTCCCTGCTAATTTTTGTATTTTTAGTAGAGACGGGGGTTTCACAATGTTGGCCAGGATGGTCTCGATCTCTTGACCTTGTGATCTACCCACCTCAGCCTCCCAAAGTGCTGGGATTATAGGCGTGAGCACCGGGCCCAGCCTTCACTATGGAGTCAATATCTCTACTAAACTCCTCTTCCTGCCACAGCCAAATCTCCTCCAGACACAGCATACTCACAGAAAATGTTCCTAAGAGGTGAATGGTACCAAAAGCACAGGCTAATGTTGATGGTTCAGTCTACCTACAACGTAACAAAGACGCAGCATGCGCACACGCACACACATTCCTCCTCTGGAAGATGGAGTGAGATTGAAATATGCTTCCAGCAGGCTACTTAACCACACCATGTTTACAATCTTTTTAACCTGTCTGAAGTCCAGAGAAGAAGTTATTACTGAAAAAAATCAATATCTAAATACTTTCATATTTTTAAAATCAACTAAATTTTAAGTACATTTTAGTCTCCCTTCTTCCTATGAATGGTCTCTTTCTGCCTTGGACACCCTTTCACATTCAAGAATCAGCTCATATAGGAATAGAAAACCAAATACCGCATTCTCTCACTTACATAAGTGGGAGCTAAATGATGAGAACACATGGATGCATAGAAATGAACACAACACACTGGGGTCTACTGGATGGCAGAGCGTGGGAGGAGGGAGAGGATCAGGAAAATTAGGCTTAAAACCTGGGTGATGGAATAATCTATACAACAAACTCCATGACACACATTTACCTATGTAACAAACCTGCACATCCTGCACTTGTACCCCTGAACTTAAAAGTTTAAAAAGAGATTATACAACAGGAAAACATGTTACAAAGAAACATTTTTTGAAAAAGTTGTATTTTCTCTAAAATGTACTTCCTCCTCAAAAAAAAAAAAAAAAAAAAAATCCACTTACCTACGATACTTGGTGATCAAGCCATGAATCTGAAAGTCAGGTGAATGTCTTCCCTCCTTCATTTCCCAAGTTCTTACCATTTTTTTCAGGGGAGGGGGGCCTTCCTTTCCTCCCATCCCCTCACCCAGACCTACTGTTCATGCTTCTAATCCTCTGGTCTTTTCCCTTCTTGGCAGAGTCAATCTAATTTTCATAATTTATGTAGAAGCTGGTAGACGGTAGATCACAAAAGAACCCTAGATCCCTGTGAATCATGGTAACCAGTCATTATTATAATCTTGTCACAGACATGAACAGAAAACCTTCCAGCTGGTGTGTTTCTTTTCACATAATCTTCCACAGATCCTAACAGCTTCTCAGAGTTAATTCAGAGATTTTACAGAATACTATCTGCAAAGAAATAAAGAAGAAACTAAGACACCATTCTATATCATACCTCATTTTTTATCTGGGGCTTTTATTAGAGTTCCTCCTAAATTTTATCTGGTTTAAAAAAAAACAACATCAGTTTAAGAAAATGTCTGAAAACAACTTATACTCCAGCTTTCCAATTTTACACAGGAAGAAACTGTGGCCCAGAGAAGACAAAGAAACAGGATGAAAAGTCAGGAAGTTCTTGAGCATCTACACAGCAAGGCTGTGGTACAAGCAAATGTTTATAAAGATTATAACCGGCCTTGTATCGGAGCTGAGGTCAAAGATTCATAGACTTTTACAGTCTTGGGTTGGTGGGTAAAGACCTCTGGGGTCCCTCTGAATACACCCTCTCCATGGCAGCCCCCAAGAAGCAGCCTAATACTGAGCTGACTGCTGTGGGAAATCTTAGTATACTCCCCAGAGCTCTAGCTTCCTGTATAAGGTTGTCCAACAAATCCTCCTCTGTAGCAGAGAACAGCTATCCAGTAGATAGCTCTGGATCCAGCTCTGCCATCCAGTAGACCCCAGTGTGTTGTGTTCATTTCTATGCATCCATGTGTTCTCATCATTTAGCTCCCACTTATGTAAGTGAGAGAATGCGGTATTTGGTTTTCTATTCCTATATGAGCTAAAACTAGCCCAGATGTATATCCATGGACAATGGAATATTTTACAGCAATAAAAAAGAATAAGAAAACACTGTAGTACTAAAATAGAATTATCTTCAAGATATAGTCGTGTAACAAACATAAAGCTAAGATGATGCGTAATTTGTAGAAGGCATAAAGTATCTCTAGAAAGCTGCGGGGAGCGGAAATTGGTGCCTGGTAGGAAGGGGCGGGAGACTTATAAACTTCTTTGCGTCTTCTGATTTGAATCACATGAATGTATTCCCTGATTGAAAAATAACTTTGTTTTAAATTAAAATGGCCCAATTTCAAAACCTGTCTTGGGTTTTTGTTTCTGTATCTGTGACTCTTAAAATCTAAGATTTGTTTTCTATTTTCCATGGGTACCTCAATTTCCCTTCCTTGACAAAAAGAACTGTTTGTCCCTTCTTCACTTGATTTTATAATAAACTTGCTGCTGGCTTTAAGTTCAATTGCCCGACATGCAATAAAGCTTCCAAGTATCCAATAAAGTCAGCATAAAAGATAGCTTCTTCCTGACATTTAAAAACACTCAGCTTTCATGTCTTTGGCTCTCCCGCATCCCCAATCTAAGGCTGCCAGATCCTTCTTTTGGTGCCCTGTCCAAATATATCATAGTCACACAACGGTCATGTCTGAGACATTTTTCCAGGGACATTAGGGTCCGGTACTTCACAAACACCTAGTTAGAACGGATCCCCTATCCTTCAAGCTAAAACTTCCTTCTTTAGCTGATCACATCTCAAGAACAACTGAGATCTTACATTTATGAGTAATCAATTTCTCAGCAAGCATTACTGTAGCTAAAATAGGTGTATTACATTCCATACTTCATGTTCCAATAACTTTTCATGAATGGGACATGCAGGAGGGCTGGGAATCTCACCCTGCAGTGCCCCCTACTGGTCATTTTAAGAAGTGGCTAAGAGGGAAGGAGCGGAAGGGCCCTGCCTTTCTACACGGTGCTGTGGGAATAATTTACATGGGAAGGTTTTGTTTTATTTCCACATACCTTTCAAATTGGGTATCATTTTGGTCCATATGCCATCCAGGTTACAAGCTTACAGAGAATGTCTGAGTCATGTTGGTGACAACCCAGTGTCAACAGAAGGGAGAGGCACTTCCACCTCCAGAGAAAGAATAGGACCCTCTAGGGAGGGACGCAGAGAACCTTGAATCTCCGAAGCACTCCCCCGCCTCACCCCTGGTCCTATACAGGGTGGCCACAACTGTACATAGTGTGAGTTTCATCTGTCAGAAACTATGTTGAACTTCTGTTGGATTTTTTTCCCTCTCATGAATTTTCCATCTCTTTCAACACACAGATAATCATGGGGGAGTTAACTGCCTTGGTTATGCACTTGTTTTAATGAGATTTCCTAGAAGCAGATTAGTTTTGTCTGACAACTAGTGTAAAATAACTTTGTGGTTAGATGGGACTAAAAGAGTTAAGACTTTTATTAAGGAGTTTGGGGCATGGACAAGGGAGGCCCAAAGGCCTCCAGGTATCCAGGGGAAGCAGAAGGATCCCGAAGGAAGTATCTGCAGTCCTAGCCATGAGAACACTTAACCTTATCTTGGTGAGGCAGGATGTTCAAATGGGACTCTTCCCATCTTAACATTTTGGCCATGCCCCAAAGCCGAGACAACAGATATCAAGGCCTTCTCTTCAGGATTTGGAAGGGAGTGACCGAAAACACTGTTCGTCCAATGGGAGGCCATCACACACCTCCTGACAATATTAAAGAAATATTAGAATTCATCAGGAAGACAGAAGTTAGGAGGTAGTTGGGATTTTCTCTGAAGAGAGTTATGGGTGTCCAGGAGTCCCCATGGACAAGGAGAAGGTAGTCCTTCCCCCTCCTTATGCCAAGAGGGCTCTTCAAGAGGACAACTTGGAGAGTTTGCTGTTTGTTCCCTGGAGATTGTGGACTAACACCTGACTTGTCCCTCTAGTGGTGAAGATGAGAAGCTGGCTGGAATGGCTACCTGGTAGTAAAGAGGCAGAATGAAGGGAACAGCCAGCCTTTCCAGCGTTGAATGGGAAACAGACATTCACAGAGTTCTCACTGGGCAACTGGAAACCCCATGGAAGAGAACCAGACTCTGGTTACCATAAATGGATCCCCTGGAGGGATAACGTGACCCCAACGGAGAGACAGACTGCCAGGAGCCAGGGGCTGAGGGGAGAGTCACAAATGTCCAACTGCAGGAGTAACTGCCCACATTAAGGGAATTGCAGGTAGAAAACTGCTAAGACCAGAATCCCTGAAAACTCACTGCAAACTCCCTCTGCCCACCAAGAGTAAGCACTAACACTGCATCATCCAATCCATCCAGCCGCCTCAATGCCAGGTTACTGCTGTCATGCCAAGCAGGACCTTCCCAGCCCCTTCACCTTCCCTTTCACCTCCACCTCCATCCAGGGCAGCAGAGTGAGTGGTGCAGAAGTAGAACAAGTTAGGGAAAGAGGCCCCAGCCATGCCTTTCCCCAGTTCCACAAAGGCTTCAGCCCAGAGAACCTGCACTGAGGAAAAGGAAAAGCTTGGCTTCACCCAAACTTTGCAACCACTGTGATTATTCATTTATTTATCATTAAAAGAAAAAGAGAAACCTAGGCTTAGATCCCAGAATACCACTGCAGCTTGGGAATGATGCTGGAATACATGTTGTGTATGCCTATAGGTGGGTCAAAAAACAAAAGAAACTCCTGAGACCCCGTGAGACATCCAATTTAATCTTCTATTCTAGGAAATAGGACTTTGGAAGCATAACAACTAATCTTTAAATGGCACTCTACAAACAACTCTACAAACTACTAATGTATGCATACATTAGTAGTACATTTAATTCCCACAATAATCCCCATTTCAAAGACGAGAGAAATCAAGGATCAGAGAACTAACTTGCCCCAGGATCAAGCACACTAGAGAGGGAATTTGAACCTAACCTATTTGACTTCAGGCTACTGACTCTGAAAACCACATGTAAAACTCAGTCTGTAGCTTTTCTGGGAAATTTCTGAAAATTTCAATGGATAAAAAGTGTTTATGCCCACCCCTTCCCCCACCAAAATTCAGGTATTGAAATCCTCAACCCCAAGGTGATGGTACTGAAAGGTGATTAGGTCCCTTACAATGGGATTATTGCCTTTATAAAAGAGTCCCTTGTCCCTCCTGCCATGTGGAGTTACAGTAAGACCACCTACCTATGAACCAGGAAATGGGCCCCCGCCAGACACCAAATCTGCCATTGCATTGATCTTGGCCTTCTCAGTTTCCTGAGAAATTTCTGTTGTTTCTAAGCCACCCAGTGTGTAGTAGTTTGTTACAGCAACCTGAATAAACTAAGACACAAAGAATCTCATGTCTTCTTTCCTAGCTACTAATTCATAAATGTAACCTACTAGTTAACTATTAGATGCCTAACCCACCAGCCAATAAATACCCCTTTAAAACTAGTCTAAAAATATTGATTTTCTTGTGCTTTCTTGAATACCCTAAAACACATTTTTCCTTGAGAAGTGGTCAGTTTCAACTATCTAAAGAGAATTAGAAGATCCCTTTTACCTTGTCAAGCTCTGGACCTCTAATCCTGCCCATCCAGTCTCTCGATAATTTCTCTGCACAGGCATATGTGACGTCCTATGTGACGTCCTGTGTGCCGCCTTTGTCCATGACCCATAACCCACATTAGGCTGTGGTGGTTCCTCAAAGCTGAGACAGGGTCCTTTCCTTCTAACAAATCCCAGCACGTGCTCCCCTAACGTGTCTGTTTTACTAATTTTACATTATATACAATTTTTCATTTCATTTGGTCTAAAATAAAGCTTTCAGTTTTTCTCAAATAGCATGGCAGGTTTCATTAAATCAGATTATTGCCCAGTTCCCCCTTCTCTTTCATCAAAAGGAAAGACAGGAAGATAGAAGCAGAAGAAAAGTGGAAACAGTCCAAGGCAGTAATATAGAAAAGTGAAAAAATGTAAAGTAAGTTTAACTCTCCCCTCCTCCTCCTGGAGAGACAAGGTCCCAGAGACAGAACAGCAGCTTTTCTCTTTGCACCTCACACGTTCCGAGAGACTACACTTCCTGGCAGCCCTTTCCATTCCCATTTCAAGGCAACAGCTGTAGACACAGCATTTCTATCTTAGTTACACCAACCTTTGGAGTTCTGAGCAGAGCACTAAAGACTTACAATGCGTTTAAGGCCAAGGTCGTTTGGGGACCAGGATAGAGAACCCAGAAACATGTTTGGAACTTTAAAAATGCTGGGTAGGGTGGGAGGCCTAGGAAGTGGGGGTGCAGGATTCACGCAGTTGCCTCCATCCCCACCCTCCCACCACTAGCCCTAGATAAGCAGACAAGGGTTCCGGTCCTGGCTTGGCCTGGCACCTAGGAATAGCTCTGGCCCGAGGTAAGCCTAAGAAGGGCTAAAGTTTGGGATGGTGGGTTTGTCTGCTTCATAGGAGTCCTCAAACCTGGGCCCAGGCATTTTCCTCCTGTCGGCCCCCAACAAAAAACCCCAAACTAGCTGACTTCCTAGTGCATGGTAAGCACACCTGAGAGCAATAGCAAGCATACTCTGAGAATGACCTCGTATGGCAGGCGCACCTGAATGTATTCCAATAGTGAATGCGAGTCACCAACCCAGAGATTCATTCCTTGTCTATAAGGAACATCTGAGCCCTCAGGCCGTCCCGTGGAACACTGGCTCTATGGGGGATGGAGGCCCTGAGTTGGGGGTTGGGGAGCGCAGTATATGAAAGCTGGCAGGTGGAGATCATTAAGGAGAGGGTGTTAAATGAAAATGCTGTATAATCTGCATGCCGTTTGCAAGCGTTTGTGGTTTTCCTGCCCAGCCCGCTGCCACTGGACCATGTGTACAGTGGTTATATTGTCCAGCCCACCACCGCTGGATTGTTTCTATAAGTAAGGTGGTTCTCCTGTCCAGCTCACCACCACTGGACTGTCTCCCCTGTAAGTCAGTCCCAATAAAATCCCCAAGTCGCATTTGCTAGCTCTAGGTCTCTTCTTTGACCTCTTGAACTTGGTGCCTTCTCTATGGAAGTTAATAGGGGTTCAGCACAACACTTAGGCCTCCAGCACAGCTCCCCATCCCACCCCCCACCTCTTCTCCCCCATCAGATCCTGATTGTTTCCCTCAGCCTCAGAGGTCTGAACCCTGGCCCCATCCTCTAAGAGCCCAACTCCTGCCCACTGATATTTGAAGGTCTTCTTACCTCTCCTGCAGTTCCCGTTGTTCTCCCACGATCCTTCTGTGGTCCCTCCATCGGCAGGTTCTTCCACTGCCTCAGAGGAAGACGTTACCCTCCAAACTTTGGCCCTTTAGAATTTCATCCTCGTAGCCCCACCTGTCCTCACCTAGGCTGCACTGATAAAGGTGCTGAGTCAAGCCCCCATGGCCCACCAAGGCAAGTTCTCAGGGCACCCCATCTCCCCAGTTGGTCCCCAAACCATTCCCTCTCACTCTTGTCTTGCTTACTATAAATCGTGCTTCTGTTTCTGTCTTCAGCCCCTCCAGATTAAAGACTTAGCCATGCTCTCCTGGCATTGGAACCTCAGCTTTTCCCCATAGTTGGTGTCAGCTTCCTGATCAAGCTCAGACACCCCATAACGTGAGTTCTATTGTTATTCCCATTTTACAGATGCTAATATCTGTCACAGAGAGCTTAGGCTGCTTGCCTAAGAAAGGAGGCTGACTACAGACTCAATATCTTCCTACACCAGTTCCCAAATTTCAGTGGGCATCAGAATCACCTGGAGGGAATCAGATGGCTGGGGTTCAATCCCAGAGTTTGAGTCAGTAGGTATAAGATCTGATTATCTGCATTCCTAACAAGCTCCCAGGTGATGCTGATGTTATTGATCTAGGGACCACACTTTGAGAACCACTCACCTACGCTCTTCTGTACTTCTGACCACACTTTGAAACAGGCCAATGAAGTCATAATCATTAGAGGTGTGGCCTAGACACCAGTGTTTTTTAAAAGCTCTCCAGATAATTCAAATGTGCAGCCTGATTTGAGAACTACTAGATATACTCTTGCCAATCAAAGCATACTGGCAGCATCAACATCACCTGAGTCCACTCAGACCCTATTACTGGAGGGAAGGTCTTGACTGAGTTGTCCAGGTACTTGGCAAGTTGAACAAAGAACGGAATAAGATGCACAAACAAAGCAATAAAAGAATGAAGCAACGAAAGACAAACAACAACAAAAAAAGTCACGAAAGCACAGATTTATTGAAGCAAAGCTACAATTCAGAGTGGGAGCAGGATCCACCAAGTGATGCGGCACAAGAGCACGCCCCCCACCAACAACAATTAGGCTTCTTATTAAGTTACAAAAGTTTAGTAACTCCCCTAGATGCACTTTAGAGGCCTCCAATTGATTACACCCTATGAAGGATTGGCCTGTGACCAATCAGAGGCTGAAGTGGAAACTTCTATCTTGTTATCAGAGGAACAAGGATGTGGCCTGTACGTTGCCTAATCTTGCCTAGAACTTGCTGCACCTGCTGTTCTTTCCTTATACCTTAACCCTTGGTTATCCTAATTCCCTGTTCTTCTGCCTCACCCCCAGGTGACTGATATCTTATTAAAGTTTAAGGAACGCTGATAAACACTCCACTGCCTCACAGTTCCTCCCCAGCTGTTCGGCCCTTTAACAGACATCCCAGGCAATTGCTGTTATCAGGTGGGGTTCTACCAGAGAAACAGAACCAGTAGGAGATCTTAGAAAGAGATGTATTTCAAGGAATTAGCTTACAAGATTGTGGGACTGGCTTAGCAAGTCTTAAATCCAAAGGGCGGGCCATCAGTCAGGACAAGGTGCAGCTCTCAGGCAAAGGTTGAAGGTGCTGTCCCCAGGCAGAATTCCTTCCACTCTCAGGGACACCTCAGCCTGCTTTTAAGTCCCTTCAATTGATTGAGTCAGCTTGGATTATCCAGGATAATATCCCTTACTTAAAGTCAACTGCTATGAACTTCAGTCACATTTACAAAATACCTTCATAGTTTGAATGAATAACTAAGAACTGTAGCTTAGCCAACACACAAAACTGACCATCACAACCACTGAGGTTGCTTGATTTAGTAATACAGCCCATGGTTGGGTACCTTCTCTTTTATGAACAACCAAAGTAAATAGATCAGGCAGTGGGTGGTGGCTCATGCGTGTAATCCTAGCACTTTGAGAGGCCAAGGTGGGTGGATCACTTGAGGTTAGGAGTTTGAGACCACTCCAGACAACATGGTGAAACTCCATCTCAACTAAAAATACAAAACTTAGGTAGGCGTGGTGGCGCACGCCTGTAGTCCCAGCTACTCGGAAGGCTGAGCCAGGAGAATCGCTTGAACTCGGAGAATCGCTTGAACCCAGGAGGCGGAGGCTGCAGTGAGTCAAGATCGCGCCACTGCACTCCAGCCTGGGTGACAGAGTGAGACCCTGTCTCAAAAAAAAAAAAAAAAAAAAAGATCAGTATGTCTTTACCTAAGCATTGATTAAAATATTGAGTCAGCTAGTGACAAGTGATTACTTCCACTTCCTTCAGTTTTCATCACTGACTTCCCTTTTCCTAGGTGCTCATAGATGACCATAAGTAAGCAACAAGAATTTCCTCTTTTTCTAAAAGAATCCATCAGCTGATTTAAAACATAAGAAAAACTGGCCATATAAGCAATAGAGTGTCCTCATCTTTTGTGGATCTGAAGACTATACAAGACTATAGAGCCTATACAGTCTTCAAGCCTGTGCAAATTACAAAGGCTTATTCCCACTTTAAGCAGGACTCTAAATAATGCACCCTAACATTGTACGACATTTTCTAGCAGCTATGTCACATTCTTGAAGTGTTTTGGGCTTGAAAGCTACTGAATAATTCTCCCTGTGAATTCCCAAAAGACTGAATTTCTGCCTGGTCTGTTAATTATTTATCTGTTAATCATTTGAACCAAAGTTGAGGCTTCACAGTCCTTCCTTTATTCATTTACACAACAAATACGCTAAGCACACAACACACAGACAAGAAACTCCCTGCCAAATGGGAGAGCAAAACCATGTAAGATGTCATGTCATAGAGATAAGCACAAAGTAAAAGTCCATCTTGTTAATTTGGGATCATTCTTATAACTTTTAAATTTTTTTCTTTCTGTTTTTAAGTACATATCTATCTAACCCAGCTTCATCTTAACCACAAATTCAAAAGGCACGTTTTATGTTTTTGTCCAAATTGTAGCATATCTATAGATAGATAGATAGATAGATAGATAGATAGATAGATAGATAGATAATTTTTTTTTCTGAGACAATGTCTTACTCTGTCAGCCAGGCTGGAGTGCAGTGGCGCAATCTCAGCTCACTGCAACCTCCGCCTCCCAGGTTCAAGTGATTCTCCTGCCTCAGCCTCCTGAGTAGCTGGGACTACAGGCGCACACCACCACAACCGGCTAATTTTTTGTATTTTAGTAGAGACGGGGTTTCACCGTGTTCCCCAAGCTGGTCACGAACTCCTGAGCTCAAGCAATCTGCCTGCCTCAGTCTCCCACAGTGCTGGGATTACAGGTGTGAGCCACCGCGCCTGGCCACTTATATTTTAACAGCATTGGTTGGTACCTCAGAATTGATCCTCTTTGGGTTTGACTGTTTAATTACTGTAGTGGTTTGAATGGTGGCCCCCAAAATGTCAGGTCCATGTCCTCACCCCTGGGACTTGTGAATGTGACCCTATTTGGAATAGGGCCTTTGCAGACATAATTAATTGAAGGATCTCAAGATAAGATCATTCTGGATTACCTGTATGGGTCCTAAATCCAATGACAAGTGTCCCAAGAGACACCTAGCGGGGACACAGAGAGGCAGAGATTGGAGCTGCACAGCCACAAGCCAAGGAATGGCTAGAGCCACCAGAGCTGAAAGAAGCAAGGCAGGATTCTGCCCTAGAGCCTTCCAAGGGAACTCAGTCCTCCCGACACCTTGTGATATCGTTTGGCTGTGTCCCCACCCAAATCTCATCTTGAATTGTAGCTCCCATAATTTCTATGTGTTGTGGGAGGGACCCAGTGGGAGATAATTGAATCATGAGGGTGGTTTCCCCATACTGTTCTCATGGCAGTGAATAAGTTCAAGAGATCTGATGGTTTTATAAGGGAAAACCCCTTTCACTTGGCTCTCATTCCCTCTTGTCTGCCACCATGTAAGACATGCCTTTCACTTCCTCTTTCTGCCATGATTGTGAGGCCTCCTCAGCCACGTGGAACTATGAGTCCATTAAACCTTTTTCTTTATAAATTACCCAGTCTCAGGGATATCTTTATCAGCAGCATGAAAAAGGAAAATACACCTTGATTTCAGACTTCTAGCCTCCAGAATTGTGAGAGAATAAATTCCTGTTGTTACAAGCCATCAAGTTTATGGTCATTCATAACAAAAACCACAGGAAGCTACTACTACATGTTTAACCACTGCCTGTTGAGTGCCTCCTTGATGGACATATTAGTAGGAGTCAGATGTTATGTGAAGGAGGCAGCCAAAGGCACATACAGGCCCCAAGGACACATGCTAAAAGGCATGAAGACAGAAATACAAGTGACTACACTCAGGGTCCTTCATAAGAAGCCTGGACTAGCCTGAAGAGACGAGTGCTGGGCTAATGGTGAGCAGTCAGCTTCAAGAGGAGAGCTGGAGATGGCAAGAGTTTGAACTTGATTTGATCCAAGGGGCAGCCTTAGGCTTTTGATTAAAGCCAGGTATTTTAATGGTTAAATTGGAAACAATGTGCAGTATGGATAAGGATGTGGGCAGGGAAGGTAGTTTCTGAAAGAAGGCTGTCTCAAGAGTCCAGACATTAGATTAATAAGGCTGTGTCAAAGGAAGAATCCACGATAATTAACACATTAAGAATTTCAAGGTAACAAATCCAATGTCAAACCTCAGAATACAAAAAAAAAGGGAATGGCTCTGTCCAAACTGGAAATACTAGAATGAAAATTTAGTTTGAATGCCAGTTTAATCAGTGCCCATTTGAACATCTGATGCCTGAGCCTTGTTGGCACATACACAAATCACTACTCCCTTACTCTTTCCACCTTTTCCCTGCAGGTTTCCCTTTGCAACTAGCAGTCGCTGCCACGGGGCCTCTCAATAACCACGAAGTAACCCTGGTGCAGTCATAAGAATAAGCTTTGACCCATGTGGCCAGCTGCTCGATGTGCAACAGGTACAACGAAACTCAAACAGATGAGGCTCAATTTGCTCCACCTCTCTCTGCTAATGAGATTTTCATGAGAACTTAAATTTTGGGAGCGTGGGGGTGGTGTGTGAATGTCATTGAATTGGTAGGTGTTTTAACCTGATAAAATGAAGATACGTAAGAAGAAAGAGGCTAGCAGGCAAATGGGGAGGGGGGAAGGCATGAGCTGTACCCATGGTTATTTATCAAAGATATTTCTTCTAGGCTAAACAATTTTTAGCTTCAATTTTGTTAAAAGCACAAAATAGTCCATTGTGGGCAATAATCCATTAAAAAAAAAAACAATGCAGTGAAAGTTCTAGGATTGAATCTGACTCAAAATCAAGATCAGTAGCTGGGACCGAACTGTGCAGGGTCGGGGGACACACACACACACTGAGAATGTTAAGCACTAAGAATCAAGATACAATGGGTTAAATGCTTTCAGAAATGCTTATGGGGCATCTGCTGTGTTTTAATCCCTGTTCTAGATGCAGAGTGGTAAACAAGAGAGACCTACCCTCCACCTCCTTACATGGCTTGCCTAAGGGTGGGCTGAAAATGAAAGCAACATAACCTCGTAATCCAGTCAAAAGGACCCAAATGTTGTTATGTCTGTGAGATAAGCAGGATGTAGTCACACAAAAATATTCACGAAATGCAAAAGATATAAAGGAGACTGTAACCTCAATTACATCTTAGCAGCATGAGGTAATAGTGCTTTCAGAAGTGAATGTTTCCTTTTTAAAAGGAATTCAAGGATCTTTGTGATGATGGAAGAGTTCTGTATCCTGATTGTGATGGTGAATATACAAATCCACACATGATAAAATTGCATAGAACTATTCACACACACCCAAATAAGTGCATGTAAAACAGGTGAAACCTGCAAAAGATCTGTGGATTGCACCAATGTCGACTTCCTGGCTTGATATTGTACTCTAGCTAGGCAAGATGTGTCCACTGGCAGAAACTGAATTAAGAGTGTATAGTACCCTCTGAACCATTCTGGCAGCCCCCTGTGAATCTATGGCTATTTCAAAATAAAAAGTTTTTTTAAGGAATTTGAGAGTAAGGAATGTTATAATTGAGACTATGATCCACCCAGGACAGAAAGTGTCTAATTTTGGGACCACTGTCAATGTTCTAGACAAAGCCCTGGAAGGAGACAGGGTAATCCATCCAGCTTCCTTAGCGTCCTAGAAACAACTCTCCTCCTACACAGCCCCTTTAACTATCCCAAGGATCCCACACCAGAGGCACACGTAAAAACCTATGGCAAACTCTGGACTCCGGCTCAGGAAATTCCTCCAGAATGCCTCCCCAGGGCCAGCTTGAAGCCCCCTCATCACACATACTTCTTGATTCTCTTGGCTTCTCGCCTTGGTTCCCTCGTGGCTTGTTACCCCAGGTGGGACTGGTAATGGTGCCCCAGACTCTTGGCACTGACCTGAGACTTCACGGGGCAAGACTTGGTGCTCACTCCTCAGCTCCAAGTTCTGATGTGCCTCTGAAAAATCAGGCTGAGGCCGTGTGACCTGGAGCCCAGAAAAAGTAATGATGTCACCTGTTTCCTTACCCCTCCAATCCAATGAATATCTGTTACTGTCTTTGTTCAGGTTGTATTCTCACCTAGCAACAATTAGTCAATGATTCGGACTTTCCAGTAGATTCATTCATTAGGAGAGAGTAATCAGAGAAAATAACCAATATTTATTATCATAGTTATTATACCTGTCATTGTAAAGAAATCCATTTCCACTCTGGTTTCAGCATGATTTAAGGCAATCCCTCAGTACCGTATAGTAGTTATGACTCTAGAGTCAGGCTGCCTAGGTTTAAATCCTGGCTTTGTCCACACTTGCTCTGAAACCTTAGATACTGCCACTTACTTGCTATGGGACCTCAGACAAAAACCTCATTTCTCTGAGGCACTTTGTTTCCTCATCTGTAAAGTGGGATAATTAACAGAGCCTACCTCACAGGGCTGTTGAGAACATTAAATTGAGTAATACATCTAAAGTACTTCAAGTAGTGCCTACCTGCAGTAAGGGTTATATAGTAGTTATTAATACTGCCTGGAAACTAATAAAATGTTGAAGACTATAAAACTAAGAGACAGTCCTGTACCTATAAGGACTGAGTTAACCTGCCTCACTAGCAGACCCAAACTGAGAAATGAGCCAGCTTCTGAGACTTCTCTTGCCCCCAAGTCCCTATAGAATTGGTATTTGTTCTCCTTGGTGATTTTTTAAAAAGGGCCACAAACCAACGCTAAGTTTTGCCCTTCAACATTAAAACTATCTGGCAAGTGATTCCGGTCAGAGAAACAACCTGCCGGGAGTCCACACAGACCTGTTGCTGCACTGACTCACCCATGGAATAAGAGTTGCAAAAACAGTCCATGTAAAGGTCTCTGAAAATACCTCAGGTAGTAGTGTTTTTGAAACAAGTATTGCCTGGGAAAGAACCACAATCAATGAATACTTCGCATGGGACTAAGAGAAGTGAAACTGTTCTAGGCTCTATGATAGCAGATCAACCAATTATTCAAGCAAAGTTGACCAAAGAAACTAACAAACTAATCATTTCATTCAGTTAACTCGCCAGTTTAGTGAAAGATTAAGTTAACTTTGTGTTCAATTCCATCAAAAGTATTAAACATGTTTTGCTATAATCACAAGCTGTTTGTTTGTTTGTTTGTTTGTTTGTTTGTTTGTTTTTGAGACAGAGTCTCACTCTGTCGCCCAGGCTGGAGTGCAGTGGCACCATCTCAGCTCACTGCAAGCTCCCCCTCCTGGGTTCACGCCATTCTCCTGCCTCAGCCTCCCGAGTAGCTGGGACTACAGGTGCCCGCCACCATGCCTGGCTAATTTTTTGTATTTTTAGTAGAGACGGGGTTTCCATGTTAGCCAGGATGGTCTCAATCTCCTGACCTCGTGATCCGCCCACCTCAGCCTCCCAAAGTGCTGGGATTGCAGGCGTGAGCAAAGGCTTGTTACAGGTAACAAGCTTTACCTGTAGCTCACCTGACAAAAAATTAAAATGACAGTTCACGCAGGGAAACATACAAGAGTTAGAAACTGGCTATCCATTTCACGAAATTACCAAAACCAAAAATTAACTTTGTATGAAAGAGCTTAGAAAGTCAAGCTATAGTACCTGTCAATATCATTAAAATCTGGTTGCCCTAAAATGTGATTCTGGCTAAGTCGGAAAAAAAAAAGAAAAAAGAAAAAGACATACCTTAAAGGCTGATCACAACACAATTAATAAATACCAAAGTAATGGCTGTATTTGAACAGGTGATGGGGAAATTAGGCAGGGAAAACTGCATGGGGCTGATTCTGACTGATTCCATTAAGCCAACTGGTGAAGTAATACTGCTGTTTCTCTGGAGAGACACAGACATCTCTGAAGACTTCTTTTATTTTCCCTATCCCTGGGCCCCTGAAGGAGTTCCAAATGCAAAAATTCTACATCCATACTTTGCATAGATTTCAGAAGTCAGCAAAATAAAACCAGACATTTTTTTAAAATGACGCAATCTCAAGGATCAATAGAACCACTAATAGAAGACCAAGACCTAATAGAATCATCCTAACTGTCCATTCTTGGAAATGTTCTTAGAATGTGGGGAGGGGGGTTGGAGAATGGAGCTGGAACATGAAAGTACCAAATAACAGCCAATATTTGTTGGGTGCTTACGATGAGGCAGGCATGCTTCTAAGCACTCCTGTGCATTAATTTATCTAATTCTCAGGACAGCAGTGTTATCAGTTCCATTTCACAGATGAGAGAAACTCAGATGCAAAAAGATTGAGCAACCTCCCCAAGATCCATAGTGAGTAAGTGGCAGAGTTGGGATATTTTATCCAGGCAGTATGGCATCAGGGTTTATTTAGTTCAGTACTACACTATGAGGCCAAACAGAAGACCCTCCCTTAAACAATGCCAAACATGGGGCCAAATGAATCCATTGAGTCCCCATCAGCTTAGACGAACTTCCAGCAACAGTGGAGGTACATCTAAGAGCATCAGGCCAGTGTTTGCAAAGAGGCAGGCACTGGGACCTGTGGAGCAAACCCAATGACATCTCTTTTTTAAATTTATTTTATTGTCTTAAAATGAATTAAGTGTACATTATTGTTGACTATAGGTACAACGTTGTCCAGCAGATCTTAGAACTCATTTGTCTTGTTAACTAAACTTTTATGCCCAATGATTAGTAACTCCTCATTTCCCTCTTCCCCCAGCCCCTAGTAATTACCATACTACTCTTCGATTCTTTGAATTTGACTATTTTAGATACCTCATACAAGTGGAATCTTCTGTGACTGGCTCATTATTGCACTTAGCATTATGTCCTCAAGGTTCATCTATGTTGTCATGTAGTGCAGAATTTCCTTCTTTATTAAGGCTGAGTAGTATCCCACTGTATGTATATACATTTTCTTCATTCATCTCTCAATGGACGTTTTTTGCTGCAATAAACACTGGAGTGCTACTATCTCTTCAAGATTCTCATTTCAACTATTTTGGATAAATACCCAGAAGTGGGATTGCTGGATCATATGGTAGTTCTAATTTTTAGTTTTTGAGGAACCTCCACACTTTCTCTTAGCAGCTACGCCATTTTGCATTCCCACCTACAGTGTACAAGATTTCCAATTTGTCCAAATCCTCACCAACAGATGATGATGTCTTTTGTTTTGTTTTTTGATAACAGCTACCCTGACAGTTATGAGATAATATTTCATTATGGTTTTGGTTTGCATTTCCCTGATGATTAGTGATATTGAGCATTTTTAATATACTTGGCCATTTGTGTGTCTCCTTTAGAGATTAGACTGTTATCCTATATCATACACAAAAATCAACTCAAAATGGATCAGAAACTTAAATTTATGACCTGAAATTATAAAAATTCCTAGAAGAAAACATAGGGAAGAAGTTTCACGACATTGGTCTTGACAATGATTTCATGCACAGGCAATGAAAACAAAACTAAATCAATTACATCAAACTAAAAAGCTTCTGAACAGCAAAGGAGATAAGTAACAGAGTGAAAAGGCAACCTATGGAATGAGAAAGAATATTTGCAAACAATACATCTGATACAGGGTTAATCTCCAGAATACATAAGAAACCTCTAAAACTGAATATTAAAAAAAAAAAAAAAAGTAACCTGATTAAAAACTGGGCTAAGAACTTGAATAGACATTTCTCCAGTGACATGTTTATAAGATTGGGAAGAGGGAAAAAAGGAAGAAATTAGTGCTATAACAAAATATTCACCAGTTATCAGTTTTTTTCTTATGAGCCTTGGCACAACTTCTATAGGCTGGCCACATCCATGAGGGTTCCGTGCCTGGGAGGCATGGAAAACACCCTAAAACAGTGTCCTGGTAGCCATTTAAGAAAGGGTGGACTTACAAAACAACAATAATGAAGTGCAACTCCCCATTGCTGCAGCCTTGCCAGGCCCTATAAACCATTTGAGAGCTCCTAGCACCTGTGGCACTCAGGCCCCAAAGCAAGTGAGGGGAGAAGGGAGCGGCTACCTTTCCTGTTTCAGAGAGATGTAGAAGGAGGTGAAGGATGGTAATACCTGCTAGCACAGAAAAGAAAACTCTCCTCACAAGGAAAAGATATAGCCACCTGAAAACTAAAAGTAATTATCATTATTAATGAGAAATGAAATAATTAGGCTAGGAGCAGAGACCTGGCTTTTAAGTATGTGTCTCATGAAACAGTCAAATAAGGGCAAAGAGGACAAAAAGAACTAGAATGGAGATAAGTGGAGTTATTTAGAAACTGAAAAATATATATATATTTAAATCATCAGCTACAGTTAAGAATGGCCAAAATCTGAGAGTGAGTTTACAGAGGAAATTGACTGGAAACCCAGAGAGATGTCCTCGGTCTACTCAGAGTTCTTGTTGGACCCTTCTAAGGAAAATAGAGGTGTTTGCTGTCCTTTATCCCAGGAAGCTGTCCTGAGTAGGGCAAGGCGGCATCACCCAAGCCATATGGAGCTTTCAAAGGAAAGAAGGAGAGGACGGTGAAGGTAGACCAGCTGTTTCTCACTGGGTTAGAAAAACTTTCAGAAAACCACACAGAGCCTTCTACATGATGGGACATGCTGAACATGCCAAAGAGAAAGGTCCCATTGGGATGGGATTGAAGGGTATTTTCCCCCTTTACTTGTAATGATTCAAATACTGATGGATGCCATACAAAATTGAGGAAGCAGTGGGGGGAAGGGGGATCTTAATGGAGCTCATGTATGCAACATATGGAACAAGTTATTGAAGAAAGTGCTTCTAACAGAGTTTATAAAAGTTAAGAAGAGGCAGTTACGCTTCTTTTAGAGACAGCGAAGATTGAGGGTGTGGTGAAAAAATAGCAAAACAGGATTAAGATAAACCAAAACAGGAGAAATATTGGGCCAGATGAACTTTCACCTTCCCTAAAATGATTTATGTACTTATGAAGAGCTAGACTGGACTTGATTTCAGGTGGTGAGGGTTGCTGGTGAACCTGCATGTATCCAGTATTTCTGCAGAAATTCTGGACAAATCTACACTTCTACAGGCAGAGCCAACATTGAACACGCATGGTGATAAGGTTCTCTATTTAAATGGGACAAACACTTACTTGAGCACCTCATTCTGAGTAACAAAGAGATAAGGAAATAAAAAAGGAAAGAGCATCTGAATGTACAGAAATCTAAGTAAAGAAGTGGCTAACTTTTTGTAATGCTCTAGTTTTTTTTATCTTTGTTCTAGAAAATAATCATTTCTCTCGGTTTCATTCATGACTTATTGGTGTCAGAACTACTCAAATGTGACAAAAGGCCCTGTGAGGACCCAACATGATCTAACCAGTCTATTTCACAGTGGCTTAGGCCAGAGAGGACTGGGCAGAACAAAGATTGTTAGCAGAATGGTGAGCTAAATGTCAGTGTGTCTGACTAACTGTCACAGCGGAAAGCAGGAGCCAGAATCACCAGAAGATGAAGTGTAAGACTTGGAAACTTTACTGCATTGCAGGTAGTGGATGGGGAGGTTGAGGGAATGCAGACTAGCCAAGTGCAAGGCCCAAACAGCCAGCTGAGGGTTGAGCCTGGAAGCTTTGCTAAGGGTTGAGATCCATGGAAGGGTCATGAAATCAAGGTAGCCAATATTTCTCCAGAATTTTAAAAATAGAGTAAGATAGGACAGGATAGGATAAGATATACAATAGATTAGTGAATTACACTCTACTAAGGATAAGTATTGTTTAGTGAAACTTTTAATTCAGAGGGGCTGTATGTGGGTGTGTGTAGTGTTTGTGTGTACTGGGTCATTATATAATGACTCAAAAAAGTTTCAAACCACTGACAAGAGAGGCTCAAATAAAAATAGGGGAGGAGGAAAGAAAGTGTTATAAAATAGGAAAAACCCTGAGATCACTACACCTCTGGATTTAGAAGTATCTATAACTTTCCTTATTGTATTGCTTTCCTTATCGAGTCAGGTTTTCTATTGCTTGCTGCTGACTAAATCACAAGGCAGCAAGGCTGAAGTGAAGATTAAATTAGATAATCTGGAGTTGGACATGGTAGCTCACACCTATAATCCCAGCATTTTGGGACGCTGAGGCGGGAGGATCACTTGAGGCCAGGAATTGGAGACCAGACTGGGGAAGATGGTGAAATCCTGCCTCCACAAAAAATTTAAAAATCAGCCAGTCAAGCCATACGCAGAAAACTGAAACTGGACCCCTTCCTTACATGTTATACAAAAATTAACTCAAGATAGATTAAAGACTTAAACGTAACACCTAAAACCATAAAAACCCTAGAAGAAAACCTAGGCAATACTATTCAGGACATAGGCATGGGCAAAGACTTCATGACTAAAACACCAAAAGCAATGGCAACAAAAGTCAAAATTGACAAATGGGATCTAATTAAACTAAAGAGCTTCCACACAGCAAAAGAAAATATCATCAGAGTGAACAGGCAACCTACAGAACGGGAGAAACTTTTTGCAATCTATCCATCTGACAAAGGGCTAATGTCCAGAATCTACAAAGAACTTAAACAAATTTACAACAGAAAAACAAACAACCCCATCAAAAGGTGGACAAAGGATATGAACAGACACTTCTCAAAAGAAGACATTTATGCAGCCAACAAACATATGAAAAAACGCTCATCATCACTGGTCATTAGAGAAAAGGAAATCAAAACCACAATGAGATACCATCTCACACCAGTTAGAATGGCGATCATTAAAAAGTCAGGAAACAACAGATGCTGCAGAGGATGTGGAGAAATAGGAACAATTTTACACTGTTGGTGGGAGTGTAAATCAGTTCAACCATTTGTGGAAGAGAGTGTGGCGATTCCTCAAGGATCTAGAAACAGAAATATCATTTGACCCAGCAATCCCATTACTGGGTATATACCCAAAGGATTATAAATCATTCTACTATAAAGACACAGGCACACGTATGTTTATTGCAGCACTATTCACAATAGCAAAGACTGGAACCAACCCATAATGCCCATCAATGATAGACTGGATAAAGAAAATGTGGCGGCCGGGCGCGGTGGCTCAAGCCTGTAATCCCAGCACTTTGGGAGGCCGAGATGGGCAGATCATGAGGTCAGGAGATTGAGACCATCCTGGCTAACACAGTGAAACCCCGTCTCTACTGAAAAATACAAAAAACTAGCCGGTCGAGGTGGCGGGCACCTGTAGTCCCAGCTACTCTGGAGGCTGAGGCAGGAGAATGGCGTGAACCCGGGAGGCAGAGCTTGCAGTGAGCTGAGATCCGGCCACTACACTCCAGCCTGGGCTACAGAGTGAGACTCTGTCTCAAAAAAAAAAAAAAAGAAAAGAAAATGTGGCACATATACACCATGGAATACTATGCAGCCATAAAAAAGGATGAGTTCATGTCCTTTGTAGGGACATGAATGAAGCTGGAAGCCATCATTCTCAGCAAATTAACACAGGAACAAAAAACCAAACACCGTATGTTCTCACTCATAAGTGGGAGTTGAACAATGAGAAAACATGGACACAGGGAGGGGAACATCACACACTGGGGCCAGTTGTGGGTGGAGGGCTAGGGGAGGGAGAGCATTAGGAGAAATATCTAATGTAGATTACGGGTTGATGGGTGCAGCAAACCACCATGGCACATGTGTACCTATGTAACAAACCTGCACATTCTGCACAGGTATCCCAGAACTTAAAGTATAATAAATAAAAACAAAATAAAATAAAACATTAGCCAGACATGGTGGTGTGCACCTGTAATGCCAGCTACTCAAGAGGCTGAGGGGGGAGGATCCCTTGAGCCCACGAGATCGAGGCCGCAGTGAACTACACTGTGCCACTGAACTCCAGCCTGGGCAAGAGAGTTTTTTTTTTTTTTTTCTCAAAATAAATAAATAAATAAATTAGATTATCTAAAAGTATTTTGTAAACTAGAGACAACTTATACAAATGACAGCTTTTTTTCAAAATCATAAAGTTTCAACTAACCTAGGTAGAAGGGATTTTTTAGGAAAAATCCTTAACCGTTGTAAGCCTCACCTTCTGTTTGTTTGGGACATACCTGCCATCTCCCTTGGCTCCTGAGCAGGGATTGCATTCTGTACAACACCTAGTGCATTATCAACACTTAATAAATGCAGAATAATGTGATAACTAACAAATTGCCACCAGATGTTCTTAAGGCTTTGCAACCTTCAGGTGAAACTGATTGCACAAAATAATAGTTTAATTATTACATCATCCCTGTCAGTAATGATGAGTGTCTGTCTGTCTTAAGGCTGAAACCTCAAGTTAGGCTGCTGCTATAGTGTTTAAGACTAAATGCTCAAATATGGTCCCCAAAGGCAGATCTTGGGAACAGCCAATAATCAGCTCCTCTATACATCATCATATTGAATTATTTTACTCAAAAACAAAGCTCAACATTCCAAATCAATATGTCAAAAAAGAAGTTTCTGGCTGAAATGAAGTTTCAAGAAGATGACAAGTACTCTTAGCAGAGGCAGACAAGCAATCAAACGCATTATCTGTAAGTGGTTAATGAGATAGTAGGATGGCAAGGCTGTTTGGAAGAGCTCAAAGGAATTGCCTCCTCCAAAGGGCACTGGGAAAGGAACTGGATTCTTCCATCCTCAAAAAATGTTTCTCTTCTCCAGTGGGGTCTCAACCCTGGTGTAGATTGGAATCACCTGGAGAGGTTTTTGGTATTTGGGGCTTTCTTTTAGTATCATGTCCCTGAACCCCACTCCAACCAGTTAAATCGGAATTTCTTGGAGAGGAACTTAAACTGTAGATACTGGACCAACAGCATGAATACCACCTAGGAACTTTTAAGAAATATAGAATCTCAAGCCCCACTCAATCAGGATTTGAATTTTCACAAATCCCAGGTGATTCTTGTGCCCATTAAAGTTGGAGAAATGCAAGAATCTTATTTTTTCTTACATAACAGTTCCAGGGTAGCAGTTCAGGGTAACAGGGAAGCCCTGCTCCACATGGTCTTTCAGGTACCAAAGTTCCTTCCTTTGCGCTGCTCATCATCCTCCAGGACATCTGCCTGGTCAAAGCTGGATAACTATGGGGTTCCAACCAGTAGCAGTGGAGGAGAGCATGGAGAAGATCCTTTTATTGCCCTGAGGCCCATACCCAGAAATGCCACACGGCGTACCTGCTCTGAATGTCATCACAGGAACACATCTAATGCAAAGTAGGCTGTGAAATGAAGTCTCATTACAGGCCTAGAAAGAAAGAGAGAACAATTTTGGTAAACAAAGAACAGTTTCCATGCCAGACACACAGTGCCCAATAAATGATAGCTATTATTATTAACCAGGATGTATGCTTCACCAGCTTAGAGTACAAATAGTGTTTCATTTATTTTTCTAGCAACTTGCTGAGGCCTAAGGACCTCACCAACAGAAAATCTGGTGTTCCTTTCTTGGGGCCTTTCCCAATACTCCATCTCCAGATGATCCAACATTCTGGGCCCTTTCTCACTTCTAAAGGGTCAATTACACTTCCAAATGCCAGGTGGGAGAAATAACTAGAAAGTTCTATAAACCCACCAGCACCATCACTTTGGTAGTTACCTCATAGGCATACTATATACTGGTCCCGCTACCCCAGCGGCCAATCATCCTTGTTTTGGAAATGTCCTTGTTGCTCACAGGTCACAGTTATGCCTTCACTTGTATTTCTAGGTCATTGCACTTGCTCAATTGTCATTCCTCAGTGAAACTGTGCCCAGCTGGCTGGGTGTGGAGGTTCATCCCTCAGCCAACTACTAGAAGGAACTATCCTTCCCCATGAGAAGCTGACCAAGTACCAATACTGAATCCAGACCACCAAACCAGACATGCCCATGGTGAATTCCAAACTAGCCCCCTTAGTGTCCTTTCCAACAAACTTCAGTCCAGTTCATCTCAATACATCAGTGTCTAATGACATAACCCTCACAAGAGAAAGGCCAAGGACTTTATCCCTTTCCTTCCAGGGACTCCTTGCCCTCTTGGCAAAATTGTCCAATTCCTTACTCAGGACTAGTTTTATACACCAAGGGCTATGGTAAGGGGGACACCTTTGTCAGACCACAAACAAAAATCCCCTAATAACATTCCCCCGGGAGTAAGAGGTATCTACGGGCCTGACATTTTTACAACTATGGGATGCACTCATGTGATTTTTTTCCTATCATGATGAAAATCTGCTTCAAGTCTGTTGCTCAACATTGAAGAGGCAGTTACCATATTTTTACATTTCATCTCACTAGTTCCCAATAATATCTAAGGTCTCTTTAAGCCAAGTATCACTACCTCTGCTTACCATTATAGAAATGATGAGTTTAAGAGACTTCTTCCTAGTCTCCATGACCACAAAGCCAGGATTCAAAACCTAGTCTTTCTAAAAACAATTAAATATATATATCATTTATTATACATTTTTTATTCACCAGCTACTTTTAAAAAACATTTTAAAACAATTTACATGCAGAAAAATACACAGATCCCAAGTATACAACTTGCTGAATTTTCACAAACTGAGCTCCTTAATATTCAGCAGCAGATTTGGAGTAGATTTTCATTATAACAGGAAAAAAAATCACAGGAGTGCATCCCATAGTTGTAAAAATGTAAGGCCAGTAGATAACTCTTACCCCTGGGGGAATGTTATTAGGGGATTTTTGTTTGTGTTCTGACAAAGGTGGCCCCATTACCATAGCCCTTGGTGTGCAGAACTAGTCCTGAGTAAGGAGTTAGTCCATATAATCAGAAGACACAACAAGAAACACACATTTCCAACAACTCCTAGAAACCCATCTTATGGTACTTTGTATTCATTCTCC
Organism: Rhinopithecus roxellana; assembly: GCF_007565055.1. Classification (NCBI taxonomy): domain Eukaryota; kingdom Metazoa; phylum Chordata; class Mammalia; order Primates; family Cercopithecidae; genus Rhinopithecus; species Rhinopithecus roxellana. The sequence goes on along the minus strand of NC_044557.1, from coordinate 59,160,109 downwards.
CAACTAGGGGAGTCATTATCCTATTGTCTAGTTTTGACTGGTTTTAAGCTTTAGATAAATAAAATCATACAGTATTTACTCTTTTGTGTTTGGCTTCTTTTATTTTACATTATATTTGCAAGTTTCCTACCTGTTGTTGCATGTACACGCAGTTTGGTCACTTTCATAGCAGTATAATATTCTATTATATAAACATACTACAATTATCCATTCTATTGTTGGTGGGCATTTCGGTAGCTTCCACTTTGGGGATATCACAAATACTTCTACAATGAACATTCCAGTACTTGTCTTTTGGGAAACATATGTATTCATATCTATTGAGTGTATACCTAGGTGTGGTAAAGTTTGTCATAGAGTATGTATAGTGTTCCAATGGTAGATACCAACCATTTAAGTGCTTTACATGTATCAACTCATTTAATCCTCATAATAGTCCTAATCATGCATGTATTATTATTGGCCCCCATTTTTACATATGAGAAAATAAATAAATAAATATATTAAATAGTACAACTGGCCGGGCGCGGTGGCTCAAGCCTGTAATCCCAGCATTTTGGGAGGCCGAGACGGGCGGATCACGAGGTCAGGAGATCGAGACCATCCTGGCTAACATAGTGAAACCCTGTCTCTACTAAAAAAAAAAATACAAAAGCTAGCTGGGCAAGGTGGTGGGCGCCTGTAGTCCCAGCTACTCGGGAGGCTGAGGCAGGAGAATGGCGTGAACCCGGGAGGCGGAGCTTGCAGTGAGCCGAGATCGCGCCACTGCACTCCAGCCTGGGCGACACAGCGAGACTCCGTCTCAAAAAAAAAAAAAAAAAAAAAAAAAAAAAAGGTACAACCAGTCAGTAAATAAGTTTACTTTTAAACTCAGGAAGTCTAGGTCCAAAGTCTGACCCATAACCACCATCCTGTTTTTGTGGTTTTTTGTTTTGTTTTGTTTTGTTTTTACAAAAAGGTGAATTGCTGGAGCTCAGAAGTTTGAGACAAGCCTGGGCAACATGGCAAAACCCCATCTCTACTAAAAATACAAAAATTAGCCAGGCACAGTGGCATATGCCTATAGTTCCAGCTACTCAGCTACTCAGAAGGCTGAGGCAGGAGGATCATTTGAGCCCAGGATGCAGAGGTTGCAGTGAGCCGAGATTGCGCCATGGCACTCCAGCCTGGGTAACAGAGCCAGACCCTGTCTTTAAAAAACAGTAAAGAAAAGAAATAAAATTGCTATAAGTTCAAATTAGAGTGTTATAACTTTAGGATGGCAAATGTAATCCCCACAGTAAGTACAAAGAAAATCACTATAGAATACACACACACACACACACACACAAATGAGAAAGTAATTTAAACATTTCACTATAAAAAAAATCTACTAAACACAAAAGAAGACAGTCATACAGGAAATGAGGGACAAAAAAGAAATAAGGCATATAGAAAACAAATGTTAAAGTAACAAAAGTAAGTCCTTTATCAGTAATTGCTTTAAATGTAAATGAATTAAACTACCCATCATCGTAGAATTAATTCCACTAAAAATTTTTGAAACAGGGCCCATATTTACTCTATAGACTCACCACACCCTACTCTATGCTTCCAACACACCTCCACCCAATAAATCTCTACAAAATATCTCTACAGACCCACTGTACAGCTGCCCCAGCATTAACCTTTTAAGTTAAAGACCGAGAGAAGCAACCCCTCTCTACAGTGAAATGCCCCAACTAAATACATCTACATGACTGACCATCATCACATCCATACGCCCACGCAAAAGAAAAAAAATTAGCAGAATGGGTAAAAACACATGATCTCATTATATGCTGTTCACAGAAACTGATTTTAGATCCAAGGACACAAATAAGTTGGAAGTGAAAGGATGTAAAAAGATATTCTACACAAACAGTAACCAAAAGAGAGCAGGGATAGATATACTAACATATGAAACAGACCTTAAATCAAAAAACTTTACAAGAGACAAAGAATGATATTATATGTTAATAAAAAGTTAAAAACTGTAAGAACAGATAACAATATAAACATTTACACACCTAATAAAAGACCATCAAAATATATGAAGCAAAAACCAACAGAACTGAAGGGAGAAACAGATAGCGCTACAAGAATAGTTGGGCACTTCAATACCCCACTTTTAATTATGGATCAAACAACTAGACAAAATATAAGTAAGGAAATATAAGACTTAAAAAACACAATAAACCAACTAATAGATTTCATAGACATATACAGAACACTCTACCCATTGACATCATCCACATTCTTCTCAAGTACATTTAGAACATTTTCTAGGATTGGCCATATGTTAGGCTACAAATTAAGTCTCAGTAGATTTTAAAAGATAGATATTATTCAAAGTGTCTTCTTCAACCATAATGAAATAAAGTTAGAAATCAATACAGAAGTTACTGAAAATTTCACAGATTTTTGGAAATCAAACAACACACTGTTAACCAACCAATGGATCAAAAAAGAAATCATAAGGGAAATTAGAAAATACTTAGAGACTAATGAAAATGAAAACAACATACCAAAACATGTAACACAGTGAAAGAAGTGCTAGGGAAGACATTTATGGTTGTAAACACCTGCAGTAAAAAACAAGAAAGATCTCAAATCTACAACCTAAGTTTACAACTTAATGAACTAGAAAAAGAAGAGAAAACTAAACCCAAAAGTTGCAAAAGGAAGGAAATAATAAAGATTGGATCAAAAATAAGTGAAATAGAGAATAGAAAATCAAGAGAAAATCAATAAAATGTGAAGTTAGCTTTTTAAAAAGACAGACAAAATTGACAAACCTTTAGCTAGACAGAACAAGAAAGAAAAGAAAAGATTCAAATTACTAAAATCAGAAATAAAAGTGGGGACATTACTACTGATTCTACAGAAATAAAAATGATTATAAGAGAGCACTATGAACAATTATATGCTAACAAACTGAATAGCCTAGACTAAATGGAAAAATTCCTAGAAACACAAAACCTATCAAGACAAGCCCATGAAGAAATGGAAAATCCAAATAGACCTATAACTAGTAAGAAAATTGAATCAGTAATCAAAAATCTCCTGACAAAGAAAAGCCCTGCACTTGAGGGCTTCACTTGTGAGTTCTACCAAACATTTAAAGGCAAACTAATACCAATTCTGCTCAAACTTTTCCAAAATATTGAAGAGGAGAAAACATTTCCTAACGTATGCTAGAAAGACCAAGGGACTTAAATAGTTTTGGGTTCTAAGAGTTTTCGTCTAACTGTACTTAGAGCATGGATATTGATCTGGATTTCAGTCACAGGCCAGTGTGCAAATTCAGCACATGACTCCTTCCTTGAAATATGGACTTTTAAACTTTTCCTGGCTGACTGAACTTGCTGACCTTTTCCTTTACACTCATGTCTCTTCTCTGTGTATGTAGGATGGTTACTGGAAAATGTTAAGAGTATACAGACAGATGTTACACAAAAAACAATGGCAATAAATGTAGAATAATGAAACTGGCAAGAGGATTACAAACTTATATGCGATAACAGACCTTGAACTGGAAAGATCCCCCAGACAAAAATTTAAGAATTAAGTTGTCTGGTTGAGAAAATTTGTCTGCCAAGTCCTCACAAGTCATTAGAAAATCAAATAAAGCTTATTCCTATCCTAGTCTCAGTTTTGTTTTGTTTTAATGAGGAGGAGAGATGATAACAATAAGAGAGATAATTAAGCATGTAAAATATAGTACAGCATGGTAAAATGAACATGAATTTTACAGTTTGATCCAGGTTATATGATCTTGGACTAATAACCTTACCTCTCTGTCCCTATTTCTTTTTTTTTTTTTTTTTTTTTTTTTTTTTAGATAGGGTCTTGCTCTGTCACTCAGGCTGGAGTATAGTGGTGCAATCTTGGCTCACTGCAGCCTCAACCTCCTGGATTCAAGAGATCCTCCCACCTCAGCCTTCCTAGTAGCTGGTACCACAGGTGCATGCCACCACACCCAGCAATTTTTGTATTTTTTTAGTAGAGACAGAGTTTCACCATGTTGCTCGGACTGCTCTCCAACTCCTGAGCTCAAGTGATCAGCCAGCCTTAGCCACCCAAAGTGCTGGGATTACAGGCATGAGCCACTACGCCTTTCTCTGTCCCTATTTCTTGATCTACAGTGATTAAGTAAAATAAGTTCTATAAAGAGCTCAGAATAAGGTAGGTATGCAAAAAAATATGTTATACTTAACATGATGATACTATAGCCAACACATCGTTGCCAAGAGGCATGCAGAAACCTCAATACCAGGATGACAAGGAGATGGAAGCCATTCCAGTATGGCTCAAGCTAAAATAATTGACCTGAGCTTGGGCTTATTTGTGGAGAAGGAGTCCATCAGACTAAATCACAGTATTTAAAGGCAAGCTTACTCTGATCCAGGCTGGCACTTATACCCAAGGGTGTAGAAATGGAGGCCTAGAAAGGTGTGACTGTGGAGACAGTCATAGTCAAGTGGTTAACAATTTGATTCCAGACAGACTCGCTCATGTTAAAACACATGCTTGGCCAGGCCAAAAGAGATAAGGGGCTGATCCCCCAAAAAGAGGGGCCAGCACAAGCCAGGAGTTTGTCAGGGCCCTTGTGCTAGGCTGAAAAATGGCCCCAAAAATGATATCAAATCACATCAAATCCCTGAAACCTATAAATGTGACCTTATTTGGAAAAAGTCTTTGCAGATGTGATTAAGTTAAGGATCTGAAAAAGAGGGACTTATCCTGAATAATCTGGGTAGGCCCTAAATGCAATCACCTGTATCCTTATAGAATAAACACAGAGGAGAAGGCAATGTGAAGACAGAGGCAGAGATTATAGTGATGTGGCTACAAGTCACGGAATGCCAAGGAATCCCAATAGCCACCAGAAGCTGGAAGCAGCATGGAGCAGATTCTCCCTTAGAGCCTTCAGAGGGAGTGTGGTAGTGCCCATACCTTGATCTCAGACTTCTGGCCTCCAGAACTCAGAGAACTTCTACTGTTTTAAGTGGTGATTTGTCATGGCAGCCATAGAAGACTGCTACAGTCCTGGACAAGGCTTTGGGGTTTGGACAAAATTTCAGCCCAAGAATAGAAATGGAATTCAATCTAGAAGTAGAGTAGAAGCCCATCCACGGGGGTTCACAGAGAAGACAGCAGTGTGGCATTTTGCTCAATGCATACCAGACATAGGCCATCCAGACCAATTCCAGATCTAACCATGATGGGGAGAAGTCTTGGGTTGGCTAAGAACTGAGTTCACCTTGCAGATGGGATATTTAAGCAGCCACAGCCAGGCTGGGCAAACAGGAACTGGCAAAGCAGGGGGTAATGTTTTGGCAATAGATGATAAATGTCTTCTAGAACTTGACCACATATAATTAGAGATAATGTCAGTTTCAAAAGAAAAAACACAAAGGGTCAGAAAATATGCTGCTCTTGCTCCGGAAGGAATCTGTCCAAGGACCTGGAAACACTAGTTCCTTTCTTTCATAGACCAGGCACATGCTAGCCCTAGCTCTGGGGTACAGAGCATGCCATCTGCTCTGGCCCTCTCTGTAGCCCCCTTATCCTCTCTGAAACTAAGACCTCCCTGTGTGCTCAGGGAGATTCCTTCTTCAGCCAAGAGCTTCTGTTACTTGAACAGACCATTCTGCACCCATATTAGTAAGAAAGGAGAAATGGGAAAAGGAAGAATTTACTATCCCTACAGGGTTCAGACTCATGTCTGAGACTCGGCCTCATTGTTAGAATACAACAAGGATATCCTACTTCCCCCACAACAACAAAAAAAAATGGTATCATAATAGGCTGTCAATTTAGATGTTCTCAAAAACTACACTTCTCCTTCCCTATAGGAGAAATAAATGTGCATCAGTTATAGTCCCTGTCCTTCAGAAGTTTGTGTCCTCATACATAATATGAGGTCTAAACACAGTCACTAATCTACAGAGATGTGAGTACAGTAGAGTGGCACAAGCCATCAGAGTTGAAGAAGTTGAGAACAGAGCATGAGAGATATTTGTATTAATATGTCAATGGCAGGAATGAAAGGATTCCAAAATATGGCAATCTGATATTAAATTCATAGCATCAACTTTATGGCCACTAGACATAACCTGGGCAACACTGCAAAACCCCATCTCTATAAAAAGTATAAACATTAGCCGAGTATGGTGGTGTGTGCCTGTAGTCCACACTACTGAGAGGCTGAAGTGGGAGGATAGCTTGAGCCCAGGAGGTGGAAGTTGCAGTGAGTCATGATCACGCCACTGTATCCCAGCCTGGACAACGCAGTGAGACCATGTCTCAAAAAAAGAAAGAGAAAGAAAGGGAGGAAAGAGAAAGAAAGGGAGGAAAGAAAAAGAAAGCAGGAAGGAAGGAAGAGAGAAAGGAAGAGAAGGGGAGAGGGAGGGGAGGGAGGGAGAGAGGAAGGAGTGTTATCCAGAATGACCATCATGATGTTGAAATAAAAGAATGAGATCTGCACCAAGACGGCCGAGATCCGTGCCAAGATGGCTGAATAGGAACAGTTCCAGCCTCCAGCTCCTAGCATGAGTGACACAGAAGACGGGTGATTTCTGCATTTCCAACTGAGGTACTGGATTCATCCCACTGGGGCGTGTCGGACAGTGGGTGCAGGACAGTGGGTGCAGCCCAACGAGTGAGAGCTGAAGCAGGGCTAGGCATCGCCTCATCCAGGAAGCGCAAGGGGGAAGAGAATTCCCTTTCCTAGCCAAGGGAAACCGAGACACACAACACCTGGAAAATCAGGTCACTCCCACCCTAATACTGCGCTTTACCAAGGGTCTTAGCAAACGGCACACTGGGAGATTATATTCCACGCCTGGCTCAGGGGGGGTCCCACACCCACAGAGCCTCCATCATTGCTAGCACAGCAGTCTGAGATCTAACTGCAGGGTGCCAGCAAGGCTGGGGAGGGGCACCCACCATTGCTGAGGCTTAGGTAGGTAAACAAAGTGGCCAGGAAGCTCGAACTGGGTGGAGCCCACAGCAGCTCAAGAAGGCCTGCCTGCCTCTGTAGACTCCACCTCTGGGGACAGGGAATAGCCAAACAAAAGGCAGCAGAAACCTCTGCAGATGTAAATCTCCCTGTCTGATAGCTTTGAAGAGAGTAGTGGTTTTCCCAGCACAGAGTTTGAGATCTGAGAATGGACAGACAGTCTGCTCAAGTGGGTCCCTGACCCCTGAATAGCCTAACTGGGAGAGATCCCCCACTCGGGGAAGACTGACACCTCACACCTCACATGGCCGGGTACACCTCTGAGACAAAGCTTCCAGAGGAACGATCAGACAGCAACATTTGCTGTTCAGCAATATTCACTCTTCTGCAGCCTCCACTGCTGATACCCAGGCTAACAGAGTCTGGAGAGGACCTCAAAAAACTCCAACATACCTGCAGCTGAGGGTCCTAACTGTTAGAAGGAAAAATAACAAACAGAAAGGACATCCACACCAAAACCCCATCTGTACGTCACAATCATCAAAGACCATAAAACCACAAAGATGGGGAAAAAGCAGTACAGAAAAGCTAGAAATTCTAAAAATCAGACTGCCTCTCCCCTGCAAAGGAACGCAGCTCCTCGCCAGAAACAGAACAAAACTGGACGGAGAATGACTTTGATGAGTTGAGAGAAGAAGATTTCAGAAAATCAAACTTGTCTGAGCTAAAGGAGGAATTACGAACCCAGCACAAAGAAACTAAAAACCTTGGAAAAATATTTGACGAACTGCTAGCTAGAATAACCAATGCAGAGAAGTCCTTACGACCTGATAGAGATGAAAACCATGACACGAGAACTACGTGACAAATGCACACGCTTCAGTAACCGACTCGATCAACTGGAAGAAAGGGTATCAGTGATTGAAGATCAAATGAATGAAATGAAGCGAGAAGAGAAGTTTAGAGTAAAAAGAAACGAGCAAAGCCTCCAAGAAATATGGGACTATGTGAAAAGACCAAATCTATGTCTGATTGGTATACTGAAAGTGACAGGGAGAATGCTACCAAGTTGGAAAACACTCTGCAGGATATCATCCAGGTGAATTTCCCCAACCTAGAAAGGCAGGCCAACATTCAAATTCAGGAAATACAGAGAACACCACAAAGATACTCCTCAAGAAGAGCAACTCCAAGACACATAATTGTCAGATTCACCAAAGTTGAAATGAAGGAAAAAATGTTAAGGGCAGCCAGGGAGAAAGGTCGGGTTACCCACAAACGGAAGCCCATCAGACTAACAGTGGATCTCTCGGGAGAAAACTCTACAAGTCAGAAGAGAGTGGGAGCCAATATTCAACATTCTCAAAGAAAAGAATTTTCAACCCAGAATTTCACATCCAGTCAAACTAAGTTTCGTAAGTGAAGGAGAAATAAAATCCTTTACAAGCAAATGACAAGCAAATGCTGAGAGATTCTGTCACCACCAGGCTTGCCCTACAAGAGCTCCTGAAGGAAGCACTAAACATGGAAAGGAACAACTGCTATCAGCCACTGCAAAAGCATGACAAAATGTAAAGATCATCAATGCTACGAAGAAACTGCCATCAACTAATGAGCAAAATAACCAGCTAACATCATAATAACAGGATCAAGTCCACACATAACAATATTAACCTTAAATGTAAATGGGCTAAATGCTCCAATTAAAAGACACAGACTGGCAAACTGGAAAAAGAGTCAAGACCCATCCATTTGCTGTATCCAGGAGACCCATATCACGTGCAGAGACACACATAGGCTCAAAATAAAGGGATGGAGGAAGATCTACCAAGCAAATGGAAAATGAAAGAAGGCAGGGGTTGCCATCCTAGTCTCTAATAAAACAGACTTTAAAGCAACAAAGATAAAAAGAGACAAAGAAGGCCATTACCTAACGGTAAAGGGATCAATTCAACAAGAAGAGCTAACTATCCTAAATATATATGCACCCAATACAGGAGCACCCAGATTCATAAAGCAAGTCCTTAGAGACTTACAAAGAGACTTAGATTCCCACACAAGAATAATGGGAGACTTTAACACCCCACTGTCAACATTAGACAGATCAACGAGACAGAAAGTCAACAAGGATATCCAGGAATTGTACTCAACTCTGCACCAAGTGAACCTAATAGACATCTATAGAACTCTCCACCCCAAATCAACTGAATACACATTCTTCTCAGCACCACATGGCACTTATTCAAAAATTGACCACATAGCTGGAAGTAAAGCACTCCTGATCAAATGTAAAATAACAGAAATTATAACAAACTGTCTCTCAGACCACAGTGCAATCAAATTATAACTCAGGATTAAGGAACTCACTCAAAACCACTCAACTACATGGAAACTGAAAACCGGCTCCTGAATGACTACTGGGTACATAACAAAATGAAGGCAGAAATAAAGATGTTCTTTGAAACCAATGAGAACAAAGACACAATGTACCAGAATCTCTGGGACACATTTAAAGCAGTGTGTAGAGGGAAATTTATAGCACTAAATGCCCACAAGAGAAAGCAGGAAAGATCTAAAATTGACACTCTAGCATCACAATTAAAAGGACTAGAGAAGCAAGAGCAAACACATTCAAAAGCTAGCAGAAGGCAAGAAACAACTAAGATCAGAGCAGAACTGAAGGAAACAGAGACACAAAAAACCCTTCAAAAAATCAATGAATCCAGGAGCTGGTTTTTTTGAAAAGATCAACAAAATTGATAGACCGCTAGCAAGACTAATAAAGAAGAAAAGAGAGAAGAATCAAATAGACATAATAAAAAATAATAAAGGGGATATCACCACCAACCCCACAGAAATACAAACTACCATCAGAGAATACTATAAACACCTCTATGCAAAAAAAACTAGAAATTCTAGAAGAAATGGATAAATTCCTGGACACATACACTCTCCCAGGACTAAACTAGGAAGAAGCTGAATCCCTGAATAGACCAATAACAGGCTCTGAAATTGAGGTAATAATTAATAGCCTACCAACCAAAAAAAGTCCAGGACCAGACGGATTCACAGCCGAATTCTACCAGAGGTACAAGGAGGAGCTGGTACCATTCCTTCTGAAATTATTCCAATCAATAGAAAAAGAGGGAATCCTCCCTAACTCATTTTATGAGGCTAACATCATCCTGATATCAAAGCCTGGCAGAGACACAAGAAAAAAAAGAGAATTTTAGACCAATATCCCTGATGAACATCGATGCAAAAATCCTCAATAAAATACTGGCAAACCAAATCCAGCAGCACATCAAAAAGTTTATCCACCATGATCAAGTGGGCTTCATCCCTGGGATGCAAGGCTGGTTCAACATACGCAAATCAATAAACATAATCCAGAATATAAATAGAACCAAAGACAAAAACCACATGATTATCTCAATAGATGCAGAAAAGGCCTTTGACAAACTTCAACAGCCCTTCATGATAAAAACTCTCAATAAATTCGGTATTGATGGAACATATCTCAAAATAATAAGAGTTATTTATGACAAACCCACAGCCAATATCATACTGAATGGACAAAAAACTGGAAGCATTCCCCTTGAAAACTGGCACAAGACAGGGATGCCCTCTCTCACCACTCCTATTCAACATAGTGTTGGAAGTTCTGGCCAGGCCAATCAGGCAAGAGAAAGACATAAAGGGTATTCAATTAGGAAAAAAGGAAGTCAAATGGTCCCTGTTTGCAGATGACATGATTGTATACTTAGAAAACCCCATCGTCTCAGCCCAAAATCTCCTTAAGCTGATAAGCAACTTCAGCAAAGTCTCAGGATACAAAATCAATGTGCAAAAGTCACTAGCATTCTTATACACCAATAACAGACAAACAGAGAGTCAAATCATGAGTGAACTCCCATTCACAATTGCTTCAAAGAGAATAAAATACCTAAGAATCCAACTTACAAGGGATGTAAAGGACCTCTTCAAGGAGAACTACAAACCACTGCTCAACGAAATGAAAGAGGTCACAAACAAATAGAAGAACATTCCATGCTCATGGATAGGAAGAATCAATATCATGAAAATGGCCATACTGCCCAAGGTAATTTATAGATTCAATGCCATCCCCATGAAACTACCAATGACTTTCTTCACAGAATTGGAAAAAACTACTTTAAAGTTCATATGGAACCAAAAAAGAGCCCGCATTGCCAAGACAGTCCTAAGCCAAAAGAACAAAGCCAGAGGCATCACGCTACCTGACTTCAAACTATACTACAAGGCTACAGTAACCAAACAGCATGGTACTGGTACCAAAACAGAGATATAGACCAATGGAACAGAACAGAGCCCTCAGAAATAATACCACACATCTACAATCATCTGATCTTTGACAAACCTAATAAAAACAAGAAATGGGGAAAGGATTCCCTATTTAATAAATGGTGCTGGGAAAACTGGCTAGCCATAAATAGAAAGCTGAAACTGGATCCCTTCCTTGCACCTTATACAAAAATTAATTCAAGATGGATTAGAGACTTAAATGTTAGACCTGAAACCATAAAAACCCTAGAAGAAAGCCTAGGCAATAGCATTCAGGACATAGGCATGGGCAAGGACTTCATGTCTAAAACACAAAAGCAATGGCAACAAAAGCCAAAATTGACAAATGGGATCTAATTAAACTAAAGAGCTTCTGCACAGCAAAAGAAACTACCATCAGAGTGAACAGGCAACCTACAGAATGGGAGAAAATTTTTGCAATCTACTCATCTGACAAAGGGCTAATATCCAGAACCTACAAAGAACTCAAACAAATTTACAAGAAAAAAAAACCCCATTAAAAAGTGGGTAAAGGATATGAACAGACACTTCTCAAAAGAAGACATTTATGCAGCCAACAGACACATGAAAAAATGCTCATCATCACTAGCCATCAGAGAAATGCAAATCAAAACCACAATGAGATACCATCTCACATCAGTGAGAATGGTGATCATTAAAAGGTCAGGGAACAACAGGTGCTGGAGAGGATGTGGGGAAATAGGAACACTTTTACCCTGTTGGTGGGACTGTAAACTAGTTCAACCATTGTGGAAGACAGTGTGGCGATTCCTCAAGGATCTAGAACTAGAAATTTGACCCAGTGATTCCATTACTGGGTATATACCCAAAGGATTATAAATCATGCTGCTATAAAGACACATGCACACGTATGTTTACTGCAGCACTATTCACAATAGCAAAGACTTGGAACCAACCCAAATGTCCATCAATGACAGACTGGATTAAGAAAATGTGGCACATATACACCATGGAATACTATGCAGCCATAAAAAAGGATGAGTTCGTGTCCTTTACAGGGACATGGATGCAGCTGGAAACCATCAATCTCAGCAAACTATCACAAGAACAGAAAACCAAACACCGCATGTTCTCACTCATAGGTGGGAATTGAACAATGAGAACACTTGGACACAGGAAGGGGAACGTCACACACCAGGACCTGTCGTGGGGTGGGGGGATGGGGGAGGAATAGCATTAGGAGACATACCTAATGTAAATGAGGAGTTAATGGGTGCAGCACACCAACATGGCACATGTATACATATGTAACAAACCTGCATGTTGTGTATATGTACCCTAGAACTTAAAGTATAATAAAAAGAAAAAAAAAAGAATGCAATGAATGGTTATAATGAAAATCTCTGAATAATCAAAGAATTTCTAAATTATTGCACCTCTCTGGCCTTGATTTTGATTGCTTTATCTATAAAATGAAAGAGGTGTTTTTTTTGGCTTTTTGTTTTTTTGTTTTTTGAGACACACTATGTTGCCCAGGCTGGAGTGGAGTACGGTGGTGTGATCTCGGCTCACTGCAACCTCAGCTGAAAGAGTTTCATACATTATCACTAAAGTCCTTTCTAGCCCCCAAATATTCCGTGGGCAGTTCATGGCAAGGTTGATACCAACAGGTACCTTTTGTAAGGCCATAAAGACTGGTTGACTTGTGAATCCGTAACGGAGGAAACAGAGCAAATTGGCCTGCATAAAACCTTGGGTTCCTTCCCAAGAGTCCATATGGACAATCAGGGGAAATGGAAGACTGATGGACACCAAACCTAAGCCCAGGCCTGTTGGGCATGTCCCATCACCTCCATCAATTTGGTTTCACTTTGCCTTCATTTTAATGCCTGACTGAAATTGCTATTCCCCTCCCCTTTTTCCCCAATTTTTTTTTGAATCAGGCTTAACTTTCTAAAGCTTAAAAATTATAAAGCAAAAACAGTATGAAAAAGGGGGGAGGGAAGGAGCTGTACTCACATAACTGTAGAATTGAAAGGAACATTGTGATGTTAAAGCCTCAAAAAGAGGCTGAACTACTGACTCCTCAGAGGGCCGACTGGTTTGAGCCACATACATTAGCACTTGCCTCCTCAGACTCATCTGTTTGTTGGTTGCTATGTGGATGGTGATAAAATATCCATTTGGATGGAGTCAAAAATTATATTACACTCTTATAGCACATCTGCAAATCCTGGCCTTTTGAACACATGACCGCAGTACACCAGACTTCTGTGCTGTCAGAAGCTGATTCCCAAATACCAACTTTGAACCTCGCCCTACCATATGGACTCATGGGGTCAATGAAAAATGGTGTCTGAGGGGCCCCAAAGCATGAGAAGTTCTGGCAAAAAGTGACAGGTTTTATCCAGGCTGCTGAAGAGAAATGTACTGAGACTAGAAAAGCTAAAGAGGTGCATGCCTTCAGAACGTGTCTGTAGAGCAAAATACACCCTAACAGATTCTTGAGAGAGCCCCTGGCGGCTGTGTTAACCTTGGCATTGTTATCATTAAGAGGCTATGCTCATTTCTGGCACCTAACACTGGACATATTGACAGCAGTGGGGTTGATGGAAGAGGAAAGAATCTGTTTTGCAGTTTAAAAAAAAAAAAAAAAAGTTCTCAGGTTTCTCAAGCCATTTGAAATCACGCCAGAGAAATACTTGATTTCAGCATTCTTCAGCTCGCTGCGATGATGCCGCAAGTGCTGTCCCCCACATGTGATGATGTATTTCAGAGTCAGAGTTTTCTCAAGATGTTCCAAGCCTGCAGGCTCCTGATCCTTTTTCAAATTACCAAGATAATAGTATCCCAGTGAGAGTTGTGATTAGTCTAAACTCTCCACAGCTGTGAGAGATGAACGTACAAATTCCATTAAAGATTCTGCATGTTCTGGGCTGAATTTACCTACATGACATCGAGGCCTAATTCAGAGACCACTTAAAAGAACTGGAGCTGCTTTGGTGCTACTCCATACTCCATTCTTCCATGGCATCAGCTGCTAGGAGGCTTGCAACTGGCCCAGGAGGATGCCTTCCCTCATGCCAATGTCACCACCCAGCAGTGGGTATTTGTTTAAAAGACCTGTAGTATGCGGGGGAGAGATGCAGGGAAGGGAAAATTAAACCTAAGTACCTGGGAATTCGAAGAAGCCTTGCAATTCATTATGTGAGTAGCCAGGGAGATTACAGGACACCTTGTAACTGAAGCAGTTGGCCTGGGACTGTGTGGGACAGCAGAACCAGCTGCCTCACCACTTCTAACTTATTTACAATGGTACTAGCAAGAAACCAGGCTCAGAGAGTTCTTCAGATACTTGGGAAAGACAACAATGCTTTGATTTCCTAATTTGGACACCTCTTACCTAAAATACTTCCTTGAATACTAAATGTATGTAATAATACATGGCATGCCCCTTTACCGTGTTTTTTGTTTTGTTTTTAAGACAGAGTCTCATTCTCTTGCCCAGGCTAAAGTTCAGTGGCACTATCTCGGCTCACTGCAGCCTCCACCTCCTGAGCTCAAGCCATCCTCCCACCTCAGTCTACCACATACCCGGGACCACAGGTGCAGCGCCACCATGCCTGGCCAATTTTTGTAATTTTTTTTTTTAGAGACAGGGTTTTGCCATGTCACCTGGGCTAGTCTCAAAACTCCTGGGCTCAAGTGATCCGCTGGGCTCAAGTGATTCGCCCACCTTGGCCTCCCAAAGTGCTGGGATTACAGGCATGAGCCACCGCACCCAGTCCCCTTTACCATGTTAATGATTGTATCACCTGGAGGCACTTGCCCATTCTTTATGAAATACCTGACACTCAGCATGCTTTCCATGACTGGGAAAGACAGGGGACAAGGATTCACAACATTGTCTACACACATTAACAATTACAGAGAAAGAAAGAAGATTGCTCAGAAAACAGAAAGTTATATCAAACGAATTTATAGCAGGGGTTTCTTAAAAAATGATCTAATAGGATTTGCATGAATGTAGAATCTTCTAAAGCCACACTACCTTCATCTTATACATCCACATCCATTGTTTAGAGCCCACTGAATTTTATCACTGTGTAACTTTCTTACTCACATCTGGAGATTTTACTAGTGCACTGTAATTTTATACTTTATCACACAGCCATACACATATGTTACTCTTACGTGGCATGTGGCATTTCTCCTTGTAGACTCTGAACTCGACGTTTTACTCTCAGAGGCAAACCAGAAAGAGAACATGACTCAAGTCAGGAGACCCACCAGAGTTGAATGAGCCATAAATGAAATTCTCAAAATACCAAACTCTAGATGATCCATACATCCATTTTATTAAAATGGGAGTGGGCAGGACTGGAAAACCAAATTATCGTATGTTCTCACTTGTAAGTAGGAGTTAATTTGTGAGTACGCAAAGGCATATAGAGTGGCATAATGGACACTGGAGACTCAGAAGAGAGGAGGACGGGTGGAGGGTAAAGGATAAGAATACTACCTATTGGAGGCTGGGCATGATGGCTCATGCCTGTAATCCCAGCACTTTGGGAGGCCGAGGCAGGCAGATCACTTGAGGTCAGGAGTTCAAGACCAGCCTGAACAACATGGAGAAACCCCGTCTCTACTAAAAATACAAAATTAGCCCGGCATGGTGGCACATGCCTGTAATCCCAGCTACTCGGCAGGCTGAGGCAGGAGTATCACCTGAACCCAGGAAGCACAGGCTGTGGTGAGCAGAAATCGCACCATTGCACACTCCAGCCTGGGCAACAAGAGCGAAACTCCGTCTCGGAAAAAAAAAAAAAAAAAAGAACACTACCTATTGGGTACAATGTACACTACTCGGGTGACAGGTGCACTAAAATTTCAGACTTCACCGCTATACAATTCATCCATGTAACCAAAAACTGCTTGTACCCCAAAAGCTACTGAAAGTAAATAAAATCAATAAAATGAAATTTTAAATGTAAACGGAATAAATCATCCAATCAAAAGACCAGAAAAATGGGAGTATAAGTGAGGGAAGGAGGGAACACACTGATTTTTGTCTAATAGTCACAAAAACAAAACAGAAAACCAGAAACATTTTCTCTTTTATTTTTTCACCATCTCTCATTGCAAATCTTCTATACGCTAATAGATACTTTCAACATTGCTACAGATCCCCTTAGATTTCATCTTCTCAAGAGCAAAAGCAAATCATTAATGTAAGCCTGTTAAACTGGATGGCAACTATGCATGACTTCCCCTAGAACCACGTTGCAAGGACCGCTTTTTCAAGCAGCTTTTCCTTGTCTTTCTGCTGGAGGCCGGTTCTAGGTAAAATAGCCCAGCAAGGCAACTTGGAAAAAAACTTTAAAAAATTAATGAGTGGGTCCGGGCGCGGTGGCTCAAGCCTGTAATGCCAGCACTTTGGGAGGCCGAGGCGGGCGGATCACGAGGTCAGCAGATCGAGACCATCCTAGCTAACACGGTGAAACCCCGTCTCTACTAAAAATACAAGAAAATTAGCCGGGCGTGGTGGTGGGCGCCTGTAGTCCCAGGTAGTCGGGAGGCTGAGGCAGGAGAATGGCGTGAACCCGGGAGGCGGAGCTTGCAGTGAGCCGAGATCGCGCCACTGCACTCCAGCCTGGGGCACAAAGCAAGACTCCGTCTCAAAAAAAAAAAAAATTAATGAGTGGAAAATCATAGAATAAGTCAGGATTCTAGACAAATAACTAGTGTTCGAGTCCCCTCCTTGCCCCAACATTGTCTCCCCACCCTCTGGAGTTCTCTACTCTGACTACAAGCGTAACCAACACTATGTCTGGGGGCCTCTAGGATACTAATTAAGCATCCTGGCAGTGTCTGATCTGAGTGGTCAGTGCTCAATGTTGTTAAGTATTTTGCATAAAAATGCTGGTTTCCTCTGTGTGTGTAAATATATATATATATATGTTTATATGCATATATGTGTGGGGGGGGGAGGTATATGCCAGGATTCTAATAGCTAAAACAAAGATTCAGAGACAATAACTAGAGCGGCAGTGCAGAAAAGGGGAGTGTTGCCTTGCTGGGAATATTCAAAGTTGGTCTGATGGTAACATGCAGTATGCTACTAAATGACAACCAGCTCCTACGGATAAAAAGCCCTGCTTTGGCACATTCGCAATTTCCCTCATGTAAATAACACCCACTATGGCTCATTTCAAGGTTCCCAAGTGACATCGCTGAATGGAAAATTAAAGAGAGAAAGTCTTTCAGATGTAAATAATCTCAATTATAAATAATAGTAAAATGTAGTAGAATCACTAGAATGTTAATTTTGAGTATCACATTTGCTTTTAATATAATGTAATTGCAAGTTTGCATAATTTAATATTTAATAATAGTTGCATTTAACAACTAGCTCCCAAAATCCTTGAAAATTTATCAGTGGGTAGGAGTGAGCAGGTCCCATTCACTCCAGCACACCACTACATGTTGCTCTTCAGGGACGTTAAAAGATACTTTGAACAAATCATCTGGATGAAACTATCTCCAGAGTTCCCAAGGATGCCAAACTCTTTGCTATCGCACTTTAGAAATACCCAAAACACAGGTTAAACTGTGGACCGTATTTATTAAGAATGCCATTAACAACACCTTACGCTTGTATCCCGCTTTACACTTTTCAAAGTAGTACTTTTATGGCACGGTGGGACTGTCTGACCCTGCGGAGTGAATTTAAATCGCTGGGTAAATAGCTTCTTAATGTATAATGAATGGGTGAAAAGAAAGTCCTGGGAGCCTTTTGTCAAAGAGAAAGGCGAAAGAGTGAAACTGACAGCCCTATCAAGGAAGCCAGGAGACTGGTTGGCCCCCACCCGGTTCCTGGTTCTCTCCTGGAAATGGCTCCAACATTGTGCAAGCAGGTGGGTGTACAATAGTTTTGAGCACGCATCTCTCCCTCTCTCAGATTTAATTAGAATTTCCCTTTTTTCCAACAAAGAGTTGGACGGGATACCTTATAAGAGTTTTACAAACAGTAAAATGATAAGCGCCATAACATTCAAATATGCTCCCAACAGCTCAGTAATGGTTTCCTCCAGATCAAAACGTGCCTGTCAGTGCAGCAGACGCTTGTGCAGGTTCTACATGCATTCTCACCACAGACACTCACCGCCAGTAGTCGTGGCCGAGTGGTTAAGGCGATGGACTAGAAATCCATTGGGGTCTCCCCGCGCAGGTTCGAATCCTGCCGACTACGGTTACATCAGCTTTTTTTTCTTGCCATCAAACACTTTTTGTGTTTTAGAGCGTTCTGCCCCAACTTCCACAGATTTCAGGAATTTTCTAACGGTTGAAACACAACAGGGACCCAAACGGGAGAGGAGAGAATGAAAGGGCGAGAAAGTGTGGTTGTGGTTACAACGTGGGCCCGGGAGGGGCAGACGGGACAAACCACGCCAGACGAGCTTAAAGGAAGAAACGCAAAGCATCGCGAGTCACATAGACACAGGGCAGAGACAGCTCCGAACTCCGACCCGGCATGCGCCAGCCCCTCCCGAACCCACCGCGTTCTCTGCCGCTAGCCCTCTTGGGCGCCGGGTTGCCACGGGAAGCAGTGCGCATGCGCAGGGACGCATAATGGAACGTGAGCCAGCCGGGTCTCCGCGTTACCCCTGGAAACGACCGGACCCTGGCGATTGGAGGGGAAAACGCCAGGCGATTCAAGATGGCGGAGGACCTGGACGAGCTCTTGGATGAAGTCGAGTCCAAGTTTTGCACACCTGACCTTCTAAGACGGGGCGTGGTCGAGCAGCCCAAAGGCTGCGACGGCGGAACACACAGTAGCGACCGGAACCAAGCCGAGGCGAAAGAGAATCTCAGGTTAACGGGGCGGGAGGGGTGGACTGCTCTGGTAAAACCCTGCTCCGGGCCCTAAAGCTTCCCCTCCGCCGCCCAACCCAAAAGAAACGTGCCCGCGAACTCCAGCCCCTCCTTACATCACGGTTCAGACCCTCAGCGCCCTATCCTCAGCGGCAGCGCACCCCTGGACCCTCTACGCGGATTCTGGCATTTCTTCACTCAGCGCAGACTCCGCCCCCCCGGCAGGCCGCGGAGAGCTAGTCCCGCCCTTCCGCAGAGCCCGCGGCCGGAGCCTGTCTTCACCCTGTTTCTGCCTGCCAGAGCCTAGGAGGTTCTAATCGGGGACCGGGATGCCCCTCAGGCGCCCCGTTCTTAACGCCGAGAAGGCTGTGCTGACCTCGGCCAGATTTTGCCTCTGTGTGGCCAAGCGGTTCTCATCTCCCTGTGAGGGGCCTGTTAGACAACCTCATCCCATAGACTCAGACCCCGCTCCCCAGGCCAATCCTAATTCTGTCTTTAGCTCAGTTTTGTTTTGTTTTTTGAGATGGAGTCTCGCTCTGTCCTGTTTCCCAGACTGGAGTGCAGTGGCACGATCGTAGCTCACTGCAGCCTCCAACTCCCCGGTTCAAACGATCCTCCCGCCTCGGCCTACCCTAGGTGGGATTGCAGGCATGAGCTACCACGCCCGGCTAATTTGTATTTTTCGTAGAGACAGACTCTCGCTGTGTTGGCCAGGCTGGTCTTGAACTCCTAAGCTCAAGCTGTACTCCTGCCTCTGCCTCCCCTAAGTGCTAGAATTACAGTTGTAAGCCATCGCACCTCAGTTTGTTTGTTTTTAACTCAGGGAGTTAAGATGAGATTAGATTCATGACAAAAGGGTTAATTATTGTGAACATTAAATCATCTACCTTCCTTCTCTCCATGGCCCCCTAGTTAAAGGTCCCAGGCATACATATAGAAATTTAGGGACATTTCTTAAGTATTTTGGTTTTTGATCTAAAAAAACTACCTTTCAAATTTACCAGTCGTTTTTCCTCCATATAATTATTAAATAATAGGACTTCCTTCACTCCCCCATTTACCCCACAATCCCTCAAAAAACAATGTTTGCATCAGAGTATTGTCCTTCAGCAACTCTTGCTAGAATCTTTTGGAAATTGCCTCTTGCCTAGAATATTTTGGAAACGCTTGTGAAATTACACGGAGGCAACCTTGGATCAATCTAAGAACGTCATCTCCGTTAATTTTTTGGCTGCATCTTTGATTTGGTTTTGTTTTTTTTGGTGTGTGTGTGATTTCCCAAAGTATTATCCAGCTCTGTTACTATCCAGTTCACCTGGCTTATCTCCAGTGACATTTATTTATAAAAATTCACTCTGCGAAGATAAAAGCATCGAAAAAATTCTAAAGGAGCACATAAACAAAATTTCTAAAAGTTAGTTGAGTTCTGAGCAACATTTTAAAACAAAAATTAGAGACAACTATAATTACTATGAACGGGCTAACACTCATTTGGCTGGATGTTGTAAATATCACTCTCATTAACTTTTATTATCTTGTATACTGGAATTCTTTATGTGCCTATTAGCACATCTACCATCCGTATCCCACAACAGTTGTTGCTTTAGTACTTTTCATTTGTCCTTCTAGGGGATAGAGCCAATCTATCAAGGAGCTTTTCAGAGCTGTTCATCTTAGGAGAACTAGCATGCGGTGGGGCAGGATGTATTGAAGCAAGCTGTTCAAAATGGAAGGGACTATTTATGTGTATCTTCTCCAACCATGGGTTGTGTCATGCCTGTTCTTGCTCTACTAAAATTCATCCATAATGTTTCTAGTACCTCAGCCCACCTTAATACATTAGATTTTTTAGTACTAAATAACATAAAAGCCATAGTGAACCAGTACTGTTGTCATTTATATTAAAACTTTTCATCTGGCAATGTAGTTGTAAATTGTACCAAAAACAGCAACAAAGGGCCTAAACCTTATACCAAATATAGTCCCAACCTGGTTTATAATGTTATATATTAAAATTTTTCCTTGAGCAAAATTGATACTTAAAAGCTAGGAACAATTTATGTTTGAATTTATTAACAGGAGATTACCTACTAATTGTATAACAGTGTAACCTGTATCTCTCATAAGAGTTAAAATACTGATATTACCTCTTAAAATGATAGCTTTGCAAGTAATACTATAAATGACCATGCTACATCTGGATACCAGGAACAACTGCTAATGTAAGGGGTCAAAACGTGCAATTTGTTGAAGTGTTCAAAATGATAAAAAGAAATACGTGATTAGTAAAAGAAAAGACTGATGTGGGTTGAGAGGAACTGCAATAGGAATAAAGTGGTTCAGGATGATACAGATGGGAATATTTAAAGATAATATAGCTTTCTAGATGATATATAACAGCCAACATTTATTGAGCTCTTTCTGTATGCTGAGTGCTTTATATATGTTATTTCATTTAATCTTCACAACCCCATGAGGTGAATACTGTTACCCCATTTCACTGACCAAATCAATGCTTAGTTACTTGCCTACAGTCATATTGCTAAATCACAAGGACATAGTACATCTAGATTTAAGCTTTGTATATATACCTGTCACATTTAATTATAGGTTTAAGTGTTTATATTTTATTTTGAATATACCTTTTATTTTCAGCAGAAACTATATCTTGAAAAGATTAGAATGTCAGAAACAGAGTCAGAGAGGGAACCAGTAAAAGCTTATTAACATTTGATTGAGATTATTATCACATCAGAAGACCAAAAAATGTCTTATACAGTCCTTTAAAATTATGAGTTCTCAATGAAATGTTGACTTTATTGTTATTACTATAGCAAAGCATAGGCAAGTGTAGGCATTGTGAAATTGAGTGATCTAAGAACAGACCAGAATCTTATGTAAGCTGGTAATTTGGATCTGTAACAGTACTGATTAGGTTGGTGGAGTTTGGATGCATCTGATTCTTGAAATTGTGAAATTGCATGAGGGAGGCTACCCCAGTGAGTATGTCCTGAAAGCCAAAGAAGAGAATTTTAAGAGGCCATCTTAGCCACCTCTTATCAAAAAAGAAATATAAGGAATTGGTACCCAACAGTGTCGGATGCTTCTGAAAGATTAAAGAGGATTGGAACTGAGAACCACCATTATATTGTAGTGATTTGGGCAGTGGAAACCTTTGAGAGAAGAGTTTCACTGTAGTTGAGGGATTAGAGGCCAGAAGTAGAATATTATACCTGAAATAAATTTTAAGTAGTCATCTATATATCATTTTTATAGATAAAATATTTGAGTTTCAGAGAGATTAAATAATTTAAACTAGGTCAGTAGCTCTAGACTGGTGATGATTTTGCCACCCAAGGGGCATTTGGCAATGTCTGGAGACTTTTTTTTATTGTCACACCTGGGGAAGGGTGTGCTATTATTTCATAGCATCTAGTGGGTAGATGCTGTAAAACGTCCTGCAATATACAACAGTCTCCTGCCCCTACATACACACCCCAGAGAATTATCTGACCCAAAATGTCTGTCGTTCCAAGGTTGAGAAACCCCTGTCTAGGATTAACACCCAGCTGATTCTAAATCTAGTCTACTTGTAAGGAAGTAGAAATCGTGGATATAGACTATTCAGTAGTGTAGAAATCGTGGATATAGACTATTCAGTAGTGAGTAAGAAAGGGTGGCAGCTTTAAGAGAGGGGTTTTTTGAAGTGTCTCTTTGAAGAAGAAAGCCTTAAGCATACTTCTAAGTCAAAGGAAGAAACCAGTATACAGTGAAAGACATTAAGGGTAAAAGTTACAGTACAACTGAAGAGCCTAAGCCTGGAGACAGATAGAATCAACCATTAGGTAGTAGGCAGCAGTCTCTTGCTTTTCTTATTTCAGGTTAAATTTTTTTACTCCAAGATGTAACGAAGAAGGCCTATGTTAAAAATTGTCAGAATAAATACATTTCTGAAATTAGAGAGTTTGACTAAAAAACTTGTCTTCTAAAACAAATAATTTAATGAAGTTATAAAGTTGATGTACAGCATCTACTTCATATAAACGCTAAAGAAAGTTAATGTTGTATAGTATGAAGTGCAGGGACTGCCCTAGATTCAATTCCAAGCCTTTTCTCCCACTGTTTATATGACCTTGAACAGATTTCTGAATCTCTCAGTGCCTTTTCTTCATCTATAAAATGGGGTTAAATAAAGATACACTCATGTAAAGACTAAGGACAATGCCTGGGTTATAGTAAATATTCAGTCAATACTTACTATTTAGCTATTAGCTATTTAGCATCAGCTATTAAATAGAAGTTCTGTGTAGTAGTGGTTGTATTAATAATCCAGTGATGACTTTGCCTGCAGAAGGTAGAGGTAGTTGAGTAGCTGAGATATTCTAACAAATAGCACCTTTTTTGGGGGGTTGGGGGGAGGGTGGTCATTTGATTACATGACCTTTGGCTCCTCTTGTAAAGAGATATGGTTGACTTACAATGCAACCTTTAGGGGAAAAGTCAGGAAGACTCTTACAATTATCTTTGTTTATAATATCAGGTTCTGCTTATCATTGTACATATTTTGCATTAAATACATGCTTTATGTAATTTAGATAAGTACATACCCAGCTTCCTCTCAAATATAATGTATATAGTTTTAAATGTCTCAAGTATGTAATATCAAGTATGTAATAGTATAGAACATATGTGAATTTGTACCTGATAAAATATATCTTTGTCTCAACAAACTTAGACTATATCCACAGTGAAAAAAATTAAAATCACTTTTATCTTTCTACTATCAACTCTAATAATGGACTTTAAGCAAAACTCTTCCGATACTAGCTTTATCTGCTCATAAACCTCAGGCGAGTTTTCTCTGCATATGTTTTCTTTTCAGATCAACAGAAACATTTGAAAAAGAAGATGATCTTGACAGTCTTATTAATGAAATATTTGAAGAGTCCAACTTGGACAAAAAGCCCTCTGTAAGTCAAGTGTTATAAATATGTAGTAATTCTGTCATTATTTCAAGACATGTTTAGAATAGTCTTAAAGAAGATGCAAGTAGCTACCCATTATCTTTTGAATTCCGAAAAATACAATTACTTAAAGAAATTATTACACTTAAAGAGCTGTAGAAGTAGTAAAATATTAGAAACTCTCAGTACGTGTTTCCCTGTGCACTTCTCAGTAAGAATAACAAATTAGAAAAGCTGTTAGCATAGAAGTCAACTCACACATCAAGCTGGTCACTTGTATTTATTTGTAGTTTCTAAGAACACTTTTCTAAAAGGCCAAAAACAAACAGCTTTCATTATAGGAATGTGCTTAGCACCTCACGTGCAATGCCATTGCTCTTATCCCATGAAGCAATGACTAAATTGTTAATATTTCCATTTTTTAAATGTTTATGTGTCTATTTTAGGTGCATAAAAAGTTCACAAAATAATATAACAGCAACCTATATACTGAACATACCATGACAGCTACCCATATTAAACATATATTAATGTTTTGCTATATTTGCTTCACTGGACCTTTTTTTTAAAAAAGAAGTGCAAATTAAAGATATAGTTTAAGACCTCTCTAAATCCTACTCTATTGCCTTCCTTCCCAAAGATAACCATTTATCCTTTTTATCCATACATTTATACTTTTATTACATATGTATATAACCATAAACAATTGTAACTGTGTACAGTAGTCCATTATATAACTGCCATAGTTTATACACTTCCCTGATGATGGACATTTACATTGTGCTCAGTTGTTTGCTATTACAAATAATGCTTCATCAGATATCTTTTTTTAATTGGAGAAAAGGCATACAAATTTTAACATGTACACAGGGAAAACCAGTGATTACTCCTTCATTAGATATCTTTACATGGCTTCTTTTACCCATATACAGAAATTTCTCTAGGATGTATAAAGCTAGAAGAGGAATTCCTAGGTCATAAGGTGTGCTTATCTTCAACTCTACCCATTGCCAAATTGTTTTCCAAAGTGACTTTATCACTTAACATTTTTCATACTGGGCAGTATATGAGAATTTATGTGTTTTAATTTTTATCAGTATGGTGTGTGTCAAGCATATCTTTTAGATTTAAAAGAAAGATACAAAAATAGAAGTCTAATTTACAAAGACCACAAAAAACAGTAAGAAATAACTATAGTAGCAGGGTTTTGTTTTTTAAAGGATAGGGAAGATAAAAGCAAAACAGTGGACTGAAAACATCTAGGTAATGGTTGTGGTTAGAATATGGATAGAGACCACTTATATTTTTGTCACCCAGACTGAAAATCAAATGACTAGTATAGATTTTAAGATCTGAATTTTTCAAAATTAAACTTTTTCAATTCACCTGAAGTAAATTAATACACTGATGCCAAGCTGAATAATATGTAAACACAATAGCAATATTAAATATAGTCATTCCTTGGTATATTCAAGGGATTGGTTCCAGGAACCCCCCACATATACCAAAATCCATACATACTTAAGTTCTACAGTCAGCCTTACAGAACCCACCTATATGAAAAGTTAGCCCTCTGTATATCGGGTTTTGCATGCCACAAATACTGTATTTTTGATCCTTGTTTGGTTGGGAAAATTCCACATATAAGTGGACTTGTGTAGTTGAAACCCATGTTGTTCAAGGGTCACCTGTACCCTGCAAACAGAATACTTCCTAAGTACCAAGTAAGTGTGTAAGCACTGAATAGTAATGCCAATTTGTAGTACTAATTAATGGTAGAAAAAAATTACATCATTTTGTTGCTCTTCATTAATCATCAGAACAATTCATTATTTATTAAGTACTATAGGGTGCATATCTGTTTATGAGGTGCTATCTTTTCAGTTAAGGTGTTTCAGAACAAGATAAGTACTTCTCTGGCTTGGCTTTAAGATATACTAATTTGAAATAAAAGTAGCTCTTACAGTCATGAAGAAATAAATTTTTAAGCATGATCTTTTCCTTTTTTAGTTATGTATTATGTCCAGTTTCCCAACCTTCAAAGGAGATAGCAGGTCTAAGTAAAACATTCACTGGGGAAAAAAACATTTAAGAAAAGAAACATCGGGCCGGGCGTGGTGGCTCAAGCCTGTAATCCCAGCACTTTGGGAGGCCGAGATGGGCAGATCACAAGGTCAGGAGATCGAGACTATCCTGGCTAACAAGGTGAAACCCCATCTCAACTAAAAAATACAAAAAAACTAGCCGGGCGAGGTGGCGGGCGCCTGTAGTCCCAGCTACTTGGGAGGCTGAGGCGGGAGAATGGCATGAACCTGGGAGGCGGAGCTTGCAGTGAGCCGAGATCGCGCCACTGCACTCCAGCCTGGGCGACAGAGCGAGACTCCGTCTCAAAAAAAAAAAAAAAGAAAAGAAACATTGATAAACAGATGGTCTATGCCAGTGTTGTCATTAGAGGCTATATTATGCCCTAAAAATACTACTCCCCCACCGCACCCCCAGCTCTCCCATTCTGTCGCATTTCTGAACTGTTCCCAGACCCACACAAGAAAGCCCAGGAACCAACAACGAACCTCAGAGTGTGCCAGCTTAGAGTCATAAGCATGAGTCTGGATGGCACATGAAACATGCTCCCCAAACAGAAAGATTCGTGCATATTGTTATTTTTCAGACATGTGCCAAAATTTTTTCCATTTCTGCTTAACATCAAATAAGAGTTGAGCGACATAGTAAAACAATATTTTTGCCTCTATTAAATTTCCTCATCCACTATGTAAAATGAAGGCACGACTCTGCATAGTTTAAATTGCCTTTTCTCCATCTCACTTCCTCTCCTTGGCGGTGGTCCTAGTGTGTGGTTGGTTTATGTTGTTTGGTACCATATACCACTTAACACTTAATAAATGCTTGCTAATGATGATGATATTATGTAACCATATAGGAACTACTGTATGGTTGTGACTAGGTAGCTCTACATTTTCCTTGAACATTTATTGGTTGATACCATTCCATTTGATCAAAATTAATATTCCTGAAGTTACACAGGAGCTTGGTTAGTTTAATTTTCGTTCCTATGACGCACATTCACAGCCTTTAAAAATGAGCCTGAGGTTTTTTTCCTCCTCAATTGAATTTTTCTAGAATGAAGTTTTAAATAGCAGGTCCTTCATATTAAATCATTGAACTGTAATATTAACTGAAGAGTTATAAAGTGACTCTAAATCTTAGCATGCTAATAATGGCAATATATCAATTTCCTAGCCTAAAAGTTAGTAGAGTAATTTGCACATTCCTTAGGGAGTTCTGCTTCCGTTTTGCCTTTAAAAGGTTTTGATCATTGTTTTTATTTCAGAAACTTAAAAATGATGCCATCAAAATGTGTATTTAAGTCATTTAGAAAATATTCTTGTTATAAGGAATATTAGTTTTCATGTTACAGTTTTCTAAGTTACTCGTGGCCTTTTATTGTTTTGCTTTTTTAACAGAAATTAAAATCTAAATCTTCAGGTAACACATCTGTCAGAGCTTCCATTCAAGGCCTTGGTAAAAGGTAAGTTGAGATTGCTTTGGTGACTTATACACACTATTGAGCAAACACTATGAGCATAGTCTAGTAGATTTTGTTACCATTTAAACAGCAGTGACATTGAACAACAAAGCATTGGTTGGCCTTCAGGAGAAAGACCAATAGCAATATCTTCAGTGTTCTTATGGTCTATGACCCCCTTCATGTAAAGGAAATTAAATGGGGGATTATTGCTATTGTAAATAATTTTCTGCCATTTAAAAAAAGTGTGAACAGTTTCTCAAAATTAATGTTCTGTTATATTCTTCAGTATTTACTTTGTCCCTTACATTATTTGGCAAACACATTTTTCTTTTACTCATTTTAACTCCTTGAGTGTTCCTGAATGTACAGGTTATATCCAATAAAGCAGTGATCCTACAATAAATAGCTCTTCTTTGAAATGGTTGGCTTGCTAGGGAAAATAAACAATTTGATTACAAGAACATAAAGTCAACAAAACCAAAAATTTTTTAACATGGCCAATTAACTTCTCCTATTTTTTGTTATAACTTCATATTTTTGCATCTGTTGAACACATCTAGTTGCAGTCCGGTGTACCTTGGTGGAAGCTCTATTCCATGTGGGATTGGAACAAATATTTCATGGAGGTAGGTTGTCAGAAATGTATTATACTTTCTTACTAGGTTTTTTCCAAATGGTTGCCCCGTTGTTAAAATGTAGTTCTTAACATCTTCGCATCAGTCTGTTTTATAAGGAGAGGTATTTTTATTAGCTAATCTAAGAATTCTTTGTTTTTAATTCTTGGGAGATAGCTATTGAAAGCTGTGATGTTAGGTATGTGTTATTCATTTTATGCTCTTTTCTAAGCCCCACTTGAAATGCCTGGATCACTCCAGTCCCAGCTTTGTTTCCACAGGACACAGGAGAGTGAACTTCTTTCCAGGCAGTGGAAGCAAAGTGGCCATGCAGATACATGATGCCTTACCCACACTGCCTTGGCCAGTTAGCATGCAAAGCTACAGGTCTGCATTACCCAAAACATTCTCAAGCATAGTTGCTTGATTTTACATGTTTACATATTTCAAAAGCAGAAACCCTACATTCTTTGTCTCTTCCCTGCCCTTTCTACCTCTGCTTTCTCACTCAGTACCTCTTTCTGGGCAATCTTATAGTCATGATGC
The DNA here is from genome assembly GCF_007565055.1 of Rhinopithecus roxellana. Lineage (NCBI taxonomy): Eukaryota > Metazoa > Chordata > Mammalia > Primates > Cercopithecidae > Rhinopithecus > Rhinopithecus roxellana. The sequence goes on along the minus strand of NC_044557.1, from coordinate 59,131,273 downwards.
CACCTACCCCAAACCCATGTTAGCCCCATAGTCCTAGCACATTCCACTGGCACTTTCATAATATGGGCAAACAGTTTGGCTTTAAGCAAACGCTACTCTCCTGCTGCTTTTGGTTCTATTTTTGGCAGAGGCCTACTTACCTAGCTTACTTTATTAAAATATTTTTATCTAGTTATTTCTAAAACACTTACTTTCTGTTAATTTTTTAAGAAAGAACGGCCTAAGTTATATGATTGCATGTTGACCACATTTCTGGAGGGATAACTGTTATATAGTCAAACGTCACCAGCAAGGATACATTCTGAGAAATATGTCATTAGGTGACTTCCTCATGTACAAACATCATAGAGTATACTTACACAAACCTAGATGATATAGCCTACTACACACCTAGGCTAGGTGGTGTACTAGCGTACTACACACTACTAGGCTGCAAACCTGTGTAGCATGTAACTACACTGAATACTGTAGGCAGTGGTAACACCATGGTACATATTTGTGTATCTAAATATTAAAAAGGTACAGCAAAAATACATTCTAAAAGATTTTTCAAATGGTACAGCTGTATAGGGCACTTAGCATGAACCGAGCTTGCAGGACTGGAAGTTGCTCTGGGTGAGTGAGTGAGTGAGTGGTGAGTGACTGTGAAAGCCTAGGACATTAGGCTAGTGTAGACTTTATAAACACTGTAACTTAGGCTACACTAAGTTTACTTTAAAAAGTCTTTAATAATATTAACCTAAGTTTACTGAAACTTTTCATTTATAAACTTTTTTTAACTTTTGATTCTTTTTTAATAGTAATTTAAAACACACTGTATAGCTATACTAAAATATTTTCTTTCTTTGTATCCTTATTCATAAGGTTTTTTCAATTGTTTCATTTTTACTTTGTAAACTTTTTTGTTAAAAATGAAGACACAACACACACATTAGCCTAGGCCTGTGCAGGGTCTGGATCATCCATGTCACTGTCCTGTACCTCCACATCTTGCCCCGCTGGAAGGTCTTCGTTGGGGGGGGGCTACAACATGCATGGGGCTGTCATCTCGTAAAAACAGTGCCTTCTTCTGAAATACCTCCTGAAGGACCTGCCTGAGGCTGTTTTACAGTTAACTTGTTTTAATAAGTAGAAGGAGTACATTCTCAAATAATGATACAAAGTATAGTATAGTAAAATCATGAACTAGTAACATAGTTTATTATCATTATCAAGTGTTAGGTACCATACATAATTGTATGCACTACTTTTATACAACTGGCAGCTCAGTAGGTTTGTTTACATCAGTATCACCGCAAACACATGAGTAAGCATTGTGCTATATAGGACAGCTATGATGTAAGTAGGAATAGCAATTTTTCAGCTCCGTTATAATTCTGTAGGACCACTGTTGTATATATGGTCCATCGTTGACCAAAACATCACTGTGGCAAATTAACTGTATTGAATCATAGAAGTGGGAGTTAAAAAAACATTGTTGGAGGGTTGTGGTGGTGCCAGCCTACATCCAAGGACAATGCCCAGAAGGTAGGGCTATAGGACAAAAGTGAAATTAGGAGTCTGGAGAAGCCTTATATGGGAACACCAGGCAGCCAAAGGCTAATATAAATCCACCAGAATGTTACCTGCTGTTAGAGCTATAAAGAAGAATTAATAGTAATTGAATCATGTATCGAGGACTCTCTGTACAAAAAAATTAGAGCTACAAACTGCTTGTAGAGGTGAATTTAGTGTTGTTGCTATCAATCCTAAATTACCTGTTTCAACTCAGTTGGGACTTGCTCTGTCATTTTCAGAGCCATGCCTCCTCTATTCCAGGCATCTATCAAGTCACCCATGAACCACAGCAGCAGTTTCCCAGTTAGCATCCACTTCCATCTTTTCTAGTATCACCCACATATAGCAATCAAGATATCCCTAAAATATTATTTTGAGTGCCTCTCTTCTATTCAGAAGGGAAGTGAGAGTTGCCATTTGTCTCACATTAACTCTAAACTTACTATTTGCTTTACCAAATTGTTATCCTTGTTGCTCCTCTTCTCTCTTTAGTTCCTTCAGCTCCAATTAAAGCCTGGGTCAGATATTCCACTTCCACTGGGACGCTTGTCATTCTGTACTTTCCACTTGCGTTTTTCTGCGTCTGAGTATATTTACATTTATTCCCTGTCTGAAACAACACTCCCTTCTAATGCATGTCTCCTGCTACCTTATCTGTTTAATTCACATACTGCAGATTGATTTTTCCATTTGAATTTTTTCCATTTTTTAAATCCATTGAATGCCCATGTCGTAAACCCTGTGCTAGGTTATCAATGAAAGGCAAAACATTGGCCAGTGAGGAACAAATCAGCACATGATTACTCCTGTGGCATGAAACGGAAGGGCTCTGATGACAGAATGCCTGAGTTCAAAGCCTCACTCTGCCACTTACAAGCTCTGAAGCCTTAAGAAGGGATGTTATCTTCTAAAACCTATTTCCTCACTCTTAAAAACTAAACATATTTCATGGAGATACTCTGAGGATTAAATGAAATAATACATGAAAACTATGCTTATGGTGGAAAAGACAGCTAGGTACTGCAGGCACACTGGGTTCTAATTAAGGTGTCTTTCTTATCCATTAGTCCTGCTTTCTTGTTATATCTCAAGGACTAGAATATTTATTCTACTACTAGTTTTCCATTTAATCTCAGGAAATACATATACTTATAGGTGCCTTCTGTTTTCATGAATGATCTTTTAAAAAAATACATTCTGGTTTACTTCTAAAAAGTAAACATTTCGTTGAGATTTTCTTATGTATGAAATATTTTGTGTGTACTTTGATTTAGTTCTACCACAGACAAAATCTATACTAGATGGAATTTCAGTAAACCAAAGAACAGCCTGTTTTCATAGCTCGAGGCCCCTATCACATACTGTTAGTCCAAGTGGGATGCCAAAATCAATTATACCCCATTTCTACCTCCTGCATAGCTGTAAGAAGAGATACCAGTTGCATATATATGTGCAGGTAAATATTTGTATTCGCAGATTTTTTATTAGTTGCCCCTTTCATGACACACAATTTGCACCCATAGAAAAATAAACACATGTGTTCATCTGCATATGCAACATTTTATGTGTGAAGTACTTTATACTGTCCAGAGCACTTTTTATATATGCATATTGACTTACCTACTCCACAGGAGAAAAACCCAAGATGCCTATCAAGAATTTTTACCTCCATTTTATAAATGAAGAGATGGAGGTACTTGTGTTAAATTTGTCAAACACATATTAATCACCTGGTAGGTCCTAAGGATTAAATGAACAAATTATGGTGAACAAATAAATGGACAGTTCCTGTCCTCCATAAGCTTTCAGTCTAGATAAGGAGATAGGCTTTAAATAGATATCCCACAAATAAGTATTTAATTTCCATTTGATATGTGACATAAAGGGAAAGTATGGCATACTATAAGCATAGATAATGAGCACTCTAACTAATATGAAGGATCAAGGAATAATTCTCTGAGAAGATAATCAAACCACAATGTGAAAAATGAGTAGGAGTTAGGCAAAGAGAGGTGACCATTGGAGCCAGAGCACACACATGTTTAGAAGATCCCTGAGAAGGGGAGGAGCTGGGGGTGTTCCTCTGGTGGGAGGAACAGAGAGCATCTGGCTGTGCTGGAGCATAATGGGAAAGAATGGCCGCTGAGGGGACTGGAGAGAGAGTGGAGGGACATTTGACTTAGGGTCCTGTAATCCTTTAGAGGGTTTTGGAAAAAGTATGTCCTGTGTGCAATGGGCCAGATTTGTGTTTCTTAAAAAAGTCATGTTAGCTGCTCTGCAGAAAATGGCTTGGGAGTTGGAGGGGCAAGACAGGAAAGAGAAGATGGGAGTTGTGACCTGCGTGGTAGCAAGGACTTAGGGAAAAGCTCAAATTTGAAGTATTTAGAATATAGAATTGACAGAATTCAGTGATTGATTAAGGAAGGTAAGAGAGAAAGTTGTTAAGAATGACTCCCAAATAATGTGCCTTGCTCAAGGTCATATCAATTATTACAAAGCAAGGATTCAAGTTGGTTACTTGATACCTAATCCATTATGGTTTCTATTATACCATGTAGCAGAAAGCCATGTAATGAATGGGAAGAATCTTAGCTGATGTTGCTGTTGGAACTGCGGTTATCTTCAAACTGTCCAAACATCAAGTTTCTCTAGTCCCATTGTGTAGATCTGATAGGATTGAATAGAGAACCACAGTGTCTGGGCAGAAGATTATATTGGGTTAGATTTGGGGCATTCTTGTCATAAACATCTTTAAAATAGTGAATTCTACTTATTAGCTGGACAAAAGAACAAAGCTCTTGGTGACATGTGTGATGTCCTCTACATTTTAGAGGGAAACACCTGACAGTTTGTCTTTCACTGGAGTCATGACTTTATATTAGATATGCTTTTATTTACATAGTTATGAAAGAGAAATATATTTCAGCCCTGAAAAGAAGTACTGATTTACATGGCCAGGGCATAAAGGAAATTGAATCTATCCTGCCTATTTGTGTTGTTTGTTTGATTTCTAGATACAGCTCTGGTTTGAGGTAATGCTGAATGACTTTAGATTTTAGAAAAAGATTTGTCTTTCATTTGTTGATGGAAAGGGGAGAGAATAGTAGTAGGAAGCATGGTGGCAGTAATAAGTACTACAGATAAAACGAAGGCATTTTCAAACCAATCGCATTTTACTCTCAATTATTTTTTAAACTACTTGCAAGACTGGATTATTCCATAGACTGGTACTAATTATGATCTAATAGAGTAAATCGTAGCAGTGGAATGATTTCTTAGCTGCAAGTTAGTTTTATGTTTCTCAAAGGACAGTGTTTGTAGGAAAATGTGGTGTGAATAGATTTGAATAAACTACTAAATTTTAAATTAAAAAGCTGTATTTAACATTATGGTTGAGATTTTACACATACAAAACGTCAGGAAATTCTAAATTATAGTTCCCACAACAGCAATAATTCAGCCAAATTGCACATGTGTATTAAGGCATTAAAGTTAACACTCTGTGCAATCATGTAATAAACTATGTATGCATAAGAAAGCAGGTCATAGTAACTTTGGGAACTATCATTTTGCATTTCCTGACTTGTACATTCGAAGTCTGAGTTCAAATGTGTACAAATGTAGTTGTTGAATTTCCAAATGTAGAAATGCAACTTCATAAATTGCTAAGTTTGAAAGAAAATATGGACTTGCCTATGAAACTTGTATAGGTTTTAAATGTTTCATTATTATTATAGTTAATAGTATTTTTAGAAATACAAAGCATTTATTCTCAAAGAAACTTTCAGGCCAAAGGTATTTGCAGTTTTGAAATTAGCATATCTGAACTTTGAAGGGAAATAAATGAAAAAAATCTAATGGTGAGTTTGTTTTATTTTTTCATTACAGAAGTATTATGTGCTTACTGGAAGAATAAAAACAAAATTGAAACATGTATAAAGAAAAAGATAATAATCTCCCTTCCTTCCCTTTAGTCAACCACTCCTGATGCAACCAGTGTTACTGTGTAGTATGTAACTTTCTACATTTTGCTCCATGTTCTTATAAACTCCTAGCCACCTATATAGGAATTTATTGGGGGGGTCGTTTTTACAAAAGTAGGATCATGCTATACATGTTAGTGTGCACCTTGGTTCAGATATCCCTCCAGATTAGTATATAATCTAGTTATCATGAGCATTGTTTCTTCTCTCACTACAATCGAAGCTCTATGAATATAGAATCTCACTAGCACATACCAGACTCTCAATAAATATTTTTTAAGTGAGTGAATGAGTGCATTATGCCAAGTTGTGAGGCAGCAAACAAATACAATCTTTTCCCAGCTCTTAATCAGCTTATCTGAAAAACAGATTCATTTCAATGTCATGTGATATATTCTTTGGTAGAGATATTCCTGAAAATTTCAGTAGGAAGGGAAGCATTTAAAGAAGTCAGCTTATGTGAAGATCTCCCTCAGACCTAATTTGAAAACCATGGAATTAAAAGATCTACAAATCTATTTTCTTTTGTATCTATATAGTATATGTGTATGTTCAGTGTACAAGATCGTAGTAAAATAGGTTTGTGCAAAAATTTAACCTTAAGGTTTAGACTGCAAATAATGCTTTAGTATAAAGATTTATAATCAGATTAATCTGTACTTTTCTGTTGTTTATTCAGTAGTCTGTAATATGTGGTATATCCCATAAATAAATCACCGTGTCTTCACATTTAAAGATACTAATAATCTTTAATATACAATTTTTTTTTTCTGAACAGAGCATGTGACCATCTGCGTTGTATAGCCTGTGATTTCTTGGTAGTCAGCTATGATGACTATATGTGGGACAAATCATGTGATTATCTGTTTTTCAGGTATGTTACTAAAGAACTTCACTCTGAAAAAAGTACCAAGTACTTTATATTTCTTATTTTGATATATTCTGTCTGGGCAGATCCGGCCAGATCATGTGGGCTTCACCTCTTCAATATAGTCATGTGCTACATTATGATGCTTTAGTCAGCAGTGGACTGCATACATATATACATGGTGGTTCCATAAGATTATAATGGAGTTGAAAAATTCCTAACACCTAGTGACATCATCGTCATTGTAATATTGTACTGCAATGCATTGCACATGTTTGCGGTGATGCTGGTATAAACAGTAACATGCTGTAGAGGTTTGTAGCCTATACCATATAGCCTAGGTGTGTGGTAGGCTGTACCGTCTAGGTTTGTACAAGCTCAATCTGTGATATTCCCACAATGATGGAATTGCCTAACAAAGCATAAGCAATGCATGACTGTGTTTCTGTCATCCATCTCCTTCTCTCCATCTGCCTGCTGTCAGCCTAGATAAGGACATGTTACTTCTGGACAAGAATACAGAAGTAACCTCCTCACTGGTTTTTCTGCCTACAGTCTCTTCTTTCAGACCATCCTTCCCTTGTTCAGAATTAAAGCATAGCTCAGAGTATACCGTCCTACTGCTCAACACCCTTCCACTTACGGAATAATGTCCAAATTCCTTAGCATGGCGTTCACGACCCTCCATAATCCAGCTCCCATCCGTCCATCATCCAGCTTTGTCTTCCCACAATGTATATTTCACCTTTGAAAGATTTCATTTACATGAGAGTACTCAAGGCTCCCATTGCTTCTGACTTGGTACAACCTCTTTACCTCCTAGGATGCCTTCCCACCATTTGATCTACCTAAACCCTACCTGTCCTTCAGAGTAAAGTTCATCACATGTCTTCCATGATCCTTTCACCACTCTCTCAACTGGAAGAAAACTCTTCCCTTCCTGTGTATTCACGGTGCTTTGGACCTATTATATACTGTAATATAAAACTGAAGCTCTTAGGCTGGTGTATGACTACCTTTCTCCTTGTGGCTGAGATAATGTCTTGCTCATATTTATATAATTTGTACATTCTTATACACTTACAGAATACCTAATATCTTTAAGGTGTTACAAGTTATAAAAATATATTTGAACTTTACATTGACATTTTCAATTAAAAACTTAAAGCTAAAAATTAATACAGTATATTACCGCAGCACTTTTCAATAGCATAAAGAAAAGGGTAAGAGACTTTCCCCTACACCTCTTTTGGCAGCCATTCTTGGGTAAATCTATGAGTATACCCTAATTTAATAGTTGTTAAACTTTCTCACATCAAGAACCACTTTGAAAATCTTATGAAAACTTTGAATCCTCCTCATACATATATACACAATTCAAATATAAAAATACATGGAAAAATTATAACTTTAAAAATTTTAGAGTTTCCAATCCAAATAAAGCCTAATGTATTCCCAGAATCTGAGGTCAGGAACCCATACTTTTAGGCTTAGCCCACTTTTTACCCTATAAGTGGAAAAGTTGGCTTTTAATTACAGGTTGACTTTTCCTTTTCTGACTTTTCTAAACCCTCTGCTATTTACTATCTACAGTTAATCTAATAAGTGGCTAATAATCTCCATATGTCTCCAAGATGAAGCATGAATTTTTATAAAACTATCATAGGATAATAAAATGCATGTAACATCAAGACAGTGGAGAACACAGGCATAAAGTAAACTATGGATAACTTAGTTGGTACTTGAGGAACTTGCAGCAACTCAGAGTCATCAAGAACACCAGTTGGTTTACCCTAGATCTGTGGCAGCCTGGTTTTAAAATATATGTATTTTTAGATAAAACAGTGACAGCTAGAGGATTTATTATACTATTAAAAATAAACAAGTAGTCATTATTTAAATCAGTAGAAAATACTGTCTCGGTTTTCAAGACACTTAGGAATGTCTCTGGGAGATAAGAGAATGGAACAGCTAAAGAATAAGGCTGTCTCCACCATCAAGATATAAATCATTGATATTTATTTTGTACAGTATATTGGTGTTTACCTGTAGACATTATTCAGCAGCTAGTCTATGATACTCTTAGATACTGGGCTCATAAGATGAGAGGAACCCAGGGGAAGGGAGACATGGGCGGGGACAAGCATGTGAGCAGCAAGTTAGTAGAGACAATAGGGCCAAGAGCACTGATGGGAGGTGAGCCTTGGATAGGAAAAGGAAGACCTCTATGACTGAGAGGAAGCCAGCAAGGTACTGATGTGTTCAGGGAGAGCTTGCCAGGAAATTGAAGGCTTTCATACCTGGCGGCCTGGTTTTGAGAATGAAGATGTGATCTGCTGAAAATAAGGGAGTGGAGGAGTGTCCCGACCTGCAGGACAGTCGAACAGACCCTGGAAGGGGGAGTGGGAATGGAGGAGACAAGAAAACACGAGAAATGGAGACAAGACAAATAGCCTGATCAAATCTCGTTTATTGAGTGTAGGGTCATGCCTTATATAGGCTGGCAGGGGAAGAGGTTGGGCCAGGGCGGTGACAGGGGACCGGTCTTCTCAAATTACAGTCGCGCATGCGCCATGGGTTTGTACTTTTCCCGGGCACGGGATCGCGCCTGCGCCCTGGGCTGCATATCTTCCTGGGCGGGAAAATGTTTGCGCGCGCGCGGGAAAGGTTGGCGCGCGCGGGAACAGTTTTGGCGCGCGCGGGAAAAACTTAGGCGCGCGCGGGAAAAGCTTTGGGCGCGCGCGGGAAGGATTTGTAAATAAAGAAACTGGGAATGTGCCCTCTTGTCTCCGCTTTGCGGAGATCAAGCAACAGAGGTCGGCTAATTCCGGGCCTCATGGCTCCGGACAGGTCCCCCTTTTTTATATATAATTATGGCTAGAAGATTGTCCCTCGGGAACTGCGCCTGTCTTAGGTTGGAGTAATGCATCTCATCACTGGTACCTGTCATGGGATTAGGCAGTAGCTTATGACGGCCCTCCTGTCTTAGGTTAGTGAGAGATGATACTCTCTTACCCGTCATTGGCTGTCCAGTTCAGCGCACAGGGAAGGTGGTCATAATGGGTGTGAGTATGAACCACCGCAATCTTCTTGTTCTAGGCGATGATAATGGACCTGTATAGGCTTCGCTTGGATAGCCTCGACCTGTTGCTTAATGAATGTCATGAGCTTATTGAAGACCAAAGGTCCTATAGAGAGTAAGAGCAATAGGCAAAGCAGGGGGCCCAGGAATGGCATAAGATAGGGAAGGAGTCCGTGGAACCCAGTCCAAAACGGGTTATCGGTTATTTCTTTTCATCGTTTTTCTAGGTCTTCTTGTAGACGCCTGATTTTATCCCTGACGATCCCGGATTTGTTGGCATAGAAACAGCACTTCTCCTGTAAAGCCAAGCAGATGCCTCCCTGTTCTGCAGTTAGTAAATCTAGGCCTCTTCTATTTTGGAGCACTACTTCTGCCAGATAATCTACCTGATCTTGTAAATCTTGCATAGTACTTGAAATGGCCTGCATATCTGAGATCAATTGGCGAGACAATTTGGTGTATTGAGTAACAGAAACCCCTAGGCCTGTAGCCCCAGTTGCTCCGGCAGTAGTTATGCCTAATCCTGCAAGTAAGGGGATAAATTGTATTGCCCCTTTGTTTCTTCCTAAAAAGTGATCTATAGCTGGGATAGGCACAGGTTCATCTCCAGGGATAATGTCTATGTCAGGTAAAAGTGTGGCTAAGACACAGCGTCCTGTCCAGTTAGTAGGTAAATAGGTATAAGCCCTATTATTGCCACATATAAAAACCGAGCTGTTTGGGGCACACAGCGATTGGAAAATATTTACTATGGTGGAACAATTATTGAATTGATTGAATCCTACATCGAGGTCGTAAGTGTTATTAAGGGGAGGGGAGTAGATGCAAGAGGAACTAGGAAATTCTAAAGGCTGTACTTTAAGGGGAGGAATTATGGTGCAAGGGGTATTGGATGTATAATTTAAGTCATTGCTGGGTATGGCAAGAGGAACGGGATCTCCTGATTGCAGACACAGCCAGCAGTCATTAGCCAGACTAGAGTTGGAATTGTTAAGCAAGTTATGAGTAGCCGTGAGGAGGGCAAAGGTCTGGGCATCAATTTTCTCTTTCCCTCGGGCTTTGGGCAAGGCCAAGGGGTGGTAGTGAATTTCCGGGTACAGGGACCTTTGCAACTCTTCAAGTTTTTTGTATACCCTAATTTCTCGGACCTTGTCTTGTGGTCCTCCTCCATCAGAGGTGTGGAGAGGGGGTAAATATTCCAGCAGACAGGCTGTCCTACAATTCCAGTACAGCCAGCTGATATAAGGTTATTGGTACTTCCTACAACTGTAGGGACACTATTGGCCCCTATAGTAGGGGTTCTAGATCTTGTTAAGATAGCAGTATAGTATGTTTTACCGCCAGAGGTACATTCTAAATAAGTAGTGTAGCAGGAACTATGCATAGCAGTCTCAAATGTGTCACAAGGGCAGGTTGTGGTATCCCCTCCGCTAAATATTCTTGGGGTTGACACACACCTCCACTTAAGAGAGTCACTAGACAGGTATGCTGTGTAAGCGGAGCAGGACACAGCTGAGATGTATGTATTTGGAAGGGAGGTCACATATCCCCCCAAACAATCACAGGGCTTACCATATCGTTGTCGTATATATTTACGGGCCTCATGGGGATTACCAAAGCCGGCATATACCTGGAGTGCTTGGCAAATCAGCACCATGGTCCAGAGGGGCTTGTAGTTGAAGTTCATCTCTGCAATAGAGGAAAAGAGTACTCTCAGGGAGAAAATTACTCCCTGGATTGGTTATTGTTAGGTACCTGTCTTACCATTCGCTCTGGTAGCCATCTGGCTGCATCATGAGTTTGAGAAAAAACACAAACTGAGCCTCTTCCCCAGATTAACACTGGGTCTGGACCATGCCATGTGTTGTCTAAAGGGTCTTTCCATTTAACCGTGGCAAATTGTTTTTTGGACTCGGAATGCCAAAATCGATCGGCTGCTGATCTGTTCAGGTTGTCCAAATTTAAAAAATTTAAAATAAAAAGTGTGTGATTAAGGATCTTTCTAGGGGTGCCCTTAGTGGGGTACCATTCTCCCTTTTTTATTTTGTCAATGGTGGTTTTTAAGGATAGGTGTGCTCTTTCAACTATTCCTTGTCCTTGAGGGTTATAGGGAATTCCAGTAATGTGTTTTATTTGTAATTTAAGACAAAAGTCTTGAAAGGCTTTGGATGTATAGCCAGGACCATTGTCTGTTTTTAGTTGTTTAGGCTTTCCAACTATGGAAAAACAGTGTAGTAAATGAGCTATGACATGTTTGGTAGCTTCGCCTGTTTGTAGGGTGGCCAGTATAAATCCACTAAATGTATCTATATATACATGGATGTATTTTAAGTTACTGAATTCTGAATAATGAGTGACATCCATTTGCCAAATCATGTTGGGAACTAGTCCTCTTGGGTTAATTCCTAAGTGAGGGACTGGCAGGTATGTTATACAGGTCTGACATTGTTTAACTATTTGTCTTGCTTGTTCTCTAGTTATTTTAAACATCAGTCTCAAAGTTTGAGCATTAAGATGGTGTAAGGCATGAATAGCCTGTGCTTGGGCTAGGTTTGTATTTGTAGCTATGGCTACCGTCTTGGTTGCCATATCAGCCAGTTGGTTGCCCTGGGATAGAGGTCCTGGTAATCCTGAATGAGCTCTAATATGTCCAAGAAAGAAAGGTGTTGATCTGTCATGTATTAATTGTTGGCATTGTAAAAATAACTTGGCTGTGTCTGACACATGTTTGATTTGTGCTACGGTCTCAAGTAAAGGTATTGAGTGAGCTAAATATGCACTGTCAGTATAAATATTAAGGGCCTGATTAGGGAAGGCTGACAGCACTGCGATTAGGGCCTGCAATTCTACTAGCTGAGCTGAAGTATGGCTGGTTTTGAATTTAACAGTGGTGTCTGCAAAGGTATATGCAGCAGTTCCTGTGGATGACCCATCAGTGAATACTAATAAGGCATTGTCTAAAGGTGTTTTACTGATGACATGAGGGAAGACAAAAGCATGTAGCTTACAAAATTGAATAAGCTTGTTTGGCGGGTAATGGTTTTCTAAGTTACCGGCATAAGAGGCGCAAGCAATCGGCCACGTTTCAGTATTTTGCATCAACCAATGGATTTGTGGCTTAGAATAAGGTTGTATGATCGTAGAGGGTTCAATTCCAAAATATTTTTTGCTATTGTCTCTCCCTAGAATAATTAAATCTGCTATGGCATCATAATAGGGGAGTAATACCTTTTTGGGAGATGAAGGCAAGTGGACCCACATAATAGGGTTATTTTGCCAGAATAAACCAGTAGGTGTTAGTGTTGTGTTAAATATTAAAAGGGTTAATGGCTGTGAATAGTCTATGTTAGTAACAAATTGCTCAGCAATGGCCGCCTCTACTTTATTAAGTGATAAAAGAGCTTCTTTTGATAACGACCTAAGGGACTTAGGGTTGGGGTCACCTCTCAGGGTATCGAATAAGGGTTTTAAGTCTCCTGTGGTGAGTTTTAAGTAGGGCCGAAGCCAATTTATGTCTCCAAGGAGCTTTTGGAAATCATTGAGGGTTTGTAACTTATCTTTACGGATAACGGCCTTTTGGTTTGTAATTTTAGGTCCATTTATTTGAAAACCTAAATATGTATAAGGGTCTTGTAGTTGTATTTTTTTCTGGAGCTATTTGTAAACCCGCTGTGGTTAGTTCTTGCTTGAGTTGAGCAAAACACTGTAAAACTTGTTCTCCCATTTTTCCTGCTATAAGAATGTCATCCATATAGTGTATAATATACATTTGTTTCCATGTCTCTCTAACTGAGTGTATGGCTGTGGCCACATATTTTTGACACAAGGTGGGACTGTTGGCCATACCTTGAGGTAACACTTTCCATTGGTATCGTTTCATTGGTTCTTTGAAATTTACAGATGGTAAGCTAAAGGCGAATCGTTTTTGGTCAGTAGGATGAAGGGGAATTGTAAAAAAGCAATCTTTAAGGTCTATGATAATTTTAAAATATCCTTGAGGGATTGCTACCGGAGAAGGTAGCCCTGGCTGTAAGGCGCCCATAAGGACCATAGTAGCATTTACTGCTCTTAAATCTTGTAAGAGTCTCCGCTTTCCGGATTTCTTTTTTATGACAAATATGGGGATGTTCCAAGGAGAGTTGCTTTCTGTAATGTGTCCTGCCTCCAATTGTTCCTGCACTAACTGTTGGGCAGCGGCAAGCTTCTCATTGATTAGTGGCCATTGATCAACCCAAACGGGTTCATCTGACTTCCAAGTGATTGGATCAGCAAATTTTTGGGGTGCAGGCATGTCAATGGCCACGGTTAAAAATTTCCAAGCCCCCTTTTATCCAATTTTCCTATGGCTGGGATTGGCTGTAAAATGCCATCTTCTCTTTTTCCTAACCCTTTTCCAGGGTGGTAGCCCTGAGCCAACATTTGTGCACTGACTATATCATTTGGGCTACACATCATGACCCTCATTTGGGAGAGAAGATCTCTACCCCAAAGGTTAACAGGCAAATCAGGGATAACAAATGGCTTAATGAGACCGGAATTACTTTCTTGATTTCTCCAGGTGAGGTATTTGGAACTTTGTCTAGGGTTATTACTTTGCCCGATTCCTTGTAAATTTGTTAAGGTCTCTGAAGTGGGCCAACTGGAGGGCCAATCTTGTTGTTTAATAATTGTTACATCGGCCCCTGTGTCTATCAGTCCTGTAAATAACTTTCCGTCTAGCCACAAGGTGAGAGAGGGTTTTTCATTAGTAATGGGCTGTACCCAGTAGATGTCTGAGGATCCGAATCCTCCCTTTCCCCTTAGGGACGGTTGGACTTTATTAGCTGTTTTTAGCAATGGTAACAGGAGTAACTGTGCTATTCTATCCCCTTGAGGAATGATAATGATGTTGTCAATAGCCTTGGCCATGATTTTGATTTCTCTTATATAATCACTATCCACTATTCCTGGAAAGACCTGTAGGCCTTTCATGGTGACGCTGCTTTTCCCTAGGATTAATCCAAACATGTTTGAGGGTAGGGGTCCATATATACCCGTACTTAGGGCCTGAGGTCCCATTTCAGGGGTTAATACTGTGTGGGAGGTGGAACAGAGGTCCAATCCTGCGCTTCCTGGGGTTGCTCTACTAAGCTGTGAAACGGATTGTTGTTGGTTGGTACAAAACTGACCACCCCATAAGCTTGTTTCGGGGCCTGGGGCCGGCCCCTCAATCCGTTTCCCTGTTGAGGTGTTAGGGGATTTCCTTGATTGTCAATTTTAGATTTACATTCGTTGGACCAATGTTTTCCTCTTTTACACCTAGGGCAGAGGCCTGGAGCTTTTGCCTCTAAGGTCTTAGCTAGCTCTCCCTTACAATCCCTAGTGAAGTGTCCCATTTTTCCACACTTGAAGCACCCCTCTTGCTATTCTTATTTTTACTGGCGAGGAAGTCTTTTACGGTTTGTCCACTAAAGGCAGCAGCCATAGCCAAACCCTGTTGATATGAGGGCCCTATGTCTGAACAGAGGCGGATGTAACCTGTTAAGTCTGTTTTCTTTCTATAAGGTCTGATTGCTGCCTGACAAGCCGGGTTAGCGTTTTTGTAAGCTAGCTGTTTTACGTAATCCACCCCTGCCTCAGCATTTCCAAATATTCTGCTGGCCGTGGTTAAAAGTCTATGTACAAAGTCTGCAAAAGGCTCATCAGGTCCTTGTTTGACCCCCATGAGCGAGGCTCCTGGATCCCCCTTAACAGGAAGTTTTCTCCAGGCTTTGGTAGCCGCTGCTTGGATTTGAGAAAACAGTCCAGGATCATACTGCATCTGAGCATCGGTTTCTGTGTAATTACCCGAGCCAGTTAGCATATCAAAATCCCAACGATTTCCGGCTTGTTGGTTTCTCTTGGCCGTATCTCTACAATTTTCATAAAATTCTGACTTCCAAATCAGATGGTCGCCTCCAGAAAGAACTGCTCTAACTAAGGTATTCCAATCTATGGGAGTGAGCCAATTTTCGGCCACAGATTCGACTATGGCCAGGGTGTACGGGGCAGTAGCTCCGTATTGCGAGACAGCAGTTTTTAGTTCTTTTATTACAGTAAATTCAAACCCATTGTGGTGTCTCCAGGCTCGACCCTGCGCATCTGTAGTTTCCGTTACTGGAAAAACATCTCGAGGAGAGGAATCCTCCCTATCCCTACTACCAAGCGACCTTCCTTTTGGGACATGCTGTCCGGGTCTCTGAGGGTGAGAGGGTTTCTCTATTCCTTTAGGGTATTGAATGCTCTCACTTCCTGTCCTTAATTTCTGCAATCTAGTGATTAAAGACTGATGTAGTTCTCCGAGCTTTATTTGCTCTTCAAGCTGTGCAATTTTTTCTCTAAGCTCCTCTTTTGGGTCTATTACTGCCATAACTGCGGGGGCAGAAGCCTTATTATAGGGAGGGGGATAAGTAAGAGTTTGTGGCCAGTCAGAATTATAATATTTTGCTGCCCCTTCCTCCAAATTATCCCAGTTTACTTCTGAAGGGTTAAGGTTATTTTTACTTTTGCTTTCATTAGTTGTAGGTAAAACTGGGTATTTTTTGAACTTTTCCTTATTTGATGTTTCTATATTTGTCATTGAGGGGACCCCAGCCTCTTCCTCGTCGCTTTGTAGCGATATAAGGTCTATTTCTTTATTAGGTATAGATTTTTCGAGGTCGGTTTGGGAGCTGCCTCTTAATATTTCCTCAGTCTGAGTAACCACCGCCATTACCTCAGGATCTTTTTCTTTTTCCTTTTTATCTATTATATCTCTGATTAGATTCCAATAAGAAAAAGCTGTCACTGGAACCTTTTCTGGTCCAAAAGTACTATAGTAATCTTGAAAACAGTCTCCCACTCTACGCCACCTCTTTACGTCAATGGTCCCTTCTTGTGGAAACCGAGGGCAGGTTTCTTTTACAAAATCAAAAAACTTAAACAAATCATTACTTTTAACCTTTACTCCTCGTGTTTTTAAAGCCTCTTTTAATTGCCCTACCTAAATTTGATGCTGGCTTAATTCTTGTCCCATAATCAGACACTGTTACTCACCTCTGGTTCCAACGCGGCAGGCTCCCACGACGTCCGGAGGAATTTCTTTCCACTTTCACTTTCGGCCGACTTTAGTGCCTTCTTCCTCACTTTTTCCCCCGTGTCCAGGTCCCTGCTCGGGCGCCAGGTGTCCCGACCTGCAGGACAGTCGAACAGACCCTGGAAGGGGGAGTGGGAATGGAGGAGACAAGAAAACACGAGAAATGGAGACAAGACAAATAGCCTGATCAAGTCTCGTTTATTGAGTGTAGGGTCATGCCTTATATAGGCTGGCAGGGGAAGAGGTTGGGCCAGGGCGGTGACGGGGGGCCGGGTCTTCTCAAATTACAGTCGCGCATGCGCCATGGGTTTGTACTTTTCCCGGGCACGGGATCGTGCCTGCGCCCTGGGCTGCATATCTTCCTGGGCGGGAAAATGTTTGCGCGCGCGTGGGAAAGGTTGGCGTGCGCGGGAACAGTTCTGGCGCGCGCGGGAAAATCTTAGGCGCGCGCGGGAAAAGCTTTGGGCGCGCGCGGGAAGGATTTGTAAATAAAGAAACCGGGAATGTGCCCTCTTGTCTCCGCTTTGCGGAGATCAAGCAACAGAGGTCGGCTAATTCCGGGCCTCATGGCTCCGGACAGAGGAGGATGTGGAATAATCACTGAGGAAACCAGAAGTGGACAATGACCAAAGACAATTTAAATGTTACACAGTGGAATGCTGTTCAGTTGTTTTATTGTCCTGTTTTACAGATGAGAGAAGTAAATGTATCCTAACTTTGAGAAATTTTAGAGCTTTTTTTTTTTTTGAGATGGAGTCTCGCTGTGTTGCCCAGGCTGGAGTGCAGTGGCGCAAACTCAGCTCACAGCTCACTGCAAGCTCCACCTCCTGGGTTCACGCCATTCTCCTGCCTGAGCCTCCCGAGTAGCTGGGACTACAGGTGCCCGCCACTACGCCCGGCTAATTTTTTGTATTTTTAGTAGAGACGGGGTTTCACTGTGTTAGCCAGGATGGTCTCGATCTCCTGACCTTATGATCCGCCCACCTCAGCCTCCCAAAGTGCTGGGATTACAGGTGCGAGCCACTGCACCCGGCCTTTTTTTTTTTTTTTTTTTTTTTTGAGCCAGTCTCACAAGCCAGGTTGCCCAGGCTAGAGTGCGTGCTGCAATTTCAGCTCACTGCAACCTCCACTTCCTGGATTCAAAGGATCCTCCAGCCTCAGCCTCTCGAGTAGCTAGGAATACAGGTGTGCGCTACCACATCCAGCTAATTTTGTAGAGATGAGGTCTCACCATGTTGCCCATGCTGGTCTCGAACTCCTGAGCTCAAGTGGTCCACCCACCTTGGCCCCCCAAAGTCAAGATTACAGGCATGACCCCCCACAGCCAGACAAGTTTTAGAACATTCTGAAAGAAGTGTAAGTTATACTTACCACCTTGCCACAACAGCTGAAGAAAATGCTTTTATTTTTCTATTAAATCATGTGTTTTCTTTAAGGAATGGAATGATTTTTCCCTAAGCTTTTAAGATATGTGCATTTTAAAAAGCATTTTAAATGTCATAATTAGATCCCTGCCTATTCATGATTCCTAATCCTAAAATCTCTAAGGATTCAGTCAAGTATCAAATGTTAAGTTTTCAAAATATTTTGCAGATCAAATAAAGGACATTTTTCCTCAACAACCTAGTTTTGGCAGGGTTTTTTTCTTTCTGTTAAAATTTAGATTATTCATTTCTTCCCTTAGCTAAGTCGTTTAGCTGGTCAGTCTGTTTCCTGAAGCCAGACAGTTGGCTTGGAAAATCTCTCAGGTTTTGTGAGGTTCTAACCTTCTAAATTGTGCCTGAATTTTGTACAGTGTAATACTGAATGTGGTGCCCATTGACCAGCAGAGGGCACTTTGTAGCCTGCCTTCTGTTGTAGTGATAGCCACAAGTAGTGGTTAGGTACTGTCTCTCTTTTTCCGGTATTCATACTGTATTTCGTCCTTTCACTTTGTATTTTTTCATCATTTTTAAAATTTTTTTCCATTTTTCTTTGCCATGGAATGTTTATATGAACTCATTACATGGATTATCATGAAATCACAATTTTTTATTAATTAAACTTCTGTAGTCTTTTTTTATAATAGTATCAAATCCAGTGGTTATCATTTTTACGGTGGCCCTACTTGTTGATTTAATTATTTCAACATTATTAATATTTATTTCAGGATAGACTTTTTGTTGCTGATAGTATGAGTAAATAGATCATTGAAACTAATGAAAATTTTCTATAGTTAATTCATCAGAAACCTATGATCTTTATACCTCTGATGTTCTCTCAACTTGCCATATTGCAGGCTTTTAAAATACGGCATAGGTGAGTACCTGAGGTAGGAGATGAACCACCATCCTTTCCATCCTATTTTCATATTATTTCATCTCTAATAGGATGTTCATAATTCTTCAGCCCTTTAGGTTATTGTATTCCACAACAGTCAATAAACTAGCCTAGAGAATTGCCATAAAAAGTACAGATTATCAAAGAAATGCCATCAGAAAGAGAACACCAAAGCATATCATCTAATGTTAGTGTGAGGGGATCTTGATTGTTTAGTGTTCGGATACTGGGAAAATAAGAAAATAGGCTGGGCACCATGATTCATGCCTGCAATCTCAGCGCTTTGAGAGGCTGAGGTGGGTGGATCACTTGAGCCCAGGAGTCTGAGATCAACATGGACGACATACTGAGACCTCGTCTCTACAAAAAAAAATTTTAAGCTGAGCATAGTGGCACATGCCTGTGGTCCCAGCTACTTGGAAGGCTGAGGTAGAAGCCTGGGAGGTCAAGGCTGCAGTGAGCCATGATCGTGTCACTGCACTGCAGCCTGAGTAACAGTGAGACTCCTTAAAAAAAAAAAAAGAAAAGAAAAGAAAAGAAAGCAATGACCTTTTTAAAAAAAAAAATTTTTTTTTAATCATTAAGCACTGAACAAAGGCACTATGCTAAAACTTTCCTGTTTTACTGATAGGAACAACATGCCAGAATTCCACAAATTAAAAGCTAAGTTGGTAAAGAAGAAAGGAACACGGGCATATGCCTGCCAGTGTAGCTGGAGAACTATTGAAGAAGTGACTGACCTTCAGACAGATCATCAGCTTCGCTGGGTTTGTGGTAAACATTAAGAATGCAGACTCCACATTCAGACAGATGCATCCATGAGAGCGGTCTCCATGAATCATCATCATATTTAGACAATAGTCCCTAACAATACCAGTCCCTGTGGGAAAAAGCAGTGAATTTTACTGATACAACTACATACAGTTTTGAAGACCAAATGGACTAAGGAAGATAATGTATTCTAACACTCTGGAATTATTCCTGATATATGGATGTTTCACTTTCTACATTCTTTACTAATGTGACAGGCATCTACATTCTTTATTAATCTGTCTTCTGTTTAATGGAGGTTTGATTATGGAGTTCCATACAAATGTCTAGTTTTTCATTAGCAGCTGCAATATTGATTGCTAATACATTTAGCAAAACATTCCCCCACTTGTAGCAGTTAAAGTGGATAAAGCCAGCCAGGGCAAAGAGGTCATTTAGGAGTGTCTACAACACTTCCTCCAGTCAGATCTCTTGTTACCAAAGATCATAATTTAGACATGGCAGAAACCAAGTGATCAGTGGCTAACGGAAGGGTATTCAGGAGTAGTTACAGGTATTTTGCAAAAACACTGCCTCATAGCTGATCTTACCTCATCAACTCAAAGCAATGTTATGCACAATATTAAATATATGTTACCAGTTTTAGCTTATTTTTCCCTCTTTTGTTCATTTAACTATCAAAAGTTATTTTCTATTTTGAAACCCAATAATATATAAAAAGAGTCTGATGCATCCAAAATCATAAAAATCCTAATACGTACAGGTTATTGTTGGATTTTCCAAGTGCTTTCTATCCTTTAATGCCTAAAACTCCATCAAATGAAGTAAACAACAAGTAATATAATTTTTCAGGCAGCCTGTGGACTTTTCTGACAGGATCAGGTTAACATATCGTTTATTAGGTGAGTAAGTGAAAAGACAAAGCATAACTGAACCAGCAGGTAACCTATTGGGCTTCTTCCTGACATCACTGAGATCCGAGGAGCCCTACAATAGCAGCACATTCAGGAAATCAGATCCCTCAAAATTTCTAGTTCCCAACCCCATTGAGAGATTTTTGAGAGCTTTCCAATCTGCCACAAACCCTCTGCTACATATGTACTATATAGTTTAAATGTGTGATACAGAGCACACTGAAAGGGAGTAACCGAAACAAAGTTATAATCTTCTTAGTCTTATGCTAAATTTATTCCAACCACCCTACTGAAGGGAGGAAGATCTGATCATTAGAATCCTTTTCCTAGCCATGACATATTTACATACTTGTAAAATTTACTGTAGTAAGTCTAGCATTGCAACAGAATAGATCTTATAATGGCCAATCCTAATACTTTTGTATTAAGGATACCATGACAGACTAAGCGTGGTGGCTAACGCCTGTAATCCCAGCACTTTGGGAGGCTGAGGAGGGCAGATCAGCTGATGTCAGGAGTTCAAGACCAGCCTGGCTAACATGTTAAAACACCATCTCTACTAAAAATACAAAAATTAGCTGGGCGTAGTGGTGCATGTCTGTAATCCCAACTACTCGGGAGGCGGAGGCAGGAAAATTTCTTGAACCTGGAAGGCGAAGGTTGTGGTGAGCCAAGGTTGCACCACTGCGCTCCAGCCTGGACAACAGAGTGAGACTCCATCTCAAAAAAAAAAAAAAAAAAAAAAAAAAAAAAGGATATTATGACAGATTTTATCTTTTAATAAAAATGTATTATATCCCAAAAGTTTTATCTACATGTAATTGAGTCAGAAACCTAGGGGAATGTTGATTGAAGTCAACTGCTGGAAAAAAATACCAGAGCAACAAGATCCACACATTCAAAACCGTGTAGAATTTGACACATTATTCATAATGGTGCAATTCTTTTTTATTCCAGTAAGCAAATTTACTAAATCACTAATTTGAAAAAAAATTTTTTTGAGACAGTTTCGCTCTGTTGCCACTTTGGAGTGCAGTGGCGCAATCTTGGCTCACTGCAACCTCTGCCTCCCAGATTCAAGTGATTCTCCTGCCTCAGCCTCCCGAGTAGCTGGGATTACAGGCGCACACCACCAAGCCCAGCTAATTTGTGTATTTACTAATTTAGTAGAGACAGGGTTTCACCATGTTGGCCAGGATGGTCTCCATCTCCTGACCTCGTGATCCACCCGCCTCGGCCTCCCAAAGTAACCTACATTGCCTCTACATTGAAGGGACAAAGTTGTCCTGTTTTTTTTTCCCTTTTATTATTTCATTATAACTCTCCTAAAACATACATACATTGCCTATGTTTGGCATTCCATAACATAATAATTATAATAATCCCCCAATGTCAGAAATGTATGTGTGAGTTCCCATTTTTATTGGCAATTTATAAGCTTTTTAATATTGTACTATTTAAAACTAAAATGTAGAAAGAATATTATGTTTATATACAGTCAGATAAATTATTAACTTGTAATTTAAGCTGAAAATGAAACTATTTTAGTATCAGTAGAAGAAAAGTATAGTTTCTAATCATCTATAATTTTAAAATGCAAAGCCTATAAAACTTTCAAGATGTTTTGCCTATTTGTTTTTTAATATTTATAATAATTTTCTGTCTTTAGCAAGTAACTATTGTTAAGCCAGGTAACTTCTGTATTTGAACTGTATTTTACTCTCAGACCGTCATCCTGCCTAGAAATGAGTAATAAATAATTACTCTGTGTTATTTACTTCTTTTATTTTATAGTAAAATATTCATTTGGATGGGTATTAATTTGAAATCATTTTGATGATTTTTTTTTTTTTTTTGAGACAGAGTCTCTCTGTTGCCCAGACTAGAGTGCAGTGGTGCAATCATAGCTCATTGCAGCCTTGAACTCCTGAGCTAAAGTGATCCTCCCACATCAGCCTCCCAAAGTGCTGGGATTACAGGTGTGAACCACCATGCCCAGTCAAAAAAAATTGTTTTAGTGTCAACAGAAAAGTTTCCAAGCATCCAGTTAAACAGATAATTTGTTTACATTGGGGAGGAGAAGTATGCCATAACTCTGATGTATGTGTGTGTGTATACATGCATGCATAAAGAGAATGTGTATGTACATGCACGTGTAAAATAACATGGTTATTCAAAGGAACAGGTCCAAGTTTAGGAAGAAGAGACCATGTTGACTTGGCGGTATATACCTAGAACCTGTTTGTTGATGTCAGTAAACTTAGTACTTTTTCTTGGGCCAGAGAATGTGTCATCAGACTGTGAGTCTGAATTGCTTTCTCTCTTTTTCTTACTGATATTTAAGAATATGAAAGAAAAAGGTCTTTGTATCCAAAAGCATTATGATGAAGCTTAGCCATAAACTTCAAATGCTGATATTTCTCAACTGTTGTTTTAACAAAATCTCTGTCAGCCAACCTACTGCTCCCAGTAATCAGCAATATCTCTTGTATAAAATAGTTCCTGCAGCAAAGAAAAAATTTAAAATAGGCAATCTCTTTAGAGATTTTGCATCTTATTGTATTTCATTGGGTTTGTGACATCATTTTGTGCCCTATTTTAAGATTACACTAGAAAAACCAAAAAAGAAAAAATATTTCATTAGTTATGTATATATACAAGTACATGATAATTAAATTTGACTTTCCCCAAATGCCTTGAGATAAGGGATGACAAAATGAAGTGTAACAAAATCAGAGTTCAGAGTCATGTCCCTTAGAAAGTTACATGACTCTTTTATGCTTCATTCACCTTATCTATAATGAATTGTAATACCGCCTTTGTAAGTTTGCTGTAAGGATTAAATCATATAACACATGAAAAGTTACTAGCATAGTGTTTGGTTCAGAATAGCTGCTTAATAAATGTTCTCATTCTTTTGTTATTATACTTTAAGTTCTGGAATACATGTGCAGAACATGCAGGTTTGTTACATAATTATATACGTGCCATGGTGGTTTGCTGCACCCATCAACCCATCATCTACATTAGGTATTTCTCCTAATGCTATCCCTCCCTTACCCCCCAACCCCCTAACCGGCTTCCGGTGTGTAATGTTCTCCTCCCTGTGTCCATGTGTTCTCATTGTTCAACTCCCACTTATAAGTGAGAACATGCAGTATTTGGTTTTCTGTTCCTGTGTCAGTTTGCTGAGAAGATGGTTTCCACCTTCATCCATGCCCCCGCAAAGGACATGAACCCATCCTTTTTTATGGCTGCATAGTATTCCATGGTGTATATGTGCCACATTTTCTTTATCCAGTCTATCATTGATAGGCATTTGGGTTGGTTCCAAGTCTTTGCTATTGTGAATAGTACTGCAGTAAACATATGTGTGCATGTGTCTTTATAGTAGAATGATTTATAATCCTTTGGGTACATACCCAATAATGGGATTGCTGGGTCAAATGGTATTTCTGGTTCTAGATCCTTGAGGAATCGCCACACTGTCTTCCACAATGGTTTGTTCTCATTCTTTTTCCTTCTAAAATGAATACTGTCTAAATTGAAGTAATAGTGCAGCATGATTCTTACAAGTCATATGTAAAGATGTTTATTTATTCCCTATGAGGAAAGCAGCAATGCTATCATTATTTTTATAACTAGTGACTGTACACATGGTGACCTTTATTTTATATAAGTTGAAGCTACAACTTTCCTATTAAAAAAAAAAAGGTGCTCCTCCTAGCCTGCCTCTTTCTGTGTGGCTTAAACCTCAGTCAGTCATCATGAAGGCATTCAGGCCTTTCACGGTATCTTTTCAGTTTCATCTGCCTCTGCTTTCCTCCTCCTCCAACCAAACTGCCTACCTGCTGTTCCTCAGATACACTCCCTCATCTTATCCTTTCGAAATCCAACTCATTTTTCAAAGCCAGTGTCTTGTACAACAGCAGTTCTCAAAGTGAGTTCCACTCTCAGGGGTCTTTCAGGTGGTCTACAAGATCAAATCTATTGTCAGTCAGAAGATGTCAGTTTCCTTCTTCACTGTGTTGACGTTTGTGCAGATGGTGGAAATGGTAGATAGTGCTGCTGGCACCTTACTTAGCACCATTCAAAGCAGTGATGCTGTGCACCTCCCATCAAAAAAGCCAGTTTCACTTAGGAATGTCCTTGATAAAGGCGGCAAAAATTATTGCCTTAGCCTTCAAAAACATGTCTTTTTAATATTCTGAGTGACTAAATGGGAAGTACAACTAAAGCACTGAGCAATTGTCTGAGTTGTGAGCTGAATGAACTGCTTTTTTCGTGGAACCCATTTTTGCCTAAAACAACAGCTGACAGACAGAAACTATGAGCATTCAGAAAAGTAATAATGTGAGTCTCCTCCAAGAAAATAACTGACAGAATGTTAAGTGAAAATTAGAATTTCAAAATATTTATATCCACTGTGAGCCTGTCCCCATTATTTAAATTCCTTCCAGATCAGACTAGTGGTGATATTAACAAGCAATTTTTTATACTATATAATGAAATGTGACAATATCTGGAAGATCTGTATAATTCAGCAAACCAGTATTGCCAAAGGAACCAATACATGATATAACAAAAGTATACATTTAAAATGCAAGATGGACCAATAGATTTTAACATAACTGCATGCTGAAAGTTCATTTGATATGATTTCAGTTTCTACATTGCAGCTAACTTTTAAGAAACTACTCCTTGTAAAATTTTGATGTAGTATTGATAAATAGGCACAGTTACCTGAAAAGACTATTACCCTCTTTTCCAGCTGTATGTCTGCATGAGGCTGAGTTTTCTTCTAAGGCCTCAGCCAAAACAACGTATCTCAAGAGAGTGAATGCAGCAGTAAATATGAGAATCCAGCTGTCTTCTGTTAAGCCAGAGATTAAACAGAGCAGCAGAAATAGAAAACAAATGTCACGCTTGTCACTGCATTTGTTTTGGAAAATGCAGTTATTTTCATAAAAATGTGATAATATATAATGGGTTCATTATTTTTAAGTATATATGGTCTTAATGTATATTTTAATGTTCTTAGTTTTAATTTCTAATACAATAAAAATCAATAGATATAACCAAGCTTTGGGGGTTAAGAATGTAAAAGGGCCAAAAACATACACTAAGGAAAAGACAGTAAGTGATGCTGGGAAAACTGGATATCCCTCTGCAGAAGAATGAAACTAGACCCCATCTCTTGCCATATACAAAAATCAAACCAAAATGGATTAAAGATTTAAATGTAAGACCTCAAACTATGAAACTACTAAAAGAAAACATTGGGAAACTCTCCAGGACATTGGTCTGGGCAAGTATTTCTTGAGCAATACCCCACAACCATAGACAACCAAAGCAAACATAGACAAATGGGATCATATCACATTAAAAAGTTTCTGCACAGCAAAGGAGACAACCAACAAAATGAAGAGACAACCCACAGGATGGGAGAAAATATTTGCAAACTTTCCATGTTACAAAGGATTAATAACCAGAATATATAAGGAGCCCAAACAACTCCATAGGAAAAAACTAATAATCCAATCAAAACTGGGCAAAAGATTTGAATGGACATTTCTTAAAAGAAGACATACAAATGACCAGTAGGCATATGAAAAAGTGCTCAACATCATTGATCATCAGAGAAATGCAAATCAAAACTACAGCGAAATACCATTTCATACCAGTTAAAAATGGCTTGTATCCAAAAGACAGGCAGTAACAAATGCTGGCAAGGATCTGGAGAAAAGGGAACCCTTGTACACTGTTGGTAGGAATGTAAATTAGTACAACCACCATGGAGAACAGAAAACTAAAACTAAAAATTGAGCTACCATGTGATCCAGCAATCCCACTGCTGGGTATATACACAAAAGAAAGGAAGTCAATATATTGAAGAGGTGTCTGCATTCCTATGTTTGTTGCAGCTCTGATTACAATAGAAGCAACCTAAGTGTTTGTCAACAGATGAATGGATAAAGAAAATGTGGTACATGTACACACCAGAATACTATTCGGCCATAAAAATGAACGAGACCCAGTCATTTGCAACATGGATGAAACTGGAGATGATTATGTTAAGTGAAATAAGTCAGACACAAATATCACATGTTCTCACTTATCTGTAGGATCTAAAAATCAAAACAAGGAACTCATGGACATAGAGAGTAGAAGGATAGTTACCAGAGGGTGGGAAGGGTAGTGGGGACCTGGCAGCGTAGGTAAGATGGTTAATGGGTACAAAAAAAATAGAAAGAATGAATAAGACCTAGTATTTGATAGCACCACAGAGTGACTACAGTCAATACATAATGAATAATTAATTGTACATTTTTAAATAACTTAGAGTATAATTGGGTTGTTTGTAACCCAAAGAATAAATCCTCGAGGGGATGGATATCCCATTTTCTGTGATGTGCATATTTCACATTGCATACCTGTATCAAAATATCTCATGTACCCCCGTAAATATATACACCTACTGTGTACCCACAAATTTTTTTTTAAGTGTAAAAACGTTATGAAAAAGGTTGAGAACTGTTGTACACAATCCTGATTACCCTTCCTAGCCCACCCTACCCCAGCCTAAAGATGTAATTTCTCCCTCTCCCATCTGCTTTCAGACTTTGTTTCTCATATAATACCTTGAATTGTAATTATTTGTGTGCTTATTGTATTCATCTTGGAGATTAGATTTCAAGCTCTTTAAAGTCTCTGAGTGGTACAGGGGAAACTGGAAGAGTTTTGTCACTAACTTCCTGGGATCACTCTAAGTAAGCCAGAGTGTCTTTGGCCTCAAATGTGAAATGAGGATTGGATTATTGTTTTCTCGTTTGTTTGTTTTTGTTTGTTTGTTTTGAGATGGAGTTTCACTCTTGTTGCCCAAGCCGGAGTGCAATGGCATGATCTAGGCTCACTGCAACCTCCACCTCCCAGGTTCAAGCAATTCTCCTGCCTCAGCCTCCCGAGTAGCTGGTATTACAGGTGCCCGCCACCACACCCAGCTTATTTTTGTATTTTTAATACAGACAGGGTTTCACCATGTTAGCCAGGCTGGTCTTGAACTCCTGACCTCAGATGATCTGCCTGCCTTGGCCCCCCAAACTGCTGGGATTATAGGCATGAGCCACCACACCCGGCCTATTAAGTTTTCTTCTAACTTGCAGATGGTATGAGTACTGTTCCTCTAAAAGTACCTTGGTGCACCTAGTGTTGTGCTAGCCACACATTGGGAGATGTGGTGTGCGTGGTGGGGAAGATCCCAGATTCTGGGGTCAGAGAGACATGGGTTCCAAAAGATATCATCTGTCTTCTCTGAGGCTGCACTAGAGACATAGTTAGGATTGAGTTAAGAATTCAGTCTGTCCCATACAGTCCCATGAGATACAAATTGAACTAATTATAAGAAGTAGTTGAGAGAGAAAAATGACAAGCACTTTTTCCAAGTGTGGTACTATTGTTCACAGTTACTCTGTCTCCTCTCCCAGAAGGATTGTATACCCTCACCTGTTGAACTCAGGAGGAGAAGAATGACATCCCACTCTTTGAGATGAAAGGACCTCGGGAAGACAGTCCCAAGAAAGCCATGTTCAGTTAAGGCAGGGTGAGGGCATGAGGAGCTCACTTACCATGAAGTGGGCATTCCAGAAGGCATGGTGAATGAAGTTGGTCAGGAGGCAACAGTTGGGGGTGGTAGGGAAGGCAGGGGGTGGCAAGAGATGGGGAAGAACGAGCAGTATTAGGGTGAGAGCCTGGAAGGAACTCATATTTCAACCAAAAAAACAATAGGGATCAGAGCCTTGGGGGGATTGAGCGGCCTTGATCTAACTGCATCTGGTCTCTGCTAGAACAAGGCAGTTTCCATGTGTGATGTAACCTCAGGCTCTGGCCCTGGGTGGTAACCCAGGCTGCAGGGTGGGGAGGGAGGTCGGGGAGAGGGATTGTCAGGTTGTTTGCACCCAGTTCAGCAGCCTACATCCTTTGCTCTCACCTTTGAGTAGAATTGATTTAAATAGAATCCAATTTGTTAGGAGACTGCAAAGTTCATTTCTGGCTAGAAAAGTACACAATACTCAAGAAAAAATGGTGTTGAGGCATTGTATCTTCGGAAGGCCGTTTCCGGGCACTCTGAGTACTTGGGAATGAGGCCTAAGTGCTAACTCTTACCAAGCCTTTGTTCATAAGAACAAGTTAGTATCGGGGATTAAGTGGATTGGGGTTCAGATAGATTTAAAAAGCGGGAAAGACTGAGGGTCCAGGCTTCAGTTTTGCTGGAGATTAATACCAGAGAAGAGACATGGAGGAAATTGAGGCACAAAAACTTGCCCAAAATCACACAGGTTGTAAATGGCAGAGTAGTGTTCAGACCTAGCTCAGCTGAGTAACACAGGGCTTTCACCCTGGTATTCCCCCATTGAGCCTTGACAGACCAATAGATGAATACACTAGACTGTGAGAATATACAATCCCAGTGTTACCAGAATAATACTTTCAGATATTTTGTATGATTTTATTTAGAGGAGCCAAGATACAGTGCCTGACTGTAGCTATGTCTCAGGTTGTCTTCCCAGTGCTCATGGACAGGCAGCAGCTTCCATGAACAGTATGAGAAGGCCAGGTTAGGCACAGCAGGAAACAGTTCGGTGACCCATGAGTCAAGTCTGCCATGGGCTCAGGGGTGTGGAATGAGAGACTACCATGGGTTTGCTAACCCTGGCAGTCTCGGGATTGGGGGCTGGGTTCTTGTCTAGCTCAGTGCTTCTCCACCCTGGCCTCAGATAGAGTCAGCTGGAGAGCTCTAAAAAGTGTCAGTAACCCAGGCCTTAGGCCCAGAAAATCTGAATCATTTTTCTGCAGTGAGACCCAAGCATTGGTACTTTTCAACAACTCTCCCACTTATTCTAGCGTTGTACAGCCAGGGTTACAATCCACTAACAGCAATAAGACCTTGGGCATATCATTTTCCTCTCTGGGCTTTAGTATCCTCACCTATTACAAAACAATTCTCTAAAAGATCTTACTGCCTGTATAAAAATATTAGGTTATACTAAGTGATTTTTAATGTCCCTCCCAGAATTAAAGTTCTATGAATCTCTTTTCATAATCATTCAGAAATAATTATTTTATTTAGGGTTGAGTGTGTATTGTGATCAATGTTTCTCTTAGTCCCCTAGAAACAGTCAGTGCCAACTTCAAGGTTTCAGTTCCCTAATGACCAATTCACTTTACATAGAAAAGAATAACAGCCTCCAAAGGTTGACAATACAAATTCTTCCCATTAGGAGAAGTATCTTAAGAGTGTGTGGCCCTCTTGAAAGCGAGTCATTGGCACCATCTTCCATTGCAAAGAGCAGCACTTATTAGCAATGTTAGGTAGAAAGCAGGACTCTAGAAAGTGGATGGAAAACAATAGAGAAACTACATAACGTAGAAGCCATTTTAAGTTCTTAGAGTCAAGTAAAATTGACATTCACAGGTATGTAGGGAAAACTGTAAAAGATCTGCTCTCAAAGAATATAATGCTTAATCCTTACATAATTTTTTGAGGGATGGGGGATTAGACAAGAGTTTGAAGGCACAGATAACATGTGCACTCATGATGCTCAGCACCACGTCCTCAGCAAAGGAGCTCCAGGCCACTTCTTGCCTTTGCCCCTGTTAATAAGCAGAGTCTCAGCCGGGCCCGGTGGCTCAAGCCTGTAATCCCAGCACTTTGGGAGGCCGAGACGGGCGGATCACACGGTCAGGAGATCGAGATCATCCTGGCTAACCCGGTGAAACCCTGTCTCTACTAAAAAATACAAAAAAAAAAAAAATCGCCGGGCGAGGTGGCGGGCGCCTGTAGTCCCAGCTACTCGGGAGACTGAGGCAGGAGAATGGTGTAAACCCGGGAGGCGGAGCTTGCAGTGAGCTGAGATCTGGCCACTGCACTCCAGCCTGGGCGACAGAACAAGACTCTGTCTCAAAAAAATAATAATAATAAGCAGAGTCTCACACTAAACAGGCTGCTGCATTGTGTGAGGTTATGAGCACAGGCCTAGGGTTAGACTGCCTGGATTTGAATACTGGCCTTATGGGGCATGTGATGTTCTATAGGGCATGTATCCTCCCTGAGCCTCTTCTCCCCAGCCTGTGCAACAGGGATAAGAATGTTCACCTAACAGAGAGTGATGCTGGGAGGAAGTGGATGGGATAATCCATGGAAAGCATTTAGCGAGGCTCCTGGCACATAGTAATTACTTAATAAGTGTGAATTATTTGCTGAGATCTCTGTACAATGTAAAAATGCATACCTTAAACATGGCTCTCTGCCATGATTCTAGATAGGTTTTTTCCTTCAACATTCTTCTTTTTTTACCTTAAAATGTTTGTCCCACCAAGTTTCATCTTACAACAGGAGGCCCAAAGTGACACATTTTAGAGCCTTCAAAGCAGAGGACCATTTCACTTAAATGCCCACCTGCACTGTGCCAGGCATGGCAGTAGACCCTGAGGTGCCAGACACCACATAGGAGCGAGGGTTGGCAAAACATGGGTCATTTCCTAAGGAACTGTAATCATTGGTCTTTTACATCAGGTATCTTTGACTCTGGTCAGTACCACACATCAAGTACCACCACGCACAGTGCGTTTAGGCTACTTCACAACCGAGTGAAATTCAACACTGGCCATCCCCCTGTTGCTCATCATTGATTATAATGTGACCAAAATGGAAACTGCTAACCTATGTGTCAATGCTTGTGCTGGAAACATACTGCTTCCAGATAGGGGGGAAAAAGCAATTCAGTTAAACGTCCCTTTTATGGGTCTATAATTCTTACTGCAACTTCAAGTCAGCTGTTGAGTCCTCAAGTCACATTCTGAACCCAACTCTGGCTGTTTCTGAGACCTGAGGGACCCAGCAAAGGAGGGAGGTCCTGAAGCAGCCTTTCCAGGGGTAGAGTTAGTGACTTACAGTGAAGAAGAAAGAGACAAATTTGTCTCCAGGGACTCAGGGTTGTAAAAGACCCACCATCCCGAGCGCTCTAAACAGTGAAACAAATAAGTTGAGAATCTAACCCATAGCGGGCAGACCAACACTGAGGACCGGATCTCATTTCTTTGTTGGGCTTTGGTCTCTCAGGAAAAGCACTCAGAACGCTTCATCCAAATGTGCCTGCTGTGAACAATATCCCATAGTGGTGGAGCTAATGTTTTTCTCTGGCTGAAAATAGAAATCCTCCCTAGTGTAAACCCCCTGTCTTTGCTTTTAGGAGAAAAGGATAGGCACCAAATATTAGGATCTTTCCAGGGAAGTTTTCCAGCCCTTTCAACACAGAAGCACTTGTCATCTTGAGCTTGTGAGCTTGAGCTTGAGCCTAAGCTTGTGGGCTTGAGCTTGCTTTCTGGGAAAGAAAAATTGGAACCTTCTAACTGATTCACTTAAAAAATCAATTCTGTGGCACTTAAAGGAATCTAAGTGAATCTAAAGTTAAAGAGAAACAATGAAATGATTCCTCACCTACAATGAAAGGTTGAAAATCAAGGTAAGGACCTTGGTGAGCTAAGGGAGGAAATCGCAAGGGCATGCAGGTTAATGCTGATGGGCTCTTTGAGGCCAGGAAACCATATCTTCATGACCTTTGAGCATGATTGTTCAGCAAAAATATTTCCAGAGTACAGTAATTTGGTTTTGTTTTTAAGAGTTGTTGTTGCTTTTTTTGATGGACTGAAAAACAAAATGAAAAATTATTTCATGATCTCACTTTTTTGTGCATTGAAATATAGTACATAAAAAGCAGAAATCCCTCCATTATCCCAACAGAGAAACACTGCTCATTTAATGTCTGTCCTTCCAGATTTTGGGATGAATGGATGGAGAGATGATAGAGATATTTACTGAAATATTTTTCTTAATAGAAATGGGTCCTGTCCTACATATTATCCTGCCATTTGCTTTTGTTTTACTAAACAGCATATCATGGCCGTATTTCCTGAGCAATATACACATATTTCTTAGAATGGCTTTGTGGTATTCATGGTGTGGGTGTTCCATGAGTTCTCTAACCATTCTTCTGTTTATGGAGATCTTGGTTTCAGTTATGAAAAATGCTTCAGGGAATATCTTTGTACATATATTGATACACATGCTTGCTAGTATTTCCTTAGAAACAGATTATTAAAAGTGGTACTGCTAGGCAGAGATTATGCATTTCTAACAAGCTTCAAGGTGATGCCTGTTTGCTGTTCTGTGGACCATATTTTGAGCAGCAAGTCCATGGATGTAGTCTGCCCTGTAACAAATTCAACTAATCAGATCAGCATGCTGTAGAGGCCACATGTGGGCATTCTGGTGGATAGTGCCAGTGGAGCCCACTCTTGCCAACTTCAGTAAAGCCATCTTGGACCCTCCAGACCTGCCAGTCTGCCATGTAAACACCAGCAAGTGACTTCAGCTGATGTGGAGCAGAAGCATTGCCGGGCCAGGCCTGTCTGGTTTCAAGGTTCATAGAATTGTGAGATATAGAATAAAATGGTAGTTCTGTTAAAGCCCTACCCCAAAAACACTGGGATTGCTTGGTTATAGAATTTACATGTTTTTAATTCAGATGATATCGCCAGATTACCTTTTCACAAAATTGTGTCAATTTCTATTAGTACTACTAGGGATAAGAGCAACTAATATTTTTTCTAAAGGCACGGAAAGAGTCTGTGTTTGTTGAGCATTACTGACTGTTTAAAATATATTTTATCATGAAATATTTCAAACATACAGGAAACCACAGGGAATAGGATAAAATAATAGTTCAAACATTTTTGTTGTTTCTTGAGTCAAATTTAATGGTAATTCTGGCAGACACAGTGGTTCATGCCCATAATCCCAGCACTTTGAGAGGCCGAGACAGGAGGATGACTTGAGGCCAGGGGTTGAAGATTCTAGGTAACATACTGACACCCATTTCTACAAAAAATGTTTTAAAATTAGCCTGGCATAGTCCTAGCTATGCAGGAGGCCAAGGCAGGCAGATCGCTTGAACCCAGGAGTTCAAGATTACTTGAGCTATGACCAGGCTACTGTGTCTAACCTAGGTGGCAGGGCAAGACCCTGTCTCAAAAAAAAAAAAAAGTAATTATTCTTCAGAGAATTGTCCACATCACACTTCAGCTAAATAGTTAAACTGAGATTTCAATCCAGATGTGTTTGACTGCAAAGCCCAAACTCATTTTGTTTACCAACTTCCCTTCTTATATAACTCATATTGTAGATATACAGTATTTAACAGATGTCTTAAGACTTTGGGTCATGTTGCCTAAGTAGCTTCTGAAGATCACAGAACTAAAAAGAAAAAGAACAACATCTAGCCTAGCCTCTGACTGTCTCTTCATCTCTCCCTCCCATAGCTAAAGTATCTTAGCCCACTCCCTTTGCCTTGCCACCCCCTAGGGCTATAGACAAGTTTATGAACTATCACCTTGCAATCAGTGAAGCCTTCTGCCAAGGGCTTCTTGGAAGAAGGGGCGGGACATGGGCAGGGAGGGAGAAAGTGGATTTATCAATGAGATTCCTGTTGGCAGGGATTGAGAATGGGAGAAGGTCAGGGAAAATCAGGGAAATGAAAAATATTTAAGAAATACAAAGTAAGAGAAGTCAATCGAGGTCATATTTCTAAAAGAAATAGGTGTGTGAATTATGACACTCTGGGCAAAGAGAGTTCAGGCCATCTAATGCCAGCCACCAGGTGATAGGTACACAGAGCTCCCAGCACACAGGACCCTGGCATGGGGAGGCACCTGACATCCAAAGGCACTTTCTTCACCCAGGGCAGCTGAAGGGCAGGGGCAGGTGGTAGAGGTAGAAAGACGCATGCCAAAGCCCTGTGCTCAAGGTTCCAGAACACAGCTGAGGCCCACTCCAGCGCCATTCCAGTTCCCCATTGGCTACCTGGACAGCCATGAGCCACACTCAAAGGAGGAGGAGTGGGAGGGCGGTGGCGAGGCTCAGGCATGGTGGGCTGCAGGTCCTGATCCCTGCCCCGCGGTGAGGCAACTGAGGCCCGGCGAGAATTTGAGCTCAGCGCCAGCTGGCCGGCACTGCTGGGGGACCCGGAGCACCCTCTGCAGCTGCTGGCCCAGGTGCTAAGCCCCCTACTGCCTGCGGCCGGCGGCACCTGCCACCCGGTCCGAGTGCGGGACCCGCCAAGCCCACGCCCACCTGGAATTCGCGCTGGACCGCAAGTGGCGCGCGCAGCCCCGGTTCCTGCCTGCGCCTCTGCCTCCACACCTCCCGGCAAGCAGAGGGAGTTGGCTCCAGCCTTGGCCAGCCCAGAGAGGGGCTCCCACAGTGCAGCCGCAGGCTGAAGGGCTCCTCAAGCGCTGCCAGAGTGGACGCCAAGGCCAAGGAGGCGCCGAGAGTTAGGGCTGCTAGCATGTTGTCACCTCTCAAGGCCTTGGTGAACTCCTGCCTTTCCACTACTCAGCAGCCCCTGTGCCTGTGGCCCATGCCCACCCTCCAGCCCCACAGACCAGCCTGCCTGTTCCACCATCACCCGCACCAGGTCTGTGTCCTTCCAGCCATCCTCAAATGCTGCCGTGCTCCCTTTGCTGCCCCCGACCACTGCCTGACAACCACAGAAGCTGTCACCACTTTGTTCCTAAGGTAAGAGAGGGCCTTCCTTGCCTGTGACAATCTGAGGGGAGTGAGTGCAGCAGCCTTTCTAGGGTCATGGCCACCAGCACAGATTTTTCAGCTCTGCTGAAGTCCCTTGGGCAGTGAGGGAGCACGCTGTGTCACAAGGGCATCAGAGGGCCTGTGAGGGAGCCCCAGAGGGTACAGGTGAGCAGTTCAGGAAGTACATCAGGCAGCTGCATGCTCAGCTAATTCATTACCTGCTCCTCTGCTTAACCTCTGTGAGCCATATTTAAACACAGGAAGGAACTGTGAATACCCCCAGTAAATGCTTTGACACTGAAGCTCTCTTCGGTGTTTAAGCTTATCATGTTATGAAGGTACAGGTTGTGTTCCCTGGTAATAACTCGTATCTGTTCTGAACAGGAGTGGGGCTTTAGGACACGGAGAGTCGGCGAGAAGACAACTTCAAATGAAAGCGGCACAGGTGGAAGGGACAGTAGAATAGGTAATTCATCAAACCCCTTCATTTTACAGATGAGTCCACAGGCTCAGAGCCCTCAAGGGACATGCCTGAAGACACAGAGCATTAGCATAAGGAACTTTTTAAAGGAAAAAAAAAGAGTCTTGGAAGTTATCAAGTCCAGCCAGGGGTGGCTAGGCCCTTGAGAAAGTATCTTTGATGTCCTGCCCCTCTGTTTAACCTGCCTAATTCTTCTCTCTCAGTGATTTGCCCAGTCCAGGCCTCTCTAGATGGTCCCCTGGCTTCTGCATCCCTCTTTCACCTCCTTTTTCCTCAACCAAGACAAACCACTCCTGTCCAGTCTATCAGGGCCTCCCCTCTGAAACCAGCTACTCCAGTTGAAAAACAAGCCAGTAAATAAATGTCCTCCCCTATAGCTGGGAAGAGCTGCTAATGGCTTCTAGTGGTTCTGCACTCTCAAGGGTATTCTTTTTTTAATTTAATTTTTGAAAAGCCAAAACATGTGTACGGCTCAAAATTCAAACACTATAACAGTTCTCATTCCTGTGCCTACCTCATTCCATCCGGGCAGTTCCCATCCCAACTCTCAGTAACTGTTTTTTATTAGTTTCTTGTGTATCGTTTCAGAGTTTCTTTATACTCACATAAGCAAATACAGACATATTTACAGAGAATTCTCAAGTGTTCTGAGAACCATAAGCCAAAGGAATCTTGCTAACAATAGAACTTAAGGCACTTTGTAAATTTTATTGAGCGACAAGGCTTTCCCAGGGCCCCTTTTGTCACACCATATAAGTGGCTACTTTCTTGTAGTTGGAGTTCCTTGCTCTGAAGAAAATTGTTTCCAACAGGGCTTTGTAATAAGATCATCACCCAGAGAGAACCACAATCTGCGTCTCATTTCCAGGTATGAAAGGGTGAAGGCGTAGTGTTGGAGAAGCCGGGACCCCTCTCTTTATTATTCATTCCTTTGTTGAACATTCCTAGGCACCAGGCATTGAGCCAGGTCCTGGGGACACAAATACAGCCCCTGTGCTCATAGCAGAAGGAAGATAACATAGGCTGAGGAGATTGTCCAGTTGTGACTCACCAAATCCAACCCAGGCAGATCTGTGTTTAAAAAGAGAATTGAGTCCTGTAGCTGAAATGTGCAAGGATAGATTTGACTTCAGGGACAGCTTGAGTTAGAGCTTAAATGATGTCATTAGGAGCCATCTCTTGGCTCTGCACCCTCTGGGCTGGTTCAATTCTCAGGCTACTCATGGTGGCCTAGGCAGCTTCAGGCTCACATCACCATTGTAGACCATGGAAGTAAGTCAGGATCTCAAGAACTCAAACCAAAATCCAGGGACCAAGTGTCCTTAGCCCTGATTGGCTTATTTAGATCACCTGCCTATTTCTGAACCAATCCCAGAAGCCAAGGGGCATGGATTGTCCTGATTGGCCTATCTTGGTCACATGGCCCACTCTTGGCTCCTAGGAGTCGGGTCAACTTTACCCAAAGCACCCAGGATGATGGTGGAGGAGGAGTGGTACCTCAAAATAAACCCAGGGTACCATAGCCACACACCAAATAAAGAAGCTGCCAGGCCACAAAAATAGGTGTTGTCCCCCACACCCATGTAATTACAAGTGAAGTGCATGTTTCATATGGGAACTGTAAGGTGCTGGGAGGCCTGACCTGGGATGAGGCATTGGGAGTGTTCCCTGAGGAAGGAGCAGCTATCACCAAGTGAAGGTTGTTGGTTTATTCTAGGGCAAGGTGACTCCAGCTGTCATGGGAAGGCCCAGAGGCAGGAGGAAACAGAGTCCTTCCAAGGAACTTAGAGCTTCACTGTCACTGGAGCTCGGAGAGCAAGGATTGGGGAGTGATGGAGTAATAGAGAGCAGAGGAAGTGACACAGGTGAGGTGGGAAGCCCGGATGCCCAGCACCTTTCATCACCGCCACCTTTAACCCCAGCCAGGTTCAACTGCCAAGCTCCACACATAACAGGTTCCCCGTGGGCTGCGTGTTCAGGCCTGTCTTCAGGCACTGTAGCTGGGAGCCAAGTGAAGATCAAATCTGACCAGGCCGTGTCTCTGCTTGAAACATGAACGAAGTTCTGGGTTCTCAGCATGGCCGTCAAGGCCCTGCCCACACTCCAGCCTTCTATCTCCCTGCCTTGTCTTCTCCCTGCTCCGCAGGCCCAACGCCCCAAGGCCTCCTGGTGCTGCTCATCACTAAAGCCACAATTACTAAGGACATCCTCAGGGAAAGAAAGAGGGCTGAGGAGAGCTAGACTGTTGCCACAGGGTGCATGTTTCTTCTTAACAGAGCAGGTGGAAGAAGGCTGGCCAGGGAACATGGGCCAGGCGTGGACACCAGCTGTGGGCCTGTTCTTAGGACTGGGTCTCAGGCACAGCATCAGGCCTCCTGGCTCATCTCAATATACTCACAGAGGCCCCCTTGCCACTGGATGCCCATCATGGGAGCCGAGATCAGGGCAAGGGCTTTCACAGGGCAGAGATCATGGGCCAGAGAAGCCTGTGCTCTGTCTCTAGGCTCAGAAATCTGCCAAATGCTGATCCAGACTCAAGCTTGGGACTCCTGGGGAAATTTTTATTGACTTCATTGGAAGGATCCATGAGAAATGCAACTCCAGCAGAGTCACATATATAAGAAGGTGAAAAAAGCAAGATGAGAGGCTCAGAATTACATTTAATACCTAGTATCTCACTTTAGGTTCTGGGCAGAACATTCTCCCACTTCCTCTCTATGGTTTCTGATCTCTTTCTGACTTATTTTTAAGCTACCCAGTTTACATATGTGGGGTTTTTTGTCTTGTTTCATTTTTTGAGATGGGGTCTCAGTCTGTCTCCCAGGCTGGAGTGCAGTGGCGCAATCTTGGCTTACTGCAACCTCTGCCTCCCAGGGTCAAGCAATTCTCCTGCCTCAGCCTCCCAAGTAGCTGGGATTACAGGCAGCCACCACCACGCCCAGCTAATTTTTGTATTTTTTTAGTAGAGATGGGATTTCACCATGTTGGCCAGGCTGGTCACGAACACCTGACGTCAAGTGATCCTCCCACCTCGGCCTCCCAAAGTGCTGGGATTATAGGCATGAGCCAGCACACCTGGACTAAGTATGTGTTTTTAATTAATTAAAGTTGCTTCCGTTACTTTCTTGAAGCAGATACATAAGTAAGTAAGTAAATAAATAAGATGATGAAAGTGGTGTTTTTTAATTCCACAGAGGCACCATAGGTGTAAAATAATGTGTTGTGGATCAACTCCAGGTCCTCAAATGTTTTAAAGCATTTGCTTTATATGTAGTCCATCAAAGTAGATCACAGCCATCACCAGTGAACCTTCAGTTTCCTCTGTTTAATCAGTTTCTCATGAATACACAATATACAATTTCCTCCTGACAGCCCAACAAGTGTAACTACAGCTGCAAGTGCACATCTGTGTTTAGCTAACAAACCAGCTAGGCTCACTCCAATCATCTCTTTTATACAAGAAGACCAAAAAAGTAGATAAAGCCTCACAGAGGTCCCAATGTCCTCCTGAATGTGTTTTATGTGCAGTAATTACCATCTGCATTCTTTCATTCATCAGCTAGAAAATTATGTTCCTCCAGATCTTCTCTTAGAATCTGACCTTAGAGATCAACCACTCCAACCCCTGGTAGCAAAATCTCTGACTGCAGCTCAGGACTCTTTCTTGGTACACAGCTCCTCCTTCGTTTCTGCACAGTTCAGTAAATCTCAATTTTGTATTTCTTGACATTAGAATTATGTGAAGCCAGCACAGTGCTTCTTACCTGCCAAAGCCAATGGCTAACAGAAAACTGTGGGAAGGCATCCCAATTGAAGGTAAGGCCTGTGTGGGATCTAGACCCCAGCAGTGCAGGCAACCACTTGACCGGGACATCAGCCTTACTCCTCAGCATCCATCTGCATGTTTTCCTCTTTTCTCCAGAGTATCTCTGAGCACATAATGGAAATGGCCACAAGCTCTGTAAAGCAAGACTTAATCTGTCTAAACATCTGTGTGACCATTGTTTCTTAAAGGCTGAACTGAACCCTTTCTTCCCCACCTCCCACCTTCCACTGGAGCCAAGCAGGGATGGAGTGATACGGTAGGAGAAGGTGGGTCTGGGCCCTGCATCCAGCTGCCTGCCCAAAGCAAGTTCCCCTCACTGACAATCCCAGGAACCTGCTAAGCCCTTTTTCAAAGTCATGACTTCAAGTGATCCGCCCACCTCAGACTCCCAAAGTGCTAGGATTACAGGCATGAGCCACGGCGCCCGGCCCCCACTAAGCCCTATTTCAACAGGTTTGGCCCCCTCTAAGCCCTTTTTCAACAGAGAAACTGAGTCATAGCAAATAGCCTAACAGCCACCATCCACACGTGGAGATCATGTCTGCAAATAGCTATCTTGCTAAGCCTCAGACCACTTAAGGTCCCCTTGAAAGCAAGCCTTGGGTGCCTCATCTCCCTCACACCAAGCAGTCTCCAAGGTGTTTTGCTAGATAAAAGGCCATCTCCTCCTGAGAGAGTCATGTCATCCCCTGTCCTCACCCCCAGCAGAAGCAGCAGCTCCTCCGATCATATGTGACTGTCTATCAGCATTTTCTCCTACACTTCAAGAGGAATCATGATGCAACAGTGAGCTGCAGGCATAGAGGTGAGGAAGGCTGGACAAAGCCAAACCCGTGAGAAGAGCATTACCTGGGCCCTGATGGAGGGGAGAGGAGTCCTGGGGTGGAGTGGGGCAGGGGGAGAAAAGTGTTTGGAGCCCTGTGCTCACCGTGTGGTCCTGCAGAGCAGCCAGGGCATCACCTGGAAGCTCATCAATCATGCAGACCCTCAGGTCCCACCCAGGCCTCCTGGATCAGGTTGTGCATCCTCCAGATCGCTGGGTGATTTGGACATAAAGTTTGAGAAACACTGAGTCTGCAGGACTCCATGATTCATTAGATCAGGGGAGAGAGTCTCCAGGTCCTTTCTTTGAACCTTCCCACACAGCAACTGTAAATAATAAATGCCAGGCACAAAGCTCTTCACTGTGTTAAGTAAGAAAATGCGTGTTTTCTTATTTAATTCTGGTAACATGCCTGGGAAGTGTGCCTTATTACTCCCCTTTGACAGATGAAGGAAAGAGGCTTGAAGAGGTTAAATAACTTACACCAGGTCAAAAACTGAAGGAGCTGGGATTTCATCCTGAGGGCTGCTTGACCTCTACACCTACTGCTATGATGCAATAATTATGGCTTTTCTGCTTTGGGTGCTGTGAGGCTTAAAATAAAGCTCTAAGCAAAACATACCCCTCTCTAAATCAGAGCTGGAACTTACTTTAGGAATCTGGGCTGAGGCTCCTTGGGGCCTCCCTGCAGGGACGGGAGGGGTCAGGCAGGGCTCCAAGCTGCTCCCATAAAACAGAGCTGAGCACAAAGTCCCAGCAACAGAGGCCCTGTCCAGGCTTGTCCTTCAGCCGAAAGCTCACTTGGAACAAAACAGAGTCCTCTGGGCCTCGGTGTGACTCAGTGGCTTCTGGGGCAGGGGATCTTGCCACAGATCCCATTGCTGTGGCTGCTCCTCTGGAAACTGCCTGGCCTGCAGCTTCACCTAGCTACAGCCCCCAGGCTAAGCCCCAGGAAGTTTATCTCCAAGACCTCTCTCCAGAAGTGCCATTTCCAGCTACTTTCTCTGAATCCAGTGCTAATGTCTCCTCTGTGAAGTCTGCTCAGCTGCCCCAAGCAAATCCAAAGGCTCTAGGCTCTGTGCTCCCATCAAATGAGGCATATTCATTTCTGCACACATTACTTGAGCGTATATTATTGCCCAGTAACCAGGCAGGATGTGATTACATACTTTATCTTATTTAATCCTTGAGCTATGAGATGGATACTACTATTCCCATTTCACAGCTATGAAAATTTAGGCTAGTGGGTTTTGAAGCTAGAATTTAAACTTGGAGTCCCAGTTCCAAATCCAATACTTCTTAACCACACAAGTGCAACATTTTTCATAGATTTAGTATAGGACTTATATTACGCAAGTGTGTCTTTACCACTAAGCTGCACCGCTTTCTGGGGTCCCCATCATATCTTATTCATTTGTGTTTCCCAATGCAAAATACAGTGCCTACAATAGAATCTATGCGAATAGACTAGGTTGAACTGATTTATTCAGCAAACAGTTACCAAAAGACTGTGTGCTGGACCATTTGCAAGGCACAACTACCATAAAGATGAAAAGATGACCCCCACCACCATCACACTCCCCCTACCCTGCCAGAAAAAAACACCCCTGCATAAGACATAAGGACATTGCTATTTATTTAGGTTCTTGTAACAATGGAAGATGCCCAGAGTGTGCTGGAAGCCTCAGGAAGGAGCACTAGAGTCTGCATGCAGGAAAGGGCAGGTGGGGGAAGTGGCCACCACAGCAGATGCAGAGCCTGAGCAACACAACACGACAGAGAACTCTGCCATGTGGGCGAGCAGGACAGAACATTTCCAGGGAAGAGCAGAGGCTACAACACAGAGGTGTGAGAGAGCCTGGTTTTCCTAGAACTTTAAGGGAATAATAAATAGCACTGTGGAGGGAGTGGGTTTCCTAATGAGTGCCCCATAAATTGAACTCCTTCCACCCAAAACTAGGGTCATTCCTACTCAAAGCAGAGCCTACCCCAATCCATGAACACTGGAAAACAGACCTGAATGCATTTTACTTCAAGACAAGAAAGGGTCGATGCCCAGGTGAGTGTGCTCTGTTTCTTTTCCCAGGTCACAAAGAGCCCACTCCAGCCCCAGGAGAACAGAGAGGGTGTCTGTGAGAAGCTCCAAGTATCTCTTCTTTACAGTTCCCTCTGGTAATCTGAAATTCCCTCCAGTCTGTAGAAAGACAGATGCTGGGAATAAGTGTCCCCCACCCCAACCCAACCCCAGCAGGGTTCAGGAACTATTAGCTGTCCAGAATCACTGCCCATGAAGTGCTGCAGGGAGTGGCCAGAGGCTGGCGGGTAGCCTGAGCCATACCAACACGGCCTTATCTGCTGTATGTCATCTCCCAAAGGTGATGGGAGCTACTGAAGAACGTCGAGCAGGAGGTGACACTGGGAAGGTCACTCTGAGCCATGGGGGGTTAGGAGCAGAGAGGAGGGCACAATGAGGCAAAAGTGCCTGTAAGGAGTTTCCCCTGTAAGGAATCACCCCAAAACTCTGGCCAGGGCAGCAAGGATGGAAAAAAAAGAGTGAGTCAAGAGATGTTTAGGAGGTGATACATAGGGCCTTACAATTAACTACATGTGACAGACAAAAGGAAAGAAGGCTTCAAACTTGACCCAGGGTTCCAGCCTGGGCAGCTGGCTGGCTCGTGGTGTCATTCTGGAGGCTGAGAACGAGAGAGAGAAGTTTGCAGAAGAGAAGAGCTCACTTTGGGTTTGAGGTCTGGGATATCTAAGGCAAGACGCCCAAGAGGTGTGGATATCAGGAAAGAAAGCCAGTCTGGAGAGAGAGATTGGGAGTCAGCTGACTATAAGAAGGCACATTTCCCAGGCAACAGGAGCCCGGAGTCAAAAATAGCATGACAGTGAGTCACCCAGGACAGCCTTTCTCTGCTTCTGCCTCCTCCCACTCTTAGGGAACTCCAGCCCCTCTCAACATATTCCAGGGAATCCTGGCAAACCCTGGTATATGTGGGGGGTGGGGGAGGGGGAACAGGAGGTTACATAAACTTACTTCTTGAACTAGACTTCTGTGCCACCTGCTATCCATGGTTCCCCCTTCCCTGCTCCTGCTCACTGTGGTGGTGTCCTGGACCACCCAAGACTCAGAGCCATGCCTAGGTCCAGATGCTCATTCCAGGAGCCACCACAATTGCCCTGTCTCACTGGGACCAATGTACCCACTGTCGAGGGCATTGCTGTCTGCATTGAAAAGGAACAAATGCACAAAAAGCATGTGAAGTATGACCACAATTAGAAGTAGCTTCTTTGAAAACCAGCAGAACCCAGCCCAACCCTAGTCCCTCACCACCCAAGCCTTTTCTAGGTCCTGGTCTGCCTCTAGATCAGGGCTAATTTGTTCAGTATCCACCCCCACTATCACCAACAACACCAACACCACCATCACCAGGAAGGTCCCCAGCATCTCTGCCCCAGTCCCCACTGACACCCTGGCCCCTATCCAAGCATGCCTCTCCTCTTACCTCAGGATTAACATCTTTCCACAATGACTGACATTGGGAACATCCATTTGCTACAAGGAAAAAAGACCCTAATCCCACACTGTGCAATCTGAAGGCATAGCCCAAGTAGACAATAACACCCAGAGACTGGATTACTCTGTCTTAAATAGCATCATCTGTGGGTCCACCATGAGCAAATTCTGTTGGTGCTACTGTTTTTTTTGTTGTTGTTTGTTTGTTTGTTTGTTTTGAGACGGAGTCTCACTCTGTCGCCGAGGCTGGAGTGCAAGTGGTACAATCTCGGCTCACTGCAAGCCTCACCTCCCGGGGTCATGCCATTCGCCTGCCTCAGCCTCCGAGTAGCTGGGACTACAGGCGCCCGCCATCACGCCTGGCTAATTTTTTGTATTTTTAGTAGAGACGGGGTTTCACCGTGTTAGCCAGGATGGTCTCGATCTCCTGACCTCGTGGTCCGCCCGCCTCGGCCTCCCAAAGTGCTGGGATTACAGGCATGAGCCACCACGCCTGGCCAGTGCTACTCTTAAAAAGGTAGCAGATTCTAGT
This sequence comes from Rhinopithecus roxellana, assembly GCF_007565055.1. Lineage (NCBI taxonomy): Eukaryota > Metazoa > Chordata > Mammalia > Primates > Cercopithecidae > Rhinopithecus > Rhinopithecus roxellana. The sequence continues at coordinate 59,086,860 of NC_044557.1, read as the reverse complement.
CTCTTCTTACTACCTCCGTTGCTCCCAGCCCAGACCCAGCCACCATTTTCTCTTGCCTGGATTATTGTCATAGGTCTGTTTCTGCCCTTTGGCATATTCTCAACACAGTGAGCCTTTTAAAACATCAATTAGAACACATCACTCCTCTGCTCAGAACCCTCCCTAGTCTTCCTACCTCAGAGTAAAACCCAAGTTTTTACAAAACCCTAAATTATCAGCCCTAATACCCCCACCCTACACACACACACACACACCCCTCCACCACTATTGACCTGATTTATCTTGGGGGTTAGTCTGATTCACTCTGCTTCCTTCAGTTCTCAAGCAAAGAATTTTTGCTGTTCTCTCAGGACTATCATAAAAAATAATAATAATTTATTATTATTAATAAAATAATTTTTAAAATAAATTTAGTTGAAAGATCTACTTGGCTTTTATTAGCAATTCATGAATCAGGCAGCATCCCATCTACAGATTTAGAACAGGTACTCTGATGCACTGAGGTGGGGGGCAGGGCTTATAGGCAGAAGAGGGCTGAAGAAGCAGAAATGGAGCACAAAGTGGGATGCTCGTTTCAAAGTGACTTTCTTGATAGTGTTAAAACAGAGGGGTTTTCCTTATCATGCCGGCTCAGGTAAGCTGGTGCCCTTCTGATTATTTTCCTATTTTTTGGAAAATGGGCCCATTTTAGAGTTGTTTAATTATATAGCAAGCTAGCACAAGTGGCTCCATTCTGGCTTGGTCTGGTCTGTTGGACCTAGTGCAAAAGCTCAGCCCAAAGCAATGGCCTCCTATAAGCTTCATTACACCTGCTGTCCCCCAACCTGGAATACTCTCCATGCACATGATCACACACCAACCCTTCAGTCTCTGCTCAAATGTCACCATCTCAGTGACTGCCCTATTGCAAATGTCAACACGCACACCCACCCACCCTGCATGCACGCACACACACACACACAGACAGACACACACATACACATCCTATCCCTTCACCCTGCTTTTTCTCCTCGGCATTTCTTGCAATGTGATCTTACTTATCTTGTGTCTGTCTGCCTCCATGAAGACCAGAATTGTGTCTGTTTTGTTCCCTGCTGTACCCCCAGTTTCTAGAATAGTGTTTATTAATGTGTGTTGAGTTAAATATGTTGATTGGTTGTCATTGAGGAGGCAAAACAACAGGCTGGTTCTTTCCTGGGACACTGCTAGTTCCCTTACAAATAGACCTGGGCGAGTCCGTTCACCAGGTCCCCAGACATGCCCAGAACTGCCTGAGGCCTGGCAAGCTCAGCTCCGCTCAAACCAGAAAGCTCTGCTGGGGGTAAGCAGCAGCTGACATCCTGGGTGTGAAAGGTCACTGCGGGGAGGAAGATGGGCCCTGCAAAGAGAAGAGCCATGGGCTGTGGGAATGCTGGGAGGACAGCATTCCCAAGACACCCAGATGAAAGGGGCTGGCCTGGGAGACAACAGAGAAAGAGTCGTGCCAGGAAAACTAGGGGAGCAGAGGGGTGGGGTATGGCTGATGGTGTCTCCTGCCCCAGGGAAGTCTGTAAGTAGAGCCCCGGAAAGCCCATCTAAGTAGAAGCCTTCACCCAGTTTCCAGGAAATCGTGAGAGGAGAAGCCAGAGAGGAAAGGGTGGGAGCCCAAATGGGGTAGAGAAGTGGATAAAGGGAGCAAAGACAACTTTCTCAACAAACTTTGCTGCAAAACAACCTATATAGGCCAAGAGAGCGGGATATGCAGAGGACTTTTGTAATTTGAAAGAGATCTTCATATTCCTTTTCAGGGAGGAAGAAGCCAATGAAGAAGAGGTTGAAGGCACAGGCAATGGAAGGATACTCAAAGGAATAATAATCCAGAGAAGGCAGGAGGATGAGAGGCTTACCACCTATGGACAGTTCAGTCTTAGCTCAGCAGAGGGACCACCCTTCCTCGGAGAAGGGGACAGAGAGGAGAACACAAGCAGAGAATTTCGCTGGTGACAGGGCAGGAAGTGGCGGCGGCCACACTGAGGACACCTCTTCCAAAAAACAGGAAGAGTCGTGGCTGGGAGGCAGGGAGGCTTGCAGAAAGCACTAGGGTCTGAAAGGGCTGTGACGGGAAATGGGAGAAGGAGCTGACAGAGTCCACGTGAGAGGCTTTGGGAGCAGCGTCTCCCAAAATGAAGCAACAACAACAAAACATGTAACTTCTCTTTGGGATGCAGCTGCTGACTGAGGCTGTGTGATCTGCGCAGCAGAGGAAGGGGGCTCAGCTGGTGAGGGCAAGGGCTGGCTCAGCCAGAAGCAGGAGCAGGGAGTGTGTACACAAGGACGGGAGACCATGAGGGCACCAGGCCAGCAGGCAGTGGGGCAGAAACAGCAGTGCATTGAGGATGGGCTCTTTTACTTGGTAAGTGGGGGGAGGCCAGGAACTCAAGATCCCCATGAGATCCTAGAAGAGGTTTCGTGGGAGAGAGGGGCAAGCAGGAAGGATAAGAGTTCAGTGAGCTAGATACTTCGGAGTTGGGATGACAAGCTCCCTGCTGTGGCCTTGAGGATGGGAGGCTGGATGGAGGGAGAGCTTGGATGGGGGTATCAAGAGATGGCTGATGCAGTGCTGAGGACTCCCAAGATGATGGCACAGTTTGAGGGAAATGAGCAGTGAAGTCCTCAGACCTTGTGAGGGGAGACCTAAGATGTGTGGAGGCCAGTAAAGAGGGTGATGTGGGAGAGACTGAGACTTCCCTCCCTATCCATCAGCCCCTTCTTCCTTAGCAAGAAGAGGTTAGATTTTTAGCCAGAGCCATTGCCACCCAGACTTTTTAAGATCACGTGGCTCATCCTAGCCGGTCGCTGGGAGTGGCTATGTCCCTGCTCTAGGGTGCTCTAGAAGCCCTTCCTGTTCCCTTCTCTCTGTGGCCGACCTGGAGCTCTGACGTGGTGGCTGAGGTGTGGGCCGCATCTTGGGCCATAAGACAAGGCTTCCACCTTAAGAATGGGAGAACCATGAGCGGGAAAAAGCATGGGTCCCTGAAGACTTCATGAAGCCAAATTACCTGCTCGGGACGTTCTGCCTCAGAGACTTCTTTAACTTAAAAAATAAAATCTCGAGTGTTTGAGATACTGTTATTTTGGGTTTTCTGTCAGCAAATGAACTAATTCTAAACATGACAGATGGTCGAGGAGGATGGCACAGATCTCAGCAGAGAAGCGTTTTCTAGAGGAGGATGAACACATATTTGCCTGTAAACAGCAGTAAGAAGCTTCAAGATGCCAACAGTGGGTTCCAGGCCTTAGGTAAATGGGGGGCAGGAGAATGAGCAGCCTCCACTCGCAAGGGCTATCACCCATTGTGTCCTCAGCTCCAGTGAGAAGGAGGAGAGGGCCCTAGCCATGGGGAACTCCTGTCAATGGAACAGGCTTTCCAGAAGGCAAAGCCAAAAGCCTTGAGAGCCAGGGAGTGCTGTAGTAGGAAGAGTTGGGAGCTGTGGAGTCAGAATACTGTATGGCTGAGTATAAGAAGGGTCCATATTGGAGACAAAGGTCAAAAACGAGGCCCAGGGTCTCTGAGACCCAAAATTTCCCAAGAGAGTTTAGCCATTTCCTGCTGTGATTGTCAGGCTGAAGCCGACTCCGGTTCCTTCCTGCAGCTGACTCCTGAGGGCAGGAGAGGGAGCTGGCCCGGGCTGGAAGGGCAGGGAGAGAGGACGTCCCCTCCTGCAGTGGGGGCCAGCATGCCTGGGAGCAAGCAGGGGAGCAGCCCAGAGCTGAGAGCTCTTGAGGCTGGGATGGCCATATCCTTTCCAGGGGTCATGATCTTAGTCTCAGGTTTCCCATTTTCTTTCCTCAAGTATTTTAGTCTTGTTTTTCTAACCGAATTTCCATATTAACTTCAGAGGACCCTACTGTATGTTTCTATTTTGACGGGCAAATCCTATTTAAACATTGGAAATGTAGATTCTGGACAAGTGTGTGGGCCTTGAAGAGGGGCTTTTTTGTTGTTTTTTGTTTTTTGTTTTTTGTTTTTTTTTTGAGACAGTCTCACTCTGTCACCCAAGCTAGAGTGCAGTGGCACAATCTCAGCTCACTGCAACCTCTACCTCCCAGGTTCAAGCGACTCTCCCACCTCAGCCTCCAGAGTAGCTGGGATTACAGGCACATGCCACTATGTCCAGGTAATTCTGTACTTTTAGTAGAGTTGGAGTTTCAACATGTTGGCCAGGCTGGTCTCGAACTCCTGACCTCAGGTGATCCGCCCGCCTCGGCTTCCCAAAGTCCTGGGATTACAGGCATGAGCCACTACACCCCGCCAAAGAGGGATATTTTATAGGAGGCAGCCTGCCAGGAGGACTGCAGTGCAAAACTGGTCTGAGGAAGACCTGCCTACTCAGGCACGGTGGTGGGAAAGGAATTAAAGACTAAAATAGAAAGGGGCAGCTCCAGGGATCAAAGGCTAACAGGAAGACAAGATTCCCCTTCACTAAGTGAGATGCAGGGGCCACATGTGAGAAGGGAGCCAGGTTCCTGATGAGATCCTAAGCCTGGAGGAGCTGGATAGGCCTGCAGTTACCTTAACCAACTTCACAGTGCAGACCACAACCTGCTTATAGGATTCCAATGTTGGGGTGGGTGGATTAATAATCAGGAATTCTTGCTGTTGGCACACACTCTTGAGCTACGGCTGCCTTGATTCCCCCACCCAGGGTGACAATTGGGCTGTGGGCTTGGGGCAGAATGGGCGAGGTGGGCTGGAACTGGACTGAGACTGATATCAGGTTTCCAGCTATGGGGAAGAAAAGGCCAACAGAGGCCCAAGATCAGACAGGGCCAGATAGATTGTGCAGGAGCCTGCAGCCACAGCCATTGTCCTGAAACTCATTCCCCTTCTCTCTGTTAACCCCAGATGGAGGAATGTAGCCATGCTGCCAGGGACAGCTACCCAAGTCACAGGGATGGTACCAGGCAAGAAGTAAATAGCCTCTTTAATGTAAAGTTGGACTCTAGAGCCAGGGTTCTTATTAGAATCCCTGGTGTGCTATGAAAAAAAAAACAAAACCCAAAGCTTGTGCTCTGGCCGCACCCCAAAGCAATAAAATCAGACTCTCCAGGGATGGGAACAAGGCAGCAGTGGCTTTTAAAGCTCTCCAGGTAGGCTGGGCGCAGTGGCTCATGCCTGTAATATCAGCACTTTGGGAGGCCGAGGCGAGCGGATCACAAGGTCAGAAGTTTGAGACCAGCCTGACCAACATGGTGACACCTCATCTCTACTAAAAATACAAAAATTACAAAAATTAGCCTGGTGTGGTGGTGCGCGCCTGTAATCCCAGCTACTCAGGAGGCTGAGGCAGGAGAATCGCTTGAACCCAGGAGGCAGAGGTTGCAGTGAGCCGAGATCCCGCCATTGCACTCCAGCCTGGGCGACAGGCTCATGTGAGCACTGAATGTGCTTAAGCAGGCCCTGGCTCAGAAGAGCTCTACAGCAAGTGCAAGCTGCCGTTATTTGTGGTAGTAAGGATTCAGTTTGCAAATGCAAACCTGAATAGTGATGGCTCTCCTGTTTAGCTCTTTTGGGAAGTTGAGTGATTTGTGGGGTAGGGAGCAGTCAGGTTCTGTGGTGCTGATGGGAAATGCATGCTGATATTTCTAAACAGGACAGGCTTGGAGAGAAAAGCAGGTCCCACACAGGCTGATAATTACATCTTAAAATGAGAAACTACCTTTCCAGGAAATCATCTACTTTTCAGCATTTCATTTTTTTTTTTTTGTAAAAGTTTTGTTGAGATATAATTCACATACCATACAATTCACTCATTTAAAGTGTATAATTCAATGGTTTTTAGTATATTCACAGAATTACACATTTTGTTGTTTTGTTTTCATAAATCGTCTTCTGAGGGCTTGTTACATTTCTACTATATTTGGTGTTCCTGGTCTAGTCCTAGGAAGACACTGTTTATCCAGCACTGATCTGCTCCAAACTTCAACATGCCCAGAATAGATGGTTCTTCAGGATGTGAACTGTGACCATTTGAGCAGGGCGCAGCTGAGTGTTATTTTCAAGTCCCTGTTACAGAGATCACATTGGAAGACTAAGGCACCACCAGCAGCACCGGGCTGGGTAAGCAAAGCTGCCCGTTGGCAGCCAGCTCCACGGCGGAGACAGAAAGAAGGTTTTAGAATCATCCTTAGAAAGACATGGGAGGGCAAAGGCAAGAACAGCAGCCTCTCCCTAGCTCACGTCTCACCAGGGTTGGTTAAGCAGTCCTCCCCTTGCCCCACGAGTGGCAGGACAGCTCCCAACACTTCCTTAGGCTTGAAGCACATGGGGAAGGGCGAGCCTCTCAGGATTCTCAGACAGAAGCAGCCTGCGAGGCTGAACCATCTAGAAGGCAAGAGCTCCACGTGGGGACTGCTGTCTTTCAGTCAGGGGCCTCCACTCTGAACTGAGTCACCCGTTCTCCCCATATGTCCATGGGACCCCCTCCTCATCCTTTGTTTCTATTTAGTGTTAGAGATAAAGTTCCTCTGAGCACTGTGTTGGCCCTCAACTTCTACAGTTTTAGTCAGTTCTTTTTTCCTGCCATCACCAAGGTAGTTTTCAGAAGTGTGAGTCTGTGTGCACGCTTACATGAACACATACACAGATCGACGAAGACTGTGCTTTGCAATCTCCAAACACGACTAGCAAGCTCCACACCATGAGTGACACTTCCCTCCTGGATAGAGGTGGCATCGTCACAAGGAATTGTGGGTAACATGGGAGACGGCCTCAGCTGGTCAGGGTGGCACCAAAACCTCTCTCAACCACAGTGGGTTAAACCCACTTTAAACCAGTGCTTCCTTAATTGCTGAAAAGTTAAGAAGCACCTGATTAAAAATGCAAGTTCCAAGAACCCATCTCCAACACCCAAAGCAGAATTTTCCGGAGAGGCCAGGCCATGTCTTCAAGTGCCCCTGGGTGATTCTTGCCATAGGAAAGCTTCCTCTTTTTCAAAAAATTCAGACACCCCCTACTAGAGATTCCTCTGGTTTCACAGGTAGGAGGGAAGGATGGGGAAGGCATAAGACTAGGGAGGGGCCACTAGACTGATGTTTTCCAAACACTCTCCAGGAGAGTCTGATGTGCAGTAGAGCTTCAGCTGGGCTTTGTAATGACGATTTCTGTGAAGTTTTCTTTCTTCAGAATAAGGTTTTCATCATCATACCTTTTTGAAAAAGTTCTGAGTTATCAAACGCTGTGCTATGCACCGATGAGGCATTTCATGCACATGCCGGCATTCAGTCTTCTCAACACTTTTTATTGGTTCTATTTGTGTCCCTATTATCCAGATGAGGAAATCGAGACAGCTTAAATCGTTTGCTTCAGGCCACTTGGCTGAGAAGCAGCAAACCTATTTCCACCGAATCCCAGGCCAGCCGCTGAGTGCCACACTGCTGTGCTCAGCCTGCCCGCGAGGGCCCATGGGGACAGGGATGTTCTGAGAGCTATGGGGCACTATTGGTCATATCCCAAGGCCAGTTCCCCAGGAGAAAATGGGGATCCTTCCAAAAGTGTGCACACCTGCTTTGTACTGGCATGGTGGGCTGTGTTGGAAGTACCTTTAGGCCAGTAATTCTTAGTTGATGATACATCAGTATCATCTGGGATCTTATTTAAAATGCATATATCTAGGTCCTAGCCACAGAGATTCGAACTCAGTCTGTCTGGGAGGCAGTTCAGGAATCCGCTTTTGTATAAGTACAGCCAGTGATTCTGAGGCAAGCAATTGGAGGGGACCGTGCTGAAGAGAAGGAAAGAGAAAGCCCTGAGTGAGGAAACCTCCCCCGCCATCAGGATAAGCACCCCTCTTTGAGGGCGGTGGAGGCTGCATCCTGTGTGATATTTTGTCCTTTCTCCCACATCTGGAGAGTTTTGCTTCTCCTTTAAGACCTGCCTCCCGTGTCACACTTACTCTGTGCTGTCCTTCTCCATGGCTCCGGAAAGAATTCACCTTAGGAATTTCATAGACCTTTAAATCCAGGCTGTCCCTGGACTTAAAGGCAAAGTCCAGGCAAGTGCCTCCTACACCCAAGGAGGATGCCAATAATCACCCTCAGTATCCCTTCTGGGGAACCCGGCACCACCCCGATCCTGCCCACAGAGCCCTCCGGCAGCTGCTGCCACATGACTGCAGCTGCCACACTCCATGCTGTGATTTAGTGCTCACCACGTCCCTAACACTGGACTAGGCTCAGGCAGTTCAGAAAAGGGTCTGGCAGAGCCGCTGTTCTCGAGGGGCCTGGAGTCTTGGCCTGTGTGGGTGTGGGGCGTGGGCATACACCTCTGGAGCATGAACAGTGCCTGCCAGTCCTTCTTTCTGGAGCCACGGAGAAGGACTGGAGCATTTTCTTTATCCAGTTGGCTCAAACGGTAGTTTTCTCTGCCTAAATCTCTGGGGGTGATTCACCCTAAGGTGAATAAGTTACAAGTCCTAGGCTGCTGTCTGCTGAGCTGCAGCTGGACGGCCCGAAAGCTGGAGAAAGCCCAGCTGCTGAGCTGAGGCTGGGTGGCCTGAGCAGATGTCCAAAGACTGGCAGGCACTGTTCATGCTCCAGAGGTGATACGCCCACGCCCCACATCCACACAGGCCAAGACTCCAGGCCCCTCAAGAACGGCGGCCCTGCCAGACCCTTTTCTGAACTGCCTGAGCCTAGTCCGGTGTTAGGGACGTGGTGAGCACTAAATCACAGCATGGAGTGTGGCAGCTGCAGTCATGTGGCAGCAGCTGCCGGAGGGCTCTGTGGACAGGATCGGGGTGGCGCCGGGTTCCCCAGAAGGGATACTGAGGGTGATTATTGGCATCCTCCTTGGGTGTAGGAGGCACTTGCCTGCTACATGTTTGCCAGCTGTGTTCATTCCCTGGGACTGCAGCAACAAATTACCACAAACTTGGTGGTTCCCAACCACAGAAATTTATTCGGTCACGGTTCTGGAAGCCAGAAGTCCAAAATTAGCATCACTGAGCCAAAATCAAGGTGTTAGCAGGACCACACTCCCTCCAAAGCCTCTAGGGGAGAAGCTTCCTTGCCTTTTCCAGCTCCTGGGAACCCTAGGCATTCCTCGATTGGTGGCTGCATCACCCCAATCTCTGTCCCCGTTTTCCCATGGCCATCTTCCCCATGTGTCATAGTTCCCTCTTCTTTCTCTTATAAAGACAGTAGATTCAGGCTGGGTGTGGTGGCTCATGTCTGTAATCCCAACACTTTGGGAGGCTGAGATGGGCACATCCCTTGAGCCCAGGAATTTGAGACCAGCCTGGACAACGTGGTGAAATCCCAACTCTACACAAAATACAAAAATTAGCCAGGCCTGGTGGTGCACACCTGTAGTCCCAGCTGCTCAGGAGGCTAAGGCGGGAGGATCTCTTGAGCTCAGGAGGTGGAGGCTGTGGTGAGCTGAGATGGTGCCACTGCACTCCAGCCTGGGCAATACAGTGACCATGTCTCAAACAAACAAACAAACCGAAAAAAAGAGACACTAGATTTAGAACCACCCTAAATCCAAGATGATTTCATCTCAAGATTCTTAACTACATCTGCAGGGACCCTTTTTTCTTTTCCACATAAGCTCATATTCACAGTTACTGGGACATATTTGGTGGTGGGGGGACACAATTCAACCCACTGGGCCAGGCTTGCACTAAATAAACGTCAGTGGTTAAGTACTTCCTCCACCCATCCCTTCCCCACGCAAACCTTTCAACACCTAATGCCAGCACATCTCTGCTTTTACCATGGATGGGCCTGCCTTGGTGTCAGTTTTGCCTCATCGCAGGCCTTCTCTCTAGCCATGAGGACAGCAGGGGATGTGGAGGGCCAAGAGGGCCAGAAATCCTCCTGCTCCAAAAGGATGATACAATGAGCACCAAACCAGCTCACTGTGTTGAGTGTGCCCAGGTTTGCACCAGAGTCGGAACCCAGTGCATGCATGGGGGCCAAGGCCATGGTGAGGTGCCCTTGCCCCATGGACTCATGTAGTGCCCTTGCCCCCATGGACTCATGTAGTCCCCTGTGAGCAGCATGTGCCACCAGAAGCTAAGCCTCTCCAGCTCGCAGGTCACCTACATCACAAAAGGCAGTAGTATACACCAGGCTGCAAAGGCCTGCCCTTCAATCCCCCTCCACCGCCTTTTGTGCAATCCGGCCTGCTACCACTCATTTCACTTCTCTGAACCTCACTGTAAAATCAGCCTGGTAGTAATACCTATAGGCTTAAATCCTTTCTGCAGCCAAGCATCAATAAGTAAATGCATTCTTCCTCCAAGGTTCATGGAGCAGGGTAAATGAGTGAGTGTGAAAGCTCCAGGCCCACAGTAGGCATTGCATCAACTTCTCATATGGAATAAACAGCATCTGACAACACCGCAGGTGTGTCCTTCGGTATTCACTGGCTTTGGACACGCTCCTTATCTTTAACCTGCACCTGCACACTGGTAACTCCAAAATCTTTATCTGCCTCCTGCGTATCTGACTGCCTGGCCCACCTCCATAGTTAAACGCCTTATCCCCCACCCCTCACCTGCTCCTTCCCCTATCAGCTGGTTCTAAAGGAGTAACACTGCCAGTCCAAACACCTCACTGTCCCATCACCTTCTCCTTCACCCCCAAATCAGTCACCAAGTGCTATTGATTCTTTTTCCTTAATACTCCTCCAACCTGTTTCCACCTCCTTATGTCCACCTTGTCTTCACATGTTTAAGGCCACATCATTTCTCACCTGACATATTGCAACAGCTTCCCTTCTTAGTCCCTTCCCTAACTTATGTTGACAAGACTGACATTTCTAAGATATGGATCTGATCATCTGCCAGGATGGTATAGAGCCTGTGGGCAAAAGCTCAAATTCGTCAGCAGGGCTGCTAGGCCCTTGTGACTAGCCCAGCCTACCCCTCCAGCTGAATCTCCCTTCCTCCCCCTAAACCACAGCCACACTGAGCCCCACCCTCCCTCATTTCTGCATGACTTTGCTAAGCTGTTGCCTTTGCCTAGAACATTGTTTTATCCATTCCTCATGATTAATGTTATTGACCCTTATTCAACCTCTAAGACTCAGCTCCTTCAGAAGGCCTTCCTCGCCTTCTCTCTCCAGGCTCCTATAGCATCTCGTTCCGTGCTTCACACAACATTTACCAAATTATGTCAGAAATGCCTATTACTTATCTGCCTCACAAGTGGCACATCCCTATACCCTGCCCCAGACTGTGAGCTCTTGGAAGTTAGAGACTGTGTCTCTTCTCTCTATATTCCCACCAAGCACCTGGCCCAGTATCTGTCAATAGTCAGTGCCTTGATAAATGTTTGTTGAAGTCTTAAATGCCAAGGACAGAGCAATAGGATGTTGCAAGATATAGAGCCTGTGGTTGATTTTTATTTAAAAATACCATGTTATACCATGAACAAAATGTGAGCAACATCCTCAATAATGTTTTATTGGAACATACCAAAGTGTTCTTCTTATGCCCATCTCTTCCAAGAGCTTAACATGAAACTCAACATAGTGAAGGTCTTCTGCTAGGAGACTGGGCTAATGTAGTCCTTCATAGAACTTTCTGGGATCAGCATCAATACACACAAGAATCATTGCTAAAAAAGTAGTCAAATAGCATACCCTTAGGAAGCCGAGATTTTGATAGGATCTAGATCACTATCAGCTCAAGGTTAAATTTCCTGAGTAGGGCTCAGAGAACACACATCCTGTGTGGTTGGTTAGAGAAGAATCAAGTGTTTTGGATAACAGGTGTACAGGTGGCATGGATTTGGAAGGCTGAGCAGCCTGTTAAAGAGATGAGGCCTGCCCTATCTCCACCTGTAGGTAGGTCACAACCTCCTTTACAGAAACCCTACACTTCAGTTATGCTGGATATTCACTTTCCCTAAATACATCTTGCACCTTTCGTTACCTCTGACATTTTCTGGAAGGCAGCTGAATGCCCTCTCATTCTAATTTTTACTTAGCAAGGCTCTATTTATATGCCAAGGTCCAACTCATTGTGATAGAGTAATGGAGATAATAATACCTGTTATCTGTTTCTTCCACATTAAACTTTTGGCTGGGCACTTGGCCACCTGGCCATCGACTACATTTCCCCATCTCCTTTGTAACTAGATGTGCTAAATGACCAACTTCTGGCCAACAGGATATGTGAGCCACTTCTGGGTCCGGGCCTTAAAACACCTGTTGCATATTCCTCCATCCTCTCCACCTCCATAAGCTGGAACACTAATGTGGCAATGACCAAGTTTTAGCCATACAGATGAGGCCAACACCCTGTGGAACACTGGAGCAAAGTAACAAGATAGAGCAGAACTGAGTCCCCGAATGACCTTGTGGAGCTGAGCTATCCCAGCAGCCTCAGCTGCCACCTACATCTGCACAATCACAGGAGAGAGAAATACAATTATATCTTAAGATTGATCTTATATAAATCACTGTGTTTTGGGGTCTCTGCACTTTAACTTAGTTAATTATACATAATTTCCTCTGGGAAGCTTCCCTAAGAGTTCTGTCTGAAGTCCCAATATGCCTGTGTGGTGCTAATGCTTTCACCACACTCCACGTGGCATCACAGTGACTTCCGTGCATGTTGGTATGTCCCTAGTGGACTCTAAGATTCCTGAGGGCAAAGGCCACACCAGTTTCATTTTTCATATCCCCCAGAGTAGTTAGCACAGTGTCCTGTGCATGGAAGTCACATTTGTTGAAGAAATGAGAGAATAAACAGTACTTGCCACTCGAATACTCTTTTTAGAGGTAAAACAAAGATAGCAGCAGCAAAGTCAATACACACCATAGTTAAACAGAAACCAGAGAGAAAGCAGCTGGCAAATAAGAATCCCAGTGCGCTGAACTGGGGATGGTAATTCTCCAAAAATAAATGTATTGTGGCAACAAAGCCTGAGGAGACTTAGGGAAAAACACAGATGGTTGCTGCAGCCCTGGATCAGAGCCTTCCTTCCACTCAGTGACCCTGTGTCCCTCAGAAGACCCCGGTGGAGGTGGCCACGTGCTCTCAGCACCTGGATTATCACTTCTGCAGACTGGACAACCACACTGTGGGCACTTGTCCATAGAGCCAGACCTGGAAATAGAGTTTCTCAGAGGTACCTGGAAAGGGGCACCAACTGTATTCTCCCAGGCCATCCCAGAAAAGTGGAAGAAGAGAGCATTTCACAGACCATCAGGAAAACACTCAACCTTAAGGGTGTGGGGCTCGGGGCCAGACTGTCGGGTTTGAACCCCAGCTCTGCCACTTACCAGCTGAGCAACCTAGGATGAGTGACTTCACCTCTCTAAACCTCCATGTCCTTATAGAAATGATAATACTGCCTAGTCGTGAGGTTGTTGCAGGACTGAGTTTATACATTAAGGCACGCTTTATTCCCAAAATGGGTTTTTTGAGTACAAAATACCCATTTGGGGTAACCCTTGGTACAATACAGCAAACAAAATACCAATTTTCCAGGTTTTAAAAAAAGAACCTGAGGCTCAAAAAGATTACATGATTCGCCAGAGGTCTCGGTCAGAGAACAGGCTCCAGGCTCTCCCTCTAAACCTTGTGCTAATGGGGAGCTCTGCAGCCTTTACCTGGGTGCTCTCATCCTGGGTCCTGGCCTCAGGAGGGAGCAGCCCCAGGAGGCTGAGAGCTGAGGGTGCTGTAATGCCCCCTCCTGTTTCAGTGGTTTCTCAGGAGTCGAGGGTGAGGAACCCGACCTCTGCTGGCACCACCTACCTGTCGCCCATCCCCAGCAGGCCGCAAGGAGCTGAAACCTCTGTCAGCCTGGGTCTGGGCCAAGAGGATGGGATAGGGGGCACCAGGAAAATGCCTGGATGTTTGCTGATAAAAATGGATGAAAATATGTGAGGGGACCTGAAAGGCATGGATGACATTTTGAGCAAGTGTTAAAGGAAGGGATGCATGAGGAAGTGTAAAGGAGAACATGGAAAAAGTATGCTTGGGCAGGGCCAGAGCACAGGTGCTTCCTGCGGTGTCCTGGCCCTTTAGCTGAGGTAATAGGAATAAAGCCAGGCTCTGTGTGAGAGACAGCAAGAGAGAGAGAGAGAAGCAGAGACACAGATGTGAGCGGTAGACAGAGAGTCCTGATGTCAAGGAGACATACAGTGAGAAAAGGAAGGATGGAGGGAGGAGAGAGAAAGAAGGGAAGGGGAAGACGGGGGACGAGAAGAAAGAGAGAAACAGAGGAGAGAAGAGAGACAGAGAGCCACCCAGCACCCCCAAAGCTGTGGCTGCCTTCGCCATGTCTGACTTTCAAAGTGCCATCCCCTTTGCCCCCACAAACAAACAAAAAGAGAACAGCAGCTTCTCTTCCTGAGGAATGTGCTGGAATGTTCTGATCACTGGGTGCTGACTGGTATCCTCAGTCTTGGGTCCTGGCTAAGGACTCCACTCCCCACTTTCCTTCCTCTTCCTGACAAGATCCCCTCCCTCTTCCCTGAGCTCTGTTTCTTCCATGAGGTTGAAGAAAAATGCCGTCGTGGTCCCGTGTCTGCTTACTCAGTGTGTCAAGCAGGAGTTCTCGGCTCCAGTGTGCCATGGAGGGCCTTGGGGAGAGGTCACATACCATTCCCATCCCCAGGTGAGAGTCACATAAAAACCAAGATCCAGACCACACGGCATGCCCACCAGGGGTGGAGAGGCCTGGAAGCTCCTCTGTCCCTCAGGGACTCCACCATCTTCCAGGGCCCAGCAGACACAGCAGTGACTGCAATCGTGACTTCCCTCTAGCCTGAAAGAGTGCCATCCCTGGAAAGGGCTGGCAGCTCTCTGGCCTGCTATTTCCAGTCCCCACCCCACACCCTCGGCTGTAGGTCTCTGAGGCCCCTGGAGCTTGGCAGCTTCACACTTCACCCCATGAACTTCCTTCCGGGTCAGGCTGGACTCCAGGTCAGGTTCCTCCACTGCCCTTGTGTTGAGTACAGGAGAAACTTGAGCCAACACCTGACCTTGGGCTAGCTCCCTCCTCACATCTGCTTTGGATATTCCAGTCTCCTCCTGCCCAGGCCTGCCTCTTAGCAGGGCCAGCAGGATGTGCTGGAGAATTCCTGCACCCCAACAGCTGCATCCCCAGCTCAGTACCTGGACAACATGAATCCACCCCCATCGTCAATAAGGTTCTTTCAGAGCTGCCGGCTCCCTCTGGAGAAGGCCTTTTCCACCCCTGTTCTTTGAGGCCCACAGCTAATTCTGAGTCTTATTATAACTGTATTCCCAACAGGTGTGACACACAGCAGGTGCATAATAAAGATTCCTGGATGGATGACTCAATTTCTGACTCCTGGAATTCTATAGACCATTTTTTTAAAGTCCTCTTTTTGTGCAACCGCAGTGCAGCTCAGCCTTTTCCTACCATTTCTGCCACAGGCACAGGAGCACTGAGGACCCTCCTTGACCTCCTGGATCAGAAAGGCAGGGGAAATGCTGTGCAGAAGTCAAGGTGTCAGTTGGCTGACCTCCCTCCAGAGGCTCCAGGGGAGAATCTATTCCTCGCCTCTTCCAATTGCTGGTGGCTGCTGGCACACCTTGGCTTGTGGCCACATTACTCCAATCTCGGCCTCCATGGCCACATTGACTTCATTTCTTCTGTGTGCATCAGATCTCTCTGTGCTCCCTCATAAAAATACATGTGATTGCATTTAGGGCCCATGGATCAGCAATGTCATAAAAGACCCCAGTTCTTTCCCTGTCTCCTCTCTGCCATCTTTGGTGTGTTGACTTGACCCTGAAACTAATTTTCCTTATGGTCACAAGATAGCTGCCACTGTGCCAAATATTACATGCAGTCTCAATGAAGGCCAGAGATAAAATAGAATCACCTCGTCCTCGCCTCTGCCTTAAGAATAAGGAAACCTTTCTCAGAAGCTCTCTAGAAGAATGCCCCTTTCATGCTTCCTTGGTCCTAATGGGTCACATGTCTATTCCTCAGCCAGTCCCTGGCAAGGAGAATGGAACGACCACCTTTGGCTTCCATTATGAGTATTCACACTGTGGGGTGGGAACATCCATACACTTATGTCAAGGAGAACAGATACCTGTTGGGAAGGAGGAAAGAGGGACATGTGCTAGGCAGGCCACCCAGGAACCCTTCAACAGTCTCTGTGACAGCTTCTCTTCCTGCTTCCTCTGCTACTCTGATCATTGTTTCTTGGTGTCCTCTTTCTCTGAAGGTCTGAATTTTTATTTCCCTGAGTGTTTTATGCCCAGATGTTTTCTGGTCTTACTCCACACGCTCTCCCTGGCAGTCTCATTCACCCCTATCACTTTAATTTCCATGTATAATCAAGTGTTCCTGTGACATTGGATTGTATCCAATGACAGCAATAGGGATACATTCTGAGAGATGAGTTGTTAGGTGATTTCATTGCTGTGTGAACATCATAGAGTGAATTTACACAGACCTAGATATTATAGTCTGCTACACACAAGGCTGTGTGGTGTAGCCTAGTGTTCCTAGGCTACAAACCTGTACAACATGTTACTGAGCTGAATACTGTAGGCAACTTTAACACAGTGGTAAGTTTTTGTGTATCTAAATGGAGATAAACATAGAAATGGTGCAGCAAAAATATGGTAGCATCATCCTATAGGACCATATGCAGTCTGTCGTTGAGCAAAATGTTGTTATGTGGCACATGACTGTATATGTCCCAAAGTCCAGATCTATATCTCCTGCTCTTACCTCTCTTTTGAGCTTTGGTGCCAAATATAAAACTATATGCTTCTGACATGAAGCCCCAAGAGATCCTCAAACTCCATGTGTCTAAAAGAGAACCACCTTTCCCTTCCCAATTTTCTCAAAGTTGTTCTTCTTCTGTCTTGTGTCTGTGGTTTGTGTTAGTGGAATCACCTTCCACTCTTGACTACTCCTTCTACCACATCAAATTAGTTATCAAGCCCTGGGACTCAAGCCTGAAATCTCGAACTCATCCATCCTCCCTATCCTCATACTGTGCATAGGTTGGAGCCTCATCATGTCTCTCCTGGTGCATCACAACAGCTTCTCACCGGCCACTCTACCCAGCCACCAGAACAGTATTTCCAAACCACAGGTCACATTAAGCCCCTCCTTACCCACATTCCCCGGCTTCTGAAAACACCCACTGGACCTTCCATGAGCAGGTCACGTCTTGGCCACACCTTCACCTCACCCCTTGCCCCCCTCACTCTGCATTCCAACAACAGTGAGCTTCCATAAGACGTCACCTCTCTGAGCCTTTGTGCATGCTGTTTCCACTGCCTGCAAACTTCTATTCTTCCTTTAAAACCTGGCTTAGTCAGCACCTCCTCCAGAAAACCTTCCCAGATTCCCCCCTTTTAAGTGAACCAGTGCCTCCTCTGTGCAACAGCTTTTTTCATTCATTCAATAAACATTTCCTGGGTACTTACCATGTGCCAGGCACTGGGTTACAACAAGGAACAAGACTGACACAGCTCCTGCCCTGCAGGAGGGAAAGGAAAAGGAATCACAGGTTTATAAGATTGTCGAACAAGAGCAATTGGCATAATGAAGGGAAGGGCCTCGGGGAAGACTTTCAGGAGCACCTGAAGTACAACTAGGAGCTTATCAGAGGAAGGGGAGAAAGGGGTTCAGGCAGAGGGAACAGCAAGTGGCAAGGCCTTGAAGTGGGAAGGAACATGGTACATCTGGGAAATACCAAGATGACAAGTCTGAACCTTGTACAGACCTAACTTGTTGGGCTCCTCATAATGGGTTCACCTGCCCACCCGCCCTACCAGGAGGAACCCCTAGAGGGTGGGCTTCACATCTGACTCACCTCTGCCTCTTACCAGCCACAGGACAGTGCCCAGGGAGAGTTCAGGACGTTTCTGATGAAGGAAGTGAAAGTGGACCTAACAAAAGTATCGCTTGTTGTTACGCTCAGGATTGCAGTCCAGCCCCAGCTGAGGTCCGAAAGGAGTGGGTGGATGAGCAGATAGCTGAAAGAACATTCGGGGGGCTGAAGGCAGGTGAAATGTAATTTTATTCAGGAGCTCTCTCATCAGCAGCTTACACTAGCTCTTTTACACTGTTCACCTTTATTTTGGCTGCCTGCTCCGGCTCAGCGGTTCCTCTCAGCAGCCAGCTCCCACACACACCTGTGTGGCCAGCTCTCCCTTGCCTTCAGGGTCAGCAGCTGAACTCCTTCTCTCTCTGGGTATGAGTAGGCTGAGCTGTGTCCTGGTTCCCCCATCCATCTGCAAAGTCGGACAGCTCTGGCTCTCTCTCTCTGTGGGTGCAAGTGCGCCTGTACGGAGTCAGCAGGCCAATTATACCTTTTACAGACAATAGTGGCATAGGGCCAAGGCATGGCCTTCGCATGTTATGGCTACATGGCTGTGATAACAAGCAGAGCTATATGCCTGCACTCTAAACTCACTGAGTCATGCAGGCCTGGTTATCCACCTCGGCCTATTCTTAACCAAAGCACATCCATATACCTTACACGTGTAAACTGGGAGGTTCTCTGTCCAGGCAAGCTTATCCTCAGGGAAGGGGTTGGGATGGAACTCCCTTTCCCCAACTCATGTTCATGCCAGACTCCCCAGCAGGCATCTGGCCTCATGGGCAGCAGGAGTGACACTGCCACCACTGACCAGCTCCCTTCAGGTTTCCATCCCCTTTGTGAGTGTGGCAGATAGCCACCTCCTGATCCCCACTACCTGTAGCTGCCACCAATACAGAAAAGAGGGAGGGGCACTTTGCTATTGGATCCAGGATTCTGAAATGAGGAGTTGATCCCGGATTATCCAGGTGGCCCTAATAAGGCGGAGGCACACACAGGAGAGGAGAAGGCAATGTGGCCGTGGGGGCAGAGACTGTGACCACAGCCAAGAAACGCCGCAGCTGCTGCAGCCATCAGAGGCTGGCTCCCCTAGAGCCTCCAGAGGGAGCGCAGCCTGCCAGCACCTTGATTTCAGCCAGCAACACTGATTGTGGACTTCCGGCCTTCAGAACTGTAAGAGAAAAAATGCATGTTGTTATAAGCCACCAGGTTTGCAGTATATGTTACAGGAGCCACAGGAAACTAAGTCAGTGAGTGGCCTCATAGGATTCAACAAACATTTAGCAAGTGCCATACATGGCAGGCACTGTCATAGGTGCCAAGGTGCAGCTGTGAACAGGACAGGGCAGGCCCTGCCCCGTGGAGCTGCAATCCAGTCAGATTACTGCCTGAAAGAGTGGTGCTTCCAGTAATTATGGACGAGCATCACAGGTAAGCAGGAAGCAAAAATGGTAGCTCAAAAAAACCACACAGACCTCCATAAAATAGTGCCAATTCCTGTGCAAATTATATACAAATACATTTGTTAAGACAGATGTCACCTTCAGAGAAAACACAAGACTATCTAGATCCCAGCTGCACCCCAGAAAGCCTGAGGGAACAGTACAGGTCAGAGGGAGCGGGCAGAGTCCCAGACACATTGCCTTTCTTCCCCTTCAGGGGGTTCGGCCTCCTGCAGAGGAGTCAGGTACAGTCATCACCATTGCAGCTGCAGCCCCACAGAAATGGCTTAACCCCTCAGGGAGGGCCCATAAAGGAAAGCGCCCTGAAAGAGCGGCTTTCCAATGTTTACACAGAGATTGCATGGAATTTACACCAAACTTCAGGGTGAGGTCATGACCCTGGGCGACTCCAACAAACAGCTTGCCTTCCCACAAGTAAGTTGGTCACATCAGGTGGGCAGTGACCTCATGTAATCGCCCACTGTGGTGTACTCCACAACAGCCATCCCAAAGCTGGTTAAGCTCCCTGTACAACCCGGGCATTACCAGATACCTGATTCTGCAAAATATCTGCTGATCTTCTTGGCCACAGGACTCGCTCTGTCTGAACAACCTGGGAGGAGGAGTCAGGGTGGGGCAGGGTGAGGGAAGTGGCCAGGACCCTCCTCATGCTACTCCTGCTCCCTCATCCCATGACCCTGGTGAGCCCCAACCTCCAGGCCAGGCTTAACAACACCCCTTCTTTCCATCTCTTTTGAGGATTAAATGAGACAACAGATGAAAATACACTGAAAAGTGTTAGGTGCTAAACCCCGGCCGAGTGATGTTTTTAACCTGGAACTACTCAGTTGCCTCTGAAAGCAATGAACTCTATGCTGTCTTTGCAAGTACAAAAAGAAATCTTCCACTAAATTGTGTTTCAGTGGCTACAACTATGTGTTAGCTAATTCTTCCACCCTCTCACCTACCTCCAACTGCTCCAAGTGTGCAGCTCTGTGGCAGTTTCAAGAGTTGGGTCCTGTGTAGTAAAGAATTGACCTTATCCAGAGATGTCCGGCCATTGCCAGAGGTTCCTGGGAGGTACCTCTAAGCCCTGGGGATGTCCTGCCTGATAAGAGTATCTTTGTTTGCTTGGGGAGTGTTGAACCATATTGAAAAGCCTAACAGCATGATTTATGCTGGGGGTTTTCAGCCACAAAGCATCAGCTTGACCTTCAGAAGGGCTGGAGATGAACGGTCAGTCACACAGGGAGTCCACCATGTCTACCTGCCTGAGACCCAGTAAAAACTCTGTACACAAAGGCTCAGGTGAGGCTCCCTAGGGGGCAGTATTCCATGTGTACTGTTACATATCCTGGCCAGGAAAAGTTGGCGCTGCCCATGAGTCTACTGGGAGAGGACAACTGGAAGCTTCCCTTTCGGGACTTTCTGCTCCATACACTTCTTCCTTTGGCCCATTCCCTCCACTGAAATAAACCATAAGTGTAACAGCTTTCAGTTGGGAAGTCCTCCTGCTGATTTATCAGATCTGAGTGTGGTCAGACCTAATCCCCTCCCACTCCCACCACCCCTCAACAGACAATTGGTGTCAGAAGTGAGGTGATCCTGGGGACAGCCTTGCACTCTGTAACTTCTTAACTCTTTTTGTACCACGGACGCCTTTGGCAGTCTGGTGAAGCTGTGAACTTTTCTGAAGATGATTATTAAATGCACAAAATAAGATATATAGTATTCAAAAAAAAAACAGTTATATTGAAATGTATCAAAATATGTGCTTCTTTATTAAGATATTAAATAATAAGTTATAGTAGAGATTTACTATCTACCATAATTTTGAAGTAGCAACAAACAGCCAGTATTTCAAGATATCTGCAACAACTATAAAGAGATGCAGATTTAAACCAGGCATGGTGGCTCACACCTGTAATACCAGCACTTTGGGAGGCCAAGGCAGGCAGATCACTTGAGGTCAGGAGTTTGAGACCAGCCTGGCCAACATGGCAGAACCCAGTCTCTACTAAAAACACAAAAATTAGTCAGGCATGGTCATGGGTACCTGTAATTTCAACTATTCGGGAGGGTGAGGCAGGAGAATCGCTTGAACCCAGGAGGCAGAAGTTACAGTGAGCCGAGATGGCACCACTGCACTACTCTAGCCTGGGTAACAGAGTGAGACTCTGTCTCAAAAAAAAAAAAAAAAAAAGATGTAGATGTATATTAGTGTCAGCATCACAGGTGATGTATTTTGTTTCCTACATTCATAATTGAAATTAATTCTAAATTTCAGTTAGAGGTCAGTGGAAATAAAGGTCTAATGTTTTTATCTCATCCACAGTCACAAACCCCATAAATTCTATCCCCAGACGGGTCCAGAGGCACCAGATGAAGAAGCCTAATCTAGGGCTTGGATGATTATCTCACCCTTCCTAGCAGCTTAAGTTGAGCTGTCGTTGTCAATGTTGTTTTTAATAATAATTGTAGCTCATCCTCATTGAGCATTAGCTCTATGCCCAGCATAATGAATGTGAAAGTGCCATACACATATGAACCATTATTTTTATGTCATATCACTTAATGAGCTTTCTGATCGAGTTAGGAAAACAAGAGCTATCGATTTCGGCATGCTTAATATGGGCGAGGCACATACCAAGCACTTACAATGCATTCTTTCATTAGGCCTCACGGCAACCTGATGAGGTGGAACTGTCATTCCTCCCATATTATAGACAAGGAAAGTGAGGCTTTGAGAGTTTAAGCAACTTACCCAAATGATAAGGCTAGTAATTGGTGGAGCAAGAAATTCAAATCAGGTGTCTGACTCAAGACAGAGCACAGCTCACAAAAGTTAGCAGAATGGCACTCGGCAAACCAGGATGGCCATGGCGGTGCCACTGGATGACCTGACCACAGTGGTCCTGTGTCCAGACAGAAAAGACTGACCACTGAATGGAAATAGAGATAACTCAGCACAAGGTCCTGAACTGCATGGATTAATAAGTCAATGATTACTGAGGCTGTGGGGAAGTTTTTGTGCTAATCATTAGTGTTCCGATTCCAGAACCATGGGGGTCACAAAACCTGCTCAGTGAAGAGCTTCTTGGTTTCTCTAAGGGTGCCCTTGACTGGCACACAAAGGATCCTGTGGGTGCTTCACAGCCTAGCAGCATCCTCAGTATCAGGCCATGTGGTCTTTGCTGTCTCCAAAATCATCATTATCATCATCATCATCATCTCAGAAGGTTCTTACTTGGAATGTACTGCAGATTCTACAGAGCAGCGATTGGCATCCAAGCCCATTCAAGGACCAGGATGCCCTACAAAGGCAAAGGCAGATGGGGAGGGGAGGGCTGAGACAGAGGCAGGGAAAAACAAACCTTACAACAAGACAAAATACAATACAGGAATGGAAATGATGTGGCACCAATGCCACCACTCCCCATTACCACATGCAGTAGCAGAGATGCTACTCATAGTAATACTCATAGGACACTATATAATTTCCCCTTAAATGAGCTTGATGCAGCCTCAGAATCCTTCTCAACACAGCTCTCTAGGTAGCTACAACCAACTGGTTGAACTTGACCTACAGGTTGCAACCTATTTTTCATCGGATCCATGATACCAAAAGGAAAGGAGAAAAGTTATACTCTTGAAACAATGACATAAAACAAGAGTAGCTAACACTTATTGAGCATTTATTCATGCCAATTCCTGTTCTAAGCACTTTACATGTATTACTCACATTTTCTTCTCACTACAACAATCTTATGATGTGAATACTATTATTACCCCCATTTTCCATAAGAGAAACCTGAGGCATGAATCGGTTGTTCCATATGACTTGTTCCATGTCACCCAGTGAGAAGGAAGTAAAGTTAGGTTTTGAATCCAGGTGGTCTGGGTCTAAAACTTGCATATTTAATTAGCCACTATGCTGTACTCATCCTGCCCACGTGCTGGGGGTGTTTTTAGCTATTGATAATCGCAAAAGACAAAAATGAAATGGCTTTATAGTTTTGCATGTTGATATAACAAGAGTGACATATAACATTCTAAAAGACCGTTCTCTAAAGTTTTCAGAGAGATGCTTTTGTCAGTCAATGCATTTTGCTCTGGTCCTGCTTCTCAATGTGGCCAATCTCTTCACTTTTTACTTCCCCAATGCAGCTCATCTGTATGCCCAGAGCTGGCCATACCAGAGCCCAGCACACAGCATCTACATTGAAGACTCCTGGCTGAGGCAGGGCCTCCCCGCTCTCCCTCCTCACCTTGTCAGGTCCTCCAGTGCCTGTGTATTTTCCCGACCCAACTGCTTGCCTAATTACAGATCCCTGGCACAGTCTAAACTGGCCCAGCTAGACCTGGAAGTCCCCAGAATCCAGGTATTCTGTTAACATCAGGTGTAGAGGAGAACAGAGGCAGAGAAAGCCAGCTCCACCCCTGCCCATGGTGCTGATGGCAACAGGTCAAATCTCCAAGAAAACAAGTTCAGTGCCAGAATCCAAGCACTTAACTCTGCCACCATATAACATCTTTTATAGACAGAACTGAGGGGAGCTTTAGGAGAGGGATACAACCCATTTCAGCAACAGAAAAAAACCCATACATGCCCTTGTAGGTAGCTGCTCTTGGCAGCAGAAACAGGTGTGTCCTTTGAGATGGCCCCAAGGTCACCTCCAATCCCCCTCAAGGCTCCAAGCTCAGTGACTGCTGGCCAAGGCAGCCAGCAGGTGGCCATGGCAGAGCGGGTGAGGTGCTGTCCACTTTGCCTCCGTTTCCACTCAGACCAAGAGCACTGCCTCTTCTATGGGGGTAGGGGTAGAAATAAGAACTAGATCAGCAGCTCTGCATGATTAGTTATCAGCAGCTCTGCATGATTAGCGGTTCTAGTTATGACCCAGATTGGCATGGGGCCCACTAGGCTCCCACACCCAAATCCTGACAGGGAGTGAAGTAGAAGCAGAGTACGGGCGGGTTGGAGGATCTGGCTGGCTCAGTCCATCAAAACCAAGTCAGCATCAGCCGCCATTTGGAATTAACTCGACTTCCTCTCTTCCTACCACCCATGCAAAAGGCAAATTTTCAAAAACCCTATTTAAAGCTCTCCAAGCACTTTCAATACATTTTGTAGAGTGCTTTGCAGTATATAATATTATTCCTTTTGTATGTAGTATTTTATTTATTCTTATATGAAGTCTGAGAGCATGAGGGCAGATCTCCATGAGGAAGACAGAGTGGAAAAGCCACCAGCACACAGCAAGAAAGATGGCAGAAAAAAAATCCTAATCCAGATCGGACACACTACACCAAGCCAACTCCCCGCTGTGCTGATACCTCACAGGTGGTTCATTCATCCTGTAGAAGTTCCTGGGTGTACCAAGAAGCAGACGCAGAATTAGACATGGATCTCTGAGATCCCCTCACCCTTCCCTAACTGGCTGCCTGGCCCTTTGCCTCCCTCTTCCCTCACTCCCTCCACCCCCTCCCATCCTGGTAATTACCACTGGAGCAAATAAGTTAGGCCACTAGACACTCACCAACATTTGGTCAGCTTGCACCTAGCACTGGCAAGGCAGGGAGCAGCTGAAATGAGAGGGTTAGGCAACCCCGTCTCTACTGGGATTATAAATGTATAATTCTCTGCACTTATCTCTAGCTTTTTTGTAGAGAAAGCATTTCACAAATAGGTCAGGCTTAGGGTGAGTCAGACAGACAGAAGCCATTCACATCTGCTGAAGTCAAGAAAACCAGGTGGAGAGAAACATTCTCAGCAGTTCCCTGTGGCCAACGTGATCATGGTCATGTACAATTCTGGTGAAAGCTTTGCTTTGGGAAGTTTTCCCGGAAGCTGTCCAGAGGGCTCCAGGCACATAACTTTGAAAGCACCCCATATTTTTCTTTTTGATGGTAGAAATTGGGATTGGTTCACCAAGCTGCTCAGGTCCAGTCTCAAGAGATGCCCAGGCCCCCAGAGGTCACCAGGTTCATAGTGGTCCTTATTCTTGAGGTGCCCTCCACCCTCACTGTGGTGCCTAACCATTCTCCCTGGCACAGAAAAAAAGCAATACAGTAAAATGATGGCATAGTAAGATGTGGGTGTCACTCTTCCCAGAAATGATGCATCCACTTCAACAGAGGACACAGCAGGGATGGGTAAGAACTGGTAACTGGCTTATTGACCATTCTGGGCTCCTGGTTGTATAACTGGGTATTGCCTTTACCTTTCCTCTCACCCTGCCTTTCAGACCTTCCCTCTCGGTTTTCTCTTCCCCAGCTTGGATGATATTTTGATAAGATTCTGAAACATTTTGGTCACTTTCAGATATTAACCAATGATGTTTATTTTTAGATATTAAAATTTCCAGGCCAGTCTAAATGAAAACTTGAATCACTTGACCCATGTAAGTTTTATTCCCTCTCCTTCATCTTCCCCTGTTTTCTACCTCCATGCCTGACCCAGAGTGCAAAAACCTGCTATAGGGAGGGTCATGGTCTCTTCTTTGTCTCTCCCCACATTTCTACTCCTCCTCACGTGTTTACCATGTACTTCAGGCTCTCCAGGTTCAGGGCAGGGAGGAGAGATGGAAAACAAAGGATAAAAGTGTTCTCTCTTCTGGCTTCGAGTTACCAGATTTTGAAAAAAAAAAAAAAAAAATTAAAAGATGTCAAGTTAAATTGGAATGTCAGATAAACAACAAATACTCTTTTAGTATAAGAATGTCCCATGCAGTACTTGGGCGTCCTGCTTTTTCTCTAGCAGCACTCCATGGCTGCTGGCTGCCTCCAGAGCAGGGCAGGTGGATTCCTTTCTCATGGCTGCTGAATTGTCTCAAACTCAGATGCATAAAATAGCACACACTTGTTTTCTTGTAGTTCTGGAGGTCAGAAGTCTGACACAGGTAAGCAGGGCTGCCTTCCTTCCAGAGGCTCCAGGGGGTAATCCCTTGCCTTGCTTTTTTCAGCTTCTAGAAGCCACCTGCATTCCTTGGTTTGTAATCCCTTCTCTATCTTCAAAGCCAGCAGCTTAGCATCTTCTCTCCTCTCTGACTTCTGCCTCCATCCTCGTATCTTACAGCAACCTGTGACTCTTATCACAACCCTTCTCTCTTATAGCAACTCTGTGACTGCACTGGGACCACCCAGATCATTCAGGATAATTTTCTCACCTCTAGATCTTTAACTTAAACACATCAGCAAAGTCCCTCTGGCCAGGTAAAACAGTATATTTGGAGGTTCTGGGATTAAAATTTGAATATCTTTGGGGAGCTGTTGTTCAGTAACTGTCTGGGCAGGCTCTTTCCCTATCCCTCAAGGAGAGGATTTTTGTGGATTTTTGGAGACCTGCTTGCTGGGGATCCCCAGCGTGCCCCATTCTCTGATCTAAGCAGCATGGGCCATACCCTCTCCAGCCGACTGCCTACCATTCCTCAACTCCTGCTTGTAGGTACCCCCCACCGGGGCTCTTTCTGCTGGGGTCTCCTCTCCCTGGCAGACAGAAATCTTGAGTGGAGTGCTTTCAAGTCCCTGGGGCCTGGATACCACCCAAGGGATCATGTCACCTCGGACTCCAAAGAAACATTCCAGCCCTGGCCCCAACAAATTGTGGACGTGCATGCCACTCCCAGGCATTTAATGCTCAGATTCGGGAGGGAGCCACAGTGGGGAGCCATACAGGGAGTCGACACTCTTTCTCATTAAAGAAATCTGCTTTGAGCAATCTTTAGCCTTTGATTAAATCCAGACTGGAGGTGGATGAAGTGCCAAGACCAGGACTTGCAGGACCAGTTGGAATACTTCTTAGCAAGTTCCGCCTGCATAGTCTAGCACCTGTCTTTAAAATGTGTGTGTTACGGGAAAAGAGGGGCGTGGCAAGGGAGACTGCCTGTTGTTCTAAGCTTTGGGTTTCAGCCAGTACCCCCAGACAACTGGAAAACTCTAGCATATCCTTCTGGACAAAAAAATTTAAAAAAAAAAATCCAAAAGATAAATTTGCAGTAAAGTACAGGTGTTACCTATCCCAGAGGTACTTATGTCTTAAGAAAGGAGAGGACAATGATTGACTCAAATATATGGATTGCTAATGAAAAAACTCCCCACATCAACAATAAATCCTCACAGGAAACGGTGACTCTTTCCCTGCATGCCTATACCTGGCCCAGCCTACCTGAACCAGGCATCAGAATTCTGCAGAGGAGCTGGGCCCTAAAACCCACCTGAGCTGACACAAACAGCCCAACAACGGCAGGTGGAAGGCAGTATGAATGGTGCTGGGGTGGCCCACAGGCTTGGTTTGCATGCCCATTCTTAGTCCATGCAGGCTGCTGCAACCAAATACCATAACACGCTGACTTAAAGACAGCAGAAAAATATTTCTCGCAGTTCTGGAGGCTGGGAGATCCAAGATCAAAGCACCGGTAGATTGGGTGTCTGGTGAGGGCCCATTTTCTGGTTCATAGATGGTGCTTCTTGCTGTGTCCCAACATGGTAGAAGGGACCAGGGGTCTCTCTGGGGCTCCTTGGATAAGGGCACTAATCCCATTCAGGAGGGCTCCACTCCCATGATCTAATCACCTCCCAATGCCCCCACCTCCTAATGCCACCTTGGGAGTTAGGATTTCAGCATATGAATTTTGGGGGGAAACAAGTGTTCAGATCATAGCCCCCACCCTGCAGGTTGGTGGTGGCCAGCTATATTTGGAAGAGTACTAAGGCTGCCTCCTGATGCAGCAAGAAAGAGTGCCACAATCAGTGTACAGCATCTGCCACGGCATGGGGGGCAGAGCAGTGGCTTGAGGCCCTCTGTGGCCACAGAGTCAGTCTTGGGTATGAATCCTGGCTCCCTCAGTTACAATTGCATGACACTGGGGGAGTTGCTTAACCTCTGGGCACCCATTTCTATAAACTGATAAAACCTGTCTATGATAAAGGGTTCTAATGAAGTTTGCACAAAGTGATGTTGACAGAGCACCTGGGCCTAGTTGCACCCAAGAAATGTCATTTCCCTTCTTTCCACACCTAGGATGCCCACATATCAGCATTTTGGGGCACCTTTTCTTGGTGGCTATATATTGGTGGTCATAGAAACAAGGAGTAGTACTTACCATTTAAACTCTACATCACACAGATGCTAACCCATCTGTAACTGAGGACAGAGGCATCATTACATTCATCACTAGCCCTTCCCAGGTGTGACAAAATTCCTCTGGCATTGTTTTTTGGGTGTGCCTGCTAGTTGGAATTCTGCAGAGACAGGTTTTTCAGCTTCTAAAAGTCAGGTGGTGGTTTTGCTGTGAGATAATATCACCCTCTCCATACTACACACACACACACACAATTATACACACTTCCTGGAGGCCAGGGGGAAGGGAGTAGAAACTGGAGCCCACCCCTCATCCCCCAGGACATCTACACAAAGCATGGCTTCATGGAAATCTTTTCAGCTTACTTAAGAGAAGCCATTTCCATCTGACTTCAGATCAGCCTTTGCCTTCTCTTATTAATATTTGGTTCTAGACTAGGCGCTTCTGTTGCATCTTTTCATTGTATCTTCCAGCAACCCCATGAATTGTGCATTTTATTATACAGATTTGCAGACAGAAAACTGGGGCATAAAGAAGTGCTGATCTGAGAGGTCACTGTGCCTGCACCGGAGCTGGATCCAGGTCTAAACCCCGGGGCCTCTGTTCTCCCCTTGGGAGAGCCACTCAACTATCCACCTGCATGTCACCCTGATACAAGTTTGTAAAAAGCTTGAAGTACATCGGTAACTTCTCCCCTCCTAAAGGTGACTGAGAGCTTTGCAAGGTGTCTTTCCCTCCACCTCAAGCACTTCAAAAAGGCAGAAGGAGAGTTCACTTGCACCCACCTGCTGACATCCCCCTGTCATCCACTCGGGCAGGTGGGTCATCAATCACCCAGCCGGCTGGTAGGTCTCACAGCCAAAGAGTGAGATCTTCCTTTGTGTCAACAGGCCAGCATGATCCAGGAGGTAGCGGGTGGACAGTGCAGGTATCTGCAGTCCCTCTCCCTGTTCAGGAGACACAGCAGACACAGCACCCAGGGGATATCTGAAGGTGTGGGCCTGGGCTGCCATCTGCCCTCTCCCTTTATAATTCTGAAGGCCCCAAAAAGGCATCTACAAGAGGCAGACAGGAGGGGCTCATGACTTCAGGGGAGCCAGAATAAAGTGCTGACTCATAGTCAGGTGGGAGGAGAGCTCGAGGGGGGCGCAGGTTGGGGATGCAGCTTTGCAAACATGGAGGTGCTAATCCCCTGTGCACCACTTGGCCCTCCCAGAGACCCAGAGGAAGGTGACGGATTAAGCTATACATTAAGCTCCTGAAATGGATCAAATGCTGTCCTGGAGTTTCCAGGCTAAAAGGAGGCCCTGAACCTGAATGGTCACCATAATACCAACAGCTCGCAGTTGAACAGCCCTCGACCCTTGCCAGGGTGTTTCATAACACAAGCTCAAGCCAGAAAACTTGGTGAATCTACGTCCTCGGCCTTTGTGCATCTTCTGTACCAGCCCAACAAGCATGTGTTGATTGAATGAGTTCATGGAAATTAATGAGACCCTCACAATGAACCGGAAGATGGTAAGGGTTACAAATTCATGTGTACACATGATAAGCAGGGAAGGAATGACATTTGTTGAAGGCAAGAGTACCAGATTTAGCAAAGAAAACGACAAGATTTCCAGTAAATTTGAATTTCAGGAAAACAGCAAATAATTTTTTTGTCTTTTTTATGTTAGATTTACTGTGCTCTTCTACCGAAACAAATAATTTTTTTAGTATAACAATGTTCTGTGAATATTTGGGTTATATTTATACTAAAAATGCCTGTTGTTTATCTAAAATTCAGATGTAACTGGGTGTCCTGCATTTATCTGGTGACCCCACTTGGGGGGTCTACAGTGCATCAGATGCTGTCTGCACATCTCTCCTTCTGTCCTTATACAGCCCTGGGAGGGAGCGAAAGTTAGTTATGTCGACCCGACTGTATGGATGAGCAAAAGGATACATTGAGAGGTAACCTGATTTGCTTAAGGTCCCACAGTTCAGAAAGGCTGGGTGGGCACTGGAACCTTGAGCCTCTGATCTCCCTGTCGAGGGCTGCTTCCCCAACCCTTCTTTTTGGTGGGAAGGGGGTTTGTAAACCAAGAAGAGGCTGTGGTTGGCGCTGAGCTGTGGGGGATCCCACATCACTATGGACAGAAGTGCAGGTACATGAGCCAAGTCCGCCAGCATTCCTGCGGGCAACACCACACAGGCAGGTGGGGCAGAGGTCCAAGAGCCCTGCCACCACGGTTCACAATGAGTGCCTTTTTACCCAAGTGGGGGTCCTGTGTGGAATGCCTGGATGCTACACTAATAATAACAACCTCAATAATAATAACAATACAGTGACAACAATAGCAATAGGTCATATGTGCCAGGCATATAACTTTTTGTATCCATTACCTGTTCAATCCCCACCACTACCAAAAAACATTGATCTTATTAGTATTGCTAATAGCTACCATTTGCTAAGTATGACCATGTGCCAGACGTACACTGATATTTTGTGTTATTATCTCACTTAACACAAACAACAATCTTATCAGGGAAGTACCATTATCCATGTCTCAGATGAAGATCAGAGAAGTTAAGAATGTGCCCAAGATCACACAGCCATCACAAATCAAACCTAGGTCTGCCTCATTCAGAGACCTATTGCCTTCTGCTTCTCCACCAAACCCTGGTGGGATTTCAAAGAGGCCCATGGAGCTCTTACCAAGGCAGTTTGTCCCTGTCGAGGGCAGGGAGAAGGAATAAGGCAATGGCAGTCCCAGCCTGCTCTTCCACGCCCTTCACCCAGACCAAGGGATCTGTGTTAACACACACCTCGCTTCCCCGTGGGCAGATCCATCCCGGAGTAAAACTTCAAAATAAGTCTGTGGCCCATAATGCCACTAGTTTGTAAATTCTCACAGGGAGTGCCCCTGCCTCTCCCATGATTGCTGGCCCCTTCCTTACATAAGCCAAGCTAGTGAGGTCCTGTCATGGGTCTCATGGCCACCTTCCCATTGAGGTCAGTTTCCAGCTCCATGCCCTATGGCCTGGTTGGATTAATGAGCAAAATGATATGACCAAGAACCCATAGGTTTCCTGCGAATTAGAAACCAATGTGTCAATCTTCCCAAATTAATTTATGGCTTCATTAATTTCATTTAAAATTCAAATGGGATATTTTTAGTGAAATCTCACAAATTTGGAAGAATAAACAAGAAATGTAGGGGCAAAATAGTATTGATTAGTGACTGGTGCTTCTTCCTTTTAATATGTATTAAATTAAAACTGCAAGTATAAGCAAGTCATAGGCAGACACATTAACAGAGCAGAATTAAGAATCTAGAATTGTATCTTATACAAAGAACTTGACATATGATAAAGGGTACACTTCAGATCAACAGTGAAGTGATGAATTATTTAACAAAAGGTTGCGAGGAAATGAAAACTTGGAAAAATACTAATTTAAAATACTGTGTCACTTCACAATCAAAACCCTTCCAGGTAATTGTCAAAATGTAAAAAAATTTAAAAAGGGAAGAACTACATACGCATAAAAGAAACCACAAAGAAAATGATCAATTAATTTAACCACTACCAACTTAAAATTCGTACATGGCAAAATCTTAACAGTAACTCAGAATTTGCATGCTTGGCCAATTATCTCCTCAGGATGCAGTCAGATGATGGGACTCTCTAGGTCAATGAATACACCTATTTCCATGGTAACACATGCTGGCAAGCTGCCCTCCAGAAAGTCTGAGCCAATTACACCCGCAGCAACAGTTTCTTTGAACCCACTGCTCTCACACCGACCATACCTGATAACTGTGAATCTACCATCACCACCAACCTGGCAGCAAATCATGGACTACATTGTTTTAATCTGTATTCCCTTAATTATGAGTGAGAATGAATATATTTTCATATACTTATTTCTCATTTGTTTTTTTCTTTTATGAACTGCCTCTTTATATCTTTTGATCACTTTTTAATTAAATAAACTTGTCTTTGTCAAATTAATTTGTAAATTTCTTTTGTATTATAGAGATATTAACCCAGTGTCACATGTATGGTTAACTTTTAAACTTTTTTTAGTTCATCGTTTGTATTTCAACTTTGTTCATTCCCCCCCCCCCCCCCTTTTTTTTTTTTGAGATGGAGTCTCGCTCTGCCGCCCAGGCTGGAGTGCAGTGGTGCAATCTCAGCTCACTGCAAGCTCTGCCTTCCGGGTTCACGCCATTCTCCTGCCTCAGCCTCCTGAGTAGCTGGGACTACGGGCGCCCACCACCACGCCCAGCTAAGTTTTTTGTATTTTTAGTAGAGACAGGGTTTCACTGTGTTAGCCAGGATGGTCTCGATCTCCTGACCTCGTGATCCGCCCGCCTCGGCCTCCCAAAGTGCTGAGATTACAGGCACGAACCACCGTGCCCAGCCTATTCATTACTCTTAATATGCAAAAGGACTTTTAGAAAATGTTACTTATGTGAATCCATAAAATATTATTTTATAGTTGCTCTTTGGTATCATGACTTACGCACTTTAAGGCTAAAAATAGTCACCTACATTTCAGCATTTTATGGTTTCATTTTTCATATTTGAATTTTTTATTATTTTCCATTTATTTTGGTATAAAAAATGAGATAAGGATCCAGCTTTATGGTTTTCCTATTAATAAACAGTTGCTCTGGCTGGGAGTGGTGGCTTACGCTTGTAATCCCAGCACTTTGGGAGGCCAAGGCAGAAGGATGGCTTGAGTTCAGGAGTTTGAGACCAGCCTGGGCAACATGGCAAAACCCCGTATTTACAAAAAAGACAAAAATTAGCCAGGTGTGGTGGTGTGCGCCTGTTGTCCCAGCTGCTTGGGAGGCAGAGGTGGGCGGATCACTTGAGCCCAGGAGGTCGAGGCTGCAATGAGCCAAGCTTACACCACTGCACTCCAGCACAGAGAGAGACCCCGTTTCAAAAACAAAACAAAAAAAGACAGTTACTCCAAACATTTGAGATGCCCCCTCTATCAGATACTAAATTCTGATATATATATATATTTATATGCAAACGTACCCACACATATACATGCATGCTGACACACTCACTCACTCACTCGGATCTTTCTGAGCTAATTTGTTCTGTTGACCTGTCTTTTCCTGTATTAGTATCATGCACACTTAGTTACTATAGCTTTGTTTT
This sequence comes from Rhinopithecus roxellana, assembly GCF_007565055.1. Lineage (NCBI taxonomy): Eukaryota > Metazoa > Chordata > Mammalia > Primates > Cercopithecidae > Rhinopithecus > Rhinopithecus roxellana. The sequence goes on along the minus strand of NC_044557.1, from coordinate 59,053,354 downwards.
AATATGTGGTAGTCATTCACTACAATGGCAGGCTTAGAACAAAGAATAATAATAATGACAATAATAATAACATTTACTGCGAGGAGTACCTCCATTTTACTTGTCTTTTCCATAATGGTCCTGGCTATTCTCATGCTGAGTTTCAGAATTCACTTGGAATCCCTTAGGGATTCCTTTTGAGACTACATAGGATTTACAGATCTGTTGGAAAATGTGCCTCTTTCTGACACCGGGGCTTCCCATCCAGTAACAAGACTTGTCTGTCAGTTCATTCTAGTCTTATTTCTCTCAGAACGGATGCATAAAGATTTGATTTGACTTTGTTTGGCTTTTGACTTTGGTTACATCTATTCGTAGGTGTTTTATTTTATTGCTGCTGATTAATGAATGGAATATATTTTTCATTTTACTTTTAAGTGGTTATTGCTGATATATAAGAAACTCTAAATTTTTATGTATGATTTTAAATATATATTAAATGTATGATTTTAAATATTTGTTTTACATATTTTTCAAATATTTATTTTATATATTTATTTTGTACAGTCTATTGAACTATGTTACTTCTAAAATTTCTTAGGATTCTCTTTGAAAGCAATCATATTATCTTCAAGTGAAGATAATTTGGCCTCTTTCTTGTCAATGTTTAGACATCTTGTTTAATTATCTGGCTCGTTGTGTTGACTGGGATTTTTAGAACAAGAAAATAATGATGACACTCGTCTTTTTAGACTTTAATGTGACTATGTTTAATTAAACATAATGCTGACTATTAGTTTGAGATTTTTTTAAATCACATGAATCTTCATATGACTTTTCAGTATCAGGATGATCATACAGGGTTTTTATATAAGGTTAGTTATATTAACAGATTTCCAAACATGTTCTAATCTCTACATTACATTCCTGAAATAAATTTCACCTGGTCATGATACATTTCTTAAACCATATTACTGGATTCTATTGTCAATATTTTGTTTGATATTTTTCATCAAGGTCTAAGATTGAGATATAGGACTTATGTGTGTGCTCTGTGTGCTACTGTTTCTGTCTTGTGCAATTAAAGTGTGTGCCAGGTTTTTTTGTTCATGCTTACACTGTAATGTAAATTTAGTATTTGACTTTATATGCAAAGCAAAAAGACAAAGGGCATCATAATAGCAACACTGGTTATCTGAGTGGTGGCATTAAAAGTGTTTTTCCTTCAATTCTGTAATAACTGAGTATTATGTTTATAACAAAATGTTTGAGATACATACCACTAAAAGAGGCTCGATAGAAATATATCAGCAGTTATCACTAGGAAGGTGACATAAGGCACGATCTGGACCTTCTTCATCCTCTTGTAGATCTCTTCAGCTATCAGCACTTCCACCTTCCTGCCCATCTCCCGCCCTGCTGAACCCAAAATAAAAGTACATGTTACATAAAATATAATTCCTTTTCTAAATGCTACAAACTCAAGTCTTCTTAAATTATAATAAGCCAATACAAACAGATCCAAACTAGATACCATGAACAGGAAATTCTGTGGCTACAGAGTACTAGCAAGATGGAAAATGCTGTTAACTCTAAACATTGCATTTTGGAAACTAGAGTCAGGTATAAGCCATGTGTTTGCTCCTATGAAAGCAGATTATTTGTCTAGGGATCTAAGCAAAACTAGGAGATACCGCTTCTATAGAAAGTTAGCATTTTAGGTTGTGTGGAACAAGAAGGATTTTAAACAGCCTACAGCCACACTGATGCACCTGCAGCTTCATGCCACACACCTGCAGCCTCGCACGATGTAGCTGTGTCCTCACACAGTGCACCTGAGACCTTACACAATGCACCTGGGACTTCATGCAGTGCACTAGTACATAGATACTGGCATCTTTTTTCCAAAGTTCCCTAAGCACTTTGACTAACTTCCTTGAGATATTTTTAAAAATGTTGACATGAGTCATAAAAAGCAAAACTTTTTCTTTCTTTGGCATATTACACTTTAACCAAATGATAAAGTTGTTCCTCAACCAAAGACAAGGGTAAGGCTTGGTTGGACTGGGAGTGCCCTCCGGCTCCTGAAGACATTTCATCAGCCCACCAGAGGGCTGCACTGATGATTGCAGAAGAAAAATTAATCACTCACGCCGCAGAGGACTCTATGTTTTTTCCCATCTCTACAGGACATCAGAGCTTGTCAATTCATTGTTGTTGGGCCAATTACAAAAGGTGCAACACAACAATTTTTCTTCCCAAGGACTTCACAGTCTGGGGAAGAGACAGATTTTTAAAAGCAATTCCACTGAGATGATGACTCACAGAAAGACTTGTACAGGGAGGGCATAATGAGAGTGCAGAGGACGGGACCCTCCCCAGCTTCTCCAGAGCCCCTCCCCAGAGGAGCTGGTGCTCATGCTGAAAACAACACTTGGAGATGGCGAGGCCAGGAAGGCCCAATACAGAGCTCAGAACCCCAGCCCTTGGGGGAACTGCGCCCACTGTATTTCCTCAATTCTAAGATGCTGTGGATTATAAACCATATCGTGGACTTCTCAACCCTTTAGCCTTGTACCGGCACAACCCCAAGAATGCGCATCTCCTTCCTTTTGCACCCCAGGTATCTCGTTCACCTCTCCTGAGTCCTGTCCTTGTTCAACTTATGCATTTTTAAAGACTTTATGTTTTGAAGCATTTTAGGTTCACAGCAAAATTAAGAGGAAGATACAGAGATTTCCCATCTATTCCCGGTCCCCAAACACACATAGCCTTCCCATTATCAACACTCCCCGCCCAACCCCAGAGTGTTACAGTTGTTACAACTGATGAACCTACATTGACACATCATAATTACCTAGTTTACATTAGGGTTCACTCTTGTTGGTGTACCTTCTATGGGTTTGGGCAAATTTATAATGACATGTATCATCCACCATTATTGTATCATACAAAGTAGTTTTATGGCTCTAAAAATCCTCTGTACTCAACTGTCAATAGCATACGTTTATCAAAACACTAACACATCACTTTCTTCTTTAGTATCATAATCAACATTTAAGTCTAAGCCCGCTTTGTATTCTGCATCTGGAGATCTTTAGGAATAATACTGGATCATCAGTAGCTTTGCAAAACATCCTCAGTGGCACACTGCTTTCCATAACCAGGACTTGTGCCCTTGACCTCTAAAATACTTCCAAAATGTGAGTTCAAGACCTGCTCAAGAATCCCAAGTTTGCCTGCATTTTCTAGTTCCCCTTGAAGTTTCTTCTTTCCTTAGTGGCATTTCACATTATGGAAATTACATGACTTCCCCTGAAAGTCAACCAGAAGTTTTTGACAAACTGTCCATTACTCTAACTTTCTGAATTTTGGAAATTCTGGGATCTATTCTGAGAGATTTGGCCATCTCTACTGCCATCAATTCCACTGCCTGGTGTGTGCAAGTCATCTTCTGAAATTTCATTTCAATGCTACACCATTGTGTGACCTTTTTGAAGATATGAGGTAATAATTAAGATTCTAAATTTAAATTAAAATGTCATCATTCAGGCCAGGCGAGTTGGCTCACACCTGTAATCTCGGCAATTTGGGAGGCTGAGGCAGGTGGGTTGCTTGAGTTCAGGAGTTTGAGACCAGCCTGGGCAACATGGCGAAACCCCATCTCTAAAAAAAGGACAAAAATTAGCCAGGCATGGTGGTGTGTGCCTGTAGTCTGTAGTCCCAGCTACTTGGGAGGCAGAAGCAGGAGGATCACTTGAGTCTGGTAAGTCATGGCTGCAGTAAGGTGAGATCGTGCCACTGCACTCCAGCCTGGATGACAAAGTAAGACCCTGTCCAAAAAAAAAAAAATCAGTCATTCAAAATGCTATCTAAACAAATAACTCAGTGAGGTGCACATGGGATAAGCAGATAACCCAAGCCAGGCCAAGGTCACGGGTGTACAGAGGCCAAGCTTTATTAAAACACACTTATTCCCTGGTCCCTGCCTGGACAGGAAAAAGGACACATCAAAATACTGCCGGTGTAGATCCCCAAGCCACAAACAAGCCATCAAGCTGCATCTCTGGCTCCCAGTTGCAGTGCCTTGCTGGGGTTAGATGTTCTTTGTCAGTGGCCTGAGCCAACTTCCCTTTGCAAAGCAGTCACACCATGAAGCTGGTGGTGCCAGACACCATGTGACTGGGGACTTGTTTTATTTCCGAGCTGCCACTATCACGAGATCTGCCACTGTTGAATTGCTTCATCTCTTTCATCCCAATTTCGTGCTTTCATGTGAGTGCCACCGTCCTGTCCTCCCCATTGTCTGCCAGAGTGCGGAGGAAGAAATGCTGCCTCCAGCTTTGACAAGTCATATCAGAAGGCATAGTCCACGGTTCCCCGAAAGCTGAAGGTGGAGGCATTTATAGACACATCCACTTGGCAGAGGGCCTCTGTTGTGGGCGAGGAGGAAGTGGTAACCCCCGGACAGCTGGGCCCCCTCCATGTGACTCGGCTATCACCTGCCATCAGCCAGTTGGTGGGGATGAGATGCAAACCACCATCCTTTTGGAGAGAAGCCAGGATACAACTTCCTGGCTGCAGCCTTATTTTGGGGTCACACTCCAGAGGCCCCCCTGGCCACAACAATAACCCATGTTATCCCAGCAGCTACACTTGGGTACCTCCCAGTGTCACTGGCGTTTCCCTTTTGCTTGTTTGACCTCTTGGAAATGTTCTTAAATACACTCTTGAACCCCAAGCAAGTCACCGAGTCTCACTGTCTTTGTTTTTCTTTTATTACATGGCAGGGATATCATTAGTGTTAAAATTCTGAGTTTCTATTTCCTTAGAATCTTTCCTGAGATTCTGCATTTCCTTAGAATCACCCAGTTTCAGTGGTGGAAGGATGTTCAATATCATCTGATTTCCTAAGGGAAAATTTCCACAGGAAAAAGGCTGAAAACTTTATATAAAAGTCTTAGAATTGGCAGTATAGGTTTTAATGAGGAAGCAGTGCCTTGTGTAGACAAAGCTTTCACCAGGAATAGCGAGGCCCCTGACTCCCAGGCTAACTGTGGGGCCACGGGCTCTCTGCTCCTGTGTTAACTTACCCGAAAACTAGGAGGTGAGGCAGTCTAGCAGTCAGGAATGTGGGTTTTGGGGTCGGACCAATATGGGTTTAAGACATAGTTCAACCAGTTATAAACCGTGTAAACTTGCATGAGTTACTTGACCTTCTTCATCTGTAAAGTGAGGCCATAAGGATTTGCACAAGTTACTTAACCCCCTTAAGTCTTCAGTTCCCGCAGATATAAACTGATTGTACCTAACCTCTCTTTCTCTGGCTCTGTCTCTCTTGACTCTCATATAAACACACTTATGCATCTCCTACCTAAAAAATATAAGAAAGGCATCAGCAAATAAACTCCTCTTTGATCTTTATCCCTCTCTAGCTACTGTCCCATCTCTCTGCATCCCTTCTGTCTAAACATCGGAGGAGAGGGTAGATACTTCCCATTCCCTTATCAGTTCCATCCAAAGACATTATAGCTTTTCACACTGAACTATTTCTAAAATTGGACTGTGTATCTTTTGCACTGGTAACAACTCCAAATTTCAGTGGCTGAAAACACAACAGCAGATTTCCTGCTCATGCAACATGCCCATCACAGTCCACCAGGATTCTGCTCTGTGTCATCCCCAGAAGATTACCAGTGACTGCGGCAGGGGAACAGAGCACCCTGGAGGGTCTTGCAACACCCACTGAATGCCCTGGCCCTGGCCCAGAGTGGCACACACCACCACTCCCAGCTCTTTGACCAGAACCAACCAGAATTCCCCTGACCCCACCCAACTGTTTAGTGCAACCCCACAGTGCAGTATTTGGCAAACCACACAAATGGTCTTCAGCTACATTATTACAACAGCAAATAAGACTGCAGACCATCAGCTGTATTATAGCTTCAGTATGCTCTTGTGGGCTAGCTTGGAAACCTGACCACTATTCAAAACAGTGTTCCTATGAGAACACATGTGCCAAGATCCAAGCTGCTAACTTATAAAACAAGTTGGAACACAATCTGTTAGTAAGTTGAGGCTTCTTATACTTAAGAAATTATTTTTGAAACATGGCCCCAGAATTTGACAGGCTGGATTGAATTATTCAGCCATAGCTATGAGATCCAGAACCAGCTACATAATTCGTGGGGCCCAATGGTGGGGCTCCTTGTTCAAAAAGCAGGGGGAAAATGCAGTTAAAGGTACTAAAATATAAAGCTTTTTTCTTTCTCCAACAGTTTCTCTCTTGATTTATCATGGTGTTTTTTATATGCTATTTAGGCTGGGCATGGTGGCTAATGCCTGTAATCCCAACACTTTGGGAGGCCATGGCAGGAGGATCGCTTCAGCCCAGGAGTTCAAGACCAGCCTGGGCAACATAGCAGGATCCTGTCTCAAATATTTTTAAAAAAATAATATGATTTAAAAAATGCTATTTATTGTTGTTCTCAGTAAAGAAAAAGTAAATTTTTAAATGATTAGAATGGACTGTTCTGTTCATTTTTATATTGTGCAATGCCAGGTTTAAATGCAAGGATAAGAGCATATTACACACTTCCTATTTCAGAGTTGGTACACGCATATGTAGTTAATTCTCTTTTTTAAGAGACAAGGTCTCACTCTGTTACTCAGACTGTAGTGCAGTGGCACAATTTTATCTCACTGCAGCCTCAGACTCCTGGGTTCAAATGATCCTCCTGCCTCAGCCTAAGCAGCTGGAACTACAGGCACCCACCACTGCACTGGGCCAATTTTTTTTTTTTTGTAGAATTGGGGTCTTGCTTCACTGCCCAGGCTGGTCTCGAACTCCTGGCTTCAAGTGATCCTCCCACTTCAGCCTCCCAAAGTGCTGAGATTGTAGATGTGAACCACTGGACCCAATCTGCAGTTAATTTTTTTTTTTTTTAAGTCTCACTCTGTCGCCCAGGCTGGAGTGCAGTGTTGAAATCTCAGCTCACTGCAAGTTCCGCCTCCCAGCTTCACGCCGTTCTCCTGCCTCAGCTCCTGAGTAGCTGGGACTACAAGTGCCCGCCACCACACCCAGCTAATGTTTTTGTATTTTTAGTAGAGAGGGGGTTTCACCACGCTGGCCACGATGGTCTCAATCTCCTGACGTCGTGATCTGCCCGCCTTGGCCTCTCAAAGTGCTGGGATTACAGGAGTGAGCCACCACGCCCAGCCTGTTCATTCTTAATAGAACAGTAGAAATGCTGCACCAAACTAACTCAACTAATTTCAGCTCACTTCCTAATACAAATCAGAGAACTAACATTCTACTTTCAGCTTACTGACAAGTAAGGAAGGGCTAAAGGAAAAGGTACTATTGGTTGTTGTATCTTTCCCTCTCCTTCTATGTCATCATTTTCAGTGTTAGTGGTTGGCTAACACAGAAAACGAACAGAAGTAAGAGCAGATGATAGTGTTCCTTGATCATTTGTGTTTCTTGCTTTATTTCTATGTTCAAAGCAAATTCTGATTCAGACAAAAAGCATGGGCTCTTAGGCTGTGACAGCCCCTGCCGACTCAGGCATAGACACAACACCCTTAAAACAAAAAGAGTAGACAAATTAAATTTGGCAGTGTTTATTCGAGCAACGAACAATTCATGAATTGAGCACCAGTCTGAACCAGGAGGGGTTCAGAGAGCTCCACTCAGCAATGCAGGCAGGTAGTATCTACAGACACAGAAAGAAAGTGATGTACAGAAACAGTAGATCGATTGGTTACAGCTCTGCATCACGTTATATGGATATGGTCTGATCAGCTGGCAGCCTGTGAGTGGTTGAAGCTTAGCTGTTGTGATTGGCTAAGACTCAGTTATTTGTTATAAGAATATACTCCTTAAGTTAGGTTACAATTTGCTTACTTATTAAGTTACATTGCAGTTTGCTACGTATAGATGCAGCTGTAGGTCAAATTTAATTTAACACACATTGTACCTGCTTTGAGTCTCACTAAACTCCCACAGATTGTGGGTTCACCAGATTTTTGTGTTCCTGGGGTGTCATGAATGTTGTATGCAAATGGAGTGGCAAACAATAGAGCTGGACACTCAGATTACATGTGTCTCTCTCTCACCTGTGTGTCTGGTTATCCCATTAGATGTCACTGACAAAGCAGAAGTTCAAAGGAAAAATTATTATGAATTTTTGGCAGTGACAGCAGAGCATTAAGCCAAGTACGGGACCCTTTTGAGTCCCTCTGCAACTGCATAGCGTACCCCCATGAGGACAACTATATCTCCTAACCCTTAACCCTGCCATAAAATCAACTAGACCCGTATTTAGCAACTGGACCTCTGAGTAACACTGGACTAAGAGGTATGAAGTGGGTTAAGCTATAGGGCCTGCCATTATTCATTCATTCCACAAGTATTTATTGAGCATCTATGAGGTGCCAGGCAGTGATTTAGGTGTTGAGATAAAATAATAAACAACACAGCCTGGGTGCAGTAGCTCATACCTGTAATGCCAGTACTTTGGGAGGCCAAGGCGGGTGGATCACTTGAGGGCAGGAGTTCAAGACCAGCCTGGCCAACATGGTGAAACCCCATCTGTACTAAAAATACTAAAATTAGCCAGGCGTGATTGCACACACCCGTAGTCCCAGCTACTTGGGAGGCTGAGGCAGGAGAATTGCTTGAAACTGGGAGGCAGAGGTTGCAGTGAGCCAAGACTGCACCACTGCACTCCAGCCTGGGTGACAGAGTGAAACACCATCTCAAAAATAAAAATAATAATAATAAACACAAACAAAAAGCCCTCAGCCTAATGAAGATTACTCTCTAGCAGGAGAGAGAGACAATAATAAAGAAAATGTTTAAATAAAATAAATAGTATGTTAGATGGTGATAAGTGGCAAGGAAGAAGAAAATAAACCAGAGAAGGGGTAGAAAGGATTGAATTGGGGGTACAGCTTTAGATGTCAATGTCTTCATGTTTTTACAGCCATTTACCAAAACAGATGGTCAATGAAAAGGATCAAAATCTGTAACATATTTTAAGAGATTTATTCTGAGGCAACTATGAGTGACCAATGGCCTGTGACACCACCCTCAGGAGGTCCTGAGAACATGTGCCCAAGGTAGTAGGGCCACAACTTGGTTTTATACATTTTAGGAAGACATAGGCATCAATACATGTAAGATATACATTGGTTTGGTCCAGAAAGGTGGGACAACTGGAAGGGGTTGGGGGGTGCGGGGGGCCTTCAAAGTCATAGGCAGATTCGAAGATTTTCTGATTGGCAATTGGTTGAAAGAGTTATCAATAGAAAGGAAAGTCTGGGTTACAATAAGGGGTTGCAGAGACCAGGGTTTTGTAATGCAGATGAAGCCTCCAGGTAGCAGGCTTCAGAGAGAATAGATTATAAATTTTTTTTTTTTTTTTTTTTTTTTTTTTTTGAGATAGAGCCTCACTTTGTCACTCACGCTGGAGTGTAGTGGCGTGATCTTGGCTCATTGCAACCTCCGCCTCCTGGGTTCAAGCGATTCTCCTGTCTCAGCCTCCTGAGTAGCTGGGATTACAGGTGTGTGCCACCACACCTGGCTAACTTATATTTTTCAGTAGAGACGGGGTCTCACCATGTTGGCCAGGCTGCTCTTGAACTCCTGACCTCAGGTGATCTGCTCACCTCAGCATCCCAAAGTGCTGGGATTACAGGCATGAGCCACCATGCCTGGCCAGTTTCTTATGAGACTTAAAGAGTCTGTTCTATCAGTAATTCCAAAAGGGAATAGGGCATAATGAGGCATGTCCAGCTCCTCTTTTCCATCATGGCCTGAGCTAGTTTTTCAGGTTAGCTTTGGAATGCCCTTGCCAAGAGGAGGGGTCAATTCAGATGGTCAGGGAGCTCTGAATTTTATTTTTGGTTTACAAGGTAAAAGTAGAAAAATTATCACAGGAGAAAGCTGATAGGGAAAATGGAAGATGCTGTTAGCTAGAGAATTGGAAGCTTTCTAGCAGAGAGGGACCCTGTCTGCAATCACGCTGGCCCCCTTTCACTGTGGGCCTGCACAGGGAGCCTCCTGCCCTTTCCAGCCAATCTGGTCCCTTTTGTGTAATGTGAAACAACGTTCATTAAAAAAGAGAGTTTCACTGAATGTAATAGTTGAACAAATTATCAGTTCTTGTAGCCCCAGGAAAGTTCAGTAGCCCACATTTAAATAAGCTTTTCAACCTTTCACACTCATGGTTAAATGAGCCAGTTGATGATGAAGCAACATACGGTAAGCCAAAAGAGGTATAGGTTTTGTGTGCGTGTTTTGTTTCCCAGTCCTGTAAATCAGATGTCCACTTTGCCTAAGTGAAAGACAGAGGGTGAGGTGTCTTCTCTCTGTTGGGGCTGTTTTATTCTGCCCAGCTGAACACAGACCATCACCAGACCTACAAAAACACCAGCCAGGTATGTCTGTCTTTTGAAACATCGCTGGAAACTACTCCAGTTATTCTCCAAGAGAATTGCTTTATAAGTTCTGTTTATTTTTTAAAATGAGGTTATAATGCATTTCTCGACAAAATACTTGACAATAGACATGAAGATGGAAAAGTCTAAAAAGAATGAAGATTTCCTCTTCATCTTTTGTTTTTATGATGTTTTTCTCCCTCTTTTAGTAAATCAATAGGCAAAAGTTACCAGGAGGCTTTCTGAGACCTTGTCCTTGGCTCATTTTTACATCTCAGGTTCAAATTCCACTTCTATTAACTTTTAAAACATCTGGTTGTTTGGAGAGAAGAAATAATATTATCACTTCGGTAACTAATAGCATGGTGACCTTGCAAAAAAGAAATCAACTTGGAATATGCTGACCATCCAGACACGGGTCTGAGAACTCTCTATACCCCGTCCCTCTCTTTAATTTGGACAGAGCTGAATTTGAAAGTTAATGCTTAGCCACATCTTCCTGCCTGATGCTACAAGCTTGTGCCTGAGTGCTGGCCAGAGGAGTGGGCCCCGGGGCAGCCGGGTTGAGGAAACAATAACTGGAGGTTGGGATCCTTGCAGTCCCAGCATGGATTATTCTGTGCTATCATGCAGAATGAAGAGGGCTGCTGGGGACACTAGTTACTCATTCACCACTCCCACTGGGACCTCGCTCGGGCTCAATGGACTCTGGTGTGATTATTTGTTGGCGGATTCTGCCCACGTCCCTTCAGCGTAAACACTGGCATCTCTGAAGCTGGCTTTGTCTCCCACCCCATTGTCGGGTTCCTGCTGCATTTCTGCATTTTGAGGCCCTTAAAGAACTTCATAAAGGAGAAGAGACAAGAAAAGGGACAGTCAGACAGGACACACTGGTTATACTATTCTAACCAGTCCATCCAATTCCAAGGAGCTCCTGCATCTTGAAGAGATAATGAAATGTTAAGATGCAGCTGTGCCCCTTTGACCTGCTACCTTATTCTCAGAGTATTATGATTGAAAAAATAAAAAGCCATTTGTAGGTTCATCGATTGTAAAAATGGACCACTCTTGTGCAGGATATTGATAGTCGGGGAGGAGGGAGGTGGCAGGGACAGGGAGTGTATAGGAAATCTTTGTATTTTCTGCTTGACTTTGCTGGAAACCTAACATTGCTCTGAAAAACAAAGTCCATTAAAGACTAAAAGAAATAAAAAGATATGAGGAAATCTCCCTACTCAAAATAGTTTAGCCCAACCCCAAATGTTCCGTGGGGATGAAATAAAATGAGATGATAACTAACAATAAAAATATTCTTTATCTTCAGGCAGCAGCAATTGGCATGTAATTTAGAATGCAAGTATTATGTTAAAAACTGAACATCTGGCCGGGCGCTGTGGTTCACGCCTGCAATCGCAGCACTTTGGAAGGCCGAGGAGGGTGAATCATGAGGTCAGGAGATCGAGACCATCCTGGCTGACACGGTGAAACCCCATCTCTACTAAAAATATAAAAAATTAGCTGGGCGTGGTGGCGGGCACCTGTAGTCCCAGCTACTTGGGAGGCTGAGGCAGGAGAATGGCGTGAACCCGGGAGGTGGAGTTTGCAGTGAGCCGATATCGTGCCATTGCACTCCAACCTGGGCAACACAGTGAGACTCTGTCTCAAAAAAAAAAAAAAACTTAACACCTTAGTAGTTCCCATTAATTAAACATTTGCTGTGCTAGATCAGTCTGCTCTGATCGCTTTAATTATTTTATCGACTTCATAAAAACAACTATGAGAAAAGTACTGTTATCGTCCCTGCTTCACAGAAGAGAAGCAGGCTTCAATAAGTTCAGAAAATTGTGTCAGCCAGGAGCGGTGGCTCACACCTGAAATCCCAACACTTTGGGAGGCCAAGGCAGGGTGCATAGCTTGAGCCCAGGAATTCAAGACAAGCCTGGGCAAGCACAGTGAGACTCCATCTCTCCAAAAGATACAAAAATCAACCAGCTACTTGGGAGGCTTCAGTGGGAGGATCGCTTGAACCTAGGAGGACGAGGCTGCAGTGAGCCATGACTGTGTCACTGCACTCCAGCCTAGGCAACAGAGACCTTGTCTCAAAAAAAAAAAAAAAAAAGAAAAAGAAGTGTCAAAACAAACAAACAAAAAATTAAACAAAGTGTCAAATCACACTGCCAATAAATGACTGAGCTGGGAAATTAGCATAATTGAATAGAGGAAAAATTGAAGGAGGGGGAAGTCATTAAACATATTTTATCTAAACACACCTCCAAGATAAACAAGTAAAACAATTTTTTAAATTTAAAACAAAAAGCCCTTACCCTTACCTCCAAAGAGTAAACAAGCTGTAGCTGACAAGCTTAGAGAAGGGAATAGACAAGAAAGTAAATAGAAGGACATAGAAAGTGAGTGTCATTTTCTAAACAACATACATTTAGAAGGAGTTAGCGAGTGTTTAAAATAATTCTACTAAAAAAAATAGAAGCTAAGTTTGGCAAAAGTAAGTAAGTGGTGGGAAGAAAGTACATAAAAGAAGAGAGAAATCTGTTGACAGACTGGGACAATCTCATTTAGATGACTTTTGTATTGGAATTAATTGGTTTCAACAAAATAATCTATGGTAGCACTGACCATGCAAATATGCTTTTAAATTATTTAAATACAGTTATCCGATTACAATTTAAAACCTCTAAAGAGTTTTTCGTTTTCATGTAGCATAGATGCCACTGTCTGCCCTGCTCCCTCTGAGCTTAGTGCAGAGTAAGCTGGGATGAAGACTGACCCTACTATCGCCTCAGTGAGCCGTGGACCATGGGCCTCTGGAAGGGTGAGCGTCTCATTGCTTAGTGGCAAAAGAGATGTGTGTCTGGGACACACCATGGCCCCTAAATGCAAACCAGTGACTTCCCCCGGTGCTTCCATGAAGAAACAGTCACCTGTCCAGTGCGGGAGGAAATGCTAGTTGTCTTCCTGAGACACTATGCCAATCTCTTCCTAAAATATTTTCAACGGGAGGCCTTCACTTTGCTACATTTCTGCCTTGTGTGCTATTCTAGAATGTAGCCCTCATGTATGGATGTCATGATGAGGGAGGGTGCCTTTCCCCTCCAGGCCCGATGGCACCCAAACACCAGAAACATCCAGGCCTGTGAGATGAGCCCATAGGAGAAGCTCCACCCAATGCCGAGTTCTCCTGCTGTCTATTCTCTTCCTTAAAATATTTATTTTAAAGGACAAATCTTCATTTCTGCATTCTTTATCAAAATTACAACAGTGTCTCAATTATCCTGATTCACAGATGCAAACCGAGTAACTGTGAGGTCAAGAAATGTGGGTTCTGGTCCTGCTCTGTCTCACTGCCTCTGCATGACTTCGGGCAAGGAGAAGAGGATGGATCAGATGACCTAAGGCCCCTCCAGCTACAAACTTTATTATCATGTCTGCATAACACCTCACAGCAGGTGGAAGCTGGAATTACAGAGAACTCTTAAGTTTCAAATTCTGACTTTGAATATTTGACCCAGGACCAGTTCACTCGCATGTACAAATACACACACTGGCATGCAAGCACACAGACACACACGTATATAGATGGCCTGTACTCCATTTGTCATCATGCAGGTTAAGGAACTTAGACCACAGAGATATACAATAAGAAAAACAGTCTCTGTTACTGTATTGGGCTCTAGAATGTAAACAAGTGGCTTCTAGTAAGATGGAATGACAAGACTTTTAAAATGAAAGCAATGAACAAGCAAATGTTCATTCAACTGGAGAGTGACCACTAGTGAAAAATCTCGTAAAATAAAGACATTTGCTCCAACTTGGAGACGATGGTCATGAAAACATCGTAAGACAAACTAATGATCAGGAGGCCAGCAAAAATAATCTACCTATTACCCATCATGGGACTGAACTTCCCAATCTATAAAGACTCCTGGGTTTTTTTTCTTTTTTTTTTTTTCTTTTTCTTTTTTTTTTTTTTTTTTTTTGAGATAGTTTCACTCTTGTTGCCCAGGCTGGAGTGCAATGGCATGATCTCGGCTCACTGCAACCTCCATCTCCCAGGTACAAGCGATTCTCCTGCCTCAGCCTCCCGAGTAGTTGGGATTACAGGCATGAGCCACCCCGCCCGGCTAATTGTTAGTAGAGACAGGGTTTCTCTACGTTGGTCAGGCTGGTCTCAAACTCCCGACCTCAGGGATCCACTCGCCTCAGCCTCCCAAACTGTTGGGATTACAGGCCTGAGCCACGATGCCCGGCCAGACTCCTGTTATTATCACAGGAGAACAAAAGGAATAAAATACTGATGAGTTAATATTAAATAGTTTTGTCAATTTCCGTCATGGAGAAATTCAGATAAATTCAGAATGTTTAAATAACCCAAGGATCAACAACTGAGAATTTTGCATCTAATATTCACCGTGTGAATTCATTAATCTCCGTCGTTCTTCAGAGCACTAAATCTTACCTTAGGTCCCTACTTAGACTTTTATTTTAGTTACCTTTTACTTCTCTAGTCTGTCCTCGTGATTCTGAATTACTGTTCCCTGGAATCTTTAATTAAAGAAGACATGGCATGAATAAATTTATAAATCAAGAATAATGATGTCTCATTTAAGGATTTTCAGGTGATGTGGTCACTGCAGGATCAATGATGTGCATATATTTGGTTTCTAAGTGATGCAGGATCTGAATCTAAATTGCAGGAGGTTTATGACAGTTGATAATCATTCATTAAAAGGAAGCATAACAAACAGCTACTATACCTACCTGTTCACATCAGATGCAAAAAAGCAAAATGTACAAAAAGATCTGTTCCTTGGTACCTGTGTTACTGTTCAGATGTTCCCATGGTATAACCCTGGGCAGACCTTAGTGTTCTGAAGTTTTCTCCCTCTTCTCAGCACCTTCTCTCTCTGTCTCTCTCTCTTGTGTCTCTCTCTCTGTCACCTATCTCTCTACCCCCATCCCCTTATTTCTCTCTCTCTGTCTCTATGTCTCATTCTCTCCTTTCTTTCTTTCCTTCTTTTTTTTTTTTTTTGTTTTTTTTTTTTTGTTTGTTTGTTTGTTTTTGTTTTTTTTGAGATAGAGTCTCACTCTGTCACCCAGGCTGGAGTGCAGTGGTGCGATCTCAGCTCACTGCAGCCTCCACCTCCTGGGTTCAAGCGATTTTCTGCCTTAGCCTCCCGAGTAGCTAGGACTACAGGCGAGCATCACCACAGCTGGCTAATTTTTGTATTTTTTAGTAGAGACGGGGTTTTATCATGTTGGCCAGGCTGGTCTCGAATTCCTGACCTCAAGTGATCTGCCCACCTTGGCCTCCCAAAATGCTGGGACTATAGGCATGTGTCTCCGCACCTGGCCTCTCTCCTACCTATCCCTCCTCTCTTCCCCTGCCACTTTGTCTCTCTTTCTCTCTCTGTCATTGGGTATCACTTCTGACTCCTCTGTAGCCCTCATCACTTTATGTTCTCCTCACCAAACCCCCATCCGATGCCAGGAATGTCTATGCTCCTGGTCTCCTGTCTGGTCTGCACTCAGCCCACCCTTCTCACTGGCATCAGGGAACTCTTATTGTGTCACACCTCTGCATAAAGTCTAAAGTCTTGAGTAAGTGCTGCAAGGCCTCTCATAATCTGGCCCCACCTGAGAGACAGGCAGGCACTCTTCCACAAACACTGCATCCCAGCGGCACTGACCTACTTAGTTTCTGGACCCTGGTAGCGTGAAACTCCCTCTGTGCCTCTGACCATGCTCTTTGTTCCGTGGGAAAATCGTTCCTCCTCAGTCCAAGGAAGGCTGCCTCCTTCCAGAAGGCCTGGAGTCCTCCTCTACCTCCTCCCATGCACTAGAAGACGTCTGTAACTCACTCTTTTAGAAAACTTGTAGCCAGCTAGTGTCTCCAAACACCAAATTTCCATTTTCTTTAGTCAATGGCCAAAATGCAAGCTTCTCAGGTTGTCTCTCTGGCTACACGCTAACCTCCAAAGAGCTCTGATCTTCCTCACCACTGACCATCCTCTCATTGCTCCCTCTCTGCATAACCTTTATCTGAGCCCTCCAGAACCGCATTCCATGGTAAAAATCTCTCATCCACAGCCCTGTCACCAATGGATCCTTCTCTCCACCTTGCTCATCCTTGCATGGACATTGTGTCTCCCCTATTCTCCTCCCAAGGGGATGCCACTTAGTCTCCCTCACCCCACAGACTGTACCTAAGAGTTGGGAGGAGAATCATAATGTCAGTTCCAGGTGACAGTTCCTCTATTCATTCAGGCTGATGCTAAACCACCCTTTATAGTCCACATTGCCAGTGTCAGATGCCAACCTCCAGTCGTTCCTCCTCCTCATTCTGGAAGCCTCTGGCACCTTGCCCAGTCTTCCTTTTTACACCAGGTCCTTTATAGCTTCAAGATTTCAGTTATTTGATTTCAAAGGAATGTCCTCTCAATGACACCTAAACCACCCTTTCTTTCACTACTCCCTGGACCTTGTCACCACCCACAATTTCTCTATCTCTGAAGCCTTTAATTCAGCAGTCTACTCAGATCACAAGCTGCCACCTTTCATTCCAATGACTGCTACCACACCTGTATTTTATTTCAGCAAGAGTTTCAGTATCTCGACTCCTGTACTTTCTCCTTTTCTATCAGCCCCTTCCTGTTTTTACTTCCTTCCCTATCAGACTCCACGGTGCATCTATCTTATAAATCTCTTTAACTCCCCTGCCATGTACATTATCTTTACATTGCACTCACCCGGCAAAACACCAAACCTGGATAACTCCAGCTTCCTAATCCCCAACTCCCACTTCTAAACTTTGGCTTCAAAGGGAATCTGCATAAATGCCCCTCCATCTCATGGTTGGGCAATTATAAGTTCATGGTCTCCAATTGCAAGGGTCCCCAGGGCAGTCCAGCCATCCCTCTGGGTATCCCCATCAGCTCTCCCTGCCAGTCTCCATGGGAGCCAGTGCAAAATCTTCCAATTCCTCAAATCTCTTGTCCCACCACTTCTTTCCAGAGTATGGAAGGAACCACACTCTGTTCCTTCCAAAGAATATCACACTCCCAACTTCACAAGAAATGAGAAGTCATGGGAAGGGAGCTGTTCCTGTCTACATCTATACCGTGGGGGGTTTCCTCCCTCCAGGCACAATGGAAGTGCTGTTTCTCCTCTAGTATTCCCACCTTTCCTGCCTCCTTGGGCTTAAAGATCCATCAGTTACCCCCTACCTCAATCCCTCTCTCTCCACTGGCAGAGGGGCTCACTTCCAGACATTTGCCCTCTGACTTTGAGGATGGCATTCCTTAAAGAGATTATTCCACTTCTGTGCTCTATTTTCTGAAATTACCAGTTGGTCACAGTCTTGGCCCCTTTGACCCAAACGCCAAACATAAGCTTTTGGCTTCTCACTTCATAGGAAACATAGTAGATATAAGTAAAGAGATTCAAATTGCTCCCAAAGAAAATTTAGTAGAAACATCTTCCCTTCTGAGAGGTAGTGGAAATCAATTTGAAGCTGGCCTAACATTTAGTATTCTTAGACTTGCCTAGGAAAAAATTGCGAGTAACCAAAGTAAGAGAGCGGGAAAGAGGTGATAAGGAGTGGAAGAAACATTCTTCACCTTTGCCAGCACAGTCCATCTGTCACTTCCAAAGCTCACTTTAACAAGGAAAAACCTGCTGACTCTTCTTTTTGAGGATATGTGAAAATCAAGAAATGGCCCTTGCAAGCAAGTGGCTTGGGCAGTTGAGCAAAGGCAGAGCATAGAACAGTGAAGTTGCACAGATGTCTTTTCAAAGGGAAATCCCTACCACTGTGGGCTTGTCCTTCTGGCACTTGGAACACGAGGCCAGTCGGGCCACCCCTCCTGTCACACCCGCAGGGCCCACCCGTTAAGCGGGAACAGGTGGCCAGGCGTGCCTTGGCACTTGCACTCGGAGAATTGAGTATCAACAAGCAGCAGGGCTTCGTTTCTGCTTCCAATGTCTGCTTTAAGAAGATAATGTAGGCCACAGACTCGAAGACACTTCTCTTTCTCCTAAGAGAGTATGCTCAAGTGGACCCTTTGATCAGACTCAATTCCACAAGAAATTATTAAGAACCTACCATATGTCAGGCGCTGTGAGCTGCTGGGGATAACAGGATGGACAAGGCAGCTCCCAGTCCTGAATGGGTCCCAAAGTAGCCTAAGGAGGGGGCACAGATAAAGCAGCACTAATACAACAGGAGCAGAGCTCGCCCAGGATATGAATGCGGCTCTGCAGGGAGGGGGTGTGGAGGAGGCAAGGGGTGAAGAGGCGAGGGCCCGGAAGGCTCTCAGAAGTGGTCACATTGGAGTTGGGTGTCCTCCAAACTTCCAGTGCCAGGATGCAAACCCCAATCTTTCAAAGTTCATTGTTCTAAGAAGAACTGGCAAAGGCATGGAAACAGCTACATCTTTAGATACATAACGTCCTAATTAGTGGTTGTCCTCCAATGCCAAACAAAGCAGCCGAGAAGCAGGCTTCAAAGCAGCTCTTCTGATGACAGACTAGGACACAGAATGACTTTAAATGAGAATGAGCCCTGGCTGAGCTACATTTTGGCTAGCTTCCCAATTATCACCATTGCTGGCATGTCTAATTTATTCACTCAGAGAAGTCTTTTTCTCTGTCATCCTAGAGCCAGCCAAATCCTTCTTCAGGTCCCTGAAGGAAAATATTAACAAATTCATTAATTAAAAGATGCATGTAAACTTGACCCTGAAAACTATCATTCTGTTTTAATTCAGTAAGTGAGCAAGTTCTTGAATTCAAGTCAAATATTTCCTAGCAGGGCTGAGCTTTATCTAGGACTTGAGCCTGACTTTAAGCATAAATTACTTTAAAAAATATTCATCCTTCAGAATGGAATTACAACATTATAGTTCATTCTAGTTTGGGACAGTAAACTTGATGTCTATCTTGAGCTTTAACTTTAATTCATTCCAGCTTTTTAAAATATTTTATTTTATTTTATTTATTTTGAGACAGGGTCTCGCTCAGTCAGCCAGGCTGGAGTGTAGTGGCGTGATCTTGGCTCATTGCAACCTCCACCTCCCTGGCTCAAGCCATCCTTCTGCCTCAGCCCCCAAAGTAGCTGGGACTACAGGCGCATACCACCATGCCCAGTTAATTTTTGTATTTTTTGCGGAGCAGGGTTTTGCCATGTTGCCCAGGCTGGTCTCAAACTCCTGGGCTCAGCATTTTTGAGGCACCCAGTATGTACATAGTAGGCACTCAAAACTGAGCTCTCTCTACCACTTTCAATCCCCAGCACCCTTCTTCATTTTCTATCATAGCACTTAGACTACGTGATGTTGTATTATAAATTATAACATAAGCTTCCCAAGGGCAGAAACCAAACTGTTTTGATCTCTGCTATAATCCACCACCTAAAACAGTGCCTGGCAAGGAAGGAAGTACTTGTTCGAGGAAAGCACTTGCTCCTTCACGCAGGTGAGTGAATGAACCAGGCATTGTGCTGGAATGTAGCTGACATAAGGTTGCAGAATCTAGTAGCATCTACTCATTCCATATAAAAGGAGCCGACAGGTCCCAGTCTAGAATGGGAAGGAAGACATTTGCCTAAAAGCTGGTGTGCAAGGCCAGCACATTGTTTCTAGTTAGATAATTATTTAGGTTGATATGTTGAGAAAAATGGATTCTCAATTCCTGCCCTCCCATGGTCTCACATTTACTAGTCAAGTCCCATTTACTAGGGTAGACAGACATGTAAATGGACACATTAGGATCAACATGGTGGATGCAAAACATACATAAATTAAGTGCTAGGCAAGCGCCAGGAAATCAGCAACCAAATGGGGAAGACAGATGAGGCCCTTTGAGCTGGTTCTTACTGTAAAAGTAGGAATCTGCCGGTGTTACTGATTTGCTCAAAAATCTATGGTAGTTCCTTCAAACACAGGGACTTTCTTGACTTTGAATACCCTCTTTAACTTAGACATTGGTGCATGAACTCTGCAGCCAGACTTCCTGGGTTCACATCCTGGGCCTGCCCCTTATTAAATATGAGACCTACCTCTCTATGCCTATAAGTGAAGGATAATAATATTATACCTACCACACAGGGTTCACATAAGAATCCAATTGACTTAATAAATGTACTTAGAACAGGGCCTGACATACAGAGTGAAATTAAGTGTTAGTCCAGGCACAGTGGCTCATGCCTGTAATCCCAGTACTTTGGGAGGCCGAGGTGGGTGGATCACTTGAGCTCAGGAATTCAAGACCACCCTGGGCAACAATGTGAAACCCCATCTCTACAAAAAAATGTAAAAATTGCCAGGCATGGTGGCACACGTCTGTAGTCCCATCTACTCAGGAGACTGAGGTGGGAGAATCGCTTAAACCTAGGAGGCAGAGGTTGCAGTAAGCCGAGATTGTGCTACTGCATTGCAGCCTGGGCGACAGAGCGAGACCCTGTCTTAAAAAAAAGCAAAGACCAAAAACAAAAAAAACAAAAAAAACAAAAAAAAACTACCAACTATGATCTAAAGGCAGTTCTACTTTCCACCATAGGCAGTGAGGGCAACTGGGACTCCAAATAAGGGCCTAACCAGAGAGAAGGCCATTTTTAACAGTGTGAGTAAATCTTGCCCCTAAAACACCAGCACAGCTTTTAATGTAAAGGTAAATCAAATTGAATGATTCTTAAATCCACAGCACGGTGACACAGAAGCAATGAAGGAGCAATGAATGGACTCCTTGCCCTGTGCAAGAAACTTCATAAACCTCAATAAGTAATAATAATAATAACAAATGTTTTTGTTTTTGAGACAGAGTCTTGCTCTGTCGTTCAGGCTGGAGCACAGTGGCACAAACTCGGCTCACTGCAACCTCCGCCTCCCAGGTTCAAGTGACTCTCCTGCTTCAGCCTCCCAAGTAGCTGGGATTACAAGTATATGCCACCACACCTGGCTAATTTTTGTATTATTAGTAGAGACGGGGGTTTCACCATGTTGCCCAGGCTGGTATCGAACTCATGACCTCAAGTGATCTGCCTGCCTCAGCCTCCCAAAGTGCTAGATTACAGGCACAAGCCACTGCACCTGACCCATTATTTGTTTATAAAGTGTTTTAGGCAGATCTGACACGGCCTACCACCAACCCATAAATTGGAATGGTCCCCTGTTTTTCTTTCAATATTCTTACTGCCATATTCATTTAATTAAGAATACCCTAAATGTTTGTTATATATCAAAGCACATGAATACTTTAACTCTAGAGAGAAAAAAATACATAATTTTTTTTGGTCCTAAGAAAACAAATGTTTATTCATTTATCCAAATGTTATAAAGCCATTTTTATGTGCAAGCTGCTGGCTTATAAGGTATTTTAATGCACCATACTTTTGTTAAAGGGCTGGCAGCAAGAAGAAATAGCTACAACTGGCCAGGCACAGCAGCTCACGCCTGTAGTCCCAGGACTTTGGGAGGCCAAGGAGGGCAGATTACCTGAACTCAGGAGTTCGAGACCAGCCTGGCCAACATGGTGAAACCCTGTCTCTATGAAAAATACAAAAAATAAAAATATAAAAAGAAATAGCTACAACTAAGCATAATTACAAGGTAAGGCAGAACACATTGTCAGAGGGATTATTTCAGCTCTGAAGGAGGAAGGACAGCTTCAAGGAGGTAGTGTCTGAGGAGGGAGAAAATGGGCTAAATACACAAGGGTTGCATAAGCAGTGGCACTGCCATGAGAAGAACAGTGTGAGCAGGAAACAGAGGTGAGAACACTTCAGAGCATATTCAGGGGCAACAATAATTCCAATTCACTTGAAACCTAGGTGTACAGTGAAGGAAAATACTGTGCAAAATTGGATTCAGGTATAACATCACAAAAACCAAAGTATGAGTTTAAAGATGCAATTCAGCCTTGGCAACATGGTGAAACCCTGTCTCTACAAATACGAAATAAAAAAAGCGGGGTGTGGTGGCACGTGCCTGTGGTCCCAGCTACCGGGGAGGCAGAGGTGGAGGATCGCTTGAGCCCAGGAGGTAGAGGCTGCAGTGAGCCAAGATCATGCCACTGCATCCAGCCTGGGCAACAGAGTGAGACCCCGTCTCAAAACAAAAAAAAAGCAACTTCAGACATTTTTCCTCATTCACTTTTGCAAACACATATTACCTCTAAACATTTCAAGAAAGTTTTCTATCTTAGGTATAAACATTTAGTTAAATTTTAAAATAACATCTTTACAATGATTACTATAACCAAAATAAGTGTCTATAGCCAGAAAACAGACAACATATTCATGACAATAATCACAACTACTTTTATGGAGCTTTTTGTTGATAAAATACAAATTTTCCCTTATCCACCATAGGAAAAATCCACATTAAAAAATGCTTTTAACTTCCTTTTTCTACTTTACAAGTAACCCAAATATCATATTCCTAGCATCTCATGCTTTCTAAATTGAGGTAATTCAATGAAACCTCAGTTACTCTGCACAAAATTAAAACTTCACAAATAGAAGTGAATTTAATTCAGTTATAACATACACATATATATCATGACCATAGATAATAGTTGTACACATTACATAGAAGAGAAGCTCCTGGTGAAAATAAGGAATTATATTAATCTACCATTTAGCCTAGACTCTACAGCTTGCTCTGGTTAAAGTTAATTTGGCATCTTAGCCAAGTGAAAGCTGCTTTTAACATTTTGCCATTGATTCTTTCTGCTTTGAAGACCTTAAAAGCTAGTATTCGGTTGATGCAAAAGTAAATGCAATTTTTGCCATTAAAAGTAATGGAAATTGCTTTTGCACAAACCTAATACTAAAATATTCCAAATCACAGAAGCTATTTCTAAATCACTGGATGTAAAATATTAAATTATCATTGTAAACTTTATGATGTTACCATTGACACTTCCCTATTATGAAATATACACTTCAGATAATCAGTAAAAACTTTCTAAGTCATTTATGTTCACACATGAGGCATGCTTTTCACAGTTCTATTCACACAAAGGAACAAGAAAAACCTTGACCTCTATTAGCATAGGCCTCAGTGTCTATGCTCAGAGATTTAGATGTTAAGATATCCCCCAGATTCTTGGAGACATTTTCTTGTAATAAAATATTTTTAAAACTTAAGTTATCCCCCAGAAATGCTTTTAAAAGATAGAAGTCTTTGAAATTTGGAGTCGTTACACCTCAAAAACAACCATATCCTTTATTATACCAAGTTAAAAGTAAACTGGTTTTCAAAAAAACAAATTTTTCAAATGTAACCTCTTTTAAACTAATTCTCCCTAAGTTTGCTGGTTTTTTCTATGCTTCAATGACACTGTATTCTGTATAATTATTATCACTATGTTTTCGAGACAGGGTCTCAATCTGCTGCCCAGGCTGGAATGCAGTGGCACAATCTTGGCTCACTGCATCCTCAACCTCCTGGGCTTAAGCGATCCTCCTACCTCAGCCTCCCAAGCAGCTGGGACTACAGGCACGCCACCACAACTGGCTAATTTCTGTATTTTTTGTAGGGACGGGGTTTCACCATGTTGCCCAGACTGGTCTCGAACTCCTGGGCTTAAGCAGTCTGTCTGCCTCATCCTCCCAAAGTGCTGGGATTACAGGCATGAGCCACCACATCCAGCCAGTATAATTATTTTAATTTAACTAGCAGTATTTCCTTTGTACTTTAACATATGGATAACAAAATTTTTATTTACAGATTTTATTTTTTTGAAATATGCCATGATTTCCCATGCTGGCCCAAACACAAATATAGAATTGTATACAATAGTGGCTACTTTTTTTCACATCACAAAAATTAATTTTCAAATAATTTCTGGAGAGTTATGTACCTGACTTTTGATTCATTTCACTAAAACTCTATTAAAAATCCAATAAATTCCATTCATGAATTCCTCATCTACCTCAAGATCCTAAGTCTCCTCCTTCCAGCCTACTTTATGTCTAAAAAAATACAAAAATTAGCCAGGTGTGGTGGCAGACGCCTGTCATCCCAGCTATTTGGCAGAGGCTGAGGCATGAGAATAGCTTGAACCTGGGGGGCGGAGGTTGCAGTGAGCCGAGATCGCACCACTGCACTCCAGCCTGGGAGACAGAGTGAGACTCTGCCTCCAAAAAAAAAAAAAAAAAAACTCGCTCCTTTCCTTTGCTTCTCTTCCCTTCCTCCCTTCTTCCTTCCCTCCCTCCTCCCAGGTGAATTTGTTTTAAAAATATATTCTCCTGGCCGGGTGTGGTGACTCACACCTGTAATCCCAGCACTTTGGGAGGCCGAGGTGGGCGGATCACTTGAGGTCAGGAGTTCAAGACCAGCCTGGCCAAGATGGTGAAACTCCGTCTCTGCTAAAAATACAAAACTTAGCCGGGCTTGGTGGTGGGCATCTGCAATCCCAGCTACTTGGAGGCTGAGGCAGGAGAATCGCTTGAACCTGGGAGGCAGAGGTTGCAGTGAGCTGAGATTGCACCACTGCACTCTAGCCTGGGCAACAGAGCAAGACTCCACCTCAAAAAATATATATATATAATTATATATAATATATATAATTATGTATAATATATTACTATATTATTATTATTATTTTTTTTTTTTTTGAGACGGAGTCTCACTCTGTCGCCCAGGCTGGAGTGCAGTGGCTGGATCTCAGATCACTGCAAGCTCCGCCTCCCAGGTTCACGCCATTCTCCTGCCTCAGCCTCCCAAGTAGCTGGGACTACAGGCGCCCGCCACCTCGACTGGCTAGTTTTTTGTATTTTTTAGTAGAGACGGGGTTTCACCAGGTTAGCCAGGATGGTCTCCATCTCCTGACCTCGTGATCTGCCCGTCTCAGCCTCCCAAAGTGCTGGGATTACAGGCTTGAGCCACCGCGCCTGGCCGCTATATTATTATATATTATATATAATAAAAATGTATAATTATATATAATTATATAATATATATGTACATATATGTATCTATATTATATATAACATATATTATATATATATATATATATTTTTTTTTTTTTTCTTTTTTTGGAGACGGAGTCTCGCTCTGTCGCCCGGGCTGGAGTGCAGTGGCCGGATCTCAGCTCACTGCAAGCTCCGCCTCCCGGGTTTACACCATTCTCCTGCCTCAGCCCCCCGAGTAGCTGGGACTACAAGCGCCAGCCACCTCGCCTGGCTTTTTTGTATTTTTTAGTAGAGACGGGGTTTCACCGTGTTAGCCAGGATGGTCTCGAACTCCTGACCTCGTGATCCGCCCGTCTCGGCCTCCCAAAGTGCTGGGATTACAGGCTTGAGCCACTGCACCTGGCCTATATATTATATATTACTATATTATATATTATATATAATAAAAATATATCATAATTATATATTTTATTATATACATATATACATATATTTTGTTTTTATTATATACATATTT
This sequence comes from Rhinopithecus roxellana, assembly GCF_007565055.1. Classification (NCBI taxonomy): domain Eukaryota; kingdom Metazoa; phylum Chordata; class Mammalia; order Primates; family Cercopithecidae; genus Rhinopithecus; species Rhinopithecus roxellana. The sequence continues at coordinate 59,027,483 of NC_044557.1, read as the reverse complement.
TATTATATATACATATAATATATAATATATAATTATATATAATTTTGAGATTTACATATATTTTAGTATATATTTATATAATTATATATAATTATTGTATATATAATTATAAACATAATTATATATAATTGTATATAATTACATATTTGTATAATGTATAATTATATATTATAATTGTATGATACAATTATAATATATAATTATATACTATATATATAATTTTTTCTCCTTTCTTCTTTCCTCTCTTGGTTCTCCAATCCTTTCTTCAGGCAGAACAGCTTGAGAGCTCTGGTTTTATCTGTCCTATTTGTTTATGCTGCCAGGTGAGTTTGTTTTAAAAAGATCATCTCTCCCTCCCCCACCCCCAGGTGAGTTTGTTTGAAAAACACATTCTCCTGGCTGGGCGCGGTGGCCCATGCCCATAATCCTAGCACTTTGGGAGGTCAAGGTGGGTGGATCACCTGAGTTCGGATGTTTGAGACCACCCTGACCAACATGCAGAAACCCCATCTCTACTAAAAATACAAAATTAGCCTGGCATGGTGGTGCATGCCTGTAATCCCAGCTACCCGGAAGGTGGAGGTTGTGGTGAGCTGAGATTGTGCCATTGCACTCCAGCCTGGACAACAAAAGTGAAACTCCGTCTCAAAAAAAAAAAAAAAAAAAAAAAAAATATATATATATATATATATATATATATACACACACACACACACACATACTTTTATTTTCTCCTTTCTTCCTTCCAGGTTTTCAAAAGACATTTTTTCTCCTTCCTTCTTTTTTCTCTTTCCTTCTCTCTTTCTAAGACTATTAAGTATATAATATTATGGCCATAACCCTTCCCTTCTCCTTCTGAACAACTCAGCCCTAAAGCCGTTAGGTGGGCCAGAGAAAGGCAGGAACCTATGTGGGGAAGCAGCCTGGTGTGAGGGGTCAGAGCCAGAGCTGGCTGAGGAGAACAGCAATGTTGACAGGTATAAGGTGGTGGGGGCATTGGGATGGTGCAGCCAGCGTAGAGTCAGAGCCCAAAGAGAGTCAGGTGTCTGCATGGGGGAGCAGCCTGACATGCTGGTTTGAGCCTCAGCAAACGGAATGGGGAGGGCACCCTCCTACGTGGGCAGCTTGGTGCACAGTTCTAGATCCGACACAGAGGAAAGGCTCAGGGCCTGGTGTCAAGGCTCATGCAGGGTGAGGAGGGCACTCAGATGTGTGGCTGACACAGCGAGGGGAATCAGAGATCAAGCAGGGTAAAATGTGCTCACATGTAGGTAGCCCAGAGTGGTGGGTCAGAGCCAGGCAGGGTGAGGAGAGCATCCCCATGCCACAGAGGAGGTCCAGTGTTGAGTGCTGGAGCCCAAGTGAGGTGTGGAGAGCATCCATCTGTGAGGGCAGCCTAGAATGCAGTACTAGAGAGAAAGATGTCCATGGCAGTGTGGGCAAGCCAGCAGAGGGTGTTGGAGCTCAAATAGGATAAAGGGGGCATCTATGATAGGGGCAACCAGGTGTGAAGTGTCAGAGCCTTAAGAGTGCAAAGAGGATGTCCATGTGGGAGAGGGGCAGCAGTGGTGATGAGAGATTGGTTACATACAGGGAAATTGATCAAATAATTTAAATATCTTAAAGCTGGTGAGATCCAGTTCCTCAATGTCAAGAAAGAAGCCCTACAGTATTGTTAGAAATGGAGGCATCTGTATGATGTCATGGATTTCAATAGATATAGAAGTTTAAATAGGAACATGTAGGTATGTATATACTAATGTTCTCTAAATTTATCCCCTGAAAAGGCCTGGGAGTGGTACTTTTCCCAAGGCAATGAGCACACCTGCTGCTTAGATCTTGGCTTCTAAGTACCACTTAGCACTAAAAGAAACCAGGGATCCTTGAAGAAATGGCCAATTCCAGGGTTGGGGCAGGGAAAGTACAAGATGAGCCTGGAACATCTTGCTGTAGCAGAAAAGTAAAGAAGCGTTCAAATTATGAAGATTTGTCAATAGGCCACAGAAGCCAGTTGGCCACTGACCAAATTATAGAGATAGTCTGAGCATCAAAATAATGACAATAACAAGTAATAAAATGTGGTCCCTGGACCAGCAGCACTAACAGTACCACTTGGAAACTTGTTCAAAATGCACATTCTCAGGTCTCACTCCATACCTACAGAATCAGGAACTCTAGAGATGGGACCTGGCAGTCTTTGTTTTAACAAGCCCTCCAAAAGATTCTGAAGCACACTCAAGTTTGAGAACCACTGAATCAGGAAACTGAGCTCATACTGAAAACTAAATGACCTGAAAGTTTGAGGAGCATAATATTTACATAATCTCAAAAGTACCACCCCAAAAATACTATGAATTCTGGGATACACCACCTTAATCAAGTGATCAAAGTGAACATAAGCCATGAAACAAATTGAAATTGGGTACCGTCTGATGTGATGATACAACCTCTGTGATATTTCTGCTACACAGATGCATAACCTGAATTTAATAATGAGAAGACATCAAATCCTAATCAAGGGTTATTCTACAAAATCGCTGGTGCATGATCTTTAAAAAATATCAAGGTCATGAAAATAAGGGAAAGAATTGCTGTTCTTATTCTAATGACAGTAGACATATTAAAAGTGTTCAATATGGCCAGGTACTGTGTGGTTTGTGCCTGTAGTCCAAGCTACTCAGGAGACTGAGGTAGGAGGATCGCTTGATGCCAGGATTTTGAAGCTGCAGTATGCTATGATCACACCTGTGAACAGCCATTGCACTCCAGCCTGGGTGTCAGAGCAAGACTTCACCTCAGGAAAAAAAAAAAAAAAAAAAGTACTCAATACATATTTATTGAGTGAAATGGTTTATGTAGCTCTGGAATTTTGGTTTCAAGTCATTAGACTATTTCTGTAAGAAGGCAGGATCTACATCAAAAATCTAAACTTGGCCGGGCACGGTGGCTCACGCCTGTAATCCCAGCACTTTGGGAGGCTGAGGCGGGCAGATCACAAGGTCAGGAGATCGAGACCATCCTGGCTAACATGGTGAAACCCCGTCTCTACTAAAAATACAAAAAAACTAGCTGGGCGTGGTGGCGGGTGCCTGTAGTCCCAGCTGCTCGGGAGGCTGAGGCAGAAGAATGGCGTGAACCCGGGAGGCGGAGGTTGCAGTGAGCGGAGATCGCACCACTGCACTCCAGGCTGAGCGACAGAGCGAGACTCCATCTCAAAAAAAAAATCTAAACTTACGATTTTACCCTATTACTTTTGTAATGGTTTAAGTCAAAATAGTATGTCATTCTTTTGAAATGTACTCATTTTGTGAGACAGGGTCTTGCTCTGTTGCCCAGGCTGGAGTGTAGTGACATGAGCACAGCTCACAGCAGCCTCAACTTCCTGGGCTCAAGTTATCATCCCACCTCAGTCTCCATGTAGCTATGTAGCTGGGACCACAGGTGCATGCCACCATGACCAGTTAATTTTTTATTTTTTGTAGTGTTGGGGTCTTGCCATGTTAGGCTGGTCTTGAACTCCTGGGCTCAAGTGATCCTTCCACCTTGGCCTCCCAAGTGCTGGGATTATAGGTGTGAGCCACTGCACCTGGCCTATTTTTTCAAAAACTGACAAAAATTTATATATATCTAATATGGTACTGTGTCATATATAATTATACATATCATTATACATTATATATACATGGTACTGTGGATTTGTTTTGAAAGATGGATACATTGCAGAATGACCAAATTGAGGGAATTAACATCACATACTCATCAGTTTCTGTGGTGAGAACACAAAATCTACTCTGATTTCCAAGGATACGCTGTTATTAGCTACAGAAATCATATTGTACAATAGATTTCTTGAATTTATTTCTCCTAACTGAAATTTTGTATCCTTTGGCCAGCATCTCCCACCCCCACACCCTCAACCAGCCCCTGGTAACCATCATTCTACTCCTGGTTCTATGAGCTCAACTTTTTTAGATTCCACATATAAGCAAGATCATGAAGTATTTGTCTTTCTGTGCCTGGCATATTTCACTTAACATAACGTCCATCAGTTCCATCCATGTTGTCATAAGTAACAGGATTTAATTTTTTATGGCTGAATAATATTCCACTGTGTACACAGACCACCTTTTCTTTATCCATTCATTTGCTGATAGACACTTACGTTGATTCCATATCTTGGCTACTGTGAATGCTGCTGCAATGAACATGGGAGTGCAGATTCTCTCTTCAACATACTCATTTTTTTCAGATATTAATATATATTTAGCAGTGGGATTGCTAGATGCTATAGGTAATTCTATTTTCACCTTTTGAGGAACCTCTACTGTTTTCCATAATGGCTGTGCTACTTCACATTCCCACCAACAGTGTGCAAGGGTCTCCTTTTCTGCATCTCCTTGCCAACACTTCTTTCATCTTTTTGATAACAGCCATTCAACAGGTGTCAGGTATTATTATCTCATTGTGGCTTTAATTTGCATTTCCCTGATGATTAGTGATCTTGGACATTTCTTCACATACCTGTCAGCCACGTGTATGTTTCCTTCTGAGACATGTCAATTCAGGTCAAGTCATTCCTTCTAACAGTAATTAGACAGCAAAGCCAAATTATATTAAGGCACTTCCCCATAACATTAAGCCATATCTTCAGCATTTGGAAGAATGTTTGTTTTCTGAGCCTTCGTGCGGTAAATCCAAAAGGGAGTTTTGTTCACTGCTCTCACCTACTGCCTAGAACAATGCCTGGCACACAGCAGGAACTCACAGCTGTTGAATTATTAGGCAAAATATGCATAATATATTTATTATCTTAGCAAAGGGGGGAATCCTCAAGTCACAATATACAGAGAACAGAAAGTAAGTTGTAAAATATTTTTTATTGTAAAAACAAAGTCAATAAAGGTTGACAATGTAAATGTTATCTCAGAACATTTCCCCTTGGTTCCTGAATTTGCTAGATTCCTATGTACCAGCAAGTCTCCATTAGCATTTCTCAGGTTTCATGATCCTTTTCAGATATGTTGGTTGATTATATGTATATATTGCTTACAAACAAAAATCCACCTGATATTAAAACAAACCCCAAAAAAATCATAAAAGCAAGCAAACGAACAAAAAACCCTAGTTTTGTTGTGCTTTTCTTTCACATTTCCTACAGGGAGATTTGTATATCTCAGATGCTTTCAAAATCTAATAGGTAAGTAAAATTAGTGCCTTAACCAAACAGTAAGATACCAAAGAATCCTCCATCACAAGTTACTGAATCAAACTTCTCATGACATTTGCAGTATATTCAGATTTGAAGATTTTTTTTTAATTTATAATTTAAAACAAACTTTAGACTGCTGATTTTCCATATTTCAAAGACTGTAGCTGTTTGCAGCATATAAATGGAGAGAGTAGTGCAAAACACATCAAGTTTTATATGATAAATATATACTTTCAACCTAATGGCTGCCTCAAAAGTAAAGAGTGAACAATTACTTCTCAAAATAAATCTAGATTGACTTTCAGTTCACAATTTAGAAATAGCAATTGCTACTCTATTTCCATAGATTGCAAACTGATTTCAGATACAGATTACACATACAATTGTTTTACAAAAATAGAAATATTGTTTGGGATTTTACAAAACTTTATAAAATATAACACTATATTTGCAAATTCAAGATAGTTTCACACTGAAATAGATAATACTTCCACGATATGAAGTCTAGCCAGACTTAAAGTGGTCTGCCTTGAAACCATCCTTACACATTATTTCCTCCAAATCTTCTAGCCTAGGTAAATCTGTGCTCTAACACAGGCTTTGTAAAAAAGAAATTGTTTATTTTCAAGGGTTTTATAAGATTTTCAATCCAGAAATAATGTTAAAGCAGATGAATTTATATCTAAAAATATGTCTTACTAAAGGTGGAAGCTAATGCAGTATAATTCTATGTAACTGATAAATTTCAAACCAAATTCCTAAGAATGACAACCTATTATTAATTTAAAATATATATTTGATAATTATAATTTGGGACCTATATAAAACAAATATATAATCACAACTATTTTATGGAAAAATATTTATTCATATAGAGTGAAAATACCTCCAAACTTAGTTATTTGTAGCTGTCGGATGAGAAGTATTTCCTAATTACACCCATTCATAAACACTCACTTTATCACTTCAAAGAGCACCAGTGTATTTTTTCAAAATCCAGAAAGTAAGAAGGTAGGGGGCTTATTTCATGTAACAGTGCTATTATGATAAGGCACCACTAGGTATATGAAAAAGCCAAACAAAGTATTTCCAAATCATGTGTTTTTGTTACTGGTGTTTTAACCAGTAGACAGGATGGTTAGAAAAAAGCTACTAACATATTAATGAACCACATTATAACCCCTTTCCCACCATTCTGTGCTTTTAGTTTTACCTATAACAGAAATGAAAACAACAAAGTAGTACATGATCTGTTAAACAAACATCTTTTCCCAACCTTCCAAGAAAATAACCTAAAAATAAACAAGAATAAGAAACAAAAAATGTATCTGATATATTTGCAAAAGTCTATCCCTGTAGAAGAGTGCGAGGAGTGGGAGAAGGCAGGGGACCTACTTTCTATGGAATATATTGAGGCACATAGGTTACAAGTTTCTCAGGCAAATTCATGGCTAGAACAAAACAGAGAGCTCAGAATCTTACATTTCCCCCAAAGCTGATTTCTCAGATAGCCACACCTGATTAAATACTCCCAAATGTGTCCTTAGTCACTGCTGTCATCATCATCATCATCATCAGACATATCATTTAAAGGAGACTTCAATGACTGACTATAAGAATCTGATCTAGCAGGCTGGCATGTGGCCATGTCCCCAGTAGAAAGCAGGTCATAGCAGAAGTCACAAATCCGCACAGGCTTAGAGGACTGGCTGGGAAGAAGAAATCTCTTTTCAGAGCAGGGCCCACAGACAACAAAACCACATTTGCGGCAATGGTGGCGACGATTAACAGGTGTGAATTTTGCTTTCTGACAACGCATACATACAGTTGCCTCAGAGTCAGGAACCCAGACAGCAGCATGTTCATTACTGGGTGTCTTCCCACTTTTGGAGAGTAAATCAGTAACACATTTATTTATGTGATTCATCCATTCTGATTTCTCCGTAGCAGTGGCAGCATAAACTGCAAAAGATTTAGTTGGTGTCTTGATTAGCCATCCATTCCTTAAGTCTCCCTCATCTTTGATGGAATCAATAGTGACATTTTCCAGGGGAATAATATGTTGTTTGTTATATTTTTTCTTCTGGATGACAATATTGCCATATACAAGAATATCATTAAATAAGAAAAACTGCCTTGCTTTGGGTTTTTTTCTGCACAACTTAGTCAATACTCCTTCTCCAATAAGAACTCGTCCAGGTATAGTTAAAGGTTGACCAGCTGCTCCGAAACAGTTTTCCACTATGCTTATACGTCTAGTATTTGCTTCACTGTTTGCCAAGCGATCCACCATCTTTCACTAATAGCCTTTTTAAAAAAAAAGAAAAAGAAATTAGCACATATAAATTATAAATTCCTGTAAGTTAATTATATATAAATTTAAGCTAACAAATCATTGCTTCTACACAAAGGCAAAATGTTCTAAACTTCTTTCCCTCTAAGATAATCACTAAGCACACCAAAAGGGCTAACATGTCTCAGTTTTTAAAATCATCAAAAACACTTATTTGTCATCTCCATGTAGCACCACACTAGTTAAGCAGGTATTTGTAAAAGTATAAACTTCCTACAGACATAATTGAATGAAAGATGATTGGATAATTAACATAACTTATCTCTGCAAAATAATGTTCAATGAAATGTAATCTCAATGGGATTCTGAACAATAGAGAACAAAATGTTACATAAACTAAGACAAATGACTACTATTTTCCCAGTGAGCTATTACCACTGAGCTACAGCCTTAATTATCTCACCTGGATTACTATAACTGTTTCCCAATATGTCTCCTGGCCTTCATTCAGTCTTGCCCCCAAATCATCTTTTGGCAGTGATCTCTAAAATGCTAATTTGACTCTATCATTGCTCAAAATGATCCCTTAGCCTATTAAATACAGGGTGTTCAAGGCCTTTCATTACTTGGTTCTTACTTGTCACTGCAGCCTCACCATAAGTCACTCTTCACCTCAAATGTTACATTCTAAGAACACTCTGCTACTTGTAGTCCATTTCACTGCTGTTCCTTTTACTACTTACTACTGCAGCTAACTCAAACTCATCCTTCAAGACTTAGTTTACGTTATCATATCTCCTCCAAGAAGCCTTCTTTAAACTCCCATGCTAGACTAAAACCCTTCCTGTGACCTATCCATATTCCATGTATATTCTAGCTTCACTTTTACCAAAGGACTGAAATCTGTTCCTCCATAGACCATTGCAGAACCTAAAAAGCAGAGATCATCTGATAGCTATGTTTGAAACTGATATGGTCTGACACAGCAAAGGTACTAAAAAATGTTAACATTTTAACAATGTGCAAAACACCATATTAATCTAAACATTTAATCTATAAGTCCAATATTAACTTCACTCAAGTCCCAAAGTTGTATCCTATTTCAAACCTACTAAACTCACACTACTATACTATAACCAAGTCATATTAAAGAACAATAAGCCTTGAGAAGAAGCACATTTAAAGTTTAAAGACTAACAGCATAGTACAAGTTCCAGTATTCAGTTCAAAAACTGACATTATAACCCTTCTTGGCCTCCATTAAAAGGACACTAGAATTCTGGTTATTCCTGAATTCTGTCTCCCTCCAAATCTAGGGTCTTTGTAAAGGCCTTTTGTCCTCCACAAAGGTAGGATGTGGCAGGCCTAAAAGTTGTTCCCAAGAATTAATAGGATAACCCATGGTTCCAAACTGGACAGGTTTCTCTTTCTAATTAGGACTAATATGCCAGCCAATTAAAAGTCTACTATCCTATGCACAAGTATATCACAGAAAAGGAAATAAAAACAGCTAATAAACAGGAAAAGAGGCTCAATCTCTATCATAAAGAAATGATATTAAACATTAGTGTATTTTTCACTTAGATTAATAAAAATTTTTAAACTTACTAAGATGCAGTACTCATAAAGGTATAGGGAAATAGGCACCCTTGTACACTACACAGAATATGTGCATTCACCAATCTAATTAAAGAAATTTCACTCACATGCATAAAGATATCTTTATATCTTTATATCCTATGTACAAGGATAATCAGTACAGCATTGTTTATAACAGGAAAACAACTGGAAAAGCTGCAAATATCCATCAAGAGAAATTGGTTGAAAAAGTTATGACATACCTTTAATCATATCTCTTGAGAATAAGATAGATCTAAAACTAGTGACAAGGAAAATGCTCAAGATCTTCAGGTGGGGAAAAGAGATGCATATCCTGATCTCATTGTTATTTCAAATAAATACCATATTTCATCAATCTAAGATGCTATAGATTTTAAGACATATTTATGTACAACTGATAAAGAGAAAAATGTTGCCAATTAAATCACAGCATACCACTGATTATAAGACAGCCCAATTTCAAAGACATAAAATATAGTAAAAAATGTTTCTCTTTAGACTCAATGGAATACATATTTCAAAAGCATAATCATAGACATCTGTATATGTAAGCACACACAGAACATAAAGTTAGAAAATATATACTATACTATCAACAATGGTAGTTTATCTCTGGAAAGTCTAATTATGGATCATTTTTTCATATTTTACATTATATTCAGGCATTCAACAAGTATTTGTCAGGCACTTAGGATCCAGGTGCAGGAAAAGTAAAAATAAACAACACAGGTGATCATACTTGAGTATGTGACAATAAATAAAAATTTTTAAAAATAATGAATTAAACTATACAGGCAAGGTCCCTGCTCTTCAGGGTTTACATTCTAGTTGGGGAGGGGGAAAGAGAAAACAAAATCGAGAATCTAGTACTAATCAATGCTATGATTTTTTTAAAGTGATTTTTAAAAGAAACTGAGAGTCACTATTCAGACTAGATGGTCAAGAAAGGCCTTTAGTGGTGTCATTTCAGCTGTACTAGATGGGCAGACATAAGAAGGGGTAAGGATAGGGGAGAATATTCCAGACAAAAGGAGTAACTGCAAAGGCCCTAAAGCAGGAAAAGATGTTGGCACTTAAAAAAAAAAACTCACAGATCTATTTATCTCCACCTGAATCAACTACTGAGTCCACTCATTTCGACATATAGTTATTAATTAACTCATATACAACACAGATTTCCTATTATTGCTACTATGAAAATTAATACTATCATAAATTTGTAGAGTGCTTTTCATATTATTTTCTGATTTGAACTGTTTGAAATGCCTATAAAGTCACTAGAGAGGTTTTCATTGTCCCCCAAAGAAGCATCTAATAATATTAGCTGAACTGTGGGCTGATGAAGACATTAAGGCACAAAGATATTTAATAATGTAAAAGCAAAACTTAACCTGGGATGAACTCTACTCATAGGGAGTCCAACCAATGTGCTGAACACTTTGCACTTAACTACTGTATTTCCCTCTTGCAGCAACCTTGTGATACATGCACTATTAGCTCCATTTTACGGATGAGTAAACAGACAAAGAGGGGTTAAATAACTTGCCCAAGGCTGTCACAGCAGACCAGGCCTCAAATCTGATTTCTCTGTGATGTTACAGTATGTTATGGTACACTAATTGTTCCTTCGAACTCCACTGACTCTACAAGAACTCTAAGGAAGCTATTAACTAACCTCTGGACCTTCACTGCAAACCCTAAAAATACTGAAGATAAGGGAATATTACCTTGAACAAATCACCTGAAAGGATGGATATGTCATGATTTACCCAGCTAGTCTCTTGATAATCTTTCATTGTCCAAATTTTTCAATATATTAAATCTAAATCTTTGTTCATAAATCTTTCTCCCTGTTTAAGAATGATGCAACTTAAGCGAGGTTTGGGGCATTATGAATTAGTATATGGCTGCAGCAAAGCAAATAGCTTTCAAAGTTTGACAATGACCAACATAAAACACATTTTATATTGCAAGGTTACAAACACTCACATAATTATTTCAACAATGATCGATGCATTATTTTATCTTCATTCATTTTAATGATTCTGGCAGCCCACTTGATTGATTGATGAGTTGTCACCTATAACTGAAAAACAATGGGCATACACAAAACCTAACGCCTTTGGCCTTAAGCAGCCTCTTCCATTATCCTCTTTCATTTTCTGTATGTGTCAGACATAAAAAAAGATAGTAAGCGCTGAACTAAAAAACCCAGGAATACACAAATGCTGCCCTGCACACACACACACACACACACACACACACACACACACACACGAGAAAGACAGAATGGTGGTAGGGAAATAGGAACCAGCAAGGAAAGAAAGGAGTGGGGAGAGGTTATCAAAAGGGAATTCAAAGTGCCACTTTTATCTGGGTTACAGCTAGATACCCCAAATAATGTTCTTTGGTAAACTGGATTAGGGCACTACCATTTGGCTCAGGGCCTAAGCAAGGCCTCCCCCTTCCCCTAAAGCCCAAATCTAAATTTACTTCCAGCACACTGAGGTGCCCCAAGCAGTAAGAATACTATACTTTTGTGAGAGGACTAGAATACAAAATTACAGGGCCTAGCCAAGGACTGAGTCCTTCCCATATCCTACTCGTTGAGGGGCACCAAAAGAGGAAGCAGAAGAGAGCTATAAACATGGTTCAATTTGAGTAATGTCTAGTTTTCTTGGGAAAGAGTATTAGTGAATATAGGAGAACTAAGAAGAAAGCTTTCCCATCCCCTCGCGGAAGTGGCTTCACAGAACAAATTCCAAGAAGTAAACAAAATTACTGGGTCAAAAGGCAGGAATAAAGAATCTCGCTACCTTTTACAAAATTTCCATTCTGGAAGTAACACCAATTTACCAAGCAGCACAATGACAGTATCCGTTCCATCTTGTCCTACATATGGTATTTTTCTTTAAAAATTTCAGCAAGCATGACAGATTTTTAAAAGCATCTTGCTTTATTCATTTGACTCACTTTTATTTAGTGTTTATTCATCCAACAATTATTCACTGAGCACTCTCTAGATGCTGGGTATTACACTTTTCTTCTCAGAGCTTAGAGGCCAGTGGAAGAGAAAGCCAATAAATAAATAGGCAATTCCAAAAGATGAAGTATAATGAAGGAAATAAGCCGGCTGTCAAGATACAGGGGGAAACTCATTTAGATTGAGTAGTACAAAAAGGCCTCACTGAGGTAGTATTACAAACTGAGTCTTAAGGGATGAGGAGTCAGCCATGCAAAGGAAATATTATAAACAAAGGTCCCAAGACAGGAAGGAAAAGTACTTTTAATTGAATGTTTTATTCCATAGCTACCTAATGAGGTTAATGATTTTCTAATGTGTTTATTAATCAATTGCATTTTAAAACTATATATTTAGAGGTTATTAATCTGAGTGTGTTACACATAAAAGCTATTAATCCTTTGTTTTCCTATTAATCTATAGTTTCATGGTGTTTGACACGAAGTCCGTTGTATTTCTTAAGCAGTTAAACTTACAGATCTTTTCTTGGTGATTCTTCTTCCATCACTCCTAAGCTTCCCTATCCAGATATCAGATGCACCTATTTATTATCTATGCTTTATGACACAAACTCTACATTTAATCATTTTATCCACCTAAAATGTATTCTGGCATAGGTAAAAATACTTTTTTGCTTTTCCAATATTTGCATTCTAAAAGAACTAACTAATTGTTCCAGAAACACCAAGAACTGTGTGACCTCAGACACCCTTACTTGTAAATGGGAGTAATAGCAGATACATCAAGGAAAAGATTAACGAGATAACGTATATAAAACGTTCAGCAAGTAGTCAACAAGTGGTAGCTTGCATTAATGCTATTAGTAATCTAACCTACTGATTGATGTCACTCTCATATTAAATTTTTACCTATTCTAAAATCTGCTTCCAGACTATCTGCTTTAATCCATTAACCTGTTTCATATTTCCTATTTCAGTACCATATATCTGGTAGCTCTATTCTAGACCATTACTCAACTTACTTAAAAACATTTTAACTAATCTTGTTTATCTGTCCAGATAAAATCTACTTAGAATAGTGGTTCTCAACCTTAGCTTCACATTGGAATCACAAGGCAGATTTAACCTTTGGCATATCAGAAAAAAAATGTTCACTTAATACTTTTTATTTTTAATATTTTAAGTAATTTTATGACTAATTTACAAAAATAATAAAGGGGTAGTTTAAAAAAAAAACTAAGAGAAAGCTTCATAAACACTTAAACATAAGAAAATTTTTAATTTCATCTTTCTCTGATTTTAAAGGTATATATATCCAAAATAGGAAACATCCTTTGAATGAAACTTTGAATGCATGAACATGGATTATTTCCATTTTTTGTCCTTAGAAATATTGTTAATTCTTGAGTTTGAAAAAAACTCATCTAGGAAATCATCATTTGAAGACTCACAGTCTAAGATTTCACTTATACAATTAAATTCACTATCATTATTAAGTGTTGTTTCTTTGCATTTATTTTCTGACTTGTATAATAGTTTGAAAATGTCTTCCTTCGCTTTTTGCTATTAAAGACAGAAAATAAAAAATGAAAAAACATGAATTCTCAAATATGTTAAATGAAAGTTTAGAACAAAAATGCTAAAAAGGATGATCTCAAAACTGTTTTTGTATCTTTTTGAGAAATGATAAAGTAGTGATGCTATATTTCACCATTGCATCATCCTTCTTGGCAATTCTATCACTCTTCCATTTTCTTCTTTTTGGCATAATTGGAGGAAATTAATGAATAATGATTAAATAATTCGCAGGAAAATGAAATAGCAAAATGCTTCAAGATATAGGAAAAGCAAAATCACTAAGATCCCATAATATATCTTAGATTTATGAATGCCCAAAGAAACCATATGGTAACTGCATGCTAGAATGAGTTTTATTTTGCTTTTTAAAATAAGTAAATTTTGTTTTTGTTCTTTGGAAGACTTTAAGAAATGAGTTATAGAATATGAACCAATATAATAATTAAAACTATCAGAAAAGAAACCCAAAACCTAAAATTAAGAACAATGAATTCTGCTCATAAATATCAAGGGTTAAGAAACATCAATACCTAGATTCTTCCCCAGATAGTCTAATTTTACTGGTCCGGGGTATGCAGGGTAAGACCTGTGCACCAGAATATTTTTAAAGCTCCTCAGATAATTGTAACATGTAGCTAAGGTTTAGAACCATTTTTTAATTACGATAAATAAATAAAAGAATAAAATCCCACTGAAATGTTGATGAAACTTACGTTATACCCGTAAATTAATTTAGAATTAACATCTTTACAGTTTTGAGCATTTAAGGGTGATAGTATCTCTTCCCAAGGCTTCAAATCTGTTATGGCATAGTAATTTTGTATGTTTCTTCTGTAAGATAGTTACACTTCTTAAATAGGCTCCCAGATTTTATATACTTTTTGTTGCCACTTTGAATCTAAGCTCTTTTTCACAGCATGTTTTCTAATTAGTTAAAATTGTTAATAGGAAAACTATTGATACTTGTTTCTTTTCACATTCAGGTACTTCATAGAATTCTATTAATTTCAACAGTTTTCAACTTGACTTTTTTTTTTCTTTTTCTTTTCTTTTTTTTTTTTTTTTACATTGTCTTCTTTTCCAGCAGTGCCTGGCAGTGTTAATTCGCAGTTAAAATGTAAAAATTAGAGCAGAAGCATATCTTTTATAAAGCCAGCTTTTATATACCAATTTTTAAAAATAATCAAAGGTTTCAAGTTATCTTCTGCACACTGCAGACAAGAACTGCATTTACATTGTCTAAACTCCATCCTAGTCTTTTGGTAACATCCTGCTTTTAAAGTAGCATGTTCTTCAGTGGGGTGTCTACTACCTGTTAAAAATGTAATTAGAAGAGGAAAAACTCTTAAAAAAAAAAAAAGAGAATCCTACTTACAATTGAGAAGAGAGACCAAATGCCATAGACTAACTACTATGTCCTAGTTCTCTCTACTGGAAAATCAATACTTATCTCATCCTTACAGGTGAGTTTAAAATGAAAACAAATCTAATTTTATTTCTTACATATACCTATGATATCTGTTACCAGTGAGCTTCAGTATTCAACCGTGCATTATAGTGGAAAACCAATGAACTATGAACTAAAGGACCTGGATTCTAATCTTGGTTCAGACACTAAATAAGTGATTTCATATGAATTACTTACCTTTTTTTTTTTTTTTTAAGGAAGAAAACATAATTTTTAAAGCCCTTTCAGTCCTTAAAATAGTGAGTCTTTGATAGTAAATGGGCCATATTTTCTGGTTTACTGTAGACTTACTTGTCTATGAGTAAATTTTTAATCAAATTTATGACTCTTTTAATCTCAATCAAGATTTTAAAATTCGTGTTACCGATGGACTGAAACTTTACAGAAAATGTAAAAGGAAAGGAAGAAGCTAACGAGCAACTGGAGAACAGAGGTAAAAACAAACAGCAATAAACTATCAGAGGTACATCCTCCTGAGCAAATGTATAATATCAAAGCAAACTATTCCTTTCTTAATACATCTAAGTCAAATGAACAAATATTCTGAGTACCTACCATCTGCAAGGGACAAGACAGTTCTTACTTTCAAAAATTCTACAGTTTAGTAGCCAGAATTATAATCAGGGAATTTTTGGTAAGAGTCTCAATAAACCATTAAGATGATAAAGCAAAAAAATAAATACTTGAAAATTTAGCAAATTGCATTTGGAATTTTAGTAAACTCTACTTATTCCAACAAAAAGAGAGGTCAAGATTTTTTCTGTCCCTTTCCACCAGGATTTCTGCCACTGTGGCCAACCAACTACACAATATGTGTTGTAGAAATTACTAGTGATAAAAGGAAGAGGTTCATTTCTTTGGTAAGACAAAACTTTCATATGTTAATTTTAAATTTATTAAAACTGGATTAAGAAAAATGGAAACTTCAAAATTCTGAATCACATTTAGACAGAGGTCATTTTTTTTTTTCTTTAAATCTCTCATAGGCACCAAATGTGCCTATTACTGAAAAGTAGACTTATTCTACAATCTCAGCCAAGAAAGAAAAAAAGGAAGTAACATTTACTCGGCACCTACACATGTGCATAATAGCACATCCACATTATACTCTTTCATTTAATAATCTCGATTTTGTTGCGATCATTACTTTAATTTTACAAAAAAACTGAGTCATGAACTAATTAGCTAAGCAATTATCAAACGGCCTCACAGTTTTGTTTTTGTTTTTTTCCCTGGGTTTTTTGTTTTTTGCTTTTTCTTGAGACAGAGTTTCACTCCTGTCACCCAGGCTGGAGTGCAATGGCAAAATCTCGGCTCACTGCAACCTCTGCCTCCCGAGTTCAAGCAATTCTCCTGTCTTAGCCTCCCGAGTAGCTGGGACTACAGGCAGCCACCACCATACCCTAATGATTTTTGTATTTTTAGTAGAGACGAGGTTTCACCATGTTGGCCAGGCTGGTCTTGAACTCCTGACCTCAGGTGATCCATCCGCCTCGCCTCCCACAGTGCTGGGATTACAGGCTGATTGGTGCGTAGTTTGAGTTTGATGCTCACCCTGACCATAAAATGGAGTAGACAGCTTAGCTGGATGTAGCTAGAATGAATAAAAGGCCTAGGCTGAAATTAATTAGGGGGTTGGGAATAGGATGGGGGGTTCATAGGAGAAGGGCAATAGAAAAGGCTAAGGTTGGGGCAGTAATATAGAGGATAATGGTGGATGTTGAGGGTTTTCAGGGTTCTTTAGTGAAGAGTTTTACTGCGTTGGCGAAGGGTTGTAATAGCCCACAGGGGCCTACAATGTTAGGTCCTTTGCGTAGTTGTATGTAGCCTAGTATTTTTCGTTCAATAAGCGTGAGGAATGCTATGGCGGCTAGTAGGGGTGCAATAAGAAGTAGAAGGTTTGTTACAGGCATGGTGTTAAGAAGAGGAGTTGAACCTCTGATTATAAAGTTTTAAGTTTTATGCAATTATCAGGCTCTGCCATCTTAACAAACCTTGTTCTTGGGTTGGGTGTGTGGTATTCTATTAGATTAAGATTATATCATCTATGGAGAGAGGGCGCTTTGTGAAGTGGGCCCTATTTCTCTTATCCTTTCGTACAGGGAGAAATATAGAATAGACAGAAACCAACCTGGACTGCTCCGGTCTGAACTGAGATCATATGGGACTTCAATTGTTGAACAAACGAATCTTTGATACCTTCTGCGCCATTAGGATGTCCTGATCCAACATCGAGGTCATAAACCCTATTGTCGATATGGACTCTAGAATAGGATTGCGCTAATATCCCTAGGGTAACTTGTTTCGTTGGTCAAGTTATTGGGTCAATTGTGCATATTGATTCGCTTTGGCTGGTGTGGCCTTAGCATAGGTTGTTTGGAGGCTGGGTTATGCTCCGAGGTCACCCCAGCCAAAATTTTTAATGCAGGTGCAGTAATTTAAAATCTGTAGATTTGTATAGTTTTGATTGCATTAGTAAATTAAAGCTCCATAGGGTCTTCTCGTCTTATTGTTTTATGTCCGCCTCTTCACAGGCAGGTCAATTTCACTGGTTAAAAGTAAGAGACAGTTGAACCCTTGTGGTGCCATGCATACAAGTCCCTATTTAAGGAACAAGTGATTATGCTACCTTTGCACAGTCAGGGTACCGCAGTCATTAAACAAGTGTCACTGGGCAGGCAGTGCCTCTAATACTGGTACTGCTAGAGGTGATGTTTTTGGTAAATAGGCGGGGTGTTAAGTTTGCCGAGTTCCTTTTACTTTTTTTAAACTTTCCTTAAGAGCATGCAGGTGTTGGGTTAACAGTATGAGTAGTATTGGGTTTGTTTTTTGTTTGTTAATATTAGGCTGTGCCACTGTGCCCAGCCTTTTTTTTTTTTTTTTTAATGCATATTCTTTCCATTATACCTTCACCTTCAGAAATAAATACGGCAGAAGTATTTTTTGCATATGGACCTATATTATGTATTTGGAATAGCCACTGACAAAATAAGAGGAAAAGAAATTACATATCTATGGTAATAACTATAAGATACACTCAAAATGATTCTTCAAATACTAAAAAGAAGTAAAAGGCAAAGCTATGACTAATTTAGGGTACTAGTAAAGGCAGTTTCATATAGGTAAGATTTGATAGCGATATAGTATGTAAGAACAACTAAGTCATAGTTGAAGATTTTAGAAAATGAGTTTGGAAAATCAGAACAGTCACATTGGAGGTTTAAAAACATCTTTAGAGAGGTAGGAGAGAGGGAACGAATATGGATTTCAAGTTCTAAACAAGCCCTTTAAATTTTACTATTTAAATCAGGGGTGTCCCATCTTTTGGCTTCCCTGGGCCATGCTGGAAGAACTGTCTTGGGCCACACATAAAATACACTAACACTAATGATAGCTAATGAGCTAAAGAAAATAAGAAAAGAAAAAAATGAAAAAGACAAAAAAAATCACACACACACAAAAAATCTCAAAATGTTTTCAGAAAGTTTACGAATTTATATTGGGCACATTCCAAGCTGTCCTGGGCTACATGCACCCCGTGGGCTGCAGATTGGACAAGTTTGATTTAAATCATCCTACACAAGGCAAGATTAATATTCTCTAACTATTGCTATAATCAAGTATGTCTATTCAGAAACCAGATTCCTTGGGCAACAGAATCAAACCTAAAATCCTTAACCTGGTATTCAAGGCCCTTCACAGTCAAGTCCTAACCTGTTGCAATCTATCCTTCCAGTTTTACCTCTTTCTCTACATTCTCTTTGTTATAGTCAAATCAGACTACTAGCTATTACCAGAATATGCTCTGGGCTTCCCTTCCCTACCTCTAAGCTTGGCATGTCCTCCCTCCTTTGTTCTTCCCTATTTACTGAAATCTCACCAATTCTTCAAGACACTCAGTTCAATCACCTCACAGCCAAATATTGTGGCTGGGTATATCCTGTGGCCAGGTATATCCTCATACCATTTTATTTGTACCACTTTATAGCACTTATAGTCTATTTGTTTCATAAAAATGTGTGTACTTGCTCATTCCCAACAGATGTGGAGGTTCCTTAAAAAAAGATTATTTCCTCCAACTTTGTACTTGCAACAGCACCTAAAAAAATACTTGTATAAATGGCATCAATGTGCACTGAACTGAATATGATCAGCAGTTAGAAGTGGCAGCAGCTCTCAATCTTGAGTTTGATGAAAATCAAAGACTTCATTTTTAACGTCTACATTAATTTTCACAGAAAACAGGAACCACACCCTACCCATCAACTGCTTCACTAGACCCACAGATTTTAAATTTACAAGCAAATGTTGTGGCCCATTTCAGTACAGTATATAATTAAAAATTCTAAGTATTGAGCAAGGCATATCCTGTTTTTTAAAAAATTTCAATATCATGATAATATATATAAATGATTTCTTCTTTCTCCAAAAAGCACAGCTGTTTAGTTAGTAAATAAAAAATGATGATTACGTGCATATTTTCACCATCACAAAACTCAGATTCAAAAACTCACATCATTTCTAAAAGTATTTGTACAGGGGCAGCTGTACAGTGCTGACAGCTGTAAAGAAAGCATTGGATAATATCTAAAAAATAGCTTGGGCACAACGGCACAAGCCTGTAATCCAGCACTTTGGGAGGCCGTGGCAGGTAGTTCACTTGAGCCCAGGAGTTCAAGACCAGCCTGGCCAACATGGTGAAACCCCATTTCTACCAAAATTACATAAATCAGCCAGGTATGGTGGTGTGCACTTGTGGTCCCAGCTACTCGGGAGGCTGAGGTGAGAGGATAGCTTGAGCCTGGGGGGCCAAGGCTGCAGTGAATCATGACTGCACCACTGCACTGCAGCCTGGACCACAGAGAGAATCTGTCTCAACAAAAAAAAAAAAGTAATTAAATAATATCTGAAAAATAAACCTGGTAAAGCTCAACTAAAACACTACTGAGGAATTAGTTATCCTGTCACATCCCTGGCCAATTTTCTTTAGTATCATTCAAAATAGTTACAACCTGTTCACTACATTCAAGGTTTATATGTTTGGTGGAAAAAAGAACAAAGAAGACACTAAAAAATAAGATATATGCCACAAGGTTAATACAAAACACAAGGAGGTAAGTATCATAATAAAAATATTAGCAAAGTAGTAAGGAAGCAAAAAAAGCAGAGTGAGGGCATGCCACAGAGAATACAGCATTTGAACACTGAAAACAGGTGAAGAATGAGCGGAATTTAAGAAGGCAAAAAAAAAATGGCTAAATAAAGGCACAAAGCTTTGCAAGTAAAAACTCACATAAAAAGTCACACTGGGTGGGGCGCAGTGGCTCACGCCTATAACCCCAGCACTTTAGGAGGCTGAGGCGGGTAGATGACTTGAGATCAGGAGTTCGAGACCAGCCTGGCCAACAGTGAAACCCCATTTCTACCAAAAATAATAATAATAATACAAAAATTAGTCAGGTGTGGTGAAATGCACCTGTAGTCCCAGCTACTTGAGAGGCTGAGGCAAGAGAATTGCTTGAAACCAGAAGGCAGAGGTTGCAGTGAGCCAAGATCACGCCACTGCACTCCAGCCTGAGCCACAGAGCAAGACTCCCTCTCAAAAAAAAAAAAAAAAAGTCACACTGTACAGCTGCAGCAGAAGCTGTAGGGGAGTTATTTAGTGGGAAAAGAGGGGAAAAATAAGACAAAATATTGTTAATATCTGAGACTTCCTTCTGAAACTTTTGGAAGGAGTGGCCTGATCTGATCTGGATTTTTCTAAGATAACTGTAGAAACAATGAAAGCCAAATTGAGAAGGAAGAGACTGAAAACAGGATCCAGTTGAAAAGTAACTGCAAAAATAGAGGGGAAAGTTGATGAAGAGTCTGAAGCTTACAATAGGAAAAGAAAGGATGGGTCAGATTCAGAACTGCAGACTGGATATAGAAGAGTAAAGCTAAAATTAATCTCCAGGGTTTTAGTCTAAGTGATTAATTCAGAAAAGCAAATTAACTTTTAACAAATTCCAAGTAGCCAAACATTTATTATCACTTGCTCTGTGCAAAGCAGTATTAAAGGACAGAAGATACTCAAAACTGAAAACCTTTGTGGAAGAGAAAGACAGCTATATTCTCATGTTCATATAGACAACTATATATAATTCAGTTGTGTTTCTATAGGAAAGATGATCATGGGAGTATCTGACAAGGAAAAAACCGAAACAAGGAAGGGGTTTGGTATCCCTATAGTGTGCTATAAACTGAGGTATACGGTTAACTTAAATCTGTGCAAAGTCTAACACAGCAGAGGAAAAACAAGCCAAAAACTTTTTTTTTAACATTAAAAAAAAAAAAAAAAAAAAAAACAGTGATGAAGGTCCCAGGGCCAAGGAGTTGAGGTGGGATGTAATTTTGACCAGGTAGAACATCTAGGAACATGTCTTGTAAGAACTAGAAATTCAAGCTGGGCCTTAAAGCAAAAGTAGTAGCTCAAAGTATCTGGGGTTTGGGTATGGATAATGCTACACAAGTCTATTCGCCCAGAGAGGAAATAATGGAGCCTAGGTCAGAGGAGGCAGGGTCAGGAGAAGGCATAGTGATAAGAAGTCTGGTAAAACAGGGATGAGACAAACTGCAAAAGAAAGCAAACATCAGATAAAGAGTTTACACTTTATTATACCGGCCATGGAAAGACAAAGGTTTTTAAATAGAAAAATATTAATCAGACACAGAAGCAGTACACAGGATGGACTGAAGAGAATATGGAGAAGAATGAAGACAAAGAAACCAGTCATATGAGGATTACAACAATCTCTAAATGAAAGGTAAGAAAAGACTGAACCACAATAATTGGCAGATAATGGAGGCATAGCAGACAGGATTTAGGAAATAACTGAATACGTGGATGAAAAGGGACTGTAAGATGACTTCAAAGGCTTAAGGGTAAGCCACTGGGCAGATGCTAGCTTTGTTTCAGGAGAGAAAAGAAATCAGTCTGGGACATATTTATCTTGAAGTCCTCCAGGGCATCCACAAGACAAACACTTGTGCAGGACAGAGATACCAGGATGGGCAGGGAGCTCCAGGACAGACAGATTTGGTAGTCACCCACCTAGAGATACTGGCTGATGCTGGAAGAAAAACGAGGGTGGAGGACCAAAGTTTGGGGAACCCCTACTTTAGAAAGGAGGAAAATTAAGAGAAAAAAGAATGGGACACAAAGGAGCACAAAGCACCTTTTCAACCTGCTCTCACACGTTTCACAGCTCTCAGAGACTAAATAACCTGCCAAAAGGTCACAATCAGCAGTGGGACACACGGAAAGAAAAAAACAAGGATTAATGGCAATGTATAACAATAAAATATCTGAAATTTGTACCCACAAAAATTTATCCTGGAAAAATAAACTGGAGGAAGGGGGTGGAGGGGGTGTGGCATATAAAACGTTTTCCCACTATTAACTCTAATAGTGAAAAACAAAACCTAAATTTCTAGCTGAGGAATAGTTAAATATATCACAAAAAGCTATCATAAAAGAAAAATTTTACTACCTAACTTTTAAAACTTCATCATTGGGAGAAGAATATTAAAGTAATATGGCAAAGGGTCAACATTTACTGATTGACTGATGGGACAGGGTCTTGCTTTGTCACCCAGGCTGGAGTGCAGTGGCACAATCTCAATTCATTGCAACGTCTACCTCCCAGTCTCAAGTGATCCTCCCACCTCAGCCTCCTGAGTAGTTGGGACTACAGGCATGCCACCATGCCCAACTAACTTTTGTATATTTTATAGAGACGGGGTTTTGCCATGTTGCCCAGGCTGGTCTCAAACTCCTGGACTCGAGCAATCTGATCTGCCCACCTTGGCCTCCCAAAGTGCTGGGATTACAGGTGTGAGCCACCACACCCAGCCAACGTTTTTAATATACAAAGGGCTCCTGTAAATCCACAAGAAAAAAGGAAAATATCCCAACAGAAAAATAAGAAACAAATATCAATTTAAAAAAATGAAAATGACCAGAAAATTTTAAAAATGACTCTCAATCCCAATCAAAGAAATAAAAATTAAAATGATATTCATATATTACTCACCTCTCTAAGATGTGGTAAAAATGGGCCTTCTTATCCTTGACAATACTGTATACACACTGGAACAACTTTTCTAAATGCCATTTTGGCAATATAAATGCTTTAGAAAGTTTATACAACAGTTCTATTTCCAATAATATACACAAAAATTAAAAGTGTACAAAGTTGTTCACATGAAGTTCACTCTAGCTTTGCCTATAATATGGAAAAGCTGGAAACAACCTAAATATTTAACAATAGGAGACTAAATAAATTATGGCACATCCATTAATTTTTAGGCAGTTTTTTTTAGAAAACATAATATTCAATGTGAAAAATTGTTAAATAAAGCATTTTATTAAATAAAAGTTTCTAAACAGCACATATAGTATAAGCCGATTTGTTATTTAAAAGTGGTTGATATGCACCAAAAAGTTAGTAGTGGTTATCTCTAAGTACTAGACTAATAATATTTTGATATGCCTAATTATCTTATAATGAACACATTCTCTCATAGACAAAAAAAAAAGCCTTCCAGTTTGGGAAGAAAATACAAAGAAGAATGTGTAGAAAAATACAAGTATAAAAAGCAAAATATAGTTGTATGTACAATTAATAAAAATATGAGCAAAGAACACAAAAATCTTTTTCCCCAACTGTTGTTTAAATGAAACAAGTATAAAGAATTAAAAATAGTTCCACTTCTGAAAATGGGGGGAAAAAAAGATGAAGTTGGTGCAGAGAAGAAAATAGAAAATTCACATCATAAAATCTTAATCATTTTAGAAGGAAGCAAGGTCAAAGTCAAGTGTTTCCAGACTGGGGTTAGCAACCTGACTCGAGTGAAAAAGCAACAGAGAAAATAAGTCAACTTGGGGATAAGAAAAATATTAGAAAGTGACTAGTATATAGCAGGTAGAAAACAAGTATGTAACAATCACCAAAAGTGTGACTTTGGGGGAGAGTGTGGGGCAGGGACAAAAGTAGAAAACTGACCGGTTATACCCAGCAAAGGTCAAGGAGAGGAGAGACTATGTGGTATAGTGAGTTCATGGTTAGAACATGAACTACAGAGTTCAAGGTTGAAAAGAAGGAAGACAACTAATGGCGTAGGAGGGACTGGAGGTGACAATAAGGACAAAAAGCTGCTTCACCAGTTACAACAGAAAAAGAGAAATAGACCCTTGCATCGCCATCTGGCCACAAGGTTTAAGACTTGAGGTAGAGTGGTTCTGAATGATGACAAGTAACATGGTCATAACATGCAGGCTGCTGTTGCAGAGTAGCAGTGAGGGTCACTGGAATTAGTGTAGTTCCAAATGTGGCCATTCTGGCCAGAAATGAATGTAACCCTTACTTAACCTCTATGCACTTCGCTTTCCTCAGTTCCAAGTATTTAATACATCCTTTCTAGCCTGACTGACAGGAATGTGGCTGGCAGCTAACTCCTCTGCATTTTATTCAACTACAAAATGAAGAGCATAAGAAAGGAGATGGGAAATTGAGTTAAATAAAAGGTTCTCCACCTGACTGAACACTAAAGTCAGGGGTGCTTTTAAAAAGAGGCAAAATGACCTATGTTCTGTCCCCAAATCCAGTAATTCTGATTTATTTGTCCTGGGGTGGGATCCAGGCAATATTATTTCTAAGTAGCTCCTCAGGAGATTTTAATGTGCAACCAAGGCTGAAAACTGAACTAGGTATTCCTACAGGCTGCTTCCCTTTAAAAGTTTTTAAATTCTATGATTCTATATAATTCACTGTCATTCTGTTCATGTGTTAAAATAATACTACTATCGTATTCCAGGCCCTTCCACAAACATCGAATCTTGGGTGATCCTCACGATAACACTGAGGCAAATATTTCTGTGCCCATTTCACAAATGAGTCCAGTGAAGCTTACAGAAGTGAAGCGGCTTGTTCAAGAGTCACAAGCTAGCAAGGAGCTGAGCCAGGACAAGGTTTATTTGTTCCAGTCCATCCTACATGCAACTTGCTTTCTTTCCAGTGCACTCACAGCAACCATCTGAATGCCTTTTATTCTCTTCCCAGGACCTCCCTAAATTGAGCACATTAGTTTGTGGTTTACAGTTTGACAGGGGAGAAAGTTATCTTGGGTGGGCGCAGGAAATAAACCCCGAATTCTACAGTCTAAATTACAGAATTACAAAACACCTTAACCTAGAGAGGCTTTCCAACTTAAAACAGCACTGTGAAAGTGTGTCCATCAAGTATTTTTAATTCAGTTAAGTCAACACATACATTGCTTTTAAACATAAGCAGGCAGCTCATGTACAAAGCTGGTTCATCAAAGATAACAGAAAAAAAAATTTTCATAGACTTTCTATTAAGCAGGGCATTCTAAAACTTCTAAGACAATTCCGGCAAAACAATAATTGATAGAGCTATACGGGATTTGTTCCAAGAGCTTAAATGTATAAATATGACCTTTAAAATTTTCAAGCATTAACAATATTTCCATCAAGTTCAAATACATTCAATCACACTTAAAATTATGATTATAATCCTTTTGATGATCCATGGTTTCTCTCTCATACATCAGTAATTATACTTTAATCCATTATCTACTTAGAAATTTCATAAATATTCAAGTTCTGTACTCCCAGGCCAAAATTCACTCAGTTACTAAGGTAAATTATCAACAAAACAACAAAACATATATATATATGTGCGTGTGCGTGTGTGTGTGTGTGTATATATATAAAATAAACCAATTTGTGGATTTAATGGAGTTGATGGCATGTACTGGGAAAAAGACTACAAAGAAGATTTAACTATGATGCTCATGGAATTTACAATTTCATAAGAAATTCATGAAGCATATTTACAAGGAACAAACATATGTGTACTCATCCATTCAAACCTTTCCTGAGCATCTGCTATGTTCTGTCCCCAAATCCAGTAATTCTGATTTATTTGTCCTGGGGTGGGATCCAGGCAATATTATTTCTAAGTAGCTCCTATGTTCTTGGCATACAGGGAATGAAGAGGCAAATCAGCCCCGATGTGTTGCCTGCTGTCACGGAGATGTCATGACAGATCTATGCGATATTTACAGTAATACCATGGGAGAAATTAATTGATTTCTGGAGAGAGAAAGGGAGTGGAATGAGAGAACAGAGCAGAAAAGGCTTCAAAGAGTACAGGCTTAAGTATTTTTAAGGAAAAATTTCATCACAAGGATCACCTGTAAATCAGCTCGCTGGGAAATAAGTATACTGAAGAACTAAATTCAAGTCAGAGCAGTGATAAGAGCAAACGAGATGGACAGATTGCTCCAGAAAACTGAGTTATGTATCCTACAAAGTTATGCTATAGGAAAAATGAAAAGGTTTCAGAGTCATAACATCCCAGTTAAATACCAGCTTGGCTGCTACATTTGTGAAATTAGTTTATTTCATTTCTAAGTAAAAAATAAATATTATAATGGCATTTACTTGACAATGAAGCAAAACTAAAAGAATTCTTAAGAACAACAGAAATTGGCAATAGAGCCTGAGCAACATGGCAAAACCCTGTCTCCACAAAATTCAAACAAAAATTAGCCAAGTATGGTGATGCGCGCCTGTCGTCCTAACTACTCAGGAGGCCGAGGAGGATCACCTGAGCCCCGGGAGGTGGAGGCTGCAGTGAGCCGAGATGACACCACTGCACTCCAGCCTGGGCGACAGAGAGAGAGACCCTGTCTAGGAAAAGGAAAAGGAAGGAAGAAAAAAGGAAAAAGAAATTGACAATCAAATATGAGCAGAAGCTGTATTTTTAGATCTAAAAAGTAAAATTCTCCAAAAATTTGGGGTTTTAGGGCTTACTGTATTTAAGAGGCTTTTCAGTTCATTTAACAGAATTTTAAAGCAAGATGTCTTCATTTAAAAATCATTTAGATTCATTTACTGAGACTGAATCTTTTCTTTTGATGCTTAGTCACTACACTACTTTTATTTAGAGGCCGATTACGTGTGCTTTCCAAATAAATAGCTTAATACCATTCATCCCCCGTGTGGTCGGGACCCAAAGAGATTATAATGAAGCCTTCGTTAATACTGAATTAACGTGAAGACCCCACGAGCTACCAGAGTATTAAAAAAAGGTAAATGCTCAAAACACGGTAGGCATTCACCCTTAAAAAACTAAAGGGAGGGGGAAAAAACTTCAAACTGTCAGGATCACTTCTCCTTATTCTTAAAAGAACACATGCCTTTAAGAGTCTCAAAGTTAGTATCTAAATTTTTCTTTAATGAGTCTCTTCAGCAACGTACTACACAACACGACAAAGAAGGCATTCATCAACAACGTGTTTTGTGAGTCTATGAACTACCGAGGAGGGCTTAGGTGTCTGTAACCTTCATACCCACTTCCACCGCACACTCAAGTTATTGCTGGAATGTACGGAGAGCACACAAGGCTATTCAAGCAACACCAGCAGCGCGCTCTCGGCCTTCAATCACGTTTTTAAAAAGAAAAATAAATTCGGCAAAGGATCATAAAACTTTAAAAGGCTCCAAATAAATAAACCATCACTTCTATCACAGCAAGTTCTGCGGGGCCATTTTTTTCCCCCAACTGACATACAAATATGTAGTTCAGGTCACAACGTCCCCGACACGCAGACCCTGCAAACTTTTCGGCCAGAAATTTGTTGCGACCCTGAGACGCCCCTGGCCGTGTCCGGGACCCCAGTCCTCAGGCGCCAAAACTTCTCGCCCGGCCTCGGGGCTCCTTCCCGCGTCCGCCGGCCCCCGCCCCGCAGACCTGCGGACCGGACCCTCCCCGGCGGTCCCCGTTCCCCCGCGGCGGCGGCGGCGGCGGCGGCGGCGTCCTGCGGGCGCGCGCGGCTTGCTACCGGGCTGGCAGGACGGCGGCGGCGACTGGCCCGCGGGCCGGCCCCGGCGCGAGGGGAGCGGCTGGGAGCGCCCCGTTTCTCACAGACCCCAACATGGCGTCGGCCGCCACCGCCCGCGACGACAACACCTCCCGGCGCCGCGACGGCTCCGGGACCGCGGGAGGAAGCGCCCGGAAAGTTTCACGTCTCCCCTCCCGGCCCGCCAGGAGCCGGCGGACCACCCACTCGGGCTTCACCTACCCCGACGGCCGCAGGCGGCGGCGGCAGCGAAGGCGAAGGTCCGATCCTCCTCGTCGCGGACGCAGGGCGCGGACTCTGCCGGCTCCCCGCCCGGGCCTTCCAGGGTGTGTGCGGTCCGCAGCCCCACTCAGCCGGCGCGATCCAGACGCGGTGGGCGGGCCGGACTCCAGCGCAGCCTCTCGCAGGTGACTCCCCCCGCCCCTCCAGTCGAACCCGACAACGGCCGCCTGGGCTGGCCTCTCCCCTGCGCGCGCACGGGCGCGCCCCCGCCCACACTCCGGACGCGAGCGCGCGGTCACGAGCACACCCACACCGCTCGCTCCCCGCCCTTTCTTGCCAGTTCCTTCGCCCCACCCCTCGCGCCCCTCGCGACGCGCTCTAGGGGCGGGGCCTTTGGCGGAGGCCACACCCACCCAGGCCTGCCGCGGGCGGAGCTTGTGCGTATGTGATGTCTGGACGCGCTCCCGCGACGCGTTGAGGTGCACGTGGGGCGCCTTACCTGACTTTCCTGACTCCGACCAGCCCTTAGAAAGTATTGCTCAACTGTCTACCAAGTTCTTAGGGAGAGTGGAAGAATAGAAGGAAGACACCTCCCCACCCACAGCAGGCCTCCCCAGGGAACTGAAGAACGAGAAAGGCAGGCTTTGGATTTAGATGCCCAAAGGCGTCGGTACTGGCATTTGCTGCTCCCATTTAGCACAGCAATCCTTCCCGTCACACTTTCCCTTTGCTTTACCTAAAATCCCTCCTCTTGAAACCTAGGGAACTGCGGCGACACACACATACCCCACGTGCTCCACCCAGCCCTTTCTTTTAAATGCATACTTTAGAATTCTGGTCTTTCCAAAACTTTGACGACACAAAACCCCATCAGCCTACTTCACATACCTAGAAACTGTAATTATAGCATAGTATATAAGGTTAAATGTGCCCTAATTAATCTGATAGCTAATTGCTCTGGTGGTTGCGTGGAGAGGTAACGAAGTTGCTTAGGGTAGACCAGGGATGGGGGCGAGGTGGGGAGAACAGCATACTTATTTTAAACAAAGTGTGTGTGGTGTGTAAGAGAAAATTGAGTTTTGGTAAATTTTATATTTCTTATTCATCTATTATTTCAGTAAGTTGTTTTAACCTGCGTTTGATTGCTGTTGAATTAGAGTCACTACCAGCCAAGCTGCACGTGGATGAGCACCTAGGGAAGAGAGCAGACTTGGGTTCCGCCCTGCTCTTCCACCTGGGATCCTCCTCCTCCAGGCTTGCTGCCTCCCATCCTCCTCTATTTCAATACAGTTTGTCTCTGAAACAAGTCTTTTTTTAATTTAATTAATAATTAGAACAAAATTGTCAAAGATGAACTTTTTCTAAATGGGGAAAGTTGTATGATCACACACACACACAATCTTTCGTGTCTTAGAGTTGTCTCTAGATGAGTACGGAAGTCGCCAGGGCCAGTCGCTTGTCTGTACCATCACTCTACCTCATTCACCTCTACGTGCACAGAATATCTACCAGTGGGGAAAAGGCAGGACTAAATAATGCCTAGAATCCTTTTAAATTTGGAAAGTAGGAATTGCTATGTCTGGTTGTCTAAGGTCAAGCCTAGAGCATTAGTTATCAAATATTTTTGGTCACTCACTCTCATTAGTAAAAATGTTTGCCCTCCTCACTTCTCATGTACTTATTTAGCTCAAAGAAAGTGCATAGATAGAAGCCAGAATGACTGTAATCAAACATTGGCTTTGCCTCTAACAACCTTGGCACATCCAAATATGACTTTGGTTTTTTTCACTTGTAAAATGGAGATAATAAAAGTATATATCACAGAGTCATTATGCAGATTAAATGAATTAATATATGTAAATCATATACCTGGCACACAGTGCTTTACAAGTGTGAAATAAAATTATTACATATATAATATACACACTTATATAGTGCTACATAAGTGTGAAATAAAAATTGTTACATATGGCCAGGCATGGTGGCTCACGCCTGTAATCCCAGCATTTTGGGAGGCCGAGGCGAGCAGATCACGAGGTCAGGAGATAGAGACCATCCTGGCAAACACGGTGAAACCCCATCTCTACTAAAAATACACAAAATTAGCCGGGCGTGGTGGTGGGCACCTGTAGTCCCAGCTAACTGGGAGGCTGAGGCAGGAGAACAGATTAAGTAAACCTGGGAGGCGGAGGTGCAGTGATCCTAGATCACACCACTGCACTCCAGCCTGGGCGACAAAGCGAGACTCCATCTCAAAAAATTTTAAAAAATATTAAAAAAAAATTGTTATATATGTAATATACCCAGCTACTCAGGAGGCTGAGGCTGGAGGATCACTTGAGGCCAGGCGTTTGAATCCAGCCTGGGCAGCATAGCAAGACCCTGTCACACATACACACAGAATTATATGTATAATATATGTAGTGTATATTTATATACACACATACACCTATTATAATGTACCTAGTATGTTAGGTACATTAAAAAACAACATACACACACACACAAAATCAGAAATAATGATTTTAAATATATATGTATATATATATGTATGTTTTCTTTCTGTACTCTTCATAGTCTATGCCCTCTCTGGGCTGTATGCACCCCAATTTGGAGACTGTTGATTTGGATCTGCGCTAACACAGTAGCCACTAGCCACATGTCTTAATTAAATGTAAATTTATTTGTTAAAAATTTAGTTTCTCAGTCACACTGACCACATTTCAAGTGCTTAATAGCCACATGACTATTGGACAATGCACATATGAAATATTTCCATCACTGCAGAAAGTTCTATTGGATAGCACTGACCAAGTTGGAACAAAGCAGGGAACTCAAAGTCACTGAAAGGGAGTAACAGTCACTCCTACTTGACCCTGTAACTGTGGTACCCTGTTCAAGTCAAGTGTTAAGACAGCTCTTTGAGCCTCACATCTCAACTGTAAAATGAAGATAAAAATAGGAATTACTGGCCAGGCACGTGGCTCACGCCCAGCGCCACCCTCCCACCCGCCCAGTTTTTTTTCTTTTTTTTCTTTTTTTTTTTTTTTTGAGTCTCACTCTGTTGCCCAGACTGGAGTACAGTGGTGTGATCTTGGCTCACTGCAACCTCCACCTCCCAGGTTCAAGTGATTCTTCTGCCTCAGTCTCCCAAGCAGCTGGGATTACAGGCATGTGCCACCATGCCTGGATATGTTTTGTGTTTTCTTTTTAGTAGAGATGAGTTTTCACCATGTTGGCCAGGCTGGTCTCAAACTCCTGACCACAAGTGATCCACCTGCCTCGGCCTCCCAAAGTGTTGGGATTACAGGTGTAAGCCACCATACCCAGCCTGTAATCCCAGCACTTTGGGAGGTTGAGGCAGGAGGATTGCTTGAAGCCAGTTCAAGACCAGCCTGGGCAACATGGTGAGACTGTGTCTCTACAAAACAATTTTTAAATTAGCTGGGCACTTGGAGTCCCATCTCCTCAGGAGGCTGACATGGAAAGATTCCTTGAGCCCAGAAGGTCAAGGCTGCAGTGCAGTGCAGTGAACAATGATCCAGCCACTGCACTCCAGCCTGAATGATGGAAGGACACCCTTTCTCTTAGAAAAAAAAAAAAAGGAACTTCCTCATAAACTGCTGAATGGAGGAAATAAGATAATGTGTAAAGTGTATGACATACTGCTAAAACATAGAGGAACTTGAAAAGATTAGTAAAAGTTGAGTTTCTATTTCCCCAATTTCTTTTTTTAATTTTTTACATTTGAGAATAAAAGATTGGGTCTTGCTTTGCTGCCCACGCTGGATTCAAACTTCTGGGCTCAAGGGATCCTCCCTCTCAGCCTCTTCAGTAGCTGGGATTACAGGCATGCACCGCCAAGACTGACTAACCTGATTTTTAATCCTGAAAGGCAAAAAAGATCACATTATTGTTCTTGAATCTAATGTGTATTTTGTAAAAGTGAATAGTTAGGTTAACTTTTAATTGAAAACAGAACATTCAAGAAGAGATAGGATGGCAAATACCTGGATTTTAATTACTCCTTGATTTCTTTGTCCCCTCCACCTTTAAAGGCTGGTCTTTTCCCAGTTTTGCCCATCTCAGTAAAACGGCACTGCCATCCACAAACCTGATGAGTCACCATCCTGTCATCCTTTTTCCCATCTCCTCCATCCAATCTCTTTATCTCCAAAATATTGTAGAATCTACCTTCAAAACACTTCATCTCATCTATTCTTCTCTCCTCCTGGCCCCTCCACACAGGAGCCACACAGGATTGTGTCACTCCCTGAAGAAACATTTCCATGGCTCCCCACCAAGGCTGCCATATAGAATTGTACAGTTGTAGTAGAACAACCCTATGGAAGAGTGTGTTCACATTGGAGGCACTGGAAATTTAATATTTATTATTAATATTTTCTGGCAGATTTTAGTGAAGTGATTCATTCTAACAAAATTATCTTACAACAATTTTCCAACAAGATGGACATCTAATTTGCCCAAACATGCCACATAGAATAAGAGAATTTCTCTTTCACTTAGTACAAAATGCCAGCTCATCACCAGGTCCTACAAGGCCCAGCACAATCCAGCCCCTGCCATCCCCTCCAACTTAAAATGATGCTACACTCCACCAACTGCCATTCACATTGACCTTCTGTCATTTCCTAAAATAAATCAAGCTCTTTTCTGCTGTGGGGCTCACTGCCCTGGACACCTCTCTACCCGGATAGACACAACCCCACAGTCTCTGCCCTTCACATAGCTGTGGCTCCTTGTCATGTTTCAGGACTCTGAGAGGCCTTTCCTGGACACTATGTCCGAGAGAGTGCCTCGGTTACTCTCAGTCACAGCCCTTTGCTTGTTTCCCTCCCAAAACTTATAGGTCTCCCTGGAGTCTGAAACCTGCATGAGGCCAGGGACCTCATTGTCCTCTCCCTTCTACCCATAGGTCCCAACAGGAGCATGTGCCAGCTTGTCAGTGATCAACTTGGCATGATTGCCACCCCCTTCTACATTCTCCTCTGCACCTATAGGGAGACAGCCTAGCACTCTATTTTCCAGAGAACTTACCCTAAATGTTTCCAGGTTAAATTGTGCCAGTGGAGACACATATATAAGAATTGAAAGGCAGAAGAAAAGCAGAACCCGTCATTCTCCAGTTGCTATGTTCTGAATGTTTGTGTCCCTCTAAAATTCATGTGCTGAAATATAATCCCCAACGGATTGGTTTTACAAGGTGGGCCTTTGGGATGTGGTTAGTTCATAAAGATAGAGCTCTAGTGAATGGGATTAGTGTCCTTAAAGAAAAGGCCTGAGAGAGCCTGTGTGCCCTTCCACCATGTGAGAACACAGTGAGAAATGTGCCATCTGTAAGGAACAGGCCCTCAGCAGAGACCAGTTCTGGGTCATTGATCTTGGATTTCCCAGTCTCCAGAACTGTGAGCAATACATTTCCATTGTTTATAAATTACCCATTCTAAGACATTTTGTTATAGCAGTCCAAATGGACTAAGATACCAGTATACATTTGAACATGCAGCTCAAATCCTAACGGGTTATTTTCCTGAACTTCTGGAAAAATATTAGATGCAAAAAAAACACAAAAAGGCTGGCATGCTGGCTCACGCCTATAAATCCTACCATTTTGGGAGGCCAAGGTGGGAAGACTGTTTGAGCTCAGGAGTTTGAGACCAGCCTAGGCAACGCAGCAAAACCCAGTGTCCACAACAAATACAAAAATTAGCTGGGTGTGGTGGCACACACCTGTGTTTCCAGATACTCGGGAAGCTGAGGTGGGAGAATTGCTTGAGCCCAGGAGGTCAGGGCTGCAGTGAGCCATGATTATGCCACTGCACTCCCGCCTGGGTGACAGTGTGAGACCCTGTCTCAAAAAAAAAAAAAAAGCAAAAAACTGAATATTCTACTTTTTAAAGGGTAGGGGGCTGTATCCTTGAAGGAAAAAAAAAAAGCAATACCTGACCCTAGACTGGACCCTGTACTATAAGAGGAGGGTGCTATAAAGGATGATATCGGGTCAACTGACAAAACTAAACATGAATGGAAAATTAGATAAAAGTGTTGTGTCAAAGTTAAATTTACTGTTCTGGTTATATAAGAGAATATACGTATTCTTAGGATGTATGCACTAGTGTATTTAGGGGTAAATGATGTGTGTATAATTATGTTATATATAACATAATTTAAATATTACATATAAAGGAGAAAACTCACATACATAAAGGATAAAGCAAATGGAGTAAAATGTTAGTGGGTAGATCTGGGTAAAGGGTATGTGAATGTTCCTTATACTATTTCTACTTTTGCAACCTGTCTGTAAGTTTGAAACTATTTCCCAGAAAACAGTTAAAATATATATAAAGCACTAAATAAACTACTCTGAATAATGCAAGACAAACTAGGATAGTTGCCATAAATATTCAGTCTCAAAATGGACCTAAGTGACTGCTATATGATTAAACAGCAATATGTTGTACACTTTTTTCTAATTCCCCAGAGAACAGAAAGCGAATTTACTGTTCTTACAGAAGACAAGATGTTCCCTGGCTATGGAAAAATAACCCATCGTACTCACAGCATCTTTCTAAGCATTTCAATATGCGACATTTGTGGCTTTGCTGCCCACTGTGACCTGCAAACCAGTTTGGCACAACCACATTTGCTGCAAATCCTGGACTGCATGAAGTGGGATCAGATATTATATTCCTTCTAAAATTCATTATGTAAAGAGAATAATCCAACATATAACCTCATCCCCAAATTGCAGCATCACATACTTTTTACTTTGAAGCAAGAAGACCCTGGGCTTGGAAATACAGTTCTGTGCCTTTTTTTTTTTTTTTTTTTTTTTTTTTTTTTGAGACAGAGTCTCACTCTTTGCCTAGGCTGGAGTGCAGTGGCAGATATTGGCTCACTGCAACTTCCACCTTCCAGGTTCAAGTCTCCCAAGTAGCTGGGATTATAGGTGCTCTCCACAGTGCCCAGCTAATTTATTTTTTGTATTTTTAGTAAAGACGGGGTTTCACCATGTTGGCCAGGCTGGTCTCAAACTCCTGACTTAAGTGATCTGCCTGCCTCGGCCTCCCAAAGTGCTGGGATTACAGGTGTGAGTCACAGTGCCCGGCCAGTTCTGTGCCATCTTAGCAAAGACCCTTACAGTCAGCTCTTAGAAAACCATTTAGAAAAGTTTCCCAGTTAAATGACATAGAAAGTTCCTTTAAATATATTGTGGAACCAGGCATGGTGGCTTGTACCTGTGATCCCAGCTACTCAGAAGGTTGGGGTGAAGGATCTCTTGAGCCCGGGAGTTCAAGTGCAGCCTGAGCAACGTAAGAGACTCTGTCTCTAAAATATATACATATTGCAAGACCCTGTCTCTAATATAGATACCTATATTAGATATCTATATTAGATATATATACTATTAGATATTTATAATTATTAGATATATATAATTATATATAATTAGATGTATAGATGTATACATCTAATTATTATTAGATATATACAATTTAGATATATAGATATAGATATCTAAATATATATATAAGATATCTAATATAGATATATAAAATAGCAAAAAAATCCTCTGTGTTCTGCCTATTCACCTCTCCCTTCCCCCAACACCTGGCAACCACTGATCTTTTCACCGTCTTGCTATATATATATTATATATAGGGATATATGTATGCTATACATATATCTAATATATAGCACCCCTATATATAGCATATATATAGCATATATGTACACCCCTATATATAGCATATATACCCCACATATAAAGCATATATAGCATATATATACCCCTATATATAAAGCATATATATAGCATATATATAGCAAGACAGTGAAAAGATCAGTGGTTGCCAGATGTTGGGGGAAGGGAGAGGTGAATAGGCAGAGCACAGAGGATTTTTTTTGTTTTTTTTTTTTGAGACGGAGTTCTGCTCTTGTTGCCCAGGCTGGAATGCAATGGCATGAGCTCGGCTCACCGCAACCTCCACCTCCCGGGTTCAAGCGATTCTCTGGCCTCAGCCTCCCAAGTAGCTGGGATTACAGGCATGCCCCACCACGCCCAGCCAATTTTGTGTTTTTAGTAGAGATGGGGTTTCTCCATGTTGGTCAGGCTGGTCTCAAACTCTTGACCTCACGTGATCAGCCTGCCTCAGCCTCCCAAAGTGTTGGGATTACAGGCGTGAGCCACCGTGCCCAGCCGCACAGAGGATTTTTAATAAAACAACTCCATATGATATTGTAATGGTAAACACATACCATCAGACATTTGTCCAAACCCATAGAATGTACACCACTAAGAGTGAACCCTAACATAAACTATGGACTTTAGGTAATATTGACTTGTCAGTGTAGATTCATAGATTGTATGAATAACAACTGTATCACTCTGGTGCAGGATGTTGATAGTAGAGGAGACTGTGTGTGTTAGGGGTCAGGGGATATAATGGGAACTCTGAACTTTCTGCTCAATATTACTGTGAACATAAAACTGCTCCAAAAATAAAATCCATTCAAAAAAAAAATGCACACGTCTCTTGGAGAGGTTGAAATTTAAACTTGGAGAGTTATTTGAGAAATGTTTCGGCAGGCAATTAAATTCATCTCTTGAAAGATTTATTGTAAATCATTTTCCTTAGGCAACTGCTCTTTTAACCATCTGTCAAGCTATCTCACCTTAGAATCAAAAAGTAATGTTGAGATACTTATCAATATTTTTAAAAATTAAATTTTCTTGGCAGAAATTTGATCTTGATCTTGGGAGTTTTAACATATAAATCTAGTATACATTGCATCCTGTGAATTTTCCCAATAATCAATATAAATTGAGCATTTGCCTTACTGCAAACTAAGTTTATATCTAACAGGGACATCATTTACTTGTCATATTGGAAACTAAGGAACTAGGTTTATAATCACCTCTGTCCTATCAGAAACATAAGGCTTAACACCCTACAATAAAATACATTCTAAGTAAATTAGTAAATTACATGTAAAATATGTAAACTTGAGTATAAAAATCCATATAAAATACACCACTCTATTAATGTTTTTTCTTTGACTAGCATGCTTCTTTTCCTTTTTTCTTCTTTGTATCTAGCCAATCTTCTGTAATAAGTATGTATTGTTTTATTTTTTAGAAAAACACAAGGCACAATCATGGGTACATTTTGGATCCAATTCAAATACTTATACACAAAAATATACAATGGCTGCTTTATTAGTCCATTTTCACGTTGCTGATAAAGACATACCCAAGACTGGGAAGCAAAAGAGGTTTAATTGGACTTACAGTTCCACATGGCTGGGGAGGCCTCAGAATCATGGAGGGAGGCAAAAGGCACTTCTTACATGGCAGCAGCAAGAGAAAATGAGGAAGATGCAAAAGCGTAAACCCCTGATAAAACCATCAGATCTCATTAGACTTATTCACTACCACAAAAACAGTATGGGGGACCCACCCCCAGGATTCAAACTATCTCCCACTGGGTTTCTCCCACAATACCTGGGAATTCTGGGAGTACAATTCAAGATGATATTTGGGTGGGGACAAAGCCAAACAGAAATCATTCTGTCCCTGGAACCTCCAAATCTCATGTCTTCACATTTCAAAACCAATCATGCCTTCCCAACACTCCCTCAAAGTCTTAACTCATTTCAGCCTTAACTCAAAAGTCCTCAGTTCTGAGACAAGGCAAGTGCCTTCCACCTATGAGCCTGCAAAATCAAAAGCAAGCTAGTTACTTCCTAGATACAATGGGGGTACAATGTTGGGTAAATCTGTTCCAAATGGGAGAAATTGGCCAAAACAAAGGGGTTACAAAGCCCATGCAAGTCTGAAACCCAGCAGGGCAGTTTAAAGCTTCAAAATGATCTCCTTTGACTCCAGGTCTCACATTCAGGTCATGCTGATGCAAAAGGTGGGTTCCCATAGTCTTTGGCAGCTCCACCCCTGTGGCTTTGCAGGGTAAGCTTCCCTCCTGGCTGCTTTCAGGTGCTGGTATTGAGTGTCTATGGCTTTTCCAGGTGCATGGTACAAGCTGCCAGTGGATCTACCATCCTGGGGTCTGCAGAATGGTGGGCCCCTTCTCAGACCTCCACTAGGGAGTGCCCCAGTGGGGACTCTGTGTCAGGCTCCAATCCCACATTTCCCTTCTGCACTGCCCTAGCAGAGGTTTTCCTTGAGGGCCCCTCCCCTGCAGCAAACTTCTGCCTGGGTATCCAAGCATTTCCATACTCCTCTGAAATCTAGGTGGAGGTTCCCAAATCTCAATTCTTGACTTCTGTGCACACACAGACTCAACACCACATGGAAGCTGCCACAGCCTGGGGCTTCACCCTCTGAAGCCACAGCCCAAGCTCTACATTGGCCCCTTTCAATCATGGCTGGAGTGGCTGAAACACAGGGCACCAAGTCCCTAGGCTGCACACAGCATGGGGACCCTGGGCCTGGCCCATGAAACCACTTTTTCCTCCTTGGCCTCTGGGCCTGTGATGGGAGGGGCTGCTGTGAAGGTCTCTGACATGGCCTGGAGATATTTTCCCTATGGTCTTGGGAATTAACATTAGGCTTCTTGCTACTTATGCAAATTTCTGCAGCCAGCTTGAATTTTTCCTAAAAAAATGGGTTTTTCTTTTCTACTGCAGCATCAGGCTGCAAATTTTCTGAACTTTTATGCTCTGTTTCCCTTATAAAACTGAATGCCTTTTATAGTATCGAAGTCACCTCTTGTGTGCTTTGCTACTTAGAAATTTCTTCCACCAGACACACCAAATCATCCCTCTCAAGTTCGAAGTTCCACAGATCTCTAGGGCAGGGGCAAAATGCCACCAGTCTCTTTGCTAAAACATAACAAGAGTCACCTTTGCTCCAGTTCCCAGCAAGTTTGTCATCTCCATCTGAGGCCACCTCAGCCTGGACCTTACTGTTCATATCATTATCAGCATTTTGGGCAAAGCCATTCAACAAGTTTCTAGGAAGTTCCAAACTTTCCCACATTTTCCTGTCGTCTTCTGAGCCCTCCAAACTGTTCCAACCCTCTGTCACCCACTTCCAAAGTCGCTTGCACATTTTTGGTATCTTTTCAGCAATGCTCCACTCTACTGGTACCAATTTAGTGTATTAGTCCGTTTTCCTACTGCTGATAAAGACACACCCGAGA
The DNA here is from genome assembly GCF_007565055.1 of Rhinopithecus roxellana. Taxonomy (NCBI): domain Eukaryota; kingdom Metazoa; phylum Chordata; class Mammalia; order Primates; family Cercopithecidae; genus Rhinopithecus; species Rhinopithecus roxellana. The sequence continues at coordinate 58,987,998 of NC_044557.1, read as the reverse complement.
CTGGGAAGAAAAAGAGGTTTCATTGGACTTACCATTCCACATGGCTGGGGAGGCCTCAGAATCACAGTGGGAGGCAAAAAGCACTTCTTATATGGCAACGGCAAGAGAAAATGAGAAGGAAGCAAAAGCGAAACCCCTGATAAACCCATCAGATCTTATGAGACTTATTGACTATGAGATCTTATGAGACTTACTGACTATCAAGAGAATAGCACAGGAAAGACCGGCCCCCGTGATTCAGTTACCTCCCCCTGGGTCCCTCCCACAACACATGGGAATCCTGGGAGATACAATTCAAGTTGAGATTTGGGTGGGAACACAGCCACACCATACCAGCTGCTTTCTTACATAGAAAATTTCTAAATTATTGGAACATTACCTCCCCTGCCATTAGAGGAAAAATACACAGCAAATGCTGTATTCCTCAACATTAAATCCCATAAATGGCAAAACATTAACCTCAAAAAGCAGTTATTTAACAAGCTTATGTCCTATGAAACTAGCTCAAAATAAGCATAAAATCTGCAAAGTTAGAACACTGTATTAGGTTTTTAAAAATTGGTGCCAGATTAAACAAAATTCAACAGAAACCTTAAATTCAAACGTTGCCAAGTGAATCTATTTAAAAAGCAAGCCGGGCTGGGTGCGGTGGCTCATGCCTGTAATCCCAGCACTTTGGGAGGCCGGGGTGGGCAAATCAGGAGGTCAGGAGATCAAGACCGTCCTGGCCAACATGGTGAAACCCTGTCTCTACTGAAAACACAAAAATTAGCTTGGCGTGGCGTCACATGCCTGTAATCCCAGCTACTCGGGAGGCTGAGGCAGGAGAATCACTTGAACCCAGGAGGTAGAGGTTGCAGTAAGCCGAGATCGTGCCACTGCACTCCAGCCTGGTGACAGAGCTACACTCCATCTCAAAAATAATAATAATAATTCAAAATGAATTATTATTCTGATTCTGTAAGTTTTTAGTTGGCTAACTTTGTGTAAGTGGCTTAATTGCTCTGCACCTCAATTTCTTTCTTTCTTTCTTTTTTTTTTTTTTTCAGCCTCCCAAAGTGCTGGGATTACAGGCGTGAGCCACCATGCCCGGCCTGCACCTCAATATCTTTATTTGTAAAATTTATAAAATGAGGAAAACAATCCCTATCCCCTAGGATTATAAAGATTAGTGATAATATTAAGTAAAACACACAGCATGGCACCTAGCAAATAGATGCTCAATAAACAGAGGATGTGTTGGCAATAGTTGTAGTAGCAAATGTTGCTGCTCTTGAAATTACTAAGAAAATATAAATTTTTACCACTCATGTGGAAAGGCAGGAAGTGGTATATTAATCCTTGACATGTCTGATTCACAGGTCCCTGGCCAATTCTTGCAAAGGTTTTTCCACCATCTTTGTGCCTCTTCAATGACTTTATATTCCTGAAATTGAGAACACAAAAGGGCTGTTCACAAACAGGACAAATACCATGTGAACACACTGTCATTCAGTTGCAGCCACCCAGTCCCACTCCTCACCTGGTCTCCCTTTGACTGTATGAAGCTATTTCCTACACTCATCTCCAGCCCTGACTTCTACCCAGATTCACCCACATGTTTCTCCACTCCTTAGCTCAAGTTCAGCCACCAGGCCTGGTGGGCACCAAGACAGACAGGCATGGCTGGATAGAGGGGAAAGTTGCTGGACCAAGAGTGCCTCAGAGAAGGGTCTGTGCTCCTTGCAGAGCAGTTTCCCCATTCTCCCTCAACTGGGCCGCAGCACACAAAATCACCATTGCATTATGACTCATACATAAGGCAAGTCATCTTTTAGGAAAGGAAACCAAAATTTGGAAATGAAACTAAGGGCAAGGCAGCCCAGAAACAGGGAACAAAGGCAAGAGGCAGAGAGGCTCATAGCCAGAGACCACAGCACTTGGTGCAAAGGTCTGCTTCTAAAATGAGGGCCAAAATTCCTAAGTGTTAGAGAGGAAATTTTGATCTGGAAAACACTAAATTAAATAGCTTTCTGATGGCGATGCAAAGTTATGAATGACCTCTTCCCACTATGCAACACTTTCTCCGTTTACTGAACTTTTCTCCTGTTGTTTCTCTCCTGTATCGTCTCCAGCATATCTTCACCTTATTCTCGCCTTGTCTCTGCTTTCCTACAAGAAAAGTCCTGACACACATTCAACTTTCCCAGAAATGGAGTACTGTGGATATAAAGAGAAATAAAAATACGTTCATCATGGATTTGAAGACCAAAATTATCATGGAAATCTTCCACTGGGGGATAAGGTTGGAGTGGAAAGAAAATATAGAGTGAACTCATCTTGTTTATTTGTATATCAATTCCTTCATTTATTTACAAATATCTATTGCCTGCTATGAACTAAGTATTGTTCCTAGAGTTGGGGATGGCCTGGGGTAGGGCAGGTAGAAGAAACAGACAGAGTCCCTGTCTTCATGGAGCTCATATTCTAGCAAGGAGAAAAAAGACTCCTTTTTTGTGGTGAGTACAATAAAGGAAATAAAGATGATAGGCAGCATGATGTCACAGGAATCAAGAATCATTTGACATACTTAGTTTGAAACATCTATTAGTTATCTCACATAGCAATATCAAGTCTAGAGTAAGGAGAGAGATCAGGACTGAAAATACAAATTTGACCATTGTCTACAAAGAGATGGGGAATGAGAGTAGAGTTAAGGGTGCTTGCAAGAAAATTTTAAGAATAAAATCTTTCAAAATCAAAGATACAAAGATGAACGAATATAATCTGTCTGTTATGAACTGAATGTTTGTGTCACCCCCAAATTCATGTTAGAATCCTAACCCCCAAAGTGATAGAATTAGGAGTTTGAGCCTTTGAGAGTTAATGAGGTCATGAGAATGGAGTCCTCATGGATGGGACTAGCGCCCTTAATAAAAGGACCCCAGAGAATTCTCTCAGCCTCTTTCCACGATGGGAGGATACAAGAGGCAGGCAGTATACAACTCTCACCAGAACCCAACTATGCTGGCACCCTGATTTGAGACTTCCAACTTCCAAAAGTGTAAAAATATATTTCTGTTGTTGATAAGCCACCCAGTTTATGGTATTTTGTTATAGGAGCCCAAACTAAGAAACTATTATAAGAAATGGTGCTTTATGCTCAAAGACGTTTATTGCAGTATTCTAATATCATTAATAAGTGGGAAACACTAAACGTCTGTTTGAGAGCAGTCGAATACTTTGTCACAATGAAATATTATTCAATAATTCAAAGTCTTTACTAAGACTTCTTGATAGAAAAGGGATACATTTATATTCTAATGCTAAGTGATAAAAACTATAAACCTATCTATATAGCATGATAACAATATATTAAAAATATGTATAAAAAAAGAACAGGACAGCTACTTGAAAGGCTGAGTCAGAAGAATCACTTGAACCCGGGAGGCAGAGGTTGCAGTGAGCCGAGATTGTGCCACTGCACTCTGAACAGGCGACAGAGAAAGACTCCATCGCAAAAAAAAAATAAAATAAAATAAAATAAAAAAAAAATAAAACAGGAGAAATTACATAAAAGGGTAACCATAGACTTCTTCTTTTTTTTTTTTTTTTTTAGTCTTTCCTATATTGTCTGTAATTCCCATTTTATTAATCAGCTTAGGCTAGGCTGATGGTGAGGCAACAAAAATTGCTGGACATCTCAATGGCTTAACACATAAAATTTATTTCTCACCCAAAGTCAGCTATAAGTCAGGTGTAGTAGATAATAAAAGATAACCATTATTAATACTTTCCCATTCTGTGGCATATGCTACTCACTGCACTAATGGTAAGAGTCTAATTCCCCTCCCTTTGAACCTGAACTGGCCTTAGTGACTTGCCTTGACCAACAGAATATGGCAGCAGTGATGTTCCAGGACATCCAGGGGTAGCTTGTAAGAAGCTTTTTGAATCCCATCTAGGTCTCTTGGAATACTCACTCTTGGGATGCATCTGGTAGGAACCCAGAACCCATGCAGTGAAACTCTAAAGCCACATAGGTGCTCCAATTGACAGCTTCCTTACACCCAGTCAATAGCCAGCATTAATTCCAGCCAGACGAGTGAGCCATTTTGGAGATCCAGCTCTGATGAGTTGTTAGGGTGACTGCAGCTCCAGTCAACACCTGACTGCAATCAGATGAAAGACCCAAGCAAGAACTGCCCCCTTAGCCCAGTCAGCAGACACAGAATCATAAGAGATAATAGTAAATTGTTGCTTGAAACTACTAAGTTTTGGGGGGGTTGAACACACGGAAATCAATAACCAGAACATCTGCTGGTTCTCCAAAGCAGCTGACATTCATGCAGTGACTCAGTGATCCAGGCTGCTTTGTTCTTACACCTCCACCATCTTAATATCCGGCCTCCACTATCACTCTGAAGGAGAAGAGAGAACTGAAAGTTTGCATAGGAATTTTTGCTGCCTTGGCCCGGAAGAGACATATGTCATTTTTGTCCACGGCCAAGTCATACGGCCTAACTAAAAGGCAAGCTAAGAAATGCAGTCTTCCTGCAGTCTTCCTGCACCCAGGAAGGAGAAAAATGATACACTGGTGAACAGTGGTAATGTCTGTCAAGGCTGTGCATTGCTTTCACTTTTTAATTGTGAAATATTCCAAACATAACAAAAGTGCAATGCCTAAAATAACAGGCATTCATCTAGTCACTATCCAGACATCTAACTTGTACAACCACACACACAAAAAGCTTTATTTGTAAAAAGATTATTGGATATTAAATATCCCTGGAGAGCTTTCTGTGGATGTTGAGTGATAATTGCTGACTAAAGTCTTTCAAAGATTTCAAGTTCAGACTCTTTAAAATCCACTGTCACTCCTCAGCCCACCTTTCCAGGGACCTCACAGTTTTTCTACCAGTACACTCAATAGACAGTGTTGGTATTTTTTGCCTCCTTGCGTCCATTTACTCTTTCTAAAACAACATCCTAATTTTCCTTTGCATAACCATTCAACCCCACTCTTAGCAAGACAAGCATAATCTGTATGGGATTAATTCCCCCATAACTCCAGTGATGAGCTGATCTATGCTCAGCAGGGTAACTCATGCTCCTGGATACAGCCACCAGTCCCATTAGCATAAAGCCCAGGAATTTATCTGACATCTGAGGGCAGAGAGTTTCTCTCCCTTGTTGACATGAACAAGGAATCATATGATCCCAGGACTGTTGGCGTCTGCTTTGGGACTATGAAGGAAGACTGCCGTAGGATGCAGTTCATACAGTGGAAGCCAGAACAGAGACAGGAAAAGAAACAAGATCCTTAATCAAGCCTTTAGAGCCTGAACTACCTCGGGACTTTTTAGGTGAGACCATGAATTCTTTTTATTGTTTAAGTCAGCGTAAGTTGGGTTTTCTGTTGATTTCAACCAAGGCTTCTAACTAATAAGTGCCAATGCAATAATCCAGTCACACAGTCACTTTCAGTTCTCTTAAATACATGTACTTTTTACTTCAAAATATGGTTAAACTCATCCTTCAATGTGGTTAGGCTGGGCACAGTGGCTCACACCTGTAATTCCAGCACTTTAGAAGGCAGAGGCAGGAGGATCACTTGAGTGCAGAAATTCAAGACCAGCCTGAGCAACACAGCAAGACCCCGTGTCTAAAAAAAGAAAAATTCGCTGGTTGTGTTGGCATGCACCTGTAGTCCCAGCTACTTGGGGAGATGAGGAGGGAGGATCGCTTGAGCCCAGGAGGCTGAGGCTGTAGTGAGCCATGATCGCACCACTGGATTCCAGCCTGGATGACAGAGCAAGATCCTGTCTCAAACAAAACAAAACAAAAAAGTAGCGAGTATAGTCACTTGCAAAAAGCATGATCCAGGCCCCGATGATCATGGCTGAAGAATAAATCACCATCTGCAGAATCTAGAAAAAAAAAAAAAACTTTAAAAACTGAGAATATTCCAGATTTCTAGCTGTTGAGCATTCCTTAAGCGTTGACTTGTAGACATCTGTCACTTTTTTTTATTTGTTTTTTGTTTTTTTGAGATGGAGTTTCGCTCTTTCACCCAGGCTGGAGTGCAGTGGTGCGATCTCGGCTCACTGCAACCTCCGCCTCTCGGGTTCAAGCAATTCTTCCGCCTCAGCCTCCCAGGTAGCTAGGATTACAGGCACGTGCCACCACACGCGGCTGATTTGTGCGTTTTTAGTAGAGACGAGTTTTCACCATGTTGGCCAGCCTGGTCTCTAACTCCTGACCTCAGGGGATCCGCCCGCCTCAGCCTCCCAAAGTGCTGGGATTACAGGCGTGAGCCACCGCGCGACGGACATGTGTCATTACAGGGCATCTGCCTGAACAAGTGGGCAGCTCTCATACTCTCAGGTCCAACCTCCTTAGAACTATCTGCCAAGCAGTCATGTTTGGAGCAGCTGAAAAGAAACCTTGAAGCTGCCTAAAGACCCTCATCCGAGGTCTGACAGCTCATGTATGTGAAATATGTGGATAGAAAAGCCTCCGCTGAGTCAAAGTTATGCTTCTAACTTCCCGATGCGGTTATTTGAATGGAGAAGTGTGTGTTCCTCTGAGTATGTGCAACAGAACTCCAACCCATGTGGCCGAGTCAACTGGAGAAAGTTTCAAGGATTGAAGAAAAAGAAAAAGAAGGGAAATGGAGAAACAGTTTTCAATCAGAGAAGCAAGACTCTTCCTTCTCCTGTTATAACTCTCTCATCTTCTCACCACATTTGAACAGCTAGAGAAGTCTCCAAGAAATGATAATATAACATTTAAAAGTTGCCAAGGGAATGCCTTCCAGAAATAGCACAGTAAGTGGAACATGTGGTTTGCAGTCATCTCAGTCATACAAATCCATCTTTTCTTGGGTCACTATAATTTTTCCCTCTCCTTCCTAAAACAGACCCCTCAGCCTTCTTGGTGCTGACAAATATTGAGGTGTTCAAGACAAACTTTGTAGACTCCAGTAGAAATAATGAATGAATTAGATTCATTACACATAAAAAGAATTTTTGAAGAGTTGGCAATTTGCCAAGTTGAGTACATGATTTGTTTGGCACTTCAAATGCAAGACTATCTCAATAGACGTGTATGTGTGTGTGTGTGTGTGTGTGTGTGTTTCTTTTTTTTTTAAACAGTCTCGCTCTACCCCAGGCTGGAGTGCAGTGGCGTGATAGCTCACTGCAACCTCCACCTCTCAGATTCAAGCGATTCACCTGCCTAAGCCTCCCGAGTAGCTGGGATTACAAGCACCTGCCACCACGCCTGGCTAATTTCGAGACACTTTCACATATTCTTTTCTGCAGATCTCAGGAGAACATTTATATTAGCTTATTTTTCATTTCAGATCTAATTTGAAGCACTGGTATCAAAGTCCATTTTATACATCTCAGCGATACGTTAAAGAAAACCATACCTGCCTTTTTTGTTGATGTTGCTATTTTAATCTCACAGAAAGAAAAATGTAGGAAAAGGAAAGAACATAATTATCACCTGTATATACCGGGTGAATGAAAGAGATTATAGAACAGTGGTAGAAAATATATACAGAAAGTCAGCAAGATGACTCATAAGTACAGTCTCTGAAATAGCTCAGCTTTTGTATACAGTGTGACAGATCTGCCAACAACTAACTAATGTAATAGAATAATGAATCACTTGGGACTAAAGTTATTTAAAAGTTCCTGTGAAGTACACCTCCACAGGCAGTTCCAGAAAATGCCATTGATTTTCAGCAAACATGGCTTTTGGCATAAGGGGGGAATCACAAGAAAGTCACCTACTGGTAAACTCATAGCACCAGCTGCTTTTGCAGTCCTGTGGGCCTCCCTCACATTCGCCTCCACCTGCCTGTCAGGGAACTGCTGGAGTTCAGTGATTAAACTCCTGGGACCATGCCTCTGGCTAAGGGTGAGGTACCCACTCCCCACCCTTCTCCTTTCTTCTGTTGTGCAAGCCTCAGGCCACTTAGGGCCCTTCTCTCTTTAAAGCCAACACCATTCATTTTTTGTTTGTTTGTTTTTGAGACGGAGTCTCTCTGTCCCCCAGGCTGGAGGGCAGTCTTGCCACCTCAGCTCACCACAATCTCCTGGGTTCATGTGATTCTTGTCACTGTCACTCATCTTATCTCTGGCTTCACTCCTCTAGTCCAAGAGTGGAGGTGCAGATTGCTTGTTCAATGCAGTCTTTGCTCTTCCCAAACAAAAGTACTTATTTCCTTTCCCGACTAAGCCTTCACTGCAGATGACCTCAGGAAGGCAAGCAGGGAAAGAAGAGTCAATGCAGGAAGGCTCAGGGCTTAAGAAATCCCACCAAGTTCTCACTTCCCAGGACCTGGATACAATTCCTGACCCCTGGGAGGTCCCTCAGACTCTGTGTAGTCCACACCTCACTGTATCATAAGCTCTGAGGTCTCCTCTCCCTGGATGGGGATGGGGCAGAGTTGATCATTCCTCCATGAGGCCTCCCTCCCAGCAATTAAACGTGCAGCTCCAATGGAGACTGAATGATGAGTCAGCTACTATCCCCTCTGGCACCATTTGTCTGAGGTAAATAATTTAATTTCCGAAGGCCCCTAGACTGGATGACACATCTTTTTTAAGTATTCCCTATTCCATAGAGAAATTATTCTCTCCAGGCTTTTCCTCACACTCCCCACAAAAAATCAGACTAAAGTCAGGCCGCTAGGTTTCCAGCCCTTCCTCTGCCATTTGCTTGCAACCTGCGTGACCTCCGGCACATCACTGAACTTCAGTCAGTCTCAGTTTCCTCACCTGTAGGACTGTGGTGGTCTCAAAGAGATCGTTACTCAGCACAGACCCTGGTACACAGTAAGAATTAACACCAGGAGTCTTGCCAATATCTGCTGGTCAGGATCCAGCACCTAAGGGGGCAATGCCTGGTCTGGCAGTGGGCCATCTGGACTTTGCTCCAGCATAGCAGCTGGCATCCATTCAGATTGGTCAGCCCATGGGACATCCTGGTTGCTAAACATTTTTAATCTTAGTGCTGTTTGTTTTTAATCTTAATGTTTGTACTGTGTGTGCTAAAAGCAAAGTCACACAGAGAAATACATACTAATGGGTCATCAAAGCATTGGAGAGGAGAGAGAGGAATCGGCAGAAGCATGGAGGGATGGGAGGGAGGAGGATGGCAAGGTGTCTTTTGTCTGCAACATGGTAGGCAAACAGGATCTTAATGACTTATGGTGTAATAGAGAAGTGCAGGGAAGACTGTTGTGTTAGTTTCCTGTGGCTGCCGGAACAGATTGTCACAAACTGAATGGCTTAAAGACAACAGAAATCTATTCTCTCATAGTTTTAGACGCCAGAAGGTTCAAGCTCTCTCTGAAGGCTCCAGGAGAGAATCCTTCCTTGCCTTTCTAGCTTCTGGTGACTCTAAGAGTTCACTGGCTTGTGTCAGTGGAGCTCCAGTCTCCCCTGTGTGTCTCTGCATCTTCAATCTCCTCTGCCTTTCTCTTATAAGGACACCTGTCACTAGATTAGCGCCCACCCTAAACCCATGATGATCTTATCTTGAGACCTTTCATGTCATTGTATCTGCAAAGAACGGCTTCTGAAGTAAGGCTGAATCACAGGTTCTGGGGGTTCAGACTTGAACATATATTTCTGGGGACCACTATTCAACCCATTACAATTATATACAAAAGCAGAGGTCTTTGCACCCTTAATATTTAACTTAAGCACATCAGCAAAGCCCCTTTGGCCATGTAAAATAGCATAATCAGGTTCCAAGGATTAGGAGGTGGACATCTTAGAGGGGCCATTATTCTGTCTGCCGTAGTTGGAAGCATGGATTTCTTTCTAAGAGCAGTAGGAATCAATGGGAGGTTTTAACCAGGAGAGTGAAACCAGCAGAATGAGGATGCAAAAGCAGAAGAATCATACTGGAAGCAGGAACAAAAGGCTTATCCATAGTTGGAGGATACAAAGTGAACATAGGAGCCCGCTAAACAGTATTTTAAAACTAACGTAATATATGGTCATGTGTATGATAATGGTAAATAATATGTTTTTATTGTTTCATAGTCTGGGCTTGGTCTTTCTCAATTAATCCTCTGTGGTTTTTATAAGGTCCTGAGTTCCAGGACCCCTTTGGTTATTGTTAGAAGTGGACAGCTGGCCATGATGGATCCCAGATGACTATTTTGGTCAAGATACTGGTGCCCACGATGAGCAGGCAGGTGTGCGAGTGCCTGAAGGCATGCTGCTTTGGCAGGCACATTTCCACAACACCTTACCAAGGCACTACCTACACAAGCAAGATGCTGGAAACATCTCAAGAACAAGCAAATGGCTAAACAGCAAAAGGAAAGAATGTCATCAAACTGTAATCCAGGAATGTGCAGTACGTGGCTTCCTGGAAACACTTTATAAACACCAAGTAAAAAGAGTGCACAGAATCGATCATATTGAGATGACACGTGTACTTAAAGGATACATATGTCAGTAAGGATTTGAATAGAGTTTTATATTTTCTGTGATGTTTGTGAAGTGTATTCCAACCTGTCTGTGCTTCTGGCAACAGCTTCCTGTCTCTGATCTTGCATAGAGTTGCTCAGAATTGCCTGGAATGCCTTCCAATGACCCCTTTCGGCTTGCCTCTTTTTGCTCCTGCTGTCTTCACTGGTCTTCTAATCTCATCCCTCCCTGCTTCATCTTTCCCTACCTACCTCAATGCTACTGGTTAAAATAAAAGTCTTGAGTTTGCTGGCTACCCCTGACTGCACTGGGTGTCTCGGCTTCCCTGTCATAAGTGTGGGTAAGAACCTCTGGCTTCCTGCCCAGGCCTTTAGGGTCAATCAAGCCAGGCCAGCCCACCAGGCTTCACCTCCAAGCAGGGGATCAGAGAGTTGGGATAATAATTCCTTTCTAGCAATGCATCACTTGGAGAAGTTACAAGTGATTTACCAATCAGCATAGAAAAGACTGCATTCAGCCAGAACTTTTCCATAGCAACAGAAATCTTGGAGCTGACTCTGAATTGTGAGATCCGGAAAGGACATTATCCAATAACACCTTGATGGAGCAAAATAAAGGGGGGAGGCAAATTTTCCTTCAGGAGATTGGATAGCAACATGGTTCTAATGTAGAATTATCCATTATATCAATTTAACAGTTACAGAGGAGGCAGAAGAACATAAAAATTTAAAAGCACAGACTCTGGGCCCAGATTTTCTGGATTCAAATCCCAGCTTTGCTACTTACTGGCTGTTTTTGAATCAGTGGCTTAACTTCTCTTTATCTTTGTTGCTGCTACACCTCCACAATCAGGATAAGAATAGTATCTGCCTTATCGGGTTGTTTTGAAGATTATAGAAAGCACTTAGAATAGTGCCTGGAACCCAGAAGCACTCAATGTATGTTAGCTAACTTATTTTTACTGGAATGTGTCCAACACTCCACATCACTGATATTTGCTATGGGCTTTGCTAGCCCATCTGGCTTCTTAAGTAAGTAGCACCCATGAACCATACCTTACAGAGCAATGAAACTGTGCCTGCAGATAAAGAGCTCCACCAAGGCATCTTGACAGTTGCTGGGTAAGAAGCTGAAGCATGTTCTGCCTGGTGCAGTTTGTTGGTTAGGCGAGATGCTAATGAGATCACAGCTGTAGAATCAAATCTATTCATTCTGTTCTGTGACTCCAAACTAAAGTTTTTCCTCCTCCAACCATCTCTCAGGCATATGCCGCTGCTCCTAAGGACAGCCAGTCACCATCATTGGCTATTATTGGACTAAGAGCACCATTATTGGAGAAACTGCCACAGGTCCACAGATAACACATAATGGGTCATTAGAATATTCCTCCTAAATTAATAAGAATGCTTTTCACCACAATCCAGGGGGTTGAATTAAGGTAATTCAAAGATGATAAAGAGGAGAAGGATACTTATAAGGACATACTGGTACGCAACTTCACAAATTTTTTGGAAGTGTAGCAAAATAGTCCATAAAAGAGGCAGAAACAGACTCACCTGCATGATGTTAGATAAGTCACTTTCACTTTACCAATCTGAATTTCAGTTTCCTTATCAGTAAAGCAGGCAGCGGCTGGTCTAGGTGACCCAATGTAATCACAAGGGTCCTTATAAGAGAGAGGTAGGAAGTCCAGAGTCAGAGAAGGAATATGTGATGATAGAAGAAGAGGCTAAAGTGATATGGGGTCATGAGAAGACAAATGGATGGATATATGGGTTCATCATGAAGGCATCTGTCTGTCTGTCTGTCTATCTATCTATCTATCTATCTATCTATCTATCTATCTATCTATCGCTGCATCTCTATCTATGATTACATTTTCTGAAAAATCCAACCATTTATACATCTTATCATGGAATTGTAAGGCATTCTCTGAAGAGTACAATGATTTCCAGATGCTCTTCCAATGGATAAACAGCCTGCATGGGAAGAAGTTAGATGAAGCTAAGAAAGAAGTTTGACTCAGGCCGTAAGACCATACAGACCTTAGAGACGTCTCTGGATATTATTCTGTTGGCAGCACAAATCCATCAAATGTTTTAAATTTGTTAATCATTTATTTTGTTTTGTGAATTCTAAAAAGGTTATAAAAGGACATGCCTGTACATTATGTTGGACAGATAGACTTTGATTTTTATTGCCCAACTAATTAACATTAAAGTTTTTGGAAGGACATTTTTAACAAGTGAGCTGAGAAGCTTTGGGGGGATTTAGTCTGAGGCGTTTGTTATCCTGAAAGATCTTGGAGCTGGGAAAAAAACCTGCAAATGGGGTAAACTGTACATTGTTTCTATATCTAATTCCACCCAAACATCACAAAATTTTTCACATATTGAGAAATATGAAAGAATAGTACAATGAATACCTGTATATTCTCCACTTCAGTACAATGATTAAAATGTTGCTACATCCACTCTATTTATCTATCTATTTTTATTGTGGTAAAATATACCTAATATAAAATTTACCATTTTAACCATTTAACTAATCAATATTGGAATCCCTGCTTTGAATTCTTTTGTGTGCATACTCAGAAGTGGAATTACTAGATAAAACTGTAATTCTACATTTAATTTTTTGAGGAACTGCCATACTGTTTTTCGTAGCAGCTGTACCACTTTACATCCCATCAGCAAAGCACAAAGCTTCCAGTTTCCCCATATCCATGCCAACACTGGTTGTTAAATGTACAGTTTGGTGGTCTTAAATACATTCACACTGTGTGCAACCATCACCGCTATTCATGTCCAGAACTTTGTCATCATCCAAAACAGAAACTTTCTACCCATTAAACAATAACTCCCAATTTGTCCCTTTCCCCAGGCCCTGGTAAGCACTGTTCTACTTTTTGTCTCTACGTATTTGACTATTCTTCATACCTTATATAGGTGGAATCATACCATATTTGTCCTTTTGTATCTGGCTTATTTCACTTAGTACAATGTCTTCGAGGCTCATCCATAATATGGCATGTATCAGAATTCCATTCCTTTTTAAGGCTAGGAAATATCCCATAGTATGTATGTACCACATTTTATTTAGCCAGTTATCAATAGATATTTGGGTTGTTTCCAAAACATTCCAAATAGTGCTGCTATGAACATGCATGTAAAATATTTGAGTCCCTGCTTTCAGTTCTTTTGTGTACATACCCAGAAGTGGAATTACTAGATAAAATTGGAATTCTATATTTAATTTTTTTAGTAACTGCCATACTGCTTTCCATAGCAGTTGTCCCATTTTACATCCCACCAGCAAAGTACAAGGATTCCAACTGCCCCATATCCACACCAACACTGGTTATGTTCTGGCTTTTTGTTGTTGTTTTTCTATAATAGCCATCCTAATGGGTGTGAAGTGCCAGCCGATGTTTCCAAGATCATTTGGATGAGAGGACTTGCCAACACAGCCTAACCAAACTCACGCAGCCCAGACGGTTGAATACCAGGAGGGCATCTTTCTCCATCTACTTCTGGTACTATCCAAGCTCCTAGGTCACAAATCCAAATGACTCCAGGTCATTCAGTTGTACCCTCCCAAGCTCCTCTAGCTGCTGAAAGGCAGACTCATTCTGTCCCTTACATATGTCCTTGATGACTTCCTTGGTACCTTTAAAAACTCAATAATCTGTACTTACATTAACATTTTTAAAAAATTATTTTTAATAATAGCTTTATTCAGATACAATTATCATAAGATAAAATTCACCTTTTCAGAGTAACACTTTTTTTTATTATACTTTAAGTTCTGGGATACATGTGCAGAACATGCAGGCTTTTTACATAGGTATACACGTGCCATAGTGGTTTGCTGCACCCATCAACCCATCATCTACATTAGGTATTTCTCCTAATGCTATCCCTTCCCTGTCCTCCTACTCCCCGACAGGCCCTGGTGTGTGATGTTCCCCTCCCTGTGTCCATGTGTTCTCATTGTTCAGCTCCCATTTATTAGTGAGAACATGCGGTGTTTGGTTTTCTGTTCTTGTGTTAGTTTGCTGAGAATGATGGTTTCCAGCTTCATCCATGTCCCTGCAAAGGACATGAACTCATCCTTTTTTATGGCTGCATAGTATTCCATGGTGTATATGTGCCACATTTTCTTTATCCAGTCTATCATTGACGGGCATTTGGGTTGGTTCCAAGTCTTTGGTATTGTGAATAGTGCTTCAATAAACATATGTGTGCATGTGTCTTTATAGCAGAATGATTTATAATCCTTTGGGTATATACCCAGTAATGGATTGCTGGGTCAAATGGTATTTCTGGTTCTAGATCCTTGAGGAATCACCGCACTGTCTTCCACAATGGTTGATCTAATTTATACTCCCACCAACAGTGTAAAAGCATTCCTATGTCTCCACATCCTCTTCAGCATCTGTTGCTTCCCGACTTTTTAATGATTGCCATCCTAACTGGCATGAGATGGTATCTCATTTTGGTTTTGATTTGCATTTCTCTAATGACCAGTGATGATGAGCTTTTTTTCATATGTTTTTTGGCCACATAAGTGTCTTTTTTGAGAAGTGTCTCTTCATATCCTTTGCCCAGTTTTTGATGGGGTTGTTTTTTTCTTGTAAATTTGTTTAAGTTCCTTGTAGATTCTGGATATTAGCCTTTTTTCAGATGGATAGATTGCAAAAATTTTCTCCCATTCTGTAGGTTTTCTGTTCACTCTGATGATAGTTTCTTTTGCTGTGCAGAAGCTCTTAAGTTTAATTAGATCCCATTTGTCAATATTGGCTTTTGTTGCCATTGCTTTTGGTGTTTTAGTCATGAAGTCTTTGCCCATGCCTATGTTGTGAATGGTATTGCTGAGGTTTTCTTCTAGGGTTTTTATGGTTTTAGGTCTTATGTTTAAGTCTTTACTCCATCTTGAGTTAATTTTTGTATAAGGTGTAAGGAAGGGGTCCAGTTTCAGTTTTCTACATATGGCTAGCCAGTTTTCCCAACACCATTTATTAAATAGGAATCCTTTCCCCATTGCTTGTTTTTGTCAGGTTTGTCAAAGATCAGATGGCTGTAGATGTGCAGTGTTATTTCTGAGGCCCCTGTTCTCTTCTATACACCTTTTTTTTTTTTTTTTTTTTTTTTTTTTTTTTTTTTTTTTTTGAGACACAGTCTAGCTCTGTTGCCCAGGCTGGAGTGCAGTGGTGCAATCTCAGCTCACTGCAAGCTCCGCCTCCCGGGTTCATGCCATTCTCCTGCCTCAGCCTCCCAAGTAGCTGGGACCATAGGTGCTGCCACCATGCCTGGCTAATTTTTTGTAATTTTAGTAGAGATGGGGTTTCACCGTGTTAGCCAGGATGGTCTTGATCTCCTGACCTCGTGATCCGCCTGCCTTGGCCTCCCAAAGTGCTGGGATTACAGGCATGAGCCACTGCACCCGGCCCATACACATATTTTTAAAGACAACTTTCTGGTTCCTATGATTAAGATGGTTGCCCTTAGGCCAGGCAAGGTGACTCATGCCTGTAATCCCCTCACTTCAGGAGGTCAAGGCAGGAGGATCACTTGAGCATAGCAGTTAGAGACCAGCCTGGGCAACATGGCAAAAGTCCATCTCTACAAAAAAAATACAAAAATTGGCCAGGTGTGATGGCTCACACCTGTAATCCCAGCAATTTGGGAAGCCAAGGCAGGCAGATCACGTAATCAGGAGTTTGAGACCAGCCTGGCCAACATGGTGAAACCCCATCTCTACTAAAAATACAAAAAATTAGCCAAACATGGTGGCACATGTCTGTAATCCCATCTACTCACAAGGCTGAGGCAGGAGAATCGCTTGAACCCAGGAGGCAGAGGTTGCAGTGAGCCAAGATCATGCCACTGCATTCCAGCCTGGGCAACAGAGCGAGACTCCATCTCAAAAACAAAACGAAACAAGACACAAATTAGCTGGGTGTGGTGGCATGCACCTGTAATCCCAGCTACTTGGGATGCTGAGATGGGAAGATCGCCGGAGTCCAGAAGGTTGAGGCTGCAGTGAGCCGTGATTGCACCACTGCACTCCAGCCTGGGTAACAGAGTGAGACCCTGTCTCAAAAAAAGAAAAAAAAAAAAAAAGCCCCTAAATTCAGGGTCACTTTTTAGAAGAGGAGTATTTTGTGATAGAGCAACAGTGTGTTATATCTCAACTAGACATCTGCTTACAGGCATGGCCAGCTGTCTTGGTCAGGCTCTCTTGTTTGATGGAAACAAAGACTCATTTATTCCTTAGAAAAAGGCCATTTATGATAAAGATCTTTGTGAACAGAAGCTAGGAAGCCATCTGGAACTGAGGCTACTTTTTCTTTCTCTTGGGCTACGTGATCTCTCTCTCTCTCTCTCTCTCTCTCTCTCTGTCTCTGTGTGTGTATGTGTGTGTGTGTGCGCACGCACACGTATGTTGGTGTGTGTTTCTCATAGCATCATTGCTTCTCTGTGTGCTTCTGTTACACTCAAAAATTTGACTTACCCTTACCCTCCATGGCCCCAATTCTAATCTCCTCTCTTTCTGGGCATCCTTTTTGTTTCCTGATCCTGTCACTAACAACTTCATTCTCTCAGAGAGAAACTCTGGCTGCCACAGCTCATCTTTCCCAGCCAGGCCAGATGATCAGTGCTGACCAGCCGATGTAGTGCTGCTCCAGGGCCAGCTGCCCAGCCCGGAACAATCTACCTTGCTGTGAGGGGGCTGCAATCACATAACAAAAGAAACGCAGAGGACAGGGTGAAGAGAGCCCAATGGCAACTGCACACACAATGGAGTGTGTTACAATGGGATGAGGAAGCCGAAGATTAGGAAGCATGACTCTTTCAGAATGGGCAGTTATAATGCTCTTTGCTCCAGAGGGGACACTGTATCTTCCAAGACTGTTCACTACATAAACATCCTTAGACGAGGCTGAGAAAGACAGTCCAGAACAAAAGGGAAGTCAGTACCTTTGTGTTTAAGTGCAACTGTAAGATGCCTACTTGCATTTTATTCTTTTAAGTGATAGAAATAGGCCAGCTTTTGCCTGGGCCCTTCTAGGCTCTACTTGGTAAGTGTCCACCAGCCCTACCTAAAAGAGTACAGAAGGATGTCCACCTGGTTGAACCAAGCCATCCAGAATGGTAGGGAAGGCACCAACCATAGGGACCTAGCACAGGGAGTTACAAATGTAAATGCGTACAGGGGCCAGGCAGGTAGATGTATGAGCGAGGTGACTAGATATAAGAATTGGGAGTAGTGGGAATTGCAGTAGACAGGAGAGGCCATGCGCTATTTGAAACTGGGAGCCAATACTCAGTTCCAATTGATTATTTCCACGGAAGAACGAGGGTCCCAAGTTGTTTGACCTCTTTTTTCCCAAAAGAACTAGGAAATGTGAATTTTTATGTGCTATGTCACCCACCTTTTAAATGTTGGTAATGAATTAGAATTTAAAATACAGGTGCAATGGCTTACAGCTTAATCCCAGTACTTTGGGAGGTGGAGGCAGAAGGATTGCTTGAAGTCAGGAGTTTGAGACCAGCCTGGGCAACCTAGCGAGACCTTGTCTTTATCACATTAAAAAATAAAAATAAAATAATGTAAGTGGCCAGGAGAAAACCCAAAGAAGCAGTGGTTGGAACTGATGGAGCAGCCTTATAAAGGAAGAAGCAGGCTCTGATAGACACCTGATCTCCCCCCACAAGTGGGGAGTTAAAGCCCTGGTTGATCACAGTCTTAATGGGTAAGCTCATTCAATTAAGAGAACAAAAAGCTAGGGATTGTGGAGAGAACTCTGTTAGAATCACAATCCCGTCCTCTTGCCCTACTCCAACTTCTTCTCCAAGAAAGAAAGAATAGCTTATTTTATTGGGAGTTTAGACAAAAGAACCATGCATGCCTGGACTGGCTCACTCCTATCCTTCTCTTTGAGTTTTGCCTATCTCCAAAGAAAGTTGCTGGATGTCTATGCCGTATGTTTTACAGCAGCCAATCTACATGGCAAGAGGAGCAGGAGGTTGGGGAACAGGGTCCTGTGGGCTGTTTAACACTACCAGAGACCATGACACAGGGTCAGCCCCTGAATGTTATTCAATATGAACTTTTCTCAGTAATAAAGCTGACATTTTATTTGCCATCCTACTGATTTTTGAGTCAGTTTCTCAATTGTTTCTAAATTTGGTTAAGAAAAAGGTGTGGCATTTATTTATCCATTCCAACTCAAACAGGCATTATTATTATTTACACTTTACAGGGGAGAAAACAGTCATTGGTTGATCAAGCTGTATCTGGCCCTATACTCTCTGTTCCTAATAACCACCCATACAGTAGATTTCTGCCTGCCTATCAGTCATTCTCTCTCTTCTGGTATCAACAGGTTAATTTTCCTTGGAATTTCCTCTGTACATTTGATAGGGGAAAAGTTGACTCACTCCCAAGGGCTGACCAATCGGAGCCACAAAACCACCTGAACACTGTGATTGGCTCAGGAACAAACATGTGACACATGCTTGGCAAAACAGAGTCAAACTTAATCTGGCATAATGCTGGGGGACAAAAGTACTCTCTTTGCATTGGGGTCACTGAAATGCAGGGTTAAAAGCCTGGAGTTGCCACCCACCATCTTGTCATCATAAGGTACATGACTGTAGAGCCTATAGAGAAAAAAAGGAATGCAAAGGTGGTGTGCTGCTCTCAGCCTATTGCCTCTCAGCTCCATATTTACCCTTCATCGTTTGTTGAGCAAAAATCTAGCTAGGCCCTTAAGTATTTCTCTTTTACTATTTGTCATGTTATTAAACTTTTTCAGTAGAGGGCGCTGAAGAGACACTGCGGAAAACATAGGGTTTGCTTCCTGGTTCCAGTGTGTTCACTGGGAGCATGGGCTGCTTCTCCAGGGTCCAGCTCTTGCAACACTGACAGCTCCTCTATCACCTGGCTCCTTCAGTACCAGCAGCTTACCAGGGCACCTCCCTCAGGTACCTTCAGTGAAATACTTTCCCCTGAATTGCTTTCCTGAGCATCCTAGAAGATGAATTTCCAGCAAGTTCCAGGGAATAGATTTCTAGCAAGTTCCACTGACACTGCATGACAGCAACTTTGTCAGCAACTCTGTCAATCAATGAGACACAGCCATGTGCTCTTTGACAAGTTCTGGGTCTTAACCCAGGTGGTCAGGAGTGGGGGGCCAGGAGTGGCAGATTCTTCCTTAGGTGCTCTATCTCAGCCCTAGGAGAAGTAGTACTCCTTAAATCTGCTATTCCTGCATTCTTTCAAATTCTCTTCATCTCTTACTAGCCAGTCCATTATTACCCCAGTCCCCTGTTAATAGTTAATAATTCTTTAGATTGGCTGGGTGTGGTGGCTCCTGCCTGTAATCTCAGCACTTTGGGAAGCCAAGGCAGGTTGATCACCTGAAGTCAGGAGTTCGAGACCAGCCCAGTCAACATGGTGAAACCCCAACTCTAGTACAAATACAAAATTAGCTGGTTTGGTGGCAGGCACCTGTAATCCCAACTACTCGGGAAGCTGAGGCAAGAGAATCACTTGAACCCGGGAGGCGAGGTTGCAGGGAGCTAAGATCATGCCATTGCACTCCAGCCTGGGCAACAAGAGTGAGACACCATCTCAAAAAAAAAAAAAAAATACTTTTTTAGGTTACACTTTTCCTAACGTTCAAACAATCGCATGGCTCCTCACTCTTGATGGAACTGTGAATGACACAGATGGCTGGTGACACCAGGCCCTGATGGCACTGGCTAAACCTGGATCTGTATCCAGCCGGGTCAGAAGCTGCCTCTTCCTGTGGACTTTTTCAATTACAGAAGCCAATTTTTTTTTCTTTACTTGAGTCATTTTGAGTTGGGTTTTCTGCCTCTGTTAAATCGAAGGATCCTGATTACAGAAGCCACAAAAGGGGAACGAACAATTGAAATAACAAGAAATGTTTACCCAGAAAGAGTCATCTTCCGAGGGGACAATATGAAAACTATGCATGTGTCCATCATGTGAAAGTAGAATTTCAATGTTAGGGTGCACTTGAATTATATGACTGTAATATAATTTAAATATAATATAAATATGATGACCAAATTAGGGCCAAGGGGTGGAAGTTACAGAGACAGTTTATCATGACAGCATGAGGAAGAGCCTTCCAGTAATTCAGCGTTCAATAATGGAATGAACTGCCCTGCCCAGCTGTGAGTGCTCTGTCTCTGGAAGTTGGGAGACAAGGAGTGCCCGCCACCGTCAGGTACGTTGTGGAAGAGATTATTGCATTGAGTGGGAATTGCAACCAAGTAACCTATAAAGTCCCTTCCAAATCTAAGTTTCTACTATTATGCTTGCAGAAATTCCTTAGCCTAAATCCCATTCAATGGTCCCAGCTAAGAGAAAACCAGACAAGGGCAACATTGTGCATTATGTGAATCACTCGGGAACTTAGGGTGCTGCCAGATGTTATCATCAGATGTAAAGAAAATGGACTAAGTCACCAGATAGGGGTGTTTAAATAAAGCCTTCTTTGCCCTGTTAAGAACACAATGTATTGCCGGAAAGAAATCACTATAAATAAAATCATTCTGAAAATAAGCACATTAAACACTTGGTTTTAATTTGACTCAAGCATATTTACCTAAGTCAGATTGCTTAAACGAGTAGGTAAATGAAAAGTGCTCCGAGATTGGCTCAACCCAAGAAATGGAACATTAAGCTGGGAGGCAGCCAACACTGATTCTATTCCCGCTTTTTACAGTGACCTTGGGGTGAGGTGGGTCAGGAGGGAAGAGAGCAAAGTAACTTGGTTTTGCTGAGCTTTGGTTTGTCCAACTGCAAGAGCAAACAAAGTAGGCACACCTACTTTACAGAGTATGTGAAAGTTAAACAGGAAATGTCTACAAAAATAGAAAACAATGTATTAGTCTATGGACACAATAGATACTTTGAGTCAGAATCTCCATGCAAAGGTTTCTGGGTATAAATCATACTGGAAGTTGCGTCATTTAGCCAATACTTTCCCACCCTTTCTGAATTAATATAACTTCTAAAGATGTCCAATCCAAAACTAAGCTCACTCTGGCATACAGGATAAATTGGTTTAACATAAACAAACATAGAAAGTGAAACTAAGACCTACAGTAAATCAGTATATTCAAAGGCATAATATATTCAGGAAGCAGAGGCAACTTTGCCTCTGACATGGAGTAGCCCTCTAGACCAAACATTTCAGATCATTTCCTTTTCATTATCAAAAATTTTTTCCTCTTCTTTAAGAAGAAAAAAATCCAGCCATACCTCCACCACAGTTTTTGTGGAGAAGAGCCTGCTTTCAAGTTATTCACGTTGTCTTTTATTTACTGTTGCTCTATTTATTTTTTTGCACACAGACCACATCCTGAGGAGGAAATCATTTTTAAAACCTAATTCTTACAGGTATCCTCATTTCAGGAACGTTTGTGATTGCTCATTTATTCCTTACACAGCAAGAACTAAGGCAGGAATTGATTAAGAGAGGAGAAAGGTAGAGAGAGCCCTGGATTGAGTCCCCACTTGGTTTAAATCAGTTTCTAGATGAGATAGGCTAATCCATGTTCAACTCACTACAAGCCTCACTTATGATTTAAGGATCATTATCTGTAGCCCAGACCAATACTAAAGAGCCTAGACACGTCTGTGCATGTTCTCCCAAAGCCTGGGGCAATGAAAAGGCATCAGAGAAAACATTTAGAAGCTAAACTTCCACTAATGAAGGATTATTTTATAGGCACTTGCAGATGCCGTATTATAGGAAACGATTTAGTGATGAGACAACAGCAGTGGGGTAGTTAGGAATGAGGAGAGCTAAACTTCAAGATGGCTTTGTGTCCCCACCAAGCCCCAGTGAGATGAAGGCTAAGGCTCCATAACCAGGAGTGAGGAGAAAGAAAAAGTAGAACATCCAAGAAGCATCTGGTCTCCAGAAACTACTGCTAGGGGAGCTCTCCTCTCTGCTAGGGACAAGGTGAACACTAGGAATCCTTTGTTTATTCGTTTTCTTTCTTTCTTTTTTTTAATTTTTGAGATAGGCTCTTGCTATGTTGCCCAGGCTGATCTTAAACTCCTGGGCTCAAGGGACCCTCCTGCCTCAGCCTCTTTAGTAGCCGGGATTATACCATACCTGGCATAAGAACTCTTTACACTCAACCCCTTGCATGAACTATTAGCAGTTTTGGCCAGGCAACAGAAGTGGGTGCAGGCAGAGAATATGGAGGAAGGCACAGAGGAGAGTGACCAATTTTTTTTCTTTTCTTTTCTTTTCTTTTTTTCCAGCTGGAAGCCTGAGATAACTGGTGGTCTCTGGTGGTGGCCCAGAAGAAAGAATGCACTCTGAAAGAGAAACCAGCTTTTGTTTTGCTTTGTTTTGTTTTTTGAGATGG
Source organism: Rhinopithecus roxellana (assembly GCF_007565055.1). Taxonomy (NCBI): domain Eukaryota; kingdom Metazoa; phylum Chordata; class Mammalia; order Primates; family Cercopithecidae; genus Rhinopithecus; species Rhinopithecus roxellana. The sequence goes on along the minus strand of NC_044557.1, from coordinate 58,965,131 downwards.
GGTCTTGCTCTGTCACCCAGGCTGGAATGCAGTAGGGCAATCACAGCTCATTGCAGCCTTGACATCCTGGGATCAAGCAATTTTCCCACCTCAGCCTCCAGATTGGCTAGGACTACAGGCACCTGCCACCACACCCAGCTAATTTTTGTATTTGTAGTAGAGATAGGGTTTCACCATGTTGACCAGGCTGGTCTCAAACTCCTGACCTCAGGTGATCTGCCCGCCTCGGCCTCCCAAAGTGCTGGGATTACAGGCGTGAGCCACCACGCCCAGCCTAGAAGCCAGTGTTTTGTTTTTTGATTTTTGTTTTTGAGACAGAGTCTCACTCTGTCGCCCAGGCTGGAGTGCAGTGGTGCGAACTCACTTCGCTGCAACCTCCGCCTCCCAGGTTAAAGCGATTCTCCTGCCTCAGCCTCCTGAGTAGCTGGGAGGGATTACAGGTGTGCGCCACCCCACCTCCCCTGGCTAAGTTTTGTATTTTTAGTAGAGATGGGGTTTCACCATGTTGGTCAGGCTGGTGTTAAGCTCCTGACCTTATGATCTGCCTGCCTCAGCCTCCCAAAGTGCTAGGAGTACAGGGGTGAGCTACCAGCCCAGCCAGAAGCTAGTTTTTAAAGAAAACGGATCACTCCAGATTGGGGTATCCATTGCTTTAAACATCTTTCCATTAGGAATGCTCCAGATGTAGCAGTAGAGATTCATTTTGCTTACACTGTTAAGAAAATTCACTTTTGGAAAGCAGAAGGGACTCCAGATCAAAACATCACCACCAAGACATGAGCTGCTCTCAACAGAAACCAGTTGCAAATGAGGAGCTATAGAAAATAAGGAAACTCCTCTCACCTTTCTTACTGTTGCGTAGCAACCCCAGACAAAGGGGTCCAGAACCAACCACAAATCTCCCTCAAACTGCTGCATGCTACCCTCTGCTCCAGTAGGCCTAGAGATCCCTCACTAGCCACAGATGAGGAATTTGCAAGGTATCTGATAGTCATCAGATCCTAAGCTGGCCAGTGCCTTTGCATTTTAGAAGTTAGCTCATTTGGGAGTATACCAACTTCTAAATGCTTAATTTTCAACTTAAGAGCCAACAATATAGACAGAAGACGGATTCTGTCACTGTATTTTATTTTATTTATTTTGAGATGGAATTTCACTCTTGTTGCCCAGGCTGGAGCGCAATGGCATGATCTCGGCTCACTGCAACCTCTGCCTTCCCAGTTCAAGTGATACTCCTGACTCAGCCTCTTGAGTAGCTGAGATTACAGGCACACACCACCATGCCTGGCTAATTATCTGTATTTTTACTAGAGACAGGGTTTCACCACACTGGCCAGGCTGGTCTCAAACTCCTGACCTCAGATGATTCACCCGCCTCAGCCTCCCAAAGTCCTGGGATTACAGGCATAAGCCACCATGCCCGGCCAACAGTATTTTAATATATACTATTCTACATCTATTGTTGAACATTTAGGTTGTTTCCAATTATCTGCTTTTACCAAATAGGCTGTTACCAATAAGGGGTGTACTTTTGCTACGTGTAGTTGAGATGTCTTGATTTATTCTTTTGTTATTCATTCTTAGTCTCATTTCATTTGTTGTCAAGGAATGAAGGCTATACCGTTCTCCATTTGGAAATTTGAGGCCAGGGGCATCATGTATTTTGGTAATTTCCCATGGACAGTTGAAAAGATGGGACGTTCTCTCTAAGTTCATAATGTACATTTCCAATCAGAGATAAAACTGTACAAATGACTCTGCTCATTGGCCCAGGGGCCCAGAGACTGTGCTTCTCTCCTTAACTCCCTGTTAGGCCTCGTTAGGTGGGATCCCACCAGCATTGCTACCAATGAGCTGCTAGAGGTCCCTGCCTAGCCCCTGGAGGTCTCCTCTCTGAAATTGTACAACATCTCTGCCTCCACTTTGGCAATTACAAGGAAAATGGTAAACAGAGAACCAACCCCTTCCTGCTCTTTTTCTTGTGAGAAATTCACAACATCAGACTTGCATGTTCTTGCCCCACAGAAATTCAGGTAATGAACCTGGTATGGCAGTTTTGAAAAAAGTCAGTGTGGACTAAGGGCTGAGAGAATATGATACAGGTGAAAACATGGCGATATTATCTGCTTTGAATCAGATCCAATACTTTTGCAAGATGTTCATAGTTTTTAATAAGACATACATACTGCAAATATTGTCAGAATGAATTCAGTCTCCTCTACTTACTACTTGTATGGCTTTGAGGTGCAATTTTTACATCCATAAAATGAGAAGAATGATACTAACCTCATCAGGTCACAGGGAGGGCTCAATAATATTAATTCTGTCTTTTATCAGCTATTGCTTCTTGCTCTATTAACTAAGGACTCCTTTTCATCTCCCCATTCATTTTTGTCACTTAGATTGTTTATAAAATCCGAAGGTGGTTTCAGGTCTAGACCTGTGCAGTCCTGGCCAGTGACTTGCCCCAGGCATTGAGTGATGTTGCAGTGGGGCTGAGAAACAGAACTTCTCTGCCTGACCTCCCAAAAAGGCCAAGAATTTTGTTGAAGTCCTGTCTCCAGTGCCTCTTGCCCAGCAGTCTCCTGGCTGTCGCTGTCTCTGCTCAGCCAGTGCTCTCTCACTCCAACTTTCCATACCCACTGCCCCCAGTCCCTAAACTTTCATGTCCTTCTAAATAAAGGGAACCCTTGCATCTTGATTTGACTCCTTGTCAGCAAATAAACTATTTGTAAATTGGGCCAGGTATCGAAGACCCCTTAACAATGATTGCTAAAACCTGCTACACTTAAACAAATTATGTGTAAACTTAAAAACTGAAGGAGCTAGGCTTTAGAAGTTGTTACGATAATACATGGAATATTCATTTGAAACTTCAAAAAAAGCACTAAATCAGCCGGGCATGTGGCTTACGCCTATAATCTCAGTACATTGGGAGGCCAAGGCAGGCGGATCGCTTGAGGCCAGGAGTTCGAGACCAGCCTGGCCAACATCACAAAATCCCATCTCTACTAAAAATACAAAAATTAGCCAAGCATGGTGACAGGTGCCTGTAATCTCAGCTACTTGGAAGGCTGAGGCACAAGAATCGCTTGAACCCAGGAGGCGGAGGTTGCAGTGAGCTGAGATCATGCCACTGCACTCCAGACTGGGAGACAGAGTGAGACTTGGTCTCCAAAAAAAAAAAAAAAAAAACCTAAATGACCTTTTTTAGACACAAGAAAATTCTTGCATTGGCTAATGGGGGTGGGGTGAGCATGGAGTGCACAAAATTTAGGAGAGACGGAGGAGCAATCAGCCCCAGGGGATTTAACAGCCTCAGGCCAGAATGAGAAGGTCTCAGGGGACAGACCTTCCCAGGTGTGCTGGCTGCCCCTGCACTCCACCTTGAGGTTCAGGGTGAATTGCCTTTAGGTTGCACTTTGGTTGAGAGGAGGCCACTGGGCACAGAGAGTGGCCAAGGATTAATGACCTGGATCCCTTTCCCCATTCTGATGACTGTGTCCCACCCAACCCTCACATCCTTCCTTCTCCAGCAGTACTAAGGTAACTATCTTCTCAGCTAGCTTCACCCTCATCTCTGGGTTGGTCAAACCACCAGATTTTCTCCTCACTCACCCCCTGAGGCACACTGTGCAAATTAATCATAGATGCCTGCCTGTGAGAGGGAAAGAATCCTCTACAACCATGGGTCAAACTCAAACCTATGGAGTCCATGCCTTTTTCTGTTTTTAATCTTTCTCCTATCTAACTGCGTGATGGTTAGTATCTGTTCAGTGCCAACAAACAAACTTAGGTAAGGATCAATAGAAAAATGTGGGCCAGGCATGGTGGCCACTTCACTTTGGGAGGCTGAGGTGGGAGGAGAGTTTGAGGCCAGTAGTTCAAGACCAGCCTGGGCAACACAGTGAGACCCCCCCAACCCCCAAATTCTGCAAAAAATTAAGAAATTAGCCGGGCGTGGTGGCATGCACCTGTAGTCTTAGCTACTCAGGAAGCTGATGCAGGAGGATGTCTTAGGCCAAGGAGTTCAAAGTTGCCATGAGCTGTGATTATGACACTGCACTTCAGCCTGAGTAACAGACAAAGACCCTATTTCTTAAAAAGAAGGAGAAGAAGAAAAGGAAGAAGAAGGAGAAGGAGAAGAAAGAAGAAGAAAAAAAGAAAAAGAAAGAAAGAGGCTGGATGCAGTGACCCACGCCTGTAATCCCAACACTTTGGGAAGCCGAGGTGGGCGGATCACCTGCAGTCAGCCTGGCCAACATGGCGAAAACCTGTCTCTACTAAAAATACAAAAATTAGCCAAGCGTGGTGGTGCATGCCTGTAATCCCAGCTACTAGGGAGGCTGAGGCAGGAGAATCACTTGAACCCAGGAAGCAGAGGTTGCAGTGAGCCAAGATCACGCCGCTACACTCCAGTCTGGGCAGCAGAGTGAGACTCTATCTCAAAAAAAACAACAAAAAAAGGAAGTATTTATTTCAGGTCTAAAGAAGGCCTTGAGGAAGAGAAAGCAAAGAAAAAAGAAGGTAGCTAATTAAGTGAGGGAAGAACAACTGTGGACCCTTTGCAGGGAAGACGTGTGGCAATCATACCACCGGCTACCTGACATTAACTGAACACTTAATATGTGTTAATAATTGTTTTCAGGACATTGCCTATATTATCTCATCTAAGCCTTCTAACTGTTGACCTCAGGAAAGAAACTGAGGCAAAATTAATATAGTTTGTTTGGGCCAGGGTTGAGGACTGTAGCCCAGGACACTTCCAATTTGCCTTGGGGAATGCTGCCTTTGGCCTTTGTTACTTTGTTACAAGCAGGTTTTAAAGACAAAAAGGGAACAGGGAGTGGTCTGATAAAAAATAGTTTGGAATCCTCATTAGTTTACACAAGTAACATTGACCAGTGGTTGGGTATACATTGTTGAACTATAGGGTAAGAGTTATGGTGTCCAGCGTATGCAATTTTATGTGTCTTGGCATCAGATAGTCTAGAGCTCACATAAGCAAGTGGCTTCAAGAAGTAATTATTTGGCTCAAGGGGGAGTGAGACATGACTTCTGTCACACATTGTCATGTTTCAGTGCTTCTTTGGGCCTGATAATGAAAGGAGCCTGTATTCCTCAGATAAGAAGTTTCCTTCTGACAGTCCCAAAGATAGATACTATCATTCTGATTTTGCTGATGAGGAACCCAAGACATAGATAAAATAGATTCAAGGTCCTGAAACTAGTGGTGGGTCACAATGCAAATCCACCAAGGCGGACTCTAGAACCCAAGTTACATCTCCACCCCTCCCACCCGCCCCTTACACTCCCAGGGGATTAGAAGAGCTACCCAGTGAGAAGCATATGGTGGGCACCATGGTAATGAATTCCGCTGAAACTGACTCGGGGAACTCGACATATGTTTTCTATAATTCAGATTCTTAGGCACAATTGTTCTCATGAAATTGCCGAGCAGTAGAGAATCCGGATTTATTTTGGATACTGTTTCTGCAAATGCGAATGGATACAGGACTTTGTATTGCCCTTAAAAGGCTTCAGGAGGCCGGGCACGGTGGCTCACGCCTATAATCCCAGCACTTTGGGAGGCCGAGGCAAGCAGATCATGAGGTCAGGAGATCAAGACCATCCTGGCTAACACAGTGAAACCTCATCTCTACTAAAAATACAAAAAATTAGCCAGGTATGGTGACACATACCTGTAGTCCCAGCTACTCAAGAGGCTGAGGCAGGAGAATCACTTGAACCTGGGAGGTGGAGGTTGCAGTGAGCTGAGAAGGCGCCACTGCCCTCCAGCCTGGGCAACAGAGCAAGACTCCATCTCAAAAAAAAAAACAAAACAGGCTTTATGAGCTATTAAATAGCTCTAGTGAAAAATGCTGACCAGTTTGGGGTTTGGCCTGGAGACAATTAGTGTGGAATCGAATTATGTCATAGGGGGCCAGGCGCAGTGGCTCACACCTGTAATTCCAGCACTTTGGGAGGCTGAGGCGGGTGGCTCACCTGAGGTCAGGAGTTCAAGGCCAGCCTGGTCAACATGGTGAAACCTCATCTCTATTGAAAATACAAAAATTAGCCAGGCGTGATGGCAGGTGTCTGTAAGCTCAGCTACTCAGGAGGCTGAGATGGGAGAATCACTTGAACCCGGGAGACAGAGATTGCAGTGAGCCAAGATTGTGCCTGTGTACTCCAGCCTGTGTGACAGAGTGACACTTCTATTTCCAAAAAAAAAAAATATATATATATATATATATATATATAGTCAAGGGGAATTTGAAGTTAACCACATGGTAGATAATTTCATTTAGAGACAGCAGAAGACACACAGGTGTGACTCAAAACTCGGAGGGCAGTGTGAAGTTGGGAACACTAGTCCTGATATAAATAAATGAGAAAGGAGTAAATATGACAGGTAAATGACATCTGCCCTTTACGGTTAACATGCACTTAGGCAGTTTATCCCAGAGCATAATATTATATAATGGAAGTAAACAGAGTTGGGCTTGCCTCAAAGGAATTCAGAAAGAGGAAAAGGCCTGTTGCAGTCATGGTGGAAGGATCGCTTGAGACCAAGAGTTTGAGTCCAGCCTGAGCAACATAGGAGATCCCTGTCTCTACAAAAAAAAAAAAAAAAAAAAAAAAAAAAAATTAGCCAGGGGCAGTAGCACACACTTGTAGTCCCAGCTACTCAGGAGGCTGAGCTGGGGGGATCGCTGGAGCCCAAGAGGTCAAGGCTGCAGTGAGCCAGGATGGCACCACTGCACCCCAGCATGGGTGCAGGACCCTGTCTCAAAAGAGAGAGCAAGAGAGAGAAATGAACAGTTGAGTTATTTTCTTCTGCTTGAATAAATGCAGGGAAGAGCTTTTTGCAGAAAAGAGAGGGTATCATAAGAGACTGAGAAGGTTTTTTTGGAAGAGCTTCAGCATGAACATAAAATAGAGTTCAGCCATGGTGGGTGATATGGTTAGACTCTGTGTCTCCACCCAAATCTCATATTGAATTGTAACCCCCGTAATGCCCATGTGTCTAGGGAGAGACCTGGTGGGAGGTGATTGTATCATGGGGGCAGTTTCCCCCAGGCTGTTCTCATGATAGTGAGTGAGTTCTCATGAGATCTGATGGTTTTATAAGGGGCTCTTCTCCCTTCCCTCCTCACTCTTCTTTCTCCTGCCGCCATATGAGGAGGTCCCCTTCACCTTCCGCCATGATTGTAAGTTTCCTGAGGCTTCCCCAGCCATGTGGAACTGTGAGTCAATTAAACCTCTTTCCTTTATAAATTACCCAGTCTCGGGTATTTCTTTATAGCAGTGTGAAAATGGACTAATACAGCGGGTGTTTGGCGAATGGAAAGGTCACCCTCTGTATTAGTCAAGGTTCTCTAGAGGGACAGAATAGGATATATATATATATATATATATATATGGGGGAGTTTGTTAAGTATTAACTTACACGATCACAAGGTCCCACAATAGGCTGTCTGCAAGCTTAAGGAGCAAGGAGAGGCAGTCCAAGTCTCAAAACTGAAGACCTTGGAGTCCATTGTTAGAGGACAGGAAGCATCCAGCTTGGGAGAAAAGTGTGGGCTGGGAGGCTAGGCCAGTCTCTCCTTTTTGTGTTTTTCTGACTGCTTTATATTAGCTGGAAGCTGATTAGATTGTGCCCACTAGATTAAGGGTGGATCTGCCTTCCCCAGTCCACTGACTCAGATGTTAATCTCTTTTGGCAACACCTCACAGACACAGGATCAATACTTTGCATGCTTCAATCCAATCAAGTTGACTGACACGCACTATTAACCATCACACCCTCGTAGTATTAAACAGTCAACAAGAGGGGACAGTAAGAAACGGCAGGGAGAAGACAGAGGAAATGGGAGAACCATGACTCAACTTTATCTGAAGCTTGTAGAGGAGAAAAGCAGGGAGGGGAGAGCAGAAAGTTCACTGTAAAGAATCTCAAGTCTCCAAGAAAGGAGAAATGTCGGAACATAGAGCTGGAGACAAGGAAAGACATGAGATAAAGGCAGAACCCAAGAAGTCAAAAACAAGAGAAGGGGAGCTCAGACCATGAACTAAAGAATGAAGTAAGCACAATCATACAACTCACGTTATCATACTTAAGTCGCAGATGTGGGCATGCTAGGTAAATGGCCTAGGAATGTGAAATTTTAGAGTTAGAGGGAGGAGAACCCTGATTTGATATACAGAAGCCACTTCCTGTGCACAGAGGCAGCTGTGGGGTTCTCCCCACAACCGGTGATTTGGGAAAGGGGCCACACTGAATAGAACCAGACATAATATGAAATCTTTGATAAGGAGCACTCACCTTAAGGTGTCTCTTAAGAAGAGACACCTGATGAGGTGCAGGGTCCTGGAAACTGTCCCTCCTACCTCTTGCCAGGATGCCAAAAATGTGGGAAGTCATTTGGAGGAGGGGCTTGGAAGAACCTGGGGTAGAGGACTCTCAGGGCAGCAGATATTTACCCAAACAGTAGGAAAGTACAGTAAAACCCATAATAGTCAGGTAAGTGGAGTCTACTATGAAAACACAACACATGGGCCCCACTGTTGTGACGCTAACTAAAAATAGTATTTTTCAACCTCTCTGGGATTTCTCGAAAAGCACGTAAGATAGAGAAAGTTAGTCTGCGCCCACTGACTCCACAATGAACTGAGCAAGTGCAAATGACCACTGGGCAGTGAACCAGTGACCTCACCTCACGCCCAAGATAGGAATTTGGGTCCACTTGGAAGAGGGGTACCCATTGCCAATTGTGGCAAATCCTAGTCTGTGTTATGGAGGGTTTCGCTGGGTTTAAGGCAGTGAGTGGCTGATACCACCATACCAGACACTTCCTCGATAATTACTGCTTCCATCCACTCTGTAAAGCTCTGAGGTCGTGGAAAGGAAAATCCTATTTATGAGATGTGAAAAGTAAGAATATTGATAATCTTGTCCTCTCCCTTATATATATATATACAGTTTACACTGTGTGTATGTATTTCTTCTATATACAGTGATACTGGATGGGAATTTCAAAGAAATCTTCAGAAATGTGATTTGGAGGCTGGGTGCAGTGGCTCATGTCTGTAATCCCAGCACTATGGGAGGCGGAGGCAGAGGCAGAAGGATCACTTGAGTTCATGAGTTCAAGACCAGCCTGGGCAACATAGTGAAACCCCCATCTCCACACAAGTACAAAAATTAGCTGGATGAGGTGGTGCGTGCCTGTAGTCCCAGCTACTCGGGAGGCTGAGGTAGGAGGATGGCTTGAGCCTGGGAGGCAGAGGTTGCAGTGGTGGAGGTCCCACTGCACTACAGCCTGGGTGACAGAGCCAGACCTTGTCTCAAAAAAAAGAAAAACAAGGCTGGTTGTGGTGGTTCATGCCTGTAATCCCAGCACTTTGGGAAGCCAAGACTGGTGAATCATTTGAGGTCAGGAGTTCAAGACCAGCCTGGCCAACATGGTGAAACACCATCTCTACAAAAAAATACAAAAATTAGCCAGGCAGTAGTGGTGCACCTGTAATCCCAGCTACTCAGGAGGCTGAGGCAGGAGAATCACTTGAGCCTCGGAGGCAGAGGTTGCAATGAGCCGCGATGGTGCCACTGCACTCCAGTCTGGGTGACAGAGTGAGACCCTGTCTCAAAAAATAAAATAAAATAAAAACAAGAAAAGAAAAAGAAACACACACACACAAAACCAAAAAAGTGACTTGGCTGAAATTAACCTAAAATTGATTTCTGAAGCCAAAGCCTGAGATCACTATGTGAGAATACAGGGTCTAATCTCCAGTGTACATGTCAAAAAGGGGAATGGGCTGCAGCATCTAGAGAGGAGACCCTCCTGTAGACCCATCCTGTTGTTTTACAAAGTGTGGGAAACCATTGATGGGGTAGGTATGTTTTGGGTAGAGAAGAAGAGGCAGGGTAGAAGAGAGCAGAATCCAGCCACATAACCCCCAATGGAAGAATATTCAACTCTAGCTCAACGTGGGGAAGGTAATGACTTTGATCCTTCCAGTTACCTTTTCTAGAGGGAATATGGAAAAAATCCAGAGTGGACAAGGGCAGCCTCACATTAGGACCCCATCCAATGGGCATATCTGTCACTTTCCAGCGCACCAGGACTCTAGGGGCCCAGGATGGGCGTAGCTGTGGCAGAGGTGAGAGACAGCCTGTGGGAGGCTGTGAGCCCAGGTGGCCGCCTGGGACACTATGGTCCTTATAGCCATGAGGTTTGCAGGCAGTGCCTCAAGCGTGGCAGCAGCTGCAGTGCAGGCACCTGACTGTGGTCGACCTCATGGGGGTGGTGAGCAGCTAGCTGGCCCAAGGTGCCAGGGCCCGTGTGGCATCTGCAGGGTCAGCTAGTCTTCAGCGCTGCCAAGGAGAGTTTATGAGCTGCCCCTTCTCTGCTACCGGGAAACAGCCTGATGGGGCAGGTAGGGGTTGAAGTTTCCACAATTAGCTGGAGGAAGAGGGGATCTTGAGAAACAGTGGGTTTTGCTGTAATTGTGTGTGTGCCACTCCCCGGCCCTGAAGGGCATGAGCAAGAAAGACTGAAAGTTGTGAAATGTACCAGGGAAGACACTGCTGTTCAGCATATAGATGCAAGGAAGCTTGTCGCTCTTCCTGTTGCTGGGTAACAGTGGTGACAGTGGAAATGAAGGTCTCAAAAGCTGGGTGATGGTTCAACTGGACCCAGCATGTTAGCAACCGCGTGTTTGAACAGAAGGAAATGAAAAATAAAGTCGAAGGACAAGGGAAGGAAATTGGGATCTCTTTTCAAGGAGGCACAGAATGGTGAGAAATATCGTTAAATGTTTTAAAGTAAAAGTACTTTTGGAAAGGAGGAAACCAAAGAAAGGTTTTATACTACAAATAGAGTTGGCTGTATGGAAGTTTAAATGAAAGGCATGGATGCAGGAAAACAGGTAGAGAATTGAACCAGCAGCCAGAAAAATGCAAAAGAACAACTGCTACAGCCAAATGATGAGATGAAAAAAAGTCCCAGGAAACTTTGGGGGAAATAAAAGGGGGAACTTCAGTCATGATGAAACAGAGCCTCTTGCTCCAAGAAAGGAAAAAGTACAAAGAATCACAGATATGAGTATAAAAAAATCCTTGGGGACGCCTGTAAATGTATAAGAAGCGGTCAGCAGGTGGGGAGAGAAAACCGTTACAGGAAAGAGAAAACGTAAGATGCAAGTATGAAAAGTTGTATTTGCAGATCTTTCTGGACCTTTCGTCTGTTGGCTACTCTTTAAGAACGAGAGCACTATGTGTGTGTATCCACCACTATAAGCTTTCTATATTTTTGAAATTTTTAATAATAAATATGCTCCATGCAGAATTTTTAAAAAAAGAAAAAGAAGAGTTGTATTTGGTCACAGGTAACCCACAAACTGCTAACAGTGCACCCAGTAGACAGCTTGCCCCTCCCTCAGATGACGGTGCCATCACCTCTGCAGGGACTCTAGGATGTGTTGACCTGATCACACAGAGAGAAGGCACTCAAGAGACAAAAGGAAGGAGGGAAGTGCCTTTTGTCAGGTTTGCCTTCCCACTGAGGGATTCTGAGGAGGGTTTAAGGAAAGGAGGGTTTAAGGGAAGGAGGTCATTTCCGACGGTTTGCTATTTCCAAGAACAGGATCAGGAAAAGCAGGGATTAACTAGGGACTGGGTGCTGCCATGGGGCTAAGCAATAGATCCACAGTAACATATGAAAATAGCAAAGTGCGTCTGGGGTGCCATTGGTACAAATCAGTAATCGCTCAAAGATAGGATTGTGGCATGTTACAGCCTTGAGGGGAACACTGTTTTCTGTTTATTTTGCAGTTGGCTTTACCTGTCACTATCCTCACAGCCTGATTAAAGGTAGGGCTGCTTTTTTTCTTTCTCAGTTTGAGCCGATTTTTATTCTTTCAGTCCTGGTCAGATTTTCTCTTTCAGTCCCCTGTTTTGGCCATGGGTAGACAGGACGTTATTCTAGATTTTGAGAACACAGCCTATAGATGCAAGGAAGCTTGTCGCTCCTCCTGTTGCTGGGTAAGCTGTGGATCATGTGACAGGACAATGGCTTTGCGTTAACATTTGGGACTCTGGAGGTCACATATTTAAACACTGCAACACAAAAATACTAGGAGAATAGATCATGATCAGAGTTTGTAGTTCATTTCTAAACCAAGACTCAAGTTTACTCAAATTAATAAAGCCCCATCCCTAATCCGCAGAACCTGCAGAACCAGATATGGGGGTATTATGTAAATTATCTAATCTGATTTTCATGTTTATGTCTTGAATCTTTTTAGAAATGTTAAAGAGTCTAGAGAGGTCTGTGGAAATGCAAGCAAAGTATTCTTTTAAGGTGGCATAGTTTTTTAAATATCTCTTAATTTTTTTTTTTTTAGGAATGAGGTCTCACCGTATTGCCCAGGCTAGAGTGCAGTGGCTATTCACAGGCACGAGCACAGTACACTACAGTCTCAAGCCTCCCGAGTAGCAAGGACTACAGGCAAGTGCCAACGTGCCTGGCAAAGTGGCATATCTTCGCCTTAAGAGGCCTTTTCAGGTATCTAGAAGAGTTCTGTTCCTAACCACCACATGTCTAATTTTATGAGTGTCCTGGCTGAGGTTTTCTATGACCATGGTGACATTGACAAGCTCTCCTGCTATTCTTGAACCATGGTACACAGGATTTTCTCATTCTTTAAGCCTTTTGTAAAGTGTAGAATGAAGAGGCATGGGAGGAGGAGGAGACAGCCCACAATTGCTCTTCAGTAGTTAAAGTTTTTGAACTTAGATCAAGGTCTAACTTTTCTCATCTTGAATCACATTATCTAAAGGTTTCTTTTTCCAGAACTTTATGGGACAAACCGACCCTGAATCCTGTCAGGGCCTATCCTTGAGGCAGGCATTGATTACCAAGATAACAAATCCCTGTCCAGTATGGTCCAGTATGCAGGTAATAGCCAATGGGCTTTCATGCTCCAAAGCCAATACCCATTAATAAGGGCCATCAGTCTTTGGCCAAAATACTAAGGAGTTGGCAAGTGGTATTATAATGTCTTACGCCTTTACTGAGTGTGATTCAGGCCAATGATGTTTTTAGCATAGAGATCATCAGGTAGATCTAAACCAAAATTACTTGAATCTGATTCTGTCTATATGCTATGCCTTTTTAAAATAAGGGCTATAAAAGTAAGGCAGCCTCTAACCATTCCCCAGTTCTTTCTCAAGTTCTGTTTCTGGAAAAGTTTGGTTACAAAAGCTAAATCCTACGACAGGTACCCGAGTATTGTTTTGGTACAGACAGGAACCTCCCTGTCTAGGTAGGACATGTAAGAAGTTTTAGATTTCTAGCCATCTTATTTAGCATTTGCCATCTAAATAAGTCTCTCCATGTTTGAGTCCAATTACCTAGGAAGCCAATTGAGTTGACACCAAGCCATGGAATTGGTACCCAAGGATGCTGAATAGCACCCATTGGAAAGTGGCGCCAATGTGTTTTAGCCAAATCACAAGTTAACTCTAGCAAGGTGTTGGACTCAAAACCAAGGAGAGACTAAGGATGTAAAAAACAATATGAAGAGTAATATTGAATCCTAACTTAAACAAAGCACTATTTTTAAAAAAATATAATGAGGCAATTGGGAAGATTTAAACACAGATGATGTTTTCCAATATTACAAAATTATCTTTTTAAAGATGTGGTAGTACTTTTTTAAAGTCTTTATCTTTTAGAGATGTCTATTGAAATATATATAAAGAAATAATAGGGTGTCCAAATTTTGATTCAAAATAACTAGGGGACTTTAAAAATTCATTAAATGGAAAATTTTTGCATTCACAACAGAAAAAAAAATCCTAGGAATACCACCAAAAGCAATGAGAAACTTCTATGTGAAAAGCAACAAAACTTGGGTTTACTAATGTTCTCAAATAAATAATGAAATAATAAATATAAGAAGAATGAAGTTTTCATACCAGATTAATTTATCAAACTTACACAATTCCCATTAAATATCCTAGTGAGTTTTTCTAAAATGTGACACATTTTTTTTTTTTTCAGATTTTATCTACAACAGGTATTCTTAAACTAAGATGCATGGATAAAATTCAGGGGTTCTGTGATCTTGGATGGGAAAACGTTATGCTTGTCTTTTTACTAGACTCTAACTGAAATGTAGCATTTTCTTTACTTATGAATGTAGGTAACAAAACATGATGATATTAGCAGTCCCTGGAGACTTTGTCCCCATTAGAAATCACAGATATTTTCTTTTCTTTTCTTTTTTTTTTTTTTGAGATAGAGTCTCGCTCTGTCGCCCAGACTGGAGTGCAGTGGTGTGATCTCGGCTCACTGCAAGCTCCGCCTCCAGGGTTCACGCCATTCTCCTGCCTTAGCCTCTTGAGTAGCTGGGACTACAGGTGTCCACCACCACGCCCGGCTAATTTTTTTGTATTTTTAGTAGAGACGGGGTTTCACTGTGTTAGTCAGGATGGTCTCGATCTCTTGACCTCATGATCTGTCTGCCTCAGTCTCCCAAAGTGCTGGGATTACAGGCGTGAGCCACCACGCCTGGCCTGAAATCACAGATATTTTCATATTACATTATGGTTGTTATAGTTATTTAGAAATATCACTTATGATCATCACCACTTTGAGACTGTGGTAGTAGGGATGAGACCTGCTGCTAGATCTTGTAATTCATGCATTAATAAAGAAGTACATATTTACTGCATCATAAGGTTTTAAATATTTCGATGGCCATTTTTAAATTAAATTTACTTTCTTTTTAATCCTGTTTATTTTATCCATTTAAAGTCATTATCTGAGAAAGGGTTCAAAGGTTTTAATAAAGGGAACCATAGCACAGAAAACTAGCACAGTAAAGCTTAAGAACTGCTGTTCTAGATGAGTGGGCATGTGAAAAGTGCTAACATTAACATTCAAGAATAATGTGAAAAAGTCTTAGGAAATATTAAACACATTGAAAGAGCTCAATAATTAAACAGATGTGGTCCTGATACAAAAATAACTAGATGGATAACTTGTAATGATAGCTAGACTGATAAATGCTACAGAATAGCATTCAAAGCAGATCAGGTTCAAATAAGAATGTAATGGATGATAAAGACAGAGCCCCAGTTTAGTGGAGAAAGGAAGAATTATTATTACATGAAGCTGGGACAATAGGCTGGCTGTTAGGGATCAAAAAAATTTTAGCATCACCTTACACAATTTACCAAAATTAATTCCATTTAGATTGAAAAGTTAAATGTAAAAACAAAGACAGATAAAACCCTGAAAGAATTCTAAGGAATATGGGTCAAGTGCAGTGGCTCACACCTGTAATTGCAGCACTTTGGGAGGCTGAGACGGGAAGACCGCTAGAGGCCAGGAGCTCAAGACCAGCCTGGGCAATACAGTCAGACTCTGTCTCTACGAACAAACAAACAAAAAGAATGCTAAGGAACACATGAACATATGAAAGATCCCCCCTGCCCCCACCACAGGAGAGAGATTATTTCATAAAACAGGAAATCCAAACTATTTTCATAAATTCTAGGTATCTGTTTGGAAATCATACAGTGTATCAAGTACCTTCGAGTGATCCTGAACAGAAGGCAATGATTCTGACAGTATGAGAATACATCTGGGCACCAGGGCTTCTCTATTTACTTCTCACACCCTCCCATCCCAACAGCAGCAGCACAGCACCCACCCCATTTCCTACCACCACTACACAATTAGTTTTTCCTTTTTTTGTTTTTTTTTTTTTTAATGAAGCAGGGTCTTGTCATATTACCCAGGCTGGACTCAAACTCCTGGGCTCAAGCTATCCTCCTGCCTCGGCCTCCCAAAGTGCTGGGATAACAGGCGTGAGCCACCGCACCCAGTCTAATTCTTTTCTGGTTTCCACCACATGCCTCTTATTCCTCTTAATTCAGTTATTTCCACTAGCTTCAGGTCTGTTTCTCTCTTGTTCAGATTTTATCTGCAATAGGAGTTCTTAAACTAAGATGTATGGATAAAATTCAGGGGTTCTGTGATCTTGGATGGGAAAACATTATGCTTTTCTTTTTACTAGACTCTAACTGAAATGTAGCATTTTCATTTGTCTCTTCCCTTCATGTTAATTTCTTTATATTTGTGCTGTTGAGTATTATCAGAGTTTGTGGCTCATTAAACATTTTCCTCAACCATCATCCTTCCTCACCAAGACCACCAATCAGGGTATCAGGATAGCCGAGTAAGCTGACAAAGAAGGTGGGCTGGGACCTAGATTTTTGGAATGAGGAATGCAAGACTAGCCAGGCGCGGTGGCTCAGGCCTGTAATCCCAGTACTTTGGGAGGCAGAGATGGGCAGATCACCTGAGGTCAGGAGTTAGGGACCAGCCTGGCCAACATGGTAAAACCCCATCTCTACTAAAACTACAAAAATTAACTGGGCATGGTGATGCACTGTAGTCCCAGCAGCTCCAGAGGCTGAGAGGCTGAGGCAGGAGAATCGCTTGAAATCGGGAGGCAGAGGTTGTAGTGAGCTAAGATCACACCACTGCACTCCAGCCTGGGCGACAGGGAAAAAAAAAAAAAAAAAGATGCAGGACTCAGGACTCCATGTAAACTCCCAGAGGGCAGAACTTGTGCCCACTTTTCTTCACTCTTTTGTTCCCAGAGCCTAAGACAGTGCAGCCACCAACATGCACACTCAGTATTTGTGGAAAAGATGCATGAAGAAGCAGCTGGGAGATCAGCACTCTGTCCTTGAGTACGAGGCTAGGTGGGCTAACGTGGGGTGAGACCACAGTGGGTGAACTGAGACATATTGGCCCAAGGGTCCAGCATCATATCCTGGGACAACACAGCTTGGCCCAAAGCTAAGGCTCTGCTTGCTGTGCTCAAATAGCTTGCTCCAAGAAAAGAAAATAAGTCATTTGGCCGGGCACAGTGGCTTGTGCCTGTAATCTCAGCACTTTGGGAGGCCAAAGCGGGAGGATTGCTTGAGCCCAGGAGTTTGAGACCAGAGGGAAACATGATGAAACCCCATCTCTACAAAAAATACAAAAATTAGCCAGGCATGGTGATGGGCACCTGTGGTCCCAGCTACTCGGAAGGCTGAGGTGGGAGGATCACGTGAGCCTGGGAGATGGAGGTTGCAATGGGCTGAGATTGTAGCACTGTACTCCAGCCTAGGCAACAAATCGAGACCCAGTCTCAAAAAAAAAAAAAAAAAAAAGAAAGAAAAGAAAAGTCTAAACAAATTAAAATGAAGTTATTTCTTCTTCCTTCAAGAATCAGTTTTTATTTTCCTCTATTAAGAGTTTGGTCCTATAGTTTAACTATTATCAATAAATTTCCTCCTTCTCTCACCCAGTTTTCTCACTGAATCTTCTTTAGTTCAATGGTTTTCAAACTTTCATCTTTAGAGACTTAATGATTCCACAGACCTTTGAATGGAATGTCATGGGTACTGAAACTAATAGAAGACCAAAATCATGGAGCTCTCTGATCAAAGCAACCTTGCTTATCTCAGTGATTTACTTAAAAATAAAGACCTGCCATTCTTGGGGATTTACAAAGTAGATTTAGCCCAATAAGATATCCTTAATTTTTTTGTGTGTATTGCAAATTTTACAAAATATTTTATTTTAAAAAGAATTTATTGCCCCAAACTGGAAGCAATCAAGATGTCCTTCAATAGGGCCGGGTACAGTGGCTCACAGTGACTCCCAGCACTTTGGGAGGTTGAGGTGGGTGGATCACCTGAGGTCGGGAGTTTGAGACCAGTCTGACCAACATAGAGAAATCCGTCTCTACTAAAAATACAAAAATTAGCCAGCCATGGTGGCACGTGCCTGTAATTCCAGGTGCTCGGGAGGCTGAGGCAGGAGAATTTCTTGAACCCAGGAAATGGAGGTTGCAGTGAGCCAAGATCACACCACTGCAGTTCAGCCTAGTGGATAGAGTGAGACTCCCTCTCAAAAAAAAAAAAAAAAAAAAGATGCCCTTCAATAGGTGAGTAGACAAACAAACTGTGGTGCATCCATATGACGGATACCTGCATGTGTTTTTTATTCATCAATAAAAAAGAATGGGCTATCAAGTCACACAAAAACGTGGACAAATCTGAACTGCACACTGCAAAGTGAAGGAAGCCAGGTTTAGAGGCCTGCAAACTGCACGATTCCATTTATATAACATTCTAAATAATGCGAAACTAAAGAAACAGTAAGCAGATGAGTGATTGCCAGAGGTTCTGGGGAAGAGGGGAAGGCTTGAATAGGTGGAGCACAAGGGATTTTTTTTTTTTAATAGAGACAGGGTCTCACTGTGTTGTCCAGGCTGGAATGCGGTGGCACAATCATAGCTCACTGCAGCCTGAAACTCCTGGGCTCAAACGGTCCTCCCCACTGAGCCTCCAGAGTAGCTGGGACCACAGGTATGTGCCATCATGCCCGGCTAATTTTCTTTTTCTTTTTGTAGAGACAGAGTCTCGTTGTGTTGCCCAGGCTGATCTTGAACTTCTGGGCTCAAGCGATCCTCCTGGCCCGGCCTCACAAAGTGCTGGGATCACAAGCATGAGCCACTGGGCCCAGCCTGGGATTTTTTAAAGGCAGTGAAACTATTCTGCATGATTCTGTGGTGGTGGATACATGACATTACGCATTTGCCAAAACCATAGAAGTTCTCCACACCAAGAACCCACACCAAGTTCTCCACACTCAGTGCATGCAAACGTATCAGCTGCAGAGCCACGCCTCAGGGAGCGACCCTGGCCAGAACCCTCCGAAGCTCTCTCCACTCCAGTGGCCCCATGATGCCTGTGGCCTCCATCTCCACCTTCGATTCTCTCCATGGGCTCCTCTGTCCCATGCTGACTGCTTATCCCAGCCTCTTCTCTGCCTCCTGGGTCTGCTTTATGAGTGGCCTTGTATCTGTGGTCCCGTGGCTGCTGCTCACCGCCTTCCTTCCACGGCTCTCAGCTTCTTCCCCCACTGCTGGCTCCATCTGCCAAGGCAGATATGACAGGCTTGGTTCGTCTCTCTCCATGAGCTCCATCTCGAGGGGCCAGCCATGCACCTGAAACTGGCTTGCCTTTGGCTCAGGTAGAAGCAGGATGGTGAGATCCACAGCAAGCCCACCCCTGTCTAAGGGCTTGCTTCTGGTCACCCTTGCACCTTCGGAGGGACAGGCACTTCTCACGACCTTTACAACCCAGAATAACATCCCCCTGGGAAATGTCCTAACACTCCTCCTCATCTCCCACAATTGAGAGTTCTGTGCTTCTCCTGTCATGGTAGAGTAGCCCCCTCTTGTCCAAGGTTTTGCTTTCTGCAGTGTTAGTTACCCATGGTCAACTGCATCTGAAAGTACTAAATGGAAAATTACAGACATAAAGACTTTGTGAGTTTTAAATTGAGTGCTGTTCTGAGTTCGGAAATCTCCTGCCATTCTGCTCCATCCTACCCGGGACATGTATCGTCCTTTCATCCAGTATCTCCACGTTGTAGATGTTCCCATCCCTTATTCACCTAGTAGTCATCTCAGTTACTGGATAGAGAAAAACATAGCATATATAGCGTTTGGAACTATCTAAGGTTTCAGACATCCATTGGGAGTCTTGGAACGTATTCCCCATGGAGAAGGGGGAATGACTGTGCTCACAAGGCTGTGCTGTTCTTGCTTCTTTTCTTATTTGTCTCCCTCCCCAGACTGTAAGCCCCTTGTATTCATTTACTAAGGCTGCCATAACAAAATACCACAGGCTGGGTGGTCTAAACAGAAATTTATTCCTCACAGTTGTGGAAGGTAGAAGTCCAAGATCAAGGTGTCCACAGGGTTGATTTTTTCGAAGGCCTCCCTCCTTGTCTTGTAGATGGCCATCTTTGCCGGATGTCTTCATATGTGTGCATGTCTGTGGCTTCATCTCCTCTTCTTAAGACATCATTCATAGGAGATTGGGGCCCACCCATATGATTTCACCTCAATCACTTCTTTAAAGGCTCTGTCTCCAGATATAGTCACACTGTGAGGTACTGAGGGTTCGGACTTCATCAAAGGCAAAAACCAGTTGCTATGAATCTTTTTTTTTTTTTTTTTTTTTTTTTGAGAAGGAGTTTCACTCTTGTTGCCCAGGCTGGAGTGCACGATCTTGGCTCACTGCAACCTCTGCCTCCCGGGTTCAACTGATTCTCCTGCCTCAGCCTCCCGAGTAGCTGGGATTAGAGGCATGGGCCACCACACCTGGCTAATTTTGTATTTTTAGTAGAGATGGGGTTTCTCCATGTTGGTCAGGCTGGTCTCAAATTCCAGACCTCAGGTGATCCACCTGCCTCAGCCTCCCAAAGTGCTGGGATTACAGGCGTGAGCCACCGTGCCCAGCCTGAGTCATTTTGTATTCAGCACTCAGGGCTGTATCTGGCACACAGTGAGCACTCAATTTTTTAAAAGGAAGAAAAAGAAAGACGAAGAGAAAGAACACAGGCAGGAGGGACGGTTCAGGGCAGCTTACACCAAGATGTGGAAAAGGAGTGAGCAGGACTCGTGTAAAGGAAATACAGAGACCAGCATGACCAGGGCAAAGTGTTCATTCTGGAGTGGGAAATGATGTTGATGGCTAAGGTCAGGCCCAATTCTTGAAGCCCTGAGTGCCTGGGTGAGGTGTTTGGAATTTACCCTGTGAGTACCACGGCTGCTCTGAGAGGTCAGGAGCAGAGGAGGAACTTGAGGGAAATTATATGTGAATTTTAGTGAAAAATCTGGCACTGGAGAGCTTCTGCTTAGAGATAAGCAATTTTTATTAATAATTCCAGAAAATTGTGAATTGTGTGAGGAAGGAGGGAACTGCCTCTTTCTCGTCAAAGGTTGATTTTTCTAATGATGTAACACTAAGTAAAAAGACCATTGAGACCTCATGTAAAAATTGAACCCTTTTATGATATAACCAGGGCAACTTCTAGGAGAGGTGAGTCACCACTCTTGTTTAGAGATTTCAAAGCCCCGGAGTCCTCTCCTTTCCTGATTTTGATTTTGTGTAGTTACCCAGTCTGGCTCACACTAACATCGACCTATGTTTGTCAAAGATTCTCCTCTGGTAATTCAAAATAGTGCAAGGAGAAGTGTGTGAGTGTTGGAATGAAGCAAGATTGGCCTAGAGCTAGTTAAGCAAGAAGGTTTCCAAGCTCAAGTACCTGGAGAAGTGGGCATGGCTAGAATCAGAGACTCCAGTTCTTCAAATCTCTCTCCCAGTGGCTTCATTTTCCCAGGCTGGCTGGCTGTGCAAGACACATGCCCTGAGTGTCTGCATCCCTAATTTCCTCCAGAGAGGAAGGAGGACCCTTACTCACCAAGCCAACTAGAAAATTCTAGGGAAACATTGCTTGGGTCATTTACCCACCCCTGTCCCAAGAGATGCTTATGGTTGGCCTGGGGAGGATAAAATCCCAGCTCCAAAAAGGGAGTGCTAATCTAGGCTGACAAAATAATAAATGTCTGTTTGGGAGCATCAGAGAAATATTGTTTTCATTCCAAGCATTTTGAGACTGTGTATTTCGCCCTGGTGACCTAACAGACTGAATTTTCCTGGATGGTCCTAATTTTATTTAATGTATTTTTTCTTAATAAAGATGATTTTAAGTGTATAACTAAAAATGACTTAATATTGTACACCTTTGTAAACTTCATCTGAATGAATGAATTCACATATCTGAAAGTCATTTGTCACGTCTCGTGTCCATGGTTTAGAAACCTGGTGTATCGCTCCATTTTAGAGCACGCTAGAAAAATCAGCAGGAATCTCTGGACTGTTCTGTCATTTGAGCTCTTTCATTTGTCTGTTGACCCACATGAATGGGATCCGTGTGACCCTGGGTTCTGCTTGTCAACTGTCCAAGTCTGGGCTGTTGTTGACCTACCGACAGTCAGTGAGGGATGTGTTTGCTTAACAATTGAGAAATAATGTTTTTCACTTTAGACTCTATTTGAGGGGTGGGGTTGCTGGATGCCTGATAATCATTTCTGCTTTCTTTGAATGAAATTTTTGAGGTTGTAAGAGAAGGAATTTGAAGTTTGCAAAGCCTAATCATAACATGAGGCCCTTGATCTAAAGGCTCTCCCATGGGCAGCGGCAGGTGGGATCACTGGAAGGAGGACTCTAAGGACAGGAAACCAGCGAGGAAGTAAATGTAATGGAGAAAATCCACAACTGGGATTAGACAATAGCAATGAGAGTGGAGAGGAAGAGATGAGTCCGAGAAACAGTGAACAATGAATCCATAGAACTTGGTGACTAAGTGGAGGGGCAGAGAAAAGAGGAGGGGGAAGTCAAAGATGGCTAGATGTCTTCTAGCCTGTGACAGAGGCAGAGGAAATGCTCTGCTATTCATAGAAATGGGGAAGTTAGGAGGTAGTGCATAAGGCTGTACAGTTTTAGACATAGGACATTGGAGGAGGTGGAAAGTCATCTTCAGGTGGTTAGAAACCCAGGGCCACTTTTGGTAAGTGTTCAGGAAGGAAAGTGCAGAGAGGTGGAAATCTCAGCCACAGGTCAAACACTTCCCTGGCCCCAGATTAAAGACCAACCCAATTAAGCATGAGAACACACGAGCCACACAAGTCACACAAGTCAGTAACAAAAAGGACTCCCAGGTGATCTTAAGTCACATAATTAACATATTTTCAGGGCCCTACTTGTACGTGGCCCTGAAAACGTTGAGACTAATCAGCTGGAATATATCCATTTTTTTTCTTTTCTCCTTCTTTTTAAAACCTTATTATAGAGAATTTTTAAAATATACAAGAGTAGAAAGAATTCTAGAATGAGCTCCCATGTTTTCATTACCCAGTCTCAACAATGATCAAATCATAGCCAACCTTGTTCCATCTCAACCCTTACCCACTTCTCCCTGCATTATTTTGAAGCTAATTCCAGACATAAATATTTCAGTCTGAATTTCTAAAAATAAGGACTCTATGCTTTAAAAATAAGCACAATGCCATTATCATGCCTTAAAAAAAACCTATGATTTCTTACATCAAATATCGAGTCAGGTTCAAATTTCCACTAAAGTTTTAAGTTTCCATTAAAAACAATTGATTTTAATCAGGATTCAAATTAGGGCAACAGGTTGGGATTGGTTGGCAGGTTTTTAAGTCTCTTTTACTCTTTGGGTTTCTGCCCTTCATCACACTCTGGTTTTCCTACCCTCTGGAGAGAGCTCCCCACACCCTGGCTTTGCTGATTGCCTTCCTTGGGTGGACTTTCACTTGTGCCTCTGTCCTCTACATGTCCTGTAAGCTGGAAGCCGGGATTAGATTCAGATCCATTTTTATTTTAACTGTTATGCAAAAAGACACCCAGTGAAGGTGTTAGAATGAGCCACTGCAGTGGATGGGGTTCGCAGGAAATGTAAACTGAAAAGGGTCTGTCGGACCCCTGCGGCAGTGGGACGTTTAAGGGGCATGCGGAAAAGGAGACACCTGGAAATGGGGTAGGAGGAGCAGCCGGGCGAGGCGGCGGCCGTGCCGCGTGGGCTGCGAGCCCGGATATTCCCTGGGGAGCGCACCTGCGACTTCACCTCCAGTCCCTCCCCGGCTGGTGCAGCGGCGCGCGGGAGAGGTGGCGCTGCCTACTGGGCCTCATCTTGCTGAGAATGCGACGGGGCGACAGCTTCCTGTCTTTTCCAGTGACTTTTGGCATCCCCAGAGGAAAAAACGGGGAGACACGCTTTGGCCTCGTGAAGCGCAGCAACATTGTGCCGGCTGCGCGCTCAAGGGCGAGAGCCTAGGGGACCCGCCTAAAGCGCGGTTGGGGCTGAGCACCCGACTCGCACAGCCCGGGGCATCGGCATCGATCCGCGATCCGCGATGCGGCGTCCCTCCGCCCGGTGGGGGCCCTCCTAGCCCTCAGCACGTCTCTCCCTAGCTTCGGTCCCTGCAGCCACTTATGATAGCACTGACACCCTCGCCTGCCAGCCTGGCCAGCTCCCTGCAGAGGGCTCACGCTTCTCCAGGAGTTGTAAAAAAAGGAGGAAAAGCAGGACAGCCTCCAGGATCTCCCCAGCCTTGGCGTTCAGGTGCTGAGGAGATCCTCGAGGTTGGCCTGCTTCCCCTCACTCCTCCGGCCTTGCTCTTCTCCCAGGTGCCCACTGCCCTCCCCGCTGTGTAACACTTTCTCGCTGCCGGTTAAGGTGTGTGTCCTTACTCTTGTGCTGGTCTTTAAACAATAGAACTTTCGGATTTTCTCATCCAGCAGCACCAGCCTGAAAAGGCAGTGACTTGCACCACCACACACATACCTGCTCTCAGGTGGGTGGATCAGGGCAACTTGGCCACTAGTACCCCAGTAATGCCCATCTGCCCAAACTCAATGCAGGAGCAACAAGTATTTTTCTGTCTTGGAGAGATCTAGAAAAAGGCTGAACATACCATGAGGGTGTTGCTTCAGAAGAAAATGCTGGTCAGGGCTTTGAAACCATCATAGGAACTTGTGAGCTGAGAAACATGGTCAACTCTGCTCTCTTTCTCTTCTCTACCTACCCAGGCAGCCACAAATCTCAATGTCAGTCACTGCTTTGGTTAGATATCTCAGGGCTCTGTTACGAAGGTAACTAAGATGAGTACCAGTGGATGCCCAATGACACTTGTAAACACCAAAATGTATACCAGCATAAAGGATGCTGCAGCCTCAGCCTTGAAAAGTAAGACTTTTAGGGAATGAAACAAAGGATAGTCAAGTTCTTATGGGGACAGGGAGGGTTCTGGCATGGGGAGCAGCCCTGGGCAGGTCTGGAGGTGCTGTGAAGTAGGGCACCCCAACATAAAGGCCCTGTGTCTTAGTAGGTGGCCAGGAAGGGAACGGCAGGAGATACAGGAGGAAAGGAAACTAACGTTTTATTGAGACAGGCATTGTGCTGGTCCTGAGGTTTGTGCAAAGATTAATTTCTGGGAATGAGAAGGTAAAAAATGATGAGGTGGAAACCAGCATCCTCTGTTACTCCAATCTGTGCAGAGTTAAAGAAAACTTGAAAGAAGGGGATGTGAGTGGCAGGAAAATCCCCAGTGATGGACCTGGAACCTTCTGCCAGCGCAGCTCACCTCCTCCCCAAATGCCTCCCGATAGGATCTCAGCCCTAAACAAGCACAGGGTATGGGGTGGTACAGATGATGATGTAGCTGCTTCTGAGATGCCCTTGGGCACTGCTGGAGCTGAGCCCTGGGACTGGAATGACTTTTGCCCGCTGCCCTCAAGATTCCCACAGGCCACACTGCCACTACCTCTTGGGTAAAGTAGGAGGGACACATCTCCACCACCATCCAAATTCTTACCTAATGAGGAATTTTGCCAGGAACTACTTACAGCCAAATGGAGCCAGGCTGGGTATTTCCAGGATATGAGCCATTTTCTCTGTGCTCACTAAACAGGGTGCAAGTCCCTGAAGCCCTCAGGGAAGCTGCAAAGGTTACTGGGGTGGGCTCTAGGGAAACAGCTGACCTCTTAGCTCCCACTGCAGGCACAGGAACCTCCAGGGCAGCCTGTGGGGGTGGTGAGTCTGCAAAGCTGGCTGGCTAATGAGAGTGCAGTGCTGGTAGTGTCTGCCTTATGCTTTAATATAGCCATATGATATGAACACATGCAAAGCTAGCTGGTTTTACTGTTTAAGGAGGGTAGATTTAATTTCTGTGTGATCTGGGTTATCACCATTATTATTTCCTTGGTATAGAAATTGCTTTTTACTTTTTGTGTTTTTCTAAAATTATATTCTCCCTCTGACCAAGGCAAGTAATAAAGGGCAGATGATTGGGGGAGGGGAGGGGAATAGGAAAAAATCCTGGGAGATAAGCTTTAAAACCAATAGAGTTTTTCTGTTTTTAATTTCAGTTGAATGGCACAGCAAAGACCCATAGAAGTGAACTGTGATACCAGAAACTCTCTGCCCAGCTTGAAGTTGTTGATATATTATAATCCTTATGTGTGACGTTAATGATTTTAGTATATATTAATTATCTGCCATCTAGCCTGTTTATTTCAAATATAGCTCCTGAATTCATTGATTTTTATGTGATTTCTGTTTTGTTTTATGTATATCTTTTTAATTTCATAATCCAAAGTGGAAAGAAAACATTCATTTTTAGAAGCTCATTCTCTGAAGTTAGAAGAAGTAAAAATGTGTTTGCTTTCTTAAATTTGTTTGATAACCTGAAATCTTAAAGCATCCAAGATGGAAAATATCAAATCTCAAAGCTTAATGATAACAAGATTCCAACAGATAAAATCTAGTGACCTGTTTTTCTCTGAAAGTGACATGGTATGTATGTAAACAGATTAAAATGGCAAACACATATGTACACTTAGTAAGTGGCAGCCACTATTTTTAGCACTTTACGGTTATTAACTAACTTAATCTTCATGATAATTCCAGGAAGCAGGCACTATCCCTAGGCCATTTTATGGGTGAGAAAATTTAGGCACGGAGAGGTAAGTATAATAACTTGCTAGTGGTCAATCAGGAGGCAGTAGAGGAGCCAGCATATAAACCCAAGTTGCCCAGTTGCAGAACTACATTCTTGTCCCATATGCTATGCCTCTGAAAAAAGGAGGCCCTCTCCTTGGGACACAAAGGCAATAAAAATGCCTGCCTTGAGCTGTGTCTCTGTCTAGGTACACAGTTCATGAGTGAAGGAGCTCCTGCAGTCATGAATAATGGAAGTCCAGATTGGTCAAGTAACTTGTCCCGGCCTCGGCCCATGCATCTGGTATGTGGTTGGACAGGTTTCTAACTATGTAACATCAAGAACATTTTAAACTGCTTTGAGACATTTGTGAATTAAGATCTTTGGGAAAAAATAGTATTTTATATATATATATATATATTTTTTTTTTTTTTTTTTTTTTTTTTTTTTTTTTGACACGGAGTCTCTTGTCACCCAGGCTGGAGTGCAATGGCATGGTCTCGGCTCACTTCAACTTCTGCCTCCCAGGTTCCAGCAATTCTCGTGACTCAGCCTCCTGAGTAGCTGGGATTATAGGCGCCTGCCACCATGCCCAGCTAATTTTTGTATTTTTAGTAGAGATGGGGTTTCACCATGCTGACCAGGCTGGTCTCGAACTCCTGACCTCGGGTAATCCTCCCACCTTGGCCTCCCAGAGTGCTGGGATTACAGGCGTGAGCCGCCATGCCAAGCCAATATTTTATATTTTTAATTCAATAGAATTTTTAGAGACCAACAATGTGAAAGCAGAGCTTTAAAACAAACAATCATACGAGTGAATATAAGGTGGTAGCAGTAGTCTTATGTAGATAATGCAACTCTTACCCTCTGTACTTTTTTTTTTTTTTTTTTTTTTTTGAGACGGAGTCTCGCTCTGTCGCCCAGGCTGGAGTGCAGTGGCCGGACCTCAGCTCACTGCAAGCTCCGCCTCCCGGGTTTACGCCATTCTCCTGCCTCAGCCTCCCGAGTGGCTGGGACTACAGGCGCCTGCCACCTCGCCCGGCTAGTTTTTTGTATTTTTTTAGTAGAGACGGGGTTTCACCGTGTTAGCCAGGATGGGATAATTGGGATTATGCATACAAAAGTTTACAAGTGTGATTCATATTGTTGATATGTTATGTGCTCCGTAACTGTTGTTGTTTGTTTACCTTTGTGTCTCCCGTTAGATATAAGCTCTATGAGAACAGCCACCTTGTTTACCTTGTTCATGGCTCCAGAACAGTGCCTGGTGCTCAACAAATGAACAGTGAGTGAATAAGTGAGTGTTGAGTCATCTAAGTGAGTTTAGATGAACTGAGAATAAGACTGCACAGTGAAGAGAAAGGAGGACTCTTGAGGAATTCCACCAGCTTGAAGATGGCTGGAGAAAGACGACAGAAAGCAATCAGAGGGATGGAGGGCAAACCAAGAAAGCAGAGTCAGGAGCAGGGAGACTGGGAAGTGGTAGACAACATCAGGAAATACTGCAGAAAAACCTAAAAGGATGAGAATTAGGAAAGACACTATTGAATTTGGTCTTTGGGGCTGAAAAAAAAAGGAAGCTGCAGAAAAGAAATTGGAGTGGAACCCCATTTGCACGGAAATTATGGAGTAATTGGGACACCAGGCAGAAAGTTTGGCAATGAATGGAAGAAGAGATGACAGCGTTGGGCATTTTCTGGCAGAAGCAAGGACATTCATTCTTAATTCAGTAGAAAAGTGTCGTGTTGTTGCTGTCTCAAGTGGAAGTGCCCTCTCACTCCTTCATTGTCCTAAGAGAACAAAAGGGGCCTTGAATTTCATGACTGCCCCAGTGATGCTTCTGAGAGCTTGAGCTTTGGAATCAGACTGCCCACATTCAAACCCCAGTTCTTCCTATTGCTGGCTGGTGATTTAGGGAAAATTACTTGATTCCCTAAGTTTTCTCATCTGTGAAACGGGGATTCACTCAGTGAATATTATTCAGCTCCTACCATGTGCAGACACCGTTCTAGTGGGGGATTCAGCATACCAGCAGTAAACAGATCTCTGTACAATGCCAAAATCATGAAGCCAACTATTAATAGTATTTTTAAGTGACATCCTGGTGCTGCTTCCAGGAAGATGGAGTAGATATACTTTTCCTGAATACTCCCACTGAGTACAACTAAAACCCTGGACATTATGTATAAACATGCATGAGAAGATGCTGAAAGGTAGTAAGAAGGCAGACTGGCCAGCGACTTTGTGATCCAAGAAACAACCTGGTGATGAGTTTCCTGGACCCCAGACTTGGACTAAAGGAGCCGGCAACCCAGAAATGCCAACAGGAGCAAATAAAAAATCCCCAACAAAAGCCTGTTTCTCTAGCCAAAGGACTAGGACAGGGACAGCCTAACGACAGGAAACTCTTAGTAACCACTTACTCCAGCACAGAAAAAAACTGTGGTCCACTCCCACCCACACCAGCCAAGGGTGTGGGAGTCCAGGCTATCACAAGGGGCCTCACCTCCACTGGTGTGGTATCAGCAAAAGCCACAGGGTTCTTCCATCCCCATCTGACAAAAGGCTCCCGCCCCCATGGTGTCAACAGAGACCACATGGGAACCTGAACTTCCACCCACTCATAGCTGTAACAAGGCAGTCCCTCCACCTCCCTGCTGGGGTGGTGTCAGAGGAGGCCAAGTGGAGAGTCAGGACTTTCACCACTGCCCAGTGACAATGAGGCTACCTCCCTATGGTGTCAGTGGAGGCCATAAGGAACAGTAACGAGGCCTAGTGGCAATCCAGAACTGCCACCCTGCCCAGCAGTAACCAGGAGCCCTTCCCCTCCGTATGGACAGAGGCCAAGTGCTGAAGCTGGACTTTGCTCCCCCCGGCCCTGCTAGGTGGCTATTAGAACAGTCAGCTAAAACCAGTTTCACCAAGATAGGTTTAGGAAGACAGTGCCCTGGGCAGGACAAATAGTCCTCCCTGGCACCAGCTCCATCCACATTCAATGAGACTTGAAAACTTCTCTGAATGGATATTAGTTTAGAAGGAGCTAAGTTATTAGTTGGCCTCACATTCCTCAGCTGGGCCCTGGGCCCAGCATGCCACTTCTCCTGGTTATTATGGTTCACGTCTGAGGTAACCCATCAGGAAACTGGATGGGACAACAAACTAAAAATGTTTTAGTTTGGACCTGTCCAAACCAAGAGAATAAAAACAAAATGGATAGTCAAGATGATTCAGAGCTATGGAATGTATCATTTTTTTGCTCAGAAGTGTGCTAACTTGCAGTGTGCTGTATCAAAGCCTCGAGTTTATCCTCTTCCTTGTTTCTGCTGCTTTTTCACTGTTAGAAGAGGGAGGAAGAGGAAAACAAAAAAGGAAACGAAAAAGAGAAAATGCCTTATTTTTCTCATTCTCATTAAACACAGTGAAAGAGAAAACTGAAGGGATTGACTGAAATTTGATTTCTCTAGACTCTACACTATTCCATTTAGACAATGATTTTAAAAAACCTGAATTTATGAAAATCATCAAGTGATTTTTATTAAATAAAAGGGTCTCAGGAGAACATTTCTTTTAAAGTGATTGTCTTTAATTTATTTAAAATACCCTCATGCTGGGCACAGTGGCTCATACCCATAATCCCAGCACTTTGAGAGGCCAAGGCAGGGAGATTACCTGAGCCCAGCCCAGGCAACATAGTGAGACCCTGTCTCAAAGAAAGAAAAGAAAAGAAAAGGGAGAGAAAGAAAAAAAGTCGGGCATGATGGCACATGCCTATAGAGCCAGCTACTTGGGAGGCTGAGGTGGGAGGATCATTTGAGCTCAGGAGTTCAAGGTTATAGTGAGCCATGATCACTCCACTGCACTAGAACCTAGGTAACAGAGTGAGACCTCATTTCTCAAAATAAAATAAATACCCTTCAGACTGAGATACATATAGAAATTGAGTACAGATATATGCTCAGAATGGCTTTTCAAACCTGATGGTATTGGCTTAAGTGGACAACCATCTGTGGATGCATACTTCACACCTTGCTTCAAATTCATTCCGTGTGGATCTAAATGCAAGAAATGAAAACATGAAAGTACTAAAAGAAATCATGGCAGAAAAGGTTTTATAAACTTCAAGGGGACAAATATAAAGAACTAAATCAAAGGATAAACAAATGGCTTTTAAATACATAAAACATGCTCAAATTCACCCATAATAAAGGCAAATGAAACTATACCTAGAAGTGACAGAAGTATATAAATCCCATGTCCCATCCCACCCTAAGAATCCTTATCAATACTAGCAAAGATTATGCTTTCTTTTCAGAGAATATTCCATGGGATGGTGGCTTAAGCAACTTTATTTGGTTATTAAAGGAAAGGTAGACCTCACAAGGCTGGAGGCCTTAAGTGCATTTGGATTATAACTGCGAAATAAGAGAAAGAACATACTCCCACTAAATAAAACATCTTCTACAGAAAAATTAAGAATATTTTTCTAATCTCTTCTTTTCTACATTGTATTACTAAATTAAAATGTAGACTGAAAAACAATATGTAGAATGTACTTGTGTGTATGCCAAGGGGAAAAAAAATAGAGGAGGGACATAGACCAAAATGTTAATAGTGGTTGTCAGTAGAAATATGTGGAAACTTTTCCCCACCAGCGAGCCATCAGTTCTTCAGCGGACACCAGCCACGGGACCTCCCATTGAATCCCGGCACTATCTACCTAGAGATAGTGTCAGATCCAAGTTGAAGGCTCAGGCCTCGAGACTGCCCCCTACTTCCCATACCAATTGCATGCCCAAGGTTGTTTTACCTGTGCTTCTCACCAAACAGCTATAAATTGGGGTGTCCATGACCCCTTCCTTGGGTTCAATTAATTTGCTACAGCCTAGCTCACAGAACTCAGGGAAACACTTATGTTTACTGGCCTATTATAAAGGATATTACAAAGGATACAGATGAAGAGATGCATGGGGTGACATATGGGGGAAGGGGCATGAACTTTTCATGCCCTCCCTGGGAGCTCCACCCTCTAGGAACCTCCACATGTTCAGCTATCTGGACGCTCCAAACCCTGTTCTCTTGGCCTTTTATGGAGACTTCATTGGATAGGCATAATTGACAACTGTGTAGAATGTGAATGAACAAAAAGGGTATGATCTAAGCTCATAGACTGAATGAGGAAACCCAGCAAGGCCCATCTGTTCAGATTCTTCTTGGCTTCTCTGAGGAGCATTCCTTCCCCCAGGGTCTGGGGCAGCACCCCTTCCGAAATGGGAGTCTGATGACCCACAATCAGAAAGGTGAGGGAAGATTAGGACACGTTCACTCTCCCAAGACTCAACCAGGAAGAAGCTGAATCCCTGAATAGACCAATAACAGGTTCTGAAACTGAGGCAATAATGAATAGCCTACCAACCAAAAAAAGTCCAGGACAAGACGGATTCACAGCTGAATTCTACCAGAGGTACAAAGAGGAGCTGGTTCCATTCCTTCTGAAACTATTCCAATCAATAGAAAAAGAGGGAATCCTCCCTAACTCATTTTATGAGGCCAACATCATCCTGATACCAAAGCCTGGCAGAGACACAACAAAAAAAGAGAATTTTAGACCAATATCCCTGATGAACATCGATGCAAAAATCCTCAATAAAATACTGGCAAACCGGATTCAGCAGCACATTCCAAAAGCTTATCCACCATGATCAAGTGGGCTTCATCCCTGGGATGCAAGGTTGGTTCAACATTCGCAAATCAATAAACATAATCCAGCATATAAACAGAACCAAAGTCAAGAACCACATGATTATCTCAATAGATGCAGAAAAGGCTTTTGACAAAATTCAACAGCCCTTCATGCTAAAAACGCTCAATAAATTCGGTATTGATGGAACGTACCTCAAAATAATAAGAGCTATTTATGACAAACCCACAGCTAATATCATACTGAATGGGCAAAAACTGGAAAAATTCCCTTTGAAAACTGGCACAAGACAGGGATGCCCTCTCTCACCACTCCTATTCAACATAGTGTTGGAAGTTCTGGCTAGGGCAATCAGGCAAGAGAAATAAATCAAGGGTATCCAGTTAGGAAAAGAAGAAGTCAAATTGTCCCTGTTTGCAGATGACATGATTGTATATTTAGAAAACCCCATCGTCTCAGCCCAAAATCTCCTTAAGCTGATAAGCAACTTCAGCAAAGTCTCAGGATACAAAATTAATGTGCAAAAATCACAAGCATTCTTATACACCAGTAACAGACAAGCAGAGAGCCAAATCAGGAATGAACTTCCATTCACAATTGCTTCAAAGAGAATAAAATACCTAGGAATCCAGCTTACAAGGGATGTAAAGGACCTCTTCAAGGAGAACTACAAACCACTGCTCAGTGAAATAAAAGAGGACACAAACAAATGGAAGAACATACCATGCTCATGGATAGGAAGAATCAATATCATGAAAATGGCCATACTCCCCAAGGTTATTTATAGATTCAATGCCATCCCCATCAAGCTACCAATGAGTTTCTTCACAGAATTGGAAAAAACGGCTTTAAAGTTCATATGGAACCAAAAAAGAACCCGCATTGCCAAGACAATCCTAAGTCAAAAGGACAAAGCTGGAGGCGTCACGCTACCTGACTTCAAACTATACTACAAGGCTACAGTAACCAAAACAGCATGGTACTGGTACCAAAACAGAGATATAGACCAATGGAACAGAACAGAGTCCTCAGAAATAATACCACACATCTACAGCCATCTGATCTTTGACAAACCTGAGAGAAACAAGAAATGGGGAAAGGATTCCCTATTTAATAAATGGTGCTGGGAAAATTGGCTAGCCATAAGTAGAAAGCTGAAACTGGATCCTTTCCTTACCCCTTATACAAAGATTAATTCAAGATGGATTAGAGACTTAAATGTTAGACCTAATACCATAAAAACCCTAGAAGAAAATCTAGGTAGTACCATTCAGGACATAGGCATGGGCAAGGACTTCATGTCTAAAACACCAAAAGCAACGGCAGCAAAAGCCAAAATTGACAAATGGGATCTAATTAAACTAAAGAGCTTTTGCACAGCAAAAGAAACTACCATCAGAGTGAACAGGCAACCTACAGAATGGGAGAAAATTTTTGCAACCTACTCATCTGACAAAGGGCTAATATCCAGAATCTACAAAGAACTCAAACAAATATACAAGAAAAAAACAAACAACCCCATCAAAAAGTGGGGAAAGGATATGAACAGACATTTCTCAAAAGAAGATATTCATACAGCCAACAGACACATGAAAAAATGCTCATCATCACTCGCCTTCAGAAAAATGCAAATCAAAACCACAATGAGATACCATCTCACACCAGTTAGAATGGCAATCATTAAGAAGTCAGGAAACAACAGGTGTTGGAGAGGATGTGGAGAAATAGGAACACTTTTACACTGTTGGTGGGATTGTAAACTAGTTCAACCATTATGGAAAACAGTATGGCAATTCCTCAAGGATCTAGAACTAGATGTACCATATGACCCAGCCATCCCACTACTGGGTATATACCCAAAGGATTATAAATTAGTCTACTACAAAGACACATGTACACGTATGTTTATTGCGGCACTATTCACAATAGCAAAGACTTGGAATCAACCCAAATGTCCATCTGTGACAGACTGGATTAAGAAAATGTGGCACATATACACCATGGAATACTATGCAGCCATAAAAAAGGACGAGTTTGCGTCCTTTGTAGGGACATGGATGCAGCTGGAAACCATCATTCTTAGCAAACTATCACAAGAACAGAAAACCAAACACCGCATGTTCTCACTCATAGGTGGGAACTGAACAATGAGATCACTTGGACTCGGGAAGGGGAACATCACGCACTGGGGCCTATCATGGGGAGGGGGGAGGGGGGAGGAGGGAGGGATTGCATTGGGGAGTTATACATGTTATAAATGATGAATTGATGGGTGCTGACGAGTTGATGGGTGCAGCACACCAACATGGCATAAGTATACATATGTAACAAACCTGCACGTTATGCACATGTACCCTAGAACTTAAAGTATAATAAAAAAAAAAAAAAGAAAGAAAAAGAGGGAATCCTCCCTAATTCATTTTATGAAGCCAACATCATCCCAATACCAAAGCCTGGCAGAGACACAACAAAAAAAGAGAATTTTAGGCCAATATCCCTGATGAACATCTATGCAAAAGTCCTCAATAAAATACTGGCAAACTAAATCCAGTAGCACATCAAAAAGCTTATCCACCACGATCAAGTTGGCTTCATCCCTGGGATGCAAGGCTGGTTCAACATATGCAAATCAATAAATGTAATCCATCATAT
Source organism: Rhinopithecus roxellana (assembly GCF_007565055.1). NCBI lineage: Eukaryota > Metazoa > Chordata > Mammalia > Primates > Cercopithecidae > Rhinopithecus > Rhinopithecus roxellana. The sequence goes on along the minus strand of NC_044557.1, from coordinate 58,930,318 downwards.
AAACAGAACCAAAGACAAAAACCACATGATTATCTCAATAGATGCAGAAAAGGCCTTTGATAAAATTCAACAGCCCTTCATGCTAAAAACTCTCAATAAACTAGGTATCGATGGGACGTATCTCAAAATAATAAGAACTATTTATGACAAACCCACAGCCAATATTATACTGAATGGGCAAAAATTGGAAGCATTCCCTTTGAAAACTTGCACAAGACAGGGATGCCCTCTCTCACCACTCCTATTCAACACAGTGTTGGAAGTTCTGGCCAGGGCAATCAGGCAAGAGAAAGAAATAAAGGGTATTCAATTATGAAAAAAGGAAGTCAAATGGTCCCTGTTTGCAGATGACATGATTGTATATTTAGAAAACCCCATCGTCTCAGCCCAAAATCTCCTTAAGCTGATAAGCAACTTCAGCAGTCTCAGGATACAAAATCGATGTGCAAAAATCACAAGCATTCCTATACACCAATAACAGAGAATCCAATCATGAGTGAACTCCCACTCACAACTGCTTCAAAGAGAATAAAATACCTAGGAATCCAACTTACGAGGGATGTGAAGGACCTCTTCAAGAACTACTACAAACCACTGCTCAGTGAAATAAAAGAGGACACAAACAAATGGAAAAACAATCCATGCTCATGGATAGGAAGAATCAATATTATGAAAATGGCCATATTGCCCAAGGTAATTTATAGATTCAGTGCCATCCCCATCAAGCTACCAATGACTTTCTTCACAGAATTGGAAAAAACTACTTTAAAGTTCATATGGAACCAAAAAAGAGCCCACATTGCCAAGACAATCCTAAGTCAAAAGAACAAAGCTGGAGGAATCATGCTACCTGACTTCAAACTATACTACAAGGCTACAGTAACCAAAACAGCATGGTACTGGTACCAAAACAGAGATATAGACCAATGGAACAGAATAGAGCCTTCAGAAATAATACCACACATCTACAACCATCTGATCTTTGACAAACCTGACAAAAACAAGAAATGGGGAAAGGATTCCCTATTTAATAAATGGTGCTGGGAAAATGGCTAGTCATATGTAGAAAGCTGAAACTGGATCCCTTCCTTACACCTTATACAAAAATCAATTCGAGATGGATTAAAGACTTCAATGTTGGACCTAAAACCATAAAAACCCTAGAAGAAAACCTAGGCAATACCATTCAGGACATAGGCATGGGCAAGGACTTCACGACTAAAACACCAAAAGCAATGGTAACAAAAGCCAAAATTGACAAATAGGATCTAATTAAACTAAAGAACTTCTGCACAGCAAAAGAAACTACCATCAGAGTGAATAGGCAACCTACAGAATGGGAGAAAATTTTACAATCTACCCATCTGACAAAGGGCTAATATCCAGAATCTACAAAGAACTTAAACAAATTTACAAGAAAAAATCAAACAACCCCATCAAAACGTGGGCAAAGGATATGAACAGATACTTCTCAAAAGAAGACATTTATGCAGCCAACCGACACATGAACAAATGCTCATCATCTCTGGCCATCAGAGAAATGCAAATCAAAACCACAATGAGATACCATCTCACACCAGTTAGAATGGTGATCATTAGAAAGTCAGGAAACAACAGGTGCTGGAGAGGATGTAGAGAAATAGGGACGCTTTTACACTGTTGGTGGGACTGTAAACTAGTTCAACCATTGTGGAAGACAGTGTGGCGATTCCTCAGGGATCTAGAACTAGAAATACCATTTGACCCAGCCATCCCATTACTGGGCATACACCCAAAGGATTATGAATCATGCTGTTATAAAGACACATGCACACGTATGTTTATTGCGGCACTATTCGCAATAGCAAAGACTTGGAACCAACCCAAATGTCCATCAATGATAGACTGGATTAAGAAAATGTGGCACATATACACCATGGAATACTATGCAGCCATAAAAAAAGGATGAGTTCATGTCCTTTATAGGGACATGGATGCAGCTGGAAACCATCATTCTGAGCAAACTATCCCAAGGAGAGAAAACCAAACACCGCATGTTCTCACTCATAGGTGGGAACTGAACAATGAGAACACTTGGACACAGGAAGGGGAACATCACACACTGCGGCCTGCTGGGGGATGGGGGGGGGAAGGTATAGAATTAGGAGATATACCTAATGTAAATGATGAGTTAACAGGTGCAGCACACCAACATGGCACATGTATACATATGTAACAAACCTGCACATTGTGCACATGTACCCTAGAACTTAAAGTAAAATTAAAAAAAAAAAAGGAGCAGGTGAAGGGAGGGCACAAGGTCAGAGAGATTGTTTTCCGAGGCCTGCTTCTGAGGCCTAAAGCACTCCAACATTATAGCAAAAGACTATAACAAGGGTTATGGGAGTTATGAGCCAGAAATCATGAACACACACACACACACACACACACACACACACACACACACACACACACACACGAATGAATGATAATATCACAGTGGCTATGTCTTACCTGGTGAAATTATGGGTGACTTAAAATATTTTCCCTTTACACTTTTGTGTTTATTTTTTTCCCCATGATTTTTACAATGAGCACTTAGGAGTTAGCTGTGTAAGCAGAAAATAAACATATTCATTTTTCAAATGACCTCTTAAGAAAGAGTGTATTGGCCAGGCGCAGTGGCTCATGTCTGTACTCCCAGCACTTTGGGAGGCCGAGGTGGGTGGATCATGAGGTCAGGAGATCAAGACCATTCTGGCTAACACGGTGAAACCCCGTCTCTACTAAAAAAAAAATACAAAATAGTAGCCGGGTGTGGTGGTGGTCGCCTGTAGTCCCAGCTACTCAGGAGGCTGAGGCAGGAGAATGGTGTGAACCCAGGAGGCGAAGCTTTCAGTGAGCCGAGATTGCACCACTGCACTCCAGCCTGGGCGACAGAGCGAGACTCTGCCTCAAACAACAACAAACGAGTGTATTACACATTCCCTCAAAGCAAGATTCAAACAGATCTATTTCTAACATCTTAAATAGAATAGCTTACAAGAAAGGTGTGCAGGCAGCGTCTTTATGTTGATTAACTTGAGAAATGTCTTAATCAATTTAGAAAACTGTCATTGGCCGGGCGCGGTGGCTCAAGCCTGTAATCCCAGCACTTTGGGAGGCCGAGACGGGCGGATCATGGGGTCAGGAGATCGAGACCATCCTGGCTAACACGGTGAAACCCCGTCTCTACTAAAAAATACAGAAAACTAGCCAGGCGAGGTGGCGGGCGCCTGTAGTCCCAGCTACTCGGGAGGCTGAGGCAGTTGAATGGCGTAAACCCGGGAGGCGGAGCTTGCAGTGAGCTGAGATCTGGCCACTGCACTCCAGCCTGGGCGACAGAGCGAAACTCCGTCTCAAAAAAAAAAAAAAAAAAAAAAAAAAAAGAAAAGAAAACTGTCATCATATAAAACTGCAGCAAGAAACAAATATAGGATATAGTGAAATAGCTTCTCAAATCAATGTCGTGTTCCTAAAGAATCCTTGTGGTGCCCATTAGAGAGATCCTGTGGTTTTAAAAAAAGCTCCTGAACTTACTCTGAGAAATTCATCATGTAGGCCTGTGTTTAAACACATAGGATATTATTATATAACTAAGCAGCTGAGGAGATTAATCGTGATTCAAAATAAAAGGGAAAACACAGTACACCAAGGCAGGACTGTTTTTCTTTTTTTTTTTTTTTTGGTTTGGTTTGGTTTTGAGACAAAGTCTCACTGTGTCACCCAGGCTGGAGTGCAGTGGCACAATCTCAGCTCACTGCAACCTCTGCCTCCTGGGTTCAAGCAATTCTCCTGCCTCAGCCTCCTGAGTAGCTGGGACCACAGGCGCCCGCCACCACACCTGGCTAATTTTTGTATTTTCAGTAGAGACGTGGTTTCACCATGTTGGCCAGGCTGGTCTCGAACCCCTGACCTTGTGATCCATCCACCTCAGGCTTCCAAAGTGTTGGGACCACAGGCGTGAGCCACTGCAGGAAAACAGTATTTGTGGAGGGGAATAAAATGTCAACCCACAGACTTATCAAATAACAATAAAGACATTCTATCTCATATCTGATTCAAAAGGCACTGGTTATCTAAAGATATGATTACATTAGAAACATTGTAGATAATCTCCATTAGGATATACACAAAATACATGTTATGGACCATCTGTGGAGAAGTACTTGTTTTCAAATCTCATGTCACTCTTAAAATCCAAACACCTTAATGTTGCCTATGATTTCCTTATCCATCCAGCCTCACTTCCTCCTCACTCTGCTTTCTGTACTCAACAACCTGGTTTCTTGAACGTCCCATGTGTTGCCCAGACACCACAGCTTTGACACAGACTTCCAGTTCCATCTTTCTGATATCCAGTTTGTCCTTCACATATCCAACAGAACCCCAATTTACATTTCCTGAGAGCCCCCAGCCCACATTATACTACAGCATGTTCATTCGAACCACAAAGATTTTCAGAGCGGCAACAGGATCTACTTTAGGTTCTGGGTATACAAAGATAAATAAAACATTGTCCTACACTCAAGTAATATGGCTAAGTGAGGGAGAAATGTGTAAACAGTTAAAAGACAACAGGCGTTTTGGGAGAAAGCATGGCTGTGCTTTGTGAAGTCAGCCTCAAATTTCAGATCCCTTGTTATTAATCTACCATCCACCGATTCTCCTGAGCCATTGGTCACAAGCACAAGTATTTAGAGTAAGCAAGTAACATGAATGTTTGAGTCAGGCTGAGTTTGAGATAATAGCTCATGCCTGGACCTGTGGCCAATTGGAGAGGACACATCCTGTCTAAAACATTCAATTTCTCATTCTTTTTCAAATGCCATGCTTGCAAAACAAAATATGCCTGCAGGCCTCATTTGGTTCAGGCTGCCAGTCTGTCTTTTGTACAATAATATTAACGTGTGTTGTTTACTACATGTAGGTCACTATTCTAAGCACTTTACATGGAGAAATTCATTTATTCCTCACAACCACCGCTGAGGTTGATATGATTTTGTCTGTTTTACAAATGGAGCAACAGAGGATTGGGGTAATTTGCTGAGGTTACACAACTCTTAGGGTGGCACAGCTGGGACTGAACCCACACAGACAGGCTCCTCTGGAGTTCACTTTTTTTTTTTTTTTTGAGTCAGGGTCTCTCTCTGTTGCCCAGGCTGCAGTGCAGTGGCACGATCTTGCTTGGCTCACTGCAACCTCCACCTCCTCTGCTCAAACAATCCTCCCACCTCAGCCACTGGAGTATCTGGGACTACAGGCATTCGCCATTATGCCTGGCTAATTTTTCTATTTTTTGTAGAGATGGGGTCTCGCCATGTTGCCCAGGCTGGTCTTGAACTCCTGGGCTCAAGAGACCCACCTGCCTTGGCCCCCTAAAGTGCTGAGATTACAGGCATCAGCCACTGCGTCCAGCCCACTCTTAAAAGCACTTCACATCACTGTACAATACTCTACTGCCCTGTAGCTAATAACTGTATTTTCCAGCTTACACTACAGAATGAGTTACATATTTAATAATTTATTGTGCCAAATATTCCTTTTTGCTGAACTCTTAACTGGTATATACTGATATGATAGAAAAATGTATGCCTACCTATTTATTGTTCCATAAATTTAATCACCTTCCCATTCTACAAGCATCTTTCTCATTTGGAGAGTCTTAACTTTCAAGAAATAACTTTGTGCTTACCCAAAAAATATACATTCATTATAGAAAAAAGTAGGTAAAATGAAGTATCAAAATTATTTTAATGCATTCCCTCATTGACTCTTCTCCCCTTCTTCTGACCCATTTCCAACACCCTTCCCAATTCTGGACCTGTGTTCCTTGCAGGAACAAACAGTAGGATGTTTTATTTTCAGTAAGGAACCATATAATGTTTACAACTCTAAGGATCTTTCACAAGGCAATCGATTAAGCCAATGTCTTCAGAAAAGTCCAATTTATATGAGCTAAAACAAATCCAAGGGCACCTAGGGATTTGCTGAAATGGAAAAAATATGAACTCCCAAGTCTTTGATCTTAATTCAGTGTTTCAGTAGATCAGGGGATGTGGTCACTTTATTCACAAACTTTCCTAAGAACTCTGGACATTCTGTTCTTTTTACATAAGTAAGTTAAAGGCAAAAAAATCAAGAGTCTTGACATAGACCATCCATTCTGTTTCCTGGCCTTTGCACACACTGCTTCTTCAGCCAGGACCTCCCCACAAAAACGTCAACACTCCCTCCCCAAGCCCTGGGTCCTACCCAATCTTCCTGACACTATTTCTCCTCTGGGAAACCTTCTTTGACTGCCAAGCCGGTGAAGTATCCCCCCACACTCCCCCGCCATATACACCCAGTGACCAGCACCTGACACCTATTTCAATTGTCTATTTCTCTCTCACCTAATTTGCAGTTGGAATTTATGTAGTAATTACCTTTTTTAACCTAATTTGTCTCTGAAACTTAAGCAGTAATACTTATTTCTAAAAAATGTGTGCCTTTGAGCTTTTAAACTTGGCAGTTTACAATCTCAAGAATGGTAAAATAATAATAATAATAGGCTTTGGCATTGAACTAATGTGGATCTGGCAACCAGTTCTAGTACTAATGCCTCCATGACCTTGAACTTAACATCTCTGAGACATTTTATCATTTGGAAAATAAAGGCCTACTGCACTATGAGGGTTAAAGCATAAAAGTGCAAAGTACACCACCTGTTCGAGTTTGTGTTCAATAAGTGTTAGCTACAGTTACATTTCTCAAGAATTCAATTTCATCAACAGGAGAGATTCAACCACAAGCAAAGAATATTGCCAATTGATTGAGAACTACCCAAAACTTATTTCATAATGATATGCAACTTTACCTACACTGAGAATAACCTGTAATTTATACTTAATATGTTATCTGCTATCCACTTATTCAACATCAAAGCACATCTAAAATGGTTTGAAAATGTATCTGACTCCTTTAAAATACTCTAATAAAAACCCAGAGATTTGAAAAATCAAAAAGAATGCCAGCATCATCTAAGGGAGTATCTTTTACAGCAGGAAATCAATAGTACAGTAAATTTCACTGACAAAGACTCCACTTGAATCTCTACATTGGTAACTTTAGTTCATCCAAATCTGTAAGCATCAAATTTAAAATGGTTTAGAAAGTATTTTGAAATTATTTACTTAATAATAAATTGGCTTCTGAGCCAGTAAAGAATCCACTAATCCAGTCACGTAATTAAACCCTCCTTTTAAGACCCTTAGAAAGGAAGCAAGCAGCTTAGATGACTGGTGCCAAATTTAACCTGGGAAGACCTGCAGACAATGCTTCCTAACAAACTCTCTGATGAACTTTTCAACCCTGGCTCATTCAGAATCCCAAGAGGAAACATGTCCCATTTCCTTGTATTTTCTTTTCTATTTATTTTTTTTTTTGAGATGGAATCTTGCTCTGTCACCCAGGCTTGAGTACAGTGGTGTGATCTCAGCTCACTGCAACCTCCACCTCCTGGGTTCACGCGATTCTCCTGCCTCAGCCTCCCGAGTAGCTGGGATTACAGGCACCTGCCACAACACCTGGCTGATTGTTGTATTTTAAGTAGGGATGGGATTTCCCCATGTTGGCCAGGCTGGTCTCGAACTCGTGACCTCAGGTGATCCACCTGCCTCGGCTGGGATTACAGGTGTGAACCACCATGCCTGGCCCCATTTCCTTGTATTTTCATTTGAAGATAAGGTGAATGGCTCTCAAAAGCCATAGAATTAAAGGGGATATACTTTCAGCATCAGTACCAACTAAGAGTCTACTAACATACAAAACCACATTGCACATTCATTCAACTATACATTTATTAATTTCTACTTGCTCTCAATCAGAAGCCATTGTAGGTGTGTGGTGGGGGTGATGTCAAGATGATTGAAACAATGTATTCTTTTGTTCCAAAAGCTCTGTTTGAATTTGCAAAAATGTAACATTTTAAGTCACTCGCAATTTAAGTAGGCACTAATTCATAGCTGATACCAAAGACTTAAACTGAGATAGAGCCCAATGGGGCAGGAGACAAGGCTACTGAAAATACAGGAAAAAGGAAACTGTGGCACAATCCTGGTCCTGAGAGTGAGATTCATTTAGAGTCAGATCGACCAGTTCACCAGCAATGTAAAAAATTTTGGTTTTTCCAATTGGTAGGTATCTTATAAAAGTTTTATATTATTATTAGTTACTATTCATTTATCTTTGAGACAGGGTCTTGCTCTGTCACCCAAGATGGAGTACATTCATGTGTCACCGCGGCCTCACCCTCCTGGGCTCAAGTAATCCTCCCACCTCAGCCTTCCTAGTAGCTGGGCGTGTACCACCACACCCGGCTAGTTTATGTATTTTTGGTCAAGATGGGGTTTTGGATGTTGCCCAGGCTGGTCTCAAACAATTTAAAAGTTTGATGAACAAAAATGTGCCTTATTTCATAGGCTTTTAGGAAAACCAAATGAGAACACTGATGAAAGTATACAGCACAGTGTTCATCACTGGGAAGCACAAGGTATAGTGCAGAATGTACAGTATAAAGTGTAGCAACCCTTAAATGGATGTTCAATACAATACTGTTAATATTACTTATACAAACTTTGTCAATACAGTTTTATTCACGATCATAATGCTGAATGACAGAGTGAGGCAGTGGGATTAATAAAAAAGTAAAAGCTTCCAGATCAGCCAGAGCTAAAATCAAATTAAGGCTCTAGCTTTTGCCAGCCACTCTGACCTTAAAGAAGTCACATTATTATCATGGATAAATGTTTACACAAGATTGTAAAAATTAAATGTTAGGGATATAAAGCCCACAACATGTGACTGATCCTCCTCAAATATTAATTTCACTCTTTATGACCCCTAAATAAATGCATCTTCCAGCTGTTCTGAACACCTAGGTTATAGCTGCTCAGCATGTAAGCCCCTATGATAACTTGAGCCCTTTCCCCTTTCCTTCCCCAGTGGTGAAGGGAGGATGACATTCCCTCTCCCTGCCCGCTGGCTCAAGTGTGGCTTATGGCCTATGTACAGCTAAACCGATATTCCTGTTGGAGCTCCAGCTTCCAGGGACAGCACAGCAGACACTGTGTGGGGTGGTGGTGCCAATGGCAGTGCCTCTGCCAGAATCTCAGCAGTCTTGGCACCCTAGTCCCATGGCAACTTCTCATCAGTTTTGTGAGCTACTTGACATCCCATCCAATAAATTCATTTTCTCCTTAACAGTCACTTCCTGTTGTTCCTAAATAAGAACCCTAACTTTTATAAAACTAATAGACTAGAATTAACATCAGTGCCATGAAATTATTTTAATATATTTTTCTCCATGACTGAATATACAAATATAATGGAAGTAATGTATTCTTCTGCTGTAAAGATGGGTGGAATATATCAAAATCCACTCGCCGAATTTTCTTTAGAAAGTCCTCTAGAGAAACCTGGAAAAAAGAGAATAGTGATCACCAGATCATAAAATGATCAAGACTTAAAAAAAAAACTAAAGAATAAACACAAGTGTTTAGGCTATTTTAGTTTCCCTGAGATGGTTTTCTATATAATAAGAATTTAAGTGAGAATTTTAAAAGAAAGAAAGAAAATAAAAAGGCATCTAAGAAGCTTCTATTAGACCAGTAAAAGGGTATCACAGATCTAGTACTAGAAAAACCAAGCCTCTTCTGCTCATAATATAAAAAGCTTTGGTCAAGACATAAAGGATTAGCAAAATCATGTTTGCCTGGACTTATTACTAAATTCAGTGGAATGCAAAAAGGCTGTTTCAATCAGGGAAAACGAAACATCCTCACCCCGAACCCCCAAATGTAGTGTACTATGAGGGGTAGCTCAAGTTGTCTTTTAAGACATTACTTTGTGAAGAAGCAGAACAGGTCTCCACGTTGTTGCTAGAGCACATGATTTTCAACCAGGCAAAATTATCACCCCATCCTTTCCCCACCATAAAAAACCTGACAAAGTTTTCACAAGGATAACAGCAGGACAGAAAACACCAATGATGTGCAGTACCTTTGAATTTTGGTTTTCAATTGTCTTGATTAATTTATAAATTTTTATTTTATTTTAATAACATTTTTGTTAAACAGGCAGGTCACTTAGTTTTGTGCTCCACCTTTCTAAGAGGCACCAGACCTCCTCAGTCCACATAAGCAGCGCCCCCTAGAGTTCTGCAGCACGGAACCTGGGTGATCAATGCAGGGATTATGCCTATAGATTCTGTAGAATATGCAGATAAGAACGAAGAAAACAAAAAATATTTTCTTCCAGACATTTTTCCCATACTTTTATAAATATATGAGTGAAATACAAACAAATTCATTATCTTTTTAAAACCCTAAACTTACATATATAGACAACAGGAGACATATGTATCAATGTGCCCAGCTGCCTTGTTTTATATTAGCAAGAAACTTAGAAACAATCCAGAGACCAGGTGCGGTGGCTCACGCCTGTAATCCCAGCACTTTGGGAGACCAAGGCAGCTGGATTGCTTGAGCTCAAGAGTTCAAGACTCGTCTGGGCAACATGGCAAAACCCCATCTCTCAAAAAATACAAAAACAATTAGCTGGCTGTGGTGGTGCACACCTGTAGTCCCAGCTACTTGGAAGGCTGAGGTGGGAGGATGGCTTGAGCCTGGGAGGTCAAGGCTGCAGTGACCCTGCACTCTAGCCTGGGTGACAAAGACCCCATCTCAAAAAAAGAGAAACAATCCAGAAATTCTTTGATCTAAAAAAAGAGGAATCATTTGTACAATGAAATATTAGTATTATACTGCAGTGAAGTGAATGTACTATAGGTAGATGCAGTAATATGCAGTAATATGCACAAATCTCAGGAACATTAAGAGTGTGCACATGTCCTAGAAGACATAAATAGAAAATGATCCTTTTTTATAAAGCTCAAAAACAAAACTAAGCAGTATGTTGTTCAGGAATATATGAAATGATGAAAGTCTTCTTGGAATAAAAGGAAGGAAATAATATGCACAAAATTGAGGAGAGCTACCTAAAAATAAAGGCAGTGGGCCGGGCACAGTGGCTCATGCCTGTAATCCCAGCACTTTGGGAGGCCGAGGTCAGGATCACGAGGTCAGGAGATCGAGACCATCCTGGCCAACACGGTGAAACCCCATCTCTACTAAAAATACAAAAAATTAGCCAGGAGTGGTGGTGGGCGCCTGTAGTCCCAGCTACTCGGGAGGCTGAGGCAGGAGAATGGCATGAACCCGGGAGGCAGAGCTTGCAGTGAGCTAAGATCGCGCCACTGCACTCCAGCCTGGGTGACAGAGCAAGACTCCGTCTCAAAAAAAAAAAAAAAAAAAAAAAAAAAAATTAAGGCATTGGCAGGGGAATGAGATGGGAAAAACATGAGTCCAATTTAATGGTGACATGCTAGTTCCTGGCTTGAGTGATAAGTTCATGGTGTTTATTACGCTATACATTGCAATATATACACCTAGACAGATATATTCATTTAATATATAGCAAATATTAACAATTTTAAAAGAGAATAAAAGAAAAAACTTTGAAAATATTTCAGTGCACTTTCTTTCACATGTTCTCTTGGTTTTGAAAATATTTTAGTGTACTTCCTTTCAGATGCTCCCTTTTTTTCGTAAAAAAAAAACAAAGCTCATGCTATTTCATATTCTGTAACTTGCTTTTTTATCCCTTAATATACTGTGATCAACTTGCTATCTGTAAGAATGTTAATTTTAATAGCTTTATGATATTAATTATAAGGAATAGTTAACAAAATTAAGGTACAGACACATAATAGAATATTATATAGTCATTAAGTGTTAGATTTATAAATTTTTTAAATGATTCAAAAAATGCTCAACAAACAGTATACTAACATATGAAGTATAATTTCAACTATACACAAAAATTCATTTCCAAAAACCCCAGAATGACTAGCAGTTCTCTTTTGGTGTTAGAATTATAGGTAATTTTTTTTTAATGGAATGTTTCATGAATTTGCGTGTCATCCTTGCGCAGGGGCCATGCTAATCTTCTCTGTATCATTCCAAAGTTAGTATATGTGCTGCTGAAGCAAGCATGGGTGATTGCTATTTTCTCCTAATACTGTTTACATTGTCCAAATCTTTACTATGAAATGTATTGCTTTTAGGATTAGGAGAAAATTCCATTAGAATACAGAGGAAATATGACCTCAAAATCAGACAGAACTCAAGTGGATATTTTTACATCAGGCTTTGGTTCAAAGGAAAGTCTGGCTAATGGTAAATAAACTGAGTAACAAATTGATTGTGAAACTCTCAAAGACATTACAAATTTCTGAATATGAATTATTGAAACCTCATCTATGAAGAATATACCATACCTAGATTAGTCATGTTCAAAGAGTTTTAAACTGCAAATCCTTTCCTTGAACAAAATAATTAAGAGATGTCCCAAATATAAAACAAGTAAGAGGCCCTGTCCAAGCTGGAATGAGGGTGTATGACAGAAGCAGTTCCTCAGGAATTACCATGTTGCCACTCTAGTCTCTCTTGGCACGGGATAGAAACTGAGAGCTGGGGCTGAGCACGGTAGCTCACGCCTATAATCCCAGCACTGTGGGAGGCCAAGGCGGGTGGATCACCTGAAGTCAGGCATTCGAGACCAGCCTGGCCAACATGGTGAAACCCCTCCTCTACTGAAAACATAAAAATTAGCAGGCCATGGTGGCGCATGCCTGTAATCCCAGCTACTTGGGAGGCTGAGGCAGGAGAATTGCTTGAACCCCAGCGGCAGAGGCTGCAGTGAGCAGAGATCATGCCATTGCACTCCAGCCTGAGCAACAGAGCAAGACTCTGTCTCAAAAAAACAAAAAACAAAAAAAAAAAAAAAACAAAAAAACCGAAGCTGAGAGCTGGGCCCCACCCCAAGAGTTTCTGATTCAGCAGGTCAGTGGTGGAGCCCAAGATCTGCATTTCTAACAAGTTCCCCAGTAAGGTGGACATTGCTGGTCCAGGGACCACATTTTGGGAACCACTGGTCTATGACAGTGGTTTTTAGGCCTAGCCATACCTTACAATTAAAACTAAAGGGGGCTGGGCATGGTGTTTTATGCCTATAATCCCAATAGTTTGAGAGGGCAAGGCTGGAGGATTGCTCGGGTTCAGAAGTTCAAGACCAGCCTGGACAACATAGTGAGATTCCATCTCTTCCAAAAATAATTTGTAAAATTAGCTGGGTGTGTTGGTACACGCCTGTGCTCCTAACTATTTGAGAGGCTGAGGTGGGAGGATCACTTGAGCCTAAGAGTTTGAGACTGTAGTGGGCCATGACTCTACCACTGCACTCCAACCTGGGCAACAGAGATTTTGTCTCAAAAAAAAAAAAAAAGGCCGGGCATGGTGGCTCACACCTGTAATCCCAGCACTTTGGGAGGCCAAGGCAGGCAGATCACTTGAGGCCAGGAGATCAAGACCAGCCTGGCCAACATGGCAAAACCTGTCTCTACTAAAAATACAAAAAAATCAGCCAGGCGTGGTGGTGCACGTCTGTAATCCCAGCTACTCAGGAGACTGAGGCCTGAGAATCACTTGAACCTGGGAGGCGGGGAGGCTGCAGTGAGCCAAGATCATAACCAGTGCACTCTAGCCTGGGCAATGGAGTGAGAATCTGCCTCCAAAAAAAAAAAAAGAAAGAAAAGTAAAAAGGGAAGCTTTTAAAAAGTATCAATGCCTGGGTCCACCAATTTAATTGGTCTGGGGCGGGGCAGCCAAGCATTGTTTAGGTCTTTTTAAAGCTCTCCAAGTGATTATAATGGGCATACAGGGTTGAGAACAACCTTTTTCCACAGAAGTTAATAAAACAAAGTCCTTAACCTTTACGAAGCTTACTTAGTATGTTAAACAGCTGATGGTATATCCATCAACCACTAAACAGGGTGATACAGAATAATGTGTTAACATACACAAAATACACATATGATTATACGTATATGAAAGGTTCAGAAAGATGAACAGACATTCTCCCCAGATAGGGTGGAATTGTGTGAACTCTAATTTCTTCTTTTGTATCTTTACACTTTGAAGATTTAAAATATTAATGTACTACTTTTATAATTAGCAAGCTCAATTAAGAAACAAAATGATTTCAAACACACAGACCTGAAAACTAAGATACAGGATGTGAAGGGATCGAAATGAATCTCTAAGTATATTTTAGGGGAAAAAGGTAGAAGATATGTTTGGTATTACAGAAAATGCATAAGTTTACAATTTTCAAAGATTACAAATCTTTGAACCTTGGTTTCTCTCTATAAAATGAAGTAACCATATTTTTGCTAGGAAGACTATGAATAATGATGGAATGACCTAACCCAGGGCATGTCTCATAAACGGTTCTAAGTAACTGGTAGCAATTATTACTTCTCTATGGAGATTTAGAACAACAGTTCCCAAACCTGTCTATGCATCAGAATCACCTGGGGAACTTTTTTTTTTTATACTTTAAGTTCCAGGGTACATGTGCACAACGTGCAGGTTTGTTACATATGTACACTTGTGCCATGTTAGTGTGTTGCACCCATCAACTCGTCAGCACCCATCAACTCATCATGTACATCAGGTATGACTCCCAATGCCATCCCTCCCCCCTCCCCCCTCCCCATAATAGGCCCTGGTGTGTGATGTTCCCCTTCCTGAGTCCAAGTGATCTCATTGTTCAATTCCCACCTATGAGTGAGAACATGCAGTGTTTGGTTTTCTGTTCTTGTGATAGTTTGCTGAGAATGATGGCTTCCAGCTGCATCCATGTCCCTATAAAGGACACAAACTCATCCTTTTTTATGGTTGTATAGTATTCCATGGTGTATATATGTGCCACATTTTCTTAATCCAGTCTGTCACTGATGGACATTTGGGTTGATTCCAAGTCTTTGCTATTGCGAATAGTGCCGCAATAAACATACATGTGCATGTGTCTTTATAGCAACATGATTTATAATCCTTTGGGTATATACCCAGTAATGGGATGGCTGGGTCATATGGTATTTCTAGTTCTAGATCCTTGAGGAATCGCCATACTGTTTTCCATAATGGCTGAACTAGTTTACAATCCCACCAACAGTGTAAAAGTGTTCCTATCTCTCCACATCCTCTCCAGCACCTGTTGTTTCCTTACTTTATAATGATTGCCATTCTAACTGGTGTGAGATAGTATCTCATTGTGGTTTTGATTTGCATTTCTCTGATGGCCAGTGATGACGAGCGGTTTTTCATGTGTCTATTGGCTGCATGCATGTCTTCTTTTGAGAAATGTCTGTTCATATCCTTTGCCCACTTTTTGATGGGGTTGTTTTTTTCCTGTAAATCTGTTTGAGTTCTTTGTAGGTTCTGGATATTAGCCCTTTGTCAGATGAGTAGATTGCAAAAATTTTCTCCCATTCTGTAGGTTGCCTGTTCACTCTGATGGTAGTTTCTTTTGCTGTGCAGAAGCTCTTTAGTTTAATTAGATCCCATTTGTCAATTTTGGCTTTTGTTGCCGTTGCTTTTGGTGTTTTAGTCGTGAAGTCCTTGCCCATGCCTATGTCCTGAATGGTATTACCTAGGTTTTCTTCTAGGGTTTTTATAGTATTAGGTCTAACATTTAAGTCTCTAATCCATCTTGAATTAATCTTCGTATAAGGAGTAAGGAAAGGATCCAGTTTCAGCTTTCTACTTATGGCTAGCCAATTATCCCAGCACCATTTATTAAAGAGGGAATCCTTTCCCCATTTCTTGTTTTTGTCAGGTTTGTCAAAGATCAGATGGTTGTATATGTGTGGTATTATTTCTGAGGACTCTGTTCTGTTCCATTGGTCTATATCTCTGTTTTGGTACCAGTACCATGCTGTTTTGCTTACTGTAGGCTTGTAATATAGTTTGAAGTCAGGTAGTGTGATTCCTCCAGCTTTGTTCTTTTGACTTAGGATTGTCTTGGCAATGCGGGCTCTTTTTTGGTTCCATATGAACTTTAAAGCAGTTTTTTCCAATTCTGTGAAGAAAGTCATTGGTAGCTTGATGGGGATGGCATTGAATCTATAAATTACCTTGGGCAGTATGGCCATTTTCACGATATTGATTCTTCCTATCCATGAGCATAGCATGTTCTTCCATTTGTTTGTGTCCTCTTTTATTTCACTGAGCAGTGGTTTGTAGTTCTCCTTGAAGAGGTCCTTTACATCCCTTGAAAGTTGGATTCCTAGGTATTTTATTCTCTTTGAAGCAATTGTGAATGGAAGTTCATTCATGATTTGGCTCTCTGTTTGTCTGTTACTGGTGTATAAGAATGCTTGTGATTTTGAGACCCTGAAGGAAGCACTAAAAACATGGAAAGGAACAACCAGTACCAGCTGTTGCAAGAACATGCCAAAATGTAAAGACCGTCAATGCTAGGAAGAAACTGCATCAACTAACGAGCAAAATAACCAGCTAATATCACAATGACAGGATCAGATTCACACATAACAATAGTAACCTTAAATGTAAATGGACTAAATGGTCCAATTAAAAGACACAGACTGGCAAATTGGATAAAGAGTCAAGACCCATGAGTTTGCTGTATTCAGGAGACCCATCTCACATGCAGAGACACACATAGGCTCAAAATAAAGGGATGGAGGAAGATCTACCAAGCAATGGAGAACCAAAAAAAAGCAGGGGTTGCAATCCTAGTCTCTGATAAAACAGACTTTAAACTATCAAAGATCAAAAGAGACAAAGAAGGCCATTACATAATGGTAAAGGGATCAATTCAACAGGAAGAGCTAACTATCCTAAATACATATGCACCCAATACAGGAGCACCCAGATTCATAAAGCAAGTCCTTAGAGACTTACAAAGGAACTTTTTAAAAATCACAGATTCTCCTAGGAACTGGCTTCCTCCTCAATCCCAAAAGTCTTACTTGGTAAGAAGACTCCAGGAATCTATATTTTTAAAAAGTTTTCCAGGTTACCCCACTGCAACCAGCTCAGCAGTGGGCTATGAACCACTGTTCTGGAACCACTGCTACCATATGGTCAGGTCACAATGGAGCAAAAAATGAACAGAAGAGTAAGTAATACTTATATAGCTATAAGCAGCCTAACAATCCTACAAGGTAGTTTCTCCTATTATTCCCATTTTACCTAAGAGTAAACTGAGGAATGTGGTTATTAAGGAACTTAAGGTCTCATTGCTAGTAAGGGGCAAAACAGATTCAAGCCAATGCAAGCTGGCTGCAAAGTCAGTGCTAAAAACTCAGCTCACTTGCCTCTGAGAAACACAGAAACGACCCTCAGCAAAAGCATCAGTAACTAATGAAAGCCACCATGAGGGAGGGAAACAAAAACAAAGGCTCCAAACTAAAGAAGTGCATTGGGAACTTTATAAAATATAAAAACAGATCATACACATCTGCTTCATTAATTATACAGCCTTCTCTGTTAATCTACTTACCGTCTGAAGAAAAGCAGGAAATGCTTTCACAGGAACACTTTTGTGAAAGGACCTAGCCTAAAAAGGAAGAGGAAAGGAAGCTGGTCAAAATTAAGCAAATAAACACTCTCACTCTGAAAGCAACACCAGCAGTTTAACAATATTGATGGGGCCTCTCTCAAATGCAAGAAAACAACTCATCTCCTGTAGATTAAGATTAGTTTCCTAAGCCTAAAGGACTCAGAAAAAAGTAACTACTGTAGTAAAAATTCCATCCTTTCTTAGCTTTAGCATCCTTCTTGGCTTTAGCATCTTCCAGCTACCTTACAATATCTCATAATAACTTTGACTCCCCAGCTCCAGTAAGTGGGAAATGAAGAAATACTTGCATTACCAAGTCCTGTGCACCCCTAGCTTAGGCTGACTTTATCTCCTGTGTAAATGAGTAAGATCCTCCTAGGTGATCTTCCTGTGTTCCCTGACCTTTAATTCGTTCCATGCAGCCAGACAAATTAATGTCCTTACATCATCATTTCATTTTTACCTTCTTCAATTCCCTGATAGGTCGTTTCAACAATTCATCCAGGAATTCAAAGGCCCCCACATCTTGACTCTAACCTCGTCCATCTAACCTAATTCCCTACCACTCTGGGCTACGAACACCTGGTCACTCAGGTTGATGCCCATCATCCTGTATTCGCCAAGCCCACTCTTGTCTCCATGTCTTCATTTATACTTTCCTTAACACCAGGAAGAGCCCTCTACTTCCTGACTCACTTCTTAACCCATTACACTCCAGTTTGACCCTCAACCATCCCCTAAAATTACTCGATGATCATCCATGATTTACTAATCACCATATCTATCTTTTCTCTTCAATCTCTCTGCAGCATGTAAAACTCTGATATTCCCCTTTCTTAAATCTTCTCTTCCCTTGATTTTCAAGACACTGGCTCTCAGTTCTATTTCTCTGAACATTCTTTCCTTCCCCTTCTTCCTAATAAATTGCCTTTCTCCTTCACCTTGTAAACAGAGGTAGGCCTCGGGGTTCTGTCTCTGGTCCTCTGTACATTCTTCTTCAGCAACACCATCCAAACTTGGAGCTTTAATTATAAGCCTTTTATGTGGACGACTCTCAAATATATCATCTTTAGTCCTGACTTCCTTTAAAAGTCACAATCCTGCATTCTTCAATAGCCCATCTCCCTCTAATCCCCTCAAATTCAATTATGTCCAGCAGCTAGTCCAAAGTCTAATGATCTGCACCAAACATAGCAATAGTTTCTGCTGTCACTGTGGCTTTTGAATGGCACCATCAAAGTGCCATACTTGAATTCTTCATGCAACCTTCAACTTTCCCACTATCTGATCTTGCCACAATCCAATTAGTTATCAAGCCTAGTTGATTCTACTTGTTATGTGTGGGCATGTATGTATACATACATATATAAATGTACATACACATACATAAACATCTACTGTCTCTAAATCATACTCCTTCTCTCTCTCCTAAGTCTCCTAACTGATCACCCAACCTCTAAACTCTCTTGTGTCAAACACTGCTAGCAGGGTTTCCTACTCTGCAACACTAATATCACTGCTTTATTTGATGATGATGATGAAAACTAACATATTTCATGTACAATATGTCGTACTACGTTTAAACTCTTCGTATATGTTAACTCATTTATCCAAACGACCCTTTAAGCTGGGTGCTAAAATGATCCTCTACTACAGATGAGGAAACTGAAGCACAGAGAGGTTAAGATTACATGATTAGTAAATGGCAGAATTACGATTTAAAGTCAGGCTTCTGGTTCCAGAGTTTGCACTCTCATCCACAATACTCTAATGTCTTTCAAAAGCCTCTACAACTCCATAATCTTTCTTCAATCCGCCATTCCAAACCTATCTTCCAGGACCACATTTCACATAACCTATACACCAGTGGTGTTCAAACCTGGCTGTTTAATTAGAAATTTAGAAATTTTAATTCCTGGCCCCATCCCAGATTTACTATCCCAATATCCAGGAGTGATGCCTAGGAATCGGTATTTCTCAGGTGCCTTACATGTCCATTGACTGGGACTGCTCAGGGTCCACACAAAGCTTTCCTGCCTTTCATGATTCTGTAGTGTGCTCCGATCTTACCCAAAACTCTGCTAGCTAGTCCTAAGTAATTTCTCATCTAAAGTTCCATGTATTTTATCTATACCTCTGTCAGGGCTGAGAACTGTCTTAGATATTCATGAAATTAAAAAGAAGCTGAAGATAGTCTTTGCCCTCAAAGAGCTTACAATCTGATTACTTACATATTTAATATTTCACAAATATTTACTGAGTGCTCATAATGTACCAGGTACTTTAGATGCTGAAGAATATACAATAGAATCAAACAAAGTCACTTACATTCCAATGAAGTGGGAGGCAATAAGCAAACTTTTAATGTCAGGTAGTGAAAAGCGCTAAGCCAGGTAAGGAGACTGAGGGTCACGGAAAAGGAAGATGTTGTTTTAGGTAAGATGGCCAGGGAAGACTTTTCTGATAGGGTGACATTTGAGCACTAACTGGAGTGGAGGTGGGATACAGGGGAAGAAGCAGGAAAAACAGCAAGTGCAAAAGCCCTGTGGTATGCAGGTACGTGTCCAACTCTTTAGAATCTACTGAAGCCTAAGGAAAAAAAAAAAAAAGGTTCACAAGAAGTACTAGGAAGAATTAGCATTATGGGAGCTAAGGAAATAGAACGTTTCCACCAAGTCTTCAAGAGCCACTGAAATCAAGAAACACTTCAAGGAGAACCAGAAAGGAATAACACCATGGAGATGAATGACAGACAATTTCAAGAAAGAGAAGTACAGTCAACAGTGTCAAATTCCAAACAAAAGTCCTGGAAAAGTTTAAGAGATGAAGAACTAACTCTTAGGGAACAACTAAAGTGACAGGCAGGAGAAATCAGGAACCAGTTCAGGAGCCAAGTCCGAGAATCAATGGAAGAAAAGTCAGTAAGTGACACAGAGAGAAAGAAGTCTATGGTGTCAAAAAAAGAAGAAGAGTTCACAAAAACAAATTGTAAGTGACCACTGAATTTGGCAATAAGGAGAATTGCCAAACTAGTGATTGTTTATTAGAATGGGCAGGATAGGAACCAAATCACAGCATGATGAGCAGTGCCAAGGTGGAAAGGGCCTGAGGTAACAGTGAATGCAGACCACTTCCTTCCAACAGTTCACCTAGGAGAGAAAAATACCAACAGAAGGATCTACAGGCTGCCTGTAAATTCAGAAGGCAGCAGCAACAAACCAGAAGATAAAAGAGGCCACCTATCAGAGAAGCAAACTGAAAACACCAGCTGGGAGTGGCTGAGGGCGCATCCCTGGGAGCGGGAGGAGAGACTTCGGCCTTGGGAGGCAGAAAGACACCCTGTCTTCCAAGAGAGAAGTGGATGGAGCACAGAGGAGCCCACATGAGAAAGCTCAGGCTTGATTTACTCAGTAAAGAACGTATTCATATGCTGTGAGGTGGGGGAAGGGACTTTTTTAAGTGAGAAAAGTTTACAACAGACTCTGAGATAAATCTACTGGGAAATCAATGAAAAATGGAATAAAGACGGCCAGGTTAGGAATATCATAACCATGTTCTAAGAATAGCCACATCTAGATATGATAATTCCCTAAATGGTTTGGCAAAAAAAGAAAAAAGAAAGCCGACTTACATGCTTTAGGTGCAAGTGTGCCTGACTGGCAATGTCATATATTACATCTCTCACATTTTTATCTCGGTTCCTCCGTAGAATGTCCTCTTGTGAAACACCATGCTGTGTGGGGAAATATACATTACATTAGGAATCTAAAAGCACTTCCTTCCAACAGTTCACCTAGGAAAGAAAAATTAAATTGACAATGAAAACTAACTTAGCACAAGAGAACACATGACAGAACAGTACGTACAGTTTAATGCCTATTTTGTCTTTAAAAATGTGTGTGTGCGCGTGCGTGTGTGTGCATGTGTGGAGAGAGAGAAAAAAACAAGAATGAGAGAGTGACACTTGGAACACGCAACAGGATTTTTTTGTTTTTTGAGACAGGGTCTTAATCTGTCACCCAGGCTGGAGTGCAGTGGTACAATCATGGCTCATTATAGCCTTAACCTCCCAGGCTCAAGGGATTCTCCCACCTTAGCCTCCTGAATAGCTAGGAATACAGGTGTGCACCAACACACCCAGCTAATTTTTGTATTTTTGGTAGAGATGGGGTTTCCCTATATTGCCCAGGCTGGTCTCAACCTCCTGGACTCAAGCGAGTCTTCCAAAGTGCTGGGATTACAAGGCATCAGTCACTGCGCCTGGCCACAACAAGATGTTAATTAACAAGTTGTAGGTAAAACGAAAATATACAAGCAAGAAAACAAACATACAAAAAGTTTGAAAGAACAGATAATAATGAATCTCATATAGAAAACAAAGTTCTCGCCAGGTGCAGTGGCTCATGCCTGTAATCCCAGCACTTTGGGAGGCCGAGGCGGGTGAATCACAAGGTCAGGAGATCAAGACCATCCTGGCTAACACGGTGAAACCCCGTCTCCACTAAAAATACAAAAAATCAGCTGGGCGTGGTGGCACGTGCCTGTAGTCCCAGCTACTTGAGCGGCCGAGGCAGAAGAATCGCTTGAACCCACGAGGCGGAGGTTGCAGTGAGCCGAGATCACGCCACTGTACTCCAGCCTGGGTGACAGAGCAAGACCCTGTCTCAAAAAAAAAAAAAAAAAAAACAAAGTTCTCAGTTCTCATAAACAGATATTTACAATGGATTACTTACTCCAATAAAATTAAGTAAGGAACAGGCTAAGGTGAACACTAGGAATAATTACTGCAGTTGCTTGGAAAGGAGGAAGGCATCAACATGAAGCTATACCAAATGAGGTTCTCTAGACCTTCCTACTCAAAGCTCCTCCAGAGACCTAAAATGCCTGATGGACACAATTCTGACTTGATAACTCTGGGATAAAAAGAGGAAGAGCATTTTTAGTAAGCAATAAGCATTCCTTTCAAAGCAATTACTTGATTAGACTAAGCAAAAAAGCAAAAGATAACTTCCTTCCCCATATTCCTGAGGTAAATATTAAAAGGACAAATTACAACCTTACCAGCATACAAATATCCATGGGAAGGAACACCTTTCTTCTGCTCCCATGATACGGTGTTGCTCTCAAGCAAGTGACAATGCCTTGTGCTTTTCCAATATGACTTGCAGCATGATCTGCATGAACATCCTTTATACCTACGATTTCAGAAATTATACAGGGCTGCTCTACTCTAAGTGCATAATAAATCAATAGAAATAGCACAGAGAAATCAGCTAAACATGTAAAAATAGACATATATCCTATGTTTTATATCTGAAAAAAACAGGATTTATGAGTGAAAAATGGCACAAAAACAAGTTGACCATTTACCACTAGCAGATATCTAAATCTCAATCTCAACTTTTAAACGACAGTTTTCCTCAGACTACAGCACACTAAGAACACATTTAGAATTTTAATCAGCTATCATGGAAAAACTTTACAAGTCTTCCATTTCTTCTCCTCTGTGCAATTTCCATATGACCTCATTTTAAGAATATGCTTAACAAACATTCTACTCTTTGCTCCCTCCTTTCATTGTGACGGCAAACATGTCACCAGAGCTGTGGGCCAGAACAGGCCTGGGAGATGCAATGGGGACTTGTATTATTCTTTTAGGGAGGTATAAAGATATATATTACCTTCTTCAAATGAGATGGTATTGTCCTTGGCCCAAATAATTTCCTCATTTCAATAAGACCTCACTAACTGGCAACAAAGTCAGAGGAGAAATCCTACCATCAAATTTTTTTTTTAAAAAAAGCAGAGAAAGAAAAATCTCAAAAACTTTTATAAATGCAGTTGTAGGCCGGGCATGGTGGCTCATGCCTGTAATTCCAGCACTTTGGGAGGCTGAGGCGGGCAGATCACGAGGTCAAGAGATCGATACCATTCTGGCCTCATCTCTACTAAAAAGTACAAAATTTAGCTGGGCGTGGTGGCATGCACCTGTAGTCCCAGCTACTCGGGAGGCTGATGCAGGAGAATCACTTCAATCTGGGAGGCAGAAGTTGCAGTGAGCCGAGATTGCACCACTGCACCCCAGCCTGGGAACAGAGCGAGACTCCATCTCAAAATAAAATAAAATAAAGTAAGTATGTTTTACTTCTTCTACTTTTCTTTTTCATTGGATAAGTATTATTAACAGGAAAGGAAGAGTCAGGTTATAGGCCTTCCAAACTGTAGGAGATGCTATAGTAAAAAAGTAAAGCCACCTGCAATTACCAGATTATTAATTTCAACATTCCCATGAGGTAAAGTAGCTGTATGAGAGCCTGAGTCTTGGATTACTCTGCATTACAAAGAAAGAGATATAAATTCCTCTTCTTGCTAACAACAACAACCACAAAAACTGTTCCTTTACAGATAGTACAAAGGAAGACTTTAGTGCTAAATTGGTCAAACTGCCAAATTATGAAAAAGTGAAATCTCAAAGGTATTTTACTGGAAAAAAGAAGTATGAAACAGAAAAACAACTTACCCAATATTTCTAGTGTTAAGTAAAGAAGAGAGCTCTGTGTGTTTTCAGCATAATTTTCCAGTTCCTTGATATTACGATATGCTTTATCATCTAGATTTTTTTCCTACATCAAATAAAATGCAAATAAAATCTGTTGAACTGTCAGTATTTTATAAAGGTGCTGTTTTTTTGCCCCAAAGAACTGAATAATAATGAATAAAAATATTTAGTATATGTTTAGTACACAAAAAAAATTACAATATTAAAGTTCTACATATTCAATACTTTCAAATTACCACCTCAAAATAAGACATCAGGAATAATATCAATGTACAAATCACCATGGACACGGCATGGTTTTTTTAATTTCATCTGAAGTCCAAGTTATCAAAATAAACTGACTTTACTGAGCTCTTATGTAAGCACTTTAGACATTATCTTCTTAACCCAAACAATCCCTCCACCAAGAGATAAGGAATTAATACTTTTCCCATTTTACAAATGAAGAAACTGAGGCATGGATCCATTAACATGTCCAAGGACACACAGTTAATAAATAAATGGTGGGGACAGGAACCCACATATGTGACTCTTGAATCTACACAGTCAATGAGGAAAAGGTACCTAGAAAAAGAAAACAGAAACCAGTGCCTACCTCATTACCCAAAAAGAAACCATGCTCAATAAAATAACAGGGTTGATTCCCTAAATACACTATATGCAAAAAACAGAAAAATGAGAATCTAATGGCAAGAACACTTAGCCACTTTTATAATAATACATTTACGAAGACTATTATTAGGGCAAAATATTATCCCCTATTTCACCCTCTTAAAATCAGAAGAAACTAACACCAGCATCAAATGCCATATGCAGGGTTTAAAAAAAAAAAAAAAAAAAAAAAGAGGCCGGGCGTGGTGGCTCACGCCTGTAATCCCAGCACTTCGGGAGGCCAAGGTGGGCAGATCACCTGAGGTCAGGAGTTCAAGACCAGTCTGGCCAACATGGTAAAACCCTGTCTCTACCAAAAATACAAAAGAAGGCAGCTGGGCATTGTGGCGGGTGCCTGTAATCCCTGCTACTCGGGAAGCTGAGGCAGGAGAATCTCTTGAACCTGGGAGGCAGAGGTTGCAGGGAGCCGAGATCATGCCATTGCACATTGCACTCCAGCCTGGGCAACAAGAGTGAGACTCCGTCTCCAAAAAAAAAAAAAAAAAAAAAAAGAAAACAAAAAGAAAAGAAAATGACACCAGCAATGATTCCAGAAAAAAAAAAAAAAAAATCATCCTTTATGGTTTGTTAAATTGAGACATAACTAACATACCATAAAATTTATCTCCTCAAATAATACAATTCAGTGGTTTTTAGTATGTACACAAAGTTGTGCAGCTATCACTACTATCTAATTCCAGAATATTTTAATGACCCTTAAAAGAAAACTTGCATCCATTAAGCAGACACTTCCCATTTCCCCCTCCCCTCAGCCCTGGCAAACCACTAATCTACTTATCTACTTTTTGTCTTCATGAATTTGTCTATTCTGGGAACTTCACAAAAATGGAATTGTATAATATGTAGCTTTTTGTGTCTGGCTTCTTTCAATTAGCATAATGTTTTCTTCATCTACTGGTACTTCATTTTTTTTAGTTGAATAAATTATTAATAATATTCCATTGTATGGATATACAACATTTTGTTTAACAACTAATTAACAGACTATGAGTTCTTTCTACTTTTGGGCTATCATGAATAATGTTGCCACAAACATTCATATACAAGTTCTGGGTGGATGTATGTTTTCATTTCTCTTGGGTATAAACCTAGGGATAGAATTTCTGGCTCTATGATAACTCCTATGTTCAACTCTTTGAAGAAAAAGTTGCCAAACTATTTTTCCAAAGCAGCTGCACCATTTCACATTCCCGCCAGCAATGTACGAAAGGTTTTAACATCTCCCTGTTTTCACCAATATTTGTTAACGTGCATCTTTTTCTTTTTTATCACAGCCATCTCAACAGCTGTGAAGTGATGTTTCTTTGTTTTGATAAGCATTTCTCTAATGAAAAGATGTGAAACACCTTTTCAGATGCTTATTGGTTGTTTGTATACCTTATTTGCAGAAAAGTCTTTCCCCATTTTTAAATTGAGGTTTTTTTATTGTTGAGTTGTAAGTTTCTTGCATATTTTAGATCATTGTCCCTTATCAGATATATAACTGGCAAATATTTTTTTCTTTTAGTACAATTTATCTATTTTTTCTTTTCTTGCTTGTGCCTTTGGTATCACATCTAAAAAACCATTGCCTAGCTAGGCGCAGCGGCTCACACTTGTAATCCCAGCACTTTGGGAGGCTGAGGTGGGTAGATCACAAGGTCAGGAGATCGAGACCATCCTGGCCAACATAGTGAAACCCTATCTCTACTAAAATACAAAAAAAAAAAAAATTAGCTGAGTGTGGTGGCATGCACCTGTAGTCCCAGCTACTCAGGAGGCTGAGGCAGGGGAATTGCTTGAACCCAGGAGGCGGAGATTGCAGTGAGCCGAGATAGTGTCACTGCACTCCAGCCTGGCAACAGAGCGAGACTCCATCTCAAAAAAAAAAGAAAAAGAAAAAAAAAGAAACCACTGTCTAACCTAAAAGTCACTAAGATTTACACCTATGCTTTCCCCTAAGAGTTTCAGTTTTAGCTCTTACATCTAGGTCTTTTAATCCAGTTTGAGTTCATTTTTGTATATGGTGTGAGGCAGGGGTCAAAACTTATTCTTTTGCAAGAGGTATCCAATTGTCCCAGCACCATTTGTTGCAAAGACTGTTCTTTCCCAAGTGAAGTGTCTTGACACCCTTGTCACTCAACTGACTATAAATATATGGGTTTATATCTGGACTCTCATTTCTATTCCATTGATCTATATGTCTAGCCTATATCAGTAACACACAATTTGATTACTGTAGCTTTGTAGTTAAGTTCCGAAATCAGGAAATGTGAGCCCTCTAACTTTGTTCTTCTTTGTTAAGATTATTCTGGCTATTCTGGGTCCCTTGCAATTCCATATGAATTTTAGGACCAGTTTGTCAATTTCTGCAAAAAAGAAAGCTGGAATTTTGATAAAGATTGCAATGAATCTACAGATCAATGTTTGCTCACAGTTCTTTACTTTTAAATATCCCCCTTCAAAAGCCAAGTCTATTTTTCATTAAACTAAAATGGTATCTCTGTCTTGGGTTCTCTAATTTTCTTTACCTTGTAAAAACAGAAAAGATGATACCTAAAAATAGGTCTTCTTAGCTAATATCTCTTTTTGGCTTCTTCTGATTATTGATACAGCCTATAGTTAGCAAACTGTATCTAAATAAACTAAGTAAACTTACATTTCCATGACAACAGCATGTAATTAATATCAGGCCAAGGGGAACACTGACCTAACAATGCGTCAGAAAGGTCACACATGTTAGGCCATGTCACACAGCAATTCACTGACTTGGCTGGACCTAGAACTAAGTTCTAAGAATTTAGTACAGGATTTCATTCACTGGAACTGTCAGACTTTCTTTATGCCCTCTACTATTTAGACACAGATCCAAGTACTGGGGTATACATAAAGGTATGTGCATGACTAGTCAAGTATTTGATGATATTAAGGAATAATTAGTAATTTTTAAGGTACGATAATCATATTATGGTTATTTTTTGTCTTTTTCTAAGATACATATTCATTTATAAATCAAATGATAAGATGTCTGGGATTTTCTTTAACATGTCACCAGATATTCTACACATGCAGAGTATTCTCTCTACTTTTATGTAAGTATGAAAATTTCCTTTTAAAAACAAAATTGTGGAGTGTGGTTGTGCATACACATGCCTCTGCCTGGGTGCCTGTCTCAATGTGAGGGTATGGGGGGCTGACGTGGGTAGCATGCAAGGGGAAAGTATGAATAAAATGGCATGGTTCTCTAAAATTTTCCTTCCTCCAAAATATTAATATACAATCAAAATATTTCCTTCCTGAAGAATTAGCTTAAGAATTAAACAGGAAGAAAGAAAGAGCCGGGCGCGGTGGCTCAAGCCTGTAATCCCAGCACTTTGGGAGGCCGAGACGGGTGGATCACGAGGTCAGGAGATCGAGATCATCCTGGCGAAAACGGTGAAACCCCGTCTCTACTAAAAAATACAAAAAATTAGCCGGGCGCAGTGGCGGGCACCTGTAGTCCCAGCTACTCGGGAGGCTGAGGCAGGAGAATGGCATAAACCTGGGAGGCAGAGCTTGCAGTGAGCCACTGCACTCCAGTCTGGGTGACAGAGCAAGACTCTGTCTCAAAAAAAAAAAGAAAGAAAGAAAAAAATAAAATAAAATAAAATAATTAAACAGGAAGAAAAAGCTTAAAACTTGAACAATTTTGACTTACTCTTTCATCAATGATTTTCATAAGCCATCTTTTAGTCAGATTATGTCTTTTAACAGCCTAAAAAACAAAGAGTATTATAAGTTTTCAGAAAGTACTAGAAATGACTTCTGTAAAACTGAATAAACAAACCAAATACAAAACTAAGTAAGGAAACATTTGTAATAACTCATCACCAGATAGACAGTTATGTTAAAGAAATATCAAGGAAAAAGAAAACGTCCCTAGAAAATATTTCAAAACATTTACAAGATTATATTTCTAATACTTTTCTACTAACTTGTTTTTTTTTCCTATACTGCTAATAATTTAACAATTCCACTTTCAAACAAAAACAAAACAAGAATTACGCATCGAATACTGAACTTCTCTATTATGTAATATACCACGACTTTTTATTTTTTTAAATTGTAGAGACAGGGTCTCACTATGTTGCTGGTCTTGAACTCCCGGGTTCAAATTATCCTCCCGCCTCAACCTCCCAAAGTGCTGGGATTATAGGCATGAGCCACTGTGCCTAGCCACTCTGACTTCTATGCTTACTCATTACACGCAAATTTTTTTCCACAGGATAAAGATTCTATTTAGCAAAGTAACCACTCCTCGAAAAACAGAGTAACTAAAACTCCAACAAAAATAATCCACATGGTAAATTGTTACCTTAGCAAGTAAAGACACCCCAGTAGGAAAGAGCTCACTTAGTGCCCAGACACTTGTCTCTACTACAATTCTCCTTAAAGCAATCAAGGCTCTCGAGAAATGGGTGATTGCAAAGGTGAGGCAAGGGAGAGATTCAAGAGGATCCTAGAATATCTTACTGTGTCAGAAAATAAGAAAGTGCTCCAAAAAATGATGGAAGCGTGTCACAAGGACATGGCAGCCACTGTGAACAAGTTCCCTCTGTCCAAAGCTGGAACAACCTGAACACCCAAATCAGTACATAAGTGAATCATAAACTGTAAAAAACAAGAAATCATGTGTCGACACCAATAATTAATAAACAAATAAATATAGGAAAATAAGAGCTCATTCTTACAGCAGAATGCTAAGTGCCAACTGGTAAATGTGGACCAAGTGCTGAGGTTGAGAAGTTATCATTTTGCAACCATAAGAGTAAAGACTGAATCAGACAAGAAGCATTAATGGCTACTAAGTTTAGGGAGAAATTTTGATGAGGAGGAGGATATTTACAGTCTTAAAGTCTCTCCTCAAAAACTGTTGATTACTGCAAGTGGAATTACAGTGGGAAAACCAGGCAAAATTGTGACTAAGTAATAAAAATTAACAAGGCCATAAAGGACAGGTGGACGCAGTGTGCCCCTACATGTGATACTCTGAGAAGGACATACCACCTATGAAGTATGCTGCCAGCTAAGAATCCATAACTTCAATCTAATCATGACAAAACATCAGACAAATCAAAAATTAGTGTTCTATTTTAAAAAGATGAGGTGGGGGGATACTCTTCAAAAATACCAGTGTCACAAAAGGCTAAAAAAAAGGCCATGGAAATGTTCCAGATTAAAAGAAACTATAGAGACATGACAGTTAAGTACTTGACCCAAGATCAAATCCTCCACTGGAGGGCAAAATGATATTGTGGACATTAGGTCATCTGACAAAATTAGAATATGAATGGAAAATTAAATAAAATTGTTCTATCAAATTTAAATTTACTAAAGCCAGTAACTGTTCTGGCCGGGCACAGTGACTCACGCCTATAATCCCAACACTTTGGGAGGCCAAGGCAGGAGGATCACTTGAGTTCAGGAGTTGAAGACCAGCCTGGGCAACATAGCAACCTCATCTCTACAAAACATTTAAAAATTAGCTGAGCATGCTGGTATGTGCTTGTAGTTCCAGCTACTCAGGAGGCTGAAGGAGGAGGATAAAGTCCAGGAATTCAAGGTTGCAGTGAGCTATGATCACCCCACTGCACTCCAGCCTGGGCAACACAGCAAGATCCTATCTCTAGGAAAAAAATAGAAATTAAAAAAATAACTGTCCTGATTATATGTATCATTATTCTTAGAAAATATTAGGCCAGGCGCAGTGGCTAATACCTGTAATACCAGCACTTTGGGAGGACAAGATGGGAGGATAGTTTGAGCTTAGGAGTCTGAGACCAGCCTGGGCAACATGGTGAAACCCCTTTTATTTATTTATTTATTTTTGAGATGGAGTCTTGCTCTGTCGCCAGACTGGAGTGCAATGGCATGATCTCAGCTCACTGCAACCTCCACCTCCCCAGTTCAAGCAATTCTCCTGCCTCAGCCTCCCAAGTAGCTGGGACTACAGGTGCACGCCACTACGCCCAGCTAATTTTTGTACTTTTGGTAGAGACGGGGTTTCACCATGTTGGCCTGGATGGTCTCAATCTCTTGACCTCGTGATCCACCCGCCTTGGCCTCCCAAAGTGCTGGGATTACAGGTAGGAGCCACCGCACTTGGCCATGAAACCCCATTTTTACAACAACAACAAAAAATTAGCCAGGCCTGGTGGCGGGTACCTGTAGTCCCAGCTACTTGGAAGGCTGAGGTAGGAGGATGGCTTGAGCCCAGCAGGTGAAAGTTGCAGTGAGCTGAGATCACGACACTCCACTCCAGCCTGGGCAACAGAGCGACACCCTGTCTCAAAAAAACACAAAAAATAGGCCAGGTGCAGTAGCTTACACCTGTAATCCCAGCACTTTGGCATCCGCCGAGACAGGCGGATCATGAGGTCAAGGGATTGAGAGCATCCTGGCCAACAACCCCGTCTCTACTAAAAATACAAAAATTAGCTGGCAGTTGTGGCACACACCTGTAGTCCCAGCTACTCAGGAGGCTGAGGCAGGAGAATTGCTTGAACACAGGAAGCAGAGGTTGCAGTGAGCTGAGATCACACCACTGCATTCCAGTCTGGTGACAGAGCAAAGCTCCGTCTCAAACAAGAAAAAAAGAAATTATTTACCGAGGCCAGGCATGGTAAAGACTGAATCAGACAATTCGCTCACGCCTGTAATCCCAGCACTTTGGGAGGCCAAGGTGAGTGGATCACTTTAGCTCAGAGTTCAAAACCAGCCTGGGGAACAAAGTGAGACCTCATCTGTACTAAAAATTCAAAAACACATCAGCTGGGTGTGGTAGCATGTGTCTGCAGCCCCAGCTACTCGGGCCTGGAAGATCAAAGCTACAGTGAGCCAAGACTGTGCCACTGTACTTCAGCCTGGGCGACAGAGTGAGACCCTGTCCCTGCAAAAAAAAAAAAAAGAAAGAAAAAAAAGAAAATATTCACTAAATTTTTTAGGTTAGGATTATGATGTACATAACTTACAATCAAATAAAATTTATCACAAAAAAATTATGAATGTGAATACACATATAGGGGAATAGGAGGAGGAGGAGAGGAACAAGAAACTGCATATGTGAGTGAGGAAAAATGATTAAACAAATGGGATAAAATATTAACAATAAGTGGGCCAGGCACAGTGGCTCACACCTGTAATCTCAACACTTTGGGAGGCCAAGGTGGGAGGATGGCCAGAGCCCAGGAGGCCAGGAGAGGCAACATAGTGAGACCTCATCTCTAGAAAAAAATTTTTTTAATTAGCCAGGTGTGGTGGCACATGCCTGTGGTCCCAGCTACTCAGGAGGCTGAGGCAAGAGGATCGCCTGAGCCCAGGAGGTTGAGGCTGCAGTGAGCCATGTTTGCACCACTGCACTCCAGCCTGCTGAATCTGGGTAAAGGATATGGAGGTGTTTGTCCTGCTTTGAATTTCATAACTTTCTGAAAGTTTGGAATTATTTCCAAGTAAGTTTTAAAATGTTTTTTTTCTGCCATGTCAACATTAAGCATAACATATTTTCACAATAAATAAATATAGTAGTGAAACATAAAATCTAGGGACATGCTATACTTCAACTAAGACTCCCAGATGTCACTGATACTTATGT
This sequence comes from Rhinopithecus roxellana, assembly GCF_007565055.1. Classification (NCBI taxonomy): domain Eukaryota; kingdom Metazoa; phylum Chordata; class Mammalia; order Primates; family Cercopithecidae; genus Rhinopithecus; species Rhinopithecus roxellana. The sequence goes on along the minus strand of NC_044557.1, from coordinate 58,897,931 downwards.
AAAGGCCAGCATGCTCATCAATATGCATTACATGACAAAGGTGTATGTATGGAGAACAGAGCCCACTTTGCCTGGCAGGAATCTAATAGAAGGTAAAAGGGTTACATGGAGTTAGTTCCTAAGTGTTCTCGGCACTACTACTACTACATGGCAGGACTCTCCCCATAGGCCTCTCTTCCAAATCCCAGGAATCAGCCAATCAGTCATTACGGATTCCTGCTCTTGTTTTATTTTACACATGTCTGGGCCGATGGGCATGTTTGATTTTGTAGACCTTCAAGCACCATTCCTAGCATGTAAAAGTACTCAATAAATATTTAATAAATGAAAATGCCAAACTCCTATTTGCTCAAGGCTGAGGCTATAATGGCTGTAGATTCTTGATTATAAAATACAGCTCTGATTCGGAAGGAAATCAGAGACCAAGGTAAAAAAGTAAATACTTTAAAGAAGTTAGAAATCTGCTGAATGAGGCCGGGCGCGGTGGCTCAAGCCTGTAATCCCAGCACTTTGGGAGGCCGAGACGGGCGGATCACGAGGTCAGGAGATCGAGACCATCCTGGCTAACACGGTGAAACCCCGTCTCTACTGAAAAATACAAAAAACTAGCCGGGCGAGGTGGCGGGCGCCTGTGGTCCCAGCTACTCGGGAGGCTGAGGCAGGAGAATGGCGTGAACCGGAAAGGCGGAGTTTGCAGTGAGCTGAGATCCGGCCACTGCACTCCAGCCCGGGCGACAGAGCGAGACTCCGTCTCAAAAAAAAAAAAAAAAAAAAAAAAAAAAAAAAAAAAGAAATCTGCTGAATGAAGTTTGAACTCTGGAAACTGAAGCCAAATAGAATAAAGACCTTTGCTACAAACATAAATTCAAACTGCAGCTAAAATTCATACACAGAGAAATGGGGAACCCATATAGAATGGATAAGAAATTATAAATATTCAACTATCTTGTACCCTAAAAATAACAATGAAACAGTGCAACAGAAAAGTGCTCTCTGGATAACACATTGTCATTGTTCCATCTATTTAATCTCCTCAAGAACCCAACACTTCAAATACCCAATATGCCCCATATGTTCCAGCAGGATGGGGAAGGATAGAGAACATGCAACAAGGACAACTGCACTGAACAAGACCTGCATCTTTCAAATATTCACATTTAGCATCAACACTGGTCACATCAGAAAGCCAGCCAACACTAACCATCAAAATTCAAGCAGCTATTAAAATTGGACAATTTACCAACCCTAAATTGGCACACATGAAAACATTTTGTAATTCAGATGTATCTTCTGGTTTTTTAAGAGAAGCCAAGGAAAGATATATTTGCATCAAAGGACTCTCTAATCTTCCACATATTTCCTGACAAAGGCTAGAACCTTTTATGCAAGTCTTAACATAAACCTCCACCTTCACTATACTCTGGTTTACATGTAAAATAATAAATAGAAAGGGTTTCTGGATTTTAGGATAACTTTTTAGTGAGTCACCTAGGTTGAGCTTCTTGAAGTGGGATGAACAGAGGTAAAGAACTCATCTAATACTCACAGCTTCCCATCCACTTTTTCTTCTCAATCCCCAGTTGGGGGGGTCTGGCTTTCCATCTTTACTGGGGCTCTGTGAAGTCAATCTGGGGCCCAGAAACTGGGCCTGCCTCTGCTGGTGCGCAGACCTGAGAAGAGGTGTACCACTGTCAGGTCTGTGGGTGGCTCCTGTTACAGAAACCCTCTTTTGGCAATCATTGCATTAAAACAGGGACACAGATCGGAGATGAAAGGTACCTAATTCCCTTCCTCCTCTCATAGTTTAGAATATTTCTAAGCCATGTGTGGCTGCTTATGAGTGAGGGATCCATACAGCTGCTTTACTATAAAACCATTTACGGTATACATTTAGCTATACAAATAATACTCTAGCCCATAGGTTTCCACTCTAACACCTAAAACTCAACAATGGATAGGTAATTCTATCAAACTAGACAAGGCAAGTTTTAGATTTGTATCTGGACAACACTGAGAGTAAGTCTCCCATCACAAAAGATTAACACATGTTCTACAGCCCAGAACCTGGATTAAAACACTGGTATAAGGAGCTGCTGTTAGGCAGACAGAACAGAAAATTTTACTTGCTATTGCATCAAAATGTGTAGGATTTAAATTCTGCAGGCAAATATGGAAATGTGGAAAATACAAGTTATAATACAGAGACTAATTCTTCCTTTTTCCTTTAATAAACAAATACACAAAAGACCTGTGTAAATTATTAGTGGGTGATTTTAAATTTCTGTGCCAAAACTATAACAGCTCTGAATACATAAGCCTAAGAATATTTTCAGAATAGATTCCACTATAATCACCAGGACCCAAATTGTATCCATCAAAAAGTAGACTCGAATAATATTCTTACAAATCAAAAGTAGTATTTTTTTTTTACCTTCCATAGTTCAATGGCCACAGGCTGATGTGGTGGTTTGTCACAGTATATATCTTCCACGGTTTTTTTCCAAAACTGTATTCGCATCAGTCCAATTGTTTTCTCAGAGACTGAGTCTTTAACCTACAAATAGGGTTTAAAAACTTTAGCAAATGCATTCTACTGTCCAAAAAATCAGTATTTTTGAGGGAATTTTTTGAGTTAATGTAACTGTTCTATATTATGACTATGGTGGCAAATACATGACCACATTTTTTAAAACCTATGGAAGACAACAAAGAGAGAATTTTACTGCATGTACTTTCAAATAAATTCATTTATTCATTCTTTAATCTTTTTTTAAAAAAAGAAGATTATTAGATCGTCTCCCTCACTCACTACTAAGAATGGCCTTCTGGTTGGGCGCAGTGACTCACATCTGTAAACCCTGCACTTTGGGAGGCCGAGGTCGGTGGATCACCTGAGGTCAAGAGTTCAAGACCATCCTGGCCAACATGATGAAACTCTGTCTCTACTAAAAATACAAAAAATTAGCCGGGCGTGGTGGTGGGTGCCTGTAATCCCAGCTACTCAGGGAGCTGAGGCAGGAGAATCGCTTGAACCCGGGAGGCGGAGGTTGCAGTGAGCCAAGATCACACCACTGCACTCCAGCCTTGGCAACAAGAGCAAAACTCCATCCAAAAAAAAAGAATGGCCTTCTTAGGTTGAGGCAAGAATCACCAACACAAGCTAAATCTAGGAGGTAAATTTGGATGAGGAACATGGTCTTAGAAGGTCTCCTCACAGGCTGCTTATTAGTAGCAAGGGGAAAAGGATTAACTTCTTGACTCAGTGACTAAAATTAACATTACTGCTGGGAGTCAGATATTTCATGCCTCCTTGTGACTCTAAGGAGGACACAGACCACTTAGGTAATATTACGCTAGGAATCCATAAGTTTAATACAATCCTTATGAAAAATAAACCCCAAATGAGAACCATTCTAATTCTTAAAAGGAGCAGTATTATTTAAAATATGTCAATGTCACAAAACGCAAAGAAAGGCTATGGAAATGTTCCAGAATAAAGGAGGCTAAAGAGACAGAAAACTAAATGTAATACATGATCCTAGATTAGATCCCATAGAGAAGGGGAAAAAAATGCCATAAAAGATCTTACTGGGTCATTTGACAAAACTGGGAACCAGATGGTAGATCAAATAAAAGTACTGCATCAAGGTTAAGTTTATTTTCTCGTAAGTGTACTGTGGTTATGTAAGAGATTATCCTTATTCTTATGAGATACACACTCAAGTTTATAGGGATAAGGGTCATGGTATAGTCAAGTTACTCTAAAATGATTCATAAAAAGAGAAATGTACATGTACACATATGTAGATACAATGATAATGCAAATGGAACAAAATATTCACAACAGGGTCTGAGTATTGTTTGTACTACTCTTACTTTTCCATATGTGAAATTACTTCCAAATACTCTGGTGGTGGGTGGGTTTCTTAGCAATGTTTAGTGTCCAGATCCCAGTGGCATACAGTACAGCAACACAGCAGCAAGAGTAATCCTTTCAAAATATAACCAAGAGGTGATGGCTCTCTGCTCAGAACCCTCCAGTGGCTTCCCATCTCACTCGGTCAAAGTGATTTTAATGGTGTCTCCAAGACCTTACCTTTCTGACCCAGGTGCCCCTAACTGAATCTCCTCCCACGCACCCCGCCCTGCTCTGCTGGACCACCTGCCTTCTTCTGTTCTTTGAGCAGGCACACTTGCACCTCAGAGACTGCACTTGCTGTTCCTTCTGCCTAGAAAACTCTCTGTCCACATATCTGTACAGCTCACTCCCTCACCTCCTTCAAATCTCTGCTCCAATGCCACCTTGTCTGTGAGGTTTCTCCTAACCATCCTACATAAAATAGGAACCCCTGGTGTACCCAGCCTTCACAGCCTCCTTATCCTGCTTTATTTCTCTCCATCTGACACATGACACAATGATTTATTTGTTCATTGAGTGCAGACCCTGTTTCATGTAATGTGCGTATAGTATTGAATACAGTCTATATAAAGTGCCTGTATTCAATCAACACTTGTTGAATGAGTGAATAAACAAGACTCTGTGTGCAAAGAAGTAGCAAGATGTACAAAGTGTACAAAGAAGTACAAAGTGACAGAATTCAGAAGGACCTCTGGGGGTTTATTAAAAATAAAATTGTATTGACTGGGTGCAGTGGCTTATGCCTGTAATCCCACCACTTTGGGAGGCTGAGGCAGGAAAATCACTTGAGGTCAAGAATTTGAGACCAGCCTGGACAACACAGCAAGACTCTGTCTCTAAAAAAAAAAAAAAAAAACTCTTTTTAATTAGCCAGGTATAGTGGCACATCTACAGTTTCAGCTACTTGGTAGGTTGAGGTGGGAGGATCACTTAAAGCCCAGGAGTTCAAGGTTACAATAAGCTGTGATCATGCCACTGCACCCAGCCTGGGTGACCTGTCTGTAAAATTAAAAATTAAAAAATTAAATTTTAATCATTTAAAAAGGATAATAAAGACCAAGGTGGGAACTATTTATGGCTAAACAGTGGCTGATTTAACATGCTGATGTACAGTTTATACTTGAAAAAGCATGAGGTGAAAAATCATAACCCATGACTTCCAGGAAGATACCAGAGGAAAAAAGAGCCAGTCTATTAGACTCTCTGCAGACTCATAGTTGTGAATCTCAGTTGTGCCTCAGTGCCATATTCACATCCTTTTATTTGTTCCTTGTTCACTTCCTACTATATTCCCTGAGAATCTGTGTCAAACTTTGCTACTCTCTTTAAGACTCTGAACCCTCTCTTGTTCCTTCACTCCCAATATCTGACTTCTCAATTTATGACTAAGAAGATTAAGGCTGTTCCAGTTTTCACTCTCTCATCTCCACCCACCATTTCAATTTATTTTGTATTTGCACATATTCTTTCCATTCTAAAGAAGAAAAAAGGATCTCTCTTTCTTTTGGAATTCTTAGACAAAAGTGAATTAATATGATCTAAGGTCCTGGTTTGTTACAATTGCTTTCATTCCCTACTCACATTAAAGCTAAAACCTCAATTTTAAAAGTGCTTTGAAAAACTGCTATATACATGTAAATTATGCAATTGTTGGAAAGAATAAGCAGTAATTCTCTGACTAACCTATTTAATTAACAGACAAATGTGCAACGTTAATGGCAGAGTTTTATAATATCCTCAGGAAGAGAAATAAAAAATTCCAGAATGGGCTGGGAACGGTGGCTCAAGCCTGTAATCCCAGCACTTTGGGAGGCCAAGACGGGCGGATCACGAGGTCAGGAGATCGAGACCATCCTGGCGAACACGGTGAAACCCTGTCTCTACTAAAAATACAAAAAACTAGCCGGGCGAGGTGGCGGGCGCCTGTAGTCCCAGCTACTCCGGAGGCTGAGGCAGGAGAATGGCGTAAACCCGGGAGGTGGAGCTTGCAGTGAGCTGAGATCCGGCCACTGCACTCCAGCGGGGGCGACAGAGCAAGACTCCGTCTCAAAAAAAAAAAAAAAAAAAAAATTCCAGAATGGCATTTATAGAACCACTAAGTTCATTAGATAGTTTTATTTTTGGTATTGAATTATTAAGCCTAAACAGTTAGCAGGGAAAGAAATCACTAGCAGAGACCCTAAACACATCTAACATATAAATTACAACTATATTTCTTTATTGTTCAGCATTAAACACATTATATCACCATTTTGCAAATAATATTTTAAGGTATCTTAATACCAGCCTGAGCCAGTTCCACATTAAAAGCCCTCAGTGCAAAAACAGAGCTTCGGGATTCTGCAGGGAGCAGCAGGGAGCATAAATAACCTTCATAATCCCGTTTCCTGTAACAGACAGAAAAAAAAAGACAGTTACTCTTCACTTTCCAAGTTGCACATAAAAATACTGACTAAAATTAACTGAAAACAAAAAGGCTTCAGGTTGGGCGCGGTGGTTCATGCCTGCAATCCCAGCACTTTGGGAGGCCAAGGCGGGCGGATCACTTGAAGCCAGGAGTTCAAGGCTAGCCTAGTGAAACCTCATCTCTACTGAAAATACAAAAATCAGTCGGGCATGGCGGCATGTGCCTCTAATCCCAGCTACTTGAGAGGTTGAGGCCCGAGAACTGCTTGAGCCCAGGAGGCAGAGGTTGCAGTGAACCCAGATTGTGCCACTGTACTCCAGCCTGGGTGACAGAGCAAGACTCTATCTCAAAAAAACAACAACAATATGAGGCTTCAGTTCAGAAAGGGCCTGACATGTCTTATTTTTTATATCTGTTCCTTAAAAATTATGAAAAATGTACCCCAATGCCACCTAATCTCTATTAATTTACTTTGACTTATGTAGTACTTATAATTTTAACTGTTTCAGAATCACTTTTGTTTTAGTAAGAATTCAAATGAGCTTCAAAAGTACAAATCAAGTTAAAACAGTTCAAGCAAATATTGGGGTGAATGTATGGTTTTTAAGACACATAGATACATAGAAAGGCAGAGAAAAGACATAGAAATTCACGGAGGACTGTGTGCACACATATGTTTCCTTGCAACACCTGCTGAAAGAGCCTAGAAGTAACAATATCCCCAGCCTCCACCCCATATTTCCAGTATTGGTGAACACACCTAGCACCCAGATCTTGGTTTCTGAAACCATTCTCCACTGAAAGAAACTAGGGCTCTGATATTTGGATATTTGTCTCCTCCAAATCTCATGTTGAAATGTGACCCCCACAGCGTTAGAGGTGGGGCCTAGTGGGAGGTATTTGGGTCACAGGAGTGGATCCCTTGTGAACGGCTTGGTGCCATCCCCTTGGGGATAAGTGAGTTCTCTATTAGTTCATGCTAGAGCTGGTTGTTTAAAAGAGCCTGGCATCTCCCCCCTTCTCTCTTTTGCTTCCTCTCTTGCCATGTGATACGCCTGCTCCTCTTCATCTTCTGCCACAAGTAAAAGCTTCCCGAGGCCTTGCCAGAAGCTGAGCAGATACTGTGCATGCTTCTTGTACAGCCTGCAGAACCATGAGTCAAAGAAACCTCTTTTCTTTATAAATTACCAAGTCTCAGATATTCCTTTATAGTAATGCAAAACAGACTAACACAGGCTCCTGGAAGGAATGACTGACTTCATTCCTAGGGCAGGGAAAACACAAGGTAAGTCTAAAACATCTTCTTGAGCAATAAGTAAAGAAATGTTTAAAGAATGGAGGAAACTTCTCAAAAGAACACAGAAACTGGCTTAACAGAGCTCTCACTGGCCAAGTCCATAGCAATTTCAGGATCAAAAAATAATGACAGGGCCAGGCATGGTGGCTCATGCCTATAATCTAGCACTGTGGGAGGCAGAGCAGGGAGGATGCCTTGAGGCCAGGAGTTCAAGACCAGCCTGGACAACATAGTGAGACCTTGTCTTTACAAAACACTTAAAAAATAAAAAAATTAGGTAGGCATGGTGGCATGGGCCTGTGGTCCTAGCTACTTAGGAAGCTGAGGTGGGAAGATTACTTGAGCCCAGGAGTTCAAGGTTACAATGAGCTATGATAATGCCCCTGCACTCCAGTCTACAGGAGATCCTGTCTCTAAAATAAATAAATGAATAATAGTAACAATTTGAAACAGGACTCTTATGAGCCTGTACCAATAAAAATTAATAAATAGGAAGAGAAGGAAAAACCTGACAACCAATACAATGACTACTATTAAATTTAGAAGACATGATGGAATTTTTAAAAACCATCATTTGATAGCTATCATAGTATTAACTGATTCAGATAAAAATCATCAATAAATGCCTGAAAATGTTAAAGGGGTAAAAGTTTGATGGAAACAGAATATTTACATAGTACTGAAGTATCTCCCCACAAAGTGTACTTTTCTTGCTTATAATTAATATTCTTAATTAAATTTACAAAAAAAAAATCTGGAAGTCACCTTTTCAACCACAGGTTAACATCATAGTAATAGGACAAATCAATGTCATGTGCTTCCTGATATGATATGGAGAGAAAAGCTGAGTGTCCCTTCTGTGATATTTCTGCCAAAAATGCATGTCATGAGAAAATATTAAAAACCCAAATCAAAGGAGATTTCTACAAAGTAACTGGCCTATTCTCTTCAAAAAAAATATCAAGCTCCTGAAAGCTAAGACTTAAAGAATTGTTCCAGATTGGAGAAGACTAGAGAGATAAAACTAAATGGGGCACATGATTTTGGATAAAAAACATAATAAGATAACCAGCAAAATTTGAATAGGGCCTGTGGATTAAATGGTAATACTGGATCAATATTAATTTCCTGATTTTGATGGCTGTACTGTGATTTTACGGGAAAGCATCCTTGTACTTATGATATATAGACCAAAGTATTAAGGGCAGATAATGGAGTATCGTGTCTGCATCTTATCCTTAAATGTTTCAGAGCGTTAAAAATGAGGGAATCTGCTAAAGAGTATATTGGATCTCTGTGTACTATTTCTGTAATTTTTATGTAAGTTTACAATTACTTCAAAATAAAATGTTACGAACATATAGACCTTACCATATTCACTCCAGGAAAGATGACATAAGTATAAGGTACTTACCAGACTATTTACCTACTTTAATACATTGAAACCTTCTTACAAAACAATATTTAATATGAGTCTAACCTGGGTCTCATCCCATAGAGTTTAGGTACTAAAATTCACATTGTTCCCACTTTTCAACTGGTTCACATTTTGTCATGTCCCTAACAGAGAACTTAAACTGCTTCTAGTCATTCCCTTGACAATCTCCCCCAATTGCCACATAAACCAAAAGATGAGGTCACAAACAGTAACCTTACTATCTCAAGAGTACTACTAAAAAGATCTCACCCTAAGCAGTTTCACCTACAAAATGGTTCCCCAAAAGTTTCTAAGGACAGCAAAGGCAAAGCAGCTCTATAATTGACATTTTTAAATTGTATTTTACCATAAAAAGTCTCCGAATTTCAGAAGTGTTTAAAACACTTGAGGTTAACATGAAACAGTGAGAAAAACACTGAATGGAATCAAACTATAATCTTAACTTCCATCACCCAACTGATGATTAATAGAAATGACACCAATCGCTCCTATTTCCCAATTCGTAAATGAAGCTTAATAACCTATCAAGGTTATCTCCTAAAAATAAGCAGTATGTGAAGTACTTCAAGCTTCTTAGAGGGAAATGAAAAATGAAATGTAGCAACATTTGGAAAATAAATCTTCCACACAGCTAAGGATTTGCCCTATTAACAAATTTATTTTTTAATTTTGGATGGAAATTTTTCTAAACAATATTACCTCCTTCAACACATTAAACAGGATATACTGATTATTTAGCCATTTCTTCATCACTTAGATTATTGTTATAAATATGAATTATTGAACTATGGATATACAAGGATGTCCTAAGCATCTAACCAAGATCCAGTTACCTGAGAGCTGTCCCAGACAATGAGAAATGCCATATTATGGATGTATATATAACAGCTTTATATGGCAATAGGGCCAATAACCTCTCATTCATTCTAACATTTATGCAGTGCCTACTATGTGTCAGGCACTGTTCCAGACACTGAAGGTGGGTACTGACTTCAATTTAGTCAAGAGAGACAGATGTATGAGAAATAAGCACATAGGTTATTAGGATTGTTGTGCATTAGTACCATGGACTTGTGCCACTGAGGCACAAAGGAAGTGATTTCCTGGTGAGACTGTAGGAAAGTAAAGAACATTAGTGCACTTCAGCATCACCAGTAGTACCTCCTCACCTTCTCACTACAGCCTGAGGCTCTGTGTTTATCCTCCTCAAAGTCAAAGTCAGAGAAGCCTATGTAAATTAGGCTTGAGATTTTCCCAAGAACCTAAATTCCTAGGAGAGCCTAAGATGGCAAACCGGAAGTTATGGCCTGTTATTTTTCCCAATATTTGGAGGCCTTGCATAAAATGCACGTCCAAAACAACCCTGCACAATTTCAGAGGCCAAATCTTGCAGAGATTATTGATGGACAATTAGAAGTCAGAAATTTTATTTCAAGCTTATTTTTATTTTTTAAATGTATTATGTGTTATGTGTCTGAACTCTGCTAAGCATTTTTTACTATATCATCACATTTAATCCTCACAACAACAGGCTATAAGGTAAAAGTAAACGTTTACAAATGAGGAAAAAACTGTATCTCTTTTTTTTTCTTTTTGAGACAGAGTCTCATTCTGTCACCCAGGCTGGAGTGCAGTGGCAAGATCTTGGCTCACTGCAGCCTCAACCTCCCATGTTCAAGTGATCCCCCCCCTCAGCCTCCCGAGTAGCTGGGACTACAGGTGCGTACCACCATGCCCAGCTAATTTTATCTTTTTCGTAGAGAAGGGGTGCCACTATGTTGCCTAGGCTAGTCTGGAACTCTCAGGTTCAAGCAATCCTCCCTCCTCAGCCTCCCAAAGTGCTAAGGTTACAGGTGTGAGCCATGGTGCCCAGCCAAAATGGAATCTTCCCAAGTGATAGAGCTGGGATTAATACTCTCAAATCAGGCCTGTCTGCAAAATTCAGCATTTGAAATAAGTCACTAGAGTCAAGAACCCCTATTCCACACAAATAACATGGACAGGTTAAGTACCTGACCATTTGTAAATACAATATACATACTTGAGAAAAACTGGCATGTGACTGAAGTAAAAAATAATAATGTACTTAAATATTTTTGTTTGTTTTGAAACAGGGTCTTGCTCTGTTGCCTCGGCTGGAGTGCAATGGAGCAAACTTGGCTCATAGCAGCCTCAACCTCCTGGAGTGAAGTGATCCTCCCGCCTCTCCCTCCCTGGGACCACAGATTGTTCCACCAAGTCCAGCTAATTTTTTTATTTTTTGTAGCAACAAGGTGCCACTATGTCACCCAGGCTGGTCTCAAACTCCTGGGCTCAAGCAACCCTTCTGCCTAGGCTTCCCAAAATGCTGAGATTACAGGTGTGAGCCATTCCTCCAACCTTAAATATTTGTAAATCCACAGACTATCCCTGGAAGAATAGATAAGAAATTTTTAATAGTGATTATCTCTGCAGTTATGACACTAGTGGCTATTGGGTGGTATACTCTGGCAACTTAAAGTTTTTATCATCAAAATATAACAACTTAAATATGTAAAACTAATGCAATCTTTTAACAATTTTGCCTTTTTTTTTTTGCTTTTACAATTCTTAATGCCTGATTTCCATTACTGCTATCTTGTTTCTCTTACAAGTAATCAATAAATAAGGTAGGGAACAAATAATTTTTGTTTTCTTGTTTTTGAGACTGTCCTCCAGGCTAGAGTGCAGTGAAGCCATCTTGGCTCACTGCAACCTCCACCTCCCAGGTTGAAGCGATCCTCCCATGTCAGCCTCTGGAGAAGCTGGGACCACAAGCGCGGGACACAAGGCCCAGCTAATTTTTGTATTTTTTTGTAGGGATGGGGGTTCACCATGTTGGCCAGCCTGGTCTCAGGCAGCTAGGCTCAAGCAATCCGCCAATCTCAGCCTCCTAAAGTGCGGAGACTACAGGCATGAGCCACCGCGGCTGGCCCACAATTTTTAAAAAGTGATTATAAACAAAACACTGAAATGCATGTATTTTGTTGTGTTATGCTACTTTTCTCTAAAATGGAATTTAAAAAAACAGGTTTTATTTGCATAATCAACTTCAAGGTAGTTCAGTTATTCGAGTACTTTTGGTAAGTCCTTGAGACCAAGTACTTCGAGATCTTACCCCACTCTTTCAAATGAGATGCAGAAGGGCATCGGGGCTTAAGCCACTGGTGTCAGCAGTCAGGCCTAGATTCCCAGGGGCCCCTGCCGCATGAACCAGGTGACCTGATTTATCCAACCCACCTCCACAAATGATTAAGGAACGACACCCAAGTGCCAGGCCTTCCTAGGGCTCTGCCCAACAAACAAAACACTTCAGGGTTCTGACTTTATGAGGCTATTCTTGTAAACCTCTGGCAAATTATCATTAGATTTAAAAAAACAGGTTTAAAACCCCGTTTTAAAAACCCCGTTTCCTTGTATGTTAAATGAGATAATAATGACTTCCACTCACTGTGCCCTTACTATATGCCAGGCATTGTTCTAAATTCTTTATTACTCACAACCTTAAATGATAGGTCTACATTTGTCCGTCGCAACGTGTAACTAAGACTAATTACTCGTAATCTATTTTGCATAATGCCAGGCCCACAGAAAGAACTCAAAGTTGGCTTCCGTTGTCATTAAAATTAATAGACGTTCTGTGAATAAAAAAGGTTATTCATGCAAAAACTCTGAATTCGGTTAAAATTAAGGTTCGGATAAGGCGACAAGCGTGGGCAGTCGAAGGAATTTTGCCATAATTTTGTGACCCATGTGAATGTTCCTGTGGGCTCGCTGCCTCCGCACACCCACACCCGGCGCCCACTAGAACTCACACCCAGAAGGGCACGAGGAAGGCGCCGTCCGCTCTCTCAAACGTCAGGTCGGACGCGAGCCGCAGCCGCTCCCACCCCAGGACCCCGCTTCCCAACTACTCTCCCCCGCCCTGGAAGGTCGTGTTCGCTCACCGCAGCAGCTCCAGGCAGTAGTGGTCAGTGCCCCAGGTGCCCGGTCCGCTGGCCGCAGCCACGCTCCGCCCAGACACCTCCGGCCCGGGCAGCCGCCGCACGCGCGCGTACAGACCCAGAGGCGGCCGGCGGCAGCACAGGCCGGGGATGCCAACCCGCAACGGTCCCCAAGCAGAGCCTTGCACGGAGGCCGCCATGACGCCGACACTGCGTGCCCTTCGACCTCACGCAGTCGGCGCGCAGCTACGCCCCCGCCACGCCCCTGCAGGTCCCCTTAAACTCCTTTGAGTCGCTGGAAGGCCGCCTTCGGACGCCGCTTGAAGAAGAGCCAGGTGTCGCTGTGGTCCTCTGCATCTGGGCCGCCGCTGCGACTCTTTGGCCCTCGTTCCAGGAAAGACCCGCCCAAGTCCGTCCGACCCCTCCTGGACTCTTCTCCTTCCCCAACAAGCGACCTCAGAGCACCTACAAGAAGGGATGGATGGGTGCTGCTGGTGAAAGAAGTAGCTGTCAGAATCACGCCCTGCCTCCCCTATACCCTAAATCCACCATGAGGACAGAACACCTTGCACCGTTTCTCAACAGGTGCTCCCTTGGCACTTTGGGCGCAATAGCGCTGTCCCGCACGTTGCTGAAAGTTTGCCATACGTGAATGCCCAGGCTTGGTGACCACCAAACGCCCACACACCCCCAAAGGCCTCTAGAAATGCCGCCCTGTTGGGGAACCACTGGCCACCTAACACCTCCAGGAGAAAAGCACATACATCTCTGAGAGAAGCCACACAGTAGGCCATTATCAACCACTACCTATAGCTCACCTGTTTGCTGACTTCTTTCTCCCACTATCCTCTGGGTTCCACATGGGCAGAGCCATTATTTTGTTTCCTGCTTTACCCCCAATGGCTGTCACTTGAAAATTGTAGACGCTAAAGTGCCTCAGTTCACATAAATAGTAAGTAGTCAGGTAAGATCCAAACATTCCAAATATCTGCGTTATTCCACAGTCTTATTTGGACAGGGAAGGGAAGTGAGGAAGGCCGTAGGCCAGAGCCTGCTTTTCTGGGGCTCCAAGATCGAGCATGGAACTCCAAGGAGTCAAAATTCTCAACGTAAACCTGACCTTTCAGGTCCTTAGGAAGATGTGTTTATCAAGGCAGGAAAACAGAGCTTTTGACAGTTCACTAGCTTGATTTATAACTTTTTTTTTTTTTTTTTTTTTGGAGACAGAGTCTCACCCTCTCTAGGCTGGAGTGCAGTGGCAAGATCTCGGCTCACTGCAACCTCCGCCTCCTGGGTTCATGCGAATCTCCCACCTTAGCCTCTAGAGTAGCTGGGACTGCAGGCACACGCCACCACATCCAGCTAATTTTTGTATTTTTAGTAGAGATGAGGTTTCACCATGTTGGCCAGGATGGTCTTCATCTCCTGAGCTCGTGATCCACCCACCTTAGCCTCCCATAGCACTGGGATTAACTTTGAATATTTGTTCACATGGTATGTTGGCCTCCTTTGGTACTCTTACCTTCAGGCCCCTCAAATATTAGAGGTGGGTCTAGCTGCTACCAACTAGCTGATCCCAGCCAGCAGTTGCCTACACTTGAATCCCAGTGACACCACTTGCCTCCAGATTTGCCTAGACTTTTCTTGCTGTGGCCAGACTGGTTCTTTCTAAAATGTCCATCTGATCATGGCGTTTCCCTACTTGGCAGTATTTACTGTGTGTTGTATGCAGTCCTTCCATGATGTGGCCTCAGTTTACCTTTCTGCCACAACTCTGGCCACTTGCCTTTGGGACTCCAAGTTAATGTTTCTGTTTAAACCCAAGGGAAAGCACCTTGTCCTCTGGACCTAAGAACTCTAACCAATTCATGCAACTTTGGTTTTTACTCTCTGAGATTACCTCTCTTCATCCTGTGTAGTAGCAGAACTCCGGTGGCAGGTCCTTTCATCACCAGTGATTGGTTCAGGACAGTGCATATTTCCCTGATCTGGCCAATCAGACTTGAGAACAAGTCCACTGTGGTGCTTCTGAGAAAGTTGCTTCACTAATAAAAGGAAACATAAAATTCAATATACTACATATGAAATATTCTTGGCAAAAAGGCTTAACATAAAGTTAATTAAGCTTCTAAATCTAATTTTAAAGTTTCTAAGAAAAAGACAAGAAACAAGATAAATGATACCACGGGGAAACAAATCAGAAAAATTCGAAAGAAAAACTCAATTATCACTCCAGAGATCAGGTTATAAAAGGTCTGCACCTTCCATATTTCATCTTGGGTGTACTCTCTCTTTCTCTCTCTCTCTCTCTCATCACTTACTCTGTGGGAAGCTAGCTGCCATGACACGTGAGGGAGGTTAGTCCTTTGTCTGTAATATAGATCATTATTATTTTCCCCAGTTTGGTTTAGTTTTGTCTTTGCTTGTGGAATCTTTGCCATGCAGAAATTTTGCAATATATTTTTATGTAGTCAAATTTACAATATTTACTTTTATGGCTTCTGGATTTTGCACAGTCTTTGGAAAGGCCTTCCCCATTTAAAATGTGTTAAAAGAATCCCTTGCTTTCTTCTAGTCCTTCTGGTTTCTCTTGTAGTACTTGTAGATTTCACTTTTTTACATTTCTTTTATTTTTTTGTTTTTGGAGGGGCAAATATTAGGAAGGTATGGATCCAACTTTTTTCTTTATATTTAGTAGTTGTCTTACTATCATTGATTCAGTATTCCACCTTTTCCTCCTTTGATTTGAGATGCTTCCTTTTTCACAGAATAAACTCATGCATATATTTTGTGTCTATAGTGTTCCATTTGTCTATTAACGTTCTAGTAGTAAGCTCTTTTAACTATTGTGTCTTTACAATATGTTTTCATAGATATCTAATAGGGCTAGTCCTTCTTCATTACTCTTTTTCTCTTCCCCAGTCTTCCTGGCCATTCTTGTTTATTTTCCCATTCGACTTTTAGGATCAGCTTTTCGATTAAAAGAATTCTGAAGGTAGTTTTATTACAGCTATGTTAAATTTATACCTAGGAAAACTGGTATTTTTATTATATTGAACCTTCGTAAACACTTTTTATTACAGCATTATAGTTGATCTTATTGATAGATGTAACACATTAACTATGCCCTTATTCAATCCTTATATTTTCCACAGTTAAATAAATTTAGATGAACCACTATTAAAAAGGAAAAGCAATTTTTCTATACTTATGCAACACTTCTGACACTAAATGTATAGATCTTCCACACCAAGCATTTTCAGGATTACACAGTTAGGACAGAATCCACAGGTTCAGAGCTCAGCCTCACAAGGCTGCCCCCTACTTTGGACACCAGTAGTCCTCAGACTTTTGTGAAGTTATACCCATGCAGTGGAGTTATAAAGAGGTGGATGGATCAGTATATAATTTAGAGGGTGGCTTGCTGACTGACTGACTGATTGATTGATTGATTGATTGATTGATGGGGGAGGAAGGAAATAAAAGGGAGAAATAAATGATGGTTTCTAAATTTTTGACATTAGCAACTAGGGAATGGGGAATCTTTTCTGAGCTGAGGAATGTGAAGGCTTTAAGGGTGAATGCGGATAGTCTGATGCATGATACTTTCCTGGATGCTCTTTGTTGATACATGACTCTCTTTAGCAGGACCCCTAAATACAGGGTGACACTTCTTCAACTCTTTGCTGCTGCCAATCTTTATTCTTTGACCTGCTCTGTTCTTTTGAGTTTACAAAGTGTTCTTGAGTTTGTCTCGTGTTCTCTTTGATGACTCCTTCCTGGGTACTAATGTGGGCTGGGTTTTTCATTACCTAGTCTGTGGTGTGATTCAGAAGGAGGACTGGAGGGTCATAATAATCAGGGAGGTACTCCTGCGTGATTTCTTCTTTATCAGATTGCTGCAATGAGGGCCCTGGGGCAGGTTCCTGAAGGCTGGTGCTGCCTCTCAGCACCACCTCATCAAAGGAGAACCAGGCTAATCAGTGTGTGGCCTGAAATGGACAGGTGGAGCTAATCAGTAAAAACATAGTGAGTTTGTTGTTGTTGATGATGTTGTTACTGCGTAGAATAGTGCCCAGTGAAACTTCTAGTCTGTCTTGAACTCCACAAACAGGTTCAGAGGACACCATTATTTCAAAACATCAAAGCAAGATCAGAGTGCCTACACTAGGGAAAGAATAAGTCATTCCCCACCCCTGCCCCGTGCAATCAGTTCGATGCTCGCATATGACTGCTGTCTCTTAATGGTCCAGAGAACATGTCTCTGACTTCCTGCCAAAAGGACGCATACTGAATTTTTTTCTGAGAATGACTGTGACTTGTGAGGAGCTGTTCTATGCACATACTGCCTCCTGATTCGTCTAGCAACCAGTAGCACGTGCCAAGAAGGGAAAAGGCTCACAAGAGTTGGAAATATAGTCTGTTGCCTTGGGATAGTGTTTCTGGACAAAACATTCTAGGGAAATAAGAAATTTCATCCTAGCTGATCCACAATTCTATTGCATAACTGAAGGTCACACCTGGTGCTAAGTTAAATATTTGTCACTAAAGATATTTCCATTTGGCAAACAAAATATTGTGGGATTATGCTGTTTCCTCTTTCTGGAATGTGCTTGTGTGCGGTATCTTCAAGGAGGCCATTTGGTGATAATCCCAAATCCCTAGCCTTTAACCAGCCACCTATGGCTGCCTCTACAGACTCCCAAGAGAGCTACACAGAGGACAGTCCTGGCACATGAGCGCTGTTTATTACACTGGTTTTACAAACCCCACTACTAAGCTTATCTGGATCACTTCAAAGGCAGAAAGACATGTAGAAAGACAAACCCAACAAAAATGGTGTGATTCAAGACCTAAATCAAAGTAACTAAGCTGCAACTCAAGGCATTCCTGAGATTTGGGGTTATAGGAGGAGAGCTCGAAGTTTGTCATTGTCACCACAAAAGTTCTAATGCCCTTTTCCCATTTCATGAACTTCTACTCATCCTACGAACACCTATTTAAATGCCTCTTCCTTCCTGAATTTTCCTTGACCATAACCCCATCCGAGAAAAAAAGAGTTGTTCCCTCAGTTTTGATCCTATAACAATTTGTGCTCGTGTTTGATCACTTTGCCAGGGCTTATTGTGGTGATCTGTTTATATGGCCCTATTCCCAGACTGCCAAAGGTAGAAGTTTCTTACTCCTCTTTTTATCTCCAGTGCCTGGCCAAGTGCCTGGCATTGGGAGGTGTTTAGTGTATTGTTCTGAAGACCAAGTGTTTTGGCACCGGAAATAAGACACCAGGTTATGCAGTGTGTGCACTGCACAAACATGCCTGGCTGACGGAGCAAGAGGGGCTGGTGTGGGCTGGTGTGGGACTGTCTCTGCTCAGAGGAAGGGCAGCCTTTCTCTTCACACACAGAGGCATGGGCCTGCAGGGCTGCCTCAGCCCAGATGGGGACGTTCTCATTTACAACAAGGCACCACATAGGCTAGCAGTCTTAGCGACTGAAAGCAAATCAGACTCAGCAAGTTTAAGAAGGGCAGCATATGAAGAAAATACAAAATTGAAAGGAATATTTCCCCTTGTGAAGGGTTTCCACTATTCGTTTAATAGTCAAGCCTTACAGTTATCTGATTTTAAGGAACCTATCATCAGCTATGAAAAAGAGAAACTTGAATGCATCATGCTTTTTGGGTAGTTTCCTTGTCCTCAATTACCTTTGTTTTTTGGAGATGGAGTTTCACTCTTGTCGCCCAGGCTGGAGTGCAATGGCATGATCTCAGCTCACTGCAACCTCTGCCTCCCAGGTTCAAGCAATTCTCCTGCCTCAGCCTCCTAAGTAGCTGGGATTACAGGCAGCCACCACCACACCCAGCTAATTTTTGTATTTTTAGTAGAGATGGGGTTTCACCATGTTGGCCAGGCTGGTCTCAAACTCCTGACCTCAGGCGATCCTCCCGCCTCGGCCTCCCAAAGTACTGAGATTACAGGCATGAGCCTCCATGCTGCCCGGCCCTCAATTACTATTTTTTTAAAAAAATATAGAATTGTACAATTTTGGATTTGAAAGAAAGTCATCTATCAATTCAACAGTTTTTGAGCATTTAGTAGTGGTTACACACTTAGTATGGAAGGGGCACTAGAAACGAACAAAATTAGCCAATGTCAAATACCTATTAGGTGGCAGATTTTTCATTTGCTAAAAGGACACCTACACACTATTCTCTCAGAAAAAAGAAGAGGCAAAGTTGTCACTATGTTATGCAATTGCAGTTCTATTCGTTTCACTCTTTGGTTTCCACTATGATCTTATATTGCCAATTTTTCAATACCAAAGCTGTCATTTCTTTAGGTTTTTTTTCTCTGTTCACACCTACCAAAAATGGACCATCAGCCATTCTGGGGCATACCTGCTAAATGTTCCATAGATTTAATGCACACAAAATCACAGGTAGGAAGAGGAAGATTGATGATGACCCCTACATAAGACACAGACAAGACTTGTCGTAGTTGTCACATGGGTATGGTGGGTTGTTTCTGCACAAGTTGTTTCTAATTAGAATAAATAACTAAAGTTTGAAAATACTATCATTTGCTTTGTGTATATATTAAAGATGAGGAGGGGTGCAGTGGCTCATGCCTGTAATCCCAGCACTTTGGGAGGCCAAGGCAGGCAGATCACTTGAGGCCAGGAGTTTGAGACCAGCCTGGCCAACATGGCAGAACCCCGTCTCTACTAAAAATACAAAAATTAACTGGGCACGGTGGTGCACACCTATAGTCCCAGCTACTTAGGAGGCTGAAGCAGGAGAACCACTTCAACCTGGGAGGTGGAGGTTGCAATGATCCAAGATCATGCCATCACACTCCAGCCAGGGCCTCAGAGCGAGACTCTGTCTCTAAATATATATATAAAATATATATATATATATATATATATATATATATATATATATATATATATGTATATTAGAGATGACTTCAGGTTATCCTGGTGATAATGTCATTTTCAACATGGGAGAGAAAAGGGTGGAGTTACAGCTATGTACCAGAAACCACAAATACCTTGTCTATGCCATAGCCCCTAAGTCAAGTGCCCAGGGAATATAGCATATCTGTGAACATCACCTCATCACCCATTGTGTATATTGTAGGGGGAAGTGGTTAGGAGCCTAAAGGCGTATGATGTAATTTCTTCGTCTTTCTTCATCTTGTCCTATTCCTTCTCTTTCTCATTTCTCTTTTGGCACCTGCATTGGGTTGCTGTCCACTAATGTACCAAGATCAGTTCAATCAGTTCAATACAATTTGTGTTTAATGGGCATCTTTATGCTTGTGTTTTTATCCCAATGTCTGGGTTGCACACCCTCTCTTCCCACCCCCACCTGTCTTCTCAGATGTTTTCCTGTCTGTCCCCACAAAACAGATTGGGAGCACCTTGAGGAAAGGGAACAAGACTTAAGCTTATTTGTATTTATCCCCTGACCTTATAGTCTAGTGAGTAGTTGCTCAAACATTTTTCTGACATGAAAGTTAATGGATGAATGAACGAATGAATGAATGAATAGGAGGTAATGGGAGGTAAAAAGAAGCCCTCACTGTATTGGTGATATTTTATTTATTTTAAAATTCTAAAGCAGGCCAGGTGTGGTAGCTCACACCTGTAATCACAGCACTTGGGGAGGCCAAGGCGGGAGGATTGCCTGAACCCAGGAGTTCAAGACCAGCCTGGGCAACATAGGGAGACCCCATATCTACAAAAAAAAAAAAAAAGCAAAGCATGATGATGCATACCTGTGGTCCCAGATACTCAAAGGCTGAGTTGGGAGGATCTTTCAAGCCCTGGAGGTTAGGACAGCAATAAGCCATGATCACTGCACCCAGCCTCGGTGACAGAGTGACCCTCTGTCTCAGAAAAAAAAATATTCTGAAGCAAACATGTCAAATTATTAAAATTGTCTAAATCAGGATGGCAGACATATGAATATACATTATCTTATTTTCCATATTCTTCTTGTTTGGAAACTTCTGTAATACTGAAAAACCAAGATAAGCAGTGGAGGTGATAGCAGTATGACAAAATGTCTTTCTTCAAAGGATGTCATCATTTAATTAGGGACTTGTTCCAAGGCACATGATTGCAGAAGTCTGTTGGATTGTACATTTTTCGGAGTTGACTAGCTAGATGTCAGAACAACAACAACAACAACAAAAAAAAAACACAGTAAATAACTCTGAAACTAGAAAAGCAGGAGTTGACACTACCTATCCAATTTGTAGGGCATCCTAGGAATCAGCAGATAAACCCTTTCGTTATTTTCTAATACACACCCAGCCTCTATGAACTATGAAATATTATCAGGAAAAACTGGATAGAACTAGACAACCAGCTACTGGCTAGTTAAACACCTAAGGGTTGGTAGAAAGTCTGTGGACATTTATGGCAAAATACATTTGCTTCTTTAGGTCAGATCTACTCTTCCTCTTCATCCTATTTTCTACCTGGAGGGCTGACCTGTATGGACCACATGGATGGATGCTCGTGACTTCTGGCTTCTAGTTGGGTTCATATAGAATCAAAGACAGGGAGGGAGAGATGAAGGAAAGGAAAGTCAGGTTGCTTAATCCCCTTGTTCCCTTCCTGTAAGGTTGTCTCCATGACTCTACATGACTCCACATGCCTCTGTATGACCCCTCACTTCAGTCTCCTCATCCCTTTGTGCCTACAGCTCATTAAGAAGCACCAGATGGGTGGGGCATGGTGGCTCACACCTGTAGTCCCAGCACTTTGGGAGGCCAAGGCAGGCAGATCAACTGAGCTGAGGAGTTTGAGGCCAGCCTGGAAACATGGTCAAACCCCGTGTCCACACATACAGAAAATTAGCTGGGCATGGCGGTGTACACCTGTGGTCCTACCTACTCGGGAGGCTGAGGCAAAAGAATTACTTGAGCCCAGAAGGTTGAGGCCACAGTGAGCCATGATTGTGCTGCTGCACTCCAGCCTGGGCAACAGAGCAAGACCTTGTCTCAAAAAAAAAAAAAAAAAGAAGAAGAAGAAGAGGAAGAGGAAGAGGAGGAGGAGGAGGCACCAGATGCCTGCATACATAGACCTGTGAAAATAGTCCCTTTGTATATAAAACACCCCAAATTATTTTCTTGTGTCTCCTGTCGGGACTCTGATTGATGAAGGACTTGGACCATGACGTTCAAGTTTTGTTTTTGTTTTTCGTGTTTTTGAGATGGAGTCTGGCTCTGTCGCCAGGCTGGAGTGCAATGGCACAATCTCAGCTCACTGCAACCTCTGCCTCCGGGTTCAAGTGATTCTCCTGCCTCAGCCTCCCAAGTAGCTGGGATTACAGGCATGCACCACCATGCCCAGCTGATTTTTGTATATTTAGTAGAGACAGGGTTTCACCATGTTGGCCAGGATGCTCTCGATCTCTTGACCGTGTGATCTGCCCACCTCAGCCTCCCAAAGTGCTGGGATTACAGGCGTGAGCCATCGCGCCTGGCCAGATGTTCAAGTTTTAACTGCTCAACAGTAGTTAGGACCTAGGTCTCCATCCTTCACTTAGCAGATGCCAGAAGAGAACTTCCAAGAATTAACTTCAAATGTGAAATTCCTATCTACACTTGGTGTCTCCAGCTCTTTCTAACTCATTTCATCCTCTTTCTTACCATGAAGTTATAAAAACAGAAATGTTAAAAGATTGCAAAGCAATTGAAGGCATATTGTCAACATGAAATAAGTATATAATCATCCTTTAATAAATTCTACCTTTTGAACACTTTTATCACTTTGTGATCTTCATATATTAATACATTAATACATTAATATATGTAAGGCACAATCACAGGGGAGAATCTAAACATTCAGTCTACCAGGTAATGATGAAAAGAGGATGTATATGATTTAGTTCATTTGAAATATCATGGATGTCAATAAACAATGGAAATGGTAAGCATCTGGGATAACAGTGGGCCTGGCCAGGAATGTCTGGTGATATCTTAAGCTCTTTAAAGCCTTTGCCTATGTCAGTTCCTCTGCCTGGGATATTCTTCCTCTCTTTCTCACTCTTGATCTGGCTAATTTCTAGTTATCCCTTACCACTCTTCTTAAATGTCACAAGCTCAGGTAAGTCCCTGATCCCAGTCTAAATCAGCTCCGCACTTCCTACTAATTTTTCTGATAGAACCCACTTCTTTTCCTTCTTGGTACTTATCACTATATTATAGTATGTATTGTATGTTCATTGCTAAATGTCCATCTCACTCTTGAGGAAGGGAACCAAGTTTGTTTGGTTCTTCTACTATATTTGCAATTTCCAACACAGTACCTATCAATATTAATGGTTATCAAATAAGTGAATGCTCAAAGTTCTTGGAAGAACCATTGCATTTATGAATTATAACTCCATTTATACTATTGCTGTCAAAGGTGAATTATCTGCTTGTCCTAAGTTTAAAAGCGTGCCTCAGTTAGAACTATTAGGTATTGTTCCCTGGGTAAATTAAAACAAATGTATTTACATATCTACTATAGATTTGAATTTTATGTCACATTTTGTTCCAGGAAGCCAGAAGTCCAGCCAAGACCTTGTCATAAATAGTCTTTTCTTTAAAAAGTCCTTTCTTAAAGTTACAAATGATTAACTTTGTAATAGATACAGTAGGGGATGCCTGCTGTTTGGGCTGCCCAGCTTCCTTTCCTCCTTATTTAGGTTATAGAACCAAGAACCCCTGTGTATGGCCTCTCAGGCTGTACACTGCACAACCCCAGGAGGTCCCAAACAGATGGACTATAAAATGGATTAGAGTCTGGAGCTGTGCAACACCACCCTGACAGAACTCTTTTCTTTTGGTAAATGCTCATCCACCCAGACAGTCCAACCTGTGGGTCTGCTCTCTTTCCACAGTAGTAGACATGATCCAGGCCAGCCAATTGGAGTACTATGCCTAGAAATTATCATTGATTACTGCAGGTATCGGCACATGACCTGAGGAAGCCAACCAGCACTTTGAGGGGGATTATACAGATGGTGAAGAAGAGAGAACATTGCTTGATATTTCCTACACTGAGAAGCATGAAACTCTAGAGCTGGTAGGGGTTCTTTTGCCGCAATACTGTAAGAGCCTGCCTGCAAATGAAGTCAACAGAGAAAAAGCAGAGCTGAAGAAGAATAAAAGGAGACAGATTCTTGACAATATGGGTTGATCCCCAAATTCTAGCTGTGCCTAAAGTATTCATAGGCTTGTTGGTTATGTGAGTTAGTAAATTCTTTCCCTTGCTTGGGAGAGTTTGAGTTGGATCTTTGTCACTTGCAACCCAAGAGTCCTGGCTAATGCAGATGCACAAGCAAAACCATAAACCAGGAACTTGGAACTTATTTTCTGCTTAACCGAAAACTGAATTCTCTACTTGTGACAATGGGGGTGTCAATTCTCTGTTCACAACCCTCCAATACCTTCTCATCTTACCCAGAGAAAAGGCCAGATGTCCACACATGGTCACAGGTCCCAACATGGTCTAGCCTGTCCCCTCCCTTTTTCCCCCACTTTGTTCATTATACATCAGGTATCCTGACTTGGTGTTCCTTACACATGCCAAGCATGCTCCCACCAGAGGGCCTTCCTTCACATGTGCTGTTCCCTCTACCTAATACATGCGACTCACAGTGAACGGTTTGACCCAATTCAGGTATGTGTTCACATGTCAACTTTCCTCACCCCCCAATCTAAAATCTTCCTTTCCCTCTCTGTATTAGTCCCCTAGGGCTACAATAATAAAGCACCACAAACTGAGTGTCTTGAACAACAGAAATTGGTTGTCTCACAGTTCTGGTGGCGAGACGTCTGAGATCAGGTTGTCAGCTGAGTTGTTTTGTTCAGCAGGCTACGAGGAAGAATCTGTGCTGTGCCTCTCTGCTAGCTTCTGGTGGTTTGGTGACAGTCTTCAGTGTTCCTTGGCTTGCAGAAGCATTGCCCTCATCTCTGCCTTTTTCTTTACATGGCATTCTCCCTGTGTGCATGTCTGTGTCCAGATTTCCCTATTGTATAAGGACACTAGTCATCTGAGATTAGGGTCCATCCTAGTGCTCTCGTTTTGACCTGATCATCTTCAAAGAACCTCTTTCCAAATAATATCACATTCCCAGTACTGGAGGTTGGAATTTGGTGGGGGGAACACAATTCATCTTGTAACTCCCCACTTATGCTGCCCTATTTTTTTCTTTGCAGTATATATCACCATCTGATATATTATATACTTATTTTTACTAGCTTAATGTCACTCTTCCCCCAGACTAGGATGTAAGTTCCATGAACACATGGATGTCATGTTATACCCACAGCACTTAAAACAGTGCCTAGTATATGGAGGTATGCAATCAATATCTGTTAAGTGAGTGAATACTAAACAGGGAAATAGGCTCTCCGATTTTAAGATACTAAAATTTGAAACTTCTTTTTGCATAATCAACTATTTGAAGAAAGTAAGCCTTCTCAGATGTCATTTATTTATCTATTTAGAGTTTAAAGGCTCAGTGGTGATCAATGCAAAATCTCCATTTGGGTGCAGTAGCTCACACCTGCAATCCCAGAACTTTGGGAGGCCATGATGGAAGGATCCCTTGAGGCTACAAGTTTAAGACTAGCCTGGACAGCATAGCAAGACCCCTGTCTCACAAAAAATAATTTTAAAACATTAGCCAGGTGTGGTGGTGTGCACCCGTACTTCCTAGCTACTCAGGAGGCTGAAGTGGGGGGATCATTTGAGCCCAGGAGTTTGAGGCTGCAGTGAGCTATGATGGTACCACTGCACTATAGTTTGGGTTGGAAAGCAAGACCCTGCCTCTAGAAAAAAAAAAAAGGAGAAGAAGAAAAAGAAACAACATCTCTATCACAAACTTACAAGTACCATTCCTTTGAAAAGAGTAGAAAGAAACATTCTGAGGAAGTATGGAATTTGGGAGTGGTAGGTTGATAAGGGACATGCGAGAAGGGATAGAAGTTGAATGAGGTTAAAAGAGGTCAAACTCTGGCAAAACTAAAAGTACTGATCTTTTCTCTGACTTAATAATGAAAGTATGCCAGTAACCTTCTATGGAGTTACATTATTTTTATTACCCATTAAAAAGGGTTTTTTTGGTTGTTTTTTTGAGACAGTCTTACTCTGTTGCCCAGGCAGGAATGCAGTGGTGCGATCATAACTCATTGCAGCCTCTACCTCTTGTGCTCAAGCGATTTTCCCAACTCCCAAGTAGTTGGGACCACAGGCATGTGCCACCATACCTGGCTTATTTATTTATTTATTGTAGAGACAGAGTCTTGCTGTTGCCTCCCAAAGTGCTGGGATTACAGGCATGAGTCACTGTAACCAGCCTAAAGGTACTTTTAATGAGAAAACAAATTTAGCCTTCAAATATCAGAAGTGCCCCATCTGACATTTATTGAGATATATTATCTGTGTGTAACTTTATCAGGTTATCTGTCTTTCCTCTGATACTCTCACTGGAATATGAGCTGAGGGGCAGGGGACTGTGTCTCTGCTAGCCTATAGATAGTCAAAAGACAAATGGTAAATTAAATGAGCATAAACATGAAGAAAAGAGTTAAGAGCCCTTACTTACATAAGGGTTTTACAAAGCAGTAAGAAGACAAATGATCCAGTGGATCAAAGGAAGTACACATGCTATAAGCATATAAAACAGTGCTCAATCTTGCCAGTAGCCAGGGAAATGCAAATTAAAATAAAAACAAAATGGAATTTTTACTTATCTGCAGTTGAAAAGATTGATGACTTTCAGGCCAGTGATGTGCAGGTAATCAGAAACTTATACTTTTGAGGATGAGTCAGTATGTGGAACTATATATTCAAATTCAAAATTCACTTGCCCTTTGACCTGAAAATTCCATGTTTAGGAACCTATCCTATGGAAAAGACAGTCTTCATAATGATGCATATCCATAAGGCTCCAGAATTTCAGTACAGGAAAGAGACAGGCATGCCCATTAGGTTTTAAACAAATACTCAGAAGTATAAGATACTTATTATACTTCTGAGTTTATAGCGTAAAATTTCTTCTTTGTACAGAATTAATTATTAATTAAACATCCCAATCAACATTTATCAAATGTCAACTAGAGGCAAGGGGTGGTGTCTGAATCCCTAAAATTCTATTTTAGGAGTTAAGGCATGAATATTGAATGAAATAACTCTTTAGCTTCTATACCACTCCCACCCTAAACCCAAATCTGATCTGTGTAAAACTTTAAGCCCCAAAAGTGAGCTTAGAAGGTGAGAGGTCAAAAGAGTGTACTCCAGGAGGGCAACCCCTGCATCTAGGGAAGTAACATTCCCATCTCCAGCTCTCAAATGTCACTCTCTGTTCTCACCATGCCCAATTATTTCCCTCCGAAATAAAAGGGGAAAGTGCCACATAAAGAATTTCCCACAACCATTTTATCAGATTAAGGGATTGACATGTTCATATCCAGGGAAAATACTCTTTGAAGATGACTGTCCACTAGGAAAGAATAATTATTTCGATTGTGCTGAACTGCTCTGCATAACAAAGTGAGAGGAACCTAGACTTGTCTCTTTGGGAAAGGGAGAAGGTGAGGGGCAGGGAAATGGGTAAGATTTGAAGATTTTTGAGAATGAAAGGTAGCGTCTCCTCCAGAAATGTAGTAAAAGTGTGGCTAGCATGTGACACTGAAGGCCCTGGTGCTTCTCTGATACTCCCACGACACACATGGAGACCAGCTAGAAGCAGCATGGCTGGTGACAGCCTCCAGTTTACAGCTCCCTAAGGACCAGCATCAGCTTTGCAGCCAAGATCCTGCTGTTTCCCGGGCGGCCCGCAGCAGTGATGGAGGCAGGCAGTAGACAAGGGCATAGACATTTCTGCGACGCAGAAGACTCTTTTAATGTACTATCTGTGCTCATGGCTCTCCTGGCTTTGCCACAGTCTTCGTCAAGTCTGATTGGGTCTGCTGGCTCCTCCTGCCCAAGCCTGCTTCCTTCCCCTTTGTCTTGGCAGACTTTACTTCCCCACAAAATCTTTCCCACCCATACCCTGTCTCAGCATCTGCTTCCCAGAGAGCCCAACCAGCACCACTAGAGACCTCTCATTTGAAACTGCTGAAGTTTAACACTAGTGGGATTTTTTTTTTTAAGAGTCTGAAAGGAACTATTTCTCATATTCAAGTGTGGGAATTAAAACTGAATAGCTGCCAGTTGTTTTCTGCAGCATAGTCACTATTTAACTTAGTTGATGACTGACTTTGTCTTAATGAACAATCACAAATTCTCTCAGGAACATAATCCTTTTCTTTTTTGCTCTTAAAGAGAAAGAAAAGGAAAAAAACCATAAATATTGCTACAGCACTTTCTAACTTTTATGAACAATAGATTCCAATTTTAAAATTAGAAAAGATCTTGACATTTATTCTGATTAAAGCCTAACAGCACATGTCCATAGAGCCCTTGAAAATCGTGGTCTGGGCCAGGTGCAGTGGCTCACACCTGTAATTCCAGTACTTTGGGAGTCTGAGGCCTCCTCCACTTGAGGTCAGGAGTTTGAGACCAGGCTTGCCAACATGGCAAAACCCCATCTCTAGTAAAACTACAAAAATTAGCCGGGCATGGCAGCACACTCCTGTACTCCCAGCTACCGGTAAGGCTGAGGCAGGAGAATTGCTTGAACTCGGGAGGCAGAGGTTACAGTGAGCTGAGATGGAGCCACTGCACTCCATCCCAGGTGACAGAGTGAAACTCCATCTTAAAAAAAAAAAAAAGCACAACTAAGCTTTTTGTGTTTGTTTGCAGAAAAGCAGCATCCCTCACATAGGGCCACTTGGCACTTGACCTTCCCAAACTCTGTGCTGGGGAATTTTGCAATCACATTAATTTGATACAGTGTACTTGGGGGAGGGCATTCTGTATTTTGTTAAGAAGAAAAAATACTTTAAAAATGTGTAACTGTTAAAAGAAACAATAATCATTACTTCTTTAATGAACTTTTAAATACATGAAGGAGGAAATTGACATTCAAATGAGTATTCTGTGTGATCAATAAAGGAATATATTTGTAAATTCCCTTTATTCTCTAAATACTCCTTTCTCTGCCCTCTTTCGAGATCTCTGCTGAAATTACATCTCTGCTTGGCTTTTTCTCCTTTACAAAAAGGAGAAGCTCAACTTTCTATCCAGACTGCTTAACCTTCATTAATCTACTTTCTGTCCGGGCTGGCCTGGAGCAGATGAGGTTACGTGAGATTTCTCAGCCTCTTAGGAAGACCATGGCCCCTAAACCTTTCTCTGTTGCTGTTATGGGAATCTCTTCAGTGACATCCACCCTCTCTCCCATAACCCACTGACCCAGATGGCTGAGGATCTAAATACAACTATATCTGGTTTCTATCAACACCATGGAACAGCCAATTTGTCTACACAAAAGGGTAGTTTCAGCTACAAATTACAAGCAGATGGCTGAGCATCTCTTCTGTGACTAAAGTTGAAACGGTATTTTCAAATCAAAATTATGTGAGTGATATTTGCTTACGTATGGATTATATATGTATTATGTGCTGGCTGACAGTGGCAGTGTCTGTGTTCACAAGTGTGGAGTTCAGGATATTTCCACATCCATAATTTTTTTTTATTTTTTGTTTTTTATTTTTTTAGAGATAGGGTCTTGCTCTGTGGCCCAGGCTGGAATGCAGTGGTGTGATCATGGCTCACTGCAGCCTCAACCCCCTGAGCACAAGCGATCCTCCCACCTTAGCCTCCCAAGTAGCTGGAACTACAGGCATGTGTCACCAAGCCAGACTAATTTTTTTTTCTTTTTTTGTAGAGATGGGATCTCCCTATGTTGCTCAGGCTGGTCTCAAACTCCAGGTCTCAACTGATCCTCCCACTTCAGCCTCCCAAAGTGCTATGATTATAGGCGTGAGCCACCGTGCCCAGCCCATATCTAGAAATACAAATTGGTAAATGTATTACAAAATTGTAATGAAATGTACATGAAATGAAATGTCAATGAACATTGTTTTTCAGTTTAAATATTAAAACAAACAGTTTAGCCAGGCACAGTGGTTCATGCCTGTAATCCCAGCACTTTGGGAGGCTGAGGCGGGCAGATCACCTGAGGTCAGGAGTTCAAGACCAGCCTGGCCAACATGGTGAAACCCTGTCTCTACTAAAAATACAAGGAAATTACCCGGGCGTAGTGGGATGCGCTTGTAATCCTAGCTACTCGAGAGGCTGAGTCAGAAGAATTGTTTGAACCCAGGAGGCGGAGGTTGCAGTGAGCCAAGATTGTGCCACTGCACTCCAATCTGGGCAACAAGAGCAAAAATCCCATCTCAAAAAAACAGTTTAAATGAGTATTAACTAATAATATTAATTACTGTTTTTAGTACTAGCTCTGGATAGAATTCCTTTGTAAGGAGCTTGTAACCTAAACAAGACATATCAAACTGACACGAATAAAAATTAGCTAAGGAAAAGCTAGGCTTTACCATTTCGGGGAGAGACTGATCTTAGACTCTGCCCTTTGCTGCACTTACCCAAGCTGGGATTATTCAGAGTTTTTCTTTATACAGTTGAAATGGGTAAGAGTTGATGATGATCATCTTTAATTCATTACGTATTATTAAATAATAATGTGCTTTCCCCAAATCAACTAAATATTCTTGGCTTGTGGTAAGGGAGAGGAGGATAAGTGAGCACAGAGCTGAAAGCCATCTGGCCTGGCCTTTTAGGATTTAGGCTTTTAACACTGTCTCCAGGGAAAGTTACACAAGGCCGGGCGCGGTGGCTCAAGCCTGTAATCCCAGCACTTTGGGAGGCCGAGACGGGCGGATCACGAGGTCAGGAGATCGAGACCATCCTGGCTAACACGGTGAAACCCCGTCTCTACTAAAAAATACAAAAAACTAGCCGGGTGAGGTGGCGGGCGCCTGTAGTCCCAGCTACTCGCAGGCTGAGGCAGGAGAATGGCGTAAACCCGGGAGGCGGAGCTTGCAGTGAGCTGAGAACCGGCCACTGCACTCCAGCCTGGGCGACAGAGCGAGACTCCGTCTCAAAAAAAAAAAAAAAAAAGAAAGTTACACAAAACTACTTTGGTAGAATTGAAAGAAGACACTCTCCTTCCAAGTTTAAAATTGAGACCCAAGGCTGGGTGCAGTGGCTTATGCCTGTAATCCCAACATTTTGAGAGGCCAAGGCAGGAGGATTGCTTGAGCTCAGGAGCTCAAAGTCAGCCTGGGAAACATAGTGAGACCCCCGTCTCTACTAAAAATTCAAAAATTAGCCGTGCGTGGTGGTGTGTGCCTGTAGTGCCAGCTACTCGGGAGGCTGAGGTGGGAGAATGGCTCGAGCCTAGGAGGCAGAGTTTGCAGTGAGCCTAGATCAAACTACTCCAGCCTGGGCAACAGAGGAGACCCTGACTTAAATAAATAAATACATAAAACTGAGATCCATGACTAAACTACATGATCTTTAGTATACCACAGATCTAAAAAAAAAAAAAAAAAAAAAAGAGTCTCACACTGTTGCCCAGGCTGGAGTGCAGTGGTGTGGTCATGGCTCACTATAGCCTCAACTTCCCAGGCTCAAGCGATCCTCCTACCTCAGCCTCCCAAGTAGCTGGGACTACAGGCACGCACCACTATGCCCGGCTAATTTTTGTATTTTTTGTAGAAATGGGGTCTCACGGCCGGGCGCGGTGGCTCAAGCCTGTAATCCCAGCACTTTGGGAGGCCGAGACGGGCGGATCACGAGGTCAGGAGATCCAGACCATCCTGGCTAACACGGTGAAACCCCGTCTCTACTAAAAAATACAAAAAACTAGCCAGGCGAGTTGGCGGGCGCCTGCAGTCCCGGCTACTCAGGAGGCTGAGGCAGGAGAATGGCGTAAACCCGGGAGGCGGAGCTTGCAGTGAGCTGAGATCCGGTCACTGCACTCCAGCCTGGGCGACAGAGTGAGACTCTGTCTCAAAAAAAAAAAAAAAAAAAAAAAG
Organism: Rhinopithecus roxellana; assembly: GCF_007565055.1. Lineage (NCBI taxonomy): Eukaryota > Metazoa > Chordata > Mammalia > Primates > Cercopithecidae > Rhinopithecus > Rhinopithecus roxellana. Next base: position 58,865,896 of record NC_044557.1, on the reverse strand, counting down.
AAATGGAGTCTCACTATGTTTCCCAGGCTAGTCTTGACTCCTGAGCTCAAGTGATCTTCCTGCCTTGGTCTCCCAAAGTATTGGGATTATGAGCATGAGTCATGGTGCCTGGCCCATGGATTTTTGAAAGTAAATATTTTAACTATCTTCTTATTGGCACAACTATGTTGTGCTGTAAATTTTTGTTTGTTTGTTTCACAGGCATTAGTTTGTTAAAATGTAAACACTTGAAACATCACAATTTTTAAAACCTTATTTTATCATTTAAAAAAATGTTAATATACAAGGAGCCTCAAAAAAAAGAAGGCAGCTTGGGTCTCTCTCAGCCTTTGAGAAGCTCTGAAATCAACTGGTTAGAGTGCAAATATTTCCATGAGGTAGCAGGAGTGTTTTTGTATAAGCCAAAGGAACTACAGTATAAGAAACCTGGAAAGAAGGAAATAAGTTAAGAATAAGTTGTATGTTTGAAATGAAAACTCAGTGTATGCTTTTTTGTTGCCTTTATATTAGATTGTAGGGACTCCAAGGAGTCTTTCGGTCTTACTCTCCCAACATGTTAATGCATACTTAAAATATACAATATTGTACCTTTAAAGCATGCTTTTATTTTGAGACAAGTCTGGTTCTGTTACCCAGGATGGAGTGCAGTGGCATGATCTCGGTTCTTTGCAACCTCCTCCACCTCCTGGGCTCAAGCCATCCTCCCACCTCAGCCTCCTGAGTAGCTGGGAATGCAGGAGTGCACCACCACACCCTGCTAGTTTTTGTATTTTTTGTAGAGACGGAGTTTCGCCATGTTGCCAGGCTGGTCTCGAACTCGTTAGCTCAAGCGATCCACCTGCCTCAGCCTCCCAAAGTGCTGGGGTTACAGGTTTGAACCACTGTGCCTGGCCTAAAGCATGCTTTCTTTATCTGAAATTACTAGCTTGCCTTGGTAAATTTACAACAATAGCATCTCTGTGAAGTTGTAAATGTTCAACCAGAGTAAACTACATGATGATGAATAAGTGTTCATGGACACCAAGTCCTGGAATCTGAAAATAAAACCTGATACATAGAGATTCTTTGAAAGATAAGTCTTACAGAGATGTCTTTTTTTCTTTTTTCTTTTCTTTTTTTTTTTTTTTTTTTTGAGATGGAGTCTTGCTCTTGTTGCCTAGACTGGAGTGCAGTGGCATGATCTCGGCTCACTGCAACCTCCGCCTCCCAGGTTCAAGCAATTCTACTGCCTCAGCCTCCTGAGTAGCGGGGATTACAGGCACCCACCATCACGCCTGGCTAATTTTTACATTTTTAGTAGAGACAGGGTTTCACCATGTTGGCCAGGCTGGTCTTGAACTCCTGACCTCAAGTGATCTGCCCACCTTGGCCTCCCAAAGTGCTGGGATTACAGGCGTGAGCCACCGCCCCCAGCCTTACAGAGATATCTTAAAGGAGAAAGGAGCAACAACAGAAACAATAGGAAAGTCAACTCTCACGAGTTAGAAGGGAAAATTAATTCTGGGTGTAGGTCAATAGAGGTCATCATTTGAATTAAAAATGTTTTGAAAGGGAAGTTCTTCCTCTCGTTTGCCCGGTTCCTGGAACGGCATTGCCTCTTGGGGAAGCATGCGTACTTACTCAGCAAAACCATTTTGGTCCCTCTTAACAGACTAAAATATGAAGCCAGCTGTCCAGTTGGGGTGGAGACATTCTATCTTTGAGAACAAAAGGAATTGGTCTAATTAAAGGCATTTAGAGAAGGATAGGGGAGAAAAGACACAAAGGGCACCAAAGGTGGAAGAGAGCTTAAGTCTGAATTCCATCTCTACTACAGAGTTGGTGTATTCCTAACAGTCTCATTCAAGTGCTTAAAACAAAGGCACAATAAAAGGATGTGGGCTCATAATAATAAAAATAATAAATAATAAATATATTATTTATTTAATATATTTATGTTATATATTATATTAATATATTATGTGTGTGTATATATATATTTTAAAAGACCAGTCCTCCCCTGAGGAGCTCGGAGTTCTAAAGTAAAATCCAATCTGTTGAATAATGATGGCACAAGTTGTAACTTTCTAGGATTCCACAAAATGGAGGGTTGAAGGAAGATAAAATAATCTGCTGTGGTATTTCCAGGAAGGGGTGTAAGAGACACAGGTAACCAACGGCTTGTGTCATGGTAACAAGAAATGTACTTCATAGAAACCCTTATGAATGGTTCCTGATGCCTTTCGGTCTCTGTGTCACATCTCAAGATACCTAGCTTGTGGGGGTCTCTCTCAGAGTGACTGTATGTTCGGCTTATATCATCTCAGTTACTCCTGACAGCAACGCTATGAGTTGGAGATTTTTTCTCCCATTTACGAAGAAGGAAACTGACCTCAAAGAAAAGTGTCAAGTCATTTACTCAAGATTGGATGGGAAAGTTGGGATTTTAGATCAATCTGACCCTAAAAATCCTGCTCTTTATTTACTTACTTATTTATTATTTATCTATTTATTTATTTTAGAGACAGAGTCTCGCTCTGTCGCCCAGGCTGGAGTGCAGTGGCGCGATCTCGGCTCACTGCAAGCTCCACCTCCCAGGTTCAAGCCATTCTCCTGCCTCAGCCTCCCGAGTAGCTGGGACTACAGGCGCCCGCCACCATACCCCACTAATTTTTTTTGTATTTTTAGTAGAGACGGGGTTTCACTGTGTTAGCCAGGATGGTCTTGATCTCCTTACCTCGTGATCTGCCCGCCTCGGCCTCCCAAAGTCCTGGGATTACAGGCGTGAGCCACCAAGCCTGGCCAAAATCCTGCTATTTCTATACTGTCATTCTGTGTCATTGTTACTGACTTTAATCACTACTTGCACGTTAACCTGACTCCCCCTCTTACTTGAGCCTACATACTTGAACCTCAGAATTATCATTTGACCCTTCCAATAAATCATTTCAGCAATATTTATTGAGTACCTACTAAGAACTAGCTATTGAGGATAAAGAATGAATGAAATACAATTCCTGCCCTCACAGAACAGACAGATCATGTGGGGAATCAGTTGTTTAATCTTGTAAGGTTCACTTATTATACATCTATCCTCTCTTCTCTTTTCTGTTTTTCCCTGGTGCAAGCCCTCACTACCTTTGTTTGTCTCTGTTGTTAGTCAGGATCACAGAAGAACTAGTTACAGACTTGTGGGTAGAGTTAAGAATTCAAAAAAGTGGGCCGAGTGTGATGGCTCACACCTGTAATCCCTGCACTTTGGGAGGCCAAGGCGGGAGGATTGCTTTAGCCCAGGAGTGAAAGACCAGCCTGGGCAACACAGCAAGACTCCATTTCTACAAAATATAAAAAATTAGCTGGGCATGGTGTCATGCACCTGTAGTCCCAGTTATTTGGTAGGCTGAGGTGGGAGACTTGAGCCCAGGAGGTTGAGGCTACAGTGAGCTGTGATTGGGCCACTGCAGTCCAGCCTGGGTGACAGAGCAAGACCCTGTCTCAAAAAAAAAAAAGTAATAGCGAGACACCCAGAAAATACCAGCAGTGGGAAACCATGGCTATGCCAAGGGCCAAAGTGTTCCTGGAGCCCATAGCGAGCTGGAGATGTGCAAAAGCTGGTGCCCTTAGGAGCTATAGTCATGAAGGGAGGCAGCTCAGAAACTCAGCTTCTCTCTCCTCTTGCCATCTGATCAGCTAGCATCCTTCTCTGCTCAAACTCAATCAGAAGTCCTCCAGCCAGGAAGCCAGGTCTGCAGAGGTCAGCCTCCTCAGGCAGAGAAGTCAGGGAATGGATCAGGCAAGGTAGATGGAAAACAACCAACACTCTCTCTACTCGTTCCTCAACAAATACACACTGAACGTGTAGCCTGTGACAGGCACAGTGGCTACAGTGGCAAGCAGAACAGAGCTCCTTCTTTCCTTTCTGGAGGTTACAGCTTGGAGGAGACCACTGGAAGAAACCCAATAAAGCACTAATTATCCCAATTTAGACAGCATGAATGTAATTAATGCCAGTGAATTGCACACTTAAAAATGGTTAAAATCACAAATTTTATGTTCTATGTATTTTACCACAATAAAAAACTCAGTAGCTAGAGAGTTTGGAAGGAAGCAAGAGAGTGTGGCATTGAGGAAGCCCAGGGAAAAGAATTTTGCAGGAGAAAGGAGCTAAGAATGTTAAGAAAGGTGAACAAGAACTCCTTAGCCAGAACTCGCCAATGGAAAGATGGTAGTGAAGCCAGACATAAAGCGGTGAAGGGTAAGAGAAAGAAGAGAAAATGTGGCTGAGTCTCTGTTATAACAAGCCCTACCCAGTAGGGCCCTGAAATAGCATTTTAGACCTGTCTCTAAATTCTCCTCTGTCTCCTTCTGCTCCTCTCAGTATACCTACCCAGTGCTGAGCCAGATTGGACCACAAATAGCTCCACTGCTTTCCTGTCTCTGAGTCCTTACTTATATATTTTGCTATCCCAGGAACACCCTCTCCATGACATAAGTCACTCCTTTATCAGTGTTCTGATGGCACTTAATACATATCTCTATTAGAGCCTTTGTCATATTTTATTCTAATTTTTTGTTTTCCTTCAGAGGGACTCTTCTGCTCATCTGCCCAACACCTCTTCCTCCACGGCCCCGCCTTCCTTTGGTATCAGGTGCACCCTGTAGTTAGAGAATTGCCCCTCCTTCATTCACTGTGGATCTGCTATGGCTTCTGAATACGACTCCAGGGCCCTCTGGCTATAACTGTAGGCACATGACCCAAGCCAGGCCTACAAGCATCTCTTCTCAGGATCATATACATGAAAGGTGAAAAGATCTCTCTTTCTTTGGTTCTAACAGCTGAGATGATGTAAGCCAGAAGCTGTCTGTGGCCAGTTTCCACACAATGCCTTCAAACCACTACCACACAGAGTAAGTCCAAATGTAAAGGGAGAAAAAAGAGGAGACCTAAGCAACAATCACATTATTTGAGTTCCCAGATCCACTTATGCCTGACACCACCTCCCCTCCTGGACTTGTCAATTGTATGAGCCAACCAGGTGCCTTTTATGCTTAAGCCAGCAAGGTCTCGACAAATACACATGTTGTATTCCCTACTAGTCTCTAAGTACTCTACCGTTGCAGAGACTTTGCATCCCAGCACCTAGCATAACAGGTACTCAATAATGTTAAGTAACAGTTGGAATCTTAACAGTCATCTAGATTCAATTCAAATTTCATTTACTAAAGAAAGTTTTACTGAACCCTCAAACAAGATCATTCAAATTCCTGTGATTCCTGGTAGCACTTTATAGATTCTGCTTCTTATTTTAATTGTTTGTGTTCTTGGGCCTCTCTCCCTATCAGATGATACATAAGTTGGATGCAAGGCTTAAGTCTGCATAGTAGGTGTTCACTAAAAGTCAACTGTTCTAAATTGGACTTGTATGTGTTAGTTTTTGTACAGAGGAAAAAAAGAGACAGAGAGGTGAGACTCATTTCTGCTCTTGAGGGCTCATAGCACATGTTCAACAAATAATGTTGTGACTTGCCTTGGCCTGAATAGAAAATGAATAATAGAGAAGAAAGAAAGTAACATAAATTCTTCATGGAGAAACAAAGCTCTAGATTGACAGCAAAAGATATTTTTATCAGGAAGTGTCAAAAGAATGGGGAACAAGATCAGAAGCATTTTATAAGTAGATCAGGAACCAAATATTCTGGAAATATAAAACCACTCATAAATAAAGTCAGATGCAGCATTCTACTGAACATAATTTAACAACTACCATAAAAGTCACTAAATCCTTTTTTTCATTGTCTTCAAACTTCTTTCCAACTAAATAAGTGCAGGTTAATTTGATCCTCTGTGTGTCTAATCCTGGGTAAACACAATGGCTGTAAAATGCTCTGCTTCTCCAAAGAACGTTCCATGAGGCTTACAATGTTCTAGCTGTTCTAGCTCTGTTAAATATGGTGGAGAACTTTGTTCAACTTTGAGGACTCCAAGGCTCCTCACACAGAAATCTGCAATCTATAGCTGCTCTGGGAATATCTGTGAATGACTCAAACCAAATCTTTTCCTCCAATGCATGATTGTATCCAACTTACCCACACTATTTCCTCTTTAGCCTGCTTCAGAGGTTTAAGAGTCCAGCCCTGGACAGCCACATTGAAGCAGAAGTTTATGAAAGAATCCAGAAATCTTAGTCTAGTTTTTGGATAATCTTGGGGAGATTCAGGCAAAAAATACCTGGGCAAAAAATACCAAAAGTGATGATATCACCTTAGCAGTAATGGCATTGTTCAATATCCTCAGTCACCTGGAAGCTTTCCTGTTGCAATTAACATATGGACAGGCCAATTTGTTGACCTCTAAGCAGAATGTCATTGAAATATGGCATTGTCAAGGTGAGGCACCAAAGGTTCAGGGCCTGGTGCTCAACTCTCCTGGATTCAACTAACTCTCTCGAGGTGGGGATGATGAAGCTCTGGGAAGCAGTCACACTCCTCCAAAAGATTTCCCAGGGGGTCAGAAATTCAAACAGAAATTCAGTCCTTCTGTTCTAATAAAATAAATACAGAAACTTTATCCACAAAAAGATAAGGAGGGTCAGGCACAGTGGCTCACTCCTGTAATCCCAGCACTGTGGGAGGCCAAGTGGGGAGGATCACTTGAGTTCAGGAGTTCAAGACCAACCTGGGCAACATAGTGAGACCTCGACCCTACTAAAAAGTTTTTAAAAATTAGCCACACATGGTAGTGCTCCTGGAGTCCCAGTTACTCTGGAGGCTGAGATGGGAAGATCACTTGGGCCTGGAAAATCAAGACTACAGTGAGCCATGATTGTGTCACTGTATTCCACCCTGGGAGACAGAGCGAGACTCCGTCTCAAAAAAAAAAAAAAAAAGAAAGTAAAAGGGAAGCAACTTGGAGACAGAGCCTCACTCTGTTGCCCAAGCTGGAGTGCAGTGGTGCAATCTTGGCTTATTGCAACCTCTGCCTCATGTGTTCAAGCCATTCTTGTGCCTCAGCCTCCCTAAGTAGCTGAGAGTACACAGATGTGTGCCTCCACCCCTGAACAATTTTTGTAATTTTAGTAGTGACAGGGTTTCACCATGTTGGCCAGGCTGGTCTCCAGCTCCTCACCTCAAGCGATCTGACTGCCTCAGCCTCTCAAAGTGCTGAGATTACAGGTATGAGCCACCACACCCAGCCTGAATTGTTTTTTTTTTTTTTTTTGCTTACTATGTTACACTTTTTTACACAGTTTGAAATTTTTTTACAGTAAGCATATTTTACTTTTAGATTAAAATATGCATTTTTGCATATCTCATCTGATTCTAATAAAAAGATTAGAATATGCATTTTTAATTATTGCAAATAATTCATTCAGGACACAAATTTTTGGTTCTATGAGGGTAGGGGTCAAGTTTCATTTTCCCTTCCCACTAGCATGTATCATAGTGTCTAAGACATTGTAGCTGCTGAATAAGTATTTCTGAATGAATGTTCAAATAAGCTTTCATTTTTTATTTTTATTTTTTTTATTGAGATGGGATCTTGCTCTGTCGCCCAGGCTGGAGGTGCAGTGACGCGATCTCGGCTCACTGCAAGCTCCGCCTCCCAGATTCATGCCATTCTCCTGTCTCAGCCTCGCGAGTAGCTGGGACTACAGGCACCTGCCACCACGCCTGGCTAATTTTTTATATTTTTAGTAGAGACGGGGTTTCACCGTGTTGGCCAGGATGGTCTCGATCTCCTGCCCTCGTGATACAGGGTTTCATTCCCGTCACCCAGGCTGGAGTGCAATGGTACAGTCTCGGGTCATTGCAACCTCTGCCTCCCAGACTCAAGTGATTCTCCTGCCTTGGCCTCCAGAGTAGCTGGGACTATAGGTATGCACCACCACACCCAGCTAATTATTGTATTTTTTGTAGAGATGGGGTTTCGGCATGTTGCCCAGGCTGGTCTTGAATTCCTGAGCTTAAGTGATCCATCTGCCTCAGCCTCTCAAAGTTCTGGTATTACCGCGCCCAGCTAAGCTTCTTTAAAATATATATATACATATACATATATATATATATATGTATATGTATATATATATGTGTGTGTGTGTATATATATGTGTGTGTATATATATGTGTGTGTGTGTATATATATATAGCCAGGTCTCACTATGTTGTCCAGGTTGATCTCCAATGCCTGGCGTCAAGCGATCCTCCCCCATCAGCCTGTCAAAGTGCTGGGATTACAGGTATGAGCCACCACATCTGGCCCCCAAATAAGCTTCTTGATTCCTGTCAGTATCTTCTAATTCAAAAAGTGGTCATGGTCATATAAATCAGTGAGAGGCTGACTAGGTTATAGAATATTAATGTCTGTAGACACAATGTGGTCCAAAATTTTTCAACTCACAGATAGTGCCTATTAGTAGTTCGCAAAATCAATGTAGAAAGTTATGACTAGCATTTTATTTTTTTATTTTTTTTTTTTGTTATTGAAGTTATCTTTTATTTATGTTTGAAAGAATACTTCTACCATTCAGAGAGATTTTCAAGTACTTAAATACAAGACATCCCAAATACTAATAAAAATACAATTTAAAACATTATGAATATTTAAAAATATTAGTCTTCATGTTGCTAATTGCTGAAGTGCACACTCATTTCTTTTACAGTTCAGATTTCATAATTACCTACCTCTTTACCTGTGTATTGGCTGTTTCTCCCCATAAGCTTATGTTTGCCTACCAGTGCCTAGTCTAAGGCTTGGCATAGAGGAAGTATTCAAGAAACATTTTGAATAAATTAAGGGGGAAATATCTATGTGAGGGAATGGGGAATGGCTTCGTAAGATGAACCAGATCTTGGAGGAAAGGAATAACATTTGTTGAGTGCTTACTATGGGACAGGCACTGTTCTAAGTGCTTTACATGTATCTGTATTATATAATATGACATAGTATAGCTTGTTTATTGTCTCAGTAGGATGTAATTTCTAGATGACAGAGAATTTGTATTATTCACTATAAATCTTCCAGGGCCTATATCGGGGCTGACACATAGTAGGTTGCTCAGTAAGTATTTATTGAATAAATATGCAAAAATCACCTCATTTAATCCCCATAACAACTTTAAAAGGCAGGTACTTTTAATATTCTCATTTTTCTGATGAGGAAGCTGACGCCCAGAGGGAATAAGATTTTCAAAGACACAGGGCAAGAAAGATTCAAACCCAGTCAGTCTGATTCTAGATTTCATCCTTGTTATGGGATTGAACTGTGTCCCCCGAAAAGATATTTTGAAGTTCTAATCCCTGGTACCTGTGGATGTAAAACTAATATAATCTTTTTTTTTTGAGATGGAGCCTTGCTCTGTTGCTTAGGCTGGAGTACAGTGGCACGATCATGGTTCACTGTAGGCTTGACCTCCTGGGCTCAAGCAATTCTTCTGCCTCAGCCTCCTGAGTAGCCGGGACTACAGGTGCATGCCACCCACCGGGATAATTTTTTTCAAGTTTTTTGTAGAGACAGGGTCTCACTTTGTTGCCCAGGCTGGTCCCGAGCTCCTGGCTTCAAGTGATCCTCCCGCCTTGACCTCCCCGAATGCTGAGATTACAGGTGTGAGCCACAATGCCTGGCCTGAAACTAATAAAATACTCTTAAAAGAATGTGCTATAGTGTTTACCCTGAGTAAATAAGAAATAATTCCAAAAGAAGAACTGAAAAACATTTCAAATAATGGCAGCTGGCTAGGTACTGTGGCTCACGTGTGACTAGCATTTTAAAAAATAAGTAGAATGGGCCCGGTGTGGTGGCTCACGCCTGTAATCCCAGCACTTTGGGAGACGGAGGCAGGTGGATCACCTAAGGTCAGGAGTTCGAGACCAGCCTGGCCATTATGGCAAAACCCTGTCTCTACTGAAAATATAAAAATTAGCTGGGTATGATGGCATGCACCTGTAAACCCAGCTACTGGGGAGGCTGAGGCGGGAGAATTGCTTGAACCCAGGAGGTGGGGGTTGCAGTGGGCTGAGATGGCACCACTGCACTTCAGCCTGGGTAACAGAGCAAGATTCCATCTCAAAAAAAAAAAAAAAAAAAAAAAAAAAGAGGCCAGGCGCGGTGGCTCATGCCTGTAATCCCAACACTTTAGGAGGCCGAGGTGGGCAGATCACGAGGTCAAGAGATCGAGACCATCCTGGCCAACATGATGAAACCCCATCTCTACTAAAAATACAAAAATTAGCTGGGCGTGGTGGCACGCACCTGTAGTCACAGCTACTCGGGAAGCTGAGGCAGGAGAATCGCTTGAACCAGGGAGGTGGAGGTTGCAGTGAGCCAAGATCGTGCCACTGCACTGCAGCCTGGTGACAGAGTGAGACTCTGTCTCCAAAAAAAAAGTAGAATGGAATTTAGTAGAAAAATACTGGAGCACATTTAATAAGGGTATTGTTTTATGACATTTTGAGTCTGTTTTACACACACACAAACACACATATACATTGTGTGGTGGTGTAAAATATATTTCTTAACTGGATTGTGGTCAAGAAGTTTGAAAACCACTGATCTAATTTCACACACACACACACACACCCTGCTCGCCAACCATAACAAACCCAAACAAACCTTCAATTCCCCAAAACACCATGCTGTTTTATAATCTATAGGACTTGGCATTTATTGCTTCCTTTACCAGGAATAAACTCGCCTTCCTTTTCTACCTGCAAGTCCCTGGTTTACCCTTCAAGATGCTGCTCAAGCAGCATCTGAACAAAGCCAGACTCCCTCCTGTGTGCATCCACCTCCCCTTCCACTTGACTTACTCATAGCACTGTGCACTGGGCAGCAGCCGCTTCCAAAGGTGTCTGCCTCTTCTACTCATGTGGGCTTCTGAGAGCAGGGGCTTTGTGGTCCTCACCTTGATGTTGCTAGGGCCCCACACCATGTCTGTAGCACTCAATACATGATTGCTAAATAATTACAGGGAAAAGCTCTTATAAAGAACAAGGCAGCTCTTTATGTAATGAAATAGAATGGCACCCAACTTTCAGTAGTAGGTGGGGAAAAAAAGTTACAATACAGTATCCTTAACATGCTGTCATTGCATATGTGTGTGTGTGTGTATATGTGTGTATTTGATTGCAGAGAATAACTTTAGAAGAATACAAAGGAAACGGGTAACAATGGTTGTCCTCTGGGGACAAGGATAGAAGGGAGACTAATATTTCACTGAATGCCTCTTGATTTTTGTGCTTTGTGCACGGGTCATCCGTCATTAAAATTAATTAATAAATATTCCTCCAAAATATTTTATATGCAAAGAATATAAGAAAGACAAGATTTATGGCTTCCAAATATTCCTTAATATAGAAAGGCATAATTGTTTTTCTCGAGTAATTTTTTAAAAAGAGTATTTTCTGTGAAGCTTAAGGTAAATCTAGTCTTTCTCTGATTGACAGCAAGGAGAAGTTGCATTCCCTCTAACTCAAGAGCAGCCCAGGTGTAAGAGGGAGATGGGATTGAACAGCATATCATTTTCTAAGAAATAAGAAAACCTCAATATTTATGGAAAACTGCAGATCTTCAGGGAGGTCTGACTAATGAACACTCAGTAGCTGTCAAAGAGGGCAATTGTAACAAAGGACAATCTAAGCTAATTTTGTAACTGTTTAGAGAACAATGTTCTTCTGCCAGACCTCTGGCTAGGCTCTCCAAATTCCTCACCTCATTAAAATATTCTTTTCTATAAGCCTAATTGTCAGAATTGAAAGAACCCTTATTACAGACCTGGGTTCCTATGGCAACAGTAAATAAATGCCAAATTATCTAAAGCATTGAGAAAAATAATATACACTAATAATAGGTAGCCCTGTGATTCCTTTTAATAAGACAGCTAATTGAGAGTCAGCTATTCCTACATGTTGGAACAAGAATGGCTGTGGAGATCTTCACACTTTTTAAAACCCAGTAAAATGTCCTCTATTAAAGTCACTGAAATGATACTGAGTCAAAAATATGTTCATGGCTACTTTAGGGACATCATCGTGATGTTCTAAGCATATCTGCTAGTGGAAGAAAAAATCATTTTTCCTTTTTACATTAAATACTCAAAGTCTGTCTCTTATATTCTCTCTCTCTCTCTCGTGTGTGTGTGTGTGTGTGTGTGTGTGTGTGTGTGTGTGTGTGTGTGTGTGTCTTTATTCTTGCTTAAGTGCCTGCTGAAATCCTGGCAGGGTGAGGTTGGCCCCAGGACATTGCCTGCACCGTGGCTGCACAAGCCAGCCGGAAAACACAGGTTGCTCTCCCCATTCTACCGCATCTGTCACATTCCTCTCCACAGAATGAAGGATAAACTCCAAACAGGAGGACCCTGAGATGGGACCTTTCGATTTCATATTTTCTGAACATAAGTTCTTTTCCAAAATCAGCTCTTTCCTTGACTTATGTTGGCAAGTGACATAACCCTTTGTAGTAGTCAGCTCAGGCTGCCATAACAAAACACCAGCTACTGGGGCTTAAACAACAGAAATTTATTTTCTCACAGTTCTGGAGGCTGGAGGTCCAAGATCAAGGTGCTGGTTTCTCCTGAGGCCTCTCTCCTTGGCTTTCAGGGAACCATCTTCTCCCTGCGTCTTCACGTGTTCTTCCTTCTGTACCTGTTGGTGTCCTACTCTCTTCTCAGAATGACGCAGCCATGTTAGATGAGGGCCCACCCTAATGATGTCATTTTAGCTTACTTACCTCTATGAAGACCCTATCTCCAAATCCAGCCACATCATGAGGTACTGGTGGTTAAGACTTCGACTTATGAATTGGGGGGCGGTGGTGGGGGCACAATTCAACCCAAACAGCCTTTCTACTTTCTCTGCACGGTGAGCAGACATTGTATTTACCAGCCCAGGTCACTGGAACCCAGGCTCCATCACTGCAAGATCAACTATCCAATTATCTAATTCTATTTAGATAAGAGGCAATAATGATTATCCCCTAGGTAACAAAGAGAAATGAAGAATTCTCATTCAGATGTCCTATTTTAATACTTATGTTTCAGTTAAATACATGAAAATGTAGTTATAGACAACCCAACAGCAATAAGAGACTCAGGTATAAGTTATGGAGGGCGTGATTAATTTTGAGGGTATAAGGAAAGTATCTTAGAGAAGATGTGTGATTCTTGACCTGGTTCCTGGGCACAGAAGGGGTGGAAGGAGAGAGGGCATTTCCGGAAAAAGAGAGTAGCATTTAATTCATTGTACTAAGCTGGTTGTTTTTTCTGTCAGGAGACCCTGGAGGCTTGGGATTGCTATATTGAATCCACAGTGCTTGACCCAGGGTCAGTTTAACTTAACGTGATACATTAATGTCATGCACTATTTTGACTATCTAGGAAGAAACAGCTTAAAGGGAATAAGTGGCCGGGTGCAGTGGCTCACACCTGTAATCCAGCACTTTGGGAGGCCGAGGTGGATGGATCACCAGAGGTCAGGAGTTTGAGACCAACCTGACCAATATGGTGAAACCCTGTCTCTACTAAAAGTACAAAAATTATCTGGGCATGGTGGCATGCACCTGTAGTCCCAGCTACTTGGGAGGCTGAGACAGGAGAATTGCTTGAACCCAGGAGGTGAAGGTTGCAGTGAGCACTCCAGCCTGGGCGACAGAGCGAGACTCCGTCTCAAAAAAAGGGAGTATGCAATGTAGCCTGGAACACTGAGGGAAGTCAGGGCCAGCCAAATTTGAGAGTAGACTTGGTAACTGAAACTGGAATGGTGGATGAGTTATTGAAGGCAAGGATATACTGAGCAAGTCACTGCCCTGTTTAAAACCCTGAAGTGGTTTCTCAGTGCTTTTAGAATAAAGTTGGCCTTTTTTTTTGGAGTTTTATTTTTAAAGATGGGGGCTCAAATTTCTGGCCTCAAGCAATCCTCCTGCCTCAGCCTCTCAAGTAGCTGGGATTACAGGTGCAAGCCACCATGCCCGGCTCAAATTTTATTTTTAATTGTGGTTACAAACACTTAACACTAACCATTTTGAAGTGTGTAATTCAGGAATGTTAAGTATATGCATGTTATTGTGCAAGAGATTTTTTTTTTTTTTTTTTCTTTTTGAGACGGAGTCTCGCTCTGTCGCCCAGGCTGGAGTGCAGTGGCCGGATCTCAGCTCACTGCAAGCTCCGCCTCCCAGGTTTACACCATTCTCCTGCCTCAGCCTCCCGAGTAGCTGGGACTACAGGCGCCCGCCACCTCGCCCGGCTAGCTTTTTGTATTTTTTAGTAGAGACGAGGTTTCACCGTGTTAGCCAGGATGGTCTCGATCTCCTGACCTCGTGATCCGCCCGTCTCGGCCTCCCAAAGTGCTGGGATTACAGGCTTGAGCCACCACGCCCGGCCGCAAGAGATCTTTAGAATTTTTTCATTTTGCAAAACGAAACACTATGCCCATTAAACACTAATTGCCCCTCCTTCCTCCCAGCCCTTAGCAACTACCTTTCTACTTTCTGTTTCTATCATTTTAACTCCTTCAGATACCTCATATGAGTGGAGCCACAGTATTTGTCCTTTTATTAATTTTTATCACTTAGCACAATATTCTTGAGGTTCATCTGTTTTGTAGCATGTGACAGGTTCTCCTTTTTAAGGCTGCATAGTATTCTACTGTCTGTATAGATCACATTTTGTTTATCCATTCACCTGTCAATGGACAATTGGATTGTTTCCACCTCTTGGCTATTATGAATAATGCTACAATGAACATGGATCTCTTTGAGATCCTGCTTTGAATCCTTTTGGATATACATTCAGAAGCGGAACTGTACTACTTTTTAACTTTTTTGAGGAAGCTTCATGCTGGTTTCCATAGCGGCTGCATCATTTTACACAGAATAAGGGTCCATAGTGTTTTTTTGTCTTGTCTTATTTGGTTTGTTTGGTTTGGTTTTTTGAGACAGGGTCTCCACCCAGGCTGGGGTGCAGTGGCATCATGATAGCCCACTGTAACTTCAATTTCCTGAGCTCAAGTGATACTGCTGCCTTGGCCTCCCTAGCAGCTAGGACTACAGGTACATGCCATCATGCCTAGCTAATTTGTTAATTTTTGTAGAGACAGAGTCTCACTGTGTTGTCCAGGCTGCTCTTGAACTCCTGACCTCAAGCAATCATCCCACTTTGGCTTCCCAAAGTGCTGGAATTACAGGCACGAGCCACCGAAGTCTATCTTTTTTTTTTTCGAGATGGAGTTGCACTCTTGACGTAATCTCGGCTCACTGCAACTTCTGCCTCCCAGGTTGAAGCGATTCTCCTGCCTCAGCCTCCCTAGTAGCTGGGATTACAGGTGCCAGCCACCATGCCTAGCTAATTTTTGTATTTTTAGAAGAGATGGGGTTTCACCATGTTGGCCAGGTTGGTCTCAAACTCCTGACCTCAGGTGATCTGCTCACCTCAGCCTCCCGAAGTTCTGGGGTTACAGGTGTGAGCCACCACACCCAGGCCATCATTTTTAACATGGCTTTCAAGGCCCTGAATGACTGGAAGCTCCCAGAGGCCAGTAGAACCACACATTGGTCATTTCTAACCATGAACCACTGGCTCAAGAAAACCACATGGCCAAGCCCAACATAAATGGGGCAGGGAAACATATTCTTCCCATGGAGCACAAGGCAGGGGAAAGAGTGAGTATTTGAATAGAATCTGACCTATACTTTCTCCTCCTACCCTTTACTCTCCCAAATTTGCCTCACTACTCCTACTCATCATAAACATCTCAACTTAAACATCCCTTTCCCAGAAGACCTTCTCCCCTTCCCACATGAATTTGGCTCCCACTATTTGCCTCAACATGTATTTTTCCTTTTATGAAACTTAATGTGTTGATAGTTATTTATATAATTTCTCTATCTCCTCCAATATCAATGACTGTTGTATGTAAAAATAGTGATTTATAACAATAGTCATGTTTTAGTGGCTAAAAACAACTACTGTGTATTCTTTCTCGTTATTTTTGTGGGCTGGATGGGCACTTCTTCAGCTTGTCTTACCTGGGCTTACTCATGCAACTGCAGTCAGATGATGGCAAGAACAGCTGGACAGTCCAAGCTGACCTCACTCAAATGATTGGCAGTCAGTGCTGATTGATGGCTGGGATGCATTAGCTCTCCTCCTCCATGCCCACTTATCCTCCAGGAGGTTATAGCAACATCCATCTCTACATGGTGGTCTCAGGGCAGTGTTTCCAGAAAGTATAAGTAGAAACTGCAAGTCTAGACTTGGAAGTTGTTCAACATCACTTCTGCCACATTCTATTGGTCAAATCAAGTCACAAGGCCAACCTAGCTTAGGAAGTGAAGAAAGAGATTAAACCCCTTACTGGGAACGACAGCAAAATCATACTGTAAAGGGCATGCTTAAGGAATGGGCGGAATTGTTCCTCCCAACACATATGTTGAAGTCCTAACTTTTGGTGCCTCCGGATGTGACTGTATTTGGAGATAGGGTCTTTGAAGAGGTAATTAGGTTCAAAATGAGCTTGTTAGAGTGGGCATAATCCAACATGACTGGTATCCTTATAAGAAGAGGAGATGAGGTTGCTGACAGGTACAGAGGCAAGACGATGTGAAGACAAAGGAGAGGATGGCCGTCTCTAATCCTCAGAAAAGAGGCTCCAGAAGAAACCAGCCCTTCAAACACCTTGATCTTGGACTTCTAACCTCCAGGATTGTGAGCAAATAGGTTTCTGTTGTTTAAGTTATGCAGTTTGTGGTATTTTGTCACAGCAACCTTAGTAAACTAATACACTTACAGAGGCAGGAGGAATTATCTCAACCGCCTTTGCAAACAATCTGCCACACCCTAAGACCTTAAACTCCTTGTGGTTTGGGGTTCTGTTTTTCTTGTACATCACTGGCATTCAGCAAATAGTGCCCATTATTAGGCCTGTTTTTTAAGGCAAGAGAAGAAAGAGAAGCCAGAGAAGATGGTAAAGGATCACAGAATTATGAGCGAACCAAAAGAATGTTTGTGTCGTGAACACCAAAGGAAGAGAGAATCTTGGGAAGAGATCTTTAGATACCTCAAGGAGGACAGGAACTGAGAAATGGCCACTGGATTTGACAATTATTATGACACACCAAACAATTCACAACATGGGAAAGACTGGGATTGGCTGAAGGGAAGAAGAGTGTCAACCAAGGGGCACTTTAAATTCTTACCACATTTTACCATAAGAATATAGACCTATATGTAAACTTTTTTAACATGTCTTTTTTTTTTTTTTTTTTGAGATGGAGTCTTGCTCTGTCAGCCAGGCTGGAGTGCAGTGGCACGATCTTGGCTCACTGGAACCTCCACGTCCCAGGTTCAAGGGATTCTCTTGCCTCAGCTTCCCGAGTAGCTGGGACTACAGGCACACACCACCACGCCCAGCTGATTTTTGTATTTTTAGTAGAGATGGGGTTTCACCAGGTTGGCCTGGCTGGTCTCAAACTGCTGACCTCAGGTGATCCGCCCCCTTGGCCTCCCAAAGTGCTGGGATTACAGGTGTGAACCACTGTGCCCGGCCACATGTCATATTTTTAAAGACAGTTGAAATTCTCTCTGGGCCCACCTATCCTACCTTCTGTAAGTGCCCACTTCTAATAGTTTACTGTACACCCTCATACATTGCTGGGTAGTACAAAATGGTACAACCCCTTTGGAGGGCAATTTGGCAAAAGCCATCAAATTACAACTGTAATAAATTTTATGTTAATAAAGTTGTTTTTAAAAACTTCAAATGTATAAACCCTTTAGTTATACTCACATACATGCAAAATGACACTATGTATAAGAATATTCACTGCAGCTTTATTTGTTATAGGAAATGTTTGGAAATAATCCAAATGTCTTCCAATAAAGAATGGTTAAATAAACTGTGCTACAGCCACACAATGAAATCTCGTGCTGCTTTAAAAAAAAAAAAAGGAAAAAAAGAAAAAAAGAATGAGGAAGCTCTTCTTGTACTGATATGGAAAGATTTCCAAGATAGATTAAGAGAAAAAACAAGGCACAGAGCAGTTATATGCTCCTTTTATGTAAGCAAGAAGGCAAAAGAAGTTATTCAATTTGCTTATATTTCTGTAAAGAATCTCTGGAATGGTAAGAAACAAATAAAATTGATTATCTAGAGAAAAGGGAGTAGATAGGGACAGGTATGGGATTATTCTAGATTATGGTCTCATTTACATACATAAGCTGATTAGATTCATATAGCAAATCTGAGGCCATTATTATCATCCCCGTTTTACAGATGAAAATTAGAAACCGCTGTCACTTCCCCAGTTTACCAATTGAGACAGCTGGTACACATGGAGTCTGATTCTAGCCTACCTCCGCCTGACTCCAGAGTTCATGCTGCAGCATCACTCAAACTGTGGCCTGAGCAAACACAAGCCCCTGGTCTTCAGATTTATGATCTAAAGTAAATAACATCACAGGCAGAATAATCAAAAGTCATAGCCAAACATTTTTTAAGGTGTTTATCAAATCAGGGAGCTGGAGATTGGAAGATATTTTTTATTAAGGGAGCTGGTTTTACTAGCGGTTTGTGTTTGTTTCTTTCTTGGTTTCCTGGCTTTTCAGATGTCTGTTTTGGCAGAAATCAGTGGAGGAGGGGAGGGAAAGACGATCTACTTTGTGTGGTATATACAGTTCCCTTACACAAGTCATTTTTTTATAGAGGTTTTTGAAGTTTAGAGTATACTGCTGTTCAGCTCCAGGACATGTGTCCAAGTAAGTGACTGGAAGTAGAGGGAGGAAAATAAAAGGTTAAGAAAAGTCCCTTCACAAATAAGCCTTCTGCTGTCACTGTTGTCAGGTCTCCTGCATAGGAAGGGCTTATTGTCTGAGCATAAATGGGGAAACCTGGAGTTATCTATCTGCGAGGAAGCTTTGGCACCAGTTAAATTTCACTGTTTCAAACTTCCCTTGTGTGTCCTAGAGCTTTTCTTTACCAGTTGTCATGAGGAAGTCTCATTTGTCAAGCTGACCAACTGTCCATTTTTTCCCTGTCATGAGGAAATCCTTTCTTAAGCCAGATTTATTTTCTAAATGGAAATTTCCAGGCCTTGAATGCAGTAGCTGTTGCTCTGGGCAGTCCAGGTCCTAAAGTTCAGTTCTTCAACCACGTTTCCATGGCTGTTACTCACACACAAGACATGAGTGGTCCTTCAGAGCGGTTCCAGTTAGAGTTTTTGGGTGACAAGGATTTATTTTTATTTTTTATTTTTGGAAAGGTTTAATGAAAAGAGAGCAGGGAACTCAAGAACCCATCAGAGGAAGTGGAGTGTTCTCCCCTAGAATTACTCTCCTTTTGATTTCAGCTTTTCAGATGTAAATGGCACTTGTTTGCCATGATGTCAATTTAGTCCCAAACCCACAAGTCTTTTCCCAAATGGCAAAAATAGAGAAATAGAGAATGGTTGTTTCTCCCCAAGGCTGGTGATTGCTGTCCCACCACAGTGACCTACAATGACAGGACCACACAAAATTGTTGCCCTAATTCCAAACCACCCTATGAATGTGTTGTCCTTGTCTTTCAGCAAAGCAGACCTCTCAGCTTGCTCGACAGTCACTCAGGACTCCCGGCATGACTAGACGAAGTCATCATTTTGTTCTGCAGGCCAACCCTCTCCTTGACTCATAACAACTAATAGAAGATAGAGTGCATCTTAGCCACAACACTGATGAAGTTTTTTACATTAAAACTTTTGGCCAGGCGTGGTGGCTCACACCTGTAATCCTAGCATTCTGAGAAGCCAAGGCAGGTGGACTGCATGAGCTCAGCAGTTCAAGACCAGCCTGGGCAACACAGTGAGAGCCTATCTCTACAAAATAATAAAATAACAAATTATTTGGGAGATGGTGCGCACCTATAGTCCCAGCTACTCAGGAGGCTGATGTGGGAGGATCGCTTGAGTACAGGAGGCTGCAGTGAGCCATGATCATGCTACTGCACTCCAGCTTGGGTAACAGAGAGAGACCATTGTGATGTGCAACACGTGAAAGAGAATTATCACTCTCTTAGCAAAGGAATAGGTAGAATCCCCAAAAGCCCAAGTCACTGTCAACATTAAAATAAGAATCTGAATTTGTTGGCTGGTAAAAGTTTATTGGCTGAGTGAAAGTGCCTCATCATTTTCAGTCAGACCCCTAATTCATTAGTTTGACCACTGATTCATTATTTGCTCATTCACATTTATTGAGTCAGGCATTGTACTAGGCACTGGGATTATAAAAGAGAACAAGATAAAAATAATCCCTGACCTCAAGGATCTTACAAGCCAGTCATTTGTTCCCTCCCCTCAACACTCTCACCAACTTTAAACTGCTCCTCCTCCCTGATCTTCATCCACAGAGCTGTAAGCAGAGGTACAATTCTGCTCTATAGAAATGCCAATTGTCACTGGAAAAATTCCTTCAGTATATCAGCCTCGAGTTTAAGGAATAATGAAGTCTAAAAATAATTTTCATTGTATAGTTTCAAGTGGTTTTCTTATTTGTAAAAACAATTCATTTGAGCCTCACAACATATCTGGGCTGGGTAGTGATTTCATTTTTCTCTCTTTTTTTTTGAAAAACTTTATTGAGATATAATTCACATATCATACAATTCACTCATTTAAAATGTGCAATTAAATGGTTTTCAGTATATGCAGAGTTTTAAATACAACCATCAGCACAATAAATTTTGGAACATTTCACCAACCCAGAAAGAAACATGTACCCATTAGCTAACCTACTTTATGTCCTTAGATTTAGCTATTCTGTACATTTCATGTAAGTGGAATCATGAAATGTATGGTCTTTGTGTCTGGCTTCTTTCACTTAGCAACACACGTTGTAGCACATGTCCATACTTCATTCCTTCTTGTGACTGAACAATATTCCCTTCTGTAGATATATCATATTTTGTTTACTCATTCATCAGTAGTAGATAGTGTATTTAATTTTATAAGTGAAAAAACTAAAGTAATTAAGTGCTTGGGTTGGGACCATTCAAAGCCAGGTCCCCTGGCTCCCAGTCAGGGCTCATTCTATTAAATCTACTAGGTCCCATAATTTTAAAGTACATGTTCATTCCCACTGTCAAAATACATTTGCCTACAACATTTTTAAATAGGGAATGAAACTAAGAAATGCAAATGCAGTGCAGACTAAGCTGCTTTCTTGGTTTGCTGTTGTTATTTGAGAATTTTTCCCACTTTTGAGGGAAAAAAAAGAATTTCAAGAGAGAAAAATAATTCAATTAAAAATGGTTCTTTGTAAGACATAGCCCTCACTGTTGCCCCTGCTCATTTATCTAATTCTATTTTTCTTTTCTCTGTTGTTCTGTGTATACAAGTCATGAGTCATCAGAATGGGCCTGTGGGAGCTGAGAGAGAAAGAGGGAAAATAAGTTCTTGATTAAAAAGTAGCACATCAGAGGTCAACAACCATCACAGTTCAGCTTCAGTTTCCAAAGTTGTCTCCAGGGATATTCCAAATTTAGAAAACCAATAAAGAAAGACATGGGGATGATAAGCACTGAATGCTGGATAGCTGTTACCTCTGGGTGACAAAGCAATGCATTCAGAGAAGGACACACATGGGGTTTAATGATATCAGTAAAGTTTTATTTCTGAGGCTGAGTGGTGGATACATCAATGTTAGCAACAACCACACAGTTCAGCTTCAGCTGCCGAAGCATAGGCTCCAAAACCCACAGGTAATATGAAAATGCTGTGAAGTTCATCCTGATTCCTCTCCTCTATCTAATAGCTTTATACACACTTAGATGCGATCTTTGAGAGGTAGGGGAGAACCCTAGTGGAGGCTACTATAGTAAGGATAATAAAGTTTAATAAATTAACTTAGAAGCATTGGAATTAAACACCAGCCTAGTAAGACAGGCTAAGAGGAGGAGGCTGATATAAACAAGAAAACATCGTTAGAACTTATTATGCAAAATGTTACCTTGAGGTCCCAATCTGATTAGTTTTTTGCAATTCATCTCTCACTTCCTCTTTTTGTCTCCAGCTTTCCTCTCTTCGTAGGAGGGGGTCGGGCTTCTTATTCCAGGACCCTAGTTCCCCTAAGCAGCCTAAAACTGGGCAGATCTATTAGCCAGGACCGTCTCTGTCAATAAAGGCTGCTCTTCCAATGCATTTTTCAGTATGCTAAGATGTAATTCTAAACATACTCTGATTCCCATACATGTTAGCTCCTATTCTAACGTAATGCTCTGTTGTGGCTGGGAACATATTGAGTCCCACAGATGAGTACTTGTGGACAACGGACCTCTTTGGGGGAGGGAGCCCCAAGGGAGAGGAGGGAAGAGTGTTTATTCCATTAATGTGTATGTGTGTGTCCCCACCATAATTTCTGAAGGGACTGGAAGCAAGACCTCAAGGCAGCTAATAAAGTACTGGGGAGAACTACACCTCTGCTTTGGAGGGGGTTGGGTGACCAATGGCATCTGTAAGGGTGGATGAACCAAGTCAATAAAAGTTCTAAAATAATACACATACTGTGTTATGGCTGCATTGGCTTAACAATTTTAAACTATATGTCTCTGGGGATATTCTAAATTTAGAAAACCCATAAATACAGACATGGGAATGATAAACACTGAATCCTGTATAGTTTGTACTTCTGGGGGACAAAGGAATGCGTTCAGGGAAGGACACACATGGGGAATCAAGTATATCAGTGAAGTTTGATTTCCGAAGCTGAGTGGTGGATACACCAATGTTAGCATCATCATAATGGTGTTGTTTAAAAAAAAAAAATCCCGTCGGCCGGGCGCGGTGGCTCAAGCCTGTAATCCCAGCACTTTGGGAGGCCGAGACGGGCAGATCACGAGGTCAGGAGATCGAGACCATCCTGGCTAACACGGTGAAACCCCGTCTCTACTAAAAATACAAAAACTAGCCGGGCGAGGTGGCGGGCGCCTGTAGTCCCAGCTACTCGGGAGGCTGAGGCAGGAGAATGGCGTAAACCCGGGAGGCGGAGCTTGCAGTGAGCTGAGATCTGGCCACTGCACGCCAGTCCGGGCGACAGAGCGAGACTCCGCCTCAAAAAAAAAAAAAAAAAAAAAAAAAAAAAAAAAAAATCCCAGTTTTACTGACTACTAAACATTGATAGGTATAGTCCACATACACAAGAGCTCCTGTAGATGCTCAATTTTTAAATATATATAGTGGCCAAATACGCATAATATAAAATTTACCATTTAACCACACTGGTGTTTTCTTAGTCCTAAGTTGCTCTCATGTGACAAGTAATAGGGGAATAGACTCATCATATCACAGAAACCAAATTAGCTCATATGCTATTTTTCCAGTATGTTTTGAAGTGACTAGAAAGAGCTTTCTCACAAAGAGAAAGCCTTCCTCATCTTTGAGGACCCTAAGGAAAAAGCAGAAAACCGAAAACCCGTGGAACTGCATTCTTTTATTAGACTTAGTGGTTTCAAGAACCTCTCAATTTTTCACTATATTAAGCTATTGAAGGAAATTGAGAGTTCAGATGAAAAATTTTGAAGTCATATCTCTTTATGTTTAAAATGATTTCAGAAAGCTACCTCTAGATTGTATTTTTAATTTTGGTGACAATTGTCTCTCCCGGAAACAAATGTCCTCAAGGACCTTCATGTCTCAGGAGGCAACAGGTGTACCCGGATATAAAGCTGCAAAGGAAGGCCTGGCTGTGTGGTTAGCTGCAAGCATCAATAGAGAACAAACTGTGTCAAGATATTTATTAGGACAGTTGTTTTTATCAGGGCTCTACTTACAAACTTCTTAATGTTTTGAGTGGTCTGCCCTTAACCCTATTTTTTCCACAAAGCTTGTGATGCATGATTTTGCTGAACATGAGATTTTTTCAAAATAGAAAATTGTGTAGGGCGAGGTGGCTTACACCTATAATCCCAGCACTTTGGGAGGCTGAGGCAGGCAGTTCATGAGGTCAGGAGATTGAGACCATCCTGGTTAACACGGTGAAACCCCATCTCTACTAAAAATACAAAAAATTAGCCTGGTAAAAATACAAAAAATTAGCCAGGCATGGTGGCACACGTCTGTAGTCCCAGCCACTCGGGAGGCTGAGGCAGGAAAATCACTCGAAACCTGGGAGGCAGAGGTTGCAGTGAGCCAAAATCGCACCACTGCACTCCAGCCTGGGTGACAGAGTGAGACTCCATCTCAAAAAAGAAAAAAAGAAAATTGTACAAAATTGTATAAAAATATATTGTTGCAGGGTGCGGTGGCTCACACCTGTAATCCCAGCACTCCGGGAGGCCAAGGCAGGCAGATCACAGGGTCAGGCGTTTGAGACCAGCCTGGCCAACATGGTGAAACCCCGTCTCTACAAAAAATACAAAAATTAGCTAGGCATGGTGGCACTTGCCTGTAATCCCAGCTACTTGGCAGGCTGAGGCAGGAGAATTGCTTGAACCTGGGAGGCGGAGGTTGCAGTGAGCTGAGATCACACCACTGACTGCACTCCAGCCTGGGCAAAAGAATGAGATTCTGTCTCAAAAAAGAAAAAAAAAAACATATATATATATATATATATATATAATTATTGTTTTTCTTTTCTACTTTCTGGGCTGATATTAACCCAGGGGTTATGCAAATCAAAATGGCCTAAATAATCAGGAAAATGCATCATTTTACACAATCTGATGTTCCAAACAAAGAGTCGCATAAGTAGAGTGGCATAATGATGTCATCAAGCACTAAATACTTTATATTATCTCCTCTGCTAGCCTCAGCACCTTGGCTTTCATCAGCAGCTTGTCCTCATGGTTACAGGTTGGCTGCCATAGCTCCAGTGCTCACACCATCACACAGCTGTGTTCAGAGGCAAAAAGAAGTTTTTGCTATAGTGTCTTTTTTTGATTAGGGAGGAAACTATTTCTAGAACTCCCCTTCAGATTTCCCTTCAGGTCCTTTTGGCCAGACTTGGATTACATGTCCATCCCCTAGCTGCAAAGGAGGCTGGTAAATGAGTATCTAGCATTTCCAGCCTTTAGAGAGGAAGGCAGCTCTACCACTAAGGAACACACATTGGGAATGGCTCTTAGGTTGGCAATCAGCACTGCCACCTGAGGCAGGAGGTAACCAGACAGGTCTGTTTGCCAGCAGAACCTATGCCTTTAACCTCTGCTCCATGATGTCACCTTTAAGATCCATCCAGCTCTTAAATTACCCTTCCATCACAAACACTATTATGTAACCACACCCCCAAACTCTACACCTTCTCTCCCATCTGTGTACATGAAGTTCCCTCAACCTGAAATTCTGCTCCTTCCACATCTGCTTTAGACATAAAGTCTACTCTTAATAGATGCCACTCAAACACCACTTTCCCAATAAAGTCTTCCAAATAACTGTGGCTAAGCTTTAGAACTCCTTTCTGGTCTCCTGTAGCACAAGGGAACGCCCTATGGACTCCACAAGTTTGGTGATTGAATTGGACTGTTTTGCTCTCTGAGTTTCAGAAGGAAATGTAATAAAAAACAGATTTCTCCTCACATAATAGAGTATTGGGGGGGATTTGAGTAAAGTGATACTACACAAAAGAGCTACCAAAGTAGTTAACATTATTGGTTTTTTGTTTTATGCTATTTGTAAGCTCTTGCACAAATCATTTAGGTAATTCACTTAAAAATAATTAATGTCATTTCCCAAATTATTTGAATGACTATTTTAACTCTCTGTTTTTTCAACTGTTAAGAACTGGTCTCTGAATTTTTAAACTGCTTCTCAAAATTAGCAAAATTATAATAATTGTTGAACCTAGGTGATGGATACACAGGGATTCAGCACATTGCTCTACTTTTGTGTAAGGTCAATACAATTTAAAACTATTTTGGATAGGACCTCTGGTTTCTGCTTCTGCACGTAAAGAGCTTGGAAGTTGCCATTCTATCTTAATAGCAACTACAAAGCAGGACAGGCTGAAAACTCAACAACTCTTCTTGCATCTGTAAGAAAGGTGAGAACACAGGAAAAACTGCTGCCCCCAAGATTGGAGACAGACAGGCAAATACAGCTCACTGGAGCAGAGGTTCATGAGTAGAAACCTCCACGGAAACTAGGTCCCTCCCCTAGGGACCCTGATTTGCTATCTCTGAGGTGGACCCTGGAATCTGTGCTTTAATAAGTGCCCTTTGGTGACTCTTCAGTACAGGCACATTTAGGAAACCAGGTGATTAAGACCCTGGTTTCTCTCTGGATGCAGCCCGCCTCGGTTTGAATCTTGGCTCTACCATTCATAGTATGATCTTAGAAAAGTTACTTAATATCCATAAGCCTCAATTTTCTCATTTGTAAAATGGTAACAACCATAGCTATTTCCTAGTATTGTTGTGAGGTTTAAATGAGATCATGATAATGAAATAATACCAGTACAAGATTTGGGGGACTTGATTTAAGAAAAATTGGCTGGATGTGGTGGCTCATGCCTGTAAATCCTAGCACTTTGGGAGGCCGAGGTGGGTGGATCACTTGAGGTCAGGAGTTGCGAGACCAGCCTGGCCAACATGGTGAAAACCTGTCTTTACTAAAAATACAAAAATTAGCCAGGCAGTGGTGGCATGCACCTGTAATCCCAGCTACTCAGGAGGATGAGGCAGGAGAATCGCTTGAGCCTGGAAGGTGGAGATTGCGGTGAGCCAAGATCGTGCCTCTGCACTACAGTCTGGGTGACAAAGTGAGATCCCCTGTCTTAAAAAAAAAAAAAAAAAAAAGAATAGCAAAGATATCTTGAATTTACAATTTTTATGAAACCAAAGGACTATGTGAACACATTGTTAGGGCCCAGGAAACTTTATTAACTTCATGGAAAATCTGCCTCTGAGTAGTTATTATTTTATTTTGCCTAGACTTCATGTATGTCATTCCTTGTAGTTTTTGCAATAACCACATGCAAAGTGTTATTTTTACCACTTTATAGTAGAAGAATCAAAATAGAGGCTTACGGAGATGGTGGTCTGCCCAAGACTACACCAAAAACAGTAGCTGTACAAACCCAGGACTACCATGTTGCAGGGCTGACCAGTACTGTCTGGACCACATAACAAACATACACACTCTGTCTTTATTAGTCCTCCTTTTAGGTGAATGACCTTGTTGAAGTTAAAGAGAGATACAGAGTCTCAACTTAGTTGCCTCTTCCATATTACAGTGGGTCACCATGGAGCTGGGACTGTTCTCAGTTTTGAAGCCAGAATCTCAAGGTTTCTATTACATGCATGCTCTAGCAACTAATTGTTTAAACAAACTTGCGAAAGGCTGACTGAACAAACGTAATGCCAGTGTGTTCACGCATAATGGGAGGGTGCCTGCCTGATAATCAGTGCAGTCAAAGGGCTAAACCACAGATCAGAAGACAGCTTCGTAAACCTGGAATCAGAAATAGGAGTTGGGTTTCATGATGAGATAGTTTCATCAAACTAGGCTAATCAAATGAATGGCTATTTCTTCAGGGGAGATACACAGTCATGTATCACTTAAAGATGAGGACATGTTTTGAGAAATGCATCATTAAGTGATTTTGTCATTGTTCAAATATCATAGAGTATACCTACACAAACCTAGATGGCTTAGCCTACTACACACCTAACCTATATGGTAGAGGCTATTGCTTCTAGGCTACAAACCGGCACAGCATGTTACTGTACTCAATACTGTAGGCAATTGTGACACAATAGTATTTGTGTATATAAACACATCTAAGCATAGAAAAGATGTGTCTTTTTTTTTTTTTTTTTTTTGAGACGGAGTCTCACTCTGTCGCCCAGGCTGGAGTGCAGTGGTGCGATCTCGGCCCACTGCAAGCTCCGCTTCCTGGGTTCATGCCATTCTCCTGCCTCAGCCTCCTGAGTAGCTGGGACTACAGGCACCTGCCACCATGTCTGGCTAATTTTGTTTTTGTATTTTTAGTAGAGACAGGGTTTCACTGTGTTAGCCAGGATGGTCTCTATCTCTTGACCTCGTGATCTGCCCTCCTTGGCCTCCCAAAGTGCTGGGATTGATTACAGGTGTGAGCCATTGCACCTGGCCAATTTTTTTTTTTTTTTTTTTGAGACAGGGTCTCACTCTGTCACTTAGATTGGAGTGCAGTGGCGCAATGACAGCTCACTGCAGCTTTGACCTCCTGGGCTCAAGCGCCCATCATTGACCAAAATGTCATTATGCAGTGCATAAGCGTACATCTGCCAATCAAATAGTGGCTGAGGTCAGGAATCAGAATATCAGCTCTCTCAAGGAAGCATTGGTCAAAAGGCAACAAATTCTCTCTCTCTAGTTCTCCTTTTTAAAGCAAATCTCCATAAGCATAGTTTGTACTGTTTTGGTTATCAGTGTCTAAAAACATAATTTTACCTGTTTTAGGAAATGTATTGGCTCACATAACTAAAAAAAATCTAAGGGCAGCTCATGGCCAAATCGGGGCCCAAATGATGTGCTCCCTTCCATGTGTTGCTTAATTCTCAGGCTTCACATGGAAGTAAGATGGCTATAGCTGCTGCAGTCATCAAGTTTCAAGTTCAAGCACATTAAGGTTCAAGTACAACATATGTCTTAATCCTTTTCCTGTTGCTATAACAATATACCTGAGACTGGGTTATTTATAAAAGAAAGAGGTTTATTAGGCTCACAGTTCTAGAGACTGGGATGTTCAAGATCAGGCAGTTGCATCTGGTGAGGGCCTCCTGCTGCATTGCAGTGTGTCAGAAAAGTAGAAGGGCAAGCAAAAGAGACCAAATGCAAGAGGCAGCCTTGCTTTATAACAACCCACTCTCATGGGAACTAATCCAGAACTGAGAGAACAAGAACTCACTGCAAGAGTAAGGCATTCATCCCTCTTAACAATCTAATCACCTCTTAAAGGCACCACCTCCCAACACTGCCACACTGGAGTCCATGCCTCAATGTGAGTTTTGTGTGGATAAACCATATTAAAACCATGACAATACTGGGGTGGGGGAAAGAGACTCTTGCAGTGGCACTAATTTAACTGACTTCAATTACTTGCTCACCTTTGAATCGATCATGAGGAATGTGAAATGCTGATTGGCAGAGGCCTGGGTCATGTGCCGTTCCTCTTGAGCAGAGGGTGGAGCTCCAGACACTTCATGGGTTATTGAAAGGTGGCTGCCTAAACAAATACAAGGTAGGCTTGATGGAGAAAAGGGGGAATGGAGGTAAATGGAGCACAATTGTGCACTAAACTAAGGTTTCATGTCTTATTTATTAACGTACAGTTGACAGGCCGAGCATGGTGGGTCACACCTGCAATCCCAGCACTTCAGGAGACCGAGGCAGGCAGATCACCTCAGGTCAGGAATTCAAGACCAGTCTGGCCAACATAGTGAAACGCCCTCTCTACTAAAAAAAAAAAAAAAAAAAAAATTAGCCGTTTGTGGTGACAGGCACCTGTAATCCCAATTATTCAGGAGGCTGAGGCAGGAGAATCGCTTGGACCCAGGAAGTAGAGGTTGCAGTGAGCCAAGATCACACCACTGCACTCCAGTCTGGTTCGTCTCAAAAAAAAAAAAAAAAAAAAAAAAAAACCACAGTTGACAGTGTTATTTGTGTCCTAACAATAACCACATTCCCGTCACACCTTTCTTGGGATACACCCCAGTAGCTCCTTTGAGCCTGGGTGTCTCCCACAAACTGTTTCTTATGATATGTAACTTCTGCAGTTGACTAAACTCATTCAACATGAGTGGTTCGATTTACCACCCATTATAAAAGGAGAATGTACTCTTTAAAAAACATATATACATATAATAAAAATGCATAAAGAACAAAACACTTTCCCACACATAAGTAAGCATTTATCTCATCACATAAGCATAAGCACTATTTCTTTTTTTGTTTTTTTTTTGTTTTTTTTTTGCTTTGAGACAGAGTCTCACTCTGTAAACCAGGCTGCAGTGCAGTGGCCCGATCTCAGCTCACTGTAACCTCTGCCTGCCCGGTTCAAGTGATTCTCCTACTTTAGCCTCCTGAGTAGTTGGGATTACAGGTGTGCACCACCACACCAAGCTAATTTTTTAATTTTTAGTAGAGATGAGGTTTTTGCCATGTTGGCCAAGCTGGTCTCGAACTACTGGCCACAAGCAATCCACCTGCCTTGGCCTCCCAAAGTGCTGGGATTATAGGCGTGACCCATGGTGCCCAGCCCATTCCAGCCTGTCATCTATGGATAAAGTTCATTTTTTGTCATGATCCTTTTTTACATTGTTGTGATCCTCCTGCACATATGTCTGCCTTTTCCCTTAGCATTATGTCATAAACATTTTAAAGGTTATTACGTAGGCCTTATTAATATAATTTTTTTATAAAAATATTTGACAAAATATTACAAGAGCAATGTATTTGTGGCAAAATAATTCAAATAACACAGAAATATATAAAGTTAAAAAGTAAAATCCCCGGATTTCAGGAATGTGGACTAAACTCTTGCTGAAATCTCCTTCATAAGACCCCAGGAAGAGATTTTGTTAAAGATACAAAAAGAAAGAGAGAAGGAAGGAAGGAAGAGAGGGGTGTGAAAGACAATACAGCCACTTTTGAAAACAAGGAAGGACCCTCTCTCTAAAGGCTGGGCAGCATTCGTCAAGGAAGTGAGGAGATAGGAAACCACAAGTAAGCCAAGAGGCCCCAGCTCCTCACCTCCAGGTAGGACTTGAAGCCCAGGGTACAGGCAGAGGTGTAGCCCACGTGGCAGAAGGTAAGCTTGGTCAGCCTCTGAAAATGGCCCATGCCATCAAAAAGAGAAAATCTCAACAGAAGTCGGGACTTGCGTCTGAGAAAAGAGACTGACCAGAATGATGAGGACCTGAAAAGTAGTGACTTCATATCCTCAAGACAGCTCTCAGTCTTAGCTGCACGCTAAAATCACCTGGGAGCTTAAACAGGAAACAAACACACACTGTTTTGCTCTACTACACTCAACCCTTCTGACACAAAATGTCTCAGGGCTTATTCTACCCCAAAGAATCCTCCAACTCTTTGGACACCAACTAGGTGTATCACACAATTTAATTACGACACTAACTACCTGGAGTGACTGCAGATGCCACAGGTTAGGGGCTCAGTCCCACAAAACTGCCCCCAAACTTCAGATGCCAATTGCAGCTAGTGAGTCCCTAGGTTACGCACACTTCTAACTTGGCTACAAATTGGAGGCACCCATTTGCTATGATGGCTCACAGAACTCAGGGAAACACTTATGTTTACCTGTGTTTGCCAGCTTTTTTTTTTTCTAAGACAGGGTCATGCTTTCTCTCCCAGGTTAGAGCAAAGCGGCATGGCTATGGTTCACTGCAGCCTCGACCTCCAGGCTCAAGCGATCCTCCCACCTCAGCCTCCCAAGTACCTGGACTATAGGTGTGCACCTCCACGCCTGGCTAAGCTTTTATTTTTCATGGAGATGGGGTCTCATTGTGTTGCCAGAACTCAAGTGATCCTCCCACCTTGGCCTCCCAAAGTGTGGGGATTATAGGCATGAGCCACCATGCTTGCCCTCTTTACCAGCTTATTATAAAAGATATGATAGAGAATACAGATGAACAGCCAGATGAAGAGGTACACAGAGTGAGTCCAAACGTGTCCTGAGGGCAAGACTTGGGGTGCACCACCCTTCTAGCACGCAGATGTGTTCACCAACCTAGAAGCTCTCTGAGCCTTGTAGTCTTATGGAGGCTTCATCACATCAGCATGATGGGTTATTAACTCAATCTCCAGCTCTGCTCCCCTTCCTGGGGAGAACAGGGGATGGGACTGAATGTTCCAAGCTTCTAACCATGGCTTGGTCTTTCTGCTGACCAGTTCCCATCCCAAAGCTATCCAGGAGCCCCCCAAGAGTTGCCTAATTATTAATAGAACAAATGACCCTTCTAGTACCCAGGAAATTCCCAAGGATTTAGGAGCTCTTTGTCAGGAACCAGAGTCCAAGACCAAATATTAGAACAAATGATGTACCTTGCATCCCTGCCACTCAGGAAATTACAAGGGTTTCAGGAGTTCTGTGCCAGGGACTGGGGAGGAAAACCACATATATGTTTTATTATATCATAATGTCACAGAGCTTTTCAGGGTTCATTGCCCACTACTCCCCAGAACAGATATTCCCTAGACCTAACTGTTGATCAGTTAAGTCAGAATTTCAAGTCCAAAAGCTTCAAAAGCAGGAAGCCAACAGTGCAGCCCTCAGTCTATAGCCAAAGGCCTGAGATCCCTCAGAAGGCCACTAATGTAAGTTCCAGAGTCTGAGGGCTCAAGAACCTGGAGTCTGATGTCCAAGGACAGGAGGAGCGGAAGCAAAGGTTCAAGTGATTCTCGTAACTCAGCCACCCGAGTAGCTGGGACTACAGGCGCCCGCCACCACACCCAGCTAATTTTTGTATTTTTAGTAGAGACGGGGTTTCACCACGTTGGCCAGGATGGTCTCAACCTCCTGACCTCATGATCCGCCTGCCTCAGCCTCCCAAAGTGCTAGGATTACAGGCGTGAGCCACCGTACCTGGCCCAAACATCAGTATTTTTTTTTTTTTTTTTTTGAGACGGAGTCTCGCTCTGTCGCCCGGACTGGAGTGCAGTGGCCGGATCTCAGCTCACTGCAAGCTCCGCCTCCTGGGTTCACGCCATTCTCCTGCCTCAGCCTCCCGAGGAGCTGGGACTACAGGCGCCCGCCACCTCGCCCGGCTAGTTTTTGTATTTTTTTTAGTAGAGACGGGGTTTCACCTTGTTAGCCAGGATGGTCTCGATCTCCTGACCTTGTGATCCGCCCGTCTCGGCCTCCCAAAGTGCTGGGATTACAGGCTTGAGCCACCGCGCCCCGCCAACATCAGTATTTTTAAGCTTCTCAGATATTCCAATGTGCAGCCAAAGTTGATTTCTTGTGCTCAGAAAACTACAGTAGAGAATCATATCCACAAAATGAGAATGGGTGGCTGTAAAATAACAGCATATTATAATTAGGAAGAATTAGAAAAAGATGCTGAGAATAAAATACTTGTAATTTTTGGAAGAAAAAAAATCAATAATGCTCTGAATATCAGACTAGACATGACCATGAAGGCAGTCCCTTCAGATGCCTCGCTTCCCAGCACTCATTCAGCCTTTTTCCTCCCACCTGCCCCCTCATCCTTTCTCTAACCCAATCCTAGACCCTGTGAATATAGTTAAAAGAGCATAATAACAACAGTCTTCCAACCAAGAGTAACAAAGGAAGCTTCCAGGAGGCCAGCAGCTGCAGGTCACGGGGTTTCTGCGAGTGTGCTCTTTCTAACTGCTATAGCTCCCTGCTGCCTGAGGCTCTGCCGGATTCTGACTCCCAGCATGGGAGACTCACCTGCAACTTTCGTTGAGAGTATATGGGGAGGGGCCTTGGCAGGGGCAAGTTCAGTAGACATCTCACCATACCTTCATCTCTTTTCTCCCCAACCTCCACCTTAGATTTATAGGAATACAAAATCTGATTAAAATAGCAATTAGGACAGCTTTAAAGGGAAAAATAAGCTCAAGAAAGCCACCTGCTGAGTGTGAATGAAAGGGGATCCTCCATCCCACCCACACCTGCCCTCTGTCTCTACCTGGCCCTAACAGCTACAGGGAGCAAAGGAAGACTTGCTCTATCCCAGGGGCAACTCAGCATTGGAATGAGACAGTGGGGACTGGCAAACATGTGACTTGTGCAGGCTTCTCCAAGCAGTTATGTTGGTAGGCTGAGAAAGGAAGAAGCGAGGAGCTGGCATTTTGGAACCTCGCAGATCTTGGTTTGACTTCCTGGGCTGCTACTTGCTTACTTGTTTTGGGCCTAGAAGGCCTTGGGTTTGAATCTCAGGTTGACTCTTGGACAAACACCTACAGGCGTGGAAGTGAGCACCACACCTCTAGCTGGACAGGCTTCTGAAGCTGGCAGGCTATGTACTTCCTGCATATGGGGAAAGGGACATCCTTTGAGACCCCCTTAACAAGGAAAGGCTTGGCTACTGACACTCTGGGAGCAGATGGACTACAGGCTCCAGGTACCTCTGCCCGAAAGTTCCTTAGCATCTCTCCTATGGCACTCTACCTCCTGACAGCTTCCAAGCCAGGTGTGATGCTGCTTCCTTCCTCATCAATGCAGCCTCATTGTTCAGCCTATTGCTGCCTAAACTGCCCCAATTCCATGGGGTTCCTATCTGCAGCATCAACAAATCCTGAGGGCAAGAGCTGGGGAAGGCATTGAAACAAAGGGCTATAACATCCTTCCCTTTTTCTCCATATTGTCTTCAATATCTTGAAAGCTGGAGAACCATACACCCTTTCCTAAACGCCCAGGAAGAGAAGAGATTGGAAAATGGAGCTCCTGGGCCCAGTCTTGCTAGGGGAAAGTTTCTCTGAATCAGGAAAGCAGGTGAGGTAAAGGCCAACTCACGGGCCTCCCTCGCAGGAAGCCATGTCTAGGCAGCTTGTCTGGTCATTATATTTTTCTGTGTCTTCCACCCCTACCACCTACCAGGTCTGTTTTACTGTGTTTTTTCCCTTATAGTAAAGATAATTTAAAAAAAAAAAAAAAAAAGAAAGAAACAGATTCGGCTCTAAGTAGACACCAACCCAACCTGCTGCAAAGGGATGAGGAGATGGTATGGCCACAACAGCTGGTCAGTGTCCCGAATGACCTTCTAGTTCCTGACTAATGGCCACCTTCCAGGGTGGTATGATGTTCCTGTGCTAACCTTGAGGACTGGCTGAGTGGCTTTCTGGAGTTCCCATAAAGACATTATTTGTTTTCCTCACTTCCATGAATACCCTTATCTTAGTTGGTTCAGGCTGCTATAATTAAAATACCATAGACTGGGTGGTTTATAAACAACAGAAACGTATTTCTCACAGTTCTGGAGGGTGGGAAGTCCAAGATCAAAAATTCCATGTCTGGGGAGGGCCTTTTTTTTTTTTTTTTTTTTTTTTTAAGAGACAGGGGTCTTGCTATGTTGCCCAGGCTGGTTCTGAACTCCTGGCCTCAAGCAATCTTCCTACCTCGGCCTCCCAAAGCACGGGGTTTACAGGTGTAAGCCTCCACGTCTGGCCAAAGGTCACTTTTTTTTTCCCCCTCTGTAGCCCAGGCTGGAATGCAGTGGCGTGATCTTGGCTCACTGCAAGCTCCGCCTCCTGGGTTCAAGTGATTCTCATGCCTCAGCCTCCCAAGTAGCTGAGACTACAGGCGCCTGCCACCACGCCCGACTAATTGTTTGTATTTTTCATAGACACGGGGTTTCACCGTGTTAGCCAGGATGGTCTCGATCTCCTGACCTTGTGATCCACCTGCCTTGGCCTCCCAAAGTGCTGGGATTACAGGTGTGAGCCACCGTGCCCGGCCCAAAGGTCACTTTCTGATTCATAGTTGGGCATCTTCTCACTGTGTCCTCAAGGGGGAGAAGGCATGAGGGAGCTCTCTGGTGTCTCTCATTTTATTTTATTTTTTGAGATAGAATCTTGCTCTGTGGCCCAGGCTGGAGGTCCTATCATCTCCACTTTACAGATAAGGAAAAAATACTGAGACACAGAGAAATTAAGTAGCTTGCTTAAGGTCACACAGCTAGGAAGTGGCAGAACCAGGATTTGAACCCAGACAGTTTGCCTTCATACATTTCAGTCCCGATCACATGGTAATTATTGAAGGTTTCTCTTAAGAAATGAGTATTTATTTATTTAGTTAGCTAGAGACAGAGGCTTGGTCTGTCACCCAGGCTGTAGTGAAGTGAAGCTATCATAGCTCACTGGAGCCTCAAACTCCTGGGCTCAAGTGATCCTCCCACCTTGGCCTCCCAAAGTGCTGAGATTACAGGTGTGAGGCATCATACCTGGCTAAGAATTTAACATTTATTTATTTATTTAATTTATTTTTGAAACAGTGTCTTGCTCTGTCGTCCAGGCTGCATGCAGTGGCACAATCATGGCTCACTGCAGCCTTGACTGCTGGGATTAAGCAAGTCTCCCACCTCAGTCTCCTGAGTAGCTGGGACTACAGACATGCACCACCATGCCCGGATGATCTTTTTCTTATTTTTCTTTAAGTTTTAGTAGAGACAGGGTCTTGCTATGTTGTCCAGGCTGGTCTTAAACTCCTGAGCTCACACAATCCTCCCACCTTGTCCTCCCAAAGTGCTGGGATTATGGCATAACTGAATTTTTAAATTGTACTTAATTTTATGATCAAATACTCATTTTCCTTTAGGGTGGCCTCTTTGATCTATTTTAAAGATCACATTGTGGCCAAGCACTGTGGCTCATGCCTGCCCCAGCACTTTGGGAGGTTGAGGTGGGCAGATCACTTGAGGTCAGGAGTTAGAGACCAGCCTGACCAACATGGCGAAACCCCACATCTATTAAAAATACAAAAATTAGCCAGGTGTGGTGGTGCACGCCTGTAATCCCAGCTACTCGGTAGGCTGAAGCAGGAGAATTGCTTGAACCTGGGAAGCAGAGGTTGCAATGAGCCGAGATCCAGCCACTGCAATCCAGTCTGTGCAATGGAGCAAGACTCTGTCTCAACAAAAAAATCACATTGTATCTATTCTTTGCTCTCTAAATCTGCCTTGCTACACCATGGACCAAAACACTTAAAGAACAACCTGGTTGGACTTTTCAGAAAGGAGCTTTCTGGGAGAGTTTTCTCTCTGACACTATCAGAATCTTTGTTTTTTTGATTTAGCATTTGTTAAATAACTACAGTTTGATAGGTAAAGGAAGCGAGATGGAGGTAACACTGCCAGAAATTTTTAAAATGCAGCTGGTTGATTTCCAGCTACCAACTACATCATTCTTCAATTTGCAGGTGAGTCAGAATTTCTTTTTTTTTTTTTTTGAGATGGAGTTTTTTTTTTTTTTTTTTTTTTCGCTTTTGTTGCCCAGGCTGGAGTGCAATGGCGCAATCTTGGCTCACTGCAACCTCCACCTCCAGAACTCAAGGGATTCTCCTGCCTCAGCCTCCTGAGTAGCTGGGATTACAGGCGCAAGCCACCACACCCTGCTAATTTTTCCATTTTTAGTAGAGATGGGGTTTCACCATGTTGGCCAGGCTGGTCTCGAACTCCTGACCTCAGGGGATCCACTCGCCTCGGTCTCCCAAAGTGCTGGGATTGCAGGCATGAGCCACCGCGCCAGGCCCAGAATGTTTAAAATATATGTGAAATATACATAAAAGAGTCTAGAAATACAAGGTGTCATTCTGTCATCTCCACCTGTGAGAAACCTGAAAATAGAGGCATTCCCACTGGCCCAATCCTGACACTGCAGCAAGAACCTCCAAGCTAGTTGTTGCCAAAGAGTGGGGCTCAAGAAGTAACCCAAGATGGAAGAAGCCTAATAATCCATCCGAAGTCACTCTGGTGGTTCTGAGGAGAGGCTAAGCAAAGTCAGTTACACCAAACCACTTATAGCAGGAAGTTAGGCAACAAATATTGTTTGGGAGTATCAGCTTCATTTTATCAATTCTATTAGCTACACCTTGACTTTCATTACTTTGGAGTCAAGGCCATCTTTACTCTAGCATTGGGGTTTCCGAGGACTCAACTGACAGCTAAGTACGCTCCAAAATTCCCTATTGCCTCTGGGCAGCATCACTGAAGGCCCAGCTGTGCGGTCAACATTTACCTTGCAGCTGTGTTCATTTCTGCTGTGATATTTTTGGATTCCAATTATGCTTATAGCTTTTGAGGCTTGATTATTTACTCACACAGAACACTTTTTCGGATCATAGATGCAAGCTCCTCAAGGGAAGGACTTTCTGAATTATCTTTGTACTCCCAGGACTTGGCAGAGAAGCCAGTACAGAATTCAACAAAGTTGTGCTGGCTCCCACCTCTAACCCTAGCACTTTGAGAGGCCATGGTGGGAGGATGGCTTGAGGCCAGGAGTTCGAGACAAAGGCGTGCTGCATGAAAGAATGGTAGCCAGTCTTCCTGTGTGATGCTGAGGGAACATTTTGGTGAGTTTCCCTTTTTCTAGAAATATGTTCCCATAGGTGAGAAGAAAAGGTATATACAATTTACAATTCTGCTTTTTAAAAAAGTTAATATGATATAGGCATTTTCCTGTGTTACCATAAATTCTTCCCAAGCATTTTTGGTATGTGCTTGATCAATATTCTATTGTATGAATGTGCCATGCTTTTCTAAGCCAGTCTCCTGGTGTTCAGCATTTTGATTATTTTCTGTTATTTTTAATTTTTTTTTTTTTAGAGATGGGAACATGTCACCCAGGCTGGAGTGCGATGGCAAGACCATGGCTCACTATAACCTCAAACTCCTGGATTCAAAAGATCCTCCTGCCTCAGCCTCCTGAGCCAGTGGGATTACAGCTGTGAGCCACCATGCCTGGCTATTTTCTGTTATTAACTATTATAAACAGAATCGTGACTAGCTTTTTCATTTGCATTTTGGCTTAGTTTCTTAGGATTCCCTGACCTGGAATTTCTGGGTTAAATGATATGAATAACTCTTTGCTAATTTGGTAGTTGAAAACACATCATTTTATGTTTTTTTTTTTTTTTTTTTTGAAACAGAGTCTTGCTCTGTCACCAGGCTGGAGTGCAGTGGCGCAATCTCGGCTCACTGCAACCTCTACCTCCCAGGTTCAAGCAATTCCCCTGCCTCAGTCTCCCGAGTAGCTGGGACTACAGGCACGCGCCACCATACCTGGCTAATTTTTTTGTATTTTAATAAAGATGGGGTTTCACCATGTTAGCCAGGATGGTCTTGATCTCCTCACCTCGTGATCTGCCTGCCTTGGCCTCCCAAAGTGCTGGGATTACAGGCGTCAGCCGCTGTGCCCGGCCCATCTTAAGATTTTAATCTGTATTTCTTTTCTTGCTAATGGTGCCAAACAATTTTCTTTATCTTTGTTTACTAGTTGTATTTCCTCCTTTTCCAACTGTCTGTTCATGTCCTTTGTCGATTTCCTAGTAGGGTCTTAGTATTTTCCTTATCAATTTGCATGAGTTTTTTTTTCCATTGCAAAGATCCTAAGCCTCACTGTATTTACTGAAAACAATTTGCCTCTTTCTGTGTTCTAGATTTTATTATAATGTTTGGTTATTGATATCAGTGTATTCTAATTTTTCATAACTTAGTGTTTTCCCTTGTGCTTTGTTTCCAACTTTAAAATTATTTTATTTAGAAACAGGGTCTTGCTCTGTGAACCAGGCTGGAGTGCAGTGGCATGATCATAGCTCACTGCAGCCTTGAACTCCCTGGTTCACCTGATCCTCCCGCCTCAGCCTCTTGAGTAACTGGGAACATAGACACGCACCACCAGGCCCAGCTAATTTCCCTTCCAAATCCAATATTGTCCAGCTGCTGACCTTATGACTTTGCAAGCTGCTCTCTCTAAAGTAATCAATGACCTTCTGCTACTTTTCAAATCCAGTGGCACCACTTGACCTTTGGAGGCATGTGAAAGGGCAAGAGCACCTCTCCTCTTGCTCTCCTAGGTGGACCCTATTGGTTTTCTCTCCAGAATCATCAGTCCTTTGTCACTGGTTTCTCTTTCAGTTTCCTTAGCCAGATCCTCCTCACCCTCTTAGTTCCAAAGGTTCCAGGTGCTCCAGGGCTCATTCTCCTTTAATACGTATTCCCTAGGTGATTCATCTCATCTAGTTCTCTGTCTTTAAATGGCAATTTGATCCTGATGCCTCTCTAATTTCTATTGCCAGCCTCCACTTCTCCTCTGAACTCCAGACTCCAACTTCTTCTGCAACATCTCCACTTGGCTATCTAACAGATGTCCCAAACTTCACATGGTCAAAATCTTGCTCTTTCAGGTTCGTCCTCCCCACCTGAGCAAATAGCATCCTGACCTTAGAGAGTCTTATTCTGAAAGGCTTGCAGTCATTTTTGACTCCTCCTTCTGTCCCACCCTAAGTCAATCTATCAGCAAATCTTATCAAATATATCCAGAACCCAGTTACTTCTCCCCACTTGCATCAATATGACTCAATCCATGATTTTGCTATCTCTCCCCTGGGCACTGCAGTAGAATCCCAAATGGTTTACCTGCTTTTACTCTTGCCCTTTGTACCATCTGCTGCCCACATGGTAGATTTTTAATAGTAAAGTAGATCATGACATCACACCCCTGTGCAGAACCTTCCAGGAAAGTCTCTACTATCTTCTCTAAGTCTCTTCATGATCCCAACCCACCTCTCTGACTTGGTCTCCTCCCTTGCTCACTCAGCTCCAGGCACCTTGGTTGTGTGATTCATGAATGACACCAAGCATGCTCCTGCTTCAGGGAGCTTGCACCTGTTCTTCCCTCTGGCTGGAATGCTCTTCTGCAGATGCCCACATGGCATACTGCCCCGTGTGCCAGGTTTTACCCAAATGACATTCATAGTAAAGGCCTTCCCTTACTCTGCGTTGATTTTCTTCCTAGCACTTATCACCCCTGACATATGATATATGTTTGTTTATTGCCTGTCTCTACTGACTAGATATTGTGGTAAGCAGTCTCAAAGTGGTTCCCCACGAT
This sequence comes from Rhinopithecus roxellana, assembly GCF_007565055.1. Lineage (NCBI taxonomy): Eukaryota > Metazoa > Chordata > Mammalia > Primates > Cercopithecidae > Rhinopithecus > Rhinopithecus roxellana. The sequence goes on along the minus strand of NC_044557.1, from coordinate 58,825,395 downwards.
CTGAACTTCCTGGTATTCGTGCCCTTATGTAATCCCCTCCCATTCAGCGTGGCCTGGACTTATTGGCAGTAATTCAAAATAAATAAAATATGGCAAAAGTAATGGGATGTCACTTCTGAGAATGCTTTACAAAAAGACTGACTTCTGTCTGTTCCTTTCCACCCGCAACTCCCAGCGCAATAGAGATGTCCATGTTGCAATGAGCTGACATCTCTGGCCAGTAACCAGCAGGGACCTGGGGCCTGCCAACTATCATGTGAGTGAGCTGGGGTTGAAGGTTGAATCCTCCCCTGGTTGGCCTTAAGATGACTGTAGCCCCAGCTGACATCTTCTTTTTTTTTTTTTTTTTGAGACAGAGTCTTGCTCTGTCGCCCAGGCTAGAGTACAATAGTGCAGTCTTGGCTCACTGCAACCTCTGTCTCTCAGGTTCGAGTGATTCTCCTGCCTCAGCCTCCCAAGTAGCTGGGATTACAGGCACATGCCACCACGCCTGGCTAATTTTTTGTATTTTTAGTCGAGACGGGGTTTTGCCATGTTGGCCAGGCTGGTCTCGAAATCCTGACCTCAAGTGATCCACCCACCTCGGCCTCCCAAAGTGCTGGGATTACAGACGTGAGCCACCGCGCCCGGCCCCAGCTGACATTTTGATTGTAGCCTTATGAGAGAACCGAAGCCAGAGGCATCCAACTAAGCCCTGCCCGGTTTCCTGACTCACAGAAACTGTAAAATAATAAATACTTGTTGTTTTAAGCCTCCAAGTTTCAGGATAATGCAACAATAGATGACTAAAGGATCTCTGTCATTATCTTTGGCACCTAGAAGAAAACCTGGCACACAGTAGGTACTCAGAAATGTTTTGGAATGAATAAATTAATTTCAGGACTTTTTCTAGGAAGATGGTCAGTCTTGCTGTGGATGATGTGGTGTGCAAATGTGAGTCCTGGAACTGCTTCAGCCACTCCATGGCCATTTGTGATGTCAGCCTGAATGCAGGGCCAACACAGACGGGCATATCCAAGAAAACAGCCAAGTCACAAAGCCCCAACAAACACATCTGCCCTACCTATAAATTGTTTTGGCTACTTGATCAAAGTTTAAGCTAGTTTGGGCTCAGTTTTCAAGAACTTGTAACTAAAAGCAGCCTGATGATTACACTTTTCAAGGCATCATTCCCTTTTTCTCTCTCTCCACATGTTCTTTTTCTTTCTTTCTTCTGCCTACCTCCTTATGGTAGAGATTATAATGGTCTATCCAGTTTCCATTCCTTACATTCCTTACCAAGGGAACCTGATTTAGTTTGTGCAGTAATGGGCCTAGCTAAGAACTGCATTTCCAGCCTCCCTTGAAAATAGTTCTAAGTTCTGGCCAATGTAAGCAGAAGTTATATAGTGAGTCTCCTGGAAAGACTTCCTTAAAAGCAGCCCCACTTGGCTGGCAGACACCTTTTTCCTTTGGCCTCTTCCTCTTTCCTGCTGCCTGAAATAGGATGGTGGGACCTAAAATGACCATTTTGTGAAACTAAAGCACATTTGAGCATGGACCACACACACTTAAGTATGGTGGAAGAAAAAGAGAGCCTGAGTGTCTAATGAAGCCAAGAATCTAACCCTGAAAGCCTCACTGCTGAACTCTGTGATGAGAAGAAACCAATCCTAATCATATTCATTACCTTTTCTGTTATTTATTTATTTATTTAGAGACAAGGTCTCACTCTGTCACCCAGGCTGGAATGCAGTGGTGCAGTCACAGGGAGGGATTTCCCCCACACCAAGAAGAGATGCTGGGCCTGAGAAGAGGAAAGAGACATCTCTGGCAGCCATCAGTGGCAAAGACCTGTGCCATGCTTTCTGGATGTATCAGGCACTGGGTGTAAATTCCCATGGTCCATCAGGGAGATGGAGTGTGACAGAGTTTGGATATCTGTCCCCTCCAAATCTCATGTTAAAATGTGAACCCCACCAATGTTGGAAGTGGGGCTTAGTGGGAGATACGGGGTCATGGGGGTAGATGATTCATGAATGGCTCGGTGCCATCCCCTTGGTGATGAGTGAGTTCTCAATCCATTAGTGCACATGAAATTTGGTTGTTTAAAGGAAGCTGGCACCTCCATCTCACTCTCTCTTGCCATGTAACATGCCTGCTCCCCTTTGCCTTCTGCCATGAGCAAAAGCATCCTGAGCCCTCACCAGAAGCAGATGTTGGTGCCATGTTTCTCATACAGCCTGCAGAACTGTGAGCCATATAAACCTCTTTTATTTATAAATTACCCAGTCTCGGGTATTTTTCTTCTTCTTCTTCTTCTTTTTTTTGTTTTTGAAACAGGGTCTCTCTCTGTTGCCTAGGCTGGAGTGCAGTGGAATCATCATAGCTCACAGCAGCCTCAACCTCTTGGTCTCAAAGTATCCTCCTGCCACAACCTCCCAAGTAGCTGGGACTACAGGCATGTGCCACCATGCCCAGCTATTTTTTAAATTTTTTTGTAGAGGTGGGGTCTCCCTATGTTGCCCAGTTTGGTCTCAAACTCCTAGGCTCAAGGGGTACTCCCACTTCAGCCTCCCAAAGTGCTGGGATTACAGGCATGATTCACCGTGCCCTGCCCAGGTATTTCTTCATAGCAATGTAAAACAGACTAATACAGGGTCCTACTGCCAGGGTTCCTTTGTCACAGAAACAGCAGCACCAGGGACTGAAGGGCCCTGCAGGCCAACTAACGCAACAGAATTTTAGCACAGCCTTGGGTGCAGGGGGAATCCCCAGGAAGGACTAAGATGACTTTCCCACAGCCCTAACAGGATGAGGGCTGAATGTGAAAATGAAGTTGAATAATAAGATAATGAAATGGGGTATTTATTGACCTGCTGAGCTTGTGCACTGAGCTTCTGAACTCCCTGAGAAGCAGGCCTCCACCTGTCTTCCCCAGCTACTGCCTTGTTCTCCCTAAATGCCCTCTGCTCTCTGGCTCTTGTCTTTCAGCCCCAGATTTCTGGCTCCCTAGACCTGCTGTCACAGGTTATTTGCCAACCTTCACAATTTCCCATCTGGTTCTTTGGACTTTGAGTTTCCTGAAGTTGCCTCTGCAGGCAGCTTGGGTTTTGGAATCCTCTATTACCTAGTCAGATTTTGGCTATGGCCCTTGTTCCAACCCGTCTCCAGCTGAGTCAGAAAGAAGGGACACAAGCATAGAAAGCTCTTTTCTCTTTGCTTCCTGACATAACTGTATTCATCCTTCAAGTCCTTGTTCATATGTTATCTCCTGGGATCATTTCCTGACCTCCTTAGGTAGGGTTCCTTTTCTGGGTTTCCATAGCATTTTATTTATATATCTGTCCCCTCACAGTGCATTCTTTATATGTTTACATGGTGGTCTTTCCACCTTGACAATGAGCACCTTGGGGGCAGGACCCCTGCTTCATTTACTTAGCACAATGTCAGCTACAGAGTAAGTCCTCAAAAATGCTTGTTAAATACCATTTTTCATGCAGTCTCCACACTGTCATGTACTCTTCTTTTTCTAGCCTTCTTTTTATCTGTATCAGTAAGACATGCCCTTGGCTACAGGTAATAGAGAAACTGACCGCAGTCATTTAATAGTTAGAGATCTTTTTTTCTCACATGAAAAGGAGTTTGAGCCAGGTGCAGTGGCTCACGCCTGTCTGTAATCCCAGCACTTTGTGAGGCCAAGGCAGGTGGCTCACTTGAGGTCAGGAGTTCCAGACCAGTCTGGTCAACTTGGCGAAACCCCGTCTCTACTAAAAATACAAAAATTAGATGGGCTTGGTGGCAGGTGTCTGTAATCCCAGCTACTCAGGAGGCTGAGACAGGAGAATTGCTTGAACCCAGGAAGTGGAGGTTGCAGTGAGCTGAGATCATGCCACTGCACTCCAGCCTGGGCAACACAGCAAGACTCCATCTCCAGAAAAAAAAAGGGAGTTTGGAGGCCAGGTGCAATGGCTAATGCTGTAATATCAGCACTTTGGGAGGCCAAGGTGGGAGGATCACTTGTGTCCAGGAGTTGGAGGCTGCAGTGAGCTATGATTGCACCACTGTACTCAAGCCTGGGCAACAGAGTGAGACACTGTCTCAAAAAAAAAAAAAAAAGAAGTCTGGGCTAGGTGTGGTGGCTCATGCCTGTAATCCCAGCAATTTGGGAGGTCAAGACAGGCGAATCACTTGAGGCCAGGAGTTTGAGACCAGCCTGGCCAACATGGCAAAACTCCATCTCTACTAAAAATACAAAAGTTAGTCAGGCATGGTGGCACATGCCTGTAATCCCAGCTACTTGGGAGGAGGCACGAGAATTGCTTGAACCCTGGAGGCAGAGGTTGCAGTGAGCCAAGATCTTGCCACTGCATTCCAGGCTTGGCTACAGAGCAAGACTCTTTCTCAAAAAAAAAAAAAAAAAAAAAAAAAAAAAAAAAAAAAAGCAGTCTGGAGGTAAGGAACCTAGGACTATCAGAGACCCAGCCTCCTCCTGTCTTTCTATCCTGTCCATTTTAATGTGCTGGACATAAGGTGGCTTCTGTGCCTCTGGGCATTGCATATTTGTTCTGGGCAGGAAGAAGTAGAAAGGGTGAAGAGCCAACTCTGTCCCTTTTCATCAGGAAAGCACAGTTGTCCTAGAAGACTTTTGCTGACATCTCATTGGTCAGAACTATGTCACATGGCCAACCCTAGCTGGAAGGGAAGCTGAGAAGGGGAAGGCAAGGCACAAAGTGGAGAAGTGTTGGTGTGAATGAGAAAATTCTTGGGCCCTACTGAATCAGAAGTGCTGGGGACAGGCCCCGGCAATCTGTGATACAACAAGCTCTCCAGGGGATTTTGATGCAGCTGACATTGGAGAATCATAGCGAAATATGAAGGTCAGTATTATGGTAGGAAAAAATCCTGGACTAGAATTCAAATCAATTTCTTGGTACAAGTTTTGTTACTGGCTAGCCAAGAGACCTTAGTTTCCTGTCTATAAAACGGGAGTAATAATAGTTGCTCTAGGCTGGGTGCAGTGGCTCATGCCTGTAATCCCAGCACTTTGGGAGGCCGAGGCGGGTGGATCACAAGGTCAGAAGTTGGAGATCAGCCTGGCCAATGTGGTGAAACCCTGTCTCTACTAAGAACTACAAAAAAATTAGCCAGGTGTATTGGTACGCGCCTGTAGTCCCAGCTACCAGGGAGGCTGAGGCAGGAAAATCGCTGGAACCCGGGAGGCGGAGGTTGCAGTGAGCCTAGATCGTGGCACTGCACTCCAGCCTAGGCAACTGAGCGAGACTCTGTCTCAAAAGAAAAAAACAACAACAATAATGGTTGTTCTGACTTCATTCTCTGAATTGTTGTGAGGACCAATTTAAACAATGCAGATGAAAACATGTTGAAACTATAAGTCATTAGACAATTGTACTGATTTTAAAATGGTGAAACTTCTTATTGAATGAATGAAAGGTTGGAGGAGTTTTGTATGAGGTAGGCCTAGAGTTCAAAGACAAAAATGAAATGTGAGAAAGTGTAGTGGTGAATTTTATGTGTCAGTGGAGAACACTGATGAATAAGAGAAAAAATTTTCTAATTGGGACTGAGTGGTTTATTTTGCTTCTCTGTATTGTTGGTCAAAATTCCAAAAGAATGATAGTCTCTTGACACTGTTTCTGTGTTCAGAGATGACTGCATATAATTAATAAAAGGCCAAAACTGTCTATATGCTGGCCTTTTAGAGTTTTGGTCTCTCACAAGACATTTTCTTGGGTAATAATGATAGAGCAATCTTGCAATAGCCTTGTCACAGTTTATGTAGCTGATGTGTTGGGCAGAATGCAAATGCCTGGGAAAAGCAAAGCTACCCGTAAAAGGTATGAAGGGTTTGTTCGAAAAGTTACAACAGTCAGGGACAAAAATAGAAATTGAAACCACAGACGTTCAGAATACACTGTTATCAAAAACAAATGTTTGCAGCAGCTCCAGTGGTTGCTGCTACAGGTGGTTTCCATGAGAGGAAAGAGGACATTGACATACATGGTTTCAAAACAAACACTTTGGAGGATAATGAAATGGAGCATTTAGCAGAAAGGGTGGTAAGAAGATGTGAAACAAATGATTTAGCGTTCTGCCATCTGGAATAAAAATACTGAGATGTCATTGTGCACCAAGCAAGGCATCCACCCTTTACTGTATTAAAACTGCTCACTCAATTCCTTGTTCATTCGTTCCACAAAAGCCACCCATATAACAGACATGGAGCAGTTTCCACTGGATGAACTTAGACAAGTCATCAGCTGCTAACGAGGCACCAGGGAAGTCCCAGTCATATCTACATTTGCCTTCAGATAACCTTTACGGGTTTGGAAATTGCCATGATGAAAATAGCAGAGTTGTACTGAGGTTGGAAGTTTGACCTGTCTATTCAGGTGAAAACCACAATGTCAAGAAGGAAATGTTGGCAGCTGTGTGAAAACACCAAAAACAGTGAGTTGCACATCTTCAATGGATGAATTATATAGCATGTGAATTTTATCTCTATAAAGCTGCTACTAAAAAAAAAAAAGGAAGTGTTTTTAAGGCAAAGATCTGGTGACACAGAGGCTGTGCAGTAGCTAAGAGCCTTTGTTTGTATATGTGTCGGTTAAGTTTGTCTGCACAAAATGTGAAGCCAAGGTTTACTCACTGATTGATCTGTTTACATCTGGACTCTGACATGCAAGTGCTGTGATAAGACAGTTTGTAGAAGTAAAATCATAAAACCACGTGCTCCTCGGTGCTAGGGACAGAGAATATAATCTGCACATGAAAAGCTGAAGAGATGTAAACATCCGAAACTAGTGGGGACCCAAAGCCAAGGTCAGTTCATACAAACAGGCCAGGCTAGTCATGGTGGCTCATGCCTATAATCCCAGCACTTTGGGAGGTCAAGGCGAGAGGATCACTTGGGCCCAGGAATTCGAAACCAGCCTGAGCAACATAGTGAGATCTCATCGCTACAAAAAATTAAAAAATAAAAATAATAGCCTGGCGCAATGGTATGCACCTGCAGTCCCAACTACTCAGGAGGCTGAGGTGGGAGGATCACTTGAGCCCAGGAGGTCGAGGCTGCAGTGAGCCATGAATGTGCCACTGCACTCCAGCCTAGGAAACAGAGCAAGACTCTATCTCTAAAACAAACAAACAAACAAACAACAACAAAAATTGGCCAATGCTAAGTCAGGGATTCAAAATATTCAACCACCTTTGGAACTGGACTTCCTAAGGGTGTTTTAGTTGTCAATCAGGCAAATGGAGTCTTATCTGTTTGTCCTCTTCCCCTTCCAAGAACCCACTGATCTCCTTCCTCCTCTTCAAGCCTTGAGTACCTAGTATGTAGGTAGCCAGGACAGCTGTAATTTGATATGTGAATACGTTTCCTCCTTTACATCCTGGGAGATTGTTACGGTTATTGCTGCTCCCAAAGACATGAATTGAAATGCAGCTTGGTTGGACTGGAGAGTCTTGGAGTAAGGATTCCTGAGGTCAAGTGCCAGCCCCATCATTCACAGGTTATGTGACCTGAGTAAGTCATTGGATACCTCTTGATCCCATCCCTTCTCAGTTACTCAGGCTTTGCTACCATGATCACCCCCTCTTGCCAGCAGCCAGTTTCAGCTTCTCTGCCATACCATTCTTACCAGCAATACCAGTAGCTGTAATTCCTCCCAGAGTAAAAGTCCAAAGTAAAGACAAAACCTCTCTGTCTTCCCATTCACATCTAGTTCCACTTTGATCCTTTGCTTTCCTTAACAACAAAATTTCTAAGAAAAGAATTGCTTAGTGTTATGGACTGAATTGCGCGCCTCACAAATTCATATGTTGAAGCCCTAATCCTTTGCACTTCAGAATGTGACTATATATGGCTGGGCGCAGTGGCTCACGCCTGTAATCCCAGTGCTTTGGGAGGCTGAGTCTGTTGGATCACCTGAGGTTAGGAGTTTGAGGCCAGCCTGGTCAACACGGTGAAACCTGTCTCTACCAAAAATACAAAAATTAGCTGGACATGGTGGCGTGTGCCTATAATCCCAGGTACTCGGGAGACTGAGGCAGGAGAATTGCTTGAACCCAGGAGGTGGAGGTTGCATCGAGCTGAGATCATGCCACTGCACTCTAGCTTGGGCGACAGAGGAAGACTCCATCTCAAAAAAAAAAAAAAAGAATGTGACTATATATGGAGATAGGGCTTTGAAAGTGGTGATCAAGAGGTCATTAGGGTGGCCCCTAATCCAGTATGACTAGTGTCCTTACAAGAAGAGGAGATTAGGACGCAGACAACACAGGCAGAGCATGTGGGGACACAGAGAGAAGACAGCCATCCACAAGCCAAGGAGAGAGGCCTCAGCAGAAACCAGCCCTGACAACACCTTGATCTTGGACTTCTAGCCTCCAGAGCTATCAAGACAATACCTTTCTGTTCTGTAAGCTGCCCAATCTGCAGTTCTTAGTTATGGCGGCTCCAGAAGTGAATGTATTTAGACCTTCTATGTCTGCTTCCTCACCTCCAGTCTCTCTTTCTTGTGATTTTCCTCCCTCTTTTTAACCCACTCCAGTCAGGACTCCATGGCCACCAACCACTCCTCACGAATTCCCTGTGCCAAAGTCACCACTGACCACCATCTGTCGTGCTGGACCCCTGCTGACTCCAGTAGGGCTGGCACCATATCAGAGAGGCTGAAGAAGAGACCTGGAGACAATGAACGAGACATAGGGTTTGTTGGATGGATTTACAAACAGGGATGGTCCAATGGCAGTGAGCTGGACAGAAGCACCACCACCATTTGTAAAAAGCATGCAGTTTGTATGGCATTTTCACTTAGTAACCTCCACCTAGCAACCTTCATTTAATCCCAAAGAGCCTCTTTCCCCTGTACAACCCTCATTCCAAGAGGTGGCCCGGGGGTTCAGATGTCCTTCATGAATAATCAGTGAATGTCTGGGTCACTCATTATTCATTGGCCACTTCCACATTCCTCAGCTTGTAACTCCAAACACACATCTTCTCAGACTACAAGGTCATTCTCAGGGTATGTGTAAGTGAAGTTATTGCTATCAGTGCATCTGCTGTAGACCATCTTGCTGGATCTAGAAGCCACCTCGCTGTTCTCATCGTATCTGGCTTCTCTGCAGTTGGTCATACTTTCCTTTCAAAGACAGTTTCAGTACTTGGATCAGGCCACCATGCTGTCTTATTTTCAGTCACCCCATGGGCTGTCCCTTCTCACTCTTCTTGGCTGGATATCCCTTAACTTCTTTCTTCTAAATGTCAGAGCCCCGGGCCCAGCTTTCAGCCCTTTCCTCTGTCTATAATCTCTCCCTAGCTCCTTCCATCTAGTTCTATGGCTATAAATATTAAAGCTGATAAGTTACACATTTACATCACCACTCCCACCTCCTCTTTGAGCTCCAGACCCAAATATTCAATTGCCCTGGAACTTCCACCTGGATATAAAAAGCATTTCAAGCTCAATGTGTCTCCCTCATCCTTTCTTTGTTTCTCCCCATTTTTTATTTTTTATTTTTTGAGATGGAATCTCACTTTGTCATCCAGGCTGGAGTGCAGTGGCATGATTTTAGCTCACTGCAACCCCCGCCTCCCAGGTTCAAGTTATTCTCCTCAGCCTCCCATGTAGCTGGGATTACAGGTACCTGCCACCACGCCCAGGTAATTTTGTTTTTTTTTAGTAGAGACGGGGTTTCACCACATTGGCCAGGCTGGACTCGAACTCCTGACCTCGAGTGATCTGCCCACCTCAGCCTAACAAAGTGCTGGGATTACAGGCATGAGCCCCTGCGCCTGGGCCCCATTCCCTTTAATAGCATCATTGTTTACCGTGTGTTATCAGAACCCTAAGCACCATCCTTGATTCTCTTTCTCTCACACTTCACATCAGTTCACTAAGCAGCCTTATTGTCTCTGTCTTCAAAATAAATCCTCATCTCAGTCATTCATTTACCTCCCCCTCCACTGCTGCCATCCTGGTCCTAACCCCACCCTCCCTCCTCTGAATTACTGCATCTTATTTCCCTGCCTTCCATCTTACCCACTACGAGAGTTTTCTACACAGTAGCCAGGGGGATTCTTTTGAAAGTATTGAATCCTCTCATTTCCCATCACATTTGGAATGAAATCTAGACTTTTCATTCTGGTTTGCACATTCCCTCCTGACCCAGACCCTGCCCACCTCTCTGATCTGGTCTCCTTCTCCAGTTTCTTTTCCTCACTGCTGCACTCTGGCCACACTGCTGGTCCTCTAAGCACCCCTGAGGTGTGGTGGGACCTTCACACTCACTATTCTTTCTGTTACCAGTCACTGATTAGAGCTTCACAGAGCTTGCTTGCCCCTTTCATCATGCAGGGCTTGGCTCAGAACTCACCTTCTGGAGAGGCCGTCCTTGACCCCCCAGCTCATATAACACTTGCCCAAACACTGGAGAACCCAGCACACTCAGGTTACTCTTACGACCTTTTAATAAGCTCTTACTATAGTGCCAAGCATTGTATTAAGTGCTTACATGCATTATCTCATGAACCTCGGAACCACTGAAGGAAGCATTCTAATCATCCCCATTTTATGCATCAGGAAATGGAGGCTAAGAGAGGTCAAGCCCAAAGTCATTCAGTTTGCACTAAGGTCTGATTCTAGAATGAGGGCTCTTAACCATTAGATTCAGCTGATTCAGCTGCTGCTTACTTTAAATTCTATTCTGAGTTATGGATTATATGGCTTCCAGGAGTTTAATTTACAGGATTGATTGGTTTCTATTGCACTTGTGTTTGAGCAGGTAAAATAACCCAGGTGTATCAGGGTGTGCTGGGGAGGGACTTCTTTTCCAAACTATGGTTTTTTTTTTTTTTTTTTTTCAAACTATGGTTTTAAACATTCACATAATACAAAATGCAGGTTAGGTAGGCACAAATTCAAGCATAGGTCAAGACCACCTCTGTGGTTTGTGTTTATAGACTTACTAAAGAAGATGAAGATATTTTGCTGTTAATTTTATGGTTTGAGGGGGCTCAAGCTCTCAGAAGTTATTAAAGCTTTTAAGCATTTTTCCTCTTATTTTCTTTTAAAATCCTATTTCCTTTTAATCTATTTGGGGTCCAAAAAAGGGAAACAGATAAATACCATCCTCTTTCCACATGGTGATTAAAGAGAAAATCCTTCATATGAGAAGCACTATAGTTTGAACGGGTTCCCCAAAGTTCATGTGCTAGAAACTAAATCCCCAATGCAACAGTGTTGAGAGGTGGACCTTTAAGAGATGCCTCATAAATGGATTAATGCTGTTATCCCAGGAGAGGATTAGTTATCACAGGAGTGGATGCCTGATAAAAAGGATGAGTTTGACCCCCTTCCTCTCATGTATGTGCACATGTTTTCTTGCCTTTCTGTAGGTCTGTCAACCTTGGATTTGCCAGACTCCACCACTGTAAGAAATAAATCTCTGTTCTTTATGAGTTACCCATTCTCAGGTATTCTGTTACAGCAACACAAAAAGAAATAGGACAAGAAGGGTCTATGTGCTGGTAAGAACACACACTTACCAAAGACCTACATGTGCCAGGCACCTTTCTGCCTTTATTGTCTCTCTGAGCTGGTATTATTGTCCCTCTTTTACATGTGAGGAAACTGAGGCACTTAGAAGATAAGCAACTGTCCCCATTCCAGAGCAGGAACTCCATAATTATCTGTCCCTTCCTTCCTTACCAGACAGCACAGGGTGTATTTATCTCCAGCATGCAATTGATTACGTGAGGCCCATTCTGTGAGACCTGTTCTCAGGGCTCTACAATGCAGTTTCACGTTATAATAATAAAAAACACAAAAAGTGACTTCTCAGAGATCTGTGGGCCTTTCTGGAAGTGTTGCAAAAACCCAAAAGACAGCAAAGGAATTCAAAGTTCTACGGCTCTTCAGCTTGTAAACCTATGGGTCTGGTCAGCCATGAGATACCAGGTCATGCCAAATCCTCAGTTACACTGTGTAGCACTGCTGAGAACAGCACTGCTCTTAAGCACAGCAAGGACTCTTCTACCTCGGGCCTTTGCACTTGCTCTTCCTGCTCCTGGACCACTCTTCTATGCCCTTTGGTTCTCAATGCTCAAATGCCATCTCCTCAGAGAGGCCCTCCTGACTTCCCCACCAATTTCTCTCTAAGCCTTTACCCAGCTTATCTTTCTTCACAGCACACACTAAATTATATGTTTACTTGTTTATTGTATCTCCTCTACTAGATGGAAGGTTCTTGAGGGCCAAGACTTTATCTGTTTTGTTCACTGCTGTATGCCTGGTGCCTGGCATAGAGTAAGTGCTCATTAAATAATTGTTGAATAGGCCGGGTGTGGTGGCTTATGCCTGTAATCCCAGCACTTTGGGAGGCTGAGGCAGGCAGATCTTGAGGTCAAGAGATCGAGACCATCCTGGCCAACATGGTGAAACCCTGTCTCTACTAAAAATACAAAAATTAGCTGGGCGAGCTGGCACACACCTGTAGTCTCAGCTACTCAGGAGGCTGAGGCAGGAGAATCTCTTGAACCCGGGAGGCAGAGGTTGCAGTGAGTGAAGATCATGCCACTGCACTCCAGCCTGGTGACAGAGCAAGACTCCATCTCAAAAAAAAACCAAAAAACAAAAACCAAAAACACACAAATTCATGTTGCAAAATGTAATGGATATTTAAGAGAAATAAATGCCTACTCCTATCAAAGAGGAATAAAGCAGAAAAGAGGCCCCAAAAGGGTACTACAGAAATCAAAAACCTTGCCTCAGATGATCAAAACGTTTAGGCTGGCTTTGCCAAAGCCATGAGAAACATGGACATTTAAAAGCACAAATTCATCTTGCAAAATGAAATGGGTATTTAAGGTAGTTCATTCACGCAAAAAGAAAAAAAAAAAGAATCCAATCAACGAGTTTTCCTTAAATAGGTAGATTACTTAGGCAGTGTGTGGCTTATGTAAGTAGTAATCATATCATCTGCATCCTTTTGAGAAGAGCAGAAAGGCACTTGTACTCAAGCTGTCATCCTAACAAAGCAATTCATGGTTACAGACCCACCTCGAGTTGCCTCTGGCATATGTGGACTGTTGGGCAGTGCCCAGAAGTAGCACTGTGCGTGAAGAAGTCGCTTTGGCAGTGGGAGTTACAAAGCCCTTTGCTCACACACTTCAACTAATGTCCAACAAGCGCCCCAAGACCAAGTCACATCCGCCCCACACAGTGCCTCAACAAGCTTCAGGGTTCCTTGGAGCTAGGGTGGTGTATGAAGGGCCATTCTGTATCATGTCTCTAGACTATATCCATTAAGGGATGACCTTGCTTTCTCCTTGAAGGTGTTTTGTTTTGTTTTGAGACAGTTTCACTCTTGTTGCCCAGGCTGGAGTGCAATGGTGCGATCTCAGCTCACTGCAACCTCCGCCTCCCTGCTTCAAGCGGTTCTCCTGCCTCAGCCTCCCGAGTAGCTGGGATTACAGGAATGCACTATCATGCCTGGCTAATTTTGTATTTTCAGTAGAGATGGGGTTTCTCCATGTTGGTCAGGCTGGTCTTGAACTCCCAACCTCAGGTGATCCGCCTGCCTTGGCCTCCCAAAGTGCTGGGATTACAGGCGTGAGCCATCGCGCCCAGCCTCTGCTCTAAGTTCTAAATAATTGGGTTATCTATACATTCAGCCAGAAACTAAGAAGCCTTGAAAGGACTTTCCAGAAACTGGAGAAAATACCCTAGGCCTGGAGTGATCATGAGTCACAATCCAGGGCAGGCTACCCCAGTTCTTGGGGACTCCTCCCTAGCACTGGTTACTGAATGAAGAGGGCCCTCCTCCTTTTTCTTTCTGCTGCCTCAGCCAGCACACAGATCCTTTTTATTTTAAGGATTTTATTTCAAATCACCACGTGGAAATAGGGTTAAACAAACAGACAAACATACAAAAGTCACAAAGGTTGCAGGGTCTTGAAAAGCTCTTACACTTATTGCCCTGGAATAATTCTTGACTCCTTTCTGAGATGATAACTGGCAGCCCAGTTAAACATCTGTTTTCTGTTTTTATTTCAGAAAGCAGAAATCACAGAATCTCTTGCTTCTTTGTTCCAGGCTTTCTGGAGACCCAGACAGACCCTTTCTTCCCTTAAGACAACAGATGTCACTGAAATGCTAAGTGATTGTTTATCTAAAATGCAATTTTAAAAAATTCTTGTCTTTCCCAGACACTTGGTAACATGCTGTGTCCATGGTAGAAGCCCAGCAGATCCTAACTATTGATGGGTAGTTAGAAAAAGACCTAAGTGGACTTCACTTTGAGATTCTCCTCAGTACAGACTGAACAACTTGTTGTTTTGTGTTCTGAGGCTGCCCCAAGTAGGCATCCTACAAGTTGGTAAGAAACAACATTCTTTAGCAGCCTCGATGCCACTGGCAGGGTGATGGCCACAGCCTGCTTTCATAAGCAAGAGGCAGAGGCATTAGTTGCATTGTATCTGTTTGCTGGTGTGAATGTGGTCCTGCACTGAGTCTTCAAAACAAAACTTGAGGTTGAATCCCTTTTGTTAGGGTAGATAAGGGAGTGTATTGAGCTCCATGGAAAACAGACAGGAGGACTCTGACAGATGGGGAAAGGGTCACCCCCACAGCAGGGGGTCAGCCTGGAAGTGGGTACTATAGCAACACGCTAAGAATTATTCTGTGAATTAAGGGATGGTTGGATTCACTGGATCTGCCCAGGCGGAGAACCTGGCTGGGTCTTTGTCGGTGAACAGATGAAAAGCTTGCTTGCATTTGTGTAATTTGACAGTTTGGTTGTGTTCAGACAGCTCTACGCTATGGAGATGACATTACTCCTGAGTTTTACTGCATGCATTTATGTAAATCAGTGGCATACCAGGGAGGGTGGCAGCAGGGGTGATCTGCCCCAGCTACAGGCAGTACACAGTAAATTTGTGTGTCTGCAAAGAATTTTAAAATAAAATTGACTAAAAGTCAGTTTGCTTTTTATTATTATGCTCCAACAGTTCCAAACAATGTGGTAAAATACTCCTCCCTCCTAGGGACAGACTTCACCTATGCTGCCCTGAGGCACTCCCTCCTTGGTGCACCACTGGGATAAACAAGCACCAGGTGGGAAGATTATAAATCAGCAAGAGAGTAAACAGAAAGCAGGTGACTCCTGAGATAAGATGTTTTCTTCACAAACACTCTATTTGGTAGAGCTTAGAGTCACTGATCTGTGATGGGCATTTCTGTTAGCTTTGTGTTTTGGTTATCTATTGCTGCTTTAAAAACTACCCCAACATTTAGTGCCTTAAAACAATGATCATTTACTTGTTCACAATGCTGTCATTTTGGCAGTGCTCCGTGGGGATGGCTTATCTCTGTTCCATATGGTGTCTGCTGGAGCTGGAACTTCCTAAGGGCTTTTCCACTCATGTGTCTCGTAGCTCAGCTGGGATGAGCTGAAGAGCTAGAGCTGGCCAGGCATCTTTCTTTTCACATGGCCTCTCCCTGTGGCTAGCAGGGTGGTCTCTCCTTATGGGTGGCTGGCATTTTCCAGAGTACAAAGCAGAAGCTGTCGGGTTTGCTTAAATGCTTTTGCTTAATGCTGAGGCTTGGAAGTCTTAGAACATTCTTTCTGCCACATTCTATTGGTCAGAGCAATCACAGGGTCAGCCCAGATTCAAAGGGAAGAAAAATACACCCACTTCATGATGGAGATACTGTTGTGGTCATCTCTGGAAAAATGATCTACTTCATATTGTTTTCTTCTATCATAACAAGATCGTATGATTTCACATGTTGCTTTAACCATGATAAACCTTGTCAAACTGGAAAAAGGTAGGCCTTTTTCTTTTTAAAAATTAGCCCCTTGTAAGTGTCATCATACCTTGATTCTGAATGTGGAGATGGCCTCTTCAATGGATTTCTAGGGAGAAACAAGAGATCATGGGGCTCCTACCTTAGCATTTGGGAGAAAATATTAGAATGAGCCTGATTTGCAAAAACCTAAAAT
Source organism: Rhinopithecus roxellana (assembly GCF_007565055.1). Classification (NCBI taxonomy): domain Eukaryota; kingdom Metazoa; phylum Chordata; class Mammalia; order Primates; family Cercopithecidae; genus Rhinopithecus; species Rhinopithecus roxellana. The sequence goes on along the minus strand of NC_044557.1, from coordinate 58,809,387 downwards.
CCAAAGCATGTTCAAGTCTGTGAGACTATCTAGATCAGTTTTAGCTCTTTCTCCCAAGACAAGGTCCAATGACCATCATATTTCGATCATTACTCCTTGGTGTCTGACAATTCTCTGCACTGCAATTTACACCCTTTAAAACCAGTACTGTTGGAAATGGACTGACTATGTTGTGAGGGTCAGAATGTGAGTGTCTTTCAGATACTGTAACGTGACAGGAATCCCTCGAGGGTTGCTATACAGTTCACCCCAGGTCACAGAACTACATCCCAGTCCAAACAGTATCCACATTAGAGCTAACAGGCATCAACGTTACTCACCTGCCTTTGCCAGCCAGTTAATCCACCTATATGTGGACAGAGCCTTGGTTTGGAAAACACGTTCATGCCCACTGTCTCACTCTCTTGTCACCATAAATAACCTGGTGAGTTGGCAGGCCCGGCGTGAATGCCCACACTTTGCAGGTATGCAAACAGAACAGAGGGCTAAGTTCCCTGGGTCACATGAGAGCTAGGCTGCAGCGCCTGGGGAGGCGGCCGTTCCCGCCAGGTGTGCTTGTTGTCCGCTGGAGCAGAGGCCCCCGAGCCTGCTGACCTCTCTGCCTTCAGGCCTGGTCTCGCAGTCCCTTGTGCCTCGTCTATAGGCAGGCGGAATCCAGAGCGTACAGCAAGCCCGGCCAGCTCTCGGTGGCGGTTTCTACAGCAGGTGGGGCCCGGCTCCGTGACTGAATGGCCTCTATCCCTCTATCTGGGGCCCAGCAGCGGCCCCCTCCCAGCACCCTGGCTACACATCTAACCCTAGGCGGGCCAGGTGGGGCTCTCGGAGGCGTTAGTCCCAGCCCTCCCCGGATTCTTAATATTCCTCTCACAGGAGAAAACGTTCTGCGCCCTTTGTGCCCCAAACCCTCGACCCCTCACTCGGCCAGGAGGGTCGCTGAGGGCGAGCTCCTCCTCTGCCCTTCCCGTCGCCGGCCGGTTCTTCCTAGCCCGCCTGCTACGCGCCCCGCTCCCGCTGGCTCCCGGGAAGCCGGCCCCGGCCCCAGCGCTTCCCTCCCCGGCCTAGCTCCACTCTCCCACCCTTCCGCTTGCCCAGGCCTCCACGCTCGGCTCCCGGTTTTTGTTGCCCGGGCTTGTTTCGGAGCTGAGCGCCCCGCCGGCCGGGCGCCAGGTCACGTGCGTTGGTGACAACCTCTCGCAGGGCGGCCCCGGGTCCCCTGCGCCGCCGATTGGTGGGGCCCGGCCTGGCGCGGCCCGGGGCGGGGCAGCGGGGCCGGACGGCGGGCGGAGCGGCCGATCAGCTGTTGCGAGCGCTGCACAACAACAAAAGGACTTGGACTGACCGGCCTGGGTGCAGCAACTCGAGGGCTAGAGCCGGCCCAGCGTCTGCCGTCCGGGGACCTGAGCGAGGGGAAGCGCAGCCCGGCCCCACCGCAGCTACCTCAGCAGTCCCGCGCCGCCCGCGTCCTTCCCCGCCTAGCCCGCGGCCGCCCCCTTCCCCGCGCAGCCCCGCACGGCCCGGGCCCACGTAAGTGCCGGGGGACGGGCGGGCGTCCAGGGCCGCCTCGCTGCCAGTTGGGGCGGCAGCGCTGCCCGCTCCCGACCCCGGCGGGGCCGGCCGCGCGCCCTGTCTTGGGGCGCCGGTTGCGCGTTCTTCCAACATCCTCGCTGCCTCCCCTCGCCGCCGCCGGGCCCGGCCGCCCACCCCGTCGGTTGGTCCTCGGCGGCCCCCGGGGCCCAGAGCGCGGACGGAGGCTGACAGAGGCGGCGACGGCGGCGCGGACAAGGGCCCGGCCTGGCCCCGGCGCTGGGCGGCGGTTGGGTGTTTGGTCTCTGCCTCCTCCCCCGAGCGTGGCCTGTTTTCTTGGCCGCGGCGGGACCTCTTCCTCTCACTCCTCCTCACTTCCCTCCACTCCTCCTACTCCGCCTGCGCTCGGCCGTTGGATGGGGCCGCCCGCTCGGGATTCGGCGTCAGGGCTCCCGCGGCCACCTCCGGGACGCATCTCCCGAGACAGAGGCGCTTGGGCTTGTGGCCCGGCGCTCTGTCCTGGCCCTGCCATCCTTTCCCCCGCGCCTGCCCTCCGAGCTCCGGAGGCCCTGCGGCTACGGGGAACCTGCTCCGTGACCCGGTCACCGGCCCCCGCCTGTCCGCGGCCTGTCCCTTGACCGGGCTTGATCTCACTCTTCGCTACCTGCCTTTTTGCACCTGTGGAAAGAGTACTCTCCTTGGCCCTTAACATTGAGATCCTTTGAATCGCTCACGCTTACTGAGCGCTGAGTATGTGCCATATACTATGCTTTATCGCCCCAGTTGATTCTCATAACCCTATGTGAAATAGGCCCGGCTATCTTACACATAGGAAACCCGAGGCACAGAGAGATTAAAGTTGCTCAAGGCCACACAGCCAATTAATAAAAGGAAATGGTGTTTGTATTTCACAGTGGCAGCCGAATTTTACCTGGAGTCTTTGTTTTGCTTGTATTTCCTGATTATATCTGCTCAGTAGGTTAATTCCAATTCAGAATGAATTAAAGGAAGAGCCTCTTTACAACTGTGACTCCCAAGGACTTGGGCACATTGCTAAAAGAGCCTTTTCTCAATGCACAATAGTTTTGGGAAAAGGGGGGAAAATGCGACCCTTGGGGTCATTGAACAGAAGTCATAATCAGTTCCCCCAAGATACTGAAATCACCAGCTTGGTAATTGAAATACATTTTCATTTGCAGCACTGGAAAAGCACTGGGAAGCTTTTAAGTCGCAATCAATGTAATTCTGAACTGGCAGCATAATTTTAAAAGGCCCCTGCCTGGAACCAGGACCTTACTAATTTCTGTGACCAAGGACTTGTTTTCTCATCCTATCTTTTGTTCTTTTCTGCCATTGCTTCCTCCGATGTCTGGTTTCAAAATTCAAGATTATCAGGCTGTGAATTACCACTTACTCTTGTCTTTGTCCACTGTCCTTTAGCCTTCAGGGCAGGCGGGGTGGATCCCTGGGGAAATAACGTCCCTTGCATACTAGTTGAACAGACTTCATATAAGTTGAACAAGCAAAGACAACTTTCTTGGCCTGGGTTTTTCTGCGGTTCAAAATCCATTTTAAATTACTTGAATCTAGTCTTCATATAAGTGGAACAAGCAGAGATAACTTTCTTGGCTTGGTTTTTCTCCAGTTCAAAACCCATTTTAAATTACTAGAATCTGCATGTTTTTAAAATAGTGGAAGAGGGTGGGATAAAAAGAAGGAATTCTGAGGCTGCTTTTCAATGACCGTACGTTTAGCCACCTGATTTCCTGAAACTGTGAAGGAGCCACAACTGTACACAGATTTAGAAGTTAGATCATCAAACTTGCAGTCTTTTTTTTTTTTTTTTTTTTTTTTAAATGTTTTTTGGAGCCGCCTACTGGCAGCCAAAACTAACTGAAAAGGGCTGTTTTCTGAAGTTCATAGACCCACAGTTGAGACTAGGAGCCTAAATGAGCATGTGTAGGGAAAACAAGGAATTGGAATCAGATGGATTTTTGCCCTAATGCTGACTCCACCCCAACCAACTCTGTCACTTTTGAACAAGTTAGTTAATTCCTCAGCCTGGGTTTCCTCACCAGTAAAATGGGACAAATAAGTACTTCAAGGCCCCATTACATACAATAAGCATTCTGTAAATTGTAGCTAATTATTAAGTAGACGTTTTATGGATAAACTCAAATGCAGCAATGCCAAATGACTTGTTGACAGTCTCACAACTGGCTTTGAATGAACTTGTAGTTAATATTTACTCAGGTCTGCTATTCTAAGTAGTATACACTTAATCCTTACACTGGCACTGCGAAGTAGGTATTATAACTGTCATTTCCATGTTAAGAATGAGAAAACAGACACCAAGATGTTAGTAAATATCCTGAATTCACATAGGTTGCATGTAGCAGAGCCAAGATTTCAAACGGAGCAGGCGAACTCCACGGCCTGTCTTTTTTTTTTTCTTTTTTTTTTGGAGACGGGTCTTACTCTGTTGACCAGGCTGGAGTGTAGTGGTGGGATCATAATTCACTGCAGCTTCAAACTCATGGGCTCAAGCGATTTTCCTACCTCAGCCTCCCAGGTAGCTGGGACTACATGTGCATACCACCACACCCAGCTAATTTATTTTTTGTAGAGATGGGGGTCTTTGTTGCCCAGGCTGGTCTTGAACTCCTGGCTTAAAGTGATTCTGCTGCCTTGGCCTCCCAAAGTGCTGGGATTATAGACATGAGCCACTGCGCCCAGCCTCAGAGCCAGTCTTTAAGTACCACAACATACTGCCTCTTGGTGGGCTACCTATCTTAAAAGTGAGAAAATAAATTATGCTAACAAGATCTTCCAAACTAGCAGTTTCTTTTCTAAGTGGTCAAACTAAAATGCTTTTCCCCATGAGTATTAGACTCAGTCAGCCACCTTTCTCTGCCTACAAAGCATCTCTACTCATGTAGTAATATGCAAACCATTGATGATAAAATGTTAAGTAACAGTGAGATACAAAACAGTGCATTCACAAGATAAAAAGAAACCTTATGTGTAGAAGAAGAAAACAGAAGAAAGGCACCAATATGTTAAGTGATGGGAACAAAGCAATGGAATAATACTTATTTTTCTTATTTTCTAGACTTTTTATAATGTGGTTTTGTTCAGTTTATCGTTAAAAAGACATAATTTATTTTTTTAAAGGGAGGTATGGAGGTCTTTTGAGCCAAGTAGAACAGGGACAAAGCTGCCTCCTTGAAATGCTAGGGCCCAGACACTTTGTTTCTTTTCTGTATTTGGGAGTTCTTTTCTCTGCTGGGGAAACTGCTGGGCTGAGGCTGGTTAAAGCTGAAACCTTGCAGGTGCCTTAAAGAACAACAGCGCTACTCCACCTAACCTGCTTTGCTTCACCTCTTTGCTGAATTCCAGAACTGTATTTGTAAGTTTGTCCTCTTAGGACACATACTTTCTCTGGAATTTTTATTTTCGTTCTGTGATTGCCCTAGCATTGTGAATATTAGTGATGATCTGGAGAGGAGAGGAGTCTAAAGCTCTACTTTTCCATTTACCTCCACATAGAACCAGCCCAACTGAGAGCCTCCATCCCTGAGCAGGAGCCAAGGTCAACAGTAGCAGTGACTGGGCAGGGATAGTCTCTGGGTCATCAGTAAGAGGGTAGACCTTTAAGACTTTTTCTAGAACTGCCCTGTTCAACAGAAATAATGTGAGCCACATGTATGTTTGAATTTCCTAGTAGCCATATTAAAAAAGGAAAAAGAAACTGGTGAAGTTAATTTTATTAATGTATTTAATATACTAAAATTATTTTTTCAACATGTAATCAATATAAAAACTTCTGCATTTTGGGGGGGTACTAAGTCTTTGAAATACACTCTAGTGTGTATTTTACACATACAGCACATCTCAATTCAGATACAAAGTTTTCATTTGAACTACTTGCTCTATATTTAGACATAAAATTTATAGGTGAAAAAGTGGATTAATGTACCCTAACTGTTCCAAACATACTTGAAAGTTTTCAGAAAACTAAACTATCAGCTTTTAAGTTTAACTAGATTAAACTTAGTAAATGGATTAAATAGTAAAACAAAAAATGCAGTTTCTCAATGATACTAGTCACATTTCAAGTGTTCATTTACACAATGTGCCTGGTGGCTACCTCAATGGACAGTTTTAGCAGTGCTGGGAGGGTCTCTCCAATAGCTCCTTGCCTTTTGTGACACCTGTGGAAAGCAGGGCCGGGGGAACTTGGCTTTGCTAGTTAAACCAGCCTCACTTTTTTGTGCTAGAAGTTTGTGGGGAAAGAGTGACGAGGTGATTCAACACAGTCTCTCCATTTTCCCAATGGTGAGACTGAAGCTCAGAAGGGCCAGTTTAGCTCCAGCCACCCGTGGTAGAGCCACAGCCAGAACTGCTGCTGTGGATAGCCAGGCCCCTTTCACCCTCCCCAGGAACTCCATTCTGTGTTCTTCCCACGGGTGTCAGCAGATGTGCCATGTAAACACCAGCAGTGGCTTGGGTGAGATGAAGGACAAGCTCCTCCTTCACTTGGCTGGGCTTCTGAACACACTGTTGCCCAAGGTTGGTTGTCCTTGCAGAGATATGGGACATCTGGAGGCAGCCTCTGACTTTGGGAAACCAAAAGAGCACTGACTTGTACTGCTCCCTAGAAAGCTCCTCCAGAGAAGCCTTTCCTGTAGCTGACTTGCTATTTGTGTATATTCCAGGCAGAAGCTGCCTTCCTGGGTTTGGAGCTGTGGCCAGAGGGGGCAATTTGCATGTGGGAACCCAGCAGCTGCCAGAACTACAGTGGCCCCAGCAATGTTTTCGGCCTTATAGCTGCCAGTTATCTGACCTGGGCCCCAGTGCCTTACTCTCATGCAGCATCACAGGTAGGGGACAAGGCATTCGTTCAGGATGAGCAAAGGTTCCCCTGTGTGGTTCTCCTCTCCCAGTGTCTTTAGCTGATTCAGGGCTAGAGTCCAGCACCATGCTGGAGAATTGGGCTTATTCTCTCAACTGGTTCAGCAGATACAGAATTGTATGTGGGGCCAATATCTGCCTCCACAATTTAAAATAAAATGGAGGAAGAATTTTGAAAATATGTTTTTCCCTCCTGGCATGTATCCTCAAAAATCTTTATTTACATCAGACCTTATGATAACTCATTTCAGGATATAACTGTCAACACCACAGCGGGTCAAACAAACAAACTACATAGCCCACTTTTCTTCTGATTTCTCTTACATAGAGCATAAAGCTAACTTTGAATTCTGCTATAGCTCCAGCCTTCATGATTTGGCCGTGTTGCTTTCCAGAAGGTTTCAGGAAGACTGCTTATGCAAGTGACACTTCCTGTTTACCCATTTTTAATCATTAATGGCTGAAGAAGATGAATTGTGACCACAAAGTGTTCTAATGTCATTTATTTGAAATGTTTTACTTGTGTAGTAGTGTGCCAAACACTTGTAGCAGTCCAGTTTACACACAACGAACTGAACCAGGAATCTCAGCTACAGATTACAACTTTTACAACTCAACTACTTTTACAGCTAAAGATTACTTTTGAAAGTGAACTGTCAGGAGCCTGAAGTTGTAGATTCAAGGCTGATGCTTGTGATAAAAAGAGGTGGTGATTAGTGAGGTGCATTTCTTCAGCCCTGGCTGATCTCATCCATATATATAACTTTTTTTTTGAGACAAGATCTTGCTGTGTCACTCACATTGGAGTACAGTGGCACAATCATAGCTTACTGCAGCCTTGAACCTGGACTCAGGGGATCCTCCCACCTCAGCCTCCCAAGTAGCTAGGACTACAGGTGCACACCACTGCACCTGGCAAATTTTTAAAATTTTTTTGTAGAAACAGGTTCTTATTTTGTTGCCCAGGCTGGTCTCCAACTCCTAGGCACAAGCATTCCTCTGGCCTCGCCCTCCCAAAATGCTAGGATTGCAGACATAAGCCTCCACACATAGCCTCATCCATTCCTATGCTTTTTATCACCGTCTTTGTGTCAACAGCTCCCAAATCTGTGCCCCTAGCCGAGACCACACTCCTGAACTCCAAAGCTCTATATCCCGCTGCCTGCTGGACATCTCCAGCTGCATTATTTTGCATATTCCTCCAGTTTACCATGTTCGAAATGCCTTATCTGTGCTTTCTGCAGTATTCATTCCTATTTCCCTAAATGGTCCCACCATCCCCTCAGTAGGCCAAGCCAGAAACCTGGGTCTTTGACTTTTCCCTTCCCCTTTTCCTGGCTTACAAGGCCCTGCAGGACCTGGTTCCTGCTCAGCTCCCCTAGCCTGCTCTTGTGACCCTCCCTCTGCACCTTGAGTGGTACTGAAGGTGCCACATCCTCACTCATGCGCAGGCTTCCATAGTGTTCCTTTGCCCCCTTCCTCCATTAGTGACCTCAGCCACTCGAGAAAAGTCATTTATTGCAGGAGTCCACCCAGGTGGCCTGGAGAACACCAAATACTTCTTCCATGGCATTCATCACACTGGATTGTTAAACTGGTGGGAGGGCCCTTTTCACAGCCATCTCCCCTGTGCCCAGCACTGTACCTGATGCATAACAGGTGCTCAATAAATACTAGACTAATAGTTGACCTGGACTGAGGACTTTATTTGAAGTATTTTGCTAAGTCCGTTGCCTTTAACAAGACTAGGATCAGGGAGACTGTCTAGTAGGCGGTTTTGACAAAGTCTCAGAGAGACAACAGTTTGGCTTAAACTAGGATGAGAGTGGCGGAGGGAAGCAGGCAGATTCGAGCTGCCTGTGCTGCTGGGGTTGACGGGACTTGCTGATGCTTGGGATGGGGGTGGGTAGGAGGGAGCAAAAGGCGTGCAGGTGCGGTGGCTCACGCCTGTAATACCAGCACTTTGGGAGGCCGAGGCAGGCGGATCATGAGGTCAGGAGATCGAGACCGTCCTGGCCAACACGGTGAAACCCCGTCTCTACTAAAAATTGCAAAAAAAAAAATTAGCCGGGCGTGGTGGAGGGTGCCTGTAGTCCCAGCTACTCGGGAGGCTGAGGCAGAAGAATGATGTGAATCTGGGAGGCGGAGCTTGCAGTGAGCCGAGATCAACCCACTGCACTCCAGCCTGGGCGACGGAGCAAGACTATGTCTCAAAAAAAAAAAAGGCGTGAAGGCTGACTTGCTAGAGTGTTTGGCCTGAATAACTGCCAGCTGCTGCTGCTTCCTGAGAAAGGGATGAAGGGCAGTGTATATGAATAAGTTTGTGGGGAAAAAATTAAAAGCCATCTTTTAATTTTTGTATCTTTTAATTTTGGTATGTGTCTGGTTTGATATGCCCATCAGGTTGCCAGGTAGAAATGGATAAATAAATCTAGAACTCTGGAATAAGATTAAGCAAGCCTGGAGTTTCTCATTTAGAACTCACCAGAACTCCCTAAGGTAGGAGCTATTGCCAACTTGGAGTCACATAACTTCCTAACTCAAACAGCAAGTGAGCAGTCAGCCAGGGTTTGAATGCAGGTGGCTGACCTCAGCACCCACCTGCTGAGCTACCACATAGGAATCGTGTTTCCAGTTCTAGGTTTGGCCAAGCTTAGTTCTCTGCAGTGTAAATTTTTTCATGCCAGCTGTAGGAATTGTTTAGAAGGTCAAAGTGTGCTTGCTGGGCTTATAGATTTTAAGCGTAATCAGGTATGCTTACGGTTATAGACAAGAAGTACAGAGTAGAAGAGAAAAATGAGCCAGAGGAGGGTGAGGGCCCGGCATAATGGTGGTCACCAGGCGCTGTTGCTGGGACTTCTGGGCAGTTGAATAACATATACCAAGACTGTTAATATCTACAATTTGCTCATCTGCTTGCAGAAAAGTTTGAAGGATATTATTCAAATTCATCCCTTATTATAAAAGCATAGATATGAAAAAGAACCAACTCTTTCCCTTTTATTTCACATTTTAAGATATTTATAGGTTGAATTTGAGTAAGAGTATTTACAAAACATTATGTTGCATTTCTTGAGTTTGACTCCTGCAGAAAGGGAATAGCTGTAGAATGTAGGCCAAGGTATATGCTTTTTTCTAAGGGTATGTGGTATGTGTATGTACTTATGTACATATGTGTATGCTGATGTGAAATAACTTTCTTTTTCTGTTTTATTTTAGGGATAATGACTCTTCTTGCTTTTCACCTAAGTTGATAAGCACCCTGTGCACTTTAATCTCCTGTCAGTACCATTGGGCCAACTGAAGACAAGGTTTTGAAGACAAGGTTTTGAAATCTCAGCTGTAAAAGACATCCAGCCAAACTCTCAGTCTTGCCTTAACAATGTTCCAGAGGCTGAATAAAATGTTTGTGGGTGAAGTCGGTTCTTCCTCCAACCAAGAACCAGAATTCAGTGAGAAAGAAGATGATGAATGGATTCTTGTTGACTTCATAGGTAAGGTACACTTGGTTACTTGGTGGTTCATCTTCACAGTAAAAATGGAAACTTGCATCTTAGTTTTTGCATAAGAAAACCAATAACTGAGGGTTTTTAAGCCTTAAAGGTAAGCAGGAGTTTGTCTTTAAAAAATTGCAGGAAACCACCTGTGCTAGATAATGTCAGTGAAATTGACTGGCATCAGTTTTTAGTTTTGCAACTCTTACAGATTGATTAGATCAAGGGCACTTCAATAGAAGACCCTTGTATTAGACAAGTAGTAACCCATATGGCTCATTACAGTTATTCAGCAGAATAGAAAGTCTTAAAATCACTCCTGCAAAACCAACATAATCCATCCCATATAGTGACACACACACACACACACAATTTCTGTGCTCAGAAATAATTTTATAATCATACAGATGAATATAAATGGGTTTGTTTCTGAACTAAATAAAAGAAGATATGTGAGCACCAGCTAATAGTATCATCTCTTCTTTTTCTGTGCTGTGAATTTGATGGGTGACTTTATAATGACTGCCCAATGTGATAATCATCCTCCTGTGGGACTCTTCTACAACACACATGGACTGTAATATGGACTACAATCTAGATACTTGCACTGGTTTCTCAGCAGAAGAAGAAGAAGAGGAGGAGGAGGACATCAGTGAAGAGTCACCTACTGAGCACCCTTCAGTCTTTTCCTGTTTACCAGCATCTCTTGAGTGCTTGGCTGATACAAGTGATTCCTGCTTCCTCCAGTTTGAGTCATGTCCAATGGAGGAGAGCTGGTTTATCACCCCACCCCCGTGTTTTACTGCAGGTGGATTAACCACTATCAAGGTGGAAACGAGTCCTATGGAAAACCTTCTCATTGAACATCCCAGCATGTCTGTCTATGCTGTGCATAACTCCTGCCCTGGTCTCAGTGAGGCCACCTGTGGGACTGATGAATTACATAATCCAAGTAGTCCCAGGTATGTTACAAGTATTTTAACTCTCTGTAGGCAGTCCACTGAGCATGCATTTTGTCTTTAATTCAAACCTAAGTTACTAGAAGATGCAAAAGTAATTTTGTTAGAGATTTATGAAAGCATGTGTGTGCACAGTACACAAGATGATCCATAAGATAACTTGTTGACCGGTCACGGTGTCTCACACCTGTAATCCCAGCACTTTGGGAGGCCAAGGCAGGCAGATCACTTGAGCTCAGGAGTTCAGGACCACCGTAGGCAACATGGTGAAATCCTGTCTGCACAAAAACTAACAAAAAATTAGCCAGGTGTGGTGGTGCACACCTATAGTCCCAGCTACTCAGGAGACTGAGGTGGGAGGATGGCTTGAACCAGGAGACAGATGTTGCACTGAGCCAAGATTGTGCCACTGCACATCAGCCTGGGTGACAGAGCGAGACTCTGTCTCAAAAACAGAAACAAACACTTGTTGATTTTCGATTTTTTAAGAAAGTTAGATGTAGCATGGCCCCAGTTATATAATAGCATTCTCATTTACAAAATTCTGCTACTGATTAGAAATAAGACTGGCATTTCTGCTAAGTATCTTAGAACATGACTCTGACTTTATAGACTGGATTTTTTAGGGTATCAAATTCAACTAGAATATCATGTCTTAAAATTTATTTTCTTCCAAGTATTTCTAGCTACATCGCATCAAATGATGTAACCTTGAAAACCTTGTCTGAGAATTTAACGAACTCAGTTTCTTACTGCAATACTCACACTGCACAGTCACCCAGTGCTTCTGACACCAGATGTGTGGGTTTTTTCCACACACCACAGTCCTCCAGCAGTGGACACCTTCTAGTGTCCCATAGGTTGAAGGCTTAGTCCCAAAAGACTGCCTCCCATTTCTGATGCCAATCTCAAGCCCCAGGTTTTACTTATGCTTCTGACCAACCAGCTGTAAACTGGTGTTCCTATGACCCCTTCCTTGGGTTTGATTAATTTGCTAGAGCATCTTATAGAACTTGGGAGAACATGTTTTCTGGTTTATTATAAAGGATACAGATGAAGGGATGCATAAAGCAAGGCATGTGGGGAGGGCATGGAGCTTCCATGTCCTCTGTGCACCCCACCCTCCAGGAAACTCCACATGTTAGCTCTCCAGAGGCTCCCTGAATCCAGTACTTTTGGGGTCTTATGGAGGCATCAGTACATCAGCATAATTGATTAAATCATTGGCCATTGGTGATTGGCTTAACCTTCAGACCCTCTCCCCTCTCTGGAGTTTGAGGGGTGGGGCTAAAAGTCCCAACTCTAACTTGGTCTTTCTAGTGACCAAATCCCATCCTGAAGCTGTCTAGTTGCTGCCAACCACCAGTCAACTAATTAGCATACACTTTCCATGTTGGAGGTTCCAAGGATTTTAGGAGCGGTATGCCAGGAGACTGACAAGACTTAATATATATTTTACAGTATATATATTTTACAGTCCAGCCTCAGTCTTCAAACTTGGATTCCTTACAACAAAAGGATATGGAACTCAAAAACTACTGGCACAACACCGGAATCCCATTCAGTCTATAATTCATTACATCCATCATTGTATTGTATGAGCATGTCTCCCAGGGCGAGGCCACTCAGGTTTGCAGGTTTATTGATCTTGTTGGTTTCCAAAAGCAGAAATGGTTTTGGCAAACATGTAGCTTCACCCTTTCAGGCATCTGGTATACCTGAACTTAGAGACAATGTCATCTTTCTCTCTGAGCCTGTTTCAAGGTATTAATATGATGAATTGATCCCAGTTCATAACCTATTTATTCATTCTTTTATCCTCTTTTTCTTCATTTATACCCAAACTTTTCCATCTCTGTAAGGGATGTTAGCTTTAGCCACTGTGCTGGTCTAGATTGCAGGTAGCAATACTAGTTTAGCAAGTACCTCTCCCTCAGTCCACTCCCATTCAGATAGAGTAAGGTGACATAGGTACAAAATTAGTGGGCTGTTTTTACCACCAGACAATATAGCTGCGTTCATTGTTGACTCCAGTTTTGCAAGATGGGGTGTAGGTAACCCCATAAGGCCCTTAGGACTTTTGACATGAGGTTTAAAAACACAGTTACAGCTTCTTGCTCAGTAACCATCCCTGCTTCCAGTACTTGTAGTTACAGCACTGGTCCTAGGACCATTGCATCTGGTAGAGGGGAAAAAAATGAGGTGATGTGGGAAAGAAAGAAAAAGTTAAAATCATTATACTAGCACACTCAACCCTTGGCTAGAATTGTATAAGTCATACCAGCATCCTCCCCATTCCTTCTTCCTCATATCACCAGAAAAACAGGAAAATCTTGTGGGGACAACCAGCCCTTCATGCTTTTATCCCCCCATTTTGTTTTTGGGTTTTTTGTTTTTTGGGTTTTTTTTTGAGATGGAGTCTCACTCTGTCGCCCAGGCTGGGGGGCAGTGGCAGGATCTCGGCTCATCGCAACCTCCACCTCCCGGGATCAAATGATTCTCCTTTCTCAGCCTCCCAAGTAGCTGGGATTACAGGCACCCACCCCCATACTTGGGTAATATTTGTACTTTTAGTAGAAAGGGGGGGGGTGTCACCATATTGGCCAGGCTGGTCTCGAACTCCTGACCTTTGGTGATCCACCGCCTCTGCCTCCCAGAGTGCTTTTGGGCGTTATGGGCTATATAGTGTGTCCTTTGGTTTGAAGAAATGACAGTCAACTGTCCACATCCATGCGGTATCTTCTGTTCTGGGTTTTTTATGGCGCTCTGAGCATTTGCATCTTCCACTGGGTAAGTAAAGCCCACTCCAGAGACTGTCTCTTCTTCTCAAGACCCATTTGTAGCTCCCCAGGGATACCAGCACCAGTCTCACTTGTAGCTATGCTCAGGGCCTTCCCACCGGGGAATCTGCCCCTCATCAGTAGTCTGTCTCTTTTGCTGACTGGCAAAACGGTTCTCATTGGTATTTGTGCCTGAGAGGGTAGAAGAGGAATGTCTAGATGCAGCTCGTCTCTGCATTGCCTGTACCACTCATTTAATGAACCCAGGAGGGCACCTCCAGGGAGCACATGGGGATATATCTGCTTCCAGTCCCAGTCACCTTCCAAACCTGGAAGGGAGTTCTTCTGATGGCCATTGGCACATCCTAATGTACCCCTCAAATTTCCATAGGGTTGTGCTCCCTATGGAAGCCATCCCTTTAAAAGTCCAGGTTTTCATTGTGATTCTGCCTGACCATGTCCATTGGCCACTGCTCATGAGTCAGTAAAAACCCAAACCTAGGGGCTTCCGTCATCGCTAGGAAACCAGCGTGCAGTTCAACCCACAGAGCCGATTTGTTTTTACCTCCTTTGATCAAAGTAGCATCCTTCCAAACAGGATGCTGTCTGTTCACCTTGGAACTGCCATGCACAACCAAGCAGCTCTTTGTCAGTCAGTTGAGAGCTACTAGCACTGTGGAATCCAGCTCCTCACACAGTTCCAGAGTCAGTCCAAGGTGGAGAGAGGCTCCCTGCTTGTGGGTGTGTCCTCCTTACATTCCCTACATAACATGATCCTGTATAAACCATTTCCATTTTTTATGGAACTCTTCTGGGCACTGCCCTCCCAATTAGTGTTTCTCTGATATCACCAAAGACAGCATGGGTATTTCAGGTTTCAAGATCATTTTATGTCCCTCAGTCATAGGGGTAGCTTCAATTAATGTCCTTTAGCAAGGGATTAAATGCCTCTCATGTGGAAATTCTCTAGTGCAAAGTGCCAGTAGTTGTTACTGAGAGGTGCTCACAGTCTTTTGCCGTAAGTGCCAGTTTCCCTTCCACATAAGACTATCAGACAGATAATTTGTCCCTACCACCAATCCAGCTTCTACTATACACTGTGTGGACCTGGGCAGTGCTATTGGTCCCCATTTAACATGTCCAGTTAATATTGTCATGAAGGGCAGATATACATACCTTTTGTTTTACAGTACTAGGTAGGGGAAGTGTGTCTCCAGCCAGACATATCCATTCTCATAAAACATTTAGGTAGAGGGGATATAACTTCTTTACGTAAAGCTCACTTAAACATCCTAACTTTCATAATCCTATCAACCCTTGCATTTTTATGTTCTCCAATCTAATTGTAGACTGAATCAGGGCTTTACCAATGGATCTTGATACCACAGCACATGGAGCTCCCACACCAAGGAGTCCCAGGAATTTATCTTCACCACCCCCAACCATTTTACCCACTTGTATAGGAGAGGCCTTCGGTTCCCAGCAGAGACAGAAATAGATCCTTGCCCATTTGTCAGTCATTATCTTGATTAATCAATCAGTCTATTGCCCCAAGCAATTGTTGGTTACTTCTCTTGTAATCTCTGCCTTCTGGCTTTTTAAGTTTCCCCAAATTTACAGACATTATGTGACCTTTGTCCAGAGAATATATCCAGGAAATATCTGAGATTGTTCCCACCCACTAAAGTAAACCCCATTACCCTGTTAATTAGCTGAAAGTCCCACTGTCCTATTGTGTACCTTAGTGGAATGTTTCCTGTTAAAGTATTTTGGGAATGTTGGCATTCCCTCTCTTAGGTTGAGGGTCCAGGTGGATTTGGATCCTTGGAGCAGTTCAGAATATCCCTGTTGTTAGTGTTGTCATGTCCAGGCTCTGACTCTACTAAGAAAAGTATTGTATCTATTATAGCTGTCTGTCTGTCTAGCTCTCTATCTACTGTTTCCTGTTTTCCAGATATAAACAAACCCTAGGCAGCACATTAATTTGTTAACTTTACTAGAGTTTTTTATACTCTCAAGTCTTAATATTATAGATGATTTTACATATTTCATTTCATTTTGCTTGTACCAAAATGAAAACAACTTTCTTATATGTTACATGATGCCAGGCTATATCCTAGGTAAGGTCTTGGGTGGGGAATGTTACTTTAACTGGCACTTTATTCAGTGCTACAAGTTTATTAAGAGATGTTTCAGGCATTCCAACAAAAAATTAAAATACAACTTTTTGGAGTTGCTATTTATTTAATTGCTTTAGAGTTGCTTCACATTCATTTCTTGAAAATTCTTTCCTCCTGATTCTGATTTTACCTCTGAGGAATGCCACTCAATAATTTATAATTAGGCCAGGCACAGTGGCTTACACCTGTAATCCCAGCAGTTTGGGAGGCTGGGGTGGGCGGATCACAAGGTCAGGAGTTCAAGACCCAGCCTGTCCAACATGGCGAAACCCCATCTTAAAAATACAAAAATTAGCCAGGTGTGCTGGTGGGCACCTGTACTCCCAGCTACTAGGGAGGCAGAGGCAGGAGAATTGCTTGAACCCGGGAGGCGGAGGTTGCAGTGAGCTGAGATCACGCCACACTGCACTCCAGCCTAGGTGACAAAACAAGGCTCCGTCTCAAAAAAAAAAAAAGAATTTATAATAATTAGTCACTTTAAACTTACTGGCTTTTGTATGTTTACTTTTCAGTGTTTTGTGTGTGTGTGTGTGTGTGTGTAGTCAGCAGCTTTGCAAAAGAATTTACTACAGAAACAGTACAAATGCAATGTAAACAATTAGAAAATACAAATATGCAAAAATTGGAAATGACATTTTCATGACCCAGAGATGAATACTTTTAACATCCTAGAGTATATCCTTCCAGATTGTGTTTTGTTTCTGTGCCTGTATGTACATATAAACTTTTAACCTAAATGGCAACGTGCCATATATACTTTTTTTTTTTTTTGAGACAGAGTTTCACTCTTGTTGCCCAGGCTGGAGCACAATGGTGCGATCTCAGCTCACTGCAACCTCCGCCTCCCAGGTTCAAGCAATTCTCCTGCCTCAGCCTCCTGAGTAGCTGGGATTACAGGACCACACCACCATGCCTGGCTAATTTTTGTATTTTTAGTAGAAACGGGGCTTCACCATGTTGGCCAGGCTAGTCTTGAAGTCCTGACCTCATGATCCGCCCGCCTTGGCCTCCCAAAGTGCTGGGATTACAGGCGTGAGGCACCATGCCCAGCAGTATACTTTTTTTTTTTTTGAGACAGTGTCTTGCTCTGTTACCCAGGTTGGAATGCAGTGGCATGATCTCAGTTCACTGCAACCTCTGCCTCCCAGATTCAGGCAATTCTCATGCCTCACCCTCCTGAGTAGCTGGGACTACAGGTGTGTACCACCACACCTGGCTAATGTTGTGTTTTTAGTAGAGACAAGGTTTCACCATGTTGACTAGGCTGGTCTCCAACTCCTAACCTCAGGTGAGCCACCTGTCTTGGCCTCCCAAAGTGCTGGGATTACAGGTATGAGCCACTGTGCCCGGCCCATATATACTATTTTATAAACTACTTATTTAGGAAATGATCTCCACCATTTTGTTTCAGATTTCTTCTTCTTCTTCCTTCCTTTTCAAGGTTGTTATGGGTTTCTAGTTTTGGTACAGTGAGAATGTTGTTTTTGTATCTTGTTTGTCTTTGCATTCATATATGATAGTTATAACATATAGGGATAAATACGTACTTTTCCATATATAAAGGATCAAAAGAAGGCACTGAATTTTAATTTATTTATTTATCTTAACACGGAGTCTCACTCTGTCGCCCAGGCTGGATTGCAGTGGCGTGATCTCGGCTCACTGCAACCTCCACACTGGGTTCAAGTGATCCTCCTGCCTCGGCCTGCCGAGTAACTGGGATTACAGGCACGTGCCACCATCTCCAGCTAATTTTTTGTATTTTTAGTAGAGATGGGGTTTCACCATGTTGGCCAGGCTGGTCTCGAACTCCTGACCTCAAGTGATCCGCCCACCTTGATCTTCCAAAGTTCTGGGATTACAGGCATGAGCCATTATGCCTGGCCAGAATGCACTGACTTTTATGTGAATCCTTTCTGCACACAGGAAATTCCTGTAAATTATTACAGTTTTAAAATAGTGACTATGATTTTTTTTTTAACATCCTTATTTTGGGATTTGAAATTCTTATAAGGAAGTCTTGCTAAATCAAGATGGAAATCAGGTGTTACCAAAATTAAGCTAGCTTTGTAGTAAATATGTTTTCTTAGCAGGAAATAAATCATATGTCTTTCAGACGTCAAATTGCTTAAATTGTGTCTATCATTGGGGATATTAGCATAAAGCACAGAAAATTGAGGTGCTTTGTAATTATAGTGGGATTCGGGGTATATGTTTCATTGCATTTTAGCCTTTATAAATACTGCTTTTGAAGGTTTTACATGTTATCATCTTAAGTACATGTATGTGCCTTTAATGGCACATAGTAAACCAGTTTTAATAAAAGTTGACCACATCCTAATAGTAAAGTTACAATAGCATTTTAAATCTTACTAGTGATTTAATAGTTCACCATTTAACATTTGTAGGGCCAGGAAAAGCTGCTTATAAGACTGACGGGCACAGAGTAAGTATATTCACTTCGAGACTGTGTGATATATGTATGCATAGGGAGGCAAAGGACCCAAATGCGGACCTTTTAAAAATGACTTTTTTTTTTTTTTTGAGAGGGAGTCTCACTCTGTCACTCAGGCTGGAGTGCAATGGTGCGATCTCGGCTCACGGGGAGCATTCAAGTGATTCTCTTGTCTCAGTCTCCCAAGTAGCTGGGATTACAGGCTTGCATCACCACACCTGGCCAATTTTTGTATTTTTAGTAGAGATGGTGTTTCACCATGTTGGCCAGGCTGGTCTTGAACTCTACTAAGGTGATCCACTCGCCTTGGCCTCCCAAAGTGTTGGGATTACAAGAGTGAGCCACAGCACCTGGCCTAAAAATAACTTTCTTTATATTAACTTTTTTTCTATTAGTTTCTTAATGTGGCCTCTTAAAATTCTACTTTAAAAAAAGTTTGTATATACATATATATATGTAATAAAAGAGAATAGTGTTTTCCTCAAGTGATTTTAGGCAGATGTGTCACTGCCCTTCCTGTGTAAAATAACCCTTAAAAATCATAAAGCTCTTCATGTTACGTGTTGACATTGTTTACAGCAATCCCACTTGATTAGTTTTTTTATATGGAAAACATAATCATACTGTGTGTAGCCATATTTTAAGATTGTGTTATTCAAGAGTCTTATAATATTGCCATGTAAATACCATCTCAAAAGTGCCCTGTTGTGAGATAAAGAGATTTATTCTATAATAAGCTATAGCTTCTTATCTAGAAAAATGGTAAATGAGTAGAATTTCCATATGCATATTTCTGTTAAATAAAGATTTAAAGCATGTTTCCTGGAACATTTTACTTATAGACAGGAAATGTCTTGTGAAGGTATTGTGAGCACACTGCTTTCTGATCAGTAAAATTTGGGAATTAAAATATTTTCCTTGTAAGATTATGGTAAGAATTAAAATACGTATTTGCAAAAGAATTGGCAAATGCAGATATTCAATAAATGTTAGCTCCCCTCCCAGACAAGCTTATATAAATGTGTGTGCTCTGTAAATGAAATTCAAAGTATAAAGTGTATTTTTAGAAAACAGTCTACTTAGTGAGCCATCTGGGGCTTACATGGCATCTTTCTAGTAAGTAACAGTTGGCTCTCCTCTCCGCCACTATCAGTCAGTGGGGTCACAGAATAATAAACTTGTCTGTCAGCCATGAAACACAAACTCTCATTCAGCCATAAACAAATTAGCACGGCAAACTGAATTGCTAAGTAACTTTTCCAGTTTCGTTAATAACATACTCTGTTATTTAATACATCCCCACTTTTTTCTGTTTCAGAGTGGAAGCTCAAAATGAAATGGGGCAGCATATTCATTGTTATGTTGCAGCTCTTGCTGCTCATACAACTTTTCTGGAACAACCCAAAAGCTTTCGTCCTTCCCAGTGGATAAAAGAACATAGTGAAAGACAGTCTCTTAACAGAAATAGCCTTCGTCGCCAAAATCTTACCAGGGATTGCCACTCTCGGCAAGTCAAGCACAATGGCTGGGTTGTTCATCAGCCCTGCCCGCGTCAGTACAATTACTAAGAATTTTAAGTTTTATTGGTTGGTTTCTCTTGGTTTGTGCATATGTGTATGGATGTGCGTATATGTACAATGAAAGTGTTGTCTCTTTACAACCAATTGATAACCAATCACAGTTTTATCAGTGTATTTAGACACTATCTTGAAAATCAGATTTATATGCTGTGTATCACATAATGCCTTGCCTTTAACATTTACTTTTTTGTACACTTTTTCAGATTATTTCTGGAAACATATCAATATAATTACAGTGTTTGGTGTTTGGGGGTGTCTTTAAATCTATTAGGGTGTACATTAGTCAGCATTTTAAAGACATTTCTTCCCAAGTACGAGAATAGGCATCTTTCATTTTCATTTTATTTTGTATTAATCTTTTGAGCAAGCAAAAACTTATTCTCAGGGTCAGCTACACACTTTATTGACCAGTACTTGATAATCTCTCTGTATATGATGAATACATTTTTACACACTAATATGAGCATTAACAGGTGATAGTTGCCATGGATATAATGGAATTATGGCTAGACTTTCTTTTGAAAGAAAACTTGATGTATTCTATGCGTATGGTTTTTCCCCAGATTAGTCATGCAGTTCATTTGGAATTCAGGTACATTAAGCTTTAGTGAAGAGTGCATTCAGTGATTCCAATGTGACTGCATGACGTGGTACAGACATTACAGGTGTTGTAGACAGAGGCACTTGTCCCGTGCAGAGGGATTAAATTAGACCTGTGAAATTTTATTTGGAAAAATTCATGTCTGTAACTAACCCATTAGTGCAGTATTTACTTTGTTACGATTCCTTCCTGCCAATTCTGCCCACTCCTCACCTCGCTCTCAGCTATAAATTCGGAAGTACTTGTCCAGGCACTTGAGTGACTTCATATTTCTCTCTGCCCACGGGAAAAGAGATAGGCCTTATATTTCCACACAGAGTGAAAAATCCTCTGTCATGGAGCCTGTCCTGCCAAGTGGCAAGCAAGGGTGTGGGGGAATGTCTGCTGATGTCTTTCATGGTATCTGAGTGAAGAGTGACAGGTTGGCTCAACTTTTTTCTATTTTTTTTTTAATTGCCTTGTAAGTATTCTTCCCTGCAGTCCAAATGACTTTTCTGTTTTTTTTTTTTTTAACTTCAGGCAAAATCTTTAACCACTCTGGCCTCTGTTTCCCCCACCAACAGGGGAGCAGTGACATTTACCTCCCTCACAGAGTCACTGTGAGGATTCTATACTGATTTGAAGTGGGGCTGTTCAGAACTGAACCTTGTAGGAAATTCCAAGGGCCTTTCTACTGAATTTGGTGATGGGGTGGGGCCGTGGCACTTTCTCTGCCACAGCTGTTCTTCACAGTGTTGGTGCTAATGAGGCCAGGGTGCAGGGTTCGATTCACATGTTGGCCAGTTAACTTAGAGAAAATCTATTTCCTTACCTCTAGCCAGTCACTTCCTTTTTCCGCAGTTGTGATGGGTTTTGCTGAGCCATCCACTCTGATTTCCTCTGAAGTAAACACATTTACAATCTAAAGCAATTCTACTGACAGAAGTGTTGCCTTCATAATCAAACAGCTTGTTTTTCCATCTCCTCTGCAACCCTAATTAAATGAGTACAGGTCTATAAAATGTTTTCAAGGAGAAAAGCAGCATATACTTATGTGAAGTATTATATTTTTCAATAACCCTGTAGTAGCTTGATGCAGGGAACCCTGGGAGACTTTCAGGGAAGAGCTGTGCTCTTTTCTGACTAGACTAGAGCGTTTGGAGTGGAAGAGGTCAAATGTGTAGTTAGATGGAGGTTTTACATTGTTCTTCTACTGGCTGTGATGAAGTGCCAGAATGTCTCCTTAGAACAAGAGTCTAGATCCCCCTTTCTCCTTATTGCCCTTTCTGTTTTGACTTCCCCTTTATTTATTTGTTGTCTAATTAGGGGCCAAATCTGTAAAGTTTTGTCAAAGTGAGTTAGAAGTTGTTTTTTTACCATTTGTGTTTACCAGAGTTGGGAGATAAGGTAGAGTTTCCATGAAGGTGTGTATGTTTTATACGATGTTTGTTATAGGGCCATGCATTGGTAACCTGAAAATGACCAGCTTAATGTCTTCAGGATGTAAACCTCTGAATACACGGCGTCTCTTTTTCATACATTGCATGTAAGTTGTTAGTACCTCACAAGCTACAGAAGTTCAGCCATTAGATTTTGTTTGGCAGCATGAACAGATTTGTGTATTAACTGCAATGGCCTTTTTTCCAGATTTCCTTATTGACTTTTTGTTTGCCTTATCTGGGGCTAGTTTTTTACACTTTGTACCTAGAAAACAAAAAATTACATTCATTGGGCTTTTTTTCAAGGTTGGGATTACCACACCACCTGGAATATCATACTGTGGTTTCTGCCTAAAATTGGCACATGTAAGTGTTGAAGAAAATGGTTATATAATTCAGTTGAAACTCTTGGTCATTAGATGTTAGGCATCTCCTGTATGTAAGACACAAGGCCAACCACAACACAGAACGATGTTGACCTGTTAAGTATTCTCTGAAACACGGCCAAAATGCATTTTATTATGAGCTTTTTTTTTTTTTGCTATTATAAATATTAGTGGTTTACAATGTGCTTTAGTCATATTTCTTTAAAATGCAAGCAGTGAGAAATAAGACCCCTCTGAATTAGTAGCTCTAAACTGTTAACATAGAATGTTACTTGGAAAAAGTCTGGAATATGTGGTGTATACAAGCAGTGCTTCGTGAATGAGTTTCTTAGCTTTTACAGTGCACCATGTTTCTCAAAGTTTGTTTTTGTTGTTAAAACATTTTATAATATATATCTTATGTTTATTTTTCTTCCTCAACTAATTGTGTACTGCACTGTAAGTGGAAAATTAGCCATCCATTATTTATCTTATGTGGCAATGCATTTATATGGTTGATTGGGTAGGGAATTTTTTGCAGAAAGATGCACAGTGATTGGATTTTTGACTTCCTATTGCAGGGACCTTTTAAGAAATATTAATTTCCTGTACATTTTTCCAATCCCCATGCAAACTGTTCCTGTTTACATACCTTCTCTGTTGTATCAGTACTTTGAGTGAGAAGACAGTTTATTTAAAACTTGAGCAGGCTGTTCAGCATTGTTTCTGCTTCTCAAATCTGTATAGTACACTGGTTTGTAATCATTATGTCTTCATTGAAATCCTTGCTACTACTCTTTCTCCTTGATGAAATACATTATATATTATCTTTATGTACTCTTAAGAAAAACAAGCAAGGAAGAGTATCTTCATTATTCTCATTTTCTCTGAGTTGGAAACAAAAATATAAAGGACTCCAACTAGAAGATATTTACATTTAAATAGATTAGTGGGAAAAGTTTAAGAGTTTCCACGTATTAGTTTTTGTTCTTTGAGTCAATTAAGAGACTGCTCCTTGTACTGGGAGACACTAGTATATGTTTGTAATGTTACTTTAAAATTATCTTTTTATTTTATAAGGCCCATAAATACTGGTTAAACTTGTTAAAAGTTGGGTTTCTATCTTGGATGGTTTCACTGCCATCAGCCATGCTGATATTTTAGAAATGGCATCTCTATCTACTTATTTTAATGCTTAAAATTATACATAAAATGCTTTATTTAGAAAACCTACATGATACAGTGGTGTCAGCCTTGCCATATATCAATTTCACTTGAAATCTGACACCAATTAAAGTGGTTTAAGGTGGAAAAAGAGGTACTGGAAAGCATGCAGATGAGGATATCTTTTATGTCCAACAGTATCCTTTGCATGGGAGGAGAGTTACTCTTGAAAGGCAGGCAGCTTAAGTGGACAATATTTTGTATATCATTGAGAATTTTCTTTATGACACTTTTAAAAATTGTATAATTGTTAAATGTCCAGTTTTGCTCTGTTTTGCCTGAAGTTTTAATATTTGTTTTCTAGGTGGACCTCTGAAAACCAAACCAGTACCTGGGGAGGTTAGATGTGTGTTTCAGGCTTGGAGTGTATGAGTGGTTTTGCTTGTGTTTTGGTTGTGTTTTCCTACAGAGATTTTGAACTTCAATAATTGCATGTGTTATTTTTTTTTTTAAGTGGCTTTTTTTCAAGTACAATTGTGAACATATTTTCTTTATAGGGGCAGGACATGAAGTTATGGAGACTGAAGAGTATTGTAGACTGTACAAGTGCCTTCTTAATGTGTTTCTGGACACACTTTTTTTTTTTTCATCAACTTGAAAATTCAAAAGGGACATTTGGTTAGGTTACTGTACATCAATCTATGCATAAATGGCAGCTTGTTTTCTTGAGCCACTGTCTAAATTTTTTGTTTTTATAGAAATTTTTTATACTGATTGGTTCATAGATGGTCAGTTTTGTACACAGACTGAACAATACAGCACTTTGCCAAAAATGAGTGTAGCATTGTTTAAACATTGTGTGTTAACACCTGTTCTTTGTAATTGGGTTGTGGTGCATTTTGCACTACCTGGAGTTACAGTTTTCAATCTGTCAGTAAATAAAATGTCCTTTAACTTCACACTTGCCAGATTATTTATCTTTAGAGTCATTAATATTAAAAGGAGGTACAACTTACTGTTTAGTTTTGTTTGTCCAAAAGAGATGTTTAATATCCATTTTAAATATGTATTTAAAAGCTTGTGTAAAATTCGTATATTAAGGCTGCGCATGGTGGCTCATGCCTGTAATCCCAGCAATTTGGAAGGCCAAGGCGGGCAGATCACTCGAGGCCAGAAGTTTGAGACCAGCCGGGCCAACATGGCAAAGCCCTATCTCTACTAAAAATATGAAAATTAGCTGAGGATGGTGGTGTGCACTTGTAGTCTCAGCTACTTGGGAGGCTGAGGCAGGAAAATCCCTTGAACCTGGGAGGCGGAGGTTGCGGTGAGCTGAGATTGCGCAGCTTGGGCAACAGAGCAAGACTCTGTCTCAAAAAAAAATTTTTTTTTTTTTTAACCTAAAATGAGGAATCACTTAAGTGAACAGGAATTGGAGGGTGATCCCCAACCAGTATCTTTCCCTCCAATCAATGTTTAAAAATATAGAATGTAATACACTGGTTCTTAACCTTTTTAAAGCCAGGTGGATGAATTCCCAATGGATCTTCTCCCAAGTGAATGGAGATAGAATCTTTTTTTTTTTTTTTTTTTTTTGAGACGGAGTCTCGCTCTGTCGCCCAGGCTGGAGTGCAGTGGCCAGATCTCAGCTCACTGCAAGCTCCGCCTCCCGGGTTCATGCCATTCTCCTGCCTCAGCCTCCCAAGTAGCTGGGACTACAGGCGCCCGCCAGGTCGCCCGACTAGTTTTTTGTATTTTTTTTAGTAGAGACGGGGTTTCACCATGTTAGCCAGGATGGTCTTGATCTCCTGACCTCGTGATCCGCCCGTCTCGGCCTCCCAAAGTGCTGGGATTACAGGCTTGAGCCACCGCGCCTGGCCCGGAGATAGAATCTTATAGAAGTGTTTTAGGACAATATGGCCTTCCCTGATGCCATTGATACCCCTATTGCGGAGCTCTAGTTTAAATAGGCCAGTAAACATTCAGAATAATTGAACAGGAAGCCCAAAGAATAACTCCCATATGAATGAATGTTTGGGGCAGATCAGCATTCTGCCAGGGGTAAGGAGTCACCCAAAGATGAAAATAAGGTCATGAACGTTGACTTGAGAAGATGCAGGTTGAAATGAAAGCCCCACTTTGGGCTGGGCATGATGGCTCATACCTGTAATGCCAACACTTTGGGAGGCTGAGACAAATGGGTCACCTGAGGTCAGGAGTTCAAGTACAACCTGGCCAACATGGCAAAACCCCATCTCTACTAAAAATACAAAAATGAGCCAGGCATGCTGGCACATGCCTGTTATCCCAGCTCCTCAGAAGACTGAGGCAGGAGAATTGCTTGAACCCAGGATGTGGAGGTTGCAGTGAGCCAAGATCGTGCCACTGCACTCCAGCCTGGGCAACAGAGTGAGACTGTCTCAAAAAAAAAAAAAAAAAAAACCCAAAACAAACAAACCAAAACAAAAACAAAAACCCTACTCTGGAATGGCAGGGGAATGGCTGCAGCTGAGAAGACTGTTGCTAGGCCCACTTACAGAGTGTCCAGGGAATCTAGCAGCTTGATCAGGTCTCAAGGCAGTAACTGTATGGAGTCTAAAAGTGGGCAGTCAAATATGAAGGTGGCTTTTGGAGATGGGCACATCAAAGCTTCACAGTTTGATATGTGGCCTAAATTATCTTGCTCCTTTGCTGTGAATTTGTACAGACCACAAGGTTATTTATTGAAGCACTGTCTGCTGGAAATGCAAAATTGAAAAACCTAAATGCTATGCATAGGAGATTAGTTGAATATATTGTAACACATCCCCACAACAGAGGTCAATGCAGCTTTTTTAAAAACTGAGGAAGGGGCCGGGTGCACTTGCTCACGCCTGTAATCCCAGCATTTTGGGAGGCCAAGGCGGGTGGATCATGAGGTTAGGAGAACGAGACCATCCTGGCTAACACAGTGAAACCCCCTCTCTACGAAAAATACAAAAATTAGCCAGGCATGGTGGCATGCACCTGTTAATCCCAGCTACTCAGGAGGCTGAGGCAGGAGAATCACTTGAACCCAGGAGGCAGAGGTCGTAGTGAGCCAAGATCGTACCACTGCACTCCAGCCTGGGTGACAAGAGCGAGACTCCATGTCAAAAAAAAAAAAAAAAAAAAAAACTGAGGAAGAGCTTTATGAACCGATTGATTTCTAAACATACTCAAGTGAAAAAAAGCAAAATTCAGGCTAGGCGTGATGGCTCATGCCTGTAATCCCAGCACTTTAGGAGGACAAGGCAGGTGGATCACAAAGTCAGGAGTTTGAGACCAGCCTGACCAGCATGGTCACACCCCATCTATACTAAAAATACAGAAAAAAAAAAAAAATTAGCTGGGCATGGTGGCGTGCACTGTAGCCCCAGCCACTTGGGAGGCTGAGGCAGGAGAATTGCTTGAACCAAGGAGGTGTAGGTTGCAGTGAGCTGAGATCTCCCCCTGCACTCCAGACTGGGTGACAGAGCAAGACTGTCTCAAAAAAAAAAAAAAAAAAAAAAGCAAAATTCAATGTATCTGTAGTAAGCTACACTTCATGTAAGAAGGGAATATAAGAAAACACACCACTATCAGCTCATTATGCAAAAGAAATACAGGAAGAAAAAGCCAGAAATGAAGGAGTGGTTACAGGGGGTGGGTTAAAAAGGGTTGGAATAGAAGAGAGGAATTGGAATAGGTTAGTGGGGATGAGAAGAAAGCAACATTTCTCTAAGAATCTTTTTGTATAGCTTTGGCCTTTAGAACTATTAGTAATGTTTCCAACAGTTCTTTAGTCATACTAGTCATATTTCAAGTGCTCCCCAGCCACATGTGGCTAGCGGCTACCATACTGGACAGTGCAGATAGGGAACATTTCCATCATCCAGAAGGTTCTGTTGGACAGTTTTCTCTGGGCCTACCAACAGTTCCACAGACTCTATATAGCAATCTTGGACCACTACTCTGCTAACTTTTTCTCACACCTTATCTGCTTCAGGCAATCAGAAACATTCAGGTTGTCACCAACTTTCTTCATGGCCACTCCTTCCTATCCAGCCTACACTCACATCTGCACCATTTTGGCCATTATCATGGTTGCATGTCAACTTTCAATCTTTTCTCTTTCTGACACGCCTGTTCTGCTAACCTCCAACTACAAGTCAATCTGAATGCAAGGCTTGCTTCTACATTTGAGCTGCTTAAGAGCAACTGGAAAAAAAAAATAACTCTTGTGAGGATCACGGCCATGAGACATGGAGGAGGTACAAACTCAAGTGCCAGTCTGGCAATGCTTTTGTGTGCAACTGGTCAATTCTCTATACGATTCCTTCTCTACTCTCTTCAAGATCCCTAAGACAGTGCTTATCAAACTTTAAAATGCAAACAAATCATCTGGGGGATCTTGTTAAAAATGCAGATTTGACCGGCGCGGTGGCGCACGCCTTTAATCCCAGCACTTTGGGAGGCTGAGGTGCGTGGATCACTTGAGGTCAGGAGTTCGAGACCAGCCTGGCCAACGTGGTGAAAGCCCATCTCTACTAAAAACACAAAAATTAGCTGGGTGTGGTAGAGGGTGCCTGTAATCCCAGCTACTCAGGAGGCTGAGGCAGGAGTACTACTTGAACCCCAGAGGCGGAGGTTGCAGTGAGCCGAGATGACACCTCTGCACTCCAGTGTGGGTGACGGAGAGTCCGCCTCAAAAAAAAAAAAAAATGCAGATTCTAATCCAGTGGGTCTGTTGTGTATGGGACCAGAGATTCTGCATTTCTAGCATGATACGCATGCTGCTAGCTCAAGAGCCATGAACAGCAAGGCCCTAACCCAGTGGTTCTCCAACTTCAGTGTGCACAATTTCCTGCAGAGCTTACTGAAACACATATTGGGCTGGATGCGGTGGCTCATGCCTGTAATTTGGGAGGCCGAGGTGGGCGGATCACGAGGTCAGGAGATCAAGACCATCCTGGCTAACACAGTGAAACCCCGTCTCTACTTAAAAAAATACAAAAAAATTAGCCGGGCGTGGTGGCACATGCCTGTAGTCCCAGCTACTTGGGAGGCTGAGGCAGGAGAATTGCCTGAACCCGGGAGGCGGAGGTGAAGGTTGCAGTGAGCCGAGATCGCGTTACTGCACTCCAACCTGGGTGACAGAGTGAGACTCCTCTCAAAAAAAAACAAAAAAAAAAAACAAAAAAACAAACCACGAATTGCTGGACCCCATTTCTGAAGTCTCTAACTCAATAAATCCGGGATACAGCCTGAGAATGTGTGTTTCTAATAAATTCCCAAGTCATGCTGCCACTACTATTCCAGGGAACACACTTTGAGACCATTGCCCTAAGCCACTGCTGGCCTTCTGTCTCCTATTTCACAGAGGCAATTGAGGCTAATGAGTGAGCAGCCCTATTGCAGCTCCTGTGGCACCTGCTCTTCCCATAGTTCAGCCATCATCACACTACTGAAGGATGTTAATCTGCATTTTTAGTAGGATTCCCCAGATGGTTTCTTTGCATTTTAAAGTTTGATAAGCACTGTGTTAGGGATCCTGAAGACAGTAGAGAAGGAATTGTATAGAGCATTGGCCAGAAGAATTTATTTATAATTAAGAAAAAAACTGAGTAAAGAAGGGATGTATTTGTGAACATTCTGCATCCATTTCCCTTCTGATAATAGTATCCCAATTTTCTTCTAGGGATATATTTCTCCCTCCAGAATTGAGGTTAGTTTCAGATGGCATTAACTATTCCCTGCTCCAGGAGTAAGCATATGAATCAGGCCTGGCCAATCAGACATGCATTCCCTCTGGCCACAAGATAGCTCAAGGATAGGACTGTGCCCCAGTCAAAGTTAGTAAGATACACTGAGGCTTTCTGGGACTGCCGAAGGAAGCTGAGACTCATCTCCACTTGACTTCGGTCAAGAAACACTTGAAGATTCAAGAACTATGGCAACTATCTTGCTCCCCAAGTAGGGGAAGTTGACAGAGATACAGCCAATGTGCAAAAAGGACAGGAGAGATGACTTGCCATACTGACATAATATCTTGATCAAGCTCTACCCTTGGACTATTATGTGAAATAAAATTCCTTTTTGCTTAATCTCTCACTTGTGAGTAGGCTGCTTGTATGTCTCATTGGCATCCAGTAAAGGAGTTTAAGAGCTTTTTCTTAAATTTTCTTAAAGCTAATTCTAGCCTTATTGAAGAGGATTAAGCAAGGTGTTCCCAGAGCTAGAGAGGATGAAGGTGAATGCTTTAAGTGTGGAGACTGGTCCTAATAAGCGGCTAAAAACTATGAGCAGGGATGGGAATTCAAGGCTTTCATTTCTTCAGAGGTTTAGCTGCAGCTGAATGCAGACCCTCAAATGGGAGGCAGCTGCGGGATGCTCACAGAGACTCGTTGGCAACACAGCCTACGAGCAGTGTGCAGCTTTCCAGGAGCAAGCTGAGGCTGGGGGTGGAGGGTCAAGTATAATAGGGCTCTGGAGTGGCATCCTGCAGCACCCATGCCTGGGCAGACATCCCGCAGCAACACTGGGCTACAGCAGCCATGATGGAAAGCAGTGGAGACTCAAGCCCCAGCCCTCCCCTTGTTCCCTTCTACTGCATACTGGGGTTCATGTACCACCCTGGGTGGGGGACATGCAGCGACTCCAATCACTGCTCCAATGTTTAGGCCCTAAGTGCTCTACCCGTACGAATAAGATTAATGTCCTTGTAAAAGAGGCTTCAGGGAACTACTTGGCCTCCTCCCCTCCTTCTGCCATGTGAGGATACTGCAAGAGGAGCCATCTTGAAGGTAGAGTGAGACTTTGCCAGACAACAAATCTGCCTGTGCCTTGACCTCGAACTTCAGAGCCTCCAGAACTGTGAGAAATATATTTCTATTTATAAATTACCAGTCTAGAGTATTGTGTTATAGGGCAGGAATGAACTAAGACACCTGGTTAGGATCTTTCAATCTGTGATCCAAGACACTACCTTGAGTTCTATCCAGATGGTTCTTATATAGTGTTATCAATATATGTAAAAAATATACACACACACTTACTATTATCATCTTATCCATGTAGCGTTATCACTATATATCAAACTCTTATAGCAGCCATCTCTACCCCCTTTTAACATTTTCTTTTGGAGGTCACATCCTCCAAAAAGAGCATTTTAACATGAAGTGTGACCTGCCAAAGTGAACAGACTATAGGAAATTCTATGTTAAAAAAAAAAAAAAATCCCACAGAGCCTTCCTGAATCTGCTCCATTTTAATTTAGAAATTTTGTGACTTAACATTTAGGTCCTAGTGTGGATGTCTTAATTTGTCACTGCAATGCTTTAGACCTTGTTGCTAATTTGCTTGGTTTACAATGTTGATTTGGATGACAAATTCAGATAATTCAGAGCACCTGGAATTCCTGACTTTCAGGTCAGCATTGAGAACATCAGGGCTCTCCTGCTGCACGTTACAGATGCAGGATATTGGCCTGTTTCCAGGAGACAGGATAGTACTGTTCAGTGTCACCAGGGGGTTCCAGTGTGGCCTGGGAGGAGTGGCTATCACTCTAGAGGGCGTGGAGCATCCTCTCTGTCCCTGGGATGGAATAAGTGTAGCCAAAAGCAAGTGGGCAGACTCAACGCTATGTATTCCTGGTAGCTCTGAAAATGACAGAGCAAATCATGGGAACTGCACAAAATGAATGACACTGTAAACTGTTTGACTTCTTACTTGCAAACAAGAACTAGTAGTCTCTCTGAGCCTACCCTGGCTCAGGTGGCTGCCCAACAAAAAGAAAAATAAAGAAAAAATAAACAAGAACCAATAATTATGGGGTACATTCAATAAAAAAGTAAAGTAATCACAGGCGCAGGAGCTCACACCTGTACTCCCAGCTACTTGGGAGGCTGAAGTGGGAGGACTGGTTGAGCCTGGGAGATCAAGGCTGAAGTGAGCTGTGATTGTGCCTCTGCACTCCAACCTGGGTGACAGAGCAAGACCCTATCTAAATAAGGAAAAAAAAAAAAGTGAAGCAATAGCCCCTTAAAAATACTTTCAAATAATTACACTGGCACATCTAGTCATCTATTGGGGTAAGACTTTATTTCTAAGTTCTTTAAGCTGGAAATAACATGTATTTCAAAAGATACTCCTAAAAGAAATGAGCAATTTGGTTCCTCTATAACAAGAACAAAACTTAAGCTTTTCAAGTTTTTTTGTCATTGAATTATCTGGCTAAAGAGAATGTGTCCCAAAGTTACTTCAATACACCATAGCCTGAAGGTTTTAAATAAAACTTAACACTTAACTAAATTAAAACTAGTGTCATATTCAAATGCAAGGAATAAAAAGGGAAATGAAATTGTATCAGTTGGTCAGCATTTACTAAACACCTCCCAAGGGTAAAACACAGGGAATGGGATGGAAAGAGAAGGATGTTGGAGATACTATGAACACAGAATTGACGAGTGTGATTGGGGTGCAGGGGAAGAGGGCAAAAGGAGGAAGCAAAGAATGGGAGATCTCCAGTTTGGGTGAACCTGGGGATACAGACAGAACACTCTGGCTTATGTATCCCCGTGTGGGGTGCTCTCTCATGCTGAATTACAGGAATAAAATTATTCCTGTCAAAGAAACGTTTGACAACTGTATCCAAGAGTATGTCATAACATAGAAATCAATGAAATGATACAGCTATCTCACAGGCTAACAGTAACTTCTAGACAAGTCTGCAAAGGTGAAAAATGAATTAGTAATTAAAGAGCTGACCAGGATTGTCTGTGATCATCCCAGCCTCTGAAATAATATTAGCAGAGTCTGAAGTGGTGGCTTCCCTGGCAGCTTATTTCTCCACCAGTCTCCCAGGGCCTACTCTGCACCATCACCTCTGGAAACCCTGGGAAGTGCAGGCCAGGTTTCTCTGCTTCAAACCAAGTCTGGGCCCTAGAGGACACAAACAGCCCTCTATGTTTAGATTAGAGTGATTCTTTGAGGCTGGCTTTGTGTCTCTGGTGCGCCTGAACTGCTTCCATGGCACTGATCAGGAAGGGAGTCAAATTGGTCAGGTCGGTGCACTTACAAGTTTGAGTTTTAAAAGGAAGAATTTCATTCTGGAAAAAAAAATTACAAATATTTACCCAGAAATCCACAGCAAATTAGAAAGTGTTGGAACTAAGAAACAACTTACAAAGTTTCGCTGATCAAAAAAAAACTTGACGAAACAGGCACTTGGCAACATGTGCTGCAGAATATCAATTCACAGCCGCCAGAGATCTGCAGAAATACCTGAGGGACCATAAGCATAAAGAGGCTTCCACTAATATTCTTGCATATAAGAAGCAAACATGATGAAGAGATTGATGTATTTTATATTCTTTAAGCAAACTGAATAAACTTAAGAATTATCACTTGTACATCTTGTTATAAAATGGGCTTGGAAAAACACTAATGCATGTGTTCATAACATTTAGGGGAGGATTTGATAAAGAAGAAGATGACATTAGTTTTATGTTCCAACTAAAATGTTTGCCCTATTTTTTTATACAATTTGTACATTTCTTTGACATTTTCTATAAGCTGTATAGCGTTGATGCACTAAATTTTTCCTAAGACGGAGAGATTCTTTGTGGTTGAATTTTCTATTTTAAAACCAATTTTGGGAGATGCCATTGCCAATACACATTGGTAATTCAACCACCTGATCACTACACAAAAAGAATTCATTTTGGACCCAAAGTTTTGTACATCTTACTGTCAACTGTGGCAGAACTTACATTAATTTCTATTTCGCAATTGTTATATTAGGAGGTAAATATACTAGTCTAAGAAATGTGGATTCTAGTTGTATTTCACAGCAGTACGTGTGTTACAGAATTCCAATAAGTATGTTAGACTACCTTGCTGATTTCAGGTTAATGCAATGATATTTGTAAACGCCTCTGTAGCTCTCACAAGACACGCTAGAATAGATAAAAACAAGAGGACTAAAATCCTTAGGTTATTGAAGTTGGGTTACTTTTTATTATAGAACCTTCTACATTGACACATACTGTTTCATCATTTGTCTTCCAAGTTTATTATTTATGGCTTTTTTTTTTTTGAGATGGAGTCTTGCTCTTGTCACCCAGGCTGGAGTGCAGAGGCACGGTCTCAGCTCACTGCCAGCTCTGCCTCCCAGCTTCAAGCAATTCTCTGCCTCAGCCTCCTGAGTAGCTGGGACTACAAGTGCCCGCCACCATGCCCGGCTAATTTTTTGTATTTTTAGTACAGACAGGGTTTCATCGTGTTGGCCAGGATGGTCTCAATCTCCTGCCATCGTGATCCACCCGCCTCTGCCTCCCAAAGTGCTGGGATTACAGGTGTGAGCCACCATGCCTGGCCTTTTTTTGTTTTTTTTTTTTGAGATAGAGTCTCACTCTGTCACCCAGGCTGGAGTGCAGTAGCACGATCTCAGCTCACTGCAACTGCCTCCCAGGTTCAAGCGATTTTCCTTCCTCAGCCTCCTGAGTAGCTGGAATTTAGGCACATGCCACCACACCCAGGTGATTTTTGCATTTTTAGTAGAGAGGGGGTTTTGTCATATTGGCCAGGCTGGTCTTGAACTCCTGAGATCAGGTGATCCACCTGCTTTGGCCTCCCAAAGTGCTGGGATTACAGGTGTGAGCCACCGTGCCCAGCCAAGAACCTTAGTCTTCAGCAAATCAAAAGTGCTGAAGAAACAGTTTCCTGGTGGCACATTCTGGAAAAACATTTCACAACGCTAGTGAGTGAGCAACTATAGGCTTTGAGGAACTGGCTGACTGTTCTGGGGTGTGCCACTACTGTTGGCCACACGACATAAAACTGGCAGTGGCTGGAAAGAGCAACATCTAAAATGTTTGAGAGGTATATGTAACTCACCCAGGCCTTACTATGCAAACAAAACATGAGTAACCAGGTAAGTACTTTCTGGCTGGTCAACAACTACTCCACAGCAGCTGCGTGAGTTCCCTGCAGTGGCATGGATGCTGGCTTACAGTGATGTTTGAAACCAAATCTACAGATGAAGACTTCAAAGGATTTTATATCACTAATAGGAAGACTACCTTATTCCCAAAGTTTATCCATTAAACTATAAAACTGACATCAAATAAATATTCCACATTGACAGTGAAGACCCTGATGTGCCTGTTTTAAGTGGAGAAACCACTACAAAAAGAAAAAAAATTTTTTTTAAGAGAGAAAGTCTCAGGCCGGGCACAGTGGCTCACACCTGTAATCCTAACTCTAGGAGGCCAAAGCGGGCAAATCACTTGAGGTTAGGAGTTCAAGACGAGCCTGGCCAGCACTGTGAAACTCCGTCTCTATTAAAAATACAAGAATTAGCTGGGCGTGGTGGTGCATGCCTGTAGTCTCAGCTACTCAGGAGGCTGAGGCAGGAGAATCGCTTAAGCTCAGGAGGCAGAGGCTGCAGTGAGCTGAGATTGTGCCACTGCACTCCAGCTTGGGTGACAGAGTAAGACTTGGTCTCAAAAAAAAAGAGACAAGGTCTCGCTCTGTCACTAAGGCTGGAGCGCAAGGATGTGATGAGAGCTCACTGAAGTCTCAAATTCTTGGGCTCAAGCAATCTTCCCACTTTAGCCTCCCGAGTAGCTGGGACTACAGGTGCATGCCAGAATGCCAAGCTGATTTTTAAAACTGTTTTGTAGAGATGAGGTCTTGCAATGTTGTCCAGGCTAGTCTTGAACTCCTGGCCTCAAGCGATCCTACTGCTTTGACGTCCCAAAGTGTTGGGATTACAGGCGTGAGCCACTGCGCCTGGTGCAGAATTGGTTTTAAATAAAGATAATCATGAGGGTTATAGTGATGATGAAGAGGAAATTGTAAAATGGGTAGAACAATAATCACTAGATGATATGGTGAAAATGTGTGATCAGTCAATGGTGGGCTTTGAGCCATGTACATTTATCAGTGAACGTGAGTTTACGGCAGTTTTCATAATTAAAAAGGAACTGACGGGAACCCAAATTAATGAACCATTATAACAAGGGGGCCAAGGAGTCCTTATAAAGGGTGCCGCTAGAGTGCAGCATTTAATCCTGCTCCTGCTGGCATCAGATGTCCCCCGCCAGCCTGCAGCTGGGACAGGCACTGATGTTCCTCTCCTCTAGGATGTACAAACACTAGAGGTTACACATGTTCATCCTTGTATGCACAGGCATATTTAGCTGAATTTGAACCTGTATATATTAAAAGAGTTATAAAATGTTTTCCTTAGAAAAATGACTACTAGAGTACTTATAATCTATATTTATTCCACTCTTTCATTGACTGGTTTATTATTATTATTATTATTTTTTGAGATGGAGTCTTGCTCTGTCGCCAGGTTGGAGTGCAGTGGTGTGATCTTGGCTCACTGAAACCTCCCCCTCCCAGGTTCAAGTGATTCTCCTGCCTCAGCCTCCAGACTAGCTGGGACTACAGGCACACACCACCACGCCCAGCTAATTTTTTTTTTTTTTTTTTTTTTGAGACTGAGTCTCACTCTGTCGCCCAGGCTGGAGTGCAGTGGCGTGATCTCGGCTCACTGCAAGCTCCACTTCCCGGGTTCACACCATTCTCCTGCCTCAGCCTCCGCAGTAGCTGGGACTACAGGCGCCCACCACCACGCCTGGCTAGTTTTTTGTTTGTTTGTTTGTTTGTTTTTTCTCAGTAGAGACGGGGTTTCACCGTGTTAGCTAGGATGGTCTCAATCTCTTGACCTCATGATCCGCCCGCCTCGGCCTCCCAAAGTGCTGAGATTACAGGCATGAGCCATCACACCCAGCTTACTGGTTTATTATTTAAATAAACTACACAGTTTGTCCTAATTAGTACTTCATACATTTCACTGCAGAAATATTAATGCTTTATTATAGTATGTTACCTTAGACCCTGCCAGGGCTTTTATGTGAAGTGACGTGTGGTTATTGTATACATACATATTTCCTTTCAAAAAATCTGAAAAGCTCTGAATTCTAAAACTCATCAGGCTGCAAAGATGGATAACAGACAGTGGACCTTATTTTACTCAAAAGGCAAATAATGCACGTGTAGGAAATCATTCCACTGTTCCAGGTTAAAATCCTTTTTGAACAATTTCTAATGCCTGCCACTCTTGGTTATGTACATTTCTAACTAAAGGCAGCTACTCTATCTTTCCCTCGTAGGATAAAGACCACTGTTAAATTCTGGCGCTGATACGAAAACAAAACTTTGCAGAAAAACTGAAGGAGTTTAATCATATCTGGTGGTAATACCTCCTAAATGATATTACACTTTAAGAGCCTTTGCAAGATTATATGAAGTATGAATTAATTTCTAATAATGCAGCTTTGTCATTATGAAGAGCAGTTATTCACTGTGAAAACCAAGTGTGGGGCCGGGCGCGGTGGCTCAAGCCTGTAATCCCAGCACTTTGGGAGGCCGAGACGGGCGGATCACGAGGTCAGGAGATCGAGACCATCCTGGCTAACGCTGAAACCCCGTCTCTACTAAAAAATACAAAAAACTAGCCGGGCGAGGTGGCGGGCGCCTGTAGTCCCAGCTACTCGGGAGGCTGAGGCAGGAGAATGGCGTAAACCCGGGAGGCGGAGCTTGCAGTGAGCTGAGATCCGGCCACTGCACTCCAGCCTGGGCGACAGAGCGAGACTCGGTCTCAAAAAAAAAAAAAAAAAAAAACCAAGTGTGGGCTCTTGTGTTTCAGTATCAGTCTTCCATAGACCCCTCAGCTCAAACCAGGCTGTCACTTCTGGCTGCTCCCAGGGTACCTGCCATAGCATCCTCACTAACGTGCCAAAGCTGGAAAAACTTCATTTTGTTAATCTAAACTAAGAATAAATGATCCGGGAGAGCTTCAACTTTAGACATCTGTTTTGGCTGTTCAGAGGCCCATCTCCTTCCTTCCTGCTTCTCGGCTGGGTTAGTAATAACTGAGGTACCAGGTAAATAACCTGTAGAGGGCCAATGCACCATTGCATATTATTCTTACTTTGTCTC
Source organism: Rhinopithecus roxellana (assembly GCF_007565055.1). Lineage (NCBI taxonomy): Eukaryota > Metazoa > Chordata > Mammalia > Primates > Cercopithecidae > Rhinopithecus > Rhinopithecus roxellana. The sequence goes on along the minus strand of NC_044557.1, from coordinate 58,771,943 downwards.
TAAAAAGATTAAAGGGAGAAATAGTGATTATCTGCTGGATCTTTGTGGAGACACTAATCCACCTCTTTGGAAGGCCAAGGCCAAGTTGAGAACATGAAGAGAACACACACCAGTAGCAGAGCCAACACACCCTGCATTTATTTTAATATTCTACTCCAAATCCCTTGTGTGGAAGGAAAAAGAAAGTAACCCCCCTTTTTTTTTTTTTGAGACGGAGTCTCGCTCTGTCGCCCAGGCTGGAGTGCAGTGGCGCGATCTCCACTCACTGCAAGCTCCGCCTCCCGGGTTCACGCCATTCTCCTGCCTCAGCCTCCCGTATAGCTGGGACTACAAGTGCCCACCACCATGCCCAGCTAACTTTTGTATTTTTAGTAGAGACGGGGTTTCACCGTGTTAGCCACAGTGGTCTCGATCTCCTGACCTCGTGATCTGCCCGTCTCTGCCTACCAAAGTGCTGGGATTACAGAAAGTAACATTTATAAAAGGATAATGTTACAAGCTTCGTATACTTCCTTTAATTACACACTGTGAGGTAGGTGTTATTCCCTTTTTACAGATGAAGGCTGAGGTTAGATAATTTACTAATTCCAAACCTCTCATGAATATTAAGTGATAAAAACTAGCTTATAATCCATCTGTTTATCTCAAACCCATGCTCCTCAAAATTTTCACTTTATTAAAGAACCACAATATCAATACATGCTTGCTGTAAAAGTCAAATACAGACATGTTAATGTCTCCTCCCCCAGGCCAAATCTGCTCTCACAGTAAAAATGTTAATACCTGAGGTGGCATCTTGCTACTTCTTTCTCCAGGATCATAAAATCATGTATACACACATAGGAAGATTTCCTTATTTTTCTCCAAAGTAAGATCTTACTGTAACATTTTCCATTAACACTACACAATTTTTATCACTTATGAATGTATCACAGCTTTTCAAGTCCACATAGGTAATCTCATTTTTTAAAAATTGCATGATATATTCTATATTATAGATGAACCATACTTTTTAAAACACTTCCTGATAAAATTCAAATTATCTCTAGGTTTTTGCTATTACAAAAAAAGCTATAGTAAACTTTCTTGAACATATATTCTTACAAATTGGAACCTTGATTTCCACAAACTAAATGAAAAGTGGTATTACTGAATGTAATCTCTGTACGTTTTAGGTCTGAGCTGTTCCTATTGTCAGGTTTTGACTCATAGAGATACACAAGGCCAAACAATGGAATCTATCTTCCTGACAGTTCTGGTAAAGTCATTCCCACTGGACAGAAGGCAAGATTCTGTTTGATTCTGTGCAATGTGAACTCTCAGTAGGGGTAGGGCTTACACAAGGAGGTATCAGAGAAAGAAAGAAATAGGTTATTATTTTATTAACTTTCAAGCTCAGAGGACTCTATCAAGACCAGTTCAGGCCAGGTGCGGTGGCTCACACCTGTAATCCCAGCACTTTGGGAGGCCGAGGCAGGTGGTTCACTTGAGGTCAGGAGTTTGAGACCAGCCTGGCCAACACAGTGAAACCCTGTCTCTACCAAAAATACAAAAATTAGCTGGGCATGGTGGCACATACTTGTAATCCCTGTTACTTGGGAGGCTGACGCACGAGAATTGTTTGAACCCGGGAGACAGAGGTTGCATTGAGCCAAGCTGGTGCCACTGCACTACAGCCTGGGTGACAGAGCAACTCTACCTCAAGAAAGAAAAAAAAAAAGTTCCTAAATGGGCAGGAGTATGGAACCCTGGCTGGATACCGTTTCCACAACTCCCACCCACCTTACCCCTCTGCAAGGTATACAAGAGAGAAGGAAAAAAAAAAAGGAGGGTGAGAGCATGAGTTTCCTCCAAGAAGGGCCATGCTCCTGTCAGAAAGGGGCCTAGTTTTCAGGGGCCTCTGATGCAGACAAAGCAGACAGCAACTTGGTCTCTCACAAGCTCAATGTACTCTCTCAGGCTGAGTGAAACCAGGTGACACACAGAGGCACTGGCTGGAGAAGCCAGCTTTTTGTAATTCATATATATAATTTTTTAAAAATTTGTTTTAGAGATGAGGTCTCACTACGTTGCCCAGGCTGGTCTCAAACTCCTGGGCTGAAGTGATCCACCCACCTCGGCCTCCCAAAATGCTAGGAGCCACCACACCTGGCCAGCTTTTTGAAAAAAAAATTTTTTTTTTGAGACGGAATCTTGCTCTGTCACCAGGCTGGAGTGTAGCGGTGCGATCTCAGCTCACTGCAACCTCCGCCTCCTAGGTTCAAGCAATTCTCCTGCCTCAGCCTCCTGAGTAGCTAGGATTATAGGCACCCACTACCACACCCAGCTAATTTTTTGTATTTTTAGTAGAGACAGGGTTTCACTATGTTGGCCAGGCTGGTCTTGAACTCCTGACCTTGTGATCTGCCCACCTTGGCCTCCCAAAGTGCTTTTTTTTCTTTTTCTTTTTTTTTTTTTTTGAGACGGAGTCTTGCACTGTCACCAGGCTGGAGTATAGTGGTGCGATCTCGGCTCACTGCAACCTCCGCCTCCTAGGTTCAAGCAGTTCTCCTGCCTCAGCCTCCTGAGTAGCTAGGATTACAGGCATCCACTACCACACCCGGCTAATTTTTTGTATTTTTAGTAGAGATGGGGTTTCACTATGTTGGCCAGGGCTGGTCTTGAACTCCTGACCTTGTGATCTGCCCACCTTGGCCTCCCAAAGTGCTTTTTTTCTTTTTTGAGACGGAGTTTCCCTCTGTCGTCCAGGCTGGAGTACAGTGGCGCAATCTCGGCTCACTGCAACCTCTGCCTCCCAGGTTCAAGCGATTTTCCTGCTCAGCCTCCCAAGTAGATGGGATTACAGGCGTGCACCACCAACACTGGTTAGTTTTGTATTTTTAGTAGAGATGGGGTTTCGTCATGTTGGTCAGGCTGGTCTCTAACTCCTGACCTCAGGTGATCCACCCACCTTGGCCTCCCAAACTCCTGGAATTATAGGCATGAGCCACTGTGCCTGGCCAGCTTTTTGAAATTCTTAAACTGGATGTGTACCTTTGGATACATATATAAACTTTCCAATTCTTATGTTCCTCTTTTGAAAAATGAGGAGTTCAGGATTTGTGATGTGCGAGGCCACTTCTAATTCTCAGATTCTGTAATTCTAGTTACAAAATGTGGATAATTTCCTATGACATTTGTACGAATTCATACAAATATAAAATTAGGAGTCAAGACTTGGGTTCAAGTCCCAATCTGTAAGCTAAATAATCTTAGAGAAGCCCTCTAACTCCTCTGAGTTTTATTCCTCAGCTATAAATCTGGCAAAATAAACCTCATAGGGTTGTTGCAAGACTCAAGTAAGGGGATGCCTGTTAAATAACTGTGAACAATAAAGATGTTAAAACAAATGTAGCATAGGCCAGGAGCAGTGGTTCATATCTATAATCCCAGCACTTTGGGAGGCTGAGATGGGAGGATTACTTGAGGCCAGGAGTTCGAGGACAGCCTGGGTAACATAGCAAGACTCCATCTCGACAGGAAATTTAAAAATTAGCCAGGGAAGAGGGTGCACGTCTGTAGTCCCAGCTACTTGGGAGGCTGAGGTGGGAGGATTGCTTTGAGCCCAGGAGGTTGAGTCCATAGTGAGCTATGATCATACAACTATACTCCAGCATGGGCAAGAGAGTGAGACTGTCTCTAAAAATAAACAAACAAATAAACGTGGCATAGTATTCTTAGTAAATCTAAGCTACTAGTTCTCATTTTTTTGCTCAACTTAAACTTCATTAATCAAATATTTAAGTCATTCATTCCACAAATACTTACGGAATGTCTTCTGTTTTAGGCACTATACCTCAGTGAATAAAACACTGAATTTTTATTTCCTGTCCAACACCGGCCAGGCACAATGCGAGGTATTGAGCACACAATGGTGCAATTAAGAGCTTTTAGTGGGAGTCACAGGCACACTCACGTCATGGGACTTAGACTTGAAAATGTCCTTTCACAATGTGTATCAAATACAGAAATTTAAACATAAATATTTTAGCAAGGCACACACAAGGGAAATAAACTGTACTCACCATAGTAGAGAGATGAATGTAGTACCTGCTATGATCCAATACATAGGGGCTAGCCACTGTTTTAGGTACTGGAGATTCAGCAATGAACAAAGCAGACCAAGTCCCTGGCCTTCTGGAGCTTACATTCTATTAGAAAGGCTGAATCATAGGCACATGTTCTCAGTACCTCCTGAGGGATATGTCACAGGACTAAAAAATGAAAGGTTGAATCAACCAGACTATTACTAATTACATATGTAAGACACAGGCAAAGAAATGTATGAGGCTGATATGAGAATTATGAGACAAAGTTCTGGACCCAGAGCTTCTGGCCCCTTCTCTTGGTAGTACTCAGTTCCCCTTATCAGAACTGAAGGCATGATAAACTCTGACTTTCTCACCTCATTTCTCATTCCAGTTATTCAGCTTGGACAAGTAGCAGCTTTTCAAGGAGTGAGATGTTTGGGTATATGGGATAATCACAGCTATGTTTCGGCTGCGGTAAGCTGTTATGGCTTTAGATTTTCAAATACCATTCATATATTCTGCAAACGGATGATTGAGCTCTACCCTTTTCTAGGGTCCTTTGAATCTATCTGTGTCTCACACAGCACGAGGATTCCTGCAGCCAATAATGGATCACTAACCTGCATCTAACTTCTAACTATTGCTCACATATGCATTCAGAAGTATGTCCAACAATGGCAGATTCTTTAGTATGATGCACTGTGCCAAGTCCTTGCTTCCTGGCATTTATATTCACATTGAAAACTTAAGAGAAATGCAAACTCTAGTATTAGACAGTATGAGTTGATGCCATTTGATTAAATGAGATATAGGAGCTACAAAGAGAAAGGCATCACTTCTGGCTGAAGTAACCACAGGAGAGAAGGACGCAGCTCTTGCGAGAGACTGTTTTGTGCTGGCCACAGTGCGAGACCTTTTACATACATTCTCTCACTTGCCAGGAAGGCTTCATGAAGGACTTGGTAGTCTAAGACCCTGAGGAAGAATTTGGTAAGGCAGACATGTAGTTTCAACTGAATTTTCATTTACTGTCCAACACTGGCCAGGCACAATGCTAGGTGCTGGACACATGATGGTGATGGTGCAATTAAGAACTTTTAGTGGGAGACACAGACAAATAAAGAGGCAATCACAACTACCCTATAGTGTAATGTATACAAATAGATAAAGCAACTCCCCTTCTGGAATTCATCTGATGTTTTTGTCTCATGGTTAGTCTACAAAATACTTGACCAGCACTCCTCAAAACTGTTAAGGTCATCAAAACAAGAAAAGTCTGAGAAACTGCCATGGCCAAGAGGAACCTAAGACATGACATCTAAATGTTATGGTTATCCTGGATGAGATCCTAGAGCAGTATAAAGATATTAGGTAAAAACTAAAGACACAGGAATAAAGTATGGACTTTAGTTAATAATAACACATCGACATTGATTCATTAATAGCAAACACATCATAGGGTAATAAATGTCCCATACTATAAGATGTCAATAACAAGGGAAATTGTGCATGTGTGGTGGGTGGGAGACGGGAGTGAGTATATGCAAGTCCTGTTCCACCTGATCAATTTTTCTTTAAAACTGTTCTAAAAAAGAGTCTGTTAACGTTTTTAAGAGTCTGATATTTACTGGGAATAATTCCACCATCCATCTATCATCCATCATGATAACCTAGAGACTTAAAGTTTTGTAATGGGATATCCTACACATAATTCAAACCAGCATTTACCCAAATCCTACTATATATGCCTTTGAACTGCTGAATACTGGCTATAAAAAGGTGAACAAAACAATTTCCGAGGCCTAGTTGGAAATAAAAGACATTTAATTTTTGTCCTGTAAGATAACTGTAGCACAGAGAAAAGGATCTGTGAAGCTTCGACAGAGAAGATATACTAAAGAAAAGGTACAGAATAAAGAAATGGGTGGGCTAAGCCTGAATTTTTTTTTTAAGCCTGTGCCTCCAAGAATCTTCTGGGGTTTTTTCCTCCTGAAAATGAATGTCGGAGCAATCAAAACAGTTACCCCAAAGAAGCATGGTAGAGGCCAACAGTTTATTTACCATGGTGTTTTAACTTTACATGTACAATAGGGGAAATATACTTTAGGTGAATTTTAAAACGGATAAGTAGGAGAAAAGCAAGCTAAAAACACACATACCCGCCCCCCGACCTTTATTTTCTCTTTTTTTAAACAGACCCACTTGTCTACTGACCAGGTACCTGTAATATGGGAGAATTCACTCTATTCCTTTCCACACAAAGAAGTCTTGGAATTTTCTAATTTCTCCTTTACTATGATTGTATTCTGTTCACATAATAGCCAAGAGTATGGCAAAGGACATTTATAAGAGCAGTGTCTTATGAAAACCAATTTACTAGTTAACTCAGTACTGAGCATACATTCATCATTCAAAGATGAATCCCACAAACGTTACTCGACATACTGGTTTTCAGTACATTTAATCAAATTCAACCACGAGGGCCACCAGTTCTGCTCACTATCAGGTGACGCTTGTTGGGAGCCCCCGACCCCTTTTCTTGACATCATGCTGTTGGACCTTTAAGCTAGCTATACCGGTAACTGCGTTTTGAGTTGACTGCAAAAGGGAGGCAACTTCTGCCCCGCCCAGAGCCATCCTAAGCGTTAGAAATGGCAGAAAGTTTCTTGGGACTGACAAGGCATGAACTTCTGATGCTGTCACCTTGGGCAAAGCTCTTACAGGTAAATTAGGAAGAGAAACAATTACTTTGTCGGCGTCACGAGACGAAGAATGGAAAAAGTGTGGAAAAGGACTTCGCCCGCCCCAAAGCGACAGTCCGGCGGTGGCTATTTCCCGGGCCTCAAGCGCGCTCCAGCGGCGCAGCACAAAAGACCGGGCGGGAGCCGGGGTCGCCGGGCGCCGCCTCCCGGTGCATCTCGGGAAGGGCTCCCGCCCGCGCAGCTCCGTCTCCCCGGCGCGGCCAGCTCGCCCTCCCGCTCGCTCAGGGCCGGGGCAGACGTGGCCCGCCCGAGCTGCCGCGGGTCTCCGAGAGGGCTTCGCACTACTCCTCCACCCGGGGGATCTTTGTTCCCAGATCTGTTCCCCGTCTCGCTGCTCCCGCCGCAAAACCTCTTTGCGGAATACCCGCCGCAAGTCTGACTTGACGATGTGCAGTTTTGGGGTGCGCTAGTTGTGGGGGCATTCATAGAGGCAGCGAAGGGACCCCTAAGTTTAAACACTCCGGGAATGGTAAAGGAAGAGCGTCGGGCCCGCCTCCTCCCAACAGCGCTCGGGCGCGAACGGCGCCCTCCCGCGCTGCCGGCTCGCGCGGGCTCCGCAGGGCGCGCTGGCGGCGGCGGGGCGGGGCGCGGCAGGCAGGTCCGGGGCCTGCAAGTGGTGGCGACCGTTCTTCCCACCCGGCCATGTCCCCGGGGACCACCGCGCTCATGGGGAGCGGGAATGCCGTTCTCGGGCCCCGCTCCGAAGAGGGGTTTTACCCTCGGGGACCCCGGAATTGGAGATGGGGACTAGAGAGGGAGCAAGGAAGGGCGCGGCGTGGCGCGAGCGTTTCCTGCGCGAGGACTGCGGGGTGGCAGCTGGAGGCCACTGCAGGGGCAGGACGGCGGGCTGAGGGAGCGACCCACCCATGGGGAAAGAAACCCGGTAGGGGGAGCAGGGAGCCGAAAAATAGGGTTGATACATACCTGGGTGGGCGGGCTGGAGATTCCTGAGCGTGCAGCGCAGGGCTGGGGGAGCGGGCTCGGAGTGGTCGCGGGCCGGGACTGAGGAGCGCAGAGCCGCACGTGGCCCGGCGCGCTGCTGAGCGATGTTTACATTCTGCAGCCACTCCACGTTGTGCTGCCGCCCGCGCTTCCCATTGGCCAGCTCTTCAGCCAACGCTTCTCTCCTCCCGGAGGGGCGGGCCCTCGGGTCCCCGCGTCGCTCAGGAAAGACCCCGGTTCCCTGAGGCCTTGGCGGGACAGCTAGGGCGCGCCCCAGGACGGTCACTTCCCAGCCACCCTATGGTCGCCCGGGTCGCGTCACCCTGTTATGCGCCCGGGCTGAGCTGCAGCCTGACACCCCCGAAATGCAGTGGGAGGGAGCAAGACCAAACTGGCGGGAGATGCGGGAGCCGGGCGGTGGGGAGGCCAGCCGCGGAGAAGGAGCCCCTGAGAGTTTCCCTGCCGCCGCCGGCCGCGCCGTGGAGCGCGGTGGACACAGGCCGAAGGCCTGGGAGAGTGGACCCCACAGCCGCTCCGGGTGGCGGGCGCGCACTGAGAGCAGGGCGCGGCGCGCTGGCGCGCGGGCAGACGGGCGGGAGAGGGGAGCGCGCTGTCCGGAGGTGTCAGTCTGAGGCGCATGCGTGTGGGGCGGGCCCGGCCTGGCCTATATATTGGGTTGGCGCCGGCGCCAGCTGAGCCGAGCGGTAGCGGGTCTGGCGGTGAGGAGGTGCTGCGCGAAGGGGGATGCGGGAGGAAAGAAAGCCCAGTTGGGCCGATCCCTTACCACAGGCGGGAACCTCAAGGAGGAAAAACGGGAGGGCTGGGGGTCATGGGTCCCCGCGTTCCGTCCCTGTCAGGAATCTTGGCAGGGGACCGGGAAGCAGCAGGGCATGGAGAGCCGCCCCTCATTCTAGGGGCTTTCTCTATCCCATCCTCATTTAGGGAGCTATCCCGTGGGAGAGAGGATGGGAGGCCGGGTCCCCTCCATGGGGAGAAAAGTTCCCGGCCAGCCCAGTCTCCCCTTTCTTTAGCTCCTTTTCCTGCCCCCCCGCTTCCCATCTGGAGTTGGGGTCCGGGCGCCTCTCCGAGCGGCGGTAGGGCGGCGGGACCGGGAAGGAGGGAAAGGAGACTGAAGGCCGTGACACCAGTCTCGGTTCCTCCGCCCCCTGCTTCCCCGCCACCGCCGCTCTCCAAATTGGCGCGGAACCGGCTTCTCCACAGCCTTTTGCCTCCACAACCCCCTCTCCGCGCTCATCCAGGATGGGAGGCGGGACGTGGGGGCGCTACCCAAGCCCCACTCTCGGTGTACGGGGGAGAGGGTGGAGGACCCAGAAAAACCCGTTTGAGGAAGTTGTGCCTCCCTGCGTGTTCAAGGTGCCAGGAGTGCTTGGTAAATTTTTGGACACCCGCGTCCCGGCTGTACATTCAGTTGAGAAAATGCAGGCGTGTATCCAAAATGAATTACCATGAGCTAGCTAACATAGCATAGAAGATGGCAGGGTCACACGGCCCAGGCCCCCTTCGGAGGGACTGAGCTTTCACCTCCAAATCAGCACTTGGAGCATGTGAATGACAATGTACTTGACTGCGGCTTTTCCTCTCCCCCCTTCAGAGGTTTTACACACCTGAAAGAAGAGAATGTCAAGACGAAGGTAACATCTGTCTTAGAGACATGTTTCAAATTAGTTGCCGCCTTTAACTTACTAATTACACTTCCTTTTTAAAAATTCACCACAGTAGCCGTTTACAAGCTAAGCAGCAGCCTCAGCCCAGCCAGACGGAATCACCCCAAGAAGTCCAGATAATCCAGGCCAAGAAGAGGAAAACCACCCAGGTGATTTAAGGAGAAAGAGGGAGGAACTAAATGCCATGCTGGGACTTTAGTTTACCAATGGTCTTTTCTGTTTTCCAGGATGTCAAAAAAAGAAGAGAGGAGGTCACCAAGAAACATCAGTATGAAATTAGGGTAATGCAGAACTGGACTGGGTGGGTTTGGGGAGAAAATGGAGGATAGACGAATAAGAATAGAATTATGTGTTTATTGCTTTGCAATAGATTCCTCTGACACTTTTACTTTTTTAATGCCCCTAGAGGTCAGCAGGAAGGCGCTTATCTTTGGGTGGTTTCTATGTGCCCGAATCCTACTACAGCTGCAGAGTAAGTGCCTTCAAGCAGCTGGTTCCTTTTTGTAAATCCCTCCCTCTTGGAACTGCCTGGTGCACCAGGGCCCGCCTAATCTGTCCAATATACTGCTCTTTGTTCCCTCGCAGACTCTAGTAGACGGTCCTAATAGCTGCTTCTTGGGCATAAATAGGATGTGAGATCATTGACAGCCTGGCACGCAGCCCTTTGGTACCTCTTCTTCCTATGTGTTTTACAGAAAGCACTTTGGAGATAGTGATTGCCTTTGAAACCAGCATTATTGGGAAAAGGATCCTTTAAGTAATTGATTCCATTTTTAAGGTTTTGCCTTCAAATATTCAAAAGTATCAGAGCACACTTTTTTTAGAAAGAGCTTTTTATTTGGGGGAAAAAAAAAAAAAAGTCCCTGCTACTATTGCTAGATACAGAGAACTGCGATTCTGTGGTCTTGAAAGTGATTAGTATTTTAGACTACGGATGCATTTTGTTATTACTGCCTCCTTCAACACCTAGTGTCTTCTATTACCAGAATTGCATTTTGTTGTCTAAAATATCCTATTACTCTATAAAAATCAACATGAGTTATATGGCTTGTTTATAAAATATGAATGTCAAATTAGCTATATTGCCATCTATGTTAGCTAAAATTACAATTCTTTAGACATATTAGCTTTCATTTATAAAAGATCCATTATAAAAACTAAGGTTTTCCTTGCACAAATTGATATTCTTCTTTATTTTTAATGACAGAATTGTTGGCCACCTGTATTATCTGGGGGAATCAGTCCTTGCATTATCATTGAAACACCTCACAAAGAAATAGGAACAAGTGATTTCTCCAGATTTACAAATTACAGATTTAAAAATCTTTTTATTAATCCTTCACCTTTGCCTGATTTAAGGTAAGAAAAATTTCAGTAATTTTATTTCAAAGATATAAAGTTGTGCTGATTTAATACATGGCACTATTTTGTCTTTTGCTGTCATAAAATAGAAAAACTTGTAAAAATTGTTTTCTTTACTAATATTTAAACATATGTCATTTTATCTAAGAGTAGTGCAAATGATATGGGTATTTAAAACACCGATTTCATAAAATTTTCATTTGCTTGCTGAGGACTGTAAAGATTTAACAGGACTGAATTAGTTTTTTGTTAAGATAGAAACATTTTTTCATGTACAGCTTTTTCCTTTAAAATTTTTCTTGTTTCTTGCAGCTTCAACTCAAAGGAAGCTTTTTCAATAGATGTATCAACCCTATTTATTTCTTACCAAACTTAGTAAGGTCTATACTACTTTTTTCTAGTCCACGAGTATACTAAAGGTACAGCTTATACAAAACATGTAGTGTATTATGATTGGCCTTAATAAGGAATTTAATGGAATCAGACACTTAAACTCCCCTTTCCCTGGACTCTGTCCCACCTTACCCACCCCATATGTGATCCTGCTATAGATGATCTATTTAGAGGTGATTGAGACTTCTCGACTGTGATCACATGCTTTACATATTTAGATTTTTGTATTGCTCTTGAGAAAACTTTTTTTTTTTCACTTTTAATTGCATTATTTTAATGCTGAATTTACTTCTGTGCCGTAAGTTTTTGTTTCTTCTGGGATATCTTTTTCTTCTGGGCAACCTCCTCTTCTGGTGTAAGAACAATTTGTTCCTTTTCACTAAAGATCATTTCGATGCGGCAGGGAGAGATCACGTATGAGTTAATCCGACCATGAGCTCTGTAGGTCTGTTGGCACATCATAGGTACTTTGTTCACTCGGAGATGCTCAATGACCGGAGACTCTACATCTAAACTCTTAAGTTCAGCATTACTCTCTGCATTTTTAAGCATGTGCAGCAAACATTCAGCACTCTTTGGACCACCAACCTTGTGTCCAGTCCCACTGCTTGGCCTGGGCACACCTACCAACTCCACCATTGTAATATCAGAATGGTACATGCTGTTTCTGTAAAGTGACATTTTAAAAATACTTCATGGTGTTTCTTTTTTTTTTTTTTTGGAGACGGAGCTTCGCTGTTGTTGCCCAGGCTGGACTGCAATGGTGCGATCTCGCTACCTCCACCTCCCAGGTTCAAGTGATTCTCCTGCCTCAGCGTCCTGAGTAGCTGGGATTACAGGCATGCCACCACACCCAGCTAATTTTTTATGTTTTTAGTAGAGATGGCGTTTCACCATGTTGGCCAGGCTGGTCTCAAACTCCTGACCTTAGGTGATCCACCCGCCTCGGCCTCCCAAAGTGCAGGGATTACAGGTGTGAGCCACCGTGTCTGGCCACTTCGTGGTTTTTCATATATGCATACCCTTGATAGCCTGGGCAGTTTCACGAGTGTTCTTAGAGTGAACACAAAGATTTGAACCTCTTGAGCTGCATGATTTTTTGGGGTTTTCCAGGTCAAGTGAATAGCCAACCATTTTCACAGATTACCTCAGACCACTTAGGGGAAAAGCAACATGGTTATCTTTTATCAGCAACCTTTGTAAAGTATAAATAAGTGGGACTAGAAAGCACTCCCTTGAAATCTGCAAGTTTGGATAATCATAGTCCAGGTTCCCACTGTTATTTCAGGCTTCTATTTATTCATGCAAAGAAAATGGTTTCCAAAAATTAAGGTAGAAGTTTTTTTTCTAATTTACTTTAAGAGTTTCTTCCAAGTTCTAATTAAAAGTTGCATTTCAGGCCAGGCGCGGTGGCTCAAGCCTGTAATCCCAGCACTTTGGGAGGCGGATCACGAGGTCAGGAGATCGAGACCATCCTGGCTAATACGTTGAAACCCTGTCTCTACTAAAAAAAAAAAATACAAAAAGCTAGCGGGTGAGGTGGCGGGCGCCTGTAGTCCCAGCTATTCGGGAGGCTGAGGCAGAAGAATGGCGTAAGCCCGGGAGGCGGAGCTTGCAGTGAGCTGAGATCCGGCCACTGCACTCCAGCCTGGGCAACAGAGCAAGACTCTGTCTCCAAAAAAAAAAAAGTTGCATTTCAGTGTCTGAAAGTTGAATTTTATCTATGTGAAACAGAGTTTGTATATTACATGGATTGCACAATTTAAATTATGGTTTTTAGCTGGGCATGGTGGGTCACACCTGTAATCCCAGCACTTTTGAGTGGCTGAGTCAGGTGGATCACTTGAGGTCAGGAGTTCAAGACCAGCCCAGCCAACATGGTGAAACCCCATCTCTACTAAAAATACAAAAACTAGCCAGGCTTGGTGGCAGGTACCTATAACTCCTAGATACTTGGGAGGCTGAGGCACAACAATCACTCGAACCCAGGAGGTGGAGATTACAGTGAGCCAAGATTGTGCCGCTGCACTCCAGCCTGGGCCACAGAGCGAGACTCTGTCTCAAAAAAAAAAAAAATTATGGTTTTTTCCCTCTCTTTCCGTAGCTGGGGATGTTCAAAAGAAGTCTGGCTAAACATGTTAAAAAAGGAGAGCAGATATGTTCATGAAAAACATTTTGAAGTTCTGCATTCTGACTTGGAACCACAGATGAGGTCCATACTTCTAGACTGGCTTTTAGAGGTATGTTACACCAATACAAATTTCCTTTGTCTCTCTCTGTATGATGGAAAAATATTTAGCTGTAAATGTGCTTTCCATGTACTCTCCAGAGTTTATTGTTCATCCCCAGGAAGCTGTCTTTTTTGAGGTACTTACTGTAGCTGATGGTACCCAAAGTGGAAAGTGACTCTATAAATAAGAGTAAAATGACAAACCTACTACATGTAACTAAACCCAATCCAGAACTCCTGTTATCTGTGGGTACTGCTATGTACCAGCCACTTTCTAGGTGCCACAGATACACAAGGTGAATGGAACGTATAGTTGATTAGGTTTTGAATTATGCTATACAAAGTGAAGAACTAGAACTAGGCTTCAGGGCCCTCTCAAGTCTTTTTCTGTATTAACAAAATCAACTGATCATGAGGAATCCTGATTTCTATATCCTAAACCGTAATGAGATTATGGATATCTGGAAGCTCTAAGCCCTCTATAGTCCAGCTACTTTCTTTTTATTATATTCTTCTATTCTTTTCTGAAATATAAAATTAATTTGAAGGAATAGTGATCCTGAAGCCCCTATAGATTTGTGCCAGAATTTTCTCTCTTATTTAGGTCCATTCCCTTTCTCTGGATAATAGCTCTAAAAAAGTCTCTAAAATTATTATTGAGGAAATGATTACTTATGTTGATGACAAACTGATTTTTCCTCCAACTCTTGGGTATTTACTCTGTAGTCTGTCTTTAAGACAGAGATGAAGCATTCTAAGGGAAAAAGACCACAGACTTTCAACCTAAGCATAATTACGTTAATTTTTAATTTTTTTCCTTTTTGTTATACCGATATTCATCCAGTCATCCAGTGGTCATCCTATTCAATTTATTCCTGTTTTTACCTAAATATGATTATGTATGGAACAGCATACAGAATATATCAAATCCGGCAGTGTTAAACTCTGTCTTACTATATTCTTCAGTCTAAGAATATAAACTTGATTCAACATTTGAGAATCTATTCATTTATTACCTTAACAGTAAATGAGAAAAATGCTAAGATCTCAATAGATGCAAAAGACATTTTTTGAAATTCAACTTTTTTTTTTTTTTTTTTGAGGTGGAGCCTTGCTGTGGTCGCCCAGGCTCGAGTGCAATGGCACGATCTCGGCTCACTGCAACCTCTGCATCCTGGGTTCAAGTGACTCTTGTGCCTCAGCCACCTAAGTAGCTGGGATTACAGGCGCGGGCCACCACACCTGTCTTTATTTTGTATTTTTAATAGAGATGGGGGTTTTACCACACTGGCCAGGCTGGTCTTGAACTGCTGACCTCAAGTGATCCGCCTGCCTTGGTCTCCCCAAGTGCTGGGATTACAGGTGTGAGCCATCGCACTCGGCCAGCAAATGAGATTTTCTTAACTCATTATTAGAAACTCAGGTGGCCAGGTGTGGGGCCTTACACCTGTAATGTCAGCATTTTGGAAGGCTGAGGCAGGCAGATCAGTTGAAGCCAGGAGTTCGACACCAGCCTGGCCAACATGGCAAAATCCCATCTCTACTAAAAATACAAAAAATTAGCTGGGCATGGTGGCACATACCTGTAATCTCAGCTACTCAGGAGGCTGAGGTAGGAGAATCACCTGAACCTGGGAGGCAGAGGTTGCAGTGAGCCACTGCACTCCAGCCTGGGTGACAAAGCGAGACCCTGTCTCAAAAAAAAAAAAAACAAAAAAAAAAAACTCTGGTATATATCTCGATTTCCTCACCTCCAAAATGGGGATAATGGTACCTACTTAAGGAGTTACTGTGAGAATTAAAAGCTTTTCCTAAAAGTGTGGAAATGACAGATACTATTTATTATTATTAACAATATTGAAACATCAGGGCAATTCCTATCAAAGTCAGAAACAAGGGATAAGATTTTATGACCAATGTTAAACATTCAGTATCCTTCGATAATATTTAACTAGTGCAGTAAAATATGAAAAATAAATGAGGTAAGAAAAACTGTAAAACTAGTAAATGTGGATAGTAATAGATTTGTTTATCCTAATAACACGTTAGTTTCTTTTTTTCCCTTCCTATCTTAGCTTTGCTATCAGTTTGGCTTAAACATATTTTAAAATCTGATATGCTGAGAGATGACTTTCTAATTTGAGAAATTCAGAGGATAATATTTAAATGTTTGGATTCTTTAGGTATGTGAAGTATACACACTTCACAGGGAAACATTTTATCTTGCACAAGACTTTTTTGATAGATTTATGTTGACACAAAAGGATATAAATAAAAATATGCTTCAACTCATTGGAATTACCTCATTATTCATTGCTTCCAAACTTGAGGTAAGTTCTCAAAGAGTATCCTTAGATATATTTATCCCAAACTTTTTTTTTAATCAATGTATTAATCCCAAAGAATACTATGTCTTATATTAACTCCTTAGAAAAGTGAATGTTTTTGTTTCTCAGTACATTTTCTGAACATTATCACAGGGATAAATGATAAATTATCATAGTTCCCTCTGTAATGTCTGAGCCTTATTATAAATCTCTGGTTTAGATTCTGGGATTAGTATCTAAGTGAAATGTCCCATGGCTCATTCTGCCAAACGAAACATATTGATGCTCTATTTGTATACATAATTATAGCATTTGTATTAAACAGAATGACCTTTGAAAACTAAACAGCTAATAAAATGAAATGAAATGAATACTGTGTTGGGTTAGAATAATGGTTTATCCAGCCTTTTATTTTTCTTTTTTTTTTTTGGAGACAAAGTCTCACTCTTTCACCCAGGCTGGAGTGTAATGGGATGATCTGGGTTCACTACAACCTCTGCCTCCCAGGTTCAAGTGGTTCTCCTGCCTCAGCCTCCGGAGTAGCTGGGATTACAGGCGCTTGCCACCACGCCCAGCTGATTTTTGTATTTTTAGTAGAGATGGGGTTTCACCATGTTGACCAGGCTGGTCTTGAACTCCTGACTCAGGCGATCCACCCGCCTCGGCCTCCCAATGTGCTGGGACTACAGGCATGAGCCACCGCGCCTGGCCAGCCTAATATTTTTGTATCTGATGGTGCTGCCATGATAGAAGGCAACTCCTTTCTTAAGATTTTCCTTCACATAAGCTCAATTTACTTTTCTTAATACGTGATGAATATCATCGGTACTTTCACCTAAGACTTTTATAGCTGGTATCATTTTGAGGGAAGAAAGATTGTGATCATATATTAATTTTTTAAGTGTTTTCCTTTTTCTTTTAAATGTCTTTTGAGCTTTAAGAGCCATCCCCAAATTCTGCTGAATTTGGCACATAAACTTGTGTTCAGTCTATCCTTACTTGAAATTATACTGTTTTAGACAACTTTCTAGACCGAAATCCTTATCTTTTAGCCTGTTCTCCTATGTGGGAGACACCTAATCCTTTGATGATTCTAATTCTTCTCTGGAGTGCTAAAACGGACCTGTTAGCCAAACTGCACGAAGTATTTTTTGACTAACCATTATTTTTGTACTAGGGTAAAGGAAATGTTTTTAGTTTCTAGACCTTATTTGTTGGGTGCTTTGCTTTTGTTTTTTGAGACACGGTCTTGCTGTCACACGGGCTGGATGCAGTGGCACTATCACCCCTCAGTACAGCCTCGACCTCCCAGGCTACAGCGATCCTCTCACCTCAGCCTCTGGAATAGCTGAGACTACAGGGATGCACCACCATGCCTGGCTATTTTTTCTTGTAGAGACAGTGTTTCTCTTTGTTGCTCATGCTGATCTTAAATTCCTGGGCTCAGGTGATCCTCCTACCTTGACCTCCCAAAGTGCTGGGATTATACGTGTGAGCTGCTGCACTGCACCCGGCAGGGTGTCTCCTTTTGATCTGACCAATGTATCAGGCAATCTTAAAACAAGTTTGGCTGTTCTTTAACTGAAATGACATAAGATATTCTAGTTGTATTAATGAAAATTCAAAGTCAATTCTATGAAAAGAAGTCTTGATAATCAATATAGTTACTAGATCCCTAGATATGAAAATGTCTAAGTTTGACTACAAAATTATTTTACTGAGATTTATATTTACTTAGTGAAGCTGTCCTTAAATCTGAAGCTTGTGTGTGATTTGTATATAGATGGTCCCCTACTTACCATGGTTTGACCTACAATGTTTTGACTTTATGATGGTTGAAAACCTCCATTCATTATGCCCCTTGACATACAACAGGGCTATGTCTGCATAGGTTGAAAATACCGTAAGTTGAAAGTGCACTTTCTGGCCAGGTGTGGTGGTTAATCCCAGCACTTTGGGAGGCTGAGGCGGGCAAATCATTTGCAGTCAGGAGTTCGAGACCAACTTGGCCTACATGGTGAAACCCTGTCTCTACTGAAAATACAAAAAATAGCTGGGCATAGTGGCACACACCTGTAATCCCAGCTACTGGGGAGGCGGAGACACAAGAATCACTTGAGCCTGGAAGGTGGAAGTTGCAGTGAGCCAAGACTGCACCACTGCACTCCAGCCTGAGTGACAGAGTGAGACTCTGCCTCAAAAAAAAAAAAAGAAAAAAGAAAATGTACTTTTTTTATTTTTGCTTATTTCTTCAATAAAATAAAAATGTACTTTCTACTGATATTTTGGTTTATTGGGATGTAACCCCATTGTAAACTGAGGAACATTTGTAATTAATTTCTATCTCAATTGTACTCAATAAAAAAATTACAATTTAAAGGAAATCTACGCTCCTAAACTCCAAGAGTTTGCTTACGTCACTGATGGTGCTTGCAGTGAAGAGGATATCTTAAGGATGGAACTCATTATATTAAAGGTAATAATAATTATATTTTCCTAGTTGCAAAAAAGAAACCGTGTTACTAAGTAACATAAGTAGTTGTGATTGAATCTCAAATACTACAATGTAAAAAGTCAAAACTGAGGTATTAGGATCCAGTTCTAAGACGTTAATGCATCAAAATATTGACAATGGTTATGGTTGGATGGGGAATTTACTTAACCTCTAAACTCTACTATATAACGTGGTATATGTGTCTACATTCATTAACAGGCATTTTGAAATTTTGTTAACAGGCTTTGAAATGGGAACTTTGTCCTGTAACAATCATCTCCTGGCTAAGTCTCTTTCTCCAAGTTGATGCTCTTAAAGATGCTCCTAAAGTTCTTCTACCTCAATATTCTCAGGAAACATTCATTCAAATAGCTCAGGTACTGACATTTTTATTGATTCAATGGTAATATCATTATTAATTACAGGTTTTAGTGTATAGTCTTAAATAGGCTATGTCACAAAATAATGACATTGACTTCACTCCTTAATTCTAGAACAAAACTTTTGATGCATAAAGTTCTGTCCCCAACGTTTATGTTGCTTAATGTTTCTAGAAAACAAAGTCCTTACACTTTTCTGAGTACTTTCATTCTTTAGGAGTCCAAACTAAAGTATCTTTTCGATATAAAATGGGGAAAAGCATTTTTTAGCCAGTTGTGTTTAAGCTTTATAATGTCACAGAATTATTCTGTATGATGTCTTTACATTTGGATACACAGAGTACCTATCAAGTTAAATATCAGAATTAAAATTACTTTGTTAAAAAAAATTTTTAGAACATAATTCAAAGTAAACTTTTCCAGGCTAGCATATTTAACAAAGTAAGTAATTAGAGGAGGAGGAGGATCTGGCTGGGCGCTGTGGCTCAGGTCTGTAATCCCAGCACTTTGGGCAGATGAGGCAGGCAGATCACTTGAGGTCAGGAGTTTGAGACCAGCCTAGCCAACATGTTACTTGGGAGGCTGAGGCAAGAGAATCGCTTGAACCTGGGAGGTGGAGGTTGCAGTGAGCCGAGATCACACCACTGCACTCCAGCCTGAGCAACAGAGTGAGACTCCATCTCAAATTTAAAAAAAAAAAAAAAAAAGGATACCCCATTCTTTCTTGCTTACTTCTCATAAGTAAGCTTAAGGCTGCTGTATCTGTCATATAACAAAAGTGAAGAAAATCTACATTCTTATTCTGTGTGGGAAGTGAAAAATTCAACATATGGAAGACATTTGGGGATGAATATTAAGTCACCTAGGTTAAAATTTGTGGGCAATGGTGCTTATATCTAGCACATTATGAATACTCAAATTGGATAACCACTAAGTATACTGGAATTGGTTTATAAAACTTTTTATTAAAAGCTTAATTTTTTCATCCAGAATTCCTGGCATCCCAGATTGTCCTAGGCAGCTATACCCTTCTGATAGGGTAAATCTTTGATAAGCCAATAAACAATGTAGAGTTTCTAGAGGTATATAACAGTAATATTTTACTTCCAATTCCCAACTCTTCTCCCATCTCTCTTACTTTATGGACCAATGAGGACAAACAGAATTGAAATTTAATTCCGCTGCACAAGTATCTTCTCAAATGTGTTAAATCTTGCCCTTTTACACTATACCATTCCACTGCTACTTGTTCAGCTCTTATTGCCTAGATTATACAGCCTTTTAACTAATCTCACTGCTTAATAAACAGGTTTTCTTCTAGTCTGTTTTACTGCATTCTAAGGTATCTTTCTTAAAATGGAACTTTCTTGATTTAAAAATCTTCCAATAGCTTCAAGAATCAGCCTATAAAGTTCTGACTTCTTAGAGACCCTTTGTGATCCAATCTAGACCATGCCTCTCTCTAGCCACCACCCCTCGTCTTTCTGGATAAGAAAAGAAGGAAAGGTACTCCTTGCTTATTTCATATTTTTCACCTTAGGAGTTCTGAACTATGAACTGAGTTCCAAGTGATGTACCTATACCTAGAACATTCTCTGCCTCCCAATCTTCCTGGCTACTTTATAAGACTCATTTATGGCAATTTGAGGCCATCACTATCTTTTCCAATCTGGATTTAGCTGCCCTTCCTGCTAGTACATGTCACGTTGTATTGCAACGGTCCTTCCTTGTCTACTTCCTTCAGGTTGGTGGCTTATCTCTGGGTCCCTAAAGTTTTAGCAAGAGACATTTAGTACTCATCTGTCTCCTAAATTGCTTGTACTTTTGTTTTTCCTTTGTTAGCTTTTAGATCTGTGTATTCTAGCCATTGATTCATTAGAGTTCCAGTACAGAATACTGACTGCTGCTGCCTTGTGCCATTTTACCTCCATTGAAGTGGTTAAGAAAGCCTCAGGTAAGACTCTCTATTTGTTGTCTTCTTACCTTCTCACAACTACTAATGGGACTATAGTCTCTGAACTTTAACATTCTGCTAAACATGAATTTAAAACTTTGGCAAAAAAAAAAAAAAAAATTAGCTGTTCAGTGATTACCTTTCTGTTAGAAGTACTTTCCAATCCTGAATGTGTTTCTACAAACAAAAAGACCAAATGGAATTTAAATACAGTTGAAACGAATCAACATTATAGTTCTGCTTTAAGAGTTCTTTGGAATTTGACCATTTCAATTTCACATGTAGAAGGTACTGGTTAAGAAGTTCTGAAGTCCCTTTTCCCTTCAACATAGTCATATAAATAGTTTGAGAGTGATAATCTGTTCTGACATGCTAAACTTTTTGGTTATGATTTGTTTTGGTTTCTTTTTAAAATAACTTGTCTCAAAAACAGCACCAAGTACATCAGGCATATGTAAGATAGTTTCTGATGTACAACCTTCATGGTTTTCTAACTTTTTTCTATCTAGGTTTGGAGTGGGACAGTATTTCAGAATGTGTAGATTGGATGGTACCTTTTGTCAATGTAGTAAAAAGTACTAGTCCAGTGAAGCTGAAGACTTTTAAGAAGATTCCTATGGAAGACAGACATAATATCCAGACACATACAAATTATTTGGCCATGCTGGTATGTTTTTTTGTGAGTTTTTTGGCTTTGCTATCTGAATCTAGTAAGTAACTGAAACTGATGGTAGGAATAGAGTTCTCCTTCAGGCAGTTACGTAAGATGATCAGGGGAAAGAAAGTTCTAATGGGCACACTGATTTCAAAATGTAGAAAAGTTAATAAAATTACTTTGAAATCAAAGCAAGATTTGTGAAGTGTCTCAAGATCAATGCCACCAGTCCAAATAAGAGTTAAAAAAATATATAACATGTTACAGAAACTTTCAGAATATGACCCTTCACACTTGCAAAGACATAAAACGACTATTAAAATTAGACCTAGGCCAGACGCGGTGGCTCAAGCCTGTAATCCCGGCACTTTGGGAGGCCGAGACGGGCGGATCATGAGGTCAGGAGATCGAGACCATCCTAGCTAACATGGTGAAACCCCGTTTCTACTAAAAAATACAAAAAACTAGCCGGGTGTGGTGGCGGGTGCCTGTAGTCCCAGCTACACGGGAGGCTGAGGCAGGAGAATGTGCAAACCTGGGAGGCGGAGCTTGCAGTGAGCTGAGATCCGGCCACTGCACTCCAGCCTGGGCGACAGAGCAAGACTCCGTCTCAAAAAAAAAAAAAAAATTAGACCTAAATAATCTCAAATAAGTACCCAGAAGTCTGGTTTGACTGATTTCTTCCCATGTATAGGAAGAAGTAAATTACATACACACCTTCAGCAAAGGGGGACAGTTGTCACCAGTGTGCAATGGAGGCATTATGACACCACCGAAGAGCACCGAAAAACCACCAGGAAAACACTAAAGAAGATAACTAAGCAAAGAAGTTGGAATTCACCAAGTATTGGGTAGAACTGGTATCACTGAACTACTAAAGTTTTACAGGAAAATAGTGCTGTGATTGATTGTCCTAGCCAATTCATAAGTTACACTGCCATTCTTTGATTTTAAAACTTGCAATTGGCACTAAAGAATACATTTAATTACTTCCTATGTTAGCTGTAAAAGAAACAGCAGGACTTGTT
This sequence comes from Rhinopithecus roxellana, assembly GCF_007565055.1. Taxonomy (NCBI): domain Eukaryota; kingdom Metazoa; phylum Chordata; class Mammalia; order Primates; family Cercopithecidae; genus Rhinopithecus; species Rhinopithecus roxellana. The sequence continues at coordinate 58,749,661 of NC_044557.1, read as the reverse complement.
TACAAAGATGTCTTCATTCCCAAGGTTACTGGATAGAAGCCAACCACAGTCTATACCATAGCAATGTTTTTCCTTTAATCCAGTGTTACTATGTTTATCTTGATAAACTAGGAATTTTTTCATTGGAGTTTTCGACTGGGTAAGTGCTACCTTAAAGGGTATATACTAAGTGATACAGTACTTTGAATCTAGTTGTTAGATTCTCAAAATTCCTATACTCTTGACTAGTGCAATTTGGTTCTTGAAAATTAAACTTGTTTACAAAGGTTTAGTTTTGTAATAAGGTGACTAATTTATCTATAGCTGCTATAGCAAGCTATTATAAAACTTGAATTTCTACAAATGGTGAAAATTAATGTTTTTTAAACTAGTTTATTTGCCTTGCCATAACACATTTTTTAACTAATAAGGCTTAGATGAACATGGTGTTCAACCTGTGCTCTAAACAGTGGGAGTACCAAAGAAATTATAAACAAGATAAATGCTGTGGCTCCTTCCTAACTGGGGCTTTATTAACATGTAGATTGCTTGGTAATAACCTTTTTGTATATCACAATTTGGGTGAAAAACTTAAGTACCCTTTCAAACTATTTATATGAGGAAGTCACTTTATTACTCTAAGATATCCCTAAGGAATTTTTTTTTTTTTAAATTTAGTGTGACTAAGGCTTTATTTATGGTTGTAAAACTGTTAAGGTCCTTTCTAAATTCCTCCATTGTGAGATAAGGACAGTGTCAAAGTGATAAAGCTGAACACTTGACCTAAACTTCTATTTTCTTAAGGAAGAGTATCAAATATATACTGACTCCTAGAAATCTATTTATTAAAAAAAGACACAAAAACTTGCTGTACATAGGCTAGCTATTTCTAAATATTTTAAATTAGCTTAAAAAAAAAATCCAGCATCATAAAGTAGATTTAATTAGAAAACTAGATTGCTAGTTTATCAGATATGTGAATCTCTTCTCCCTCTGAAGAAATTATAAATTTAAGCTATTGTTATGGTATGAAGTCTTCTGTATAGTTTGTTTTTAAACTAATATTTGTTTCAGTATTTTGTCTGAAAAGAAAACACCACTAATTGTGTACATATGTATTATATAAACTTAACCTTTTAATACTGTTTATTTTTAGCTCATTGTTTAAAAAATAAAAGTTAAAAAAATTTAACTGCTTAAAAGTAAAGTTTTGCCATTGCTTGGAGAAACTTTTTTTTCCTTCTCTGCGCTGCCAGCTGTAACACTTCTTCTGGATTGCTTGCATTCAACTCTGTCTGGCCGATGGCTTTGATCTTCCAAAACAGAAAAGTGATGTTATTAGAGGTGTGTCAAAAATTAAGTTTTGTTGGTACAAGTAATATAAAGCTATCTACATGCTAACAATGATAAAGTTTAATGATTAACTGAACCTCTAATTGTAAAACCCAAGAGTCTTGGAAAAAAATTAACATAAAGATTAACCAGGCCGGGCGCGGTGGTGGCTGACGCCTGTAATCCCAGCACTTTGGGAGGCCGAGGCGGGCGGATCACGAGGTCAGGAGATCGAGACCATCCTGGCTAACACGGTGAAACCCCGTCTCTACTAAAAATACAAAAAATTAGCCAGGCATGGTGGCGGGCACCTGTAGTCCCAGCTACTCGGGAGGCTGAGGCAAGAGAATGGCATGAACCCGGGAGGCAGAGCTTGCAGTGAGCCGAGATCGCACCACTGCACTCCAGCCTGGGCACAGAGCGAGACTCCATCTCAAAAAAAATAAAAATAAAAAATAACCGGAGCCACTCTCAAGGAAAGATGGACTGCTGAGCCATAGTTTATGGAATTAATTAAGTGGCATTTTAATATATTAAGTAAATTCATGTAAATTTATTTCAAAGTATAAGTAAGCTCTACATGGTAATTTTTAGAGTTAAACTAGGGCTTCATTTGTTAATGTGCAAAAATAACTAGTGGCTCAGCACTATAGTGGCATACAGTGGCTCAACTTTTCATGATTAGAAAGAAGTGCCTCAACCAACTAAATATACACACTAGTTTTTTTGCTATGGAGTGTTTAGGACCTTAAAATCTATAGATTTTTTTTTTTAATTAGAATTTTTTTTTTTTTTGAGACGGAGTTTCACTCTTGTTGCCCAGGTTGGAGTGCAATGGCGTGATCTCAGTTCACTGCAGCCTCTGCCTCCCAGGTTCAAGGGATTCTTCTGCCTCAGCCTCCCAAGTAGCTGGGATTACAGATGCCCGCCACCTGGCCCGGCTAATTTTTGTATTTTTTAGTAGAGACGGGGTTTCACCACATTGGCCAGGCTGCTCTCAAACTCCTGACCTCAGGTGACCCGCCACCTCAGCTTCTCAAAGGGGTAGGATTACAGGCGTGAGCCACTGCACCTGGCCTAGAATTTCTTTAAACAATAAGACTTCTGACATGTGGCTTGAAGAGAGAGATGACTATTCAGATATGATCATCAGGTATGGGAAGTTAGGGAATAGGAGAAATTGCTGGATGATGCCATTCAACATGAAGGAATGCATGTGGCAAAAGGTGGTAGCCGAGTATAACCACAGTTGTTTCACACAGGTATCCCAAAGATAACTGGCTATAAAAACCCAAAGTGTGAGACAGAAATGGAATCGGAGCCAGATATTTGAGAGAAGTAATACACCCCATGTGAACACTAATCAAAACCGAGAGTGGATTAAATTACCTAGGGAGAATGTAGGGTTACAGAAAAGTAACCCAAGGACTAACTTCTTGAGAAAACCAAGTTTAAGGAGTAGGCAGAGGGAGACACCCACAACAAAGAAAAGGAAGAAATAGAGAAAAAGCAGTCCAATAAAAATGATGTCAGGGAAGCCAAAGGAATAAAAACTTTCAAGAAGGAAGGAGATGTAATCAGGAAAAGGACTGGAAAGTATCCAGTGGATCTGGCGTTTGGTGGCTCTTGAGAGAAAAGTAAGAGCAGTGATAGCATTAGTCAAATTGCTGGCTTGAAGAGTTTCAAAAGCTAGGCTGAGAGGGATAAGGGGGCCGGAGGTGGAGGCACAGACAACAAAAACTTGTATTAGGATGAAATATCCTACAGACTATGGAGAGGCTGACGACATAGGAAATCATATAACTCATTAAAAGGTTACTGAGGGGAGAGAATTCAAAGCATAAAAATTTGCCTTCATCAAAGAGTAGTATAACCTCTTACGGGCCGCATAGTGGGCTTAACAATGAGTACAGCTGTAGATTATTTTAAAGGCAAGAAGCAGCGAATGAAATAGGAATTTGAAGCTAGTACTCATAAGGTCACCATTCCCAAGACTAACATCCATGAGGACAGAGCCTGGCCAGTCTTCACTGGTATATGCCAAGCATAGAGGAGGTAAAGAAGTATGGAAAAGGTAGAGAGAGGACGAGGGCTTAAACAGGGAAGTCTAAAAATTAGAGTCCACAAAGAGAATGTGGACCACCGAACTAGTGGCAGGTAAAAAAGCTGACGGGCCAACTAAGGTTGAAGACTGGTTTGGCAGTGGCACCAGTTGTAGAACTTTTTCCAATAGTCTCAGTGGCCCAAGAAAATAAAACACATAAGTTACTGAACTTATGCAGGGCTAGGGCTTTCCCAGGTCAGGTAAAGGATAAAGTGAAGATGCTAAAAATATTGATCAAGAGTAGCTCTATCATAGCAGGGGTTCCCAAACCTGGTTCATCATCAGACTACCCGCGAAACAAAAAAGGGATTCCAGGGTCCCACTTCAGACCAACTGAATCAGTATTTCCCAGTGTGCAGAATGGTATTTGTCGTACTTGAGATAAGTAGAGAAGGGAAGATGGAAGGGAATGACTGGGAAAAAAATGTCACAAACCTGAACATCTCACTGGAGGGGCTCAGGAACCAGGAAGTAAGAGAAGGATAGGTTATGGGCAGAAAGTGGGTTGCAGTATAAGATCTTACGTAGAGTAATTGTGAGTGGCTGGCACAGAGTAAAAATAACACTTCATAGATCTGAGGCTGACAAGGACTTGTAAAGTCCTTGGTGACGTCAGGGTGACAGGTAAATTCATCACGTCTTTTGACACATGTAGAGGAACAACCAGATGCTTACATGAGCTAGTAAGGAAGTAAGGTATGAAGGATAAGGGTCTCAAAAAATGATAGAAGTAGAAGTGGTTTGGAAATAGCAAAAGGGAGCTAGGAAAATTTTTCAATATTGCCTTCCAGCCCCAGGTAAATCAGAAAAGGGAGAATGAATAGCCTCCAATCAAGTAGAACTGGCCTTCATGTTCTTTTTACTTTTTTTAAGTGCTGTTATTATTCTGTTTCTTCTAAACAATGGGCATACACTTTAGTCCAAGTACAAAGTTTAAAAGACACTTAATAAATAGCATTTTTAAAAATATAAGTGAAAGAACAAAGAAAAGATATGTGGTGATACTGCTGCAGTAAATGTTAGACAAGTAAATATGGCCATACAATTTAAAATGTTTTGGCCCATACATCAAATTTAGATACAGAGTTCATCTCATCAGTGATTCTGGGGCACCTAATATGTGCCAGACACCATTCTAGGTAACAACTATGACAAAACAAGTCCTTATCCTCATGGGGAAATAGATATTAGGTAAATATACAGTATGTTAGATGTTGACAACTGTTCCAGAGAAAAATGTAAAAAGAAATGAGAATAAGAGTACTGGGGGGAAAAGGAAAGCAGACATTGTTACTTTATAAGATGATCAGGAAAGGATTGAGGAGACACCTGAGGGAAGCTGGATGTTCTTGGAAGAGAAAATTTCAAAGGCCCTTCTTAGGTGGTGAATGTTCTTGGCTTGTTCAAAAAACAGAAGGGGTACTGGTGTAGCAGAAATTAGCAAGGAGGAAAAGTCAGATGGATAGGCTAGAGGTCAACTTGTATATAGCCTTATAAGCCATTGTAAGACTTTTAACTTTGTGTGAGATGATAAGCCATTGGAAGGTTTGGGGCTGAGAAATGACATGCTCTAATATTTTAAAATAATATATAATGACATGGAACAGCTAAAATTATCAAAAAAGGATCTTTTATGACGTAAACACTGATAATAAAGTTCTGGCAGTAACTAGGCACACAAAATCTATTTTTTGTTGGTTCACATCTTAACAATTGTTTAATATTCTGGGAACTATACCACTGAAGAAAGGCGTAAGGTAACTTACTGCAATTTGTCTTTTATCTGTTTCTCCTCTTTTATGATGAAGATCTAATGAATCAGTTAAGAAAAATAAATCTGACAGTATTAAATATAATGAGAGAATCTCAACTCATTTTCAGTTTTGATTTGGAAAATATACAATATTAAATATTCTTTTAACTTATAGAAATGGATCATTCTAACATCACACACATTGATGAAAGGATACAAGTCAAGTATTCCAAAATGGTAACATCCCATATGTAGTCGTAATAGGAGTCCATAGCATCGTGACTGAAAGAGAATTCAGTTACTTCTTAAGCAGAAAAATGTTGACCTCATTATTTTAAAAAAATTATTCATACCTGTTTTGTTCTTGCAGAGATTTAAATGCTGTTTTGTAGTCAATTTCTCTGAGGAACTGACATAAAATGGCCACCTACATTAACAAAGATTTGAAAATGGTTTCATGTAATGAAAGCTTGGTTTTACAGAGTAATCTTGAATTATTTATATGAAGAATATATTCTTTAAGAAGCCTTATAGATCACATTGAATCAGCTCATTTATGGATTCCACCCAATTTTAAGTTCAAAAACCTTTATACACGTGTCTGTCTGACCAATATTTTCTTCATCAGTGACCTAAACCACAAATTTTTAGAGGTCTGTTTGAATGAGAAGCTGGCAAAAAGCCAGTTCAGAAAACTGAAGGGGGTGGAAAACTGCCAAGCAAAAGTGTCATGACATTCAAGGACATACAGAGCGTGCAATTAAACCTTTCACAGCTGGCAAGTATAGATGCTCATTTTGGCAAAATTTAGGCTGCCCGTCTGCTTAACATAGAAAACATTTCACTCAGGTCATAATGTCCATCTCTTTAAAAAATAGTTTTTATTGACTTAATTCACAAACCATAATAGTTACCTTCTTAAAGTACCCAATCTGGTGCGTTTTAGTATATTCACCAAGTTGTACAACCATCACCACTATGTAATTTCAAAACATTTTCACTACTTCCCTCAAAAAAGTCCATTAATTAGCAGTCACTCTCCATTCCCTCTCACCTCAAGCCTCTGATAACCACTAATTTACTTTGTCTCCATACTCTGAACATTTCATATGAATGGAATCATAGACTATGTAGCCTTTTGTGTCTAGCTTCTTTCACTTAGCATAATCTTTCAAGGTTCAGCCATGCTGTATCACGCAACAGTAACTCATTCCTTTCTATGGCTGAATAATATGTCATTGCATGGATATGCTGCATTGTGTTTAGTCATTCATTTGATAGACATTAGGGTTGTTTCTACTTTTTGGCTATTATGAATAAGGCTGCTGTGAACACTTGTGTACAACTTTTTCTGTGGACATATGTTTTCAATTCTTTTGAGTATACACCTAGGAGTGAAACTGCTGGGTCATATAATACTTTACCTTTTTGAGGAACTGGGAAACTGTTTTCCTGAGGCTGCACCATTTCGATGCTACACCATTTTATATTCCCACCAGCAACATATGAGGGTGCCAGTGTCCCCACATCCTCACCAACATTTGTTTTTAAATGTCTTTAGATTACGGCCATCCCAGTGGGTAGGAAGTGGTATCTCATGGTTTTGATTTGCATTTCCCTAATGACTAATGCACATTTCTAATCTAAAGTATCTTTAAAAACTTGAAAAATACTTTTTTCCCATTTAGGAGGTTTAAAGATCAATGTTTTTAATTCATACTTTCATTTTAGTTGACATTGTATAAACTATTAAAAAAATTAAAGAATATGCCAAACTCTTACATACCCTAAGTGATTTCGATATGTAAAATAAATATAATTTCCAATTCAATGCTTTATTATAAACTCTAACATACATAAAAACAAAACAACTTCATAATATTATAAACTAACCTGTGTGTGGCAATTCAGCAAAGAACAACATTTTATCATTCGTTTTATTACCTACAAAAGCAAAATTCTCATTATTTTCAAAAACCAGCTAACATGGATTGTAACAAATGTGCCACTTCACAAACATGAAGCTGTGTGTGGAGGAACAGGGTATATGGGAACTCTGTACCTTTTATTCAATTTTGCTGTGAACCTAAAAGTGCTGTAAAAAAAAAAAAAACTAAAAATCTAATAAATGTTCAATCTTATTTCAAAAGCCATTATAAGTGTTTTTAAAATATCATTTAAGTTATGATACTGGTAGCCTACATCGGAGGAAATAGCAACGCATATCAAAAAAAAAAAATGGACAAAATTTGATACCAGGTGCAGGAATGGGGAGGAAATGGGAAGAAGTAGTTCAAAGGGCACAAATTTGCAATTAGAGTAAGTCCAGCAAGCTGATATACAGTATGAGGACTAGAATTCATTATACTGTACTGTATACTAACAATTTGCTGAGAGATTTTAGGTGCTCTTATCACAAAAAATGGGTAACTACGGAAGGCAACGGATATGTTTCTTTGTTTGACTGTAGTAATCATTTCACTGTGTATATTAAAACATAATTCTGTATATCTTAAATATATACCAAAGAAATTAAGGGAAAAAAAGGGATTTAGGAGATAGAATCCATATGATTTGAGAGCTAACTGGATGGTGGCAGGCGGATCAGTAAAGAAAAAAGTAAAAAATGATGGCCAGGGTTTGGGCTTGAATAACTCAGATGGTTAAACAAAAAAGGTTGTTTGGTATTTTGCAGTTTTTTTTTTTGTTTTTGAAAGGGCACGTGAATTTATTAGGAGTGTATTAGGAGTTTATTACTTTATGGTAAAGTAAGATACAAATCAGTTTGGACAAGTTGAATTTGAGGTGTTTTGGGGGAATCAAGATAGCTATAAGTGCTAGAAATAGGGACAATGAAAATACGGAGAGCAATCTGTTCTAGAGTCATGAATCTGGGACTTACAATCATATTACAAGGAAATGGGTAAGTTCAGCCAAAAGGGGGCCCATGAAGAACATATACAGGTAGGCAAGAAGCCAGCCAGCCCATGAAAACAATTTACCTGGTCTGTATAAACATCAGGGGGCACAGCCTTGTTAAAGAAGTCAGAACACACAGCTCCTGCCTGGAGGTAATAGTGAAGAGCTGCTGAATACTGATTCGTTGCTGAAACAGAAAAACAGACATAAAGCATTAGAGGTAACAGTTGAAAAACAGGGCTTTCTTTGTGAAGAGTCAGGTGAAACTTCATAAGTTAACACAAGCAGATTAAACCACAGATCTAGAAATAAAACGTTAGTTCAAATTTCTTGCCAAATGTCCTAGCACAGAATTTAGTATTTGGAGATTTTACTTCCCAAATGTCCAAACTAGAAACAAATTATAATTTTGTGAAGTAGTTCAGAATCGGTATATCAAGAACTTGACAGCTATCAAGCTGATATCGTGAATTTGATAGATATCGAGAACCTGATAGCTTCTTTTGGGGACTGGGGTGGAAATGAGCATTAAAATCAGCATTTGCGTCAAAGTAATCCAGAGAGAGGAATGATGTGGGAAAGGGCACACATGAAACAAGACTGGCCATGAGCTAATTACTGTTAATTAGTAGCTGGGTGGTAGATACATGGGTGTTCAGCCCACTATCCCTTTTATCTTCATATCTTGAACTTTCCCTTTAAAAAATTCAACTCATTAGGAAACAAATACGATAGGAAAAAATCTCAATAAAAAACCAACTCCTAAAACACAGATTCTGAAATGATTCTAGTCAGAAATTTTATTTGATCTGTAGAGTAACAGAAGCACTGAAAGTTTCGTACCAAGTGGGAAAACCTTATCACATACAACCTAGCACAGGGGTAATGGGGAGAGTTAGGATCTATCTCCAAGAATAAAAATAATGATCAAGTGTACCTGGAGAGAGTTTAGAACCTCTAAACAGCATTTTAAAAAGAAAACCTCATTCTCCTTAAAGATGTTTTACCTATTAGATTAAAAAAATTCATGCCGGGCGCAGGGACTCACGCCTGTAATCCTAATACCGTGGGAGGCCGAGGCGGGCGGATCACCTGAGGTGAGGAGTTCAAGACCAGCCTGGCCAACATAGCAAAAACCAGTATCTACTAAAAATACAAAAATTAGCCAGTCGTGGTGGTGGGTGCCTACAATCCCAGCTACTTGCGAGGCTGAGGCAGGAGAATCGCTTGAACCCGGGAGGCGGAGGTTGCAGTGAGTCAAGATTATGCCACTTCACTTCACTCCAGCCTGGGCGATAGAGCAAGACTCCATCTCAAAAAAAAAAAAATTCACTACTTTTTTAAAAAAGAGAATAAAGGTAGCCCACACAAAATCAAAAGCATCTGAACCAAAGGTTCCACACTAAAAAAAAGTATAAATACTTTTACCACTTTAATTTACTAAAGTAAATCTCAAGAAAACTTAACATGTATTGCAATAAAATAGGTCATATATTTACTTTCACTTCAGAAAGTGCTATAAAAACAAAACACAAAGCAACTAAACATCTCACTTACCAAAGTAAATATCTGCCTGGATAATTAACCAGGAATGGTTATTTGGATTTATACTTAGTGTATATCGAACCAGCTCTTTCACTGTGATTGCCACAGCTTCAAAGTCCACAGACTGCAGGCTAAAAGGAAAGACACATAACATTAATCTCTATTTTAAAAGTCAACTTTAAAGTCCATGCATGCATTTATTAAAAACAAAAAGACTCCGCCAAGATTTAGGTGAACATAAATATAATGCTAAATACTAGGAGTAAATGTACTATAAGAACTATCAACACAACTAAGTCTAAGAAAGTGTGATGGGCTAACTTTTTATGAGGGGTTGAAAACAATCTGATATTTGTTCTCTTTTCTTCAAAATGTCAAAGGTAGACAAGGCTGCACCAAGAAAGTGTATTTGCATCTTTTACAAATGATTAAAGCATATAAAAGTAGTAAGACACTTACCTTTGCTTTTAGCACGATTTATGGGCAACGAAAGAGACTCATAAAATGTCCCCAAATTATTTTTCTTTTTTTTTTCTTTTTTTTTTTTTGAGAGTCTCACTCTGTCGCCCAGGTTGGAGTGAAGTGGCGCGATCTCAGCTCACTGCAACCTCCACCTCCCAGGTTCAAGACTCCTCTGCCTCAGCCTCCTGAGTAGCTGGGATTACAGGCACCCACCAGCACACCAGCTAATTTTTTTTTTTTTTTTTTTTTGGTATTTTTAGTAGAGACGGGGTTTCACCACGTTGGCCAGGCTGGTCTCAAATTCCTGGCCTCAGGCAATCTGCTCATCTCAGCCTCCCAAAGTGCTGGGATTACAGGCCTGAGTCACCGTACCTGGCCCCCAAATGATTTTTAAGTTCTGTTATCTATGAGAAGCCACAAAAAAATCAAGGACTCGACACTGACAATGTTGCCATGTGGCCTTACATCCACCTTAAGGCTTCTTGCAAGAGTTACCGACTCCCCTTGAGATGTTTCAGGGGCCCTAATGGGGTGAGGGGCTGGATGTCCAAGTATATCACGTCAGTGCATTTGGCAGCCCCCAAGAATCAAGAAAAGAGTACTGTGAGCCTGGCTAAATGTGGACACCTTGAGGTACAGAAGATGGAACTGTGAAGAGAAAAGCAAGGCTGGCACTCAAGAAACTGCTAACTGCTACCACCTCCTAAGAGCAGTAAAGCACAAGGGTAGAGAATACAAGCTGTGGATTCAGACACATGGCTCTATCATTTACAAGGTGAATTCAGACAAGGTACTTCTGTTGCCCTGAGGGGTTACAGTTTACCCTAACTCACCACTGTGCCCAGTACAGTGGAAAATGAATTGTGGGATTATTAGCAAATAGTCAATTATTTACTTAAACTTAAATAGTTATATAAGTTAAATTGGCTTATAATTTTATAGACATTTACAAAATATTACAAGTCTAAGAATTCTATACATCAAATAGTTGGTTTTAAAAACGTAATCTTCAATCCAGTGCCATTTCCACTATTCTTGGAATCAATAAAGACTCCCACTAAGGAGAAATACTTTTCTCTAGTCAAACATTTAGTCATATTTTGTTTTCTCTGGGTCAATTTATATTAAAGTATTTTCATCATGAAGATAATAGTTAAGCCTACTATGTACCAGTCTTTATTCTAAATATCTAGTTTAGAAAATGTATTATTTCAGGCAGGGCACGGTGGCTCACACCTCTAATCCCAGCACTTTGGGAGGCTGAGGCAGGCAGATCACAAGGTCAGGAGATCAAGACCATCCTGGCTAACACGGTGCAATCCCGTCTCTACTAAAAATACAAAACATTAGCCAGATGTGGTGGCGGGCACCTGTAGTCCCGGCTACTCGGGAGGCTGAGGCAGGAGAATGGCATGAACCCAGGAGGTGGAGCTTGCAGTGAGCCGAGATCATGCTACTGCGCTCCAGCCTGGGTAACAGAGCAAGACTCCGTCTCAAAAAAACAAAAAATAAAAAATAAAATTAAAAAAAAGAAAAAAAGAAAAAGAAAAGAAAATGTACTATTTCATCCTCACAATTCTGAGGCAGTTACTATTTTAGAGACGGGGAACATGGCACAGAAAGCAACTTACTGAAGGCATATACCTCTAAGTGAAAAGGCTAGGGCTCAAACCCCGGATGTCTGACCCATAGCCCCTAGGGTAAACAATTCCTATGCCTCATTTATAAACATGCTGGAAATCAATCATTACAGTCTAAACTTAGGCCACAGAGGTAATACTACAGAGGCTAAAAAATACAACCATTGGGTGGGGCATGGTAGCACACGCCTGTAATCCCAGCACTTTGGGAGGCCGAGGAGGGCAGATCACAAGGTCAGGAGTTCGAGACCAGCCTGACCAACATAGTGAAACCTCATCTCTCCTAAAAATACAAAAATTAGCTGGGTATGCTGGCATCTGCCTGTAATCCCAGCTACTCAGGAGGCTGAGGCAGGAGAATTGCTTGAACCTGTGAGGTGGAGGTTGCACTGAGCCGAGATCATGCCACAGCACTCCAGCCTGGGCAACAGAGCAAGACTCCGTCCCAAAAAAAAAAAAAAAAAAAATCAGCCAGGTGTGGTGGCACATGCCTGTAGTCTCAGCTACTCAAGAGGCTAAGGCTGGAGAATTGCTCAAACCCGGAAAGTGGAGGTTGCAGTAAGCCGAGATCATACCACTGCACTCCAGCTTAGGTGACAAGAGTGAGACTCTGTCTCAAAAAAAAACCCCCCAAAAAAAAAAAAAAACGCAACCACTGCAACCACCAATTAAAAATGCAAAACTGGGCTGGTCACAGTGGCTTATGCCTGTAATCCTAGCACTTTGGGAGGCTGAGGGATACAGATCACCTGAGGTCAGGAGTTTGGGACCTGCCTGACCAACATGGAGAAACCCTGTATCTACTAAAAATACAAAATTTGCCAAGCGTAGTGGCCCACGACTGTAATCCCAGGTACTCGGGAGGCTGAGGCAGGAGAATCGCTTGAACCGGGGAGACAGAAGTTGCAGTAAGCCGAGATTGCACCATTGTACTCCAGCCTGGGCAAAAAGAGCGAAACTTTGTCTCAGAAAAAAAAAAAAAAAAAAAAAAAAAAATCCAAAACTGGCAGGCATGGTACTCACGCCTATAATCCCAGAGCTCTGGGAGGCCAAGGTGGGCAGATCTCTTGAGGCTAGGGGTTCAAGACCAGCACAGGAAACATGGTGAAATCCCATCTCTACTAAAAATATAAAAATAAATAGCTGGGGGTGGTGGCGTGCACCTGTAACCTCAGATACTTGGGAGGCTGAGGCATGAGAATTGCTTGAACCTGGCAGATGTAGGTTGCAGTGAGCTGAGATCTCGCCACTGCACTCCAGCCTGGGCAACAGAGCAACACTATGTCTCAAAAAAAAAAAAAAAAAAAAAAAAGAAAAAGTGTTTCTACCTGATTCTTGGATTGCTATCTAACAGATTTTATATAAAAATCAGAAACACAGCATGACGGACTCTGCAGTTCAAATGCTGTGAAGCACGCACATGTGTTTCATGCAGCATGGTGCTCCCTTGGGAAACAAGCCTCAGTAAGTGGAAGGCAGGGGCACTCACCTGCTCTGACCCTCCAAATCCCTGGACAAGACAAGGGAGCTTTTCCAATCTCTAAGATTGAGATGGAAACAAATTCTTTACTGTTATTCTATTATCAGCTTGCCTATGCACTGAAATATTTTCTTCCTCAAAGATACCACTAAGAGTAATAACACAAGGCTTGGACAAGCACAAAGTAAGAAGAGTGAGAGGGAAGGCAGGGAGGAAAAACACTTGGGAGGAAACAAGTGGATTCCCCTATATGAGAAGTTGCTATGTGTGGGAAAAGAAAAATGTAAATGATTCCTTCAAGTAAATGAACACTTTTTCCTTCCCTAAAAAATGTCCCCATCATCTTACTGTGATTCTTAGGTAACGCATGCAAAAGGGAATATTTCTCAAAGTAATTAAAGAAGTTTAGCATAGTTCCTACAGCAACTAAAAGAGATTGGGAGACTTTTTGATAACTGCAGCATTAGATGAGACATACAAAAAAATTATGAAAAAACAAATCACTTTCAAATGGATACTTGTAAAAGAAGTAAGATGCTAGGCCGGGCGCGGTGGCTCAAGCCTGTAATCCCAGCACTTTGGGAGTTTGAGACGGGCGGATCACGAGGTCAGGAGATCGAGACCATCCTGGCTAACACAGTGAAACCCCGTCTCTACTAAAAAATACAAAAAACTAGCCGGGCGACGTGGCGGGCGCCTGTAGTCCCAGCTACTCGGGAGGCTGAGGCAGGAGAATGGCGTAAACCTGGGAGGCGGAGCTTGCAGTGAGCTGAGATCCGGCCACTGCACTCCAGCCCGGGCGACAGAGCGAGACTCCGTCTCAAAAAAAAAAAAAGAAATAAGATGCTGGAAACCTGATAGGAAGTCATTCTTTCATTGGCCCCAATTTTCAAATTCTACTGACAATCAGGACCACTTTATCTTCTGTTCTAAGGCTGATAAATCTTAACTTCTACTTAAGAGTTATGCTGGGCCGGGTGTGGTAGCTCCTGCCTGTAATCCCAGCACTTTGGGAGGCTGAGGTAGGTGCATCACTTGAGATCAGGAGTTTGAGAGCAGCCTAGGCAACATGGCAAACCCACGTATCTACTAAAAATACAAAAATTAGCCAGGCGTGGTGGCGGACACCTGTAATCCCAGCTATTTGGGAGGCTGAGGCATGAGAATCGCTTGAACCCGGGAGGCGGGGGGTGCAGTGAGCAGAAATTGTATCACTGCATTCCAGCCTGGGCAACTGAGTGAGACTCCGCCTCAAAAAAAAAAAAGTTATGCCTTATCCACTATCTATAGGAAGATAATTATGAAATAGAGAAACACAAAGACTGTAGAATCTTAGCAGATTTCTGGTCCTTTAATAAAATTATCTAAAGGTATCTTTGCTAGTCAGAATGGTTTCCAAATACATAATTCATTTAATAAAATATAAGCTATACCACTACTTACTTGGGAATGGAAGATGGCCAAATAGAAATGTGTTCAGCTGTAATATCATTCACAATGTCCTCCTTTAAAAAGAAAAAAGGTGTGATTTACAAAGAAATTTCTTTCAAATTTTTTAAATGAAATTATGAAATACTTACCCGAACATTGTGAAGTTTCACAAAGAGTGATAAAATAATAGTCAAAACCAGTGGTTCCTATGAGAAAGAAAACACAGAATCCTTAAACAGTGTGTGTGTATATTTATTTTTCTCCTGTCAACCTCACAGACATCAAGCAATTTAAAAGACCCTTGCCTTTTTAAAATTTAGCATCTGTTTTAGCATGTGCTTTAGCACACTAAAAATCAATTTTATTTTTAATCGCATGTGGGCGGGGGGTGGATCACAGCACATAATTTATATAAAATTAGCATATTTAAATGTTTGGCTTATGGTGCTATCTCCAAGCTCAACTCCTCACATAACTCTTAAGTGACTTTTTATTCCTTCAAATAATGTTAAAAGGGTGAAACCTAGGTTATGTCCAGTAAATAAATATGACATTGATCCTACTAAGCAAAAATTAAAGCCAGGCTTCACACATCTAGTCCCTATTATGAAGACTTTTTTACAATTTAAAGAAATACCTGCTCCGTTCACTAAAACATGGTAAAGTAAATGAAAAACTTTTCCAATCAGATTATCCCACCCAACAATAATGATCACTGAAGAAAAGCACATTAACAGGCCACTTTAATAATTTAAGCAGAAGCCAGGCAAGGTGGCTAATACCTGTAATGCCAGCACTTTGAGGGGCCAAGGAGGGAGGATCATTTGAGACCAGGAGTTAGAAACTAGCCTGGGCAACAAGGGGAGACTTCATCTCTACAAAAAGTGAGCTGGGCATGGTGACATGTGCCTGTAGTCCCAGTTCCTCAGAAAGCTGAGGCGGAACGACTGCTTAACCTCAAGAATTAGAAGATGCAGTGAGTTATGATCACACCTCGGCACTCCAGCTTGGGTGACAGATCAAGACCCTGTCTCTTAAAAAAAAATTTAAATTAAAAAACAAACAATAATTTAATCAGTATTTGAAGTACCCAATAGTCTACAATAACCAGCAATAGTAATTAGAGCAATTTTTAATAAAACTTACTCGTAATTTTTTGATAAAAGAAAGCAGTTCGCTCCTACAAAACAAAAATTTTTGAATACACATTAAATATCAGAAATTAAAAATAAAATCAAGAAAGTAAATTACAGATGAAGGATTATTCTAAATGCTCCAATTCGGCAAGTATGAAAAGGAATGTAATATTCTATCGTCATACTGACCTAATAACATTTCTTCCCTGTTTTAATCACATGTGAAGTCTTCAATACTATCCAACCTTAAACACTACTGATTTTTAATTCCAGTTGATTAAATGATTAATAGTTTCTTAAAATGACATATGAACAGAAGATACTTCCAAAGGTGGCCAAGGCAGACAAGTTCATCACAGATGAGTACTGCAGAACTCGTAAGATTGTCCAACTTTATGATATACACAATAAAAGCTGATGTTCTTGAAATCAACCTTTAATAGGTCAATAGTATAAACAGGATAATTATTAAGAACTTGAACACAACTGACAGAAACATACCAATACATACCGATACATGATACCTAACGTAGATTCCCTCTGCTTTATTAGACTAACTCTGCCATCATTTCCTCGTTTGTGCTGACTGGACACACTACAGATTTGAACAACAACTTCCCAAAGGTCTTTGGCAGTCCGTCTACTTTCTTTAGGGCCTGGAAGTTCTTTGCATGTAGCTGCTAAAAGCTGTCCAAGCTATAACATGAAAAACAAAACACACAAAAGATAATCTGTAATGTCATGCACATTAGTTCTATTATCAAGGCACACTGGAGGAAAGATGGAATGACTGCCCAAACATACTAAGCACAGTTATTTTATGCTGTGCATTGTGTACGACCTTTGAGGAATTTAGGGCTCATTGTCTACTGACAGATCTGAATCTGAGAAAGATCCTCTGGTTCGAGCATACAAACTTTGTCTCTGAACAATTATAGTCTAGTGAAAATGAAAATGAGACAATGCAAAGAGATAGGTGATTTATTAAGTGGAAAAAAAACCGAGATGCTAAATACACATAGTATTATCCCACGTTACATCGGGAAAAAATTGTGTAATGGAAGGCATACACCTAGATGTTAACTGTAGTAAAAGCCCAGGGGTTGAGATTAAAATACTGCTTAGATTTTACTCTCTCCCTTGCACACATACGCACACATACAACTTCTAACCACTAAAAAAAAAATTGTTGGCCGGGCGCGGTGGCTCAAGCCTGTAATCCCAGCACTTTGGGAGGCCGAGGCGGGCGGATCACGAGGTCAGGAGATCGAGACCATCCTGGCTAACACGGTGAAACCCCGTCTCTACTAAAAAAATACAAAAAACTAGCCGGGCGAGGTGGCGGGCGCCTGTAGTCCCAGCTACTCGGGAGGCTGAGGCAGGAGAATGGCGTAAACCCGGGAGGCGGAGTTTGCAGTGAGCTGAGATCTGGCCACTGCACTCCAGCCTGGGTGACAGAGCGAGACTCCTTCTCAAAAAAAAAAAAAAAAAAATTGTTTCAATGAAAAAAATAAGGAAAAAAATAAGGAAACTGAAGTTGGTGGAATTAAGGGATACAGATTTAAAGCAATTTTTCTCTAAGAAAATTGGTAGCAACTGGGAATGGAGCTACTGCTCATCTGAGGAGGTAGAATTAAGGCAGGACAGGTTATATAAAGTGACTGGTGTGAATAAATGCAGCCTCAAGGACCTAAGACGTAGGGAGCACCCAGAAATAATGAGTGGAAAAGCTAAAAACAAAAGACAGAGAAACACTAACTTACAATAAATTCAGAATTTCTTTTTTTTTTTTTTTTTTTGGAGGCAGGGTCTTGCTCTGCACCCAGGCTGGAGTGCAGTAGCATGATCTTGGCTCACTGCAACCTCCGCCTCCTAGGCTCAAACGACTCTTGTGCCTCAGCCTCCCGAGTACCTGGAATTACAGAAATGTGCCATCATGCCCAGCTAATTTCTGTATTTTTAGTAGAGACGGGGTTTCACCATGTTGGCCAGGCTGGTCTCAAACTTCTGGCCTCAAGTGATCCATCCACTTCGGCCTCCCAAAGTGTTGAGATCACAGGCGTGAGCCATGCCACCTGGCCAAATTCAGAATTGGGACCCGTTATTCTTGTTCATATTAACTTTTATACTCCGTGGCTCTTGTAGAGGGTGCAGTAACAAGGATAATTTCAAATCCATCAGGAAACCCTTGTTTCTATTTAAAATGGACCTAGAAAATTTTCTAGGGGTCCCTACTGCTTAAGGCAGCTTTTTTAAGGTGGCAGCAAGATTGCGACAAAGACAAAAATTGGTGGTTTTTCTCTACATTTTCTGTTATGAAAAATTTCAAACAGAAAAATAAAAAAAAAAAAATTCAATAAATACCTGACACATTGTGACTATTCTGCCATGTTTGCTTTATATATCTACATAAATTGTTTTGTTAAACCATATTAAACTAAGTTAGACACAATATTTCATCCCTAAATACTTCCATATACATCTTCTAAGGACAAGGACATTCTTCTCCATAACCACAACTCTGTGATCATGTCTAAGAAAATTAACAAGAGTACTGTGGCTTTCCAAAGCTCATAAGAATAACATAAAAACCCTACCTATACCAGGTGAATGGATATGGAACAATGGCCTAGTAGGATATTTCATCCTGCATGCTCACCTAAAATACTCGCCTCTGACAAATGGAATCATGATACATGCAGCTATTCACTGCAGTGTAACGCCAAGGCTACCGGTGCTCTTAGCTCAAATTCATCTTCTGTTGTCAGGGATCATATGCTTTAGGTCACTGAATTTATTACATAAATTACATTTTTAAAATGTTCAGAGGTCTTAGGCCCCAAATCAACTGAATTCCACAAACATTCTTGAGCACCGACTATGTGGTGGGCATCATGAAAAGCACAACATAAAAATTAACTGCCCTGAAGTAGTTCATTGTCTTATAGAGAAGATAAGTGGATAAATAATTTATTATTCAGCATAAACACAACAAAAGAAACAGTCAACAGTACAACAGTACAAAGGAAGCAAGAAGACGAAGTGATTTACTCATTTACAGAGAAAAGAATATGGGAAAGCATCGAAGAAATCACACAAACAGGCAAAGCTGGGAAGGACATCCTGGCTAAGATGACAAACAGCATGTGCACAGGTGCAAAATGGAAACATGGCGTGGGCATGCTGGTGCTGCCAGCACAGGGCTAGAACACCAAGGGGCAGGTGAGCTGCATCTGGAGGAGGAGAAGCACGCACACCTTAAGAGGGTGGTAGGCCACATGAACAACCTAAGGTTTTAGCCTACACTAGGACCACTGTGGCTGTCAACCCCTACTACTACCACCTAGGCTCTTATCATCCGAGTGCCTATAAACCTGTGCCCTTTCCATTATGTGACACTACCACTCACTCTGATCTAAGGGGCAGACTAGACAGTTTTACATTATTTCAAAAGGGTGCATTTTAGTCACATGCTTAAGAATTTTCTGTGCCTATTTGTGTTACATAATACATGAGTAGGAAAATATATAACAGAATAGAAAACACTAAAATCACTAATACCCCATTATCCAGAGATAATGGCTGTTAATATCCTTTCAGACCTTTTCCTACACGTGTGTGCGTGTGTGTGTGTGTGGTGTATTCCACACCAAACTGGAAGTGTGGACACTGATTCAGATTATATTTTTTTTCAAAACACCATCCCTCATTGTAAACTTTCTCTAATTCCTTTTTCCTTGACATTAACAAGGCAGTGAGAGGGCAATTATGTATGGAAGGTGGCACACAAAACCCTAACCACAAGATGACACATGAGGAGACACCTAAGTGACAATTCTTTCGCAAAGTCACCACACATCCTTCCTGCTTTTGGACCATCAGGGGAACTGCAGGAAGCAGTGAGACAGCCTCTCCCAGAGTTAGGCAACCAACAAAACAATTTCCTGTGTCCTTACACATTGCAGACCCTCAAGCATTCATTACACAAACACATGCCTATCTCTCCTGGTGCACAGCTCCACAGAAGTCACTGCCAGAGGTAAAGAGAAGAGTTACTCTACTGTCTTTGCACTCAGTGACAAGCTACGATTCTAAGTGTAAATGATAATAACCTTGGAACAAAATGGTTCCCTCATCTGATTTTCTTAAAGGCTAAGAAAAGACTGTTGGGCATAATGAGACAAGTACGCAAGATATTAAGAACTCACATTCCAGAAAGTTCACTAAAGAGACAGAAATGATTCAGGCTGGGTGCGGTGGCTTATGCCTGTAATCCCAGCACTTTGGGAGGCCCAGGCAGATGGATCACCTGAGGTCAGGAGTTCGAGACCAGCTGTGGCGAAACCCGTCTCTATTAAAAATACAAAACAAAAAAAAATTACCCGGGTGTGGTGGTGCATGCCTGTAATCCCAGCTACTTGGGAAGCTGAGGCACAAGAATGGGTTGAAACTGGGAGGTGGAGGTTGCAGTGAGCCGAGCTGGTGCCAATGCACTCCAGCCTGGGCGACAGAGGGAGACTCAGTCTCCAAAAAAAGAAGAGACAGATATGATTCAATGTCTGAAATTTCAAAGAAAGGGATAATTCAAGTATGGCAATTTTCATGAGCAAGTGTAAAGATGACAAAAAGGGGGGAAACTGAAAAAAAATCAATAAACTCTCAATAAATCCTCAAAGGGTTAAAATGAAATGAGCTCAGTTTTTAAAAGGACATACATGAAATATGAAGGAAGAAACAAGTAACCAAACACAAATGTTACAAAGTGGTACAGTTCTACAGGAGTTCCCAGATAAACACAGATTTAAAGGATTTTGTATTACTAAAGACAAGTTGGGACAAACAAGGAAGAATAACAAAAGGTAATAGGAACAAATAAAAATAATGAGAAAATCTGAAGGACCAAATATACCTAAAAAGGAGAGTGGGACTTACAATGTTAAATCACTACATGTTTTACTTTGTTTCTTGGTGTTTTTTTTGAGATGCAGTTTTGCTCTTGTTGCCCAGGCTGAAGTGCAATGGCGCGATCTGGGCTCACTGCAACCTCTGCCTCCCGGGTTCAAGCGATTCTCCTGCCTCAGCCTCCTGAGTAGCTAGGACTACAGGTGTCCGCCACCATGCCCGGCTAATTTTTGTATTTTTAGTAGAGACAGGGTTTCACCATATTGGCCAGGCTGGTCTCAAACTCCTGACCTTGTGATCCACACACCTTGGCCTCCCAAAGTGCTGGGATTACAGGCATAAGCCACTGTGCCTGGCCTCCTTTGTTTTTTTAAACTGTAACATCAGAAAGTGAGAAAAACCTACTACTTATTCAGTGTGTATAATATTAACACATGAAAGATATAATCTTAGAAAAAGCCTCCAGTTTCTCATTAGTTTTGATATTTTCTGTACTCAGAAGCATTTTAGGTTGCAAAGGATATAATTAAGACAACAAAATAAACAACTTACTACCAATTTACTGAATAAATTCTTTTATTAGGGAAATAATTACTAATAGCAAACCTGTTAGAGATTCAGAGATAGCAAACTTAGAAGGGTAAAATTCTAAAGAAGAATAAAGTGTTCAAATGGAAACAAGGAGAAGTGCATCCCTGACGGACTCCATCAGTTCTAGAGTGTGATTATAGCAACCAAAGCAAAGAAAGTAAATCTCTCATTATCTTAGGATTACACCAACGTGTCATCTGTTAACTAAATAATCTGTGACTACATGCTCATGAATTATAGGGCATTAGAAAGAAATATTAGAACAAGGTCAAGTGCATGAATTACCAAAAACTATCCTTTAACTACAAATCAACAAGCATTTGTCCAATCATTTGTATCACAGAAATTAGACAAGTTCCCAAACTAGTATAAAGTTAAAGAAACAAGTATAATACTATCCTCACAATCCTTTTATTTAAACATTAATTACCTTAACATATGGATTACTCTGAAGCAAAAATGCAGGAACTTGGAGTGTAAGGTATTCACTTTCCCTCCAGTTTAACATAAAGGCAACACATTCCTCAGCTATAACTTGACGAAGAGGAATATCTAAAAAGCAAAGAGGAAAACAGTTGGAATTACCATCACAACATTAAGAACAAAGCAAATACTTGCTCAGATTTCAACTGAATAAAAAAACAGGCTGGGTATGGTGGCTGACACCTGTAATCCCAACACTTTGGGAGGCCAAGGCAGGAGGATCACTTGAGACCAGGAGTTCAAGTCCAGCCTGGGCAACAGAGTGAGACCTTGTCTCAAAAAACAAACAAAATTTTGTAGAGACAGGGTCTCACTCTGTCACCAGAATGGAGTGCAATGGTGTGATCACGGCTCACTGCAGCCTTGAGCTCCCAGGCTCAAGCGATCCTTCCACCTCAACCTCCCCAAGTAGCTGGGATCACAGGTCCCACCACACCTGGCTAATGCCACCATACCTGGCTAATTTTTGCATTTTTGTAGAGATGGGGTCTCATATGTTGCCCAGGCCGGTTTTGAACTCCTGAACTCCAGTGATCTGCCTGCTTCGGCCTCCCAAAGTGCTGGGATTACAGGCATGAGCCACCACACCCAGCCTCCTTATTTTAAATACTGTTTATAAGCACAAGCTATAGGACAAGTTGCTGAACATTTAGTAAGTTAGGAGTTTACAAAAATTATATGCAGATCTATCAGTCCTTTACCCTCCCTATCCCCAAAAAAGGGATGTGAACTACAAACTGATAAGCCAAAAAGGTAGTACAAAGAGACTAATAATTTAAAGGAACTTTCACCCATTTCAAAGAGTAAAAGCACAGGCTTCGAAGTTGGGCTGATGGAGTAAAGTCATAGTTCTGTCTCTTCCTGTGTGACTGTGGGCAAATTCCTCAACCTCTCTGCACCTCGGTTTCTTAGTTACAAAATGGGGATAAGGAAACAGCAGCTACTTCACAGAGCTGCTATGAGGACTAAATGAGTTATGCACCTGAAGCTTAGAACAATGCCTGACACGTAGTTAGCACTCAACAAACTTTAGGGTTTAAACATTCTGTCTCATTTCAGAAAAACCACGCATGGAAAACCTACCTCCCACTTTTAAAAAGTAAACATGTATACAGCAGCATGTGTCCTTTAGTGCCAGCATATTATTAGATCAATTCTCATGAAGACATTACAATATTTAAGAGCACTGACGTGTTAAAGCTCAAGGGCATTCTCTCTATAGGGTACTAAAAAGTTGTGATCTATCACTGCATGCCCCTGCTGGAAACTAGACTTTAATTAGAAATTAAGTTAACCCCATAGGACTCAAGATGGTAGCACTTGCTTCTGTTCTGACACATTACTATCACCTTCCTTTATAATGCAATTCTACTGTTTATACTATTAAATGTGTACAGTATGATTTAATTGCTCTAAATACTCCTAAAGCAGAAAAATAAGAAACTGCTTTAACTAAGAAAGATTTATATGTGTCACAGATGATCATTTATATGGTAAGCCCCTTTTCATAGTAAGATATTTACAATTAGAATCTAACACTCAAGATGTGTTCCTAAAGTAGCCACCAGTGAATTTCTAGCCCACTGGCAATCAGTGTGAACGCATTTTATGGCTGTAATGAGGAAATAAAACTTCAATCTGTATACGAAAGGACATTTTGTTTCTTTCAAACACCTGAAAATTGCAATATAGTTTCTCTAGTGTGTAGAAGTATCCCCTAAAATTCATGTGTACCTGGAACCTGAGAATGTGACCTTATTTGGAAATAGTCTTTGCAGATGTAATTAGCTATGATCAAGTCAGCTGGGTTAGGGCTGAACCTGGATCCAATGACTGGTGTCCTTATAAGAGAACATGGACATACACAGGGAGAAGGCCATGTGAAGACAGCAGCAGAGACTGAGCAATGCAGCCACAAACCAAAGATTGCTGGGCCACCAGAAGCTAGGAAGATACAAGGAAAGAGTCTTTCCTGGAGCCTTTCCGGGCAGCACAGCCCTGCAGACACCCTGACTTCAGACATCCGGCCTCCAGAACTGGGAGATAATATATTTCCACTGTTTTAAGTTACCCAGTTTGTGGTACCTTGTCACAGAAACCCAGAAACGAACAGTTTCCTTCATTTTTCCCAATGTTCTCAAGTGAACACCAAACCCAAATTCTGTTTTAGGAGTGAAATAACTTTTTCCAAAGACGAAAAAAACTCAGCTGGGTGTGGTGATTCATGCCTCTAATCCCACCACTTTGTGGGGGCGAGAAGGGTGGATCACCTGAGGTCAGGAGTTCAAAACCAGCCTGGCCAACATGGTGAAACCCCATCTCTACAAAAATACAAAAATTAGCCGGGCATGATGGCGGGTTCCTGAAATCCCAGCAACTCAGGAGGCTGAGGCAGGAGAGTCACTTTAACCCAAAAGGCAGAGATTGCAGTGGGCCGAGATCTCACCATTACACTCCAGCCTGAGTAACACAGCCACATTCTGTCTCAAAAAAAAAAAAAAGATGATTACAAATTCAAATAAATGTGCTTTTAAATTTTCCCCCACAATTATCTAAGTACTGAGTTTCTGAAATTTGTCTTTGTGAACCAGTCTTACCAGGAAGCCTCATTTCCAGATAGCCTCGTACCCTACTTATAAGGTCGGATGGCGGTCTCTCTCCTGCCTGCCCTGTCCCAGCTTCATGTGTATGAATATCCAAAAGCAACATCTCATTCAGCATGACCTGACGAAGCTTTGGTGAGAACTCTGTTACCAACTCCAAACAAGCAGCAAAGAGCTGTTTAGCATGGGAAAAGTCCTATGAAAAGAAAAAGAATAGCCTGGGTCACCTTTCCTTTGGCACCAAAAAATGTGTGCCTTTATGATGACAGAGCAAAGAGAAGGATTAGTTCAAATGGTTAACGTTGCTTTCCTCAGGGAGTAAGGCTCGATAGGATTTTCATCTCTGTATTATTGATTTATTCCAATACATATTTAATACCTTTGTAATTTAAAAAAATCCAGTAAACAATATAAAATACCTGCTATATTATGCAACTTTCATAAAAGTTATAAAATAACCAAAGACTTCTGTATTATACAGGTGTAAAATTCTATTACAAGCACCCTCCTCCATCCAACATATTCAGAATTAGATCTTAGACCATTCAAGGGTTACACATTTCAAAATCTTTGCACACCACCCTACTAGCCTATAAAATTGGCTAACAAATAAAATGAAATAAATCAGCTATGATCCAAGTCCTTTCCTACGCATCTCTTATGTTTCTAAAGACTAGATTCTATTGCTCCACATACTTCATTCACTCCCATAATCTGGCTTCTACCCCCATCATTACAAAGAAATAGCTCTCACAAGCCAAAGACCTTTTTTTTTTTTTTTTTTTTTTTTTTTTTTGAGGCAGAGTCTCGCTCTGTCGCCCAGGCTGGAGTCCAGTGGCTGGATCTCAGCTCACTGCAAGCTCCGCCTCCCGGGTTTAGGCCATTCTCCTGCCTCAGCCTCCCGAGTAGCTGGGACTACAGGCACCCGCCACCTCACCCGGCTAGTTTTTTGTATTTTTTAGTAGAGACGGGGTTTCACCGGGTTAGCCAGAATGGTCTCGATCTCCTGACCTCGTGATCCGCCCGTCTCAACCTCCCAAAGTGCTGGGATTACAGGTTTGAGCCACCGCACCCGGCCAAGCCAAAGATCTTTTAATTGTCCAATCTACTGAACACTCTTCTGTTATCTTACAGGAATTAGGGGGCTGCAACTCGGTGCTGTGTATTGCTCTTTTCTTGACATTTTCTTTTCCCCTAGGTATTACACCTTCTACATTTGTCTGATCCTCACGCCCATCACACCACTATTTCTTGGACCTAGTATTGCATTCCCGAGGGTCTCATGCTCTTTATATTCTCTCTGGGTGATCTTTGGTAACTCCCAAATCTGTAGCTCCAGTCCAGACCATTCTCCAAGCTTTAGGCTGTTTCCAACTGTAGCTTCAAATTAAAATTGTAAAAATAAACTCGTAATCTGCCCTGCAAAAATGTGTTTCTGCACATTTACTTGCTGGCATTGCCACTGGTTCTCTGACTCTCAAACCAGAAGTCTGAGCATCATGCTCGATTCGTTCTCCTCTTGCCTTCCACATGAAGTCAGTTACCAATTGCTTCCAGATTTTATCTCCTAAATATTTCTCTAATATGTCCTCTTCTCTCTAGCCCTTCTAACACTTGTGATACTTACTAGCTGTGTGCCATTGGACAATTTAATACCTTTAAAACTGAGATAACACCTTCCACAAAGTTTTTGTGAATAAATGAAACAATAAACATATATGAAATTGCAGAACAGTCTCTGTGCCCAGTAAACGTTATTTTAGGTGTGGAAGGAGAAAAGCTGCTAACTACATTCCTCCTATTAAAACTTTTCAATGGCTTACAATTGTCTCATGATGCACTGTCCAATATGGCAGCCACTAGATAAGATGTGGCTATTGAGCATGTGAAATGTGACTAGTCCAAATTGAGAGATTCTGTAAGTATAAAACACTTACTGGATTTTGAAGACTTAGCACATACATTTTCAAAAGAATACAAAACATCTCAACTTTTTATATCAATTACACATTGAAATGATAGTGTAGACATATTGAGTTAAATAAATCATTTCAATCAATCACACTTTTTAATGAAATTATAGATTACACACGTGGCCTACATTATGTTTCCACTGGACAATGATGGTCTACAGCAGCAGTTCTCAAACTTTAGCATGCAACAGAATTACTTTGAGGGCTTATTTAAAAAGATGTTGGGCCTCATCCCAGAATTTCTGATTCATTAGGTCTAGGATGGGACCCCCAAATTTTTATTCCAGCAAGTTCCAGCCACGTGCAGTGGTTCATGCCTGTAATGTCAGCACTTTGGGAGGCTGATATGGAAGGATTGTTTGAGCCCAGGAGTTCAAGGTCAGCCTGGGCAATATAAGGAGACACTGCCTCTGCAAAAAAAAAAAAAAAAAAATTCTTTCAAATAAGCTGGGCATGGTGGCACATGCCTGTGGTCTCAGCTACTTAGGGGGCTGAGGTGGGAGGATTGCTTGAGCCAAGGAAGTCCAGGCTGCAGTGAGCCGTGATCATGCCACTGCACCTGGTCTGGGCAACAAAACAACATCCTGTCTCAAACAAAAAGTTTCCAAATGTCACAGATGCTGCTGGTGTGGGGACGTAGTTAACTTATTTAAGCCTCAATTTTAGTTCATTTCTGCATTCCAGATGCTGTCTTTAACCTTCCTAAAGAACTCAGTGTATGATCACTCACGCAACTGCACTGTCTTATATGATTTAACATTACACTTAAGTCTCAACATCCCAGGCTACAAACTCATGTAAAATATACTACAAAAGTAATTTTTAAAAATTTTGTTTTTTAATCTTGGTACACAATCTTTACTAGCTGAATCCTAAAGAATACAAATAATATCTTTGCATATTCTCTAAACTTTTAAAAAGGCACAGAGCAGTATTCGTTTGATCAAGACCATTTTAGTATAACTATAACAGTAAAGGAAAGAGAACAAACCAAAATGCCTTTTCAAATATTCTTTTAAGCCTATGATTGTGATTTTAAAGATTAGGAAAAGGTAAGTTCTGGTTCCTGACTTCCTGCTAAAATTAGTAAAGCTTTTTTTTTTTTTTTTTTTTTTTTTTTTTTGAGATAGACTATCACTCTGTCACCCAGGTTGGAGTGCAGTGATGCAATCTCAGCTCACTCCAACCTCCACCTCCCATGAGATTCTCCTGCCTCAGACTCCAGAGTAGCTGAGATTACAGGCACCCGGCTAATTTTTGTATTTTTAGTAGAAATAAGGTTTCGACATGTTGGCCAGGCTGGTCCTGACCTCAGTCGATCTGCCCACCTCAGTCTCCCAAAGTGCTGGGATCATAGGTGTGAGCCACGGCACCTGGCCATAAAGCATATTCTTAACAAGTGTTTGATACACACTTTTACTCACCTTAACAGTACTGCAGTGCAAACCTTTGGCCATAAGAATATAAACCAAATCTCTTGTTAAATTGTCTTTAATTCCCAGGATAACACCACTATAGACAGAAGGTACTTCCCACTAAAAGAAACAAAAAATACATACATACATATATATATATATATACACACACACACACGCAGAGAAAGCCAAATCTAGATAAGAATCTTTCAATAATCTTCAATCGCATTAAAAAAAATAATTCACAGGTTGTCTCTTAAAGAGAAAGGAAAATCACAGCCATAATATAACACTAATGAAAATGAACACATTCACTACAATCAACAAGTAATAAATAATGGATTGGGATTACTATTAGGAAAAAAAGACAAAGACTAGGAGTTTTATATATATTAATTCAGGTAATCCTCACAACAATACCAAGGTAAGTACTATTATGCTACTACTGTCATTTTGCAAATGAGAAAACTGCAACACAAAGAAGTTAAATAACTTGTTCAAGATTATACGGCTATTTAAGTATGAGCTGGCATTCAAGCTCAAGCAGGCAGTTAGTCCCAGAATCCCCTATCATAACTATTATGCTATACTTGTTCATCTTTAAAATTTTTGGTTTTTGATTTTTGAGATAGTCTTGCTCCATCACCCAGGCTGGAGTGCAGTGGCGTGATCTCTGCTCACTGCAACCTCTGTCTCCCAGGTTTGAGTGATTCTCCTGCCTCATCCTCCCAAGTAGCTGGAAATACAGGTGCATGCCACCATGCCCGGCTAATTTTTGTATTTTTAGTAGAGACGGGGTTTTGCTATGTTCGCTAGGCTGGTCTTTAACTCCTGGCCTCAAGTGATCCACCCACCTCAGCTCCCCAAAGTGCTGGGATTACAGGCATGAGCCACTGCACCTGGCCTTCATCTTAAAAATTCACACTAACAAATAGCATCAATACTAAAAAAAAAACTCAACTAATTTTTAGAGCAATTTTTTTCTTTTCACGCTACTTGTATGTTTAAACCCAATTTTAAAAAATACAGGTCAGGCTCAGTGGCTCATACCTATAATCCCAGCACTTTGGGAGGCTGAGGCAGGCGGATCACCTGAGGTCAGGCGGTCAGGAGTTTGAGACCAGCCTGACCAACATGGAGAACAACATGGAGAAACCTGTCTCTACTAAAAATACAAAATTAGTCAGGTGTGGTGGGGCAAGCCTGTAATCCCAGCTACTCGGGAGGCTGAGGCAGGAGAATTGCTTGAACCCAGGAGGCAGAGGTTGCAGTGTGCCAAGATCGCACCACTGCACTCCAACCTGGGCAACAATAATGAAACTCCGTCCCCCCCAAAAAAAAAAACCCATACATTTCTGGCTGCCTTTTTACTATATCTTCAGCAGAGGAAGAGTAAGTACGTAGTTAATCAGGAGCATTACGATATTGCTTTAATTTCTACTGTATCTGTAGATTACTTCCCTTGTATCTCTAAGCTACATTCCACTGACATGGCATTTTAAAAGCTATTTTCATTTGCACTTTCTATGCAGGAAAAATTTCTAATAGATAAACTCAGAAACAGGTAAATGTATTAGCTGGGAATTTTTAAAGGAACATTTAAAGCCAAAAATGCTCCATAATGAAGTATTATGCTACAGAATGCATAAATAATATACCAGTTACATATATTTACAACTATATTTAAAATGCAGCCGGGCGTGGTGGCTCACACCTGTAATCCCAACACTTGGGGAGGCAGAGGCAGGTAGATCACTTGTGGTCAGGAATTCAAGACCATCCTAGCCAACATGGTAAAACCCCATCTCTACTAAAAATACAAAAATTAGCCAGGCACGGTGACAGATGCCTGTAATCCCAGCTACCTGGGAGGCTGAGGCAGGAGAATCACTTGAATCTGGGAGACAGAGGTTGCAGTGAACCAAGATCATATCACTGCACTCCAGCCTGAGCAACAGAGTGAGATTCCGTCTCAAAAAATAAATAAATGAAATAAAATGCATATATTTTGTCAACAAATGGAAAAACTGATTTTTAGATGTTATTCATTCAATGGTATCTTTTTGTTTCTGACATTTCCTATTTTTTCTGTCAATGGATGTTAAAAATGCAATTATGGTCATGTGAAGGTCTTACAACTGTTAAGTAAAAGAGGTCCTTATTATCAAAAAGGTTAGGGAACAGCTTTTCTATTAAATTACCTCAGAAAACAACAGCAATTTTCTTATTTGTTCTTGACATAGGGTTTACCTTATTAGACACTGTCCAGAATTGGCGCTCTGAAGTCATACCATGTAATTCAATCAAAATTTGTCTAATCCTCCAAGGATCCACTGACAATATCAGTTGATGCTCTAACTGACCAATGTTGACACTTGCTGAAGCTAAAAAAAGATTTATATTTCAATGATTTAATTCAATGATATACATATGAGAATGAAAATTTACTTAAAATTATGTATTTTGTATTACATCTGTAAATTAAAAGCTGCTATCATCTTGAGAACTGATTCAACATTGTGTAAATTACATATTAACTTTATCCTCACATAGAAAACCTAACACAATTTTACTATATCTACATTTAATAAATGAATGCATTTTAAAAATAAAGATAATGAAAATATAAACAAGATAAAATCAATATTTAATTCATGCAAAGAACTATGTGGAATATATGAAAATAATTAACTTATACACAGACTTACACACTACTTATACACTACTTTTGAACATCATGTGTTAATAAAAGCATATATAAAATGTTAATTTTGAGTAATAAACATTAAGCATGTGGTTTTTGAGAGAAAGGGGCATGCTCTTCCCAGAGAACCAAAAATGATTACCAAAATACCTAATTACAGCTCAGCTATCAGGCACAGTCTTCAATAATGCATTTCCAGCATTTCTGTATGTGTTAACCTTACCCTTTTCCTTTACAACTGGACATTCAACCAGTTTAAATCTAGTGAAGGTCAAAGAAACTAAAATTTTGCTTTTGTTAAACCAACTGAATTCTCTCTCATCTATATTAAATGTTGAAGTGTATGTTTCTTATTTAAAACTAGCATTGTATTTTCTACTTATATTTGTAAGGGCAAAAATGGGGAAAAAAATAAAATAAATAAGGCAAAAATGGCAATACTGACAAAAATGTTCAGTCAGCAGATACTAGCAGTGATACAGACTGACATGCACGAAAGTCTGTCGTCTTTTTGGTCCCAGCATCTCTCACCACTCCTCTCCCCTCCCCCCTCCCCTTTTTTTTTTTTTACTTCCATGAACATATTGGCAGCAGTGTTACCTTGCTCTGTTTCCCCAGCTAAAATCTTTTATGTATCTAGGCCTGAATCTGCACTAATCATTGGCTTGGCAGAGCTCCAGAGCATAGCTGCTTATACAGAAATCTGATATGGAAGACAGGTGAATTTCTATTAATTACCAACACAAGTGTTAATTAAAACAAATAAGAGAGAATCCTCAAATATATTTCAATGTTAATTTGAATAGAGGGGCAAAACATGCCAATATTTTGGCTGGCAGACTAGAGAGCTAACCTGGGATATCATAAAATGAAGTTACAGGTTTAATGCACAGATTTACTCTAGGGGATCTCTTCCTCATCTGATCAACAAGTAGCTTTCGTTCTTCATCTTTCAACAATGTAATGAAAAGCTCATGTGAAGAAATCATGAAAACATACTGCAGATCTTCCAACCCCAGACACACATTCCTAGATCAGTAAGAAATATTGTGAAACAAAAAAGTGTATAATTTAGTTTGAGAAAAACAATCATATCAACCAATTTTAATAAGCTATTTAAAAAGTCACCATTAAAGAAGCTGTATAACAATATTTTAAAATAGATTTTAAAATTTCCTTTTGGTCCTTATTTAAAATTGTGAGGTCAATGCCACAATATTTAAAAAAAGGTAACTATATAATCCTAACGTCTCATGTGGCTATACAAATTTGAACTTAATGGGTTCTCAAACACCAGTTACTGCTTGGTTAAAAGATACCCAAGACAAAAACAAAAGATAATAGAGATATTTTTTTCACAGGACTAAGTTCAAAGTTAAAAAAAAGAAAAGAAAAGAAAAAAGAAAAGAAAAGAAAAGAAAAGAAAAGAAAGAAAGAAAGAAAGAAAGAAAGAAAGAAAGAAAGAAAGAAAGAAAGAAAGAAAGAAAAGAAAAGAAAAGAAAGATACTTACTTTAGAAAAGCAGCCATGTTTCCTTTCAAAGACTCTGAAGCTTTTTCTAAATTTATTGATCTTGAACATACCTAGGAATTTGAGTAATTTTCATTTGAATATGGGTACTTTTAAAAATGTAAATTATAATTTGAAAAGGTAGGATTTAAAAACAACTGAATTTTCCTTTTTCAACCATGTACCAATCACAGATTTGGTTAAGTAACTTAAGAGATGAGACCAAGGAATAAGAACCCATCACAAAGAGGGAATGGAATGTGACCATTTTAATAAGTACAGGTGTATACACATGTACCAAAGAATAACCTAGTTACCAGGCTATACAGTTCTCACAGAATTTATCAAGTATGTTGCCAAATTATATTAAGTGATAAACCACAGAAATCAGTAGCTCCTGTCAGAAAAGAGTTAAAAAAATAAAAAAAGTTAAAACCAAAAAGAAAATAATCGAAAAGAATAACTGATTTATCACAAATATAGAACTAATGGTTCTATATTCATGAGCTATTCATGAATAGTTTAAAAAGGTAAGCAAGGTTTAAAAAGTAAACAATGCAAACAAAGAATAGAAACTAGTTATGGTTATATCACTTATCTACAAATAATATTTTCATATTATTTTGAATTTATTCATTAGATTAGGATTCCTCCCCATATATTATTTATAAGAAGCCAAAATAAAACTAGCGTAAAAGTCCATAAACTCAAGAAATTGCTAAATATTTTCTACGTTGACACACACAAAAAATAGAACGTTCATAGTAGTATTAATCACAGTAGCCAAAAAGTAGAAATCACTTGCAGTCTACCAACTGATGAACACACAAATACAGTATATATCCATTCAATGAAGTACTATTCAGCCATAAAAAATGAAGTACTGATACACTGTACAATATTGAAAACATGCTAAGTGAAGGAAGCCAGTTACAAAAGATCATCTATTTCATAGTTCCATTTACATAAAATATCCAGAACAGATAAATCTATAGAGATAGAAAGAAGATTAGTAGTTGCCTCAGGTGGTGCGAGATTGAGAGAAAATGAAGAGTGACAGGTAATGAATAAGAGATTATTTTTCTGGGGTGAAAACAGGAAGTGAAGTGATAGTTGCCCAACTCTATACTAAAACCCACTGACTTACACACTTTAAGTGTGTGAACTATATGGTATGTGAATTATATCTTGATGAAACTGTTATTAAAAAAAAAACAGGCTGGGTGCTCCTGCCTCTAATCCCAGCACTTTAGGAGGCTGAGACAGGTGGATCACCTGAGGTCAAGAGTTTGAGATCAGCCTGGCCAACATGGTGAAACCTTGTCTCTACTAAAAATACAAAAAAAAATTACGTGGGTGTGGTGGTGCACACCTGTAGTCCCAGCTACTCGGGGAGGCTGAGGCAGGAGTATCACTTCAACCCAGGAGGCAGAGGTTGCAGTGAGCCGAGATCAGGCCACTGTACTCCAGCCTGGGCAACAGAGAGAGACACCCTCTCAAAAAAAAAAAAAAAAAGCAGTGTTTTAAAAGTACTGTGTTCAAATACCATTCTTTGATTAACAAATTAACCTATCAGTAAATAATATCTGAGCATCTTGGAATATGTATTATACACTTACATTCTAATAATTTTGCTCCTTTGCTGCCATATGTAAATATATTATGGTAAGTAATAAATATGAGTCTCCTTTTACAACAGATTATTTATTCACATAATGAGATGCATTTTACATGTGTCATGGAACAATGTAGAGAACATGGGTTAACTTCTGATTAGCAAACCTAACAATATAAAGAAAATTAAGCAGGGCATGGTGGCTCATGCCTGTAATCACAGCGCTTTGGGAAGCCGAGGTGGGTGGATCACCTGAGCTAACAGATCATGTTATGTGAATTTCACACACCTCAATTTTAAAAAAGAAAAATTCAAACTAGTGGGCATCTTGGTAGATGCTTTAATATTAAAATAATAAATTTTAATACTAATAAACAAGATGAAATGGACAAATCCTTAGAGAGTAACTTTTAAAACTAACTCTAGAAAAATGAGAATACAGCTCTATGATCACTGATCAAAAATCTTCCCACAGAAAAATTACCCAGGCCCAGACTTTACTGGTAAATTCTACCCAACACTGAAAGAGCAACGACTTCATTTTTACACAGACTCTTCCAGACAACAAAAAAGACAGATGCCTCAACTTATTTATAAGGTAAGCATGACCTTGACACCAAAATCAAAGGCAGGACAAGAAAAAAAGAAATTTGTGCGTCGGCTGGGTGTGGTGGCTCACACCTGTAATCCTAGCACTTTGGGAGGCAGAGGTGGGAGGATCACTTGAGATCAGGAGTTTGAAACCAGCCTGGCCAACATGGTAAAACCACGTCTCTATTAAAAACACAAAAAAATTAGCTGGGCATGGTGGTGGGTGCCTGTAATCTCAGCTACTCTGGAGGCTGAGGCAGGATAATCACTTGAATCCAGTGAAGGAAGTTGCAGTGAGCCGAAATCACACCACTGCACTCCAGTCTGGGTGACAGAGTGAGACTCCATCTCAAAAAATAAAAAATAAAAAAATAGGCCGGGCGCGGTGGCTCAAGCCTGTAATCCCAGCACTTTGGGAGGCCGAGACGGGTGGATCACAAGGTCAGGAGATCGAGACCATCCTGGCGAACACAGTGAAACCCCGTCTCTACTAAAAATACAAAAAAACTAGCCGGGCGAGGTGGCGGGCGCCTGTAGTCCCAGCTACTTGGGAGGCTGAGGCAGGAGAATGGCGGGAACCCGGGAGGCGGAGCTTGCAGTGAGCTGAGATCCGGCCACTGCACTCCAGCCTGGGCGACAGAGCAAGACTCCGCCTCAAAAAAGAAAAAAAAAAAAAAAAAATGTGCATCAATCTCACACATGAATTTAGAAAAAAAAAAACTTCATATATTGGCAAACCAAGTTCAGCAATTTCTATTAAAAAAAGATCATGACCTAGTTGGGTCTATTCTCGACATGCAAAGGTGGTTTAACACTTGAAAATCAATTATACTTTATCACATGAACAGGTAAGGAGAGAAATTATGTGATCACTTCAATAGACATAGAAAAAGCATTTAATACAATCTACAAATAATTCATTATTTTAAAAACAGGATCTTCAGTGAACTAAGGAGAGAAGGGAACTTCCTTCATCAGATAAGGAATAGCTACAAGAAAAACCTACAATAAACATCATTCTAAATGGTGAAATAGTGCAAGCTTTCCTTCTGAGACTGGGAGTGAGATGAGGCAGTTCACTATTCCCACTTCTACTGAACACTGTACTGGAGGTAATAGCCAGCACATAAAGAATAAGTAAAAAGAGGCCGGGCGCGATGGCTCACACCTGTAACCCCAGTACTCTGGGAGGCCGAGGCGAGTGGATCACCTGGGGTCGGGAGTTTGAGACCTGCCTGACCAACATGGAGAAACCCATCTCTACCAAAAATACAAAATTAGCTGGGCGTGGTGGCGCAGGCCTGTAGTCCCAGCTACTCAGGAGGCTGAGGCAGGAGAATCACTTGAACCCGGGAGGCAGAGGTTGCGCTGAGCAGAGATCGCATCATTGCACTCCAGCCTGGGCAACAAGAAAGAAACTCCATCTCAAAAAACAAAAAGTAAAAATAAATCAAAATTAAAAGGTTAGAAAAGGAATAAACAAAATGCATTCTTTACAGATGACTGCATACATAGAAAAATGAAAAACATATGGATAAAATAGAATTTTTAGAAGCTAAGCAAAGTTGTTGGATATAAAATTATTAGAAAGTTAAATTACACCTCTGTATCAATGCATAAACTATTTTCAAGTCTACATTTTAAGAACTATATAAAAATTTCAGACTTCTATGGAAAAATTAGAAAGTTCTAAAGGATACTAAAGACTACCTAAAGAAATCAAGAGCCCTCACACCCATTCGCGGGTTAGGACACCCAATAATGTAAAGATGTAAATTACTGGGGGTCTCCCTAAGCACACTTTGGCTTGGGAGGCTGCCCATAAAATTTTTTCTAATATAAAAAAGAAGCTAAAAAAAAAAAGACATAATTTCTTTCTAAACTGGTTTCTAAATTTAATGTAATTCCAAACAAAAATACAACAGATTTGTGGAACTTGACAATCTGAGTCTAATGTTTACACATAAAAATGCAAAGGACTGCCGGGTGTGGTAGCTCACGCCTGTAATCCCAGCACTTTGGGAGGCCGACACGGGTGGGTCACGAGGTCAGGAGTTTGAGACCAGCCTGGCCAATATGGTGAAACCCCGTCTCTACTAAAAACACAAAAATAAGCCGGGCGCATGCCTGTAATCCCAGCTACTTGGGAGGCTGACGCAGAAGAATCGCTTGAACCCGGGGGGCAGAGGTTGCAGGGAGCTGAGATCACGCCACTGCACTCCAGCCTGGGCAACAGCATGAGGGACAAGAATAACCAATACAACTTTGAAAAAAAAGGTAGAACTTGCTCTCAATGGTATCAGGATGTGGACATAATGAGGTATGGATAAACAAATAGAAAAGTGGTATAAAATGGCTCAGAAACAGGCCTGTACATATATAAACACCCGGCATACAATAAAGGTGGCCCTAGAGATTGATAGAAAAAGATTAACCTTTCAGTAAATGGTGCTGGAACACTTCCTACTTCACACAAAAATCAACTGTAGGTTGATTAAAGATGTAAATGTGAAAGGAAGGCTATGCTATAAAGCTTTTAGAAGAGATAATAGAAGAATATCTTCATGACATGATAGGAAAAAGCTTTCTTAAGCAACACACAGAAATCACTATAATGTATAAAAATTGGTAAATTTGATATTAAATTTAGGAGCTTTGGAACAATATAAAGAAAATTAAGCTGGGCATGGTGGCTCATGCCTGTAATCACAGCACTTTGGGAAGTCGAGGTGGGTGGATCACCTGAGCTCAGCAGTTCAAGACCAGCCTGGCCAACATGATCAAATCCCATATTTACCAAGAATAAAAAAATTAGCCAGGAGTGGTGGCACATGCCTGTAGTCCCAGTTACTCAGGAGGCTGAGGTGGGAGGATGGCTTGAACCCAGGAGGTGGAGGTTATAGTGAGCTGAGATCACATCTCTGCACTCCAACCTGGGTGAGAGAGTGAGACCTATCTCAAAAAAAAAAACAAAAAAGAAAAGTCAAACTCAGTGAAGATATCTGCAATATTTAAAATTGGTTAAAAAAAAGAGAGAGAATATATACAGATCTCCTACAAAAATAAAGCTCCTTCCCAAAAATAGATGAACAATGTAATAGAAAAATGAGGCATCACACGGCCGGGCACGGCTCATGCCTGTAATCCCAGGACTTTGGGAGGCCAAGGTGGGCGGATCACTTGAGGTCAAGAGTTCAAGACCAGCCTGGCCAAAATGGCGAAACCTCATCTCTACTAAAAATACAAAAATTAGCTGGGCGTGGTGGTGGGCACCTGTAATCCCAGCTACCCCAGAGGCTGAGGCCGGAGAATCACTTGAAACTGGGAGGTGGAGGCTGCAGTGAGCTGAGATTGTACCACTGCACTCCAGCCTGGGCGAACTCCAGCCAGGCGCAGTGGCTCACACCTGTAATCCTATCACATCGGGAGGCCAAGGCAAGCGGATAACCTGAGGTCAGGAGTTTGAGACCAGCCAGGCCAACATGGCAAAACCCTGTCTCTACTAAAAATATAAAAATTAGTCAGGCATGTTAGCGCACACCTGTAGTACCAGCTACTCAGGAGGCTGAGACAGGAGAATCGCTTGAACCTGGGAGGCGGAGGTTGCAGTGAGCCGAGATTGTGCCACTGCACTCCAGCCTGGCCAGACAACAGAGGGGGTGCCATCTCAAAAAAATAAAAAAAGCAGAACTCCATCTCAAAAAAAAAAGAGGCATAACGCTTGGAAAAGGTACCTCAAAAAACAAAATCCATGAGTAAAAATTAAATGAAGAGTTGTAGAAATGAAAACCTCGAGATACTGTTATACAACCACCTCACAGGCAATCTGACAACATCAAATGTTAACAAGAATATTGACCAAAGAGAACACTCAGCCATCCTGGTGGTATAAGCCACTCGGTTTTTAAAAATTAATGTTGCAGATATATTTTTCCCTAGGTATATAACATAAACTGGTACATATGCACACCTAGATATATGTACAAGTATGTTCCAAACAACAAAAACTACAAACACCACAAATGTCCCTCACCATATGTGTATATAGCCAAAAACTGTAAAAAAGACAAATGTCCCCTATCACAAGACTGAAGAAATTGTGGCGTGGTCCATATAATATTCTAACTTTTTTTTTTTTTTTTGGAGATGGAGTCTCTCACTGTTGCCCAGGCTGGAGTACAGTGGCGTGATCTCCGCTCACTGAAACCTCTGCCTCCCGGGTTCAAGTGAGTCTCCTGCCTCAGCCTCCCAAGGAGCTGGGATTACAGGCGCCTGCCAGCACGCTTGGCTAATTTTTTGTATTTTTAGTAGAGACGGGGTTTCACTATGTTAACCAGGCTCGTCTTGAACCCCTGACCTCATGATCCACTCGCCCCAGCCTCCCAAAGTGCTGAGATTACAGGCGTGAGTCACCGTGCCCAGCCTCTTAAAGCAAGGAAAAAATTGTTATTTATATACAACTTGAATAAATCTCACAAATCTCTTCAGTGAAAGAAGATGAAGAATACATATGGTATGATTCCATTTATATGAAGTTCAAAATAGGCAAATTAAAGAATGTTCTTTAAGGATGCATACAGAGGTGATACAACTGTAAAAGCAAGGAAGAAAATTATGATCACAAAAGCCGGGGGAGTGGCTACCTCGAGGGAAGGTAGAGGAGGTTGTAAAGACCACAGCAAAGGCTTCTAAAGTGCTGGCAACGTATTTTTGGAAGTGGTATTATCTGCACTTTATGTACTTCTCTCAATGTCTGTAACATTAAGACTGTTAAGAAAGAAGTAGAGTGATCCAGTAGAAACACAGATTCCACAGCACACATGAGAGACTAGAGGTTTGATTTGGGAGTTCTTAGTAAACAGGTGATGAAACAGATGAGTGAAGTTTTGGAAGTAAATCAAAAATGATGCGTGAGCCAAGGACAAAAGTTCCATGAAAAGAAATACTAAAGGAAGAGCAATAGAGAAGTCAGTGAAGGACTAAGGAGAATCCAATAAAGATGCTGAAGAAACATGGGGGAGAACTAGAAAAAGAACTACAGCAGAAGACCAGGCAGAAGGGCAGAGTCTGTCAAAAGTGCCAACTGTCAGGTACAGAAAGGCAAGGCAGACAGGAAAAAAGGAACTGGATTTGGCAATTAAGAGGTCACTGGTAAGCTTAAAGCAAATTATAAATCAAAAGGGGAAAGAAAAACATGTCATACCTCAAGAAGAAAGTCTATTTTCTCTTTATTTGGTCTAAGAAATAGTTGGTTAAATTGAACACTAATTGTTCTGCCTTCCAGTATATCACGAACTGTATTACAGGCACAAACTTTAAAACAGATTTCATCTAGAGCTTCATTTCTGTAGAATACAAAAGTAGATCAACTAATGTTATTTTTACTACAAAAGAAAGGTGTATATTACAAAATTATATTCACAAGAATGAGCCATTTGTTCTTGAGAGGTAAAATTTTAGAATATTCAAGCGTACTAATAAATATATACCAAATCATGGGGAGAAAAAAAGCAGAATAGGTTTTGAATTTATCAAGGGACAACTTAGTTACACATTAGACAACAGAATGAAATTTTGCTATGTATTATTTTTCCCCCAAGCGCTTTTTTTTCTTTTTTTTTTTTTGAGACAGAGTCTTGCTCTGTCACCCAGGCTGGAGTACAGTGGCACAATCTCGGCTCACTGCAACCTCCACCTCCTGGGTTCAAGTGATTCTCGTGCCTCAGCCTCCTGAGTGGCTGGGACTACAGGTGTGCACCACCACGCCCGGCTAATTTTTGTACTTTTTGGTAGAGACGTGGTTTCATCATGTTGGCCAGACTAGTCTCAAACTCCTGACCTCAAGTGATCCACCCACCTTGGCCTCTCAAAGTGCTGGGATTACAGGCATGAGCCACCGTGCCCGGCCCCACAAGCATTATTTAAAACAGACTATATTAATTTTCCTTATATTAACAACATGAAAATAATGTCACAGAGCCATAGGTAATTTGAAGATGTGGTTTTGATAACCAGAATGCACTTGCTGTTCTATTCAAAAATCAAAAAGTAATTTTTCAACTTACCCCTGTTGAGCTTTCTGAAAGAGTTCTCTTAGGACTGATTGTCGGAACTGGACAGGTAAACTCAAGGTTAAGTTGTCTTCAATGAAAATCTGTATTACCTCCTAGAACACATACATAAAGTTGCACCCATTTCAAAAATCATGATAAAGTGTTTTACTTTAAACAAATCTTTGTATAATGGAAAATACAAGTTGAAAAAATCACAAAAATATCTTACTATGAAAACCTTTTCTTCTTAAAATTTTAAAATTTGATTAAGGGCAAAAACAGCCCTGCTACCCCTTTTTTAAAACTGAAGATCACAAACCAAAAATAAGAGGTAAGAAAGGAATTATTCAATAAGAGGCAATCCAGCTATGTTATTAGAAAAAAATTTTACACCAGGCGTGGTGGCTCATGCCTGTAATCCCAGTACTTTGGGAGGCCAAGGCAGGTGGATCATGAGGTCAGGAATTTAAGACCAGCCTGGCTAACATGGTGAAACTCCGTCTCTACTAAAAATACAAAAATTAGCCAGGTGTCGTGGTGCGTGCATGTAATCCCAGCTACTGGAGAGGCTGAGGAAGGAGAATCGCTTGAACTCAGGAGGTGGAGGGTGCTTTGAGCCAAGATGGCACCATTGCACTCCAGCCTGGTCGACAGAGCGATACTCCATCTCAAAAAAAAAAAAAAACTTAATACTCTAAACATAAGTTCATAAAACAAACTAAAAAACACTAATTATATGGCCAGACATGGCGGTTCATACCCGTAATCCCAGTACTTTGGGAGGCCAAGGCAGGTGAATCACGAGGTCAGGAATTCAAGACCAGCCTGACCAAGATGGTGAAACCCTGTCTCTACTAAAAACTACAAAAATTAGCCAGGCATGGTGGCAGGCACTTGTAATCCCAGCTACTTGGGAGGCTGAGGCAGGAGAATCGCTTGAACCTGGGCAACAGAGATTTCAGTGAACCAAGATCGTGCCACTGCACTCCAGCCTGGGTGACAGAGTGAGACTCTGTTTCAAACAAACAAACAAATTAAAAACTTTAGCTGAAAAAACATGCTAAGAAGTGATTCCAATAAATTTAAATGATTTAAAATATATTATCTGTGAACTACAAAAAATACCCACATTATAACATACAGACTTTTTCTTAGCTACTTCTCAAGAATGGAAGAGCAGAAAAGAAAGAAAGGGTGTTGGTGAGAGGAGGGGGAAAGGAGATTTCTGAAAATGAAACTAATCAGCCACTACCAGAAAAGTACTGACATAAGTGGTTTCGAAACTATGGAGCAACCACTAGCTTCACCTCCATAACAAAACACCAGCAAGGCAGGGCTCCACAGGAGCAACACAGCAGCTTCGCAAGTGTGAGAAAACACACCTGTTATAGCTGCTCAACTACTACTTCATCAGCACTAAACAAAACCCACAGAGTTCATAAAAACACAATCCCATATGAAGAAATACAGTTTCTACCATACTCCTGAATGTATAAGTGATGAATCTCAAAGATGCAACAAAATTGCTATTTTCCCCTTCTTAGCTACCCATTACACTATTTTCTGATTTTCGTATTTTGGAACTTTATTAAAGTCATAGTAACATGTGCTTTTCTCTGGATGATATTCCTAAGGTCTTGTTGGCACAAGTCTTACCACTCCAGTGAGGTTTTTTGTTTTTGAGGCAGGGTCTTGCTCTGTCACCCAAGCTGCAGTGTATCAGTGCTATCATAGATCACTGCAACCTTGAACTCCTGGGCTCAAACGATCCTCCCACCTTGGCCTCCCAAGTGCTGGGATTACAGGTGTGAGCCACCACGCCCAGCCAACTTGTTAAATTGTATTTTATGATAATTGATCTCACCCTTCATAAACCTTTACTAGGGAGATGTAACTGAAAGAGCTCCAGCCTTTATTAAGTTCACTTATATCGGTAATTAAACTTTAAGAAAGTTTAATTTTCTTTCCTAGGACAAAGCAATACTTTTAAAAAGGGCCAAAGACAGAGGAAAGAAGTGCCATCTTGTTTCCTCTCTTCAGCTATTTTCTGTGAAAAACAAAAAAACCCTAGGTAAGAGAACTATAAAGCTGGAATAATACCCAATTAAAGACACAAAACTAAAAGTAAGTTATGGCTTTATCATTTCATGATTCCTATTTTGAGTTAAACATGAATGAATGCACTGTTTATTCTCTAGAATGGAGGCTTTCCAATAAAGACTTTAAAAGCACAATTCTAATTCCCAGTTATTTTTATAACAAAACTGAAGATAAACACCCAGAGGTATGTGGGGGGTGGGGGGAGGGGGTGTCAATAAAAGTCTGAAGAGACTCATTAAGGCCTTTTCATGAACCAAACCAAGATGATGAGGAGGCTCAAGAGCAGATGGGCTGTTTTTGTTAACAGACCATCCAAACCCACCAGAACAACTGCTGTGTTCACTGTGCTCCCTTTCTCCTTCAGTCTTACTATTTGGAAGGGCTAATAAAGCTGGGCTACAAGCCACATGTCCAAAAGACACAAGACTTAATGTTTTGTAAAACCAAAAGCTATTAATATCTTAGCAGCCAACAATCCCAGCTGCGAAACAAACGCACAACTAAAAGCTGTCTACCTGCAATTTTTAAATGTTAAAAGTTCTGCTTACAAGCATTTCTTACAAAATTTATTTAAAATAGGTCAACTCTATACCTTTAAGATAACAGCAATGATGAAGTAACATCTGTAGAATGCTTTGCCTTAGAATTTATGAACTATAACTTCTCACTAGATTTTCAAAAGAATCTTAGGAAATGGGATAATTATTACCATTATGTTACAGGCCAGTCTGACAGTGTAAATGACGTGCCCCAAAAGGCATAACTGGTAAATGGGTGGGGCGAGGATTTGAACTTAGTATTGTCTGGCTTCCAAAACTTCACTGCATCCCCCTCATACATCTTACCTGATAGTTGCCAGATCTCAAACAAATATGGACTTGACTATATGGAGTCAACTGTTGAGATGTACTGTCAGAAGAAGGTACAAGAACATCACATGCTTGACAATAGCCAGCTAACCGCTTCTCATCTATGGTACAATGAAGAGATAATGAACCTATCTGTAAAGTAAGAGGTATATACCATTATCCATTCATGTAATATAAACAATAGTCTAGCACCCCCTTAGCATATTTTAACAGTACAAGGAAATGCTAATGAAAAATTCAAGCCGGGCTGGGCACAGTGGCTCACGCCTGTAATCCCAGCACTTCGGGAGGCCGAGGCTGGTGGATCACCAGGAGTTCGAGACCAGCCTGGCCAACATGGTGAAACCCTGTCTCTACTAAAAATACAAAAATTAGCCAGGCGTGGTGGCAGGCACCTGTAGGCCCAGCTACTCGGGAGGCTGAGGCAGGAGAATCGCTTGAGCCTGGGAGGTGGAGGTTGCAGTGAGCCAAGATGGCGCCATTGCACTCCAGCCTGGGTGACAAAGCGAGACTCCATCTCAGAAAAAAAAAAAAAAAGAAGAAGAAAAATTTAAAACTGGAGGAATCAAAAAACAAAAGGTTAAAGGTTTAGAACGGGGTCAAAAAACTATTGCTCATAGGCCAAATCCAGTCTATGGTCTGTTTTTGTCTCTCTTGAGCTAAGAACAATTTTTGTAGGCTGTAAACTGTAAACTACGCAAAGGGGACAAAAAAATAGTAAGAATATGCACTAGAGACTGAATGTGGCCCAGAAAGCCTAGAATATTTGCTAACTGGTCCTTTACAAAGAAAGTTTGCTGAAGCTTAGAGTTTTCAGGTCAACATACAAAAGGTGGACATGATTATCATACCAAGTAGGTATGACAAGACATTAACAAAGAGTGCTAACATTAAAAACAAGCTTAAAGGTTTTAAAAGACATATACCAGCAGAGATTTAAAGGAGAGAGCAAAGAAAGCATAATCATCACTCAATTGGGAAGAACAGAAATGCTTCTACCCAAACAGGATTTAAAAAAAAAAAGTTTGAAAAAATATGTAAGTTTTAAATTACTATACCTGAAATGCCGTAAAATTAGAAACCAGATGAATTTCCTAGGCAAAGTAAAATGGGGATTTCTAACAGGTCTATCTAGAATAGCTAGAGTACTGAAACCTCTAGGG
The DNA here is from genome assembly GCF_007565055.1 of Rhinopithecus roxellana. NCBI lineage: Eukaryota > Metazoa > Chordata > Mammalia > Primates > Cercopithecidae > Rhinopithecus > Rhinopithecus roxellana. The sequence goes on along the minus strand of NC_044557.1, from coordinate 58,705,310 downwards.
TATTTAATCAATATCTCTACTAAGAATAGCAGATTGAAGTGGGAATTTTTCCACACACCAGACATACAAAAACCTAGCTATATATATATACTTTACAATTCAGTCATCTGAATCATAAAAAGAAAAATGCAAATGAAAAACACAGTAAAAATGTTTACCCATATTAGGAATTAATGAGAGGCAAGTTTATAAAAGATACTATATTTCACGCATCAGGTTAGCAAAAAAAAAAAAAAATTGTTAAAAACTCACTGCTAACTGAAGTGCCCTGTGAGAAATTTACCTGGAAAGTAATTTGGTTTGATAAATTATAGCCTCAGAAAAATAAATAACCATTGACATGGTAATAACTGTAGGAACTTAAACGCATCTGAAATCTGAAGAAAAATTTAGGCTTCAAGATACAAATATTGCAGCTATATAATAAACAACCTAAATGCCCAAACATAAGGGAAATTAGGTGAATCAGAGTACTTCCCCATAACATGATACATTTACAATACCTAGTCAAAGATTTAAGCAAGATACAGAGTATTTACAATATGAGTTTAACTGCACAAAAACAGAGAGAAAAAAACCGGAAGAAAATTTACTAGATTTGTAAAAGGGGTTATATTTCCAGATTATATTATTACAGATTTTTAAAAACCAGTTTTAGTACTTTCTTGAACTTCACACATTTATAATAATGAACATGTTTTTATCATCAGAAAAATCAAAGCCAAAAAAATGTATAGATGTTTTAAAGAACTGAATATTAAGTGCCTATTATGACTGGATTTACCTCTGCAATTAGTTCTTTGGTCCTACAAAATTTTTCCCTGGCATTTTCATAGACAGCTGAATTTGTGGAGCCTTGCTGGAAGTATGCTGCGCCCAAATCATAGCACACCTGAAATAATAATGAACACCGATTTGCTTAACAATTTCTCAGGTACTTAAGAGCTGACAGAACCAAAACTGTATCTCAGGAAAACACAGAAGAAAAGACATTAAAAAAATACATATTCCAAGGAGCAGTGCTACCATCAGTGTTTTTAGTCACAAGCAACATAAACCAACTCTGGTCAATTTAAGCAGAATATTGATTTACTGAGTAGATTTTAGGTCACCTACAGAATTGTTAAAAAGGCTAAAGAATCTGTCTAGAAAAAAGGGCGGGGGAGGCATGCAGTCAGGATGACAGCCAACATTAGTCTAGTGAAGAATCTCAACAGTAGATTCCACAGCTCCTGTCACCCATGGCCACCAGGACCAGACCCTGAAAGCAGCAGCTACACTCCTGCAAGTGCTGTCCCCGGAAACTAGATTTTACTGTCACTGTTACTGCTACCCACCACCACAATGGATTCTCCATCACCCTCAATGCTATGACTTACTAGGACTAGCTCCTGATTCAGTCTAAAAGAAGCATACCCATCTGTTTGTGAAACTTACGTGATATGCCTGCCCTCAAGCCAGATAAGGCTACAGAAAGCTAGTATTGGGAGTTTTTAGTTGATTCTGTAAGAAGCAGGCTCTGCTTCCTGCAAGTCTGAAAAGAACGGGAATTCTTATAACACAGTAGAGGGAAAAAAAAAGCTGAGGAGCCCCTCAAAAGTGAAGATGGTGCACATCTACCATAACATACTGGTTAAACTGAGAATTGAATGCTAACTATAAAACTTCTCCAGTCGTATGTTTCTATGACAGAATTTGTATGTAAGATGTGGACACTAGGCAAAAAAGAAAATAATTTGTATGTTTTTCAAAAAGCTTATATTGACACCCGGAATTACCAAATGCAAACCTCAAAAGACTCAGATTATTTAGTTCAACTTGGCCATTTTATGGATAAGAATACAAAGGCCCAGAAAGTGACATGAAAAGCATATAACCAAGTAGTGGAACAGCCAAAGTTTCAACTCAGATTCCTAAGCTCGTAATATTCTGACTCGAATTTATTCTACACATGGCTGACAGATCAAGTCTTCTTGATCTGACTAAGAAGTCTTCAATTATTCTCCAAAACAGAAGAAAGTTCAAACTCCTTGGCTTGATCTCTAAGGATCTCAGAATCTGGCCTAATCTCTCTTTCCAAACCTCTCTACTGTGCTCTATTTTAATCACACCAGCCTTTCCAAGTCCCCATTCACATGATATCCTAGAAATATGCTTCATTCCACACCCCTTACTCCTTTTATACCACCAAACCAACCTTTGGCAACAGATACTTACTCCTCTTCCAAACTCTTAAGCTATAATCATGCCTAGTATTCATCATGAAACCACTCTTCACTGATATGCTTTATAAATACGGTTCTGTCCAATTCAACGAAACCAGGTTAATTTCTCCTTAGCTTCTACAACATTGCTTTGCACTATTTAGTCCACACTACATGTTTGGCCTTTTTTTTTTTTTTTCTGAGATGGAGTTTCACTCTTGTCACTCAGGCTGGAATGCAACGGTGTGATCTCGGCTCACTGCAACCTCCTCCTTCCGGGTTCAAGCGATTCTCCTGCCTCAGCCTTCAGAGTAGCTGGGATTACAGGCACGTGCCACAACGCCTAGATAATTTTGTGTTTTTCGTAGAAACAGGATTTTGCCACGTTAGCCAGGCTGGTCTAGAACTTCTGACCTCAGGTGATCTGCTCATCTCGGCTTCCCTTGGCTGATTTTCATTCTAGAGAGTTTCCTCATTTAGCATAGGGATGCTAAAAGAGCAAAAAATACACACATACACACACACACCCATGCACATATATGCATACTATAGTTATATATAATTCCCCTTTCTAGGCAAAGATAGACCGCAAAATACCAAAAAGATATTTTCAAGTATTACTCTAGCAATTGACTAGCCATTACAATGAGTTTAGAGGTTAAGAAGTGGTCAATAGATCTACTGTAAAAACAAAAAAGCCTGATAATGAAGCTGCCCTGAAGGGCAATAAGGCCTGGTTTCATTGGGAAAAAAATAACAATTTTTCTTTTTAAGTCTAAGGTAAATTTTAGCATTGTAAAGAACCTACTTTAAATATGATCTGGTGACTACACCTGTAATCCCAGCACTTCGGGAGGCTGAGGCGGGTGGATCACCGGAAGTCGGGAGTTTGAGACCAGCCTGACCAACATGGAGAAACCCCATCTCTACTAAATATACAAAAATTAGCCAGGCAAGGTGGTGCATGCCTGTAATCCCAGCTACTTGGGAGGCTGAGGCAGGAGAATCACTTGAACCCAGGAGGTGGAGGTGGAGGTGAGCCGAGATCATGATATTGCACTCTAGCCTGGGCAACAAGAGCGAAACTCCATCTCAAAAAAAAAAAAAATTATCATGCCAGGGAATGAGTGTTACCACTAATTTGCCTTTCAAAACACAGGAATTGTCACTCAGCTATGTAAGTAAAAGAACATTTGATAGTTTACCTAGCACACACAGACGTTTTATAGGAGTTTTGATTTCAGGTTGTATCATCCACCATATTGTGAAAATCAGAAGTGTCATCAACTACTTTTAAACAGGTTCTGAAAGATTATGAGATACTAAGTACCAGTAACACTCCTATATGCAAGTTTCATCAGTGATTTTAAAAGGTTACCAAGTATCCTGTTATCCCAGCACTTTGGGAGGCCTAAGTGGGAGGGATCCCTTGAGCCCAGGAGTTCGAGACCAGCCTGGACAACATAGGGAGACCCTGTCTCTATCAAAAAAAAAAAAAAAAAAAAAAGGTTACGAAGTATCAATTCATTACTCTTACTACTGCTGCAAACTCCAGCTCATCAGGCCTTGAATAAATGATTACCTTTAGCTCTAGAAATAGCTAATCTGCAAAGGCACCTTCCCAAAACTGTCATAACTATTTTTACCCCTTTCCAGAAAAGGAATTAGTGATAAAAGAAGCCATGCTAACTCATACGAATAAGGAAAGATAATGCAGTTTAGAAGGTACAATCCTAGTAGCCCTCCCTAGGCAACTGCTGCATACTTTAAAATTTTCATTTTACTAAAGGTTCTATTATAGAACGTAAGACGCAGAACATACAAAAAAAAGATGTCAAGGAGTTCATAATCCAGTAGGGAAAAAGAAGACATAAACACATAATATAATATGTGACAATGAGCATCAACTGAAGGCTGTGAAAGGAACTAGGGGCCCAGAGTTAGAGAAAGCGAGCAAACTTAAGATCCCTGAAAAGCTAGACACTATCTCTTGAGGTCTAGATTTTTCAAAGTCCAGCACAATATTAGTTTTTATTTTCTTCTGGTCTATTAGATTTCTAATCACATGAATGAACTGTATATCAATTACATATAACTGTATTCTCAGTACTTAAACTCTGTCTCCTAAACACAATCCGGAAACTATTTCAGAGACAACAGATGACATAAAATTTCCCTTCCATTTCTTTTAGAAAAATGTCAATTCTTATAAATGTATAAATTAAATACAATGCAGTTTTAATAGCATCTTAACAGACAAAGGTAGAAATAAATTCTAATTAAAAATAGGAGGATGATCTCATATTAAGATTTTCCAAGGCCGGGCGCAGTGGCTCACACCTGTAATCCCAGCACTTTGGGAGGCCAAGGTGGGCGGATCACGAGGTCAGGAGATCGAGACCATCCTGGCTAACATAGTGAAACCCCGTCTCCACTAAAAATACAAAAAAATTAGCCGGGCGTGGTGGCGGGCGCCTGTAGTCCCAGTTACTTGGGAGGCTAAGGCAGGAGAATGGCGTGAACCCAGGAGGTGGACCTTGCAGTGAGCTGAGACTGCACCACTGCACTCCAGCCTGGACGACAGAGCGAGATTCTGTCTCCAAAAAAAAAAAAATTTTTTACCAAAAAATTGCCCTACATAAATTAAATATCAAATGAATACCTGGCACTGCATTTCTTCGGTTTTGACTTTCAATCCAGCAGTAGAACTCTCAGTTTCTCCATTTACCATGCCTGGTTCCATGGCCAATAAATCTAGAGTTCTCATCGTATGGACATAAAGATCCTTGTTTAATTTTAGGGCTGCTTCTAGTACCAAAATAGAATCAGCGGCTTGTTCTTTCAGCTACAGAAATCAATAAACAAAAAAAATACAAAAATAGCAACTGATTATAATAACCAAAAATATTTACAGTCTATTTAGTAGCTCAGTACACTAAGCAATTTAAAAAAAAATTTAACACAGCAAGAATACAATTAAATTTGTTGAAATAAAGTTACCTTAAATGAAAGAAAATAAGTTTCTATTGTGAGGTTAGAAAATATAAAAAACAGGAGGGCTCGGCATGGTGGCTCACACCTATAATCCCAGTACTTTGGGAGGCCGAGGAGGGCAGATCATGAGGTTAGGAGTTTGAGACCAGCCTGACCAACAGGGTGAAACCTCGTCTCTACTAAAAATACAAAATTTAGCTGGGCATGGTCGCACACGCCTGTAATCCCAGCTACTCAGGAGGCTAAGGCAGGAGAATCGCTTGAACCCGGGAGGTGGAGGTCGCAGTGAGCCAAGATCACGCCACTGCACTCCAGCTTAGATGACAGAGCGGGACTCCATCTCGGAAAAAAAAAAAAAAAAAAAAAAACAGAAAAAGATAATATAAAAAACATGAAAGACTGGAATCTTTTTTTCTGTAGAAAAGTTAATACTTTCAGTCAGGGGCAGTGGCTCAAACCTATAATCCCAACACTTTGGGAGGCCGAGTGAGGCAGGAGGATCATTCGTGGCCAGGGGTTCAAGACCAGCCTGGCCAACATGGCGAAGCCTGTTTCTACTAAAACTACAAAAATTAGCTGGGCGTGGTAGCGTACACTTGTAATCCCAGCTACTCGGGAGGCTGAGGCATGAGAATTACTTGAACTCAGGAAGCAGAGGTTGTAGTGAGCCGAGATCGTGCCACTGCACTCCAGCCTGGGTGACAGAGTAATATTCTGTCAAAAAAAGAAAAGTTGGCCGGGTGCGGTGGCTCACGCCTGTAATCCCAGCACTTTGGGAGGCTGAGGCGGGAGGATCATGAGGTCAGGAGATCCAGACCATCCTGGCTAACACGGTGAAACCCCGTCTCTACTAAAAATGCAAAAAATTAGCTGGGCGTGGTGGCGGGCGCCTGTAGTCCCAGCTACTTGGGAGGTTGAGGCAGGAGAATGGCGTGAACCCAGGAGGCAGAGCTTGCAGTGAGCCGAGATCGCGCCACTGCACTCCAGCCTGGGCGACTGAGGGAGACTCCGTCTCAAAAAAAAAAAAAACAAGAAAAGTTAATGCTTTAAAGATTTAGCTGGTGGCTGTGCATGGTGGCTCACGCCTGTAATCCCAGCACTTTAGGAGGCCGAGAGGGACAGATCATGAGGTCAGGAGTTTGACACCAGCCTGGCCAACATGGCGAAACCCCGTCTCTACTAAAAATACAAAAATTAGCCAGGCATGGTGCTACCTGTGAGGCTGAGGCAGGAGAATCGCTTGAACCCAGGAGGTGGAGGTTGCAGTGAGCTGAGATCGCACCACTGCACTCCAGTCTGGGCGACAGAGCAAGACCATCTCAAAAAAAAAAAAAAAAGACTTAGCTGGACACAGTGACTCATGTATGTAATACCAGCACTTTGGGGGATCTGAAGTGGGTGGATCGCTTGAGTCCAGAAGTTTGAGACCAGACTGAACAACATGGCAAAATCACATCTCTACAAAAAATACCAAAATTAGCCAAGTGCGGTGGCACATGCATGTAGTCCCAGCTACTGGGAACACAGATGGGAGGATCACTTGAGGCTGGGAAGTGGAGTTTGCAATGAGCCAAGATCAGGCCACTGCACTGTAGCCTGGGCAAAAGAGTCAGACCCTGTCTAAAAAAGAAAAAACTTGCACTGTTCCACTTGATTTATTCAAGGAATGTCTATGCTTCACTGTGCCAGCCATTTTATTAGGAACTAGATAATAACAATGAAATGATACAGGCTTTGGCTTCCACATTCAAAATACTACAGCATATTTGCTATAGTGAGATACAGATCGTTTACCTTTTTCTCTCCTCACCCAGTCCCTATACCTCACATGGTAATCTGGAACATTGTTGGTGCTAATTACAGAAATCATTTCTAAATTACAGAAACTGTCAGGTTTCTAATTTTCTATTATGTAGATCAATTTAAAAATAACTGCTAGGCCAGGAGCAGTGGTTCACACCTGTAATCCCAGCACTTTGGAAGGCCAAGGTGGGCGGATCACTTGAGGTCAGGAGTTCGAGACCAGCCTGACCAACAATGTGAAACTCCGTCTCTACTAAAAATACAAAAAATTAGCTGGGCCCAGTGGTGGCACATGCCTGTAATCCCAGCTATTCAGGAGGCTGAGGCAGGAGAATTGCTTGAAGCCGGGAGACAGAGGTTGCAGTGAGCTGAGATCGCACCACTGCACTCCAGCCTGAGCAACAGAGCAAGACTCTGTCTCAAAAAAATAAAAATAAATAAAAATAAATAAATAAACTGCTATTATAAAAGTAATTTTAAATTATAAACTATACATGTTTGTCATAGAGTTTTTGGAAAATACAAAAGAATATAAAGACATCATCTGTAAAATCAGTTTCTCATATCTACTAATGTATCATGAAATAGTCAAAAATAGAATCAATCAGTGGTAAAGTACTCTACTATTAAAACTGGAAGTCTACATGTGATTTAGAATACTACCTACATCCTAATAGTAAAAACCTTAATGCCACGGCACTTAGACCTTCACAACTCTCATGTCCCCAAGATTAGAAGATACATCTATACATGCTTTAAAGGCAGGGGTCCCCAACCCCCAGGCCATGGACTGGTACCAGGAACCAGGCTACACAGCAGGAAGTGAGCAGCGGGTGAGCAAGAGACGCTTCATCTGTATTTACAGCCACTCCCCATCGCTTGCATTACGGCCTGAACTCCACCTCCTGTCAGATCAATGGGGGTATCAGATTCACATAGGAGCGCAAACCCTACTGTGAACTACACATGCGAGGGATCCATCTTGCGTCCTCCTTGTGAGAATTAATGCCTGGTGATCTGTCACTCTCATCACCCCCAGATGGGACCATCTAGTTGTAGGAAAACAAGCTCAGGGCTCCCACTGATTCTACATTATGGTGAGTTGGATAATTATTTCCTTACATATTATAATATAATAATAATGGAAACAAAGTACACAATAAATGGAATGTGCTTGAATCATCCTAAAACCATCCTCACCCCCCACCACATCCGGTTTCATGGAAATTGCCTTCCACAAAACCAGTCCCTGGTGCCAAAAAAGTGGGAACTGCTGCTCTAAAGTTGTTCCTGAAATGTTACTGTGTAACTAATGCCAATACTTACCACTTTCAAAATGTTTTCTGTTAGCTCTTTTTCCTGTTGCATTTGATTCATCCTAAAAGAGAAACAATTGAAAACAAAAGTATCAGAAGTTACTCTCAAGACTAAAAAATTCAAAACTTAAGAGCATCATTCTTGAAAGTCAGGTTCAATTTAAATAAGAGTGTTTTTAATGTTATTTATTTTCACGTTTGAAAAAACAAAACCGTCAACTATTACGACGCTTATTAACGTACCAGTATTTTCTCATTTACTGTTTGGGTTTTTTGTTTGTTTTTGAGACAGGGTCTCCCTGTCACCCAGTTTGGAGTGCAGTGGCAGCCTCAACCTCCCGGGCTCAAGTAATCCTCCCACCTCAACCTCCCAAAGTGTTAGGATTACAGGTGTGAGCCACAGCACCCAGTCTCATTAACTCAATTTAAGAGCAAAACTTACAACAAAAGCTCATTTGAATCAAGTTAGAAACTATGCTCTCTAGCTCCAAATGTCGGTAAGCTGCCATGGGGAAATTAAGAATCAGGTTTAAAACTCCATCCTCCACTCCCCCTGCTTCACTTGATTAGCCTTAAAAATAAAAAATTTTAAAAAAAGGAAACCTCCAGATATGATCAACTTTTGTAACTGTACTCTAATATTTACATATATTAATTTCCCCACATACAAATGTATCTTTTTCAAGACAATTTAATTAAATGAAAAAAATAGGCCGGGCGTGGGGGCTCAAGCCTGTAATCCCAGCACTTTGGGAGGCCGAGATGGGCAGATCACGAGGTCAGGAGATCGAGACCATCCTGGCTAACACGGTGAAACCCCGTCTCTACTAAAAAATACAAAAAACTAGCCAGGCAAGGTGGCGGGCGCCTGTAGTCCCAGCTACTCGGGAGGCTGAGGCAGGAGAATGGCGTAAACCCAGGAGGCAGAGCTTGCAGTGAGCTGAGATCCAGCCACTGCACTCCAGCCTGGGTGGCAGAGCGAGACTCCGTCTCAAAAAAAAAAAAAAAAAAAAAAAAAATGAAAAAAATATCAGGCTGGGTGCCATGGCTCACACCTGTAATCCCAGCACTTTGGAAGGCCAAGGGAGGGGGATCACCTGAGGTCAGGAGTTCGACACCAGCCTGGCCTACATGGCGAAACCCCGTCTCTACTAAAAAATGCAAAAATTAGCAGGGTGTGGTGGCACACACCTGCAATCCCAGCTACTTGGGAGGCTGAGGTGGGAGAATCACTTGTACCCAGTAGGCGGAGGCTGCAGTGAGCCGAGATTGCACCACTGCATTCCAGCCTGGGTGACAGAGTGAGTCTCCAGCTCAAAAAAAAAAAAAAAGAAAAAGAAAAACTATACAAAACAAAAAAAGCCTTAGTGCTTTCAGATAAATGGCACAATTCCCAAAGCACTTCCCTTCTTAGAACTCTGTATCTAGCACATTACCTGACTCTCCAGCCCCTCTAACTCCTTCAAACAAACCTTCACACAGGCCTTCTGCCCTCCTATTCCTGTTCTACTTCTTCCATAGCAGAGGTTATTAAAAACTTGCAAATATTTTTAAAACTAATGAAAAAAGGGCCAAGTAAGGGTCATAGCCACCAACTTACACACTTAACTGAGGGGGTCCGGGTTTTGCCTGTTTGACTGGAAAACTACTTTGAACAATTGTCCTAATTGCCCTGAAGAAAAGACAGGAAAAAGAAAATTTCATACTTATAAATGTCATCTCAATTATTTTTTCAAGTACTCCTTAGGTTTGCATAAATTATCTGAAGCATTAAGTGATAAGTCATCCACATTTTTATCAGACTGCCTTTCATCTATGCAGTCACAAATTTTCTCCACCATCAGACTCACAGTTCCCAAGATTTGAGAAATCCCTGCAACAGAACGGGTCCATTAAAAGCATACCCTTGAAAGCCACAGTGCAATAAAACAGAGGTTGCCCAACGCATTCTGAGTTTCTGAAAACATTTACCATCTATTGTAGAGAAGTACAGCCATGGCAGTGGTCGGAGGTAAAGTGGCCAGATCCATGTCTACATGCTTCGTCCCAGCAGGAACTTTACTGATGCAGAGTAGTTCATTTAGTAGCATATTCAATACTGGAACAGACAAACTTAAAAGGAAGAAGCAAAACGTACATGTTTGCATGTTAATTGTGAAAGAAACACAAAATACATACAGAATTCCATATCCTCACTGAAAATACCTACTTTGTTAAGGAACCACATCTCCGGGATTAGCTACCAAATGCGAAAAGATTTTTAAAGCTTTTTATTATGAAAAAACGTAAAACACAAAAGTAGACAGAATATAATGAACCCCTATGTACCATCATTTAGCAATTATCATCTGATGGCCAATTTTATTTCATCTCTACTCTTTGCCACTTCCCAAATCATTTCATCCATAAATATTTCAGAATATATCTCAAAAAATTAACTCTTAATATAAGCACAATATTAATTTCGCATCTAAAAAATTTAGACTTGCTTACTGTCAAACAGCCTATCAGTTTTCAATTTTCCAGCTGCCTCATATATACCATACTTCTTTGTACCCATTGCTATCTGTTGATGTCTCTTCAGTTTGTAACATACAGGTCCCCCCCCTCAGATTAAAAATATGCTTTATGGTGGTAGGCGCCTGTAGTCCCAGCTGCTCGGGAGGCTGAGGCAGGAGAATGGCGTCAACCCAGGAGGTGGAGCTTGCAGTGAGCTCAGATCGTGCCACTGCACTACAGCCTGGGTGACTGAGCGAGACACCATCTCAAAAAAAAAAAAAAAAAAAAAAAAACACACACTTTAAAAATTCTAATATTTAATGCTGAACAATGTGGTTAAAAAGAGGATTTCTGAATACTACTGGTGTGAGTATAAACTCTTTTGGAATGCAATCTGGCAATATCCATGTGTCTTAAAAATGTTTATACTGCATGATCCAGCAATTTAAGGAGCTATCCTAAGAATCCAACTCAAAATACAGATAAATTTATTTTACGGGCAAAGATATTTAAGTCCTGTGATTTATATCAGTGAAAAACTAGAAATAAACTAAATGACTGTCAATTAAGGAACAGTTAATAAATTATCCATACAAAGGAATTATCTCCAAAAAATAAAAAAGGGGAAATGTTCATGATACTGCTAGGTGAAAAAAACAAGAAATCAAAAGAGTATATAGTATATGATCACAACTTTAAGCCTATGGAGAACAAAGAACAAAAATTACATGAAAATGTTACAAAAATACTCTCTCCTCCCCCAATTATTTCCTATTTTTTGAATTTTTCCCAACTTCCTATAAGGGATTTCTTTTACATTGTGATGAGAAGGGGATAATAAATCATTTTCTAATCACAGCCATGAAAGTATTTATTTTTAAGCAAATAAGCACTGACTCTAATGAGCTGTTTTAACAGGAGACAGTGATTTATGACCAGTAAAATTAACTCAATTATTCAATAGCAAATCATCCATATTACATATCTATCAATTTTTATTCAGTTTCTTCAGATATGTAAAAGTCACTTGAGAAATTTACAACAGTTTAGGTGTGGATTTTCTCTAGTTACCACATCAAAAGTAATGTTATACTTGCATATTTTATCAAGAACATATAATCTTTATTTTATTTTTTTTCCAAGTATTACTCTATTGCCCAGGCTGGAGTGCAGTAGCGCCATCTCGGTTCACTGCAACCTCAGCCTCCTGGGTTCAAGTGATTCTCATGTCTCAGCCTCCCAAGCAGCTGAAATTACAGGCGCCCAGCATCCTGCCCAGCTAGGGACGCGGTTTCACCATGATAGCCAGGCTGGTCTCAAACTCCTGACCTCAAGTAATCCGCCTGCCTTGGCCTCCCAAAGTGCTGGGATTATAGGCGTGAGCCAAGGCACCCAGTCTGTAAGTTCTAAGAGCCAATATCATAAAAGCAGATATAGAAATAAACTAAGATATCTAAATAGTACTTCAAATGAAATTTCACTAAAATCTTATATACCTTTTCTCTAATATGTCTAAGTCCCACTTCAAATGTGCAGCAACTTTAAGAGCAAGTAGTTTTAAAATACGATTTCTCTTGTTATCAGGCGGAGGTTGAACTTGGTTTTGTTCATTAACTGAAGGTTTGGAAGCCTGTTCCAAAAACTGAACTATAAGTTGAACTGGTGCAGGATCTAGGATTTAAAAGAAAATAAATTCTTAAATTTAAGTTTTAATTATGAAGATACAAAAGGATTCACTATTGGTTTTTGTTTGTTCTTTTTTTTGCCACAAAAGGAATCCAAACAGCTGTGCTGTTAAAATGACTAAGGAATCCCATATGTAAGAAGTGTGCTTGGGGGTTAAAGGAGATGAGGAAGAGTGGTAAGGAGGAAGGGTAACAGATTAGAGTGGAAGAAAGCAAAAAAAAGCACCTCACGGGGAAGAACATAACAGTCACAGATTTCTGGTTCTGCAAATAACCACTGCCAATTAGAAGAATGAGATACAAGCATTAGAACTACTATTTTGACACTTAATTAGGGGGACCTCCATCAAGTGACCTCTCTGCACCTGTTTCCTCCAATGCAAAATAGAAGATACTATCACCTACCTCACAGGATCATTATGAAGATTAAATTAAAGGAGTAACAGCTATGAACAATTAAGCACAGTGCATGGCACCCTGAAAGCACTCAACAAGTATCTTTCAAAAGGAATGAATTAAGGGCATCATACAGGTGGCAAAACTGCCTAAGTACACTAACTTCTTACACAGTGATCTCTATCAGTTAAGGCCAGTCTACGAGACTGAACAAGCCATATACAGACTTGAATTTAGAAAAATGTTATCCGAGGAACTTACCTTTTGATGCCAATACCTTTTTTGAGAATACCTGGAGTTTTCCTCCTCCGCCCCCATCAAACACATTTAACTGGGCTATTAATCATTATCATCACTATACAAAGCCATCTTGCAAACGTGCAGCAGTTCCTGCTTTCAAAGATTTTCTTTTAATTTACAGCCCAACTTTGGAATAGGAGTCAATAAAATCCCCTCATTGAAGAACAAAATGTTTAAATAAGAACCTAAGATAATAACTAGCGTCAGGATCAGCATCCAACAGCTGATTTCTCCCCATCTTCCTGAATTTATTCAGCTTGGGGTTCAGTGAAGGAGGGGTCTGGTCAGCCTCCCCGACCCAAGCAACCACAAGACCCGCCTCGCAGGCTCTAAAACCCCAACTGTAAAAAGGACCAAAGGGTTTGGGCTGACAGCGCCAAGCCCTGCCCTCCGGGGTAAGGAGGGCCTTTGTTTCGAGCTTTTCTTTGACCTCCACCCGGGCATGTTTAAGGCAAGCGAGGAGCCCGGCAGCAGCTTCCGTGGCCGAGAAGGCGGGGAGCGGATGGAAACCGGGCGAACAGCTCCGGTGGCGGTGTCCCGCTCCCCAGGTGCAGGCGCCGCGCTCACCCGGGCAGGGCTTGCGCAGATGTTTCTCCAACAGTGACTCCTCCAGCAGGAACTCAAACCAGCAGGTCTGCGGCGGGGTGCAGGGCCGGCTAGAGGTGGCCGCCTCCCGGTCCGCCGCCTCCGCGCTCATCCTGCCCCCGCCGCCGCTACCACCAGGGCCGCTTCCCGGCTCCAACCTGACACTTGGATGCGGGCCGGGGCCTGGGGTCTGCGGAATCCGGCGAGAGAGAGGCCGCGTTCGGAACGTCCCGGAAACTCACACAATCCAAAATGGCGGCGCGGGCCAGCCGGAGCTGCGATCCTGGATCCGCCTCCCCGCGCCTCCGCCGCGCCTTCGAACCAATCGTTGTTCGGGTCGGAGAGGATAGGGGCGTGGCTAAGCCTCTAACCACGCCTCCTCCCGGTTGCCATAGGAGACGGCGCCGCATGAAGCCGGGTAGCGGGTAGGCTTTCCCTGTTCCCTGCTAGTTCTCCGGCGAGAATATTTTCTCAATATTTTGAGAAATAGAGGCCTCAATATTTTCGTAAAGGAGAAGCGATGGGTTCTAGCTGTGACCCAAGCAAAGTTTATCTCCTGTGCTTTCAATTTCCCCGTTTCCATTTTTGAGATTTCCTCGCACCTGGGTCCTCTCCGCAGATGCTCCCGCTGTCCTGCCGAGAACACCAGCTTCCTACCCGCTTCCTGGACGGATGGCAGCATACAGTGATATCCAGCTTTGCTGCTTCTCAGGGCTAGCTCCCGATACTTAGAGCCTAGTTGATCCTTTCGATGTCCCCGCTAGAGGCGCTGTTAACCCTATCTTACATCCGTTCTGTGATGTTCTTGTATTTTTCATTAACAAACGATTAAAACTGAAAAATCAAGATGCATTCATAGATCGTGAACACAAGGCCAGCCTGACCAATATGATGAAACCCCGTCTCTACTAAAAATACAAAAATTAGCCGGGCTTGGTGGTGGACGCCTGTAATCCCAGCTACTCGGGAGGCTGAGACAGCAGAATCGCTTGAACCCGGGAGGCAGTGGTTGCAGTGAACCGAGATCGCTCTAGTGCACTCCAGCCTGGGCAACAGAGCGAAACTCCGTCTCAAAAAAAAAAAAATTTTTTTTAATTAGCCGGGTGTGGTGAAACACACGTGTGGTCCCAGCTACTCAGGAAGCTGGGGTGGGAGGATCACCTAAGCCTAAGAGATTGAGGTTGCAGTGAGCTGTGATTGTGCCAGTACACTCCAGCCTGGACAACAGAGTGAGACCCTGTCTCACAACGAGAAAAAAAAAAAAAAAAGAAAGAAAAAAAGGAAATCAGTACAGATTAACTTGACATTTTGACATTTATATTACATGTATAAAAAGTGTTTTAATTAAGGAAGAGTTCATCATTCCACTACCGTCTAATACAATAACAACATTATAGTTTCATTAAGTCCCAAGGTGCTTTATTTAGACTAAAAAATGTCCTGCCATAAAAGTGTTACAGGTTAAAAAAAAAAAAAAAAGGCCGGGCGCGGTGGCTCAAGCCTGTAATCCCAGCACTTTGGGAGGCCGAGACGGGCGGATCATGAGGTCAGGAGATCGAGACCATCCTGGCTAATACGGTGAAACCCCGTCTCTACTAAAAAATGCAAAAAAAAAACTAGCCGGGCGATGAGGCGGGCGCCTGTAGTCCCAGCTACTCGGGAGGCTGAGACAGGAGAATGGCGTGAACCCGGGAGGCGGAGCTTGCAGTGAGCTGAGATCCGGCCACTGCACTCCAGCCTGGGCGGCAGAGCAAGACTCCGTCTCAAAAAAAAAAAAAAAAAAAAAAGTGTTACAGCACTGAACTCCCCTTTTCAGAGTGGAGTGAATACCTGAAGGTTGACAGAGATCTTGAAGTTTATTAAACTTAGACACCCTCTCTTAGAGGGAGTCATAGCTTAAGACTTCATCAACATTGGAGGAGTCTAATGAACTCGAGCTTCCAGCCAGAGACTCTTGTCCCTCTGACCCAGGGCAGGTGACCCCCCAAATTGGGACTTCCCCCGGAGAGTTCTTTGCTTTGTCCAGGAAAGAATTCAAGTGTGAGCCAGTGTTACAGCTCTGTGACTGCCCCTGGAGAGCAGGGCTACCCCACAGGCAGTGCGCTGAGAATAGCAGCTCAGGGCAGTTCTACAGGCATAATTACACCCACTTTTAATTGCATACAGATTAAGGGGAAGTTTATGCAGACATTTCTAGGAAAAGGGTAGTAACTTCTAGGTCATCAGGTCATTACCATGGAATGGGGTGGCAATGCCCAGGTGTTGCCATGGCAATGGTAAACTGACATGGCACACTGTTGAGCATGTCTTACGGAAAGCTGCTTCTGCCCCATCCCTGTTTTAGCTAGTCCTCAATTTGGTCCGGTATCCAAATCCTGATTCCAGAGTCACATATCACCTCCTACCTCACCTCTGAGCAGTAATTTTGGAGGGTGTCTGTCAGAAGACCCTCAAAACCACCAGTTGCTTCTGCTTTGATGTGAGACACATATCCCAGCTGTGGCCAAGTGTGCTTGCCTGGGTCTGGAGTGACACACCTTTCCCTGTCAGCGTGTGACAATCCTCGTGTGGGTTGAGTATTCTTGAAAGGTGTCCCAGAATGTCAAAAAGTCAAGGCTTCTTCAACTTGCTATGTCTTTGGCTGTCAGAAACAACAGAGGGAAAAGAAATATTTAAAATTTCGATTTAAAAAGTAATACACTTGGAAAGATACCATCAGGAAAGTGGAATGACAACCCACAGACTAGAAGAAAATATTTGCAAATCATGTATCTGATAAGGGACTTACATCCAGAATATGTAAAGAACTTTTACAACCCAACAACAACACGGTGAGTAAAGGATTTGAATTGGCCAGGCCGGTGGCTCACACCCGTAATCCCAGCACTTTGGGAGGCCTAGGTGGGTGGATCACCTGAGGTCAGGAGTTCAAGACCAGCCTAGCCAATATAGCGAAACCTCATCTCTACTAAAAATACAAAAATTAGCCTGGCATGGTGGTAGGCACCTGTGGTCCCAGCTACTCGAGAGGCTGAGGCAGGAGAATTGCTTGAACCTGTGAGGCAGAGGTTGCAGTGAGCTGAGATTATGCCACTACACTCCAGCCTGGGAAACAGTGAGACTCTGACAGAGGGAGACTCCGTCTCCAAAAAAAAAAGGATTTGAAATGATCATTCTCCAAAGAAGATATTACAAAAAAAAAAGGATTTGAAATGATCATTCTCCAAAGAAGATATTACAAATGGGCAATGTGCACATGAAAATGCTCAATATCATTAGTCATTAAAGAAACGCAAAACACCAGCCGGGCGTAATGGCTCACACCTGTAATCCCAGCACTTTAGGAGGCTGAGGCGGGCGGATCACAAGGTCAGGAGTTCAAGACCAGCCTGGCCAAGATGGTGAAACCCTGTCTCTACTAAAAATACAAAAATTAGCCGGGCTTGATGGTGACGCGCCTGTAATCCCAGCTACTCGGGAAGCTGAGGCAGAGAATCACTTGAACCCAGGAGGTGGAGGTTGCAGTGAGCTGAGATCGTGCCACTGTACTCCAGCCTAGGTGACAGAGTGAGACTGTCTCAAAGAAAAGAAAAGCAACGCAAATCACTAGCCTGGACAACAAAGTGAGACCCCATTTCTACAAAAAACACAAAAATTAGCCAGGCATGGTGATACATGCCTGTGGTTCTGGCTACCCTGGGGGACTGAGGTAGGAGGATGGCTTGAGCCTGGGAAGCTGAGGCTGCAGTGAGCTATGATTATGCCACTGCACTCCAGGCTGGGTGACAGAGCGAGATTTTGTCTCAAATAAATAAATAAACAAATAGAGCAAAACAAAACTGCATGAAATACTACTTCACACCCGCTAAAATGGCTATGAACAAAAAGACAAAAATAACAAGTGTTGGTGATTATATGAAATTAGAAACTTCAGGCTGGGCGCGGCGGCTCATGCCTGTAATCCGAGCACTTTGGGAGGCTGAGGCGGGCGGATCACGAGGTCAGGAGTTCAAGACCAGCCTGACCCATACGGTGAAACCCCCGTCTCTAATAAAAATACAAAAAAAATTAGCCTGGCATGGTGGCATGTACCTATAATCCCAGCTACTCGAGAGGCTGAGGCAGGAGAATCGCTTGAACCCAGGAGGCAGACGTTGCAGTGAGCAGACATCGTGCCACTGCACTCCAGCCTGGGTGACAGAGCAAGACTCCATCTTAAAAAAAAAAAAAAAAGAAATTAGAACCTCCATACATGTCAAATGTAAAATGCTACAGCCACTTTTTAAACCAGTTTGGCAGTTTCTCAAAATGTTAAACATAGGCTTACCAGACGACTCAGCAGTTCTCCTTCTAGGTATGTATTCAAGAGAAAGGAGAAAATGTACCCACACAAAGGCTTGAATATTTAGAACAGCAGTATCTACAGTAGCAGAAAAGTAGAAATCAAGGTCTATCACCTGGTGAATAGACAAACAAAATATGGCATACTTAAGTATCTGTTTCACGTGACTGCTGTAACAAATTACCACAAACTTTGTGGTTTAAAACAACAAAAAACTGGTCAGGCACAGTAGCTCATGCCTGTAATCCCAGCACTTTGGGAGGCTGAGATGGGAGAGTCCAGGAATTCAAGACACATCTGGGCAGCATAGTGAGACTTCTGTCTCTACAAAAAAATCAAAATAAAAAATAAGCCAGGGATGGTGGTGTGCATCTGTAATCCTGGCTACGCAGGAAACTGAGGTGGGAGGATTGCTTGAGCCCAAGAGGATGAGGCTGCAGTGAGCCAAGATTGCAGCACTGCACTCAGGTGGGTGACAGAGTGAGACTCCGTCTCAAAAAAAAGAAAAGGGCCAGGCACGGTGGCTCACGCCTGTAATCCCAGCACTTTGGGAGGCCTAGGTGGGTGGATCACGAGGTCAGGAGATTAAGACTATCCTGGCTAACATGGTGAAACCCCATCTCTACTGAAAATACAAAAAATTAGCCAAGCATGGTGGCGGTCGCCTGTAGTCCCAGCTACTCAGGAGGCTGAGGCAGGAGAATGGCATGAACCCAGGAGGCAGAGCTTGCAGTGAGTCGAGATTGTGCCACTGCACTCCAGCCTGGGCAACAGAGTGAGACTCTGTCTCAAAAAAAAAAAAGAAAGAATGAGAACATGAGAACAGACTGTGGTCATTCAGACTGGGGTATTTATTTAGCAGACATTTGCTTGAACGAGTGAGCCTGTCATGTCACTTCATGGAAAACAACTAACACCATTTGTGGCCAATAATAACATTCAATTTTTGTTGTTGTTGTTGAGACGGAGTTTCACTCTGTTGCCCAGGCTGAAGTGCAATGGTGCTATCTCTGCTCACTGCAACCTCCACTTCTCGGGTTCAGGTGATTCTCCTGCTTCAGCCTCATGCATAGCTGGGATTACAGGCATACCACCACCACGCCTGGCTAATTTTTGTATTTTTAGTAGAGATAGGGTTTCACCATGTTGGCCAGGCTGGTCTCGAACTCCTGACCTCAAGTGACCCTCCCACCTTGGCCTCCCAAAGTGCTGGGATTACAGACATGAGCCACCGCGCCTGGCCAACATTCAAATTTTTAAGTAAAATTAGAATTTTAGAAAACTGTAAACTTGGCAGCTTCCCAATACTTGACAGCTTCCCAATACTTGACAAGACTTTTCTGATGACACCAATGGCGATATTAACAAATGCTGTATATTTAAATGTGTCAACTTTCAGGTGATCATCACAACTTAATAAACCAATATTTTCCTAATATATGGCTAAAAGATTTATTTAAATTCCAAGACAAGGCCGGGCGCCTCTTTGGGAGGCCGAGACGGGCAGATCACGAGGTCAGGAGATCGAGACCATCCTGGCTAACACGGTGAAACCCTGTCTCTACTAAAAAAAATACAAAGAACTAGCCGGGCGAGGTGGTGGGCGCCTGTAGTCCCAGCTACTCGGGGGAGGCTGAGGCAGGAGAATGGCGTAAAACCCGGGAGGCGGGGCCGGGCGCGGTGGCTCAAGCCTGTAATCCCAGCACTTTGGGAGGCCGAGACGGGCGGATCACGAGGTCAGGAGATCGAGACCATCCTGGCTAACACGGTGAAACCCCGTCTCTACTAAAAAAAAAAAAAAAAAAAAAACTAGCCGGGCGAGGTGGCGGGCGCCTGTAGTCCCAGCTACTCGGGAGGCTGAGGCAGGAGAATGGCGTAAACCCGGGAGGCGGAGCTTGCAGTGAGCTGAGATCCGGCCACTGCACTCCAGCCTGGGCGACAGAGCGAGACTCCGTCTCAAAAAAAAAAAAAAAAAAAAAAAATTTCAAGACAAAACAAGCGCGGTGGCTCATGCCTGTAATCCCAACACTTTGGGAGGCAGAGGCGGGATGATCACTTGAAGCCAGGAGTTGGAGACTCCAGTGAGCTATGATCATGCCACTGTACTCCAGTCTGGGTGACAGAGCGAGACCCTGTCTCTTAAAAGTAAATGAATAAAAACTTTCGGCCAAGCATGGTGGCTCAAGCCTGTAATCCCAGCACTTCGGGAGGCCGAGTTGGGCAGATCACAAGGTCAGGAGTTGGAGACCGGCATGGCCAACATGGTCAAACCCCGTATCTACTAAAAATACAAAAAATTAGCTGGGTGTGGTGGCAGGTGCCTGTAATCCCAGCTACTCAGGAGACTGAAGCAGGAGAATAGCTTGAACCCGGGAGGCAGAGGTTGCAGTGAGCAGAGATCGCGCCACTGTACTCCAGCCTGAGCGACAGAGCAAGACTCCATCTCAAAACAAAACAAAACAAAAAACTTCAAGACCGACTGAGGAATTGTAATGGAATGGAATTTGAAAAGTTAATTGATATGATTTCAGACTTGAAATTGCAACTAATCTTTAAGAAACGACTACTTTCTCAGGTTTTGGTGAAGAAAATCCACAATTAATCTGAAAAGATTTAAAATACTTCTTTTTTTAACTACTCATCTATGTGAGCAATGCCACTCTTCTAATTTTTAAAATGAAAATAGTTATTTTGTATAAAATTGTATTTGGCAGCATGTAATAGGATTATTTTTATTTTTATATGATTATTTTATTTTAATTTAAATAAATATTTTTAAAACTTCTCAGTGTTAAATTTTAATATGGTAAATATAAACAAAGACTCTTTTAGGTGCTTAATAATTTTTCGGCATAACAGGGCCCCAAGACTAAAAAGTCTGAGAAACTATTTTTTCAAGACATGCACATCAAAATCCTTCTGTGTTTGGCTCTGAAGAGAAGGAGGAAGGACGATAGAACAGAGGTGGGTTAGGGAGGGGGAGAGGAGAGGTGAATGAGGGGAGGGAGTGGGGGAGGCGGTCACAGGTACTTACAACTTTATCTGGTTTTCTGGTTTTTTTTTTTTTTTTTTTTTTGAGATGGAGTCTCACTCTGTTGCCCAGGCTGAAGTGCAGTGGTGTGATCTTGGCTCACTGCAACCTCTACCTCCCAGGTTCAAGTGATTCTCCTACCTCAGCCTCCAGAGTAGCTGGGATTACAGGCACGCCACCATGCCTGGATAATTTTTGTATTTTTAGTAGAGACAGGTTTCACTATGTTGACCAGGCTGGTCTCGAACTCCTGACCTCAGGTGATCCACCGCCTCAGCCTCCCAAAGAGCTGAGATTACCTGCGTGAGCCACCACGTCCCATCTGGTAATTTTTTTGTGTGTGTGTGATGGTCTCTGTCTGTTGCCCAGGCTGGAGTGCAGTGGCATTTAGCTCACTGCCTCCTTGACATCCTGGATTCAAGTGATCCTTCTGCCTCAGCCTCCTGATTAGCTGGGACCACAGATGAATACCACCATGCCCAGCTAATTTATTTATTTTTTGCAGAGGTAGGGTCTTGCTATGTTGCCCCCTCAGGCTGATCTGGAGCTCCTGGGCCCCAGTGATCCTTCTACGTTGGCCTCCCAAAGTGCTGGGATTACAGGTGTAAGCCACTGTGCCCAGCCATGTATTAATGTTTTTAAAGTCCCTGATATCTCCTGAAAACCCATGAAAAATTCTATGGGCTTATAGAAACAAACTATTATGGAGCATTTGTTATATACCATGACCCAGATTAGGGCCTTTATGTCCTCATTTTCTCATTTGATCTTTCAACATCTTAGAAAGTTGGCATTATGAGCTCACCTTACTGCAGAAGAAGCTGAGGATCAGAGAAGTTATTCTTCTTAAATTTTTTTCCGTGGATTTACAACTGTTTAAAAAACAAACAAAAAATCAATAGCACATAAATTTAATGGAACTTTTATTATAATTGTACCAAATCTGTAAAGAAATTTGAGAATGCAGTAATGAGACTCCTTATCTAGGAGCAGAATAAGTAGATAAGTAGCTTCCTCAAAGCCTCCCAGAGAATAATGTTGGAATAGGGTTTGGTCCCTGATTTGAGCTTCATTAAATTGAACCACTGCTATGGTTTGAATGTTTGTGTTCCCCCCAAATTCATGTGTTGGAAACTAGATCACGCACAGTGGCTCACGCCTGTAATCCCAGCACTTTGGGAGGCCGAGCCGGGCGGATCATCTGAGGTAAGGAGTTTGAGACCAACCTGGCCAACATGGTGAAACCCTGTCTCTACTGAAAGTACAACTATCCACCAGGCGTGGGCATGGGCACCTGTAATCCCAACTACTTGGGAGGCTGAGTAATGAGAATCGGTTGAACCCGGGAGGCGGATGTTGCAGTGAGCCGAAATCACACCACTGCACTCCTGCCTGGGCGAAGAGAGCAAGACTCTATCTCAAAAAAAAAAAGAAAGAAAGAAAGAAAGAAAAGATAAAGGAAAGAAAACTAACCCCTAAGGTTAGAAGGAGGGGCCTCCTTTGGGAAGTGATTAGATCATGAGGGCAAGAGCGCCATGTAGAAGACCCGTATAGAGAAAATAATAAAAATGTTATTCAAAAACATGAAGGATCTAAATAAATGGAGAGAAAAATTCTGCTCCTAGAGAGGGAGTCTCATTACTGTATTCTCAAATTTATCTACAGATTTGGTGAAATGATAATAAAAGTTCCATCAAATTTGTATGCTGTTTGCTTATTTACTTATTTATTATTTTTTTGAGACAGAGTCTTGCTCTGTCACCCAGGGTGGAGTGCAGTGACACAATCTTGGCTCGCAGCAACCTCTGCCTCCCAGGTTCAAGCAATTCTACTGCCTCAGCCTCCCAAGAAGCTGGGACTAACCACCACGGCCGGCTAATTTTTGTATTTTCAGTAGAGATGGGGTTTCACCATGTTGGACAGGCTAGTCTCAAACTCCTAATCTCAGGTCATCCACCCTTTTCGGCCTCCCAAAGTGCTGGGATTACAGGCGAGAGCCACTGTGTCCAGCTGGTTTTTTTGTTTGTTTTTAAAAATAGTTGTAAATACATGAAAAAATTTTAAGAACAGTATAAAGAACTCTCCATCCCCTTCACCCAAATATCTCAATTGTTAATATTTTACCATACTTCCTCTCACCCTCTCTCCACAACAGCTCCCTACTTCCTTGTATACTCGGTAGAGTGACCAACTGTCTTAGTCCATTTTGTGCTGCTATAATGGAATACCGGAGACTGGGTAATTTCTAAGGAACAGAAATTTATTTCTCACATTTCTGGAGGCTGGGAAGTCCAAGATCAAGGTTTAGCCTCTGGTTCTAAGATGTCACCTTGTTGTGGCATCCTACGGAGAGGAGGACTGTTGTGTCCTCACATAGCAGAAAGCCAGGAGACCAAGGGAGAACGAACCACTCCTGCAAGCCCTTTTTTATAGCAGCATTCATCCTTTATGAGGGCAGAGTCCTCACGACCTAAACACCTCCCAAAAGGCCTCACCTCCCAATACTGTTGCATAAGAATAATTACGTTTCCAACACATGAATTTTGGAGGAGGCAAAAACATTAAAACCATGGCACCAACTCATCCCCGCTTGGCCAGGACTCTGTCAATTTTAAAACTGAAAGTCCTGCATTTCGGTAACCCCCTCAGTGTGGGCACACTCTAACCCCAGGCACACCGCCTGTGCAACCACACCCCTCGCCTTGTCCCCAGCTGCTTGGATGCTACGTGCTGACATCTCCACAAGGAGAAGAAGATGGGAAGGGAAGCTTGTAGTTAATTATCAATTAGTCAAACAGCCTGAAAAATGTCACAAGTCCTGAAAGGTTCTAGAGTGTTTAGCTTTAGATCAAGGAAACACTCACAAATAAGTGAAATTGTGGCAAACCCTTTTTATAGTAATGAATATGTATTTGCAGAGTGCCTGGCAAGGTTCATGTGCTGTACATGTTTACCTGTTACCACCAAGTAGAAGTTTCTGTTTTATGTTGATCATAAACCACAGTATCTAGTCCTGCTCTCCTCCGTCATGATAGTTTAAAATATTTTCTCTTACATCCTCCCTGCTTCCTTGTTATTCTGGTAGCTCACAGACTCACTGCCTCTTGAAATCTGAGTCTCTACAAAGTATAGCAAACTAGATGAGCTACAGTGAAAAAATAAAAATAAAAAAGCAGAGATATTACCGTTATACAGCCTAAGGATGAAAATTATTTTCACCAAGGACCGCTGAAAATCACACAAATAAAAAATAAACTAGGAAGGGCACGGTGACTCACGCCTATAATCCCAGCACCTTGGGGGCTGAGGCAGATGGATCACCTGAGGTCGGGAGATCGAGACCAGCCTGGCCAAAATGGTGAAACCTCGTTTCTACTAAAAAATAAAAAAATTAGCTGGGGGAGGTGGCGCACGCCTGTAATCCTAGCTACTTGGGAGGCTGAGGCAGGAGAATCGCCTGAACCCAGGAGGTGGAGGTTGCAGTGGGCCAAGATCGTGCCGCTGCACTCCAGCCTGGGCGACAGAGCGAGAATCTCTCTCGAAACAAACAAAAAACTTGAAATCGATTAATTTCTTTAAAAATATATATATACAATACAATTCAGACATACAATTTAAAACTTTATTCAATAAATATTTTTGAGGTAGGGGAAACTAGCTGATGGATTCTACTGCCATCTTGTGGCCATTAGGGATAGTGTCCATATCTACCGGTAATACAGGCTGGCTGGGATCCCTTCTTCCTTATACTTTCCAGTATGGTAGAAGGAATATGATTTGAGGATTGTGTTTGGAAGTAACTATTTCTTTGTACAAGCTATCCTGCAACACCTAACTGAATTACATCTTCTTAGGGACTTCCAAAAACAGATCTTTCAAGAGGTAATAAGCGAGTCCTATCAAACATGACTTTTCTCTGCAATCGTCACTACCTCCTTGGGCCGGTAGGCACCCTGTTGTATGTGGCCATAGAGCTGTGCATCCCCGTCATGGCATTCATCTCACCTCCTTGCAGTTACCTATTTAACAGTCTCACTTCCCTGGTAGACTCCAAGATCTTGGAGGTGGGGGTGGGGGAGAGCAGGATGGTGGTTATATCATTTACCTAGTACAGCCTCTAGTACACAGCAGGCACCCAGTAAATATTTGCTAAATAAATAAATCTTTTATTGAACACAAAGTACCTGCATTTCACATGCACACAATGCTTCCTTATAAACCAGATCTACGAACCTTTATTTAATCTTTGTTTTATCTAACCTAAAGCATTATCGACCTGTTCTTAAGATATTTATGACTCACTGCTATGTTCTAGGTTTTATAACCAGCAATGAACTTAAAGCTTGTTGGGGCTCAGAAAATGATACCCCAAAATGAAGGCCCCAGAGACATAGTTTCTCTCTGACCCTCTCCTGACCTCCTGTCTCTGGACCATCATTCTCCCCTAAGGCTCGCCATAGAAACCAGAACCTCTTTTCCCTGGAGCCAACCATCAAACCTAATAATATGACTCTAACTTCACCCCACCCACCCACTTTTCTGTGTAAAAACTGGCATTAAAAAATTATCTGAGCTTCCTTGGTTTTGGGGTTTTTTTGTTTGTTTGTTGCTTTATGAGACAGGGTCTCACTCTCACCCAGGCTGCAGTGCAGCGGCACAATCTTGCCTCACTGCAACTTCTGCCTCCCAGGTTCAAGTGATTCTCCTGCCTCGGCCTCCCTAGTAGCTGGGACTGCAGGCATGCCACCACCACGCACAGATAATTTTTGTATTTTTAGTAGAGATGGGGTTTCACCATGTTAGCCAGGCTGGTCTCGAACTCCTGACCTCAGGTGATCCACCTGCCTTGGCCACCCGAAGTGCCCAGCTACCTTGTTTGGTTATAGGTCATGAGACCCCCATTCTAGAGAGGGTACTGCCCTGTCCCCAGAAGGAAGGAATGCTGCACTGAGAGGCCAAGAAGAATCTAGACAGGCCTTGCAGGGTGTCCCCACTCAGTCTATTACGGTTAAGTCGTGTTCTTTTTGTCCAATTACATCTCTATACGGCTGTTCATACTTCGTTGAAACTAAGCATACAATAGACAGGTTCCCCGGTATCTTTGGGTCTTCATTCTGAAGGCTCTCATGTCACAAAAAGCTATGATCAAATAAACTGATATGCCTTTTCTTCTATTTACCCGCCTTCTGTTAGTTGATTTTCAGTGAACCTTCAGAGGATGAAGCAGAAATTTTCCTTTACCTCTACAGCTCTTCCAAGCAGTGTCCATGTCTATACGTCTGTCTTTGTGTTCTCCATACAGCACCTAGCTGAATGGATAACTGAAGGTAGACCTTATTTACCTAATGGAAGGAACGGGTGTGTCCTTATTGCCATAATATAGCCAGAGCAGAGGTCATTCCGCTTTCATCTGGCAACCGCCTGCCACCTTCCTTTATAACCTTCTGTACAGTGATTGCTATAGTTTGGATGTTGTCCCTTCTAAATCTCCTGTTGAATTGTAATCCCCAGGGTTGAAGGTGGGGCCTAGTGGGAGGTAATTGGATCATGGGGGTGGATTTCTCATAAATGGTTTAGCACCATCATCTTGGTGTTGTCTTTGTAACCCTGAGTGAGTTCTCTTGAGATCTGATTGTTTTAAAGTGTGTGGTACTTGGCCAGGCACAGTGGCTCATGCCTATAATCCCAGCACTTTGGGAGGCCAAGGTGGGCAAATCACTTGAGGTCAGGAGTTCAAGACCAGCCTTAACGACGTGATGAACCCTCCATTAAAAATACAAAATTAGCCAGGCATGGTGGCACATACCTGTAATCCCAGCTACTCAGGAGGCTGTGGTAGGAGAACTGCTTGAACCCAGGGGGTGGAGGTTGCAGTGAGCTGAGATTGCGCCACTGCACTCCAGCCTGGGTGAGAGAGCAAGACTCTGTCTCAAAAAGAAGAAGAAGAAAAAAGTGTGGTACCTCCCCTGCACTCTCTTGCTCCTGCTGTCACCCTGTGAGATACCTGTTCCCCTTTGCCTTTTGCCAGGACTGGAAGCTTCCTGAGGCCTCCCCAGAGGCAGATGGCAGTACCATGCTTCCTGTACAGCCTACAGAACAGTGAACCAATTACATCTCTTTTCTTTATAAATTATCCAACCTCAATTATTCCTTTATAGCAATGCAAGAATGGCCTAACAAAGAGATAGACAGGCTTGATTGGGGACTGGGTCAGACAGACTCTTCCATCTCCCTTTCTGCATTGCTAGGCCTCAGTGTGGGGAAGGGCTCAGTTCTTCAGACTGGTTAGTGGTCTGTCACGTACATTCGGCCAGCTGGCATCTAGAGGAAAAGTCACAGGAGCTTTCATTTTAGTCTTTCTTTTTGTTTTTACTTCCAAGTACTAAATGTTTCCTTACACTAAAGGCTTTAAAGCATAAAAATCTCTCTGCATACAGATAAACAGGACAAAATTTCAAGCTGTGCTTTTAGAATCAGAACTTTCCTGACATTCTCAGTAGGTATAAAAAAGATTGTCATATTAATATATTATGAGGACACCACAGGCTGTATTTACTCCTGCATTTCCCCATGCTGTTGAAAGATCATAATCGTCTGTGATAGGCACACAGTTCTTAGCAAGCAGTTGACTTCATTCATTATAATGGCATAAGCCAAGTTTCCAAAGTCTTATTCAGACAACTTCAGAATCAGAGCAGATGAAGGCCAGGCACGGTGGCTCACGCCTGTAATCCCAGCACTTTGGGAGGCCGAGGCGGGCGGATCACGAGGTCAGGAGATCGAGACCATTCTGGCTAACACAGTGAAACCTTGCCTCTACTAAAAAATACAAACAATTAGGCTGGCATGGTGGGCAGGTGCCTGTAGTCCCAGCTACTAAAGAGGCTGACGCAGGAGAATGGTGTGAACCTGGGAGGCGGAGCTTGCAGTGAGCCGAGATGGCGCCACTGCACTCCAGGCTGGGTGACAAAGCGAGACTCCGTCTCAAAAAAAAAAAAAAAAAAAAAAGAATTAGAGCAGATGAGCATGTGCTGGCAAATAATGTGGTTTATTCAAATATCCTGCTCTTAGACCACATACACACAAAGCAGAGAACAGAGATATTCAAAGTATGATTCAAAGACTGGTGTCAGCTCCGAAGCTGTTACTGATCGGTATCAAGATAAGCACTGGAATTTATAGTATGAGTTTCCAAATTGTTACTGCAATTTGACATTGTCTTGACAGCCAAGTCAATGATCAGAGGTCTTGTCTGGGGGAGCAGGGATAGAAGAGTTTAGGTGTTGGGGGACTTGGGTGGCAAATTCAACATGCAGAGCTGTGAACTAGTTCTAAACAGTAGGACCACATATCAGTATGCAACAGATTGCAACATAGAACACAAAATAAAACTACTTCTCCACCATAGCTATTTCGAGAAGCACTATTGTGTTTTTTTTTTTTTCTTTTTTTTTTTGAGACGGAGTTTTGCTCTTGTTGACCAGGCTGGAGTGCAATGGCACAATCTCGATCTTGGCTCACTGCAACCCCCGCTTCCTGGGTTGAAGTGATTCTCCTGCCTCAGCCTCCCAAGTAGCTGGGATTACAGGCATATGCCACCACGCCTGGCTAATTTTGTATTTTTAGTAGAGACGGGGTTTCTGCATGTTGTTCAGGCTGGTCTCAAACTCCCGACCTCAGGTGATCTGCACACCTCAACCTCCCATACTGTACCCGGCCAAGATGCACTATTCTCTAGAATTCATATGGAAGGAATTCTCAGCCACACTTATTTATGCATTCATTCATCTTTTTTGGTAGAGATGGAAATCTTGCTCTGTTGCCCAGGCTGGTCTTGAACGCCTGGCCTCAGATGATCCTCCTGTCTTAGCTGGGATTACAGGCACATGAGCCACCTCCTTGGGCCTCTCAGCCACATTTAACAAAGCTGAAGTTCACTGTATTGTAGAGATGGGGTTTCACCATGTTGGCCACGCTGGTCTCGAACTCCTGACCTCAAGTTATCCGCCCGCCTCAGCCTCCCAAAGTGCTGGGATTACAGGCATGAGCAACTGTGCCTGGCCTAAGAGGTGATTTTTAGAGAAGAATAAGATTAGACCTAGATATAAGTAGGCTATTACAGTGCTATTTATAAGCAAAACAAATAGTAAGAAATTAAAAAAATAAGCACAATCTCCCATAGCAGGGGAATAGTTAAAGCAGTGTATTTCACCACAAAATGAAACGTTGTATAATACCACAATTTTTGCTTTTGGAGAATAATATATACATAATTATATAAATTTTATAAATATTATATATTTTATATAAATGACATAAATATATATATATATATATGTTCATGACAAAATACAAAGCATAAAAGCAAGGACCAAAAAAGGGTGCAGAAAATTTTCCTAATTTTGTTAAAATTAGAAACACACGGCCGGGCGCGGTGGCTCAAGCCTGTAATCCCAGCACTTTGGGAGGCCGAGACGGGTGGATCACGAGGTCAGGAGATCGAGACCATCCTGGCTAACACAGTGAAACCCCGTCTCTACTAAAAAATACAAAAAACTAGCCGGGCGAGGTGGCGGGCGCCTGTAGTCCCAGCTACTCGGGAGGCTGAGGCGAGAGAATGGCGTAAACCCGGGAGGCGGAGCTTGCAGTGAGCTGAGATCCGGCCACTGCACTCCAGCCTGGGCGACAGAGCGAGACTCCGTCTCAAAAAAAAATAAATAAAGAAAGAAAGAAACACACACACACAAACACAACACAGGCTGTAAAGAAACATACCAAACAAATCAAAATAGGGGCCATCTCTGCACAGTGGAACTCAACAGTACAGTAGTTGTCTCAGGTGATTGTGTGGCTCTCCAGGACTCCAGGAAGCTAGAAACGAATGCTTTTCAGGGACATGTGCAATGACTCTGCTTTTTCCCTAGAGAAGGCTGTGGCTCTGAGTCTGGTTCACAAACCAGGAAAGCCCAGGGTTTGTAAAGATTCCCACTGGTGGCCACACATTCATGGCTGGGTAAGTTCTCCCACGGAGGGCAGAGAAAGCCCCACAGATGCCTGTGATACAGAAGGAAATTCAGCTTCTCTGGTTTGGCCACGCAGTGCCAGTAAGATTTTGCATTCATGACAAATTAAATCAAGATCTCAATTAACCTGAAGGTAAGAGTCGTGTATAAATAAACGTGTGTGCACTCGAACGGTTTCTCCCCAACAATCCTCAGTCCACTTGAATTTTACACGTTTTTCTTTATAGGTTTCTCTCTTTTCCTGATTTCCTACACTGATCATGGATTGCTTTTGATCCATACTATTTAAGGATAGAAAAAACTAGAAGACAGAGGCAGCTTGGCCATTAGGTGAGGAGCAATCACCCAGGGCTCCCCAAAGTCCAGGGTGTTACTAGGCCATAGACTTCAACTGTCAGCTCTGTGGCCTTCGAGCCTAACAAGAAAACATGAAAGATCAACCATTATTTGTGAATACATTCCTGCTCCTCTAAAAATGAATGAGATCCTGTCATTTGCAATAACATGTATGGAACTGGAGATCATCAAGTAAAATAAGCCAGACACAGAAAGGCAAAGTTCACATATTCCCACTCATTTGTGGGAGCTAAAAAAGAAAACAATTGAACTCATGGAGATAGAGAGTGGAAGGATGGTCAGCAGAAGCTGGGATGGGTAGTGAGGGGTGGGGGGAGGTGGGGATGGTTAATGGCTACAAAAAAATAGAAAAAATGAATAAGACCTAGTATTTGATAGCACAACAGGGTTACTATAGTAAATAATAATTTAATTGTATTAAAAATAAGTAAAAGAGTATAATTGGATTGTTCACAATACAAAGGATAAATGCTGGAGGGGTAGACACCCCACTGACCATGATGTGATTATTATGCATTACACGTCTGCATCAAAGTATCTCACGTGCCCCAAAAATATATATGCCTACTATATACCCATGTAAATTAAAAATGAAAAATGGTAAAAAAGAATCGATTTTTAAAAAATGAGTCAACTAATAAAACACACCTGACTCCACGACTTCATCCTCTAGCAAAAAGAGCTTCTCTATTTATAAAAGGCATTTTCTCTGAAGCACCACTGAAATGTTTCAGAGAACACGGAAACCGGGCACCTTGGAATCACGGCTGCTCACGTGCATGCTTGAGAGGAGCAGTGGAGAATCCCCACTCTTAGTCTCATGGAATGTTGAAAATAGAGAATGTGTTATGTGTTCTTTGAAGAAAGCAATGTATGAAGAAACCTTTAGTAAAACTTTTGGTGGTGGAGTTGGCTTCCAGACTGACCAATTCAAAGGGAGAGAGATACCTTCTCAGCCTCACCCTGCCACCGTCCCAGCATCATCCATCAGTTTCACTCAAGTTATAAACAAGAAAAAAAATTTCCCAATGACATTTTATAAGTTTTCTTCCTACTTGGAAACAGAACCCTCTTCTTGACACAGCTTTTCTCTTCTTTCTTTCTTTTCTTTCTTTTCTTTTTTTTTTTTTTTTTTGAGACAGAGTTTCACTCTTGTCACCCAGGCTGGAGTGCAATGGCAAGATCTCACTGCAACCTCTGCCTCCGGGATTCAAGCAAATCTCCTGCCTCAACCTCTAGGGTAGCTGGGATTATAGGTGTGCACCACCACGCCCAGCTAATTTTTGTATTTTTAGTAGAGACAGGGTTTCACCATGTTGGCCAGGCTGCTCTGGAACTCTCTCTTTTTTTTTTTTTTTTTTGAGACGGAGTCTCGCTCTGTCTCCCAGGCTGGAGTGCAGTGGCCAGATCTCAGCTCACTACAAGCTCCGCCTCCCGGGTTTACGCCATTCTCCTGCCTCAGCCTCCCGAGCAGCTGGGACCACAGGCGCCCGCCACCTCGCCCGGCTAGTTTTTTGTATTTTTTAGTAGAGACGGGGTTTCACCGTGTTAGCCAGGATGGTCTCGATCTCCTGATCTCGTGATCCACCCGTCTCGGCCTCCCAAAGTGCTGGGACTACAGGCTTGAGCCACCGCGCCCGGCCTGGAACTCTTGACCTCAGGTGATCCGCCCTCCTCGGCTGCCAAAGTGCTGAGATTAGAAGCGTGAGCCACCGCGCCTGACGGCAACAGTGTTCCCAAACTGAAGGTGCTCTGCCTTGGTAGATACTATACAAGTAAATTAAACGAGAATCACCTGCTGCAGGACAGTTCTCCGGGTGACCTTGGACTAACCCAGTTCTTGCTTCTTTCTTGCTTGTACTTCTCAATAATAACTAGGCTGGGTTCAGTGGTTCACACGCCTGTAATCTCAGTATTTTGGGAGGCCGAGGCAAGAGGATCGCTTGAGCTCCAGAGTTTGAGACAAGCCTGGGCAACGTTGTCAGACCACTGTCTCTAGAAAAAAAAAATTAGCTGGGCATAGTGGGTGCACCTGTAGTGCCAACTACTTGGGAGGTTGAGACAGGTAAGTTGCTTGAGCCCAGGAGTTTGAGGCTGCAGTGAGCCACAAGGCACCGCTGCACTAGCCTAGACAACAGAGCAGGATCTTGTCCCTTAAAAAAAAAAATCTGCGGAGTAGTGGTCACCTATGGAGGTTACTGATATTGGCTCTTGGTACCAATGAGCCACTGGGTTTCTGTGTGTAACTGTACTTTATTGCAGGTTTGTACAGCTGAGAGTTTTCTTTTTTTCTGTCGCCCAGGCTGGAGTGCAGTGGCGCCATCTTAGCTCACTGCAACCCCCGCCTCCCGGGTTCAATCAATTCTGTCTCAGCCTCCTGAGTAACAGTTGAGACTTTTCTACTTTATTTTATTTCTTGCAAGTGTTTCCAATGGATGAACTTTAATAAGGTTGGTAAGAGTGGCCAAGAAGACATTTAAATCTACATCCAAACGAGAGAAGACGCTACAAATGTGTGTTAGTAAGACAACAACAGGGCTCACCTAAGGCTTGACATAAATTTAAAACAGTACTATTCATATCAAAAGCAATTAAAAACTCTACTGTTTATGCATATTATTTGTTTGCTTTAACTGGGGATGGAAGGTGCAGGAAAAGTTAGGAATTGTTCTATAAGTTCACTTTTTAAATTAAATGAACATATATTTATTTGCCCTTGTAAAATAAATGTTTGAGAAACTTTTACAATGTTCACTTCTTCCCCCACCCAGCTTATAAAAATGCTTTTTATTAAAACAAGCCAAAGTGAAAGCAAAACAAAACAAAAAATTGTGTTCTGGACATGCAACAACTTGAGGTAAGGAGGAATTGGATGGAACAGCCCAGACTGCTCGTCTTCCTCTGGAGCATGTCCTACAATACTTCAGTCCAGTGATCACATGCCCCTGGGGCATAAAACCCAGGGCAGACTGCTTTCCAGGGTCCCCCAGCTGTCGTGAAAGTGAGGCACATGCAGACAAGACTTCATCCACCCTGGGCAGCCTTCCTGAGCTTCTGTTGTCCTGGCTGCCTGTCAGTCAGTAATAGACCTGCTGCGTGGGACCTGTGTGCGAGTGTTCTGTCTTCTCAGATTCTTGCAAATGATAGAAACTGGTATAGCCCAGGGTACAGTGGGTGAGATGTTTAGAGTCTTCCCCTGGTAATGACACTGGCCCACAGTGAACCTGCTTCACACCTGTTACTTGGCAGGTTGGTTTGGAAGATAGGAGCTAGTTTGGAAGAACAGTTAACTGGCATCACTCCAATCCACTAGTTCTCAAAGTATTGTTCCTGAACCAGCAGCATCAGCATTATCTGAGAACCTGCTAGAAATGAACATTTTCAGATACTACCCCAGACCTACTGAATCAGAAATTCTGGGGTTGAAGCCCAACCAGCTGAGGTGTATCAAGTCCTCCAGGTGGTTCATGATGCATGCTCATGTTTAATGCATGCTCATGTTTAATGCATGCTCATGTTTAATGCACATTAGAATCACCTGGGGAGCTTTTACAACTCAGCTGGCTCAGCCACACCCAAACCAATTAAGTCAGAATCTCAGCAAGCGGGACACAGCTATCAGTATTTTTGCTTTAATTTCCCAGGATTCCATTGTGCAGCCAAGGTAGAGAACCAGTGTTGGGTCTAAACTTTTATTTTTATTTTTATTTTATTTATTTATTTTTGAGATGGAGTCACTATGTCACCCAGACTGGAGTGCAATGGTGCAATCTCTGCTCACTGCAACCTCTGCCTCCCAGGTTCAAGCAATTCTCCTGCTTCAGCCTCCTGAGTAGCTGGGATTACAGGCACCTGCCACCACACTAGCTAATTTTTTTTTTTTTTTTTTTTTTTTTTTTGAGACGGAGTCTCGCTGTGTCGCCCAGGCTGGAGTGCAGTGGCGCGATCTCGGCTCACTGCAAGCTCCGCCTCCCGGGTTCCCGCCATTCTCCCGCCTCAGCCTCCGAGTAGCTGGGACTACAGGCGCCCGCCACCGCGCCCGGCTAGTTTTTTGTATTTTTAGTAGAGACGGGGTTTCACCGTGTTAGCCAGGAGGGTCTCGATCTCCTGACCTCGTGATCCGCCCGCCTCGGCCTCCCAAAGTGCTGGGATTACAGGCTTGAGCCACCGCGCCCGGCCTCACACTAGCTAATTTTTGTATTTTTAGTAGAGACGGGGTTTCACCATGTTGGCCAGGATGGTCTTGAACTCCTGATCTGAAGTGATCCACCCACCTCGGCCTCTCAAAGTGCTGGGATTACAGTAATGAGTCATTGCACCCGGCCCATTTTATTTTTTGCCTGAGTTTTCTTTTCTGCTGTCTTTCCTCATTACTAATAGTGGCTATAAATGAAAATGGAAGTATACTTTTATTATTTGTGTTTATTGCTTAATCTGATGTTCAAATTTTTATGGTTATAAAATAAAGGCTTTTCCTACTTTAATAACTGTATTTCCTTTAGTTGGGTGTGGTGGTGTGTGCCTGTAGTCCTAGTTACTCAGGAGGCTGAGGCGGGAGGATTGCTGGAGTCTAGGAGTTAGGGGTTACAATGAGCTATCATCATGCCACTGCATTCAAGCCTGGGCCTGGGTGACAGATGAAGACCCAACCTCAAAAAAAAAATTATTTCTCGCCCAGCAATGTGAATGTACTTTATATATATATATATATAAATACTATATATATATACACATACTTCATATATATACACTATATATAGTATGTTCACATTGCCCTATATATAATATATATAACAAATGCAAATATTTCTTTTAAAAGGTAATCTCTCTTTTCATAAGTGCCTAAGTCCTTTTCTCCTAAAAAGTTTAATTCACAGATCAACATAGAACATATTTCAATACCCCAAGGAACCATTTACTACATTATAGCAACATATATAATAATTTTCCCAGTTTTTACATACTTATTGAGGTGTAACTGATATACAATAAACTGCATGTACTTATGTAAGTGTATGTATTATATAGTACATGCTATATAATGGTACAGTATTATATAGTATATTATAGTATAGTATATAGTATTATATAGTATATAGTATAGTATTATGTAGTATATGTTGTATATATCATTACATTGGGTAAGATTTCACATTCATAGACACTTGTGAAACCTTTACCACCATCAAGATAGTGAACGTGTCCATCATCCCTAAAGGTTTCCTTGCATCTTTTATAATTCCTCCATCCTGTCGCTCCCCAACCTCTACACCCCATCTCCAGGCAACCACTGACCTGCTGTATATCATAATAGGTGAGTTTACATTTTCTAGAACTTTATATAAATAAAATTATACAGTATGTACATTTTGACTTCTTTCACTTAGCACAATTATTTTGAGATTCATTCATGTAGTCATGTTTATCAATGGTTTCTTCTTTTTGTTGTTGAATGGTATTCCACTATATAGATGAAATACAATTTGTTTATTCTGAACTCATATATTTTTCTGTTTTTGGAGTTAAAATGTCTTTTTCTTAGAAAAGGGTGTTTTTAATAAATGATGGATACCTTTCTAGTGTCCTTATGTACCAAAAGAAAAGTTATGCTGGGCACAGTGGCTGGAGCCTATAATCCCAGCTATCTGGGAGGCTGAGGTGGGAGATCACTTGAAGCCAGGAGTTCAAGACCAACCTGGGCAATGTAGTGAGACCCCCCCCACACACCCCATCTCTAAAAAAGTGGTGCATGCCTGCAGTCTCAGCTACTCTGGAGGTTGAGACGA
The DNA here is from genome assembly GCF_007565055.1 of Rhinopithecus roxellana. Taxonomy (NCBI): domain Eukaryota; kingdom Metazoa; phylum Chordata; class Mammalia; order Primates; family Cercopithecidae; genus Rhinopithecus; species Rhinopithecus roxellana. Next base: position 58,668,989 of record NC_044557.1, on the reverse strand, counting down.
AGGATTATTTAAGCCCAGGAGTTTGAGGCTGATTGCACCACTGCAGCCTAGGCAGTAGAACAAGATCTCACCTCTTACAAAAATAAACAAAAAGTTGGCAACCTAATGTCAATCCCCCAAATATATATATATATATTTTAGAAATATAAGGATCTGCAAAATCCAGAAGCCTGGAAAGAACTGCCCAGTGACTTCCTGTTTATAGACTCAGTCTCCTTTTTTCAGACAAGTGGTATAGGGGACGGCAAATACCTTGGACCTACCAAAGCACTGTACTTTTGCTGGGGCCATCATGAAAGATGTTCCCTCCTTGTCTGGAATTTGGAGCTGCCAGCACACTTTGCTGTGGTGTGCAGAACGCCTGCTGATCATGAAGCCAGGTGAAGGCAACGAACTGAGAGGTGGAGCGAGGCAGAAAGAGTCATGGTAACACTGGGTGAACCTCTGGATTTATCCCTTCCTGCACCCATCAACAATTCAAAATTCCCTAGTACAAAAGAAAATCAATTCCTTTTCTGCTCAAGCTGATTTGAGCTGACTTTTTGTCACTTGCAACCAAAGGTCCTGACTAACAAATCTGTTCATATACAACATGTAGCACTGGTCAGATAGAAATATATGCAGGAGAAAACATGGCTTTTAGAATAGGTTCTCTCATGTGGTGAGGAGAAAAAGCTCTGTACTTTTCTCTCATCACTTTTTGGAAGCTGCAGTGACTCCCATTCCTATGTTAATTTACCTGCCTATGCTAATTTACTTGTTGCCCTTGACAGAACTATTAAAATTCAGCCTCCAAGTCCTTGTCTGAAAACTGTGAGACAGGTTACCTCTAACAAGCACGTGCCCCTGTAGTCTAATTCCAACATTAAGGGGACAGCTTAGTGCACTGATCCATCACTTCCAGTAACAGAGAAGACGAAGAAACCAAACTTCTGCTATTTATTTATTCACTTGCTTATTTACTTATTTATTTGTTTATTTATTTATTATTTTTGAGATGGAGTCTCACTCTGTCGCCAGGCTGGAGTGCAGTGGTACGATCTCGGCTCACTGCAACCTCCGCCTCCCAGGTTAAGCAATTCTTCTGCCTCAGCCTCCAGAGTAGCTAGGACTGTAGGCACCCACCAATGCGCCTGGCTAATTTTTTTGTAATTTTAGTAGAGATGGGGGTTTCACCATATTGGCCAGGCTGGTCTCGAACTCCTGACCTCATGATCTGCCCACCTCGGCCTCCCAAAGTGTTGGGATTACAGGTGTGAGCCACCGCGCCCGGCCTCTGCTTTTTATTTATATTTTAACTCCATCAAGCGCTTATTTTAACTCGCAGTGGCGTGATGACAGCTTACTGAAGCCTCAACCTTCTGAAAACAAACACCTTTCTTTTCAGTAAACCCATCCCAAACTAAAACATCCAAATTCTCAGACCACAGTTGTGTCAGGGCTCAGCAATTCCTGCAGAGCATTCAGGGAGAGTGCAGTGGCACTACAGCTTCTCCTTCCCACGCCAGATATGTCATGATCCTTTACAAACACCAGCATCAGCCGAAAGTCAACGTGCTGTTTGGCTGCCGATGACTACTGCACTTTAAAGGCCCGAGCAGCCAAAAATGCACCAGAAATAGAGGAAGCTCCCTTCTCAGAAACTCCTACTCATCCTTCAGATCTCAGCCCCAGAGCTCCTTTCTCAGGGACCCTTTCTTTTTTTTTTTTTTTTTTTGAGACGGAGTCTCGCTCTGTCGCCGGGGCTGGAGTGCAGTGGCCGGATCTCAGCTCACTGCAAGCTCCGCCTCCCGGGTTCACGCCATTCTCCTGCCTCAGCCTCCCGAGCAGCTGGGACCACAGGCGCCCGCCACCTCGCCCGGCTAGTTTTTTGTATTTTTTAGTAGAGACGGGGTTTCACCGTGTTAGCCAGGATGGCCTCGATCTCGTGACTTCGTGATCCACCCGTCTCGGCCTCCCAAAGTGCTGGGATTACAGGCTTGAGCCACCGCGCCCGGCCCGGGACCCTTTCTTATCCCAAAATCCAGTCATGTCCCCTGACTTTTTTTTTTTTTTTTTTTTTTTTTTTGAGATGGAGCCTCACTCTGTCACCCAGGCTGGAGTGCAGTGGCATGATCTTGGCTCACTGCAACCTCTGCCGCCCGGGTTCAAGTGATTCTCCTGCCTCATCCACCTGAGTAACTGGGATTGCAGGCGCCTGCCACAACGCCCAGCTAATTTTTGTAATTTTAATAGAGACGGGGTTTCGCTACGTTAGCCAGGCTGGTCTCGAACCCCTGACCTCAGGTGATCCACCTGCCTTGGCCTCCCAAAGTGTTGGGATTACAGGCATGAGCCACTGCGTCCGGCCAGTCATGTCCCCTTATTACACTTACATAGAATCCTGCATTTACTCCATTACATTAACCCATTTATGCCTAGTGTTCCATTATTGAAACGCTGAGCTTGTGAGAGTTGTTTATATCCTACTGATCAAGGTCTGATGGCAAAAATTCAAAAATTTGCAACCTCCAGCATAAATGGGTTAATGATGGTTTTTACTTACATTTTTATTTGTATCATTGGTTTTCTATTCCTCTTCCCTGTCACCTTCCCTTAGATCACGAGCTCCAAAAGCCCAGTCACTTGCTGTGTTTCACTCCCCAGTGTCCCGGCATCTAGGGACACAGCAGGTGCACAATCAATAAAGAACAGAAAAACACACTTTCCTCTCAAACTCTGCTGTTGTTCTGCAAAAGATCTTCCAGTCTTTGATGCATGTGCATGACCATGGGTGCAGCCTTGGCATTTGCACATTCCTCTGTTCCGGTCTTCAGAGTCATCATTTTTCACGGGAGAGCAGAACTTTTTGTTTCACTCTAGCGGCAATAGTCCTTTTAAGAATCAGTTCTCAGCTCCCAAAACATCTTTCTTCATGGTCCATGTTTTCCAACTCTGAAACCCACAGGCAGGGCCAAGTGTTAGGAAGACAGGACATTTACCACTTCTTGGCACCTTTGCTCCAGAAGAGTTTAAGTGTCTATACCTACTCCAGACCCACTTCAGATGGCCAGCAGGCAGCCCCTGGATGCCCCGCAGCCCAGTGTCACCAATAGCCCACCCTCTGCACCCACTCTCAGCACCAAAGAAACTGCCAAAGGAGCTCCCAGGACCCATGTCTTGGGCTCCCTCCCTCCACCTTGGTGCCTTAGTCTCCTCCCCACATCATCCTTGAGAGGCATTGAGGGGAGCCTTAGGTTTTGCCATTTTACCAGCCAGAATGAGAGCCTCGGGTGAAATGTTTTTGTTCAGGAGCTGTGTTTTGTAGGAAGACACTTTATTTATTTATTTATTTAGAGGAAGTCTCACTCTGTTGCCCAGGCTGGAGTGCAGTGGTGTGATATCCGTTCACTGCAACCTTCGCCTTCTGGGTTCAAGTGATTCTCGGGCCTCAGCCTCCCAAGTAGCTGAGATTACAGATGTGCGCCACCATGCCTGGATAATTTTTGTATTTTTATTAGAGATGGGTTTTTGCCATGTTGCCTAGGCTGGTCTCAAACTCCTGACCTCAAGTGAAACACCTGTCTTGGCCTCCCAAAGTGCTGGGATTATAGGTGCGAGCCTCCACACCCAGCCCCAAGACACTCTTTTTGTGACAGGTCTGAAGTCTGTAGCTACAGGGCTATGGGGAGACCCCTGCACCACCTGGAGGCCAACTCAGCCCACAGGCTGGTCGGGAGACAGATGGACAAGGCATCAATTACAACAAATGTAGGGGAGAGGAAGAAATGCATTTTCCTCACCCATGGTAAAGGTCATGGCCGAAGTTCATAAAACTTTAAGAACACTAATTTAAGGGAATCATATACTTGCTTCCCCCAAACCCCATCGCCCCTGCAGTTCTAGATACAATTGAGTTTGTCTTGGAGAAGACCATTCAACCATGAGAGGCTGGGAGAGGGTTGCAATGATGCGCCACCCAAGAGCTGAGAGTTTCCAACCCCTTAGGCAGAGGCAGAGCCCAGCAGAACTTCCCGGTCGGGTGGGACAGGGATGCCTTGCTCCATTTGTATTTGTAGCTGTGCCCCAAACTTCCTGTTGCAAACTTCATTTGCATCCGCCACCATGAAATCAGAAACAAGTGTGCGAATATCAGTGCCTCTGAGTGAGACCAAAAGAAAAGGAGAACCCATCTCTTTTAAAAAAGAAAAAAAAAACAAGCAACAAATTGGGAAAGAATACTTACGAAACACGTATCTGATAAAGGACTCGCATCCAAAATAAACAAAGAACTTAAAATTCAACAATAAGAAAAAGACAGAGCAGGCAAAAGATGAATAGCTACCTCACCAAGGAAGATATACAGATAGCAAATAAGCATACAAAAATATGCCCAACATCATACGTCATTAGGCAATTGTCAATTAAAGTAACAATGAGATACCACTATACACATTAGAATGGCTAAAATCCAAAACTGACACCACCAAATGCTGACAGGGATATAAGGCAACAGAACTTTCAGTCATTGCTGGTAGGAATGCAAGACAGTACAGCCATTTTGGAAGACAGTTTGGCAGTTTCTTATTAATCCAAAGGTAGTAGTACCATGCCATCCAGCAATTGCACTTCTTGGTAGTTACCCAAACGGGTGGAAAACTTATGTCCACAAAAACCCTGCACATATTTATGGCAGCTTTATTCACAATTGCTAAACTTGGAAGCAACCACGATGTCCCTGAATAAATAAATACCCACATACTCATACAATGGAACGTTATTCAGCAATAACAAGCAATGAGCTATGAAGCCATGAAAAGACGCGGAGGAGCCTGAAATGCATATTGCTAGTCAAAGAAGCCAATCTGAAAAGGCTGCATGCTGCATGATTCCAAATAGCTGACATTCTGAAAAGGCAAAACTACAGGGACAGTAAAAAGTCAGTGGTTGCCAGGGACTCAGGGAAAGGGAGGGAGAGATGAATGAGAGCACACAGGAATTTTAGGGCAGTAAAAACTGTTTACTCCATGATGCTGTGATAGTGGACATGTGAGACCCACAGAAACATTTGTCAAAACCCACAGAACAGTACACCACAAAGAGTGAATCATATGTAAACTACGGTCTTTAGTTAATAATTTATCAATTTGCCTCAATTGTAAGCAATGTGCCGTTCAAACACAAGGTGTTGAGTTAGAGGAAACTGTGTGTATGGGTGGAGGGGAGCAAGAGTGTATGGAAATTCTCTGTATGTTTTGTTCAATGTTTCTGTAAGCCTAAAACTGATCTTTTAAAAAAGGCAAAATAAAGACATTCCCAAGTCAACAAACATGGAGGAAATTCATTGCTAACAGATTCATCTTTTAAAAATTACTAAAGGAAGTTCTTGAAGCTGAAAGCTTCCCAGATGATAGTTAAAATTCACTGAAAAAAACAAAGAGTATTGGTAAAAGTAACATTTAATTATAAAAGATAGACACATATTTCTTCTCTAAACTGATTTTTAAAATAATTGTATAAAATCATCTGTATATAATTACATCGTTGAACTTACATTATAGATACATGTAACATACACTTGACATAACAGCGCAAAGGAGGAAAGCTGAAAGCAAAGCTGTATTGGAGTAAGACAATGGCATCAGATTGTACCTTGAATCCATGGGAACAAATAAAAAGAACCAAACATGGTACATAAGGTTAATATAACAAATACTACATAAACTTTTCTTTTGTTCTCTCAATTCTTTAAAAGACAAAATTATCTAAAGCAGTAAGTGTATTTTTTTTTTTTTTTTTCGAGACAGAGTCTTGCTCTGTTGCCCGGGCTGGTTCTTGGCTCACTGCAACCTCCATCTCCCGGATTCAAGCAATTCTCCTGCCTCAACCTCCCAAGTAGCTGAGATTACAGGCATGTGCTACTACGCCCAGCTAATTTTTTTGTATTTTTGGTAGAGATGGGGTTTCACCACATTGGGCAGGCTGGTCTTGAACTCCTGACCTTGTGATCCGCCCGCCTTGGCCTCCCAAAGTGCTGGGATTTCAGGCGTGAGCCGCCGCGCCCAGCCATAAGTGTATTTATTATAGGGTTTATAACATATATAAATGTAATATGTATAAAAATAATAGTATCAAAGAGGGAAGAGGGAATAGAGCTTTTCAGGACTAATGCTTCTATATCTCACTGGAATTAAGTTAGTATAAATCTTCTTAGTATGATAGCTGGGTGCAGTAGCTCACACTTGTAATCCCAGCACTTTGGGAGGCCAAGGCAGGCAGATCACTGGAGCCCAAGAGTTTGAGACCAGACTGAGCAGCATGGAGAAACTCCGTCTCTACAAAAAATACAAAAATGAGGTGGGTGTGGTGGTGCCTTCCTGTAATCCCAGCTACTCGGGAGGCTAAGGGAGGAGGATGGATTAAGCATGGGAGGTCAGAGCTGCAAGTGAGCTGTGATCACACCATTGCCCTCCAGCCTGGGCAACAGAGCAATATCCTGTCTTAAAAAAAAAAAAAAAAAAAAGCATATGATAAGCCCTTAGAGTAACCACTTAAAAAAAAAAATTAAATGAAACATTTAGAAAAAAAGTAAAATAGCAAGTGTAAAGCCAACTACATCAAAAACATTACATGGAAATGAAGAGCCTAAGAGTTTGAAACTGTAGTGAGTGAAACTGTAGTGAGTGAAACTGTAGTGAGTGAAACTGTAGTGAGTGAAACTGTAGTGAGCCGTGACGGTGCACTGCACTCCAGCCTGGGTGACGCAGCAAGACCCTGTCTCAGAAAAAATGCATGAATTAAATAATGCAACCAAAACTAAAAGCATTTGTGCTTCAAGGACACAATCAAAAAAGTTAAGAGAACCCACTGAATGGAAGGAAATATTTCCATATCATATATTTGACCCTGTATCTAGAATACATAAAGAATACTTAACATCTCAATAATAAAAACACAATCCAACTAAAAAATGGGCAAAGAGGGCCGGGTGCAGTGGCTCACACCTCTAACCCCAACACTTTGGGAGGCCGAGGCAGGCCGATCACCTGAGGACGAGATTTCGAGACCAGCCTGGCCAACATGGAGAAACCCTGTCTCCACTAAAAATACAAAATTAGCTGGGTGTGGTGGTGTGCACCTGTAATCCCAGCTACTGTGGGAGGAGAATCGCTTGAACCCAGCAGATGGAGATTGTGGTGAGCCGATGTGGTGCCATTGCACTCCAGCCTGGGCAACAAGAGCAAAACTGTCTCAAAAAAAAAAAAAAAAAAAAAAAAGGCAAAGAATTTGAATAGACATTGCTCCAAATAAGACATACAGATGGCCAATAATTACATGAAAAGGTGCTCAACATAATTAGCTATAATGGAAATGTGAATTAAAACTATAATGAGAAATAGCTGCATTCACTGGGATGGGTATAATCAATAAAATAATAACTATTGACAAGGATGTGGAGAAATTAGAATCCTCATCCCTTGTTGGGGGGATCTTAAAATGGTGCAGCCAGGCCGGGCGCGGTGGCTCAAGCCTGTAATCCCAGCACTTTGGGAGGCCGAGACGGGCAGATCACGAGGTCAGGAGATCCAGACCGTCCTGGCTAACACGGTGAAACCCCGTCTCTACTAAAAAACTACAAAAAACTAGCCGGGCGAGGTGGTGGCGCCTGTAGTCCCAGCTACCCGGGAGGCTGAGGCAGGAGAATGGCGTGAACCCGGGAGGCGGAGCTTGCAGTGAGCTGAGATCCGGCCACAGCACTCCAGCCTGGGTGACAGAGCGAGACTCCGGCTCAAAAAAAAAAAAAAAAAAAAAAGGTGCAGCCACTTTGGAAAGCAGTCTGGTTGTTAAAGCTAACCACAGTTACCATATGACCCAGCAATTGAACTCCTCGATACATACCTAAGAGAAATGAACATATACAAAAACCTGTATACACATAATCCTATCAGCATTATTCATAATAACTAAAAAGTACAAACAACACAAATGTCTATCAACTAACCAATGGATAAAATGTGGTATATACATACAATGGAATATTATCTGGCACTAAAAAGGAATGAATGATACATGGAACAACATGGATGAACCTTAAAAAGAGTCCAGGTGAAAGAAGCATGTTGTATGATTCAATTTATATGAAATGTCCAGTAGGCAAACATAGAGATAGAAAGTAGATTAGTAGTGGTTGCCTAGGGCTGGGGAGGATAGAATGATTGGGGTTGACAGCCAGAAGGGTATGAGGTTTCTTCTGGGAGTAATAAAAATGTGTTAAAATTGATTGTGGTGATAATTGCACAATTCTGTGAACATACGAAAAACCACTGAATTGTATGTTTTATTTCTATTGATTGATTGATTGAGACAGGGTCTCCCTCTGTCATCCAAGCTGGAGTGCAGTGGTGTGATCACAGTTCACTGCAACCTCCACCTTCCTGACCTAAGTGATCCTCCTGCCTCAGCCTCCCAGGTAGCTGGGACTACAGGTGTGTGCCACCACGTCTGGCTCCATTTTTGTATTTTTTTTTGTACAGATGGGTTTTCTCCATGTTGCCCAGGCTGGTCTCAAACTCTTGGGTTCAAGCAATCTGCCCACCTTAGCCTCCCAAAGTGTTGGGATTATGGGCATGAGCCACTGCACCTGGCTGAATTATACATTTTAAATGGGTAAATTGTATGGTATATGAATTATATCTCAGTAAAGCTGTCACCAAAAAAATTCATGTATAAATAAAAGACAACTTAAAATTCTGAAAATAGTTTTATTATGGAAACAAAATAAGGAGGGTAATTAAGCATGAAATAATTTCATTCTTGATAAAAGCATACTGATTATTACAAAATTTAAAGTGTTAGTTTATAGCCCAAATCTTTTAAAGAATTTGTGTCTGCTGAAATGAACTTTCATCCTTTGCAAAGATGCAACTTTAGTTACAGGGGAACATATTTAATCTAAATACACATTGTCATAGATAAGACTCAGAGGATAATATATACAAAGCTAACTGTACTCATCTGTGTTAAATAGCTATACAAAGCTACGAACTTAAAGTATGAAAGGGTTGTTTATGAGACATTTCAAACTATAAGTTTGGAATTCTTGTTCCTTTGTGATACCCTTATTACACTAAATACATTTAGTGGTTACAAGTCCAGTGTACCTCTTAGAGAACAGCACACAGGATTAGATATGCCAAGATTAAAATATTGCACATTTTAGGAAACTCAGAAATAATTCAAAGATGCTTTTATACTAAACTCAGCAAATTTGGTTCCAAAATGTCTTTATTATGAAAAACAAGTAAGCATAATGTTTAGACATTAATGTACAGAAAATAGTTGTCATATATATTCCTTTACAATTTTCACACCTGTTTATTTAAAGTGTTTATTCTACACATTAAAAAACGTAATAATGAGATCATGTTTCAATAGGAAATTGCTAAATTTTACTTGCAAATTTTTGTAGCTATAATTCTAATACACATTGGGATCTAAAACTATTGGTAAACAGCAACAATAGAGACTACATATTTTCTAAATTGGGCAAATGAAAGGAGAATATATTGAGATGTAAATCAGGAAGTAGTTATTCGCTTTACAAAAAGGTTTTAAATACGCAGATTAATTCATAACCTATACCCTTTAAATACTAAAGCATTTAAAATAAATTTAACAAAAAAGGCAACTTACATACTTTTAAAAACTCCATCAGTTGTATAAAGAGAGGCACTACTTTTATCCACAAAAAGCATCAACATTTTTAACAGTTCAAAAATAGGAGCCCAAAACAACTGATTTATCAGAAACAAAACAATACAATGGTTATTCACAGTGTAAGAAATTAAATCTATTTTTTAAAGCATGTTTTTCAGTCTCAATTTATAACACACTTTGACTTCTACTTCTGCTTTTCCTTAAATCAATCTGGACTGTGTGGAAGAATGCCGTAACATGAAGCTATTAGCAATCTGGGTTAATGTTCTACAAAAAAAATATGCTGTCTATATACACAGAAAGTAATGAAGAAAAAAGTTAGCGCTGAAGTACAATGCATACTCCTTAGGTTCTGAAACTATCAGTCTAACAGAAAGCACCAAGATACAGATGCCAAAGTTAGAAAAAATACAAAGCAGCTCAGAATCAATATATCTTATTCAAGGCAAATTTTATGTTAGATTGTTTGTCTGGCATTTGGGAGGCTAAATTAATTTAGGAGGCTAGATATCCCATCTCTACTTTTTTTTTTTTTTTTTGAGACGGAGTCTCCCTCTGTCGCCCAGGCTGCAGTGCAGTGGCAGGATCTCGGCTCACTGCAAGCTCCGCCTCCCGGGTTCACGCCATTCTCCTGCCTCAGCCTCCCCAGTAGCTGGGACTACAGACGCCCGCCACCACGCCCGGTTGAGTTTTTGTATTTTTAGTAGAGCCGGGGTTTCACTGTGTTAGCCAGGATGGTCTGGATCTCCTGACTTCGTGATCCGCCCGCCTCGGCCTCCCAAAGTGCTGGGATTACAGGCGTGAGCTATCGCGCCTGGCCTCCATCTCCACTTTTAACAAAGATTTGCTTATTACTGAATTAACGTTATTAGTGAAAATAGCATAGTGAAGACTCTTTTTTGTGTTTATTGATGAGAAAACATTACTAAAATTTTCTTATGGAAAATGAGGAAATATATAATAATTTTTTGAAAATAAAAAGTAAACTTAGAAATAAATTCAAGGCAGTCAGGTAAAGTGGCTCATGCCTGTAATCCCAGCACTTTGGGAGGCCGAGGTGGGTGGATCATCTGAGGTCAGGAGTTCGAGACCAGCCTGGCCAACATGGCAAAACCCCGTTTCTACTAAAAATACAAAAATTAGCTGGGCGTGGTGGCAGGTGCCTGTAATCCCAGCTACTCGAGAGGCTGAGGCAGGAGAATCACTTGAACCTGGGAGGCAGAGGTTTCAGTGAGCTGAGATCACGCCATTGCACCCTAGCCTGGGAGACAAAATTGAAACTCCATCTCAAATAATAATAATAATAATAATAATAATAATAATAATAGTAAATTCAAGGCACTTGTATCAGTGAGTTTGCAATATCAAGGGCAAAGAACATTTTTTATTTCTTCCAGAAATTCCTTCCACCCCAAACCCATAAACCCTTCTCCTCTCATAGTATATCTTTATTGTCAAACCTAACAACTGTAAGTTACCTAAGTGGAATTATTTGCAGAATTGTGAATCATTTGTTCACTCTACAAATAAGCGAAGAAATAAATTAAATGCTTTCTACTTAAAGTTGTCTAGTACTATTGTTTTAACTACAGTTAAAGTAGAAGCAAATAAGCTTATCTGTCATATTCAATATTGTCATTTCCGTAATAAAGCTTACTTTTCCTTTTCAACTGAAGCTGGATGAAAAATTCATTATTTAAAACATCCCATTAACAATTTTTCCAGATCGATTTTATTTAAGAAATAAGTTGACATAAAGAAGCAAAAGCAACTTACTAATATGTCAAACAAAACACAAGTACCAAACCTAATTCAGCACAGGTGACATAATATAAATCGATAAAAATTCAATTAAATATTTCACACTACATAAAAAGTAGGGTGTTCTATTTCCCCTTCAAAATATGGAAGATGACTTTTAAATTACATTGTTTTACATGCTCTAATCACAAGTACTACCATGTGACTATTCATTGTGTGCTTAGGTAACTATGGTCATATTTTCAGAAGGCTTGAAGCAAAATACTAGTGACTCACTAGTCAGATGTACAGAGTCAACCTGAAGTACACTGCCTGCAACTATCTTAACATAGTTAAAAAATTATGTATAAAAGTGAAATGAGAACCACTGAAACTAATCTATCAGATATATGACATCAACATCAAACAATTCTTAAGCTCCAAAAGAGCAAAGCATCTGAGAATTAGTCTAAGAATTAATGTACTTTTACAACATGTATAACAGAAAATAAAGACAATGGAAAAAGCTCCCTTCTAATGTAGTGTACTTTACAACACATATATAACAGAAAATAAAGACAATGGAGAAATGTTCCCTTCTAATGTAGTAATTTAGAGTACTGAAAATGCAATTTTTGCAGCACTTTAACAAGTTAGAATTATGAAAATCTGTTCACTGAACAGGAGTATAAGGAAAAACTAAACATGTATCCCAACTTATGACACATCTATAGACTACATCTATCCTGAAACTCTTTTTTTTTTTTTTTTTTTTTTTTTTTTTTTGAGATGTTGTCTTGCTCTGTCACCCGGGCTGGAGTGCAGTGGCCGGATCTCAGCTCACTGCAAGCTCTGCCTCCCGGGTTTATGCCATTCTCCTGCCTCAGCCCCCGGAGTAGCTGGGACTACAGGCGCCCGCCACCTCGCCCGGCTAGGTTTTTGTATTTTTAGTAGAGACGAGGTTTCACCGTGTTAGCCAGGATGGTCTCGATCTCCTGACCTCGTGATCCGCCCATCTCGGCCTCCCAAAGTGCTGGGATTACAGGCTTGAGCCACCGCGCCCGGCCTATCCTGAAACTCTTAATAAGGCCAAATCAACGTTTTAAAATTTTCTCTTAATAAATGATTAAAAATATAAAAATACTTAAAGGAACATAGCATTTAGACTGTGAAACTGTGTTGTAAATGTTATTACAGTTGTCATTTTTTTCTTGATGTTGAAGACTGCATCACAGTTTCATAAATAACATTGCTTGTGTTTTATAACATATCTGCATGCAGAGGTATGTTTAACAACATCTGCATGTATCCCCAGAAACTGTTGCTCATTTTAGAACACATATTTTTATTCTGATAATGATTTAATTTTTTACTTAGTACTTCAGTAGAAAATATGTGAATAGATTGTATGCCCCATATCAGTATTTAAAAAAAAAACCTGAACAACATTCTTTTAAATGTCCATTAAAAAAATATATGTAACAGTTATTGTTTTATCATGATTAGATTGGTATCAAATTAATAGGCATAAGTGAAATAGCTAATCATTTACGAGTCATTTAAAAAATGCAATAACATCATGCACTATGTATTACTAAGAAAGTGCTCACTTATACAAGCAGCGGATGAGGAGAAGAGTATCATGAAAATGCTAGATATATCTTTATGTACATCCTTAAAAATCACTTTCCTTTATATAATTTCCATTTTAATTTAAATGCCACATATCTTCAGCTAACATTTAAATTAGTTTTTATTGTAAAACTTCAGTTGTTATACATCATAAAATACCTTCAGAAACTTGCTTGAAGGTAGGAATAATTCTTTCCTTCTATTAAATAATTATATCACATTAAGTATTTATTAAATGTTATGTTTGAGAAATGTATTCTGACCTAGAACATATTCAAATTCAAGATCAATATTATAATGGAAGGAAGATTTTATGGGGAAAATGTTGCAATCAGTAAAAGTGTTAAAGACCATGTAACAGTAAGGAAGATACCTGTCTGGAATATTGCAGAGTGGTATACATCACATTTAATCAAAGGAGAGTAATGCTTGATCTTCTATTTCCCACAGAACTCTGGATCCAGTTAAGAGCAGAAGGGGGAAAGAAGCAGCAATATTTCAAATGTCCATACTCTGATCTGCAAAAGACACCGAGTAGGTAGAAGAAAACTGCGTTTTACTTCAGGTAGTCTTTGAATGAAGGCTCTGTTATTTTTCAAGACTGGAAGGATATCACAGTGTTGATTTTATATACAAAGTAGGATCTGTTCCAGTATACTCTAGTGAAATAATTCACATATGGAGAATAGTTAATTTTGACCTCATGACAAAATCGCCCATACTTTGAGTAGGTTAGCTTGTCACCTTCTTCACAAACCATCTATTAAAAGACATAAAACATAATATTAAAAAGCTTATTAAGCTTATAGCAGAAATGCAATCAATATACAAACGACTATTATTTATATGAAAAAACACATTACTGCTAAACATTGTCTATAAAACATCTCACTGTTAGCAAACAGAAGCCTCTTCATAAGTGAGTCACCATGCCCACTATACTCCTGAACTTTCCATTGACACTGAGAAACCAGTATGAAGGCTTCCAATTTTTAAAAGATTTAATCCTAAAATTTAGAAGGCAATATTTCCATAATCCATTATCACTGCTCGGAAGAACCTTATCATGCATCCTACCAAGGCTGACGTTTTCTTTTGTATGTTGAAAAAATACTTCAAACTACTTTTAATAAGCTGTCCCCATTATTACATAACTCAATTATATTCTTAGTTAAGTTCCAAAAATAAAGTTTAAAGATTACGAGTTTGCCGGGCGCGGTGGCTCAAGCCTATAATCCCAGCACTTTGGGAGGCCGAGATGGGCGGATCACGAGGTCAGGAGATCGAGACCATCCTGGCTAACCCAGTGAAACCCCGTCTCTACAAAAAAAAAACACAAAAAACTAGCCGGGCGAGGTGGCGGGCACCTGTAGTCCCAGCTACTTGGGAGGCTGAGGCAGGAGAATGGCCTAAACTCGGGAGGCGGAGCTTGCAGTGAGCTGAGATCCGGCCACTGCACTGCAGCCTGGGCGACAGAGCGAGGCTCCGTCTCAAAAAAAAAAAAAAAAAAAAAGATTACGAGTTTAAGTAAAATCGTTTTTCTAAAATAAATAAATAAATAACTTTCCAAATGGTTACTTACATGGCCATTTGCAATGTCTAATAAATCTTTAACCCTACAGCCTCTCATGGTTCCCACCTCATTGCAGATAGCATCCTCTACAATTAGGTAATTAGCTTTGTAAGATGTCAGTATTTTATAAATATCCTCAGCAGATCGCTTTGAATAGATTTGGTAGATCTGAAAGAATACAATTAAAATAAATTTTAAAGGACATTTAAAACTTCAGTAAATTGAAACCATACATCGAGCATCTACTGTGTTCTCAGTGCTGAATATTACATATGAAAAATATATTTATTTTTATAAATAAATATAAATATTCATTTATATATTTATCAAAACTCATGTTTGGATTATGTGGTGCTTTTTACCATAATTTTGCTGAATTTATTAGATAATAAGCTCTGGATCTTATTAGATAATAAAGCTTCTCAGTCTTTCTGAAATGTTAATATTGGATCAACTCTTGTTATCCTTCAAAAAGTAATAAAATCACAAATATTAGGCCCATAGTATCATATACTATTTGTCCTGAAAATACTGAGATTTGAAATCTAGAATGAATAAGATTCCAATCTATTTGCAGAATATCCAGTAGCTGCCTCCTACCTGTCACCACAGCTGCCTAGCTAGTACCCTCAGTTCCCATGCCAACTGACATGCTAGGAATACCTACTTTCAACATTCTGTGGCACACAGAATGGTAATACATCAAGAGGAAGTGTCTCTCTCATTTCACACTAAATACGTTTCAGTGGGAATGGTTCTATCCTATCCAGCCTATACCTATTGATAGTTATTTACAATTTTATTTATTTTTAAGTTTTAAGAAAGTGAAACATACGATTGGGGGATTTATAAAAAAAAAAAAAAAAAAAAAAAAAACATTTCTACGCAATTGTAGTAACATTACTGATAGCCTACAGCAGAGTTTCTCAACCTTAGCACTATTCACATTTTTTTTTTTTTTTTTTTGAGACGGAGTCTTGCTCTGTCGCCCAGGCTGGAGTGCAGTGGCTGATCTCAGCTCACTGCAAGCTCCGCCTCCCGGGTTCACGCCATTCTCCTGCCTCAGCCTCCCGAGTAGCTGGGACTACAGGCGCCCGCCACCACGTCCGGCTAATTTTTTGTATTTTTTTAGTAGAGACGGGGTTTCACCGTGTTAGCAAGGATGGTCTCGACCTCCTGCCCTCATGATCCGCCCGTCTTGGCCTCCCAAAATGCTGGGATTACGGGCTTGAGCCACGGCACCCGGCCTGCACTATTCACATTTTAGGCCAGATCATTCTTTGTTGGGACAGGAGAGAGGATGTTCTCTGCAATGTAGATCAGCATTCCTGGTCTCTACTCACAAGATGCCCATAGAACCCCTCTTCCTGTTATGACATTGCAACAATCAAAAATGTCTCCAGACACTGCCAAATGTCCCCTCAGGGAACAATCGTCCCAGGTTACGAATCACTGGCCCAGGGGATTATACAAAGATTAGCCACATATTACGAATTAGAGACTCTGTCTAATTTAACTGATATGGTCAGCCAGGTGCGATGTCTCACGCCTATAATCCCAGCACTTTGGGAGACCCAGGCAGGCAGATCAATTGTGGTCAGGAGTTTGAGGCCAGCCTGGCCAACACGGCAAAACCCCCTATCTACTAAAAATATGAAAATTAGCTGGGCACGGTGGCATGAACCACTAGTCCTAGCTACTTGGGAGTCTGAGGCAGGAGAATCGCTTAAACCTGGGAGATGGAGGTTGCAGTGAGCCGAGATCATGTCACTGCACTCCAGCCTTTATGAAATTCTCTAAAACTGAAAAACAGAATATTGGGAACTCAGGTTCAGTTCATCATTGCTTTCAGATATGAAGTTACCACTTAAATTCATACCATACAAGAGCGAGACTCCAACTCAAAAAAATAAAATAATTAAAAATATAAATAAATAAATGGCCGGGCATGGTAGCTCACGCCTGTAATCCTAGCACTTTGGGAGGCAGACGTAGGCAGACTGCCTGAGCTCAGGAGTTCAAGACCAACCTGGGCAACATGGTGAAACACGGTCTCTACTAAAATATAAAATATTAGCCAGGCGTGGTGGTGTGCGCCTGTAGTCCCAGCTCTTCGGGAGGTTGAGGCAGGAGAACTGTTTGAACCTGGGAGGCAGAGGCTGCAGTGAGCCAAGATTGCGCCACTGCACTCCAGCCTGAGCGAGACTCATCTCCAAAATTTAAAAAAAAAAATTGTAATTAAAAATAAACGATATGGTCTCATTTATGAAGTTCAGTTTGGATTTTAGCTTAACAACAAGTTTACTTAATACCTGCTATGTGCTATATACCATAGAGAAAGAAAAAAGTTTGAAAAACCGTGGTTACTGTTTCTCATAGACAAGTTACATAAAACTTAAAACTCTAAAATGTTTAAATTAAATTAGAACCTAACTAGAACTCTGACCTAATTACAAGTAACTCTGAAATACCATATTAGAAAAGACCAATCAAAAGAAAACAAAGTCACAGAGTTTGTTGTTTTAAATCCACAAAAAATAAAATTCGGGAATATGCTGTCTATATTTTGCCTAAGCAGCTCTATGTTTTGGAAGTGCAGCAAATACTCATCAGAGATGGCTGCTGTCTCTCAAGGAGTCATTCTCAGGTAGATCTCCCCATCTCTATCTCTCCCCTGCCTGCTTCAATCTGTTCTTTCTGCCATGACCAGAATTACGTCTTCAAAGCAGATCTAATCATTCCACTGCCAGGTTTACTAAAAGTCATGTCTCTTAACTGCCTCAAGTATAAATCTACATTTTTCAGCATGATATTCCAGGTCTGTCAGAATTCAGCCTCATTTTCTTTTCCAGTTTCAAGACTATACAAATTCCTTAGCTCATGTTACTTTTTCAGCCTGGAATCATATATATTTCTTTTCCAAACAAGTTTCTAATCATCCTTCAAAGCCCAGATTGAGGGACTGCCTTTTATGACAACTTCTTAGATTTTTGTAGGCAGAATTGTTTGACTGTTCCTGCTTTTTTACTCCTCTTTGTACGTTGTGTGTGTCCATGTGTATGTGTATGCATGCAACGACCACTTAATAGTACAGAGTAATAACATAATAGCTAACTTTAAAATTTTACTGTGTTTCAGGCATTGTACATTATCTCATTTAATTCTCACAAGTAGGAGGTGAGAACTATTATTCTCACCTAATCTCCAGATTTAGTAACTCGCTCAAGGTCACAAAGCTGATACACAGCACAGCTAGCATTTGGGTTCAGGTACTCTGATTCCTGAGTCTGCATTCTTAATCTCTATATTACTGTATTTCTTCCTTAACTTAGAATATGCTTAAAAACTGTATGAAATTATCTAAAATTGAAAAACAGAGTATTGGGAACTCAGGTTCAGTTCATCATTGCTTTCAGATATGAAGTTACCATTTAAAGCCATATCAAACATTCAAAATAATATATTATCTAAACTATAATTAGATACCATTCTAATGTTATACTGAGTCAATAACTGCCCATTTATTAAAAAATAAATTAGTGTTTTATAAGCAATAATAGAACTTTAGCTGAGAAAGACAAAGTGTAGTACCAAGACATTAATTGACAGTCTTCTTTTAAAAATTGGATTGAGGGCTGGGCACAGTGACTCACGCCTGTAATCCCAGCATTTTGGGAAGCCAAGGCAGGTGGATCACCTGAGGTCAGGAGTTCGCCACCAGCCTGACCAATATGGTGAAACCCTGTCTCTACTAAAAAATACAAAAATTAACTGGTCATGGTGGCGGATGCCTGTAATTCCAGCTACTCGGGAGACTGAGGCAGAAGAATCACTTGAATCAGGAGGCAGAGGTTGTAGTGAGCCGAGATCGCACCATTGCACTCCAGCCTGGGTGACAGAGCAAGACTCTGTCTCAAAAAAAATAAAAAATAAAAAATAAAATAAAAATTTGATTGAGAACAGTATTTTAAAAAGAATGTTAGCCAGCTGTGGTGGCGCATGCCTGTAATCCCAGCTACTCAGGAGGCAGAGGCAGGAGAATGGCTTGAACCAAGGAAGCGGAGGTTGCAGTGAGCCAAGATTGTGACACTGTACTTCAGCCTGGGTGAATTAAAAAAATGTTAGCCGGCTGTGGTGGTGGGTGCCTATAATCCTAGCTACTCAAGAGGCTGAGGCAGGAGAATCGCTTGAACCCAGGAAGGGGAGGTTGCAGTGAGCTGAGATTGCACAACTGTATTCCAGCCTGGGTAAAATATTACACATTAGGTCCCTTGACACTTTGTGGAACATTAGGTATTTTTCTTAGAAACATATCAATATTATTCATAAAACAAAGAACTTAATATTTTAATTTTGGGTCTCCTCTTGGTTAAATGTATTATTAATTACACAGGTTTTCCGAAACGGAAGTTAATTAACTCTTTTAAAATTGTTTGGACTCTTCTAGCTACCTAGAAGCATACATATACTGCAGACTATGCTAAAATACAAAGTGCTGGAAAAGAGATCCAAATGTAGAATTCAAAATGCCTTACATTTTCATTTCTCTTGAGAAGATCATCATCATTGTAAAGAGGCAAACTTGTCACCATCCATCCAGTGCATAATTTAATCGCACCCATTAACTGTGGACTCCCTGCAAACACAGCTGCAACTGGAGCTTGCCTTCTGCAAAGAAACATAAAGATTTGCACACTGAAAAGGCGAGTATACTATTTAGATCACTGATCTATATCAACTCTGAAACACCAGAAAACTTACAATGTTTATACATTTAAATTTCAATGTCAGTTTTCATTTCATTTCATTTATGGATTCATTAAAAAAAAAAAGGGCACCTAACTATGCACCAGACACTTGTGCTGAAGATACAGAAACTTTTCTAAAAAGAGGGAGCAGGGGGAAGGCAATAAGAAGTAAACATATATATTGGGTGGTGATAATATGATTAAAAATAATGCAGAGTAAGGGGACAGTAACCAGAATATATTATTTTAGATAAGGTGGCTAGTTCTGTGGTGATACTGTGAATTCTCAACTCCATCTTTTGCAAATTAACTACGTACAACCCAGCTTCTTCCTAATCCACCTCTCCTTCTGCTCCTTCTCTGTTTTTACCCATGTGTCTGTCTCCAGGTGGAAAATATAGGACTTCTCCACTCTGAATCATTATCCCAAGTCCCAGACAGATGCTACTTGCAAGGTGGAAAACCTACAAGCAGGTCCCAAAGGGCTGTTCTAATACATTCACTTATTTATTCACTGTCTGAATTTAACATTAAGCACCTACCTCTCTATGTGCTAGGGATAGTGCCAGGCTATCGAAAGAAAGAGATGGCATATGTGGCCATAGTCCTCAATAGTGAGGAAGCAGATATAAAACACAGTAATTGTACCCAGTAACATAAATGTTCAATAGGTAATTGTTTGGGCCTTTGCTGTCTTTGAAAATACTGTGGTAAATCATACAGAGATGTAACTTCCTCTTTTGTTAATGAAAACACAAGGCAGTATTCAACAATAGCAAATAGAATTCACAAAAAGTATTAATGGGCAATAGTTAAGGATGATCTAAAGAAAACTATTTTTATAAAATAGAAGATATGTTATAGTAACAAGACATTATAATAAAACCTATTCTTGTTTCTGTATACCTATTCTATAAATCAATTTAAAATTTCTAGAAACACTTTTTGTCTTTTTTCCCATATTTTTCTGGTCTTTTTTGATAGTATTTCATCACTTTTTCGTGTCTTCTTATCTTCTTTTATGTCTTTAATAAATTTCAATGTAGTTATTTCGTAGTCTCCATCCATGGAATAGACTGGTTACAAAAATGGCCACAATAATTCCTCTCCCTATGGTCACAGTCTTGGAGGGAACGCTAGTCATCATCATGTGACTTGCTTTGGCCAATAGGACAATAGTAAGCACCGTGTAAGCAGTGACTTAAAACATGCTTGACATTGAGAATTGCCCTCTCTTGCTGCTCTTGGGAATTCTACAACTACCACCTTGTAAACAAGCCCAAGCTAACCCGCTAGATGATGAGAGATAGAGGGCCAAGTCAGTTTGATCCCCTCAGCTGACACAGAGCCAACCCTAGACTTGTGACAGAGACCCTGCCAGACTATCCAGTCCCAGTGAAGCTGGCCCAGACCAAAAGAATCCTCCCCAGCCCCCTAACCCTGCTAATTCTCAAGACGGTGTGGAATAACCCATGTTTATTGTTTGTAGGCCACTAAGTTTTGTGGCATTCTGTTATGCAGCAAACCCTAAATGATGATACAAATTTTATTATCAGAAATAGCTAGAGGTCTAATTCTGCTGTTTATCACAAGCTTCATTGAACTGCTTATGTGTTTTATAATTTTAGAGCTTACCTTCATGAAACTTTACTTATGGAATCCTGTATAACATGGGTTGAAGATGTGTCACACATTCCAGACCAACTCCAAACCACTTTTAACGCTAATTTTTAAATTTGGGGTTTCTTAGATTAGACAAGCATAATTTCAAATTACACTAGACAAGTATAATTTCAAACTATAAATCCACATGAATTCAGATCCATTGCTATAAATTGAGAGGGGAGAATTTTTCTGACCAAGAGATGAATGCGAGAGAGACATGCTTTCTTATCTTCTTTCTCTACTGCTTGGTATCTTGCTATTCCATCCTTCCACTGACTAGGTATTTGTTCTTCTATCCTTTCACTGTCAGTGTAGCCTTCTGAGGGTCCCTGAGTTACGTATGTGTGTGTTGGGGGGGTTCTCAATTCCAATTCCCTGCTTCCATAGGCCTAAGACCACATCTCCTGTCCTGTGTGGGCATTAAAATCTAAAACCCCTGGTTATCAAAGCTAGTAATCCACTGACAATTCACCTCCAACACAGGGCAGAATAAGCATCCCCTTGACTCTCTAAATAAAAGGATAGCTCTTCTTTTTTTATCCCATATTTCTAAGTGTTTGACAATGGCAGTTTCAAATCTCATACCAACCAATGCTATATTTTCAAGCCCATGGAGATGAGCAGAAAATTAGAATCACTAAGTCCAACAAAACCTAAATATCCCTAAAACTCCTGAGTTTAATTTGGAGAAGTATTAATTTATTATTTCCTGTGAATTCATTAGATAGCATGCAGTGATTAATTAATAGCTTAATAATAGTCTTGGGCACTTCAATCCTTACTTTATCCAGGTCATAAGTTCCACTGTATCTGGGTCATAGAATTCCTGTAGTTCCATTAATTCTGTCATTAATCTTGGAAAAAACTAAAATGCAAAAAAAAAAAAAAAAAAAACCCAAGAGGTGTATGTCAGTAATTAGAAAGTTTAAAACTGTTCCACAGTATTTCAAAAGACTAACAGACTAACTTAAGGCAAATGATATTACAACACCTTTTGCATGGAAAAAATGTCATGATGGATCTCTTTTCTCTTTGCTTTCCTTCAATGGCCTGCTTATTTTTCTCAATCCAAATAATCTATTTTATGGTTAATTCACTGCTTTGACTCAATAAATAATTTTGTCATTACCAAACAATAATAAATTGATCATCAGTTGTATCTTTCAGGCACACACATAATAAATAAATAAATAAATTTTCAGTTCCAATAATTTGCAGAATTTATATCATTTCATAGATGATAAAGTTTTGGAGTTACCACAATGTGTTTTAATATTAATTCCTATTTACTCAGCAATTTCCTTTGCCAATTATAAACTGAATTAACACTAGCATTAGACTGCAGAAAATAGCATCAGGTGGCATTCTAGAAATGTTTTAGCCCTTCTACAATGCTCCTAACAACAAAAAAAATTAAGCATTACAAGAATATTACATTTTATTTTGTTAGGATAGTGTCTCAACATGTTTCCTACCTACACATATAAATTTATCACTACCCTTGTAGATAAAGTACATTTTATTAATATAAAAATCTAATTTTTTTACCTCTTTCCATAAGCTGAGACCTATTATAGTAGGCACAGCCATGCTCAGAATAAGAGCCTAAAATATGAAAGCAAAAAGGATTACAGATAAATACATTTCAGAACACATGTTAGAGGTAATAGACACTACTCTATGATCAATCATATATCTCTATAGTTATACAAAATTTCAAAAAAAATGAAGTCAACATAGAACCTAGTTCACAGAATGAGACGGGTGAAAACTAATGACTTTCAAAGATATTAACTTGGAAGTAAAGTGAGACATAAACATTTACTATAAAAATTTAACACAGAACATTAAAAAGGTAATGCTCATAATTTCAAATGGCAAGTCGGTATTTGAAAAATTTGCCAGAAATCTATGCTATACAGATCTTACAAAGGATAGTACACTACTACATGAAAAGCTATCACAAAAAAGACAATGAATTAACACAAAAAAATAACTAATATACATTAGTACACTAGTCTGTTAAAATAAGAATGCATCAACTCTCCTCGAAATAAGACTGGCAAAATACAACATGAATATTATTAAAGATAATGTATCATCGTCCTGCTATAATAAAACCTGTTCTGCCTACTGTCCCATGTCTTTTAGTGACCATATGATCCACCAGAAACCCAGGAAACATCTAAGATATCTCCCTCTTCTTCATTTCCCCATACTTAATAAGCAGTGAGGCTTACTGATCTTCTGACTACTTTTTTCATTCCAATCTGGCATACTACTAATCGAATGGGCTTTGGAGTCAGAAAAACCTGGGTGTGGCTGGGTGCGGTAGCTCACACCTATAATTCCAGAACTTAGGGGGCCAAGGTGGGAGGATTGCTTGAGTCCAGGAGTTTGAGACCAGCCTGGGCAACATAGAGAGATCCTGTCTCTACAAAAAAAAAATGTTTTAATTAGCTGGGCATGGTGGCATGTGCCTGAAGTCCCAGCTACTCAGGAGGATGAGGAAGGAGGATTGCTTAAGCCCAGGAGTTTAAGGCTACAGTGAACCATGACTGTGCCAGTGCACTCCAGCCTGGGAGAGTCAGACTCTGTCTCAAAAAAAAAAAAAAAAAAAAAGAGAAAAGAAAATCCTGGGCGTGAATCATGATTTCCATACTTAGAAGCTTGGCAATCTCAAGCAAGTTATTTAACCAATTAAAGCCTTGTTTTTATCTATAAAACAGAGAAAATCTAGGACTGAATAGCATGTGAAATGCTTCAAACAGTACCTGACATAATGAACATTCAATAAATTGAAGCTTCAATTACTTCTATCCACTCTGCCTCCTCTGTGACTGAAGTTTGTTGCCTGTGGACTACCCTTCACAGAATTGTTAAGAGTGAGCAAATAAAAAATACAAGTCTGACTCTCTCGCTTTCCATGAGGCGTACACATCCCAATTCCTTCCCACTGCGGACGGCATGAGAGCCAGCTCCGCAGCATGACACTTAGGGACCCCATGGCCTCACCTTCCTCCATTTCTGTAGTCTCATTTCTTGACCACCCCTACCTACCTCACACTTTGTGTGCCAAGAAAACTAAATATATTGTGCCTTTTTCCCAGTCCCTTTGATTACATCATGTTCTTTGCCTACCTCTGTGTCTATTCCTTCTACCATGAATATCCTCTCTTTCCCCTTCATTTGCCTAATAACTAAATATCTTTCCAATCTCAGATTGGAAAGCCTTATTTGAGTGCCTAAAAAAAGAGAAAAACAGAATTAAGTAGCCCTTCCCTGTGTTCTAAAAGAACCCTATGAAAAGTTCTTTTTGTTTTTTAGGAGGCAGGACGGGGAGAGAAGGAAGAGCTGGCAGGTTGGAGAAAGTGGAAGCGGAGGGAGCAGGGGACAGAGGGTCGAATTCTTATTATCTGTTTTTACGCCCAGAGATTATAATCCACTTGATGAAATTAACTACGCTATAATTACCTTTGTATCCCAAGCACACAGCAGGCAGAATGGAATGTTCCATTCATATAGAAAATATACCACAGTTCTAAATTAAACCAAGAAAGATATTATAAAAATTAATTCTTGGCCGGGCGCGGTGGCTCAAGCCTGTAATCCCAGCACTTTGGGAGGCTGAGACGGGCGGATCACGAGGTCAGGAGATCGAGACCATCCTGGCTAACACGGTGAAACCCCGTCTCTACTAAAAAAAAAATACAAAAAACTAGCCGGGCGTGGTGACGGGCGCCTGTAGTCCCAGCTACTCGGGAGGCTGAGGCAGGAGAATAGCGGGAACCCGGGAGGTGGAGCTTGCAGTGAGCTGAGATCCGGCCACTGCACTCCAGCCTGGGCGACAGAGCGAGACTCTGTCTCAAAAAAAAAAAAAAAAAAAAAATTAATTCTTGGTGGCCTCTCACATTACTGATTCACTCACATTTTTACCTTTTATTTTTTCAGCTGTATGCATTAAAATGCATTACTTTGATAATCAGAATTTTTTATTTTTATTTTTATTTTTTTGAGACAAAGTCTTGCTCTGTTGCCAGGCTGGAGTGCAGTGGTGTCATTGTGGTTTACTGCAACCTCTGCCTCCTGGGTTCAAACAATTCTCAATTCTCAGCCTCTCGAGTAGCTGGGACTACAGGCATGTGCCACCATGCCCAGCTAGTTTTTTTTGTATTTTAAGTAGAGACAGGGTTTTACCATGTTGGCCAGGCTGGTCTCGAACTCCTGGCCTCAAGTGATCCACCCATCTCAGCCTCCCAAAGTGCTGGGATTACATGCATGAGCCACCGCGCCCAGCCCAGAAATTATTTTAAAAAATGTTGGCCGGGCGTGGTGGCTCAAGCCTGTAATCCCAGCACTTTGGGAGGCCGAGACGGGCGGATCATGAGGTCAGGAGATCGAGACCATCCTGGCTAATACGGTGAAACCCTGTCTCTACTAAAAAATACAAAAAAAAACTAGCCGGGCGATGAGGCGGGCGCCTGTAGTCCCAGCTACTCGGGAGGCTGAGACAGGAGAATGGCCTAAACCCGGGAGGCGGAGCTTGCAGTGAGCTGAGAGCCGGCCACTGCACTCCAGCCTGGGCGGCAGAGCAAGACTCCGTCTCAAAAAAAAAAAAAATGTTTTGCACAGGATCTGTTTTTCTACCTGTAAGTCATCACGTAATTTACTCATGCTATTTCAATTGTATTCAATGTAATTTCCACTTATTAGCTTTGATTTTATATAATTAGAACAGAAACAAATAACGCAAAATAATGACTCACCAACAATATTGGGTGTACAGTTCTTAATCGAAGCCACTTGAAAAGTGTCATCCAAAGTTCAGGAGAACATACACCAAATGCTGCTAACATGCACACATAAGGAATCCAGATGTACTTCAAGCTGGAAAACATAAATGGAGTCATACATGAGACATCCTGTGAACATCATTATTATCTAATTTCTCTCCTTTGAGCTCTTTCCTGCTACTCACGAAAATACCAAAATGTTAAGGGACAGTGAAAAAGCTTAGCCTCTAATTTTCAGCAACAGATTGTTATCTAGTTTTTAAAAAATCAAGCAGACATGTGGTCTAGCAAATTAGGATAAAATAAAAGCATTAATACTGATGAGGATGCAGGAAAATTGTATTCTTGGAGAGAATATAAACTATAGAGTATTTTCAAAAGGCAGTTTGGTGGACTGGGAGTGGTGGCTCATGCCTGTAATCCCAGCACTTTAGGAGACTGAGGTAGGTGATCACTTGAGGCCAGGAGTTTGGGACCAGCCTGGGCAACACAGTGAAACCCCGTCTCTACCAAAACTACAAAAATTAGCCAGGCATGGTGACATATGCCTTGGTCCCAGCTACTTAGGAGGCTGAGGCAGGAGGATCACCTAAGCCTGGAAGGCAGAGGTTGCAGTGAGCCAAACTTGCACCACTGTACTCCAGCCTGGGTGAAGAGCGAGACTCTGCCTTAAAAGAAAAAAAAAACCCTCTAAGATAGGCAATGCTATTTCTAGTAATGTAGCCTGAAAATATATTAGCATAAGAGTATAAAGACAGACATACAAGGGGTCTTTTTTTTTTTTTTTGAAGCGGAGTCTCACTGTTGCCCAGGCTAGAGTACAGCAGGTGTGATCTTGGCTCACTGCAACCCCCGCCTTCTGGGTTCAAGTGATTCTCCTGCCTCAGCCTCCCAAGTAGCTGGAATTACAGGCACACGCCACCATGCCCAGCTAATTTCTGTATTTTTAGTAGAGACCAGGTTTCACCATGTTGGCCAGGCTGGTCTCAAATTCCTGACCTCAAGTGATCCACCCGCCTTGGCCTCCCAAAGTGCTGAGATTACAGGTGTGAGCCACTGCGCCTGGCCACACACAAGAGTTTTAACTACAGCATTTTGTTTTACTAGCAAGAAAATTGGAAGAAAAAAAAAAACAAAAACAAACTTCTGTTCTTCAATAGGTACTGACTAAATAAATTATTATAAGAAACAAAAAAGCAAAATGCAAAACTTCATGTGCAATGTTAACCTAATTTTTGCTTTCTATTTTTTTAAATGTAGATATATGACACAAGCAAAAATAACACCTGGGGCTGGGCGCAGTGGCTCACACCTGTAATCCCAGGACTTTGGGAGGCTGAGATGGGCAGATCACTTGAGGTCAGCAGTGTAAGACCAGCCTGGCCAACATGGTGAAATCCCATCTCTACTAAAAATACAAAAATTTGGCCATGTGTGGTGGCTCTTGCCTGTAATCCCAGCAAACTGGGAGGCTGAAGCGGTGGATCACCTGAGGTCAGGAGTTTGAGACCAGCCTGGGCAACACAGGGAAACCCTGTCTCTACTAAAAATACAAAAAATTAGCCGGGTGTAGTAGCAGGTGCCTGTAGTCCCTGCTACTCGGGAGGCTGAGGGAGGAGAATGGCTTGAACCCAGGAGGCGGAACTTGCAGTGAGCCGAGATCATGCCACTGTACTCCAGCCTGGATGACACAGCGAGACTCTGTCTCAAAAAAAAAAAGTTAAAAATTTAGCTCTTAAATTAAAAAGATTAAAAATCAAGGTGTACAGAAAAAAATTAACTTGTATCATTAGAAGAAAATACATTACTTTATGTTGTAGATGTTAAAGAAACCAAAAGGAGCCCATCTCCGTAGGAGATGCCAACTGCTAAAAATGGAAGAGGAAAAGTTTAGAAAAATTAATAGATATCAGTGCTTAGTACAGATTATCAAGAAAAAAATAACATTTCAAGGGACAACTTTTGTAATAAATACTAAGGAGAACAACCAGACCCTTCTATGATATATTCCCTGGTGTCAAACTCAGAGGAGACTGGAAGAATCTGGGCCTAGAGTATAAATGTTAACCACTGTGGTTTTATAAAACAGCAAAGCCATGGAATGGAGAAAATAAAGAAATATCCAGGCTGGGTACAGTGGCACATGCCTGTCATCCCAATACTTTGGGAGGCCAAGACAGTAGGATCATTTGAAGCCAGATGTTCACGACCAGCCTGGGCAACAAAATTAGACCCTGTCTCTACAAAAGAATTTTTTTTAATTTTCAAAAATTAAGAGGCTGGGTGCATTGGTTCACACCTGTAATCCCAGCACTTTGGGAGGCTGAGGCGGGTGGAACACCTGAGGTCAGGAGTTCGAGACCAACCTGGCCAACATGGTGAAACCCCATCTCTAATAAAAATACAAAATTTAGCCAGGCATGGTGGTGCACGCCTGTAATCCCAACTACTCTGGAGGCTGATGCAGGATAATAGCTTGAACCTGGGAGGTGGACGTTACAGTGAGTCGAGATGGCACCACTGTACTTCAGCCTGGGCAAAATAACAAGATCCTGTCTCCCAAAAAAAAAAAAAAAAAAAAAAAAAAGGAGAGCTCTGCTCTTGTTTGCAGCTGATCTAGGGGCACAATGGTTTTGGCACACACAAAAAAATTAGAATACATGCATAGTTTTTTCACAATACGCATTTTTCACGAACTTTTTGAAGACTCCTTGTATCCACAGTGAAATATTTTTTAGCCTTGAAACAGAAGAAAATCTTGT
This sequence comes from Rhinopithecus roxellana, assembly GCF_007565055.1. Taxonomy (NCBI): domain Eukaryota; kingdom Metazoa; phylum Chordata; class Mammalia; order Primates; family Cercopithecidae; genus Rhinopithecus; species Rhinopithecus roxellana. Next base: position 58,640,380 of record NC_044557.1, on the reverse strand, counting down.
CATCTTACAACATAGATGAAATCTGATGATGTGACATAAAGTGAAATAAGCCAGTCACAAAAAGATAAACACTATAGGATTCCACTTACATGAGGTATCTAAAGTAAACAAATTCATAGAAATGGAAAGTAAAGGCCAGGCACAGTGGCTCCTGGCTGTAGTCCCAGCACTTTGGGAGACCAAGGTGGGCAGATCACCTGAAGTCGGGAGTTCAAGTCCAGCCTGACCAACATGGAGAAACCCCATCTCTACTAAAAATACAAAATTAGCTGGACATGGTGGCGTATGCCTGTAATCCCAGCTACTTGGGAGGCTGAGGCAGGAGAATCGCTTGAATCCGGGATGTGGAGGCTGAGGTGAGCTGAGATCACAGCATTGCACTCCAGCCTGGCAACAAGGGTGAAACTCCGTCTCAAAAAAAAAAAAAAAAGAAAGAAATGGAAAGTAAAATGGTGATTATTAGAGGTTGAGGGTAGGGAAAAAAACGAGAGTTGTTCATCAATATAGAGTTTTAGATTTACAAGATGAAAATGTTGTGCAGATCTGTTGTACAACAATGTGTGAATATACTAAACACTGCTGAATTGTATACTTAAAAAACATTAAGATAGTAGATTTTATGTTATGTACTTTTTTATCATAATTTAAAAAAAACTTAAATGTGGCTAGGCACAGGGGCTCACGCCTATAATCCCAACACTTTAGGAGGTTGAGATGGGAGGATGGCTTGAGCCCAGGAGTTCAAGACCAGCCTGGGCAACATGGCGAGACCTCATCTCTACAAAAACTTTAAAAAATATTAGCCAGGCGTGGTGACACCAGCCTGTGGTCCCATCTAGTTGGGAGGATATCGTAGGAGCATTGCTTGAGCCTGGGAGTTCGAGAGCATAGTGAGCTGTGATGGCACCACTGTACTCCAGTCTGGGTGACAGAATGAGACCCTGTCTTTTTTTCTTTTTTTTAACTAAAGACGCGGCCTCACTCTTGTCATCCAGACTGGAGTGCAGTGGCGTGATCATGACTCACTGTGGCCTTGAACTCCAAGGCTGAAGCAATCCACCCACCTCAGCCTCCATTAGTGGCTGGGACCACAGACGTATGCCACCATGCCTGGCGCTTTTTTTTTTTTTTTTTGTAGAGACAGGGTCTTGCCATATTGCCCAGATTGGTTTCAAACTCCCGGGCTCAAGTGATCATCATCCTCCATCTTCCAAAGTGCTGGGATTATAGGCATGAGCCACCATGCCCAGCCTGTCTCTCAAAAACACAAAAACAAGGCCAGGCGCACCTGCTCATGCCTGTAATCCTAGCACTTTGGGAGGCTGAGTCAGGCGGATCACCTGAGATCAAGAGTCCAAGACCAGCCTGACTAACATGAAGAAACCCCATCTCTACTCAAAATACAAAATTAGCCGGGCTTGATGGCGCATGCCTGTACCCAGCTACTTGGGAGGCTGAGGCAGGAGAATCACTTGAACTGGGAGGCAGAGGTTGCAGTGAGCTGAGATTGTGCCACTACAATCCAGCCTGGGCGACAAAGACTCTGTCTCAAAAAACAAAAACAAAAAACAAAAACTTAAACATAATTTTCAATGCTATTAAACATTCAGTTTGTATACAAGTAACCTAATTGAAGAATTTAAAGCTCCAAACTTCTAAAGATGGTAACATTTTCTTCTTTCATCTATTAAAGAAAGATGCTCCTATATGAATTACAACTTAAGAATAATTAACTTTAATATGCAAAGGGTTTCATATATTGCCTTTTGTTGTTGTTGTTTTTTTTTCCTGATACGGAATCTTGCCCTGCCACCCAGGCTAGAGTGCAGTGGCACAATCTCGGCTCACTGCAACCTCTACCTCCCAGGTTCGACAGACCCTGCCACCTCAGCCTCCCCAGTAGCTGGGACTACAGGCGCACACCACCACACCCAGCTAATTTTTGTATTTTTAGTAGAGACGGAGTCTCACCATGTTGGTCACACTGGTCTCAAACTCCTGACCTCAGGTGAGCTACCTGCCTTGGCCTCCCAAAGTACTGGGATTACAGGTGTGAGTCACTGCTCTCGGCCAACAATCTTTGTAAAAACAAAGGGATCAAATAAAGTACACTTACCCTTCTATAACCATTGCAAGAGAACCCAATAAAATAGTGTGAATTACATGATAAATTATTTCTGGTCTTTCTCCAATTCGTCCATCTTCAAGAGTAACAGTTTCCTTCAGGGACTTACCACTACAAAAAGAAAATGTATTTTTTAATACTTTGAAAATACATTTGTAAAAAACTGAAGATACATTGTTTATCATCTTTGAAGGACATACCTAAAATTTTATATTTCGACATAACAAAAAATATAGGTGATCTTTAAAATTTGAAAGTATATTGTGCTAAATACCTAACATATATACTACATTTCTGCAAATGGCTTTTAGAACCTGAAGACAACAAACTCTATGAAGACCAAACATGAATTTTCAGAAAAATACAAAAGGGCTAGAAGCAGTGACTCATGCCTGTAATCCCAGAACTTTGGGAGGCCAAAGTGGGAGGACACTTGAGGTCAAGAGTTCGAGACCAGCCTGGCCAACATGATGAAACCCCGTTTCTACTAAAATACAAAAATTAGCCAGCCATGGTGGTGCATGCTTGAAATCTCAGCTACTCTGGAGGTTGAGGCAGGAGAATTGCTTGAATCTGGGAGGTGGAGGTTGCAGTGAGCCAAGATTGTGCCACTGTACTCCAGCCTGAGTGACAGAGTAAGACTCCGTCTCAAAAAAAAGAATAATAAAGATTTGTAGGTTCTTCTTCCAAGATCAATTATGAATCAACTAGCAATTGCTAAATTAATATAGTTAAATCATAATTCAAATAAATTCTTAAAATCAAGAAATTATACACAATCTCTGTCTTTTCAAACATGATAAAAACATCAAAGGTTAGTCAAACTTTATAGCTTTTTTTTTTCTTTTTCTTTAAGAGATGGGGGTCTCACTATGTTGCCCAGGCTGGTCTTGAACTCCTGGCATCAAGCAATCCTGCGTCAGTCTCTCAGATTGTTGGAATTATAGGCATAAGCCACTGCCCCTGGCCTCAAACTTTGTAATTTAAAACTACTTATACTGCTAACTTCATTTAAGTTAAATAGAATAAATTATTCTTATATTAAGTAAAAATTTGTACAAATTAGTGAATCGGTCTGTAAAAGTTTAACTGATTATTTAAACTTCAGTTATATATTAAGTCTCTAAGTTTAGGGCTGAACACGGTGGCTCATGCCTGTAATCCCAGCACTTTGGGAGGCCGAGGCGGGTGGATCACCTGAGGTCAGGAGTTTGAGACCAACCTGACCAACATGGATAAAATACAAAATTAGCTGGGCGTAGCAGCGCATGCCTGTAATCCCAGCTACTCAGGAGGCTGAGGTAGGAGAATCGCTTGAACCCAGGCTAAGGTAGGAGAATTGTTTGAACCCGGGAGGCAGAGGTTGCATAGAGCCAAGATCGTGCAACTGCACTCCAGCCTGGGCAACAAGAGCAAGACTCCGTCTCAAAAAAAAAAACAAAAACAAAAAACAAAACAAAACAAAAAACTAAGTTTAAATTTTTCTGGGCAACACAACCTTTTTTTTCTTTTTTGACAGGGAGTCTCACTCTGTTGCCCAGGCTGGAGTGCAGTGGTGTAATCTCGGCTCACCACAACCTCTTCCTCCCGGGTTCAAGCGATTCACCTGCCTCAGCCTCCTGAGTAGCTAGGATTAACAGTGAGCGCCATCACGTCCAGCTAATTTTTGCACTTTTAGTAGAGATGGGGTTTCACCATATTGGCCTGACTGGTCTCAAACTCCCGACCTTGTGATCCGCCGGCTTTGGCCTGCCAAAGTGTTGGGATTACAGGTGTGAGCCATCGCACGTGGCCAACACATCTTATAATGATATTTTCCATGTCAATGAAAAGAGAATGGAATTAGAAGCTCTAAAACAAATATAAAAATATTGGAAGAATATTAAAAATAAGTATTTCATATATTTCCATAATGTATGTTAGTAATATGAGTGATTCTCATAGGTACTTACTTAATCCTCCTAAAAATAACTTGCAACATAGAAAGAAAACAAATAATTAACACCAGGATATAGAAAGGTAATAAAGAAGACTGTGTCAATCGCAGAAAAAAATCTTGAGATGGTGCCTGCAGGGATTCTTGACAGAGGAGCCAATTCATTGTAAAATTCCTATAGAAGACAAAAAGCATGATATTAAATTTACAGACGTTTTAAACTACTGAACACAGAAGTATTTTTTTTAATATCAGTAAAAACTAAGAAAAGACACATTTCCTAAACCTGTTTACTTATAATAGCAAGGTACTATCCTTTATAAATGACGATAATAGTAACGTATTAGTAAACAAAGCATGTGCTCTCACTAAAACCGCTCTAATGAATGTAAAACTGCTGCTTTTTATTGCCAAGTAATGTGACCATCTCTAAAGCCTAATATAGGTTTTAGGGAATTTTAGTTTCTATCTTTATCTAGAAGACAACAAACAATTCAGCTGGCTAACCTCTACAAATGCATTGTCAAATAGGGTAGTTACTAGAGACATGAGGTTTTTAAACAGCTGAAATGTGGCCAATTCAAATTGAGACATACTTTAAGTACAAAATACACCCAGGATTTCAAAGAAAAGAAGAGCAAAATAATGATTTGAAAAACAAAATATATCCTTAATAATTTTTACATTGTTCACAAATTATTTTTATATATTAGAGAAAATATGTTAAAATTAATTTCACTTGTTTCTTTGTATTTTTAAAAATACAGCTACTAGAAAATTACAATTACATAAGTGGTTCACATATTATTATTGGATAGACCTACTCTATATTGACAAGTGTAACTCAACTAGGACCCACTTAAAAAAGAGATACTTACTTATTAAGATAAATCATAAAATTTGAAATGTAAACCTTTTGAGCAGTATGAATCAGGATAAACATTTTTTGGCCCTAAGTATGGTCAACAAGACTCCTGGTTGTATATATGTTTATCTGCGTCCTCATTTCTCATCCATCTCTAAACTCCTATCCTCAATCCCTAGCCGTGGGGAAGGATGTTAGAGATGGAGTAATGTTTAGGAGTGCTCACTGATGGATTGAGAATGTCTACTTAAATCATTGGGTTTAGAACAAAATGTTAAAGTTTAACAATGTGGTAAACACATTCTAAGGTTATCACTGTCGCCCGGGCTGGGGTGCACTGGCGCGATCTTGGCTCACTACGACCTCCACCTCCCAGGCTCAGGTGGTCTTCCTACCTCAGCTTCCTAAATAACTGGGACCACAGGCATGCACCACCACACCCAGCTACATTTTTTTTTTTTTGGTTGGTTTTTTTGTAGAGACAGGGTTTTGCCATGTTGCCCAAGCGGTCATGAACTACCCGCCTCAGCCTCCCAAAGTGCTAGGATTACAGATGTGAGCCACTATGCCCGGCCATTGAAGTTTTTTATCTTTATTGTCTAAGTGGTATCAATTTAGGTAAACTTACATAATCTAAAACTTACTTAGTCATATTTAGTCCAAATTTTACTTCAAGGAATTTCAGCATGTGCCCATTTTCTTTGTGTGGGACAAACATCTAGAAGAGAAAAACACCAATTAAACAAAGAAATATTAGCTATGCTTACAAGCACATGCTTTCTCCAATACTACAGACAGAAAACACAACAAGACTACAAAACAAAAATATGAATAAATAATATATGGTACGACTATGAAGCAAGGAGATTTACTGACATAAATCAATCCCATGACTTTATGTTGAATCATAAACTACAATGGGGTAGTAAGAACATTTCTTTTTTTCTTTTCTTTTCTTTTTTTTTTTTTGAGACAAGAGTTTCATTCTTGTTGCCCAGGCTGGAGTGCAATGGCATGATCTTGGCTCACCGCAACCTCTGCCTCCCAGGTTCAAGCCATTCTCCTGCCTCAGCGTCCCGAGTAGCTGGGATTACAGACGGGTATCACCATGCCCAGCTAATTTTTTGTATTTTTAGTAGAGATGGGGTTTCACCATGTTGGCCAACCTGGTCTCAAACTCCTAACCTCAGGTGATCAAGAACATTTCAACCTTATCCCACCAGGCTCAAGTAACTCACCCACTCTTCTAAACACTTTTCATTTGTCTCACTTTATTCCATATGGTGACATTTTTAACTTAATGAAAAATATGCATTCCCTTTTTCTTTTTAACTATATACAGAAAAGAATCAGAATCCTACTTTCTCACCCAATATGCTAGTTATGATTATTGCTTAACTCAAAATTATACTGTTCAAACTCTATTACTGTGCTATCATTATTCTCATTAAAATTTAGTCCAATATACTTCATTATTCATTTTGTTTTACTATATGAATCCCAGAGAGTTACTTACCTTCATTATAATATTCAATGTTATTGTCAGAGTACACACCAAGTAAAAATTAATCACTTTTATTATTTTAGCTACAAAACTTCCTTTCTTCACATTCAGCTGTGGAGGAAAAAGCATATGAACAAAGAAGTGAGGTGTTAAAAAATTAACAATTTAAAAAGTAATCATAAGAATGGCCGAGCACGGTGGCTCAAGCCTGTAATCTCAGCACTTTGGGAGGCCAAGGAGGGGGTATCACTTGAGGTCAGGAGTTTGACACCAGCCTGGCCAACATGGTGAAATCCAGTCTCTACTAAAAATACAAAAATTAGCTGGGTGTGGTGGCACATGCTTGTAATCCCAGCTACTTGTGAGGCTGAGGCAGGAGAATCACTTGAACCCAGGAGGCAGAGGTTGCAGTGAGCTGAGATGTACTCCAGCCTGGGCAACAGACTCCATCTCAAAAAAAAAAAATCAAAATAAGAACAATAAAAAGACAATTCTAATTACCTGTAGGCACTTAGCAAGCATTAAGGCTGCTACTAAACTTAGTAAAGGAGATACCAACAAAGCTGGATTCTCAAATTGCAGTAAATATCCCAGAAAGAGGGAAAATATGTAGATTTTATAAACTTCATAAACCTGTTGTGACAAAAATAAAATAAGTGAGAATAAGTTATATTTTATCATACATGTTTTCATTTGTTTTTAGATTTAACTATATTATACAGTAAATGCTCTACTATAATTTAGGAAAGTATTATGCAAATGTTCAGTCAATATTTTTAATGTTGGCCGGGCATGGTGGCTCACATCTGAAATCCCAGCACTTTGGGACGCCAAGGTGGGTGGATCACTTGAGGTCAGGAGTTCAAGACAAGTCTGGCCAACATTGTGAAACCCGTCTCTATTAAAAACAAAAAATATTAGCTGGGCATGGTGGCGAGAGCCTGTAATCCCAGCTACTCGGGAGGCTGAGGCAAGAGAATCACTTAACCTGGCAGGTGGAAGTTGCAGTGAGCCAAAATCGCACCACTGCACTCCAGCCTGGGTGACGGAGCAAGACTCTGTCTCAAAAAAAGAAAAAAGGAAAAAGAAAAAAGAAAAATCAGACGGGCATGGTGGCACGCACTTGTAGTCTCAGCTACTCAGGAGGCTGAGGTGGAAGGATCGCTTGAGCCTGGGAGGCAGAGGTTGCAGTGAGCCATGATTGAGCCACTGCACTTCAGCCTGGGTGACAGAGTGAGACCCTGTCTCCAAAAAAGTAAAAATAAATAAATAAAAATAAAATAAAAAACAAAAAGAAAAAAAATCAGTCAATAGCCAGAGCCACTTTAAAAAAAAAAAAAAAAGGCCGGGCGCGGTGGCTCAAGCCTGTAATCCCAGCACTTTGGGAGGCCGAGGCGGGTGGATCACGAGGTCAGGAGATCAAGACCATCCTGGCTAACATGGTGAAACCCCGTCTCTACTAAAAATACAAAAAACTAGCCGGGCGTGGTGGCGGGTGCCAGTAGTCCCAGCTACTCGGAGGCTGAGGCGGGAGAATGGCGTGAACCCGGGAGGCGGAGCTTGCAGTGAGCCGAGATCGCGCCACTGCACTCCAGCCTGGGTGACACAGCAAGACTCCATCTCAAAAAAAAAAAAAAAAGATACCTCGGTCAGGTGTGGTAGCTCATGCCTGTAATTCCAACACTTTGGGAGGCTGAGGCGGGTGGATCACAAGGTCAGGAGTTCGACACCAGTTTGGCTAACATGGTGAAATCCCATCTCTACTAAAAATACAAAAGCTAGCTGGGTGTGGTGGCAGGTGCCTGTAATCCCAGCTACTTGGGAGGCTAAGGCAGGAGAATCGCTTGAAGCCAGGAGGTGGAGGTTGTAGTGAGCTGAGATTGAGCCACCGCACTCTAGCCTGGACGACAGAGTGAGACTCCATCTCAAAAAAAACCAAAAAGATACCTCACTGTTACAAGTCAGAACAGTAGTTACCCTTGGGGGTTGAAGTAATGACTGGGAGAGAGAGCATGATGGAGACTTCTGGGTGTTGGTAATGATCTATTCCCTTTTTTAATGTTTTTAGAGGTGGGGTCTCACCATGTTGCTCAGGCTGGTCAAGTGATCCTCCCGCCTCAGCCCCCACCTCACACAGTTAATTTTTAAAATTTTTTTTGTACAGATAGGGTCTCACTGTGTTGCCTAGGCTGGATTTGAATTTCTGGGCTTAAGCAATCCTCCTGCCTTGGCCTCCCGAGTAGCTGGGACTACAGGCATGTGCCACCACACCTGGCTTGTGTTCTATTTTTGATTTGGGTTCTGGTTCTACAGAAGTGTGCCAGTTACCAAATAACTCTCTTAGCTCCAAACTCCCCTTTCTATCCTTTGCCTGGCAATGCTGGGCCTAGGACTCTGCAATCTACATTTCTGCTTTTCCTGTTGGTTCCCTATGAAGCTCTGCCAATAGGAAATGCTAGAGGGAAAGTGCAAGCCTGGAGGAGGAAGGAGCCTGCTCCTTCCTCTTGCTTCCTGATGGCTTGAGGGTCCTGTGATCTCACCTCAAGGATGCTTCTTCAACCCAACAGAGCAATTACTTCCTATGGAAGTACTGAATGCAGCTGCAGTTTTTCCAACACTTCAAGAACCAGCTTCATCACATCTTCCAGCCCAAGAAACCCAAGACCAGTCAGACACAGCCACATCCTCAGAGGCCTGGGTCCCAATTCTGAAGGGCCCTACTTTTGAGCAAAGCTGGTATTTCTGAGCTCAAAAGTCTGAGTATCAGCTCTGTGAGGTCCTGTTCTATATTTCTACATTTTAATAATTTCATATTTTCCCCTAGCAGTTAACTGCTTTCTGCGTTGCGATCTCTATGAAACTTTCAGGCTCTTATTAACCTTTCATTTAGCAAGTTAATGACTTTATACTTGGTTAACAATTTATGTTAACTTCTCTTTGTCCAAATAACTTAAATGTTGTACACATTGGGGTTCTGAACCATATGAGTGTATGGATGAAGAAAAGAGAGGTTTTAAGATACAATGCTATAAATACATTCATTCTCTGGATTTAAAACCATCATTTCAAAATGCCATAATACCTTGTCATTTTGCTTCAGTGAAAAGATGTCTAGCAGGAATAGAGATATTGCTTGAAGAAACAGGAGATAATGGCTATACTCCCACATCATCATAAATGTGTAAGTTGAAGCACTCATCAACAAGTAGCAAAACCTCTAGGGAAAACAAATGAAAGAAACTAAATATCAATAGCTTTATTACGATAAAAGCCTGTGAGACTGTTACCTCAAAGTTGCAGCTCTGTTACTCATTCAACTTTAAGCTATATAATTATTGAAACTTTGTTTTTAAATCACATAATTATTATTAAATCCTTACAAAAACAACAAGAGCTCAAATAAGGCACTTGAGAGAAATCAACCACTTGTCCTTCAATGTTCAACATCACATTGAGAATTTCAGGAAGACAAAGGGGAAGAAAAAGAAAATTCAATATAATTTTCTTTCATCCCAAAAGAAGTAAAGCAATAAATATAAGAAAGTGGTGGCGTTTACTAGACCTGGCTGGTGAGCTTTTGTTATTGTGGAAGCAACTCCTTTTGCTGTGAAAATAATATTTCACTTCCATGGTGCTTCAAGTTTTAATAATTTCCTAATTTTCCCTTTGTTCCCTCAGTCCTAGTGGTGGTAGCTGCTTTCTGTAGTTGTGATCTCTATGAAACTTTCAGGCTCTTATTACCCTTTCATTTAGCAAGTTAATGACTTTATACTTGGTTAACAATTTATGTTAACTTTTCTCTGTCCAAATAACTTAAATGTTGGTATTCATCACGGTTCAAACTTATTTTGTTAAGAACTTCATTTAAATAGTCTGTTTACATCTCAGCCTATTCCACAGCCCATGTCTTTGCTTTTTTCATTTCCTGTCAACAGAAGTGTTATCTTTCCCCAATGCCTGTACTGTCAGCCATATTAAACTTTCAGCTCTTTTCCTCTGCTAAATACTAAACACAAGGGATGTCACTGCCCTTGCCGAAAATCTGCCTAGGTCAATTCTGTCCTTCAAAATGTCATCTCCCATGTGATCCCTTAGCAAGTTACCAAGTCTGTGACAAATCCCATAACATATTCAACAACAGCCTCTCCTTCTTCCATGGACCTGCTTTTAAACTCTGGATCCCTCCACTGGCTGTAGTGTCAAATGACCTTGTTCAGATAAGAACAGTGAAGAAGGACAATAAAGGTCAGTCAAGAAACCTAAGAACTGTGCTCTCTAAAACTAAGTCTTTCATACTCAGCTGACTATACTCAAGGATAAATTCCAGAGTCAGAAATACCTCAGCCTTCAGCAGATAAAATAATTTTCCAGCATCCTGAATTAGATTAAGACCAGAGAACCAAATGTAAGAAATGACAAACTTCCACCTGTTGGGCAAATAACACCAACTGCAAAGCACAGAAGGGCTCTAACATAAGCTTCTGCTCTTCCTGTCACCATAGCTATGCGCAGGGCAAGGGTTCTGGAAGCCTTCTAATGTGGAACAACCAGAACTGTAATAACCAGACCTGACATCATCATCCCCAGAGAAACCAATTCCAGAAAGCAATGAAGGCTCAAATCTAGACCCAGCCTAATTAACGTACCGGGCATTTGGAGATTACTTCTGAGATTCTGGGGGAAAGCTACAACATACTAAAACAAATTGTTAATTCCAAGGGTTGACTCTCAAACTACTCTAAGAGCACACAGTAAAAATGTCTTAAAGAGAGAACTATGTATCAAATACAATCTGTAGAGTTAGCAAAGTTATTCCTTTCCCTGAGCATTTTCAAGGTTCTGTGCAGTCTTGCCTACCCCAACCTTGCTTGCAGTGTCTCACAGGGCTTCACTTTCACTGTGCCTGTAGTGTGAACTTTTTACACATAGGATTTATGTGATACATCAAACAGGTTTCAATAATCAACCACAAATGTTTCTTAATGACTCCAGATAACTGCACAAAAGATTGAACTGAACTTGGCTATCCTGAGGCAACTGGGACGACGAAACTTAGCCTCAACAATGGGAAGCAAAATACAAAATATGTGATTTTTTAAAAGTACATGGGCTGGGCACAGTGACTCACACCTGTAATCCCAGTACTTTGGGAGGCCGAGGCAGGTGGATCACCTGAGGTCGGGAGTTCGAGACCAACCTGACCAACATGGAGAAACCCCGTCTCTACTAAAAATACAAAATTAGCTGGGCGTGGTGGAGCAGGCCAGTAATACCAGCTACTTGGGAGGCTAAGGCAGGAGAATTGCTGGAACCAGGGAGGCAGAGGTTGTGTTGAGCCGAGATCGCACCACTGCACTCCAGCCTGGGCAACAAGAGCAAAACTTCATCTCAAAAAAAAAAAAGGAAAGAAAATACGTGTAAGCTGAGCACAGTGGCTCACACCAATAGTCTCAGCACTTTTGAGAGGTGAAGCCAGCTGGACTTCCTGGGTCGAGTGGGGACTTGGAGAACTTTTCTGTCTTACAAGAGGATTGTAAAACACACCAATCAGCACTCTGTAGCTAGGACTGTAAAATACACCAATCAGCACTCTGTAAAACCGCACCAATCAGTGCTCTGTAGCTAGCAAGAGGATTGTAAAATGCACCAATCAGTGCTCTGTAAAACGCACCAATCAGTGCTCTGTAAAATGCACCAATCAGCAGGATCCTAAAAGTAGCCAATCGCAGGGGGGATTGAAAAATGGGCACTCTGATAGGACAAAAACGGAACATGACAGGGGACAAATAAGGGAATAAAAGCTGGCCACCCCAGTCAGCAGTGGCAACCGGCTTGGGTCCCCTTCCATGCTGTGGAAGCTTTGTTCTTTCGCTCTTCACAATAAACCTTGCTACCACTCACTCTTTGGGTCCGTGCCATCTTTAAAAGCTGTAACACTCACCCTGAGGGTCCGCAGCTTCATTCTTGAAGTCAGCGAGACCACGAACCCACTGGAAAGAACCAACTCTGGACACACTCTGTGAGGTCAAGGCAGGTGGATCACTTGAGGCCAGGAGTTCGAGACCAGCCTGGCCAACATGGTGAAACTCCGTCTCTACTAAAAATACAAAAATTAGCTGGGTGTGGTGATGTGCATTTGTAGTCCCAGCTGCTAGGGGGGCTGATGCATGAAAATTGCTTGAACCCAGGAGGCGGAGGTTGCAGTGAGCTGAGATTGTCCCACTGTACTCCAGCCTGGGCAACAGAGCAAGAGACTCCCCCTCTCAAAAAAAAAAAAAAAAAAAAAAAAGTTGCTAAAATACTGCTCAGTGATGGCAAGGAGCAAAGTATTCACACATAATAACTCACATGGATGTCAAGGGGATTATTAGGCTGAGTGAAAAAAGCTAATCTTAAAAGGTTACATACTACATGATTTGATTCCATTTAACCTTTCAAGGTGACAAAACTATAGTGATAGAGAAGAGATCAGTGGTTGCCAGAGGTTTGGGTTAGGGGAAGGATATGATTATTAATGTACACAAGAGTTTCTTAGTGGTGAGAGAAGAGTTCTATGTCTTGATTATGATCACGGTTACTCAAATGTATACATGTGATAACAACTAATATGACTATACACCCATTTTCCACAAAAGCAGTACATGTAAAACCTGGTAAAATGTGAAGAAAGTCAGTGCCTGAATTAACAGTATTATATCAATGTCAATTTCTTGACTTAGACAAGATATCAAGGTCACACAAGATATTATTGGGGGAAGATGGGTGATGGGTCAAAAATGTAGTAAGCCTAGATCATGCCACTGCACTCCAGCCTGGTGACAGAGCGAGTCCATGTCTCAAACAAACAAAAAGGTAAATATAAAGAAACTTAGGCAGTTCATTCTGCTATACCAAACTCTTTTTTTTTTTTTAGAGATGGAGTCTTACTCTGTTGCCCAGGTTGGAGTGCAGTGGCATGATCTCAGCTCACTGCAACCCCCACCTCTGGGTTCAAGCGATTCTCCCATCTCAGCCTCCCAACTAGCTGGGAGTATAGCTGTGCACCACCACACCCGGCTAATTTTTGTATTTTTAATAGAGACGGGTTTTGCCATGTTGGCCAGGCTGGTCTCGAACTCCTGACCTCAGGTGATCTGCCTGCCTCAGCCTCCCAAAGTGCTGGGTAATATTATAGGCGTGAGCCACCATACCCGGCCTATACTAAACTCTTTTACTTAACAATTGAAGCACTATTCTCTAAGAGACAGCTGTACAATCAAACAGGAAAATATTCAATAATAGACTCTCTGACTATTAAAGAAAATATACTCTTGGCCAGGCGCAGTGGCTCATAGCTATAGTCCCAGCACTTTGGGAGGCCAAGGCGGGCAGATCATTTGAGGTCAGGAGTTTGAGGCCAGCCTGGCCAACATAGTGAAACCCTGTCTCTATTAAAAATACAAAAATTAGCTGGGCATGGTGCTGGGCACCTGTAATCCCAGCTACACAGGAGGCTAAGGCAGGAGAAACACTTGAGCCTGGGAGGCAGAGGTTGCAGTGAGCAGAGATCACGCCATTACACTCCAGCCTGGGCGACAGATAGTAAGACTCTGTCTGAAAAAAAAAAAGAAAATATACTCTTGTGCAGAAAGATCTTTATACAAATACAACATAAAGGAAGATCACAAAGCTGAAATGCGTTCATGTCATTTTACACACAAAAAAGGAAATGCTAGTTAAAAAATGAAATAATAAAGTTTGCTATGCTCAGGACATTTGTCACCACTGAAAGGAGAAAACAATAGTACATTTTTTCAGAGATTTTCATAAAGGACTCATAAGTACATCCTGTTTCCTGGACAACCAGGTTTAATAATCTCTGCTCTCTTTTTCTAGCCAGGAATTCTTAACCCCAAATAAGAAGACTATCAAAGGACTGTTACAATTCAGTCAATTTCAATATAACTCGTTGCCTCTATAATCATTTTATGCATTTTAAATAATTATTCTTTTTCTTTCTGGAGACAGGGTCTCACTCTGTTGCCCAGGCTAGAAGGCAGTGGTGCGATCTCAGCTCACTGCAACCTCCGCCTCCCAGGTTCAAGCGATCCTCCCACCTCAGCCTCCCAGGTGGCTGGGATTACAGGTGTGTGCCATCACACCTGGCTAATTTTTGAATTTTTATTAGAGACGAGGTTTCACCATGTTGGCCAGGCTGGTCACAAACTCCTGACCTCAAGTGATCCGCCCACCTCAGCCTCCCACAGTGCTGGGATTATAGGCATGAGCCACAGCGCCTGGCCTAAAATCATTATCCTGAGACAGACTGCAGGGTTTTTCCAACTGCCAAAAGGGCTGTGGCAACAACAATAACAATAACAATGTAAGAATCTAAACTACTGGGGAAAGTCTCCTGAAATTTTTACCAACCTACCTATACCTCAGTCACAGAAAACATGAGAAGAAACAGAATATGCAGGGCTGCCATCCAAGTTAACACTGCTGTCATTTGTGGTCACTCTACATCTTGTTTAATATATCTTTAAATCATGGCGATTGAAGGCCATCAATGTTCCAGAAGTCCGAGAAGCGATAAAATAACAGTGGAACAGATTTTCAAAATAAGAGATTCTTCATATATTTGTCAAGTTAACTATATTAAAATAATAAAACATCTCCTTTCTCCTTGTTTACTGTTAATCAGATTACAGTGTTGTAAGAAAACTACCTAACTATACCTTTTAATATGTAGTAACCAGGCTTCATTAAATATGATTTAATTCTTACTAGGACTAAAATTTATTTGCTATTATGTACCACATTTGCAATACATCAGAATTAGCTGCAATGGATAAAACAGATTTGTATCTTACCTCTCCATAAGTATTTAAGTTGCTTTTTAAATAGCCTGTAAGTGCAGCAATTTGGCATGCAAAATATGGTAGTGCCCAGTTTTCTCTTAAAGGAATGGAGTATTCAATTCTTGTTGTATCTACCCTAAAATAAACCACAGATGAACAGTAAATAAGACATTATATTTGTGTTACACTATACTTTTCAAAGTACTTTAACACAAATCTCATTGTTCTCCATAACAATCCTGTGAGGCAGGCATAGCCAGATCCACCATTGTCTTTTTTTTTTTTTTTTTTTGAGATGGAGTCTATCTCTGTCGCCCAGGCTGCAGTGCAGTGGCACGATCTTGACTCACTGCAACCTATGCCTCCAGGGTTCAAGTGAACCTCAGCCTCCTGTGTAGCTGGGATTACAGGCGCGAATCACCACATCTGGCTAATTTTTATATTTTTAATAGAGACTGGGTTTCACCATGTTGTCTCAAACTCCTGACCTCAGGTGATCTACCCGCCTCGACCTCCCAAAGTGCTGGGATTACAGGCATGAGCCACCGCGCCCAGCCCAGATCCACCATTGTCTATACAGCATCTTTGAGCAGATAGGGTCTCACCCCGGCCCCCGTCGCCCCCAAGAAGCTGCAGAGCTACCGTGCACTACTTGGTGAACAGATGGGCCTCTGTGAGAGATTGAAAAAGGCATGCCTTCTCTAGGCACACCCCATGCTAAGGTACACAGCTTGTTGCACAGAGTACCCCGGATTTCAGCCCCACCCTCCCTTCCCTTAACCAGATGGCTACCCTTCACTAGAGTACAACCTGCACCATATAATTAGCAGCCTGGCAGATCCAAAGTTCTTATTCCCCTTTACAAAAGGAGTATGAAGTTCAGAAATGTAAGGTAATTTAATCAAGGCCATCTGGCTAGTAGGTGGCATAACTGGGATTAAAATGCTCATCTTTTGATATCTAATTCAATAATCTTTTCAGTCAGCAGGTTCCCCAGAATTAATATCACAGTCTTTCATGTGATATACTTAGAGACTTGAAAATTCCCAGAATCAGAAATATAGGAATGTCAGGCCGGGGACAGTGGCTCATGCCTGTAATCCTAGCAATTTGGGAGGCTGAGGCAGGTGGATCACCTAAGCTCAGGAGTTCCAGACCAGCCTGGCCAACATGGTGAAAACTCGTCTTTATTAATAACACAAAAATTAGCCTGGCGTGGTGGTGCGTGCTTGTAGTACCAGCTACTTGTTAGGCTGAGGCAGAATTGCTTGAACCCGGGAGGTGGAGGTTGCGGACAGCAGAGATCACGCCACTGTACTCCAGCCTGGGTGACACGGCAAGACTCCTCAATCAATTTTCATTGAGAGCTTGTTGTGTCCTGCGCATATCCTCATACCACAATACCTCACACCTCTCCAGCAACCATAGAATTTGGCTCTCTTACACTCAATAGCTATTTTCTACACAAAAATAAAGGTGCTATTGTTTTTTTGGAAAATTGCTACCTAACTTGCCTAAGTAACAATGATTAACATGCTTGCATGTTAACTTAGTTCCCTCAGTGGCCAAGTGACACACTTCTGCACACTGGTATCAGAGTTGGTAATTATATTTCCAATTACACCAATCATGAACCACTGAATTGTTTGCAAATAATCAAAATTACAAATGTCACAGCCTCACAGACCAAGAAGATAAAGTTGCAACAGCAATAAATCCAACCAGGCTCAGCATGTTATCACAGTCAAAAGAAACAAACACATACTTCAAAATGCCATGAAAACAAAGGAACAAAAACATTTTTGAGAAAGCAGTTTTCTCCTTCCATAATAGCAGCATATATAATAAATCCTAAAAATCATTTTTACTCATCTCTTTTCCTAGTCTCAGACCTCTAAGCACTAATAACTTTTTTCCTATTCATAATAGCAGCATATATAATAAATCCTAAAAATCATTTTTACTCATCTCTTTTCCTAGTCTCAGACCTCTAAGCACTAATAACTTTTTTCCTATTCATAATAGCAGCATATATAATAAGTCCTAAAAATCATTTTTACTCATCTCTTTTCCTAGTCTCAGACCTCTAAGTACTAATAACTTTCTTCCTATTCCCTCCCCAATTGCTGGAGTGCAGTGACACGATCATGGCTCACTGCAGCCTTGACCTCCCAGGCTCAGAGGATCACCCCACCTCAGTATCCCCAAGTAGCTGGGATTACAGGCACATGCCACCACGCCCACCTAATTTTTTGTATTTTTAGTAGAGCCAGCATTATGATACGTTGCCCAGGCTGGTCTCAAACTTCTGGGTTCAAACAATCTGCCTGCCTTTGCTTCCCAAAGTGGTGGGATAACAGGTGTGAGCTACCATGCCCGGTAGCACAATGTACTTCCTTTTTCTTTTTCTTTTTTTTTTTTTTTGAGACGGAGTCTTGCTCTGTCACCCAGGCTGGAGTGCAATGGTGCAATCTCGGCTCACTACAATCTCTGCCTCCCAGGTTCAAGCGATTCTCCTGCCTCAGCCTCCTGAGTAGCTGGGACTACAGGTGCCCACCACCACGCCCGGCTAATTTTTTGTATTTTTAGTAGAGATGAGGTTTCACTATGACGGCCAGGCTGGTCTGGAACTCCTGACCTCATGATCCACCTGCCTCGGCCTCCCAAAGTGCTGGGATTACAGGCGTGAGCCACCGTACTTTCTTAAGTCATCTGCAGCCCTCTCTGTGATGCTTCAAAATAATATTTTGACCATTTTCTGTTTAGCACAATAGTTCAGTAGCTAAGCAAAACAAGACAAAAGAATTTCCTAGGAAGAAAGAGATAAAAACAGGGTAAAAAATAATTACACTTAAATATTTTTGTTCCTGTCAATATCTGTAATAATACTAATCACTATTATAAAAAATCAAGGATTTCCACTGCCCTATAATCCATTCAAGTATTTGTCCCTTATATAAATATTTTACAGGATCAAAACTCTTCAATGAATTTATATTCTACTTTTTAAACTTAAATGTATTCTGCATGTTTTCCTTTCTTCATACTTATTCTTTTTTGAAAAATATTTTATTGTAAAAGCAGTATGTTTGTTAAAGAAATACTAGAAAACGTATACCAACAAAAAGAAGAAAAATCTTAAAACACCTACAATCTCACGCATTCAGAGGCTAACATTGTTAAATCTTCTGCCATAGCTTAGCCAGTACAGTACGATGAGGAAAAGAAACACAAGGAATCAAGTTGCAAAGGAAAGTAAAACTGTTGTTTTTTTTTTTTTGCAGAAGATACTGTGTACATAGAAAACCCTAAAGAATCTTAAAAAGCTGGGCGCGGTGGTTCATGCCTGTAATTCCAGCATTTTGGGAGGCCGAGGTGGGCGGATCACGAGGTCAGGAGATTGAGACCATCCTGGCTAACACGGTGAAACCCCGTCTCTACTAAAAATACAAAAAAATTAGCCGGGCACGGTGGCGGGCGCCTGTAGTCCCAGCTACTCCAGAGGCTGAGGCAGGAGAATGGCGTGAACCCGAAAGGCAGAGCTTGCGGTGAGCTGAGATCGCCCACTGCACTCCAGCCCAGGCGACAGAGTGAAACTCCGTCTCAAAAAAAAAAAAAAAAAAAAAAAAAAAAAAATCTCAAAAAAATACCAAAACGAATAAATGAATTTAGTGAGGCTGTGGGCTACAAGGTTTCTATTTTTTTTTTTTTTTTTTTGAGATGGAGTCTCACTCTGTCACCCAGGCTGGAGTGTAATGGCGTGATTTCGGCTCACTGCCACCTCCGCCTCCCGGGTTCAAGCGATTCTCCTGCCTCAGCCTCCTGAGTAGCTGGGACTACAGGTATGTGATATCGCGCCCGGCTTATTTTTTTGTATTTTTAGTAGAGACGGGGTTTCACTGTGTTCGCCAGAATGGTCTCGATCTCCTGACCTCGTGATCCGCCCGCCTCGGCCTCCCAAAATCCTGGGACTACAGGCGTGAGCCACCGCACTCGCCCTGTTTTTGCTGTTTTGAGATAGTTTCCCTCTTGTTGCCCAGGCTGGATGGAGTCCAATGGTGCGATCTCAGCTCACTGCAACCTCTGCCTCCCAAGTTTAAGTGATTCTCTTGCCTCAGCCTTCCCAGCAGCTGGGATTACAGGCACGCACCACTACGACCGGCGAATTTTGTATTTTTTGTAGAGACGAGGTTTCACCATGTTGGTCAGGCTGGTCTCAAACTCCTGACCTTAGGTGATCCACCCACCTTGGCCTCTCAAAGTGCTGGGATTACAAGCATGAGCCACCACACCCAGCCAGCTGTGGGATATAAGGTTAATAGACACAAATCAAATGTTTTTCTATAAACTATCAATGAACATTAAAATTAGGTTTTGTTGTTGTTGTTGTTGTTGCTTTTTTTTGAGACGGAGTTTCGCTCTTATTGCCCAGGCTGGAGTGCAATGGCGTGATCTTGGCTCACCTCAACCTCTGCCTCCGGGTTCAAGCGAGTCTCCTGCCTCAGCCTCCTGAGTAGTTGGCATTACAGGCATGCGCCACCACGCCCAGCAAATTTTGTATTTTTAGTAGAGATGGAGTTTCTCCATATGGGTCAGGCTGGTCTCAAACTCCCAAACTCTGGTGATCTGACTCCTGACCTCAAGTGATCTGCCCACCTCGGCCTCCCAAAGTGTTGGGATTACAGGCATGAGCCACTGCGCCCAGCCTAAAATTACTATTAATAACAATATCAAAAAGATAAAATCTCTATGAATGAATCTTTTAAAAGATGGGTAAGATCTCTACACTAAAAACAAGAAAATTGGGCTGGGTGCAGTGGCTCACACCTGACACTTTGGGAGGCACAGACAGACAACTGCTTGAGCCCAGGAGTTCAAGACCAACCTGGTCAACATGGCAAAATCCCATCTCTACCAAAAATATAAAAATTAGCCGGGTGTGGCTTCCATGGTCCCACTTACATGGTAGAGTGAAGCAGGAAGATCGCTTGAACTCAGGTCGAGGCTGCAATGAGCCAAGATTGTGCCACTGCACTCCCACTCCAGCCTGGGCGACAGAGAGAGACCCTGTCTCAAAAAAAGAAAAAGGAAGAAAACCCACAAAAATGCTGAGAGAAAGAAACCCTAAATAAATGAAGTGATATGTCAGATGTATCATATTTTATATACCACAGAATGGAAGACTCAATATTGTTAACATGTCCGTTCTCCCCAGTTGAATTGATGGATCCATGACATCTTTATCAAAATCTGAGCAAGCTTTTAAAAAGGAAATTCAAAAGCTGATGCTAAAATTTATATGGAAGTACTAAGGATCTGCAATAGCCAAAATAATCTGGACAAAGAAGAACACATTTAGAGGCTTAAACAATCTAATTTTGACTTATAAAAAAGCAACAGTTATCAATACAGTATGGTATTGGAATTAGAATATACAAATCAATAGGACAAAAAAGACCAGTCTAGAAATAAACCCACACATACATAGTTCATTTTTACTCGAAGTGCTAAGTCAAAACACTAGTAAAAAGAAAGTCTTTTTAAAAATCATGCTGTAACAACTAGACAACTGTATGAAAAAGAAAATAATCTCAACCATTATCTCACATCGTACATAAAAACTAATTTGAAATAGATCATATACCTAAACCTAAAAACCGAAACCATAACATTTCTTGATGAAAACATAGGAAAACATTCCAGTATATTTCCAGTGAAGAAAGATTTATTGAGGCTGGGCATGGTGGCTCACTCATGCCTGTAATCTCAGCACTTTGGGAGGCTGAACTGAAAGGATCACTTGAGCCTAGGAGTTTGAGACCAGCCTAGGCAACATAATGAGACTACGCTTCTACAAAAAATGGAAAAATTAGCAAGGCACGGTGGCACGTGCATGTAGTCCCAGCTACTTGGAAGGCTGAGGTGACAGGATCCATTGAGCCTGGGAGGTCAAGACTGCAGTGAGCCAAGACCACACCACTGCACTCCAGCCTGTCTCAAAAAAAAAAAAAGAAAAAGAAAAAGACAAAGAAAAAAAAAGAAAGATTTATTGGACAGGATACTATAAGTACTAATCTTAAAAGAAACAGCAAGCCACAGCCTATGAAAAAATATTCACAGTACACAGATCAGACCAAAGACTGTTATCTACAATAATAAAGAACTCTGACAAATAAACAATTAAAAGATAAATCTAAGCTTTTTTTTTTTTTTTTTTGAGACCGAGTCTCACTCTGTCACCCAGGCTAAAGTGCAGTGGCACAATCTCGGCTCACTGCAACCTCCGCCTCCCAGGTTCAAGCCATTCTCCTGCCTCAGCCTCCTGAGTAGCTGGGACTACAGGCACGTGCCACCCTGTCCAGCTATTTTTTGTATTTTTAGTAGAGGGGGGGTTTCCTCATGTTGGCCAGGATGGTCTCCTAGATCTCTTAATCTCATGATCTTCCTGCTTCAGCCTCCCAAAGTGTGGGATTACAGGTGTGAGACCCTGCGCCTGGCAGTCTAAGCTTTTAAAATGGGCAAAATACTTAGACATTTCACAAAATACATGAATGACCAACAAACACATGAAAAGGTACCCAATATCACTAATCATCAGGGAAATACAAGAATATAGACCACATGGAACTCTTATACAATTTTGTAGAAAAACAGAATGGTACCATCACTTTAGAAAAGTTTGGCAGTATCTTAAAAGTTAAATATACACCTACCATACGACCTAGCCATTCTACCCAAAAGAAATGAAAGCATATGTCCACACAAAACTGGAAACTACCCAAATGTCCATCAGTATCTGAATAAATGAATTATGATATATCCATACTATGTAATAGAACTTAGTGATAAAAAAGAATGAACTATTAATATAGCCAACATACATGAATACCAAAATAACACTGAGTAAAAAAAGCTGGAGCCCCACCACCAAAAAGTATGTGCTGTATGACTCCATTAATATATAATTCTAGAAAACACAATCTATAGAGACTGAAAGCAAATCATGCTGGGCGTGCTCACTCACGCCTATAATCACAGCACTTTGGGAGGCTGAGGCGTGTGAATCGTTTGAGCCCAGGAGTTTGAGATCAGCCTGGGCAACATGGTGAAACCCCATCTTTACTAAAAACGCAAAAATCAGCTGGCCGTGGTGGTGCGCACCTGTAATCCCAGCTACTTGGGAGGCTGAGGCAGGAATTGCTTGAACCCAGGAGGCAGAGGCTGCAGCAAGCCGAGATCGTGCCACTGCACTCCAGCTTGGGCAACAGAGTGAGACTCAGTCTCAAAAAATAAAAAAAAGGAAAAAATAAGAAAGCAGACACAGGTTTCCTGGGGACAGCAGCATAGTAGTGGTGGTTGGGTAAGAAAAGAGGGAGGTATTAGAAAGGAAATTTTGGAGACTGGGCATAGTGGCTCATGCCTGTAATCCCAGCACTTTGGGAGGCTGAAGTGGGCAGATCACTTGAGGTCAGGAGTTTGAGACCAGCCTGGCCAACATGGTGAAACCCATCCTCTACTCAAAATATAAAAATTAGCCAGGCATGGTGGCACATGTCTATAACCCCAGCTACTCAGGAGGCTGAGGCAGGAGAATTGCTGGAACCTGGGAGATGGAGGTTGCAGTGAGCCTAGACTGCGCCACTGCACTCCAGCCTGGGTGACAGAGTGAGATCCTGTCTCAAAAAAAAAAAAAAAAAAAGGAAACTTTGGGTAATGATGGATATGTTCATTATATTGATTGTGTTGATGATTTTGTGGGTATATTTAAATGCCTAAATTGATCAAATTGAATACTTTAAGTATGTCTGGTTCACTCTATGTCAATTATACCTCAATAAAGCTGTTAAAAAGCATTAAAATACTTATTCACATACACATTCATAGAAGATAGGTTTGCATATATTTATACACAGCCACACACAGATACACATATATATGCAAAAACAGGATCACATGTGACAGTCAAATGAAACAAAAGCTGCAAGGAAGTTAGCAGTGCCTAGAACCTAGTAAACATTCAGTATTATAGTAAATCTCAGCTCTTTCCTAATTCCCTAAACTATTTTTTACTTAACAATATATTATGAACATCTTCCCAAGATATCCATGTCAATAAACATACTTCAAGAACATTTAATGACCATGACACACCATCGTGTAGATCTACTATAAATTTCCTATTGTTATACACTTTGTTTCCAACTTTGTCTATTACAAATAATTTTTTAAAACATGAACCAGGCCAGGCACAGTGACTATGGGAGGCCAAGGCAGGTGGATCACTTGAGGCCAGGAGTCCAAGACCAGCCTGGCCAACATGACAAAACCCCATCTCTACTAAAAATACAAATATTTGCTGGCTGTAGTAGTGCACACCTGTAGTCCCAGCTACTCAAGAGGCTGAGGCATGAGAATCACTTGAACCCACTAGGTGGAGGCTGCAGTGAGCTGACATTGCACCACTGCACTACAGCCTGGGTGATAGAGCAAGACTTGGTCAAAAACAAAAAAACAAAAAACATGAACCAGTATTTTTATATAGTAATTACTGATTTCATTGTTTAAGCTCATTAATCCATCTGCAATTTATCTTAATATGTGTGCAATAAGCATTTATTTTCCAGATTTGGTTGTCCCAATACCTTTTAATGAACATCATGTCTTCTGTAGGGAATAGAGAAGTTCTTCAAAGTTTCTTAATCCATAAAGGGTTTATCATTCCCTGGTTAAATGTTTGTATGTGTATATTCCGAGGCTGATCCAACTTGTTCTGGTAGGTTGAGATAAGGCTAAATGAGTCCGGGATTAGGATGCTTGCCATTGCTTTTTTGGAAACCCCTCTGACCTCTTATCACTAACTTCCTCTTCTTTGTCCTCTTTCCCTTCTCCCTATTTAGGAAAGTTCTGAATTATTAGCCAATAGGGTAAAGTTTAGAGTGTGAGGTCCCATCCCAGCCAATGGGAATGGGACACAGCTCTAGGGAGTTGCATCAGGATGTAAAGGTTATAAATGTCCTCGACTCCTTTGTTCAGCGTGCTCTCGTGGTTGGACTGCTCATGAGTGCACCCTTTCTGCAGAAAGTAAACTAGTCTTGCTGAGGGATCCTCCGTCTTGGTGTTGATTTCTTTGCAATATCAAACTCCCATGCCCAACATCTTCTAAAGCAGCAGCCCTCAATGTTTTTGGCACCAGGGACTGGTTTTGTGGAAGACAATCCATGGATGTGGGGTGATATGGTTTGGCTATTTTCCCACCCAAATCTCATCTTGAATGTAGCTCCCACAGTTCCCAAGTGTTGTGAGAGGGAGTTGGTGGGAGGTAACTGAATCATGGGGGCAGGTCTTTCCCATGCTATTCTCATAATAGTGAATAAGTCTCACAAGATCTGATGGTTTTATAAAGTGGAGTTTCTCTGCATAAGCTCTCTTCTCTTGTCTGCTACCATGTGAGATGTGCCTTTCACCTTCTGCCATGATTGTGAGGCCTCTCCAGCCACATGGAACTGAGTCCATTAAACCTTTTTCTTTTGTAAATTTCCCAGTCTTGGGTATTTCTTTACCAGCAGTGTGAAAACAGACTAATACAGGGGGGCTGGCGGGGGATGGTTTGGGGATGAAATTGTTCCACCTCAGATCATCAGGCATTAGATTCTCATAAGAAGCACACAACCTAGATTCCTCACATGCGCAGTTCACAATAGGGTTCGTGCTCCTATGAGAATATAATGCCTCTGCTGATCTGACAGGAGGCAGAACTCAGGTGGTAATGCAAGCAATGGGGAGTGGCAGTAAATACAGATAAATCTTCAGTTGTCATCATCATCATTATCGTCATCACCATTGTTGTCACTGCTGCTGCTGCTGCTGCCACTCACCTCCTGCTGTGAGGCCAGGTTCCTAACAGGCCACTGATGGGTACTGGTCTGTGGCCTGGGAGTTGGGAATCCCTGTTCTAAAGATCACCTATTTTCATATAATATTATCCCTAAAATTTTTTTTTGAAAGTTAACTTTCTAAAAGACAAATAAGAAATTCACATATCATAAGGTGGAGGTGGGGCAGAAGGACCCCAGCAACCACTCCATCAGCCCAGCACCAGGAAGCTGAACTCAGTAGTTCCCTTCCCAAAGGTTTACCTAACCATGTATTAGTGCAGTCAAATTTTTAAAACTCTGCACCAGAAACACAAAGTAGGTGTCTGGAATACAGATGGGAGAATCCTTCTCCAGTGTCTGCTGCACAAACTGCGTAGGATCTCTGCCAGCCATTCCACGCACAAGTGACATCCTGGACAAGCCTCCCCTTTACCACCTCCCTCGACACCTACGCTACTCACTCTTTTCCCGTCAAAATGTGTGGTGGGAGTAAGAACCAGAAGGCTAACAGCAGGAGGTAACAAAATCAAATAAGACCCACTTCTTTCCTGCAGTGGCAGAGTCCGGCACATTGTAGCACAAACTAACAGCTCAAAACAGTAATTAGATCAATTTTGGAGTACACAGACCTGCTGATACATTCACAGAGATCTGCAACTTCTTTTTCAGTTTAATTTCATGTTTTCATTTTAATGATGTTTAGAAACATCACAGAATAAACACTATGCATCACATGGATGACCCCCATGGAACTCACTATTGCCAAAGGACTTCAGTGCTCACTTTTGTGTGGTGTTAACATCTAGTTGGCAATGCGGTACCACTTTAATTGGTTTGAGCTAATCAGAAAAAAATGACATAGTCTTAATAATAAATGATACATTGCCAAAAAAAACAATCACCCAGGCACAGTGGCTCATGTCTGTAATCCCAACACTTTGGGAGGCTGACGTAGGCAGATTGCTTGAGCCCAGGAGTTCGAGACCAGCCTGGGCAACATGGCGAGACTCCACCTTTACTAAAAAAAGCAGGGTGTGGTGGTGTATACCTGTCATCCCAGCTACTAGGGAAGCTGAGGTGGGAGGATTACCTGAGTCTAGGGAGGTTGATGCTGCAGTGAGCTGTGATCACATCACTGCACTTGAGCCTGGGTGATGGGAGTGAGACCCTGTCTCAAAAAACCCGAAACAACAGCAACAAAAAAACCAATGTTTTGATCACTATGGTAAAAAAAAAAAAAAAAAAATTTGTTTGTAGTAGACTAAACAGAGCCAAAATCATGAGAACTGAGTCATTCACAGCACCCAGTTGTACAGGTGTGTCACAGTTGCAAGAACCTGCTAACCTTGACTCTAAAGAGAAGAAAGAAGAGAAACAAACAAACCCGTTGCTGCACTGGTATCACATTTACACTGAGGGTGTGCAATTTGGTTTCAGTAAAATATCACTTTTACATAAATTAGTATTTTCAAGTAATATTTTACTGGTTATTATTTTATTGGTAAATTAGTTTCAGTTTTATAGTGCATTTAAGTATAAGGAGCTTTACCTAGTTTATGTTTTATATTTAGGTAGCCTTATAATTCAAATTACTTAAGTCAACACATGAATCCATGAGAATAACTTAAGTTTTAAATATTTATAACTAAAGTTTGAGAAACATGGAGTTAGATGACATATGTCTAAGTTTGGCATGTCAATGTATAATATGTGAAAGCTGAAAACCACCTATACAATGTCAATACAATGGCTGCACATTCCCTTGTACTAATGTATTACAATTTACCTAACCATTCTCCTCTGATTTTTTATATTATTACAAATGACTATATTACTATTATAAATTATAACTGTATTGTTTTTTAAATTATTACAAACAGGCTGGGCACAGTGGCTCATGCCTGTAATCCCAGCACTTTGGGAGGCCAAGGCAGGTGGATCACCCGAGGTCAGGAGTTCGAGATCAGCCAACATGGTGAAACCCTGTCTCTACTAAAAATACAAAAATTAGCTGGGCATGGTGGTGGGTGCCTGTAATCCCAGCTACTCAGGAGGCTAAAGCAGGAGAATGACTTGAACCCAGGAGGCGGACATTGCAGTGAGCCGAGATTGCGCCCCTGCACTTTAGCCTGGGCAACAGAGCCAGACTCCATCTAAAAAAAAAAAAAAAAAAGGCCAGGCACGGTGGCTCACACCTGTAATCCCAGCACTTTGGGATGCTGAGGCAGGCAGATCATCTGAGGTCCGGAGTTCGAGACCAGCCTGACCGACATGGAGGAACTCTGTCTCTACTAAAAACACAAAATTAGGTGGGCGTGGTGGTGCATGCCTGTAGTCCCAGCTACTCAGAAGGCTGAGGCAGGAGAATCACTTGAACCTGGGAGGCTGAGGTTGCGGTGAGCTGAGATCGCGTCACTGCACTCTAGCCTGGGAAACAAGAGTGAAATTCCGTCTCAAAAAAAAAAAAAATTGTTACAAACAGTAATACAATACATAAATCGAAGTAACAAACTCTTTCCTTCCTTTTGAATTACTTCCTTGGAATAAAACAGAATTCCTGGGAGAAACTACTCCCTAAAATTGAAAAAACGTATACCTCTGCCAGCAGCCTGAGTATACCAACATCATCGCAACAGAATCGGTATCATGTGTTCCATTATTGTCTGCCAATTATATCTATATATACACTATATATATACCTATATATGACATATGTTATATAAGATATATATCTACATATATTATATCTATATATCATATATACATGACATGTACATTTCCTTGCACCTTATTCCTTTATTGTTACCGTTGTACAACTGTACAGTGTTACAATGTACAGTTGCTTTTTTGCCAAAGATTAAATACAGACTTTTAATCAAATATATTTTCAGTGCTCCTCAAATATAAAGATGTTCCCCCTGAAAGTGAAACCTAGGTATGTATTTGTATATGAGAAGATCATCTACATTTCCACATTGCTTGTATATGGAGCCTGGACTCTGTTAGTCCATTTTGGTGGCAAGTCTTCAAAGGGAGTCATTCGCCTCTGATTTTCCCCCCCTCTACTATCTGTACAATGCCCGTTTCCTGAAATCTCTTTAAATTTTCTAGTATATCTACACCTTTTAGTTTGAACAAACAGGAACTATTTTATAACACTGCTTTCCCCTTCCAGTGTTAATGAACAAGTAACATAAAATACCATTAAGAACATAAATAATCCTAATATAATGGAATGACTTTAGTATCTTTTTATACTTTTCTAAGAAGTCATACATAAACATAAGCTATAAAGCTGATGAATAAAGAGACAACATATTCTTTCATGGCATTAAAATGTATTTTGCAGTATAAGATACATACCAATAAAATATAAACAAAAAGCAAACAAACACATTTTTTAAAACTTAGCTATTAAGAACATCTCAATTGTCAAAAGACACATTTCGGTAGAATATACCAGGTCAATTTTTCTATTTAACTTCTACTTCAGCAATACAGCATACATCAGTGACATCAAATAAGGCAGTCAGACTTCTGTTTATTTCTTACAATTCTCACTAAGATCTCTAAAGACAGTCTTATTCTTTCGTTGCATAAGAGAGTCTTACTCTTTAAGACCATTAAGTTTACATGAGAAAGTATCTTTTCCTCTTCAAATATGAAGACAGATGTAGGGATTAAATGAAATTAATAGCAAGGTTAATTGAATGTGGTAGCCAGCCTCCAAGACGATCCCAATGATTCCTGCCTCCTGGTATTAATACCCTGTGTTGTCACCTCCCACACTGTACCAGGGGTCTGCGTGACTGACAAAATATGGCATAGTGATGTTATATCATTTCTAAGATGAGGTTATAACAGATACCTGGCTTCCATTGTGGCACACTCTCATACTCTCTTGGATTATTCACTGTAAGGGAGACCAGCTGCCAAGTTTCATGCTGCCCTATGGAGAGGCCCATATGTAAGAAATTAAGGCCTCCCTGGCCAAAAGCCAGTACGGTACTGGGCCTCTGGTAAATGGCCACAAGTGAGCTTGGAAGCAGTTGCTTCAGCCCAGCCAGGCCTTCAGACCACACAGTACAAGCCAACATCATAACCGAAATCTCAGGAGAGACCCGAGCTAGAACCACCGATCTAAACCTCTTGGGATTCCTGACCCACAGAAATATGTGAGATGTTTGTTGTTTTAAGCTGTTAAATTTCGGGTGATCTGTCATGCAGCAATAACTAATACATCACACAATCAAAAAAGCAATCCTTTTATTTTTATTTATTTTGAAACAGACTCTCACTCTGTCACCCTGGCTGGCGTGCAGTGGCGTGATCTCAGCTCACTGCAGCCTCCGCCTCTCAAGTTAAAGCATTTCTCCTGCCTCAGACTCCTGAGTAGCTGGGACTACAACCACCCGCCACCACATCTGGCTAATTTTTGTATTTTTAGTGGAGATGGGGTTTCACCTTGTTGGCAAGGCTGGTCTTGAACTCCCAGCCTCAAGTGATCCATCCGCCTCAACCTCCCTAAGTGCTGGGAATACAGGCATGAGCCACTGCACCCAGCCAAGAAAGCAATCCTTTTAAAAAGTCTATATTTTCTTATTTTATTTTTTAATTATTTATTTTTCTTGAGACAGAGTCTTGCTCTGTCACCCAGGTTGGAGCGCAGTGGCATGACCTCGGCTTACTTCAAGCTCCGCCTCCCAGATTCACGCTATTCTCCTGCCTCAGCCTCCTGAGTAGCTGGGACTACAGGTGTATGCCACCACGCCTGGCTAATTTTTTGTATTTTTGGTAGAGACGGGGTTTCACCATGTTAGCCAGGATGGTCTTGATCTCCTGACCTTGTGATCCACCTGTCTCGGCCTCCCAAAGTACTGGGATTACAGGCGTGAGCCACCACGCCCGGCTAGAAAGTCTATATTTTAAATAATACAATAATCATTTGTATTCAATACCACTTCATTCATTCATTTAGTTTTGAGACAGGGTCTCTCTCTGTCACACAGGCTGAAGTGTAGTGGCACAGTCAATAGCTCACTGCAGCCTCAGGCTTAAGTGATCCTACTGCCTCAGCTTCCCAAGTAGCTGGGATTGCAGGCAAACACCACCAAGCCTGGCTATATTTTTTAAGTGGAGATGATGAGGTCTCACTATGCTGCCCAGACCGATCTCAAACTTCAGGTCTCATGTGATCCTCCTACCTGGGACTCCCAAAGTGCTAGAATTATAGATGTGAGCCACTGCACCTGGCCCACTTCACTTTCAAATACAAGAATTGGGCAGGCAGAGTGGCTCCCATCTGTAATCCCAGCACTTTGGGAGGCTGAGGCGGGTGGATCACTTGAGGTCAGGAGTTCAAGACCAGCCTGGCCAACACGGCGAAACCCCATCTCTACTAAAAATACAAAAGTTAGCTGGGTGTGGTGGCGGGCACCTGTAATCCCAGCTACTCAGGAGGCTGAGGCAGGAGAGTCACTTGAACCTGGGGGGCAGAGGTTGCAGTAAGCCGAGATCGTGCCACTGTACTCCAGCCTGGGTGACAAGAGCAAGAATCCATCTCAAAACATAACTAAATAAAATAAAATAAAAGACTTTTGGTGGGGCATGGTGGCTCATGCCTGTAATCTCAGCACTTTGGGAGGCCAAGGCGGGCGGATCACCTGAGGTCAGGAGTTTGAGACCAGCCTGGGAAACATGGTGAAACCGTGACTTTACCAAAAAAATATAAAAATTAGTCAGGCATTAGCTGGGCGCGGTGGCTCACGGCTGTAATCCAGCACTTTAGGAGGCCGAGGTGGCGGATCAGTTGAGGTCAGAAGTTCAAGAACAGCCTGGCCAATATGGTGAAACCCTATCTCTACTAAAAATACAAAAAAATTAGCCGGGTATTGTGGTATGTGCCTGTAATCCCAGCTACTTGGAAGGCTGAGGCAGGAGAATTGCTTGAACCTGGGAGGCGGAGGTTGCAGTGAGCCGAGATGGCGCCACTGCACTCCAGCCTGGGCAACAGAAAGACTCTATCTCAAAAAAAAAAAAAAAAAATTAGCCAGGCATGGTGGCATGTGCCCATAGTCCCAGCTACTGGGGAGGCTGAAGTGGGAGAATCACTGCATCCATAAGCCAGAGGGTGCAGTGAGCCACGATTGTGCCATTGCACTCCAAGCCTGAGCAACAGAATGAGACTCTGTCTCAAAATAAAAGTAAAAAAATGAATAAAATATAGACTCTGTCTCAAAATAAAAGCAAAAAAAAAAATAAATAAATAAGACTTTTTTTTTTTTTTGAGACGAAGTCTTGCTCTGTCGCCCAGGCTGGAGTGCGTGGGGAGATCTCGGCTTGCTGCAAGCTCCGCCATTCTCCTGCCTCAGCCTCCTGAGTAGCTGGGACTAGGGACTACAGGCACCCGCCACCACACCCGGCTAACTTTTTGTATTTTTAGTAGAGACGGGATTTCACCATGTTAGCCAGAATGGTCTCAATCTCCTGACCTCGTGATCCGCCCACCTCGGCCTCCCAAAGTGCTGGGATTTCAAGCGAGAGCCACTGTGCCCAGCCATAAAATATAAGACTTTCTAAACCTAGTCTATGAGTATTATTATAACTTTCTTTCTAAAAATAAATCCTAATAGAATTTTAGAAAAGTACACAGCAACTCAAAATGTCCTCTACCAGGCACTTTCTGACATAACAAAACATCATCTTGTTCTCCTAGTTGCCGGACTGGATTTTCTACACTAAAAGGAACCAAAGCTCCAACGAGAAATGGCTGTTTACAAATCTTCTGTAGCAAAAGTGCAAACCTACTCACCTTGTTGAGCCAGAAAACAAGAAAGCTTTCAAAGATTAACTAAGTTGTGTCAAAAGAACTCAGGAGCCAGCCTGAAAGGTACTCCTATTAACCAAGGTTGTGACAATTTGAGCAACAGAAGAACACTGATCATAATGGACTTAATCAATGAAATGAATTAAAACGAATCACTGAATCAATAAAAACCCATAAGTACAGAAAGATGCTTAGAAAACAGAACACCAGAATCAAAGGTTTTTGTCACTATCTGGGAAAGCTATTAAATTAATCTCTTAGAAAACCAAACACCGCATGTTCTCACTCATAGGTGGGAACTGAACAATGAGGAAACTTGGACTCGGGAAGGGGAACATCACACACTGGGGCCTATCATGGGGAGGGGGGAGGGGGGAGGAATTGCATTGGGGAGTTATACATGGTATAAATGATGACTTGATGGGTGCTGACGAGTTGATGGGTGCAGCACACCAACATGGCACAAGTATACATATGTAACAAACCTGCACGTTATGCACATGTACCCTAGAACTTAAAGTATAATAAAAATAAAAAAATAAAAAATAAAATAAAATAAATTAATCTCTTATTTAGAACTTGGTAAATTGAAATTAAGCATTTGTCCTCACTTTCTAACAGTGACTAAATTTGAAGGTAACCGGCCGGGCGCAGTGGCTCACGCTTGTAATCCCAGCACTTTGGGAGGCCGAGGCGGGTGGATCACAAGGTCAGGAGATTGAGACCACGGTGAAACCTCGTCTCTACTAAAAATACAAAAAATTAGCTGGGCATGGTGGCAGCGCCTGTAGTCCCAGCTACTCAGGAGGCTGAGGCAGGAGAATGGCGTGAACCCGGGAGGCGGAGCTTGCAGTGAGCCAAGATCGCGCCACTGCACACCAGCCTGGGCTACAGAGCAAGACTCCGTCTCAAAGGGAAAAAAAAAAAAATTTTAAAGTAACCAAAAAGCCCTGGTTAATGAAGAAAAATTCTACTTTTGAAGAATGAAGAATGTAGCTAATGAAAATAGAAAAATATAATTTTATAAACCCTAATAAAATTATTACTTTAAGGCAAATGTTATAAACTGGTGTTACAACTATTAGGTAAATGCTTAATGGCAAAAAGGACATTCATTTGGTGCTAAAACACACCACACAGATTATTCTCCAGTTATTAGAGAAAAACATAACTATTCAATGGAGAGATCAGACTGCCATTCCCCCAAACCAGCAGTCAATCTCAGCTTCACTAGGGGTTGATCAATTAAATATAACTTCTACTGTCATGGAATATGAAAAATATATAATCTAGCATATATTTCAACCAGAACTGTTTATTTTGAACCCATCAAGCCTTTACATATAATTTCCAGATTACAGAAACACAGGAGATAAAGGTAAAAGCTAAATGACACCACAGGATGCAACAAGACTTAGTCTCTTCAACATAAAAAGGGGGACTATGTTAGATTTAGAGTATCAAGGAACAGAACAACCAGATGCACTATGGAGTCCTGGATTAAATCCTGATTTGCATAAATCAGCTATATAGAGTATTTTAGGGTTAACCAGGGAAACTGTAATAAGGTCGGGTATTAGATAAGATAAAATGTTACTGAAATGTAAAGGCAGTGACAGTTGAACAGACAAAGCAGCATTAAAAAAAAAAGTATTGCAGCCAGGCGCAGTGGCTCACACTGGTAATCCCAGTACTCTGGGAGGCCAAGGCAGGTGGATCACGAGGTCAGGAGATCGAGACCATCCTGGCCAAGATGGTGAAACCCCATCTCTACTAAAAATACAAAAAAATTAGCCAGGCATGGTGGCGGGCGCCTGTAGTCCCAGCTACTCTGGAGGCTGAGGCAGGAGAATGGCGGGAACCCGGGAGGTGGAGCTTGCAGTGAGCTGAGATCGCGCCACTGCACTCCAGCCTGGGTGACAGAGCGAGACTCCGTCTCACAAAAACAAAACAAAACAAAACAAAACAAAAAAACTATTTTTTCTTTTGGTAATTTACTGATTTTAGTAAAAAATACATATACAAATACATAGATTAATATACACACACATTCACCTAGAAGAAGACCCAAAATTCAGATTCTAAGGATTAGGATGAATTTAAAAAAAAAAAAAGATCCAAAAGAATATGCTGGTATATTATGTCTCAATTTTTGCATGTAGTGGCATAAAACAACACAAATTTATTCTCTCACAAAGGCCAGCAGAGTATGGCTGGATGCTCTGCTTAGCATCCCTAAGCTAAAATCAAGGCATCAGCCAGGGCTAAAGTTTTCATCAGGGGCTTGTAGTCCTCTTACAATCTCATTGGCTACTAGCAGAATTCATTTCCTCCTTGCTTCATACCTGTAGTGGTGCAGAAAATCCTTCTCATACCTCAAATCTCTCTGACCTCTCTTTCTACACAGGCTGGAGAAAGCACTTTGGTTTTAAGGGCTCACGTGATTACACCAGGCCCACAGGGTAATCTTTCCAGTCTGTCTAATGTGCTATATAAAGTATCATAACCATGGGAATGGCATCTCATCATATTCATAGGTTCTGAGAATTAGAGTGAGGAATGTTGGGGAGGGGAGGCATTTTCAGAACTCTGACTACTATAGTCACAGAAAGTTTTTAAAAATCAATTAAAACAGCTTTCTTACCTGTTAATAATGAACCATGCAACAGTAAGCATTCCTGCTAGCCACGTTCCACTCATAAGCCAACTTGTAACAAATAAAGCAGTAACATATATTCCTTGCAATCCAAAAACAATGCCAATATAGAAATACACTGGCTCAATAATCTCCTATGTGGAAAAAACAGAAAGAGAACAAGATAATAGGATGGCATTAAATAATTCACGGATTCATGACTACATGAGAAAATAAATAATAGGGTCCAAAGAAAAATACATACATTGCTACCAGTGGCTTGGTATAAAACGCTAGCAATAAGTTCCGGATATAAAGACATTTGCTGCACTGCATTTATAGTCTTCAGAGATACAGTTTTGTTATTGTGTGTCAGTTCATAAACACCTAAAGACAGAAAGATTTTTCTCCAGATTATTTATTCTGCTTCACAGTAATTAAACATGTCATTCATTAGTCCTTAAATATTTAATATTGTTATCAAGAAAGATCCCAAATAGAATACTCCATGCTGCATTTTCCAATTTTTAAAAATTTAGCACAATAAAGAGAAATATCTATATTCTGAGACAAATCCCCACATGAAAGGTCCCAATATAGTAGAACAGAGATTATTAGAGGCTGGGAAGAGCAGAGGGGAGGGGAGGATAGGGAGAGATTGGTTAATGGATACAAAATTACAGCTAGATAGGAAAAATAACTTCTAGTATTCTGTAGTACTATAGAATGAATATGGTTAACAACAATTTAGTGTATATTTTCAAAAAGCTGAGAGTCGATTTTGGATATTCATAACGCAAGGAAGTGATATATGTCCAATGTGATGGATATGCTAACTACCCTGATTTGATGATTATACACTGTGTATAATATGAAAATATCACTCCCCATAAATATGCACAATTACTACATGTCGAGTAAAAATAAAAGGAGGAGGAAAGGTTCTAAAATAGAAGAACAATGTTTTATTTAAGAAAAATGTTGACATTATGGCCAGGCGCGGTGGCTCACGCCTGTAATCCCAGCACTTTGGGAAGCCAAGGCAGGCAGATCATGAGGTCAGGAGATCGAGATCAGCCTGGCCAACATGGTGAAACCCCGTCTCTACTAAGTACACAAAAATTAGCCGGGCGTGGTGGTGTGTGCCTTTAATCCCAGCTACTCGGGAGGCTGAGGCAGGAGAATTGCTTGAACCCGGGAGGTGGAGGCTGCAGTGAGCCGAGATCGCACCACTGCACTCCAGCCTGGGTGACAAAGCAAGACTCCATCTTGGGGAAAAAAAAAAAAAAAGAAAAGAAAAGAAAAAGGAAAATATTGTTATTAAAAATGTAACTGTGGTTATCATACCTCTTTCAAATGAAGGTGCCTTTAACATATCTTTATAATAGGAATAATAAATGGCACTGTCACCCTGAAACGTGATTTCCCGTTCAAGCTCCTAAAAGAAAATGAAATAGTTATTTAAAATTGAATTTTTTTTTTTTTTTTTTTTGAGACAGAGTCTTGCTCTGTCGCCCAGGCTGGAGTGCAGTGGTGCAATCTCGGCTCACTGCAAGCTCCGCCTCCTGGGTTCACGCCCTTCTCCTGCTTCAGCCTCCGAGTAGCTGGGACCACAGGCGCCCGCCACCACGCCCGGCTATTTTTTTGTATTTTCAGTAGAGACAGGGTTTCACTGTGTTAGTCAGGATGGTCTCGATCTCCGGACCTCATGATCCGCCCATCTTGGCCTCCCAAAGTGCCGGGATTACAGGTATGAGCTACCACGCCCGGCCCTAAGATTTAATTTTTTTTGCTTTTCAAGAGATGGAGTCTCTCCCTGTTACCCAGGCTGGTGTGCAGAGGCACAATCATGGCTCACTGAAACCTCAAATGATCCTCCCACCTCAGCCTACCCAGTAGCTAGGACTACAGGCACATGGCCAACGTTTTTTTTTTTGTTTTGTTTTGTTTTGTAAACAAGGGGGTCTCACAATGTTGTCTAGGCTGGATTTTCTGAAGTTTTCAATTTCAGCCTCTGGCCCAGCGTGGTGGCTAACGCCTGTAATCCCAGCACTTTCGGAGGCCAAAACGGGTGGATCACTTGAGGTCAGGAGTTTGAGACTAGCCTGGTTAACATGGTGAAACCCTGTCTCTACTAAAAATACAAAAATTAGCCAGGCGTCGTGGTGTGTGCCTGTAACCCCAGCTACTCGGGAGGCGGGAGAATCGCTTGAACTCAGGAGGCAGAGGTTGCAGTGAGCTGAGATCACACCACCGCACTGCAGCCTGGGACACAGAGCGAGACTCTGTCTCCAAAAATAATAACAATAATAATGAAATAAAATAAATTTCAGCCTCAATCTTCTGTCTTCCTTCTCACCTTCTAAATTCTCACCTTCCAAATTAACATATTAATAATATTTATCCTTTTATTCAAAGACATGAATTTTCTTTAATTACTTGTGGCTCCATTAATGAGGAACTTAACTTTTTAGTAATCTGGCAATAATTTTAATGAAACATTAAGGTTTAAAACGAATTGTAAATCACAAGTCATCACTTGTTATATATAATATATATCAGGAAAATCTAGAAGAAAAACCACAAGACATCCCCTAAGAATAGCAAGAATAGTAAGACAGACAATAACGAACGATAGTTGAAGTGTTAGACTCCACAATAAAAAGACAAGTTTAAGGAGAAAGTCATATTTTCTATTACTGTTCCACATCTCTATGTATCCAGAACAGCAAGTCTTTAATTAGTACTTTGCAAGAGCAACAGATACTTAATCAGTACTCTACACATGAACTTCCAGAGGTACAGCAAATCTTAAAATTCCTACAATCAGGCTAATTAGAACTAAGAATATAATAGTAAAAATAACATTAGGAGGCTTTGTGCTTTTTAGACTGAATCAAAATTTTATGAATCTATAATCTTTTAAAATCAAATGAATTATTTTTATGCATAATATGTATCAATTAATACAAAAACAAAAGATATTAGAGCACTTTTCACAAAGTTTGATCAACAGAACTTCCTAAAATGTTAATGGATGTTACCAAAAAAGAATTCTGTAGTTAAATAAGTTCTGAGAAAGACTAGATTAAACAAAGTTAAATAGCTTTATTATAAGACTTTTCAGAGTTTCAGTATATCTTATATATTGTGACTCTCCAAGAGGAAGTCTTTTCAGATCTATTTTTCCCCATCTTGAGTTTGCTATGGTCTGAATATATGTGTCCTCCTAAAATACATATGCTGAAACCTAACACCCAATGAGAAGATATTTGGAAGTGGGATATCTGGGAGGTGATTAGGTCATGAGGGCAGTTCCTTCATGAATGGGATTAATGTCCTTATAAAAGAGGCCCCACAGAGATCCCTTGCTCCTTCCACCATGTGAGGATGCAGCAAGATGATCCCTGTTATAAACCAGGAAGCAAGCCCTCACCAGACATCAAATCTGCCCATGCCTTATCTAGGACTTCTCAGCATCCAGAACTGTAAGAAATAAATTTCTGCTGTTTATAAGCCATTCTGTTGTTTATAAGCTTATGGTACTTTGTTATAGCAGTCTGAATGAACTAGGAGCTTACTGACCTAAATAAATTACTTTAAACTTTTTTTATGAATGCAAACATTTGTTTCTAAGATTTCAAAGATGTAAACTCTCAATCAGTGCTTCTCAAGTCTACTGAGTATATGAAATACCTGAAGACCTTATTCAACTGCAGATTCTGATTTTAAAGTGGAGTCTGGGCCAGGCGCGGTGGCTCAAGCCTGTAATCCCAGCACTTTGGGAGGCCGAGACGGGCGGATCACGAGGTCAGGAGATCGAGACCATCCTGGCTAACATGGTGAAACCCCGTCTCTACTAAAAAAATACAAAGAACTAGCCGGGCGAGGTGGTGGGCGCCTGTAGTCCCAGCTACTCGGGAGGCTGAGGCAGGAGAATGGCGTAAACCTAGGAGGCGGAGCTTGCAGTGAGCTGAGATCCGGCCACTGCACTCCAGGCTGGGCGACAGAGCGAGACTCCGTCTCAAAAAAAAAAAAAAAAAAAAAAAAAAAGTGGAGTCTGAGAGTCTATGATTCTGAAAAAGCTCCCAGATTCTGCCAATGCTCCTGACCCATACACAAAGCTTTGTAAAACAAAGTTCTTAATGAAGGCCTTCTAATTTTCAAAGCTTTGGTTATTCTCAGTTCTGCCTATACAACATAATCACCTAAAAATATTCATCGACATACTGATCACAGCATGTCCACTGCCTCTACCTAAGAATCTGAGAGGGAGGTTATCTTTGAAAGCTCCCTAGATGATTCTGTCATACATCCACTGTTGAGAACTGCAGTTAATCTGCATAACATTTCCAGGGAAATAATACATGCTACAGTAATAGCTAAATCAAGACAGACATAGTCATTAGTTAAATGTCTTGATGGTGTTAATTAAACCAATTGCTTTAAAATACTTGGTCAGCTTGACTAAAAAATAAGAACAACAAAAAACCCAGTTTGGGCTCAAAAATTTAAAAACTCTACAAAGCCAAGAGGACTCTGCAAACAAACTTATTCAAAAGTCAAACTATGAAATTATGAATACAACTATAGCAACTGAAGAATCTGTGGAAATATACATGATTGAAAACCAAACACTAAACACAGTAATGAGGCAAAATCTTAATACTATGTGATGCCTGTTAATCCCTTTCAACTCCCTCAAAAACATTCTAATCATGTGATCTAAAAATTAAAATATTTTAATTCTAAAACTTCCACAGATTGTTTCTGAAATGTGAACTACCTACCAAAACTATGAAAAGGCTGGCTAAACTCCCTAACATTTCACTGTCATCAAAAGTCCCTGATAAGTTAATTGCACCCTCATAGTTTTATTCTATAAAATACACTATTAAGTGTTTTAAGGTTGATACTGTAACTATATTCTCAAAACAGCTTCTGGAGCACTTTGTTCCTAATAGCCATAAATAAGACAGGACTTGTCATACTTATCATACATATATTCTGGTTCCCTGGGAAAAAAGTTTCATGTGCTCAAAATTCTTTCTTCTTACCTGCCTGTTGGAAAACCAGAATTTCCGTTCATGGTATGCTGATAAGTAGAGAGCATACATCATACCACTAGTAACCGCTGCAAGACAGCCAATGAAAATCTTTGCAAAGCGTTGAAATAATACATCTGAAAAGCATATTAAAAGTAATCAAAAGGTAATATGTACCCTTGATATGATGTGATTAAAAATGGCATTCTACCTCTATGGTTTTTGTCCCCAAAACCCACAACTCGAGTCTAATTGTGAGAAAAGCATCAGATAAATTCCAATAGAGGGGCATCCTATAAATATATCTCTCAAACCGTCAAGGTCATCAAGAACAAGAGCTTGAGAAAGTATCAAAGCCAAGAGAAGCTTAACAGACATAACAGACATAATAAGTGTCACATGGTATCATGGATGGGCTACTGGGACAGAAAAAAGACATTACGGGTCAGAAACTGTGGCACTTTGGGAGGCCAAGGCGGGCAGATCACTTGAGGTCAGGAGTTTGAGACCAGCCTGGCCAACATGGTGAAACTAAAACACAAAAATTAGCTGGGTGTGGTGGCGCACACTTGTAATCCCAGCTACACGGGAGGCTGAGGCACAAGAATCATTGAATCTGGGAGGTGGAGGTTGCAGCACGCCAAGATCACGCCACTGCACTCCGGCCTGAGGGACAGAGCGAGATTCCATCTCAAAAAAAAGAAAAGAGAAAAGGCTGGGCACATTGGCTCACGCCTGTAATCCCAGCACTTTGGGAGGCTGAGACGGGCAGATCACGAGATCAGGAGATCGAGACCATCCTGATTAACATGGTGAAACCCTGTCTCTACTAAAAATACAAAAAATTAGCCGGGTGTGGTGGCGGGCGCCTGTAGTACCAGCTACTCGGGAGGCTGGGGCAGGAGAATGCCGTGAACCTGGGAGGCAGAGCTTGCAGTAGGCCGAGATCGCGCCACTGCACTCCAGCCTGGGCAACAGAGCAAGAACCCATCTCAAAAAAATATATATATATATATACATAAGGTAAAAAATAAGGAAATCTGAATATCTGAATAACATATGATCCTAAATTAATAATAATGTATCAGTATTGCTTCATTAATTCTAACAAATGTACCATACCAACGTAAAATTTTAATAAGGAAACTCCATATGTGGGAATGTAATATAGGAACTGTATCTGCTCAATTCTTCTGCAAATCTAAAATTGTTTTAAAAATTAAAGTATAGGCTGGGCGCCATGGCTCATGTCTGTAATCCCAACACTTTGGGAGGCCAAGGCAGGTGGATCACCTGAAGTCAGGAGTTCGAGACCAGCCTGGCCAACCTGGTGAAACCTTGTCTCTACTAAAAATACAAAAATTAGCTGGGTGTGGTGGCGGGTGCCTGTAATCTCAGCTACTCAGGAGGCTGAGGCAGGAGAATCACTTGAACCTGGGAGGCGGAGGTTGCAGTGAGCATAGATTGCACCACTGTACTCCAGCCTGGGCGACAGAGCAAGACTCTGTCTCAAAAAAATAATAAAATAAAAAAATAAAATAAGATAAAATTTAAAATCTATATTCTGCAAGAGGAAAAAGTTCAAAGATCTGTGTCACAACATAAATATACTTAACACAATAGAACACTACACTTAAAAATGGTTAAGATGGGCCAGGCACAGTGGCTCATGCCTGTAATCCCAGCACTTTGGGAGGCCGAGGTGGGCGGATCACGAGGTCAGAAGATTGAGACCATCCTGGCTAACACGGTGAAACCCCATCTCTACTAAAAAATACAAAAAATTAGCCGGGCGTGGTGGCAAGCGCCTGTAGTCCCAG
Source organism: Rhinopithecus roxellana (assembly GCF_007565055.1). Lineage (NCBI taxonomy): Eukaryota > Metazoa > Chordata > Mammalia > Primates > Cercopithecidae > Rhinopithecus > Rhinopithecus roxellana. The sequence continues at coordinate 58,598,909 of NC_044557.1, read as the reverse complement.
CTACTCGGGAGGCTGAGGCAGGAAAACACGGTGAACCTGGAGGCGGAGCTTGCAGTGAGCAGAGATCACGCCACTGCGCTCCAGCCTGGGTGACAGAGTGAGACTCTGTTAAAAAAAAAAAAAAAAAGTGGTTAAGATGAAGCTAAATGTGGTGGCTTACGCCTGTAACCCCAACACTTCCAGAGGCAGGCAGATTGCTTGAGCTCATGAGTTCGAAACCAGACTGGGTAACACGGTGAAAGCGTGTCTCTTCAAAAAATTAGCCCGTGTGGTGGCAAGTGCTTGTAATCCCAGCTACTTGGGAGGCTGAAGCAGGAGAATCGCTTTAGCCCAGGAGGCAGAGGTTGTAGTGAACCGAGATGGCACCACTGCATTCCAGCCTGGGCAACACAGCCAGAACTTGTCTCAAAAAAAAAAGAAAAAAAAAGAAAGAAAGAAAGGGTAAGATGGTACAAAACTTAGTCTATAAATATCGAAAAGTAATCCAAAGGAATGTAAGACCCAATATCTAAAAAAAGTACAGGCTCATTCAGAAATTATTTTTTTTCCTTTCAGGATTTTTTTTTTCATTGAAGAATAACTCACTATAAACCTAAAGCCATGTAAAATGTACAACTCAGTAAGTTTTGATTATCATGTTTTAAAAGATCACATACAACTGTTATATATGGACACAAACTACTTCTTTTTTAAATTTTATTTTTGTAGAGATAGGATTCTTGCCATGTTGCCCAGGCTGGTCTCAAACCTTGGTCTCAAGAGATCCTTCCACTTTGGCCTCCTAAAGTGCTGAATTACGGGCATGAGCCACTGCTGCATCCAGCCTGTAACTGCTTCTTAATGAAAGAACGTAAGACACATTTGGATTTTGTATACAAAAGATGATTCAGTCCTGCTACAGCCATTGAGTATAATAAGCATAATAAATAAAATAAGGGACTAAAGGCCTAAAACCCAGTGTTCTGTTACCGAATGACTGACAGTAAAAATCAACTTGATTTTTTTAGCTAAACTAAAATTTTAGTTATTTTTATAACATTATTAAAACATAATAGTTTGCATAGCATGTTGCAATTGTGTTATGCAAACTAGTATAGAGTAATTAAATATCGATAAATTAATAATCATATTCTAAATGTTTGAAAAACACTCTGCAATAAATCCAATATTAGCATCAATGTGATACAAGTGTTTTAAAATTTGTTTCACTGGTGTGGTGGCTCACGCCTGTAATCCCAGCTCTTTGGGAGGCTGAGGTGGGCGGATCACCTGAGGTCAGGAGTTTGAGACCAACTACAGCCAACATAGTAAAATCCCATCTCTACTAAAAATACAAAACTAGCTGGGTGTGGTGGTGCATGCCTGTAATCCCAGCTACGGGGAGGCTGAGGCAGGAGAATTGTTTGAACCCAGGAGGTGGAGGTTGCAGTGAGCTCTCACACCAGTGCACTCCAGCCTGGGCCACAAGAGCGAAACTCCATCTCAAAATAAAATAAAATTTCCAGTAGCATGTGTAAAGCATCTGGCATGGTTCCTGATATACAGTAAGAGCTCAGCAAATACTGGCTATCATTATTGTGCCACACAAGCATACCTGAAAAAATATATGAAATCATTAAAGCAATGTTGAGACAATATGAACGAACTATAAAAACTAGTAAGAAAAGTAATCTAGGGTGGCAGTTTGGCAAAAGCACTTAGAAATTTCTAAATGGATTTCCTGGGGTTTTTTTTTTCATTAAGGCTTAGACAATGGCAAATTAATCCTACTTATCAGGAACTATTATAAAAAGTATATTCAATCAATTTCTATATATAAATGCCTAACCTTAATACTACTTTTTTTTTTTTTGAGACAGAGTTTCGCTGTTGTTGCCCAGGCTGGAGTGCAATGGCATGATCTCGACTCACTGCAACCTCCGCCTCCCGGGTTCAAGCGATTCTCCTGCCTCAGCCTCCCGAGTAGCTGGGATTACAGGCATGAGCCAGCACGCCTGGCTAATTTTGTATTCTGAGTAGAGACGGAGTTTCTCCATGTTGGTCAGGCTGGTCTTGAACTCCAGACTTCAGGTGATCCGCTCACCTCGGCTTCCCAAAGTGCTGGGATTACAGGCATGAGCCACCACGTCTGGCAATAATAAATATTTTACTTTTGTAAGGAGTCAAAGATGGAGTAGACATCAAGCTTTCAGTGTTTGGCATAAGTACACGTATTTTAGAGAAAATAAGGAGCTCTGGGTCCTAGAAATTGTCTTAAAATAAAACCATTTTAGTTTGAAAATCTAAAAGGATCTGACTTTAAGCTGTTAGTCACAAACCAGACTAATCAGATAACTTCTATGTGCATCAGTCCCTTCATTTGTAAAATGGTGATCAGGCACACAAAATTAAAAACAGTTATAAAATGTCACTATCAGTAATACAGAACACAGTTAAGTAATATTTAATGCACATAAAAAAGCCAATGATATGTTGAGAAAAAAATGCAGGGTTCAATTTCACAAAAAGTGGAAAAAAAACTATAAGTACATAGAAAAAAAGCCATACTTATGCCAAAATTTTAAGAGTATTTATATCTACTGAAATTATGGATGCAGTTTTTTTATTTCCTCTACTTTCCACATTTTCTACCCTGAAAATATATTTTTGTAGTTGGGGAGGAAATACTATTTTGTAGTCGATATTTCTAGACTTATTTAATTTTCTTTCTTACATTGTATTTTTCAAATTAAAAAAAATTTTTTTTTTTGAGACAGAGTCTTGCTGCATTGCCCAGGCTGGAGTGCAGTGGCGCAATCTCGGTTCACTGCAAACACCACTTCTCAGGCTTAAGCAATCCTCCTACCTCAGCCTCCCAAGTAGCTGGGACTATAGGCATGCACCACAACATTCTCAGCTAATTTTTTTTTAAAATTTTTTTGTGGAGATGAGGTCTCGCTATATTGCCTAGGCTTTAATTTTTTTTTTTTTTTTTTTTTTTGGAGTCTCATCTGTTGCCCAGGCTGGAGTGCAGTGGCACATTCTCGGTTCACTGCAATCTCCACCTCCTGGATTTAAGCAATTCTTGTGTCTCAGCCTCCCAAGAACCTGGGACTACAGGTGTGCACCACCACGATTGGCTAATTTTTTTATTTTTTTATTTTTTGTTGAGATGAAGTCTCACTATATTGCCTAAGCTTACATTTTTTGTTTGTTTTTTTGTGATGGAGTCTCCTCTGTCACCCAGGCTAGAGTGCAGTGGCACAATCTTGGCTCACTGCAACCTCCACCTCCCAGGTTCAAGTGATTCTCATGCCTCAGCCTCCCACGTAGCTAGAACTACAGGCATGCACTGCCACATTTGGCTTTTTTTTTTTTTTTAGTAGAGACAGGGTTTCGCCATGTTGGCCAGGCTGGTCTCAAACTCCTGACCTCAAGTGATACGCCTGTCTCGGCCTCCCAAAGTGCTGGGATTACTGGTGTGAGCCACCAGTCCTGGCCAAAATATTTTTAATACACGATATTCATTTCTCTCCTAAGCAAAACATACTCACTCCTTCTCAGGAGAGAACCTGAGAGCAGTTTACTCAATCTGTAGTTAGGGGCTCAAATGTCATTTATTTCAAGACCTGAAGAGTTAAGAGTTATTTTAAATCTAGGCTGGCAGTTCAACAGTACGCTCTCTCAAAAGCTTAACTAGCAATTCTTCTATGTATTTACCTAACAGAAATGAAAACATATGTTCAAGGAAACCAGTACAGGAATGTTCATAGCATTCTTATTCATAACAACTAAATACTAGAAACAACCTAAATGTCCAACAAGAGGAACAAGGATAAACAATTATGGTACAGTCATGCCCTGCACAATGACATTTCAATCAACAATGGACTGCATATATGATGGTGGCCCTATAAGATTGTAATACCGTATTTTTACTGTACCTTTTGAGTTTAGATATATTTAGATACACAAATGCTTACCATTGTGTTACAACTGCCTACAGTATTCAGTACAGTAACATACCGTACAGGTTTGTAGCCTGGGAGGAATAGGCTATACTACATAGCCTAGGTGTGTAGTAGGCTGTACCATCTAGTTTGTGTGAATATGACAAAATCACCTAATGGTGCATTTCTCAGAACATATCCCTGTCATTAAGCAACACATGACTATATATTCAAACACTGGAATATACTTAACAATAAAGGGAAATGAACTATTGAGATACACAACATGGATGAATTTCAAAATGATTATATTTTTATTTTTTATTTTTATGAAATAGGGTGTCATTCAGTCACCCAAACTAGAGTGCAGTGGCATGATCATGGCTCACCAGAGCCTCAATCTCATGGGCTTAAGTGATCCTCCCGCCTCAGCCTCCCAAGTAGCTGAAACTACAAGCACGTGCCACCATGCCTGGCAAATTTTTATATTTTTTGTAGAGATGGGGTTTCGCCTTGTTGCTCAGGCTGGTCTCAAACTCCTGCACTCAAGCAAACCTCCTGCCTCGGCCTGCCAACATGCTAGGATTACACACATGGCTAACAAGCGTGAGCCAATGCACCCAGCCACAAAATATTACATTTTTCAAAGATAACATACTGAGCTGAATGAAAGAATTTGGACACTGAAGCACGTATGATTCCATTTATAATGAAGTTCTAGAACATATGAAATTATTCAGTAGTGATAACTATCAAAACAATAGGAATGAGGTACAAGGAAACTTTCAGAGATAATGGTAATGTTCTATAGTTTGTTTTGCCTGCATTCACATGTCAAAATGCATTTAATTAAACAACTAAGAATCTGTGCATTTAATTGTATGTTAATTATACTTCACTTTTAAACAATTAAATCACTCATTTTGCAAAGAAAAGTTTTATTGATTTACCTACTTGATTTCAGTCAGCTCCATGTTCCAGTAACTATAGCTACAAATTATTCTAGATATGCCACGCTCAAAGGCTAAATTGCACATCTTTTCTAGATATGCCTTCTCAAAGGCTTCATTATACATAGTTTGAGTTTATTAAACTTTTGTGGGCCAACAGCTTTAGTTCTTTTTGTCTAAGTCCTGTGTCCAACAAGATTTAGTAGGAACTACCTTAATTTATTCACACATTTTAACAAATTGTACAATAGCTATGCCCTTGATTTGACCTTTGCACTAAGGACTCATCTTAATCAGCCTTTGTTACTCAAAGCATTTCTCTTTTTTTTTTTTTTTTTTTTTGAGACGGAGTCTTGCTCCGTCACCCAGGCTGGAGTGCAGTGGCACAATCTCGGCTCGTTGCAACCTCCACCTCCCAGGTTCAAGCGATTCTCCTGTCTCAGCCTCCCAAGAAGCTGGGACTACATGCGCCCGCCACCATGCCCGGCTAATTTTTGCATTTTTTTAGTAGAGACGGGGTTTCACCATGTTAGCCAGGATGGTCTCAATCTCCTGACCTCGTGATTCACCCGCCTCAGCCTCCCAAAGTGCTGTTATTACAGGCTTGACCCACCGTGCCCGGCCTCCCATTTCGTGATTTTAACTTTTATTGGTTGAAAAAGACAAATGGCTTTTTCTTTTCTTTTCTTTTTTTTTAAATAAAGACAGGGTCTCACTATGTTGTCCAGGATGGTCCTGAACTTCTAATCTCAAGCAATCCTCTGCCTCAGCTTCCCAAAGTGCTGGGATTACTGGCTTGAGCCACCTTGCCTGGTTTATAAACTGTTCTCACTTCAACATTACAAGTCCCAGAATTTTGGAATTCTCTATTTTCTTCTTCATTCCCACTTACAAATAGACCAATTCCATTCTAAACTCAGATCTCTTTCCTATAGTCAAATGCAGCTGTTAATACCAAAGGCACTCTAGTAACATTCTGTTTTGCAATCTCATTACCTAAAATGATAGAAAAAAATAGTATTGTCAACTATTCACAGGAAACAGTATTATCAAATGTTTTGTCATGATGTAATATAGATCTTCATTTTTCCAGCTCCCAAATATAGTTTTCTTGTAGCCAGCCCCTCAACTATTACCCACAGCCTTTATCTTGAGCAAATTTATATACAGGCCTCAACTTTCAGTGCAGAGGAAGCAGTATGAGAAAGCTGTTTAGCCCTTAAGGATGATACATTCTCCAAACCCATCTTTAGATATGGTTATAGAAGAAAATGGAAGAGAAAAGATCTCCAGAGTGCAAAATCAAGGACCATGGAGAACAATGAATTGGGAAACAATTCCCCAGGAACACAACTGGGGCATAAACACAACAGATTCCTTCTCCCAGAGTAAGGGGATATCCTGTCCCTGTCCAACAATGTATACTGAGCGGGGGGATGTGCAGAAAAGAGTTAACACAGCCGGTCTGAGAACACTTTCCTGAGAAAGGCCTGCTTGCAGGCGGATCACCTGAGGTCAGGAGGTGACCAGCCTGGCCAACATGGTGAAACCGTGTTTCTACTAAAAACACAAAAATTAACCAAGTGTGGTGGCACATGCCTATAATCCCAGCTACTTGGGAGGCTGAGGCACAAGAATTGCTTGAACCCAGAAGGTGGAGGTTGCAATAAGCAGAGACTGCACCATGGCACTCCTGCCTGGGTGGCAGGGTGAGACTCTGTCTCAAGAAAGAAAAAAAAAAAGAGAAAAAAGAAAAAAAGAAAGCCCTGCTTACAAGGTAGGCTCTCTTGGCTGGCATCTAGGAACTTCAATTTCAGGAGAGTTCCCACCATTCTCTAACTGATAACAGTGCCTATCCTCTTTGTACAAATAATGTAGTTTATGATTTCTTTCTGGGAGTCAAGAATTTTGGTACATGGTAGGCAGAGGATACCTACATGACTAGCCCCCAATAAAAACCCTGAGCACTGAATCACTAATGAGCTTCCCTGGTAGATAAAACTTTACAAATGTCACAATTTGATGCTGAAGGAATCAGGCCCATCCTGTGTGACTCTACTGCAGTGGAAATTTGGAAGCCTATGCCTGGTTTCTTGCAGATTTCACCACAATAGGTCTTTTCACTTTGCTGATTTTGTTTTATATTATTTGCTATAATAAATCATAGCCGTAGGCTGGACACAGTGGCTCATGCCTATAATCTCAGCACTTTGAGAGGCTGAGGTAGGTGGATCACTTGAGGTCAGGAGTTCGAGACCAGACTGGCCAACATGGGGAAACCCCGTCTCTACCAAAAAAACAAAAATTAGCCAGGCATGGTGGTGTGAGCTACTCAGGAGGCCGAGGCAGGAGAATTGCTTGAACCCAGAAGGCGGAAGTTGTAGTGAGCTGAGATCATGCCACTGAACTCCAGCCTGGGTGACAGAGCGAGACTCTGTCTCAAAAATCAATCAATCAATCAATCATAGCTGTAAATACAACTTCATTCGGAAACTTGTGAGTCCTTCCAGCTAATAACGAAACATGGGGGTGGTCTTGGGAGCCCCTGACACAAAACAGATAACCTGTCTGTTTAGTTCATAGATCTCTGGATTAGAACGAGTCATAGCCGGCCCTGATGTGGATAAGCCCAGGATGAAGGCTGTGACTAGATAAGGCAGAGTCTTAGGGTGTGGGAAAAAGTAAGTGTATTTTGTCTGAGGGAGGGAAATAAATCACAAGGACAGGATGTGGTAAACTATATTATTATTCACAACTATTTTCTCCTTCCCAGTAAAAAGATTATATATCCCTTCCCACTACCATGTGGACCTGGAACACTTCCCTGTAATGAAAATATACTTCACATCCCATCGTCTAAACTGATTATATGACTTGCTTGGGTCAATAAAAGGTGCGTACAAGTGATAGTGTGCTAGGTCAGCAGAAACTTTAAGAGGCATTGCATGATTCTGCCTCCTCTTTTCCTATGTCACAAGAAAAATCTTTTCCAAATAGGGACTATTCCCCTTCACAACACATAAAATTATGACAGCCAAACTACAGCCACAACATGTAATATTAATTAGAAATAAATGTTTGTCATAAGCCAGTGAGATTTGGGGGTTGTTCAAAACCTAGTGAAAGCTGAGCATATACTTAATCTCAAAATATGTATATTTAAAATATTAATATACTCTCTAACGTAAACTATTTTTGTAGTAGCACAAATTCCAAGACTAACTTACGTTTTGGAACTCTTTCAGGAGCTGGAATGTCACTGATTTTCTCTTCTTTGGCAGATTCCTTATTTTCTGAAGACTTTGGCTTTTTTCTTTGGCGCAGCTCTACAGGTGGTCCTTAAAATATTTAAGACATTATTGCAATGTGTGTATAGAATTATTTTGATCTGTATCCTGAGCCAATTAACCTTTATTATTCTAAAGCAAAAGTACCATTGAGACCATTAGCATCAAAGATAACCTTTTCATAATTATTTTGGCACCCCTGCAAAATTTTCTTTTGTCCAAAAAAAAAGACAATTTTAAGTTCCACTCCCCAATTTGTGTTTTGACAATCCTAGTAGTAAACCAATGCGCTCTTCTCCCAAGATGATGCAATTTTCAAAACATCCCAAAATAAGTAAGCTCTTTTCCAAATTAGAGTCAAGGTATTATTCAGCTCATAATTCTAGTTACATTAAAGTATCAAATGCATAACTCATGGTTTAAGTGTTTTGTAAAAATCAAAACATAACACATTATCATAAACTACACTTCTTTGTTTAAATAACCCTGAAAGCTCTGCAGAATTTCAGTGCTGTGTTATCATTAGCATTGTACAATCTTTTAGATTTAGGGATTAGAAAATAGGCTGAACCTACAAAGATACTTATATATGAGAAGGTCTCAAAATAATTTCCCAGGATTAGACTAGCTTCCTCTTCTAGCTCCAGTTTTAGAAAATGTGATGCAGAAGTTACCTCCAAACTAGTAAACTAAACTCCAAGTTAAACAGGAATGTACTATGTACAATTTATACTTTTCCTCCCTAGAATTAATCATCTCGTGGGATAGATTACGATACTATAAGTACAGAGTGTTCCTGCCAAGTTATAAAGTGGTACAATAATTTATCTTTCTCATGGAAGTGGAAGACAGTTTTTTCCTTTCTCTTAGTAATAACTTCAGGCTATGAAATGTGAAAATAAACATAGAAGTCAAAGAAGGAGAAATGAATCAGTTGCTGCTGATCAGATGTATGTTCTTAGCTTTACTGTGGAAAATGAATAAAATAAACATATTTTAAAATAGCTTCATAGCAAACTTACATGCTCATTAAAATATCTTTAAACACTGACATAGTGAGAAAAAAAGCTGTACATTTAATGGATTCAGACTGATGAATCTAATGTTTACTCATTTCTATACTACCATTTATTCTGTAGTCACATTAAGTAGTGAAATCAATGAAAATATTTTAAAATGACATTATTAGGCCAGACATGGTGGCTCACGCCTGTAATCCCAACACTTTGGGAGGCCAAGGTGGGTGGATCACCTGAGGTCAGGAGTTCAAGACCAGCCTGGTCAACACGGTGAAACCCCGTCTCTACTAAAAATACAAAAATTAGCCGGGTGTGGTGGTGCGCTCCTGTAATCCCAGCTACTTAGGAGGCTGAGGCAGGAGAATCACTGGAACCCAGTAGGTGGAGTTGCAGTGACCCAAGATCGTGCCACTGCACTCTAGCCTGGGTGACAGAGGGAGACTCCGTCTCAAAAACAAAATGAAACAAAACAAAAAAACAAAAAATGGCATTATTAGAAAAACGTAACCCAGACTTTGAGTATTTATACATATAAATCTAGGTCAATTAGTAAATATCACTATATTTCTTCCTCATTATGCCTCTTTAATATTCCCCTGCTCTGGGTTAAAGTAAAAGTTAGAAGCAGTCATCAAGAACGAATATTTATGCAAAATCAAATAAAGTCTTCCAAAGCAAATTATTGTTTTTAATTTTATTTTAAAAGAATACAAGGGGAAAATACAACCGCAAGAACCTTCCTTTGTAGGTACACCTGCATAATTAATCACATAACAGCACTGGACTTTAAAACATTTAATTGGATAATTTCAGAAATCAAATTAACAAATCTATTGAGATAGTCAACAGATATATTATAAGTGACCAATGGGCTAGGTAAGTGGGTCTTTCCCATTAGAGTCTAAAAATACACACTTAGTGATAAATTAGGAGGGGAATAGTCACATAAAACGTGTTCTTACAAAAAACTATCATTTTCCTTTTTAAAAATGTTCTTTATCAAATCGCTTTACAGGACTTTAATTAAACATGTTCTCTTTGTGCCCATAAATGAATTTTGTTTATAAAAGTACAACTCACACAAAAATTTTGCATAGATTTTCAAGTAATTTCTGAAGTATACAACTCTCAACAGTCACCTCTCAAGAATTTATATTAGCAATGATCAAGGACCATACAAATATGTAATCTATAAAAGATCTATAATATTATTTTTTCCTGATTCTAAGATGCCATATATTTGAAGATACCACTCAATAGGTTTTCAAGGGGGAAAAAAAACACACTGTCATACTGAATGCATATACTGATTTTAAGACATACCAATTTTAGTGGCATTAAACTGTAAGAGCGAAAATTATGACTTGATAAATACAGTATTCATTTTAGCTCATCTCTTCAACCTTATCCCTAAAGCTAACTTTCCATATAATTTCATAATGGAAAAACAAAGCCATACATCTCTAGGTGGAAAAAAGCAAAGGCCAAAGCAATGGACAAATGAGATCAGTTCTGACAGGAAAGCTCTGCGATGTAATTCAAGCTTCCTTTTTACTATCTTTTTTTTTTTTTTTTTTGAGACAGAGTTTCACTCTTTTTGCCCAGGCTGCAGTGCAGTGGCGCCATGCCGGCTCACTGCAACCTCCGCCTCCCGGGTTCAGGCAATTCTCCTGCCTCAGCCTCCCAAGTAACTGGGATTACAGGCGTCTGCCACTACGCCCAGCTAATTTTTTGTATTTTGAGTAGAGACGGCGGTTTCACCATGTTGGCCAGGCTGGCCTCGAACTCCTGACCTTGTGATTCACCTGCCTCAGCCTCCCAAAGTGCTGGGATTACAGGCGTGAGTCACAACATCCAGCCACTCCTTTTCACTATGTTGTATTTTTAGCATTGTAAAGAAAAAGTCAAACTAAATGAAGATGATTACACATCCACAAAAGTAACCTGCTATTTCAGACTTCAGTCCAGTCATCTTTATATGAAATAGTAGGGCTACAAACAGGCTTTCAAATGTCCACACAGGCTAGACATAGCAGTTTCCAAATGAAATGTTAATACTGCTCTACTCAAGGTTGTCACTTCTTTCTTTGCTCTAACACTGCTTTCAGAAAGCATAAACACCCCGGCCCTCTACTGCATCAAGGAAGACATTTTTTTAAAAAACAGATTCCCAGAGTATTTACTTGGACAATGAAGAGGATCCAAGCGAATGTGAATTGTCAGTAAGATGGGACATGGAGAACACCTGGATACAAGTAAAATATACAGACTATTTAGTCTAATTTTAACACAGCGAATAAAAGATAATATGAATTTTTGGGGAAAAAAACTATAGAGTGACAAATAAACAAAAAACACTCAGAATGCCTGGCACATAGACAGGCGTGCTATATATATTATTATTACTAGCATTATAATAAATGAAAGTTTAATTACTCATTCATTGCTATTATATCCTTGCATCTAATAGAGTATGAACACAAATATTTATGGAATTAAAAATGTGTTGAATAAAGCAATATTTTAATAAACTGCAACCCATTAATTGTCCCATATAAGATGTATTTAACTGTTTTTGAATTATATGTAATTCTACAACCAAAAATCATTTTTTATTTTATTTATTTTATTTTTGAGAGGGAGTCTCGCTCTGTCACCCAGGCTGGAGTGCAGAGGGGCGATCTCGGCTCAATGCAACCTCAGCCTCCTGGGTTCCAGCGATTCTCTTGTCTCAGCCTCCCAGGTAGCTGGGACTATAGGCATGCGCCACCACGCCGGGCTAATTTTTGTATTTTTTAGTAGAGACAGGGTTTCACCATATTGGCCAGACTGGTCTCGAACTCCTGACCTCGTGATCCACCCGCCTTGGCCTCCCAAAGTGTTAGGATTACAAGTGTGAGCCACCGTGCCCAGCCTTAATTTTGTTTTTTTTGAGATGGAGTCTCGCTCTGTCACCCAGGCTGGAGTGCAATGGTGCAATCTCGGTTCACTGCAACCTCAGCCTCCTGGGTTCAAGTGATTCTCCTGCCTCAGCCTCCCGAGTAGCTGGAACTACAGACGTTCGCCACTCCACTTGGCTAATTTTTGTATTTTTAGTAGAGATGGGGTTTCACTGTGTTAGCCAGGTTGGTCTTGAACTCCTGACTTCAAGTGATCCACTCACCCTGGCCTCCCAACGTGCTGGGACTACAGGCATGAGCCACCATGCCCAGCCCATTTATCATTTTATATCACATAAGTAAAATTTACAAAACGGTACAATCTTTTAATATTGGCTCCACAGATCTATTTAAGTACAACCATAGTCTAAAATAATTTTCCATTTTGCATGATGTATTAAAGACTTTCAGTATTGTAGTATTGATTTTTTTATGCAGTGTTAACTTTTTGAATGCTTTAAGTTAAGCATGAATGTACTCATAGGAACATGCAAGCTAGTGTATCAACCTACCCCCATAAATTTGCAATTAGAAAAGAAAAATACATCAAGAAATATTTCAAATGATAATATACTGTAACCACAGACAGAACCAAGGAAACAAGTGGAATTACATTCTTTCTCACCAACGACAAATAGCTTTGGTTTTGAAGCTGTTTTTAGTTAGAATGTCTTAAATTCAGACCAGCTTTAACACTCTGAAAACTCAAGAGGAAGCAAATATGAACCAAGCCTGCATAGGGACAGGTCAGCAAGTCACAGATCAGTAAACACTTCTTGTGCTTAATTTTTAAAAACTGCTTTCCGCTAAATTCTTTAAACTGCTTCCCTGTACTCTTGGTTCAAAAAGGCTTGAGTCGACCGAGCGCAGTGGCTCACGCCTGTAATCCCAGCACTCTGGGAGGCCCGAGGTGGGCGGATCACCTAAGGTCCGGAGTTCGAGACCGGCCTGACCAACATGGAGAAACCCCCTCTCTACTCACCCACTTTGACCTTCAAAGGCCTCCTGGCCTCATCATCTCCCAAAACTATAATACTTAGATGGCTCTGCCCTTTACCATTTTCCTCTAAACCTAAGTGAACTTGGCTTTCTTCAGTTTCTGGGTGTTCACCCATTCCCCATTCATCATACCATGTTTATCCCAAACCTCTGCCTCTTTATCCCCGTGGTGAATGTCCCCTCACCCCCTGTGCCTCTGGATTTGTCAATACCCACAGCCCTTTAAAAATCGCCCTCCGAATGAGGGGCCTTGAGTGAAACAACGACCACATTCAAATATGCATTCAGTACCTAAACCTGCATCTTCGAAACCAAACTGCGCCCCCGACTTCACCAAGAATCTGCTCAGGATCCCCCCTCCCTCACAACCACTCCTAGCACAGCTTTCTCTCCTGCTACGGATTCCCAACTTTCAACTCCGCCTTTGCTTCCCAATTCGGCCGACAAAACTTCGAGCCATTCGCTCCGCTCTCCTGAATTTCTCCGCAGCCCTCTCCTGGGCGCCGAGCTCCTTCCCGCCCTCCCAGTGCAGCCGCCACGGCGGCCACCGGCAGCTCCAGCCCACACCTCCAGCGCCCCCGCCCCTCCTTCCCGAGACCACAGGCAGCCGTTGGAGCGCTGGACCCCGCGGCAGTCACCTTCTTCCTCCGCCATCGTCTCTGCGGAGGCCGGGGCGCCCTCCGACTCCAGCGCGGCCCGGAGTGTCCCTCCCTCCGCGTCGCCGAACCCCTCGGCCACCCGGGGCCCGCTCCTGGCCGCCGCGCCCCCACTTCCTGACCCACCCCCCTCCGGTGTCGCCGCCAACCGCGTCCCCGCAGGCGGCCAGGGAACCACAGTGTTGGGAGAGGGGAGCGGTCGGAGCGTTTCGCTGGGGCGCCGGAGCCTGAGAGGGCAGGAAGGAGACTCCACGCCGGGGGCGCCGCCCACAGCAGCAGCTACCGGCCGCTGCCTCCCCTGGAAAGCGAAACTAGTGCGTCTCGCTGCAGCCCCGCCCCTCGTCCTACTCTTCCCAAAAAGTGGGGGCATGCTTTCCGCCACGTTTGTGACTCCGCGACTTAGCGAGTCGGAGACGATCATCAGCGACAGCTCCCAGGTCCAGCCTCTAATCCCGCCCCATTTTACACGGAGGAAACTGAGATCTAATGTGGTGGGAGTCACAAAGCCAGACAGAGGCAGAACTGCCTGTAATTCCAGCTACTCCGTTGGCGCTTTGGTTTAGTAGACCACTTGACCATTACAAGAAAGAAACTTGTGCTTTTATAGTAAACTGAGTAAGAAAATAAAGGCCTGGTATGAGGCAATGAAAATAAAAATGTTCAAAGAGAATGATTCAAAAGATGTTGGAAGGCCGGGCGCGGTGGCTCAAGCCTGTAATCCCAGCACTTTGGGAGGCCGAGACGGGCGGATCACGAGGTCAGAAGATCGAGACCATCCTGGCTAACCCGGTGAAACCCCGTCTCTACTAAAAAATACAAAAAACTAGCCGGGCGAGGTGGCAGGCGCCTGTAGTCCCAGCTACTCGGGAGGCTGAGGCAGGAGAATGGCGTAAACCCGGGAGGCGGAGCTTGCAGTGAGCTGAGATCCAGCCACTGCACTCCAGCCTGGGCGACAGAGCCAGACTCCGTCTCAAAAAAAAAAAAAAAAAAAAAGATGTTGGAAATGAAATCTACAGGGTGTGATGACAAATTGGATGTGATAAATGATGAGTCGAACATGATTTCTGATGTTTCTATCTTGAAATTAATCATATGCTTTCTGTGTGCCCAGGAAAAAGTGCTGCCAATAAGAATATAAAACAAAAGGCCTTAAAACTTCTCTACTTGAAACCAAAAAAATACATGCAGTCTATTTTTAAAACATTCTTCTGAGGCTGGTCTAGGTAGCTCATGCCTGTAATTCCAGCTTTTTGGGGGGAGGCCAAGGCCGGCAGACTGCTTGCACCCAGGAGTTCAAGACCAGCCTGGGCAACATGGCGAAACTCCACCTCTACTAAAAAACACAAAGAATATCTGGGCGTGGTGGCGTGCACTTGTAGTCCCAGCTACTTGGGAGGCTGGGGTGGGAGGATCACCTGAGCCCAAGAGGTTGAGGTTGCAGTGAGCTGTGATCAAGCCACTGCACTCAAGCCTGGCTGAGAATGAGACCTTGTCAAAAAAACAACAGCAGCAAAAAAACAAAAAACAAGAAACATTATTCTGGCACATGCTTCACCTCATTAGTAGTAAAAGAACATAATTAGTTAGAAATCCTTCTGTCGGTACAGCTTTTCTTCTATAAAAGATATGGAATTGTGTTTCATCTTTATTCTGTAATAAAATATTAATTATCCTTTTTTTTTTTTTTTTGGAGACAGAGTCTTGCTCTGTCACCTAGGCTGGAGCGCAATGGTTCGACCTCGGCTCACTGCAACCTCCACCTCCTGGGTTCAAGCAGTTCTCCTGTCTCAGCCTCCCAAGTAGCTGGGACTACAGGCGCCTGCCACCACGCCCAGCTAAGTTTTTTTTCTATTTTTAGTAGAGATAGGGTTCACCATGTTGGCCAGGCTTGTCTGGAACTCCTGACCTCAGGTGATCCGCCCGCCTCGGCCTCCCAAGTGGCTCATGCCTGTAATACCAGTGGCTCATGCCTGTAATTCCAGCATTTTGGGAGGCCGAGGCGGGTGGATCACCTGAGGTCAGGAGTTCAAGACCAGCCGAACCAACATGGTGAAACCCCGTCCCTACTAAAAGTAAAAAAATTAGCTGGGCGTGGCGGCAGGTGCCTGTAGTCCCAGCTACTCAGGAGGCTGAGGCAGGAGAATTGCTTGAACCCAGGAGGCGGAGGCTTCAGTGAGCCAAACTCGCACCACTGCACTCCAGCCTGGCTGATAGAGTGAGACTCCATCTCAAAAAAAAAAAAAAAAAAGAAAAGCCAAGAGTGGTGGCTCACACCTGTAATCCCAGAACTTTGGGAGGCTGAGGTGGGTGGATCACCTGAGGTCAGGAGTTCAAGACCAGCCTGGCCAGCATGGTGAAACCCCGTCTCTATAATAAAACACAAGAATTACCTGGGCATGATGCAAGTGCCTGTAGTCCCTGCTGCTCAGGAGACTGAGGCAGGAGAATCACTTGAACCTGGGAGACAGAGGTTGCAGTGAGCCAAGATATACCACTGCACTCTATCCTGGGTGACAGAGCAAGAATCCATTTCAAAAAAAAAAAAAAAAAGCATTCTATTTAAATATTCTTGAATTGGATATATTAGATGTCTTAGGACATTTTCTTTCTTTCTTTCTTTTTTTTTTGAAATAAGGTCTCACTTTGTTGACAGCTGGAGTGCACAGGCGCAATCATGGCTCACTGTAGCCTCGACCTCCCAGGCTCAGGTGATCCTCCCACCTCAGCCTCCCAAGTAGCTGGGACTACAGACACACGCCACCAGGCCCGGCTAATTTTTCTGTATGTGTGTGTGTGTGTATATATATATATATTTTCTGAATATGGGTATATTCTGTGTGTATATATAAAATATACATATATAAATACATATATACATATATATATATTTTTTTTTTGTAGAGACATGGTTTCACTATGTTGCCCAGGCTGGTCTTGAACTCTTGAGCTCAAGCAATCCGCCCTTCTTGACCTCCCAAAGTGCTGGAATTACAGGCGTGAGCCACTGCACCTGGCTAGGGCATTTTATTAAAAAACAAATTTTCCCAGAGTTAAAACTACTCTAGGTAGAGATTTTTGATCAAGTTGGTCATATGAAACAATACTCATAAAGCAAAACATTATTGGAACTACGTGGCCTATTATCAAGATTGTCCCAGGCAAAGCTTCTATGCTAGAAAACATAGGTTGCTGACTTTGTACCAAGACTCTTGCCTCTCTTCTTTCAGATAGTAAGCCCTTTAAATATTTGTGAATTATATTAGGGTTTCCAGATACAATTCAGGACACTTTAGTATGAGCACGTCCCATGCAATATTTGGGACATGCTTACACCAAAAATGATTTGTTATTTATCTGAAATTTCTATGTAATTGAATATCCTGGGTTTTGTTTTGGTTTGGTATTTTGTTTGTTTTTGCTAACTCAAACAACACTATTTATAGGGATTGAGACTGCCACATTAGAAGACACCTGCTATTAATTGCACTTAGGCCTTCTTGGTACATGTAAATGGCAGATTAAATTCTTTCTTATTTTGATCAAAGGGATGCAATTGGATAGCAGGTGGCCTCTGAGTACCTCAATTCAGTTAATTCAGAAAAAAATCTGCTATTCCTAAAGCCCTGACAGATGAAGTTGTTTCTGCTGTTTTTCCACCCTACATCACATGTGATCCTGTAGGCACAGGATGCATCACATTCCAAATTGTAGGTATCTTAAAAGCAAAGGAGCACAATGATATTTGGGCAAAAAAAAGTTGTCTACCAAATTTGTGACATCACTATAAAAATGTATGTGTATAGAGGGGAACAACACACACTGGGGCCTTTCAGAGGGCGGAGGGTGGGAGGAGGGAGAGGATCAGGAAAAATAACTAATGGGTACTAAGATAAATACCTGGGTGATGAAATGATCTGTACAACAAACCCCCATGACACAAGTTTACCTGTGTTACAAACCTGCACTTGTACCCCTGAACTTAAAAGTTAAAAAAAAAAGTATGTGTAACACGGAAACTGCTATGACATTTCTTTTTCTTTTTTTAAGTACAGTAAAGGCTGGCCCAAGTGCCATGGTGTTCACAACTAATTGATCACAACCAGTTACAGATTTGCTTCTTCTCCATTCGCACTGCTTCACTTGACCAGTCTAAAACAAATACAGTTAAAAAAACGTATCAATTTCCCATCAATTATAGTATGATTTAAAAATAGAAAAAATTTTAAATCCTGTTAGAATCCTGGATGAGCACCTTGGCTGAGAATAGAAACCTTAAAAGCCAACAACATGACGTGTCCAGTAGATGGCAGACGCAGCCAGAATCATAATATAAAGGTACATTTCATACCCAACTGTCTTCTTTGTGCACTTCAGTGAAAAAGTGACTCTTTGGCCGGGCGCGGTGGCTCAAGCCTGTAATCCCAGCACTTTGGGAGGCCGAGACGGGCGGATCACGAGGTCAGGAGATCGAGTCCATCCTGGCTAACACGGTGAAACCCTGTCTCTACTAAAAAATACAAAAAATTAGCCGGGCGATGTGGCGGGCGCCTGTAGTCCCAGCTACGTGGGAGGCTGAGGCAGGAGAATGGCGTGAACCCAGGAGGCGGAGCTTGCAGTGAGCTGAGATCCGGCCACTGCACTCCAGCCTGGGCGACAGAGCGAGACTCCGTCTCAAAAAAAAAAAAAAAAAAGTGACTCTTTGAATTTATATTCCCATGTAAAAGCATACCATTAATAATTAGATTAACATTAACATTTTAAAAATTCACAAAATGGTGCCAAAGAAACATAATATTGGCTGGGTGCGGTGGCTCATGCCTATAATCTCATCACTTTGGGAGGCTAAGGCAGGTAGATCACCTGAGGTCAGGAGTTTGAGACCAGCCTGGCCAACATAGTAAAACCCTGTCTCTACTAAGAGTACAAAAAAATTAGCCAGGCATGGTGGTGGGTGCCTGTAACCCCAGCTACTCCGGAGGCTGAGGCAGAATTTCTTGAAGCTGGGAGGCTGAGGTTGTAGTGAGCTGAGATCTTGCCACTGTACTCCAGCCTGGGCAACAGGAATGAAACTCCCTCTCAAAAAAACAAAACAAAACAAAACAAAACAAAAAGAAAGAAACATAGTATTTGCTATTTAGCAACATTTGCATTTATAAAAATTCTTAAAAATATATATATACATATATAGAATCAGCCGGGCATGGTGGCTCACGCCTGTAATCCCAGCACTTTGGGAGGCTGAGGTGAATGGATCACGAGGTCAGGAGTACGAGACTAGCCTGGCCAACAAGAGACAGTGAAACCCTGTCTCTACTAAAAATACAAAAATTAGCTGGCCGTGGTGGCGTGCGCCTGTAGTTCCAGCTACCTGGGAGGCTGAGGCAAGGAGAATCTAACACGGGAGGTGGAGGTTGCAGCGAGCCAAGATCAGGCCACTGCACTCCAGCCTGGGCAACAGAGTGAGACTCCGTCTAAAAAACTTTAGACTCCGTCTAAAAAATATATATATATATGTATGTATATATAATCACATTAGTTTCCACATGCAGGAATAAATATAAATTTATTCATTCAGCAAATATTGTATATATCTTAAGCACTGACTAGTCACTAGTGAGGAACAAGAAACACACTGCCATTAACAATATGGGAAACTGGTTACAGGGAGATCTTACTGTGAGCCTATTTCATCAGGAAAGGTCTTCCTTAGGAAGATTTCTTTTTTTGTTTGTTTGGTTTTTGTTTTGTTTTGTTTTGTTTTGAGACAGAGTCTTGCTCTTTGCCCAGGCTGGAGTGCAGTGGCATGATCTTGGTTCACTGCAACCTCCAGCTCCTGGGTTCAAGAAATTCTCCGGCCTCAACCTCCAGGGTAGCTGGAATTACAGGCGCTCACCACCACGCACAGCTAATTTTTGTACTTTTAGTAGAGACAAGGTTTCACTACTTGGCCGGCCTGGTCTTGAACTCCTGACCTCAAGTGATCCTCTGGCCTCAGTCTCCCGAAGTGCTGGGATTACAGGGATGAGCCACTGCGCCTGCCCAGGAAGATAAGATTTCTAAGTGGGCATCAGTTAAGAGACAGATAGCAGAAAAAAAGATGTTTCAGGTAGAGGAAACAGACAAAAGTTAATCACTACCACACAAACAATTGGAAAATGTATCACAGAATACAGAGCATGAGGGGAAAAAGCACCTTGCAAGAAAGCAACAGAGGAAGGCTGGAATCAGCTTATGCAATGTCATGCAGGTTGTACATATATGGATTTTTCCCACAGCAAATGGGAAGCTATTAAAAGATTTCAAGAGCACATGATCAGATCTGCGTTTTTAATTTTAAAAATTATTTAGAACATACTGCCAATAGAGAGGAACAAAATTTGATGCATAGAGTTCAACATTGAGGCAAAAAATGGGTGAGATACTATTGTCTAGGATGATGAAGGAGAGGAGGTTAAGAATGACCTCCTGCGCCGGGTGCGGTGGCTCACGCCTGTAATCCTGGCACTTTGGGAGGCCGAGGGGGGTGAATCGCCTGAAGTAAGGAGTTCAAGACCAGCCTGGCCAACATGGTGAAATCTCGTCTCTACTAAAAATACAAAAACCAGCCTAGTGTGGTGGTAGGCACCTATAATCCCAGCTACTCAGGAGGCTGAGGCAGGAGAATCACTTGAACCCAGGAGGTGGAGGTTGCAGTGAGCTGAGATTGCCCCACTGCACTCCAACCTGGGTGACAGAGCGAGACTCCGTCTCAAAAAAAATAAAAAATAAAAATAACAAAAAAGAATGACCTCCTGGGCCAGGTGCAGTGGTTCATGCCTGTAATCCCAGCACTTTGGGAGGCTGAGGCAGATGAATCACCTCACCTATGGTCAGGAGTTTGAGACCAGCCTGGCCAACATGGTGAAACCCTGTCTCTACTAAAAATACAAAAATTAGCCAGACGTGGTGGCATGCACCTGTAATCCCAGCTACTCTGGAGGCTGAGGCAGGAGAACCACTTGAACCTGGTAGGCAGAGGGTGTGGTGAGGCAAGATCACAGCACTGTACTATAGCCTGGGCGACAGATGGAGACTCCGTCTCAAAAAAATAAAATAAAATAAAATAAAAAAAGAATGACCTCCGTAAGACCTGGCAGTATATGATGCTGGTTAGTGAAGTAAAAAGAACCCAGAAAGCAGCAGGATTTTGAATGTGGCAAGATAAGTTCCATTTTAAGCATGCTGGATTTGAAATGCGTGGGACACATCCAAATGGAAATGTCCATTACAGTGCTGGGTAGAGGATCTATAGATCCACAGAGGAGTGTGGAAATAAATGAATGAATTTGCCCAGAGAGAATGAATAGATGAAGATGACTGAGGAGAGAACCATGATTAACACCAATCACGTGGGAAAGAATGAATCACAAAGGAGGCTGAGAACCAGAACAAGTTGAGTATTTGACACTGATCTTTAAAAATGTGTTTGTAGCGTTGACTCTAAGTTTCGAAAGGGTTTCAGTTATAAGACACTAGCTCAAATTCAAGTGTAAAACTAGCAGATTTATTATCCATATATCAGCATTCACTTTTAGAATGGCAACAATATAAAGTAGCTGTCAAATTAATGGCAAGCTGGATATAAAGTAAAAAGGCAGACCAAAGGAGCACTAGAAGCCCTACTCTGTGATGCTGTAAACAAATAAGCTATATTTATGCAATGTTAGGCAAAGAGCCAGAGTAGATGAAGGAGCAACTAGGGGAGTATTAACTACATCGACCAGTCTTCAAGTCTTACTTTCTCTTCCAGATCCCCTCTTTCATGTTTTTTTTTTTTTAGATAGAGTCTCGCTCTGTCGCCCAGGCTGGAGTGCAGTGGCGTGATCTCGGCTCAGTCACTGCAACCTCCACCTCCTGGGTTCAAACGATTCTCCTGCCTCAGCCTCCTGAGTAGCTGGGACTACAGGGGCATGCCGCCACGCCTGGCTAATTTTTATAGTTTTAGTCGAGACGGGGTTTCACCATGTTGGTCAGGCTGGTCTTGAACTCCTGACCTCAGGTGATCCACCTGCCTCAGCCCCCCAAAGTGTTGGGATTACAGGCGTGAGCCACCGCACCCGGCCTGTGTGGATGTTTGTCCCTTCCAGATGTCACGTTGAAATGTGATTCCCAATGTTGAAGGTAGGGCCTGGTGGGAGGTGATTGGATCATGGGAGCAGATGCCTCCTGAATGACTTAGCACCATCCCCTTGGTACTAAGTGAGTTCTCAGTTCATTTGAGATCTGGTTAAGAGTCTGGGGCTGGGCAAGGTGGCTCATGTCTGTAATCCCAGCCCTTTGGGAGGCTGAGGTGGGAAGATTGCTGGAACCCAGAAGTTCAAGACCAGCCTGGGAAACATGGCAAAACCCGATGTCTTAAAAAAAATAAATACAAAAATTAGCTGGGATGGTGGCACGTGCCTGTAGTCTCCCAGTTACTTGGGATGCTGAGGTGGGAGAATCATCTGAGCCTGGGAAATTGAGGCTACAGTGAACCACTATTGTGCCACTGTACTTTAGCCTGGGCAACAGAGCAACCCTTTCCAAACCAACCAACCAACCAAAAAAGGAATGCCACACAAAAGCTACCATGGTAAAACTGGATGAGTCTGTAATGTTACCCAACATCCTGTTGGCATTGTTGTAAACAAGGATAAGATTCTTGACAATAGAATCAATGTGTGTTTTGAGCATATTAACCACTCTAAGAGCTGAGATAGCCTCCCGAAATGCATGAAGGAAAATGATCAGAAAAGGAAGGAAGCCAAA
Organism: Rhinopithecus roxellana; assembly: GCF_007565055.1. NCBI lineage: Eukaryota > Metazoa > Chordata > Mammalia > Primates > Cercopithecidae > Rhinopithecus > Rhinopithecus roxellana. The sequence continues at coordinate 58,576,343 of NC_044557.1, read as the reverse complement.
GAGAAAGGTCCCTGGGTTCAACCGAAGCACTAACCCACTCCATCCAGAGCAGCACACTGTGTGAGAACCAATGGGAAAAAGCCTGGGCTCCTGGAACCTATGAATTCATGGCATAATAGTAATAGATGTAAAAAAGGGGGACCTCGGACGGGTGTGGTGGCTCACGCCTGTAATCCCAGCATTTTGGGAGGCCGAAGCGGGTGGATCACAAGGTCAGGAGATAGAAACCATCCTGGCTAATACGGTGAAACCCCATTTCTACTAAAAATACAAAAAATTAGCCGGGCGTGGTGGCGGGCGCCTGTACTCCCAGCTACTCGGAGGCTGAGGCAGGAGAATGGCGAGAACCTGGTAGGCGGAGCTTGCAGTGAGCCAAGACCACACCACTGCACTCCAGCCTGAGTGACAGAGCGAGACTCCGTCTCAAAAAAAAAAAAAAGTGGGACCTCTGGATTGCTTAAAAAAAAATACATGGATGTTCATTCTGTCTACTTTTGTTAAGCTTTTGTTTTCCCCGAGAGCTCGAGAATGCAGGGAGAAGACTATACACATAAGAGGTGGAACTTTAAGGTTCTTCCACATATCCCAGTCCTCTTTTCCCTCATTCTCCCTTTCTTTCCCATCACCCTTACTCCACTTCCTTCTGCCAATTTTTTTTTTTTTTCTGCATGAAGAGAGCAGCTGTACCAGGTGTTACACCAAGATGAGTAACACTAGCTTTGCCCAGGCAACTCTGATTCTACTGAAGGTAGGTAACAACCTGAACATTAAATGCCTACCAGAGATATTACAGCAAGGAAAACTTGGGGGAGGACTCTAGCTTGTCTAGAGAACTTTACCATACATGATGGCAAACACCAAAAGTATTAATAAAAAATGGCTTCATTCTTGTAAGGTGATGTTGGCAAGGACTAGGGCTGAAAACTGTCCTGGGTTAACTAAGCTACACTCAATGAATGCTTATGAACATACTGGGTGAACAGAAATATAGACATTTGATGTAAATGTTACGAAGTAAAAAAAATGCTAGACATTGAGGGAAATGTAGGTACAACATAATCCCTGCCCTTGGGGGTTATAATCTAATTTCAGAACTGAAACACATTAACAACAGAGTTTGCATGTCAAGTGATACTGATAATATATCTTGCTATAAAATGTTAGAAGTCAGGCTAGACTTAGCCTTTTTTTTTTGAGATGGAGTCTTGCTCTATCACCCAGGATAGAGTGCAGCGTCATGATCTCAGCTCATTGAAACCTCCGCCTCCCGGGTTCAAGCGATTCTCCTGCCTCAGCCTCCCAAGTAGCTGGGACCACAGGCGCCTACCACCGCACCCGGCTAATTTTTGTAGTTTTAGTAGAGACAGGGTTTCACCATCTTTGGCCAGGCTGGTCTCAAACTCCTGACCTTGTGATCCACCCACCTTGCCTCGCAAAGTGCTGGGATTACAGGCCTGAGCCACCGTGCCAGGCCATCTTGAGTACTTTTATCACTGATAGCTTTTATACATAAGTTTAGAGAAAAACCCTATCACCACCTTAGGAAGAGATGGCTTATCTATGTACTTCCATCAGTGCCATAATTCTTCTAATAACAAAAAACAAAATAATAGCAAACATTGAGATTAAACAGGCAGGTTTTATTATCAAATGTTAACTCTACAAAAACTCAGTAGTATTGTAGTAAGCATTACTGCCTATCTTAAAGTCTTTCAGAACTTTGGGCAGATAGCATCTTAAGGCATCAAGTATACAGAAATTTCTTTTCGATCTTAAGTGCCAGTTATCACCAATTTTCACAAAAACCTTTTTGTTTTTTCTTCCTATTGCAGTTAAAGGGCCATTTCCGGTCAGCTGAAGAAGGAAATGTTTGCTTCTCCCTTTAAGGTGTTAAAAGTAATGCACAGAAAATAAAAATAGCAGCCACATAAATCTGCACGGCATTGCATTCAAGCAAAGGACAATATGAGTAACTTAAAGAAATATCCACATTCAATGCACTTAATGAAATCCTGTTTTCTTTGGAGTTACATGAGGCAGCAGTACTAGCTAGTGTCCAATATTGCACTTTTATAGCATAAACACAGCTAAACATAGTGTTAAACACTGACAGCATCAATACCTGTTCTAACTGCATCAGTGTTTACCTCTCAGTCTAGCATGCTGACTATAGTCCTATGCTTTAAAAGGTTATAATTATTTGACAGTTAAGGCATTAGAGAAAAAGGTTTAAGGCTATCATAATATATACAAGCATTCACTTCTGTTCAGTTAGTATATCGTTTTCTAGAATACACTGTTCAAATTGTCTCACTTCTGGGATATTAAAAACTATGGAATTTCTCTTATTAAAGTCCAAACCATCAATAATGAAAAAAGTACAATATAAAATAATACATATGAAGCCATAATATTCAATTACAGTTCAAACTAGAAATTACTAACTACAGGTAGCTGCTTCATTTTTGGTTTTGCATTTTGGCCCCTAGTTCATTATTTACAACTGATACCTGCTGAGAAAAAGATCCAAACTTTTAAACTTTGTATGTTTTGTGGAAGGTGCACAATTTCTTCTAATTTATCTTCAGGAGTTTAAAAATTTTAATTTGTTTTTAATTATTAGATATCATCATGGCCAAGAGACTGGGAAAATAACAATTTTATTCATTCTCCTAAGATTGTGATTTTATTATTCTAAGACCTTACGCTTGAATTACTTAGCAAGAAGGCATGATTATGCAGAAGACAGGAAAATGAAGAGAAAAGAGCAAGAATATACAAAAATGAAATTTCCTTAACAGAGTTCATGGTGGAGATGGTAGACACTGGTGGAGTTTTTACCCAAGACCTAAAACTTAGGAAACACCTATGATGCCACTTTAACTGGAAGTAATGGAGACACCTGATTCCAAATTCACATTTTAAATGCCTATTTGCAATCAGCAAAGAGCCAGGTATGCTGCATGCTGCTTGCTATAAGGATTTGGCTTCACTGGCTCAAATGTTTTCACTCCACCAAAAGATAAGGCACAGGCCCATTTGTCCAATCAAGTTTGCTGAAAATACTGCAGCCTGAGTGTAGACAAACCTCCCCTGAATTTGCTAGAAGTTTTCTTGCGTCTGGCGGTTTCAAGATCACCATACATCTTTCAAACACTGAAAAAAAAAAAAAAAAAGTGATAAAAGGAAATGTTATAGTCTCTAAATGTCATTCTCAGCAGCCACAAAAATGATTTCAAATTCCACAAGGACAAAAAAGCTTTAAGATGGTCCAAGTTATTATTTCACACAGACATAGTTGGCATTTATATGGCAAGGGCTTTGGGAGTAGAGCACTAGTCAAGGAAGTTTCCATGGTTTACACAGTAGTTGGCATTCTGAACCACTCCTACCCTTTGTAGTATCATGTTTTTAGTTTAACATGTATGGTTTCCAACTCCCTGCTCAGCTCAGCTCCTTTCTGGAGAGACTATTTCATTCATTCCTTAGAGGTTCAATATCATTACCAAAATAAACAAAACCATTTAGACAAAATTTTAAAGTTAAATTCTAGTATAAGAAATTCCAAATAATTTCTAAGACACTTAATAAGAAGCAGTAAGGGGCCAGGTGTGGTGGCTCATGCCTGTAATCCCAGCACTTTGGGAGGCCGAGGCAGGCAGATCACCTGAAGTCAGCAGTCTGAGACCAGCCTGGCCAACATGGTGAAACCCAATCTCTACTAAAAATACAAAAATTAGCTGGGGGTGGTGGTGCATGCCTGTATTCCCAGCTACTTGGGAGGCTGAAGCAGGAGAACTGATTGAACCCAGGAGGCGGAGGTTGCAGTGAGCCAAGGTCATGCCACTGCACTCCAGCCTAGGCAACAGAGCAAGACTCCATCTCAAAAAAAAAAAAAAAAAAAAAAAAAAAAGCAATAGGGCATGACATATAGGCTCTATGTGCCTATGACTAGTTGATAATTAGCACCTTTATATGAATCATGGATAAATTTATTTCATCCCCACATACAACCTAGATTACCATGTTATCCCCATTTTAGAGAAGGAAAAACTGAAGCAAAGAATGATTAAGTTAGTAATGGGCAGATGCAGGATTTAAACCAATACAGATTTACTTATATACCATACAACCTTAAAATAATAATAAAATAAGAACTTTTGTAGGCATTATATACTTTTTTGAAACAGGGTCTAGCTCCATCACCCAGGATAGAGTATGGAGTGATACGGTCCAATCACAGCTCACTGCAGATTTTTTTTTTTTCCCCAAAAAGAGATGGGGCCTCGCTTTGTCACCCAGGCTGGAGTCCAGTGGTGCGATCAGAGCTTGTTGCTACCTCAAATTCCTGGGCTCAAGGTAGCCTCCACCTCAACCTCCTGAACAGCTGGGACCACAAGCACACCACTATATCCAGCTAATTTTCAAATTGTTTATAAAGACAGATTCTCACCATCCTAACCAGTCTAGTCTTAAACTCTAGGCCTCGAGCAATCCTCCTGCCTGGACCTCTCAAAGAGCTGAGATTACAGGTGTGAGCCACAGCACCTGGTCCTAGACTAAATTGAAAAAAAAAAAAAAAAAAAAAAAAAAAAAATATATATATATATATATATATATATAAGAGATGGGGTCTCCCTATGTCATCCAGGCTAGTCTCAAACTCAGCCTCAAGTGTTCTTCTTGCCTGGCATAATAAAGTGCTGAGATTACATGTATGAGCCACTACACACGGCCGTTATGCATACTTTGACATGTAAATGAAAAACATGAATGTTTTAGACTGCAGTCTTATTTCATATGGCCAGTATGAAATATCTAATGGAGTTTTACTGCTTAACAATGAAACTGAAGACTCCTAACTGCTAGCAAAAAAAAAAAAAAAAAAAAAAAAAAAAATCAGTCTCAGAAGGACATGAAGATTAATTCAAGATTAAATTTGCTTTAATAACACAGCTTCTACAAATGGTACAAATGCAAAATCGGGTATTTAAAAATCACAGAAATATGGTTAGGATGCATCTTTTAAATGTGGTTTCCAAAGTGACCACAATTTGGCACTCAGTTTAAAATACCACACGCTGAAATGCTTCTCCTTTGATACTAAACTCAGATAAGAAAATCAATGACCCAACACTATTGATCAATATCTATTTTACCCCTCTTTTGGCAGTAGCACCTGAATTTAAAACTGCCCATCACCTAATCTCAAGCCCCTAAGAGGCAGTTTTACCACTGAGCCAAACAAGTGGCCCAGGCATGGCCAGTTAGAGCCCTGCATATCCCAGGTCGTTGTGGTTTCAGGGATGGATGTAAGCCAGGCCAGTGAAGGCCAAGTGTTCTAGGAGTATCTCAGAGAGTGAGCTTGGATGAACAAACCCTTGGATCCAGGGCCGGGTGCGGTGGCTCAAGCCTGTAATCCCAGCACTTTGGGAGGCCGAGACGGGTGGATCATGAGGTCAGGAGATCGAGGCCATCCTGGCGAACACGGTGAAACCCCGTCTCTACTAAAAAATACAAAAAAAAAAAAAAAAAAAACAAGCTGGGCGAGGTGGTGGGCGCCTGTAGTCCCAGCTGCTCAGGAGGCTGAGGCAGGAGAATGGCGTAAACCCGGGAGGCGGAGCTTGCAGTGAGCTGAGATCGGGCCACTGCACTCCAGCCTGGGCGACAGAGCAAGACTCCGTCTCAAAACAAAACAAAACAAAACAAAAAAAACCTTGAATCCAGCTGTATCAGTCAACCCTAGGACTCTCAGTTATTAGAGTCAATGAGTACCACCTACTTCATTCCCAGCACATTTATACTAAGAAATAGCATCTTTGTAGATGCTGAAAATTAAGCCTTTGTATTCTGATAAAATGTGGAAATGCCGGGAAAAGTTAAAGGTAAACATTTAGCCTTCTCAAAACACTTTTTAATCCCAGTGGTATCCAGTGGAGTTTGACTGTGTAACAGTGAAAGTGAGGCTGGGCGCAGTGGTTTACACCTGTAATCCCAGCACTTTGGGAGGATGAGGCAGGCAGATTATGAGGTTGAGATGGAGACCATCCTGGCCAACATGGTGAAACCCTGTCTCTACTAAAAATATAAAAATCAGCTGGGAGTGGTGGTGTGCATCTGTAGTCCCAGCTACTCGGGAGGCTGAGGCAGGAGAATCGCTTGAACCCAGGAGATGGAGGTTGCAGTGAGCCAAGATCGCGCCACCGTACTCCAGCCTGGGCAACAGAGCAAGACTCCATCTCAAAGCAACAACAACAACAACAAGAAACTGCAGACTCCTAACTGCTAGCAAAAAAAAAAAAAAAATTGATCTCAGAAGGAGATAGAGAAAATGTTTCCTCTTCCCCTTTAGCTATAGCAAACACTTAAAGATAGTTGAGAATTACAACTGCAGACAAATGTGATTTCCCTTTCAAATAAGATCTGTGTTAAAACATGTTTTTATTTTGTAATACACTGTCATTAAAGTATTACAACAAAGAAGTCTTTAAATATATCTTGATTTCACCACTGGTGCTATATGCTACAGAATGAGCCTATAATCCCTTAAAAACCTTGCAATTCTGCAGCCAGACATGGTGGAGAACACCTGTAATCTCAGCTACCAGGGAGGTTGAGGTGAAAGGCTCACTTGAAGGCTGGGTGCAGTGGCTCATGCCTGTAATCCCAGCACTTTGGGAGGCTGAGGCGGGCAGATCACGAGGTCAGGAGATCGAGACCATCCTGGCTAACATGGTGAAACCCCGTCTCTATTAAAAATAGAAAAAATTAGCCGGGCGTGGTAGCGGGCGCCTGTAGTCCCAGCTACTCAGGAAACTATAAGTACTTCCTATGTGTTTTTCGTGTTATTCTGGACTCAGATTATCTAAATGGAAAAACTAAGATCTCATAAAAAGTTTGTTCTTTTTAATCATCTTACAATAGAACTTGCAACATAAAGTTACAAAATGATCAAATACATAGTTTTTATATTTTCACGTAATCAACTGATAACCCTCCAGACAGAGGTAAATACTGTGTTATTTTTGCATAAAATTTCTCAGTAGGAATTTCTCTTGTTATTTAGAAAGTTTATGTAATCTGACCTCTTTAGAACAGATCCTATGGAAGGCATAGAAAACACGCTCATCAAAAAAGCAAAGCCCTGTTGCTCAAGGCTGACAGTCCAATAACAAAAACAAGAAAGATTACACTGATCAAAGTACTGCACTCCAGCCTGGGCGACAGAGTGAGATTCCATCTCAAAAAAAAAAAAAAAAAACAAACCCAAAAATAAACCCTATGTCCCTATGATTATTGTAATCACAACAGCAGAAGTTATGTATTAATATGAAACTTTAGTTTGTAAAACTTGTTTTCATTCGTTAACTCTCGCTCTGTCGTCCAGGCTGGAGTGCAGTGGCACGATGACAGCTCACCGCAGCCTCGACCACCTGGGCTCAAGCCATCCTCCCACCTCAGCCTCCAGAGTAACTTGGACTATAGGTGTGCATGACAACACCTATCTTTAATCTTTTGTAGAGACGAGGTCTCACCACATTGCCCAGGCTACTCTTGAACTTCTAGGCTCAAGCAATCCTCCATGCACAGGCATGAGCTACCATGTACTAGCCAAAATATCATTAATAGATTTAAATCTGGGGGCTGACATTGCCTTTGAGACCTAACAAATACAAACCTTGGAACTTGGCCAGGCATAGTGGCTCATGCCTGTATCCAGCACTTTGAGAGGCTGAGGCAGGCAGATCACTTGAACCCAGAAGTTCAAGACCAGACTGGAGCAACATAGTGAGACCTTGTCTCTACAGGGACCAAAAAAAAAAAAAAAAAAAAAAAAAAAAAAGCCAGGCATGGCAGCCTACACCTGTAGACCCAGGTCCTCAGGGGCTGTGGTAGGAGGATTACTTGAGCTCAGTAGGTTGAGGCTGCAGTGATCCATGATCCTGCCCCTGCACTCCAGCCTGGATAACCCTGTCTCAAAACAAAAAACAAAAAACAAAAAATCTTGGAATATAACAGTAAGTGGAGAAAAACACCCTTTCTGGCCATCTGAGGAAGTATTTCTTCCAGCCAGACACCCAGTGTCTTTCCCAGAAAGGTTTGTGGGCATCTTGAATGGCTAAATGAGGCATATCTCCAACATCTCCAGTGATTCAGGGGGACAGTCAACACGTGTTGGCTGGGTGGATGGGACAAGGCAAGAGAAGACAGAAGAGTGTGACTTCTTTACCAGACCTCCTTGTGGGTGTCAGCTATGTTTACCTGATCCTATAGATAGCCACAAGATCGTTCTCTCAAATTTTTTATTTTATTTTTTTGAGACGGCGTCTCACTCTGTTGCCCAGGCTGGAGTACAGTGGCGTGATCTCGGCTCACTGCAACCTCCACCTCCCTGGTTCAAGCAATTCCCCTGCCTCAGCCTCCCAAGTAGCTGGGCTTACAGGCACATGCCACCACACCCAGCTAATTGTTTTCTATTTTTAGTAGAGATAGGGTTTCACCATGTTGGCCAAACTGGTCTCGAACTCCTGACCTCAGATGGTCCGCCTCCTTCAGCCTACCAAAGTGCTGGGATTACAGACATGAGCAACCGCACCTGGCCCTCTTAACATATTTTTTTTTTGAGTCGGAGTCTTGCTCTGTCACCCAGACTAGAGAGCAGTGGCGCGATCTCAGCTCACTGCAAGCTCTGCCTCCTAGGTTCACGCCATTCTCCTGCCTCAGCCTCCCGAGTAGCTGGGACTACAGGCGCCCACCACCATGCCCGGCTAATTTTTTGTATTTTTAGTAGAGATGGGTTTCACCGTGTTAGCCAGGATGGTCTCCATCTCCTGACCTCGTGGTCCACCCGCCTTGGCCTCCCAAAGTGCTGGGATTACAGGCGTGAGCTACTGCGCCCGGCCCTTTTAATATATTTTTTAAAATATTGTTAGTTTCCTGTCACTGCTGTTACCATAAATTGGGTGGCATAAAATAAGAGGTATTCATTTTCTAACAATTCTGGAGGCCAGGAGTGAGAAATTGTGTCGGTGGGGCTGCGCATCCTCTGGAGGCTCCAGGGAGCAGTCAGGTCCTTGCCTCTTCCAGCTGCTGGTAGCTGGGAACACTCCTGAGCTGTGTCAATGGCTCTCTCATCTCTGCCTCCCTGGTCACACTGCTGCCTCCTCTTCTGTATGTGTCTCTGATTTCCCTCTGCCTCTTTCTTACACAAGTGATTGTATCTAGGGACCAGCCAGATAATTCATGATCTACTTGTCCTCTTAAGAACCTCATTACAGCTTTTTCCATAGAAGGTAATAGTCGCAGGTTCCAGGGATCAGGACGTGGATATATCTCGGTGTCCACCATGCAGTCCACTGGAAGCACTTTGCCATGCTACTGTTTGGTTAACAGAAAAGAGTCCTCAGAATGAAGGCAGAAGGCCTGGATCTTTTTGTCAGCTTCATCATTAGCTGTATGACTTGTGGAAGTTGCCTAACCTCTCTGGGTTTCATTTCCTCATCTGTCAAATGGGCCCATGATGCCTTCTTGCAGGGTTATGCTGTGTCTCAAATGAAACTGTGGATGTAAGTACTTACAAAAGCATGAGCCGCTCGGTTATGATGATGAATTTGATACTGATAAGGAGGTGGTAAATATATATATATATATAAAACAATACAAGGTTAAGGGGAAAGAAACAAGGTCCAAAATTGCATGAGGGTATGAGAGGATGAAAGGAAGTATTTATTATGCTTGTTTCTGGGTGGTGGGATTATTAGTGACTTCTTTTTTTTTTTTTTTTTTTTTTTTTTTGAGACGGGGTCTCGCTGTGTCGCCCAGGCTGGAGTGCAGTGGTGCGATCTCGGCTCACTGCAAGCTCCGCCTCCCGGGTTTCCGCCATTCTCCCGCCTCAGCCTTCGAGTAGCTGGGACTACAGGCGCCCGCCACCGCGCCCGGCTAGTTTTTTGTATTTTTAGTAGAGACGGGGTTTCACCGTGTTAGCCAGGAGGGTCTCGATCTGCTGACCTCGTGATCCACCCGCCTCGGCCTCCCAAAGTGCTGGGATTACAGGCTTGAGCCACCGCGCCCGGCCTAGTGACTTCTTTATACCTGTCTCTCTCTTCCAAATTCTTTGCAATGAGCACCCAATACTTTTATAATCCTATCTCCTAGAGTTGGTAAGATAATTAAATGAGATAAATTATGCCAAGTATTTCACACAGTGATCTATCCTTTTTTTTGTTTTGAGACAGGGTCTTGCTCTTTGTCACCCAGGCTGGAGTGCAGTGGTGCAATCATGGCTCACTGCAGCCTTGACCTCCTGGGCTCAATTGACACTCCTACCTCAGCCTCCAGAGTAGCTGGGACTACAGGGAAATGTCACCACACCTAGGTAATTTTTTGTATTTTTTTGTAGTGACAGGGTTTCACCGTGTTGCCCAGGCTGGTCTCAAATTTCTAGAGCTTAAGTGATCTGCCCACCTCATTCTCCCAAGGTGCTATGATTACAGGAATGAGCCACTGCTCTTAGCCTGATCTGTATTTTTAAAAATTTGTAATATAAAGGCACCTGACTTTATTATGATGAAAAGATGCAGACATCTGGATTTGAACACAGCACCCAATCTATTATTCTGTCATGACTCCAAATATATAAATATAGGGTAGAAAACTAGAGGTGGTGAGTAATGGTTCGTAGTCAGTTTAAGACATTTCTGGAGTAATGTCAAAAGCTTCCATTTCTAGTCATTTCTTATTCAGTATACTCATTTAAAAACATAAACTGTGTGTTAATCAAATTCATAGACAACATTGTGTTCAACAATGAACACATGAAAAGAAAATACGGACCAAAATGTATATCAACAGGCTAGAACAATGTGTTCTCACCACTGAGACAAAGACTAGAGAACACCCATTACCACTGCAAAGCATTCGTACGTGACACTCCTTGGGAGGACCAAGTATCCTGAAACCTCACCGAAAATGACAGATCTGAAAAAAATCTTCACTTCCAACTTAGAACTGGGGTTTCCATACTTCAGAGCAAAGGGCTAAGATGCAAATTCTTATTTCTCAGTGATGATAAAGTATTGGCAACCTCATTTCCAGTTTAGAAACCACATGGTTAAAGCCCACAGGGTCCTCAGCCATGAAAATATTAACAGAATTGGGCATGCCAGCAGGCCAACTTCAGAAAACTCAACAATCAAAAATGAATAAAAACCAGTATCAATTCCTGAACACATCCCTACAACTACATCTCCCAAGAAGCCTCAAAGAATGCCAGTATCCTTTAAGAAAAGATTGTGGATTAATGGGGGTTGAGGAGAAACTGGACTCAAAACATTAATCTAGAAGACTATTTTCAAAGAAACTTATCAGGGTTCCTGTTGTCTACATTTAGTTCTAGAAAAGGAAAAAGACATGCAACAAAAAACCTTCCAAGCATTTTGGATTAAAGCACATGTAAACGTATGCCCAAATCTACTTAAACACATAATGCTAAGTGAAATAAATAAGCCAGTTACCTAAGGACAAATCAATCTGCTTAGGACTACCTAGAATAGTCACATTCATAGAAACAAAGTAGAATGGTAGTTACCATAGGCTGGGGAGAAGGAGCAATGGAGAATTCTTGTTTCATGGGTACAGAATGTTAGTTTGAGAAAATGAGAATGTTCTGGAGGTAGATGGCGGTACCTGGTTGCACGACAATGTAAATGTACACTTAATGCTACTGGACACTTTAAAATTATTAAGTTTTGTTGTGTATATTCTACAACAATCTTTTTAAAAGAGGAAGCAGGAAAAATATACCCAATCCAAAAGAATCACTACATGACTCAGTGATTATATTCCTGGGTACACACCAAAGATAATTAAAAACAGATATTCAAATAATTATACGTGAGTGCTCACATCAGCACCATTCACAATAGCCAGAAAGTGCAAACAATTAAAATGTCCATCAGTGGATAAATAAAATGTCGTATGACCATAAATGAAATATTATTCAGTCATAAAAACAAATGAAGCATTAACACATGCTACAAGGGTGAACCTAAACAGACAAACACAGAAAAGGTCACATGTATGATTCCATTTATATGAAATATCCAGAATAGCCAAATCCACAGAGACAGAAAGCAGATTAGTTGCCAGGAGCTATTGGGAGAGAAAACAGGGAGTGACAAAAATGTTTTAGAACTAAATTGAGGTAGTAGTTGCACAATTTAGTGAATGTACTAAAAACCACTGAGTTGTAAATGAGTTTAAAATGGTTAATTTCATGTTATGTAATTTTTACCTGGATTAAAAAAAAGAATACCCAACTCGTACTCCACATGGGAGATAGTAAATGAATGTCCAAAGGCAAAAGTCTTCCCTTGCCCCACAATAACAACTCTGATCCATTAATGTTGCTTAGATTCTATGTGCCTAGATGACAAACTTAATTCTAGTCTCCATTCCTTCCAGGATATCTGATATTTTACATTACACTGAAGAAAAGAAGGATTCTCTCAGTTGATTTCTAAATGCCTTCAGAATCTTGATCTCTATTTGTTTGGCCCTTTATAATTTAACTTGCACATCATAAAGCCTTACCTTCTTTTCTGAGGATGTTCTAACTGCTGGGGCCCTTAAATACAAACCCATTCTTTGGGTAGAGTCCTGGCCTGGTCATTTGTGTGTATAAGTCCATCCTCGGTTGCATACTAAAACGCAAGTTAAAACAAACAGGATCAAAAGACGGACAAACTGTCACTATGGATAATATTTCAACTAAACAGATCTACCAATGAAAGTATAGGACATTTAGATAGGAGGAAATAAACACAGGTATAAGCCATATACATATCTACTAACCCAAATCTTTATTTATTAACATGTTTAAATACCATAAGAATCCCTTCTAGGATGGACATTAGATTGAAAACATGGATTACACACACACACACGGGACATTAGATTGAAAACATGGATTACACACACACACACATACATTGGTCTCTTAGGAGACCAATTTCTTCAGATCTTGCATAGTACTGTTTTCACACTACTGCAAGTATGATTAAATATCAAATATTTGAACACTAGTTATTTGCAAGGCATTGTACAATAAGCCCAATACCCAGTATCTCCAAACAACGCAGTGAATTTTAGATAGCATTAGATGTATTTGTAATATCAGTCTTATCCTCCCAGTAGGACAGCAAGTAAAACTGCTAGGAGTGAGAGGTCCAAAGAAACAATCAGTACTTGAAGAGAAACAAAAACTCGCATCTATTGAAAATGTAAAAGGCATTGATGGTAAAGGGTAGTACAAAGAGCAAATGAAAATGTTAAAGGACTTGTGTAAGGATACCTGAGAGTCCATTCAGTATGAAAAAGTATTATCTAAAATATACACACGTTTCTTTTATGGACCAGAATGACATCCTCATTATCAAGTATTTTCATGGTAGTTTGTAAATCCTTGGTCTTTCTGGCTTTACCTCCACCCCAGGTGAAGTATGGAAGACACAAAGAGTAGTTTTTTGTTTGTTTGTTTTGAGACAGAGTCTTGCTCTGGAGCAACCAGGTTGCCAGGAGCAACCGCACCTGGCCCTCTTAACATTTTTTTTTTAATCGGGGTCTTGCTGTCACCCAGGCTGGAGTGCAATGTCGCATTCTCAGCTCAGTGCAACTTCTACCTTCTGGGTTCAATCACTTCTCCTGCCTCAGCCTCCTGAGTAGCTGGGACTACAGGGGTGCACCACCATGCGTGGCTATTTTTTTGTATTTTTAGTAGAGACAGGGTTTCACCATGTTGGCTGGGCTGGTCTTGAACTCCTGGCCTCAGGTGATCCACCCGCCTCGGCCTCCCAATGTGCTGGAATTACAGGTGTAATCCCAGGCCTAGAGTAGTTTTATGTAAGAAATTTTGTTTTGAGACAGGGTCTTGCTCTTTGTCATCCAGGCTGGAGTGCAGTGGTGCAATCATGGCTCACTGCAGCCTTGACCTCCTGGGCTCCTGCGCCTGGCCTAGAGTAGTTTTATGTAAGAAATTTTGTTAAAGGTTGGAGGAAAATACATAAAAAATTATATTTAAAGATAATTTATAAAATTATATATGCCATTATTACATCAAGATATGTATTTTTAAGAGACAGAATCAGAGACCATCAAATTTCTTCAGCTTCAGAATACATAGAAAAGAGAAAAACAGGCCAGGTGCGGTGGCTCATGCCTGTAATCCGAGCACTTTGGGATGCCGAGGCAGGCAGGTCACGAGGTCAGGAGTTCAAGACCAGCCTGGCCAGCATGGTGAAACCCTGTCTCTACTAAAAAAATACAAAATGTTAGCTGGGCATGGTGGCACGCGTGTAATCCCAGCTACTTGAGAGGCTGAGGCAGGAGAATTGCTTGAACCCAAGAGGCGGAGGTTGCAGTGAGCCGAGATTGCGCCACTGCACTCCAGCCTGGGTGACAGAGCAAGACTCCGTCTCAAAAAAAAAAAAAAAAAAAAAAAAAAGAGAGAGAGAGAGAGAAAGAAATTTTATTTACTCAACCAATTATTGCCTGGATATTTGCTTAGTTATATAGTTATCATATAATTATATAAAATAACTAGAAATAAAATTAAAACCTCCCATTAAGCCAGCAACAGCAATATATGCACTCTAGGTAAACACAGATTACACTTCAGTGAACAGTTCTTAAAAAATGTCGTCCACTGATTTTATCATCTTGATTGCCAAATCTAAAGAAGATGGAACCCCATAGTGAATTTAACTGAGAACACGAAACAAGAAGGCATGGACTCTTCAAGACCGTAGAAAATACGCGTTTTATGTAAGAATGATACAAAATTGGGTTAGGTGTAAAGATTTTTGAGTGCATGCATTATGACCGCCTCAAAGCTCAGATTACTGAAGATATCAGAATAATCTGATAGGTTGAATTAGATAACTGAAGTTCCTATGTAATCCCAACTCACTGTTCCAGTTCATAAATTCCAAGCACTTCAGAAATGAAGGCCAAATGCCTTGAGATGAAATAATATTGCATAATCGTTATGTTTCTGGTTATACTGGACAACTCTATTCCAACTTTGAATGGTTCTAAGAAGTTACTAAAAAGAAAAACTGCTACAGATTGAAGTTATGTTATCTCAGTTTTGAAGAATGTGAATCTTTTAGTCATAAACATAGAAATAATCCCTATTGCGTGGTTGTGGTAAAATAAATACCCACAAATGCCAGCCATGACACTTTTTTCTGAGATGGAGTCTCGCTCTGTCACCCAGGCTGGAGTGCAGTGGCGTGATCTTGGCTCACTGTAACCTCAGCCTCCTGGCTTGAAGCGATTCTCCTGCCTCAGCCTCCTGAGTAGCTGGGACTACAGGCGAATGCCACCACGCCCGGCTGGTTTTTGTATTTTTAGTAGAGACAGGGTTTCATGTTGGTCAGGCTGTTCTCGAACTCCTGACTTCAAGTGATCCACCTGCCTCAGTCTCCCAAAGTGCTGGGATTACAGGTGTAAGCCACCATGCCCAGCCGACACTCTTAATAATAAAGAACAATTTTGCTTCATCTCATTACTAATTTATATGTAAGGCAACCTAATTCTATTCAGTGTGAATGTAAAAGTTTGTTAGTCTGACAAGGGAAAAAGAAACTAATTCAGCTGAGTACTAAAACCTGAAACTTTCTTTGAACTTTCTTCACTAGGAAAACAATGGAGAAAATAAAATACATGTCAAAATGTTTTCTCCATAATAAGCAATCTTTTCAATAAGTTTTCAGTAAAATCTTCCTTTTATAATCTAATGAATCAGACAGGAAGTTTAAAAAGTAATCTTTTTTTTTTTTTTTGAGACAGAGTCTCGCTCTGTCACCCAGGCTGGAGTGCAGTTGTGCAATCTCAGCTCACTGCAAGCTCTGCCTCCTAGGTTCATGCCATTGTCCTGCCTCAGCCTCCCAAGCAGCTAGAACTACAGGCACCTGCTACCATGCCTGGCTAATTTTTTGTATTATTTTTAGTAGAGACAGCGTTTCATTAGCCAGGATGGTCTTGATTTAATGACCTCGTGATCCACCTGCCTCAGCCTCCCAAAGTGCTGGGATTACAGGCATGAGCTACCACAACCAGCCGAAAAAAAGTAACTTTTTAATCTCTTTCAACGTCTTCTAAAGGCAGCAAAATTGCTAAGGGAGGAGTATCTACTGACCTCCACCTTCCTTCAGCTTTTCACTATGAGCCATAGATTTTCTTTGTCAGAAAGTGTCCTTTGTATGTTTAAAAGCCCCTGAGAAAATGATAGCCACTTGGTAGGTTTGGGCCGGTAGCATCACCCCTGAGATAATTTTAGCTGAGATCACAGTCCTCCATGACTCATAGATGCCAAGCTCGTAAACCCATTGTAATCATCAATTAGCCTCTACAGACACAACCCTTGTAATGCTGTACTGAAAATGCTCACGGGCTACTTTAGAATGTGACTATTATTCCGAAAACAGCTTCTCAACTCTAAAGACTCAAGCAAAGCTCAGATCCAGGAGAAAAGAGGACAATTTTTGCTATTGGTACAATAAAAAGACTATAAGTCACTTAGTTTTTAGACATGGCAGGAAAGAAGGAATTCAAGACGTAGGTAATTACGTGACTTGAGGAAAGAAAGGTATCTGCTTAGATGGGATGACAATGTTTACTGTTAAAGAACTCTTAACTAAAAGTCATCTCATTCTTTAGCATATTTGAGAAAACAGCTGATGGACACAGACTGAGGTAGAAAAAACTGCCAAGAGCAAACATTAGCATCACAAGAATAAATATGAAAGGCTCGCCAAACACCTGAGAGCTCATTCTGAGGTGTTACCACTTAAAGACTCATGAGTCTCCTAGGAGTTAGGCAATTTTTTTTTTCTTCAGGTTATCCAGAGGCCTCTGACCATGTTTAAATACTCACCTTTAAAATCCATGTTTAAGTACTTATTGGTTTAGTCAAGGATTTGACACTTGACTTTGAATAAAACCCCGTAGCCAATCCTATTCTAGACGTAAACACTCATACTGCTGCATGCCCTCAAGAGCTTTCCCAAAGTAGCTCACTTTTCAAAAAATAACTAAAAGATTAAGTTGGAAGACTTAAGACAGCATGGAAAAGCCTTAATTTTTGACAAGGGGATGAGTCTGAAGTTGGTCCCCACAATGACTCCAGATCTATTTGTTTCCATAAGCAAATCCATTAGCATATATACACACGCGAGTTTCATAGAATCTGTTTCTTTCCTGGCTGCATTCTTTAGACAATTCAACTTAATAAGGGCACTGAGGATTATTCTCCTTCAAGCTACTGACCTGGTAACCTTGGAAGAAGTTAAGAATTTCCTTAACTCCAGTATTGTAGGCCAGGCCCTGCATTCTGACCACCGTGCCAGGCTGTGGAGGGACACCGCTAAGATTAGCAGCTGTAGGGAAGTAGCCAAGACTATTAGGCGAACCTGGGGGGCTAAAGGAAGAGAAAGCACAGTGAACCAATAGGAATAGACAATGTTGAATACTTACTATAAAAACATTAGTTACTTAAGGAAACAGAATTTCTCAAGGCAACCTTTCTTATACTTCTCAGAGCTGTCTTTCCTAAGACAGGTGAAAACACCACAGCAGTTCTGTCTCACATTACCACGAAAGCCAAAAGTTGAAAGGCAGTGAGATTAGAGCTTAGTGCAGAATTACATACAGGGCTTCTTCACATCCCTGAGATTCTTAAGAGGAGAGGAAGGACAGAAGTAAGCCTCATGTCAACTCCACCACAAAGCACCACTTCCGAGGCCCAGCTCTCTGATGATTCACAGGCTAGCTACCAGGAACACTAAGGCATGAAGAGGCACGCATACAAAGAACTAATGGGAACCACAGCCACGGAGACCAAAAGTATCCAAAGTGATTGCACCAAAGAATAGACTGTTCTACCCATATGAGCATGAGGAATAGCACAGCAGTACTACAGCGAATCAAAGTACTAGAGTGCCCATTAGTTATATTTTCTTGCCTTTTTAAAAATGGGGGTGGGGAAGTTGGAAGGGATACATAAAAAATTAAATCAATCACCATTAACACAAGGGAGAAAATTGATCAATGGGTCTTCAGGTATATCTGCAACCATAACCTCCAAGGAACACCAGCCAAGTGAACACTCAACTTTATGTGACATCTCGAGTCATTACCATATTATGCAATTAGTTTCACCCTGTTCCCACCCAGTCTGTTTTCTACCTAAATTGGTGGCCATTATTAAGAAATTATTTTTATTACACAATTCATATTACATATGCAGTTTAATATAATTAAAACTCATAATTGAAAATATATAGGGAATTTTAAAAAAGTCATTAGCCTACAGAGTAATATAGACTCGCAACTTAGGATTATTAACCTTTATTCATCTTTCTGGGTTGGTAATTGTCCCATTTCAAAGATAAACACATAACAGAAAGGACTAAAAGTCTTTGAGATTATCTAGCATACCTAATCCTACCAGATGGCTTAATGAGAATGGAGTCAGTTGTGCCTCCAGTCCCAGACTCTGTCTCTAATTAGCACAGCTACCTTGAGTAAGTCACTTAAATTCTTCATTTGCTAACTGGGGGGTGATCAGCACTTTCCTAGTTTCACAGAACTGCTCTTCAGCTTCAGTGACTTAACATATCAAATTACTTCATAAACAATAAAAATGCTGTAACATTACTTCATTCTTGCTATTTTCATCACCACCATATTTAATTATTTTAAAAACAATGGGAGCCTGAAACTATTACTTGACATTAAGCTGCCCTTAACCTATTATGTTGCTAAAGCAGAGGTCTTTAACTAATTTGCAAGTAAGAATCACCAGGGCTCTAATCCATCTTGAATAAATCTTCGTATAAGTAGTAAGGAAAGGATCCAGTTTCAGCTTTCTACTTATGGCTAGCCAATTTTCCCAGCACCATTTATTAAATAGGGAATCCTTTCCCCATTTCTTGTTTCTCTCAGGTTTGTCAAAGATCAGATGGCTGTAAATGTTAGACCTAATACCATAAAAACCCTAGAAGAAAACCTAGGTAGTACCATTCAGGACATAGGCATGGGCAAGGACTTCATGTCTAAAACACCAAAAGCAACGGCAGCAAAAGCCAAAATTGATAAATGGGATCTAATTAAACTAAAGAGCTTCTGCACAGCAAAAGAAACTACCATCAGAGTGAACAGGCAACCTACAGATTGGGAGAAAATTTTTGCAATCTACTCAGCTGACCAAGGGCTAATATCCAGAATCTACAAAGAACTCAAACAAATATACAAGAAAAACACAAACAACCCCATCAAAAAGTGGGCAAAGGATATGAACAGACATTTCTCAAAAGAAGACATTCATACAGCCAACAGACACATGAAAAAATGCTCATCATCACTGGCCATCAGAGAAATGCAAATCAAAACCACAATGAGATACCATCTCACACCAGCTAGAATGGCAATCATTAAAAAATCAGGAAACAACAGTTGTTGGAGAGGATGTGGAGAAATAGGAACACTTTTACACTGTTGGTGGGATTGTAAACTAGTTCAACCATTATGGAAAACGGTATGGCAATTCCTCAAGGATCTAGAACTAGATGTACCATATGACCCAGCCATCCCACTACTGGGTATATACCCAAAGGATTATAAATCATGCTGCTGTAAAGACACATGCACACGTATGTTTATTGCGGCACTATTCACAATAGCAAAGACTTGGAATCATCCCAAATGTCCATCTGTGACAGACTGGATTAAGAAAATGTGGCACATATACACCATGGGATACTATGCAGCCATAAAAAAGGATGAGTTTGCGTCCTTTGTAGGGACATGGATGCAGCTGGAAACCATCATTCTTAGCAAACTATCACAAGAACAGAAAACCAAACACCGCATGTTCTCACTCATAGGTGGGAACTGAACAATGAGATCACTTGGACTCGGGAAGGGGAACATCACACACTGGGGCCTATCATGGGGAGGGGGGAGGGGGGAGGGATTGCATTGGGAGTTATACATGATATAAATGATGAATTGATGGGTGCTGACGAGTTGATGGGTGCAGCACACCAACATGGCACAAGTATACATATGTAACAAACCTGCACGTTATGCACATGTACCCTAGAACTTAAAGTATAATAAATAAATAAATAAATAAATAAATTAAAAAAAAAAAAAAAAGAATCACCAGGGGAGTTTTTGGGTTGTTTTTTAAACAACTCTCTGTTATGAGATACTACCCCAACAAATTAAAAACTAGAAACTCGGCCGGGCGCAGTGGCTCAAGCCTGTAATCTCAGCACTTTGGGAGGCCAAGACGGGCGGATCACGAGGTCAGGAGATCGAGACCATCCTGGCTAACACGGTGAAACCCCGTCTCTACTAAAAAATACAAAAAACTAGCCGGGTGAGGTGGCGGGCGCCTGTAGTCCCAGCTACTCGGGAGGCTGAGGCAGGAGAATGGCATAAACCTGGGAGGCAGAGCTTGCAGTGAGCTGAGATCCGGCCACTGCACTCCAGCCTGGGCGACAGAGCGAGACTCGGAGTCTCCAAAAAAAAAAAAAAAACAAACCTAGAAACTCAAGAGAGCAAAACCCAGATATAAATATATTTTAAAGGCTACTAAGTGATCATAATGTGAGATTTTAAGTCAATTTATGGGCAACTATGAGACTAGAGAAAGAAGAAATGCTAAACATTTGGTCTGAGTAGGACATTAGCCACTATTCAGCCATACCTCTTCATTTTCACAGAGGCAGAAACAGAAGCTAAGAGTTTAATAATTTCTCAATGGGTCACATAAGTTACCTCTTGCCAAACTATAAGAACCACTCAAACTCTTGACTTCTGGTTCATTACTTTCCTCCTATACAACTAGCATTCACTCAAAGATGGTGTTTGCTCAGATAGATAGCAAGTCTAATACTCAAAGACCATCAGGACTTCTGCACAGATTTCATTACTGGTTACTTAGACTTTTCCAGACTAGATATAAAAGGTCATTTTCACAGCATACAACTTACTTTCACAGCTTTGTCCTGCCATATTCTATTCCATTTGCCTAAAGATCTTCTTCTATAAATTAAGTCTGAGGTCTCTAGTACTCTCAAAATATAATCAAGATAAAACCAGCCAAAGTAAATGTTGCACAACTAGAAATTTAAGGTTATAAATGACAATTATATTCCACATCTAAGGTACCATCTATTCTGATGAGGCTTAAATACAACACAATTTGGATTCTTACCCTAATTTTTCACAACTATGATAACCTGCTGTATACAAGGAACCATAAGAAAAATTTAAAAAGTCATATATCTACCTGACAGGGCATGAGAGTAAGAATTTTTCATCAGCCTAAATCCTAGGCGGGGCACAGTGGCTCATACCTGTGATCCCAGCACTTTGGGAGGCCAAGGCGGGCAGATCACTTGAGGCCAGGAGTTCGAGACCAGCCTAGCCGACATGGTGAAATCCCATCTCCACTAAAAATACAAAAAAAAAAAAAAAAAAAAAGAGAAAATTAGCCAGGGATGGTAGCTCAGGGAGGCGAAAGCAGGTGATCATTTGAGGCCAGGAATTTGAGACCAGCCTGGCCAACATGGTAAAATCCTGTCTCTAATTAAAACAAAAAAAAAATTAGGTCGGGTGTAGTGGTTCGTGCCCGTAATCCCAGCACTTTGGGAGGGCAAGGTGGGTGGATCACGAGGTCAGGAGATCAAGAACATCCCGGTTAACACAGTGAAACCCCGTCTCTACTAAAAAATACAAAATTTAGCCAGGCATGGTGGCGGGTGCCTGTAGTCCCAGCTACTCAGGAGGCTGAGGCAGGACAATGGCGTGAACCTGGGAGTCAGAGCTTTCAGTGAGCTGAGATCGTGCCACTGCACTCCAGCCTGGGCGACAGAGTGAGACTCCATCTCAAAAAAAAAAAAAAAAAAATTAGCCAGGCATGGTAGCACATGCCTGTGATTCCAGCTGCTTGGGAGGCTGAGGCACAAGAATCACTTGAACCCAGGAGGCAGAGGTTGCAGTGAGCCAAGATTTGCTGCACTCCAGCCTGGGCAACAAAGTGAGACTCTGTTTCAAAACAAAAAAACCCCTAAATTCTAGATTTTAAGGTCTTTTGTGGATTACTGAAATAAGAATCAGCAATAATTTACATTATAAAAATGACAAGATAAAGACAAATATGAACTTATATGTAGAAAAATAAAGAATTTACTAAAAAACTACTAGGTCGAGTAAGCCAGTTCAGCAAGGTTACATAAGATCAATACAGAAAATAAATCAACTGCATTTCTATACACTACAACCACCAAAAATCAAACTATTCACTATAGCATCAAAAATAGAAAAGCATTTAAAAGTTCAAGACTTGCACACTGAAAACTACAAAACATTGTTAAAAGAAAAAATCATCTAAATAAATGGAAAGGCAGCCCATGTTCATAAATATAATTTTTTTTTGAGACTGAGTCTTGCTGTCACCCAGGCTGGAGTGCAGTGGTTTGATCTTAGCTCACTACAATATCCGCCTCCCGGGTTCAAGCAATTCTCATGCCTCAGCCTTCCAAGTACCTGGGATTACAAGCATGTGCCATCACATCCGGCTAATTTTTGTATTTTCAGTAGAGACAGGGTTTCCCATGTTGGCCAGGCTGGTCTCAAACTGCTGGTGGCTTCAAGTGATCTGCCCACCTCAGCCTCCCAAAGTACTGGGATTACAGGCATGAGCCACCATGCCTGGGCAAGACTTAATATTGTTAAAATGGCCATACCACCAAATTGACCTACAGATGCAATGAAATAACTATCAAAATTCCAGCTGTCTTTCGTACAGAAATTGACAAAACTGAACCTAAAATGTATATGGAAATAAAAAGGATCCAGAATAGTCAACAAAGAAAAATTAGGACTTTTTCTTCACAAATTCAAAACGTACTACAAAGCTACAGCAATCACAACAGTATAGTACTAGCATAAGGAGAGGCATATAGACCCACGGAATGCAATTGAGAGAACAGAAATAAACCTTTACACTTATTATCAATTGGTTTTGTTTTTGTCTGTTGAGGGATTTTTTTGGGGGGGGGGGGGGCAGTTTCACCATGTTAGCCAGGATGGTCTCGATCTCCTGACCTCACGATCTGCCCGTCTCGGCCTCCCAAAGTGCCAGGATTACAGGCGTGAGCCACCACACCTGGCTGTTGAGGAATTTTATTTGTTTATATTATATCCCCAAGAAGATGAATCCCAGGGTTTTTCCTCCCATATGTTTTCATCGTGCTTCTTCATGGTCTGTGATGCCAGCCCAAGTTGTCAGTATAATGAAACCAAACTGATGACACGGAAGCAGATAATTCTGTCACTTTTCTAGAACTTTGAGTTGCACATGAAATCAGAGGATGATCACACTTGTTTAACTTGCCTGTGAGGTTCACAACAATTTCCCCAGCTCTGATCTCAATGACTTCAAATTCGCCATTGTAACCATGCTTCATCATCAGTCAGAAACTGGACAATAACACTGGGGCACAGCCTTCCAAGAACCTGATGTTTGCCTTTCTTTTTGACATTGTTGATGCTCTTAAGAGCAATGGTCAGGACATTCATGTGCACCATTTTGATGGCACAAAAAGAGCTAGTCATAGATTTTTGATAAGAGTTACTAGAACACAAGTTGATGTGGAAAGAGGTGTTTTCAATAAATGGTGCTGGAACAATGGACTATCAACACATAAAAGGATGACTTTTTTTCTAAAGGGATGATTTTAGACCCCTACCTCACACCACACAAAAAATCAACTCAAATCGAATTATACCTAAACCTAAGAGTTAAAACTACAAAACACTTACAAAACATAGTAGTAAATCTTTGTGACCTTGGGTTAGATATCACACCAAAAGTGTAAGGTAAAAAAGAACAACTTAACTATCAAAATTAAAAACTTTTAGACTTTAAAGGACACTATCAAGAAAATGAAAAGACAACCTACAGAATCGGAGAAAATATTTGTAAATGATGTCTTATAAGATTTCATATTGGCCGGGCGCGGTGGCTCAAGCCTGTAATCCCAGCACTTTGGGAGGCTGAGACGGGTGGATCACGAGGTCAGGAGATCGAGACCATCCTGGCGAACATGGTGAAACCCCGTGTCTACTTAAAAAAATACAAAAAACTAGCCAGGTGAGGTGGCGGGTGTCTGTAGTCCCAGCTACTCGGGAGGCTGAGGCAGGAGAATGGCATAAACCCGGGAGGCGGAGCTTGCAGTGAGCTGAGATCCGGCCACTGCACTCCAGCCTGGGAGACAGAGCCAGACTCCGTCTCAAAAAAAAAAAAAAAAAAAAGATTTCATATTTAGAATATATGAAAAATATTTACAAGTGAAAATAATCCAACTTAAAAATGTGCAAAGGATTTGAGTAGACATTTCTTCAAAGATGTGCAAATAGCTAAGATTTACATATAAAGATTCTCAAAACCAATGTTCATTAAGGAAATGCAAATCAAAACCATGAGATAGCAAACTCACACCCAAGACAATGGGTAAAATTAAAGACAGTAAGGGCCGGGCACGGTGGCTCAAGCCTGTAATCTCAGTACTTTGGGAGGCCGAGACGGGTGGATCACGAGGTCAGGAGATCGAGACCATCCTGGCGAACACGGTGAAATCCCGTGTCTACTAAAAAATACAAAAAACTAGCCGGGTGAGGTGGCGGACGCCTGTAGTCCCAGCTACTCGGGAGGCTGAGCCAGGAGAATGGCGTAAACCTGGGAGGCAGAGCTTGCAGTGAGCTGAGATCCGGCCACTACACTCCAGCCCGGGAGACAGAGCAAGACTCCGTCTCAAAAAAAAAAAAAAAAAGACAGTAAGAATTGGGAAGGAATTACAGAAATTAGAACCTTCATATGTTGTTAGTGGGAATGTCAAATGGTGAAGTCATTTTGGAAAACTTTTTTTTTTTTTTTTTTTGAGACAGAGTCTCACTCTGTTGCCCAGGCTGGAGTGCAGTGGTGCAATCTCAGCTCACTGCAAGCTCTGCCTCCTGAGTTCATGCCATTCTCCTGCCTCAGCCTCCCGAGTAGCTGGACACCCCACCACACCCGGCTAATTTTTTTGTATTTTCAGTAGAGACGGGGTTTCACCGTGTTAGCCAGGAGGTTCTCGATCTCCTGACCTCGTGATTCGCCTGCCTCGGCCTCCCAAAGTGTTGGGATTATAGGCGTGAGCCACAGCACCCAGCTGGTTGGCAATTTCTTGAAAGCTAAAGTTACTGTATTATCCAGCAATTCCACTTCTAGTATATACCCAAGAAAACTGAGAACCTATGTCCACACAGAAACATGAATGCAAATGTTTGAAGTAGTATTCTTAATAGCCAAAAAGTGTAAACTACTCTAAATAGCTATCAACTGATGAATGGATAAACCAAATGTGGTATGGCTCTACAACGATTATTTCACCATAAAAGGGATGATATATGTTACAATATGAATGAAACTGAAACATTATCTAGAACAGGAAAATCTATAGAAATAGAAAATGGATTGATAGTTGTTTAGGGATGAGGAGAGGGGTCAGTGAAGAGATAGAGGACAGGCAAATGGGAGTTTCTAACTAATGGGCATAAGGTTTCTTTTTGGAGTGACATAATATTCTAAAATTAGACTGTTACATGATTACCTATAGATTGTAAAATTATTCTACAATTGTAAATTTTGGAACTCTGTAAATATACTAAAAATGACCGAACACTTAAAATAGGTAAATTTTATCAAATTACCTCAAAGCTGTAATAAAAATCATGCGTATTGACTTTATGGCAGTAGTTTAGAGAAATATAAGGATTAAGCACAAAATTTTCTAATCGCACACCAAGTAAGAATAAAAAGTTCATAAAAAACTGCTATGCCAATTAGTAACTCATCTAAAGTTATGTTCAATAACGTCACTGTTTTAGATTCTTACCTCCATTATACCTTTATATTTCAGATTCTCAATTGCCCAGTATTAAATATCATATATACATGGTGTCAATAATGTAACTTGTACTCAAAAGATATAAAAGTTCAAAAATTGACAGGACAACAGAGGAACTGAAGGGTTAGGGACAAATGACCAAGTCAATGTAGCAGTGTATTCAAAGGTTCTACAGTTTTGGAGACTATACCCCATCAAATAAACTAACAAGGAGACTGTCCTTGAGCTGGATAAGCAACCGTAGGGTTGCCTGAACAAAGAGCTGAAGGGATGTGAGGAAATGAAGGGAAAGAAAATAATACTAGAGGGGCTTTTCTAAAGGCTTGTATCCAGAAAACTGTTAGAGCATCATAGCTGCAAAGACATTAATTACTTAGGATCACAGCCAAGGCTCCTTCAGTAAGCTGCACCAAGATCATGTTAGGAAATTACTGAATGAAATACATGAGTTAATGTATTATAAAGTTGTCGAAGACTTCCTCCACCGCAGCACGTAATATCCTCTGTACATATATAGGTAACATAGGCCAGCCGTGGTGGCTCATGCCTGTAATCCCAGCAATATGGGAGGCCGAGGTGGGTGGATCACCTGAGGTCAGGAGTTCGAAGCCAGTCTGGCCAACATGGCAAAACCTGTCTCTACTAAAAATACAAAAATTAGCCAGGGTAGTGGGTGCTGCAGGAGACTGAGGCAGGAGAATCGCTTGAACCCAGGGGCCAGAGGTTGCAGTGAGCCGAGATCACAACACTGCACTCCAGCCTGGGTGACAAAGGGAGACTCTGTCTCAAACAAAACAACATATATAGGTATTAAGTTTTTCCAAACACAATGTAAATAAAAATTCCATTTCCCTGATAAGTTATGATCTTTTCCTTTAAAATTATGAATTTTACCAATCTTCCTTTGCTTTGACTACCTGCTTCCAGCCCATTGTTTTGTTTTTGTTGGGTTTTTTTTGAGATTCTGTCTCCCTGTCACCCAGGCTGGAGTACAGTGGCACGATCTGCAACTTCCATCTTTCATATTCATGCCATTCTCCTGCCTCAGCCTCCCAAATAGCTGGGATTATAGGCATCTGCCACCATGCCTGGCTAATTTTTTTATTTTTTCAGAGATGGAGTTTTGCCATGTTGGCCAGGATGGTCTTGAACTCCTAACCTCAGGTGATCTGCTCTCCTCAGCCTCCCAAAGTGCTGGGATTACAGAGCCACCACGCCCAACCCTATTGTTTTGTTTTGCTGAGACAGGGTCTCACTGTCAACCAGACTAGAGTGCAGTGGCACAATCACAGTTCCCTGCAGTCTCAAGCTCCCGCACAGTCCATTGGTATGCCAATATCAATTTAATTGGCCAAGATTCTGTTATCCACAAATTTCTCCCTACTCTATATTTTCCAGACCCTAATATATATATTGTCTAGTTTTATAATATACAGTGTAGCCTAATAAATCATATAAAATTGTATGTAAAACAAGATATGAACATACTGGATGCCAAGATGCCCACCACATCAACATACTCATATACTATATTGATAACAAGACTTATAATACTCTTCCTCCATTTAATAATTACAAAGTACAAACATTGGTAATACTAATTAATGTTATCAGGTGATTTTCTAAAATAAAGGTAGTCAGAAGTATGAGTGTATTAATATTCACAATTTGAGGATTTGCCATATATAATGTGGCTTTTTTTTTTTTTAAGAGACAGGCTTGTGCTGTCTCCCAGGGCTGGAGAGCAGTGGCAGGATTACAGCTCATTGCAGCTTCAATCTCCAGGCTCAAGCAATCCTCTAGCCTCAGCCTCCCATGTAGCTGGGACTACAAGTGGGCAAGTGGGTGCCACCATCCCAACATAAAAAATAATTTTTCGTATGCCCAGGATAGTCTCTAACTCCTGGGCTCAAGCGATCCTCCCACCTTGGCCTCCTAAATTTCTGGGATTACAGGTGTGAGCCACTGCGCCCTGCGGACTTGCCATAATTTCTCTAAAAAAGAGAGGCCAGGCCGGGCGCGGTGGCTCACGCCTATAATCCTAGCACTTTGGGAGGCTGAGGTGGGTGGATCACGAGGTCAGGAGATCGAGACCATCCTGGCTAATGCGGTGAAACCCCGTCTCTACTAAAAATACAAAAAATTAGCCGGATGTGATGGCAGGCGCCTGTAGTCCCAGCTACTCAGGAGGCTGAGGCAGGAGAATGGCATGAACCCGGGAGGCAGAGCTTGCAGTGAGCCGAGACCACGCCACTGTACTCCAGCCAGGGTGACAGAGCGAGACGCCGCCAAAAAAAAAAAAAAAGAGAGGCCAAAGTATCATATGTATGGTTAGAGAAATGGATTAAGTGGGAAGATTAGAGAATTACATTCTCCCCTCTGAATCACGGGCTATATATTGTTTCATATTTTTGAGAAACCCTGCAGAAAAATCTAATTTCCACTGCTTTGCAAAATGACTGCACAGAACCATTTTATCAACATTAACATCCCTAGTGTTACAAATACCACGTATTTGGAAGTAACTGGAGACATACTGTTTCAATCTTTGCCAGTGTAAAACCTAAAGTCAATTTTCACGTAGGAAACCTTCAAACTGACTTTAAATTTCATCTGAAATTAACAAGGTTAACTTTTCAAGGTTCTTCATGGATTTAATAACTACAGCAGTCTATGGACTGATGACTACCTCTGGACCCTGGATTTCTGTTAGTGCTCCTAAAAGTCCATACAGGCTTCTACAGGCCTGTGTTTCTACCGCTCAAAGTCTAAGGAACCAAATAAATAGGAAAACACTTTGGCACAAATGAATAAATCTTCCAAGAATCTATTTTACCCAAATACCTGGCAAATTTATGTGCTGCCAAAAAAATTTGGCAACTAAACTTAAATTTACCCCAAGGCTAGGCGCAGTGGCTCACGCCTGTAATCCCAGCATTTAGGGAGGCCAAGGCGGGTGGAGCACCTCAGGTTGGAAGTTCAAGATGGGCCTGACCAACATGGAAAAAACCCATCTCTACTAAAAATACAAAATTAGCTGGGCATGGTGGTGCATGCCTGTAATCCCAGCTACTCGAGAGGCTGAGGCAAAAGAATTGCTTGAACCTGGCAGGCGGAGGTTGTGGTGAGCTGAGATCACACCATTGCACTCCAGCCTGGGCAATAAGAGCAAAACTCCGTCTCAAAAAACAAAATTAAAAAAAAAAAAAATTTACCCCAGTTGTATCAAAGATTACAGAAAAAGGAACTCCATACTAGAGTTAACTTAATATTTGCTTCAAACACACAGCAAAGTGAGAGACTGCTTACACAAAACAAGATTACTGGATAAAGTCCCCTAAAAGAATTTAGTTTTCAAATAAATCCCACACTAGTTTTCAAACTAAATCCTATGCTTGGTCTCTTCAGAGTGTTCGAGAAAAAAGAAAATCCTATATTAGAAACTGTTTTGAAAGTTGTTTGTTTCGAGATGGAATCTCACTGTCACCCAGGTTGGAGTGCAATGGCACGATCTCGGCTCACTGCAACCTCCACCTCCCAGGTTCAAGCAATTCTCTTGCCTCAGCCTCCCGAGTAGCTGGAATTACAGGTGTGCGCCACCACGCCCAGCTAATTTTTGTATTTTTAGTAGAGGTGGGGTTTCACCATGTTGGCCAGGCTGATCTCGAACTCCTGACGCCAGGTGATCTGCCCTCCTCGGCCTCTCAAAGTGCTGGGATTACAGGCATGAGCCACCGTGCTCGGCTAAAAGTAGTCTTCTTGCTCAGCTGAAAGTACAAAATAAGACAGCTCATCCTTTTATAGATTTAGGAAAAAATGACATTTCAAAATGCAGTATTTTTATTTAAATTCTAGGTTAGAAAGCAAGTAAAATCCACTGTGATCCATGGACATTTGGGCACATTGGCAAAGTAATGGAAAGCAATTTCCAGATAGGCACATTCACAAAAGTTATTATTTTTGAAGATTTTTTTGGTTATCATTTATTTATTTACTTATTTTTGAGACAGAGTCTCACTTTGTTGCCCAGGCTGGAGTGCAGTAGCACAATCTCTGTTCACTGTAACCTCCACCTCCCAGGTTCAAGTGATTCTCCCATTTCAGCCTCCCAAGTAGCTGGGATTACAGGCATGTGCCATCATGCCTGGCTAATTTTTGTATTTTTAGTAGAGATGGGGTTTCCCCAAGTTGGCCAGGATGGTCTCAACCTCCTGACCTCACATGATCCACCTGCCTTGGCCTCCCAAAGTGCTGGGATTACAGCCGTGAGATAACGTGCCCTGCACAACAATATCAACAGTTTGCCAATCTTGTTTCATCTACTGCTATTGCTTTTCCTACTACCACCCCCACAGCCCCCAAGAACAAAACCTAGAGATCATTTTTTTCATCTGTTAACTATTTGTATCAGACATACCTTTAAATTATGTACTTTAAAGTATTAATGACTTTAAAGCAGAACTTAACCAAACTACAGGAGACAATCTTGATAAACACAGTAACCTTATTTCACCTCATATTGCCCTATTTTAAACATATCCCTGGTGGTGGCATATGCCTGTAATCCCAGCTACTCAGGGAGCTGAGGCAGGAGAATTGCTTGAACCAAAGAGGCGGAAGTTACAGTGAGCTGAGACCATGCGCCACTGCACTCCAGCCTGGGTAACAGAGTGAGACTATCTCAAAGAAAAAAAAAAAAGATATTGTTGAAACTTAGTGGTAGATACATAATCTCTCAACTTCTGTTTGCAAATGTCTATAATAAGGATTTTAAGTTATATTTGATTAATATGGTTTGAATTTTATAAGAAAAAATCCTTGGAAAAACAATTTTTTAAATTGAAACCAAATGTCTGTTAGGTGCTTTGACTGATTATTTTTCCTTGAGGTCCAATACATTTGCTAATTTTGTGCAATGGTAAAAAGAATTAAGCATATTTGTATTTTTATTCTCAGAAGGTGCGTTAAGGTTTTTACATTAGCAAAGGGTCATTTCCTCCCTGAAAGCCATACTGAACTCTCGCTGACTGGTAGTAGACAGTGAGTTGCCCACAGCAGTTGTTCTTCTTTACATCGTTTAGACACCTAATCCAAACTGAAAAAACTGATCATCGTAATCATGGCCACCCACAAAAATTACCTGGCACTTCTCTCATATTATAATATTGCTGCATATTGCATCACTATTACTATTATTTCTAGCATCATTTCATTGGATGCTAAATTCTTGTTTGCATTTGTTATACTAAATATTTAACTTGTAAGACAACTTTTAAATCAAGAATTCTCTTTTTTCTTGGTCCTATGAGAACACTTGCAACAACAAGCGAGTTAGGAAGTAAACTGATTCCCGTATGTTACCATTGGCATAAACTAGGCAAAGCGTACAAGGGTTCTCTGTGTATTATTTTTTACAACTGCATGTGAATCTCAATAAAAATTTCGATTAAAATAGTAAACTGGAATGAGAAGGGCAAGTTCAAAATAGGAAATATAAGCATCTCTGAGGCTTGGTATTCTTCTGGTTTAACTACAAAGAATTCCAGGATAGAACACAATAACACTAATACAACAAACAAAAGATAGAAAAACACATACATATTACTAAATATACATACTCATTCATTGAGTTATAACAAAAGCTGATTTTACAACAAAGGGTTATCCCAAGAAAGAAAATGGTTATTCCTCATCATAAAGCTTTTATACAAGCATGCACAGTTTATTTGTGACTACATCACTCATTAAAAAAAGTAAAACTTCCTGTGCTTCCTTTGATGGCTCAAAATGTTACTTGGCTGGGCATGGGTGCTCACACCTGTAATCCCAGCACACTGCGAGGCTGAGGTGGGAAGATTGCTTGAGCTCAGTACTTTGAGACCAGCCTGGGCAACAAAGTGAGACCCTGTCTCCACAAAAAGTCAAAAAATTAGCCGAGTGAGGTGGTGCATGCCTGTAGTCTCAGCTACTTGAGAGGCTGAGATGTGAGGATCACTTAACCCTGGGAGATCAAGGCTGCAGTGAGCCATGGTAGTGCCACTGCACTCTGCCCTGGGTGACAGAGCCAGACTACATCTCGAAAAACAAAAACAAAAGAGATGACATTACTTGTAATTTATAGTGTCATATGAAAGGCAAGAGATGCATAGAAGGTAGGTATGTCATTCCTTCTTTGAAGAATCAGCATGTCTCTCACCTATGCAACACCTTTGATGCAAAGGAGAATATTCTTTTGAGAAAAATGCGAGGTCAGAAGAAAAAGTAGGGCTTGATGTAATGAAAGAGAAAAGATGTGATGTAACTGATTTTGTATTGATAATCAGAGAGGACCCAGATGGAAAGCCCTTCTAATTATTTTCTGCCCTATGCTAAGGTATGAGTCACTGGATAACTGAAACCCTGTTTTGAGGGAGAGAAGGGGGTAAAAAGCCCAAAAAGAGAAAACAAAACCACATGAGGCATACAAGCTTTCATTTCACCTGCTCTTCCAGATGCTGTTATGACAGCCTCATTTATTTTTATTTTTGTTTTTTGAGATGGAGTCTTGCTCTGTTGCCCTGGCTGGAGTGCAGTGGCGCGATCTCGACTCACTGCAACCTCCGCCTCCCAGATTCAAGCAATTTTTCTGCCTCGGCCTCCCGAGTAGCTGGAACTACAGGTGCCCGCCACCATGCCCGGTTAATTTTGGTATTAGTAGAGACAGGGTTTCACCATATTGGCCAGTCTGGTCTCAAACTACTGACCTTGTGATCTACCTGCCTCAGCCTCCCAAAGTGCTGGAATTACAGACGTGAGCCACCACACCCAGCCCATTTATTTTTATTTATTTTTTGAGACAGAGTCTCGCTGTGACGCCCAGGCTGGAGTGCAGTGGCACGATCTTGGCTCACTGCACCCTCCGTCTCCTGGGTTCAAGCAACTCTCCTGCCTCAGCCTCCCTAGTAGCTGGGATTACAGATACCCACCATTACACCTGGCTAATTTTTGTATTTTTTAATAGATGGAGTTTCACCATGTTGGCCAGGCTAGTCTCGAACTCCTAACCTCAAGTGATTTGCCCGTATCAAACTCCTAAAGTGCTGGGATTACAGGCATGAGCCACCATGCCAAGGCAGTATTTTATTTTTAGTAGAGATGGGGTCTCACTTTGAGTCTCAGGCTGGTGTCTAACTCCTGGCTTCCAGTGATCCTCCCACCTTAGTCTCCCAAAGTGCTGGGATTACAGGCATAACCTACCACTTGTGGCTTTTTTTTTTTTAATGGAGGAAATTTAAAAATAAAGAAAAACACAAGAGCTTCTGATTAATAATATCCCTAAAATATGCTGTTTCAGATTTCCCACTTATCAGAGTGGAGGCCAAAACATACTTGAGCATTTACGTAACAAAGTTTTTTAATAGACTCAAATGCCCAATAGTTTATGCCAGGTTAGAAATTAATGTTTTTTGTTGGGCATGGTGGCTCACACCTGTAATCCCCCAGCACTTTGGGAGGCCGAGGCAGGCGGATCATCTGAGGTCGGAAGTTTGAGACCAGCCTGACCAACATGGAGAAACCCCTTCTCTACTAAAAATATAAAATTAGCTGGGTGTGGTGGTGCCTGCCTGTAATCTCAGCTACTTGGGAGGCTGAGGCAGGAGAATCGCTTGAACCCAGGAGGCGGAGGTTGTGGTGAGCCGAGATCATGCCATTACACTCCAGCCTGGGCAACAAGAGCAAAATTCCGACTCAAAAGAAAAAAAAAATTAATGTTTTTCTATCAAAATTATAAAACATCTTTGGCATATGCTTTTTAAATCATACCAGATTTACAGCATAAATAAGAGCATATAATTCCCATGCTTGAATGCTTTCATATTGTTACGTAGGTAATTTCACTAAAAGTGGAGAAATACAAAATATCACACTCTAGGGGTTCATTTGGAAGTATTAGCTTATATATAATGCACCCAACCTTCATTTTTAAAATTATACTTCTGTAAAACTGTCCTACAGAAATATACGCATGTCCCCTGTAACCCCAGCACTTCGGGACGCTGAGGCAGGTGGATCACTTGAGTTTGAGACCAGCCTAGGCAAAATGGCAAAACCCCATCTCTAGTAGGGGAAAAAAAGTTTGAGAGTGAGAGTGAGAGAGAGAGAGAGAGAGAGAGAGAGAGAGAGAGATAAAATCAAGTGTTTAAAGATCAACGTGAGCTTTAATAGAGAAAAATTAAAAGTACAAATATCTACAAATAAACTTAAATTATATTTTTACTCTTTGGACATTATGAGGAAATTACAAGAATGAGGTAAATATACAAAAAAGAAGTCACTGACACATTTTCAAGTTTTTAAAAAAGGAACAAGAAACTATTAGACAGTACACATTAAGATGTCACATTATTTGGAAGCATACATGTGTATTACCAAACTGATAGTAATGGTTACTTCTAGACTCAGAGGTGTATAAAATGGGACTCTTCATTTTTACTCACTATATACTCCTACATTCAGACTTAATAATGAGCACATTACAAATTTTTACACCACTGGTAGAAAAATATATTGACCTACAGGCCCAGATCCAAAATTACAGGAGCTATTAAGCCATAAATGTCAGTTCCTTCTGCCTTTGGGGCTTCAAGATTCATGGCCTCATTTCCAAGAAACTCCTTCCTGTACCACTACTCAGGTGGCAAGTAGTGATGAAGTGGATATTCTACAATTATGCTATAGGAACGAGGACTCTGGCAGACATTCAGAGACACCAAGGATTCCATTCCTGACATTCTGATGACATAAGCAATTACTACAGCATCCAGAGAGGGTGGCAGACTGGGGCTGGGCTATGTGCCTGGCACAGTATTCCATCATGAACAATTACTCATGCTTCTCAGCCTTTTCAACCCTTCTAGCTGACAACTGTCATAGCCTTTTTCTTATTTTTCTTCTCCAGTGGAATAAAGAATATTTTCAATAGTATTAATGTTTTAAAAACTCCTAACAAAATAAAAAACATAATTAAAAGTGGCGACAAACTTGCCTGTTACTATGAGACCCCCAACTCTTATTTCCTAGTGGAAAACTGTATATTGGACAGTGAAGAAAAATACAATGCAACATAGCTGTAGGATCAGACAGGTTAGGTCCAAGACACTTACTATAAGCCTCACTTACATGCTTGTGTATGTACTCAAAATATTTTGTCTAAATAGCTTGGAAAGAAGCTAACATTCAGTCTCCCAACTCCCAGACTGACAACATTCTCTCCATTATACCCTAGTATGTTATGTCTCAGAAACTGAACACAACTAAAAAGACAGACTTAAAATATACAGACTCTAAGAAAACACTGAATAATCTAATTCTGGATCGGTTTATAGATTTGTTTAAAGATTTAGGAGGAAAAGAATATAAGCCCTGGAATATTTAAAGCAACAGTTTTTATTCATTGTGCCATAACATGAATTCACACTACTTCAAAATACCATTGTTCCTGTTATGAATTTTCCTGTTTCATGATTCATTCATCTGTTATTGCCACCCTATTGCAGTGATTACATCACTACTCACTTAGGGTCCTATGACAGGAGAGGTTAAAAAGGAAAGCTGTAGACATAGTTGACCTAAAAGATCATGCTGTCAGTATATGGTTAAAAACTATACTTCTTGCACTTTGTCTTGAAACAACCTTCTTGGTCAGAGATATGACCAGAGGCTGTGGCCTGCCACGCTAACCTTCAACATGGCAGACAATATTCTTTTGTGAGCTCGGCCACTGGCTATCAAAGGAGTCCTTTGTTTCTGCCTCTCATTTCCACTTCTGTCAGAGCCTTACCTGGGATAGTACGCTGTGTAGTTCATGAAGAGCTGAGTGCCTGCTGGGTAGTACGCTGTGGAGGGCTGCAGTGCTCGTGGATTCAAAATCACAGAGGGCTGATAAATGGCAGCTTCTGTAGGAATAACTGCAGCAGGAGCTGGAAATGTGTAGGAGGGAGGAGACAGGCCTAGATACGCAAAGAGAGATTCTTTGAGACATGTTTGTAACAGCTGACATGCACGTGCTAGCACTAAAACCATAAAGTCACTGCTCCATCTACACATTTTAAAGAAAGAGACCATAGCTCTTTATCCTATCCCAAGCAATTTCCTTTTGATTATATAGTTAACACATAGAAGTATCTGAATTCCACACAGTCAACCTAAAAAACAGTTCTTAGCCTGAAATTCGGAAACACCAACATCAAGTGGATTTTCATGTCTTCTCAACCATTTCAAAATATGTAATTTTTTCCCCTCATGTTCCTGAGTGCCAGTTACTATAAACCAACTCTCAGAGGAAAGAAACATGGAACTGACATTTAGTATAAGTTTCACACTAGAGGCTACAAAATATTTTAAATTTTAAGTTATGCTTCTACTCCCCCTTGTTATCTACCCATTAGTACAGCATCAAATGAGAAGTGTTATGATAAACCTCTCTTGGCCACTACCACACATTAGGTCAAAGCACAGACTGTGCCAGAAGGAACTGACCTAAAAGGAATGAGCAGATCAACTCTGCATTATTCTCACCTAAAGGCAACCCACATGATGGACTTTGAAGCTAATTTATATTTTCAGACCTTTAAAAAGAAAAAAACCCAACCTGGGAAATAGTCCCGAAGGAATTGATGCCTAAATCTTCCTGGGAATCAACTAATAAAAAGCTGACTCAGATTAAATTTAAAAATGGGCCCAAACTCCATTGTCTTCTGGTTATCCAACATCTTCTAGGTTTAGAAACAGAAGACCAGCGGCTGGTCACTAGCTTTCACTTGTAGAATGAACATAACTATCCGGGCCATCTATATCCAACAGAAGAGTTAAGACGACATGCTGAATTAATATGGGGTGCCTGACTTTAAGCTTCATACCTAGAACCACCATATTTTGCAATCAGCAGAGGCCCAAGGGATAACTTTTTCCCATAAAAATCTCCAAGCTGACTTCAAATTGTCTTTTGTTCTTATGAGTTTCTACATTTCCATGGAGATGAATAAGACAGCAAGCTAAATATGGGCATACAGACCAATGATCAACATACTGATCTCACATTTAACTTGAGGGCCTCTTTCATACTCATCAAAAACCTTGCAAGAGAAAGACCAACAATACAAACTGAGGCACCTAAGTCTTACAGAAAGTTAAGCAGCCTGTGCTCATATTCTGATTTCTTTTATTTTTTTAGTAGAGACAAGGTTTTGCCATGTTGGTCAGGCTGGTCTCAAACTCCTGACCTCAGGTGATCTGCCCGCCTTGGCCTCCCAAAGCACTGGAATTACAGGCGTGAGCCACCATGCCTGGTTCATATTCTGATTTCAAAACTATCAAGCAGTTCATTACAGGACAGTGCCTCACATCAATAAGACAAACATACATGGCTGGGCGTGGTGGCTGACACCTGTAATCCCAGCACTTTTGGAGGCCAAGGCGGGCAGATAGGGCAGGAGATTGAGACCATCCTGGCTAACATGGTGAAACCCCATCTCTACTAAAATACAAAAATTAGCCAAGCATGGTGGCGCACGCCTGTAGTCCCAGCTACTCAGGAGGCTGAGGCAGGAGAATCACTTGAACCCGGGAGTCAGAGGTTGCAGTGAGCCGAGACTGTGAGCAGAGATTGCGCCACCGCATGCCAGCCTGGCAAAAGAGCAAGACTCCATCTCCAAAAAACACAAAACAAACAAACACACATAGTAGGTGTAAGTCTATTCAGTTTCAAAAAAAGGTAGAAATTTTTGATAACCAAACAGATTGGGCTGTGATGTTTTGGGCATTCCTCAAGCAAAAGGATAGCTTTTTTTTTTGCTATTGAGTCTCATTCTGTTGCCCAGGCTGAAGTACAGTGGCACAATCTCAGCTCACTGCAACCTCCACCCCCTGCGATCAAGCGATTCTCCTTCCTCAACAGCTGGGATCACAGATGTACACCATCACTCCCAGCAATTTTTTGTGTTTTCAGAAGAGACGGGGTTTCACCATGTTGGCCACTCCTGACCTTAGGTGAGCCACCTGCCTCAGCCTCCTAAAGTGCTGGCATTACAGGTGTAAGCTACCACGCCCAGCCTAGGATAGCTACTCTTCTATATCTAAAGGAGTGTATATGCACTGACTATAAAAATGAAGTTATCCATAAAACATTCCTTCTTAATAAAGTAAGGTAACAAACTTTAAAATATCAAGAAAACTTTGGCAACATTTGTCAAATTTAACAAGAAACTCTTCAGTGGGGGAATGATAACCACTTAACTGCTTTACTACTTGAGATTAGATTTTTAAAAAATATGCAATTTCTGTATGTTTTGTGGATATGGTATAACTAACTAGGCAACCACCTAAAGTGCGTTGGCAAGAAAAAAAAAAAAAAGTCCAGTAGAACAGGTATTAGTTACGTAAAAATTGGAATTTTGTTTTTAAAAAACTAAGCTCTTCCACTAAAAAGAAATATGGCTAAATGTTTTCATCATTTCTAGTAAGTATTAAAGGTATATTCTTATGGGAACTTTTGAAGGTAGGATCTTGCTCAGTTGCCCAGGCTGCAGTGCAGTGGCACGATCATGGCTCACTGCAACCTCAATCTCCTGGACTCAAGATATTCTCCCACCTCCGCCTCCCCATGGAACCATAGGTGTGTGCCACCATGGCTGGCTAACTTTTAAAAACATTTTGTACAGATAGGGGTCTCGTTATGTTGCTCAAGTTGGTCTTGAGCCCCTGGCCTCAAGTGATCCTCCCACCTTGGCCTCCCAAAGTGCTGAGATTACAGGTGTGAGCCATTGTACCTGGCTGACACATGGATTTTAAATCTTTTTTATTTGGGGGTTTGTGAGGAAAAATGGGTAAAAATGAAAGTCTTCAGATGAAAAATCTGTAATGACCAGGAGGAGGGATAAGTGAAAGGATATTCCAAAAGCAGAATTTGGGTCACACAAGAGGCTTTATCCTACAGTGTTTGACAGATTATCACTGAAGGATATCGTAAAAGCTACTGATGTTACCAGTGGTTTATATACTGAAGACATACAATTGAGATTACTGTAAGATCTCTTAACCCAATTATAAATTTCCAAAACTTCATACTCATTAATGATCAACTCTAAGATATTCACCAACAGCAAGCAGCAGGTAAATGGAATATTAGCATTTAGAAATTCAAAAGATAAAAAGGATTAAGCCCCACTGAATGTTCTACAAATAATACTTTACCAAACAAGATTATTAGTATAGGTCCATCTTATTAGAAAGTGAGGTGCCCAAATCCCCCACTTTATGGGAATCAAGCACACAATCCAGTTTACTTTCTTAGTTATCTTTGAACTGTACCGCAAATACTATATTCTTTAAACATATCCAACAGACCTAAGAAGGTACATCTTACTTACAGGAGAAATTGTGTAAAAAAAGACTCAAATTTTAACATCAGATCCCCATATGTTCCTTATTCACTAACTAGAACTTCATAGACTACAGGGCTTATTCCCCTCAAACAGGATTCCAGATGGCTTGCACCCAGGTGCCAATGAGCAAGAGCATGGCTTGAAATTAAGCACTGATCCTGTGATCCAATGGAAACTTTGGCTAATTAATCTATGTGTTTTTGTTTTGTTTTGTTTTTTGTTTTTTGCTAACTTGCTCATTCCAGATAGCCTGGAGAGCAATAGAAATGCTCAAAAATGTTCAAAAAATACTTGATGCTCAAAAAGTTCAATGCAACATGTGCATCAAACCGACCTTCTTAAAGGGTTAGTATGTTTTAAAAAAGAAAAGAAAAACAATCCAGCCATACTTTTATTTTGACTTTAAATGCGTACTAAAATTATCTATATAGCCAGGTTGCCTCCCAGAGTCAGTGCTTATCTGGAGCACACTAAGCTTCAGAAATCAAGTGCTTATCACTGGAAAAGCAGGAATATAATTTGAAAGGAGGTATCTGTAGCATCTCTAATTATGGGTGTCCACAACCAAGGTCTTAAATGATTACCAGATACTACCGATTACAGATGGGAGAGCCTTATATAACCACCTCACCTGCCTCAGAAAGAACCAGGGGCACAGAGAGTGACGAAAGCAGCTTAAGCACCTACCAGCATATAGCGTAGAATAGCGCCAAGACCCAAGAAAAACTTACATGGTAACTTACATGGCGGTGGGGATAAGCCATTTCGATTTAAAGTGCCCCCCATTAACACAAAGTTCATCTCCTCAGCTGAACACTGAAAGACTTCAACATATCTGTCCTTCATGTTTTTTTTATGACACTTCTGTGCAGCCATAAATGCTCTGTCCGCAGACTTCATCTGGATAAAGGCATCTCCTGACGGGCGGCCCTGAGTGTGTGGGGGAAGAATAAAAACAAAAGGAGACTGTCTCCTTCAACAAGGAAATGGTTGCTTACAGAACATGCAAAGTGACAATCACCCATAATACAGATATTTCAGCCACAAAATCCGGGTGATGGTGTGGTCTGCTGGAACCTGACTTGCATTTCATCATCTGATCACCAGAATGACCAACAAAACCTTTAAGAAACAGTTTTGAGAGCTCATAGCTGAAAATGGGCCTTTTTCACGTCTGTTAATTAGTATCAGATTTACAAGGTTTTGAAAGGGTCTCCTTGTGATGACTGTGGTTTCAAAATATAGGATCGTATATTAGTTTTTATTCTCTTCTGAGAAATTTGATTAAATCTCATTCAATTGAGAAAAGCTAGTAACAGAACCAGCACTAGAGTTTTAGGTACTCTCCTACAGGAAAATGAACAAACCGGTGTTCTTTTTTGGCTCTCAGTTCATCACTGACCTGCCACATCCCTTTCACTCTTCCCTTATCCCTGAGGCCTAGGTTGGAATGTAGCTTGGGGGCAAGGAATTTGGGAGGTACAAGGCCCAGTGATGATTGATGAGAGCTGTATGTATCATCAGCCTTGCTTGGGAGCCCTTCTCTCACTCCTTACAGCTCTACCTTGGTCAAACAGGTATTACTAATAGATATTTTCTATTAGTAATAGCTTGCTAAAATCCCCTATTTCAAACCAAGCCTGTAGATTTGTGTTCCACAGAGGTAGAACGCCTTAGTTTTATTGAGCATGAATGTTTTATGGGGGAGAAAAAGACATGATCAGCTTATAGGACTACTTTCTTATTTTATGGTTTTCTCAAAGAACTATGAAATTATTACCATGCAAGTTACCATTAGAGTTACCATACCAGGGAAACTAGCAACAAACCCAGTCCAAGGTAGAAACCTAAATCTTTAAGGCAGCTAAGAGTTTGCCCATCATCTAAGAACCTTTCCCCAAATGTAATCGCAATAGGTCACATGAGTCAAAGAGAGACAAATACTGTTGTTAATCAAAGAGTAATGGCCTCCGGGTTATTAGAAGTGGTGACTCAATAAGAAACCAAATAATTCCCTGGTGATGCTTAAATGTGGGCAATTTTATTCATTAAAAACTCCTACCAGTGAAGCATGCTGAGGGTCAGATAACAAGTTGTATACTATTAATATTGACTGAAGATTTAGAATGAGCATGTGCTGATGCAGAAAACTGGTATAGAAGGCAAGGGTTCAGGATGGTTTTCTGATTCCTTGTATCCAATGGTACGTGCTTTCCAGTGAGACAAGATTACAGTTATGAAAGTGACCAAATCTCCAAGTGAAAAGGTGAGAAATTAGCAATTTAGGGGAAAAAAATTGAGTATTTTCAATATAAGCCTACATTTAATCCTTAATCCTCAGAAAACATTTTCAAAAATTAATATAGCTTTGCATTTAATAAAGAGTTCCAGGCTGGTTGCAGCAGCTCACGCCTGTAATCTCAGCACTTTGGGAGGCCGAGGTGGGTAGATCACCTGAGGTCAGGAGTTTGAGACCAGCCTGGCCAACATGGTGAAACCCTGTTTCTACTAAAAATACAAAAATTAGTCGGGAATGGTGGTGGACACCTGTGATCCCAGCTACTCGGAAGGCTGAGGCAGGAGAAATGCTTGAATCCAGGAGGCAGAGGTTGCAGTGAGCAAGATCACACCATTGCACTCCAGCCTGGGCGACAGAGTGAGACTCTGTCTCAAAAAAAGGAAAAAAAAAGTTCCAAAGGTTCAATTAGAAATACCTGTCTTGTGGGCTTGTAGAATTTTATGCTGCTTATGACAGCACAAGATACTGTTAATTTTCCAGCAAACATAATTTTCTTTAACCAAAAATTAGATGACAATAATCTAGGAAATACTTTACATTTGCATACAGAAGAATTCCGTTAGATTTTGATACAGGCTTCTCAGCAACTCATTCATTAATACATTTGAGAGCCTGCTACGATTCACACATACTGTTCTTTCTAGGTGGTGTGGATACAAGTCCTCAATGAGTTTGCTTGCTACTGAATGTAATTTGATGTCTAACATGTATATATTAAATATGAAATAAGCCATTTCTAGAT
This sequence comes from Rhinopithecus roxellana, assembly GCF_007565055.1. Taxonomy (NCBI): domain Eukaryota; kingdom Metazoa; phylum Chordata; class Mammalia; order Primates; family Cercopithecidae; genus Rhinopithecus; species Rhinopithecus roxellana. Next base: position 58,533,857 of record NC_044557.1, on the reverse strand, counting down.
AGTCTATGGATACAAAATATTCTGGAACAGGTATGCTTATTTGTTAAAATAAGCATCATCCATGATTGCTGTAACAGTACAGCAGAGTTGCAGGGTTGAATACCCAAAATAAGAAAAATTGTGTCAAGACTGATAATGTATGTGGTGCCTACTTGATGCTATTGATAATGTGATAGATATATGTGATGAAGGAATCAAAACTGAATTTGAATTATTATACTAATGATAGCATTATTTTCAGTTCATTCTAAAGACTTCTTGTATTTACAGTTAAGTCTTTCCTTAAAGACTTAGTGTGTGGCCAGGCGCGGTGGCTCAAGCCTGTAATCCCAGCACTTTGGGAGGCCGAGACGGGCGGATCACGAGGTCAGGAGATGGAGACCATCCTGGCTAACACGGTGAAACCCCGTCTCTACTAAAAATACAAAAAACTAGCCGGGCGAGGTGGCGGGCGCCTGTAGTCCCAGCTACTCCAGAGGCTGAGGCAGGAGAATGGCGTAAACCCGGGAGGCGGAGCTTGCAGTGAGCTGAGATCCGGCCACTGCACTCCAGCCCGGGAGACAGAGCGAGACTCCGTCTCAAAAAAAAAAAAAAAAAAAAAGACTTAGTGTGTAACTGAGGACTATGTACTTTTTAATTAGATGTAAGTAATTTAAGACTAATTTTATTTATCAAAGACTAATTTTATTTAAATTTATCTAAGACTAATTTTATTTATCAAAGACTAATATCTAATATTAGATATTTCTAATAGATTATCTAATATCTAGTATTAGATATTCTCATATGTAGTGAGAAAAAGCGAACAAGTTTTCCACTAAGTATCTTTCTTACCTGGTGATTCAAAACCATGTGAACCCCATGAGTACGAATATCTGTGGCGAACTCCCCCAGGAAATCCAGGATGTCCTCAATTGTGGCTGCATAGGGAAGACCTCGAAGGCGTATACAGTCTCTAACATTTGTGGGGGGCACAAATTGCTGAGGTAGTACTGGAATAATGGGAGGGGTTGGAAGTGGAATGAGAGGGGCCGAGGAGAATCGATTCAGCACCTGTACTCAAAGCAAAACAGAAGTGATTTAGAGCTGTGCTACTCCCCCGCTTTCCGCAGATCAGCAATGGCATCACTGGGAAGCTCGTCAGAAATGCAGAATCCAGCTCCACCCCAGACCTAATCAATATGACTCTTCATCTGAACTAAATCTTCAAGTGATTTTGAAGTACATGCAAGTTTGAGAAGTAATGAAGAAAGGGATTCATGCATTTCAGCAGTGAAAGCATGATACTCATTTTGTCAAATACACGGTGAGGAGTACAACACAAAACACTTAAAACACTTAGTGTCTGTAACAATGTATCACTATCTATGAGGGACTATTATCCCTAAAGCTGCCGCTTTTATACAATTCTGAACATATCACTAAATATGGACTTTTGAGCAATGCATTAGATATCATTTCACTAAGTATACACTATTCCCCTCATTACCTTCATACTCCACACCTCCAAACCCAAGAAACAGAGAATGACCCAGTAAAAGAATCATAGGCCAAAAATCACTCTGAATTATATTAAAATATAATGAATAATAGCACAAGACAGAATGGGAGGATATAAAGAACTGAAAAGAATCATTTCTTGACTATAAAGGTGAATAGTAATTTAGTTTCCCTGTGAATTTGAGACAGTGGTAAGACAAAAGATCTTGAATATCTTCTAGATTCACGGAATTCAGCTATCTTGGAAATCGATGGTGATAGGTCAGGCGAATTTCAGACAAAAGACTGCCCTTAGGCAACACTCATATTACAAGGCTCTTGTCCACTTTTGCCTCAGAGCATGCCAACTAGTTCATAATACTAGAAGTCCTCAGGCAAATGCCATCGCTGGCATCTCCAGGTTTTCTGAACAACTTAATCACTCTAGCCTTTAACATCCCATAAACTGACAATACAGAAGAATCAATGAACCCCTCCCCAAAATATGCACTAATTTCCCCACTCACACCCTGCTCAGTTGCTATCTGAGTAAGAGGGGACAAAAATCAAACAGCACCACCAGAGAAATGGCTTGAAAAAGAGACAGGAAAACTTTAATAAGAAATTATATAAACAGGGGCCGGGCGTGGTGGCTCACACCTGTAATCCTGGCACTTTGGGAGGCTGAGGCGGGCGGATCATGAGGTCAGGACATCAAGACCATCCTGGCTAACATGGTGACACCCCGACTCTACTGAAAGTACAGAAAAATTAGCTGGGCTTGGTGGTGGGTGCCTGTAGTCCCAGCTACTCGAGAGGCTGAGGCAGGAGAATGGTGTGAACCCAGGAGGCAGAGCTTGCAGTGAGCCAAGATCGTGCCACGCACTCCAGCCTGAGCAACAGTGCAAGACTCCGTCTCAAAAAGAAAAAAAAGAAAAAGAAAAAGAGAAAAGAAATTATATCAACAATCCAGATGCAGCAAAAACATTAGAAGAACAAAAATAGAAAATTAGTGTAGTAATAGATAAACTCAGGACAGGAAATGGTGAAGCATCTTATGATACCTGACAATTAAGAGGTGCTCAAATATTTATTGAATAAAATGATTACTAGTAATGAAGAAAAAACAGTGGAAGAACCTACGACTAGTTCAAAACTTATTAAATACATCAGGAGGGATGGAGAAGTAGAGAGAACACACACCCAAAAGCAGCTCATAGTAGAATCATAGAGAGGCAGCCTACTCTATTCCCAAACCAACACACAGTAGCCCAGGACCTGCAGTAGCTTATTCTATGCCATGATTTCATAAAAGAAACTCTCCTTCCAAGTAAAGATCTGAATCCACATCTCTATCTAGTTTTTTCTCCTGGTTTGGGAAGAATGTGTGCCATGTTTGAAAACTCAAGCACATTTTAGAGATTCAGCACTTATGACATTTTCAAAAAGGTATAATTTTTTTTTTTTTTTTTGGTGGGGGGAGACAAAGTCTTGCTTGGTCACCCAGGCTGGAGTGCAGTGTGATCTCGGTTCACTGCAACCTCCGCCTCCCGGGTTCAAGCGATTCTCCTGCCTCAGCCTCCCAAGCAGCTGGGACTAAAGGTGCACACTGCCACAACCAGCTATTTTTTTTTTTTTTTTTTGTATTTTCAGCAGAGATTGGATTTCACCTTGTTGCCCAAGCTAGTTTTGAACTCCTGAGCTCAGGCAATCCGCCCACTTCGGCCTCCCAAAGTGCTAGGATTACAGGCATGAGCCACTGCGCCTGGCCAGATTTAAATTTTAAACTAAGAATGTAGCTAGTTTAGGGTTCAAGAGCACCAGTACAATGGAACACAAAAATAATTTAGAATTTCACCTATACTTATTCTAAGTACAAAAATCATTTTGGTATTCTAGTAGGTAAAAAGGTTCTTAACTTTGCATAATTATTTAAAATCACAACGTAATATGGGATGCAGAAGCTACACAAAACTCTGATGAACTCACAGAAATAAATAAGTATCCTAAATACTTACAAAGCAGATCTGTGGAATCATTTGAATCACTATTCTACTACGGGACACAAATAGAGCAAGTTGGAAAAGCTATGTAAAGAGCAAGTTGGAAAAGCCATATAAAGAGCAAGTTGGAAAAGCAGTCTATACCATTTCTGCTACAAAGAAAAACTGATCCCTGAAGACATGTTCAGCTGGTGGCTGGTAAGTCAAGAACAGTTGAAAAGCTTGAGATTCTGTAAATGGTTTAATGCCTAGATCTCAGTACATTTTGAGGAAGTGATTGCCTCACTTTGTGCCTCAAAAACGCTGAAAGTAGCCAGGTGCGGTGGCTCGCACCTGTAATTCCAGCAGTTTGGGAGCCCGAGGTGGGCAGATCACCTGAGGTCAGGAGTTCAAGAATAGCCTGGCCAACATAGCGAAACCCCATCTCCATTAAAAATTCAAAAATCAGCTGGGTGTGGTGGCAGGCACCTGTAATCCCAGCTACTCAGGAGGCTGAGACAGGACAATTGCTTGTTTGTTTGTTTGTTTGTTTGTGTTTGTTTTTTGAGACGGAGTCTCGCTCTGTTGCCCAGGCTGGAGTGCAGTGGCCGGATCTCAGCTCACTGCAAGCTCCGCCTCCTGGATTCATGCCATTCTCCTGCCTCAGCCTCCTGAGTAGCTGGGACTATAGGCGCCTGCCACCTCGCCTGGCTAGGTTTTGTATTTTTTTAGTAGAGACGGGGTTTCACCGTTTTGGCCAGGATGGTCTCGATCTCCTGACCTCGTGATCCGCCCGTCTCGGCCTCCCAAAGTGCTGGGATTACAGGCTTGAGCCACCGTGCCCGGCCTAGGACAATTGCTTGAACTGGGGCAGGCGGAGGTTTCGGTGAGCCGAGAGTGCGCCACTGTACTCCAGCCTGGGCGACAGAGCGAGACTCTGTCACACACTCACACTCACACACACATGCGGAAAGCTAGTAAAAACAGGACAGAGCTCACCAGCAGGGTATGAAACTGATGAAGCCTTTTGGGAAATAACATTTGGCAACACTTTTAAAAACCTTAAAAGCTCACGCTCTATATCCAATGCTACAGAAATCAAACTGATGACAGTTCAAGCATTTTACATAGAAATTTCTTACAGTAGAAAAAGACCAATCTAAATGTACACTAGAGGAATTTCTAGATAAAGTATGCACTTCCCTGAGATATTCAAAGATGAAACTTTTCAGACATGGGTAAACTTTCAAGATACAGTTTTAAACCAGAACACAAAATTCCAGCTATAGCAGTATCCCATTTCTGTAAAAACACACAGTATGTTTTCTGTGTGTGTACAGGATAACAGTGGCTATCTCTTGGTTATAGAATCAAGACTATTTTCATGCAGTTACACTTTCAGTATTTTGCCAGTTTTATTTTAACATAATGAGTAATGTAGGACTGTTTTCAGAGATAAAGAACAGAAATCAGTGCAAAGGTACAACATACTCATTTTTAAAACCAACCTGCTGAACTTCAGCTGCTGTGCTCCTGAAGAGTTCAATGTATCTTTTACCCAACAAGTCTTTATGCTTCCTTAACGCGTTCTGTGCATATTCCTCACAAGCAAAGAGGACAAAAGCGTCCCCTGTTGGCCTACCATCTGGGTAGGTGACAAAGAGGATGCCTTCCTTTCCCCCAGTAATAGGGCAATGCTGTCCAAAGAAGGCCACCACTTCTTCAGCTGTGGCCGTGAAAGGGAGCCCCCGCATGCGGACAATGACTTGATTTTCCTTGGAAAGAAACTGGGCTACCTCATTGGAAGTACCTAGGGAAAACAAATATTAGGAAGCAGGGAGAGAAATAGTTAAGACATCAACTTTACCGATTTTAAAGTGATAAAAGCCCTGCCGATGTCTTGAGTTCATAATGAAGACCCACACTCCTATTGAATTCAAAATAGCATCCTAGAAATCAGAATCTTCTCCTACTCCTCCCCTTCTTCATAAAACATCCTTCTTAATTTAGGAAGCTGGCAACACAATAAAATCATGGGCCGATCACTAGTAAGTCATTGTGGTAGTTAAAGGCACAGGTCCTGGAGCCAGAATGCCTGGGTCCAATCTTGGTTTTACTGCTTACTAGGGCATAATCTTAGTCCAGTTCAATTCTGTGCCTTTTCTTATCTGTAAGATTGCCTATGTCATAAATTATGAAAATTAAGTAGGGTAACAGATATAAAGCACTTTGGCTTTAAAAACAAAAATCTTTTCCTGATTACTTTTCCCCCTCCAAGAAAACCATCTGCAAGTAACTCAATTACTTTTTTTTTTTTTTTAATTAAGAAAAGTTCAAACACTCTTGAGTAAAAACAACAGTATAATGATTATATGGGGTACCTACTTTCAGTATTGATCAACATTCTGCCAAACATAAAACATTTTGTACAGTGTTGTCATATAGCAAATACTTAAATGTGTATCTTTGAAACTTGTATACTAGTAACATTTTCCCTAATACCAAATTCTTCTTTGCGCTTCTTTTTTTTGAGACACAGTTTCACTGTCTCCTAGGCTAGAGTGCCTCAGCTCACTGCAACCACCACCACACAGGTTCAAGTGATTCTCCTGCCTCAGCCTCCTGGAGTAGCTGGGATTACACACACACACACACCCTTACACCTCTCCTGGATAATTTTTGTATTACTAGTAGAGATGGGGTTTCCCCACATTGGCCAGGCTGGCCTTGAACTCTTGACCTCAAGTGATCTGCCTGCCTTGGCCTTCCAAAGAGCTGGGACTAAAAGCATGAGCCACCAAGCCCAGCCCCAATAGCAAATTCTTATCGCATTGCCCATATACAATGAAATCTCAGAAATGATATAAACATTAATTGAGTTTGCCATCTCCAAGTTGCAATGCATCTATCAAAAAATGTCAGGATTTAGGTAAAACCACAGCAACTCCAAATATATTTGGCCCCAACAATATCAAACATTGCTTGGGAAATCTGGAAATGCTCCTAAAGTCCTGAATTTTGAAGCCTTAGAGTTTATCTAAAGATGAACTGGAGCAAAAATATACCAGCAAATTGTGTTAATAGGATGCTGCTCCTATAAGTTCTATAGCTGCAAAATTTTCACCTGGGCTATGTAATGCAGGAATACAAATGTTCTTTTACACAGTGAAAGTCATCTTCATATAATTTGGCAATAGGTGTCAAATGGCTGTTGAAAAGGTCCACAATTTTTTGATTCAGCTATCCTGCTTTTAGAGATTTATCCTAATGAGTGGTACACACAGAGATTTAAAAATATTTACCACAATATATTAAAGTCAAAAGTTGGAAATGAGTTCTAAATGCTCAACAGGGATATTTTATTTATTACAGACAGAATCTCACTATGTTGCTCAGGCCATTCTCAAAATACAGCAAGGCTCAAGCAATCCTCCCTGTCTCAGCCTCCCAAGTAGCTGGAATTACAGGCACAAGCCATGTGCCCAGCTCCAACAGGGATGTTTTAAAATATTACAGTACATATAATACTACGTAGCAATTAACATTTAAGAAAATTGAGTAATGTAGGATGTTCATAATACATTAAAAGGAAATTATAAAACAATATGAATGAGCAAAAGAAACTTACAAATTAGATACATGTATAGAAAAATATCAGACAAAAAGCACAGTGAATGTTTTATGCATCTGTTACTTCCTTTAAAGAAATTAAAGTTATTAATCACTAAATAACTGGATAAAAACCACATCTGTTCCACCCTCTTTTTAACCATATTACTGTAAATATGTATCCAAAAATCTGTGAGACCCAAAACTACCATGTTTCTGGTGACTCATGTGTTAAGTTTAGAGAAAAATTAGAAGCACATGTGCAACAATCCCAGTTATTGCAGCATAGCTGTTTGAAAGCAGTTTTCTGACTCTTTTCAAGAATATCATTTCCTGGCCGGGCACAGTGGCTCAGGCCTGTAATCCCAGCACTTTGGGAGGCTGAGGCAGGAGGATCAATTTGAAGCCAGGGGTTCCAGACCAGCTTGGCCAACATGGTGAAACCCCATCTCTATTAAAAATACAAAAAATTAGCCAGGCATGGTGACACACACCTATAAGCCCAGACGTTTGGAGGCGGAGGCACAAGAACTGCTTGAGCCTGGGAGGTGGAGGTTGCAATGAGCTGAGATTGTGCCACTGCACTCTAGTCTGGGTGACAGAGCAAAACTCTGTTTCCAAAAAAACAAAACAAAACAACCTAGCCTTTCCATATGCATACAACTTCATATCACCTTTTCACCTTCATATAGTACTATTTTCAATGGCTATTTAACTATAGTAGGTTGGCTCAAGCCTTAAGACAAGTGTTATACATTAAGCTCACTGTTATTACTGGAAGCTTCTACTTCTGGGGAAGAAAATCTATTCCTATGTTCCATTAGAAAATAAAAACCATTCATGACCCTATTTATCCACTCTTGCTAAATTTAAGTATGCAAAATTTTTATATTCTTATTAACTAAAGCCACATTATATAAAAGGCACTTACCACCGGCAATTTTAAGAAAATCTTCACCTGTTGCTTTGTAAACCTGAGAAAAGACAGAGAAGTTAGTGTTTCTGACCCTATGTTAATTCTCATTCGCGATGTCCAGGGGTTCAGGTTTTGAGGACATACCTCAATATACCGGGTCCCCATGTGATGTTTGTGCCTCTGTAGTGCTAGGTCTCGGTGCTCCTCACTTACAAACCTAACCAGAGCTTCTCCGTTCCTTCGACCCTGAGCATTCAGACAAAGTGCTGCACCTCCCCTTTGAGAATGATAAAACAGATAGCAAGTAGAAAAAAAATACAGTGAGAAAAAAAAAAGAGAATCCATTACCCCTTTGGGATTAAGTAAAATAGATATTGAAGAAAACCAACTTGGCAATATTGAGTCCTTTGAAGAATCTTGCAATATCTTGATCTGAAGACTGCCATGGTAAACCTCGTGCCCTGACTATGGTGTTATCATCAATAAGTTCCATCTTGCTGCTGTGGATGAAGCAAAACTTCAGGTTGCATGATAAATGCTAGCAAGTCAGACACCCATTACCCCCTGCAAGACAACTGCCTAGTTACACAGGATGTATTATTTGATGTTCAGACTACCAACACTACTCGATTTTCCTTATAACCTCAAAAATTATGTGGGTACACATAATTTAGTAGAGAATGGGGTTTTGCCATGTTGACCAGGCTGGTCTCAAACTCCTGGCCTCATGTGATCCACCACCTTGACCTCCCAAAGTGCTGGGATTACAGGTGTGAGCCACTATGCCTGCCTATATATGTTTCTACTTTAAAGCCAAGGAAATAGCTGGGGAGAAGTATGAAGTGGTATCTGTTAGTGATCGCAGGTAGACCTGTTTGTAAATCAGGTGGGTACAGCTCAAAGTACTGTTTAGGTGGTTCATTATAAAAAGATGGCTGACTGTGTAGGCCCAACACAGCTAGCTTACTCAGCAAACCATCTATCTATCAAAGCTGAGGAAGGCCAGGCGTGGTGGCTCATGCCTGTAATCCCACCACTTTGGCAGGCTGAGGTAGGTGGATCACCCAAGGTCAGGAGTTCGTGACCAGCCTGGCCAACATGGTAAAATCCCATGTCTACTAAAATTACGAAGATTAGCCGGGCATGGTGGTGTACGTTTACAATCCCAGCTACTTGGGAGGCCGAGGCAGGAGAATCACTTGAACCTGGAAGGTGGAGGCTGCAGTGAGCTGAGATTGTGCCACTGCACTCGAGCCTGGGCAATAGAGTGAGACTCCATCTCAAAAAAAAAAAAGAAGAAATGTTTGCTTGGCACCCTCATGTCCTGAAAATTCCTAGAACTCCAAAATATAGGTTTGAATTCATTCTCAAATCTAGCCAGTATACATGTGGGGTTTAAATCCAGTTTAGCAGCCGAATTTAGGATCAGAATAAAGCTGACAAGTAACCCGCAAGAGGAATATGTGTGCATGGTAGGAAGTCTGCCATTAAAATATCCCCCACATCAAACCAGGGAGCCATCCCAGAGAATGTCCATAGAAATGCCTGTGAGTTCCTACACCTTAATGACTCACTTGCAAATCACTTATTATATATTTTGACACATTTTGATGTCTCATCCCTCCTAAGTTCATATTTTCAGTTCTCTCAGGACATTTTCTTAATAAGTCACTTTCTTCACAACTAAATCGGCCTCAAAGTCTCCGTGGGCAAAGCTGTCAGAAGTTTCTGTTCACTCCAGAGACCAAGCAAACACTCAATTCATTAGAGTGATTTACAAACAGGTCTACCTGCGATCACTAACAGATACCACTTCATACTTCTCCCCAGCTATTTCCTTGGCTTTAAAGTAGAAACATATATAGGCAGGCACAGTGGCTCACACCTGTAATCCCAGCACTTTGGGAGGTCAAGGTGGTGGATCACATGAGGCCAGGAGTTTGAGACCAGCCTGGTCAACATGGCAAAACCCCATTCTCTACTAAAAATACAAAACTTAGCCAGGTGTGATGGCACACATATGTAATCCCAGCTACTGGGGAGGCTGAGGCACGAGAATCGCTTGAACCCGGGAGGCGGAGGTTGCAGTGAGCAGAGATCATACCACGATATTCCAGCCTGGGCAACAGAGCAACAGTGTCTCAAAAATAAATAAATAAATAAAGTACTTATAGAAGGTACGTAAAATTTTATCTCAGTAAAAACTGTGAACTCTATTAAAGCCTACAATTTCTCCTTTGGAAATTTTCTAAGTGAAAGATTGGATAGTTTGGGGAGACCAAAATAACAATCACGGATACGAGCATATAATATACTTAAGGTCAGGGTGACTAAAGATGCCACTAAGTCATTACATACATAAAGAGCTTGAATATTGGGATATTCCCAATATCCAAGCTCTAAGTAATACAACCTTCTTTTACAGATGACCTAACAGTGAGAAAGGATAGCTAAAAGGATTAGTAAAGTTTCTAAAATATGACAAGAATTAAGTGGCACAATATGAACAAAAACAAGTTAAAGGGCAGGCACGGTGGCTCACACCTGTAATCCCAGCACTTTATGAGGACGAGGCAGGCGGATCACGAGGTCAGGAGATCGAGACCATCCTGACTAACACAGTGAAACCTCGTCTCTACTAAAAATACAAAAAATTAGCTGGGCGTGGTGGCTGGTGCCCGTAGTCCCAGCTACTCGGAGGCTGAGGCAGAATGGCGTGAACCTGGGAGGCGGAGCTTGTAGTGAGCCGAAATCATGCCACTGCACTCCAGCCTGGGCAACAGAGTGAGACTCTGTCCCAAAACAAAACGAAACAAACAAAAACAAGTTAAAAAGCTCAAATAAATAGTACTCGAGCACTTACCAAGTCCCACTTTCAAACTTGTAATTCACTCTCTCTGGATCTGAAAATCTGTGATCTAAAAATGAGAACATGGAAGTCATCATTTAGTGATTAGGGAGACAAAGTTGCAGGAGGAAATTTGAGTATAGGTAAGAGAAAAATAGTACGAATTCTGGGACTGCACTACTATAAAAGCAATACTTACTATAAGGCTCTGAAATCATTGCTAAAATTATATTCCCCATATCTTCAACTTGAGAGGCTCCATATCGAGAGACTGAACTATTCTTCTCAAAATTTAAATCTGTGAGATTAAGTTAAGGAAACACTTTGGAAAGGTAAAATCAGGTTACTTCTAAATCAAAATTAAACCTATACCAAGCCAAGAGAGGGAAGATGGATCTAGCCGAGCTTCCTTTAGAAATCTCAAAATGGGCCGGGCGCGGTGGCTCAGGCCTGTAATCCCAGCACTTTGGGAGGCCGAGGCCGGTGGATCACAAGGTCAGGAGATCGAGACCATCCTGGCTAACACGGTGAAACCCTGTCTCTACCGAAAATACAAAAAATTAGCCGGGCATGGTGGCGGGCGCCTGTAGTCCCAGCTACTCCGGAGGCTGAGGCAGGAGAATGGCATGAACCCGGGAGGCGGAGTTTGCAGTGAGCTGAGATCGCACCACTGCACTCCAACCTGGGCCACAGAGTGAGACTCCATCTCAAAAAAAAAAAAAAAAAAATCTCAGAATGGCTGCCTCCCATCAGTCAGTCATTCAACTTAGGCTCCAACTGCCCTTTTGGGTAAAAGAGCCAAATCAATCCAGTCCTGAGATATTACCAGGAACACGACTTTTATCTATCCAGTTGTAGCAAATGAATACTGAGCATTTTCATTTCATTTTGAATCAAAGTATGCAACAAAGTTAATTAGAATATTTAATTCTCTGAAGCTGTAAAGCACACACAAGGCAATGACCATGCCGATTTCAAGATATGGTGACATTATCAATACAAGGTATGAAATGACTTTTTTTGGCCTAATGTTTGAGATGGACACCACAGATTACTGATGTGATATTACTTCCACATTGCCACTTTTGCTTAGAAATTCCATTATAGAACACTTTTGGAGCCCTGTAGGATAGTCCACCTTTGATGACAGCAGATGCTAGTTCTAGACAGCAAATTTTGGAAACAATTCAAGCACTCAGAGTCAACACAGGCCAATGTGCTTCTTTACCAAAAGTATACTCTTCAAAACACAGTGCTTGAACTTGGTTTGAGGGTGAAACCAGGAATTCACATGACGTTTTATGAATCTCTCTAAAATATGGATGTGTTTCCATCAAATAGCGGCATACCTTGAAAATATGGTAGGCTTGGTTCTAGAGCACTGTATTAAAGTGAATATCACAATAAAGCAAATCACACAATTTTGTGGGTTTCCCACTACATATAAAAGTTATGTTTTGACTGTACTAAGTATTCAATAGCATTATGTCTTTTAAAAAATGTACATGCCTTAATTCAAAAATACCTTGTTGCAGAGGGGCACAGTGGCTCACACCTGTAATCCCAGTACTTTGGGATGCTGAGGCGGGAGGATCACTGGGAGACCAGGAGTTCCAGACCAAGCCTGGCCAATATGGTGAAACCCCGTCTCTACTAAAAATACAAAAATTAGCCAGGCGTGGTGGCGCATGCCTGTAATCCCGGCTACTCACGAGGCTGAGGCAAGAGAATCGCTTAAACCCAGGAGGTGGCGGTTGTAGTAAGCTGAGAACACCTCACTGCACTCCCGCCTGGGCGAGAGGTAGACTGTGTCTCCAAAAATAAAAAACAACATAACTTTGTTGCTAAACATGTTAATCATCTGAGCCCTCAGTGAGTCAATCTTTTTGCTGCTGGAGGATCTTACCTAGATGTTGATGGCTGCTGATGGATCAGGGTGATGGTTGCTAAACGTTGGGGTGGCTGTGGCAATTTCTGAAAATAAGACAACGATGAAGTTTGCCACATCCATTGCCTCTTCCTTTCATCAAAGATTCCTTGGTAGCCTGTGATGCTGTTTGAGGGCACAGGCAGAGTTGACTTAGCGTAATTCTTGGTTTTCTTTGTTGTTGTTGTTGTTTTTGACAGTCTTGCTCTCTCGCCCAGGCTGGAGTGCAGTGGCACGACCTCAGCTCACTGCAACCTCTACCTCAGCCTCCCGAGCAGGTGGGATTACAGACATGCGCCACCATACCCAGATAATTTTTGTATTTTTAGAGATGGGGTTCACCATGTTGGCCAGGATGGTCTCGAACTCCTGACCTCAGCTGATCCACCTGCCTCAGCATCCCAAAGTGATGGGATTACAGGCATAAGCCACTACACCCGGCCTCATTTTTGTATTTTTCAGTAGAGATGGGGTTTCACCATGTTGGCCAGCCTGGTCTTGAACTCCTGGCTTCAAATGATCTACCTACCTCGGTCTCCCAAAGTGCTGGGATTACAGACATGAGTTGCCACACCTGGTCAATTTAGCATAATTCTTCAGAACTCTAGGATTTTTAGAATGGCTAATGAGCATTAGCTTCAACTTAAAGTCACCAGCTACATTAGCCTATAACAAGAGAATCAACTTTTGAAGCAAGGCATTGATTTATCTTCTCTAGCTATGTTAGTCCAGGATGGCGTCATCTTCTAACAGAAGGTTGTTTCTAGTACATTGAAAATCTGCTGTTTAGTGTAGCTACCTTCATCAGTTAGCTAAATCTTCTGGATAACTCACTGCAACTTCTCCATAAGCATTTTCTGCTTCACTTTGAATTATGTCGTAGAGATGACTTATTTCCTTCAATCTCATAAACCAATCTTTGCTAGCTTTTCTTCTGCAGCTTCCTCACTTTTCTCAGCCTTCATAGAATTGAAGAGACTTAGGGCCTTACTCTAGATTGCACTTTGGCTTAAGGGAATGTTGTAGCTAGTTTGATCTATCCAGACCACTCACACTTTCTCCGTATCATAGCAATAAGTATATTCCATTCAAATTACACTTTCCTGTCTTCTATAAATGACAAGTGGGACCCAGCCTTCTCATCTTTGCTCAGGTTAATACCCTATAATGTTTTGCTTTCTTATCATTCATATATTCATTGGAGTCTTCAAGAAATTTTCCTTTATGCAACTTGGCAAATCATCTGGTACAAAAGGCCTGGCTTTTGGCCTACTTTAGCTTTTGACGTGTCTTCCTGACTAAGCTTAATCATGTCTAGCTTTTGATTTAAAGTGAGACATATGCAACTCTTACTTTCACTTGAATGCTTAGATGCTACTGTAGGGTTAATTGGCTTAATTTCAATATTGTGTTTCAGGGAATTGGGAGTCCCAAGGAGAGGGAGAGAGAAGGGGTAACTACCAGTTGGAACAGCCGAACACACACAACATTGACCAATTAAGTTTGCCACCTAATATGGCCCTGCTTTGCTGGCCCCAAAACAATTACACCAGTAACAAAGACCAGTGATTACAGATCGCCACAACAGAATAATGACAACGTTTGAAAGGTGACAGAGAGACAAGTAAGCAAATGTTGTTGGAAAAATGGTGTCAATAGACTTGCTGAATGCAGAGTTGCTACAAACCTTCCGTTTTCTTTTTTATTTTAAACAAAACAAAACTGGGCAGACACGGTGGCTCACGCCTGTGATCCCAGCACTTTGGGAGGCCGAGGTGGGAGGATCACTTGAACCCAGGAGTTCAAGACCAGCCTGAGATATCAAGTCCTCATCTCTACAAAGTAACAAATTGGCCTGTCATTGCAGCTACTCAGGAGGCTGAGGTGGGAGGATCGCTTGAGCCCGGGAGGTCAAGAAGTACACCACTGCACTCCAGCCTGGGTGACAGAGCAAGATCCTGTCTCAAAAATTAAAAAAAAGACAAAATACAACAACTGTGAAGCGCAATAAAGTAAAGCACACTAAAACAAGGTGCACCTGTGTGAGCAGACACTAATGTGCCCTGCAAAACCTAACATTGACTTTCTAGCCCTTTATAGCAAAAGGTTATTGACCTCTGACCTATTACAGAAGAATGGAGATTACAAAAAGATGGCCAGATAAAAAGGATGCCACAGGAATGTTTGTCAGTCAATCTCAAAACAGAATATGGGGAAAATTTAGATTTGAAAGGAGTATAAAAGTATATTCCATTCAAATTAAGCTTTCGTCTCATCTATTAATGGCAGGATTACCTAGCCTTCTCAGCATTGCTCAGGTACCACCCTATAAGGAAAGCACTCTTATCTTAATCCCCGAACCAAACTAGGCCACAAATGACCCACCAAAACTGTTCTTGGCCACAACCGTCAATTTAAGAGTTCATTAGATACTATTCCTATAATGTTATGCTATCTTCTTGACCGTCTTAACATTTTCTGGGTGTAGGCCCCCATCTTCCTCTGATCTCTTTCCATCTATCACCATCTCTATAGCTTCCAAGGATCTACTGACTTAAACGGTGGCATTTATTGGACACCATTTTGTGCCAACCACTCCCTATTTCTTCCAATTCTCGTAATAACCCTGACAGATAGATTATAGCAAAACCAAACAGTTGTAGAAACTAACTAAGGCTGGGCATGGTGGCTCACGCCTGTAATCCCAGCACTTTGTGAGGCCGAGGTGGGTGGATCACTTGGAGGTCAGGAGTTTTGAGATCAGCCTGGCCAACATGGTGAACCTCTGTCTCCACTAAAAATACAAAAATTAGCTCGATGTGGTGGCGCATGCCTGTAATCCCAGCTACTCAGGAGACTGAGGCACAAGAATCGCTTGAACCCGGGAGGCAGAGGTTGCAGTGAACAGAGATCATGGCCACTGCACTCCAGCCTGGGTGACAGAGCAAGACTCCATCTCAAACAAACCACTGGGATTGTGATGTTCCGTAGTTCACCCAGTCACCTGGTTGCTGGGTAATGGAGGTGAGATTACACGACAGCTATGATTTGACTATTGAGCAATAGTGTGTGAGAAGTTTTATAAATTCATAGATAAAAGTCAACGAAAGCAGACAGAGATCAAAAGTAAAAATGGAAAGCATTCCTGCCTGGTTAAAAATAGACTTGTAGATGAAGAATCATTTTAATGAATTCTACTTTTTAACTAAGAATATGTTCTTTACATTTGGCTACCTTGGTGCCACATAACACGTCCCAACACGTCTCCCTTTGAGCCATCACAACCAGGATCAGCGGCGCTAAGCTGTGTAACAACTTGTAAGTCACCCAACCTCCTGAATGCCCAAGCCATCTCCTTACACACACACACACACACACACAGCCTCAGTAGGCCAGTTTCTTCAATCTATGATCCTTAGCATCACTGAAAACGAGTGAGAGAGAGGAATGAGAAAACAAGTTTTAGTAGTAATTCTTTCCCCTATCAATTTATAAGTATATATTGAATTACTTGCTGCACGTCTGATCTTGAGGGAAGGAAAGATGAGTCTGTGCCTCCTGATTTATAGCTCCTCACGCAACTTACTCATTCTGCCCTCAAGGCAGCCACAACAGTACAAACAGGCTTAGCCAGCTTTACAAATGAGAAATGCCTCAAGGAAATGAGGAAGGGTACAGGCAGAGGTGGTGGGAACAAAACTCATCATTTCAGGCTGCAATTGAGCAAGTAAAATTTCATATGCATGTTAGAGGAATCTAGAGAGACTTGGTCTATATATTAACAAGAGGGACACTTTCCTTATGACCACCACTGGTGAAACAGGCTTGAGGATTTAATTCATACTTGCGTTAGCTGAGGATATAATTCAGAGAGAAATTTTATGAAGTTTATGAATATTAGCTTATCTACTTAAAAAAGTTATCCTTCCCAACTACCTAAAATTGGTCACATCTGGTTTCAGAACATCCCATTTTTACTTGTAAATATCTTTTCAAACTAAGTTTTTAATAAGGTGATACATTAACTCAGACAAGTTTAAACTATTTTATAATTACTCCAATTCGAAGTTTCACCTGAAAGCTGTTTTCCCTTGCCACAGAACCCTCACAAGACGTTAAGTCCATTCCTATGGTTTACTTTCATTTACTGTACAGTAACACAATTTCATGTCCACAGGCTTATAATACCTGTGTTAACGAACAAAGGAGTAGCTGATAAAACATAGCAAGAAAAAAAGAGAAAAGTTGGGCAGGGCGCGATGGCTCACGCCTGTAATCCCAGCACTTTGGGAGGCCCAGACGGGTGGATCACGAGGTCAGGAGATCGAGACCATCCTGCCTAACACGGTGAAACCCCGTCTCTACTAAAAAATACAAAAAACTAGCCGGGCGAGGTGGCGGGAGCCTGTAGTTCCAGCTACTTTGGAGGCTGAGGTAGGAGAATAGCGTGAACTTGGGAAGCGGAGCTTGCAGTGAGCTGAGATCCAGCCACTGCACTCCAGCCTGGGTGACAGAGCGAGACTCCGTTTCAAAAAAAAAAAAAAAAACAAAAAAAAAAAAGAAAAGTTGATTAGTCTTCCATCTAAAAACTGAATTTTCTAAAATCATGTGATAGAGATGTTACTCTTAAAAGAGTTGCCTTTATGGGCCGGGCGCGGTGGCTCACGCCTGTAATCCCAGCACTTTGGGAGGCCGAAGGGGGTGGATCACGAGGTCAGGAGATTGAGACCATCTTGGCTAACATGGTGAAACCCTCGCCTCTACTAAAAAAATACAAAAAAAAAAAAAACTAGCCGGGCGAGGTGGTGGGCGCCTGTAGTCCCAGCTACTCGGGAGGCTGAGGCTGAGGCAGGAGAATGGCGTAAACCAGGGAGGCGGAGCTTGCAGTGAGCTGAGATCCGGCCACTGCACTCCAGCCCGGGCGACAGAGCGAGACTCCGTCTCAAAAAAAAAAAAAAAAAAAAAAAACCCAAAAAATTAGCCGGGCGTGGTGGCGGGGGCCTGTAGTCGCAGCTACTCAGGAGGCTGAGGCAGGAGAATGGCGTGAACTCGGGAGGCGGAGCTTGCAGTGAGCTGAGATAGCGCCACTGCACTCCAGCCTGGGCGACAGTGAGACTCCGTCTCAAAAAAAAATAAGAGTTGTCCTTTTTATTTTTATTTTTTTTTTGAGACTAGGGTCCTGTTATGTTGCCTAGGCTGGAGCGCGGTGGCTATTCATAGGTGTGATCCCACTACTGATCAGCTCATGAGTTTTAACCTGCTCTGTTTCTGGGACAGTTCACTCCACCTTAGGCAACCCTCCACTCCACTCCCGGAGGTCGCCATATTGATGATGAACTTACTGTGAACACTGGATGGGCATACCGCACTACAGCCCAGAACTCCTGGGGTTCAAGTGACCCTCGCACTTCAGCCTCCGGAGTAGCTGGGATTACAAGCGTGTGCCACCAAACCTAGCTGTTTGCTTAATTTATTTATTTTTTTCGAGACAGGGTCTCACTCTGTTGCCCAAGCTGGAGTGCAGTGGCGTGATCTCGGCTTACTGCAACCTCCACTTCCCGAGTTCAAATGATTGTCCAGCCTTGACATCCCAAGTAGCTGGGATTACAGACAAATGCCGCCATGCCTGGCTAATTGTATTTTTTGTAGAGATAGGGTTTCACCACGGTGGCCAGGCTGGTCTGAAAACTCCTGAGCTCAAGTGATCTGCCCACCTCAGCCTCCCAAAATGCTGGGATTACAGGCCTGAGCCACCGTGCCCAGTTTGGTTGCATAATTTTAAATTTAAGTTCTACATATAATCTGATATATTTTAAAGTGAGCTTTGAAGGAAACAAAAAATGTCACCATAAGAAAATATAACCAGAAGTCAAAACAACCAAAACTATTTAACACCAGCAATAAAATGCTGGGGGAAAAAATCTAAAACCTAGGTATGAGCGGAGAGGAGTGAAAAACGTAAAAATAAAATTAAAAAAAAAAATAGAAGCCAGGTGTGGTGGCTCACCCCTGTAATCCCAATACTTCGGGAGGCCAAGGTGGGTGGATCACTTGACACCAGGAGTTTGAGACCAGCCTGGCCAACATGGTGAAACCCCATCTCTACTAAAAGTAAAGTTAAAAAATTAGCCAGGCATGGTGATGCACATCTGTAATCCCAGCAGTTACTTGGGAGGCTGAGGTATGAGAATCCTTCAAACCCGGGAGGTGGAGGTTGCAATGAGCTGAGATTGCACACTGTATCCTAGCCTGGGTGACAGGGTGAGACTCCATATCAGGGAAAAAAAAAAAACAAAAAACCTCAGACACAGATACACACATACTTAAAACCCTACTTTTGTCATATCCCAACCAGCTTTCTCAGGCTAATGCAACCTTAGCTTTAAACCTTACTTCCCAGCTTTTTTTTTTTTTTTTTGATGAGGCAGGATCTTCACGCTTGAATGCAGTGGTGTGATTAAGGCTCACTACATAACTTTGACATCCTGGGCTCCAGTGATCCTCCCACTTCAGCCTCCCAAGTAGCTGGGACCAGAAGAGTGTGCTTCCACACCTAGCTAATTTTTAGATTTATTTTTGTAGAGACAGCATCTCCCTGTGTTGCTTAGGCTGGTCTTGAACTCCTGGGCTCCAGTCCCCTTGCCTTAGTGTCACAAAGTGGTGAGATTACAGGCATGAGCCACTGCACTCAGCCTCTTGCTCTTAGAGGGTAAAAAATAAGATCCCTACCTAACAAACATTACTTCTTGGAGATATTATTGTACTGAAGAGTCATGCAGAAGGATTTCCAACAAACCTAGTAAGTCAATTATACCCTAGAAGGAATAAGATGGAGGTAGGGCCTCATTCAACAAAGGATATTAAAAACTTTACTTTGGAAAAAGACACTTATATGGGATAAACAAATTAGGAAAAAGAGAGACTCCTTGATAAGTCTTCCAAAGCTTTCTAAAACAAAAGGATTAATTTGAAATTTCCAAACTCCCATTTTAAAAGTAAAATATTTTATTTTTTTGAGATGGAGTCTCGCTGTCACCCAGGCTGTAGTACAGTGGCATGATCTTGGCTCACTGCAGCCTGTCGCTGAGGTTCAAGCAATTCTCATGCCTCAGCCTCCTGAGTAGCTGAGATTACAGGTACCTGCCACCACACCCAGATATTTTTGTATTTTTAGTAGAGATGGGGTTCCGCCATGTTGGCCAGGCTGGTCTCAAACTCCTGACCTCAGGTTATCCACCTGCTTCGGCCTCCCAAAGTGCTGGAATTACAGGCGTTACCCACTGTACCAGGGCAAAATATTTTATAATTAAAACAAACCACACTTAATTAACACCAGTCTGAGGGCTGGCAAGGAATATGCAGTATTTCTAGTCACTTCACTCACTGCAGATGACAGACCAGTGTCCTTGCCGATTTGGCTCATGTCACGCTAATGTGATGCCAGAGATAATTCCTTCCCCCTCCAGCTAACAAGGTCACCTACTGGCCCAGCTTATCTGTATACTTGATGATATATTATATATATTAAAATCCCTTTCATATACAGAAAAGTACCAAGGAGGATTCGGTGTTAGCCTTCACCTTTACAAGACAGTGAAGGTTTGTAAAATTATAAAGTCCCAGCTCATTTCACTGTTAGAATGAACTCCTAACCTTCAAGTTTACCTGTACTAACATGTAGCTGACACTTTGAAAGGTCTACATATAGTCTAACATAAGGTTAAAAAAAAATTATATGTGTAAAATAGTTTATATAAGTTTTAAAACAATAAGGAAGTAATTTCCATAGTCCCTTATCAGCTGTTTTTCCTGTTCTGAGACACTCGAAAACCAGGTAGGGTCCACAGGATCAGTCAACATTGCAGAGTGTGGGGCAGGCTAACCACCAGCTAAGTGGCAGCACACACTATCTCATTAATCCTTATACAATAGTCTTACCCATTTTAAGATGGGGAAACTGAGGCTGGGGGGTCAAATAAATTACCCCCAGTGTTCATGTTCTTAACTACTATCCTATTATCCCCAATTGTAACCTATAGGAAAAACAGGCTAATGTCACACACTGATAATAGAGCACACATATGTGCACACACACCCAAATCCTTTACACCCCTCAAGAAGTGATGAAACATATACACCCTACTAACCTTTGAATGGGCAGGCATGAGCAGTTTAGTGATTTTTCCTGATAATGAAAATTTGCCCTAGTGAAATGGCAATCATAATCATGTCAAACAGCACATATGAATGCAATACCCTATCATGGAATACATATTTTACAAAATTAACTCTACTGCTTTACGGTTTGATATGTGCTGAGCAAACACAGGATATTAACTTAAAAGGGAGATAACCTATTTGAGGTAGCCAGCGTGCCTCAAATGATTGTATGCATTCTAAACTATTTCACCTTGTATATTGTTGGATGCTAGAGCATCTAACTTAAAGACAAAGCCTCTAAGCCTCAGTTTCCCTAGTGATAAAATGGGGATGAAAGCTCCCCACTGAGCCGTTCATGGCATATGTAGTAAGCAGTCAATTGACAGTTTTTTTCACCTGTCCTCCTTACCATACTTTCAGAAAAATAAAATCTTAATAAATGCTTGGCAAAGGGAAGTAAACACAATATTAGAAGTCTTGATTAGTGAGAATAAGTAAGTTCCTGACAAACAGCTAACAAAAAGCAGGTTAAGAAATCAGGAGGAAGTAATTCCATACAACATTAGTGGGGGAAAAAATGAGTTAAAAAAAAAATGAATAAAAGAATTCATTTACACAAATGTCCTTTCAGCAGGAGACAACTAGTATTAATTTCCCTAAGGGATCTAAGATAATTAAAAAAAAAAAAAAAAAAAAAGCCCCAACCCCTATTATCACACCCTCAACACCCACACTTGATTAAGTAAAAAGCTTACAACATGTAATCCACAGTTTACCTGCTAGATAAGGTCTCTCAGCTAGCATCACATGATTCAAAAGCAGTCAACAATGCAACTGGAATAACTCAAAGGCCTAGTATCAACACCAGAAATGTGTTTTAGGACCAGGCACAGTGGCTCACGCCTGTAATCCCAGCATTTTGGGAAGCCGAGGAGGGCAGATCACCTGAGGTCAAGAGTTCCAGACCAGCCTGGCCAACATGGTGAAACCCCATATCTACTAAAAATACAAAAAATAGCTGGGCATGGTGGTGCACGCCTGTAATCTCAGCTACTTGGGAGGCTGAGACAGGAGAATTGCTTGAATCCAGAAGGCGAAGGTTGCAGTGCGCAGAGATTGCACGCTGTACTCCAGCATGGGCAAGGCAGAGACTGTCTCAAAAAAAAAAAAAAAAAAGTATTTTTGAACAAATACAAAGACAAAAGAGGGAAAGAAGTGCCAAAAATAAGAACCAGAACTACACTCAAGAAATTCCTGGTCAGGTGGGGTGGCTCATGCCTGTAAAACCAGAACTTTGGGAGGCTGAAGTGGGTGGATAACCTGAGGTCAGGAGTTCAAGACCAGCCTGTCTAATATGGTGAAATACCGTGTCTACAAAAAATACAAATATCAGCCAGGCGAGGTGGAAGACCCCTATAGTCCCAGCTACTTGGGAGGCTAAGGCAGGAAAATCGCTGGAATCCGGGAGGTAGAAGTTGCAGTGAGCCAAGATTGCGTCACTGTACTCCAGTCCGGGCGACAGAGTGAGACTCTATCTCCAAAAAAAAAAAAAAGAAAGAAAAAAATTCCTAAACCCTTTCTTTATCAAAATGGTCCTACTTTCTCATTTACATAGCACTTCACTTACAAAGCTTTCATTTTGGAATACTCAAGATTAAAGTTTGGCTCGGCAGACACTAGTAACTCCCAGGAAAGCAAAAATGCTGTGTGGCAGTGTATACTCAGCTCAGACTTTGTGACTCTACAACTTGGGTTTTAGTCTCCTCTTCCATTAGAAATACACAACATTGGCCTGGCACAGTGGTGCACGACTGCAGTCCCAACTACTTGAGCCTAGGGCACAGGAGTTTGAGGCTACAGTGAGCCATGACCGTGATAGCATTACAGCACCAATGCACTCCAACCTGAGCGAAAGTGAGACTTTAGGGGGAAAGAAAAAAGTGACCACACTATAATTTTCTTTCATCTTCCATAAATGCCTTGAAATACTGCATATTATTCAAGTTCCACTTATTGTTCTTTTAAATGCAAGGCCTGGTTGCTTTCCCTCACCATTCCCCCTGGAAAAAAGTCTGCCTTAAACACAAAAATTGCAGTGAGATATAAAAAATGACTCTCTTCCCATATGATCCAGCAATCACACTCCTTGGTACTTACCAAAATAAATAAAAATCCTAGGCCGGGCGCAATGGCTCACGCTTGTAATCCCAGCACTTTGAGAGGCCGAGGAGGGCCGATCAAGAGGTCAGGAGATCGAGACCATCCTGGCTAACATGGTGAAATCCCATCTCTATTAAAATTACAAAAAATTAGCTGGGCGTGGTGGTGGGCACCTGTAGTCCCAGCTACTCCAGAGGCTGAGGCAGGAAAATGGCATGAACCCGGGAGGTGGAGCTTGCAGAGAGCCGAGATCGCCGCCGCTGCACTCCAGCCTGGGCGACAGAGCAAGACTGTCTCAAAAAAAATAAAAATAAAAATGAATAAAAAAAACCTATGTCCACATGAAAACCTCCATGTGATGTTTATAACAGCACTATTCATATTTGCAAGAACTTGAAAGCAACCAAGATGTCCTTCTGTAGGCGAATAAACAAACCATGTTTGGATAAACAAACCATACATCCAAACAATGAAATTCAGTGCTAAAAAGGAACTATAAAGCCATGAAAAAACATAGACTAATCTTAAATGCATATTATTGGCTAAAAAGACAATCTGAAAAGGTTACATACTACATGATTCCAACTATATGACCTCCCAGAAAAGGCAAGACTACAGAGACAGTAAAGATTGGTGGTTGTCAGGGGTTAAGGGAGAGGGAGGAATGATTGGCCAAAGTACAGAGGAGTCTTAAGGCAATAAAACTACTCTATTAGGGATAAAAGACTTTAAGGTAGCAGGTAAAAACACAAAACTAAACAAAAAAACATTATTCTGTACCATGCTATTACTACAATGTATTCTGATACAACAATGGTAGATAGACGTCATTATACATTTGTCAAAATCCATATAATGTACAAGACCAAAAGTGAAACCCAGTGTAAACTATGAGCTTTGGGTAATAATGACGTGTCAATGTAGGCTCATCAGGTGTAACAAATGTACCACTCTGGTATAGCACTTTGACAGTGATGGGGCAAGTGGAGAGGAGGAGAGGAAGAGAGAGAGAATAACAAAGGTTCTGTAAGAACACTATACTTTCTGCTCAGCGGTGCAGCATGTTGACAGTGGGGCAGTGAGTGAAAGAGAGTGTGTGTGTATGTGTGTAACAAGGGTTATATAGGAACACTCTATACTTTCTGCCCAATTTTGCTCTAAACGTAAAACTGGTCTAAAAAATAAAGTTGGGGCCGGGTGCAGTGGCTCACGCCTGTAATCCCAGCATTTTGGGAAGCCGAGATGGGTGGATAACTTGAGCTCAGGAGTTGGAGACCAGCCTGGCTAACATGGTGAAACCCCATTTCTACTAATAATACAAAAATTAGCCAGGCATAGTGGCAGGCGCCTGTAATCCCAGCTACTTGGGAGGCTGAGGCAGGAGAATCGCTTGAACTTGGGAGGCAAAGGTTGCAGTGGGTTAAGATCGCGCCATTTCACTCCAGCCTGGGTAACAGAGGGAGGCTCCGTCTCAAAATAATAATAATAATAATAAAAAGTTGAGATTACAGGTACAGCAGATGCACCTGTAATCTGAATTTCTCAGGAGGCTGAGGCAGGAGAATTGCTTGAGTTCAGGAGTCTGAGACAAGGCTGGGTAACATAGCACGACTACATCTCAAAAAAATAAAGCCTACTAATTAAAAAATAAATGAGGCCAGGATATGGTGGCAAACAGCTATAATCTCTGCATTTTGGGAGGCCAAGGCAGGAGGATGGCTTGAGGCCAGGAGTTTGAGAACAGCCAGGGCAAAATATGAGGAACCATCTCTAAAAAATGAAAAAAATTTTTTTTTGTCTCACTATGTCATCTGGGCTAGAGTATAATGGTGTGATCTCAGCTCACTGCAACCTCTGCCTCTTGGGTTCAAGTGATTCTCCTGCCTCAGCCTCCTGAGTAACTGGGATTGCAGATGTGCGCCATCATGCCTGGCTACTTTTTGTATTTTTAGTAGAGAGGGGGCTTCGCCATGTTGGCAAGGCTGATCTTGAACTCTTGACCTCAAGTGATCCACCCACCTTGGCCTCCCAAAGTGCTGTGATTACAGGCATGAGCCACCTTGCCCAGCCAAAAATGAATTATTAAAAATTTTAAATTTACTTGGATATAAAGTTAATAAAGCATGTTTCCAATACTTAGAATACTGTGACATCACTGAGGGTCCAAACTGATATTTCTGTATCCTCATTTAAAACAACCAATCAAGAATACAAGTATTTCACAACCAAAAAAATTGAACACTTCAACCTGCACATTCTCTTATCTGCTCTTCTCCAGGTGTTTACAGAAGCCCCTTTCCCTCCCCCACTGGTTTACCAGGTGAAACAGGTAATTCCTGAAGAGTAAATGACCTTCTGTCCACTTGGCAAAACCATGGTTAATGACTATAGATCTCCCAATTCAGTGTCACTTTCATATTGGCAAGGAAAATGTTTAATGCTCTGAAAGAACAGAACAATTCTTCAGTTCAGACATTGTAGAAATACTTTGCACAGATGAGCACAAGTTGATATTCAGATTGGACATAATTGCTTTTAGCCTCAGAAATTGGTCTGGTAGCCTAGTCAGGGAAATTAAGTATTCCTCTGAATAGCAGTCATAAAATAACTGACCACAGCAGCAATGTAACACAAAAACCGTTGCTGAGAAAGCTTATTAGCATTTCTAACTTGTTAAATGAGAAAGACATGTACAAGTATGATATTAAATATTAAAACATTTAAGAATAAAATCCACTTTTTTTGAGACAGGGTCTTGCTTTGTTACCCAGGCTGGAGTGTAGTGGCACAATTACAGCTCACTGCAGCCTCGACTTCCTGGGTTCAAGCAATCCTTGCACCTCAGCCTCCTAAGTAGAGCTGGGACTACAGCCTTATGCAACCATGTCCAGCTAATTTTTTTTATTTTTTGTTGACGTTGTGTTTCTCTATATTGCCCCGGCGCAATAATCCTTAATATACTTCCTTTCCTTACTGAAGTTGTTTTTTTCATTTTTAAAAATATTTTTATTTCATTTATTTTTTGTAGAGATGGGTTCTCGCAGTAATGCCCAGGCTGGTGTCAGCACTCCTGGTCTCAACCCATCCTCCCTCCTCAGCCTCCCAAAGTGCTGGTATTACAGATGTAAGCCACACCGTCCAACCAGAAGTTGTCTTTTTCTAAATTAAGATAGCTTATTAGATTTTTCATCCACTGTCTTCTAATTTTTCTCTAGGTACTCTGGCTATTTTGTAGAAGACCAACTATCTGCATCAAAAAGTTTTATACTTAAGAACTGAATTGTGTTCCCCACCTCCCCCATGTTGAAGTCCAACCCCCAATTTAACTATCTGGAGAGATGGTCTTTAGGAGTTAAGTTTAAATGAGGTCAAAGGGTGGAGGGGTCTAATTAGATAGGGCAGTGACCTTGTAAGAAGATAACTCCTTCTGCTATCCCCCCAGAAAAGGTGGCTAGCTACCTGCAAGCCAGGAAGAGCCGTCACCAGAACCTGACCATGCTGACACCCTGATTTTGGACATCCCAGCCTCCAGAACTGTGAGAAAGTAAATTTCTGTTGTTTAAGCTTCCTGGTCTATGGTATTTGTTATGGACGCTTGAGCTGTCTAACACAACATTCAAACCAACAGAACAACCAGTGAGAATTTTTCTGCTGTACCAACCTTTTTAACAAAATTCTTATAAGAATTCTATCACAGTGAACTTATTCCACCCTCTTCCCAACACTAGTGGTCATGCTAAGCCAGAATTCCAGCCAACTGACTCCAAGAAGAAGGCAAATGAAAATGGATTTGACCTGTTTACAAGTAGTTATGAAATATATGCAAGCAAACTTGAATCAGGAAAAAAAATCCTGAAGTAACACAAAAACCAGGCTTTAGTTCCTGAAAATGAATGAGAAAGTTTGGGAATAAGCATCTACAACCCACAAGTTACTGAAGGTAACTTAGTTTTAACTTCATGGTGACTCTCACAGTGGCTTTTGGGAAGCCACCCAAGGCAACAATTACTCAACTTTACATCTGATATATTAGCACATGCCTGCTTATTAGTTAGCACTTTAAAGACTTAATGAATGTAAGATGATGGGTCATTTGTGATTATAGATTTGTAATTATAAAATTACTTTTACAATATATCATGCATCAAATATATTATTTTGGTAACTAAAGAATGTGGGGAACAATCCAGACCCCCATTTTATCATCTTCAAAGATGGCTTATTATAATTAGCATAATCTTGTATTTGAAAAACTCAGGGGAGGCTAAAAGAGGGACCAGTGAACTTCAGTTTGTAAAGGGGATATATCCACTAATTAAAAAAACTATTTGACTTCATTCTAAAGAAGCCAAAATAAACCCTAAAATCACAGTAACCAAGAAAAAGTGGCCTTAGAATCTGCACTGAAGTCTTCATGTTCTTTCTCCAGCACACACACACATTACATAATCTGAAACTGAATCCTATTCTACATGTGATCACCTCACCAAAAAATCCATCTGCAAATCCATCCAACCATCTGATTAATTAAAACTACTTTCAAAGATGTCTATAATTGTGTTAGCTTCGCAGCAGAGTAGACAAATTTTGGACAGGCCAATTTTATCCATATGCTGACAAAATTTTAAATGTTTGAAAGTTTCTTGAATTACCATTTTTTTCCTGGAACTATCTTTTCAAATGATTCTTGAGTAGTGATTTAAAGGATACACTCTGTCATTGCAGCAACATCCAGTTTGTCAATATCAGGTGAACCAGGGCAACACTTCTTGAATTCTTTTCGAAGATCAAAAAAGGAATAGAAGCATTCAGGTAATAGCACATTCTGAGGAAGGACAAAGTAGATACTGTTAACTAGGTGAATTTGGTTCAATGTTTCTCTTACAATTAGGAACCTAAAAATTGAAATACAAGCATATTTTACAATGGAAAAAATTTAAATTTTAAAGTAAGAGTCATTTTATTTTTAAAAGTTGGTCCTGTTTCTATATTAGATCCTATGCACAAGTCTCATGAAAAAAAATTCTTGTTTTAAGGCAGTGGATTACCATGTTTGTGCTCCAGTATGCATTCCATTCGAAACAATTCTGAAGCTGTGATACATTTGGGCTGTTACACGTCATATTTTCTGGCTGTTAATACTACTCTTTTTTCCAGCCATAACCATTTTAGAACATCTGTATTTTCAGACAGCACTAGCAGCCCTTTCAGTTTTCATACAGATGTGGGATTAGATTGTAAAACTGGGTAGTTCTATTGGGTTCTAATAATGCATATTTTCAGTAGTAAGTGAGATTAGAATAGTAAGTTCCTGATTAACTGAAAAGGCTTATTTTTGTGCCAAATAATAGTCCCACATTAGTCTTCTTGACCAATATTGTAGCTGTACCTTTGAACTCAAATTAGACTTCAAACAAAAACAAAAACAAACTCACAAATCCCAAAGGCAAAGGAGAAATTGTTGCCTGCTATTCTTAGCTATTAGCACCACTACTGTAGCTATTAAGCAAAGTACAGCTGTCCGGACAAATATTACACTATTGTTTCTTTTGGTTTTTTTCTTAACAAAATAACTCAGCATTGAATAACTTTTAAAGACAATCCTTTTAAAAACTCAATTTAGATTTTTCTTAAAATTTCAAAATTGTTTGTTAATTTGCTGGGAACTTTTACCCATTTTTACATTAGAACATCAAGGAAATTAAGACTTTTAAATGTTAAATGTTCATGCAAAATGTCTCCTCTCCAAGTTCCTTCTATTGGATTTTATTAGATGTGACCTATTCATGCTATATTCTGAAATCAGTATTGCTGCATCATGGTCACAGCTTTTAAAAAAGTTAACAACCAAAAGAACCATGAAACCTCCCTATTACCTACAAAGATACTCATTTAAAAGCTGTTTGTAAGGACAGTAACTCACATGTTCAACAATAATCAGTTTAAGTTGTTGTGTCCGTGTAAAATACTGAGTATTTTATTTAGTGCTTATAACAATGTTGATGTCCTATTAAATAATGTAGGCTAAAAGGCTTATGCAGTATGAATGCTCTTTGTAAATAATGCTTGTCTACAGAATTCTGGAAGAATATATCCAAATATGTTCATGTTAGAGAAGAACATTTTAATGTATTGAGTGGCAGAATTATTTCATGTTTTGCCATTTTCCCTTTTCTTTAATGAATATACAGAATTACTTTCACTATAAAATTGTTTTAGTTTCTGTATTTAATCAAAATCCTAATAGTAGTGGCTGAGGAAAAAGTCTTACTTTTTCTCCAGATGTTTTCCTATGCCCAAAGCAGTCCACCTAAATAATGAAAACAGCTATTTTCCTCTGGCCCAACAGAAAAGATTAAGTCTTGTCCTTCTGTCATGTGAGTCTGGGAGGAAAAAAGTAATCCTTACTTATCACTATTTCTGGTAAGGATGTAGCAACTAGTCTAGCATTTAATTTTTTTAAAAAATTCTTCCCCTTTTATCAAATAATTACTAAGACTCATATAAAAGGAGTGAATTCCTGAAGACATAAGAACTTGAGTTACTCCTTCAAACTTTTTAAATTGTCATAATATATTAAACGAAATAAAATCTGTGCTTACTTGCCTGGGTCATTTGTCGGTCTACATCTTTCATTGCAAGCCTTGCCTCATACAGGTACCTAAATATATTCTACTTCCATCTTTTCAAGCTCAGTGCCTGCCTACCACAATAAAAAGTTACAGCTCGAACTAATTTAAGTTGTTAAGAGACAGTGTATTAGCAATGATTGGCTACACTGGGTGGGTTGCCTCTGGTGTTCCTTTTCCCACAGCCCCTTGGTATTTATCCAGGGAGAGAAATCACATTTTACCTATAGTAAGACTGTATTTCTCTCACTCTGTAATCCTCTCTATGTCAGAAAAAAATGAGCAAAGGTAAAAGATGAGGGTGACCCTTTTGTTTTGATGCAAGAATCAGTTTTGAACATTAACTTAAAATCAGACAAAGTGAAGAGTGCTATGATTGTGGTTTCACTAGATATAAGGTTGTCTTATTTAAGTAGCCTTTTTAATGAAATGATTAGAAACACAACTTTAAAGGTTTAATTCTTTTTTCCTTCCTTTCTAGGATTTTCAATACAAATGGGTATATTATGACATAATAAAAATAGTTCTTTCCTCTCTATAGTTATTTTAAATGTCAAAAATTCACACTCCATATTAGCTTTGGGAAAGGCAGAGTGTCATGCATCTTGAAGATTGGACATAAACAAAGAGACTATTTTAAGTCACCAAAGAGTATCTTTGTATATACATAACACCAAATTTACATTTTAATAATTTTTAAGAGTACGGTTCAGTAAAACATTAAGTACATTAACGTATTTTGCAACCATAACCACCATCCATTTCCAGAGCTTTTTCATCTTCCCAAACTGAAATTCTGTACTCATTAAAATAACTCCCTATATGCATATTTTTAAAAACAGAGAAACTTGAATAAACTAAAAAATTTTAAAAACTTCCAGTCACCCCAAAGATCCAACCATTTTTTTTTTCCAGAAGCCAGCACTCTTACCTTCTTGGAAGCCTCAGGATGCAGGATTTGCCTGACATGAAGCTGCCCATCAGTACAGAGACAGAAAGAAGTCCCTACTCCAATATTCAGTTCATTGCTCACTGACTGGTTAAACTGCAAGAACAAGATACACACAGGGATGCAACTGATGCACGATTTACAAACTCTGCAAAGTAACTCCCCTTGGCGATAGCCGGAGAAAACTGAGATAAGGGCCCTGATGGGGGACACCGGTGCTGGGGCAACCTTGGAAAGACAGACTCCTTTCCCACAAACCTCCTTGCTTCCTCGAAGTAGGGAAGCTTTCCAATCAATCCGCAGTTCGCGCCCAGGAGAAACTTGTCAATGCATTCTCCCTTCTGTTTTTACAAAAAAATTCACTCAAGACTTAAGTCAGATGTCTCATTTCATCAGCAGGTTGCCTTCGGATTACATCATTTCCTAGTGTTACTTTTTGTATGTTTGGATGTGCCAGGCTTAAGATGCCAGCTTCTGATAAACAAATACGGGTACTGGGTATACAGATCTGGAAAAAAGCCTTGGATGAATACACCCCAGAAAGGATAGCTTTCTCCTATAACTCGAGGCTCGTGTGCTAGGGCAGAGGTCGTGAGAGCGCAGAGCATTCATCTGTGCACAGGTGTTTAGCGCCCCGCCCTACCCGATCCGGCACCCGTCAGCACCCCGGAACAGCCGGTTTTTAGGTCACCTCAGTCCTAATAAGGGGATTCCATCAGTTCCGCAGTGACCCAACGGGCAGCCTTGCACGTTCGGACCTGAAAAACCTCCCTGGCACTGGGACCAAGGCCACTAAAGAAATAATGACGGACCGAGCCTGTCGTTGGGAGTTCAGAAGCCTGAAACCAGGCAGGCACCTTCAGGTTCCAACCCAAACTGTGCTACTACTTGCACACCCGCCGGGCCCGCCTGCACGTCTAGGCCACAGCGCCCCCTGCCCGAAGGCTGCGGGCCCAAACCCCGCAGGGGAGCGGCGCGTCTAGGGTCTGGACCTGGAGATGGGGGCGCTAGGATTCAAACTCCGAACGTCAATCAATTGGCAAAATGGAGCTGACTCTCCAGCTCCACTAACTACTCTGGAAGCAACTCGAAAACTAGTGAATGTCGGTCCCAAACCCTGGGGACCGGGAGGTGAAGAGAAGCAGCGACCCCCGCCCAAACGGTTAGCTCTGGCCCTCAGACTGGGCTCCCACCCACGCGGCCGGGCGGGAGTCTTGCCACCCTGCTCCGGGAACACGCGTGGGCCGCCCTGAGAGGGCGTAGGGTGCGGTGGGGTTGGGCCCAGGCTGGGGTGGGCGGCGTGACCCGGGGCTGTCACCTGTCGGAGGGCTTGGTCCAGCTGCGACGCCGAGGACAGGCTTTCGACGTCTATTTTAGTTTCTTCTTTGCAGTCCTCCGTCAGTTCCAACTGATCCGGTCTAACTAGTACTTCGTGCAACTGTCCCACCTCCGAAGGTAGAGAAGCAGGGATCAATTTCCCTCAATTTCGGAGCTTCTTTCTGCACCCTCCTCCCTTGCTCCCCTGCTGGGGGGACCCGCGCCTCTCTAGGGGTCCGGACGCAGAATCAAAGCTCTTGACTCGCCATCGGCTCCAGTGCGTTCCTGCCCCCCGCCCCACCCCCCACCCCCTACCCGATAGGTCGGAAAGGCCCTGGAAGTGGACCCCAGGGCCTCCGAGACCCCACCTCGTCTCGGCGGGGCGTCCCCCGACGGGCAAAGAACCAGGCTTGGTAGCGCTGGCCTCCCCACCTGAGCCAGGTTGCCGAGGACTGAAATGGCTCCACGGCAGTTGGCCAACAAGTTTGGTTTTACTCTAGCTTCCCTAGGCCGCGGGTCCAGACTCACAAGCGGGCAAACAGGAGCACTTATTTACCTACCTCCACCCCCCTCCCCGCCCAAACCTCTACCACAAACTTCTTGCCCCATTCCTTGCATTTAGACGAAAACGTGAAGAAATACCTTCTTGTTGGCCAGATCCACGACTTTCCAGAACAGCAGTATCAGCTCCTTCTCATCCGAGCCTAGCTTGGCCCCGGTGGCCCCAGCAGTGATCCCAAAAAGCACCACCAAGTAATCCGGAGAGGCCGTCATGACGATAGGTGGGGAGGGGGAGAAGGGGGGGGTCGGGAGGAGGTAAGGCGGGGTGGAAGTGAGAACGAAAAAACCTGTGCTAAACCCTCTTCTAAGAGAAAAAGAAAGAGCGCCCACCCCCCCTCCTCGCTGCTGCTACTGCAAAAGGCGGTAACCAACCACCCAAGCCCACACCTGGCCGGTGCTCCACGCCCAGGGCAGGAAGGGGGGTGGGAAGGAGGGCGCAGGAGGCCTGCCCTTTTTGTATTCAGTTGCCCGGGCGTCTATGCAAAAAGCCTGGAGCAATGCTGCACCCCCGGGAGGCACGCAATGGCTGAAAGCTTTTCTGTTTTGGGATGTGGCTCTACCTGCCCGCCCCTTCCCCCTCCCCCACGTGGTGCAGGTAAGAGACACCTGGCGGCGCCGGCCCATTGGCTCCTTCAAACCACGACGTGGCAGCGGTGGGGGAGGAGGCCGCTTGGGGAGGGGGAAGAAGGGGCGGGAGACAATGGCTGGATGAATGGAGAGGCCAGGGCGAGAGAGGAGGAGGGGGAGACGCGAGGGGCGGGGAAGAGGCGGTTGCCATCCAGAGGGTAGACGAGGCCAGACGGGAAAAGGGCTCAGAGAGGTAAAGGGCGCGGAGTAGCTGGGGGGAGGGGTCCCCACTGGAGGTAACTGAGAGGTGCGGGCGGTGCGGGGGGGGCTCGGAGAATACCTGCTACGGGGAACGAAGCCGAAGGTTCTGAAGGGTCAAGCGAAAAGGCCAGGTACAGGGAGGCGAAAGGAGGCCAGAGGTGAGGCCCGGGGAGCGGAGCTGCCCAGGGCGCGGCGCCGGTGGAGGACGAACCGCTGAGGGAGGGACCTGCCAACCGCAGCCAGGAGGTGGCGGGGGCAACTGCCGATCCCCGGAAAAGCCGCTCCCGAGCCAACACACCTTTCAGTGCAAACAGCAGGAGAAATCCTGCGAGCCCTCCCCTTCTCCGGGCAGGAGCCCGGGTGCACGCTCTTCCCAAACCCGCCGCGGTGCCCACCTTCCGGAGAGGAACCCCGCGCACAGCAAAGCCGGACGCCCCGGGCTGGACGCCCAGCCACCTAGTCACGCCCCAGGACGCAGTTACTCACGGCGCGCAAAGCAGCTGGGGGACCCCGCAAGGAAACTCGGGCACTATGGAGCCCGTTCCTTTTTCTCTCAACTCTAAATGCTCTGTATGGTTTGGTCCAGCCTGCTAGTTTGAAGCTGGAACACCCTCCAGGGCTGGGGCCCATTTTCTTTTATTTGCCTTGGGCCCCAAATGAAAAGCATCTATCCGCATGCCTAATAAAAGTTTTCTTAAATAGGGCCAAGCAGGCTTTTTCCCAGGTTCTGCGCCCTGACCCCATTCCCTCTGCTCATGCGTTTGGCATTGTATTGGAGTGTGTTGACCAAGCTCCCAAACAACCTCCCTTGCTCTACCTCAGCTTGGTCTGCCCAGAGGCTCGTGCCCCCCCACCATCACCCCCAGCCACCACATCTGTGGCAGTATGTTGTTGGGTCTTGTTGACATTTTAGAAAAGCGCTACGGGTGAAGTTTTCTCGGGTTATACATCTCAAAGCGATTTGTTCTTGGGAACAGAATTCTGTCTGAAGTATTACTAATTCGGCTCCAGGTGTCCAGCCCCGTTCATATTCATGATGTGAAACGGGCAACCATGCACCTAGCCCTGCCGAAACCACTCCTGGTACAAATCCTTTCAGAACGCGTGTCAAGGGAAGCTGGAGGCCTGGCTTTCCCAGTGGGGGTTCAGGCTCCCGGGATGGGGGAGAGGAGCCCGAGGCCCGCGCCGTTTCCTGGCAGGAGAAGGTGCAGGCGGAGGCGGGGCCTCCCGTGATGCAGGTGGCAGCTCGTGTCCCCTTAGAGCTGGCGAAGGCCAGCGTCCCACACTCGCAGCGCTGCGACGGCGCTCAAGACCTCCCTCGTCCGCTGCTTGAGTTCCAGAGTTGGGTGCTTCCTTGTCCTGGACTTCGCAGTGCAGAGTCATAAATGGATTCCGGCGGGCTTGCTGCAGTAGCCTCGCTTCTCCCTAGCCCCGGTAACTCAGAGCCACCAGTCCAGTCCCTCGGGCGTCGCGGGGGCAGGGACTGGGCGCGGAACGAGGCAGGGAGGGACCTGGAAAAACCACCCAGATTGCATTGCAGTGGGCGAGGCCGCCTAGAGGAGCCGGTTCCAGCTAACCACCTCCCCGTCGGGCTCTCGGTGCGTGGTTCCCAGGTGCTCAGCTCTGCCGGGCCCAGGAGGTGCCGCCTCGCAGGGACGCGGAACCGGGTGCGTGGCCCCCGTGGGGCGGACCAGATAGCGCGCGGCGGTCCGGAGGCTCGTAGCCAAGCAGGTGACTGTTGCTGAAAAAGTGGTTGGAACACTTCGGGAAACTGGGCCCCGCCTGTTCTTTCTAGGGCTTTGGAGTTTGGATTAATCATTTGTGTAGCCCGTTTGGATAAACCGAAGACTTTATTAAATCAGCGCATTTACCAGGAATTCCGCAGCAGTATCCACATTAGAATCTTGAGTCTTGGAGTTGACAATATATTCACGCAGACTTGCCTTCTTCCTGTTTAGTTTATGCCTTGTGTTCCGTTATTGGAACGCTAAGCTTGTGGGAGTTATTTACATCCTACTGCCCAAGGTCATCGCCAAGGTGTGATTTTTTCACAAAAAGAATTTGCAACCTCCGGCGTAAATGGCTTAAGGAAGTCTAATCTCGGTTTCTGATTTTTTTTTAATTTAAAGGTTAATCTTTTTTTTTGTTTGTAATTTAAAAGTTAATCTTTCCGGGCCGGGTGCGGTGGCTCACGCCTGTAATCCCAGCACTTTGGGAGGCCGAGGCAGATCACGAGGTCAGGAGTTCGAGACCAGCCTGACCAATATGGTGAAACTCCATCTCTACTAAAAACACAAAACTTAGGAGGGGTGGTGCACACCTGTAATCCCAGCTACTCGGGAGTCTGAGGCAGGAGAATCGCTTGAACCTGGGAGGTGGGGGTTGCAGTGAGCCAAGATCTGGCCATTGCAGTCCAGCCTGGGCGACAAAGCGAGACTCCGTCTGAGAAAAAAAAAAGGTTAATCTTTCCAACTAGGTTTTCGAGGATGAGAATTTTTTGTTGTTGTTGTTCTCAAATGTATTCCCAGGGCTTGGAACAGTGCCTGATATATACTAGGCACTCAACAAATATTTGTTGAATGATTGTAATGAGTAACACCCATTTTTGCAGCTCTTTGTCTTCTGAGCCTAGGGCATAGTTCATCATTGCAGAGGTGAGATTGTCAAAATGGGAGTCTACAGGTAATTTAAGACTTAAATGTTTAAAGAGTAGGTGCTAATTCTTCAACAAACTTACTTTTGTTAAATTAAAATTGTAAAATGTGGTGGAGGGGTTGGAATATATGTAATTCAAGACAATTAGTTTTGAATACAAAAGTGTTTTACTGTCTGTCACCACCATCTATAAATCTAATTCAGTAAGGATAATCTGTGTAAGGTGGCTGGAAGGAACCTTGAGGAGAGAGGCTTATTTAAGTATTGGCGCAGGACCACATCTCAAACTCTCAAAATGCTGAGATTCTGTTGTTTTGTTTTGTGTTGTTTTTAAGCACCAGAGACCCAAGTTGAGGAACAGCCTTTAAAATAACTGGCCTGTACTCTTACATACATTAAAGCCATCAAAGACAAAGACTGAAGAAAAACTTTTGCAGATCAAAGGAGTTTAAGAGACATGATCCTGAACCGGAAAAAGTAAAAAATAAAAAAATAAAAAGGTCTGTAGATTAAATAATAGTATTATATCCATGTTAATTTCCCATTTGTTGTAATATTACTGTGGTTGGGCAAGAGTGTCTTTGTTGGTGGAAGTATCTACTGAAGTATTTAGGGGTAAAGAGGAATCATGTCTGTAACTTAATCTCAAAAGGTTCAGACAAAATATATGTAAAGGGAATGATAAAGCAAATGCAATAAAATGTTAACATTGGGGAATCTGTATAAGGGAATTCTTTAAACCATTCTTTGTAACTTTTCTGTAAGTCTAAAATTTCAAATCAAAAATTTTTTTTTAAGCATCGGGACATTTTGCTGCCACTGCCTTGCTGGTGGTTGGCAAGGCTCTGTGTCATGACTTTTTTTTTCTGTTAATCCAACTACTTGTACTGTAAAATAAACCCATTTTCTTTGTTTTTTCCTTAGTGAATGAAAGAGGGTGAAAGAAAAGGTCACCATTTTCTGTATAGTAATCCTTTCGTATACTTTAAGGTTGTTCTTAACTCACCTTTCCTAGACTAAATAACTGCAAACTCTTCAAAGTTTTCATTGTGAATCTTACTTTCCCGCTCTTTAATTATCTTCATTACCCTCCCTTGACCCTTTTTCTCATCACTTTTAGAGAGCAGCTCTTGAGCTGGACAGAATACAAATGTGTCTGCTGGGGCCTCATTGTTGACGCAGTGGTACCTATATATCATAATCTTTTTTATTTTTTTTGAGATTCAGTTATTTTTATTCCAAAGATATAAGTAAAAATGTGAGGCCGGGCATGGTGGTTCACACCTGTAATCCCAGCACTTTGGGAGGCCAAGGCGGGCAGATCACCTGAGGTCAAGAGTTCAAGACCAGCCTGGCCAACATGGTAAAACCTCATCTCTACTAAAAATAGAAAAAAAATTAGCTGAGTATGGTGGTGCAGGCCTGTAGTCCCAGCTACTCGGGGAGGCTGAGGCAGGAGAATCACTTGAACCCAGGAAGCAGAGGTTGTAGTGAGCCAAGATCATGCCACTGCACTCCAGCCTGGTGACAGGGTGAGAATCCATCTCAAAAAAAAAGAAAAAAAAAGGGGGGAATAGATATATTGACATAAAATTCATAAGACATACGGATATGTTAAAAACTAGAAGCTGGGCGGGGCGCGGTGGCTCACGCCTGTAATCCCAGCACTTTGGGAGGCGGAGGCAGGCGGATCACAAGGTCAGGAGATCGAGATCACGGTGAAACCCGGTCTCTACTAAAAAAAACACAAAAAATTGGCTGGGCGCGGCTGCCGGTGCCTGTAGTCCCAGGTAGTCGGGAGGCTGAGGCAGGAGAATGGCGTGAACCCGGGAGGCGGAGCTTGCAGTGAGCCGAGATCGCGCCACTGCACTCCAGCCTGGGCGACAGAGCAAGACTCTGTCTCAAAAAAAACAAAAAACAAAAAACAAAACAAAACTAGAAACTCAGGTTGCCTTTGAGGATAAGAATTGAGGGACTGTGTGTCAAGAATACTTTGCACAGTTAGGCCGTGTGCGGTGGCTCACGCCTGTAATCCCAGCACTTTAG
Organism: Rhinopithecus roxellana; assembly: GCF_007565055.1. Lineage (NCBI taxonomy): Eukaryota > Metazoa > Chordata > Mammalia > Primates > Cercopithecidae > Rhinopithecus > Rhinopithecus roxellana. Next base: position 58,495,791 of record NC_044557.1, on the reverse strand, counting down.
GACGCCGAGACGGGCGGATCATGAAGTCAGATTGAGACCATCCTGGCTAACACGGTGAAACCCTGTCTCTACTAAAAATACAACAAATTAGCGAGGTGTGGTGGCAGGCCCCTGTAGTCCCAGCTACTTGGGAGGCTGAGGCAGGAGAATGGCGTGAACCTGGGAGGCGGAGCTTGCAGTGAGCTGAGATCGTGCCACTGCACTCCAGCCTGGACAACAGAGCAAGACTCAGTCTCAAAAAAAAAAAAGAATACTTTGCATAGTTGATACTATTGTGGTATTTGAACTTTTTTCCTTGTACATGTATAACTTTTTAAAAAGAATGAGAAATATTGTATAAGTGCAACTATTTTTACTATAAATCTTTTTTTTTTTTTTTTTTTTTTTTTTTTTTTGAGACGGAGTCTCGCTCTGTAGCCCGGGCTGGAGTGCAGTGGCCGGATCTCAGCTCACTGCAAGCTCCGCCTCCCGGGTTTACGCCATTCTCCTGCCTCAGCCTCCCGAGTAACTAGGACTACAGGCGCCCGCCACATCGCCCGGCTAGTGTTTTTGTATTTTTTTAGTAGAGACGGGGTTTCACCGTGTTAGCCAGATGGTCTCGATCTCCTGACCTCGTGATCCACCCGTCTCGGCCTCCCAAAATGCTGGGATTACAGGCTTGAGCCACCGGGCCCGGCCTACTATAAATCTTTATTTCCATAAAATTATCAGTAAGTGTGTGGTCAATAGCTCTTATTATATAGCTATGACATCTTTTGAATTTGTTTATCTGGTAACACTAGCTCATGTTTGTAAATCCTTTGGAACTCCCAAAATGATTTTACATACATCACCTAATTTGTAAGATTATGTTAGCTTTTCGGTTTTCTTGTCTTAATATGTGATTATCTATTGAACTGCAGTGTTTTTTTTTTCCCATCATGCCAACACACACAAAATAGGAAACCAGTAGTTGTAATTTTCTTGAGCAGTTCTTAATGGAATTTATTTAATAGTTTAGTACTTTTCTTTATTAAGTATTGGACCAAGCTGTAATGGAATGATAAGACTCACACTTCCAGAACAGAGCCTTCTGTTACTCGTGTGTTTATCCTGATGGCCATAGGACCATGCAAAATTCTGTCACGATATATGTCATCATCTTATTTGCAATGCAATCCCCCTTTTAAGACTACGTAGCAGCACTACGTTTACTGACTCAAGGTTCATTTGAGATCTCTAGATCTTTTTTTTTTTTTTTTTTTCTTGAGACAGAGTTTCATTCTTGTTGCCCAGGATGGAGTGCAGTAGCACAATCAGGGCTCACCACAACCTCTGCCTCAGCCCCTCTAGTAGCTGGGATTATAGACATGCGCCACCATGCCCCGCTAATTTTATATTTTTAGTAGAGATAAGGTTTCTCTGTGTTAGTCAGGCTGATCTCGAACTCCCAACCTCAGGTGATCCACCTGCCTCAGCCTCCCAAAGTGCTGTGATTACAGGCGTGGCCACCATGCCCGGCCCTCTAGATCTTTCTTAGTGTTTTAATTGCACATACTCAGTTACTCTCTTGTACTTATAAGAATATCTTCTAAGCAGGGCCTGGTGGCTCATGCCTGTAATCTCAGCACTTTGGGATGCTGAGGCGGGCAGATTGCTTGAGGTCAGGAGTTGGAGACCAGCCTGGCCAACATGGTGAAACCCCATCTTTACTAAAAATACAAAAATTAGACGGGCATGTTTGCAGACACCTGTAATTCCAGCTACTCGGGAGGCTGAGGCATGATAATCGCTTGAACCTGGGAGGCAGAGGTTGCAGTGAGTTGAGATCAGGCCACTGCACTCCAGTCTGGGCGACAGAGCAAGACTCCATCTCAAAAAAACAAAACAAGACAAAATATTCTACAGTGAATCAAAGTATGAAAATGTTCTCAAATTGTATAGCGGCAATGCTTGCATAAATCTTTTTATGTACTAAAAACCACTGAATTGTATACTTTAAAAGGGTTAATATTATGGTATATGAATTATATTTCAGTTTTTAAAAAACAAATCAGAGTAGAAACCTGTGTTCTGAGGCTACCAAAAGCCACTGATATTCTTAGTTATTCATACTAGATGTATTTGTAAAAGATATCACATTTTATACTCCCTGGACAAGTCTAGCCTCTGAAGTGGAGAGGCAAGGAGAAGTGATGGTCAAGATAAATAAATTATAATTTTCCATTACTCTGTGCATTACACATTTAAAGAAATTACTGGCCTGAACCTTTATTACAGCGATTATTACCATGAGAAAAAGTATGGGTTTAATAGTTGGGTCTGCCATTTGCTACCTTGTGGCCTTGGGCATGTTCCTCAACCTCACAAGAACTCAGTTTCAACCTGTAAAAATGAGGATGTTGATGATGTACACTTCATAGGTTTTAAGGAGAGAGATTTTGCATAGAAAAGCTTCCCTAAGGAAAACAAACCTGAGAATCAGGAAGGTTACTACTGAAGAGGAATCTCCAAGTGAGGAGGATTCTTTCAAGACAACCACAAAGGCTGATGATTCTCTGGACTTAGTGTAGACAAAAGACACCATTGAGGCATTTGAGCAAGACTTTACTGACTGCTGTGTCACAGGGAAATACACAGAAAAATACAGATAGGGAAATGCGCCGTTAATCTTCGTAGCGCATGGCTTATAAGATCCCCCGATCCTTGGGGATCACAGAACTGTTCCCATTTAACTGGGCGTCCAGGTAAAAGAGATGCCACCAAGAGAATTCCTCCCTCCTTACTCCTGGCCTTTTGCCATCAAGGTATCAGTTACCCCTGTCCCCGAGCCCCTTGCTCAGGAGTAAGTCCCTGCCTCTTCCAAAGCCCAGAGAGAGGAAAGTACAGCAGCACACCTTATCATTTAAGTCAAGGTGGGGTTGACAAGGGTGAATGTTTAAAAAAAAAAAAAAAAAAAAGGAAGTTTTGTTTCTTTTCTTTCCTAAGGCCCTGTGCATCCCTGTAGCCTGCCTACTCACCTATCCACTTGGCTGATAAAGGGCCAATTTTATTATTCTGGCAAAATGTAACCTAAAAACCAGGAAATAGTTGTCACCCTGTTTTATGTCTGTTTGAAGTGTGTGAAATGGCCAGGTGTGGTGGCTCATGCCTGTAATCTCAGCACTTTGGGAGGCTAAGGCGGGCGGATCACCTGAGGTCAGTTCAAGACCAGCCTGGCCAACATGGTGAAATCCCGTCTCTACTAAAAATACAAAAATTAGCTGGGTGTGGGGCATGCCTGTAGCCCCAGCTACTCAGGAGGCTGAGGCAGAAGAATCGCTTGAACCGAGGAGGCAGAGGTTGCAGTGAGCTAAGGTCGCGCCGCTGCACTCCAGCCTAGCAACAGAGTGAAACTCTGTCTCAAAAAAAAAAAAAAGAAAAGAAAAAGAAAAAAGCCATTAGTACTGATTCTCTCTAAGGTGTAGGCCATGGAGTTGATGGGAGTGACAGCAGAAAGGCGAAGGAGATCTTTATATATCATAAACAATAAGATTGCTTTTATTTGTTAAGCAGACACTGTGTACCAAGTACCATTCTAAGCCCTTATCTCACTTAATTCTCACAACCAAATGAGGTTGAGGTACTGTTTTTTGCCTCACTTACGACGGAGAAAATCAGAGTTAAAAATAACTTGGTCAGCCTGGCCAACATAGTGAGACTCAGTCTCCACCAAAACTATAAACACTTAGCAAGGCACGATGATGCATGTCTGTAGTCCCAGCTATTCAGGAGGTTGAGATAGAAGAATCACTTGAGCCCAGAAACTTGAGGCTGCAGTGAGCCATGATTGCACCACTGCACTCCAGCCTGGGCTACAGGGTGAGGCCCCAATGCAAAAGAAAAGAAAAAAAAAAAGTAGCATAGATGCTACTAACAGAGCTGGGATTCCTAGCTAGGGAGTCTGACTCCGGAGACTGCTTTTAGCCAACATGCCATGCTGAATATGACCCCCTTATATATTTTGGAAAATCTTACTTATACACAAAAATAAGGCAGACTATGACAAAGTAAAACACTTCCCTATGAGATCTTGACTACAACACATGCACATGACCAATAACAAGCCACAAAAGTGAAACTATAATAAGTCTAATGTTTTAATGAGATCACATCTGAAATTCTATAACCTGCATGTTATCCCCTCAGATTGTTTATAAGATAGCCATGAATTATGAAGAACACTGGAAACATATTAAGTGACAATCTATAATAACTACGCATAGCACATTAGTTAGAATACATATTAAAATATGTCATCAAGCCTTTTTTTTTTATATATTTGGAAGAAATTAGTATTTTATTTCAACACCTTCATTTCACAAGAAGCCAAAGAAGTTAAGTGACTTGCCCAACCAAGGTGACACAGTGAATTAGTGGCAGGACTGTACTCAAAGCTTAGGTCCCCTGGCTCCCAATTCAATGTTCTTTCCCTGTTGTGTCCATGGCTACCCAGACAGTGTGCTCCCTCTGGAATACGCTGTTTTCTACATGGGATGTGGAGATGTCAGTGTATCTGGTTTTGCTTAAAATTAGTTATCTTGGGCCAGGCGCAGTGGCTCACTCTTATAATCCCAGCACTTTGGGAGGCCAAGGTGGGTGAATCACGAGGTCAGGGGTTCGAAACCAACCTGGCCAATATGGTGAAACCCCATGACTACCAAAAATACACACACACAACAATTAGTCGGGAGTGGTGGTGCTCACCTGTAGTCCCAGCTACTTGGGAGACTGAGGCAGAAGAATCGCTTCAACCTGGAAAGCAGAAGTTGCAGTGAGCCGAGATCGTGCCACTGCACTCCAGCCTGGGTGACAGAGCAAGACTCCGTCTCAAAAAAAAAAAAAAAAAACAGTAGTTATCTTGGGCCACACGCAGTGGCTCACACTTGTAATCCCAGCACTTTGGGAGGCCGAGGCAGGCAGACCACTTGAGGACAGGAGTTTGAGACCTGCCTGGTCAACATGGTAAAACCCTGTCTCAACTAAAAATACAAAAACAGGCCGGCGCGGTGGCTCACGCCTGTAATCCCAGCACTTTGGGAGGCCGAGGCAGGCGGATCACGAGGTCAGGAGATCGAGACCATCCTAGCTAACACGGTGAAACCCCGTCTCTACTAAAAATGCAAAAAATTAGCCAGACCTGGCGGCGGGCGCCTGTAGTCCCAGCTACTCGGGAGGCTGAGGCAGGAGAATGGCGTGAACCCGGGAGGCGGAGCTTGCAGTGAGCCGAGATCGTGCCACTGCACTCTAGCCTGGGCGACTGAGCGAGACTCCGTCTCAAAAAAAAAAAAAAAAAAAAATACAAAAACATTAGCCAGGCATGGTGGCGGGTGCCTGTAATCCCAGCTTCTGGGGAGGCTGAGGCAGGAGAATGATTTGAACCCAGGAGGCAGAGGTCACAGTTAGCCGAGATCAAGCAATTATAATCCAGCGTGGTCAACAAGGGCAAAAAACTCATCTCAAAAAAAAAAAGTTACTTGGGCAAGGAAAGGATATTCTTGGTTGACAGATCTTGTTCATTGCAGCTTAGGTGATGGAAATGGGACTTGGATGGCCATTCTGATGCTGACATATCTCTTCTTGACACCCTGAAGTACTACGATTTTGGAGCTCGGCACATGAGAATTCAGAAGAGTTTGCGGAAGAGGGGCAGAAGGTGGAGAGTGGCATTTGGACAAGACTTTTTTTTTTTGTTTGAGATAGAGTCTCACTCCATCACCCAGGCTGGAGTGCAATGGCGTGATCTCAGCTTACTGCAACATCCGCCTCACAAGTTCAAGCATTCTCATGCCTCAGCCTCCTGAGTAGCTGGAATTACAGACCTGGGCTAATTACCATACCCAGCTAATTTTTGTATTTTTAGTAGAAATGGGGTTTCGCCTTATTGACCAGGCTGGTCTCAAACTCCTGACCTCAAGTGATCTATCCACCTCTACCTCCCAAAGTGCTGTGATTACAGGTGTGAGCCACTGTGCCTGGCTGAGACATTCTTAAAAACAAAAAAAAAATTCAAAGACACTGGGTGAGGTGGCACATGCCTATAATCCCAACACTTTGGGAGGCTGAGGCTGGAGGATCGCTTGAGCTCAAGAAGTGCAAGACCAGACTGGGCAACATAGTGAGACAACATCTCCATAAAAAAGTACAAAAATTCGGCCGGTCGCGGTGGCTCACGCCTGTAATCTCAGCACTTTGGGAGGCCGAGGCAGGCGGATCACAAGGTCAGGAGATCAAGATCATCCTGGCTAACATGATGAAACCCCGTCTCTACTAAAAATAGAAAAATTAGCCGGGCGTGGTGGCGGGCGCCTGTAGTCCCAGCTACTTGGGAGGCTGAGGCAGGAGAATGGCGTGAACCCAAGAGGCAGAGCTTGCAATTGGCTGAGATCGCGCCACTGTACTCCAGCCTGGGTGACAGAGCCAGACTCCATCTCAAAAAAAAAAAAGTACAAAACTTCACAGGGCTTGGTGGCACTCACCTGTGATCCCAGCTACTCAGGAAGCTGAGGTGGGGGGATGCCTGAGCCCAGGAGGCAGAGGTTGCAGTGAGCTGAGATTGTGCCACTGAACTCTAGCCTGGGCGGCAGAGCCAAACTCTGTCTCAAAAAAAAGAAGTTGAACCTCTTCCTCACACCACACAGAAAAATGAATTAAAAATGAATGTCCATTACAAACCAGGCTATTGATAAAATAAAAATAAAAAATAAATAAAATGATGGACCAAAATGTAAGAGTTAAATCTATAAAATGGGAAAAATGGAGTACCTCTTCATGATTTTGTATTAGGCAATGGCTTCTTAAATATGACTTCAGAAGTACAAGCAACAAAAGAAAAAAAAGGATGAATTGAAATTCATCAAAATTAAAATCTTTAGTATACAAAGGACATGATCAAGAAAATGAAAAGACATCCCACAGAATGGGAGAAAATATTTTTAAATCATATATCCGATAAGGGTCTAGAATCCAGAATACACACTTTTTTTTTTTTTTTTTTTTTTTTTTTTTTTTGAGCTGGAGTTTCCCTCTTGTTGCCAGGCTGGAATGCAGTGGCATGATCTCAGCTCACGACAGCCTCCGCCTCCTGGGTTCAAGTGATTCTCCTGCCTCAGCCTCGAGAGTAGCTGGAATTACAGGTATGCGCCACCAAGCCCAGTTAATTTTGTATTTTTAGTAGAGACGGGGTTTCTCCATGTTGGTCAGGCTGGTCTCGAACTCCCGACCTCAGGTTATCCACCCACCTCGGCCTCCCAAAGTGCTGGGATTACAAGGTGTGAGTCACTGCGCCCTGGCCAAAAAAATTTTATAACTAGAAAATGAAAGTTCTACTTGCTTGGGAGAAAAGAAAAACAAAAGACAAATCACCCAATCAAAAAATGGGCAAAATATTTGAATGGACATTTCTTTAAGAAATGTACACCAGTCGCAGTGGCTCACACCTATAATCCCAGCACTTTGGGAGGCCAAGGTGGGTGGATTGCTTGAGTCCAGGAGTTTGGGACCAGGCTGGGCAACATGGCGAAACCCATCTCTACAAAAATTAGCTGGGTGTGGTGGTGCTCAGCTGTGGTCCCAGCTACGTGGGAGGCTGAGGTGGGAGGATGGCTTCAGGAGGTCTAGGCTGCTGTAAGCTGAGATGGTGCCACTGCACTCCAGCCAGGGCAACAGAGTGAGACCCTGTCTCAAATGAACAAGCATATATATATACACACACACACACACACACATACACACACACACACACACACACAAATGGATAATAAGTACATGAAAAAATGCCCACAAGAAAATACCACTTTTATCTACACTAAACTGGCTAAAAAAAAAAAAAAGTGTTGACAATATATGAAGAAATCAAAACCCTGATTCATTGTTGGGGGGACTGTAAAATAGTATAGCCACGTTGACAATTCCTTGAAAAGTTAAACAAAGAATTACAATGTGACTCAGCAATTCCCGTCCTAGGTATATACCCAAGAAATGTGAAGCCATATGTGCATGGAAAATCTTGTACACAAATGTTCATAGCAGTATTATTCATAATAGCCAAAAAGGAGAGGATCGCTTGAGCACAGGAGGTGGAGGTTGCAGTGAGCCAAGATAGCCGCACTGCACTCCAGCCTGGGCGACATAGTGAGACCCTGTCACAAAAACAAAACAAAACAAAACAAAAATTAGCCAGAAAGTAGAAACAATCCAAATGTTCATCAACTGATGAAAGGCTAAACAAAATGTAACACATCCCTACAAAAGAATATTAGTCTCACGAAGGCCAGCAGTGGGTGTTGATGCGATGTGATTTCTGCCCAGTGCTCTGAATGTCAAAGTGAAGAAATTCAATGAAGTGCGGGTAAATGGCAGGAGTAACTATGACTCTCTTAAGGTAGCCAAATGCCTCGTCATCTAATTAGTGATGCGCATGAATGGATAAACAAGATTCCCACTGTCCCTATCTACTATCCAGCAAAACCACAGCCAAGGGAACTGGCTTGGCGGAATCAGCGGGGAAAGAAGACCCTATTGAACTTGAACTCTAGTCTGGGCAGGGTGAAGAGACATGAGAGGTGTAGAATAAGTGGGAGGCCCCCATGCCCCTGTCCCCTCGAGGGGGGTGGGTGGGGTCCACTGGCCTTGCTAGAATAAAATACCTAGGAATCCAACTTACAAGGGATGTGAAGGACCTCTTCAAGGAGAACTACAAATCACTGCTCCACGAAATAAAAGAGGACACAAACAAATGGAAGAACACTCCATGCTTATGGATAGGAAGAATCAATATTGTGAAAATGGCCGTACTGCCCAAGGTAATTTAAACATTCAATGCCATCCCCATTAAGCTACCAATGACTTTCTTCACAGAATTGGAAAAAAACTACTTTAAAGTTCATATGGAACCAAAAAAGAACCTGCATTGCCAAGACAATCCTAAGCCAAAAGAACAAAACTGGAGGCATCACGCTACCTGACTTCAAACTATACTACAAGGCTACAGTAACCAAAACAACATGGTACTGGTACCAAAACAGAGATATAGACCAATGGAACAGAACAGAGCCCTCAGAAATAATACTACACATCTACAACCATCTTATCTTTGACAAACCTGACAAAAACAAGAAATGGGGAAAATCTTCCCTATTTAATAAATGGTGCTGGGAAAACTGGCTAGCCATATGTAGAAAGCTGAAACTGGATCCCTTCCTTATGCCTTATACAAAAATTAATTCAAGATGGATTAGAGACTTAAATGTTAGACCTAAAATCATAAAAACCCTAGAAGAAAACCTAGGCAATACCATTCAGGACATAGACATGGTCAAGGACTTCATGTCTAAAACACCAAAAGCAATGGCAACAAAAGCCAAAATTGACAAATGGGATCTAATTAAACTAAAGAGCTTCTGCACAGCAAAAGAAACTACCATCAGAGTGAACAGGCAACCTACAGAATGGGAGAAAATTTTTGCAAGCTACTCATCTGACAAAGGGCAGAACCTACAAAGAACTCAAATTTACAAGAAAAAAACAAACCATCCCATCAAAAAGTGGGTGAAGGATATGAACAGACACTTCTCGAAAGAAGACATTTATGCAGCCAACAGACACATGAAAAAATGCTCATCATCACTTGCCATCAGAGAAATGCAAATCAAAACCACAATGAGATACCATCTCACACCAGTTAGAATGACAATCATTAAAAAGTCAGGAAAAAACAGTTGCTGGAGAGGATGTGGAGAAATAGGAACACATTTACACTGTTGGTGGGACTGTAAACTAGTTCAACCATTGTGGAAGACAGTGTGGCGATTCCTCAAGGATCTAGAACTAGAAATACCATTTGACCCAACCATCCCACTACTGGGTATATACCCAAAGGATTATAAATCATGCTGCTATAAAGACACATACAGTGCACGTATGTTTATTGCAGCACTATTCACAATAAAAAAGACTTGGAACCAACCCAAATGTCCATCAATGACAGACTGGATTAAGAAAATGTGGCACATATACATCATGGAATAGTATGCAGCCATAAAAAAGGATGAGTTCATGTCCTTTGTAGGGACATGGATGCAGCTGAAAACCATCATTCTCAGCAAACTATCGCAAGAACAGAAAACCAAACATTGCATGTTCTCACTCCTAGGTGGGAATCGAATAATGAGAACACTTGGACACAGAAGGGGAACGTCACACACTGGGGCCTGTTGTGGGGTTGGGAGAGGAGGGAGGGATAGCATTAGGAGATATACCTAATGTAAATGATGAGTTAATCGGTGCAACACACCAACATGGCACATGTATACATATGTAACAAACCTGCATGTTGTGCACATATACCCTAGAACTTAAAGTACAATAAAAAATAAATAAATTGGAAAAAAGGAATATTAGTCATCCATAAAAGAGTAAAGAAGTACTGATACATGCTACAATCCGGATTAACCTTGAAAACTTTATGCTTAGTGAAAGAAAGGAGTCACAAAGGCCACATGTCACATAATTCAATTTATGTGAAATGTCCAGAATAGGCAAATCCATAGAGACAGAAAGTCGATTAATGGTTGCCAGGGGCTAGAAGCAAAGGAAGAATGGGGAATTTCTGCCAATGTATACAGGGTTTCTTTTTGGGGTGATACAATGTTCTAAAATCAGAGAGTGATGTTGAGTTTACAACTCTGATACACTAAAAACCACTGAGCTGTAAAAGGATGAATTTTATGGTGTGTGAATAATATGTCAATAAAGCTGTTATAAAAAAGAACTTATCATATGGCATTAAAATTATGTCTTTATATGTATTTCTTCCTCCTACTAGAATTAGACTACATGACAGGCAGCAAATACAAGAAAGAAATTAAGAGACAAAAAAAGAATAAAAATAAGAATGACAGAAGAAAAAAACAAAAAAATAGAATTAGACTATGAGCTTTCTTCATCCTTACACATGGTAGATACTCAATGAACACAATAAATACTTGATGTTCCAGTAATTAATTCATTGATCTAATCTTTGAAATAAGTTTAAGACATTAGCAGGCAGTTGGAAGGGAAGATTATTCCCTGCAAACACAGTGGCTGAGCACAGAGAAGGAAGGAAAGTAGGCTTGAGCAGCCAGCAGTTCTTGATTGGCTAGGAGAAGCAGGGAAGGAAGCAGTACAGATAAGGGATTAAGGGCTGTACTACCTACTAAATTTGGTCCATATTTAATTGTTGTTAAATGTTGTTAATTCGTAGTGTTTGGCTGACTAAAAATATTTTCAGAGAAAATGATGATTCAGTCTCTTTCCCCTGCACTTTTTCCTGTCTCCTTAGTGTAATCAAAAGCTACAAGTGAGGCTGGGTGCGGTGGCTCACACATGTAATCCCAGAATTTTGGGAGGCCGAGGCAGGTGGATCACTTGAGGTGGGGAGTTTGAGACCAGCATGGCCAACACAGCGAAACCTCATCTCTACTAAAAATGCAAAAATTAGCCAAAGTTGTGGTGTGTGCCTGTAGTCTCAGTTACTTGGGAGGCTGAGGCAGGAGAATCGCTTGAACCCGGGAGGCGGAGGTTCAGGGAGCCGAGACTGTGCCACTGCACTCCAACCTGGGCAACAGAGCGAGACTCCATCTCAAAAAAAAAAAAAAAAAAAAAAAAAAAGCTACAAGTGAGATTGTGCCGACTGGAACAAAACAAGAGTAAAAGTTTCATCTCTGATGGGCCAGCTCTGGCCCCCCAGGGCATCCTGCTCTAGAAGCCCATGGTGATCCTCATGTGCCATTCACCCGGCTTCTTGGCCCTAATTTCACACAGTTCGAAGCCGGAAACCTGCTGTTTGTGCCTATCTTCCCAGAGTCCTTCCTTCTTTCATTCATTGAACAAACATTCGTCGAGCATCTGCTTTTTGCCAGGGATTATGCAAGGCACAGGATATGGCAGCAAATAAGTCAACTTTGCTGTCGATATATTTCGTAGTAGTCAGTGTTGAGTTGAGGCATTTCTATTTGGCTATTAGTAGCATCGTTTTAGAAAGAGCCTCAAAACCCTCTCTAGTGGACTTCATGTGAGAACACATATTTGAATAGAACTATTCAAGGATTTCACATGCAATATTCCATTTGATACTCAAATCTATTTTAAAAAAAGAAGGGAGGGCAGGTATTATCTTCTTTTTGCAGATGAGACCAGTGAGATTTGGATACTTTAAATGATTCCTTCAAGTTCACACAGCTGGTAAACAGCGAAGCTTGCTTGGGAACCCAGCTGCAACTTCTAATTGGTTGCTTTTCCTGTTACCCCTTATGGAGACCAGAAGGTCTGACTTCTTAGAGGGCAGCTGCCTCTGTCTGTGTGTAAACAATAAGGTAGCAAAGTACTGTTGGGTTTGCTCTTTTTAAATTTTTAATAAGCCATCACTGTGTTTACCATCAATTTAATAAACAAGCAACCATCAAGAAGCAAAGTAATGAACCCAGCAGATAGGGACATTGTGAAAATATGTTTCTGTGAGACTTGTAAGTGCACAGCTAATGAGAACAGAAATCAAATTTTTAGCAAAAGATGTAGTTCCTGAATGGTGGGGGTCACCCAGAACTCTCTCCTGGAGATCCTTCTCATTTACCTCGGCTGTGGGCCTCTGTGTGAATGATTTCCAAATTGAGTTCAACAGGTGTTGAATCAATGGCCTACAGAATGTGTTGTGCACTCAGAACATAAACAAGAAAGAAGCTCACCTCAGGTTTCAGAGCTCCCAGCCTGCATTAGGAAAACGAATAATTAAAATACAATATATGTTGCTTAAGCCCAGGAGTTTGAGATCAACCTGGGCATCATAGGGAGAAACCGTCTCTGCAAAAAATTAAAAAGTAGCCAGGTGTGGTAGAGAATGCCTGTGTGGGCTAACATGGGAGGATGGCTTGAGCCCAGGAGAGGTCGAGACTGCAGTGAGCTGTGTTGGTGCCAGTGCACTCCAGCCTAGGTGAGAGAGCAAGAACCCATCTCAATAAAACAAAACAACCCCCCCCCCCCCAAAAGAACCCACACCACACACACAACAAAATAAAACCAATGGGGGCATGGTGGCTCATGCTCGTAATCCTAGCACTTTGGGAGGCCAAGGTAGGTGGATCACTTGAGCCCTGGTATTTGAGACCAGCTTGGGCAACATGGTGAGACCCTGTCTTGACAGAAAATAAAAAATTAGCTAGACCTGGTGGTGCATGCCTGTACTCCCAGCTACTTGGGAGGCTGAAGTGGGAGGATCACTTGAGCCCATGAGGTCAAGGCTGCAGTGAGTCATGATCATGCCACTGTACCCCAGACTGGGCAGCAGAGTGAGATCCTGTCTCAAACAAAACAAAACAAACAAAAAACAATGAATACATCTAATAATGGGCAAGTACTCTAACGATGTAGAAGTTTTTCTAAAAAATAAGGTGAGGAAGTACTTAAGTGTAGTAAACATTATAATTCTACATCTGAAATTGTAAATCTTTCAATCTCTAAGCTTTCCAGTTTCCTTGATGAAAATAAATAACATTTTTATTGAATACTTATGCAGTGGACATTATGCTAACTGCTTTTCAGATGGTGTATCTCATTTAATCTTCATAACAACCTTATTATTATTTTCTTCATTTTACAGATCAGGAATCTGAGGCACAGGGAGGTTAAATGACTTGCTCCAGGTCCCACAGCCAAGAAATGGGAAGAAACAGTTTGGGCTCCTAAGAGCATCCTCTTAATTGTGACCCTGTATGGCCTCTTTTTCTCCTAATGCAATGTTCTCTGATCTTACCAAGACCTCCAAACCTTGGCTTCTGTTTTCTCCAGTCTCTCAGCCGTCACCTTTCCTTCTCTCTCTATCCTCCTGCCATGCCAGACCACTCACAGCTATCCCCTGGTGTGTGGTGTGGTATCTCTTTATCTTTGCACACATGTTCCCACTACCCGGATGAGCCAACCACAAAGCCACCAAACTCATTTGCAAATCTGGCCAAATGAAAGATGAAAATGAGCCATAATAGTACAGGGTATATTTGAAACATTGGCCGGGCCCAGCGGCTCACGCCTATAATCCCAGCACTTTGGGAGGCCGAGGCGGGCGGATCACGAGGTCAGGAGATCGAGATCATCCTGGCTAACATGGCGAAACCCCGTCTCTACTAAAAATACAAACAAATTAGCCAGGTGTGGTGGTGGGCGCCTATACTCCCAGCTACTCAGGAGGCTGAGGCAGGACGATTGCTTGAACCCAGGGGTTGGAGGTTGCAGTGAGTCAAGATTGAGCCACTTCACTCCAGCCTAGGCAAAAGAGGGAAACTCCATCTAAAAGAAAAAAAAAAAGAAAAAGAAAAGAAACATTAATGTCACTTCTATAACACTGAAAGAATTTAAGAGATTACGGAAGTGGAAAACTTATGGTAGCATTTATATGTGAAAAGATCTTATTCGTAGAATGTAGAGAACACATTCTCTCTAAGTGCAGTTGCAATATTCACATAATTTCATCCTGTATTGTAGGACAAAGATATACACAGTTAATACCTCAAGTTATTATTTCTATATATGGCATTCTTGGACTATAACAAAACAAAAATTTTAATGTGTTTCAATGCAATGTCTTTAAAAATAAATAAGCGTACGTATGTATGTGTATGTGTGGCGCATATATATGTATATATACATATAGTCTCCTAAAACCTAAATCATAAAGCGAATCTGGGTCATATCATCAGTTTTGTGAATAACAAAAATTAAAATATAAGATATAAATCAAATGCTGTTAAATCACTATCTAGAGGAAAATTTCCTTGCACTTAGATGCTTGTAGTAATAAGAAGTTTTGTTAAAGCATAATGAATTATCTTTCTAAATACTGTAAAAAGAAACAAAGTATCTCCTTATTCCAGTTTTGCCGTGTCTTAAAATTTTGTCACATTGTATGCAAAATTAGGGACTTGAAAAATCAGTTTTGTTAATTTTTTTTGAGACATGCCGTCTCACTATGTTACCCAGGCTGGTCTGGAAATCTTGGGCTCTGCTTGCCTTGGGGTCCCAAAGTGCTGGGATTACAGGTATGAGCCACTGTACGTGGTCAGTTTTGTTAATTTTTAAAGAACTGCATTGGTTTGCTTATCAATTCTATTTTTGGTTTTTATCTTATATAACTAATGAACAAATCAACAGCTGGCTTGGGAAAAAAATAAGAAATCACTAGCTTAGTAAAATAAAAGGAAAATTCAAATTAACAAAATCATGGACAGAGAAAAGCCAGCATAACTCAAACATATTTTAATGACAAAATGTTATTTTAAGCTATAAACTTATAAAATATGTTAAAGGAATGGAAGAGGATAACTGCTTATAATAGTGTAAGGATACTATACTCAAGACAGCTGGAGAGAAACCATGAAGATACACCTAAGAGAGAGAGAAATAGGTACTTATCAAATGAGTAATAGAACAACAACAGTAACAACCCACCATTTTATTCACTATTTCTGGAAGTGGAAAGGGGAAGAAGGGCACAGTGACTCAGGCCTGTAATCCCAGCACTTTGGGAGGTTGAGATGGGAGGATCGCTTGAGGCCAGGAGTTCGAGACCAGCCTGGTCAACATAGTGAGACCCCCCCCCCCGCATCTCTATTTATTTTTAACAAGTAAGAATATATTGTCTTATAATAAAAATATGTATAAAAAGAAAAGAGGTAGAAGTTTTCTGGAGCAACATTTAGAAATGTCAAGATTTTGTTTTTGTGGCTACCATTTGACCCAGCAACTGTAATTTAGATAGTTTTTTACTAAAGAAAGTTTAAACATGAATTTTTTCTTTTTCTTTTTGAGATGGAGTCTTGCTCTGTAGCCCAGGCTGGAATGCAGTGGCACAATCTCGGTTCACTGCAACCTCCACCTCCTGGGTTCAAGCAATTTTTCTGCCTTAGCCTCCCCAGTAGCTGGGATTACAGGCCCCTGCCACTGACGGCTGGCTAATTTTTGCGTTTTTTGTGGAGACGGGGTTTCGCCATGCTGTCCAGGCTGGTAAAAAATATTTGAACTCCTGAGCTCAAAATGATCTGCCTGCCTTGGCCTTCCAAAAGTGCTGGCATTACAGGTGTGAGCCAACGCGCCCGGCCAGTTTTTAAGGAAACAATCTGTCCTGGTTCTTTTTATACCTCTCAAGCTGGGCCTTTTTAGTAGTGGCTGTTGCTGTGTCTCCTCCTGTGAATGCCCATCTCACTGCACCATCTTTCTCTTGTTCACTGTCTGGCTTCATTTGTTGATGACTTCCAAGTCCCCTGGTCATCAATACACACCTGTCTTCCCAGTGCTAGGATCCTCTAGTTCAGAGGCTGGGCTTCAATCCTGTTTCTTTTTTTTTTTTTTTTTTTCGAGGCGGAGTCTCGCTCTGTGGCCCGGACTGGAGTGCAGTGGCCGGATCTCAGCTCACTGCAAGCTCCGCCTCCCGGGTTCCCGCCATTCTCCTGCCTCAGGCTCCCGAGTAGCTGGGACTACAGGCGCCCGCCACCTCGCCCGGCTAGTTTTTTTTTTTTTTTTGTATTTTTTAGTAGAGACGGGGTTTCACTGTGTTAGCCAGGATGGTCTCGATCTCCTGACCTCGTGATCCGCCCGTCTCGGCCTCCCAAAGTGCTGGGATTACAGGCTTGAGCCACCGCGCCCGGCCCTTCAATCCTGTTTCTACCACCCACTAGATAGGTGAACTTAGGTGACTTATTAAGCTTATCTATTAATTCTTCATCAAATCTGAAAACAAAATTACCTCTGCTGGGCACAGTGGCTCACGCCTGTAATCCCAGCGCTTTGGGAGGCCAAGGTTGGGGGAATCACTTGAGGCCAGAAGTTCGAGACTAGCCTGGCCAGCATGACAAAACCTGTCTCTACTAACAATACAAAAATTAGCCGGGTGTGGGATTACAGGAATGAGCCACCATGCCCGGCAGTGAATTGAGTTTTAACCAGCATTCTGGATGATTCTGAAGCATGACTCTCAAGACTTCAGAAGTATGCAGAACTAAATTAGAATCACCTGGAGAGTTTTTGAAATTTCCCCATGCCCAGCCTCCAGGCATACCTATTAAACCAAAATCTAGGGTGGAGCCCAGGCCCCAGTGTTTTTCAGAGAGCTCCAGGTGATTCCAATGTGCACCTAAGATAGAGAACCACTGCTTAGGCTCAAGCTAAGATAATTTAATAGCTATTATTTATAAAGCACTTAAAATGTGCCAAACGTTGAACTTCCTTATTTGCATTTCCATATAGGACTTTGGTATTATTCTTCCCATTCTACCGAAATTAATACTGAGGTTTAGCAACGTTTGCATCTTGCCTGTATGCACTGAGTTAGGAAAGCCAGGATTCAAATTCAAGATTTTCTGACTCAAAGTCTGGGCCACAGCTCACTTGCTGTCAGATAATACAGAATCTTAGAGCTATCATTAGGGTATGAGCAAGAATAGTCAGTGAATGTGAGCCCAGAAGCTTCAGAGGAGGTTTGCAAAAAAGCAGCATTCAGCTCTCCTGGTAGAAGAGCTCAGGCTCAAAACTCAGACAAACCTGACTTTACTGCTGCCTCTGCCCAAGGCCCTCCTTTGTGACTTACCCTTCTTGAGCCTCAGTTTCCTCAGATATAAAATGAAGGTAACAACACTTACTTTGTGGAATTGCTGTGAAAAGTAAATGAGATAACACCCATGGAAGTGTCTGGCATGTACTAAGCACACAATAAATGTTTGTATATCCCTAGCCAAGAATAAATTCCAATCCCACTTTAGCCCAGGCTGTTAGGGCCTAAGGGTTGTTGGTGGTGGTGATTGCTGTGAGAATGAAACTTGGGAGTAGTAGGTTCTCTGTGCATCAGTGTTTTCTAGTAGTTGACTCTATTTCCATTTTCTATTCCTAATTCAGTCCCTAGTGAGAGCCAATGCTTCCTTCCCTCCCTGCTGCTGTTTGAATCAACCCCACCCAAGCCTTTGCTTGGATGCATGAAATGAATCACCTCCCTTTTCTAGTTTGACAGTCATTCTGCCAAATCCCTCCTCCTCCTCTCCTGAACAGGTCAGATCTGTCTTCCTCACCTCACTAACCACCCCCTCTTGTGGTCCATCACCTACAGGTCTTGCGCACCTTTAAGGCCTAAGCGTAATTACAGGGTTGGCCTGCACAGTCTTAGGTCAATGGCAGATGTTGTGGTAATAACCTCCTGGATCATATGATCACTATGTCTACTGGACGGTTTTTGTTCGTTTGTTTGTTTGTTTTTGGAGACCCTGTTTCAAAAATAAACTCCTGCCCTGCAGGAAAGGGTCCAAATGAAGTGACCCTCTAACTTCTCATTCTCCACCTAGATTAACCAGCCTCTTTTTCAGCATCCTACCACTCCTGGCTAGAAAGGCTTGTTTCTCCAGACTCAGACAAAACTTAAAGGAACTTAGAAAGGGATTTTTTTTTTTTGAGACTCGAATAGAGTTGTGTAATCTCTGCTCACTACAATCTCTACCTCCCAGGTTCAAGTGATTCTTGTGCCTCAGCCTCCCAAGTAGCTGGGATTACAGGCAGGCACCACCACGCCTGCCTGGCTGTTTTTTTTGTTTGTTTTTTTTTTTTTTGAGATGGAGTTTCACTCTTGCTGCCTAGGCTGGAGTGCAATGGCGTGATCTCCGGCTCACCGCAACCTCTGCCTCCTGGGTTCAAGCCATTCTCCTGCCTCAGCCTCCTGAGTAGCTGGGATTACAGGCATGTGCCACTATACCAAGCTAATTTTGTATTTTTTTAGTAGAGACAGGGTTTCTCCATGTTGGTCAGGGTGGTCTTGAACTCCCAACCTCAGGTGATCCGCCTGCCTCAGCCTCCCAAAGTGCTGGGATTACAGGCCACAGCACCCAGCCAAATTTTTGTATTTTTTAGTAGAGACAGGGTTTCTCCATGTTGGCCAGGCTGGTCCCAAACTCCTGGCCTCAAGCAATCCACCTGCCTCAGTCTCCCAAAGTGCTGGAATTACAGGTGTGAGCCCCCCTGCCAGCCTAGAAAGGGAATTTTGTACCCATGCCTTTTGTTTTGTACCTGAGGAAGCAAATAGCTCTAGGTTAACTGGCAAATTGCTGATGGAGCCCAGACTATAAGACAGGTTTTCTTACCTTCTACAAAGCCCTCTTGCATCAGGAAGCTGTTTCACAGTAGAGACACCCCTGGACTAGAGTTGCAGTCTTGTATAGTGGCCATGGAACCTTAAAGCAAGATCTATTTTAGTCTTCAACTTGTGGATCTCTTTGGGCTTCAGTGACTTTCTTGATATATACATTTTTAATTTTATTAGAGACTCAGTCTTCCTATGTTGTTCAGGCTGGTCTAGAATTCCTGGGCCCCAGTGATCCTCCCACCTTAGCCTCCCAAAGTGACGGAATTACAGGCATAAGCCACCATGCCCAGCCTATTTTTGTTAATATTTAAAAATTGTGTATTGGCCAGGCACAGTGGCTCACACCTGTAATCATCCCAGGACTTTGGGAGGCCAAGGCGAGCAGATTACTTCAGGTCAGGGGTTCGAGACCAGCCTGACCAAAATGGTGATACCTCGTCTCTGCTAAAAATACAAAAATTAGCTGGGCATGGTGGTAGGCACCTGTAATTCCAGCTATTCGGGAGGCTGAGGCAGGAGAACAGCTTGAACCCAGGAGGCAGAGGTTGTAGTGAGCTGAGATCACACCACTGCACTCCAGCCTGAGCAACAGAGCGAGACTCTGTCTCAAAAATAAATAAATAAATTAAGAAAATAATTGCGTATTGGCCTGAGTGTGGCAGTTCATGCTTGTGATCCCAGAACTTTGGGAGGCTAGGGTGGCTGGATTGCTTCAGCTCAGGTTTTCTAGATGAGCCTGGACAACATAGTGAGATCTCATTTCTTTTTTTCTTTTTCTTTTTTTGAGATGGAGTTTCTCTCCTGTTGCCCAGGCTGGAGTGCAATGGCATGATCTCGGCTCACCGTAACCTCTGGCTCCCAGGTTCAAGCGATTCTCTTGCCTCAACCTCCCCAGTAGCTGGGATTACAGGCATGAGCCACCACACCTGGCTAATTTTGTATTTTTAGTAGGGAGGGTTTCTCCATGTTGGTCAGGTTGGTCTCAAACTCCTGACCTCAGGTGATCAGCCTGCCTCAGCCTCCTGAAGTGTTGGGATTACAGTCGTGAGCTACTGCGCCCAGCTGAGACCTCATTTCTTAAAAAAAATAAAATAAAATAAAATCGTCCAGGTGCAGTGGCTCATGCCTATAATCCCAACACTTTGGGAGGCCAAGGCAGGCAGATCATTTGAGGTCAGGAGTTTGAGACCAGCCTGGCCAACATGTTGAGACTCCATTTCTACTAAAAATTACAAAAACAGGCTGGGCGCAGTGGCTCCCACCTGTAATCCCAGCACTTTGGAAGGCCAAGGTGGGCAGATCACCTGAGCTCAGGAATTCAAGACCAGCCTGGCCAACATGGTGAAACCCTGTCTCTACTAAAAATACAAAAATTAGCCAGGCATGGTGGCATGCGCCTGTAGTCCCAGCTACTTGGGAGGCTGAGGCAGGAGAATCGCTTGAACCCAGGAAGTGGAGGTTGCAGTGAGCTGAGGTCGTGCCACTGCACTACAGCCTGGGTGATAGAGCGAAACTCCATCTCAAAAAAACAAAAAACAAAAACAAACAAACAAATACAAAAAGTAGCCAGGGGCAGTGTGGTAGTGCGCACCTGTAATCCTGCTGCTCAGGAGGCTGAGGCAGGAGAATCACTTGAACCCAGGAGACGGAGGTTGCTGTGAGCCAAGATTGATGCACTGCACTCCAGCCTAGATGACGGAGTGAGACTCCATCTCTAAATAAATAAATAAATAAAATAGAATAAAATAAAATAAAAAGATTGTGTATTAATTAAAATGTGATCATAGTAGGAACATACAGAAAAGAAAAAGGGCTGGGCATTGTGGCTCATGCCTGTAATCCCAGCACTTTGGGAGGCTGAGGCAGCTGGATTTCTTGAGCTCAGGAGTAAGAGACCAATCCGGGCAACATGGCAAAATGTCATCTCTACTCAAAATACAAAAATTAGCTGGGCATGGTGGCATGTGCCTGTAGTCCCAAGCTACTCGGGAGGCCTAGGTGGGAGGATCCCTTGGGCCTGGGAGGTGGAGGTTGCAGAGTGCCACTGAACTCAGCCTGGGCAACAGAGTAAGACTCAGTCTCAGAAATAAAAATTTAAAAATTTAAAAAAAAAAGAAAAATCAAAAGAAAGGGACAGAAAAGAAGGTGGGGAAGAGAAGCAACCAAAAGTATGTGACAAGAAAAGGGAAGGAAAAGGGCAATAAAATCTGAGGTGTGGAATGCATAAGCATGTGTATCAGCCTTGTTGGTCAAAGGCCACCCTTACCATCTGGTTCGTCGCAGCAATAATCATGTGGAGAACCTCACCATCCCTACCATCAATCCCAATTGCCCCACTCCACAGACCTAAGGCACTAGTACTCTTCACTCCTTTCCTTCCCCTGCTTTTTTTTTTTTTTTTTTTTTTTTTTTGAGATGGAATCTTGCTCTGTCACCCAGGCTGGAGTGCAGTGACATGATCTTGGCTCACTGCAGCCTCCTTGGTTCAAGCGATTCTCCTGCCTCAGCCTTCAGAGTAGCTGGGATTACAGGCATGCACTACCATGCCCAGCTAATTTTTTTTTTTTTTTGAGATGGAGTCTTGCTCTGCCACCCAGGCTGGAGTGCAGTGGCCGGATCTCAGCTCACTGCAAGCTCCGCCTCCCGGGTTTACGCCATTCTCCTGCCTCAGCCTCCCGAGTAGCTGGGACTACAGGCGCCCGCCTCGTCGCCCGGCTAGTTTTTTGTATTTTTTAAGTAGAGACGGGGTTTCACCGTATTAGCCAGGATGGTCTCGATCTCCTGACCTCGTGATCCGCCCGTCTCGGCCTCCCAAAGTGCTGGGATTACAGGCTTGAGCCACCGCGCCCGGCCTAATTTTTGTATTTTTAGTAGAGATGGGGTTTCACCATGTTGGCCAGACTGGTCTTGAACTCCTGACCTCAAGTGATCCACCCACTTCAGCCTCCCAAGGTGCTGGGATTACAGGCGTGAGCCACTATGCCCAGCCTGCTTCTCTTTAATACTGTCCCCCATCAATAGCTGAGTCCAAGAGAGTCGGGGAAAACTCAGGGTGAATCTGTGTTGGAATTGCTGGCTCAGAAATATAAAAATGTTGCAATGTTCAGTGTAGAATTTAGGTTCTACTGCCTCTCAAGGTAGGAGACACTCTTGAGATTTTATTTTGGGGAATGTGTTACTTGACTGATTTAATTAAACCTTCCAGGATCAAATATAGATTTACTCCATTTCTAACTCACTCAAAGCACAGTGAGTCAACCTGGGGACTGTAAGAGCAAGGCTGGATCTTTTTTCATTACCCTTTAGTATTAGTTTGCTTTCACACTGCTGATGTACAAACCCAAGACTGGGAAGAAAAAGAAGTTTAATTGGACTTACAGTTCCACGTGGCTGGGGAGGTCTCAGAATCTTGGTGGGCAGCAAAAGGCACTTCTTACATGGCAGTGGCAAGAAAAAATGAGAAAGAAGCAAAAGCGGAAACCCCTGATAAACCCATCAGATCTCATGAGACTTGTTCACTATCACGAGAATAGCACAGGAAAGACCGGCCTCCAGGATTCAATTACCTCCCTCTGTGTCCCTCTCACAACATGTGGGAATTCTGGGAGATACAATTCAAGTTGAGATTTGTGTGGGGACACAGCCAAACCATATTACCTTTGGAAAAGTTTAAAATGCACAGGCAAGAACCAGGAGCCAGAGATACAACCTGACTTATTCATTTTTTAAATAGAATTTTTTATTGAGATAATTACAGATTCATATGCAGTTGTAAGAAGTTATACAAAGAAATCTAGTGTACGTTTTATCCAGGTTTTCCCAGTGGTAACATTTTGCAAAACTGTAGTACGAATCATAGCAGGCTATTAATATTGATATAATCCATTATTCAGGCTTCTCCAGTTTTATATGCACTCATTTGTATGTATGTGTTTATTCAGATCTATGCACTTTTTAATCACAAGTGAAGGTCCATGTATCCATCAAGTCCAGATACTGAACAGTTCCATCACCATAAAGATTCTTTGTGCTGCCCTATTATAACCATACGAATCTCCCTCCTGCCCCACCTCCTCCCACCGTACCTAACACCTGACAACTTCATTCAAGTTCTAAAATTTTGTCACTTCAAACATTGTATATACATATAATAATCATAGCATATGGAACCTTTTGGCATTGGCTTTTTCTACTCAGCATAATTTCCTGGAGAGTCATCCAAATTGCTACATGTATGGATAGCTTGTTCCATTTCATTGCTAAGTTCATTTGCTTTTTTTTTGAGACAGGGTCTAGCTCTGTTGCCCAGGCTGGAGTGCAGTGGTGCGATCACAGCTCACTGCAGCCTCATCCTCCTGGGCCAGAGCAATCCTCCCACCTCAGCCCTCCGTGAGTAGCTGGGACTATGAGTGTGTGTCACCACACCCTGCTAATTTTTGTATTTTTAGTAGAGATGGGTTTTTGCCATGTTGCCCAGGCTGGTCTCTGGGCTCTTGAGCTCAGGTGATCTTCCTACCTCAGCCTTCCAAAGTGTAGGGATTACAGGCGTGAACCACAGTGCCCGGCCCTCATTCACTTTTTTATTCTGTGATTGTAAACAACTACCTTTGGAGTTTGTGCTTTTCTACTTGTAGGGCCTTTGAAGTTACCTTAACCCACGTAAGCCTCCATTTATTCATCTGTTTGTTGTTTTTTTGTTTTGTTTTGTTTTGAGATGGAGTTTCATTCTGTATCCCAGGCTGGAGTGCAGTGGTGCAATTTTGGTTCACTGAAACCTC
The DNA here is from genome assembly GCF_007565055.1 of Rhinopithecus roxellana. Classification (NCBI taxonomy): domain Eukaryota; kingdom Metazoa; phylum Chordata; class Mammalia; order Primates; family Cercopithecidae; genus Rhinopithecus; species Rhinopithecus roxellana. Next base: position 58,471,848 of record NC_044557.1, on the reverse strand, counting down.
CACCTCCTGGGTTTAAGTGATTCTCCTGCCTCAGCCTCCCAAGTAGCTGAGACTACAGGTGCACACCACCACACCTGGCTAATTTTTGTATTTTTAATAGAGACAGATTCACCATGTTGGCCAGGCTGATCTGGAACTCTTGACCTCAAGTGATCCACCTGCCTCGGCCTCCCAAAGTGCTGGGATTACAGGCATGAGTCATTGCACCCGGCCGTTGTTGTTGTTTTAACGATGGGAAATTGACAATAGTATAGTTTTCCCCAGGATTGATATAAAGATCAAATGAGATGATAAGCATAATGATGCATTGTGAACTGTGTACTACACATGTAGAATGTTATGATAATGGCCTTATTATGGGTCCTTCCATAAAGGAAGCGCCTGTTTTAAATTTTGTTTTCCATGCTTCTTCCAGACATATCAAATTCCTCCCATTTTGGGATTTTCTTCCAGCCAGCTAAACAGAAGGGGAATAGGGATTTGACTTTCAGGCCTCCCTTGAGGAAACTGCTTACTTGCTGCAGGGAGAAATAGAGAGAGAAAGCATGAAGCTTTCAGGGCTCTTTTCAATTATTCTCAAACCCATTCTGATTGCAGGATACTCTGTGCAATTTGCACAACAGCATCCAAATTGATCAAAACAACTTCACTATTACATAAAAAACCAATTTATATGGCAAAAAAATCCCTCTAATTCTGTGTGTGCAGCCTAAAATCACATTCACAGACACACATATCTGTGAAAAAGAGCAGAATGTCTAAATGTGGTTATCTGTTTTTGAGTTTTTCTGTAAATATTCATTTTATGTCCTACTAGAGCTCACTAGAAGACAAGTGATAATAAGTTCTAAAGATTGAAGAAAAAATTTAGGGGAGATAAACTTAAAATCAGAAAATTCTATTTATTAACTTTTTTTTTCTTTTCTCAAACAAGGAGAAGGTACTGGTGGGAGTGTTTCTGCCTAGTTCATCCTTTTTTTTCTGAGACTGGGTCTCATTCAGGCTGGAGTGCAGTGGCGTCATCTTGGCTCACTGCAACCTCTACCTCATGGGTTCATCTTCTACTCAAATTCAGGCAAACCAGAATTATCTCAGAATTCCAATATAGATTCCAATTTCCTCTCCTACTAATTTAATAGGTTTGGGATAGGACCAGGAAACTGTTTTTGTTTTTGTTTTTTAAAGTTCAGTAGGTCATTCTGATGTTGGCCAGGTTGGAAACTTCTATTTGAGATATTTCTTCAGTGCACCCTCATGGACTCCTGACATATCTGGGTATTTCTCTTTCCTGTAAAATCTGTCCTTATGGAAGTTTTTCTTTCTATCAAAACCTAGTTCCATTGGGTTTTCAACTTCCTTCCTCCCCTGGAACTACCCTTGTCAAGGTCATGATCACTTCTCTCTCTCCTAACAGCATAGCAGCATTTGACTGTGTTGACCATATCCTCTTGACCTGAAATACCTTCAACCCTTATTTCTGAAATGTTAGACTCTCGTACCTCTCAAATTCTTTTTTCTCAGCTCCTTTACTGGCCCTACCTCCCCTGTCTCATTCTTCAGGGTCCTGGATCCTGGAGCCTTGGCTGGGCTCTCTTCTGCTTTGTCTGCACTCTGTTCCTAGGTGCTCCTGTTTAGGTAGTTGGCTTTAAATACTATCCATATGCTAACAGCATTTACAGTTCTACCTCTTCTAGAGCTGCTTGCTTGACGTCTCCCTTGGATATCTACTCGGCATTTCAAATGGAACAAGTTCAAAATAGAACTCTTAACCAGGTATGGTGGCTTCTGGCAAAGTGCTATAATCCTAGCATGTTGGGAGACTGAGGCAAATGGATTGCTTGAGCCCAGGAGTTCAAGACCAGCCTTGGCAACATTGCAAAACACTGTCTCTACTAAAACCAACAAAATTAGCGGGCATGTTGGCATGCGCCTATAGTCACAGTTACGTGGGAGGCTGAGGTGGGAGGATTGCTTGCACCTGGGAAGTCAAGGCTGCAGTCAACCATAATCCCACCACTGCACTCAAGCCAGGGTGACAGAGTGAGACCCTGTCTCAAGAAAAAAGACACACATACACACAAAAGACAACAACAAAAAAACCACAACAAAAAAAAACTTATTTTTAATTTTATTTTATTTTTTTTAAGAGATAGGATTTTGCTATGTTGCCCAGGCTGGTATTGCCTCAAGCGATCCTCCCTCCTTGGCCTCCCAAAGTGCTGGGATTACAGGCATGAGGCACCAGGCCCAGCCCAAAAATAGAACTCTTGTTTCCCCTATTGACACCACCAGCCTGGTTCTACAGTCTTCCTCATTTAATTGAACAGCGCCACCATCCAGGCAGTTGTTCAAGAGAAAAATGTAACTCTTATCTTCCTTCCACTTCTCACCATCTTTCTGCTACTTCTCAAGTCCATGCCACCATCATCTTTCATTAAAACTATTACAATTGTTCCCTAATCGGTTTCTCTGCTTCCATTCTTGCCTCCTTAGAGCTGATGCTCCACTGAGCACTATTTAAAATGTAGGCTGGGTGTGGTGGTTCCTACCTGTAATCCTAGCCCTTTGGAAGGCCAAAGAGGGAGATCACTTGAAGTCAGGAGTTCAAACCAGCCTGGGCAACAAAGCAAGACCTTGTCTCTACAGAAAATTAGCAGGGTGTAGTGGCACCTATCTGTAGTCCTAACCACTCAGGAGGCTGAGACAGGAGGATTGCTTGAGCCTGAGAGATGGAGGCTGCAGTGAACCATGATTGTGCCACTGCATTTCAGGCTGAGTAGGCAGAGCAACACACTGTCTCTTAAAAAAGGAAAAAAATATAAATGAGGTCAGACCACTCTCTTGTTTAAAACCCTCTAATGACTTTTCATAGCAAATAGAATAAGATACAGCCCTTATTTGGTTTTTGTTTTTGTTTTTTATTTTTTATTTTAAATTTAAAAAAATTATTTTCATAGAGACAAGATCTTGCTATGTTGCCCAGGCTGTTCTTGGGCTCAAGCGCTCCTCCAGCCTCAGCCTCCCAAAGTGCTGAGATTACAGGCATGAGCCATTGGGCCCAGCCCAGCCCAGCCCAGCCCCTTATTTTGAAGCCTACAAAGTCTAAACAATATGATCTCTGAGCCCCCACAGTGCTGTCCCCTCTTACCACAGATCATTGCATTGCAGACTCCACGGCATTTCAAGGCTGTTGAGCCTTGGCTCAAACATCACCGTTCCTGAGAGAGACTTTTCCTGAGCTTCTAATCTGAAGAGTCCTCCAGCCAACCTGAAAGACTCTCTTGTTACCTGATTTGTTTTCTTCATTGCCCTTTCACTATCTGAGCTTTTTCACTGATGTATTTGTTTGCTTGTTTATTGCTGGACTAGCCCCACTAGCATCAAACCCCATCTCCACAAAGCACATGCTCTATTAACATGTATTTAATAAGTCATTCATTCACACCACAGAATAAATGACTCCAAGTATTCAGTTTCCCTTCCCTCGCCTCCCCTCCCCTCTCTTCTCAGACAGAGTTTTGCTCTGGGCATTCCCTTCCCTCCCCTCTCTTCTCAGACAGAGTTTTGCTCTTGTTGCTCAGGCTGGAGTGCAATGGCGTGATCTCGGCTCACTGCAATCTCTGCCTCCCGAGTTTCAAGCAATTCTCCTGCCTCAGCCTCCTGAGTAGCTGGGATTACAGGCGTGCGCCACCACACCTGGCTAATTTTGTATTTTTAGTAGAGACGGGGTTTCCCCATGTTGGTCAGGCTGGTCTTGAACTCCTGACCTTAGGTGATCCACTCAGCCTCCCAGAGTGCTGGGATTACAGGCCTGAGCCACCGTGCCCAGCCAGTATTCCATTTTTCTTGGGCATTTCATTTTAACTGGGATCAAAGTTTTAAGGTAAGGAAAGCACAGGCTAGTAAGATTTTAAATATTAATTTACTGAGTGAGGAGAATTTCTCCACCACTTCCCTGAAAAATCATACCTCCATTTCTATAGGCCACGCCCATTTTCTGTCTGTACTTGCTTCTGGGCTCCCTCCAACTTTCCTGGGAGGATCCCTCCATAGACTGTTCTTCACTGGGTGCATTCACCTGGCTCTAGGAGATGTGTAAATGTCCAGGCTTACAGATCCTATTTTGCAGTAGCCACACCTTGGATATCCTTGTCAGAGGCAAAGTCAGGGTCGGGGGTGGGGAGGGTGTGGGGGAAGTGGGAGTAGGGGCTGAGTTTGTCTCATGCGGCAGCTCAGCAGTTTTCAGTAGCCTGCTGCCACCTCAGCGCTATGCTCCGGGTCTGTCCACACCCTTATTCCGCCTACCAGCTGTGCCCAGCCCTTGCTTTCCGTACCTTTTCTGGCCCGTATTTTTTTTTTTTTTTCTTTTTAGTTGGCGAGATGCCTAATTCAACCTCTAGCACCTCCATTTCTGGAAACATTTCACAGGTGCTGCTGCCACATTTCTGCCCTCTAGTAGCTGAAACTGGAAATGCACGTGTCTGAGTCAGCCGCGATGGGAGCCCTTCATCTCAGCTATTCCGGAGGCTGAGGCTAGAGGATCGCTTAAGCCCGGAAGTTCGAGGCTGCAGCGGGCCGTGACTACATCACTGCACTCCAGGCTGGACCACAGAGAGAGACCATGTCTCTAAAAATAATAACAATAAACATGGCCGGTCGTGGTGGCTCACGCCTGTAATCCCAGCAATTTGGGAGGCGGAGACTGAAGGATTACTTGAGACCAGGAGTTCGAGACCAGCCTGGGCAACATGGTGAAACCTGATCTCGACAAAAAGTTTAAAAAATTCGCGGGGTGTGGTGGTGCACGCCTGTAGTCCTAGCTGCTTGGGAGGCTGAGGTCAAAGGATCGCTTGAACTGGAAATGTCGCGGCCGCAGTGAGCTGAGACCATGGCACTGCACTCCATAATGGACAATTGCAGTGAGGCTTTGTCTCTAATAATAATATTAATAATTGCTGTGCGCAGTGACTCACGCCTGTAATCCCAGCACTTTGGGAGGCCGAGGCGGGTGGATCATGAGATTAGGAGTTTGAGACCAACCTGGCCAATATGGTGAAACCCCGTCTCTACTAAAAATACAAAATTAGCCAGGCATGGTGGCGCATGCCTGTACTCTTAGCTACTTGGGAGGCTGAGGCAGGAGAATGGCTTGAACCCGAGGAGTGGAGGTTTCAGTGAGCCAAGTTGCCACTGCACTCCAGCCTGGGTGACAGAGCAAGACTCCATCTCAAAATAATAATAATAATAATAATAATAATAATAATTATAATTAATGAATTAAGTTAAATAATACAGAAAGACACATCTCTGACTGGAAAGACGGCACTCCCCTAGCTGCTCCCTCCTTCCTCAGCTACCCTTTCAGGAGGAACTTAGATGGTGAACAGTCTCTTAACTCAAGGGAGTTCGGGAGAACTGGCTAGAAAGAGAACTGTGGCATGGTGAAGGCAAGGTATTTCTGTGTTCAAGACACACTCTCCACCACCTCACCCCCTCAAATGGTATGTTCCTTTGTTTTCTCCATACCCTGTGTTCACGACAGATAATCCCAGGGACAGATAGAATTTTTTTTCTTTCTTTTTTTTTTTTTGAGACAGAGTCTCACTCTGTCACCCAGGCTGGAGTGCAGTGGTACGACCCCAGCTCACTGCAACCTTCACCTCCAGGGTTCAAGCAATTCTCTTGCCTCAACCTCCCAAGTAACTGGGATTACAGGAGCCCACCACCACACCCAGCTAAGTTTTGTAGTTCTAGTAGAGATGGGATTCTACCATGTTGGCCAGGCTGGTCTCAAACTCCTGACCTCAGGTGATCCACCCACCTGGGCCTCCCAAAGTGTTGGGATTACAGGTGTGAGCCCTGGTGCCTGGCCCCAGATTGAAAATATGATACCCCTTCTAGTTAACAGCTATACTGTCAGTGTTTGTTCTACATTTGCTTAGTGAGGGTGAAGAGAAAGTAGTTTTCTATTAATAAAAATGACTCAAACTAAGGGATTTATAATGTAATTTTCCAAGCCCCCAAACTTCGTGGGAAGTATAAATTTTTTGCCATCCAGAGTTAACCACTATCCTGAGTACTATTACCTTCGATTAGATTTGCCTGATGTTGAACTTCATATAAATGGAATCATATAATATGTGTTTTTTTTGTGTCTGGCTTCTTTTGTTTAGCATATTTTTGAGATTTATCCACCTGGTTGCATGTAATAGTTCTTTTTACTGATGAATAGTATTCTACAGTATGAATATACCACAATTTGCTTATTCATTTTCATATGGATGGACATTTAGACTGTTTCCAGATTTTTTTCAGGCTATTATGAATAAAGCTACTATAAACATTTATGTACAACTCTTATTTTGTTTTGGGAAATTACTTGATGAGTAGAATTGTTGCATCATAGGGTATGCATTTAAATTAATTAGGAACTGCCAGTTTTCTGAAGTGGTTGTATCATTTTACATTTTGGGAGACATATTAAACTGGTTTTGTTTGTTTTGGGTTTGTTTTTTGTTTGGTTTTGGGACTTTTTGAGGTGGAGTTTCGCCCTTTTTGCCCAGGCTGCAGTGCAGTAGTGCGATCTCGGCTCACTGCAAGCTCCGCCTCCCAGGTTCACACCATTCTCCTGCCTTAGCCTCCGGAGTAGCTGGGACTACAGGCGCCCGCTATCACGCCCGGCTAATTTTCTGTATTTTTAGTAGAGATGGGGTTTCACTGTGTTAGCTAGGAGGGTCTCGATCTCCTGACCTCGTGATCCGCCCACCTTGGCCTCCCGAAGTGCTGGGATTACAGGCATGAGCCATCGCACCAGGCCCTTCTTTCTTTTAGTTTGCAGTTTTATTTTCCGACTGTGCATCCCTACTTACTATAGGTTTGGGTTTTTTAAAATATATTTTTAGGTCTGTAAATTCATAGGTTCTCCCTCCACCCTTTTTCCCCTTTGCAATTTATTTACTGAAGGAATTGGGTCATTTGTCCTATACAGTTTCCCAGAGTCATGATTTTGTTGGTTGAATATTTTTTTTTTTTGAGACAGGATCTTGCTCTGCTGACCAGACTGGAGTGCAATGGCAGGATCATGTCTCACTGCAGCCTTGATCTCCCCAACACCAGCTATCCTCCCACCTCAGCTTCTGAGTAGCTGAGACTACAGGTGTGCGCCCACCACGCCTGGCTACTTTTTTTCTCTATTTTTAGTAGAGACAGGGTTTCGCCCATGTTGCCCAGGCTAGTCTTAAACTCCTGGGCTCAAAGGATCCACCTGCCTTGAACTCCCGAAGTGCTGGGATTAAAGCCTGCACCACTGTGCCCAGCTTGATTGCAACCTTATTAATATAGTTTGTTTATCATTATTCTCTGCCTGCTGTACTTCCTGCAAATTGATAATGGAATCCAGAGGTTCTATCAGATTCAGGTTTGATTTTTTTTGAAAGGAAGACTCCTGCATAGGTGTTGTCTTCTTTATCGAGAAGTACGTAATATCTGGCTGGTTCTCTTTTTGTGTTGCTAGCCTCCATTGTAGCGCAATTCGTCACAGGTTGCAAAATGATGATATTCCAATTCTATCAATCCTTCTTCATTTATTGTTGGAATGCTTCCATAAGAAGAAAGTTCCCCTCAGTTACTGGACTACTCCATGGTATATTCATGGGAA